>NW_027256882.1:7281017-9681017 GCF_029215685.1 Pituophis catenifer annectens | reverse complement strand
AATCTTTGCTGAAATATTCCCTTTATTGAGTACGACAATCTGACCCCGACATGATCGTAGCTAATACTAACCCTCTGACCCCAAACTCTTCCCTTTCCGTTCCCCAATTCTCATCTTCTCATTGGCCATCTTCCAAGTCCCTCTTCCCAGCTCCTGCCTTCAACCCCAAGAATGTCCCCCTCCCATCCCATCTCCTAGGGGATATTATCTACAGAGAAAATAAGTAGGTGAAAAGTCAAGCCTCGCCTCCTCCACTTTTATGGCAGCAGTAAATGCTGACAGAGGCTTTTCAAAAAAGCCTCTGCCTGCTGAACAGGGAACTCAGCTGGGATCATCAGAGCATTTAAAAGAAAAAAAATTTTTTTTCTTTTAAATGCCTTTGACAAGCCATGCGATCATCAGTTGCCTGATTGGCAGGCAGAGGCTTTTTAAAAAAGCCTCTGACTGCCGATCAGCGAACTCAGCTTGGATCATCAGAGCATTTAAAAGAAAAAAAGGGGGTTTTCTTTCTTTTAAATGCCTGTGACGAGCCGCACAATTATCAGAGGCTTTCAAAAGTAAAAAAAAAAGCCTCTGATGATTATGCGGCTCAGCTGGGCATGGGGGGGTTGCGGGGATTTTTGCTACCGGTTCTCCGAACCACCCGCCTCCACCCGCCTACCAGATTGAGTGATCCGGTCCGAACCGGGAGCATTTCACCCCTGTTCTGCCACCTCGCTTTTCAGATCCCCCCAGCCCTGCCCAGGCCACCACAGGTGCCCATAACACAAGTTACATCAAGCTGGCCATGCCCACCCTGACCATGCCCACCCCATCGTTGTCCACCCAGCCCCCCGAGGTCAAACACAACCCTGATGCAGCCCTCCATGAAATTGAGTTTAACACCCCTGCTCTAGAATAACAGTAAACATCTGTTATTTTTCCTTTGGGGAAAGGAAATGCCCTGGAGTTTGATTTGTGAGGGATGCGTTACTTGGAACCTGACAGGTAACATCTTTCAGCTATTGGAAGAGTGCTGTATTCTCCTTTCTCCAGCCAAGAGATTTTGTCCATTGTAAAAGGTGCTCCCAGATTCCTTCTGATTTTCATCCCCAAAGACCAACATGACTCCTCTCCTTGTTGCCTTTCCTCCAGGCTAAGACCAGTTCCTTTGATCTCTTCCTTGATTTCATTGCCCATCTCTAAATCTGATCCAATAGTTGTACAATGTCTTCTTAAAGGGGGTGCCTGCAAGGGGACTTTGTACTTGAGTCAATTTCTCTCCAAACCTGCACATTTACTTCTAAGATTTTTATGGATGCATTTGCCTTCTTTCCATGAGCATCACATGGCCAACTCACATTTGGTTTGCAATCTATTATTTTGAGATCATTTCCACAAATATTCTTATCAAGTGTAGTTAGACAGAGATGTGGACATGGACATAGAATTATAGAGTTGAAAGGGACCTTGGAGGTCTTCTAGTCCAACCCCCTACTCAAGCAGGAGACTCTATACCATTTCAGACATATGGTTTTCCAGTCTCTTTTTGGAAGCCATCAGTGATGGAGCACGTACAACATTTGAAGGCTACTCCAGACTAGTATTTCTGCTTTTAACATTCCTGGATATTTTTGTTCTAGTTCCATTCCTTTTTGAAGAAGAATGAGTATTGCAATCTTTCCCACATGAAAATATACTTGGACGAAAATGGTGATGTGGCAGCAGATCTGGACATCGTAAGCTTGATAGTTGTCTCCAGGGAGGATCCCATTAAAGAGCAACTAGGGGTTTTTATAAGACAGAGACTTACTATCGATCAAGATGCTATTTCACAACTAAAGTTGCTCAACAAGGTGAATTAAATATTGGTGTCTTTTCTCTGTTTTCCAAAGCCTTAGGGCACATTTCAAGTAGCTAAGCCTGTTCACCAAATAGGCTTCAGTGAAAATTGAATTTGGGGAGTAGAATCCTTCTAATTTTTAAAAAATGTCTCAGGAGACGTCAATATAATTGGCAAAGTGTCCTTTAGATGCTGTGATATGAAAATGGTTTTAAATTGATTCATCTATGTCCAACTTGGGATGCTGGGTGATGATGACTATTTTGTGTCCCCTGTGCAAACTAGTATCTGTATAAAACTGCTGAAAGGGGACATCAAGTGCTGGGGATTTTGGTGCTCATAGCACCAACTTGTCTTGTTTCCTTGCTTAAAATTAGCAAAATAGAATGCAAGTCTTTTGGCCACTACCCACGTTCCTGGTGGAGCTAACGAGGCAAGGATAACTCTAATCAAGGGTGGATGCAATTCCTGTTGATAGCATTGGGAATTCAGATTTAGCTTGCCATGGTTGGGCAAGCTTATCTTCTTAAACAGACCATATATGTCAGAATTTTCCATACTTGTCTTTCATGCCATGGGGACAGATGAATAGGCCTTGTGCTCCTGAGGAGAAGGTCCAAGGCTTTCAGTTCACATGATATGCTAATGACAGTTCTGATGTGCCCTGACCCAGAAAATTGAAGCACTGAAACATGACTTGATCCAAAGAAAAACCCTTCTTCATATTGGAAGAAATGAGGGAAAAATTGGGGGCAGGGGGAAATTACTAAGCTTGGGTCTTTAGCTTATAACCTCATAAGGAACATCCTTGAATGCAGTTGTTTATTTTGATTATTAGCTATCGTAAGTCTCTCTGGGAAAAAGGAGTCTCCAAATGTATCTAATAATCAATGTAGCTCTGTATTTTCATGCCAGTTGGTGTTACCTAATGGTGGTTTTTCAACAGAAAGGAACTTTTTTTGGATACCTAACTTGACCTTAGAACAGGGATGTCAAACTCAAGGCCTGGGGTCTGGATCTGGTCCATGGGGTGCTTTCATCTGTCACACGGGCCCACCCTGGAAAAAGCGAAGGACCCACCCAGCACACAGCTTTCCTGAGCTCCATTTTCACTGGCAATGGGCTGCAGGAGACCATTGCAGCAGAAAATGGAGCCAGGGTGGGACACAGGTGGCGGCCTCCCTGAGCTCTGTTTTCTCTGGCAGAGGGCTGAAGGAGACCATCATGGCTGAAAACGGAGCCTCAATGAGTGACATTGAGCTGGCCATGCCCCCTGGCCAACTCAATGTCACTCATTGTGTTTGTCCCCCAAGATCAAACACAACCCTGATGCATCCCTCAATGAAATAGATTTTGACACCCCTGCCTTAGAAACATCTCTTTCTGACACAGGGCTCCTACTCATGTCCCATGTGATGCAGCAAAAAATGAATGACTTGATGTTTTTAAGGGCACCTCATCTCTCTACAGTTCTAAAAACTAGGCAGTCAGTTTAGTCTTAGTTCACCACCATATAAAATTAGCAAATAAATATACAAATAAATTGCAATAGCACTTAGACTTATATACTGCTCCATAGTGCTTTACAGCCCTTTCTAAGTAGTTTAAAGAGTCAGCATATTGCCCCCAACAATCTTGTCCTTATTTTACCAAGCTCAGAAAGCTGGAAAGCTGAGTTAACCTTGAGAAAGTGAGGATAAAACTCCTGGCAGTGGACAGAGTCAGCCTGCAATTCTGCCTTCTAATCACTGCACCAAATCCAACCCTAATCTGTAACAATGTTTTCCTTTATATCTTAAATGGAAGGTTGTCCTGGTCCACTTACAAATGGGGGTGGATTTGCAATGATATATGTCTTCTTCTCCTTCTGCCATATCCGTCATCGGATGTTGGTGATCACGTTGGCCAATGTCCGATAATGAATATGGCACAAGAAGAATGATGATACAATGATACACGTGGTCTAGAAGAAACCTTCCCAGATCCCATTGGCCAGAAGTTTCTTCATCACATTTTTATTCTCTTTCAATAAATCTAGTGAAATAAAAAATTCACAAAGCTTTCAGAATAAATTTTATTCTAAACTTTAATATGACTAAAGCATCACACTTTAAACTCATGGATACATGAAGAAAGGAGGAATGCATGCTAATATAACCGTATGGAGGAACCACTAATTGTCACTTCATGCTTCAATCTTTTCTCAATTGCTTCTCTCCAGAATTTATTAAATAGAAGTATCCTGTATTACAATGAGATATTCTGGAAACAAAGGGAGGAACTAAGTGAAGAATCTGCCAGTAGTTAGATCCCTTGCAACATTGAGAGTTAGTTAAAAAATTCTTATTTACCTAAGCGAACTACGTACCCAGGCAACTACTTGACTAATATTCATGTCTACCTCCATTTTTCAATGATGGTTATTTCTAACAAACTTTGTTTGGCATTCCTTGTTTTTTCCTTAGTCTCTGCCTCAGTCCAGATGTGTGGAAAATTGTCATCCTGGATTTTTCAAGCGGGCTCGAGAAGGAGAGCCAGTTTGCTGTTATGACTGTGTTCCTTGTCCAGAAGGGACTATCTCCACTCAGGAAGGTGGGTCACACCAGAGGAAAGGGTACTAGATTCATCTAGAGTGCTTTGATCAATGTGTCAATCAATGAATCAATCAATTCTTTAATCAGTCAATCTTTATTAAGATCACGGAACCCCCTAAGCAGAAAGATCTAATTCGGGGAACCATGAAGGGAGAGTGTTTGGGTTCAAGGGATGAGAGAAATCCTATTCTGACCTAGGCTTCCCAAAAGCACGAAGCGAACTCCTCATCCCGATCAAATTCCTTTTATTTAGTTTAAAGTGAATTCCTCTCCAGCAAAGTCCAGGTCAACAGTCTTTCAAGAGATTTCACAACTTCAGACCTTTATCAGGCTTGGAAAGCTGCCAGGCCGATATCTTCCAAACCATTCTGTAGCAGGCAATACTTGGCAAGAAGTCAGGAACAGATCTTCACTCTAATGAATTGAACTAATTGTCTCCTGCAAACTCCCCTCCCTTTTTGCTCCTCTTTATTCCTTATGGGAAGAGCCATTCACCATCCATCTGTGGCTTTACTCCTGAGTCGAACCTTGTTCCTTAGCTGTTCCCTTCTCCTGGCAACTCTGCACATGCTCACACTGGGAACAGGCTCCGGCTGTTCTTCTGCCCCACTGATGTCCGACTCCGAAGGCAGCTGACAACTGTCAGACGGCTCTGACTCCATCTCTGCCTCTGTTGCAGAGCACTCGTCAGAGCCTTCCTCAGACTCCAGGACTGGCCCATGTTCCTCCTCAACCTACTCACTGTCTGAATCTGCTGCCAGATCCGCTGGCGGGCAACAACAAATACACACAGGAAACTTGCCCTAAAGAAGTGGGAGAGGTCATCTGTGTGAAAGAAGGAACATAAATTAAATTGACCATTATTAGGGGTAAAAGCTGCCTCTTTTATTTTTAGTGCTTTAATTTTTCATATTATGGATTAAGAGGTAAAAGACAAATATTCTGTATAGCCCAGTTTAACATTCCCAGGTTCAGCATAACTACCATCATAGTTTCCTTTGTTGGATTGCTACTGTGACTTCTCTTTTCTTTTTATCTTTCCGATTTTCTTATGAAATTGGAAGTTGAAGGTATGAAATACCAACAATTACAACATCAACAAAAAGGAAATACAGTTGTGTTTCTAAAAGGTGGCGGTGGGGGGGGAAAGCCTTACTTCCACTATTTGGATTAAAAGGAATCAGAGCTCACAGAAAGCAGGGAGAAAAGAAAACCAACTACCATATTTTTCAGAGTATAAGATGCACCTTTTCCCCCCTAAAAGAGGGTGAAAATTTGGGTGCATCTTATACACTGAATGTTGCCCTGCTGAAAAAAGCCTCTGAAACCTCCATTCGAGAGGCTGAAAAAAAGGCCTCTGAAACGAGGGTTTCAGAGGCTGAAAAAAAAAGCTAGGTGCAAATCTCACAACCAATGAACCTGTTGCTAAAGTTCACCTCTGGGAACAGCTGATTGGAGGTATTCTAGGAGGGTGATCCTCCCGCCAATCAGCTTTTTTCTTATTTTCCTCCCCAAAAACTAAGGTGTGTCTTATACTCTGGTGTGTTTTATACTCCAAATAATACGCTAATCAATTATATTTATTTATTTATTTTGAAAAATATTTTTTATTTTTTAAAAACATCTTAAACATAAAATACATCTTTTGAGAACGAAGGTTTGGTCCTATCATGAATAGGTACAATTGCTCACACGTCTTTAACAAATTTGATTCCAAGTTTTATCCTTTTACATCTTTTAAGATAAAAGTCAAACCACCAATTCTTATCACAAATGCTAACATCTTAATCTAAACATTTAGCATTCTATTGTATCACCATAAACCTTAATTCCCAATTAAAGACAGCTCCTTTTTATATACAATCTTTAGTTTCCAATAAACACAATTCTAATTTATATTATTTTATAAATCAAAATTCCATATATATTCCTTAGTCTCAAGACTCATTTCATCAAATCTCTATCTTAACCTCTATTGATTTACATCTAATTTTCTTAGGCTTATCATCAATTACACTTCTCATTTTACATAAAATCATTTCAAAACCAGTTCACATTATTTAATTATGATTCATCATCTTCTTTTTCACCCCAAATGATTTCCAACATTTTTATCTTTAGACTGTTTTCCAGCATATTCTCCTCCACGTCTACATCTATTGTTTTGCCTGGTTCCCAGTATATTTTATTTTGGCTGTTTTCCAGCATAATCTCCTCCATTCCTCCCGCTGATTACCAGCATATTCTCCTCCACTCCTAAATCTATTGTTTGGCTGTTTTCCAGCATATTCTCCTCCACTCCATTTTTATTGTTTTGTCTGATTCACAGCATTTTGTATAGGCTGCTTTCCAGCATATTCTCCTCCATGTCTCCCACCTGTTTTTATTTATTTATTTATTTATTTATTTATTTATTTATTTATTTATTTATTTATTTATTTATTTATTTTGATTTATATGCCACCCTTCTCCGGAGACTCAGGGTGGTTTACAATGCATTAAGCAATAGCCTTCATACTTTTGTATATTTATACAAAGTTAGCTTATTGCCCCACAAAATGGGACCTGTTTAGAATAGAAACATGTTACATCAAATATATTCTCCACATATTCTCTCCTGGGCTATACATTTTTCTTGAATTTATCCCATATACATACATATTCTTATTTTTCTATAAAAACATCATTTTTATCCACCTTAGTGTCAGTTTTCTATATTTATTACTCTATAAGCACCTTCCACGCTTGGTCAGTATCATCTGAAATCCAAAGAAAATCTTTCTCGAAACGTGAAAAGAGATATAAAAGAAATATTACTTTTTATTTTCTCAGATACTGAAAAATGCATAAAGTGCCCATATGATCAATATCCAACCGAGAACAGAGTCCAATGTATCCCAAAAAAAATAACCTTCCTGTCCTATGAAGAACTTCTGGGCATCATCCTGGTCTCTTTTGCCTTACTCTTGTTCCTAACCACAGGCCTTGTTTTAATCATATTCATTAAATATCTAGAAACTCCCATTGTCAAAGCCAACAACCGGGACCTCTCCTTCATCCTCCTGGTCTCCCTCCTGCTTTGCTTCTTGTCCTCCTTTTTCTTCATTGGCCGACCAAGAAGAGCCACCTGCCTTCTCCAACAAATGGCATTCAGCATTGTGTTCTCAGTAGCCGTGTCTTCTGTGTTGGCCAAAACAATCACAGTGGTATTGGCCTTCCTTGCCACAAAACCAGGGAACAGGGTGAGAAAATGGTTGGGGAAGAGCTTGGCCAACTCCATCATCCTTTCTTGTTCTGCTGGACAAATTATCATCTGTGCTACGTGGCTTGGAATCTCTCCCCCATTCCCTGACTCTGACTTGCACACCCAGCCAGGAGAGATCATCCTTCGGTGCAATGAAGGCTCTGTCACCATGTTTTATCTTGTCCTTGGCTATATGTGTTTCCTAGCTATCATTTGCTTCACTGTAGCTTTCCTGGCCAGGAACCTGCCTGGGGCCTTCAATGAGGCCAAGCTGATCACCTTCAGTATGCTGGTTTTCTGCAGCGTCTGGGTCTCCTTCCTGCCCACCTACCTGAGCACTAAAGGAAAGTTCATGGTGGTCGTGCAGATCTTCTCCATCTTGGCCTCCAGTGCTGGGCTTCTGGGCTGCATCTTCTTCCCCAAGTGCTACATTATCATCCTGAGACCAGATCTAAACACTAAGGAGCATCTAATGATAAAAGCGGGAAACTGATTGTGAATTGGTTTCGTAGGCTTATAACATTTAATTATTCATTGAACTTATTACAGGGTTTGTATGATTCCTTTGCATCCGTTTGATAATTAAGGTGCTTTAATAATGAAAGAATTAAAACTATGAAGTTCAAGACTAGTGAAATTAAAATCCAAGCTAATAATCAAAGATAAAATATGTGAATTAATAAATAAATGTATGATTCATTTATCCACACTTGTGATCGGTGTGCTTTGTTTCTTGGACACAGAAAAGTCTGGAGCTGAAGCTGGTGATTGGCATGGTCATATAAATCCCTTTTGCAAATTTAATACCAAATAATATTGTGGGGTGGCTGACTCTGGCTGACATTTGGTACTGCCTCTTGGAAGGAACTTGGGTGCCAGGAACCAGGTTAAGGGGAGAATCACAGTCTCCGTGTGAGGATAACCTCCAGTGATAAAACACCCACAATTTCTGAAGGCAAGTTGTTCCCCTGATTAATTGTCCTCACGGTTGGGAACTTTCTGCTTAATTCCAGGTTGCTTCTCTCCTTGGTTACTTTCCACCCATTGTTTGTTGACTTTGATGTTTTGGAAAATAAGTCTCCGTGTGAGGATAACCTCCAGTGATGAAGCACCCACAATTTCTGAAGGCAAGCTGTTCCCCTGATTAATTGTCCTCACTGTTAGGAACTTTCTGCTTAATTCCAGGTTGCTTCTCTCCTTGGTTAGTTTCCACCCATTGTTTCTTGACTTTGATGTTTTGGAAAATAAGTTGACCCCCTCCTCTTTGTGGCAGTCCGTCAAATACTGAAAGATTGCTGTCATGTTCCCTCTAGTCCTTCTTTTCCCTAGACAGCCTCAGAGATCTGGAGATCAAAAAGCCCCATCACCATAGAGTGCATCCACACAACCAGAAGAAGGGAAATCATGTCTCTTCAAACCAGAGGTGGGCTTCAAAATTTTTATCAAGGGGTTCTCTGCCTGGTTGCTGGGTGGGCATGGCCATGGTGGGCATGGCCTAGTAGGCCTTCTGCACCATGGCTGGGGAGGCGTTTTTGCCCTCTTCAGGCTCTGGAGGTTTTTCTTGGGCCTCCAGGAGGGTGAAAACGGCCTCCCCAGGGTCTTGAGGACCTCTGGAGGCTAGGAACGGACTCGATTCCAACCTTCCCAAACTTCCGGTAGGCCCGTTTTTTGCCTTCCCTGAGTCTGTGCCCTACACTTACCCGAATCCTAAACGGGCTGTGTGGGGACTCCTGGGAGGGGTGGGGTGCGCCAGGCCAGCCAGGTGTGGGATTTGTGGGTTCTCTAACTGCACAGAATCATAGCTAGAGGTTCTCCCGAACCCCTGAGAACCCCCAGCAGCCCACCCCTGCTTCAAACCAGTTTTTTGGTGGGCATGGCAACAAATTGATGTCAAAAAAAAAATCTATTGACTCTCTATCTTTCTCTGAGGGGTGAAATGCTACTGGTTCCCTCCAGATCTGATGAACCGGTAGTGATAAAAATTTTTGGTACGGGTGAACCAGTACTAAAAAAGTGCTTGAAAAAGAAAAAAAAAAGTTGGCCATGCCCATCCAGTCACATAACCCTCCACCAAGCCATGCCCACAAAGCCACTTGCATAGAACCGGAAGCAAAAAAAATTATATTTCACCTTGCTTTCTCAGCATTAACATTTAAAAAATTCCATGTTTTCAACCTAGAGTGGCACCAAACTCCATAGCTCTGGGTGACCTTACCCAGCAGCCCCTGGAGAAAAGAAACCATATTGAAGAACAGCAGAAATCAACAATAATACTGTGTTTTCCTCCAGCATCATTTTCTGGACGTGTCCTGACAGGAAAGACCAAAACCGATAGAGAACCCTGCCCTCAGGGGCGTATCTGTAATTTTTCACTAACATGCTGTACTCTGGCTTCTTTTCTGCAAATGGAGCCAAGAAAGGAGTTCATCATCCCCAGAGGAAAAGTTGCTTCCCACTGTAATTATCACCATCCTGCTCTTTGAGATGTCTTCTACTTCTCCAGTAACTGATGTAAACAGCAGACTGAAGCAACATGGAGGGAGGTTGCCTCAAGGAAAGGATAAAGGCTTTAGGTCACACTCTGTGTTATCTGAACTTTAGGACAGGTAGGGGCTGTGCTGTTAAATGTACCTTTCTCTCTTTTCCAGGTGAAGCTTGGTTTGTCTCTGTCTGAATCAGGAAAGTCACTGGCTTTTATGAGAGGGCTTTTAATTCTTCCTGTTCTTGTTTAGAAACAGGAAAGTAATCGATTCAGCCCTACGAATGATGGACCTCCTGCTTCTGCTTTTGATGCTGCTGTTGTCCCAGCCTGTCTCGGGGAAGCTGAGAATGAAATGCCCGCTGAGTTTAGAGCACCAGGGTGCAAAAAAACCATGGAGTTATTACAGACCAGGAGACCATTTCATTAACATAATCATCGCTACATCAAAACTGGTGCATATAATGCTCCCTTTCAACGCAGAGCCTTCTAATCAGTTTGACTCGTAAGTCATCCAGGATAATGCAGTTGCATTCCCTCCATTTATAATTCAAACACTCTCATTTTGTTCTCCTTATTCCACTGGCTCCTATATTGCAGCACATGTCCTATCTACTTTCCTGAATCATGTTGATTTCCATGCTTTCTTTGTCTTATTTTGAGGAAAAGACTCAAGTCCAAAGATGGGACAGAAAAGAAGTCCACATTATTTTCCTCTCCCCGTTCAGTCTTGAATTCGTGATTTGAATATTGTACTGACTTTTGTTTAAATTAGTGATTATTGTGGTTTCTCCCTGCCAGGCTCATTTCAAATACAACTACTCATTAAGATTTAGTTCACGATCCTTATAGAAATACAGGATGACTT
The DNA here is from genome assembly GCF_029215685.1 of Pituophis catenifer annectens. Lineage (NCBI taxonomy): Eukaryota > Metazoa > Chordata > Lepidosauria > Squamata > Colubridae > Pituophis > Pituophis catenifer. The sequence goes on along the minus strand of NW_027256882.1, from coordinate 9,670,010 downwards.
ATTTTTTACAATTGGTTTCTGAGTCACTTTTGAAACATCCTCTTCCTTCTATAGCGATTCCACTTTAATCATTGATTTATTTCTGACCTTGGTTACTGGCCAAATGAAAATTAGTATTGTTACAAATATTAGTGCATTTGAGATCCTTAATCCAGGAGGGGGGCTGTATCAATTCCATCTCCCCAACATTCATTAAAATTAAATGGAGATGGGTGAGTATCATTTGTCTCTGGGTTTGGAGTCAGTGTTGGCTTAAGATTCTGTAGGCTTCAAGAGACAAAGTGGATTACATTGAAAAACCAATATGTTGTTGGTTCTGTTGATGAGAATAGAATAGAATAGAATAGAATAGAATAGAATAGAATAGAATAGAATAGAATAGAATAGAATAGAATAGAATAGAATAGAATTCTTTATTGGTCAAGTGTGATTGCACACCAAGGAATTTCTCTTTGGTGCATACGCTCTAAGTGTATCTAAAAAAAAGATATGTTCATCAAGAATCATAAGGTACAACACAACCATAGTCATAGGGTACAAATAAGCAATCAAATCATATTAGAAAACAGCCAATATAAATCGTAAGGATACCAGCAACAAGGTCACAGTTATACAGTCATAAGTGGCAGAAGATGGGTGATAGGAATGATGAGAAGATTAATAGTAATGCAGACTTAGTGAATAGTTTGACAGTGTGGAGGGAATTATTTGTTTAGCAGAGTGATGGCGTTTGGGAAAAAACTGTTCTTGTGTCTAGTTGTTCTGTTGTGCAGTTCTCTATAGCGTTGTTTTGAGGGTAGGAGTTGAAACAGTTGATATCCAGGATGTGTGGGGTCTGTAATTATTTTCACAGCCTTCTTTTTGACTTGTGCAGTATACAGGTCCTCAATGGAAGGCAGGTTGGTAGCCATGATTTTTTCTGCAGTTCTAATTATCCTCTGAAGTCTGAGTCTGTCTTGTTGGGTTCCAGAACCAAACCAGACAGTTATAGAGGTGCAGGTGACAGACTCAATAATTCCTTTGTAGAACTGTATCAGCAGCTCCTTGGGCAGTTTGAGCTTTCTGAGTTAGCACAGAAAGAAAATTCTTTGTTGTGCTTTTTTGATGATGTTTTTGATGTTGGGTGTCCATAGCAATAGCACTTAGACTTATATACCACTTCACAATGCTTTACAGCCCCCTCTAAGTGGTTTACAGAGTAGGCATATTGCCCCCCAAAATCTGGCTCCTCATTTTACTGACCTTGGAAGGATGGATAATATTGTGATCATTTTTACAGGAGTTTATCTATTGCTCATTCAGAAATGCAATGCTTCATTTTCACTAGTCAAGCAAAGATATATTAAAAAATATAAAATGTAATTTAAGATTGATGATGGTGGTGGTGGTGATGATAAAATGAACATTTTTTACACTAGAATATCCTCTGATCAGTCTAGAATCCTACGCCATATTTTCGCTATGCAAATGGTCAGTAAGAATTCCCCTCTCCGGCACAATCTCACACTTGGCTACAACATCCATGACAACTATTTCAGCACTCTTGGCACATCAGATGCCTTGCTTGACATCCTCTCTACAGGAGAAGCCAATGTTCCCAACTACAGCTGTGGCAGGAAGGACAACCATTTCGTTCTTTTTGATCAAACTGACAGTGAGATCTCCATCCAGATGTCAACATTAATAGCCCCCTACAAAATCCCACAGGTTTGTATGTGTGCCTCTCTATCTAGTAAATTGGGTGGATTGGTAGGATGGGTAAGCGATAAATCCAACTATATCTCCTCTTTGGAATTCAATCAAGCAATCAATTAGAATACAGCTGGAAGGTATCTGCTAGTCCAATCCCTTGCTCAAGTAGGAGACCCTACACCGTTTCAGACAACTGGATGTCCAGTCTCTTTTTAAAAATCTCATGGCAGATTTTTAAGATTTCCAGAAGCCTCCACAACTTCTGAAAGCAGTTCCGCTGGTGAATTGTTTTCACTGTTAGGAAGTTTCTCCTAAATTCCAGGTTGCTTCTCTTTTTGATAAGTTTCTATCTATTGTTTCTTGCCTTGACTTCTGGTGCTTTGGAAAATATGTTGGATCCCTCTTATTTGTAGCAACTTCTCAAATACTGGAACACTGCTATCATGTCAGCCCTAGTCCTTCTTTTCTCTAGTCTAGCCATACCCAAGTCCTGCAAGCGTTCATAAAACCGTAAGTTTTAGTCTCCAGGTCTTTAATCATCTAAGTTGCTCTTCTTTGCATTTTTTCACAAAGTCTCAACATCTTTTTTGTAACATGGTGACCAAAACTGGATGCAGTGTTCTAGGTGTGGTCTTACTAAGGATTTGTTAGACCTTACCAATACGTCATGTGCATTCAAGAGTTGTTTTTCTCCATGGCCACTCTAGGTGTGTTGTCTAGGGATGGGATTGATATTTTGTTTGTGTGTGTGTGTGTGTGTGTGTGTGTGTGTGTGTGTGTGTGTGTGTGTAGCACCCAAGCAGCCATATAATTTCATGACAACATCCCCATTGCTTTGGGGGCTTCTCCTTTACACTTGTGAAGGTGAGGAGGGGCTTTGTGTCCAATCACTTGTCTTCTGTAGAAAAGGAAGCACAGATGGAAAGCTTCCGTTTTCTTTATCAGCTTAGCCAAAATAATATTATCAATGATTCATACATTCCTGGTTTGCGAAAAGAATCCCAATGGCTTATATTACCTAAAGCTTATAAGAAACATATGTTTGTGGACTTACACTGACCACTCCCATTAATTAATCCAATTCATTTAAAAAAACCTGATTTTTGTCTCTGGTCAGTGGTTGAATGATCTAGAAACAGGGGATATAGTCATCAAGCCCTTGTCATGGTCAGATAATTCACTCCTTCACCTAGACTTTCGAGCCGCTACCTTCCGCCGCAGGCAGATGGAACCGACTAGGTGATTCCATCCCAGGCGCCTGATGGATCCAGATAGGTTCCTTATGGAGCTTGGGCCATTCCCTGAGGCTCCGGCTCATGACTCGACTGACGAACTGGTGACCGCCTGGGATAGGGCGGCCGCTGGAGCTTTGGACCGCCTCGTGCCTTTGCGGCCTCTGACCCAGTGCTGATCCCAATTGGCTCCCTGGTTTTCTGAGGAGCTGAGGGAAATGAAGCGCTGGAAAAGACCCCTGGAAAGCAATTGGAGGGCCAGCCGTTCCGAATCTGACCGAACACTGGTGAGGTCTCATATTAAGATCTACCTAGTGGCGATAAGAGCGGCAAAATCTAATTATTTTTCCGCTCTTATTGCGTCTGCAGATAACTGCCCAGCCACCCTGTTTAGGGTGACCCACTCCCTACTTCATTTGGGAGCACGGGAAGACCCCTTGCAGGGTAGGGCTGAGAATTTTGTGCAATACCTGCATGACAAAATCGCTCAGATTCGGGAAGGCTTGGACTCCAACTGGGTAGGTTCAGATGGGGTGATGGAGGTGGGTCTTGAGAGTGTTATCTGGGAGGAGTTTGACCTTATGGCTCCCGAGGACGTGGACAGGATTCTGGGTAGACTTAGTGCTGCCACATGTTTACTGGACCCGTGTCCGTCCTGGTTGGCACTGGCCTCTCGGGAGGTTACACGAGGCTGGCTCCAGGGGATTATAAATGCTTCTTTGAATGAAGGTGCCTTTCCCACCACCTTGAAAGAGGCGGTGGTGAGGCCTCTCCTCAAGAAGCCTTCCCTGGACCCGGCTGTATTAGCTAATTATCGTCCGGTCTCCAACCTTCGTTTTGTGGCGAAGGTTGTTGAGAGTGTGGTTGCACGACAGCTCCCCCGGTACCTGGATGAAGCTGACTATCTAGACCCGTACCAGTCGGGTTTCAGGCAGGGGTACAGCACGGAAACGGCATTGGTCGCGTTGGTTGATGATCTCTGGAGGGCTCGGGACAGGGGTTGCTCCTCTGTCCTGGTCCTATTAGATCTCTCAGCGGCTTTTGATACCATCGACCATGGTATCATGCTGCAGCGGTTGAGGGGGTTAGGGATAGGGGGCACCATATTGCGGTGGTTCTCCTCCTTCCTCTCTGACCGCATGCAGTCTGTGTTGGCAGGGAGACAGAGGTTGTTCCCGAGGCACCTTGTTTGTGGGGTGCCGCAAGGGTTGGTCTTCTTGCCCCTCCTGTTCAACATTTATGTGAAGCCACTGGGTGAGATCATCCGTGGTTTTGGGGTGAAGTTCCATCAGTACGCTGATGATACTCAGCTGTACATCTCCACCCCGGACCACCCCAACGATGCCCTTGATATGATGTCTCGCTGCCTGGAGGCCGTGCGGGTCTGGATGGGGAGGAACAGGCTCAGACTCAACCCCTCCAAGACCGAGTGGCTGTGGTTTCCGGTGTCCCGGTATAGCCAGCTAGTTCCATCGCTGACTATTGGGGGTGAGATCTTGGCCCCCTCAGAGAGGGCTTGCAGCTTGGGTGTCCTCCTGGATTCACGGCTGTCTCTAAAAGATCATGTAACACTTGTGGCCAGGGGGGCTTTTTATCAGGTTCGCCTGATTCACCAGTTGAGTCCCTTTCTGGATCGGGACTCCTTGTGCATGGTCACTTATGCACTCGTCATTTTCTGTCTGGACTACTGTAATGCTCTCTACATGGGGCTCCCCTTGAAGAGCACTCGGAGGCTTCAACTGGTCCAGAATGCGGCCCCACGGGTGATTATGGGAGCGATACGGCGCACCCATGTAACACCTCTCCTGCGCGAGCTGCACTGGCTCCAGGTGGTCTTCTGGGTGTGATTCAAGGTGTTGGTTACCATCTTTAAAGCACTCCATGGCTTAGGACCTGGGTACTTATGAGATCGCCTTCTGCTACTGATAGCCTCCCACCGACCAATACGCTCCCACAGAGAGGGACTCCTCAGGATGCCATCGGTCAAACAATGTCAACTGGCAACTCTCCAGGGGGAGAGCCTTCTCTGTGGGGGCACCCACCCTCTGGAATGAATTGCCCCCGGAGATACGGAAGATCCCTGACCTACGCGCCTTTCGCTGTGCCCTCAAGACGTTATTGTTCCAACAAGCTGGGCTGGCCTAAACATGAATTTTTTTTTTATTGAAAAAGTTTTCAAATACAGATTTTTCCCCCTTTTTTCCCCCCCTCTCCCTCCCCCTCCCTAACCCCCCCTCCCCACCCCACCCATCCCCCCCTGTGACTTCTTCATATCAAAAAAAAACCCTAATTCATAACAGATTACTTACTCCCTCCTCTAGATATTGACCTTTACTTACTAAAAATATTATTAATATTATAACATCCCCCTTTATCCATACATTTCAGAAAAGAGAAAAGAGAAAAGAAAGGAAAAAAAAGGAAAAAAAAAAGACATTATACTATGACATTATAAAATAACTTCTCCACTTTAAAACTATACAATAAGTCCTACTTTAACATTTAATCTTCTATGTATATTACTATAACATTTCAAAGCAGCCTTCCCCATCAAATCTAGTTTAACATTTATTCCACTCTATCCATTTCCTCCACTCCCCTAAATATATCACTTAAAAATCCCTTTTCTTAAACTAATCAATCTACTAACTAGCTTATTCACCCACTATCAAGCAAAATTACCATACACAACATTTCTTAATATCTTTGATTCACTGCCCACACTACTTAAAAATATATGTCTATATTTTCCATTATATCTAAATAAAAAAAAAAAGAAAAGACAATGACTTTAAATTTATAATCCATATAGTATCTTCTTTAAGGTCTTTCCACTGGGTTGGTAGAACCAACATCCATAATCGGGTAACATAACTTGCTGGTGCAACAGTTTACTCAAGATCTTCAATCATATCTGCCCCCATCAGTAGTAAATATCTTCTTATATATATAAAAGTAAAAACAACCACCCGAGTGACATTATAATTATATTCCATATAGTAATAATTGTGGGTTTCATCAGGATTATTAATTCCCGTCATCGTAGTGGGTAACAACCCGATCTTCTGCATGCCCCAGCATAATTCTCTTGCCTTGTAATTCAAGATGATATAATATATTTATCAACACAAAAAAAAAAATTCCAAAATGGATAATTCAAATCCATCAGTTTAAGGCTCATTTCACGTCCCCAAATTACGGCCATGCAGAGATCTGCCACAATCTTCAGGATGATATTAACCAATACGTCGCCTCTTCTGTGTTTACACATAATCATTCATATTTTAAAGTCACTGGCTTCACTGTTGCCTGATTCAGAAATTTCTATTTTTATGCCACCTATTTCTTTTTTTCTTTACTTTTTGTGGGTTTGGGTTCCATCCTGGTTTCTTTTCTACAAATTGTGTATCATCTGATCGGATTTTGTTCTGCTTTGTAGATTGGTCTTGTTGGTTTGGTTTTTGTATCTCATATTTCTTTTTTATCCCTTGTATTTCACCTAATTGGTTTCCATGCTTATCCTTGCCTTGATAAGTCATCACCTTAAGGTTAGATGCCACTTCTCTCAGATTTGTAGATAGTCCAGCTGGGGTATCCAGTGAATCCAAAGGCAATTCATCTGGTACAGTCTCTATATTTCGATATTTTACCTTTATTTCCAGCTCCTTCTGCTTATCCTGTATTATACCTGAAGATGTTAAGTTCATTTTCAACCTATTTTGATAAAATTCTTCCGCTCTTTCAACAGTGTTTAACTGATATCTTTCTCCTTGATATCTAAATATAATACCAACTGGGGCGTCCCACCTGAATGAGATATTTCTCTTTTTTAACTCATTCACCAGAAAACCAAATTTCTTCCTTTTCATCAATATCTTAGGTGGGAGTTCCTTGTAAATCCAAATCTTTCTTCCATGCAATTGCAACTTAGAATTGAAGGAATTTTGCATGATGTTATTCCTAATTTCTTTGTCTGTAAAATAAATCACCACATCTCTAGGCAATTGCCTTTGCTTGGCAATCCAGGAGTTGATTCGATAAACTCTGTCAATCCTACAAAACACTTCGTCAGGTTGAACCTTTAGAATCCCAGCTAGAAATTCAGAAGATATTTTCCTTAAATCATCTCTATTATTTTCCTGCAAACCTCTTAATCTTATCGCATATTCTGTAAAATTATATTGTACCATTAAAATCTCTTTTTCAATCTTCTGTTGCAGATTTTCTGCATTACCATACTTTTGATCAGCATTCATTTTAGATTTTTCTTCTAAGCTATTATCCTGAATGTTTATCAAGTCATTTTCAATTTTTTGGATTCTATTGTCCAATTTATCTTGAATTCCTTCCATTTTAGACTCTAGTACATTAGTATTTGTGTCCAACGGCATCATAAATTCTGTAAAACCATTAGCCATTTTTGAGAATTTTTTCTCCAAAGAATCAAACTTAGATTTCACCAATTCTTTAATTTCCTGCTTAAATTTTTCAAATTGCTGATTCACAATCTCCTCCCTTCTTTCAATCTCTTCTATAAAAAATTCTGTTATATTAAAATCAGGTTTCTCAGACTGAAGAGTTAAGACTTGTTCCTTTAAGTTGTTGGCGGGGGAATCCCCCCCCTTCTTGTTTATCTGACTTTATGAGTCTCAGTGCCATGTTTCCGCCCAGGCAGGCTTTGTTAAAAAAAAAAGCAAGAAAGACTTCTTTCCAATCAACAACAATATCAGGTCTCCAAGGGAGAGAAAAAGAGAAAAAAAACACAGGAGCGAAGTTTTGTCTACAAATGTAGCCAGTGGTATTTATTCCGCTACATAGTAGTAATAAAAAACGGAAGGACTTTCCCTTTCTGCCTCTCCTCCAGCCGACGCCATTTTAAAAGGCTTTTTTTTCCCTCTTTCTTTTCCTCCTCTCTCTTAAGTAATTTCTTTTAAAAAATCAGTAAGATACTTGCGGTTCAGTCTTACAGGTCCAACTCGCATTTTCTTTAAGTAGTCTGTTAAATTTGCAGGCTTGCTTTTGACGCCTGGCTCTGCATCAGCAGAGGTCTCCCAAAGCCCGGAGCAGCGGCTGGGGATACGGGGCATCTCATCCGCTCCGTCCCAAAAGTAAAGGAAACACTTTTGGGACTCCGCAGAGAGTTCTACCCACCCCTGCCGGCTCTATCTCCGTTTCCTCATGGAAACGGAGTTTTTTCGAGCCGCCATTCCGTTGTGAATGGCGGCTCTGACAGGCGATGGAAGCTGACGATCCCAAAGGAATGTCTGGCAGCGACAAGCAGCAAACCAGAAGCCGGCCTAAACATGAATTTTAATGGTTGTCTTAGTTTTTTAATAATATTGGGGCCAAATTATTTAATATATTTTAAATTGTTTTTAAATTTTATGTATATGTGTGTTTTATTGCTGGCTGTGCACCGCCCTGAGTCCCTCGGGAGAAGGGCGGTATAAAAATTTAAATAATAAATAAATAATAAATAGAAAAGTACAAGCATATTAATCAATATGTCAACTATTTTTTACCCTAATCAGTCCATCATCAAATTCAATACAAAGGACTTGAAGAGCAACAAAGCTCCTGGAAAGGATTTTTTATTGTCTGAATGATTCAAGAAATATCCCAATCTGTGGGACCTACTATTTGCAGGTTCTTCTCCACAAATAAATAATAGATTCGTCTAATAGATATTATGGCTAAAAACAATATCTTGTTCCTCTTGAATAAAGTTCAGAGTGGAAAGATGAAGGAGAACAAAGAATAGGAAGGATTTAGACACAGATAATCCATTGCTGACAATTGCTTTGTCATGAACTGTGTAATCAGAGGTGGTATTCAGCCGGTTCGGACTGGTTCGGAACAGGGATGGGTTCTAAATATTTTTACTACCGTTTCTTTGGGCGTGGCTTATTTTGTGGGCATGGCTTGGAGGTCATGTGAGTGGGTGGCCATGGCTATGTGGATAGGGACTACTCAGAGGGCTGAAAAAAGTCATTTCTCACAGGTCCTCACACTTTTGACTGGTTCTCATACTTATGACCATCCTCACATTTATGCCCATGCAGCATTCTTAACAACTGTGTCACTTATTTCACAACTGCTTCTCTTCACCATGTGACAAGATAGGGCGAAAAACGTAAAATGTGAGGACAGTCGTAAATTCGAGGACTGGTCAAAAGTGCGAGGACCAGTCAAAAATAACTTTTTCAGCCCTCTGAGTAGTCCATATGCACAAAAGGACTACCCAGAGGGTTGAACAAAGTGATTTCTGACAGGTCCTCGCACTTTTGACTGGTCCTCGCACTTATGACTGGTCATCATTTATGCCCGCTGCAGCATTCTTAACAACCGTGTCACTCATTTCACAACTGCGGTGCTTATGTGACTGGGTGGGCATGTCCAGGTGCTCATGTGTCATCGCTTCTTTGCCCTAGTTTGCTGCAATGGTCATAAATGTGAAAAACGGTCATAAGTCACTTTTTCCAGTGCCATTGTAACTGTTGTAAGTCAAGAATTTCCTGTACAAAAATACAAAAAGCTTCTTTGCTTGCAAAAAGGTGCCCTAAATACCAATCATTAGATTAGAAATACCTGCAAACTGGAGTTACAAATCAGGGAGGGTGCCAGAGCATCTTGAGGAATTAAAATAGTTAAAATGCAGTGATAACTATCAGCAGCCAACTCTTGCTCATAAAGTGAAACCCTTTAGCAGAGAGGTCATTTAAGCTCTCCAGAATGAAGCAAAGGAGCAAACAGAGTATCTGTTGCTTGTTAAACCAATGACCAGAACAAATAGACACAGAACTTGTCAGATTTCCAAAGCTGCTTCGTTTCAGGAACAGAGATTAACATTTTTCCTTCCAAACAAAGCTGAATAGGGAAAATTATCCCATCACTAAACACAGAATTAAACTTCACCAAAAACCAGTTTTAGACCAAAAGTCAGAAAGGGTATGTAAACTCACATTTGAATGTCAAGCTTTCTAGCTAGCCAAGAAGCCTTGCTGAATGTCACTCATCTTGGTTCCTTGTCATTAAAAGCTTCTTTCCAGCAGCTCTGCTTCGTTATTCAATTATTTCTTCAAAGTGCTGATCATTGCACCCTGGCTGGAAGAACTCCAACAGGAGTTCCAACACTGTTCTCCAAACAGCGGTGTAAAAAGCTTAAAACAACCCTTCCCCTTTAAGTCAAGCAAAAAAATAGCATCGGAACTGGAAGTGACAGTAAGTCTAGGCATAGTGCCAGGAGAGGCCGTTTCTGTAATAAAGATTAGGCTAGAAAACAACACCAAATGTTGTAATTAATCTTTACAGGATTAACCCTGTAAAGTGGAAAAAAACAAAAGGAGATTTCTTTTAACAAACGGTTCTCCGAACTGCTTAACTGCTTAACTACTTAACTACTTAACCACCGGTTCTACCGAAGTAGAATCCCACCACTGGGTCTACCCATTTATTTTTGCAGGCAACAGTCTACTCATTTGTTTTCTTTTAACACTGATCAGCTATAGGGCAGCCATTTGAAGTCCCGTGGCAAGAGTTTAAAGAGTTTTTTCCCTCTAGCCATCAGCTGGGGCTCAGGAGGCAGCAATAGATTGGGGGTGGGGCCAAATAAAAGGAAAGAATAACGCAGGGGGTGGGTGGGTAGGGTGGGGCGGGGCAGAACCAGTTCAGTGACGTCATATCGTCACTGCTACCGGCTCCGCGGAACCGGGCCGAACCGGGAGGAACCCACTACTGGTTGGGTGAACCAGTAGTGGAAATCGCGGGTTGGCCCACTCTGGCTGTATGAAGTCCTATTTAGGCACATTTTTGAAGCCGTGCGCATGTGCTGAAGTGGCATGTGCGCTCATATTTGCGAACCGGTAGGGAAAGTACCACCCCTGAATCTAATCACACAATATGTCAGTCAGGGGAAATAAAGGTTTGTTGTCTCCATAAACCTTATTAATACTTATTAATAAAACAAGCTGAAAAGTTATGGTTCTTAGAAATTGACATCAGTTGTTTGAGTTGGATTTATTGAAAGCCAAAAACTGACCCTCAAATACAGCATTCTTCATATTTTTTCCCAGATGTGTTCAACTGCTTCAGAAGCTCTGAATGATAAAAGACAATTCCCTTTTTTTTACCGGATGCTCGTCAAATTAGCGATTCTCTACCCAGGAATTGTCCAACTGCTCCTCCATTTTGGATGGTCTTTGATTGGTCTCTTTGCTTTAGACACAGAGGATGGAGTGAACTTCATGAGGACTTTGACATCTCTGCTTGTCAGGAATGGGATTTGTATTGTTATATCACAACTTTTATCGACCCCTGCACATACAGCAGCCCTCAGGGATGCCATCTCCAAGTGGAAACAAGTCAATGTCTTTGTTCACTTCGCAGCCTATTATTCGCTTTCGGACAGAATTCTTCTTTTCCATTCAACACTTCAAGGTTTGCCAGAACCCATTGAAGGAAAAGTCTGGCTATATGCAGGCTATGGGGAAATGCAAATAGGAAGCCACTCATTTCTCAAATATGTCCATAGCGTTTGGTACTACAGTTTACAGTGGAAAAAAACGCCAAATGATGGTTCCTTCGAACGAGATTTCTCTCTGGAACCACAGTTCACCAATCAGTCTTTTCGGTGTTCTTTTTCAAAAGACAACATTTCTGTCAAAGGCCGGACAAGATGCACTCAGACATCCCCACTGAACACCAAAGTGGAAAGTAACATGATGTGGACCCGGTATAACCGCCATGTTTATGCTATGATGAATACTCTGGCCCATGCCTTGAATGCTGCTTATTCCTCCATATTCAAGAGGAGAAGGAAAGAGGGAGAAGAGAGGCTGGGGACTCGAAGGCTGAAGCCATGGCAGGTATGGAGTCCTGACAAAGATCCATGAAACTTATTTTCTTTGGAGAAGGAATACAAAGGAGGCAGGGAACCATTTCAACCGTTTTGTGCTTCAAAAAGCCAACACATTTGACCAACCCAAACACTTGTGGATAATTTTCCAAAGAGCGTGTACCATGACATATACTTTTTGATATTAAGACAGTGTTAATTTTATAAAGTATGTATGCATTTTTAAATAAATTCCAGTCCTTATGAATTTGCGATTAGCATTTTGGAATTTTATGTTCATAAATTTGAAGGAGTCCCTGAGGCCATCTAGTACAACCCCTCATGCCTGCCGAAATTCCAGTTAAAGCTTCTTTAAGTAATGGCTGCTGGATCTTTGCATTGAATCAATCAGTGAAGAGAAAACTTGAGCTTGTCCACTTCACTAGATCAGCTCTAAAATTGTTCCTCCTTTTAGGATGTTTTTCATCTCCTTCAGCCAGAATCTCTTCTCTTGTGACTGAGCTCATTTTTACCATGTCCAACACTCTGAGACAGGGGTGTCAAACTCAAGGCCTGTGGGCCAGATCTGGCCTGTGAGGCTGCCCTGGAAAGAGTGAAGGACTGGCCCGTGGTACCTCTACCAGTGAAAATGGAGCTTGGGAGGGCTGCACTTCTGGTCTCCATTTTTGGCCGCGATGGCCTCCTACAGCCCTCTGCACCTCCATTTTTGGATCGCCCCAGCCCTGCCCAGGCCACCACAGGTGCCCCCAACACAAGTTACATCAAGCTGGCCACGCCCAGCCTGGCCACACCCACCCCACCCTTGTCCACCCAGCCCCCTGAGGTCAAACACAACCCTAATGCAGCCCTCCATGAAATCGAGATTGATACCCCTGCTCTGGAATAACAGTAAACATCTGTTATTTTTCCTTTGGGGAAAGGAAATGCCCTGGAGTTTGATTTGTGAGGGATGCGTTACTTGGAACCTGACAGGTAACATCTTTCAGCTATTGGAAGAGTGCTGTATTCTCCTTTCTCCAGCCAAGAGATTTTCTCCATTGTAAAAGGTGCTCCCAGATTCCTTCTGATTTTCATCCCCAAAGACCAACATGACTCCTCTCCTTGTAGCCTTTCCTCCAGGCTAAGACTAGCTCCTTTGATCTCTTCCTTGATTTCATTGCCCATCTCTAAAGCTGATCCAGTTAGTTGTACAATGTCTTCTCAAAGGGGGGTGCCTGCAAGGGGACTTTGTACTTGAGTCAATTTCTCTCCAAACCTGCACATTTACTTCTAAGATTTTTATGGATGCATTTGCCCTCTTTCCATGAGCATCACACGGCCAACTCCCATTTGGTTTGCAATCTACTATTTTCATATCATTTCCACAAATATTCTTATCAAGTGTAGTTAGACAGAGATGTGGACATGGACATAGAATTATAGAGTTGAAAGGGACCTTGGAGGTCTTCTAGTCCAACCCCCTACTCAAGGAGGAGACTTTATACCATTTCAGACATATGGTTTTCCAGTCTCTTTTTGAAAGCCACCAGTGATGGAGCACGTACAACTTTTGAAGGCTACTCCAGACTAGCATTTCTGCTTTTAACATTCCTGGATATTTTTGTTCTAGTTCCATTCATTTTTGAAGAAGAATGAGTTTCTTCAAAAGAGTTGCAATCTTTCCCATATGAAAATGTACTTGGACCAAAATGGTGATGTGGCAGCAGATCTGAACATCGTAAGCTTGATAGTTCTCTCCAGGGAGGATCCCATTAAAGAGCAACTAGGGGTTTTTGAAAGACAGAGACTTACTATTGATCAAGATGCTATTTCACAACTAAAGTTGCTCAACAAGGTGAATTAAATATTGGTGTCTTTTCTCTGGTTTCCAAAGCCTTAGGGAACATTTCAAGTAGCTAAGCCTATTCACCAAATAGGCTTCAGTGAAAATTGAATTTGGGGAGTAGAATCCTTCTAATTTTTAAAAAATGTTTTAGGAGGCGTCAATATAATTGGCAAAGTGTCCTTTAGATGCGGTATTATGAAACATGGTTTTAAATTGATTGATTCAGCCATGTCCAACTTGGGATGCTGGGTGATGATGGCTATTTTGTGTCCCCTGTGCAAACTAGTATCTGAATAAAACTGCTGAAAGGGGACATCAAGTGCTGGGGATTTTGGTGCTCATGGCACCAACTTGTCTTGTTTCCTTGCTTAAAATTAGCAAAATAGAATGCAAGTCTTTTGGCCACTACCCACGTTCCTGGCAGTGGGCAGAGTCAGCCTGCAATTCTGCCTTCTAATCACTGCACCAAATCCAACCCTAATCTGTGACAAAGTTTTCCTTTATATCTTAAATGGAAGGTTGTCCTGGTCCACTTACAAATGGGGGTGGGTTTGCAATGATATATGTCTTCTTCTTCTTGTGCCATATCCGTCAACGGATGTTGGTGATCACGTTGGCCAATGTCCGATGATGATTATGGCACAAGAAGAAAGATGATACAATGATACACGTGGTCTAGAATAAACCTTCCCAGATCCCATTGGCCAGAAGTTTCTTTCTTTTTTTTTATTGAAAAAGTTTTCAAATACAAATTTCCCCCCCTTTTTTCTCCCCCCTCCTCCCTAACCCCCCCTCACCACCCGTCTCCCCTGTGACTTCTTCAAAATAAAAACCTAATTCATAACAGATTATATAATATTTTACCATCCCCTTACTCCCTCCTCCAAATACTGACCCTTACTTTCTAATAATATTATTAATATTATTACTTCCCCCTTTTATCATACACTTCAAAATAACATTCTACTATAACATTGTATAATAACTTCTGATTTAACACAGTAATATTGTTATGACTCCCAATTTAATAATAATCTGCCCTTTTTCCTCCCCTATACATAGATCTACATATTAATATAACATTTCGAAACAACCTTCCACTTTAAAACTATATAATAAATCCAAATTTAACATTTACTCTTTTGTAACATTTACTCTTTTGTATATATTAATATAACATTCCAAAGCAGCCTTCCCCTATAAGACTATATAATAAATCCTAATTCAACATCTGTCCATTTCCTCCACTCCCGTAAATACATATCTGAAACATCCCTGTTCTTAAACTAAACAATCATTAAACTAGCCTGTATCCACCCACAAAGTATCCTACAAAATTACCATGTGTAACAATTCTTAATATCTTTATTCTTCTGCCCACCCTACTTAAAAAAAAAAAATATTCCCTTATATAAATAAAATCAATGACTTTAAACTTATAATCCATATAATGTCTTCTTTGGTGTCTTTCCACTGGATTGTGAACTCCATCACCCATATTAGGGTAACATAACATCCTGATTGCAACAGAATGTTCAAAATCCTCAGTTATCATCTGCCCCCATCAATAATAAATATCTTCATGTATATAAAAAAAGAAAACAACCACCCGAGTGACATTATAATTGTATTCCATATAATATCTGAAATAGTGGATTTCTTCAGGATTATTGATTCCCACCATCATTGGGGTAACGACCAGATCTTCTGCATGCCCCAGCATAGCTCTCTTGCCATGTAGCTCAACATAAACATGATATATTTATCAAAAAAAAAAAAAGAGTCCAAAATAGATAATTCCAGTCCAACAATTTAAGGCCCTTTTCACATCCCAAGATTACAGCATTGCAGAGGTCTGTCACTCTCCTCAGGATAATATTAATACTTCGCCTCCCCTATCTTTTCGTGTATTCAGTCATTTTTTAAATAACTGGCTTCACTGTTGCCTATTTTAGAAATTTTTGTTTTTGCGAGATCTATTTCTTTTTTTCTTGGCTTTTTGTGGATTTGATCTCCATCCCAATCTCCTTTCTACAAATTGTATGTCGTCTGATCGATTTTCATTCTGATTTATAACTTGATCTTGTTGGTTTTGCTTTTGTGACTCATATTTCTTTTCTATAAGTTGTGTATCAACTAATTGATTTCCATGCTTGTCTGTGACTTGATGAATCATCACATTAGAATCCGATGCCACTTCTCTCTTATTTATAGATAATCCAGCTGAGGTATCTAAAAAATCCAAAGGCAATTCATCTACAGAGTCCTCTGTAACTCGATATTTTTCCTTTATTTCCAACTCCTTCTGCTTGTCTTGTGTTGTGCATAGAGATGTTGAGTTCATTTTCAAATTTTTTTGATGAAATTCTTCCGCTTTTTCAACAGTATTTAATTGGTATCTTTCTCCTTGATATCTCAATATTATACCAACTGGAGCATCCCACCTAAATAAAATATTTCGTTTTTTAAGCTCAGTCACCAAAAAACCAAATTTCTTTCTTTCCAATAACATCTTAGGCGGTAGCTCTTTGTATATCCAAATCTTTCTTCCAAACAATTGCAAAGTAGAATTAAAAGATTTTTGCACAATATTATTTCTTATTTCTTTATCTGTAAAATAAATCACCACATCTCTAGGCAGTTGCCTTTGCTTTGCAATCCAGGAGTTTATTCTATAAACTCTGTCGATCCTACAAAATACTTCCTCAGGGTGAACCTTTAAGATCCCAGCCAGAATTTCAGAAGATATTTTCCTTAAGTCATCTCTGTTATTTTCCTGTAATCCTCTCAGTCTAATCGCATATTCAGTGAAATTATATTGCATCATTAAAACTTCTTTTTCAATCCGTTGTTTTATGTTTTCTGCATTACAAGTCTTTTGATCAGCTTCCATTTTAGGTTTTTCTTCTAAGCTATTGTCTTGAATGTTTATCAAATCATTTTCAATTTTTTGTATTTTATTGTCCAAATTATCCTCAATTTCCTCCATTTTAGACTCTAATAAATTAATATTTGTATCCAACTTGATCATAATTTCTGAGAAACCATTAGTCACTTTTGCAATCTTTCGTTGCAAAATATCAAACTTTAATTGCACCAATTCTTTAATTTCCTGCTTAAATTTTTCAAAGTTCTGATTCACAATCTCATCCCTTCTTACAATCTCCTCCAAGAGAAATTCAATTATATTAAAATCAGTTTTCTGAGACTGTAGGTTTAGAACTTGTTCATATAATTTGTAGATCGGGGAATCCCCCCCCCCACTGCTTGTTTGTCCGGCTTTGTAAGTCTAAACGCCATATTTCCACACAGACAAACTCTTTTAAGAAAGAAAAGAAAAGCAAAGAAGGGGAAAAAAAGCTTCTTTCCAAAAAAGATCAATATCAAATCTCCAGGAAAGAGAAAACACAAAAGTGGAGCTTTATCTTCAATTGTAGCCAGGAGAATTTTTTCCGCTACTTTGTAACTTAATAGGAGACCGAAGGACTTTCCCTTTCAGCCCCTTCTCAAGCCTCGGCAGTCGCCATTTTAAAAATTCTTTTTTCCTTCTTCAGTAACTTTTATAAAATAAGTGAAAATACTTGCGATTCAGGGTCACAGGTCCAGCTCTCATCCTCTTTAATTGATCTGTTAGTTTTCTTTAATAGGCTTGTTCTCGTCGCCTAGCTCTGCAAAAAAGCAGAGGTCTCCCAAAGCCCGGAGCGGCGGTGGGGGGAAAAAGGGAGCCTCATCTGCTTCGTCCCCAAAAGTAAAAAAAAACTTTTGGGGCTTCGCAGAGAGCTCTACCTACCCTCGCCGGCTCTGTCTCGCATTTCCTCATGGAAATGGAGTTTTTTGAGCTGCCTTTCCATTGTAAAGGCGGCTCTTTACAGGCGATGGGGCTGGCGGTCCCGAGGGACCGTCTGGCAGCGACGAGGAGCAAACCGAAAGCCTCGGCAAGAAGTTTCTTCATCACATTTTTATTCTGTTTCAATAAATCTAGTAAAATAAAAAATTCACAAACCTTTCAGAATAAATTTCATTCTAAACTTTAATATGACTAACGCATCATACTTTAAACTCATGGATAGATGAAGAAAGGAGGAATGCATGCTAATATAACCATATGGAGGAACCACTAATTGTCACGTCATGCTTCAAACTTTTCTCAATTGCTTCTCTCCAGAATTTATTAAATAGAAGTATCCTGTATTACAATGAGATATTCTAGATGCAAGAGGAAGGAACTAAGTGAAAAATATGCCGATAGTTAGATCCCCTGCAACATTGAGAGTTAGTTCAAAATTTCTTATTTACATTATTTACCTTCTTATTTACTTACCCAAGCAACTACTTGACTAATATTCATGTCTACCTCCATTTTTCAATGATGATTATTTCTAACAAACTTCGTTTGGCATTCCTTGTTTTTTCCTTAGTCTCTGCCTCAGTCCAGATGTGTGGAAAATTGTCATCCTGGATTTTTCAAGCGGGCTCGAGAAGGAGAGCCAGTTTGCTGCTATGACTGTGTTCCTTGTCCAGAAGGGACTATCTCCACTCAGGAAGGTGGGCCACACCAGAGGAAAGGGTGCTAGATTCATCTAGAGCGTTTTGATCAATGTGCATTTTAAAAAAGACATGTCGACGGTTGATAGTTTTGTGGTTCTTAATTTTCAAGGTGCCCAATTTCTTCCATAATGGGAGGGATAAGAAAAAGATCTTGAGGGATGAGGTAGGAATAGATAGAAGGACACAGTGGATTGTGCAAGATCACTTGCATCAGAGGAAACTTCTCTTTTCTTGTCACTTTGGAACTGTCCTCCCATGTTGACTGTTCTTAGGAACATCTGCATTCTTTGAAATTGAGAAATGATTGCAGATCAATGGCTTTTGCTCCCCAAAACCAAGTTTATATTACAGCCCAAAAGATATATGAATCAATCAATTCATTAATCAGTCAATCTTTATTAAGATCACGGAACCCCCTAAGCAGAAAGGTCTAATTTAGGGAATCATGGAGGGAGAGTGTTTGGCTTCAAGGGATGAGTGAAATACTGTTCTGACCTAGGCTTCCCAAAAGCACGAAGCCAACTCCTCGTCCTTTTATTTAGTTTAAAGTGAATTCCTCTCCAGCAAAGTCCAGTCCAACAGTCTTTCAAGAGATTTCACAACTTCAGACCTTTATCAGGCTTGGAGAGCTTCGAGGCCGATATCTTCCAAATGTCACTCTCTAGCAGAGAATACTTGGCAAGAAGTCAGGAACAGATCTCCACTCTAATGAATTGAACTAATTGTCTCCTGCAAACTCCCCTCCCCTTTTGCTCCTCTTTATTCCCTATGGGAGAAGCCATTCACCATCCATCTGTGGCTTTACTCCTGAGTCGACCCTTGTTCCTTAGCTGTTCCCTTCTCCTGGCAACTCTGCGCATGCTCACACTGGGAACAGACTCCTGCTGTTCTTCTGCCCCACTGATGTCCGGCTCTGAAGGCAGCTGACAACTGTCAGATGGCCCTGACTCCATCTCTGCCTCTGATTCAGAGCACTCATCAGAGCCTTCCTCAGACTCCAGGACTGGCCCATGTTCCTCTCCCAACCTCCTCACTGTCCGCATTTTCTTCCAGATCCACTGGCGGGCCACAACAAATACCCACAGAAGACTTGCCATAAAGAAGTGGGAGAGGTCATCTGCATGAAAGAAGGAACATAAATTAAATTATCATTATTAACAATCTGCCTCTTTTATTTTTAGTGCTTTAATTTTTCATATAATGGATTAAACGCAAATATTGTTTATAGCCCAGTTTAACATTCCCAGGTTCAGCATAACCACTATCATAGTTTTCTTTGTTGGATTGCTACTGTGACTTCTCTTTTCTTTTTATCTTTCCAATTTTCTTGGATATTAAGTAATGAAATACCAACAATTACAACAGCAACAAAAAGGGAATACAGTTGTGGTTCTAAAAGGGGGGTGGGGAGAAAGCCTTACTTCCACTATTGGGATTAAAAGGAATCAGAATCAGAAATCAGAATCAGAAAACCAACTACCATATTTTTCAGAGTATAAGAAGCACCTTTCCCCCCCTAAAAGAGGGTGAAAATTTGGGTGCGTCTTATACACTGAATGTAGCACCACTGAAAAAAAGCCTCTTAAAGGGAGGTTTCAGAGGCTGAAAAAAGCCTCTTAAAAGGAGATTTCAGAGGCTGAAAAAAAAAAGCAAAGCGCAAAGCTCATAACCAATGAACCTGTTGCTAAAGTTCATCTCTGGGAACAGCTGATTGGAGGTATTCTGTGAGGGTGATCCACCCACCAATCAGCTTTTTTCTTATTTTCCTCCCCAAAAACTAAGGTGTGTATTATACTCTGGTGCGTCTTATACTCCAAAAAATATGCTAATCAATTATATTCATTTTGTATGGTGTAAAAGAATACAGCATGATTACATAAAATTAGAAGAAACAGGATATAAAAATGTGTATCAAAATATAAAACACCAGAACGGTGAATTATTTCAAGAATGCATAATAGAAATGATGGGTACAATTATGAATAAAATTAAATTACGTATGAACAGTTACCAGAGTGACTAAACCTATGGCTGGATATCTAGACTGTTTAGCCATTGGGCAACAATGCCCTCAAGATGGTGTATTTAATGCCGGGATCCAGGGAACCTTCTGAGGGGGCATTTTGTAGCAATATGATACTGTATAAAGTTTGTGGGATGTTCCCTCAGTCACAGTTAGTATTATCAACCAGCCCCCATTTGTATTTTGAATATTGGCACCTGCCATGCTTGGTCAGTATCATCTGAAATCCAAAGAAGATCTTTCTTGAAAGGTGAAAAGAGATATAAAAGAAATATTACTTTTTGTTTTCTCAGATACTGAAAAATGCACAAAGTGCCCATATGATCAATATCCAACCGAGAACAGAGTCCAATGTATCCCAAAAAGAATAACCTTCCTGTCCTATGAAGAACATCTGGGCATCATCCTGGTCTCTTTTGCCTTACTCTTGTTCCTAACCACAGGATTTATTTTAATCACATTCCTTAAATACCTAGAAACTCCCATTGTCAAAGCCAACAACCGGGACCTCTCCTTCATCCTCCTGGTCTCCCTTCTGCTTTGCTTTTTGTCCTCATTTCTCTTCATTGGACAGCCAAGGAAAGCCACCTGCCTTCTCCGACAAACAGTGTTCAGCACTGTCTTCTCAATAGCTGTGTCTTCTGTGTTGGCCAAAACAATCACAGTGGTACTGGCTTTCCTAGCCTCAAAACCAGGGAACAGTGTGAGAAGATGGTTGGGGAAGAGCTTGGCCAACTCCATCATCCTTTCTGGTTCTGCTGGCCAAATTTTCATCTGTGCCTTATGGCTGGGAATTTCTCCCCCATTCCCTGACTCTGACTTAAACTCCCAGCTTGGAGTGATCACCCTGCAATGCAATGAAGGCTCTGTCACTATGTTTTATGTTGTCCTTGGCTACATGTGTTTCCTAGCTGCCATTTGCTTCACTGTAGCTTTCCTGGCCAGGAACCTGCCTGGGGCCTTCAATGAAGCCAAGCTGATCACCTTCAGCATGCTGGTCTTCTGCAGTGTCTGGGTGTCCTTCCTGCCAACTTACCTGAGCACCAAAGGAA
This sequence comes from Pituophis catenifer annectens, assembly GCF_029215685.1. Taxonomy (NCBI): domain Eukaryota; kingdom Metazoa; phylum Chordata; class Lepidosauria; order Squamata; family Colubridae; genus Pituophis; species Pituophis catenifer. The sequence goes on along the minus strand of NW_027256882.1, from coordinate 9,648,784 downwards.
AGTCCATGGTGATTGTGCAGGTCTTCTCCATCTTGACCTCCAGTGCTGGTTTGCTGGGCTGCATCTTCTTCCCAAAGTGCTACATTATCATCCTGAGACCAGATCTAAACACTAAGGAACATCTAATGATAAAAGTGGGGAAATGACTGAAATTGTTAATTAGGCTCATAACATTTAATTTTTTCATTGTAGTTATTGGGCGTTTGTATTTTTTCTTTGCGTCAATGTGAAAATTAAGCTGATTTAAAACTGTAGCAAATAAACATATGAACAGTATAAGACTAATGAAATTAAATTCCAACATAATCCTCAAACATTTCTGGGGACAATAGAAAAGCTGCTTTATAAACGTAACCATGTCAAATAAACATCGTCTTTGCCTCAAGCAATTTGTGCTGTGTGCTCTTTGGAAGATCCAATCAGGATTTGAACCAGAATTTTCTTCTAATAATATTTCCCAACAAATGTGGAAGAAAGCCAGGACTTGCCTGCCAAGTCTGTTTTTCAAAGAGTAGCTTGCAAAAGAGTCATCTAAAGTTGTTCCAAGGTCAAAGTTGGTCCAAGATGAAAGTGTCAGCCAATCCAAGCATGTAAGGTTCATGAGTGAAATTCATGAATAGGGATCATACTTGAGTTAAATGTTATTTCCAGCAAAGAGAAGAGAGGGAATCCAGTCTCTTCTATGGGCTGTCACTCAAGGGTAATTTTTTTTGCTACCGGTTCTGTGGGCGTGGCTTAATTAGTGTGCGAGGTTGGTGCTAAGGTGACTGGGTAGGCGTGGCCAAGTCAATGTCACTTCTTTGCCCTTTTTTAACCTACAAAACACAACATAACTGGCTCACCCACAATGTAAAAGCAGCTGTGCTAGACCCAAAATGGCCCCTGCAACAGGCAGGAACCTCACACAGCCACAAAAAGCCGAAGAAAACCAACTTTCACACTTTACACACACAAAATTCCACATACAGCTTTTTGAGATTTTGTGTGTTTGTGTAGTTAGAGTGAAACACTACAGAAACACACTAAATCTCAGAAAGCTGCACAAATATTATTTTATTTTAATTTATTTTTATTTTTATTTTTATATAAAAGCAGCTAAATTTAAAACTTCCTAAACTTTAAATGGCTAGGTCTAAAAAAAGAACAACTAAAAATCCCCCTATTAACTATTTTTTTAAAGCTCCCAAAGGGGGAAAAAACTTATCCAATAGAACAGGGGTCTCCAACCTTGGCAACTTTAAGACTTGTGGACTTCAACTCCCAGAATTCCTCAGACAGCTTTGCTGGGAGTTGAAGTCCACAAGTCTTATTTTTTTATTATTATTGAAAAGTTTTAAAATGTTTTACAAACAAATTTTTCCCCCTCCTCCCCCCACCCATTCCCTTCTCCCTCCCCCCCCCCCCGACTTCCCAGAGCAAAATACAGGGTATCGCATTTAACAAACATAATCTAACATAAACAAACTAGCTATAAGCTCTAAACTCCCCCTTACTCTTTAACTCCCCCATAGGTACCAAAATATCAGAATAAAAGGAAAAATCATCTAATTATTTCATTCATAAGCTAGTTGCAACTTTTTAGTCCCATATTTGTTTTGTATATAGTCAATCCATCTTCTCCATTCCAGTACATATCTTTCATTCGAACGATCCTTCAAATATGCAGAGATTTTAGCCATCTCCGCCAGATTAGCTACCTTTAATGTCCATTCTTCAATAGTAGGTATTTCTTCCTTCTTCCAATATTGCGCCACCAAAAGTCTGGCTGCAGTTATTAAGTTCAAAATCAAATTAGTCTCTATAAACGTACAGTCAATAAAAACAACTGTGGAGTAAATTTTATCTTCCTTTTAAGAATATTTTGTATAATTCACCATATCTTAATCCAAAATACCTTAATTTTCTTACATGTCCACCATATATGAAAATACGTTGCATCATCACATTTACATCTCCAACACGTAGATTGTAAACTTTGGTACATACAAGCTAACTTTTTGGGATCTAAATGCCATCTATAAAACATTTTATAAAAATTTTCTCTCAAGTTTTAGGCTTGAGTAAATTTTACATTTCTAACCCATATTTTCTCCCATACATCCATGGTTATTGATTCCCCAACATTTTGTGCCCATTTTATCATACAATCCTTCACTAACTCGGTTTCTGAGTCTATTTCTATCAATGCATTATACAACCTTTTAATATGCATTGGACTTTGATCCCTGATTTGTTTTATTAAATTTTCTTCATTTTGCAAAATACCAATTTTCTGATCTTCTTTCCATCTAGTATACAACTGTCCATCCTGAAACCAAGTTTGAATTTTCCTCTCTTCCTTTAATACCTCTAAAGACTTTAATTGCAATGTACCTCTTTCCCAAATAAGAAGCTCTTTATAAGTAATCACATCTTGTTTCTGTTCCACACTTATATTCTCTATCATATGTCTAGGTATTGTCCATATAGGTAATTTGTTATTTAATTTATATTGATACTTTTTCCATACACGTAATAATGCATTTCTTAATATATGACTTTTAAAATTCTTATCCACCTTTTTATCATATAGTAAATATGCATGCCATCCATATAACAAATCATACCCTTCAATATTTAATATTCTCTCTTCTGTTGAATTAATCCAATCACTAATTACTGAGAGCACAGCTGCCTCATAATACAATCTTAAATTAGGCATTTTGAGATCTCCTCTTTCAAGTGTATCTTGCGTTATTTTTCGTTTTATTCTTGGTCTCTTTCCTGCCCACACAAAATGAGTAATACACACAGGCAGTAGACAATCTTTTTTTTTTTTTGAATATATATATTTTAAAACAAAAACATAAAACACATCTTTTCAAAACGAAGCTTTTGCTCCAGTCACATATTAAAACAAATCATTAACAAATCTTATTTTTCAATTAACACAACTAAATATTTTAAACAAGTATTTCCCTCAAATCTATCTATATAACTATGCCATTATCCACAAAAACCCATTACCTTATACTAACCAATTATCAATCTATTTTTCTCTTTCATTTGTCTAGATGGATATATTTTAACAATATAGAGCATACAGTTATATTAAACATTCCAGAAATATTTAATTTCAACATACCCATTTTATTTCTAACTATTAGACTCCAAATTTATACTCTTTATTTCTATTATTAAACCTAATTTATGCATCTTATCTTAATTATCACTTTTAACATACATCTCCTCATTTTAATTATCCCACCTCATTTTATATTTTCCTAAGAAAAAAACCAACGTTATTATCTTTATCTTTGTTGTTAAACCAATCATTTTTATTTCTTGACTGTTGAACACAGCATAAACATTTGTTTTAGCTGTTGAACACAGCATATCCTTTTGTTATTTTTTTTGGCTGTTACACAGCATCCCCTTCCTTATTTGGCTGTTAAACACAGCATATTAGTTTCTATTTTTTGGCTGTTGCACAGCATATTCCATTTTTTGGCTTTTAAATACAGCATATTCATTTTTATTTGGCTGTTCAACACAGCATATTGTAACTTTTTGGCTGTTAAACCCAGCATATTCATTTTTTGGCCATTACACGGCATTTTCAGTTTTGTTTTAGCTGTTACACAGCATATTCATTTTGTTTGGCTGTTCAACACAGCATATTGTAACTTTTTGGCTATTAAACACAGCATATTCATAGTTGGTTTAACTATCAATCTCTACTTAAACCTTTCTTTGTTTTTTCCATCCATCTATGCATTGCTTTTTCACATAGTCATTATTTTTCTGTATCCTTTTTCATGACATTCATGACATTTTAACATTGAGACATGGTTTGTTTAAAACATATCTTTAACTATATTTATAAATTCCTTTTAACATTTTCAATTAATCATATTTATCCTTATTTCTTTTTCCTTAACATTTTAACATTAAAACATAGTTCTTGCATCTAGCATAACTTTACATGTATTGATTAATTTCTTTTAACATTCTTAATTTCTATAAAAACTTCCCTTTTATTATTACAATCCATATTTACTTTATTTTATTTTTAATCACTTTATCTTCATTTCCTCGTCTGCAAACATATATTTTCCATATTATTAGCTTTGTTCTCCATGGATCAAATTCATTCTCTTTTCTTATTTTTGTTCCAGATGTAATATATCAGATCTTTTCTTTTGAGACTGTGCTTAATCCTTCTTCTATTCCTGCACCAGTACTTAAGTTATTATTATTTCAACTGTAGGAGTTCCATTGTAGATTTCTTTTCTTTTCACCATAATCAAACCACCTGTAAACAGGAAAGAAAAATCCTCCTCCACAAAATTCAGTAATGTTTATCTATAGTATTCAGAGTTTCCCATAACAAAGTGAGGTTACAAAGTTCCTTTTTATGCCAGATGGTGTCTCTCTGCAATCCACATTTCCATTAGTCATGCAAGACTCCATTTTGTTTACTGTTATATAACCATCTAATCCATTTCTTCTTCTTTTAATTAAAAAAAACAAAATTTATCACTTTTTCCTTTCTAAAATCCAATTTAATTTTCTAAAAAGTGTTTAGTCTTTTAACCATATCTCCAGATTAGTTTCCTTAGTTCTGTTCCAAAATTAAATGTTACTCAGGTCTTTGTCTCTTTAAAGTTGTAGTTTCAAAAAATTTTCCAAAGCCCCTTTGTTACATAGCTGCTGTTTTAGGCTAGGGGTCTTCTAATTATTATTAATGCTCCAAATGTTGTTGCAAGCCTGGGCTGTTGTCACTCACCCGGCTTCAAAGAGCTCCGTCTTTCTCTGCTTTCTTCCAGCACTTTTCTTGCCCGGTTGTCCCAGCTTCGTGGCAGCCGTCATGGCTGCTGCCCTCCCCCCCCGCTGACTCACAGAGGGTTCCCTCTGACCTCCGAGGAACTTGCCTGTTCCTCTTGGTCGTCCAAGGTACCCCTCTTCTTCCCCCATCCCTACAAGATGGGTTTGGTCCGAAGACCCATCGGCGGTGGTTCGGCAGCCGGGGTTTTCACGGGAATCATCAGAGTCCGACTGTCTCGCCGCGACGTCAAACCGGAAGTCTCCAGGCAGTAGACAGTCTTGTTTTGTCCCCTTCTAGATATCTCCTGGTTTAGTTAGAGCACCGTTAACCTTTATTTGAGTCTTCTGAAACGTATATAACAACGTATATAATAATAAAATTTGATAATTTTATTTGGTGCTAAAGTCAATATCTCTCAGGACTTTAAATTTATTTATTTATTAATATTTCATATATTTAACCACCCATTTTTGTCAGATTGCCAAATTGTTTCCTCTGCATCTAGGAATATTAACCCAGCTTGTTTTTTTCATTAAATTGTGGTAAATATTATTTTACATCCAGCTCTGACATTGTCTTTTGTCTTTTAGATAAGATTATACACTGATTTTTCATAAATAAACTTTTGTAATTTGTTTTATAATCACAAGCAATTTTAATATCATCTCAGCCACCCTGAGTCTTCAGAGAGGGGTGGCATATAAATTGAATTAATTAAATTAAATCTCCAATTTAGGATTCAGTTTATTTATTTATTTATTTGTCAACAAGTACAAGGAAACAAGTAACAGTATAGACATGGACACATGAAAAAAATTGGCACAAATAAAAGGATATAAATAGGCAAAACATAGAATGATTACCTATCAATGGGGACAGTAGGACAGGGATGGTAGGCACACTGGTGCGCTTATGCAGTTCTATGATTCTCTAGATATGGAGTGCTAACAGAAAACAAAACCACAAACAGGCCCAACTCTTAACATTAGATGGGATTCAAGGGTACTGATTACTTAATAGGCATTAGAACACGGTGTTGGAAGAAATGTCCATCTGGGTTCAGTTTTAAGTGGGAAAAACACTGGATTGATGGAAGTTGCTCGGAAAGAAGGTTTATTGATGAACAGGATCACATGGCTTGAGTTCCTGAGCAGAAAAGGGCAGAGATGCTGAGAGTGATTTGGTTTGATGTCCTATATTGGGCCCCACCTTAGAGTTTCCTGTTCCTGTACAAGAAATGTATCCTATTGGCTGTCAGACTCCCAGGGGACGGGGTTTTTTAGTTAAGTTTGTAGGTTTGCTGGGTGATGTAATCTTCCCAGGTGCCATGAAGTGGTGGGTTCCTCCCAGTTCGGCTGAGCCGGTAGCGACGATATGATGTCACCGAACCGGTTCTCTTTGTTCCAGAGCTGCCCACCCCCACATTATTCTTACCTTTTATTTGGCCCTGCCCCCAATCTATTCTCTGCCTCCCGAGTCCCACCTGATCGGCTAGAAAGAAAAGAACTGTTTAAACTCTTGCCGTGGGGCTTCAAAGGGCCACCTTACAGCTGATCAGTGTTAAAAGGCAGTGTGGTGGTAGACCAGTGCGCTCCAAAAACAAATGGGTAGACCGGTGCCTCCAAAAACAAATGGGTAGACCAGAACACTCCAAAAACAAATGGGTAGACCGGTGCCTCCAAAAACATATGGGTAGACCGGTGCCTCCAAAAACAAATGGGTAGACCAGAACACTCCAAGAACAAATGGGTAGACCGGTACAGCTCTGCAGGCAGTAAAAAGCCTGGTAGACCAGGACCTCTGCTAAATCCTAAAGAATTGTCACATGATCATAAAACCATGCCCACAAAATAAGCCACACCCACAGAATTGGTAGTAAAAAAATTTAGAACCCATCCCTGGTGCCATGTGATGAGTTTCTGTTGCTAGATGGGTCCTATTATGTCCTGGCCTTTTGTGCTGCAGATGAGCTGGCTCAGGTCTTAATGCCCATTGACAAAGGTCGGGAGGGGGCCTGAGTTTCTGCTTCCCTTTTAGGGGAAATATTCTGCCCTAAATTTTAGGAAATCTTTCCTAAAATATTTCATTGGCCTAGGAGAGGGGTGGGGACTAACTTCCTACAACGGCACTAGAGTTATGGGTCACCAACCTAGAATGTCACATAGCTGTAACTGACATTGTCTCCAGTGCTCTCTGGAGACAAGATCCCACACTGAAGGACAGCAGAAGTCATGATCTGGGTATTGAACTATCTTCCTCCAGGATCACTTTCTGGACATGTCCAGACAGGAAGGACCACAACCGTTACAGAGCACTGCCCCTTGTGATTCTTCACTAAGATACTAAGATTTCGCAGCTGTCCATTTACATCGTGGCGCCCTGGAAGAAGTTTGAGATCCCAAGAGGAGAAGTTTCTTCTCACTATAATTTTCACAATTCTGGTCTTTGAGAGCTCTTCTGCTCCTTCTTGCCTTTGATGTAAACATCAGATTGAAGAAAGATGAAACAGTTCTTGCATCAGAAAAGGATAAATGCCACAAGTCGTGCTCTGTGTGGCACAAGTTTTGGGACAGGCAGAGATTGTGCTCTGGAATGTATCTTTCTCTCCTTTCCAAGTGAAGATCGGTTTGTCTTTGCCTGAATCAGGAAAGTGAGAACGCTTTGCCTTCTTATTCTTCTTGTTGTTCATGTTTAGAAACAGGAAGGGGATTGATTCAGCCCTATAAATTATGGCTCATCTGCTTCTGATGCTGCTGGTCTCTCAGGCAGATCCTGAGAAGCTTAGAATGAAATGCCCGCTGAATTTTGAGAACCCAGATGGGGAAACACCATGGAACTATTACAGGCCAGGAGACCATTTCTTTGGTATAGTCACCACTGAAACAACCTCATCGCCTAGAATGTTACCTTTCAACATGGCTCCTTCAAGTCAGTCTCGCTCGTAAGTTATTCGGCATGATGGAGTTGCGTTCCCTCCATTTGCAGTTCTAACACTCTTCTTTTTATTTCACTTACTCCTTACTGCTGTTGCAGGACCTGTCTAAATTCTTGAATCATTCTGATTTTCATGGCCTTCCTCTTTTGTCTTCTATTGTGGAAGAGACTCAAATGAGGCAAATCAAACCTGAAACGTCCAGATTATTTGTCCATTCACATTCAATACTGACTTCACCACTTGAATACTAAGTTTAAAGCAGTGACCGAAAGGGTTGCAAATTCTTCTACCCACCTCATTTTCATATTTATATAACCATTCATTGATACAGCATTCAATGTCTGATCCTTAGGGGAAATAGACGATGAGTTCTTTTTACAGTTCCTTTTCTGGATCAATAGAATAGAATAGAATAGAATAGAATAGAATAGAATAGAATAGAATAGAATAGAATAGAATAGAATAGAATAGAATAGAATAGAATAGAATTTTTTTATTGGCCAAGTGTGACTGGACACACAAGGAATTTGTCTTGGTGCATATGCTCTCAGTGTACATAAAAGAAAAGATACGTTCATCAAGAATCATAAGATACAAGACTTAATGAGAGCCATAGGTTACAAATAAGCAATCAGGAAACAATATCAATATAAATCGTAAGAATACCAGCAACAAGGTTAGAGTCATACAGTCATAAGAGAATGAAGCATCCTCTTCATTATATGATGGTCCCACTTCAATGATTGAATGATTTTGAATACAAGTTACTGGACAGATGAATATTAGGATTGGTAGAAATAACGGTGCATTTGTGATTCTTAACCGTGGCTGAGGACTGTCTCCATCTCAATGCTCATTAAAATTATGTGCTGATGGGAGGCTATCCTTTGGCTTCGGCTTTGGAACTGAAATGGCATAAAGATAGCGTAGGCTTGTGGAAACAAAGAGGATTAAATTGAAAAATAATTTTGTTGTTTCTGTTGATGATGACGGTAATAACATGAACATTTTTTTTTTACAGTAGGACAAATTATTTTAAGCAGCTAATCCTGACTTTTGCCATTCAAGTGGTCAACAACAACCCCCAGTTTCTGCACAATCTCACACTTGGCTACAACATCCACCACAACTATGCCAACACTCTTGCCACTTCAGAAGCCTTGCTGGACCTGCTCTCTACTGGACAAGCCAATGTTCCCAACTACAGCTGTGGAAGGAAGGACAACCTTCTGGCTGTTGTAAACCCAGATAAGAGGGAAACCTCCATTCAGATGTCAACATTAGTAGGCACCTACAAAGTCCCACAGGTTTGTGTGTGTGTTTCTCTATCTGGTAAAGTGAATGGGGAGGTGGTGGGTGAGTGAAAGATTCTGACTTCATTTTGTCTATTCAAAATTAAGAGCTGCTTTTCACTATGGCCTTTATTCGTGTAATGGCTATGGATTGGGGTACACTGTGGGGAGGGGTCTATAGTCTTATGATACCATTTCAGAGGTGGGTTTCAGCAGGTTCTGACCAGTTCTGGAGAACCGGTAGCGAAAATTTTGAGTGGTTCAGAGAACCAGTAGTAAAAATTCGGACTGGCCCCACCCCCTTCTATTCTCTGCCTCCCAAGTCCCAGCTGATCAGGAGGAAATGGGGATTTTGCAGTAACCTTCCCCTGGAGTGGGGTGGGAATGGAGATTTTACAGTATCCTTCCACTGCCACACCCACCAAGCCACACCCACAAAACCGGTAGTAAATATTTTTGAAACGCACCACAGTACCACTGTACCATTCCCATTGCTTTGGGGGCTTCTGTTGCACACTTGCAAAAGTCAGGAAAGCTCTGTGTTCTATCAAAGGGTCTTCTGACTGATAGTTGGTCTTCATGGATGTGTTTTGCTAGTCTTCTGCCTGTTTGTGCTACATAGTGGCTGTTCCAGTCCTTACATTGTATGTTGTAGATGACTCCTGTTTTTTTCTTCTGGGGCTGCTGCATCTTTTGGTTTACTTAGGATATTTTGCAGGTCTTAACTTGGTTTGTGTGCTACAGTGATGCCATGTGGCTTAATAGGTTTGGGGGGTTTCTGAGATATTTTGATGTACGGTGTTATGGAATGATGAGACCAAACAACATTCCTGGTCAGCCAGAGACAGTTTATTGCGCAGTTTCAGAATCAGATGTGTATCTGCAATTCTGAGCCAAGAAGAGCTCTGATACAATTGCTTTTATACTTTAACATGACAAAGGATTTGATGTGAGCACAGCAGCTTTCCATATATGGTTAACATAGATTTGTTAGGTGATGATTGATACTTTCATCAGTTTTCTATGTTACTAAATTCCTACATTAATTTCTAGTACATGAGATAATTTTAACTAAACATCCTTTATTAATTCTGTGATTGCTGATGCGTAGGTTAATGGCTGCTTTGGTTAATAAGTGACTCTTGCTTAATATGGATTTCCTTGCAAGCGTGACAGCTTGGTCTCTCAGACGTTATGTATTAACAAAAATGGAATTTAGCTGACTTGGTGAAATCTCCAAACAAGCATATTTCTTTCTTATGATCAGGAGATAAAGAGGGCCCTTCAATGTTCATGTAGCTGACCCTGTATTATCCCCACATTAACGGCAGTCCTATTCTTTTCACCAGTGTGTATTAGTTGTGCCATATTAGGGATTTTTACAGAAAAATACATGAAAGAAATAAAATATTTGATACTACATAGTTTAACATCTGCTCGTATGGTTTATGCCCAGAATTGGAAAAAATAAAATATACCAACAGATGAAGAATTAATAAAAAAAAAAATATTGGAATGTGCCGAGATGGATAAATGAACAAAAGAACTTAAAGAAAAGGAGGACACAGAATATTACATGATTTGGCATAAATGGTATAAGTGGTTGGAGGAAAGGAAAAATAAGGAAGAAAATTAAGGGGAAATGATAGAAACGTTAAAAAGTAAAGAAAGAATTTGTTTAAGCATAAAAATTAAGAAATTGTTATGAACGATGAGAAATATATTATAAATAAAATAAAGGGGACAAGTAGTAAATTGGAATAATACAAAGAGAAATAAGGGGAAATTGTGAATAACAAAGAAAGACCATCACGAAATAGCTGTAAAAAGATTATTCATACACAGTATATGTTGTATGTCCTGTATTGTTATATTATGTTATAAAAATAAAATTAAAAAAAAAACTTGGTTTGAGTGCTACAGTGATGCCATGTGGCTTAATAGGTTTGAGGTTGAAGGTGGTTCTGAGATATTTTGATGTACGGCAGTCTTATTTCACCAGCGTGTATTAGTTGTGCCATATGAGGTTGGTTCGTCAGGAACTTGTTAATGAAGCTGTATGGATATCCACTTGGTTGGAAGATGCTGTATAGATAATCTGTTTCCTTTTTGTGATCTTCAGGGTTGCTGCAATGTGTTTGGGCTTGTCTAAATAATGTCCAGCCAAGGAACCACTAACACCACTTCCACCCATACTAACGGGGGAAGCCCAGCGGTGGGTTTCACATTTGGTTACCACCGGTTCGCCGCTCATGCACCAGGCCTATAGAGTAGAGTAGAGTAGAATAGAGTAGAGTAGAGTAGAGTAGAGTAGAGTAGAGTAGAGTAGAGTAGAGTAGAGTGGAAGGGAAGGGAAGGGAAGGGAAGGGAAGGGAAGGGAAGAGAAGAGAAGAGAAGAGAAGAGAAGAGAAGAGAAGAGAAGAGAAGAGAAGAGAAGAGAAGAGAAGAGAAGAGAAGAGAAGAGAAGAGAAGAGAAGAGAAGAGAATTCTTTATTGGCCAAGTGTGATTGGACATACAAGGAATTTGTCTTTGGTGCATACTCTCTCAGTGTACATAAAAAGACAAGATACATTCGTCAAGAATAATAAGATACAACACAACGATAGTCATAGGGTACAAATACGCTCCAAGAATTCGGAGTTTCCTGGTGCCGGTTGGTGCGAATAAAACGTTGACTCTCCAAGCTGGTATTCCGCTTTTGGTGCTTCAACATTTAATGCCCAGAGGAAGACCGTTGGAGGCGAGACCATGTTGAAGAGCAGCAGAAGTCAACAACAACACTGTGTCTTCCTCCAGCATCATTTTCTGGACACGTCCTGACAGGAAAGACCACAACCGATAGAGAACCCTGCCCTCAGGGGTGTATCTGTAATTTTTCACTAACATGCTGTACTCTGGCTTCTTTTCTGCAAATGGAGCAAAGGAAGGAGTTCATCATCCCCAGAGGAAAAGTTGCTTCCCACTGTAATTATCACCATCCTGCTCTTTGAGATGTCTTCTACTTCTCCAGTAACTGATGTAAACAGCAGACTGAAGCAACATGGAGGGAGGTTGCCTCAAGGAAAGGATAAAGGTTTTAGATCACACTCTGTGTTATCTGAATTTTAGGACAGGTAGGGGCTGTGCTGTTAAATGTACCTTTCTCTCTTTTCCAGGTGAAACTTGGTTTGTCTCTGTCTGAATCAGGAAAGTCACTGGCTTTTATGAGAGGGCTTTTAATTCTTCCTGTTCTTGTTTAGAAACAGGAAAGTAATTGATTCAGCCCTACAAATGATGGACCTCCTGCTAATGCTTTTGATGCTGCTGTTGTCCCAGCCTGTCTCGGGGAAGCTGAGAATGAAATGCCCGCTGAGTTTACAGCACCAGGGTGCAAGAAAACCATGGAGTTATTACAGACCAGGAGACCATTTCATTAACATAATCATCGCTACATCAAAACTGGTGCATATAATGCTCCCTTTCAACGCAGAGCCTTCTAATCAGTTTGACTTGTAAGTCATCCAGGATAATGCAGTTGCATTCCCTCTGTTTATAATTCGAACACTCTCATTTTGTTCTCCTTATTCCACTGGCTCCTATATTGCAGCACATGTCCTATCTACTTTCCTGAATCATGTTGATTTCCATGTCTTATTTTGAGGAAAAGACTCAAGTCCAAAGACGGGACAGAAAAAAAGTCCACATTATTTTCCTCTCCCCGTTCAGTCTTGAATTCATGATTTGAATACTGTACTGACTTTTGTTTAAAATAGTGATTATTGTGGTTTCTCCCTGCCCAGCTCATTTCAAATACAACTACTCATTGAGCTTTACTTCCCGATCCTTATAGAAATACAGGATGACTTATTTTTTACAATTGGTTTCTGAGTCACTTTTGAAACATCCTCTTCCTTCTATGGTGATTCCACTTTAATCATTCATTTATTTCTGACCTTGGTTACTGGCCAGATAAAAATTAGTATTGTTACAAATATTGGTGCATTTGCAATTCTTAACCTATGAGGGGGCCTGTATCAATTCCACCTCCCCAACATTCATTAAAATTAAATGGAGATAGGTGAGTATCATTTGTTTCTGGGTTTGGAGTCAGTGTTGGCTTAAGATTCTGTAGGCTTCAAGAGACAGAATAGAATAGAATAGAATAGAATAGAATAGAATAGAATAGAATAGAATAGAATAGAATAGAATAGAATAGAAGAGAAGAGAAGAGAATAGAATTCTTTATTTCCAAGTGTGATTGGAGACACAAGGAATTTCTCTTTGGTGCATACGCTCTCAGTGTACATAAAAAGACAAGATACATTCGTCAAGAATAATAAGATACAACACAACGATAGTCCTAGGGTACAAATAAGCAATCAAATCATATTAGGAAACAGTTAATATAAATCGTAAGCATACCAGCAACCAGGTTACAGTCGTACAGTCATAAGTGGGAGGAGACGGGTGATAGGAATGATGAGAAGATTAATAGTAATGCAGACTTAGTGAATAGTTTGACAGTGTTGAGGGAATTATTTGGTTAGCAGAGCGATGGCGTTTGGGAAAAAAAAACTGTTCATGAGTCTAGTTGTTCTGTTGTGCAGTGCTCTATAGCGTTGTTTTGAGAGTAGGAGTTGAAACAGTTTATGTCCAGGATGTGAGGGGTCTGTAATTATTTTCACCCCCCTCTTTTTGACTCGTGCAGTATACAAGTCCTCAATGGAAGGCAGTTTGGTAGCCATGTTTTTTTCTGCACTTCTAATTATCCTCTGAAGTCTGTGTTTGTCTCGTTGGGTTGCAGAACCAAACCAGACAGTTATAGAGGTGCAGGTGACAGACTAAATAATTCCTTTCTAGAACTGGATTAGTAGCTCCTTGGGTAGTTTGAGCTTTCTGAGTTAGCACAGAAAGAACATTCTTTGATGTGCTTTTTTGGTGATGTTTTTGATGTTGGGTGTCCATAGCAATAGCACTTAGACTTATATACAACTTCACAGTGCTTTACAGCCCCCTCCAAGCGGTTTACAGAGTTGGCAGATTGCCCCCAACTATTTGGCTCCTCATTTTACCAATCTTGGAAGGATGGAAGGCTGAGCCAACCCTGAGCCAAACTCCTAGCAGCTGGTGTACAACAGTAGTGATGATAATAATGTGGTCATTTTTACAGGACTTTATGTATTGCTCATTCAGAAGTGCAATGCTTCATTTTCACTAGTCAAGCAAAGATATATTAAAAAATATAACATATATTTTAAGATTGATGATGGTGGTGGTGATGATGATAAAATGAACATTTTTTACACTAGAATATCCTCTGATCAGTCTAGAATCCTACGCCATATTTTCGCTATTCAAATGGTCAGTAAGAATTCCCCGCTCCTGCACAATCTCACACTTGGCTACAACATCCATGACAACTATTTCAGCACTCTTGGCACATCAGATGCCTTGCTGGACATCCTCTCTCCAGGAGAAGCCAATGTTCCCAACTACAGCTGTGGAAAGAAGGACAACCATTTGGCTCTTTTTGATAGAACTCGAAGTGAGATCTCCATCCAGATATCAACATTAATAGCCCCCTACAAAATCCCACAGGTTTGTATGTCTGCCTCTCTATCTAGTAAATTGGGTGGATTGGTAGGATGGGTAAGCAATCAATCCAACTATATCTCCTCTGTGGAATTCAATCAATCAATCAATCAGAATAGAGCTGGAAGGGATCTTGGAGATCTGCTAGTCCAATCACATTCTCAAGCAGGAGACCCTATACCATTTCAGATGACTGGCTGTCCTGTCTCTTTTTTAAAAAAGTGAGCTTTTTAAGATTTCCAGAAGCATCCACAACTTCTGAAAGCAGTTCCGCTGGTTAATTGTTTTCACTGTTAAGAAGTTTCTCCTAAATTCTCTCTTTGATTAGTTTCTATCTATGGTTTCTTGCCTTGCCTTCTGGTGCTTTGGAAAATAAGTTGGACCCCTCTTCTTTGTAGCAACTTTTCAAATACTGGAACACTGTTATCATGTCAGCCCTACTCCTTCTTTTCTTTAGTCTAGCCATACCCAAGTCCCGCCACCGTTCATAAAACTGTATGTTTTAGTCTCAGTCATCTGAGTTGCTGTTCTCTGCATTTTTTCCAAAGTCTCAACATCTTTTTTGTAACATGGTGACCAAAACTGGATGCAGTATTCTAGGTGTGGTCTTACTAAGGATTTGTAAGATCTTACCAATACGTCATGTGAATTCAAGAGCTGTTTTTCTCCATGGCCTCTCAAGTGTGTTGTCTAGGGATGGGATTGATATTGTGTGTGTATGTGTGTGTGTGTGTGTGTGTGTAGCACCCAAGCAGCTATATAATTTCATGACAACATAATAAATAATAATAATAATAATTTTATTTCTATACCGCCCTTCTCCCGAAGGACTAAGGGCGGTGTACAGCCTATTTAAAAACACAGACAAAACAACAATATAACAACAATATAAAACATCCCCATTGCTTTGTGGGCTTCTCCTGCACACTTGTGAAGGTGAGGAGGGGCTTTGTGTCCAATCAAAGGGTCTTCTGTAGAAAAGGAAGCACAGATGGAAAGCTTTCATTTTCTTTATCAGCTTAGCCAAAATAATATTTTCAATGATATACAAATTTCAGGTTTGTGAAAAGAATCCCAAAGGCTTATATTAGCTAAAGTTTATAGGAAATATTTGTTTGTGGACTTAAACTGACCACTTCCATTAATTGATCCAATTCATTTAAAAATTACAAGCATATTAATCAATATGTCAACTATTTTTTACCCTAATCTGTCCATGATCAAATTCAACACAAAGGACCTGAAGAGCAACAAAGCTCCTGGAAAGAACTTTTTATTGGCTGAACGATTCAAAAAATATCCTAATCTGTGAGACCTGCAATTCGCAGGTTCTTCTCCACAAATAAATAATAGATTCGTCTAAAAGATATTATGGCTAAAAACAATATCTTGTTCCTCTTGAATAAAGTTCAGAGTGGAAAGATGAAGTAGAACAAAGAATAAGAAGGATTTAGACACAGATAATCCATTGTTGACAATTGCTTTGTCGTGAACTGGGTAATCAGAGGTGGTATTCAGCCGATTTGGACTGGTTCGGGTGAACCAGTAGTGGAAATCGCGTATGAAGTCCTATTTAGGCATGTTTTTGAGGCCATGCAAATGTGCTGAAGTGGCATGTGAGCTCATATTTGTGAATATTTAGGGAAAGTAACATCCCTGCGGGTAATCACCCAATATGTCAGTCAGGGGAAATCAAGGTTTGTTGTCTCCATAAACCTTATTAATACTTGTTAATAAAGCAAGCTGAAAAGTTATGGTTTTTAGAAATTGACATCAGTTGGTTGAGTTGGATTAATTGAAAGCCAATGACTGATCCCCAAATACAGCATTCTTCATATTTTTTTCCCAGATCTGTTCAAGTACTTCAGAAGCTCTGAATGATAAAAGACAATTCCCTTTTTTCTACTGGATGCTCCCCAAATTAGCGATTCTCTATCCAGGAATTGTCCAACTGCTCCTCCATTTTGGATGGTCTTTCATTGGTCTATTTGCTTCAGATACAGAGAGTGGAGTGAACTTCATGAGGACTTTGACACCTCTGCTTGTCAGGAATGGGATTTGTATTGTTATATCACAACTTTTATCAACCCCTCCACGTACAGCAGCCCTCAGGGATGCCATCTCCAAGTGGAAACAAGTCAATGTCTTTGTTCACTTCGCAGACTATTTTTCGCTTTCAGACATAATTCTTCTTTTCCATTCAACACTTCAAGGTTTGCCAGAACCCATTGAAGGAAAAGTCTGGCTATATGCAAGCACTGCGGAAATGCAAATAAGAAGACACACATCTCTCAAATATGTCCATAGTGTTTGGAATTACCGTTTTCAGTGGAAAAAAACACCAAATGATGGTTCCTTTGAACCAGATTTCTTTTTGGAACCACAGTTCACCAATCAGTCTTTTCAGTGTTCTTTTTCAAAAGACAACATTTCTGTCAAAGGCCGGACAAGATGCACTCAGACATCACCACTGAACACCAACCTGGAAAGTAACAGGATGTGGATCCTGTATAACCGCCATAATTATGCTATGATGAATACTCTGGCCCATGCTGTAAATGCTGCTTATTCCTCCATATTCAAGAGGAGAAGGAAAGAGGGAGAAGAGAGGCTGGGGACTCGAAGGCTGAAGCCATGGCAGGTATGGAGTCCCGACAAAGATCCATGAAACTTATTTTGTTTGAAGAAGGAATACAAAGAAGGAAGGGAACGATTTCAACCGTTTTTTGGTTCAAAAAGCCAAGACGTTTGACCAAGCTAATCACTTTTGGATAATTTTCCAAAGAGCGGGTACCGTGACATATATTTTTTGATATTAATACAGTATTAATTTTACAAAGTGTGTATGCATTTTTAAATAAATTCCTGTCCTTATGAATTTGCAATTAGCATTTTGGAATTTTATGTTCATAAATTTGAAGGAGTCCCTGAGGCCATCTAGTACAACCCCTCCTGCCTGCCGAAATTCCAGTTAAAGCTTCCTTTAGTAATGGCTGCTGGATCTTTGCATTAAGCAATCAGTGAAAAGGAAACTTGAGCTACTCCAGTTCACAAGATCAGCTCTAAAATTGTTCCTCCTTTTAGGATGTTTTTCATGTCATTCAGCCACAATCTCTTCTCTTGTGACTGAGCTCATTTTTTCCATGTCCAACACTCTGAGACAGGGGTGTCAAACTCAAGGCCTGTGGGCCAGATCTGGCCTGTGGGCTGTTTAGATCTGGCCTGTGAGGCTGCCCTGGAAAGAGTGAAGGACCAGCCCGCAGTACATCTACCAGTGAAAATGGACCTTGGGAGGGCTGCACTTCTGGGCTCCATTTTCAGCCACAATGGCCTCCTACAGCCATCTGCCACCTCCGTTTTTGGATCCCCCCAGCACTGCCCAGGCCACCACAGGTGCCCCCAACACAAGTTACATCAAGCTGGCCATGCCCACTTCTATGATTTTTATGGATGCATTTGCCTTCTTTCCATGAGCATCACACTGCCAACTCACATTTGGTTTGCAATCTACTATTTTGAGATCATTTCCACAAATATTCTTATCAAGCATAGTTAGACAGAGATGTGGACATGGACATAGAATTACAGAGTTGAAATGGACCTTGGAGGTCTTCGATTCCCACCCCTTACTCAAGCAGGAGACTCTATACCATTTCAGACATATGGTTTTCCAGTCTCTTTTTGGAAGCCATCAGTGATGGAGCACGTATAATTTTTGAAGGCTACTCAAGACTAGTACTTCTGCTTTTAACATTCCTGGATATTTTTGTTCCAGTTCCATTCCTTTTTGAAGAAGAATAAGTATTGCAATCTTTCCCACATGAAAATATACTTGGACCAAAATGGTGATGTGGCAGCAGATCTGGACATCGTGAGCTTGATAGTTCTCTCCAGGGAGGATCCCATTAAAGAGCATCTAGGGGTTTTTGAAGGACAGAGACTTACTATCGATCAAGATGCTATTTCACAACTAAAGTTGCTCAACAAGGTGAATTAAATATTGGTGTCTTTTCTCTGTTTTCCAAAGCCTTAGGGAACATTTCAAGTAGCTAAGCCTATTCACCAAATAGGCTTCAGTGAAAATTGAATTTGGGGAGTAGAATCCTTCTAATTTTTAAAAAATGTTTTAGGAGGCGTCAATATAATTGGCAAGGTGTCCTTTAGGTGCCATGATATGAAACATGGTTTAAAATTGATTCAGCCATGTCCAACTTGGGATGCTGGGTGATGATGGCTATTTTGTGTCCCCTGTGTAAACTAGTGTCGGTATAAAACTGGCTGAAAGAGAACATCAAGTGCTGGGGATTTTGGTGCTCATAGTACCAACTTCTCTTGTTTCCTTGCTTAAAATTAGCAAAATAGAATGCAAGTCTTTTGGCCACTACCCACGTTCCTGGTGGAGCTAACGAGGCAAGGATAATTCTAATCAAGACTGGATGCAGTTCCTTTTGATCCTATTGCGTGATTTTAAGGATCAGACTCAATAAATGATTTAAGTATAAAGTATTCAAACATAACACTGTTTATTTACAGTAGGCATTCTATATTCACTGAGTAATCGCAGATAGAAGCAAGGAGGAGGTGCATACAGCTCCTTTTATATTCACAAGGCGGAGTAAAGGATGGGAGTGGTTACATATGAATATATTAAGAGAGGAAAAATAAATTAACCCCTAATACCCCGAGTATATACAGTTCCTCTATTGGAGAATAAGGCATTTACTTGTGACAAATCCCGCTCTAAATGCCGATTCGATATACAACAATAATTACATTCAGATTCAGAACAATACAAAACTTGCAGTTTGGAAGTTAAATATTTGTGTTGTTTAGATGGCAAAGGCTTAGTCAATATGTCAGCTATTTGTTCTGATGTTTCGCAGTGAACTGCTTTAATAAATCCATCTTGAGATAATTGTCTCACGTGCTTGAATTTTATATCTATATGTCTGGATCTTTGACCAATAGCATCAGAGCTAGATATCTCAATAGCAGCTTTGTTATCTTCGTGTATGACAAATGGTAATGAAGGTTTCTTCCAAGTATTTGACAATAAATCATTAAACCATACAAGATTGTTGGAGGCTTTAGACAAACATATTCTGCCTCAGTTGTTGATGTGGCTACTAAATCCTGTTTTCCAGTATACCAGTAAACTGGACAATCGTTAAGAAAAAATACATAACCAGATGTGCTTTTTCTACATATGGTATCACCTGCCCAATCCGCATCAGCGTAACAGGTGAAGATGGGCTCTTTGACATTATTAGGTTCCAGTAATAAACAGAAGTCTAAGCTGTGTTTTAAGTACCTTAATATTCTTTTAACGGCTTCCCAATGATACATTAAGGGTTTGCTAACGTACCTAACGGATAACAAATTGAGAGGCAAAGCAATATCAGGTCTAGTCCAATTAGAAATATATAAAAGGGAACCAATAACTGATCTGTAGAGTGTATTATCCTTAAATTCAGGGGATGATTCATCTATATTCCTTAAGAAGTCAGTTTGCATAGGAGTGTCACAAGGCTTAGCATCATTTAAATTGCACTTGTTTAGGAGTTCTATAATCTTATCTTTCTGAGAAAGTTTAAATCCTTTTTTGGTCTTACTGATTTGAACTCCAAGATATTTATTTACCTTCCCTAATGATTTTAAAGAAAAATGTTCATTTAGTTTTGTTACAAATGCATCTCTTTTTTCTTTATGTTTTCCTATATACAAAATATCATCCACATAAATTAACACAAATTCTAAGG
Organism: Pituophis catenifer annectens; assembly: GCF_029215685.1. Classification (NCBI taxonomy): domain Eukaryota; kingdom Metazoa; phylum Chordata; class Lepidosauria; order Squamata; family Colubridae; genus Pituophis; species Pituophis catenifer. The sequence continues at coordinate 9,628,419 of NW_027256882.1, read as the reverse complement.
AGTCACCCTCTTTTTTGACAAAGAAACAGTTGTCAGCAGTAGTGGCATGGAAATTCATAGTTTTGAATACTTTGACTAAACATTCATACCAGCATTTGCCAGATTGTTTTAATCCGTACAAACTTTTATTTAATAACCATGTTTCATTTTTGTTTGTGTATTGACTATGAGGTGCTCTTACATATATCTCTTTATCAAGTTTTGCGTGTAGATACGCGGTTTGTATGTCATATTGGAATACATCAAGGTTAAGTGCAGATGCTATAACTAAAGCTATTTTGACACTCTCAGTCCTTACTGTGGGAGAGTATGTGTCTGTGTAATCCTCAGGATATTTTTGAGCATAACCTTGTGCAACTAATCTAGCTTTGTATAATGTGTTGCCTTCTTCCAGATTTTTAATTTTGTATATCCACCTGGTGCCTATAATAGTTTTATCCTTAGGTGCAGGTGTAGGTGTGAATACATTTAATTCTCGTAAACTGTCCATCTCCTTGGTCATGGCTAATTCCCATTTTCTTCTTTCTTCAGTGGGAAGCTTTAATACTTCCTCGTATGTGTTTGGTGTTGATGTTTCACTATCCATGTACATTACGTAATCTTTGTATTTGCTTGGCACTTGATTTCTGTTACATCTGATTGTTTTTTCTGGTTTACTATCATTATCATGTAAGTATCTTGCCTCCTTTTTTGTTAATGAATCTGTCTTTATTCTGTGTTGACTGTTTGTCCATGTTTTATTTTTGTTTCTATGTGTGTTGTGATTGCATTCTTCTCTATCTATTTTATCTTGATGTTCAGTGTCTGAATTTGTGATTGGAAATATTTCATTAAGATGTATTTTAGACCAATTGGCCTGTTCATGAAATACAGCTGTTCTAGAAATTATAAATTTGTTATTATTATCAATAAATCTGTACCCTTTTGTGCCTGTTTCGTATCCCATGAATCTAAGTCTTCTGGACACATTCTCTCCTTTACGCCTCAATTGTTTTGGTATGTGTACATCCGCTGTGACTCCAAATATGTGCATGTGTGCTATTTTGGGTTTTCTACTGTACATTAATTCATATGGTGTCTTGTTTATAATGCTGGACCAAGTTCTATTTTGTGTATAATTGGAATATTGTAATGCTTCTGACCAGAATTGTTTTCCTAAGCCAGCATCTTCTAATGTGCATCTAATCATGGTTTGCAATGTCGAGTTCTTTCTCTCTACTACTCCATTTTGGAATGCAGAGAACGGGCTAGACGTGAAATGTAGCATCCCTTTGTTTTTTAGCCATTGGGAGAATTCTTTTGACATGAATTCAGATCCCCTATCTGTCATGATTTGTTTTATCTTAATATTATGTTGTGTTTCTACACGTTTGTAAAACTCTTTAAATTTTTGAAAGGTTTCATCTTTGTGTTTTAAAGTGTAGACAAATCCATAACGACTATAGTCATCTACAATAGTCAGAAAGTATCGTTTTCTATATGTGATTGATGGTGTTAATGGACCAACCAAATCCATATGTACCAAATCAAAAATTTGATTGGTTGATCTTGTTGCCTTTCTTGGTTTGGGGCTAGTTCTGAGTTTTGTGGACTTACATACTGAGCATTCCAAATAATTTTTACAATTTTTTATTTTAACACCTTCAGCATGTTCAATCATCTTTTGTACTACAGGAAAACTAGCATGCCCTAATTTCCTATGTAAAATATGCGCACATTCATCGTGGATTGGTTTTCTAATTGTAGGTTTTTTGTTATTGGATGTGTCATTAATAGATGTGTCTTTGTGGCTATGAATTGTTTCATGTTCCTCATTATCACTATTGCTATTATCTGTGTTGCAATATTTCAGGATCAGACTCAATAATATTAGTGAAAGTTGAAGGTTTAAATATACTTCCTTTTATTTACAATAGGCATTCTATATTCACTGAATATTCACAGATAGAAGCAAGGAAAATGGTGTAGGTGGCTCCTTATATATACAATGGGTGGAGCTATAAGTGGGAGTGGTGAATTATGAATACATTAAGAAGTGAAGAATAAGTTAACCCCTGATACCCCATTCATATACTATTTACACATTAGAGAATAAGGCATTTACATCTGACAATCTGCATTATCTATGTTATCGTTATCATCCATGTTGGAATCAATGTTGTGTAACCATCTTTCTTTTATGATTAAATATGGTAGACCTCCTTTGATAATCACACTACCTAAACTTGTTTTGTTTTTCTCTAGTGTTGCTTTTCCTTTTGAGAATACTATATTTATGTCAGAATCTCTACTTAGTTTTATCGCACTAAGTATGTTATGAGGTATTTCTGGTATTAGTAATACCCTCTCTATTTTTCCTACACCGGGTATGTTAACATTTCCTCTACCAACAACTTGGACTTTTTCTTGATTAGCTACTTTGATTACAAATTTATCTTCTATAAATGAAGATAATATACTTTTGTTATTTGTTGTGTGATTAGTTGCCCCAGAATCAATGAGCCAATCATTGTCCCCTGGCTGTTGTATGTTAGTTGTATTATGTTTGTTTAATCCATTTAGTGAACCAGATCTTCTATCTCTTGAATTATCCCTGCCCCCTCTATGTTCTCTATAGTTGGGTGAGCTTCTATATCTAGGTCTATCAATGGATGATTGTCTGTTATGGTATTTACCTCTATAGTCAGGTTTTTGCCTTTCTCTAAGGAATTTAGGACAATCTCTTCTACAATGTTCTTTAGATCCACAGTTGTGACATTCAATTGATTCACGATATTTTTCTTGGAATGCTACTCTCTTATGTTGTCTATGTTCTATGTGGTTATTACAGTGACTCCTTTTTGAATTATCTTCAGCTATTAGCTTATTTGATAAATTCTCTATGGACAAGTATCCTAAATTAATTGTGTCTAAATGTGATATATAGTTATCCCATGATGGGTCTAATGAATTAATGATAACACTCTTCATTGTTTGATCTGAAATTATCTCTCCCCTTAAATGCAGCTCTGCTCTGATTTTGTTTAAAGATATTAAATGTTCACTTATGGTAACCCCTGGCTTTATCCTACCTGAGAAGAAATCTTTAGACATTCTTGTAGTAGTCGCTACACTTTCACTATGAAACAATTTAAACATGCATTGAATAATTTCTGAGACAGTCAAATTATGCTTAATACTATGGTACATAGCAGGAGATATACTGGATATTAATAAGTAAAATGCTCTGTGGTGTAGGCAGTCCAATTTTAGAGTCCAAGGTCTTTTGGGGGGGTTAGTAATAAAGAATAATAAGTTTTCTCTTAGAAAAACAACCTGAAGTTGTTGACACCATTCCTGCAAATTAATACCATCTATTCTCAGTTTTGGGAAATCATTGGGCAAATTCCCAATATTGTTAGATCCATTACTTACAACTGGAGGTAGTCCGTGATCTTGCAAGTGTTGATAGTTGCAGAATGGTGTGGGTATGCTTGCAACGAGTCTGAATGGCTCTCTCTGTTCATTATGTCCTCCGTAGTTGTCTGCGTAGGTTTGCACATGCGCGTTACTCATTTCGCTTCTGGAGCTGTTGGGAGAGGTTCTCGCTGCTGCAGCTCCCTCGTAGCGTTCTTCTTCCGACGAATCGGTCTCCGGTTCGATCTTGGGTGTCCAGGTGACAGCAGGCGCTCATTTCTTTTCGTTGAGATGATTCTTGTTGAGATCGCTGGTTCCTGGGATCGTCTGTGGCGTGGGGTAGTATTTGCAGGGCTCTCTGGGTTCAGGCGTCGGTGCTCTCGTCGTTCGGATAGAAGCGGGTAGATTCTGAGATGTTTGCTTGTTTGCTTGTCTTTTCTTTATTTCTCGATTGCTAGCTTTTGTTGATTCTTTTGTAATTTTTAATTTTGGACCGAACGTTGCAAAAAGCGTTTTCATTGCTGATTCTATTTGCATTTCGATTGAAGTTTCTTCAATGTCTGTGTCTGATTCTTCTGAAGAGTAAATTTTCTCTTTTTTGCTTTTTGCATCATGTAAGGCTTTTCGCGCCAGATATTTTGAATTCTGTTTTCTGATTGGCTCTGTTTCGCTCATCTTAGTGGTCTGTTGGAACCAAGATGGCTGCCATTCAAAATTTTGTGTGGGACCGTTAGTCTTCTTTTTTGCTATATTCTTATCTACAGGCAATTCGCTCACCATTTTTGATTCTTTAGATTCATCTGTTGTGATGTGTTTTTCTCTCGCTGCTCCGTTGTTTTTTATTATGTCTTGGAGGTTCGCGATGAGATTTTCGTCATCCTTTTCACTTTTCAAAAGTCTCAGTATCTCTGACCTGAGTTCGTTGTTTTCTATTTCGTTCTCTTCTTGGTCATCAGTTTCATCCATTATCTCCTCGTTGTCTGTAGTGCAGTCTTCAGATTCTCTTGATATTACAGTTGTGGATTCATCGATCATTTCTTGATCCGCTTCCATTTCTTTACTGTGTGCCCTGGTGTTGGGTTTTTCTCTTTTGTTTCTGGAGTTTTCTCTCTTAGGCATATCTAAAGTTTTATTGAGTCAATTCAACCATCCTCTGCTCCCAGATTGTTGCGTGATTTTAAGGATCAGACTCAATAAATGATTTAAGTATAAAGTATTCAAACATAACACTGTTTATTTACAGTAGGCATTCTATATTCACTGAGTAATCGCAGATAGAAGCAAGGAGGAGGTGCATACAGCTCCTTTTATATTCACAAGGCGGAGTAAAGGATGGGAGTGGTTACATATGAATATATTAAGAGAAGAAAAATAAATTAACCCCTAATACACCGAGTATATACAGTTCCTCTATTGGAGAATAAGGCATTTACTTGTGACAGATACTATTGGGAATTCAGATTTAGCTTGCCATGGTTGGGCAAGCTTATCTTCTTAAACAGACCATATATATCAGAATTTTCCACACTTGTCTTTCATGCCATGGGGACAGACGAATAGGCCTTCTGCTCCTGAGGAGAAGGTCCAAGGCTTTCAGTTTACATGATATCATAATGACGGTTCTGATGTGCCCTGACCCAGAAAACTAAAGCACTGAAACATGACTTGATCGAAAGAAAAATCCTTCTTCATATTGGAAGAAATGAGGGACAAATTGGTGTGTATGTGCGAAGGAGTTACTTAGATTGGCTGTTTAGCTTATAACCTCATAAGGAACATCCTTGAATGCAGTTGTTTATTTTGATTATTAGCTACCTTAAGTCTCTCTGGGAAAAAGGAATCTTCAAATGTAACTAATAATCAGTGTAGCTCTGTATTTTCATGCCAGTTGGTGTTACCTAATGGTGGTTTTTCAACAGAAAGGAACTTTTTTTTGGATAACTAGCTTGACCTTAGAACAGGGGTGTCAAACTCAAGACCCAGAGTCTGGATCCGGTCCATGGGGTGCTTTCATCTGTCACATGGGCCCACCCTGGAAACAGCGAAGGACCCACCCAGCACACAGCCTTCCTGAACTCCATTTTCACTGGCAAAGGGCTGCAGGAGGCTGTCGCAGCTGCAAACGGAGACCAGGTGGGCCATGCACGGCCCCCCTAAGCTCCATTATTGCTGGCAAAGGGTTGCAGGAAGCCATTGCAGCAGAAAATGGAGCCAGGGTGGGTCATGTGCGGCGGCCTCCCTGAGCTCTGTTTTCTCTGGCAGATGGCTGAAGGAGGCCATCATGGCTGAAAATGGAGCCTCAATGAGTGATATTGAGCTGGCCATGCCCCCTGGCCAGCTCAATGTCACTCATTTTGTTTGTCCCCCGAGATCAAACACAACCCTGATGCGTCCCTCAATGAAATAGTGTTTGACACCCCTGCCTTAGAAACATCTCTTTCTGACACAGGGCTCATACTCATGTTCCATGTGATGCAGCAAAAAAAATGTATGACTTATCCTTTTTAAAGGCACCTCATCTCCATCTCATCTCTCTACAGTTCTAAAACCTAGGCAGTCGGTTTAGTCTTAGTTCACCAGCATGGTGGCCATATAAAATTAGCAAATAAATATACAAATAAATAGCAATAGCACTTAGACTTGTATATTGCTCCATAGTGCTTTACAGCCCTTTCTAAGCAGTTTACAGAGTCAGCATATTGCCCCCAACAATCTCGTCCTTATTTTACCAATCTCAGAAAGATGGAATGCTGAGTTAACCTTGAGATAGTGGGGATCAAACTCCTGGCAGTGGACAGAGTCAGCCTGCAATTCTGCCTTCTAATCACTGCACCAAATCCAACCCTAATCTGTAACAAACTTTTCCTTTATATCTTAAATGGAAGGCTGTCCTGGTCCACTTACAAATGGGGGTGGGTTTGCATTGATATATGTCTTCTTCTTCTTCTTGTGCCATATCCGTCATCGGACGTTGCCGATCACATTGGCCAATGTCCGATGATGATTATGGCACAAGAAGAATGATGATACAATGATACACGTGGTCTAGAAGAAACCTTCCCAGATCCCATTGGCCAGAAGTTTTTTCATCACATTTTTATTCTCTTTCAATAAATCTAGTGAAATACAAAATTCACAAAGCTTTCAGAATAAATTTCATTCTAAACTTTAATAGGACTAAAGCATCATACTTTAAACTCATGGATACATGAAGAAAGGAGGAATGCATGCTAATATAACCGTACGGAAGAATCACTAATTGTCACTTCATGCTTCAATCTTTTCTCAATTGCTTCTCTCCAGAATTTATTAAATAGAAGTATCCTGTATTACAATGAGATATTCTAGAAGCCAAAGGGAGGAACTAAGTGAAGAATCTGCAGGTATTTAGATCCCTTGCAACATTGAGAGTTAGTTAAAAAATTCTTATTTACCTAAGCGAAATACGTACCCAGGCAACTACTTGACTAATATTCATGTCTACCTCCATTTTTCAATGATGGTTATTTCTAACAAACTTCGTTTGGCATTCCTTATTTTTTCCTTAGTCTCTGCCTCAGTCCAGATGTGTGGAAAATTGTCATCCTGGATTTTTCAAGCAGGCTCGAGGAGGAGAGCCAGTTTGCTGCTATGACTGTGTTCTTTGTCCAGAAGGGACTATCTCCACTCAGGAAGGTGGGTCACACCAGAGGAAAGGGTCCTAGATTCATCTAGAGCGTTTTGATTAAAATGTGCATTTTAAAAAAGACACATCGAAGGTTTATAATTTTGTGGTTTTTAATTTTCAAGATGACCAATTTCTTCCATAATGGGAGAGATAAGAAAAAGGTCTTGAGGGATGAAGTAGGAAGAGATAGAAGGACACGGTGGATTGGGCAAGATCACTTGCATCAGAGGAAACTTCTCTTTTCTTGTCACTTTGGAACTGTCCATCCATGTTGACCATTCTTAGGAATATCTGCATTCTTTGAAATTGAGAAATCATTTCAGATCAATGGCCTTTCCTCACCCAAACCAAGTTTATATTACAGCCCAAAAGATATATGAATCAATCAATTCATTAATCAGTCAATCTTTATTAAGATCAAGGAACCCCCTAAGCAGAAAGATCTAATTTGGGGAACCATGGAGGGAGAGTACTTGGGTTCAAGAGATGAGAGAAATCCTATTCTGACCTAGGCTTCCCAAAAGCACGAAGCGAACACCTCATCCCGATCAAATTCCTTTTATTTTGTAGTTTAAAGTGAATTCCTCTCCAGCAAAGTCCAGGTCAATAGTCTTTCAAGAGATTTCACAACTTCAGACCTTTATCAGGCTTGGAGAATTGCCAGGCCGATATCTTCCAAATGCCACTCTGTAGCAGGCAATACTTGCCAAGAAGTCAGGAACAGATCTTCACTCTAATGAATTGAACTAATTGTCTCCTGCAAACTCCCCTCTCTTTTTGCTCCTCTTTATTCCTTATGGGAAGAGTCATTCACCATCCATCTGTGGCTTTACTCCTGAGTCAACCCTTGTACCTTAGCTGTTCCATTCTCCTGGCAACTCTGTGCATGCTCATACGGGGAACAGGCTCCGGCTGTTCTTCGGCCCCACTGATGTCCGACTTCGAAGGCAGCTGACAACTGTCAGACGGCCCTGACCCCATCTCTGCCTCTGTTGCAGAGCACTCGTCAGAGCCTTCCCCAGACTCCCCCACTGGCCCATCTTCCTCCTTAACCTACTCACTGTCTGAATCTGCTGCCAGATCCACTGGTGGGCCACATCAAATACACACAGAAGACTTGCCCTAAAAAAGTGGGAGAGGTCATCTGTGTGAAAGAAGGAATATAAATTAAATTGACCATTATTAGGGGTAAAAGCTGCCCCTTTTATTTTTAGTGCTTTAATTTTTCATATTATGGATTAAGAGGTAAAAGACAAATATTCTGTATAGCCCAGTTTAACATTCACAGATTCAGCATAACCACCATCATAGTTTCCTTTGTTGGATTGCTACTGTGACTTCTCTTTTCTTTTTATCTTTCCAGTTTTCTTATGAAATTGGAAGTTGAAGTTATGAAATACCAACAGTTACAACAGCAACAAAAAGGGAATACAGTTGTGGTTCTAATGGGGGGGGGAAGAAGCCTTACTTCCACTATTGGGATTAAAAGGAATCAGATCTAACAGAAAGCAGGGAGAAAAGAAAACCAACTACCATATTTTTCCGAGTATAAGATGCACCTTTTCCCCCCTAAGAGAGGGTGAAAATTTCAGTGCCTCTGATGCACTGAATGTTGCCCTGCTGAAAAAAGCCTCTGAAACCTCCATTCGAGAGGCTGAAAAAAAGGCCTCTGAAACGAGGGTTAGGCGCAAAGCTCACAACCAACGAACCTGTTGCTAAAATTCACCTCTGGGAACAGCTGATTGGAGGTATTCTGGGAGGGTGATCCACCAGCTTTTTTTCTTATTTTCCTCCCCAAAAACTAAGGTGTGTCTTATACTCTGGTGTGTCTTATAGTCCAAAAAATATGCTAATCAAATGCTAAACATGCTAAACATTTAGCATTCTATTGTATCACCATAAACCTTAATTCCCAAATAAAGACAGCTCCTTTTTATATACAATCTTTAGTTTCCAATAAACACAATTCTAATTTATATTATTTTATAAATTAAAATTCCATATATATTCCTTAGTCTCAAGACTCATTTCATCAAATCTCTATCTTAACCTCTATTGATTTACATCTAATTTTCTTAGGCTTATCATCAATTACACTTCTCATTTTACATAAAATCATTTCAAAACCAGTTCACATTATTTAATTATCATTCATCATCTTCTTTTTCACCCCAGATGATTTCCAACATTTTTATCTTTAGACTGTTTTCCAGCATATTCTCCTCCATGTCTCCATCTATTTTTTTGTCTGGTTCCCAGTATATTTTATTTTAGTTGGTTTCCATCATATTCTCCTCCATTCCTCCCACTGATTACCAGCATGTTCTCCTCCACTCCTAAATCTATTGTTTGGTTGATTCACAACATTTTTATTTTGGCTGTTTTCCAGCATAATCTCCTCCATTCCTCCTGCTGATTACCAGCATATTCTCCTCCACCCCTAAATCTATTGTTTGGCTGTTTTCCAGCATATTCTCCTCCACTCCATTTTTATTGTTTTGGCTGATTCACAGCATATTGTATAGTCTCCTTTTCAGCATATTCTCCTCCATGTCTTCCACCTGTTTAGAATAGAAACGTGTTACATCAAATATATTCTCCACATATTCTCTCCTGGGCTATAAATTTTTCTTGAATTTATCCCATATACATACATATTCTTATTTTTCTATAAAATCATCATTTTTATCCACCTTAGTATCAGTTTTCTATATTTATTACTCTATAAGCACCTGCCATGCTTGGTTAGTATCATCTGAAATCCAAAGATCTTCCTTGAAAGGTGAAAAGAGATATAAAAGAAATATTACTTTTTGTTTTCTCAGATACTGAAAGATGCACAAAGTGCCCAGATGATCAATATCCAACCGAGAACAGAGTCCAATGTATCCCAAAAAGAATAACCTTCCTGTCCTATGAAGAACATCTGGGCATCATCCTGGTCTCTTTTGCCTTACTCTTGTTCCTAACCACAGGATTTATTTTAATCATATTCATTAAATATCTAGAAACTCCCATTGTCAAAGCCAACAACCGGGACCTCTCCTTCATCCTCCTGGTCTCCCTTCTGCTTTGCTTTTTGTCCTCATTTCTCTTCATTGGCCGACCAAGAAGAGCCACCTGTCTTCTCCAACAAACCGTGTTCAGCATTGTCTTCTCAGTAGCCGTGTCTTCTGTGTTGGCCAAAACAATCACAGTAGTATTGGCCTTCCTTGCCACAAAACCAGGGAACAGGGTGAGAAAATGGTTGGGGAAGAGCTTGGCCAACTCCATCATCCTTTCTTGTTCTGCTGGCCAAACTATCATCTGTGCCACGTGGCTTGGAATCTCTCCCCCATTCCCTGACTCTGACTTGCACACCCAGCCAGGAGAGATCAACCTTCGGTGCAATGAAGGCTCTGTCACCATGTTTTATCTTGTCCTTGGCTATATGTGTTTCCTAGCTATCATTTGCTTCACTGTAGCTTTCCTGGCCAGGAACCTGCCTGGGGCCTTCAATGAGGCCAAGCTGATCACCTTCAGTATGCTAGTTTTCTGCAGCGTCTGGGTCTCCTTCCTGCCCACCTACCTGAGCACTAAAGGAAAGTTCATGGTGGTCGTGCAGATCTTCTCCATCTTGGCCTCCAGTGCTGGGCTTCTGGGCTGCATCTTCTTCCCCAAGTGCTACATTATCATCCTGAGACCAGATCTAAACACTAAGGAGCATCTAATGATAAAAGTGGGGAACCGATTGTGAATTGGTTTCATAGGCTTATAATATTTAATTATTCATTGAATTTATTACAGGGTTTGTATGCTTCCTTTACATCCGTTTGATAATTAAGGTGATTTAATAATGAAAGAATTAAAACTATGAAGTTCAAGACTAGTGAAATTAAAATCCAATGTAATAATCAAAGATAAAATATGTTGATTTATTGATTGTTTAGTTTAAGAAAAGGGATATTATGTTTAGATATGAATCTATGTAAAAGATTTGAGTTAAGAGATATAACGATGGGGGTGAAGGAAATGGGTAGACTATGAATTGAATAAATGTTAAATTAGGATTTATTATATAGTTTTATAGCGGAAGGTTGCTTTGAAATGTTATATTAATATACATAAAAGATTTGATTTAAGAGATATATGTATGGGAGGGTAGAAAAAGCATAGATTATGAGCAGAAATCACTAAACTGGGAAATATAATAATATTATTATGCTAAATTAGGAGTTATTATATAATGTTATAGTAGAATGTCATTTTGAAATGTATAGTATAAGGGGGATATGATAATATTATTAGAAAGAAAGGGTCAGCATATGGGGATGGAGTAAGGAGATGGTAAAGTATTATATAATCTGTTATGAATTTGGGTTTTATTATGAAGAAGCCACAGGGGGAGGGGAGGGGGAGGGGGGTTAGGGAGGAGGGGGGAAAAAGGGGGAAAAATTTGTATTTGAAAAACTTTTTCAATAAAGATAAAATATGTGAATTAATAAATAAATGTATCATTCATTTATCCACACCTGTGATCGGTGTTCTTTGCTTCTTGGACACAGAAAAGTCGGGAGGTGAAGCTGGTGATTGGCATGGTCATATAAATCCCTTTTGCAAATTTAAGACCAAATAATGTTGCAGGGTGTCTGACTCTGGCTGACATTTGGTACTTCCTCTTGGAAGGAATTTTAGTGCCAGGAACCAGGTTAAGGGGAGAATTGCAGTCTCTGTGTGAGGATAACCTCCAGTGATAAAGCACCCACAATTTCTGAAGGCAAGCTGTTCCCCTGATTAATTGTCCTCACTGTTAGGAACTTTCTGCTTAATTCCAGGTTTCTTCTCTCCTTGGTTAGTTTCCACCCATTGTTTATTGACTTGACTTTTGATGTTTTGGAAAATAAGTTGACCCCCTCCTCTTTTGGCAGTCCCTCAAATACTGAAAGATTGCTGTCATGTTCCCTCTAGTCCTTCTTTTCCATAGACAACCTCAGAGATCTGGAGGTCAAAAAGCCCCATCACCATAGAGTGCATCCACACAACCAGAAGAAGGGAAATCATGTCTCTTCAAACCAGAGGTGGGCTTCAAAATTTTTATCAAGGGGTTCTCTGCCTGGTTGCTGGGTGGGCGTGGCCATGGTGGGCATGGCCTAGTAGGCCTCCTGCACCATGGCTGGGGGGGGTGTTTTTGCCCTCTCTGGACTCTGGAGGCTTTTCTCGGACTTCCAGGAGGGCGAAAACGGTGTCCTCAGGCTCCCGAGGCCCTCTGGAGGCTGGAAACGGGCCTGTTTCCAACCTTCCCAAATTTCCGGTAGGCCCGTTTTTTGCCTTCCCTGAGTCTGTGCCCTACACTTACCTGCATCCAAAATGGGCTGTGTGGGGACTCCTGGGAGGGGTGGGGTGGGCTGGACCAGCCAGGTGTGGGATTTGGTGGTTCTCTAAACTGCAAAGAATTATAGCTAGAGGTTCTCCAGAACCCCTGTGAACCCACAGCAGTTTTTTGGTGGGCATGGCAACAAATTGATGTCAAGAAATAAATCTATACACCCTCAATCTTTCTTCGAGGGATGAAATGCTACTGTTCCCTCCGGATCTGGTGAACTGGTAGTGATAGAAATTACCGGTTCGGGTGAACCAGTAGTAAAAAAGTGCTTGAAAAAGTAAAAAAAAAAAAAGTTGGCCATGCCCACCCAGTCACAAAACCCCCCACCATGCCATGCCCACCAAGCCACTTGCACAGAACTGGAAGCAAAAAAATTTACATTTCACCACTGCTTTCTCCATATTAAAATTTAAAAACATTCCATGTTTTCAACCTAGAGTGGCACCAAACTCCATAGCTCTGGGTGAACTTACCCAGCAGCCTCTGGAGAAAGGAAACCATGTTGAAGAGCAGCAGAAGTCAACAACAATACTGTGTCTTCTTCCAGCATCATTTTCTGGATGGGTCCTGACAGGAAAGACCACAACAGATAGAGAACTTTGCCCTCATGGGCGTATCTGTAATTTTTTCACTAACATGCTGTACTCTGGCTTCTTTTCTGCAAATGGAGCCAAGGAAGGAGTTCATCATCCCCAGAGGAAAAGTTGCTTCCCACTGTAATTATCACCATCCTGCTCTTTGAGATGTCTTCTACTTTTCCAGTAACTGATGTAAAGAGGAGACTGAAGCAACATGGAGGGAGATTGCCTCAAGGAAAGGATAAAGGCTTTAGTTCACACTCTGTGTTATCTGAATTTTAGGACAGGTAGGGGCTGTGCTGTTAAATGTACCTTTCTCTCTTTTCCAGGTGAAGCTTGGTTTGTCTCTGTCTGAATCAGGAAAGTCACTGGCTTTTATGAGAGGGTTTTTAATTCTTCCTGTTCTTGTTTAGAAACAGGAAAGTAATTGATTCAGCCCTACAAATGATGGATCTCCTGCTTCTGCTTTTGATGCTGCTGTTGTCCCAGTCTGTCTCGGGGAAGCTGAGAATGAAATGCCTGCTGAGTTTAGAGCACCAGAGTGCAAAAAAACCATGGAGTTATTACAGACCAGGAGACTATTTCATTAACATAATCATTGGTACATCAAAACTGATGCATATAATGCTCCCTTTCAACGCAGAGCCTTCTAATCAGTTTCACTTGTAAGTCATCCAGGATAATGCAGTTGCATTCCCTCCGTTTATAATTCGAACACTCTCATTTTGTTCTCCTTATTCCACTGGCTCCTATATTGCAGCACATGTCCTATCTACTTTCCTGAATCATGTTGATTTCCATGCTTTCTTTGTCTTATTTTGAGGAAAAGACTCAAATCTAAAGATGGGACAGAAAAAAAGTCCACATTATTTTCCTTTCCCCGTTCAGTCTTGAAATCATGATTTGAATACTGTACTGACTTTTGTTTAAAATAGTGATTATTGTAGTTTTCCCCTGACCAACTCATTTCAAATAAAACTACTCATTGATATTTATTCCCGATCCTTATAGAAATACAGGATGACTATTTTTTTCAATTGGTTTCTGAGTCACTTTTGAAACATCCTCTTCCTACTATAGTGATTCCACTTTAATCATTCATTTATTTCTGACCTTGGTTACTGGCCAGATAAAAATTAGTATTGTTACAAATAATGGTGCATTTGCAATTCTTAACCTATGAGGGGGCCTGTATCAATTCCATCTCCCCAACATTCATTAAAATTAAATGGAGATGGGTGAGTATCATTTGTTTCTGGGTTTGGAGTCAGTGTTGGCTTAAGATTCTGTAGGCTTCAAGAGACAAAGTGGATTAGATTGAAAAACAAATATGTTGTTGGTTCTGTTGATGATGATAAAATAGACTAGACTAGACTAGACTAGACTAGACTAGACTAGACTAGACTAGACTAGACTAGACTAGACTAGAATAGAATAGAATAGAATAGAATTCTTTATTGGCCAAGTGTTTATTGGACACACAAGGAATTTCTCTTTGATGCATACGCTCTCAGTGTACATAAAAAAAAAAGGTATGTTCATCAAGAATCATAATAGTCATAGGGTACAAATAAGCAATCAAATCATATTAGGAAACAGTCATTACGATATAAATCGTAAGGATACCAGCAACAGGTTTACAGTCATACAGTCATAAGTGGGAGGAGATGGGTGATAGGAATGATGAGAAGATTAATAGTAATGCAGACTTAGTGAATAGTTTGACAGTGTTGAGGGAATTATTTGTTTAGCAGAGTGATGGCGTTTGGGAAAAAACTGTTCTTGAGTCTATTTGTTCTGTTGTGCAGTGCTCTATAGCATTGTTTTGAGGGTAGGAGTTGAAATAGTTTATGTCCAGGATGTGAGGGGTTTTTAAATATTTTCACAGCCCTCTTTTTGACTCGTGCAGTATACAGGTCCTCAATGGAAGGCAGGTTGGTAGCCATGTTTTTTTCTGCAATTCTAATTATCCTTTGAAGTCTGAGTTTGTCTCGTTGGGTTGCAGAACCAAACCAGACAGTTATAGAGGTGTAGGTGACAAACTCAATAATTCCTTTGTAGAACTGGATCAGCAGCTCCTTGGGCAGTTTGAGCTTTCTGAATTAGTACAGAAAGAACATTTTTCTTGTGCTTTTTTGATGATGTTTTTGATGAAAATTCATCAAAATTCAAATTCAAATTCAAATTCAGGTTTGTATGAGCTTTTTTTTTTTTTTTGATGACATTTTTATTGTTGGGTGTCCATAGCAATAGCACTTAGACTTATATACCACATCACAGTGCTTTACAGCCCTTTCTAAGTGGTTTACAGAGTTGGCAGATTGCCCCCAACAATCTGGCTCCTCATTTTACCGACCTTGGAAGGATGGAAGGCTGAGCAAACCCTCAGTCAGCGAGACCCAAACTGCCAAACTGCTGGCAGCTGCTGAACAGCAGAAGTGATGATAATAATGTGATCATTTTTACAGGAGTTTATCTGTTGCTCATTCAGAAGTGCAATGCTTCATTTTCACTAGTCAAGCAAAGGTATATTTAAAAATATAAAATATGATGGTGATGGTGGTGATGATAAAATGAATATTTTTTACACTAGAATATCCTCTGATCAGTCTAGAATCCTACGCCATATTTTCGCTATTCAAATGGTCAGTAAGAATTACCCGCTCCTGCACAATCTCACACTTGGCTACAACATCCATGACAACTATTTCAGCACTCTTGGCACATCAGATGCCTTGCTGGACATCCTCTCTACAGGAGAAGCCAATGTTCCCAACTACAGCTGTGGCAGGAAGGACAACCCTTTGGCTCTTTATGATCGAACTGACAGTGAGAACTCCATCCAGATATCAACATTAATAGCCCCCTACAAAATCCCACAGGTTGGTAGGATGGGTAAGCGATAAATCCAACTATATCTCCTCAGTGGAATTCAATCAATCAATCAGAATAGAGGTGGAAGGGATCTCCTAGTCCAATCCCCTTCTCAAGCAGGAGACCTTACACCATTTCAGACAACTGGCTGTCCAGTCTCTTCTTTAAAATCTCCAGTGAGATTTTTAAGATTTCCAGAAGCATCCACAACTTCTGAAAGCAATTCCGCTGGTTAATTGTTTTCACTGTTAGGAAGTTTCTCCTAAATTCCAGGTTGCTTCTCTCTTTGATTAGTTGCTATCTATTGTTTCTTGCCTTGCCTTCTGGTGCTTTGGAAAATAAGTTGGACCCCTCTTCTTTGTAGCAACCTCTCAAATACTGGAACACTGCTATCATGTCAGCCCTACTCCTTCTTTTCTCTAGACTAGCCATACCCAAGTCCTGCAACCGTTCATAAAACTGTATGTTTTAGTCTCAGTCATCTGAGTTGCTCTTCTCTGCATTTTTTTCCAAAGTCTCAACATCTTTTTTGTAACATGGTGACCAAAACTCGATGCAGTATTCTAGGTGTGGTCTTACTAAGGATTTGTTAGACCTTACCAATACGTCATGTGAATTCAAGAGCTGCTTTTCTCCATGGCCACTCTAGGTGTGTTGTCAAGGGATAGGATTGATATTGTGTGTGTGTGTGTAGCACCCAAACAGCCATATAATTTCATGACAACATCCCCATTGCTTTGGGGGCTTCTCTTGCACACTTGTGAAGGTGAGGAGGGGCTTTGTGTCCAGTCAAAGAGTCTTCTGTAGAAAAGGAAGCACTGATGGAAAGCTTTCATTTTCTTTGTCAGCTTAGCCCAAATAATATTTTCAATGATGTTTACATTCCTGATTTGCGAAAAGAATCCCAATGGCTTATATTACCTAAAGCTTATAAGAAATATATGTTTTTGGACTTACACTGACCACTCCCATTAATTAATCCAATTCATTTAAAAAGTACAAGCATATTAATCAATCAATTTTTTACCCTAATCAGTCCATGATCAAATTCAACACAAAGTACCAGAAGAGCAACAAAGCTCCTGGAAAGAATTTTTTATTGGCAGAACGATTCAAGAAATATCCCAATCTGTGGGACCTGCTATTTGAAGGTTTTCTCCACAAATAAATAATAGATTCGTCTAATAGATATTATGGCTAAAAACAATATCTTGTTGCTCTTGAATAAAGTTCAGAGTGGAAAGATGAAGGAGAACAAAGAATAAGAAGGATTCTTATTCTTTGAGAAAAAGAAGGCACAGATAATCCATTGTTCACAATTGGTTTGTCATGTACTGTGTAATCAGAGGTGGTATTCAGCCGGTTCGGACTGGTTTGGGTGAACCAGTAGTGGAAATCACGAGTGGGCCTGCCCTGGCTGTATGAAGTCCTATTTAGGCATGTTTTTGAGGCCGTGTGCATGTGCTGAAGTGGCATGTGCACTCATATTTGCGAACCGGTAGGGAAAGTACCACCCTGCGTGTAATCACACAATATGTCAGTGAGGGGGAATAAAGATTTGTTGTCTCCATAAACCTTATTAATACTTATTAATAAAACAAGCTGAAAAGTTATTGTTTTAAGAAATTGAAGTCAGTTGGTTGAGTTGGATTTATTGAAAGCCAATAACTGAACCCCAAATACAACATTCATCATATTTTTTCCCAGATCTGTTCAATTGCTGCAGAAGCTCTGAATGATAAAAGACAATTCCCTTATTTCTACCGGACGCTCCCCAAATTAGCGATTCTCAACCCAGGAATTGTCCATGTTGCAATATTTTCAGGATCAGACTCAATAAAGATAATAGAAGTTATAGGTTTAAATATAATTCTCTTTAATCATAATAGGCATTCTATATTCGCTGAATATTCAAGATAGAAGCGAGGAAAATGGGGAGGATGGCTCCTTTTATATACAAGGGGCGGAGCCAGGAATGGGAGTGGTAAAATATGAATACATTAAAGCTCAAGTAATAAGTTAACCCCTGATGTTCCATATATACATTATTTACACATTAGAGAATAAGGCATTTACATCTGACAAATCCCCCTCTAAATGCCGGTTCGTTATACAACACCAGTTACATTCAGATTCAGGACAATATAATACATATAATTTAGAGGTTAAATATTTGTGTTGTTTAGAAGGTAAGGGTTTTGTTAATATGTCAGCTAATTGTTCAGAAGTATCACAATGTATTGCTTTGATGAATCCGTCTTGAGATAGTTGTCTCACGTGCTTAAATTTTATATCAATATGCCTGGACCTTTGTCCAATTGCATCGGATCTAGAAATTTCAATGGCCGCTTTATTATCTTCATGCATAATAAATGGTAAAGTAGGTTTCTTCCAAACATCTGTGATCAAATCATTGAACCATACAAGGTTATTTGCAGCTTTAGACAAGCAAACATATTCTGCTTCTGTGGTAGAGGTGGCTACCAGTTCTTGTTTACCAGTATACCAGTAAACTGGACAATCGTTCAATAGAAAAACATAACCAGAGGTACTCTTTCTGCATGATGTATCACCAGCCCAATCTGCGTCAGCATAACAAGTAATTTTTGGTTCTTTGTCATTATTGGGTTCCAATATTAAACAAAAATCTAATGTACTTTTCAGATATCTTAAAATTCTTTTGACAGCTTCCCAATG
Organism: Pituophis catenifer annectens; assembly: GCF_029215685.1. Taxonomy (NCBI): domain Eukaryota; kingdom Metazoa; phylum Chordata; class Lepidosauria; order Squamata; family Colubridae; genus Pituophis; species Pituophis catenifer. Next base: position 9,609,845 of record NW_027256882.1, on the reverse strand, counting down.
ATACAAGGTTGGTTTGCTAACATATCTTGACAATAAATTGAGAGGTAATGCAATATCTGGCCTAGTCCAATTAGATATATAAAGGAGTGAACCTATAACTGATCTGTAAAATGTGTTGTCTTTAAACTCAGGGGAAGATTCATCATTGTTTCTAAGAAAATCAGTTTGCATAGGTGTGTCACATGTTTTGGCATTATTTAAGTTACATTTGTTTAGGAGTTCAATGATTTTATCTTTTTGAGTAAGTTTGAATCCCCTTTTTGTTTTGTTAATTTGTACACCAAGGTATTTATTCACTCTACCTAGTGATTTCAATGAGAAGTGTTCGTTTAACTTATTTACAAAGATTTCCCTGCTCTCTTTATGCTTTCCAATATATAAAATATCATCCACATAAATTAATACAAATTCAATATGATCATTACTCTTTTTTACAAAGAAACAGTTATCAGCAGTGGTGGCGTTGAAATCCATGGTCTTTAGTACTTTTACCAAGCAATCGTACCATCTTTTGCCAGATTGCTTCAATCCGTACAGACTCTTATTTAGTAACCAAATTTCGTTCTTATTAGTGTATTGACTGTGTGGTGCTCTTACATATATTTCCTTATCTAATTTTGCATGTAAGTATGCAGTCTGTATGTCATATTGAAACACGTCTAGATTGAGTGCAGATGCTACTACAAGAGCTGTTTTGACACTCTCTGTTCTCACTGTGGGTGAATATGTGTCAGTATAGTCTTCTGGATATTTTTGTGCATAACCTTGTGCAACTAGTCTGGCCTTGTATAAGGTATTACCTCCTTCTAAATTCTTAATTTTATAAATCCACCTAGTACCTATAATTGTTTTATCCTTAGGTGCGATCGCAGGTGTGAATACATTTAATCCTTGTAAACTTTTCATTTCTTTTTCCATAGCTAGTTCCCATTTTTCTCTTTCTTCACGGGGAAGTTTCAATACTTCCTCATATGTATTAGGTGTTATTTGTTCTCCATCCATATGCATAATATAATCTTTGTATTTATTTGGTATTTGGTTTCTATTATTTCTAATATTTCTTTCAGGTTTGCTATGATTGTCATGCAAATATCTGGCTTCCTTTTTTGTTAATGTGTCTGTCTTTATTTTATGCTGACTATTTGTCCAAATTTTGGTTTTGTTCTTACTTTTGTTAATATTTTGATTTTCTGTTGTTCCTTCCTCGCAAGATATATTATCTTTGCTTTTATTAGGAAAAATTTCATTAAGGTGCAACTTAGACCAATTGGCCTGCTCATGAAACACAGCTGTTCTGGATACTATAAATTTGTTATTATTATCGATGAATCTGTACCCTTTGGTTCCAGTTTCGTATCCCATGAATCTTAATCTCCTGGATACGTTTTCTCCCTTTCTCCTCAATTGTTTAGGTATGTGCACGTCTGCAGTAACTCCAAATATGTGCATGTGTGCTAATTTAGGTTTTCTATTGTACATCACCTCATATGGTGTCTTATTCACAATACTGGACCATGTTCTATTTTGAGTGTAATTTGAATAATGTAAGGCTTCTGACCAAAATTGTTTGCCTAAACCAGCATCCTCTAATGTGCATCTAATCATGGTTTGTAGTGTGGAGTTCTTTCTCTCTGCAATCCCATTTTGAAAGGCAGAAAATGGATTGGACGTGAAATGTAGCATCCCTCTATCCTTTAACCATTGGGAGAATTCTTTAGACATGAATTCACATCCCCTATCTGTCATAATTTGTTTTATTCTGATATTATGTTGTGTTTCTATGCGTTTGTAGAATTCCTTAAATTTCTGAAAGGTTTCATCCTTGTGCTTTAATGTGTAAACAAAACCATAGCGACTGTAATCATCCACTATTGTTAGGAAGTAACGTTTTCTATAGGTAATTGATGGAGTTAATGGACCAACTAAGTCCATATGTACCAAATCAAAAATATTGTTAGTTGATCTGTTAGATTTTTTTGGTCTAGGACTGGTTTTTAGTTTGGTGGATTTACATACTGAGCATTCTAAATAATTTTCACAATTTTTTATTTTTACACCTTCTGCGTGTTCAGTCATTTTTTGTACTACAGGAAAGCTAGCATGTCCTAACTTCCTATGTAAGATATGAGCACACTCATCATGAATTGGTTTACCTATTTTTGGTTTCTTCTCATTGTGTGTATTTTTGTTATCATGAGTTAATTTACATTCATCATTGTCACTGTTACTGACATTTTCATCATCTGCTTCAATACAATCTTCCATATTTGAATCAATGTTATGTAACCATCTTTCTTTGGTTATCAGATAGGGTAGACCCCCTTTTATCATCACAGTGCCTACCTTTGTTTTGTTCTTTTCTATAGTTGCTTTCCCCTTTGAGAAAACTATATTGATGTCAGATTCTCTGCTTAGTTTTATAGCACTTAGTATGTTGTGAGGTATTTCTGGGATTAATAATACCCCCTCTATTTTCCCTAAACCAGGCAAGGTCACATTTCCTCTGCCTAATACTTGAACCTTTTCTTGATTAGCTACCTTTATCACAAACTTATCTTCTGTAAATGAAGATAATATACTTTTGTTATTAGTGGTGTGATTTGTTGCACCAGAATCAATAAGCCAATTATTGTTCTCATCTTGTTGTGTTTTGGTGCTGTCTTGTTTATTTAACCCATTTAGTGACCCAGATTTTCTCTCTTTTGAGTTTTCTCTACCCCCTCTACTTTCTCTGTAGTTTGGTGGACTTCTATATTTGAGTCTATCTATGGAAGATTGTCTGTAATTGTATTTGCTCCTATGTTCTGGCCTATGTCTCTCCCTTGGGACTTTGTGACAGTCTCTTCTACTGTGTTCCCTGGATCCACAATTGTGGCATCTAAAGGCTTCATTATATTTATCTTGAAAGACTACTTTCCTAAAAGATTTGTGTTCTGTTTGGTTACTGGAACGATTTTTTCTTGAATTGTCTTCTGCTATCAATTTGTTAGATAGACTTTCTATTGATAAATATCCCAAATTAATGGTATCTAAGTGTGACATAAAGCTATCCCATGATGGATCAAGTGAATTGATAATAACACTTTTCATAGTTTGATCTGAAATCACTTCCCCCCTCAATTGCAGCTCAGCTCTTATTTTGTTTAGATTTATCAAATGTTCACTTATAGAAACCCCTGGTTTCACTCTAGAAGAAAAGAAATCCTTAGACATTCTTGTGGTTGTGGCTACACTATCGCTGTGAAATAGATTAAACATGCATTGAATTATTTCTGATACAGTTAGGTTTGGTTTGATGCTATGATACATTGCAGGAGACACGCTAGAAATTATTATGAAAAATGCTCTATGATGTAAACAGTCTATTTTTAAAGTCCAAGGTCTTCTTGGAGGACTAGTTATAAAGAATAGTAAATTTTCTTTCATAAAAATAACCTGAAGCTGTTGGTACCACTCTTGTAAATTAATGCCATCAACTCTAAGTTTTGGGAAGTCACTGGGTAAGTTCCCCACATTATTTTGTCCATTACTTACAACCTGAGGCAGTCCGTGGTCTCTCAAGTGCAGGAAATTACAGAACGGCATTGGGATGCTTGTAACGAGTCTGCGCGGTTCTCTGGCCAGTTCAAGTCTTTCGGGGCCGTCTACGTAGTTTTGCACATGCGCGTTGCTCATTTCTTCTTTGGCGCCGTTGTGGAAGGTTCTCTCCATTTCAGCTCTCTCGATCCGCTCCTCTTCAGATGAGTCGGTCTCTGGCTCGGTTTTTGGGGCTTTGGTGATGGCGGCGGTTCTTTTCTTTCTCTTGTGTGTGCTGGCACTCGATTCTGTCTGCGGTGTAGGACGGAATCGGCATGGCTCTCTGGGCTCGGGTGTCGTCGTTTTCGAAGTCAGGATGGGAGCGTGCAGGTCTTGAGTTGTCGGTTTGATTTCTTGCTTCTTCGTCGATGTCTTGGAGATTTTCAATCTTGGTCCAAAAGCAGCAAAAAGCGTTTTCATTGCTGACTTTACTTGAGACTTTGTTAAATCGTCTTCACTTTCTGATTTTGGTTCATCTGAAGAGTTTGAGACTTCTTTTTCACTTTCTTCGTCTGATAGCGTTTTTCGCGCCAGAAATTTTGAACTGAGCGTTTTGATTGGCTCTGCTTCACTCTCTTTTGAAGTTCGTTGAAACCAAGATGGCTGCCGTTCAAAATTTCGCGCGGGGTCACATCTTTTCTTTTTTACAACTATTTTCTCAGTAGTCATTTCACTCACAGTTTTTTGATCTTTGGGTTTTTCTTTAATGACGTTTTTCTCTCTCGCTGCTCCGCTGTTCCTCAGCATCTCCTGGAGGTCCGCGATGAGGCTTTCATCATTCTTTTGGCTTTTTAGTATTTTTAATATTTCTGACCTGAGTTCGTTATTTTCTATCTCGATTTCTTCCTGGTCGTTATTTTCACTCATCAGTTCTTCTTCTTCAGTGGTGTATTCTTCGGATTCTCTCGAAATCGCATTAGTGGATTCGTTGATCATCTCTTGATCAGTTTCTATTTCTTTGCTGTAGGCCCTGGTGTTGGGCCTATCTTTCTTGGACATTTTTAATTACTTATTGAGTCAATTAACCATCCTCTGCTACCAGCTTGTTGCAATATTTTCAGGATCAGACTCAATAAAGATAATAGAAGTTATAGGTTTAAATATAATTCTCTTTAATCATAATAGGCATTCTATATTCGCTGAATATTCAAGATAGAAGCGAGGAAAATGGGGAGGATGGCTCCTTTTATATACAAGGGGCGGAGCCAGGAATGGGAGTGGTAAAATATGAATACATTAAAGCTCAAGTAATAAGTTAACCCCTGATGTTCCATATATACATTATTTACACATTAGAGAATAAGGCATTTACATCTGACAGTCCAACTGCTCCTCCATTTTGGATGGTCTTTGATTGGTCTCTTTGCTTCAGACACAGAGAATGGAGTGAACTTTATGAGGACTTTGACACCTCTGCTTGTCAGGAATGGGATTTGTGTTGTTATATCACAACTTTTATCAACCCCTGCACGTACAGCAGCCCTCAGGAATGGCATCTCCAAGTGGAAACAAGTCAATGTCTTTGTTCACTTCACAACCTATTTTTCACTTTTGGACAGAATTTTTCTTTTCCATTCAACACTTCAAGGATTTCCAGAACCCATTGAAGGAAAAGTCTGGCTATATGCAAGCTATGGGGAAATGCAAATAAGAAGACACACATTTCTCATATATGTCCATAGTGTTTGGAACTATGGTTTTCAGTGGAAAAAAACGCTAAATGATGGTTCCTTCGAACGAGATTTCTTTCTGGAACCACAGTTCACCAATCAGTCTTTTCGGTGTTCTTTTTCAAAAGACAACATTTCTGTCAAAGGCCGGAAAAGATGCACTCAGACATCCCCACTGAACACCAAAGTGGAAAGGAGCAGGATGTGGAACCAGTATAACCGATATGTTTATGCTTTGATGAATATTATGGCCCATGCCTTGAATGCTGCTTATTCCTCCATATTCAAGAGGAGAAGGAAAGAGGGAGAAGAGTGGCTGGGGACTCGAAGGCTGAAGCCATGGCAGGTATGGAGTCTCAACAAAGATCCATGAAACTTATTTTCTTTGGAGAATGAATACAAAGGAGGCAGGGAACCATTTCAACCATTTTGTGCTTCAAAAGGCCAACACGTTTGACCAAGCTAATCACTTGTGGATAATTTTCCAAAGAGTGGGTATCGTGAGATATACATTTTGATCTTAAGACAGTGTTAATTTTACAATGTATGTATATATTTTTAAATAAATTCCAGTCCTTATGAATTTGCGATTAGCATTTTGGAGTTTTATGTTCATAAATTTGAAGGAGTCCCTGAGGCCATCTAGTACAACCCCTCCTGCCTGCCAAAATTCCAGTTAAAGCTTCTTTAAGTAATGGCTGCTGGATCTTTGCATTAAAGCAATCAGTGAAGAGGAAACTTGAGCTTCTCTGGTTAACTAGATCAACTCTAAAATTGTTCCTCCTTTTAGGATGTTTTTCTTTTTCTTTTTTTTAATTTTTTTTATTAAGATTTTATACGTTAAACAAAAACATGTAACAAAAATACATACAGACATGAATACATTAAGAGAATACAAAAGAGGCAAAAAAAAAACACAAAAACAAACCAACACTAACTCAGTCCACTGACTGACTTCTGGAAGCTGTTGCATTGGTGGTTGTTTTCTATTTCACCTATTTTTCACTGTACATATTTATATTTATTTATTTACACATTTATGCATATCTAAGTCTTTATACTCTATTTTTAGATTTTGTTCTGTATGAAAATATCAATTACATTTATATAACTTTATAGAAATCCTTCTAAATGTTTAAAAAACATTATTTTATTAGTCCTATCTTTCCCTCTACCCAGGAGTACCATCTTTGCCAGACTAAATAGTAATCGGTATTGTCTTTCTCTTGTAATTCCTTTGTAAGTCTGTCCATTTCTGCACATTCTGTTATTTTCACAATTATTTTTTCTTCTGTTGGTAATTGTTTGGATTTCCAGTTTTGAGCGTACGCTATACGTGTCATTGTCAAAATATGAATAATAAGATATTTTATCTCTTTAGTATATTGTGGTGTGATCATTCCAAATAAGAAGAACTCCGGTTTCATTTCGATCTTCTGTTTGATTATTTGCTGAGGAGTTTGCGCATTATCTGCACGATAAAGTCGCTCAAATTCGGGAAGGCTTGGACTCCGACTGGGTAGGTACAGGCGGGTTGTCCGAGGTCTGTCTTGAGACGGTTATCTGGGATGAGTTTGACCCTGTGACTCCCGAGGACGTGGACAGGATGCTGGGGAGGTTGAACGCAACCACATGTTTATTGGACCCGTGTCCCTCCTGGTTGGTGCTGGCTACCCGGGAGGTTACACAAGGCTGGCTCCAGAGGATTATAAATGCTTCCTTGAGTGAGGGGTTCTTGCCTCCCGCCTTGAAAGAGGCGGTGGTGAGGCCCCTCCTCAAGAAGCCCTCTCTGGACCCAGCTGTTTTAGCAAACTATCGTCCAGTTTCCAACCTTCGCTTCCTGGCGAAGGTTGTTGAGAGTGTGGTTGTGCGACAGCTCCCGCAGTACCTGGATGAAACCGTCTATCTAGATCCGTTCCAGTCCGGCTTCAGGCCTGGGTACAGCACGGAAACGGCATTGGTCGTGTTGGTTGATGATCTCTGGAGGGCTCGGGACAGAGGTTGCTCCTCTGTTCTGGTCCTATTAGACCTCTCAGCGGCTTTTGATACCATCGACCATGGTATCATGCTGCGCCGGTTGGAGGGGTTGGGAGTGGGAGGCACTGTTTTACGGTGGTTCTCCTCCTATCTCTCCGACCGGTCGCAGTCTGTGTTGGCTGGAGGGCAGAGGTCGACCTCAAGGCACTTGGTTTGTGGGGTGCCACAAGGGTCGGTCCTCTCGCCTCTCCTGTTCAACATTTATGTGAAGCCGCTGGGCGAGATCATCCGTGGTTTTGGGGTGCAGTGCCATCTGTACGCTGATGACACCCAGCTGTACATCTCCACCCCAGACCACCCCAACGATGCCCTTGAAGTGATGTCCCGGTGCCTGGAGGCGGTGCGGGTCTGGATGGGGAGGAACAGGCTCCGACTCAATCCCTCCAAGACTGAGTGGCTGTGGCTGCCGGTGTCCCGATATAGTCAGCTGGTGCCATCGCTGACTATTGGGGCGAGACATTGGCCCCCACAGAGAGGGCGCGTAACTTGGGTGTCCTCCTGGATGCACGGCTGTCCTTAGAAGAGCATTTGACGGCCGTGACCAGGGGGGCTTTCTATCAGGTCCGCCTGATTCGCCAGTTGCGCCCCTTTCTGGATCGAGACTCCCTATGCACGGTCACTCATGCCCTCGTTACTTCCCGCCTTGACTACTGTAATGCTCTCTACATGGGGCTCCCCTTGAGGAGCACTCGGAGGCTCCAACTGGTGCAGAATGTGGCCGCGCGGGTACTTATGGGGGCGGCATGGCGCTCCCACGTGACACCTCTCCTGCGCGAGCTGCATTGGCTTCCAGTGGTCTTCCGAGTGCGCTTCAAGGTGTTGGTTCTCATCTTCAAAGCGCTCCATGGCTTAGGACCCAGTTATTTACGAGACCACCTTCTGCCTCCGATAACCTCCCACCGGCCAACACGCTCCCACAGAGAGGGTCTCCTCAGGGTGCCGTCTGTCAGGCAATGTCGGCTGGCGACCCCCCGGGGAAGAGCCTTCTCTGTGGGGGCACCCGCCCTCTGGAATGAGCTGCCCCCAGGGATACGACTAATCCCGGACCTCCGGACCTTCCGCCGGGCCCTGAAGACTTTTTTATTTCAGCAAGCCGGGCTGGGTTAAAAATTTTTTAATTGGGTGAATTTTATGGGTAACGGGGTTTTAAATTGGAGAAGCCTAAGATAATTTAATTTTGTTTTAATGTATTTTAATATTTGTATTGTGTGTTTTTAATTTTGGCTGTTCACCGCCCCGAGTCCTTCGGGAGAGGGGGCGGTATAAAAATTTAATAAATAAATAAATAAATAAATAAATAAATAAATAAATAAATAAATTTCTTCAATCATTGTCTTGATTTCTTGCCAGTAATGTTGCGCCCTTCTACAAGCCCACCAGAGGTCATAATATTTTTGTGACTTTTTGTGACTTTTATTTCCAGCACATTGGGGACAAATTTGGAAACATTTTAGCCAAGCGTGCCGGTGGGAGGTGCCATCTGTAGAACATCTTGTAAAGGTTTTCTTTATACGGTATTGACATTGTCAGTTTATAGTTCTCTGTCCATAATTTGTCCCATTCGTCCAATTCTATGTTCTGTCCTATATTTCTTGCCCAGGTTATCATATTTTCTTTCACTGTTTCCTCCTCTAATTTATATTTTATTAAGTATCTGTGTTGTGGCTTTGTTGCCTGAGCCTGGGCTATCAACAGATGCAGACTCTGAGAGTGAGGGGGAGGAGTTGGCAAGGCCTCCCTCTCCAGGACCTCCTCTCTGGCAATGACTCCGGAGGACACCAAAAGCCAAACGATAGGCTCAGAGCCAAGCACGTCCCCGCAGCCACAGGTGGACAGTGACGAGGAAGATAAGTGCTGGCTGGACCCTCAACAGAGGCGCAGGGAGAAGCATGCACAGCAGAGGGGAAGGCATGCCAGAGATTAGCTGAGTCACTGGACCACACCCCACAGGGTATAAATCTGGGTGTGATGGCCGGTTCAGTTTGTGACGAGCAGAAAACTGGAAATACTCCATGATCTCTGCATTACTGGACTTTGCCTGCTTTATCGGACTGCATTTGGACTAATCCTGGTATTATTGACACTCTGCCTGTTTTATCGGAATGCTGCAGTCTAATATTTGTTTTGTGTGAGTAAAGTCTGAATTGGCAGCTAGCCACTGGGTTGCTGCCAGCTTTATCATCAAAGAGTTTTGTCGTGTGGCTTATTAACTCCGGGCCGTCTGCGGGTGTGTGTGTGTGGTACGGGGACAGAACAATCTGTAAATTTTAGTTATCATTTTCTCATCCGTACTTTTTAATATCTTGTCCAATTCATTTGGTTCAGTTTGAAATCCATATTGTGTCTGGTCTGCTATGTATCTTGACTCTGTTTGAAAGTAAGGCCACCATTCGATAACTATACCCCGATTTTCCAATTCTTGTCTCGTATATAAATTGCCTTCACTATTCAGTAATTTTTGGTAACTCCTCATCTTTTCTATTTCTATGGTATTTGGGTAGATTAAGGCTTCCATAGTCAATAGCCATAGCGGGATTTTGGTGTAATGTTGCTTTCTGATTTCTTGCCACGTTTTATATAGTGAACCTCTTATAATGTGTCACTGAAAGTACTCATGTTTCTTGTCTGTGCCTTCCCACAAAAAAGCATGCCAGCCTCTATTCAAATCAAATCCCTCTAGATATAGTGTTCTCTTGTTTTTTAGGCCAATCCATTCTCTAATCCAGTTTAGGATTATTCTATTTGCTGTACCTCTTGACTTCTGGGTTCCGTTTCTTCCCTTCTCTCCTGTTCCTCTTCACATATGAAGTGTTGTTCAAAAAAGTCTTGAGCTTTTTCTAAATTGTCAATCCTATACTTTTTTTCCTCCCAGGAGATGAGTAGGCCTTCCGGTAGTAGCCAGCAAAACTTTATTTTAAATTTATTCAACTGTGTAGTTAGGAAATTATAATTTCTTCTTTGGTCTCTTGTTCTTCTTGGTATTTGTTTGAGAGTTAAAATTTCTCTTCCTTTATACATAGTTGTCTCTTCCCTTATTTTCCTGTAAATCTCTTCTTTAATTGATTTCTTCGTAAATCTGATGTGGATTTCTTTGGGTAGTTTGTTCCTTCTTGCGTAGTTCATATGAACTCTGTATATTTTGTCTATTCCGGTTCGTAGTTCTTTCTTATCCCTTTGAGTTGCCTTTGCCAATATTTCCACCATTATTTCGCCTAAGTCTTCCTCTTTTTGCTCTTCTACATTTTGGAATCGTAAATAAAAAGAAGCCTTCTCCATTTCAAGATAAGTTAATGCATCCTCTGTTTCCTTGTTGTTGTTTTTTTTAATTTGATTTATATGCCGCCCTTCTCCAGAGACTCAGGGCGGCTTACAATACGTTAAGCAATAGCCTTCATACTTTTTTGTATATTTTATACAAAGTCAGCTTATTGCCCCCACAAACTGGGTCCTCATTTTACCTACCTTAGAAAGGATGGAAGGCTGAGTCAACCTTGAGCCTGGTGAGATTCGAACTTACAGTAATTGCAGACAGCTGGTGTTAATCACAATGCTTTTAGTCTGCTGAGCCACCAGGCCCTGTTAAACACCCCTTGTTAAACACCCCTTGATCTTGTACCATCCTTTTCATTCTGTTAGTCGTGTACTCTATTTTTTCTTCCACCTTTTGGATCCTCTGCTCATTTTCTGCTATGTTTTGTTGGATTTTTTCCATCTTCTCGTCCATATTTTTAATATTGTCTTTTATTTCACCCACATCTAACCTCAGTTCTTCATGATGTTTCCTTCTCTCCTCATGATTGTGGGCCATCGTTTCCTGCATTCTGTTCATCCCTTCCTGAATCATTGCTAATGCAGAATGAATATTTTGCATACTAAGAGCAGGACTTGTCTTATCTTTTTCTGTAACTTCAACTGATTTTTGTTGGGCCGGAGAAGCCATCAGTATCATCTGGCTCGAAAGTATTTTCTTACTTGGTTTAGTTGTTATTGTTGTGCTAGTAGTTGCCATTTGTATTTTTTGTTTTATTATTTCCCAGAATTTCCTATACTAGTCAATATTTATAAGTCTATTTCTTAAATTTGCACCCAGAATTATCTTTCACCTTTCAATATTCTTTCTATACTCTTCAATATTATGAGACAGTAATAAGGAAGGTTAAAAAGGAGGGATTGAGGGAAAAGTATAGTATTCTAGCAATTCATCAGTTACTTATCCTTAATGTTAAATAATTAAGTAATTATTAAATCTCTTATACTATTAAACAAATCTCATTTACTATTAATTTCTAAAGTATCTAATATAAATATATAAATATAATTTATGTAGATCTACTAAATATAATGTCCTATAATATAAATCTTTATATCTAAATATATAAATACAGACTAACAGACCAATATTTCACTTAATGGCTATAAGATTAGACTATGCAATCATATATAAGAATAAATTTTTCAGAATGATATGTATATATATGTTACTTCTTGATCAGTAGTGATAAACAATTTTAGTTACAAGTTCTTAACTCTTTTGAATTTTCTTCTTTTAAGCCACTCTCCTCTTTTATTCTGCTCTGTTTTCCAATTTAAATTAAACGTCCACTAGTCCAGTCCTGTTCTCTAATTATCCAAGTAGTTAAGTATCTTTCAAATATTCCAAAATCCAGTCATTCAAAAGAAAAAGGGAATTAAGAAAAAAGTACTATAAATCCAACATTCGTCACGTTCTCCTCCTTCTTTTTAAATGTCCTGTGTCCCGAAATTCTTTACGTTGAGTATCCGGTTAAAATCCAAAGCAACTTCCTCCTGAGATATCAGTGTTTCCAAGTGTCTAAATATTATCCAGATATTCCAAAGTTCCAAATTTAAATCTTCAAAAAGAGAAAAAAGGAAAAAAAAATTCTTCAAAAAGAAAAAAGGGAATAAGAGAAAAAGAGAAAGGCAATGCTGTAAATCCAATACACTTCGCGATCGCTCCGTCTTTCCTTGTTATGTCCAATACACATTGAGTGTCTGCTGAAATTGTGACACGTCCGCCTATCTGAATATCTTAGTTCAATTGTCCAATTATCTTGTTATCCAATTATCCAAGTGTTTAAGTATTATCGAGGAAGCCAAAACCAGGGCAGTCCAAGAAGAAAAAGTATTATAAGTCCTATTCTCTCTGCTTCAAATCATCAGGGCTTCCCCGTCTTTTCTTTTCTGAGTATAATAGTCCTCCCATCAAGTATTCTTCAAATTCCTGAAACTTTCACTTCTCACAGGGTCTTACTGCAAAATTCTAAATGTCGTCCCGGTGTTCCAACGACCAGCTTTCCCTTGGATTTCTTCCAATTTTCCCAGCTGTCCAATTATGCACAGTCACTGTCAAAATGGATTCCCCCTCCGCTCCATTTTTCAATCACCGCCTCTCTTTCTTATCTCTTACTTAGAGAGTTCTTCCTCCCCCTTTCTTTAAGCAATTTGAAACTGTAAGTGTACCTTTTCAATTCTTCCTTCGTTCACTCTTTCTGTTTCCACCGATGCTTCCTTTTTACGATTTTCACTTCCCTCTAAACAGCTGTCAGTTTTTCAGGCCAGCCGAAATGGCTGGTTCTTCCTCGATCAGAGTTAAGGGGGTTTTCCTGAACCTTCGGAGGGATTGTTGTCCTCTCCGAGGTCCTTGGAAATTCCCTTTTCTTCTATCGACCTCTCCAAGGTCGATAGCACCTAAATAGGTGCTCAAATCAAGGATATTAGGGATTTCGAGAGCAGAGACCCGTTCCCTCATCCCTAACACATTGACGTCACCGCCGGAAGTCAGAAGGCTGTTTAGATCTGGCATGTAAGGCTGCTCTGGAAATAGTGAAGGACCAGCCCACAGTACCTCTACCAGTGAAAATGGAGCTTGGGAGGGCTGCACTTCTGGGCTCCATTTTCTGCCGCAATGGCCTCCTACAGCCCTCTGCCACCTCTGTTTTTGTTTTTGTTTTTTTAATTGAAAAAGTTTTACAAATACAAATTTTCCCATTTCCCCCCCCTTTCCCTCCCTAACCTTCCCTAACCCTCCCCTCCTCCCATGACTTCCCCAAGGTGAAATCCAAATCCACATCATATTATATCGTACTTTACCACCCTTCTATTCTCCCCCCTATATACTATACATTTCTACACAACATTCAACTAAAAGCTATCTGGTACTTCCTAGTTTGGTATTTATTCTGCCCATAATCTATCCATTTCTTCCACTCCCATACATAAGTCTCTTGAGTCCGGTCTTTTAAGTATACTGATATCTTCTCCATTTCTGCAAAACTGGCCACCTTCAAAGTCCATTCTTCAATAGTAGGCAAAACATCCCTTTTCCAATATTGACCAATCAGTAACCTAGCTGCTGTTACCATGTACAATATCAATTTTGAATTGAAAAACTCTTAACTATACCCAATAAAAACAACTGAGGAGAAAATTGGACTTTTTTCTTCAGAACATTTTGCATAACCCACCAAATTTTTATCCAGAAAGCCTTTACTTTCTTGCAGGTCCACCATATATGATAATATGTAGCATCTAAGCAATCACATCTCCAACATTTTGGTTGAACATTAGGATACATGCATGACAATTTCTTAGGATCTAAATGCCACCTATAAAACATTTTATAAAAATTTTCCCTCAAGTTCTGTGACTGCGTAAATTTAACATTCTGAACCCATATTTTTTCCCATGTTTCCATCATAACTGGTTCTGCAAAATTTTGCGCCCATTTTATCATACAATCTTTAACTAATTAATTTTCTGAGTCTCTTTCTAACAAAACATTATAAACCCTCTTGATATGTATTGGGCCTTTCTCTTTTATCTGTCTAACCAATTCTTCTTCATGCAACATTAAACCAGTTTTTTGATCTTCTCTCCATCTCAGTTGAAGTTGATTATACTGTAACCAAGTTAAATTAATCCCTTCTTCCAACAGTGTGTTTAATGTCTTTAGTTGCCATCTGCCCCCATCATTAAAAAGTACTTCTTTGTATAACCCCCCCCGAGTGACTTTATATTTATATTCTGTATAATATGACCAAGATCCAACCACAATGGTATTTTATAATCCCATTTGAACCGGTGCTTCTTCCATACTCTCATCAAGGAGTTTCTAAGCATATGACTGTTGAATACTTTATCCACTTTATTTTCATAGAATAAATATGCATGCCAACCAAATTCAAGATCATAACTCTCTATATTCAATGTTCCAGTCTTTATCCTTCTAAACCAATCACTTGCTTGTGTCAACGCTGCTGCTTCGTAGTATAGTCGCAGGTTTGGAAGTTTAAGACCACCCCTTTCACGAACATCTTGCATAATTTTCAATTTCACTCTTGGCTTTTTCTCATTCCAAACAAACTTATTCACTCCTTTTTGCCATTCCATCAACTGTTTATCACTTTTAAGCACCGGAATCATTTGAAACAAGAATAAAAATCTAGGTAGAACATTCATTTTAACTGCTGCTATTCTTCCAAGTAGGGACAGCTGCAGTTTTTTCCAAGTTTCCATATCCTTTTGTACCTTTCGCCACAACACTTCATAATTGTTTTGGAACAGTTTTATATTTGAATCTGCAACTTGAACTAGATATCTCACCTTTGGTACTATTTCAAAGCCTGCCTTCCTTTCAAGTTCCTTCTTTTGATCAACTGTCATATTTTTAACTATCATCTTGGTTTTTTTCTGATTCAGTCTAAATCCTGATACCATACCATATTCTTCTGTAATGTCTTTCATCTGAATTATTGATTCCATCAGCCGTGTTAGGGTAAGAACCAGATCATCTGCAAATGCCCTTGTTCTGTAGTCCTCTTGCTTTATAACTATTCCATTCAAAGTGCTCGAGTCCCGTATTGTATTCAACAAGACTTCTAGAGTTAGAATAAACAACAACGGGGATAATGGACAACCTTGTCTTGTGCCTTTTTCTATACTAAAGTTTGTGGTTAAGCTTCCATTGATGATAATTTGTGCCGTTTGCTCTTGATAAATTGCTGAAACCGCCTGCACAAACTGCTCCCCAAAGTCCATCTTTCTTAAAGTCTTTAATAGAAAGTTCCAGTTCACTTGATCAAAGGCCTTCTCCGCATACAAAAACACCAGCACTGCAGAGATCTGTTTATTCTTCTCAAGATATTCCAATAAATCTATAATTTGCCTCACATTGTCCTTCGTGTATCTGCCTTCTATAAATCCTGCTTGATCACGATGAATCACCTCTTGAATAACTGGCATTAATCTGTTGGCTAATACTTTTGCAAAAATTTTATAATCCGTATTCAGGAGAGATATTGGTCTAAAATTTTCCGGTTTTGTAGAACCTGCTTCCTCTTTCGGTATCAGAGAAACAAAAGCTGCTTTCCATGAAGGGGGTATTTTACCCCCTTGTTGTATGCTACAAAATAAGTCTTTAAGATGTTTGATCATTTCTACTTGTAAAGTTTTATAATACAACGCAGTTAAACCATCCGTTCCTGGAGCTTTAGCTGTCAGCGTTCCAAATTAGGCTTTCTTCCAGCGCTGACATAACAAGTTGAAGCAGAAAGAGCGGAAGCTTGATTTATTGCTGAGATGAACTTTTACCTAGTTTTGTATGTACAGATAGGGTTTCCTGGGAGACGAGGATGGGGGCTGCATTCCTGTGAAAAGAACGTGCCGGGATGTAGAGATGGATCTGTATGATGGCCAATGGGACGTTGGGGGTTGGAGAGCGGAAGAGGAGGGGGTTGGAAGGAGGGGCCAGTTTGGCTGCAATTTGAGTCAGAAATGTCGGATTCTGCTATTCTTAAAAATAAAATGATTCATTAGACAGCTTGTGCTTGAGAATGAAGTTTATTCAAGATAGCACCGAAACCTGACATTAGCTGTTTTCAGTTGTTTAATAGCAGCGATAATCTCCTCAGCTGTTATTGTAAACTCGTTCTTTCCTTTTGATCACTAGAAATTTTCATAACTCTCCTTTCTTCTAGATATTTATTTATAACTTCATTCTGTATATCATTTTTAGCATATAATTTGGTATAATAATCTAAGAAGGCTTCTTTAATTAGTCTTTGTTGAAAAACTTCCTTCCCTCCATACTCAATACTGCCAATAGTCTGAGTGCTCTGTTGTTTCCTCAGTGTGTAAGCTAACCACCTGCCCGGCTTATTAGCATTGCAAAATGTATTACGTTTCACAAATTGTAAATTAGTTGCTGCTTGTTCCACTGTGAGCATTTGAAATTGGTCTTTCAAAAGTTTTATAATTCCTTGTAATTTTTCATCTGTTGGATTTTTTATGAGCAACTGTTCTTTTTTCTTTATCTCTCCTTCCAATTCTAATCTTTTTCTTTGTCAATTTAATTTATGTCTAGAATTCATATGGATCAGTACCCCCCGCATATACGCCTTACTCGCATCCCAAACAATTTCAATAGGGGTACCCTTATTCAAGTTCATTTCAAAAAATTCCTTCATTTGTTTTTTAAGTTCATTTACATTCTTTTCATATCTAAACAAGTTTTCATTTACTCTCCACGATCTTCTCTCATTCTTTTCCAATTCTATTTCTATCCATACCGGGCTATGGTCAGTTAAAGTCCTCGGAAATATCTTTGTTTTCTTTGTTTTTAAAAGTAAGTCAGCCGTAAGTAGAATAAAATCAATCCTAGAGAAGAATCTGTCTATCTGAAAAAAAAGTAAAGTCCAATTCTTTTGGGTTATGTACTCTCCATATATCTTTCAATTCCAAATCTTCTTTCATGTCAAAAAAGATATGTGGTAATTTAACACATGACTTTGCCAACCTCTTTTTATCTTTTTTAGGATCTATTACTCCATTCCAATCTCCCATAAGTAAAATAGATCTGTAGTCCCATTGTAATATTTTAGAGTACAATATTTTATAAAAAAATTCCTGTTGCTGATTAGGAGCATAAATTCCAATCACTAAAATTGGACCATTATCTGTAGAAAGTTCAATTGCTATATATCTTCCACAGTCATCTGCTTCTAAAATTTTTGCTGGCAATCTTTTATTTATATATTTATTTATTTTATTTATTTTATTTTATTTCTATACCACCCTACTCCCGAAGGACTCAGGGTGGTGCACAGCCAAACAATAAAATACATACATACAAAATTTAAAAGTGGAATTAAAATCAAATTAAATAGTTTTGGCCCAAACAAATTAAAACCCCAATCAATTTAAAACCAATTTTAAAATTTGAATATATAAAATATATAAAATACTAAAAAAATATTAAAAATATTAAACGTTAAAAATTTAAAAATCTTTTATAAAAGAGGGAGAAAAGAAGGAAGGATATAAATCACTACACCATTCTTTTTCTCCAAATTTGAGGCTATAAACTGTGCTCCTAATCTAGGATTTATCAAATATTTTTGACCTTGTGTTCTAATATGAGTTTCTTGTAAGCAAATAACATCATTTTTAAATTGTCTCAGATAATGGAATATCTTCCTTCTTTTCTGTGGTGAATTCAATCCATTCACATTCCAAGATAAAAACTTAATTGTCATTTGCAGTCTCCTGAAGCGTTAAGAGCATTTGCTGAAGTTTCTGTTCCAGACTGGTAGTTTTCGGCTTAGCTCCTCCCATAGCTTTGGATTTTTGTGCTTTACCATTGACTCCCTTCTTATCTTGCGATAACTTAGATCTCTGCTGTTGTTGTTTCTCTAGAATTTGTTTGTAGGCTGCTCGAGTTATACGCTGGTCTTTAGCTTTATACGACATCAACTCGAGATCCACTGCCACTTCTCTTGTATTTTTGGGTGGTCCACCTAAAGCCTCTATAGGAAGATCCAGCAAAGGTTCATCCAAAAAAACCCCTGTTGCTTCTTGGATTTCTATTGGTTCCACCTCCATCTGTTTCCGCTGCTCTTCAAGCTCTTGTTCGAATTGCTTCTCTTTCTCACCCTCCTCTATACCTAACACTGAGGATGTACGTGGAGATGTTGCGCCAGTTTTGAAAACATTGAAGTAAAAATCTTCCGCTTTTTCAACAGTATTCAATCAATATCTCTCACCTTGATACCTCAATATTATGCCAACTGGAGCATCCCATCTAAATGGAATTTGTTGTTTCTTTAATTCAGTCACCAAAAATCCAAAATCCTTTCTATCTCTTAGCATCTTAGGCGGCAACTCTTTGTAAATCCCAATCTCCCTTCCATCCACTTGAATAGTAGAAACAAAAGACTTTTGCAAGATATCATTTCTTATTCTTCTATCTGTAAAGTAAATCACCACATCTCTAGGCAGTTGCCTTTGCCTTGCCACCCAAGAATTCACTCTATAGACCTTGTCCATCTTGCACAAAATCTCCTCAGGGCTAACCTTTAGCATCACAGCCAGGGCATCAGCACAAACTTTTCTCAGATCTTCTCCATTATTTTCTTTTATTCCTCTCAGTCTTACAGCAAACTCCATGAATCTAAATTGCATCATTGTCACTTCATTTTCAATCCTTTGTGCTTTATTGTCAACATTAGAAATTTTATAATCAGCTTCCTTCATTTTAGATTCTACTTCTGAACTAAGTTCTTCCACTTTTTTATCAATCTGGACAACTACTTCGGACAAGCCAGTCACAACTGTCAGTATGTCACGCTTCATCTTGTCATATTTTTCTTGAACCACCTCCTTAATTTCATGTTGGGATTTTTCAAATTTCTGGTCCAAAACTTCATTTTGATTCATCAGAGCCGCAGCAATAAATTCCTTCAAATCCTTAAAACCAGTCTCCTGTGCTTGGCTCTGAGTCTGCAAACTTAATGGCTGCTCTTGTGACTTGTGAGTGGGGGAACTGCCCCCTGCAGCTTTAGTGGCTGGTTTTGTCAGCTTTGAAGACATTCTGCCACACAGTCTGATTCTTTCTAAGAAGGAAGTCCTCCCTCCCTTTTCACCGCAGAGTCCCCACAAAAATTTCCCCAGCCTTAATCAAGTCTCTAAGGGAGAAGGAACGGATCAAAATCACTTTAAAAAGAACTTTTCCCTTTTCTTCTAGCCAGCGCTGTTACTTTAAATACTTTGTAATGTGTTAAATCACTCAGGCAAATCCACTTTCGCTTTCAGCTTTTTTTCCTACCGCTGAAGCCGGACGCCATTTTAGCAAACCTTCACTTTTTCTCCATTCTTAAGTTCAATCAAAGGGCTAGTACAAATACTTGCAGTTTTGAATTTCAGGTCCAGATTCCACCCTGTTTATTTTTGATAATTCTCTTGGCTTTCGCTGGTTATGTTGGTCGCGTCGTCTGGCTCTGCTGGATGCAGAGTTGTCCCCGGAGTCCGGAGCCTCGGCGAGCTGGATAGGGAGCCTCACCCTGCTTCCTTCCCAGAAGCAAAAAAGACAATCTGGGGATTTCGAAGGGGGCTCTACCTGGACTCGCCGGCTCTCCTCCCGTTTCCTCAAAAACGTGGAGATTTTCAAGCCGCCTCTCAGCTGTAGAGGCAGCTCTTTACGGGCGGCGGGGCTGGCGGTCTTAAAGAGACCATCTAGCGATGATGGCGGTGCCAACCGGAAGCCTGCCACCTCTGTTTTTGGATCCCCCCAGCCCTGCCCAGGCCACCACAGGTGCCCCCAACACAAGTTACATCAAGCTGCCCATGCCCACCCTCGCCACGCCCACCCCACCCTTGTCCACCCAGCCCCCCGAGGTCAAACACAATCCTGATGCAGCCCTCCATGAAATCGAGTTTGACACCCCTTCTCTGGAATAACACTAAACATCTGTTATTTTTCCTTTGAGGAAAGGAAATGCCCTGGACTTTGATTTGTGAGGGATGCGTTACTTGGAACTTGACAGGTAACATCTTTCAGCTATTGGAAGAGTGCTGTATTCTCCTTTCTCCAGCCAAGAGATTTTGTCCAATGGAAAAGGTGCTCCCAGATTCCTTCTGATTTTCATCCCCAAAGACCAACATGACTCCTCTCCTTGTTGCCTTTCCTCCAGGCTAAGACCATCTCCTTTGATCTCTTCCTTGATTTCATTGCCCATCTCTAAAGCTGATCCAGTAGTTGTACAATGTCTTCTCAAAGGGGGGGTGGATGAAAGGGGACTTTGTACATGAGTCAATTTTTCTCCCAACCTGCACATTTACTTCTAAGATTTTTATGGATGCATTTGCCTTCTTTCCATGAGGATCACACGACCAACTCACATTTGGTTTGCAATCTACCATTTTGAGATCATTTCCACAAATATTCTTATCAAGTGTAGTTAGTCAGAGATGTGGACATGGACATAGAATTACAGAGTTGAAATGGACCTTGAAGGTCTTCGAGTCCAACCCCCTTCTCAAGGAGGAGACTCTATACCATTTCAGACATATGGTTTTCCAGTCTCTTTTTGAAATCCATCAGTGATGGAGCACATAGAAATTTTGAAGGATAATCCAGACTAATATTTGTGCTTTTAACATTCCTGGATATTTTTGTTCTAGTTCCATTCCTTTTTGAAGAAGAATGAGTTTTGCAATCTTTCCCATATGAAAATGTACTTGGACCAAAATGGTGATGTGGCAGCAGATCTGGACATCGTAAGCTTGATAGTTCTCTCCAGGGAGGATCCCATTAAGGAGCAACTAGGGGTTTTTATAAGACAGAGACTTACTATTGATCAAGATGCTATTTCACAACTTAAGTTGCTCAACAAGGTGAATTAAATATTGGTGTCTTTTTTCTGTTTTCCAAAGCCTTAGGGCACATTTCAAGTAGCTGAGCCTATTCACCAAATAGGCTTCGGTGAAAATTGAATTTGGGGAGTCGAATCCTTCTAATTTTTAAACAATGTTTTAGGAGGCGTCAATATAATTGGCAAGGTTTCCTTTAGATGCTGTGATATGAAACGTGGTTTAAAATTGATTCAGCCATGTCCAACTTGGGATGCTGGGTGATGATGGCTATTTTGTGTCCCCTGTGCAAACTAGTATCTGGATAAAACTGCTGAAAGGGGACATCAAGTGCTGGGATTTTGGTGCTCATAGCACCAACTTGTCTTGTTTCCTTGCTTAAAATTAGCAAAATAGAATGCAAGTCTTTTGACAACTACCCACGTTCCTGGTGGAGTGAAAGAGGCAAGGATAACTCTAATCAAGACTGGATGCAGTTCCTGTTGATACTATTGGGAATTCAGATTTAGCTTGCCATGTTTGGGAAAATTTATCTTCTTAAACAGACCATATATATCAGAATTTTCCATACTTGTCTTTCATGCCATGGGGACAGATGAATAGGCCTTCTGCTCCTGAGGAGAAGGTCCAAGGCTTTCAGTTCACATGATATCATAATGACTGTTCTGACGTGCCCTGACCCAGAAAACTGAAGAACTGAAACATGACTTGATCCAAAGAAAAACCCTTCTTCATATTGAGAGAAATGAGGGACAAATTTGGGGGGGGGGAGTTACTTAGATTGAGTCTTTAGCTTATAACCTCATAAGGAACATCCTTGAATGCAGTTGTTTATTTTGATTATTAGCTACCTTAAGTCTCTCTGGGAAAAAGGAGTCTCCAAATGTAACTAATAATCAATGTAGCTCTATATTTTCATGCCAGTTGGTGTTACCTAACGGTGGTTTTTCAACAGAAAGGAACTTTTTTTGGATACCTAACTTGATCTTAGAACAGGGGTGTCAAACTCAAGGCCTGGGGTCTGGATCCAGTCCATGGGGTGCTTTCATCTGTCACACGGGCCCACCCTGGAAACAGTGAAGGACCGGCCCAGCGCACTGCCTCCCTAAGCTCCATTATTGCTGGCAGAGGGCTGCAGGATGACATTGCAGCAGAAAATGGAGTCAGGGTGGGCCATGCACAGCCTCCCTAATCTCCATTTTTGTTGGCAGAAGGCTGCAGGAGGCCATTGCAGCAGAAAACGGAGCCTGGATGGGCCACATGCGGCGGCCTCCCTGAGCTCTGTTTTCTCTGGCAGAAAGCTAAAGGAGGCCATCATGGCTAAAAACGGAGCCTCAATGAGTGACATTGAACTGGCCATGCCCCATGGCCAGCTTAATGTCACTCATTGTGTTTGTCCCCAGACATCAAACACAACCCTGATTCGTCCCTCAATGAAATAGAGTTTGACACCCCTGCCTTAGAAACATCTCTTTCTGACACAGGGCTCCTACCCATGTCCCATGTGATGGACCAAAAAAATGCAAGACTTAACCTTTTTAAAGGTAGCTCATCTCCATCTCATCTCTCTACAGCTATAAAACCTAGAAAGTCGGTTTAGTCTTAGTTCACCAGCATGGTGGCCATATAAAATTAGCAAATAAATATACAAATAAATAGCAATAGCACTTAGACTTATATATTGCTCCATAGTGCTTTACAGCCCTTTCTAAGCAGTTTAGAGAGTCAGCATATTGCCCCCAACAATCTCGTCCTTATTTTACCTATCTCAGAAAGATGGAATGCTGAGTTAACCTTGAGATAGTGAGGATCAAACTCCTGGCAGTGGGCAGAGTCAGCCTGCAATTCTGTCTTCTAATCACTGCACCAAATCCAACCCTAATCTGTAACAAAGTTTTCCTTTATATCTTAAATGGAAGGCTGTCCTGGTCCACTTACAAATGGGGGTGAGTTTGCAATGATATATGTCTTCTTCTTGTTGTGCTATATCTGTCATCGGATGTTGGTGATCACCTTGGCCAATGTCCGATGATGAATATGGCACAAGAAGAATGATGATACAATGATACACGTGGTCTAGAAGAAACCTTCCCAGATCCCATTGGCCAGAAGTTTTTTCATCACATTTTAATTCTCTTTCGATAAATCTAGTGAAATAAAAAAATCACAAAGCTTTCAGGATAAATTTCATTCTAAACTTTAATAGGATTAAAGCATCATACTTTAAACTCATGGATACATGAAGAAAGGAGGAATGCATGCTAATATAACCGTATGGAGGAACCACTAATTGTCACTTCATGCTTCAATCTTTTCTCAATTGCTTCTCTCCAGAATTTATTAAATAGAAGGATTCTGTATTACAATGAGATATTCTAGAAGCCAAAGGGAGGAACTAAGTGAAGAATCTGCCGGTAGTTAGATCCCTTGCAACATTGAGAGTTAGTTAAAAATTTCTTATTTACCTAAGCGAACAACTTACCTAAGCAACTACTTGACTAATATTCATGTCTACCTCCATTTTTCAATAATGGTTATTTCTAACAAACTTCGTTTGGCATTCCTTGTTTTTTCCTTAGTCTCTGCCTCAGTCCAGATGTGTGAAAAATTGTCATCCTGGATTTTTCAAGCAGGCTCGAGAAGGAGAGCCAGTTTGCTGCTATGACTGTGTTCCTTGTCCAGAAGGGACTATCTCCACTCAGGAAGGTGGGTCACACCAGAGGAAAGGGTACTAGACTCATCTAGAGCGCTTTGATCAATGTGCATTTTAAAAAAGACACATCGGAGGTTGATAATTTTGTGGTTCTTAATTTTCAAGATGACCAATTTCTTCCATAATGGGAGGGATAAGAAAACGGTCTTGAGGGATGAAGTAGGAAGAGATAGAAGGACACGGTGGACTGTGCAAGATCACATTGCATTAGAGGAAACTTCTCTTTTCTTGTCAGTTTGGAACTGTCCTCCCATGTTGACCGTTCTTAGGATCATCTGCATTCTTTGAAATTGAGAAATCATTTCAGATCAATGGCCTTTGCTCACCAAAACCAAGTTTATATTACAGCCTAAGAGATATATGAATCAATCAATTCATTAATCAGTCAATCTTTATTAAGATCACGGAACCCCCTAAGCAGAAAGATCTAATTCGGGGAACCATGGAGGGAGAGTATTTGGGTTCAGGAAATGAGAGAAATCCTATTCTGACCTAGGCTTCCCAAAAGCACGAAGCCAACTCCTCATCCCGATGAAATTCCTTTTATTTAGTTTAAAGTGAATTCCTGTCCAGCAAAGTCCAGGCCAACAGTCTTTCAAGAGATTTCACAACTTCAGACCTTTATCAGGGTTGGAGAGCTGCCAAGCTGATCTCTTCCAAACACTATTCTGTAGCAGGCAATACTTGGCAAGAAGTCAGGAACAGATCTCCACTCTAATGAATTGAACTAATTGTCTCCTGCAAACTCCCCTCCCTTTTTGTTCCTCTTTATTCCCTATGGGAGGAGCCATTCACCATCCATCTGTGGCTTTACTCCTGAGTCGATCCTTGTTCCTTAGCTGTTCCCTTCTCCTGGCAAATCTGAGCATGCTCACATTGGGAACAGGCTCCGGCTGTTCTTCTGCCCCACTGATGTCCGACTCCGAAGGCAGCTGACAACTGTCAGACGGCCCTGACTCCATCTCTGCCTCTGATGCAGAGCACTTGTCAGAGCCCTGCCCAGACTCCAGGACTGGCCCATGTTCCTCCTCAACCTCCTCACTGTCCGAATCTGCTGCCAGATCCGCTGGTGAGCCACAACAAATACACACAGAAGACTTGCCCTAAAGAAGTGGGAGAGGTCAACTGTGAGAAAGAAGGAACATAAATTAAATTTACCATTATTAGGGGTAAAAGCTGCCTTTTTTATTTTTAGTTTAACATTCCCAGGTTCAGCATAACCACCATCATAGTTTCCTTTGTTGGATTGCTACTGTGACTTCTCTTTTCTTTTTATCTTTCCAATTTTCTTATGAAATTGGAAGTTGAAGTTATGAAATACCAACAGTTACAACAGCAACAAAAAGGGAATATAGTTGTGGTTCTAAAAGGGAGGGAAAAAGCCTTACTTCCACTATTGGGATTAAAAGGAATCAGATCTAACAGAAAGCAGGGAGAAAAGAAAACAACTACCGTATTTTTCGGAGTATAAGATGCACCTTTTCCCTCCTAAGAGAGGGTGAAAATTTGGGTGCATCTTATACACTGAATGTTGCCCTGCTGAAAAAAGCCTCTGAAACCTCCATTCGAGAGGCTCAAAAAAAAAGTCCTCTGAAAAAAGGCCTCAGAGGCTGAAAAAAAAAAAAAAAAACAAAGTACAAAGCTCAAAACCAGCGAACCTGTTGCTAAAGTTGACCTCTGGGAACAGCTGATTGGAGGTATTCTGGGAGGGTGATCCACCGGCCAATCAGCTGTTTTCTTATTTTCCTCCCGAAAAACTAAGGTGTGTCTTATAGTCCAAAAAATACGCTAATCAATTATATTTATTTAATTTTTTTGAAAAATATTTTTTATTTTTTTAAAACATCTTAAACATAAAATACATCTTTTGAGAACGAAGTTTTGGTCTGGTCATGAATATGTAAAATTGCTCACACTTCTTTAATAAATTTGATTCCAAGTTTCATCCATTTACATCTTTTAAGATAAAAGTCAAACCACCAAATCTTATCAGAAATTCTAAAATCTTAATCTAAACATTTAGCATTCAATTGTACCACCATAAATCTTAATTTCCAAATAAACACAGCTCCTTTTTATATACAATCGTTAGTTTCCAATAAACACAATTCTAATTTATATTATTTTATAAATCAAAATTCCATATATATTCCTTAGTCTCAAGACTCATTTCATCAAATCTCTATCTTAACCTCTATTGATTTACATCTAATTTTCTTAGGCTTATCAATTACACTTCTCATTTTACATAAAATCATTTCAAAACTAGTTCACATTATTTAATTATCATTCATCATCTTCTTTTTCACCCCAAATGATTTCCAACATTTTTATCTTTAGACTGTTTTCCAGCATATTCTCCTCCATGTCTCCATCTATTGTTCTGTCTGGTTCCCAGTATATTTTATTCTAGCTGGTTTCTAGCATATTCTCCTCCATTCCTCCCGCTGATTACCAGCATGTTCTCCTCCATTCCTAAACCTATTGTTTGGCTATTTTCCAGCATATTCTCCTCCACTCCATTTTTATCGTTTTGGCTGATTCACAGCATATTGTATAGTCTCCTTTTTAGCATATTCTCCTCCATGTCTTCCACCTGGTTAGAATAGGAACATGTTACATCAAATATTTTCTCCACATATTCTCTCCTGGGCTATAAACTTTTCTTGAATTTATCCCATATACATACATATTCTTATTTTTCTATAAAAACATCATTTTTATCCACTTTAGTATCAGTTTTCTTTATTTATTACTCTATAAACACCTGCCATGCTTTGTCAGTATCATCTAAAATCCAAAGAAGATCTTTCTTGAAAGGTGAAAAGAGATATAAGAGAAATATTACTTTTTGTTTTCTCAGATACTGAAAGATGCACAAAGTGCCCATATGATCAATATCCAACCGAGAACAGAGTCCAATGTATCCCAAAAAGAATAACCTTCCTGTCCTATGAAGAACATCTGGGCATCATCTTGGTCTCTTTTGCCTTACTCTTGTTCCTAACCACAGGATTTGTTTTAATCATATTCATTAAATATCTAGAAACTCCCATTGTCAAAGCCAACAACCGGGACCTCTCCTTCATCCTCCTGGTCTCCCTTCTGCTTTGCTTTTTGTCCTCATTTCTCTTCATTGGACGGCCAAGGAAAGCCACCTGTCTTCTCCGACAAACGGTGTTCACCACTGTCTTCTCAATAGCTGTGTCTTCTGTGTTGGCCAAAACAATCACAGTGGTATTGGCCTTCCTTGCCACAAAACCAGGGAACAGGGTGAGAAAATGGTTGGGGAAGAGCTTGGCCAACTCCATCATCCTTTCTTGTTCTGCTGGACAAATTATCATCTGTGCCACATGGCTTGGAATCTCTCCCCCATTCCCTGACTCTGACTTGCACACCCAGCCAGGAGAGATCAACCTTCGGTGCAATGAAGGCTCTGTCACCATGTTCTATGTTGTCCTTGCCTACATGTGTTTCCTAGCTGCCATTTGCTTCACTGTAGCTTTCCTGGCCAGGAACCTGCCTGGGGCCTTCAATGAAGCCAAGCTGATCACCTTCAGCATGCTGGTCTTCTG
Source organism: Pituophis catenifer annectens (assembly GCF_029215685.1). Lineage (NCBI taxonomy): Eukaryota > Metazoa > Chordata > Lepidosauria > Squamata > Colubridae > Pituophis > Pituophis catenifer. The sequence goes on along the minus strand of NW_027256882.1, from coordinate 9,582,609 downwards.
CAGTGTCTGGGTGTCCTTCCTGCCAACTTACCTGAGCACCAAAGGAAAGTCCATGGTGATTGTGCAGGTCTTCTCCATCTTGACCTCCAGTGCTGGTTTGCTGGGCTGCATCTTCTTCCCAAAGTGCTACATTATCATCCTGAGACCAGATCTAAACAATAAGGAACATCTCATGATAAAAATAGGGAAATGACTGAAATTGTTAATTAGGCTCATAACATTTAATTTTTTCATTGCAGTTATTGGGCTTTTGTATTTTTTCTTTTTGTCAATCTGAAAATTAAGCTTATTTAAAACTGAAGCAAATAAACATATGGCCAGTATAAGACTAATGAAATTAAATTCCAACATAATCCTCAAACATTTCTGGGGACAATAGAAAAGCTGCTTTATAAACATAACCATGTCAAATAAACGTCGCCTTTGCCTCAAGCAATTTGTGCTGTTTGCTCTTTGGAAGATCCAATCAGGATTTTTACCAGAATTTTCTTCTAATAATATTTCCCAGCAATGTGGAACAAAGCCAGGACTTGCCTGCCAAGTCTGTTTTTCAAAGAGGAACTTGCAAAAGAGTCATCTAAAGTTATTCCAAGGTCAAAATTGGTCCAAGATGAAAGTGTCAGCCAGTCCAAGCATGTAAGGTTCATGAGTGAAATTCATGAATAGGGATCATCCTTGAGTTAAATGTTATTTCCAGCAAAGAGAAGAGAAGGAATCCAGTCTTTTCTATGGGCTGTCACTCCTCAGAATGTTGTTGCAGTGAACTGTCACTCAATGGAATCAACTAACATAATGGAAACTCCCTTCCACTCTCCTTTCTCCTAGGCCATGTCAGGTCAACACCTCAGAGCCAAAATAAATAACACACAGGCAGTAGACAATCTTTTTTTTTTATTTGAATTTTTTTTAAAAAAAACAAAAACATAAAACACATCTTTTCAAAATGAAGCTTTTGCTCCGGTCACATATTAAAATAAATCATTAACAAATCTTATTTTTCAATTAACACAACTAAATATTTTAAACAAGTATTTCCCTCAAATCTATCTATTTAACTATGCCATTATCCACAAAAACCCGTTACCTTATACTAACCAATTATCAATCCATTTTCTCTTTCATTTGCCTAGATGGATATATTTTAACAATATAAAGCATACATTGATATTAAACATTGCAGAAATATTTAATTTCAACATATCCATTTTATTTCTAACTATTAGACTCCAAATTTATACTCTTTATTTCTATTATTAAACCTAATTTATGCATCTTATATTATTTATTTATTTATTTATTTATTTATTTATTTATTTAATTAATTTGATTTTTATACCGCCCTTCTCCAGCAGGACTCAGGGCGGTGAACAGCCAAGGTTAAAACATAGTATATAAAATTTAAAAACAATTTAAAAAGATTTTAAATAATTTCGGCCCACAATTTAAAAACACCCCAATAAAATCAATTACGAATTAAAACCGAAAGATGGGATCAAGCCAGCCCAGCTAGATGAAATAAGTGAGTTTTAAGGGCCCAACAAAAAGTCCGGAGATCCAGGATCGTACGTATCTCTGGGGGTAGGTCGTTCCAAAGGGCAGGTGCCGCCACAGAGAAGGCTCTCCCCCTGGGGGTCGCCAGGCAACATTGTCTGGCCGACGGCATCCTGAGGAGGCCCTCTCTGTGTGAGCGTACTGGCCGGTGGGAGGCTATTGGTGGCAGAAGGCGGTCTCGTAGATACTCAGGACCTAAGCCATGGAGCGCTTTAAAGTAGTCACCAACACCTTGAAGCACACCCGGAAGACCACCGGAAGCCAGTGCAGCTTGCGCAGGAGGGGTATCACATGGGAGCGCCCCATCACTCCCATTATCCCCTGCGCAGCCGCATTCTGGACCAGTTGGAGCCTCCAGGTGTGTTAGGATATGGTTTGAGCCTAACAAGCTGTCCAGGCAATATATGTGTTCTGTAACTTTAATATGAATATATGTATTGTGTGACTTTAAAGTTTTCCTGCTGATTCATTGTAATGCTGAGTCATGCTGTAATTAGTTGTGAACGTATTTAAGAACGGTACTGTAACATATTCAGTTGATGATAAGCTACCATAGTGTGAGGAGTTGCTATTCATTGTGCTATCATCGTTGCATGGATCTGCTACCATCGTGGTTTGTGAACCAGAGTGAGTTTGTTATTCTAACCAACTACTGTTTGTGTGGTAAGAAGATTTTATCACTGGACTGATTTAACTGGCAAAGACTTGGATTGATTTAAAGACTATGAGATTGTTTTTTCAGTATAAAGTAAGCTTTTGATAAACCAGTTTGCACATCTCTTATTCATTGCTCTCAGCAACGTTTCTCTGTGCTCTACACTCTGCTGGTTGGTAACACAACAACAATATCCTTAACATTGGTTATGGGCCCAGAGCCAACCAGAACTAACTAGGATTGTTAAGAGCTAAACTGAGAGTTAATGTGAATAGTACAAACTGTGTTTGTGATAAACAATCCAAGTGAAGATGGCACTAGAACAAGCAGCAAATTTTTCCATGATAACCCGGCTGGATGGAACAAACTATGTATCCTGGTCTACAAAATGTAATCTACTTTTGCGTAGAGAAGGACTGTGGGACATAGTTATTAAACCACCGGATGTAACAGCATGGGATCCTGCTGATGAGGAAGTTGCGAAGAAATTAGCCAAGTTTAACAGAGACAATGAACGAGCTCTTTGCATTATTGGACTAACACTGGGTGACCAGCAGCTTGTCCATATTCGTGGTGAAGAATCTGCTGCTAGGTGTTGGACCATGTTGAAGAGACTATATGTTCATGGCTCTGTGGGTGCTCATATTTATCTCACACGGAGATTATTTAAACAACATCTTCTTAAAGGTGGAGATATGATGGCTCATTTGGAATCCATGACCAGAATTTTCCAGGAGCTGCATGAAAAGGAACTTGTTTTCTCAGAACTACAACAAGTTTATATAATTCTTTCTTCTTTGAACGATAGTTATGACGACTATGTTTCTTTGTTAGAGGTTTTGTCCAGAGATGAACTGACATTGGCTGGCTTAACCGGTAGGTTATTGGAAGAATCCAAAAGAAGACAAGAAAGGGATCAGTTGAGAGGGCAACAACCAAAAGAAGAAAAAATGTATTCAACTGCCTATTTTGTAAAACGTTTTTTTGCTTGTGGGGCTAAAGGGAATATAGCTAAGTATTGTAAAAATAAGAAAGTATCTGTTAGGGACAATACTAGACCCAAGAAGGGTTGTAATTTAGCTATATCCAGTTCAACTACTGATGTTAACCAGGATTGTTGGGTTGTTGACAGTGGTGCTTCTCAATCTATTTCTAGAAATAGAAAATTTTTTGTTAAAATGGAGAAGAGTAACCAGCATGTTAAATTAGCAAATGGCTGGAAGGTTAAGGTGGCTGGAGAGGGTGTTGCTCGATGGTCATCTAGTAATGAACCATTGCCTATGTTATATATTCCTGGGTTAAAATTCAATTTATTATCTGTTAAATCATTATTGCAATTTGGGTTTACAGTAACATTTAAAAATGATAAGTGTTTTATTGAGAAAGATGGCAAGGTTGTTACTGCAAGTTTAGAAAATGTTTTAGTTATTTTAAGGGATAACCCAGTATTGGTGGCTAAGTCTAAGTCTGTTTATAAGAATGTTAAACCACATGATGAATGTATTCATCTGTTACACCGAAGACTTGGGCATTTAAATTTCAGGACGTTAAAGAAAACAGTTCAGTTATCTGAAGGGATAAAACTACATGCATGTAGTAAATATCTAAATTGCAATGCCTGTAGTCAGCAAAAAAAGTAGAGTAACACCAGCAAACCGTGATAATGGTTTTAAAACCAAAAAGCCATTAGAGGTAGTGTTTGTAGACCTAATTGGACCCAAAAAACCCAGCATAGGAGGTGCCTGCTATATTCTAAGCATAGTAGACCATTATTCAAGATACAGATTCTGTTATCTTATGAAAACAAAAAGTGAAACATTCCAGCATATTAACAACTGGCTCCGTTTTGTGGAAAGGAAACAGAAATTTAAGGTTAAATGCTTAGTGACTGATAATGGTACAGAATTTACCAACCAAAAGTTGGAAAAGTTTTTGCAGGATGAAGGGATCCAGCATAAAAAGTCTGCTCTGTACAGACCACAACCCAATTTGTATATCGAGAGAAGAGGTCAAACATTACAAGCCATGACTAGAACTATGTTGGCAGATTCTGGTTTGCCTGAAAATTTATGGGGTGAAGCTGTTATGTGTGCTAACCATGTGTTAAACAACGTGGTTCATTCCTCTACAGGTGAAATGCTATTCACCTTATGGCATGGGAGGAAACCAAATCTTAGTTACTTACACACATTTGGAGCCCCAGCTTGGGTACATATTCCATCTAGTTTAAGGAGAAAGGGTCAACAGAGAGCCAGAAAAATGCTTTTCATTGGCTATGAATCAAATCATAGGTCTTTTAGATTTTGGGCATAGGGAACTACTAGTGTTTACTGTAGTGCAAGTGCTAAATTCCTAGAGCACGAAGGATGGGATAAACTAGAGCGTGCAGATTTTAGACATGATAATAATACTGTTAGTATAGAGCATCATATTCCTGATGATATTCCTGAGGATTTAGATGATGTAAAATCCTCTATCAAGGATGAAGAACAGGAAGTAGGTTTAGAGGAGGTAGTTTTAGGGGAGGAGTCAGATGAACCATCTGCAGTAAGTCCTGTATTACCTAGGAGATCTACTAGGGAAAGGCATCCACCTGATCGATATAAAGCAACTGTAGTTTGCCAGGTTAACATAGAACCTTCAAGTTATGAGGATATCAAGCTTTATCCTGAAAAGGAGCAAAAGGCTTGGAAGGAGGCAATGAGTAAGGAAATTAATTCTTTAACTAAGTTTGGTGTTTACGAAACTGTGAAATTGCCACCTGGTGAAAAATTAATAGGCTGTAGATGGGTTTACAAAATTAAGAAAAGCATAGATGGGACAGTAACCCATAAAGCCCACCTTGTAAATCAAGGTTTTTCTCAGACCAAAAAAGATTTTGATGAGTTTTTTGCTCCTAGTTTACGTGCTAGTACTTTAAGAACAATGCTAGTGTGGGCGGTTAAGTATAAATATAGTATTAACCATATAGATTGTTGCAATATTTTCAGGATCAGACTCAATAAAGATAATAGAAGTTAGAGATTTAAATATATTTCTCTTTAATCATAATAGGCATTCTATATTCGCTGAATATTCAAGATAGAAGCAAGGAAAATGGGGAGGATGGCTCCTTATATATACAAGGGGTGGAGCCAGGAATGGGAGTGGTAAATTATGAATACATTAAAGTCCAAAGAATAAGTTAACCCCTGATGTTTCATATATACATTATTTACACATTAGAGAATAAGGCATTTACATCTGACAAATCCCCCTCTAAATGCCGGTTCGTTATACAACACCAGTTACATTCAGATTCAGGACAATATAATACATATAATTTAGAAGTTAAATATTTGTGTTGTTTAGAAGGTAAGGGTTTTGTTAATATATCAGCTAATTGTTCAGAAGTATCACAATGTATTGCTTTGATGAATCCGTCTTGAGATAGTTGTCTCACGTGCTTAAATTTTATATCAATATGCCTGGACCTTTGTCCAATTGCATCGGATCTAGATATTTCAATGGCCGCTTTATTGTCTTCATGCATAATAAATGGTAAAGTAGGTTTCTTCCAAACATCTGTGATCAAATCATTGAACCATACAAGGTTATTTGCAGCTTTAGACAAGCAAACATATTCCGCTTCTGTGGTAGAAGTGGCTACCAGTTCTTGTTTACCAGTATACCAGTAAACTGGACAATCGTTCAATAGAAAAACATAACCAGAGGTACTCTTTCTGCATGATGTATCACCAGCCCAATCTGCATCAGCATAACAAGTAATTTTTGGTTCTTTGTCATTATTTGGTTCCAATATTAAACAAAAATCTAATGTACTTTTCAGATATCTTAAAATTCTTTTGACAGCTTCCCAATGATACAAGGTTGGTTTGCTAACATATCTTGACAATAAATTGAGAGGTAATGCAATATCTGGCCTAGTCCAATTAGATATATAAAGGAGTGAACCTATAACTGATCTGTAAAATGTGTTGTCTTTAAACTCAGGGGAAGATTCATCAGTGTTTCTAAGAAAATCAGTTTGCATAGGTGTGTCACATGTTTTGGCATTATTTAAGTTACATTTGTTTAGGAGTTCAATGATTTTATCTTTCTGAGTAAGTTTGAATCCCCTTTTAGTTTTGTTAATTTGTACACCAAGGTATTTATTCACTCTACCTAGTGATTTCAATGAGAAATGTTCGTTTAACTTATTTACAAAGATTTCCCTGCTCTCTTTATGCTTTCCAATATATAAAATATCATCCACATAAATTAATACAAATTCAATATGATCATTACTCTTTTTTACAAAGAAACAGTTATCAGCAGTGGTGGCGTTGAAATCCATGGTCTTAAGTACTTTTACCAAACAATCGTACCATCTTTTGCCAGATTGCTTCAATCCGTACAGACTCTTATTTAATAACCAAATTTCGTTCTTATTAGTGTATTGACTGTGTGGTGCTCTTACATATATTTCCTTATCTAATTTTGCGTGTAAGTATGCAGTCTGTATGTCATATTGAAACACGTCCAGATTGAGTGCAGATGCTACTACAAGAGCTGTTTTGACACTCTCTGTTCTCACTGTTGGTGAATAAGTGTCAGTATAGTCTTCTGGATATTTTTGTGCATAACCTTGTGCAACTAGTCTGGCCTTGTATAAGGTATTACCTCCTTCCAAATTCTTAATTTTATAAATCCACCTGGTACCTATAATTGTTTTATCCTTAGGTGCGATCGCAGGTGTGAATACATTTAATCCTTGTAAACTTTCCATCTCTTTTTCCATAGCTAGTTCCCATTTTTCTCTTTCTTCACGGGGAAGTTTCAATACTTCCTCATATGTATTAGGTGTTATTTGTTCTCCATCCATATGCATTATGTAATCTTTGTATTTATTTGGTATTTGGTTTCTATTGTTTCTAATATTTCTTTCAGGTTTGCTATGGTTGTCATGCAAATATCTGGCTTCCTTTTTTGTTAATGTGTCTGTCTTTATTTTATGCTGACTATTTGTCCAAGTTTTGGTTTTGTTCTTACTTTTGTTAATATTTTGATTTTCTGTTGTTCCTTCCTCGCAAGATATATTATCTTTGCTTTTATTAGGAAATATTTCATTAAGGTGCAATTTAGACCAATTGGCCTGCTCATGGAACACAGCTGTTCTGGATACTATAAATTTGTTATTATTATCAATGAATCTGTACCCTTTGGTTCCAGTTTCGTATCCCATGAATCTTAATCTCCTGGATACGTTTTCTCCCTTTCTCCTCAATTGTTTAGGTATGTGTACGTCTGCAGTAACTCCAAATATGTGCATGTGTGCTAATTTGGGTTTTCTATTGTACATCACCTCATATGGTGTCTTATTCACAATACTGGACCATGTTCTATTTTGAGTGTAATTTGAATAATGTAAGGCTTCTGACCAAAATTGTTTGCCTAAACCAGCATCCTCTAATGTGCATCTAATCATGGTTTGTAGTGTGGAATTCTTTCTCTCTGCAATCCCATTTTGAAATGCAGAAAATGGATTGGACGTGAAATGTAGCATCCCTCTATCCTTTAACCATTGGGAGAATTCTTTAGACATGAATTCACATCCCCTATCTGTCATAATTTGTTTTATTCTGATATTATGCTGTGTTTCTATGCGTTTGTAGAATTCCTTAAATTTCTGAAAGGTTTCATCCTTGTGCTTTAATGTGTAAACAAAACCATAGCGACTGTAATCATCCACTATTGTTAGGAAGTAACGTTTTCTATAGATAATTGATGGAGTTAATGGACCAACTAAGTCCATATGTACCAAATCAAAAATATTGTTAGTTGATCTGTTAGATTTTTTTGGTCTGGGACTGGTTTTTAGTTTGGTGGATTTACATACTGAGCATTCCAAATAATTTTCACAATTTTTTATTTTGACACCTTCTGCGTGTTCAGTCATTTTTTGTACTACGGGAAAGCTTGCATGTCCTAACTTCCTATGTAAGATGTGAGCACACTCATCATGAATTGGTTTACCTATTTTTGGTTTCTTCTCATTGTGTGTATTTTTGTTATCATGAGTTATTTTACATTCATCATTGTCACTGTTACTGACATTTTCATCATCTGCTTCAATACAATCTTCCATATTTGAATCAATGTTATGTAACCATCTTTCTTTGGTTATCAGATAGGGTAGACCCCCTTTTATCATCACAGTACCTACATTTGTTTTGTTCTTTTCTATAGTTGCTTTCCCCTTTGAGAAAACTATATTGATGTCAGATTCTCTGCTTAGTTTTATAGCACTCAGTATGTTGTGAGGTATTTCTGGGATTAATAATACCCCCTCTATTTTCCCTAAACCAGGCAAGGTCACATTTCCTCTGCCTAATACTTGAACCTTTTCTTGATTAGCTACCTTTATCACAAACTTATCTTCTGTAAATGAAGTTAATATACTTTTGTTGTTAGTGGTGTGATTTGTTGCACCAGAATCAATAAGCCAATTATTGTTCTCATCTTGTTGTGTTCTGGTGCTGTCTTGTTTATTTAGCCCATTTAGTGACCCAGATTTTCTCTCTTTTGAATTTTCTCTACCCCCTCTACTTTCTCTGTAATTTGGTGGACTTCTATATTTGTGTCTATCTGTGGAAGATTGTCTGTAATTGTATTTGCTCCTATATTCTGGCCTATGTCTCTCCCTTGGGACTTTGGGACAGTCTCTTCTACTGTGTTCCCTGGATCCACAATTGTGGCATCTAAAGGCCTCATTATATTTATCTTGAAAGACTACTTTCCTAAAAGATTTGTGTTCTGTTTGGTTACTGGAACGATTTTTTCTTGAATTGTCTTCTGCTATCAATTTGTTAGATAGACTTTCTATTGATAAATATCCCAAATTAATGGTATCTAAGTGTGACATAAAGCTATCCCATGATGGATCAAGTGAATTGATAATAACACTTTTCATTGTTTGATCTGAAATCACTTCCCCCCTCAATTGCAGCTCAGCTCTTATTTTGTTTAGATTTATCAAATGCTCACTTATAGAAACCCCTGGTTTCACTCTAGAAGAAAAGAAATCCTTAGACATTCTTGTGGTTGTGGCTACGCTATCGCTGTGAAATAGATTAAACATGCATTGAATTATTTCTGATACAGTTAGGTTTGGTTTGATGCTATGATACATTGCAGGAGACACGCTAGAAATTATTATGAAAAATGCTCTATGATGTAAACAATCTATTTTTAAAGTCCAAGGTCTTCTTGGAGGACTAGTTATAAAGAATAGTAAATTTTCTTTCATGAAAATAACCTGAAGCTGTTGGTACCACTCTTGTAAATTAATGCCATCAACTCTAAGTTTTGGGAAGTCACTGGGTAAGTTCCCCACATTATTTTGTCCATTACTTACAACCTGAGGCAGTCCGTGGTCTCTCAAGTGCAGGAAATTACAGAACGGCATTGGGATGCTTGTAACGAGTCTGCGCGGTTCTCTGGCCAGTTCAAGTCTTTCGGGGCCGTCTACGTAGTTTTGCACATGCGCGTTGCTCATTTCTTCTTTGGCGCCGTTGTGGAAGGTTCTCTCCATTTCAGCTCTCTCGATCCGCTCCTCTTCAGATGAGTCGGTCTCTGGCTCGGTTTTTGGGGCTTTGGTGATGGCGACGGTTCTTCTCTTTCTCTTGTGTGCGCTGGCACTCGATTCTGTCTGCGGTGTAGGACGGAATCGGCATGGCTCTCTGGGCTCGGGTGTCGTCGTTTTCGAAGTCAGGATGGGAGCGTGCAGGTCTTGAGTTGTCGGTTTGATTTCTTGCTTCTTCGTTGATGTCTTGGAGATTTTCAATCTTGGCCCAAAAGCAGCAAAAAGCGTTTTCATTGCTGACTTTACTTGAGACTTTGTTAAATCGTCTTCACTTTCTGATTTTGGTTCATCTGAAGAGTTTGAGACTTCTTTTTCACTTTCTTCGTCTGATAGCGTTTTTCGCGCCAGAAATTTTGAACTGAGCGTTTTGATTGGCTCTGCTTCACTCTCTTTTGAAGTTCGTTGAAACCAAGATGGCTGCCATTCAAAATTTCGCGCGAGGTCACATCTTTTCTTTTTTACAACTATTTTCTCAGTAGTCATTTCACTCACAGTTTTTTGATCTTTGGGTTTTTCTTTAATGACGTTTTTCTCTCTCGCTGCTCCGCTGTTCCTCAGCATCTCCTGGAGGTCCGCGATGAGGCTTTCATCATTCTTTTGGCTTTTTAGTATCTTTAATATCTCTGACCTGAGTTCGTTATTTTCTATCTCAATTTCTTCCTGGTCGTTGTTTTCACTCATCAGTTCTTCTTCTTCAGTGGTGTATTCTTCGGATTCTCTCGAAATCGCATTAGTGGATTCGTTGATCATCTCTTGATCAGTTTCTATTTCTTTGCTGTAGGCCCTGGTGTTGGGCCTATCTTTCTTGGACATTTTTAATTACTTATTGAGTCAATTAACCATCCTCTGCTACCAGCTTGTTGCAATATTTTCAGGATCAGACTCAATAAAGATAATAGAAGTTAGAGATTTAAATATATTTCTCTTTAATCATAATAGGCATTCTATATTCGCTGAATATTCAAGATAGAAGCAAGGAAAATGGGGAGGATGGCTCCTTATATATACAAGGGGTGGAGCCAGGAATGGGAGTGGTAAATTATGAATACATTAAAGTCCAAAGAATAAGTTAACCCCTGATGTTTCATATATACATTATTTACACATTAGAGAATAAGGCATTTACATCTGACATAGATGTAGAGACAGCATACTTGCATGCTCCATTAAGACACACCATCTATAGGAGGAAGCCTTTAGGAGTTGAAACACAAAACCACACTGATTGTTCGAAGTTAAATAAAAGCCTTTATAGTTTGAGACAATCAGGGTTTGAGTGGAACCAATGTATAGTTAAAGAGCTAAATAAGATCAGTTTTCATGAAGCTGTAGTGGATAAGTGTCTCTTTAAAAGAAAGAATAATGGGTTAGTATCATTTTTGTTATTGTTTACAGATGATATAGCCATAATAACTAAAACTGACAATGAAGCCATAGATATTGTTAAACAGTTACAAACCAAATTTGCACTGAACCAAGTTTTGTTTTGTTTGTTTTATTGTTTTATTAAATTTATATACCGCCCTACTCCCGAAGGACTCAGGGCGGTGAACAGGCACAAAATAAAATACATAAATACAAAAGTTAGAAACATAATTAAAACCAAATTAAATAATTTAGCCCAAGACAATTAAAAATCCCAATAGTTTAAAACAAATTAAAATTTCAATTTAAAAATTTAAAAGAAAGGGGAGCAAATTAGGCCAGGCCGGCTTGCTGAAATACGAGGGTCTTAAGAGCATGGCGGAAAGTGCGCAGATCTGGGATCCTCCGTATCTCCGGGGGGAGCTCGTTCCAGATAGTGGGTGCCCCCACAGAGAAAGCCCTCCCCCTGGGGGCCACGAGTCAACACTGCTTGGCTGACGGCACCTGGAGTAGCCCCTCTCTATGAGAGCGTACTGGCCGGTGGGAGGCTGTTTGTGGTAGTAGGCGGTCCCGTAAATAACCAGGTCCTAAGCCATGGAGCGCTCTAAAGGTGGTAACCAAAACCTTGAAGCGCACCCGGAAGACCACCGGGAGCCAGTGCAGCTCGTACAGGAGAGGTGTCACACGGGAGCGCCATGTTGCTCCCATAACCACCCGCGCAGCTGCACTCTGCGCCAGTTGGAGACTCCGGGTGAAGAATCTGCTGGTAGTTAGATCCCTTGCAACATTGAGAGTTAGTTAAAAATTTCTTATTTACTTAAGCGAACAACTTACTTAAGTAACTACTTGACTAATATTCATGTCTACCCCCATTTTTCAATGATGGTTATTTCTAACAAACTTTGTTTGGCATTCCTTGTTTTTTCCTTAGTCTCTCCCTCAGTTCAGATGTGTGGAAAATTGTCATCCTGGATTTTTCAAGCAGGCTCAAGAAGGAGAGCCAGTTTGCTGCTATGACTGTGTTCCTTGTCCAGAAGGGACTATCTCCACTCAGGAAGGTGGGTCACACCAGAGGAAAGGGTGCTAGAGTCATCTAGAGCGTTTTGATCAATGTGCATTTTAAAAAAGACACATCGAAGGTTGATAATTTTGTGGTTCTTAATTTTCAAGGTGCCCAATTTCTTCCATAATGGGAGGGATAAGAAAAAGATCTTGAGGGATGAGGTAGGAAGAGATAGAAGGACACGGTGGATTGTGCAAGATCACCTTAAAAGAGGGTGAAAATTTGGGTGCATCTTATACACTGAATGTAGCCCTACTGAAGAAAGCCTTTGAAACCTCCATTTGAGAGGCTGAAAAAAAGGCAAGAAAAGGCAAAAAAAAAAAAAAAAAAAAAAAAGGAAGGTGCAAAGCTCACAACCAACGAACCTGTTGCTGAAGTTCAACTCTGGGAACAACTGATTGGAGGTATTCTGGGAGGGTTATGAATAAAATTAAATTATGTATGAACAGTTACCAGAGTGACTAAACCTTTGGCTGTATATCTAGACTGTTTAGCCATTGGGCAACAATGCCCTGTTGTTTAGTTTAGTTTAGTTTATTTATACTTATATTCCGCCCTTCTCCCGAAGGACTCGGGGCGGCTCACAAAGACAAAACAGCAAACAGCAAAATTACGACTAAAATGCTCAATTAAAATCCCCAAAGGATTAAAGTTAAAAACTCCCATCAGATCAGCAAATTTGTTGAAAAAGCCATGTCTTCAGGTCACCGCAGAAAGAGCAGAGGTCGGGGGCCATCTGGAGCCCAGTGGGTAAACCATTCTAGAGGGTCAGTGTGCCCACAGAGAACGCCCTCATCCTGGGCGCCATAAGCCGACATTGTCTGGCCAATGGCACCTGGATGAGGGCAATCCTATGTGAGTGCACTGGGCGGTTGGAGGCAGGCAGAAGCTGATCCTGCAAGTACCCAAGGCCCATGCCATGAAGGGCTTTATAGGTAAGTACCCGCACCTTGAAGCAGATCCGAAGGACCACCAGTAACCAGTGCAGTTCACGCAGGAGAGGTGTAACACGGTAGGAATGGGAAGCCCCTGTAACAACCCACGCAGCCACATTCTGGACTAATTGGAGCCTCCGGGTGCACCACAAGGGCAGCCCCATATAGAGAACATTGCAATAATCCAAACGAGAGATGACGAGAGCATGGGTGACTGTACAGAGGGCATCCCTATTTAGGAAAGGGCGCAAGTGGCGCACCAGGCGGACCTGTTGAAAAGCCCCCCTTGTCACGGCTGTCAGATGGTCGACCAAGGACAGCCGTGAATCCAGGAGGACGCCTAGATTGCGAGCCTTTTCAGAGGGAGTGAGAACCTCCCCTCCATCCGAAGTGATGGGGGCGCTAGACCATGAGATGCCGGTATCCACAGCCACTCCATCTTGGAGGGGTTGAGTCTGAGCCTGTTCCTACCCATCCAGACCTGCACCACCTCCAGGCACTTAGACATCATGGAAAGAGCATCCCTAGGTTGGTCCGGGGTGGAGATGTAAAGCTGGGTATCATCGGTATACTGATGATACCTCACCCCGAAACTACAAATGATCTCACCCAGCGGCTTCATATAGATGTTAAAGAGCAAGGGGGAGAGAACCGACCCCTGAGGCATCCCGCAAGTGAAGGGCCTCGGGGAGGATCTCTGTCCCCCCGCCCAGACAAACTGCATGCAACCTGAGAGGTAGGAGGAGAATCACTGTAAAACAGTGCCCCCTAACCCCAGCCCCCCGAGTCGCTGCAGAAGGATACCATGGTCGATGGTATCAAAAGCCACTGAGAGGTCAAGTAGGATCAGGATGGAGGAATAACCCCCACCCCGAGCCCACCAGAGATCATTCACCAGGGCAACCAATGCCATTTCCGTGCTGTGTCCGTGCCTGAAACCCGATTGGTACGGGTCTAGATAATCTGTTTCCTCCAGGAATTGTGGGAGTTGGTATGCCACCAGAGACTCAACAACCTTTGCTATAAAGCGAAGATTGGAGATGGGACAGAAGTTGTTCAAAATGGCCAGATCCAGGGCCGGCTTCTTGAGAAGGGGTCGAACCACCGCCTCCTTGAGGGTGGCAGGGAAGACCCCATCCCTCAATGAAGCATTGACAATCGCCCGGACCCAGCCACCGGTCACATCTCTGGTTGCCGCAACAAGCCAGGATGGACACGGGTCCAACAAACATGTGGAGGCCTCCAATCTACCCATAATCCTGTCCACTTCATCTATGGATACAGGGTGAAAGTCAACCCAGATGTTACTTTCAAGACCAGCTCCCATCTCCTCGTCAGGTCCTGCCCAGTTGGAGTCTAAACCCATCCAGATCTGAGCGATTTTGTCTTGCAGAAATTGAGCAAAATCCTCAGCACTGCCCTGCAGGGGGTCCTCCCTCGCTCCCTGGTTAAGAAGAGAGCGGGTCACTCGAAACAAGGCTGCTGGGTGATTTTCTGCAGACGCAATGAGAGCGGTGAAATAATCACATTTCGCCGCTTCCATCACCACAAGATAAGACCTAATATAGGTTCTTAACTGCGTTCGATCAGATTCAGAATGGGAAGATCTCCAACAGCCCTCTAGGCATCTCTTCCGACTTTTCATCTCCCTGAACTCCGCCCGGGATCCCTATCGGAGGAGAGGCCGCAAAGGAGTGATTCAATCCAATGCCCCAGCGGCAGCCCGTTCCCAGGAATCCGCCAGGACGTCTGGGGAATTGCGGGATAGATACATGGGAAATGTCCCAAGCTCCATCAGGAACCTATCAGGATCCATCAGGTGCCTGCGGCGGAACCAACAAATTGGTTCCGCCTCCCAGCGGTGGGTGTTAGCGGATAGGAAATCTAGCTTAAGGAGGGAATGGTCGGTCCATGACAGGGGTTAAATAGAAAGTTCCCCCCTACCCTGGACATTTATCAGAGATAAAAAATCAAGTCAAGTGTGTGTCCGCCGTTGTGAGTTGGACGCTGTACAACTTGAGTCAGGTCCATGGCTGTCATGGAGGCCATGAATTCCCGAACCAGCTCAGATGTCTCACCGGCTGACGTGAGATTAAAATCCCCCACAACCATCAGGTTGGGGAGCTCAACCATCAGTTCAGCTAAGACCTCGGGCAGTGCGGGTAGGGCTGAGGATACGCAGCTGGGAGAGAAGTACATAAGCAACAGACCCAACTGTACTCCAGAATTCCATTTCAATAATATGAATTCACACATGCCTATCTGAGGGATAATGACCTCCCTAGGTCTAAGACTTTCCCTAATAACAACCACCACCCTCCCCGTTGCGGCTGGTGTAGCGCACGAAACCTGGTGGACATAGATCAGAGAGAGGAACCCCTCCCTCCGGGCCCAACCAGGTCTCCATAATACAAACCAGGTCCGTGCCTCCCTCGTTGATGAGATCATGCATGAGGGGGGCCTTATTCACAACGGACCTGGCATTAACATACACCAGCCGGAGTCCAGGTTTCCACACTCCCAAACCCCCAGGGGAGCAGGAAGAGCTAAGAGGGCTGGAACACACCACCATCTACAAACAGCAGGGCCGCGCCCCACTGAGGTAATGCCCTCTGCTCTCACTACCTCTGCCCATCCCAACCACCACGGTAACAGAATAACCCTCACTCCATCGTACCTCGTCTGCCCCCCCCTCCCCGGCCGGCCAACAGGCTGAATTGCTGATCTGCATGAACCCCCCCAGGTCCATTATTCACAAAATAACCCACCCCTCTCGTGGAACCCCTTAAAATTTTAACTAAAAATTTAGACAAAACCCCCCTCAACCTCCTCTTCGCAGCATGCCACCTCTCAGGATTCCAGAACCCATCATCAAGGTAGGCCCTCCATAGTGTGGGGGGCCAGGCCTGCAAGAGGGGGGAGTCTCTCAGCACAAGTAGCTCGGCTGCTGAATACATCCGGTAGCCAGGGGTGGTGGTGACATATGGCCAGGGAGTCAACAATGATAGTCAGAAAGGTCCAGGAGAGAAAAAGAATGCAAAACTTCAAGCGCTAATCAACTGGGCTCCACTGTCCTCTCACGACAATGGGAGGAGTCTCACACCATTTTGAAGTAACTGGAAAGTGAAATAACCAAAGCCACCCTCTCACGGTGGCTGGCCAAGAATGGAAGTGGCAATGGAAACAGATGGACCATCATATCCGGTGATGAAACAGCAGCAGAGACCCGGCTCCCTCAGTACCTGCATCCATAAGCTAGCAACTCTCCTACGGCAAAGAGACACAGAGTGGAATGTAGAGCCGGGCACGGGATCAGAAAAGTGGTGATACTAAGGAGAGGATAAGATGGATCCAAGAGAGAGACATTTCGGAGCGGCAAGAATCAATTTGGATGGCGAATGACCATGACAAGGCCTGAACCCAGACCTGGGGGGGAGGAGAAACAGCATGAGGGTGACAAAGATGGCCACTCCTCAGTGGCCCTCCACCCCTCCAACCTCCCTCAGATCTTCCAGGGGTCACACAATTCATGCCCCCAGTCTCCCCCAGGTCTCCACAGGGATCTCCGGTCAGTGCAGGGGCTGGCCCCCCAAGTTGAGCCAGACACCCTGTAGCACCCCAGGCAATTTCAGGATGACAGGCCGCCAGGTAATATGTCCCACTGCCAACAGCTGATGGTCGCCAGGCCGCTGCCGCTCTTCTTGGCATTGTCCCAGCGATTGCCATTGCAGCCGCCGCCACTGTCGTGAGCATCCACATTGCTCCCCGGGTCCTCCAAGAGCTCCCAGGGCCCTGACGAAGGCCGTCGCCGCCACTGCCACCGCAGCATTGCCACCGCTGTTCTGGCCATTGCTACCAATGCACGCCAAGCAGGCTGCCGCAGTCCCAATCGTTGCCGCCATTGTCCCGATGGCACCTGCCGTCCTCTCAACGGCACCCATAAACATCAGCTCTATTCACTGGGCAAGGTGTTCCGGAGAGCGAAAAAGCTCTCAACAGACCAGAGAAAGCTCAATTTGCCGGGCCGGGCCAAAGATGACCGATTTGGCCCTTTGAAGACCCCAAAAGACCAGAAAATCACCCCATTCGCCATCGGCATCTCAGTAAGGAGCAGCCATCTTGAGCATACGCAGGAGGAGATCCTCCTGCTGTTGTGGTCCGCCAGCAGCCTGTGTGGATTGTGGCTGATCCCGTCGACGTGGAGGATGGTGGGGTGTCGCACCAGCAGCCTGTGCCGCTGGCTCTCATGTCGGACAGCGAGGAGGCTGAAGAGGATATAGTGCCAGAGGCAGAGACTCAGCCAGGGCCTTCAGAACCTCTAGAGGCTCCTTAAAGTGAAGAGAGCGAAGTGGAGGATCCTCTTCTCAATGCTCGAGCACGCAGGGCTGCCAAAAGGCAGGAGTGGCTACCTCGAGGTGTCCTTGAGAGTAAGGCTTGGGGCTGATCGGCCACTCCCTTAGCCTATTTAAGTTCGCACGGAGATAGCAAACGCTGCTGGAAACAACATTTTGATACTAT
The DNA here is from genome assembly GCF_029215685.1 of Pituophis catenifer annectens. NCBI lineage: Eukaryota > Metazoa > Chordata > Lepidosauria > Squamata > Colubridae > Pituophis > Pituophis catenifer. Next base: position 9,564,898 of record NW_027256882.1, on the reverse strand, counting down.
GCAGAGCATTTTGAGAGTGAGTTTCTTGTTACAACTTGGTTTCTGGGCTGGTTGCCAACTCTTGTCAGACTTTGTTTAATCTCTGTAATTCATAGCAGGCTGATAAGGACATTTGCACTGAAAGGCTGCATTTTGAAAGGGGTCTGTTTGTATTAAATGGAGTTTTTGGGGCTTTGTGTGTGTCACACTTCTTGGGATCCGGAGCTGGGGCAGAACATGCCCTCAAGATGGTGTATTTAATGCCGGAATCCAGGGAACCTTCTGAGGGGGCATTTTGTGGCAATATGATACTGTATAAAGTTTGTGGGATGTTCCCACAGTCACAGTTGGTATTATAAACCAGTCCCCATTTGTATTTTGAATATTAGCACCTGCCATGCTTGGTCAGTATCATCTGAAATCCAAAGAAGATCTTTCTTGAAAGGTGAAAAGAGATATAAAAGAAATATTACTTTTTGTTTTCTCAGATACTGAAAAATGCACAAAGTGCCCATATGATCAATATCCAACCGAGAACAGAGTCCAATGTATCCCAAAAAGAATAACCTTCCTGTCCTATGAAGAACATCTGGGCATCATCCTGGTCTCTTTTGCCTTACTCTTGTTCCTAACCACAGGATTTATTTTAATCATATTCCTTAAATACCTAGAAAGTCCCATAGTCAAAGCCAACAACCGGGACCTCTCCTTCATCCTCCTGGTCTCCCTCCTGCTTTGCTTCTTGTCCTCCTTTTTCTTCATTGGCCGACCAAGAAGAGCCACCTGTCTTCTCCAACAAATGGCATTCAGCATTGTGTTCTCAGTAGCCGTGTCTTCTGTGTTGGCCAAAACAATCACAGTGGTATTGGCCTTCCTTGCCACAAAACCAGGGAACAGGGTGAGAAAATGGTTGGGGAAGAGCTTGGCCAACTCCATCATCCTTTCTTGTTCTGCTGGACAAATTATCATCTGTGTCACGTGGCTTAGATTCTCTCCCCCATTCCCTGATTCTGACTTGCACATCCAGCCAGGAGAGATCATCCTTCGGTGCAATGAAGGTTCTGTCACCATGTTTTATCTTGTCCTTGGCTATATGTGTTTCCTAGCTATCATTTGCTTCACTGTAGCTTTCCTGGCCAGGAACCTGCCTGGGGCTTTCAATTAGGCCAAGCTTATCACCTTCATGCTGGTTTTCTGCAGCATCTGGGTCTCCTTCCTTCCCACCTACCTGAGCACTAAAGGAAAGTTCATGGTGGTCGTGCAGAACTTCTCCATCTTGGCCTCCAGTGCTGGTCTACTGAGCTGCATCTTCTTCCCCAAGTGCTACATTATCATCTTTAGACCAGATCTAAACACTAAGGAGCATCTAATGATAAAAGTGAATCCTCCTGGATTCACGGCTGTCTTTAGAAGATCATTTGATGGCCGTGGCCATGGGTGCCTTTTATCAGGTTCGCCTGATCCACCAGTTGCGTCCCTTTCTTGATCGGGACGCCTTGCGCACGGTCACTCATGCCCTAGTTACCTCCCGTATGGACTACTGTAATGCTCTCTACATGGGGCTCCCCTTGAAAAGCACCCGGAGGCTCCAACTGGTCCAGAACGTAGCCGCGCGGGTGATTATGGGCGCAGCTCATTACGCCCATGTAACACCTCTCCTAGCGAGCTGCACTGGCTCCCGGTGGTCTTCCGGGTGCGATTCAAGGTGTTAGTTATCACCTTTAAAGCACTCCATGGCTTAGGACCTGGGTACCTACGAGACCGTCTTTTGCCACCAATAGCCTCCCACCGACCAGTTCGTTCTCACAGGGAGGGACTACTCAGGGTACCCTCAGTCAAATTATGTCGACTGGCGACTCCCAGGGGGAGGGCCTTCTCTGTGAGGGCTCCAACCCTTTGGAATGAACTACCCCCGGAGATACGGAATATCCCTGATCTCCGTGCTTTCCGCCGTGCCCTCAAGACCCTGATGTTCCAACAGGCGGGGCTAAACATATGAACATGTGAATGATTTTTTAAATGTGATCTAATTCTGGGTTTTATTTAATTGACCAAACTAAGTAATAATTTTAATTAGCAATTTTATGATGTTTGTGTGTCTATATTTTTCTTGACTGTACACCGCCTTGAGTCCTACGGGAGAAAGGCGGTATAGAAATATAATAAATAAATAAATAAATAAATAAATAAATAAATAAATAAATAAATAAATAAATGTGGGGAACTGATTGTGAATTGGTTTCATAGGCTTATAACATTTAATTATTCATTGAACTTATTATAGGATTTGTATGCTTCCTTTGCATCTCTTTGATAATTAAGGTGATTGAATAATGAAAGAATTAAAACAACGAAGTTCAAGACTAGTGAAATTAAAATCCAATGTAATAATCAAAGATAAAATATGTGAATTAATAAATAAATGTATGATTCATTTATCCACAGTTGTGATCGGTGTTCTTTGCTTCTTGGACACAGAAAAGTCGGGAGCTGAAGCTGGTGATTGGCATGGTCATATAAATCCCTTTTTCAAATTTAAGACCAAATAATATTGCAGGGTGTCTGACTCTGGCTGACATTTGGTACTGCCTCTTGGAAGGAATTTTGGTGCCAGGAACCAGGTTAATGGGAGAATCACAGTCTCCATGTGAGGATAACCTCCAGTGATGAAGCACACACAACTTCTTCTTCTTCTTCTTTTTTTTTTTTGCAAAAAGTTTTTATAAACTTTTATAAATCATAATCATATATTGTTTCAATTTTCTTTTCTTACACTTAGGTAAGAAATGTTCAAATTATCACACTTGTTATACATATTTAAACAATATCCTAATTATTATAGCTATCAATTTTCTAATTTGATCTTTTCTTTTATCCTTCCACTGTTGATCCCAATATACAAAGTACATCTTTATTCACTGTTAATCCCAGTGTAATCATCTTTATTCCACTGTTAATCCCAGTGTAATTATCTTTATCTTTCTCATTGTTAATCTCAATGTAATCATCTTTATTCACTGTTAATCCCAGTGTAATCGTCTTTATTTTTCTCTCTGTTAATCCCGGTTTAATCATCTTTATTCCACTGTTAATCCCAGTGTAATCATCTTTATTTTTCTCTCTGTTAATCCCGGTTTAATCATCTTTATTCCACTGTTAATCCCAGTGTAATCATCTTTATTTTTCTCACTGTTAATCTCAGTGTAATCATCTTATTTACTGTTAATCCCAGTATAATTATCTTTATTTTTCTCACTGTTACTCCCAGTGTAATCATCTTTTACTTTTGTAGTTATATTATTAAAAATATTCAAATTATAACAATTGTTAGAGGTATTTAAACTATATCCTAGTTATTATGACCATCAACTTCCTCAAGTAGTATCTTTTAACATCTTAATAAAAAATTCAGATGAATTAAAAAAATCACTATATCCATTGCTATATTTCTTTTAATATAATCTATTTTTCATATATTTTAACTTCAATCCCTATTTCATATCTAAATATCTGTAACATAGTTCTTCTCATATTTGTTTATCTCAATATAGTCATTTTATAAATCCAGGTCCTGGACTTCTTTCAATTTCTTAATATTTTCCAACCTTTTATTCTTTTATCAGTCAGTATTAATCTCCATATAATCATCATTATATCATTATTAATCTCAGTGTAAGCATCACTGTGTTATTGTTAATCTCAATATAATCTCTAGAGACTTCCTTTTTATTATTAGTATGCACATATTCAATTATTTGTTCATATTTAATCACAATATCTTTATCTTCTTTATTTTCCACTTCTATGTCTTATTTCTCCATCTTCATTTTCTTGTCCACACATGTATACTCCTTTTCAATTTTTATATACTCAAATTTTGTCCCCTGTGCAATATTATAGTTATTTCTTTTATTTCCATTCTCTAAACCAAATAGTTGCTCCAATTATAAAAGTTCCATTGTATTCCCTTCTACTCCTGGGAGGGGTGGGGTGGGCCGGCCCAGCCAGGTGTGGGATTTGGGGGTTCTCTGAATGGTACAGCATCATAGCTAGAGGTTCTCCTGAACCTCTGAGAACTCCCAGCAGTCCACCCATGCTTCAAACCCATTTTTTGTTGGGCGTGGCAACGAATTGGTGTCAAGAAAAAAAATCTATTGGCCCTTTATCTTTCTCCGAGGGGTGAAATGCTGTAATTTTTCACTAACATGCTGTACTCTGGCTTCTTTTCTGCAAATGGAGCCAAGGAAGGAGTTCATCATCCCCAGAGGAAAAGTTGCTTCCCACTGTAATTATCACCATCCTGCTCTTTGAGATGTCTTCTACTTCTCCAGTAACTGATGTAAACAGCAGACTGAAGCAACGTGGAGGGAGGTTGCCTCAAGGAAAGGATAAAGTCTTTAGGTCACACTCTGTGTTATCTGAATTTTAGGACAGGTAGGGGCTGTGCTGTTAAATGTACCTTTCTCTCTTTTCCAGGTGAAGCTTGGTTTGTCTCTGTATGAATCAGGAAAGTCACTGCCTTTTATGAGAGGGCTTTTAATTCTTCCTGTTCTTGTTTAGAAACAGGAAAGTTATTGATTCAGCCCTACGAATGATGGACCTCCTGCTTCTGCTTTTGATGCTGCTGTTGTCCCAGCCTGTCTCGGGGAAGCTGAGAATGAAATGCCCGCTGAGTTTAGAGCACCAGGGTGCAAAAAAACCATGGAGTTATTACAGACCAGGAGACCATTGCATTAACATAATCATCGCTGCATCAAAACTGGTGCATATAACGCTCCCTTTCAACGCAGAGCCTTCTAATCAGTTTGACTTGTAAGTCATCCAGGTTAATGCAGTTGCATTCCCTCCGTTTATAATTCGAACACTCTCATTTTGTTCTCCTTATTCCACTGGCTCCTATATTACAGCACATGTCCTATCTACTTTCCTAAATCATGTTGATTTCCATGCTTTCTTTGTCTTATTTTGAGGAAAAGACTCAAGTCCAAAGATGGGACAGAAAAAAAGTCCACATTATTTTCCTCTCCCTGTTCAGTCTTGAATTTGTGATCTGAATACTGTACTGACTTTTGTTTAAATTAATGATTATTGTAGTTTTCCCCTGCTCAGCTCATTTCAAATACAACTACTCATTGAGATTTACTTCCCGATCCTTATAGAAATACAGGATGACTTATTTTTTACAATTGGTTTCTGCGTCACTTTTGAAAAATCCTCTTCATTCTATGGTGATTCCACTTTAATCATTCATTTATTTCGAACCTTGGTTACTGGCCAGATGAAAATTAGTATTGTTACAAATATTGGTGCATTTGCGATTCTTAACCCAGGAGGGGGCCTGTATCAATTCCATCTCCCCAACATTCATTAAAATTAAATGGAGATGGGTGAGTATCATTTGTCTCTGCGTTTGGAGTCAGTGTTGGCTTAGGATTCTGTAGGCTTCAAGAGACAAAGTGGATTAGATTGAAAAACAAATATGTTGTTGGTTCTGTTGATGATGATAGAATAGAGTAGAATAGAGTAGAGTAGAGTAGAGTAGAGTAGAGTAGAGTAGAGTAGAGTAGAGTAGAGTAGAGTAGAATTCTTTATTGGCCAAGTGTGATTGGACACACAAGGAATTTCTCTTTGGTGAATAAGCTCTCAGTGTACATTAAAAAAAAAGATATGTTCATCAAGAGTCGTAAGGTACAACACAATAATAGTCATAGGGTACAAATAAGCAATCAAGTAATATTAGGAAACAGCCAATATAAATCATAAGGATACCAGCAAAGAGGTTACAGTCATACAGTCATAAGTGGGAGGAGATGAGTGATAGGAATGATGAGAAGATTAATAGTAATGCAGACTTAGTGAATAGTTTGACAGTGTTGAGGGAATTATTTGTTTAGCAGAGTGATGGTGTTTGGGAAAAAACTGTTCTTGTGTGTAGTTTTTTTGTTGTGCAGTGCTCTATAGCATTATTTTGAGGGTAGGAGTTGAAACAGTTTATGTCCAGGATGTGAGGGTTCTGTAACTATTTTCACAGCCCTCTTTTTGACTCATGCAGTATACAGGTCCTCAATGAAAGGCAGGTTGGTAGCCATTGTTTTTTCTGCAGTTCTAATTATCCTCTGAAGTCTGAGTCTGTTTTCTTGGGTTGCAGAACCAAACCAGACAGTTATAGAGGTGCAGGTGACAGATTCAATAATTCCTTTGTTTAACTGGATCAGCAGCTCCTTGGGCAGTTTGAGCTTTCTGAGTTAGCACAGTAACATCATTCTTTGTTGCTCTTTTTTGATGACGTTTTTGATGTTGGGTGTCCATAGCAATAGCACTTAGACTTATATACCACTTCACAGTGCTTTACAGCCCCCTCTAAGCAGTTTACAGAGTTGGCAGATTGCCCCCAACAATCTGGCTCCTCATTTTACCGACCTTGGAAGGATGGAAGGCTGAGCCAACCCCGAGCCAGTGAGACCCGAACTGCCAAACTGCTGGCAGCTGGTGAACAGCAGAAGTGATGATAATAATGTGATCATTTTTACTGGAGTTTATCTATTGCTCATTCAGAAGTTCAATGCTTCATTTTTACTAGTCAAGCAAAGATATATTAAAAAATATAACATACATTTTAAGATTGATGATGGTGGTGGTGATGATGATAAAATGAACATTTTTTACACTAGAATATCCTCTGATCAGTCTAGAATCCTACGCCATATTTTCGCTATTCAAATGGTCAGTAAGAATTCCCCGCTCCTGCACAATCTCACACTTGGCTGCAACATCCATGACAACTATTTCAGCACTCTTGGCACATCAGATGCCTTGCTGGACATCCTTTCTACAGGAGAAGCCAATGTTCCCAACTACAGCTGTGGAAAGAAGGACAACCATTTGGTTCTTTTTGATCGAACTGGCAGGGACATCTCCATCCAGATATCAACATTAATAGCCCCCTACAAAATCCCACAGGTTTGTATGTTTGCCTCTCTATCTAATAAATTGGGTGGATTGGTAGGATGGGTAAGCAATAAATCCAACTATATCTTCTCTGTGGAATTCAATCAATCAATAAATCAGAATAGAGCTGGAAGGGATCTGGGAGATCTTCTAATCCAATCCCTTGCTCAAGCAGGAGACTCTACACCATTTCGGACAACTGGATGTCCAGTCTCTTCTTAAAAATTTCCAGTGAGATTTTTAAGATTTCCAGAAGCCTCCACAACTTCTGAAAGCAGTTCCGCTGGTTAATTGTTTTCACTGTTAGGAAGTTTCTCCTAAATTCCAGGTTGCTTCTCTCTTTGATTAGTTTCTATCTATTGTTTCTTGCCTTGCCTTCTGGTGCTTTGGAAAATAAGTTGGACCCCTCTTCTTTGTAGCAATTTCTCAAATACTGGAACACTGTTATCATGTCAGCCCTACTCCTGCTTTTCTCTAGACTAGCCATACCCAAGTCCTGCAACCGTTCATAAAACTGAATGTTTTAGTCTCCATCATCTGAGTTGCTCTTCTTTGCATTTTTTCCAAAGTCTCAACATCTTTTTTTGTAACATGGTGACCAAACTGGATGCAGTATTCTAGGTGTGGCCTTACTAAGGATTTGTAAGACTTTACCAATACGTCATGTGAATTCAAGAGCTGTTTTTCTCCATGGCCACTGTAGGTGTGTTGTCTAGGGATGGGATTGATATTGTGTGTGTGTGTGTGTGTGTGTGTGTGTGTGTGTGTGTGTGTGTGTGTGTGTGTGTGTAGCACCCAAGCAGCCATATAATTTCATGACAACATCCCCATTGCTTTGGGGGCTTCTCCTGCACACTTGTGAAGGTGAGGAGGGGCTTTGTGTCCAATCAAAAGGTCTTCTGTAGAAAAGGAAGCACAGATGGAAAGCTTTTGTTTTCTTTATCAGCTTAGCCAAAATAATATTTTCAATGATATACAAATTTCAGGTTTGTGAAAAGAATCCCAATGGCTTATATTACCTAAAGCTTATAAGAAATATATGTTTTTGGATTTACACTGACCACTTCCATTAATTGATCCAATTCATTTAAAAAGTACAAGCATATTAATCAATATGTCAACTATTTTTTTACCCTAATCAGTCCATGATCAAATTCAACACAAAGGACTTGAAGAGCAACAAAGCTCCTGGGAAGGAATTTTTATTGGCTGAAGGATTCAAAAAATATCCCAGTCTGTGGGACCTGCTATTTGCAGGTTCTTCTCCACAAATAAATAATAGATTTGTCTAATAGATATTATGGCTAAAAACAATATCTTGTTCCTCTTGAATAAAGTTCAGAGTGGAAAGATGAAGGAGAACAAAGACTAAGAAGGATTTAGACACAGATAATCCATTGTTGACAATTGCTTTGTCTTGAACTGTGTAATCAGAGGTGGTTTTCAGCCGGTTCGGACTGGTTCGGGTGAACCAGTAGTGGAAATCGCGGGTGGCCCACCCCCACATTGGCTGCATGAAGTCCTATTTAGACATGTTTTTGAGGCCGTGTGCATGTGCTGAAGTGGCATGTGTGCTCATATTTGCGAACTGGTAGGGAAAGTACCACCCCTGCGGGTAATCACACAATATGTCAGTGAGGGAGAATAAAGGTTTGTTGTGTCCATAAACCTTATTAATACTTATTAATAAAGCAAGCTGAAAAGTTATGGTTTTTAGAAATTGACATCAGTTGGTTGAGTTGGATTTATTGAAAGCCAATAACTGACCCCCAAATACAGCATTCTTCATATTTTTTCCCAGATCTGTTCAATTGCTTCAGAAACTCTGAATGATAAAAGACAATTCCCTTTTTTTTACCGGATGCTTCCCAAATTAGCGATTCTCAACCCAGGAATTGTCCAACTGCTCCTCCATTTTGGATGGTCTTTGATTGGTCTCTTTGCTTCAGACACAGAGAATGGAGTGAACTTCATGAGGACTTTGACACCTCTGCTTGTCAGGAATGGGATTTGTATTGTTATATCACAACTTTTATCAACCCCTCCACGTACAGCAGCCCTCAGGGATGCCATCTCCAAGTGGAAACAAGTCAATGTCTTTGTTCACTTTGCAGACTATTTTATGCTTTTGGACAGAATTCGTCTTTTTCATTCAACACTTCAAGGTTTGCCAGAACCCATTGAAGGAAAAGTCTGGCTATATGCAGGCTATGGGGAAATACCAATAGGAAGACACACATTTCTCAAATATGTCCATAGTGTTTGGTACTACAGTTTTCAGTGGAAAAAAACGCCAAATGATGGTTCCTTCGAACCAGATTTCTTTCTGGAACCACAGTTCACTAATCAGTCTTTTCAGTGTTCTTTTTCAAAAGACAACATTTCTGTCAAAGGCCGGACAAGATGCACTCAGACATCACCTCTGAACACCAAAGTGGAAAGGAACAGGATGTGGAACCTGTATAACCACCATATTTATGCTATGATGAATACTCTGGCCCATGCCTTGAATGCTGCTTATTCCTCCATATTCAAGAGGAGAAGGAAAGAGGGAGAAGAGAGGCTGGGGACTCAAAGGCTGAAGCCATGGCATGTATGGAGTCCCGACAAAGATCTATGAAACTTATTTTCTTTGTAGAAAGAATACAAAGGAGGCAGGGATTTTTTTTAAAAAAATTCCAGTCCTTATGAATTTGCGATTAGCATTTTGGAATTTTATGTTCATAAATTTGAAGGAGTTCCTGAGGCAATTTTATACAACCCCTCCTCCTTGCCAAAATTCCAGTTAAAGCTTCTTTAGGTAATGGCTGCTGGATCTTTGCATTAAAGCAATCAGTGAAGAGGAATCTCTTCTCTTGTGACTGAGCTGTTATATTTCCTTTGAGGAAAAGATATGCCCTGGACTTTGATTTGTGAGGGATGCGTTACTTGGAACCTGACATGTAACATCTTTCAGCTATTGGAAGAGTGCTGTATTCTCTTTATTCCACCCAAAAGATTTGGTCCATTGTAAAAGGTGCTCCCAGATTCCTTCTGATTTTCATCCCCAAAGACCAACATGACTCCTCTCCTTGTTGCCTTTCTTCCAGGCTAAGACCAGATCCTTTGATCTCTTCCTTGATTTCATTGCCCTTCTCTAAAGCTGATCCAATAGTGGTACAATGTCTTCTTAGAAGGGGGTGCCTGCAAGGGGACTTTGTACTTGAGTCAATTTCTCTCCAAACCTGCACATTTACTTCTAAGATTTTTATGGATACATTTGCCTTCTTTCCATGAGCATCACACGGCCAATTCACATTTAGTTTGCAATCTACTATTTTGAGATCATTTCCACAAATATTCTTATCAAGTGTAGTTAGACAGAGATGTGGACATGGACATGCTTTTAACATTTCTGGATATTTTTGTTCTAGTTCCATTCATTTTTGAAGAAGAATGAGTTTTGCAATCTTTCCTACATGAAAATATACTTGAACCAAAATGGTGATGTGGCAGCAGATCTGAACATTGTAAGCTTGATAGTTCTCTCCAGGGAGGATCCCATTAAAGAGCAACTAGGGGTTTTTGAAAGACAGAGACTTACTATCGATCAAGATGCTATTTCACAACTAAAGTTGCTCAACAAGGTGAATTATATATTGGTGTCTTTTCTCTGTTTTCCAAAGCCTTAGGGCACATTTCAAGTAGCTAAGCCTATTCACGAAATAGGCTTCAGTGAAAATTGAATTTAGGGAGTAGAATCCTTCTATTTTTTAAAAAATGTTTTAGGAGGCGTCAATATAATTGGCAAGGTGTCCTTTAGATGCTGTGATATGAAACATGGTTCACCAACTTGTCTTGTTTCCTTGCTTAAAATTAGCAAAATAGAATGCAAGTCTTTTGGCCAGTACCCATGTTCCTGGTGGAGTAAAAGAGGCAAGGATAACTCTAATCAAGACTGGATGCAGTTCCTGTTGATACTATTGGGAATTCAGATTTAGCTTGCCATGGTTGGGCAAGCTTATCTTCTTAAACAGACCATATATGTCAGAATTTTCCATACTTGTCTTTCGTGCCATGGGAACAGACGAATAGGCCTTCTGCTCCTGAGGAGAGGGTCCAAGGCTTTCAGTTCACGTGATATCATAATGACTGTTCTGATGTGCCCTGACCCAGAAAACTGAAGCACTGAAACATGACTTGATCCAAAGAAAAACCCTTCTTCATATTGGAAGAAATGAGGGACAAATTGGGGGGGGGGATTACTTAGATTGGGTCTTTAGTTTATAACCTCATAAGGAACATCCTTTAATCCAGTTGTTTATTTTGTTTATTAGCTACCTTAAGTCTCTCTGGGAAAAAGGAGTCTCCAAACGTATCTAATAATATATGTAGCTCTGTATTTTCATACCAGTTGGTATTACCTAACTCTGGTTTTTCAACAGAAAGGAACTTTTTTTGGATACCTAACGGAGCCTGGATGGGCTACGTGCAGCGGCCTCCCTGAGCTCTGTTTTCTCTGGCAGACGGCTGACGGAGGCCATCATGGATGAAAATGGAGCCTCAATGAGTGACATTGAGCTGGCCATGCCCCCTGGACAGCTCAATGTTACTCATTGTGTTTGTCCCCCGAGATCAAACGCAACCCTGATGCTTCCCTCAATGAAATAGAGTTTGACACCCCTGCCTTAGAAACATCTCTTTTGACACAAGGCTCATACTCATGTTCCATGTGATGCAGCAAAAAAAAAATGCAAGACTTACCCTTTTTAAAGGCAGCTCATCTCCATCTCATCTCTCTACAGTTCTAAAACCTAGGCAGTTGGTTTAGTATTAGTTCACCACCATATAAAATTAGCAAATAAATATACAAATATTTAATAATCACTGCACCAAATCCAACCCTAATCTGTAACAAAGTTTTCCTTTATATCTTAAATGGAAGCTTGTCCTGGTCCACTTACAAATGGGGGTGGGTTTGCAATGATATATGTCTTCTTCTCCTTGTGCCATATCCGTCATTGGATGTTGGTGATCATGTTGGCCAATGTCCGATGACGATTATGACACAAGAAGAATGAAGATACAATGATACACGTGGTCTAGAAGAAACCTTCCCAGATCCCATTGGCCAGAAGTTTCTTCATCATATTTTTATTCTGTTTCAATAAATTTAGTAAAATAAAAAAATCACAAAGCTTTCAGAATAAATTTCATTCTAAATTTTAATATGACTGAAGCATCATACTTTAAACTCATGGATACATGAATAAAAGAGGAATGCATGCTAATATAACCATGTAGAGGAACCACTAATTATCACGTCATGCTTAAATCTTTTTTCAATTGTTTCTCTCCAGAATTTATTAAATAGAAGTATCCTGTATTACAATGAGATATTCTAGAAGCAAAAGGGAGGAACTAAGTGAAGAATCTGCCAGTAGTTATATCCCCTGTAACATTCAGAGTTAGTTAAAAAATTCTTATTTACCTAAAATTTCTTATTTACCTTATTTACTTTCTTATTTACTTACCCAAGCAACTACTTGACTAATATTCATGTCTACCTCCATTTTTCAATGATGATTATTTCTAACAAACTTCGTTTGGCATTCCTTGTTTTTTCCTTAGTCTCTGCCTCAGTCCAGATGTGTGGAAAAATGTCATCCTGGATTTTTCAAGCGTGCTCGAGAAGGAGAGCCACTTTGCTGCTATGACTGTGTTCCTTGTCCAGAAGGGACTATCTCCACTCAGGAAGGTGGGTCACACCAGAGGAAAGGGTGCTAGATTCATCTAGAGCATTTTGATCAAAGTGCTTTTTAAAAAAGACATATTGAAGGTTGATAGTTTTGTGGTTCTTAATTTTCAAGGTGCCTAATTTCTTCCATAATGGGAGGGATAAGAAAAAGATCTTGAGGGATGAGGTAGGAAAAAATAGAAGGACACAGTGGATTGTGCAAGATCACCAGCCCTGGTAGCTCAGCAGACTAAAAGCATTGTGATTAACACCAGCTGTCTGCAATTACTGTATGTTTGAATCTCACCAGGCTCAAGGTTGACTCAGCCTTCCATCCTTTCTAAGGTAGGTTAAATGAGGATACAGTTTGTGGGGGCAATAAACTGACTTTTTATAAATATACAAAAGTATGAAGGCTATTGCTTAACGCATTGTAAGCCGCCCTGAGTCTCCGGAGAAGGGCGGCATATAAATCAAATTAAAAAAAACAACAACTTGCATCAGAGGAAACTTCTCTTTTCTTCTCAGTTTGGAACTGTCCTCCCATGTTGACTGTTCTTAGGACATCTGCACTCTTTGAAATTGAGAAACGGTTGCAGATCAATGGCCTTTGCTCACCCAAACCAAGTATATATTACAGCCCAAAAGATATATGAATCAATCAATTCATTCATCAGTCAATCTTTATTAAGATCACGGAACCCCCTTAGCAGAATAATCTAATTCAGGGAATCATGGAGGGAGAGTGTTTGGATTCAAGGGATGAGAGAAATACTGTTTTGACCTAGGCTTCCCAAAACCACGAAGCCAACTCCTCATCCCTTTTATTTAGTTTAAAGTGGATTCCTCTCCAGCAAAATCCCGGCCAACAGTCTTTCAAGAGATTTCACAACTTCAGACCTTTATCAGGCTTGGAGAGCTGCCAGGCCGATATCTTCCAAACGCCACTCTGTAGCAGACAATACTTGCCAAGAAGTCAGGAACAGATCTTCACTCTAATGAATTGAACTAATTGTCTCCTGCAAACTCCCCTCCCCTTTTGCTCCTCTTTATTCCCTATGAGAGGAGCCATTCACCATCCATCTGTGGCTTTACTCCTGAGTCGAACCTTGTTCCTTAGCTGTTCCCTTCTCCTGGCAACTCTGCGCATGCTTACACTGGGAACAGGCTCCGGCTGTTCTTCTGCCCCACTGATGTCCGACTTTGAAGGCAGCTGACAACTGTCAGACGGCCCTGACTCCATCTCTGCCTCTGATGCAGAGCACTGGTCAGAGCCTTGCCCAGGCTCCAGGACTGGCCCATGTTCCTCCTCAACCTCCTCACTGTCCGAACCTTCTTCCAGATCTGCTGGTGGGCCACAACAAATACACACAGAAGACTTGCCATAAAGAAGTGGGAGAGGTCATCTGCGTGAAAGAAGGAACATAAATTAAATTACCATTATTAACAATCTGCCTCTTTTATTTTTAGTGCTTTAATTTTTCATATTATGGATTAAGAGGTAAAAGACAAATATTGTTTATAGCCCAGTTTAACATTCACAGATTCAGCATAACCACCATCATAGTTTCCTTTGTTGGATTGCTACTGTGACTTCTCTTTTCTTTTTATCTTTCCAATTTTCTTATGAAATTGGAAGTTGAAGTTATGAAATACCAACAATTATAACAGCAACAAAAAGGGAATACAGTTGTGGTTCTAAAAGGGTGGGGGAGAAGCTTTACTTCCACTATTGGGATTAAAAGGAATCAGAGTGAGAAAAGCAACTACCATATTTTTCAGAGTATAAGATGCACCTTTCCCTCCCTAAAAGAGGGTGAAAATTTGGGTGTGTCTTATACACCAAATGTATCCCTGCCCAGCATCTTAAAGGGAGGTTACAGAGGCTTAAAAAAGCCTCTTAAAGGGATGTTTCAGAGGCTGAAAAAAGCCTCTTAAAGGGACGTTTCAGAGGCTGAAAAAAAAAAAAAAGCTCACAACCAACGAACCTGTTGCTAAAGTTCACCTCTGGGAACAGCTGATTGGAGGTATTCTGGGAGGCCAATCCACCCGCCAATCAGCTTTTTTCTTATTTTCCTCCCCAAAAACTAAGGTGTGTCTTATATTCCATTGCGTCTTATACTCCAAAAAATACGCTAATCAATTATATTTATTTTGTATGGTGTAAAAGAATACAGCATTATTATATAAAATTAGAAGAAACAGGATATAAAAATGTGTATCAAAATATAAAACACCAGAACGGTGAATTATTTCAACAATGCATAATAGAAATGATGGGTACAATTATGAATAAAATTAAATTACGTATGACATTTGCACTGAAAGGCTGCATTTTGAAAGGGGTCTGTTTGTATTAAATGGAGTTTTTGGGGCTTTGTGTGTGTCACACTCCTTGGGATCCGGAGCTGCCCTCAAGATGGTGTATTTAATGCCGGGATCCAGGGAACCTTCTGAGGGGGCATTTTGTCGCAATATGTTACTGTATAAAGTTTGTGGGATGTTCCCACCATCACAGTTAGTATTATCAACCAGCTCCCATTTGTATTTTGAATATTGGCACCTGCCATGCTTGGTCAGTATCATCTGAAATCCAAAGAAGATCTTTCTTGAAAGGTGAAAAGAGATATAAAAGAAATATTACTTTTTGTTTTCTCAGATACTGAAAAATGCACAAAGTGCCCATATGATCAATATCCAACCAAGAACAGAGTCCAATGTATCCCAAAAAGAATAACCTTCCTGTCCTATGAAGAACATCTGGGCATCATCCTGGTCTCTTTCGCCTTACTCTTGTTCCTAACCACAGGCATTGTTTTAATCATAATCCTTAAATACCTAGAAACTCCCATAGTCAAAGCCAACAACCGGGACCTCTCCTTCATCCTCCTGGTCTCCCTTCTGCTTTGCTTTTTGTCCTCATTTCTCTTCATTGGACAGCCAAGGAAAGCCACCTGTCTTCTCCGACAAACAGTGTTCAGCATTGTCTTTTCAATAGCTGTGTCTTCTGTGTTGGCCAAAACGATCACAGTGGTACTGGCTTTCCTAGCCTCAAAACCAGGGAACAGTGTGAGAAGATGGTTGGGGAAGAGTTTGGCCAACACCATCATCCTTTCTGGTTCTGCTGGCCAAATTTTCATCTGTGCCTTATGGCTGGGAATTTCTCCCCCATTTCCTGACTCTGACTTAAACTCCCAGCTTGGAGTGATCATCCTGCAATGCAATGAAGGCTCTGTCACCATGTTTTATCTTGTCCTTGGCTACATGTGTTTCCTAGCTGCCATTTGCTTCACTGTAGCTTTCCTGGCCAGGAATCTGCCTGGGGCCTTCAATGAAGCCAAGCTGATCACCTTCAGCATGCTGGTCTTCAGTGTGGTGTCTGGGTGTCCTTCCTGCCAACTTACCTGAGCACCAAAGGAAAGTCCATGGTGATTGTGCAGGTCTTCTCCATCTTGACCTCCAGTGCTGGTTTGCTGGGCTGCATCTTCTTCCCCAAGTGCTACATTATTACTCTAAGGCCAGATCTAAACACTAAGGAACATCTAATGATAAAATTAGGGAAATGACTGAAATTGTTAATTAGGCTCATAACATTTAATTTTTTCATTGCAGTTATTGGGCTTTTGTATTTTTTCTTTGCGTCAATGTGAAAATTAAGCTTATTTAAAACTGAAGCAAATAAACATATGAACAGTATAAGACTAATGAAATTAAATTCCAACATAATCCTCAAACATTTCTGGGGACAATAGAAAAGCTGCTTTATAAACATAACCATGTCAAATAAACATCGTCTTTGCCTCAAGCAATTTGTGCTGTTTGCTCTTTGGAAGATCCAATCAGGATTTGAACCAGAATTTTCTTCTAATAATATTTCCCAAAAAAATGTGGAACAAAGCCAGGACTTGCCTGCCAAGTCTGTTTTTCAAGAGGAGCTTGCAAAAGAGTCATCTAAAGTTATTCCAAAGTCAAAGTTGGTCCAAGATGAAAGTGTCAGCCAGTCCAAGCATGTAAGGTTCATGAGTGAAATTCATGAATAGGATCATCCTTGAGTTAAATGTTATTTCCAGCAAAGAGAAGAGAGGGAATCCAGTCTTTTCTATGGGCTGTCACTCCTCAGAATGTTGTTGCAGTGAACTGTCACTCATTGGAATCAACTAACATAATGGAAACTCCCTTCCACTCTCCTTTCTCCTAGGTCATGTCAGGTCAACCCCTCAGAGCCAAAATAAATAACACACAGGCAGTAGACAATCTTTTTTTTATTTGAATTATTTTTTTTATTTTTTAAAACAAAAACATAAAACACATCTTTTCAAAATGAAGCTTTTGCTCCGATCACATATTAAAACAAATCATTAACAAATCTTATTTTTCAATTAACACAACTAAATATTTTAAACAAGTATTTCCCTCAGATCTATCTATATAACTATCCTGTTATCCACAAAAACCCATTACCTTATACTAACCAATTATCAATCCATTTTTCTCTTTCATTTGCCTAGATGGATATATTTTAACAATATAAAGCATACAATGATATTAAACATTCCAGAAATATTTAATTTCAACATACCCATTTTATTTCTAATTATTAGACTCCAAATTTATACTCTTTATTTCTATTATTAAACCTAATTTATGCATCTTATCTTAATTATCACTTTCAACATACATCTCCTCATTTTAATTATCCCACCTCATTTTGTATTTTCCTAAAAAAACCCCAATGTTATTATCTTTATCTTTGTTGTTAAACCAATCATTTTTATTTCTTGACTGTTGAATACAGCATAAACATTTGTTTTAGCTGTTGAACACAGCATATCCTTTTGTTATTTTTTTGGCTGTTACACAGCATGCCCTTCCTTATTTGGCTGTTAAACACAGCATATTAGTTTCTATTTTTGGCCGTTACACAGCATATTATATTTTTTGGTTGTTAAATACAGCATATTAATTTTTATTTGGCTGTTCAACACAGCATATTGTAACTCTTCGGCTGTTAAACACAGCATATTCATTTTTTGGCCATTACACGGCATATTCAGTTTTGTTTTAGCTGTTACACAGCATATTCATTTTGTTTGGCTGTTCAACACAGCATATTGTACATATCCACCGTGGACCACCCCAATGATGCCCTTGAAGTGATGTCCCGGTGCCTGGTGGCTGTACGGATCTGGATGGGGAGGAACAGACTCAGGCTCATCCCATCCAAGACCAAGTGGCTGTGGTTTCCGACATCCTGATATAGTATAGTATACTATAGTAGTATAATTTTATTTCTATACTGCCCTTCTCCCGAAGGACTCAAGGCGGTGTACAGACTATTTAAAAACACAAGACAAACATCAATTAAAAATTATTAAATAAATTTGGCTGAATTTAAAACCCCAAAAATTTAAAATATAGTAAAATATATAGTCAGTTGGTGCCATCACTGACTATTGGGGGCGAGTTAATGGTCCCCATGGAGAGGGCTCGCAACTTGGGGGTCCTCCTGGACTCACAGCTGTCTTTAGAAGAGCACTTGATGACCTTGGCTGGGAGGGCATTTTATCAGGTTCGCCTGATTCGCCAGTTGCGTCCCTTTCTGGATTGGGACTCGTTAAATACGGTCACTAATGCCCTCGTCACTTCCCACCTGGAATACTGCAATGCTCTCTACATGGGGCTCCCCTTGAGGAGCACCCGGAGGCTCCAGCTGGACCCGAATGCGGCCGCACAGGTGGTTATGGAAGCGACGCGGCGCTCCCATGTGACCCCCCTCCTGCACGAGCTGCACTGGCTCCCGGTGGTCTTCCAGGTGCGCTTCAAGGTTCTGGTTACCACCTTTAGAGCGCTTAGGACCGGGGTATTTATGAGACCGCCTTCTACCACCAGTAGCCTCTCACCGACCAGTACGCTGCCATAAAGAGGGGCTCCTCAGGGTGCCTTCGGCCCAACAATGTCGACTGGCGGCCCCCAGAGGGAGAGCCTTCTGTGTGGGGGCACCCATCATCTGGAACGAGCTCCCCCCAGAGATACGCAGGATCCTGGACCTGCACGCTTTCCGCCGTGCCATCAAAACATTTCTATTTCAGCAGGCCGGCCTGGCCTAATCTCTCTTTTAAATTATTTTTAAAAATTTTTAAATTTTTAAATTTTAAACTTGTCTTATGAATTTGGGGTGTTTTAAATTTTGTTTTCCGGGCCAATTATTTAATAATATTTTAATGGTTTTTTTAACATTTATATTATATGTATTTTATTTGGCTCAGGACACCCTGAGTCCTTCAGGAGTAGGGCGGTATACAAATTCAATAAATAAATAAACAAACAAACAAACAAATAAATAAATAAATAAATAAATAAATAAATAAATAAATAAATAAATATTGTAACTTTTTGGCTGTTAAACACAGCATATTCATAGTTGGTTCAACTATCAATCTCTAATTAAACCTTTCTTTGTTTTTTCCATCCATCTATGCATTGCTTTTTCACATAGTCATTATTTTTCTGTATCCTTTTTCATGACATTCATGACATTTTAACATTGAGACTTGGTTTGTTTAAAACATATCTTTAAATATATTTGTAAATTCCTTTTAACATTTTCAATTAATCATATTTATCCTTATTTCTTTTTCCTTAACATTTTAATATTAAAACATAATTCTTGCATCTAGCAACATTACATGTATTGATTAATTTCTTTTAACATTCTTAATTTCTATAAAAAACTTCCCTTTTATTATTACAATCCATCTCTACTTTATTTTATTTTTAATCACTTTATCTTCATTTCCTCATCTGTAAACATATATTCTCTCCCATTTTCCATATTATTAATTTTGTTCTCCATGGATCAAATTCATTCTCTTTTCTTATTTTTGTTCCAGATGTAATATATCAAATCTTTTCTTTTGAGACAGTGCTTAATCCTTCTTCTATTCCTGCACCAGTACTTAAGTTATTATTATTTCAACTGTAGGAGTTCCATTGTAGATTTCTTTTCTTTTCACCATAATCAAACCGCCTACAAACAGGAAAAAAAATTCCTCCTCCACAAAATTCAGTAATGTTTATCTATAGTAGTCAGAGTTTCCCATAACAAAGGGAGGTTACAAAGTTCCTTTTTACGCCAGATGTTGTCTCTCTGTAATCCATATTTCCATTAGTCATGCATGACTCCATTTTATTTACTGTTATATAACCATCCAATCCATTTCTTCTTCTTTTAATTAAAAAAAAAATTATCAGTCTTTTTCCTTTTTAAAATCCAATTCAATTTTTTTTAGTATTTAGTCTCTAACCATATTTCCAGATTAGTTTCCTTTGTTCTGATCCAAAATTAAATGTTACTCAGGTATTTGTCTCTTTAAAGTTGTAGTTTTAAATTTTTTTCCAAAGCCTCTTTGTTATATAGCCACTGTTTTAAGCTAGGGGTCTTCTAATTATTATTAATGCTCCAAATGTTATTGCAAACCTGGGCTGTTGTCACTCACCCAGCTTCAAAGAGCTCCGTCTTTCTCCACTTTCCTCCAGCACTTTTCTTGCTCAGTTGTCCCAGCTTCGTGGCAGCCGCCATGGCTGCCACCCCACCGCCGACTCACAAAGGGTTCCATCTGACCTCCGAGGAACTTGCCTGTTTCTCTTGGTCATCCGAGGTGCCCCTCCTCTTCCCCCGTCCCTGCAAGACGGGTTCGGTCCAAAGACCCATCGGCGGTGGTTCGGCAGCCGGGGTTTTCACGGGATTCATCACAGCCCGCTATTTCCCCGACTGTCTCGCCATGACATCAAACCGGAAGTCTCCAGGCAGTAGACAGTCTTGTCTTGTCCCCTTCTAGATATCACCTGGTTTAGTTAGAGCACCGTTAACCGTTATTTGAGTCTTCTGAAACATATATAACAACTTAATTTGATAATTTATTTAGTGCTAAAGTCAGTATCTCTCAGGACTTTAAATTTATTTATTTATTAATATTTCATATGTTTAACCACCCATTTTTGTCAGATTGCCAAATTGTTTCCTCTGCATCTAGGAATATTAACCCAACTTGTTTTTCTACATTAAATTGTGGTAAATATTATTTTATATCCAAAACAGCTCTGACATTGTCTTTTGTCTTTTAGATAAGATTATACACTGATTTTTCATAATTAAACTTTTGTAATTTGTTTTATAATCACAAGCAATTTTAATATCATCTCAGCCGCCCTGAGTCTTCAGAGAGGGGTGGCATATAAATTGAATTAATTAAATTAAATCTCCAATTTAGGATTCAGTTTATTTATTTATTTATTTGTCAACAAGTACAAGGAAACAAGTAACAGTATAGACATAGACATGGACAAATGAAAAAAATTGGCACAAATAAAAGGATATAAATCCTTTTCCTTTTGGGGTGAAGTACCACCAGTACGCTGATGACACCCAGCTGTACATCTCCACCCCGGACCACCCCAACGATGCCCTTGAAGTGGTGTCCTGGTGCCTGGAGGCCGTGCGGATCTGGATGGGGAGAAATAGGCTCAGGCTCAACCCACCCAAGACCGAGTGGCTGTGGTTTCCAACGTCCCGATATAGTCAGTTGGCGCCATCACTGACTATTGGGGGCGAATCATTGGCCCCCATGGAGAGGGTTCGCAACTTGGGCGTCCTCCTGGATTCACGGCTCTCTTTAGAAGAGCATTTGATGACCATGACCGGGAGGATTTTTTATCAGGTTCGCCTGATTCGCCAGTTGCGTCCCTTTCTGGACGGTCACTCATGCCTTCGTCACCTCCCACCTGGACTATTGTAATGCTCTCTACATGGGGCTCCCCTTGTGGAGCACGCGGAGGCTCCAACTGGTGCAGAGTGCGGCTACGCAGGTGGTAATGGGAGCGACATGGCGTTCCCATGTAACAACTCTCCTGCACGAGCTGCACTGGCTCCCGGTGGTCTTCCGGGTGTGCTTCAAGGTTTTGGTTACCACCTTTAGAGCATTCCATGACTTAGGACGTGGTTATTTACGGGACCGCCTACTACCACCAATAGTCTCCCACTGGCCGGTACGCTCTCATAGAGAGGGGCTACTCCGGGTGCCGTCGGCCAAACAATGTTGACTGGTGGCCCCCAGGGGGAGAGCCTTCTCTGTGGGGGCACCTACTATCTGGAACGAGCTCCCCCCAGAGATACGGAGGATCCCGGATCTGTGCACCTTCCGCCACACTCTTAAGACCTTTTTATTCCACCAGGCAGACCTGGCCTAATCTTTTCCTGCTTTTTAATTATGCAAATTTTAATTGGTTTTTTAAATGATTGGGGTGTTTTAATTTGTCTGGGTGAAATTGTTTAATTCGATTTTACTTTGTTTTTTAAATTTTGTATCTATGTGTTTTTACTGTTTGGCTGTTCACCGCCCTGAGTCCTTCGGGAGTAGGGCGGTATATAAATCAAATAAAAAATAATTAAAAAATAATAATAATAAATAGTCAAAACATAGCCATAAATACATAGAATGATTACCTATCAATGGGGACAGTAGGACAGGGATGGTAGGCACACTGGTGCGCTTATGCAGTTCTATGATTCTCTAGATATGGAGTGCTAACAGAAAACAAAACCACAAACAGGCCCAACTCTTAACATTAGATGGGATTCAAGGGTACTGATTACTTAATAGGCATTAGAACACGGTGTTGGAAGAAATATCCATCTGGGTTCAGTTCCAAGTGGGGGAAAAACCCTGGATTGATGGAAGTTGCTCGGAAAGAAAGTTTATTGATGAACAGGATCACATGGCTTGAGTACCTGAGCAGAAAAGGGCAGAGATGCTGAGAGTGACTTGGTTTTATGCCCTCTGTTGGGCTCCACCTTAGAGTTTCCTGTTCCTGTACAAGAAATGTATCCCATTGGCTGTAAGACTCCCAGGGGGATGGGTTTTTTTAGCAAAGTTTGTAGGTTTGCTGGGTGATGTAATCTTCCCAGGTGCCATGCAGTGGTGGGTTCCTCCCGGTTCCCAATCTATTCGCTGCCTCCTGAGTCCCAGATGATCGGCTAGAAGGAAAAGAACTGTTTAAACTCTTGCCGCGGGGCTTCAAAGGGCCACCCTATAGCTGATCAATGTTAAAAGGCAGTGTGGGGTAGACCAGTGCCTCCAAAAACAAATGGGTAGACCAGAACACTCCAAGAACAAATGGGTAGACCGGTACAGCTCTGCAAGCAGTTAAAAGCCTGGTAAACCAGTATCTCTGCTAAATCCTAAAGAATTGTCACATGACCATAAAACCACGCCCATAAAATAAGCCACGCCCACAGAACCGGTAGTAAAAAAATTTAGAACCCACCCCTGGTGCCATGTGATGAGTTTCTGTTGCTAGATGGGTCCTATTATTTCCTGGCCTTTTGTGTTGCAGATGAGCTGGCTCAGGTCTTAATGCCCATTGACAAAGGTGGGGGGGGGGCTGAGATTCTGCTTCCTTTTAGGGAAAATATTCTGCCCTAAATTTTAGGAAATATTTCCTAAAATATTTCATTTGTCTAGGAGAGGGGTGGGGGCTAACTTCCTACAACGGCACTAGAGTTAGGTGTCACCAACCTAGAATGTCACATAACTGTAGCTGACATTGTCTCCACTGTTCTCTGGAGACAAGATCCCACACTGAAGGACAGCAGAAGTCATTATCTGGATATTGAACTATCTTCCTCCAGCATCACTTTCTGGACATGTCCGGACAGGAAGGACCACAACCATTACAGAGCACTGCCCCTTGTGATTCTTCACTAAGATACTAAGATTTTGCAGCTGTCCCTTTACATCATGGCGCCCTGGAAGAATTTCGAGATCCCAAGAGGAGAAGTTTCTTCTCACTATAATTTTCACAATTCTGGTCTTTGAGAGCTCTTCTGCTACTTCTTGCCTTTGATGTACACATCAGATTGAAGAAAGAAGAAACAGTTCTTGCATCAGAAAAGGATAAATGCCACAAGTCGTGCTCTGTGTGGCACAAGTTTTGGGACAGGCAGAGATTGTGCTTTGAATGTATCTTTCTCTCCTTTCCAAGTGAAGATCGGTTTGTCTTTGCCTGAATCAGGAAAGTGAGAACGCTTTGCCTTCTTATTCTTCTTGTTGTTCATGTTTAGAAACAGGAAGGGGATTGATTCAGCCCTATAAATTATGGCTCATCTGCTTCTGATGCTGCTGGTCTCTCAGGCAGGTCCTGAGAAGCTTAGAATGAAATGCCCGCTGAATTTTGAGAACCCAGATGGGGAAACACCATGGAACTATTACAGGCCAAGAGACCATTTCTTTGGTATAGTCACCACTGAAACAACCTCATCACCTAGAATGTTGCCTTTCAACATGGCTCCTTCAAGTCAGTCTCGCTCGTAAGTTATTCGGCACGATGGAGTTGTGTTCCCTCCATTTGTAGTTCTAACACTCTTCTTTTTATTTCACTTACTCCTTACTGCTGTTGCAGGACCTGTCTAAATTCTTGAATCGTTCTGATTTTCATGGCTTTCCTCTTTTGTCTTCTGTTGTGGAAGAGACTCAAATGAGGCAAATCAAACCTGAAACGTCCAGATTATTTGTCCATTCACATTCGATACTGACTTCACCACTTGAATACTAAGTTTAAAGCAGTGACCGAAAGGGTTGCAAATTCTTCTACCCACCTCATTTTCATATTTATATAACCATTCATTGATACAGCATTCAATGTCTGATCCTTAGGGGAAATAGGCGATGAATTCTTTTTACAGTTCCTTTTCTGGATCAATAGAATAGAATAGAATAGAATAGAATAGAATAGAATAGAATAGAATAGAATGGAATGGAATGGAATGGAATGGAATGGAATGGAATGGAATGGAATGGAATAGAATAGAATAGAATAGAATAGAATAGAATAGAATAGAATAGAATAGAATAGAATAGAATTTTTTATTGGCCAAGTGTGACTGGACACACAAGGAATTTGTCTTGGTGCATATGCTCTCAGTGTACATAAAAGAAAAGATACGTTCATCAAGAATCATAACATACATCACTTAATGATAGTCATAGGGTACAAATAAGCAATCAGGAAACAATATCAATATAAATCGTAAGGATACCAGCAACAAGGTTACAGTCATACAGTCATAAGTGAATGAAGCATCCTCTTCATTATTTGATGGTCCCACTTCAATGACTGAATGATTTTGAATACAAGTTACTGGACAGATGAATATTAGGATTGGTAGAAATAACGGTGCATTTGTGATTCTTAACCATGGCTGAGGACTGTCCCCATCTCAATGCTCATTAAAATTATGTGCTGATGGGAGGCTATCCTTTGGCTTCGGCTTTGGATCTGAAACGGCATAAAGATAGCGTAGGCTTGTGGAAACAAAGAGGATTAAATTGAAAAATAATTTTGTTGTTTCTGTTGATGATGACGGTAATAACATGAACATTTTTTTTTTACAGTAGGACAAATTATTTTAAGCAGCTAATCCTGACTTTTGCCATTCAAGTGGTCAACAACAACCCCCAGTTTCTGCACAATCTCACACTTGGCTACAACATCCACAACAACTATGCCAACACTCTTGCCACTTCAGAAGCCTTGCTGGACCTGCTCTCTACTGAACAAGCCAATGTTCCCAACTACAGCTGTGGAAGGAAGGACAACCTTCTGGCTGTTGTAAACGCAGCTAAGAGGGAAACCTCCATTCACATGTCAACATTAGTAGGCACCTACAAAGTCCCGCAGGTTTGTGTGTGTGTTTCTCTATCTGGTAAAGTGAATGGGGAGGGGGTGGGTGAGTGATAGATTCTGTCTTCATTTTGTCTATTCAAAATTTAGAGCTGCTTTTCACCATGGCCTTTATTCGTGTAATGGCTATGGACTGGGGTACACTGTGAGGAGGGGTCTATAGACTTATGATACCATTTCAGAGGTGGGTTTCAGCAAGTTCTGATCAGTTCTGGATAACCAGTAGCGAAAATTTTGAGTGGATTGGAGAACCGGTAGTAAGAATTCGGACTGGCCACGCCCCCATCTATTCTCTGCCTCCCAAGTCCCAGCTGATCAGGAGGAAATGGAGATTTTGCAGTAACCTTCCCCTGGAGTGGGGTGGGAATGGAGATTTTACAGTATCCTTCCATTGCCACGCCCACCAAGGCACGCCCACAAAACCGTTAGTAAAAAATTTTGAAACGCACCACTGTACCATTCCCATTGCTTTGGGGGCTCCTGCTGCCCACTTGCAAAAGTCAGGAAAGCTCTGTGTTCTATCAAAGGGTCTTCTGACTGATAGTTGGTCTTCATGGATGTGTTTTGCTAGTCTTCTGCCTGTTTGTGCTACATAGTGGCTGTTCCAGTCCTTACATTGTATGTTGTAGATGACTCCTGTTTTTTTCTTCTGGGGCTGCTGCATCTTTTGGTTTACTTAGGATATTTTGCAGGTCTTAACTTGGTTTGTGTGCTACAGTGATGCCATGTGGCTTAATAGGTTTGGGGGGTTTCTGAGATATTTTGATGTACGGTGTTATGGAATGATGAGACCAAACAACATTCCTGGTCAGCCAGAGACAGTTTATTGCGCAGTTTCAGAATCAGATTTGTATCTGCAATTCTGAGCCAAGAAGAGCTTTGATACAATTGCTTTTATACTTTAACATGACAAAGGATTTGATGTGAGCACAGCAGCTTTTCATATATGGTTAACATATATTTGTTAGGTGATGATTGATACTTTCATCAGTTTTCTATGTTACTAAATTCCTACATTAATTTCTAGTACATGAGATAATTTTAACTAAACATCCTTTATTAATTCTGTGATTGCTGATGCGTAGGTTAATGGCTGCTTTGGTTAATAAGTGACTCTTGCTTAATATGGATTTCCTTGCAAGCGTGACAGCTTGGTCTCTCAAATGTTATGTATTAACAAAAATGGAATTTAGCTGACTTGGTGAAATCTCCAAACAAGCATATTTCTTTCTTATGATCAGGAGATAAAGAGGGCCCTTCAATGTTCATGTAGCTGACCCTGTATTATCCCCACATTAACGGCAGTCCTATTCTTTTCACCAGTGTGTATTAGTTGTGCCATATTAGGGATTTTTACAGAAAAATACATGAAAGAAATAAAATATTTGATACTACATAGTTTAACATCTGCTCGTATGGTTTATGCCCAGAATTGGAAAAAATAAAATATACCAACAGATGAAGAATTAATAAAAAAAAAAATATTGGAATGTGCCGAGATGGATAAATGAACAAAAGAACTTAAAGAAAAGGAGGACACAGAATATTACATGATTTGGCATAAATGGTATAAGTGGTTGGAGGAAAGGCAAAATAAGGAAGAAAATTAAGGGGAAATGATAGAAACGTTAAAAAAGTAAAGAAAGAATTTGTCTAAGCATAAAAATTAAGAAATTGTTATGAACGATGAGAAATATATTGTAAATAAAATAAAGGGGACAAGTAGTAAATTGGAATAATACAAAGAGAAATAAGGGGAAATTGTGAATAACAAAGAAAGACCATCACAAAATAGCTGTAAAAAGATTATTCATATACAGTATATGTTGTATGTCCTGTATTGTTATATTATGTTATAAAAATAAAATTGAAAAAAACTTGGTTTGAGCGCTACAGTGATGCCATGTGGCTTCATAGGTTTTGGGGGCGGGGTTGTTTCTGAGATATTTTGATGTACGGCAGTCTTATTTCACCAGCGTGTATTAGTTGTGCCATATGAGGTTGGTTCGTCAGGAACTTGTTAACGAAGCTGTATGGATATCCACTTGGTTGGAAGATGCTGTATAGATAATCTGTTTCCTTCTTGTGATCTTCAGGGTTGCTGCAATGTGTTTGGGCTTGTCTAAATAATGTCCAACCAAGGAACCACTAACACCACTTCCACCCATACTAACGGGGCAAGCCCAGCGGTGGGTTTCACATTTGGTTACCACCGGTTTGCCGCGCATGCACCAGGCCTATAGAATAGAACATAATAGAATAGAATAGAATAGAATAGAATAGAATAGAATAGAATAGAATAGAATAGAGTAGAGTAGAGTAGAGTAGAGTAGAGTAGAGCAGAGCAGAGCAGAGCAGAGCAGAGCAGAGCAGAGCAGAACAGAACAGAACAGAATAGAATAGAATAGAATAGAATAGGTTTATTGGCCAAGTGTGATTGGACACACAAGGAATTTGTCTTGGTGCATAGCTCCAAGAACTTGGAGTTTCCTGGTACCGGTTGCTGCCAATAAAACGTTGACTCTCCAAGCTGCTATTCTGCTTTTGGTCCTTCAACATTCAATGCCCAGAGGCAGACCGTTGAAGAGCAGCAGAAGTCAACAACAATACTGTGTCTTCCTCCAGTATCATTTTCTCGATGCGTCCTGACAGGAAAGACCACAACCGATAGAGAACCCTGCCCTCAGGGGCCTATCTGTAATTTTTCACTAACATGCTATACTCTGGCTTCTTTTCTGCAAATGGAGCCAAGGAAGGAGTTCATCATCCCCAGAGGAAAAGTTGCTTCCCACTGTAATTATCACCATCCTGCTCTTTGAGATGTCTTCTACTTCTCCAGTAACTGATGTAAACAGCAGACTGAAGCAACATGGAGGGAGGTTGCCTCAAGGAAAGGATAAAGGCTTTAGGTCACACTCTGTGTTATCTGAATTTTAGGACAGGTAGGTGCTGTGCTGTGAAATGTACCTTTCTCTCTTTTCCAGGTGAAGCTTGGTTTGTCTCTGTCTGAATCAGGAAAGTCACTGGCTTTTATGAGAGGGTTTTTAATTCTTCCTGTTCTTGTTTAGAAACAGGAAAGTAATTGATTCAGCCCTACAAATGATGGATCTCCTGCTTCTGCTTTTGATGCTGCTGTTGTCCCAGCCTGTCTCGGGGAAGCTGAGAATGAAATGCCCGCTGAGTTTAGAGCACCAGGGTGCAAAAAAAACATGGAGTTATTACAAACAAGGAGACTATTTCATTAACATAATCATCGGTATATCAAAACTGGTGCATATAACGCTGCCTTTCAATGCAAAGCCTTCTAATCAGTTTCACTTGTAAGTCATCCAGGATAATGCAGTTGCATTCCCTCTGTTTATAATTTGAACACTCTCATTTTATTCTCCTTATTCCACTGGCTCCTATATTGCAGCACATGTCCTATCTACTTTCCTGAATCATGTTGCTTTCCATGCTTTCTTTGTCTTATTTTGAGGAAAGGTCTCAAGTCCAAAGATGGGACAGAAAAAAAGTCCACATTATTTTCCTCTCCCCGTTCAGTCTTGAATTCGTGATTTGAATACAGTACTGACTGTTGTTTAAATTAGTGATTATTGTGGTTTCTCCCTGCCAGGCTCATTTCAAATACAACTCCTCATTAAGATTTAGTTCACGATTCTTATAGAAATACAGGATGACTTATTTTTTACAATTGGTTTCTGAGTCATTTTGAAACATCCTTCTATGGTGATTCCATTTTAATCATTCATTTATTTCGGACCTTGGTTACTGGCCAGATGAAAATTAGTATTGTTACAAATAATGGTGCATTTGTGATTTTTAACCCAGGAGGGGGGCTGTATCAGTTCCATCTCCCCAACATTCATTAAAATTAAATGGAGATGGGTGAGTATCATTTGTCTCTGGGTTTGGAGTCAGTGTTGGCTTAAGATTCTGTAGGCTTCAAGAGACAAAGCGGATTAGATTGAAAAACAAATATGTTGTTGGTTATAGAATAGAATTAGAATAGAATAGAATAGAATAGAATAGAATAGAATAGAATAGAATAGAATAGAATAGAATAGAATAGAATAGAATAGAATAGAATAGAATAGAATAGAATAGAATTCTTTATTGGCCAAGTGTCATTGGACACACAAGGAATTTCTCTTTGGTGTATACGCTCTAAGTGTACAGAAAAAAAAGAGATATGTTCATCAAGAATCATAAGGTACAACACAATGATAGTCATAGGGTACAAATAAGCAATCAAATCATATTAGGAAACAATCAATATAAATCATAAGGATACCAGCAACAAGGTTACAGTCATACAGTCATACAGTCATAAGTGAAAGGAGATGTGTGATAGGAATGTTGAGAAGGTTAATAGTAATGCAGACTTAGTGAATAGTTTGACAGTTTTGAGGGAATTATTTGTTTACCAGAGTGATGGCGTTTGGGAAAAAACTGTTCTTGAGTCTAGTTGTTCTGTTGTGCAATGCTCTATAATGTTGTTTTGAGGGTAGGAGTTGAAACAGTTTATGTCCAGGATGTGAGGGGTCTGTAACTATTTTCACAGCCCTCTTTTTGACTCATGCAGTATACAGGTCCTCAATGGAAGGCAGGTTGGTAGCCATTATTTTTTCTGCAGTTCTAATTATCCTCTGAAGTCTGAATTTGTCTTGTTGGGTTGCAGAACCAAACCAGACAGTTATAGAGGTGCAGGTGACAAACTCAATAATTCCTTTGTAGAACTGTATCAGCAGCTCCTTGGGCAGTTTGAGCTTTCTGAGTTAGCAGAGAAAGAACATTCTCTGTTGTGGTTTTTTGATGACATTTTTATTGTTGGGTGTCCATAGCAATAGCACATAGACTTATAAACCACTTCACAGTGCTTTACAGCCCCTTCTAAGCGGTTTACAGAGTTGGCATATTGTCCCCAACAATCTGGCTCCTCATTTTACTGACCTTGGAAGGATGGATAATAATGTGATCATTTTTTACAGGAGTTTATCTATTGATCATTCAGAAGTGCAGTGCTTCATTTTCACTAGTCAACCAAAGATATATTTAAAAATATAAAATATATTTTAAGATTGATGATGGTGGTGGTGATGATGATAAAATGAACATCTTTTACACTAGAATATCCTCTGATCAGTCTACAATGATACGCCATATTTTCGCTATTCAAATGGTCAGTAAAAATTCCCCGCTCCTGCACAATCTCACACTTGGCTACAACATCCATGACAACTATTTCAGCTCTCTTGGCACATCAGATGCCTTGCTGGACATCCTCTCTACAGGAGAAGCCAATGTTCCGAACTACAGCTGTGGCAG
Source organism: Pituophis catenifer annectens (assembly GCF_029215685.1). Lineage (NCBI taxonomy): Eukaryota > Metazoa > Chordata > Lepidosauria > Squamata > Colubridae > Pituophis > Pituophis catenifer. The sequence continues at coordinate 9,534,189 of NW_027256882.1, read as the reverse complement.
GAAGGACAACCCTTTGGCTCTTTTTGATTCAACTGACAGAGAGAACTCCATCCAGATATCAACATTAATAGCCCCCTACAAAATCCCACAGGTTTGTATGTCTACCTCTCTATCTAGTAAATTGGGTGGATTGGCAAGATGGGTAAGCGATAAATCCAACTATATCTCCTCTGTGGAATTCAATCAATCAATCAGAATAGAGCTGGTAGGGATCTCCTAGTCCAATCCCCTTCTCAAGCAGGAGACCCTACACCATTTCAGACTGGCTGTCCAGTCTCTTTTTTAAAATCTCCAGTGAGATTTTTAAGATTTCCAGAAGCATGTACAACTTCTGAAAGCAGTTCAGTTGATTAGTTTCTATCTATTGTTTCTTGTCTTGCCTTCTGGCACTTTGGAAAATAAGTTGGACCCCTCTTCTTTGTAGCAACTTCTCAAATACTGGAACACTGTTATCATTTCAGCCCTACTCCTTCTTTTCTCTAGTCTAGTCATACCCAAGTCCTGCAACCGTTGATAAAACTGTAAGTTTTAGTCTCCAGATCTTTAATCATCTAAGTTGCTCTTCTTGGCATCTTTTCTAAAGACTCAACATCTTTTTTGTAACATGGTGACCAAAACTGGATGCTGTGTGTGTGTGTGTGTGTGTGTGTAGCACCCAAGCAGCCATATAATTTCATGACAACATCCCCATTGCTTTGGGGGCTTCTCCTGCACACTTGTGAAGGTAAGGAGGGGCTTTGTGTCCAATCAAAGGGTCTTCTGTAGAAAAGGAAGCACTGATGGAAAGATATCGTTTTCTTTATCAGCTTAGCCAAAATAATATTTTCAATGATGTATACATTCCTGATTTGCTAAAAGAATCCCAATGGCTTATATTACCTAAAGCTTATAAGAAATATATGTTTTTGGACTTACACTGATCAGTCCCATTAATTAATCCAATTCATTTAAAAAGTACAAGCATATTAATCAATATGTCAACTATTTTTTACCCTAATCAGTCCATGATCAAATTCAATACAAAGTACCAGAAGAGCAACAAAGCTCCTGGAAATGATTTTTTATTGGCTGAACGATTCAAGAAATATCCCAATCTGTGGGACCTGAAATTTGCAGGTTCTTCTCCACAAATAAATAATAGATTCGTCTAATAGATATTATGGCTAAAAACAATAATTGAAATTATTCAATATCTTGAATAAAGTTTAGAGTGGAAAGATGAAGGAGAACAAAGAATAAGAAGGATTTAGGCACAGATAATCCATTGTTTACAATTGGTTTGTCATGTACTGTGTAATCAGAGGTAGTATTCAGCCGATTCGGACTGGTTCGGGTGAACCAGTAGTGGAAATCACGGGTGGGCCCTCCCTGGCTGTATGAAGTCCTATTTAGGCATGTTTTTGAGGCCGTGTGCATGTGCTGAAGTGGCATGTGCACTCATATTTGCGAACCGGTTAGGGAAAGTACCACCCCTGCGTGTAATCACAGAATATGTCAGTCAGGGGAAATAAAGGTTTGTTGTCTCCAAAAATCTTATTAATACTTATTAATAAAGCAAGCTGAAAAGTTATGGTTTTTAGAAATTGACATCAGTTGGTTGAGTTGGATTTATTGAAAGCCAATAACTGACCTCCAAAAACAGCATTCTTCATATTTTTTCCCAGATCTGTTCAATTGCTTCAGAAGCTCTGAATGATAAAAGACAATTCCCTTTTTTCTACCAGATGCTCCCCAAATTAGCGATTATTAAGCCAGGAATTGTCCAACTGCTCCTCCATTTTGGATGGTCTTTGATTGGTCTCTTTGCTTCAGACACAGAGGATGGAGAGAACTTCATGAGGACTTTGACACCTCTGCTTGTCAGGAATGGGATTTGTATTGTTATATCACAACTTTTTTCAACCCCTGCACGTACAGCAGCCCTCAGGGATGCCATCTCCAAGTGGAAACAAGTCAATGTCTTTGTTCACTTTGTAGAATATTTTTCGCTTTCGGACAGAATTCTTCTTTTCCATTCAACACTTCAAGGTTTGCCAGAACCCATTGAAGGAAAAGTCTGGCTATATGCAGGCTATGGGGGAATTCAAATAGGAAGCCACACATTTCTCAAATATGTCCATAGTGTTTGGTACTACAATTTTCAGTGGAAAAAATTACTAAATGATGGTTCCTTCGAATCAGATTTCTTTCTGGAACCACAGTTCACAAATCAGTCTTTTCGGTGTTCTTTTTCAAAAGACAACATTTCTGTCAAAGGCCGGACAAGATGCACTCAGACATCCCCACTGAACACCAAAGTGGAAAGGAACAGGAAGTGGAACCTGTATAACCGATATGTTTATGCTATGATGAATATTATGGCCCATGCCTTGAATGCTGCTTATTCCTCCATATTCAAGAAGAGAAGGAAAGAGGGAGAAGAGAGGCTGGGGACTCGAAGGCTGAAGCCATGGCAGGTATGGGGTCCCGACAAAAATCCATGAAACTTATTTTCTTTGGAGAAGGAATACAAAGGAGGCAGGGAACCTGTTGCATATCCAGGAATTTGCAGAGTTCTGATTGGCTGTTATGATGCCGTTGTTCTTATTAGTGTTACGTTGACAGCTCTACTATAATAGGAGCTGCCAAGCGCGGGATATTGATTCTGAGGTAATTGCCTGTTGTCAGAATAAAGTTGCAGTTAATTCGGAGCCGTTTCTGGCCTGTCAATTAGCCATCTGGGATGAAATAGTGGCGACGAGGACGGTTGGAACCCTGGGGAGTAAGACAGTGAGTGATCCTGTTCAATTCCTCACCAGCCGGCAGAGTGAGCAGGCAGATTGCAGAGCACGGGGAGAGGCAAATGGCGGCCTCACACCATTTCGCTCCATTCAATCCAGCAACGGAGTCTTGGGAGGCGTTTGTAGCCCAATTTGACTGCGTCCTGATCGCCAATGACTACCGTGACTTATCGAGCGAAAGGAAACGAGCATACTTTCTGAGCTTCTGTGGGCCGGAAATGTTTGTGATGGCAATGACTCTCATGGCCCCACAGACTGTGCATGCGGGGACCTGGGAGGATTTCATGTCTATGTTAAAAAAACATTATGCCCCCGCCCCCTCCTGGATTGCCTGCCATCAGCATTTTTATCATCGGGACCAGGCTGAGCGGGAGTCCATTAGCCAGTATGTTGCGGCCCTGTGTAAAGCGGCTCGGCATTGCCAATTCGTGGACTTAGATGATTACCTGTTGGATCGTTTGGTTAGTGGCGTGAGGGACGAGAACCTGAAGAGACACTTAATTGCCAAGCCAGAGCTGTCGTTCCAGGAAGCTCTGGATGAAGCGTGTGCCGCTGCATTGGCCTCTCTCTCGTTGGCGGATTTGTCCAGGGGTCAGTCTCAAACTATGAGCAGAAGTGAGCCAGGGCACTACAATGAGGCAGAATCGTGTGATGACGATTTTCCCGGGCCAGACAGCGAGGTGGATCGGATCAAAGAAGCGCAGTGCCCCATGAAACAGGCACCAGGGGACTACTGGAGCTGCGGGGGTCATCACCTCAGATCTGGGTGCCGTTTCAAAGGAGCGACCTGCCACCGGTGTGGGCGTCTAGGCCACATCGCACGGGTCTGCAGGTCACAGAAACCGGCGGAGATGCCGCAACACCCCAAGGGGGATAGAGGGGGCCCTCGCAAATGGGGGGCACGTCAAAATGAGACCATAGGCTGGGGCCATGAGCCTGGGGGGGGGTTAATTGGGTGCAGCCAGGAGTTGCTATTCGCCCTAAAATTAACTTGTCTGTGAATATTGAGGGCTGTCCATGCCTTATGGAAGTGGACACTGGATCAGCCAAATCTATCGGGTCATGGAGCATGATAAAACGGCTGGTGCCTCATATTGCTAAACGCCACTTGGATCCCTGTCACCTGCAACTAAGAGACTATCAGGGCAATGAAATAGCCATAGTGGGGTGTGGACAGTTCCGAGTTCAATTTAAAGATTTTGCTGGTCGCCTACCACTGGTCGTAGTAGAAGCCCCATTGCCGAGTTTATTAGGATTGAATTGGTTCCAGGCACTGGGGCTCCAGATCCAAGGGGTGAATGCTATACATCCATCTGACTTAGATACGCTTGTGCAGGAATTTCCTACAGTTTTCGATGGCAAGTTAGGATGCTATAAGGGCACCCCTGTCTCATTTAGTCTGGATCCACGAATTCCCCCCCACCGGCTGAAACCTCGCCGGGTTCCTTTTGCGTTGCGGGCGAGGGTGAATGCAGAATTAGATAAATTGATTGCACAAGGAGTGCTGGAGCCTTTAGAGTTTGCCAGGTGGGAGACACCTATAGTAACACCTATTAAGCAGGATGGCTCGGTCCGCATCTGTGCAGACTACCGGGCGACATTGAATAAGGTGCTCCAGGGTCACACTTATCCAGTAGCTGTGGTGCAGCATCTGCTGCACTCCCTGGGCCAGGGGTTGGTTTTTGCCAAGCTTGACCTAGCCCAGGCTTACCAACAGTTAAAAGTCGATGACCAGACAGCTGAAGCACAGACAATTGTGACCCACCGGGGGGCATTCCGGTGTCGCCGCTTGCAGTTTGGGGTTAGTGTTGCCCTGGGGATTTTCCAGAGCATGATGGAACGGATGCTGCTGGGAATCCCCGGGGTCATCCTGTATTTTGATGACATGTTAGTTGTGGCAACTAGCACGCCTCAGTTAATGGATAGATTGCAACAGGTTCTCCTGAAATTCAGAGACACCGGTCTCAAAGTCAACAAGTCCAAATGTCAAGTAGCGGTGCGGCAGGTGGAATTCTTGGGATTCCAAATAGATAGTTCTGGAATTCACCCGACGGCGGCTAAGACAGCAGCTATTACGAATGCTCCAACCCCTAGTTGCAAAGCTGACCTACAATCCTTCCTCGGTCTGTTAAATTTTTATGCTGTTTTTATTCCGCATAAAGCGACAATCACAGAGCCACTCCACCACCTGTTAGACCAGAAGGCAAGTTGGAAATGGGGTGCCAAGGGAGCCGTCGTTGGTCACCACATCGGAAGTAGCCCGCCTCTCTGTGAAGGACTGCATCCTATCCCAGGTGATCCAGTGGATGGACAGGGGCTGGCCGCAGGGAGCATTGGCACCGGACTTTCAGCCCTACGCTATGAGGTGCCTCGAACTGTCCACCCAGGCCGGATGTTTACTGTGGGGACACTGGGTGGTGATCCCACCGCCCCTCTGAGACTCGTTGTTATGCCAATTGCACCGGGGCCACCCGGGGGTGGTGCATATGAAAGCGTTGGGCCGATGCTATATGTGGTGGCTGCTCCTAGACTGAGATATAGCAGAATGGGTCTCGAAATGCTCCCATACTGCCTATGCCAGTAAAATAACATCCTGGGGAGTGGGAGAAGCCAGGGGGGCCGTGGTCTCATTTGCACATTGATCTCGTTGGCCCTTTACAAGGCCAGTCATTTTTAATGGTGGCAGACGCATTCTCCAAGTGGGTTGAGGTTGTCCCTATGCGCTCCACCAATGCAGAGGCCGTCATTAAGGTGTTACGCCATATGTTTGTCACACATGGGTTGCCTGATGTGGTTGTATCTGATAACAGGCCCCAATTTACAGCTGCCGAGTTTGAGGGGTTCCTGGCACACCGGGGTATCCGTCACTGTTTAATACCACCGTTCCATCCATCTAGTAACGGATGTGCGGAATGCGCCGTGAGGTATGTGAAGGAGGCCCTAAAGAAGATAGGACAGGGGTCTTGGGGTGACCGGGTGGAGGAGTTCCTGAAGGCACAGCATACTACACCTTGCCAATTAACTAATAGGAGCCCCGCCGAGCTTTTGATGGGCCGTAAGCTCCGCACGACCCTGGATAGGTTACACCCCACGTATGAGTATAGCTATCCTTTAGATTCCCGGAGGAGATTTCAACCATTCCTCATAGGAGACCTGGTATACTCCAGGATCTTACAGAGGGCTGCCTTTATGGGTGGTGGGGACAGTAGTAGGGTTAGCGGAGCCACATTCCTACTATATAGAGGTAGAAGAAGGGAAAATGTGGAAGCATCATAAAGACCAGCTGAGGGCCCGGAAACAGCTAACAGACTACCGGAGCGGCGTGGACAAGCCGAGTATCCGGCAAGACCGAACGGCCGTGGGACCGAGGCACCGGATACCTTCAGAGCACTATCCCCAACACGTAGTGAATCAGGGGGCTTACCTTCACCGGGCAGTAGAGAAGAGTCCAGGGAAGTCGGGTGTGAGGATAGGAGATATTCCGAGGACACTCAGACACAGAAGGAGCACTCAAAAGCGCCACCAAATCTGGTGGAAGGGGTGGTACCCAGGCGATCCGGAAGGATTCGCCGACGACCGGCATATTTGAGTGATTACACATACGTTTAATGCCGGCGCATGCTCAAGCTTGGTGGGAAGGAATGTTGCATATCCAGGAAGTTGCAGAGTTCTGATTGGCTGTTATGATGCCATTGTTCTTATTGGTTGTTACGTTGACAGCTCTACTATAATAGGAGCTGTCAAGCGCAGGAAGTTGATTCTGAGGTAATTGCCTGTTGTCAGAATAAAGTTGCAGTTAATTCGGTCAATTAGCCATCTGGGATGAAATAGAACCATTTCAACCATTTTGTGCTTCAAAAGGCCAACACGTTTGACCAAGCTAATCACTTGTGGATGATTTTCCAAGGAGCGGGTACCGTGTCATATACATTTTGATATTAAGACAGTTTTAATTTTAGAAAGTATGTATGCATTTTTAAAATAAATTCCTGTCCTTATGAATTTGCGATTAGCATTTTGGAATTTTATGTTCATAAATTTGAAGGAGTCCCTGAGGCCATCTAGTACAACCCCTCCTGCCTGCCAAAATTCCAGTTAAAGCTTCTTTAAGTAATGGCTGCTGGATCTTTGCGTTAAAGCAATCAGTGAAGAGGAAACTTGAGCTTCTCCGGTTCACTAGATCAGCTCTAAAATTGTTCCTCCTTTTAGGATGTTTTTTATCTCATTCAGCTAGAATCTCTTCTCTTGTGACTGAGCTCATTTTTTCCATGTCCAACACTCTGAGACAGGGGTGTCAAACTCAAGGCCTGTGGGCCAGATCTGGCCTGTGGGATTTTTAGATCTGGCCTGTGAGGCTGCCCTGGAAGGAGTGAAGGACCGGCCGATGGTACATCTACCAGTGAAAATGGAGCTTGGGAGGGCTGCACTTCTGGGCTCCATTTTCGGCCACAATGGCCTCCTACAGCCCTCTGCCACCTCCGTTTTTGGATCCCCCCAGCCCTGCCCAGGCCACCAAAGGTGCCCCCAACACAAGTTACATCAAGCTGGCCACGCCCACTGCATCCTTCTCCACCCAGCCCCCCGAGGTCAAACACAACCCTGATGCAGCCCTCCATGAAATCGAGATTGACACCCCTGCTCTGGAATAACAGTAAACATCTGTTATTTTTCCTTTGGGGAAAGGAAATGCCCTGGACTTTGATTTGTGAGGGATGTGTTACTTGGAACCTGACATGTAACATCTTTCAGCTATTGGAAGAGTGCTGTATTCTCCTTTCTCCAGCCAAGAGATTTTGTCCATTGTAAAAGGTGCTCCCAGATTCCTTCTCATTTTCATCCCCATAGACCAACATGACTCCTCTCCTTGTTCCCTTTCCTCCAGGTTAAGACCAGTTCCTTTGATCTCTTCCTTGATTTCATTGCCCATCTCTAAAGCTGATCCAGTTAGTTGTACAATGTCTTCTCAAAGGGGGTGTCTGCAAGGGGACTTTGTACTTGAGTCAATTTCTCTCCAAACCTGCACATTTACTTCTAAGATTTTTATGGAGGAATTTGCCTTCTTTCCATGAGCATCACATGGCCAACTCCCATTTGGTTTGCAATCTACCATTTTCATATCATTTCCACAAATATTCTTATCAAGTGTAGTTAGACAGATATGTCGACATGGACATAGAATTATAGAGTTGAAATCGACCTTGGAGGTCCTCGAATCCAACCCCATACTCAAGGAGGAGACTCTATACCATTTCAGACATAAGGTTTTCCAGTCTCTTTTTGGAAGTCATCAGTGATGGAGCACGTACAACTTTTGAAGGCTACTCCAGACTAGTATTTCTGCTTTTAACATTCCTGGATATTTTTGTTCTAGTTCCATTCATTTTTGAAGAAGAATGAGTTTTGCAATCTTTCCCATATGAAAATGTACTTGGACCAAAATGGTGATGTGGCAGCAGATCTGGACATCGTAAGCTTGATAGTTCTCTCCAGGGAGGATCCCATTAAAGAGCAACTAGGGGTTTTTATAAGACAGAGACTTACTATCAATCAAGATGCTATTTCACAACTAAAGTTGCTCAACAAGGTGAATTAAATATCAGTGTCTTTTCTCTGTTTTCCAAAGCCTTAGGGCACGTTTGAAGTAGCTAAGCCTATTCACCAAACAGGTTTCAGTGAAAATTGAATTTGGGGAGTAGAATTCTTCTAATTTTTAAAAATTGTTTTAGGAGGCATCAATATAATTGGCAATGTGTCCTTTAGATGCTGTATTATGAAACATGGTTTTAAATTGATTCAGCCATGTCCAACTTGGGATGCTGGGTGATGATGGCTATTTTGTGTCCCCTGTGCAAACTAGTATCTGTATAAAACTGCTGAAAGGGGACATCAAGTGCTGGGGATTTTGGTGCTCATAGCAACAACTTGTCTTGTTTCCTTGCTTAAAATTAGCAAAATAGAATGCAAGTCTTTTGGCCACTACCCACGTTCCTGGTGGAGTGAAAAAGGCAAGGATAACCCTAATCAAGACTGGATGAAATTCCTCTTGATACCATTGGGAATTCAGATTTAGCTTGCCATGGTTGGGCAAGCTTATCTTCTTAAACAGACCATAGTTGGTGTTACCTAAAGGTGGTTTTTCAACAGAAATGAACTTTTTTTGGATAACTAGCTTGACCTTAGAACAGGGGTGTCAAACTCAAGGCCCGGGGTCTGGATCCGGTCCATGGGGTGCTTTCTTCTGTCACACGGGCCCACCCTGGAAACAGCGAAGGACCGTCCCAGCGCACAGCCTTCCTGAGCTCCATTTTCACTGGCAAAGGGCTGCAGGAGACTGTTGCAGCTGCAAACGGAGACCAGGTGGGCCATGCACGGCCCCCCTAAGCTCCATTATTGCTGGCAGAGGGTTGCAGGAAGCCATTGGAGCAGAAAATGGAGCCAGGGTGGGCCACGTGCGGCGGCCTCCCTGAGCTCTGTTTTCTCTGGCAGAGGGCTGAAGGAGGCCATCATGGCTGAAAATGGAGCCTCAATGAGTGACATTGAGCTGGCCATGCCCCCTGGCCAACTCAATGTCACACATTGTGTTTGTCCCCCGAGATCAAACACAACCCTGATGCGTCCCTCAATGAAATAGAGTTTGACACCCATGCTTTAGAAACATCTCTTTCTGACACAGGGCTCCTAGTCATGTACCATGTGAAGCAGGAAAAAATGAATGACTTACCCTTTTTAAGGGCACCTCATCTCCATCTCATCTCTCTACAGTTCCAAAAACTAGGCAGTCAGTTTAGTCTTAGTTCACCACCATATAAAATTAGCAAATAAATATACAAATAAATAGCAATACCACTTAGACTTATATACTGCTCCATAGTACTTTACAGCCCTTCCTAAGCAGTTTAGAGAGTCAGCATATTGCCCCCAACTAGATCATCCTTATTTTACCAGTCTCGGAAAGCTGGAAAGCTGAGTTAACCTTGAGATAGTGAGGATCAAACTCCTGGCAGTGGACAGAGTCAGCCTGCAATTCTGCCTTCTAATCACTGCACCAAATCCAACCCTAATCTGTAACAAAGTTTTCCTTTATATCTTAAGTGGAAGGTTGTCCCGGTCCACTTACAAATGGGGGTGGGTTTGCAATGATATATGTCTTCTTCTTGTTGTGCCATACCCATCATCGGACGTTGCTGATCACGTTGGCCAATGTCCGATGATGATTATGGCACAAGAAGAATGATGATACAATGATACACGTGGTCTAGAAGAAACCTTCCCAGATCCCATTGGCCAGACGTTTCTTCATCACATTTTTATTCTCTTTCAATAAAACTAGTGAAATAAAAAATTCACAAAGCTTTCAGAATAAATTTCATTCTAAACTTTAATAGGACTAAAGCATCATACTTTAAACTCATGGATACATGAAGAAAGGAGGAATGCATGCTAATATAACCGTATGGAGGAACCACTAATTGTCACTTCATGCTTCAATCTTTTCTCAATTGCTTCTCTCCAGAATTTATTAAATAGAAGTATCCTGTATTACAATGAAATGTTCTGGAAGCCAAAGGGAGGAACTAAGTGAAGAATCTGCCGGTATTTAGATCCCTTGCAACATTGAGAGTTAGTTAAAAAATTCTTATTTACCTAAGCGAACTACGTACCCAGGCAACTACTTGACTAATATTCATGTCTACCTCCATTTTTCAATGATGGTTATTTCTAACAAACTATGTTTGGCATTCCTTGTTTTTTTCCTTAGTCTCTGCCTCAGTCCAGATGTGTGGAAAATTGTCATCCTGGATTTTTCAAGCAGGCTCGAGAAGGAGAGCCAGTTTGCTGCTATGACTGTGTTCCTTGTCCAGAAGGGACTATCTCCACTCAGGAAGGTGGGTCACACCAGAGGAAAGGGTACTAGATTCATCTAGAGCTTTTTGATCAATGTGCATTTTAAAAAAGACACATCGAAGGTTGATAATTTTGTGGTTTTTAATTTTCAAGATGCCCAATTTCTTCCATAATGGGAAGGATAAGAAAAAGGTCTTGAGGGATGAGGTAGGAAGAGATAGAAGGACACGGTGGATTGTGCAAGATCACTTGCATCAGAGGAAACCTCTCTTTTCCTGTCACTTTGGAACTGTCCACCCATGTTGACCATTCTTAGGAATATCTGCATTCTTTGAAATTGAGAAATCATTTCAGATCAATGGCCTTTGCTCACCCAAACCAAGTTTATGTTACAGCCCAAGAGATATATGAATCAATCAATTCATTAATCAGTCAATCTTTATTAAGATCATGGAACCCCCTAAGCAGAAAGATCTAATTCGGGGAACCATGGAGGGAGAGTGTTTGGGTTCAAGGGATGAGAGAAATCCTATTCTGACCTAGGCTTCCCAAAAGCACGAAGCGAACTCCTCATCCCAATAAAATTCCTTTTATTTAGTTTAAAGTGAATTCCTCTCCAGCAAAGTCCAGGTCAACAGTCTTTCAAGAGATTTCACAACTTCAGACCTTTATCAGGCTTGGAAAGCTGCCAGGCCGATATCTTCCAAACGCCATTCTGTAGCAGGCAATACTTGGCAAGAAGTCAGGAACAGATCTCCACTCTAATGAATTGAACTAATTGTCTCCTGCAAACTCCCCTCCCTTTTTGCTCCTCTTCATTCCTTATGGGAAGAGCCATTCACCATCCATCTGTGGCTTTACTCCTGAGTCGAAACCTTGTTCCTTAGCTGTTCCCTTCTCCTGGCAACTCTGTGCATGCTCACACTGGGAACAGACTCTGGCTGTTCTCCTGCCCCACTGATGTCCGACTCCGAAGGCAACTGACAACTGTCAGAAGGCCCTGACCCCATCTCTGCCTCTGATGCAGAGCACTCGTCAGAGCCTTCCCCAGACTCCAGGACTGGCCCATGTTCCTCCCCAACCTCCTCACTGTCCGAATCTGCTGCCAGATCCGCTGGCGGGCAACAGCAAATGCACACAGGAGACTTGCCCTAAAGAAGTGGGAGAGGTCATCTGTGTGAGAGAAGGAACATAAATTAAATTGACCATTATTAGGGGTAAAAGCTGCCTCTTTTATTTTTAGTGCTTTAATTTTTCATATTATGGATTAAGAGGTAAAAGACAAATATTCTGTATAGCCCAGTTTAACATTCACAGATTCAGCATAACCACCATCATAGTTTCCTTTGTTGGATTGCTACTGTGACTTCTCTTTTCTTTTTATCTTTCCGATTTTCTTATGAAATTGGAAGTTGAAGTTATGAAATACCAACAGTTACAACATCAACAAAAAGGAAATACAGTTGTGTTTCTAAAAGGTGGTGGTGGGGGGAAAGCCATACTTCCACTATTGGGATTAAAAGGAATCAGATCTAAGAGAAAGCAGGGAGAAAAGAAAACCAACTACCATATTTTTCAGAGTATAAGATGCACCTTTTCCCCCCTAAAAGAGGGTGAAAATTTGGGTGCATCTTATACACTGAATGTTGCCCTGCTGAAAAAAGCCTCTGAAACCTCCATTCGAGAGGCTGAAAAAAAGGCCTCTGAAACGAGGGTTTCAGAGGCTGAAAAAAAAACCTAGGTGCAAATCTCACAACCAACGAACCTGTTGCTAAAGTTCACCTCTGGGAACAGCTGATTGGAGGTATTCTAGGAGGGTGATCCTCCCGCCAATCAGCTTTTTTCTTATTTTCCTCCCCAAAAACTAAGGTGTGTCTTATACTCCGGCATGTTTTATAGTCCAAAAAATACGCTAATCAATTATATTTATTTATTTATTTTGAAAAATATTTTTTATTTTTTAAAAACATCTTAAACATAAAATACATCTTTTGAGAATGAAGGTTTGGTCCTATCATGAATAGGTACAATTGCTCACACTTCTTTAACAAATTTGATTCCAAGTTTCATCCTTTTACATCTTTTAAGATAAAAGTCAAACCACCAATTCTTATCACAAATGCTAACATCTTAATCTAAACATTTAGCATTCTATTGTATCACCATAAATCTTAATTCCCAAATAAATACAGCTCCTTTTTTTATACAATCTTTAGTTTCCAATAAACACAATTCTAATTTATATCATTTTATAAATCAAAATTCCATATATATTCCTTAGTCTCAAGACTCATTTCATCAAATCTCTATCTTAACCTCTATTGATTTACATCTAATTTTCTTAGGCTTATCATCAATTACACTTCTCATTTTACATAAAATCATTTAAAAACCAGTTCACATTATTTAATTTTCATTCATCATCTTCTTTTTCACCCCAAATGATTTCCAACATTTTTATCTTTAGACTGTTTTCCAGCATATTCTCCTCCACGTCTACATCTATTGTTTTGCCTGGTTCCCACTATATTTTAGTTTAGCTGGTTTCCAGCATATTCTCCTCCATTCCTCCTGCTGATTACCAGCATATTCTCCTCCACTCCTAAGTCTATTGTTTGGTTGATTCACAACATTTTTATTTTGGCTGTTTTCCAGCATAATCTCCTCCATTCCTCCCGCTGATTACCAACATATTCTCCTCCACCCCTATATCTATTGTTTGGCTGTTTTCCAGCATATTCTCCTCCACTCCATTTTTATTGTTTTGGCTGATTCACAGCATTTTGTATAGGCTGCTTTCCAGCATATTCTCCTCCATGTCTCCCACCTGTTTTTTATTTATTTATTTATTTAATTTGATTTATATGCCACCCTTCTCCGGAGACTCAGGGCGGCTTACAATGCATTAAGCAATAGCCTTCATACTTTTGTATATTTATACAAAGTTAGCTTATTGCCCCACAAACTGGGTCCTGTTTAGAATAGAAACATGTTACATCAAATATATTCTCCACATATTCTCTCTTGGGCTATAAATTTTTCTTGAATTTATCCCATATACATACATAATCTTATTTTTCTATAAAAACATTATTTTTATCCACCTTAGTGTCAGTTTTCTATATTTATTACTCTATAAGCACCTGCCACGCTTGGTCAGTATCATCTGAAATCGAAAGAAGATCTTTCTCGAAATGTGAAAAGAGATATAAAAGAAATATTACTTTTTGTTTTCTCAGATATTGAAAAATGCACAAAGTGCCCATATGATCAATATCCAACTGAGAACAGAGTCCAATGTATCCCAAAAAGAATAACCTTCCTGTCCTATGAAGAACTTCTGGGCATCATCCTAGTCTCTTTTGCCTTACTCTTGTTCCTAACCACAGGCCTTGTTTTAATCATATTCCTTAAATACCTAGAAACTCCCATTGTCAAAGCAAATAACCGGGACCTCTCCTTCATCCTCCTGGTCTCCCTCCTGCTTTGCTTCTTGTCCTCCTTTTTCTTCATTGGCCGACCAAGAAGAGCCACCTGTCTTCTCCAACAAACGGCATTCAGCATTGTGTTCTCAGTAGCCGTGTCTTCTGTGTTGGCCAAAACAATCACAGTGGTATTGGCCTTCCTTGCCACAAAACCAGGGAACAGGGTGAGAAAATGGTTGGGGAAGAGCTTGGCCAACTCCATCATCCTTTCTTGTTCTGCTGGACAAATTATCATCTGTGCCACGTGGCTTGGAATCTCTCCCCCATTCCCTGACTCTGACTTGCACACCCAGCCAGGAAAGATCATCCTTTGGTGCAATGAAGGCTCTGTCACCATTTTTTATCTTGTCCTTGGCTATATGTGTTTCCTAGCTATCATTTGCTTCACCGTAGCTTTCCTGGCCAGGAACCTGCCTGGGGCCTTCAATGAGGCCAAGCTGATCACCTTCAGTATGCTGGTTTTCTGTAGCGTCTGGGTCTCCTTCCTGCCCACCTACCTGAGCACTAAAGGAAAGTTCATGGTGGCTGTGCAGATCTTCTCCATCTTGGCCTCCAGTGCTGGGCTTCTGGGCTGCATCTTCTTCCCCAAGTGCTACATTATCATCCTGAGACCAGATCTAAACACTAAGGAGCATCTAATGATAAAAGAGGGGAACTGATTGTGAATTGGTTTCATAGGCTTATAACATTTAATTATTCATTGAATTTATTACAGGGTTTGTATGCTTCCTTTACATCCGTTTGATAATTAAGGTGATTTAATAATGAAAGAATTAAAACTAGGAAGTTCAAGATTAGTGAAATTAAAATCCAATGTAATAATCAAAGATAAAATATGTGAATTAATAAATAAATGTATGATTCATTTATCCACACTTGTGATCGGTGTGCTTTGCTTCTTGGACACAGAAAAGTCGGGAGCTGAAGCTGGTGATTGGCATGGTCATATAAATCCCTTTTGCAAATTTAAGACCAAATAATGTTGCAGGGTGTCTGACTCTGGCTGACATTTGGTATTGCCTCTTGGAAGGAATTTTGGTGCCAGAAACCAGGTTAAGGAGAGAATCACAGTCTCCGTGTGAGGATAACCTCCAGTGATGAAGCACCCACAACTTCTGAAGGCAAGCTGTTCCATGGATTAATTGTCCTCACTGTTAGGAACTTTCTGCTTAATTCCAGGTTGCTTCTCTCCTTGGTTAGTTTCCACACATTGTTTGTTGACTTGACTTTTGATTTTTTGGAAAATAAGTTGACCCCTCCTCTTTGTGGCAGTACCTCAAATACTGAAAGATTGCTATCATGTTCCCTCTAGTCCTTCTTTTCCATAGACAGCATCAGTGATCTGGATGTCAAAAAGCCCCATCACCATAGAGTGCATCCACACAACCAGAAGAAGGGAAATCATGTCTCTTCAAACCAGGGGTGGGCTTCAAAAATTTTAGCAAGGGGTTCTCTACCTGGTTGCCTGGTGGGCGTAGCCATGGTATGCATGGCCTAGTAGGCCTCCTGCACCATGGCTGGTGGCGAAAACGGCCTCCCCAGGGTCTCAAGGCTTTCTGGAGGGCAGAAATGGGTCAGTTTCCAGCCTTCCCTGTTAGGTGTTTTGTGCCAGCCATGTCAGTCTCTTCAAAGGCCACCAGATGGGGTCAAAGAGGAACCTTTGATCCCACTGGTGGGTCAAGGGGCTCCAGCCCCTGCAGCCCCATTGGGGAAAGTTAATGGTCCTCCAGCCCCCACACACACACCTTGTAAGGGAGGGGCCAGGGGCCCCTATAAGAACCCCTGCACAGGGGCTGCTCTCCCCTTTTTTTGCCCCTTTTTACCCTTTCCCTTTTGCCTGCTCTTGTTCTAGTCTCCTATGGGACTGACCCATGGGCTCAATCCAGGCATGGATGCCTCCATGCCTGGGACCTTATTTTACTCCACTTTTACTTCTAAATAAAGACTTAATTTGATTGCATCCTTGTGTGCTGACCTTTTCTTGGAAGCGCCCTCAACGAACCATCATTCTTCGTGAGATCCCTCACAAAGTGGTAGCCGAGGATGGTTTGAGGCAATGCTTCCAAGCCAGCAGAAGCAAGATGCCAGGAGGTTCCAGCAAGAGCCCCCAAGAGATGGATGGCCGGACTTCCCCGGTCATGACCAGGAGTCTCCAAGCAAGGTTGGCAGCCCTGCATCCAGTCCCTGATGCGAGCTCCGATCCAGAGGAGGGTACAGATGATCTCTATGCCCCCAGAGGACCCAGCGGAATGCAAGGGACCCCTTTGCATGCTTCCTTGCAGCTGCAAACCACAGAGGAAGGCATGGAAGGCCAGCAGTCCACGCAGGACTGCCAGGACACCGGGGATGCAGCCAGGAACCAGGCCACCCCCAGCGTAGACCATCTCACTGGTGAGGAATGCAGAGAGCTGCTACGATCGCTCCTAGCAACCTGAGGGACGCCAGGAGCCCAGCCACGTGGGACACCAGTGCAAGGGGCCTCTGGACGCTGGGTAAGTCCTTCCCCAGCGCCCAGGAGGCTCCCCAACATGGTGGCCCCCAGGCCACCTACTCAAGCGAGGCTTGGTAGGCCTCAGCTAGGCCACGAGGCCAAGCAACGGACGGCAGCCAGCCAGAGCAGCATGAAAACTGCTCCCCGCCCCCCAGGCAAGCCTCGAAGTCTGCCCAGCCACTCCTGCTGCAGCGGGCATCAGGGCTGCAATCCAAGTCCTGGTCACAGCCCTGGAGGCCACTATGACCGTGGCCTCAACCTCAGGGGCAGCCAGCCTCCCTCAACACCCCCAGGGGACCAGCGAGGGGGGCGTCCAGTCCGGAGCCCCCCAGCCAGGGCCCAGGCCTACAGAGAGCCCCAGAAGAACCCCTGGGGGCTCCAGCCTTCCCAACACCCCCACCGAGGCAATGGAGGACTCACCTCGATGACTTCAGGAGGCCTCCAGCCGAGCCTCCCACCTCCCAAGATGGATGCCTCCTCCGGAGTCTTCACGACCAGCGGTGGGCCCCTCCAAGCGATCCTCAGCATTTTTGGGCTTTTCCGGCCCCATCCTGCAGCCTTCGCCCCCTGGTAAGTGTTCCAGTACCAGGGGGGCTTCCAGAAGACTCTTCAGAGCCCCACAGGCCTGGGACCAGGCCTGGCTCTGAAGCACAGAGGGAGTGGTCTGCCCCCGTCGGCTCCTGGGCTGCAATGAGATCTGAGCATGCTCAGCAGTTCGCACATGCTCAGTTGGCTCCACCTGCAAAAGAAAAGAATAATCAGAGAAAAATGCCTACACCGGCCAGCAGAGGGATCCCTCTCCCATTTACTTCAATGGAACCAAAGCAAAGATACCTTGGACAGCAAAATTTTCTGCCCCAGCTGTGTCTGTTCTCCCAAATAATTTCCAGAAGCTACATCTGGGAGGGGATAATTATAATATATGGAATAAAGAGATTCAGGTATGTCTCTTAAAAGAGGGGACCCTAGAAATGGTTTTAGACCCCCCACCTTTCCCTTGGGGACCTCAAGAAGAATGGTACCACAGGAGAGCCTATACCACTCTACTGAGCTCACTGGATGCTAAATTGTACCCTAGCATTCCAGATGGGCTCACAGCTGGTGAAATTTGGGGGTTGTTATATAGCCTATTTAATAGTGATAGCGTGGGCTCCACCACAAGACTCACAACAGAGTTCTATAACACCAAGCTAAAATTTGGGGCTAGCATGGCTGAGCACCTGGGAAAGTTGAAGGCACTCAGGGCAGAGCTGGTGCTCAGGGACTACCCCGTGACTGAGGCCAACATGATCGCTGTCATTCTGGCATCCCTGGACAAAAGTTGGGGCAATTTTATTGTCTCACTAGAGGGAACCAGAAAGGAAGCCATGACTCTGTCCTACCTCACAAGGAGGCTCAATGAGGAAGACAGGAGGCGTAGAGATGTGGGAGAGTACACCAGAGCCACAACTCATCGCATCAACAGAAGGGACCAGAGTTCAGAACAGGTTAATGCTCTACCCAAGTGTTTCATCTGTGGCTCTGAGGAGCATCTGAAGAAGGACTGCCCCCATTACCAGCAAGGACCTAAGCGTGGTTCCAATCAAGGAAGGGGCAGGGGGCAGAGAAGGGGGCCTGGTGGGGGCAAAGGTGGTGCTAAGGGCAATTTTGTGAATACCAACTATTTCACCCCCGCCACAAAGGCTGATGGCCCTACTGGCCTCTGGTTACTGGACTCTGGGGCTTCATCTCACATTGCTAACTTGAGGCAAGGCTTTAAGAGGTTAAGGAGAATTAACTCCTCTGTTAAGGTTGCGAATGGTAACAATGCTTTGGTTGTTGGGGAGGGCACTGTCTCTGTACCAGGGCTGGGCAATGTCGAAGGTGTATTGCATGCTCCCTCTATAGCCAATAACCTGTTAAGCATAACCAAGCTATGTAATGATGGCAGGGTGGAGGTATTGTTTTGCAAAGGGGGAGGTCATGTCACTTGAGACAAAAGGGTCATTGGGAATGTTACCATTATAAATGGTTTGCCATATTTCTCCTCCGAGTACCCAGCCACAGGAGACAGCTCACAGGGTGCCACCCCATAAGGGGCCTGCGCACAGAGAGAGAGAAAGGCTCCACAGCCAGCTCCCAGGCTCTCAAAGATGCACAAGACTGAGGCAGTTGTGCCCACGCCGCCTCAACCCATACCACGGCCCTCCAAGGCCAATGCAGGCAAGAAACCCGAGCCTCAGCAGGCACCTAAGGCAGGTAAGCCCAAAGAAGGGCCTAAGGTGCCAGCACCGCCCAAGGCAACCAGAGCCAAGGGGGTGTCAGTGGGAAAGCCGCTGCATACTAAATGTGCCCACCTCTTACATCAGAGGTTAGGCCATGCGAGCTTCCCAGTGGTTAAAAAGATGGGGGAATTCGCTGAGGGGATTCATCTCCAGGATTGTGAGGTGTTTCTGGACTGTGCCATCTGTAAGAGGGCAAAGAGGAAGGCCGCCCCAATACCTAAGGTGTCACTGCATAAAACTCAATACCCTTATCAATTAATACATGTTGATTTGGTTGGGCCATTTACACCGTCCCTAGAAAAAAGGCAGTATTTCCTCACTGCCGTCGATGATTTCTCAAGGTATGGCCATGTGTATACCCTCACATAAAAGTTTGAAGCCTTTGATGCCATAAAATCATTGTACAACTATGTGGAAACTCAGTACAATACAAAGATCGTGCAGCTGCAGAGCGACCGTGGGGCTGAGTTCATGTCCCGAAAATTCCAGGACTGGATAAGGCACAAGGGCATACACCATTTTCATACAGTGCCTTTTACACCTGCGCAGAACGGTGTGTCAGAAAAACGCAATGGCATTCTGCAGACCATGGTGTGCAGCCTGATTGCGGATGCTGGGGTTGCGGAATCGTACTGGGCGGAGGCGGTACACTACGCCAACTACACCCTGAACCGCACCTGGAGCAGCGTTGTGAACCAGACTCCATATTTTCTGGTCTACGGTAGGAAGCCAAATTTGGGACACTTGCGTGTGTTTGGCTCCTACGCTTGGGTGCACATCCCCAAGCAGCTGTGAAAGAAGGGGAGATCTGTCTCCCAGAGACTGAGGTTCTTGGGCTATGCCCCTGGCTCCAAGACCTACTGATTCCTGGGAGAAGGGGGCAGGATTGTGACCTCCCAATCTGCCTCCTTCGAAGAGGACTCCAATTGGACCCAGATCCACTCAAATGATCTGGGTCCATACATTAACCGGCCCAGCAAAGCTGCACCAACCATGACACCGCCTGAGACAACCACAGACCCTGCCACCGACGAGAGCGAGGAACAAGACGAAGAGGTCAGCCTACCTGGTCCAGATGAGAAGGTTGAGCCGTCCAGTCCTGAGGGGGAAGACACGCCATCTTCACCTGACTCTTCGCCTCCAGCGATGCTCCAGAGGCCCATGATGCCCAACGCCTGGGACCGAGGGCCTCCACATCCCAGTCGTGAACAGCCAGTTGGTGAGGAATCCACAGAGGAAAAGGGTGGTGAGTGGCAGGAGGTCAGAAGGTCAAAGCGG
Organism: Pituophis catenifer annectens; assembly: GCF_029215685.1. NCBI lineage: Eukaryota > Metazoa > Chordata > Lepidosauria > Squamata > Colubridae > Pituophis > Pituophis catenifer. The sequence goes on along the minus strand of NW_027256882.1, from coordinate 9,514,046 downwards.
TCCAACAAGGGGGTCCCACCTAAGAGAATTGACATTGGGCATGTCGCATCCATCAACAGTGTCGTGGTCACCCCAAAGACTTTCTCTGACATCCAGGAGCTGCCCGTCGAAGAACAGGAGAAGTGGCAGCACACGATGGAACAGGAGATGGAGAGCCTGAGAAAACTCAAGGTCTTCACCCCCGGGCAGCCACCCAAGGAGAAGAAGGTCATTGGCACAAGGTGGGTTTTCAAGGCCAAACCACTTGCCAATGGCCGCTATCTGTACAAGGCCCGCTTGGTAGCACAGGGGTTCGCCCAACGCTACATGGAGGACTACATAGAGACCTACTCTCCAATTGTCCGGGCAGAAAGAGTCAAGGCCGCCCTCATAACTGCAGCCACTCTGGGGAAGGAAGTCTACCAATTTGACATCCAGACGGCCTACCTCCATGCCAACTTGGACCAGCAGATCTACGTGAGGGCCCCTCCTGGTTACCAGCAGGAGGGGGGAAACACATGGCTACTCCAAAAGGGTTTATATGGCCTCAAGCAGTCGGGGAAACTCTGGTACAACTGCCTCAAAAAGGGTTTAGAGCAAATTGGCTTCAGGGCATCTCAAGCAGATGAGTGCGTTTTTACAAGTGACACCAAAGGTAATACAGAATGGGTGTTGGTTTTCATGGATGACCTCCTATACGTAGGGCCTGGAAAGGATAGGTGTGACAAATTTGCCAAGGCCCTGGGGGAAAAATTTATCCTAAAATCCTTGGGGCAGGTTGACAGGTACCTGGGTGTACATATCTTGGCCACTAAGAAGGGATTTGCATTATCCCAGAAAGAAAAAAATTGAGGAATTGTTGGCCAAATGTAAAATGGTGGAGTCTAACCCAACGCGTAGCCCCATGCAAAGTGATTACTATGGCCACAATCACAAAGACAGTCCTGACTTCACAGACAACAAATTATATAGATCTGTGATTGGCTCCTTGCTATACATTAGCAATTGGAGCAGGCCTGACATAGCTTTAGCTGTAAATCTATTGTCCAGGCATGTGGAAAGCCCAAAGGAATTCCACTGGATTGCTGTCAAGAGGGTATTTAGGTATCTCAGGGGCACGGCCGATGCCCTCCTTATGCTGGAACCAGAGAAGGGGAAGCCGGCCCAGCTCTCCGCTTACTCAGATGCAGACTGGGCTGGTGACACCAAGAGTAGACGGAGCACCTCTGGTTTCCTCATACTGCTAAATGGCTGTCCTATCCATTGGCATGTTAGGCAGCAAAAATTTGTTTCTTGCTCCACGGCTGAGGCAGAATATGCAGGCCTATCGGACACTGCAAATGACTTAATTTGGTTCAATGCTCTGGTAACGAGCATCTGGGCACCTCCTACTCTGCCCATCAAAATTCAGGAAGATAACACGGCCGCAATTGGGATCTCCGGGGCATACACGGTGGGGTCTAGGTCTCGCCACATAGACATCCGCTACAAGAATGTCAGGCAGCTTGCCAGAATGGGGTTTGTACAAATCAAACATTGTAACACTACCGACCAGTTAGCTGACCTGTTTACAAAACCTGTGCCCATTGACCGACACAACCTTCTGTGTAAGTGTTTGTGTTTGATCCTGTAAACGATGCATCTGTATGTCTATGACACCTGCTCACCCTCTCACACACATTCACCGTCACCTGTCATTGGCTGGCAAGAAGGGGAATTGTTAGGTGTTTTGTGCCAGCCATGGCAGTCTCTTCAAAAGCCACCAGATGGGGGCAAAGAGGCACCTTTGATCCCACTGGTGGGTCAAGGGGCTCCGGCCCCTGCAGCCCCATTGGGGAAAGTTAATGGCCCTCCGGCCCCCGCACACACCTTGTAAGGGAGGGGCCAGGGGCCCCTATAAGAACCCCTGCCCAGGGGCTACTCTCCCCTTTTTTTGCCCCTTTTTACCCTTTCCCTTTTGCCTGCTCTTGTTCTAGTCTCCTATGGGACTGACCCATGGGCTCAATCCAGGCATGGATGCCTCCATGCCTGGGACCATATTTTACTCCACTTTTACTTCTAAATAAAGACTTAATTTGATTGCATCCTTGTGTGCTGACCTTTTCTTGGAAGTGCTCGCAATGAACCATCATTCTTCGTGAGATCCCTCACATTCCCAAACTAACGGTAGGACCGTTTTTTGCCTTCCCTGAGTTTGTGCCCTACACTTACCTGCACCCAAAATGGGCTGTGTGGGGACTCCTGGGAGGGGTGGGGTGGGCCGGACCAGACAGGTGTGGGATTTGGGGGTTCTCTGAAATGCACAAAATCATAGCTAGAGCTTCTCCCGAACCCCTGCGAACCCCCAGCAGCCCACCCCTGCTTCAAACCAGGTTTTTGGTGGGCATGGCAACAAATTGATGTCAAGAAAAAAAATCTATTGACTCTCTATCTTTCTCTGAGGGGTGAAATGCTACTGGTTCCCTCCGGTTCTGGTGAACCGGTAGTGACAAAAATTTCCGGTACGGGTGAACCAGTAGTAAAAAAGTGCTTGAAAAAGTAAAAAAAAAAAAAGTTTGCCATGCCTACCCAGTCACAAAACCCCCCACCAAGCCATGCCCATCAAGCCACATGCACAAAACCGGTAGCAAAAAAAATTACATTTCACCACTGCTTTCTCCATATTAAAATTTAAAAACATTCCATGTTTTCAACCTAGAGTGGCACAAAACTCCATAGCTCTGGGTGACCTTACCCAGCAGCCCCTGGAGAAAAGAAACCATGTTGAAGAGCAACAGAAGTCAACAACAACACTGTGTCTTCCTCCAGCATCATTTTCTGGACGCGTCCTGACAGGAAAGACCACAACCGATAGAGAACCCTGCCCTCAGGAGCGTATCTGCAATTTTTCACTAACATGCTGTACTCTCTCTTCTTTTCTGGAAATGGAGCCAAGGAAGGAGTTCATCACACCCAGAGGAAAAGTTGCTTCCCACTGTAATTATCACCATCCTGCTCTTTGAGATGTCTTCTACTTCTCCAGTAACTGATGTAAACAGCAGACTGAAGCAACATGGAGGGAGGTTTCCTCAAGGAAAGGATAAAGGCTTTAGGTCACACTCTGTGTTATCTGAATTTTAGGACAGGTAGGGGCTGTGCTGTTAAATGTACCTTTCTCTCTTTTCCAGGTGAAGCTTGGTTTGTCTCTGTCTGAATCAGGAAAGTCATTGGCTTTTATGAGAGGGCTTTTAATTCTTCCTGTTCTTGTTTAGAAACAGGAAAGTAATCAATTCAGCCCTACGAATGATGGACCTCCTGCTTCTGCTTTTGATGCTGCTGTTGTCCCAGCCTGTCTCGGGGAAGCTGAGAATGAAATGCCCGCTGAGATTTGAGCACCAGGGTGCAAAAAAACCATGGAGTTATTACAGACCAGGAGACCATTTCATTAACATAATCATCGCTATAGCAAAACCTGTGCATATAACGCTTCCTTTCAACGCAGAGCCTTCTAATCAGTTTCACTCGTAAGTCATCCAGGATAATGCAGTTGCATTCCCTCCATTTATAATTTGAACACTCTCATTTTCTATGCCTTATTCCACTGGCTCCTATATTGCAGCACATGTCCTATCTACTTTCCTGAATCATGTTGATTTCCATCCTTTCTTTGTCTTATTTTGAGGAAAAGACTCAAGTCCAAAGATGGGACAGAAAAGAAATCCACATTATTTTCCTCTCCCCGTTCAGTCTTGAATTCATGATTTGAATACTGTACTGACTTTTGTTTAAATTACTGATTATTGTGGTTTCCCCCTGCTTGACTCATTTCAAATACAACTACGCCTTGATATTTACTTCTTGATCCTTATAGAAATACAGGATGACTTATTTTTTACAGTTGGTTTCTGAGTCACTTTTGAAACATCCTTTTCCTTCTATAGTGATTCCACTTTAATCATTCATTTATTACAAAGTGGATTAGATTGAAAAACAAATATGTTGTTGGTTCTGTTGATGAGGATAGAAAAGAGTAGAATAGAGTAGAGTAGAGTAGAGTAGAGTAGAGTAGAGTAGAGTAGAGTAGAGTAGAGTAGAGTAGAGTAGAGTAGAGTAGAGTAGAGTAGAGTAGAATAGAATTCTTTATTGGCCAAGTGTGATTGGACACACAAGGAATTTCTCTTTGGTGCATACACTCTCAATGTACATAAAAAGAGAAGATACATTCGTCAAGAATCATAAGGTACAACACAATGATAGTCATAGGGCACAAATAAGCAATCAAATCATATTAGGAAACAGCCAATATAAATCGTAAGGATACCAGCAACAAGGTTGCAGTCATACAGTCATAAGTGGGAGGATATGGGTGATAGGAATGATGAGAAGATTAATAGTAATGCAGACTTAGTGAATAGTTTGACAATGTTGAGGAAATTATTTGTTTAGCAGAGTGATGGCATTTGGGAAAAAACTGTTCTTGTGTCTAGTTGTTCTGTTGTGCAGTGCTCTATAGCGTTGTTTTGAGGGTAGGAGTTGAAACCGTTGATATCCAGGATGTGAGGGGTGTGTAATTATTTTCACAGCCCTCTTTTTGACTCGTGCAGTATACAGGTCCTCAATGGAAGGCAGGTTGGTAGCCATGGTTTTTTCTGCACTTCTAATTATCCTCTGAAGTCTGAGTCTGTCTTGTTGGGTTGCAGAACCAAACCAGAAAGTTACAGAGGTGCAGGTGACAGACTCAATAATTCCTTTGTAGAACTGGATCAGCAGCTCCTTGGGCAGTTTTAGCTTTCTGAGTTAGCACAGAAAGAACATTCTTTCTTGTGTTTTTTTGATGACGTTTTTGATGTTGGGTGGCCACAGCAATAGCACTTAGACTTATATACCACTTCACAATGCTTTACAGCCCCCTCTAAGTGGTTTACAGAGTAGGCATATTGCCCCCAAAAATCTGGCTCCTCATTTTACCAACCTTGGAAGGATGGAAGGCTGAGCCAACCCTGAGCCAGTGAGACCCGAACTGCCAAACTGCTGGAAGCCGGTGAACAGCAGAAGCGATGATAATAATGTGATCATTTTTACAGGAGTTTATCTATTGCTCAATCAGAAGTGCAATGCTTCATTTTCACTAGTCAAGCAAAGATATATTAAAAAATATAAAATATATTTTAAGATTGATGATGGTGGTGGTGATGATGATAAAATGAACATTTTTTACACTAGAATATCCTCTGATCAGTCTAGAATCCTACGCCATATTTTCGCTATTCAAATGGTCAGTAAGAATTCCCCGCTCCTACACAATCTCACACTTGGCTACAACATCCATGACAACTATTTCAGCACTCTTGGCACATCAGATGCCTTGCTGGACATCCTCTCTCCAGGAGAAGCCAATGTTCCCAACTACAGCTGTGGCAAGAAGGACAACCCTTTGGCTCTTTATGCTCAAACTAACAGAGAGTACTCCATCCAGATATCAACATTAATAGCCCCCTACAAAATCCCACAGGTTTGTATGTGTGCCTCTCTATCTAGTAAATTGGGTGGTTTGGTAGGATGGGTAAGCGATGAATCCAACTATATCTCCTCTGCGGAATTCAATCAATCAATCAATCAGAATAAATCTCCAGTGAGATTTTTAAGATTTCCAGAAACATCCACAACTACGGGACCGCCTTCTGCCACCAACAGCCTCCCACCGACCAGTTTGCTCCTGCCCTTTGGAATGAATTGCCCCCGGATATTCGTAACATCTCTCACCTCCGGGTCTTTTGTTGTACGCTCAAGACCCTACTGTTCCGACAGGTGGAGCTGTCTAACTGAATGATTTTAAATTGGGTTTTAATTTGGGGTTTTATAATTCAGCCAAATTTATTTAATGATTTTAATTAATTTTAACTATGATATTGTATATTTATGTTTTAATTCTGGCTGTACACCGCACCGAGGGCGGTATATAAATAAAATATTACTAAATATTATTATTATTATTATTATTATTATTATTATTATTATTATTATTATTATTATTATTATCATCATCATCATCATCATCTTCTGAAAGCAGTTCCGCTGGTTAATTGTTTTCACTGTTAGGAAGTTTCTCCTAAATTCCAGGTTGCTTCTCTCTTTGATTAGTTTCTATCTATTGTTTCTTGCCTTGCCTTCTGGTGCTTTGGAAAATAAGTTGGATCCCTCTTCTTTGTAGCAACTTCCCAAATCCTGGAACACTGCTATCAGGTCAGCCCTACTCCTTCTTTTCTCTAGACTAGCCATACCCAAGTCCTGCCACCGTTCATAAAACTGTATGTTTTAGTCTCAGTCATCTGAGTTGCTATTCTCTGCATTTTTTCCAAAGTCTCAACATCTTTTTTGTAACATGGTGACCAAAACTGGATGCAGTATTCTAGGTGTGGCCTTACTAAGGATTTGTAAGACCTTACCAATACGTCATGTGAATTCAAGAGCTGCTTTTCTCCATGGCCACTCTAGGTGTGTTGTCTAGGGATGGGATTGATATTGTGTGTGTGTGTGTGTAGCACCCAAGCAGCCATATAATTTCATGACAACATCCCCATTGCTTTGGGGGCTTCTCCTGCACACTTGTGAAGGTGAGGAGGGGCTTTGTGTCCAATCAAAGGGTCTTCTGTAGAAAAGGAAGTACAGATAGAAAGCTTTCGTTTTCTTTATCAGCTTAGCCAAAATAATATTTTCAATGATATACAAATTTCAGGTTTGTGAAAAGAATCCCAATGGCTTATATTATCTAAAGCTTATAGGAAATATATGTTTGTGGACTTACACTGACCACTCCCATTAATTAATCCAATTCATTTAAAAAGTACAAGCATATTAATCAATATGTCAACTATTTTTTACCCTAATCAGTCCATGATCAAATTCAACACAAAGGACTTGAAGAGCAACAAAGCTCTTGGAAAGGATTTTTTATTGGCTGGACGATTCAAGAAATATCCCAATCTGTGGGACCTGCAATTTGCAGTTTCTTCTCCACAAATAATTAATAGATTTGTCTAATAGATATTATGACTAAAAAGAATATCTTGTTCCTCTTGAATAAAGTTCAGAGTGGAAAGATGAAGGAGAACAAAAAATAAGAAGGATTTAGACACAGATAATCCATTGTTGACAATTGCTTTGTCATGAGCTGTGTAATCAGAGGTGGTATTCAGCCGATTCGGACTGGTTTGGGTGAACCAGTATTTAGGCATGTTTTTGAGGCCATGTGCATGTGCTGAAGTGGCATGTGCGCTCATATTTGCGAAACGGTAGGGAAAGTACCACCCCTGCGTGTAATCACAGAATATGTCAGTCAGGGGAAATCAAGGTTTGTTGTCTCCATAAACTTTATTAATACTTATTAATAAAGCAAGCTGAAAAGTTATGGTTTTTTGAAATTGACATCAGTTGTTTGAGTTGGATTTATTGAAAGCCAATAACTTTTGGCTTTTTCCAGCAAGCCGGGCTGGCTTAGGAAGAAATTTTTTAAAATTTTTAAATGTTTAATTGGTTTGTGGTTTTTTAAATTTTGGGCCAAATTTATATAGATTTTAATTGTTTTTAATATTTGTATTTCATGTTTTTAATTCTGGCTGTGCACCGCCCTAAGTCCTCAGGGAGAAGGGCGGTATATAAATTGAAAATAAATAAATAAATAAATAAATAAATAAATAAATAAATAAATAAATAAATAAATAAAACTGACCCCCAAATACAGCATTCTTCATATTTTTCCCCAGATCTGTTCAAGTGCTTCAGAAGCTCTGAATGATAAAAGACTATTCCCTTTTTTATACTGGATGCTCCCCAAATTAGCGATTCTCTATCCAAGAATTCTCCAACTGCTCCTCCATTTTGGATGGTCTTTCATTGGTCTATTTGCTTCAGATACAGAGGGTGGAGTGAACTTCATGAGGACTTTGACACCTCTGCTTGTCAGGAACGGGATTTGTATTGTTATATCACAACTTTTATCGACCCCTGCACGTACAGCAGCCCTCAGGGATGCCATCTCCAAGTGGAAACAAGTCAATGTCTTTGTTCACTTTGCAACCTATTATTCGCTTTTGGACAGAATTCTTCTTTTCCATTCAGCACTTCAAGGTTTGCCAGAACCCATTGAAGGGAAAGTATGGCTATATGCAGGCTATGGGGAAATGCAAATAAGAAGACACACATTTCTCAAATATGTCCATAGTGTTTGGAACTACAGTTTTCAGTGGAAAAAAACACCAAATGATGGTTCCTTCGAACCAGATTTCTTTCTGGAACCACAGTTCACCAATCAGTCTTTTCGGTGTTCTTTTTCAAAAGACAACATTTCTGTCAAAGGCCGAACAAGATGCACTCAGACATCCCCACTGAACACCAAAGTGGAAAGGAACAGGATGTGGAACCAGTATAACCGCCATAATTATGCTATGATGAATACTCTGGCCCATGCCTTGAATGCTGCTTATTCCTCCATATTCAAGAGGAGAAGGAAAGAGGGAGAAGAGAGGCTGGGGACTCGAAGGCTGAAGCCATGGCAGGTATGGGGTCCCGACAAAAATCCATGAAACTTATTTTCTTTGGAGATGGAATACAAAGAAGGAAGGGAACCATTTCAACCGTTTTATGCTTCAAAAGGCCAACACGTTTGACCAACCCAAATCACTTGTGGATAATTTTCCAAAGAGCGGGTATCGTGACATATACATTTTGATATTAAGACAGTGTTAATTTTACGAAGTATATATGCATTTTTCAATAAATTCCAGTCCTTATGAATTTGCGATTAGCATTTTGGAATTTTATGTTCATAAATTTGAAGGAGTCCCTGAGGCCATCTAGTACAACCCCTCCTGCCTGCCGAAATCCCAGTTATAGCTTCTTTAAGTAATGGCTGCTGGATCTTTGCGTTAAAGCAATCAGTGAAGAGGAAACTTGAGCTTCTTCGGTTCACTAGATTAGCTCTAAAATTGTTCCTCCTTTTAGGATGTTTTTCATCTCATTCAGCCAGAATCTCTTCTCTTGTGACTGAGCTCATTTTTTCCATGTCCAACACTCTGAGACAGGGGTGTCAAACTCAAGGCCTGTGGGCCAGATCTGGCCTGTGGGCTGTTTAGATCTGGCCTGTGAGGCTGCCCTGGAAAGAGTGAAGGACCATCCAGCGGTACCTCTACCAGAGAAAATGGAGCTTGGGAGGGCTGCACTTCTGGGCTCCATTTTCGGCAGCAATGGCCTCCTACAGCCGTCTGCGACAGGGGTGAAATCTAAAATTTGTTACTACTGGTTCTGTGGGCCTGGCTTGGTGGGGGGTAATGTGACTGGGTTGGTGTGGCCAATTTTTTTTTTTTAACTTTTAAAACCATTTTTTCTACAACCTCTTCGGCTAAGAGGTTGTAAAAAAAATGCTTTCAAAAGGCTCTGATGATCCCAGCTGAGTTGCCTGATCGGCAGGCAGAGGCTGTCAGGTTTCGATGTCATCTCAAATAAATTGCACTCCCAAACAATTAATCTTTGCTGAAATATTCCCTTTATTGAGTACGACAATCTGACCCCGACATGATCGTAGCTAATACTAACCCTCTGACCCCAAACTCTTCCCTTTCCGTTCCCCAATTCTCATCTTCTCATTGGCCATCTTCCAAGTCCCTCTTCCCAGCTCCTGCCTTCAACCCCAAGAATGTCCCCCTCCCATCCCATCTCCTAGGGGATATTATCTACAGAGAAAATAAGTAGGTGAAAAGTCAAGCCTCGCCTCCTCCACTTTTATGGCAGCAGTAAATGCTGACAGAGGCTTTTCAAAAAAGCCTCTGCCTGCTGAACAGGGAACTCAGCTGGGATCATCAGAGCATTTAAAAGAAAAAAAATTTTTTTTCTTTTAAATGCCTTTGACAAGCCATGCGATCATCAGTTGCCTGATTGGCAGGCAGAGGCTTTTTAAAAAAGCCTCTGACTGCCGATCAGCGAACTCAGCTTGGATCATCAGAGCATTTAAAAGAAAAAAAGGGGGTTTTCTTTCTTTTAAATGCCTGTGACGAGCCGCACAATTATCAGAGGCTTTCAAAAGTAAAAAAAAAAGCCTCTGATGATTATGCGGCTCAGCTGGGCATGGGGGGGTTGCGGGGATTTTTGCTACCGGTTCTCCGAACCACCCGCCTCCACCCGCCTACCAGATTGAGTGATCCGGTCCGAACCGGGAGCATTTCACCCCTGTTCTGCCACCTCGCTTTTCAGATCCCCCCAGCCCTGCCCAGGCCACCACAGGTGCCCATAACACAAGTTACATCAAGCTGGCCATGCCCACCCTGACCATGCCCACCCCATCGTTGTCCACCCAGCCCCCCGAGGTCAAACACAACCCTGATGCAGCCCTCCATGAAATTGAGTTTAACACCCCTGCTCTAGAATAACAGTAAACATCTGTTATTTTTCCTTTGGGGAAAGGAAATGCCCTGGAGTTTGATTTGTGAGGGATGCGTTACTTGGAACCTGACAGGTAACATCTTTCAGCTATTGGAAGAGTGCTGTATTCTCCTTTCTCCAGCCAAGAGATTTTGTCCATTGTAAAAGGTGCTCCCAGATTCCTTCTGATTTTCATCCCCAAAGACCAACATGACTCCTCTCCTTGTTGCCTTTCCTCCAGGCTAAGACCAGCTCCTTTGATCTCTTCCTTGATTTCATTGCCCATCTCTAAAGCTGATCCAATAGTTGTACAATGTCTTCTTAAAGGGGGTGCCTGCAAGGGGACTTTGTACTTGAGTCAATTTCTCTCCAAACCTGCACATTTACTTCTAAGATTTTTATGGATGCATTTGCCCTCTTTCCATGAGCATCACACGGCCAACTCCCATTTGGTTTGCAATCTACTATTTTCATATCATTTCCACAAATATTCTTATCAAGTGTAGTTAGACAGAGATGTGGACATGGACATAGAATTATAGAGTTGAAAGGGACCTTGGAGGTCTTCTAGTCCAACCCCCTACTCAAGGAGGAGACTTTATACCATTTCAGACATATGGTTTTCCAGTCTCTTTTTGGAAGCCACCAGTGATGGAGCACGTACAACTTTTGAAGGCTACTCCAGACTAGCATTTCTGCTTTTAACATTCCTGGATATTTTTGTTCTAGTTCCATTCATTTTTGAAGAAGAATGAGTTTCTTCAAAAGAGTTGCAATCTTTCCCATATGAAAATGTACTTGGACCAAAATGGTGATGTGGCAGCAGATCTGAACATCATAAGCTTGATAGTTCTCTCCAGGGAGGATCCCATTAAAGAGCAACTAGGGGTTTTTGAAAGACAGAGACTTACTATTGATCAAGATGCTATTTCACAACTAAAGTTGCTCAACAAGGTGAATTAAATATTGGTGTCTTTTCTCTGGTTTCCAAAGCCTTAGGGAACATTTCAAGTAGCTAAGCCTATTCACCAAATAGGCTTCAGTGAAAATTGAATTTGGGGAGTAGAATCCTTCTAATTTTTAAAAAATGTTTTAGGAGGCGTCAATATAATTGGCAAAGTGTCCTTTAGATGCGGTATTATGAAACATGGTTTTAAATTGATTGATTCAGCCATGTCCAACTTGGGATGCTGGGTGATGATGGCTATTTTGTGTCCCCTGTGCAAACTAGTATCTGGATAAAACTGCTGAAAGGGGACATCAAGTGCTGGGGATTTTGGTGCTCATGGCACCAACTTGTCTTGTTTCCTTGCTTAAAATTAGCAAAATAGAATGCAAGTCTTTTGGCCACTACCCACGTTCCTGGCAGTGGGCAGAGTCAGCCTGCAATTCTGCCTTCTAAGCACTGCACCAAATCCAACCCTAATCTGTGACAAAGTTTTCCTTTATATCTTAAATGGAAGGTTGTCCTGGTCCACTTACAAATGGGGGTGGGTTTGCAATGATATATGTCTTTTTCTTCTTGTGCCATATCCGTCATCGGATGTTGGTGATCACGTTGGCCAATGTCCGATGATGATTATGGCACAAGAAGAAAGATGATACAATGATACATGTGGTCTAGAATAAACCTTCCCAGATCCCATTGGCCAGAAGTTTCTTTCTTTTTTTTTATTGAAAAAGTTTTCAAATACAAATTTTCCCCCCTTTTTTCTCCCCCCTCCTCCCTAACCCCCCCTCACCACCCGTCTCCCCTGTGACTTCTTCAAAATAAAAACCTAATTCATAACAGATTATATAATATTTTACCATCCCCTTACTCCCTCCTCCAAATACTGACCCTTACTTTCTAATAATATTATTAATATTATTACTTCCCCCTTTTATCATACACTTCAAAATAACATTCTACTATAACATTGTATAATAACTTCTGATTTAACACAGTAATATTGTTATGACTCCCAATTTAATAATAATCTGCCCTTTTTCCTCCCCTATACATAGATCTACATATTAATATAACATTTCGAAACAACCTTCCACTTTAAAACTATATAATAAATCCAAATTTAACATTTACTCTTTTGTAACATTTACTCTTTTGTATATATTAATATAACATTCCAAAGCAGCCTTCCCCTATAAGACTATATAATAAATCCTAATTCAACATCTGTCCATTTCCTCCACTCCCGTAAATACATATCTGAAACATCCCTGTTCTTAAACTAAACAATCATTAAACTAGCCTGTATCCACCCACAAAGTATCCTACAAAATTACCATGTGTAACAATTCTTAATATCTTTATTCTTCTGCCCACCCTACTTAAAAAAAAAATATTCCCTTATATAAATAAAATCAATGACTTTAAACTTATAATCCATATAATGTCTTCTTTGGTGTCTTTCCACTGGATTGTGAACTCCATCACCCATATTAGGGTAACATAACATCCTGATTGCAACAGAATGTTCAAAATCCTCAGTTATCATCTGCCCCCATCAATAATAAATATCTTCATGTATATAAAAAAAGAAAACAACCACCCGAGTGACATTATAATTGTATTCCATATAATATCTGAAATAGTGGATTTCTTCAGGATTATTGATTCCCACCATCATTGGGGTAACGACCAGATCTTCTGCATGCCCCAGCATAGCTCTCTTGCCATGTAGCTCAACATAAACATGATATATTTATCAAAAAAAAAAAAAGAGTCCAAAATAGATAATTCCAGTCCAACAATTTAAGGCCCTTTTCACATCCCAAGATTACAGCATTGCAGAGGTCTGTCACTCTCCTCAGGATAATATTAATACTTCGCCTCCCCTATCTTTTCGTGTATTCAGTCATTTTTTAAATAACTGGCTTCACTGTTGCCTATTTTAGAAATTTTTGTTTTTGCGAGATCTATTTCTTTTTTTCTTGGCTTTTTGTGGATTTGATCTCCATCCCAATCTCCTTTCTACAAATTGTATGTCGTCTGATCGATTTTCATTCTGATTTATAACTTGATCTTGTTGGTTTTGCTTTTGTGACTCATATTTCTTTTCTATAAGTTGTGTATCAACTAATTGATTTCCATGCTTGTCTGTGACTTGATGAATCATCACATTAGAATCCGATGCCACTTCTCTCTTATTTATAGATAATCCAGCTGAGGTATCTAAAAAATCCAAAGGCAATTCATCTACAGAGTCCTCTGTAACTCGATATTTTTCCTTTATTTCCAACTCCTTCTGCTTGTCTTGTGTTGTGCATAGAGATGTTGAGTTCATTTTCAAATTTTTTTGATGAAATTCTTCCGCTTTTTCAACAGTATTTAATTGGTATCTTTCTCCTTGATATCGCAATATTATACCAACTGGAGCATCCCACCTAAATAAAATATTTCGTTTTTTAAGCTCAGTCACCAAAAAACCAAATTTCTTTCTTTCCAATAACATCTTAGGCGGTAGCTCTTTGTATATCCAAATCTTTCTTCCAAACAATTGCAAAGTAGAATTAAAAGATTTTTGCACAATATTATTTCTTATTTCTTTATCTGTAAAATAAATCACCACATCTCTAGGCAGTTGCCTTTGCTTTGCAATCCAGGAGTTTATTCTATAAACTCTGTCGATCCTACAAAATACTTCCTCAGGGTGAACCTTTAAGATCCCAGCCAGAATTTCAGAAGATATTTTCCTTAAGTCATCTCTGTTATTTTCCTGTAATCCTCTCAGTCTAATCGCATATTCAGTGAAATTATATTGCATCATTAAAACTTCTTTTTCAATCCGTTGTTTTATGTTTTCTGCATTACAAGTCTTTTGATCAGCTTCCATTTTAGGTTTTTCTTCTAAGCTATTGTCTTGAATGTTTATCAAATCATTTTCAATTTTTTGTATTTTATTGTCCAAATTATCCTCAATTTCCTCCATTTTAGACTCTAATAAATTAATATTTGTATCCAACTTGATCATAATTTCTGAGAAACCATTAGTCACTTTTGCAATCTTTCGTTGCAAAATATCAAACTTTAATTGCACCAATTCTTTAATTTCCTGCTTAAATTTTTCAAAGTTCTGATTCACAATCTCATCCCTTCTTACAATCTCCTCCAAGAGAAATTCAATTATATTAAAATCAGTTTCCTGAGACTGTAGGTTTAGAACTTGTTCATATAATTTGTAGATCGGGGAATCCCCCCCCCACTGCTTGTTTGTCCGGCTTTGTAAGTCTAAACGCCATATTTCCACACAGACAAACTCTTTTAAGAAAGAAAAGAAAAGAAAAGAAGGGGAAAAAAAGCTTCTTTCCAAAAAAGATCAATATCAAATCTCCAGGAAAGAGAAAACACAAAAGTGGAGCTTTATCTTCAATTGTAGCCAGGAGAATTTTTTCCGCTACTTTGTAACTTAATAGGAGACCGAAGGACTTTCCCTTTCAGCCCCTTCTCAAGCCTCGGCAGTCGCCATTTTAAAAATTCTTTTTTCCTTCTTCAGTAACTTTTATAAAATAAGTGAAAATACTTGTGATTCAGGGTCACAGGTCCAGCTCTCATCCTCTTTAATTGATCTGTTAGTTTTCTTTAATAGGCTTGTTCTCGTCGCCTAGCTCTGCAAAAAAGCAGAGGTCTCCCAAAGCCCGGAGCGGCGGTGGGGGGAAAAAGGGAGCCTCATCTGCTTCGTCCCCAAAAGTAAAAAAAACTTTTGGGGCTTCGCAGAGAGCTCTACCTACCCTCGCCGGCTCTGTCTCGCATTTCCTCATGGAAATGGAGTTTTTTGAGCTGCCTTTCCGTTGTAAAGGCGGCTCTTTACAGGCGATGGGGCTGGCGGTCCCGAGGGACCGTCTGGCAGCGACGAGGAGCAAACCGAAAGCCTCGGCCAGAAGTTTCTTCATCACATTTTTATTCTGTTTCAATAAATCTAGTAAAATAAAAAATTCACAAACCTTTCAGAATAAATTTCATTCTAAACTTTAATATGACTAACGCATCATACTTTAAACTCATGGATAGATGAAGAAAGGAGGAATGTATGCTAATATAACCATATGGAGGAACCACTAATTGTCACGTCATGCTTCAAACTTTTCTCAATTGCTTCTCTCCAGAATTTATTAAATAGAAGTATCCTGTATTACAATGAGATATTCTAGATGCAAGAGGAAGGAACTAAGTGAAAAATATGCCGGTAGTTAGATCCCCTGCAACATTGAGAGTTAGTTCAAAATTTCTTATTTACATTATTTACCTTCTTATTTACTTACCCAAGCAACTATTTGACTAATATTCATGTCTACCTCCATTTTTCAATGATGATTATTTCTAACAAACTTCGTTTGGCATTCCTTGTTTTTTCCTTAGTCTCTGCCTCAGTCCAGATGTGTGGAAAATTGTCATCCTGGATTTTTCAAGCGGGCTCGAGAAGGAGAGCCAGTTTGCTGCTATGACTGTGTTCCTTGTCCAGAAGGGACTATCTCCACTCAGGAAGGTGGGCCACACCAGAGGAAAGGGTGCTAGATTCATCTAGAGCGTTTTGATCAATGTGCATTTTAAAAAAGACATGTCGACGGTTGATAGTTTTGTGGTTCTTAATTTTCAAGGTGCCCAATTTCTTCCATAATGAGAGGGATAAGAAAAAGATCTTGAGGGATGAGGTAGGAATAGATAGAAGGACACAGTGGATTGTGCAAGATCACTTGCATCAGAGGAAACTTCTCTTTTCTTGTCAGTTTGGAACTGTCCTCCCATGTTGACTGTTCTTAGGATCATCTGCATTCTTTGAAATTGAGAAATGATTGCAGATCAATGGCTTTTGCTCCCCAAAACCAAGTTTATATTACAGCCCAAAAGATATATGAATCAATCAATTCATTAATCAGTCAATCTTTATTAAGATCACGGAACCCCCTAAGCAGAAAGGTCTAATTTAGGGAATCATGGAGGGAGAGTGTTTGGCTTCAAGGGATGAGTGAAATACTGTTCTGACCTAGGCTTCCCAAAAGCACGAAGCCAACTCCTCGTCCTTTTATTTAGTTTAAAGTGAATTCCTCTCCAGCAAAGTCCAGTCCAACAGTCTTTCAAGAGATTTCACAACTTCAGACCTTTATCAGGCTTGGAGAGCTTCGAGGCCGATATCTTCCAAATGTCACTCTCTAGCAGAGAATACTTGGCAAGAAGTCAGGAACAGATCTCCACTCTAATGAATTGAACTAATTGTCTCCTGCAAACTCCCCTCCCCTTTTGCTCCTCTTTATTCCCTATGGGAGAAGCCATTCACCATCCATCTGTGGCTTTACTCCTGAGTCGACCCTTGTTCCTTAGCTGTTCCCTTCTCCTGGCAACTCTGCGCATGCTCACACTGGGAACAGACTCCTGCTGTTCTTCTGCCCCACTGATGTCCGACTCTGAAGGCAGCTGACAACTGTCAGACGGCCCTGACTCCATCTCTGCCTCTGATTCAGAGCACTCATCAGAGCCTTCCTCAGACTCCAGGACTGGCCCATGTTCCTCTCCCAACCTCCTCACTGTCCGCATTTTCTTCCAGATCCACTGGCGGGCCACAACAAATACCCACAGAAGACTTGCCATAAAGAAGTGGGAGAGGTCATCTGCATGAAAGAAGGAACATAAATTAAATTATCATTATTAACAATCTGCCTCTTTTATTTTTAGTGCTTTAATTTTTCATATAATGGATTAAACGCAAATATTGTTTATAGCCCAGTTTAACATTCCCAGGTTCAGCATAACCACTATCATAGTTTTCTTTGTTGGATTGCTACTGTGACTTCTGTTTTCTTTTTATCTTTCCAATTTTCTTGGATATTAAGTAATGAAATACCAACAATTACAACAGCAACAAAAAGGGAATACAGTTGTGGTTCTAAAAGGGGGGTGGGGAGAAAGCCTTACTTCCACTATTGGGATTAAAAGGAATCAGAATCAGAAATTAGAATCAGAAAACCAATTACCATATTTTTCAGAGTATAAGAAGCACCTTCCCCCCCCCCTAAAAGAGGGTGAAAATTTGGGTGCGTCTTATACACTGAATGTAGCACCACTGAAAAAAAGCCTCTTAAAGGGAGGTTTCAGAGGCTGAAAAAAAGCCTCTTAAAAGGAGATTTCAGAGGCTGAAAAAAAAAAGCAAAGCGCAAAGCTCATAACCAATGAACCTGTTGCTAAAGTTCATCTCTGGGAACAGCTGATTGGAGGTATTCTGTGAGGGTGATCCACCCACCAATCAGCTTTTTTCTTATTTTCCTCCCCAAAAACTAAGGTGTGTATTATACTCTGGTGCGTCTTATACTCCAAAAAATACACTAATCAATTATATTCATTTTGTATGGTGTAAAAGAATACAGCATGATTACATAAAATTAGAAGAAACAGGATATAAAAATGTGTATCAAAATATAAAACACCAGAACGGTGAATTATTTCAAGAATGCATAATAGAAAGGATGGGTACAATTATGAATAAAATTAAATTACGTATGAACAATTACCAGATTGACTAAACCTATGGCTGGATATCTAGACTCTTTAGCCATTGGGCAACAATGCCCTCAAGATGGTGTATTTAATGCAGGAATCCAAGGAACCTTCTGAGGGGGCATTTCGTAGCAATATGATACTGTATAAAGTTTGTGGGATGTTCCCACAGTCACAGTTAGTATTATCAACCAGCTCCCATTTGTATTTTGAATATTGGCACCTGCCATTCTTGGTCAGTATCATCTGAAATCCAAAGAAGATCTTTCTTGAAAGGTGAAAAGAGATATAAAAGAAATATTACTTTTTGTTTTCTCAGATACTGAAAAATGCACAAAGTGCCCATATGATCAATATCCAACCGAGGACAGAGTCCAATGTATCCCAAAAAGAATAACCTTCCTGTCTTATGAAGAACATCTGGGCATCATCCTGGTCTCTTTCGCCTTACTCTTGTTCCTAACCACAGGATTTATTTTAATCATATTCCTTAAATACCTAGAAACTCCCATTGTCAAAGCCAACAACCGGGACCTCTCCTTCATCCTCCTGGTCTCCCTCCTGCTTTGCTTTTTGTCCTCATTTATCTTCATTGGACAGCCAAGGAAAGCCACCTGTCTTCTCCGACAAACAGTGTTCAGCATTGTCTTCTCAATAGCCGTGTCTTCTGTGTTGGCCAAAACGATCACAGTGGTACTGGCTTTCCTAGCCTCAAAACCAGGGAACAGTGTGAGAAGATGGTTGGGGAAGAGCTTGGCCAACTCCATCATCCTTTCTTGTTCTGCTGGCCAAATTTTCATCTGTGCCTTATGGCTGGGAATTTCTCCCCCATTCCCTGACTCTGACTTAAACTCCCAGCTTGGAGTGATCATCCTGCAATGCAATGAAGGCTCTGTCACCATGTTTTATGTTGTCCTTGGCTACATGTGTTTCCTAGCTGCCATTTGCTTCACTGTAGCTTTCCTGGCCAGGAACCTGCCTGGGGCCTTCAACGAAGCCAAGCTGATCACCTTCAGCATGCTGGTCTTCTGCAGTGTCTGGGTGTCCTTCCTGCCAACTTACCTGAGCACCAAAGGAAAGTCCATGGTGATTGTGCAGGTCTTCTCCATCCTGACCTCCAGTGCTGGTTTGCTGGGCTGTATCTTCTTCCCAAAGTGCTACATTATTACCCTAAGGCCAGATCTAAACACTAAGGAACATCTAATGATAAAAGTAGGGAAATGACTGAAATTGTTAATTAGACTCATAACATTGAATTTTTTTGTTGTAGTTATTGTGCTTTTGTATTTTTTCTTTGCGTCAATGTGAAAATTAAGCTTTTTTAAAACTGAAGCAAATAAACATATGAACAGTATAAGACTAATGAAATTAAATTCCAACATAATCCTCAAACATTTCTGGGGACAATAGAAAAGCTGCTTTATAAACGTAACCATGTCAAATAAACATCGTCTTTGCCTCAAGCAATTTGTGCTGTGTGCTCTTTGGAAGATCCAATCAGGATTTGAACCAGAATTTTCTTCTAATAATATTTCCCAAAAAATGTGGAACAAAGCCAGGACTTGCCTGCCAAGTCTGTTTTTCAAAGAGGAGCTTGCAAAAGAGTCATCTAAAGTTGTTCCAAAGTCAAAATTGGTCCAAGATGAAAGTGTCAGCCAATCCAAGCATGTAAGGTTCATGAGTGAAATTCATGAATAGGGATCATACTTGAGTTAAATGTTATTTCCAGCCAAGAGAAGAGAGGGAATCCAGTCTCTTCTATGGGCTGTCACTCAAGGGTGAAATCTAAATTTTTTTGCTACTGGTTCTGTGGGCGTGGCTTAATTAGTGTGCGGGGCTTGGTGGTAAGGTGGTAAGGTGACTGGGTGGGTGTGGCCAAGTCAATGTCACTCCTTTGCCCTTTTTTAACCTACAAAACACAACACAACACAACTGGCTCACCCACAATGTAAAAGCAGCTGTGCTAGACCCGAAATGGCCCCTGCAACAAGCAGGAACCTCACACAGCCACAAAAAACTCAAAAAACCAAATATCTGCCTCTACCTAGGATCAAACTCACAACCTCCTGATTGTAAAAATCTCAGTTTTCTAAGACCACATGGAAAGCTTTGTGCCCACGTGACACCCCTCCTGCGCGAACTGCACTGGCTCCCAGTGGTCTTCCGGGTGCAATTCATGGTGTTGGTCACCACCTTTAAAGTGCTCCATGGCATAGAACCCGGGTACCTTCGAGACCAACTTCTGCCACCAACAACCTCCCACCGGCCAGTTCGCTCCCACAGAGAGGGTCTCCTCAGGGTGCCATCAGCCAAGTTATGTCGGCTGGTGACACCCAGGGGGAGGGCCTTCTCTGTGGGAGCCCCTGCCCTGTGGAATGAACGGCCCCCGGAAATGCGCAAGCTCTCCGACCTCCATGTATTTTGCTGTGCCCTCAAGACCCTGCTGTTCCGCCAAGCCGGGCTATCAATTTAATGATTTTTAAATTGGGTTTTAAATTTTTGGGATTTTAAATTTCAGCCAAATTATGTAATAATTTTAATTATTTTTAACTGATGTTTGTTTTTGTGTTTTTTAATAGGCTGTACACCGCCCTGAGTCCATCGGGAGAAGGACGGTATAGAAATAAAATTATTTATTTATTTATTTATTTATTTATTTATTTATTTATTTATTTATTTACTATTGATTAAGATGTCCTCTACATGCTAAAATATGAAGCAATTATGAAGCTGATTCTGCACTGTCCCAACATGTGATGCTGAGTGACATATTTTTAGGACATAGGTCATGGGTCTTTTGTGCATCTTCTGCAATCTGGTATCGCCATAAAACTGACGAGAGAGGCCCTCAAGTGCTGGCAATTGTGGTACTGATAGACTCAACTTTGCTTGTTCCTTTTTCTAGAATAGCAAAGGAGAAGGCAATTCTTAAACAGTTCCCAAGTTCAGGTTTGGACTGAATCCAATGAAACTCAATCAAGACTGGATTCAAAGACCTTCTTGGTCCCTTTGGCAAATATGCTTCGGCATCCAAATTGTCCTAACTGGGGACATTGTCCCCTGAAAAGGAAGGTCCATTAGTCAGTAATGTTTTTAAGCAGTCCAGATGTGGCCAGAATTATCCATGGTTTCCTTTCACCCCACTGGGATAGAGCAATAGGCTTTCTGCTCTTTTGAAGGTGGTTAAAGGATTCTCTTTACCTGAAACCACAATGACTGGCTTGATGTGAGATAAAGTCCTGACCCAGAAAACTGGAACAATGAAGCATGACTTTCATTCAGAGAAAAGCCCTTCCTGATATTGCAAGTTACAAGCAACAATCTGCATGGAAATATTACTTAGATTTGGCCTTTGGCTTGTAAGAGGGCATTTCGGGGGCCGCCAGTCGGCCAAACAATGTCGACTGGCGGCCCCCAGGGGTAGAGCTTTCTCTGTGGGGAGCACTTGCCCTCTGGAACGAGCTCCCCCCGGAGATACGAACGATTCCAGATTTACGTATTTTCTGTCGGGCCCTCAAAACCTTTTTATTTCGTCAAGTCGGGCTGGCCTAATCTCTCCAATTGTGTATTTTAATTTGGATTTTTAATGGGGGATTTTAACTGTCAGGCCAAATTGTTTAATTCATTTTAAAATTGTTTTTATATTTTGTGTTTGATGTTTTTTTACTTCTGGCTGTTCACCGCCCTGAATCCTTCGGGAGAAGGGTGGTATATAAATTTAAATATTAAATTAAATTAAATTAATTTCATCTGAAAACTCTTTGAGTGATATTGTTTATCAGGATTGTTTCTCTGGGCAGAAATGAGGCTCCAAATTTAATTAATAACAAACATGGGTCTGTCTTTTATAGCAATTTGTGTCACCTAATTGCAATTTTTCAGCTGAAAGGATCTTGTCTTGGATATCTAGCTGGGCCTTAGAAATAACTTTTGCCAACAAGGGGTTCATACTTACATTCATCTCCCACAGCAAAAGATGTTTGACTCTTTGAGGGACACGTTCTCATGTCCTTATCTCTATATCATCTAATTACAGTTTTAGAAACTAGGCACTCACATTTAGTCTCCAAGATGGCAGCCATATAAATGGAAGAAAAAAAAATTACAAATAAGCAAAGAATATCTCCTTTTAAGTTTGACAGCTCTAATTCTAAGGGCTTTTTCCTATGTATCTTAACTGAGAAACTATTTTAGACTACAATGGTACCACAGTTCTCATGGTTAATTGGTTCAAAGAGGAGCAACGAGTTCTAAAAATGATGAGTGCCAAACAAACCACATGACTTACCACATAACCCTTTAATTTGGCCAGGATGGACTTCCTGTCTGTTTCTTTTCTATGTCAGTAACCTTCCTGGCATGGCTGATTTCCTTTCCATTCTCTATGGCCTTTCCCCTTTTCCTATCACAGCTCATCGAGTACCAAGCAAACAATGAGTACTGGGATAATGTTTCCACATCAAAATGAGTCAAGTACCAAATTTGATGAGTTTTGAAGCTGTCGAGTACCGAGGAACCACTATACTGTACTTTGAAAGGGGAGCAGCTTTGTAATGTTTTATGTAGTCTCAAAGAAACCTTTGCAGATCGTACCAGTCATAGGGGTTTTTTCCCCCCTTCACTACAGTTTTATTCTATTTTCATAAACCTAATAGAATAAAACTTTAATAAGTCTTTCAGAATAAATTTTATTCTAAATTTGAATGTACTGTACATTAAAATTATGGATATATGAAAAATGGAGGAATTAATGTTAATACAGTTAATACAGCTATAACAAGGAACCCTTTGTTTGACAATTGATGCCTACATCTTTTTTTAAATTCCATCTCTCCAGACTTTATTAAGTTGAAAAGTCCTTTATTGCAATGAGGTATTCCAAAAGCAAAAAAGATGAACTAACTGAGAAACCTGTCAGTTGTCTTGTCAGTTGTTGCATCTCCTGCAACTATTTGGAGCAAGTTAGAGAGTTATCTAAATGAAGACTCTTTGGCTAATGTTCATATTTGCCTTTATTTTCTATGAATGTTTAGTCCCAACATATTTTCTTTGGCATTCCTTGTTGTTGTTTTTTTCTTTTCTTTTGAATAGTCTCTGCCTCAGTCCAAATGTGTAGAAAAATGCCATCCTGGATTTATCAAGTGGAAGCGAGAAGGAGAGCCAATTTGCTGCTACGACTGTGTTCCTTGTCCGGGGGGGACAATTTCCACTCAGGAAGGTGGGTAACATTAAAAAAGAAAGAAGGAAAGAAGGAAAGAAGGAAGGAAAGAAGGAAAGCAGGAAGGAAGGAAGGAAGGAAGGAAGGAAGGAAGGAAGGAAGGAAGGAAGGAAGGAAGGAGGGAGGGAGGGAGGGAAGGAAGGAAGGAAGGAAGGAAGGAAGGAAGGAAGGAAGGAAGGAAGGAAGGAAGGAAGGAAGGAAGGAGGGAAGAAGGAGGTCTTGTGGAAGAGGATTCATCCAGAGTATTTTCATGGAAGTCAAAGTTAAGAGACAGGTTGAAGCTCAACGGTTTTCTTTATTTTAAAACGGCACAATTTCTTATCTAATTAGAAGATGAGGAAGATGAATGTTATATGGGAAGAGATAACAGGGTGTGGCAGATTGGACAAGCTTTACAAGATAAAATATTTGTTCTGGTTTTTTTGGTTTGGATGTTCCCTTCTATCAGTGGTGAAATCCAAAAATTTTTATTACCGGTTCTGTGAGCGTGGCTTGGTGGGCGTGGCAGGGGAAGGATACTGCAAAATCTCCATTCCCTCCCCACTCCAGGGGAAGGATACTGCAAAATCCCCATTCCCTTCCCACTCCTGGGGGAAGGATACTGCAAAATCTCCATTCCCACCCCGCTCTGGGGCCAGCCAGAGTTGATATTTGCCGGTTCTCTGAACTGCTCAAAATTTCTCCTACAGGTTCTGGAGAACCTATCAGAACCTGCTGGATTTCACCCCTGCCTTCTATATATTTTGACTCCTAGGAAGATCAGATTTTTTTGAAACTTAAGGAATTATTTTAGGATAATTATTGGAAAGATTATTACAATGGAATCTATATGGGCTTCCCCTGTGAGGATCACTGGGAAGGTATTGTTTGTCCACAAGGACATGCTGTGGACAGTTATAGGGACACCTTATCCAACTCATATTACCACTGCTTCCATTAGCCATACTATATTATTTCCCTAACTAGTTTTCTATGCCAGTTTAGTAGATTTTACAAGATAACATCCTCTGAATCCAGTATATTAAGACATACCACCCTGTAGGACTCAGTATGCATAGCTAGAAAGTCCCAAAGGTGCATTTTCAAGAGGCAGCTGGACTTTCTGATTTTCCTTTGAAGACATTTCACTTCTAATTCAAGAAGATTCTTCAGCTCACCAGAAAGTCCAGTTGCCTCCTGAAAAAGTACCTTTGAGACAACCACCACTCTGCTAAACAAATAATTCCCTCAACACTTTCAAACTATTCACTAAATCTGCATTACTATTAATCTTCTCATCGTTCCCATCACCCATCTCCTCCCACTTATGACTGTAACCTTACGAGTTATGACTGTATGACTGTAACCTGGACATACGAAGGATCCCCGACCTCCGCGCCTTCCGTCGTGCAGTGAAGACCCTGTTATTCCAGCAAGCCGCTCTGATGGGATAAATGATTTTAATTTGGTTTTAATGGGGTTTTAAAAATTGGTTTTAAAATGAGAGTTTTAAATTCGGCCTATGATTTAATTATTTTAATCTGCTTTTAAATTCTATTTTTGTACATTGTTTTTATTATGGCTGTTCACCGCCCCGAGTCCTTCGGGAGAAGGGTGGTATATAAATAAAATAAAATAAAATAAAATAAAATAAAATAAAATAAAATAAAATAAAATAAAATAAAATAAAATAAAATAAAATAAAATAAAATAAAATAAAATAAAATAAAATAAAATAAAATAAAATAAAATAAAATAAATAAACAAACCTTGTTGCTGGTATCCTTAAGATTTATATTGACTGTTTCCCTATGACTATCATTAAGTGTTATACCTTATGATTCTTGATGAATGTATCTTTTCTTTTATGTACACTAAGAGCGTATGCACCAAGTCAAATTCTTTGTGTGTCCAATCACACTTGGCCAATAAAGAATTCTATTCTATTCTATTCTATTCTATTCTATTCTATTCTATTCTATTCTATTCTATTCTATTCTATTCCATGACATGACATGACATGACATGACCTGGATGACTGAGAATCTCAATAGAAATGTCTAGAAAGAACAACTGATTCATCATTAACCTCTAATGCTGTATATTTCAAGGAAGGTTCTGCATGTTAAAACAAAATCCCTGGGTCCTAAAAGTCCTTCAAATTCCATCTCTCTCTCTCCCTCCCTCCCTCCCTTCCTCTCTCCATCTCTCTCTCTCTCTCTTTGTCCCCTTCTCCCCCCTCCTCTCCCTCTCCTTCTCCCTCCCTCCCTCTCCCCCTCCCTCCATCTCTCTCTCTCTCTCTCTCTCTCTCTCTCTCTCTCTCTCTCTCCCCCTCTCCCCCCTCCTCTCCCTCTCCTTTTCCCTCCTCTCCCTCTCCTTCTCCCTCCCTCCCTCCCTCCCTCCATCTCTCTCTGTCACTTATAAATACCTGACCTCGTGCCCACACCAGGGGGCAGGGAGCTGATGAGGTCGACTCCCAGGGTCCACCCTAACCCATTGACCCCTCCTTACCTTAGCTCTGCCCCACAGGTACTTAAGGTCCAGCCATGCAGTCCAGAGCCAGTTCCAGTTCAACACCTGTAAGGAAGAGACATGTTATGAATAAAGATTCTTAACTAAATAAATACTTGTGTGATGGAGTTATTGGGCTTGATCCTTGAACACCTTTAACAAAATGGTAGCAGAAGATGGTTAATTAGCCCAAACCACTCCAGGATATGCCAAGGAACTCCAAGCCGACAGGAGCAACGAGCAGAGTGAATACCAGGGCATTCACGAAGAAGATGGCAGAGCAACTACTGTCAGCAGGAACCATGCAAGCAGAGATACCAGAGGCGAGTGACCAGCTTTCCAACCCAGGCACACCAACCAGATCTAACAAGGAAGAAGAGAAATCCGAAAGCACAGCATGCGAGGATAGCGACCTCAAAAGGAAACTCCTCGAGCTAATAAACTCAGCCCCGACCATCACAGATCTCATCGCGGAATTCCGGAGCCTAGTTGAGGACTGTGGAGCAGTGACTGAGGAAGATGAGGCTGAGCCAGACTATGCAACCGAAGACGCGGTAAGAGACGATTGCCCCTGCCAGAGACCCACCAAAAAGGCCAAAAAAGAATTTGCGCCCTTTTTGTGGTGGCCATCTTGGATGGTGACATCACCAAAGATGGCCGACCAACCACCAATAGATTCCTGAGATTTAAATCTCATGGCGGGAATCGGGGCCTACACCGGGGACGACCCAAACGACGGGGACGACTCAAAAACAAAGCCCATGAGCTCGCCTACTGAGCTCGAGATCGATGGAGCCATAAGACTACTAACCGCGGCCTTCGGAGACAAAATAAAGCTACCGGATGCATACTCCGGAGCCAACAACTCCAAGTCACATTCCTAAAGGAAAATTTGTTGTTTCTAATTACTGATCCCCCTGAAAAGCCATGGACCTTTGATTTAGATTGTATACATCACAAGGCATACTACATATTAATTGCCAGTATTTACCCCAGTATTTACCCCAGTATTTACCCCAGTATTAGCCACCACCTAACAGTTTCAGAGGTGATACACAAAATGCACAGCTTATTCTACAGCAAGAGCATAGCAACTACCACAAGAATCTCTAGGGAGTTCCACTCAGTCAGGCTCAAGGCAGGGGCCTCCATGAGTGAACACCTATTAACATTAAATGCCACTAGGGCCGAACTAACACAGAGGGGGGAAATCATAAGTGAAGGAAGCATAATCAGTATCATTATCAATTCACTGGACCCCAGCTGGGACAGTTTCATTACACAATTAGATAGCCTCAGCCTAGAAAGACTTACATTAGAGACTTACATTAGAGCCTTGGCGGTACAGTGGTCTAAAGCACCCTGTTATTAAGACCAGCTGCCTGCAATTACTGCAGGTTCGAATCTCGCCAGGCTCAAGGTTGACTCAGCCTTCCATCTGTAAATTGAGGACCCAGTTATGGGGGCAATAAGCTGACTTTGTATAAATATACAAAAGGATGAAGGCTATTGTTGAGCACATTGTAAGCCACCCTGAGTCTCTGGAGAAGGGCTGCATATAAATCAAATTAAAAAAAAAAAACTAACCAACAAACTCATTGCTGAGGATAAACTAAGGAGGGACCGCTCACTAAGCTGCAGGGAACAGAGACCAGCAAGAAGAGTGGAATTTCAGAGCAGGGGCCACAATATAACTGAGTGTTTCCTGTGTGGTTCTAGAAGTCACTATAAGAGGGATTGCCCTAGAAATATGACGGACAGGGATCGAACACATTGTAGGGATAGGCCAGAGCACAAGGCAAGATTTCATGACAGACATTCACCTGACAACAGACACAGACGTAGAGATTCCCCCAGCCCCAGAGATAGAAGAGGACACCGGGATAGTTCCAGGTAGAGCCAAACCGGGTCACTGTATGGACTGGGGGACCAGGGACATCTCACTGACCAGGGCAAGAAAGAGGATACATGGCTGTTAGATTCAGGGGCCACAAATCATACCATCTACGATCAAAAATCACTCACCTCATTCACCAAGGAGAGCTTCATAATAAAAGTGGCAAACCAAAATAATGTTCAGGTAACAGGAAAGGGGAACACATACATGCCAGGGATAGGAGTAATAGAGGGGGTACTACTCGTACCAAATATACCATACAACATACTCGCCACTTTAAAACTAAGCAGGGACAACAACGTTGAGATTACATTCAAGAAAGGAGAAGTACACATAACCAGGGGAGGCAAAAGTGTAGGAAGGACGGTAGTTAGGGGAGGCCTACCATACTTCCATCCAGATAGCGACACCCACCCAAGGGTGAACACCAATCTCAAGGTCAAGCCAGACACTACAGACAGTGGAGATGAAGGGGGCAACAGTAAGGAAGTAGAGGGGGTCAACCACGAACACACACCCGATGGCCCAAGTGGCCATGTGTCACCTAATAGGAGGAAACCATCAATAGGGAAGCCAGTGCATGACAATTGTGCACACTTATTGCATAGGAAGTTGGGACATATTAGCTTTCCAGTTATACAGAAAATGATGAACTGTTCCGAAGGCATAAAATTAAAAAACTGTGAGAACTATCTCGAGTGTTCTGTATGCAAATGCTCAAAACTAAAGACAAAACCCAGGCCAAAAAAATTGATGCACACCACCAATTCCATTTTTCAACTCATACACATGGACCTAGTGGGTCCACTAAAGCCATCCATTAAATACAAGAAGAGATTTTTCCTGACCATAGTTGACAACTTCAGTCTTTATGGGTTTGTGTACACCCTAAAACATAAAAATGAAGCATTCCAAAAATTCAAGGAATTTTATGCAACACAACACTAGGATCAAACAAATAATGACCGACCGCGGGTCTGAATTTCTATCAAGCTATTTCTCACACTGGTTAAAAACACGTGGGGTATTACATTAAACATCTTCGCCATTCTCCACCTTCCAGAATGGCATCGTAGAATGAAAAAATGGAACACTGAAAACCATGATGAGGTGCGCCCTAGAGGATGCGGGGTTAGGACAACACTTTTGGTCAGAAGCACTCATATACCAAAATTACACATTAAACAGACTATGGTCCAGCGTATTAGACAAAACTCCATATGAGTTAATGTACAAGAGAAAGCCACAGGTAGCACACCTACACGTATTCGGGGTTACAGCTGATGTACACATCCCCAGGCAATTATGACACAAGGACGACAAAGTATCTAGGAGATTGAGGTTTATGGGGCATGAACCGGGGACCAAGGGATTCAGGTTTATAGATAGTAACAACAAATTTGTAATATCCCAAACAGCTGTTTTCCATGAGAATGCCAACTGGTCTAAAATACATCTCAATGAGGTATTTCCCAGTAGGGAGAGACCCAACAACAGCCTAGAGGGGGCAGAACACACTACAGAAGGGGACATAGGACAGGAAAAGGCCAAACCAAAGAGACAGGGGATACAAGTCAGAGAGTGGAAAGAGAACCACCCCAACATTAAGCTGGACTCACTCACAGAGAAGGAGGCCAGGTACTTCCATGATGCATTGACCAGCCAGGCCAATTAGGACAAACAGGGCTAAAGCACCAAAGAAACTAGAGGACTACGTCCTAACTATGCACACTAATCAACTAACCCCAAACACCTACGAAGATGTGTTAAGGTTACCAGAGAAGGAAAGGGCAAAATGGGAACAGGCCATGGAGCGGGAGATGAATAGTCTCAGGGAACTAAATGTATACACCCCGTCCGAAGTCCCAAGGGATAAGACTCTCATAGGCACCAGGTGGGTTTACAAGATTAAGGCATTGGAGAACAACAAAGTCTTATACAAGGCCAGGCTAGTAGCGCAGGGGTTCGCACAAAAATACCCAGAAGACTACACAGAGACATACTCTCCCACAGTCAGGGCCGAGAGTGTAAAGTGCGCCCTGGTGATAGCGTCCATCCTAGGCCTAGAAGTTCACCAATTCGATATACAAACCACTTACCTACACACTGAGCTCGATAAAGAAATTTATGTCAGAGCTCCCCCCAGCAAAAACACAACAAAGGGAGAAACCTGGATCCTAAACAGAAGCTTGTATGGACTGAAACAATCAGGGAAATGATGGTATGAGTGTTTATCCAAAATCTTGAGGTCCATGGGGTTCTCAGCCACATCAGCGGACAATTGTTTCTTCATTAAGAAAGTAAATAATTCCATTGGATACGTTCTAGTATACGTGGACGATATATTGTACATTAGTGACCAGGCCAGCAAATGCAATAATTTTGCTGATGAATTGGGAAAACATTTTTCACTGAAAATATTAGGCAAAGTCAACAAATACTTAGGGGTACAGATTACAAAAACTAACAAGGGCTTCCGGCTTTCATAAAGGGACAAAATACTAGAACTCTTAGAGAAATGCAATATGATTAATGCCAAACCTTGTGAGACCCCAATGCAACCGGACTTTTTAAAGGACATGTATAATGAAGCGGAAGCGTTCAAGAACAATACACTTTACAGATCCACCATAGGGTCACTACTGTATATTGTGAATTGGACAAGGCCCGACATCGCCTTGCCGGTTAACTTACTATCCTGACACGTAGGTAACCCCACCATGTACCACTGGGAGGCTATCAAAAAAGTACTGAGGTATCTGAAGCACAGTGTTGATGCTTACCTATCTTTGGAACCAGAAACATCCACAAAACCCACACTAACCTGCTACGCTGACACTGATTGGGCTGGGGACGTGAAAAGTAGGAAGAGCACATCAGGTTACATGTTCTTCCTCAACAACAGCCCAGTACATTGGTACACGGGTAAGCAGAACTTGGTAGCCACCTCTACAACAGAAGCCGAGTACATATGCCTATCCAAAGCCACCAATAACCTGGTCTGGTTTGACGATCTACTCACCAACGTTTGGGCCGAACCTACCTACCCAATCACTATCCATGAGGACAATAAAGCTGCCATTGAAATATCAAGAGCTGACGCAGTGGGTCAGAGGTCGAGACATGTCGACATTAAACATAAGCATGTCAGGCAATTTTCTAACATTGGGTTCATAGAAGTCATACACTGTGACACTGAAGAACAGACAGCTGACATACTAACAAAACCTTTACAAAACAAACAGCATGCATACCTAACATCCAAACTGGGCATTCTTTCATAGGTAACCCTTTATGCCTACATCACCTATTGTCACCCAGGTCAGGCATTTAGAGGGGTTTTTGTCACATATAAATACCTGACCTCATGCCCGCACCAGGGGGCAGGGAGCTGATGAGGTTGACTTCCAGGGTCCACCTTAACCCATTGACCCCTCCTTCAGAATTGGAATGAGACGTAATAAAGGAAAGAAAAGAAACGTTCTGGTTAAATTTGCAAGTATAAACAATAAATTGAAAATGATGTCAAAAATTAGAGAGGATGGAGATAAGATTCTTCAAATAGAAGGGGACAAGATAGAGGTTTACCAGGATATTTCTCGGGAGGAAGGTATATGGAGGCACACTTTAAAGCCAATTACAAAATTATTGAGAAATAAAGGCATTAAATATAATTGGAGATTCCCACAACAATTAAAAACTTTTTATAATAGAAGAATGCATACAATTGATACTAAAATTGATCCTGTTGATTATTTGAATAAACTTGGGCTGATTGAGAAAGAAGATGATGTTATTAGTATGAAAGCTGAATTGCTTCAGATGGGTGGATATGGAGTGAGGAAGGAATTAAATCTGGATAAGGAACAAGGAGCTGCAGCTGGAGAGGGCCCAGAACTTAAAGCTAAACTACAACATAAAAGAAAACCAACAAAAGAGCGGTTGGATTTTCAAAAAAAAGTAGAGAAAATGGAGGAGAAAATGTTGGTGAAGAAAGTGAGATGGAAGATCAACTTGGTTCTGGGCCCAACTCAAGTGATAGATCTGAATGCCGAAAAGAAGTAATAGAGTAATATTAATAGAGTAATAGAAAGAAAAGAAGCATAAGAACAATGCCTGGAGCTAGAGATGGCTGGGTTGACAGACACATTCCCTCTCCCCCATTCTTGGAAGACAAGGTGGCTGGAATTGAATGAAGGCGATGGGGGAAGAAGAAAAATTGTTTTGTTTTTTTTTTATTTGTTATTGGTGGTGGGTTGGGGAAAGATTAACAGTAGGAAGGAGGAGGAAGAAATGGAAAATATTGAATATAATGATGGGTGTGATAAAATTATGTCATGGAATGTTAAAGGCACTGGGAATCAAATCAAAAGAAAACATTTAGAATTAAAAATGGGAAGGGAGTCACCTGATATAATCTTTTTGCAAGAGACTCATCAAAAGTCCGAGGATTCAAATAAGTTGTATATAAAAGGAATACAGTTCTATGAGAAAGAATTTGGAACCTCGAAATCGAGAGGGGTCGCAACTTTAATTTCAAGTAGAGTTCAATTTGAAAAATTAAAAAGTGTACTGGACTCCGAAGGTAGATATTTGATAATTGTTGGTAATATTAACGAAGAAACTGTAACATTGGTTAATATTTACGCACCTAATGAAAAACAAAATGAATTCCTGATGAGAATATCAAAAATACTGCGGAAAGAAAGTAAGGGCA
Source organism: Pituophis catenifer annectens (assembly GCF_029215685.1). NCBI lineage: Eukaryota > Metazoa > Chordata > Lepidosauria > Squamata > Colubridae > Pituophis > Pituophis catenifer. The sequence goes on along the minus strand of NW_027256882.1, from coordinate 9,481,864 downwards.
GACTGATTGTGGCGGGTGACTTCAATCTTATTTGAAGTAAATATGATACTACTAATGTAATACGGTATGGTGATAATGTTCAAATGAGTATAATAGATAATTGGATGATAGAAAACGGAATATTTGATACATGGCGGGAAATTACAGGTCAAGAAAGGGTTTATGTCAGGCTTCGATGCTATCTCAAAATAAATAAACTTCCAAACTGCCAATCTTTAAGGAAATTTTCTCTTTATTCGAGTACAGCAACCGGATCATGACTCTGCGTGGTCAGTACTGACCTTTGCCCCCCAATCCCTCCCTTTCCGACCCCCAATTCTCTGCTTCTCATTGGATATCTTCCAAGTCACTCTCCTGATTCCTTTTCCTGTCAGTTTACAGGAATGTTTCCCCCCTCTTCATCTCCAAGGAGACCAAAACTTCAAAGGGATTTAGCAGGCAAAAGTTCAGGCTTCATCCTCCCTTTTCTATGTCAGCGCTGAGACGCTGACATCTGGCCCCTCTCCCTTCACTCTCCCAGTGAGGCCTGCGCGAGACAAACAACAAGTTTATTACCTTATCCCATCCGAGGGTGTGTCCCACCCCCTCCCGGCTTATCCGGGTGATCTGCATGGAATTTAGCTATGAGGCGGTCAGCTTGAATGTTTGTGCTCTTCACCCAGGAAGCTTCTGACAAGGGGTAACCCTTCCACTTAATTAAGTATTGGAGGCACCCTCTGTGCCACCTCAAATCAAGAATTTGCTGTACTTCATAGTGGGTTTGGCCTCCAACAATCAAGGGCCCTGGGGGATCACGTGGCACTGGCCTTAAAGTTGACCCTACCACAGGCTTCAGGAGGCTACTGTGAAAAACGGGATGTATTCTCCATAGTAACCGGGGCAACTGCAATTGTACTGTAACCGGGTTGATTATTTTTACTATTGGAAATGGTCCTATGAATTTCGCCCCAGTTTTCTGGTCGGGAGTGTGAGTCTTAAATACTTGGTGGAGAGGTAGACCTTCTCCCCTACTTGGAACGGCCTCTAGGGGGCTTGGTGCTTATCTGCTTGTTTCTTATAAGACCGTGCCACCTTGTCTAATGCCTTCTTGACGTTCTCCCAGGTTTCTCTCAGCATTGCCATCCATTCGGTCAAGGTAACTGAGGAAGGAGGCTCCCTTGGGTACTGTGGCATGGGGACGAAATCCATGCCGCTCACTATCTTAAATGGGGTTAGTCCTGTACTACCGTGGACAGCATTGTTATATGCGACCTCCGCAAACGATAAGAGGTCCGCCCAGTTCGATTGTTGGTAGTCAACATAGCACCTCAGGTACTGCTCTATCATGGCATTCAATCTCTCCGCCCCCCCATTGGTGCTCGGGTGAAACGCTGAGCTGAGGCCTTGGGATGATCCTATGGATCGAAGGAATTCCCTCCAGAACTTCGCTGTAAACTGGACATCTCGATCGGAGATGATTCTTCTGGGTACTCTGTGCAGGCGGTAGATGTGTTTTACGAACAGTTTGGCCAACTGGCGGGCTGAGGGTAGTCCATTGCAGGGTATGAAATGTGCCTGTTTGGAGAATAAGTCTATTACAGTCCAGATCACTGTGTTTCTGCTGCTCCTCGGAAGGAGCTGCTCCTAGCAGCTCCTTCCGCTGCTATGGACTTCATAGTCCATAGCAATCTCCTCCCATGGCCTTGACGGTTCAGCTACTGGCTGCAGCAGCCCAAGGGGCCTTCCTGGTCGGGTTTTCATCGTGGCACAGATGGTACAACTTTTTATATAGCTGTCTACATCTTTTCTCATGTGGGGTCACCAAAATTGTCTCCGTGCTAAATGCAGAGTCTTTAGGAAACCAAAATGTCCTGCTGGTTTGACGTCGTGACTCCTCTTGAGGACCAGGGTGCATAGAGTCTCTGGGACATAAAGTTTCGTCCCTCTCCATGCTAGGCCATCTCTCTTTGTCAAGAGATGTTGATTGTCTTGGAACCAGGGGTCCACCAATGTTTCTGCCTTGAGCCTTGTCATCAGGTCACTTGCTGGTTGCCCCTGCTGGTTGCGATGCTGCTGTCTGGTAGTTACCTGACCCATTCCTTGGGCAGGGATGATGGCATTCACCACCTGCTCCCGTTCACTGTTGTATTGGGGCATTCGGGAGAGGTCATCGGCCAGAAAGTTTTTCCCCCCTGGGATGTGCTTCAGCTCGAAATTGAAACGATTGAAGTATTGGGCCCACTGGACTTGCCTGGGTGATAACTTCCATGGGGTCTTGAGGGCCTCCAGGTTTTTATGGTCAGTCCAAACCTCGAACGGTGTCTGGCCTCCTTCTAGCAGGTGTCGCCAGGTTAACAGTGCCCAACTCACTGCGAACGCTTCTTTTTCCCACGCCACCCATCGTCTCTCTGTGTCGGTGAGTTTGCGGGATGTGTAGGCACAAGGTTGTAGGTCCCCCTGGCTGTTCTTTTGGAGTAGGACTGCCCCTACTGCCACATTGCTGGCATCTGCTTGGATGACAAATGGTTGTTCCAGGTCAGGATGCTTCAAGACCGGTTCTTTTGCAAACATTTGTTTTAGTGTTTCGAATGCCTGTTGGCAGGCCGGGTCCCACTGTAGAGGTTGTCCCGGGTGGGGTTTTGTTGTCGGACTCCCTGTCTTTAGGAGGTCCATCAGAAGTTTGGCAATTCTTGCAAAAGAGGGGATGAATTGCCTGTAGAAATTTGCGAACCCCAGGAAGCTTTGTAGTTGTTTGCGGGTGGGAGGGGGTCGCCAGTCTAGGACTGATTGTACTTTAGCCGGGTCCATCTCTATCCCCTCGTTTGACATTCGGTAACCTAAATAGTCTAGCCGCGATTGGTGGAACTCGCATTTTGACAGTTTGACATAGAGGTTCGCTTTCAGCAGTTTTTCCAGCACTTTACGGACGAGGGTATGTGTTCGTCTATGGTCTCCATGTAAATGAGAATGTCATCTAGGTAGACGAGGACCCTTTTATATAGCTGGTCATGTAGAACTTCATTTATCAATTGCATGAACACCGCTGGGGCTCCCTGTAGCCCAAATGGCATCACCTTGAATTGGAAACTTCCCAGGGGGCAGTTGAATGCTGTCTTCCACTCATCTCCTTCCCTGATGTGTATTCGGTAGTAGGCTTCGCGGAGGTCTAGTTTGGTGAAAACCTTTCCCTTGGCCAGGTGGGCTAGCATGTCTTTCATGAGGGGGAGGGGATATAAATTGTGTACGCAGAACTCATTGATCCCCGAAAGTTAACTACCAGACGCATAGAGCCGTCTTTCTTCTCTTTGAAAAGGACCGGTGCTGCTACCCGCGGTTTGACTGGCTCAATGAAACCCCTTCGTAGGTTCTTGTCTATGTAGTTTTGCATTTCTTGCATTTCACGGGGCGTCATGGCATACAATTTAGGTTTAGGTAGTTTCACCCCAGGGATGATTTCGATGGCGCAGTCGGCATCGCGGTGGGGAGGTAGGATGTCACACTCGGTCTCTCTAAATACCTCTGCTAGGTCTTGGTACTCTTTTGGGATCTGTTCTGCTTCATGGGAGCTGTTGGATGTGGCCCCCAGCTTCTTCACAGTGCCCTTCAGGAGGGGCCCTTGTGTCGATGCCATCTTCTTTTGTTCAGGCGGGAGAAGTTGAGGCTCGAGTGTGGGGGGTGTCTGTCCTGGTTGGAGTGGCAGAGGTTGGGGCCCTTTTGCTATCCTCAGTCTGAGGGTCCCCTCTTGCCACCAGATGATTGGACCCCACTTGTCTAGCCAGGAAAGTCCCAGTATGACTGGATCGGCCATCTTGGGGGCTATTATGAACCGTATCATCTCCCAGTGATCCCCTAGTTCTAGCTTCACTGGCTCGGTTAGGTGTGTGGCGTAAACTCCCCCTACTATGGTCCCATCAACTTGCTCAAATCGAATTGGGTGGTTAAGTTTCTTAGCTCGGATCCCCAATTTTAGGACTGTGGGTAGATTAATCAGGCACCTAGTGCAGTCCAAATCTATCAGGGCTTGGAAAGTCTCTTGGGTCCCTGTTTTTGGGGCTGTTAGGCGTATGGGGAAAAGGAAAGGGTGGATGGGTCCATTCACCATTGGGTCGTCTTCACCATCATCCTCGCTGTCATACGAGTCGGGGGATTGGTCTCCATCATCAGGGACTCCCCTTGTTTTGGTCAGGTGGGCGAAGACCTCTGTGCCTGGGGGGAGATTTCATGGCACATCGGTGGCTCGCTTGGGGCCCCGTTTCCATCGTGCCTTTGGCTGAGGGTTTGGCCTCAGGCCCGGGGTTCCACACGCTGCTGCTAGATGGCCCATTCCCCCACATCTGTAGCACCTCATTGGGCTCCGCGGAACGAAAGGCCTTTGGGTAACCTATAGTGCCGTGGTTCCTCGTCTGGTATGTGGTCTCGGGTCCGATTGGTATCTTTCCCTGGCCTCTGGTTGCTTTAGCATGTCGCTGGTGTGCAGTCCCCTTTCAACTTGCATCGCCATGCAGAACCATTCGGAGAGTCGGTTTGGGATGTCCCGATAAGCGGTCACTTGGGCGATTCGCTTATCTAGGCTTGTTCTGAAGAAATACACTAGTAGTCGCTCTGGTAGGGGAAGCAAGGTGCCTACGACTCTTCAGAACTCACGAATGTGCTCTTTGATGGGCTTCCCTCTCTGCATTAGGTTTCTGAGTTCGTCTTCCACATAAGAAATTTAAATAAATAAATAAATAAATAAATAAATAAATAAATAAATAAATAAATAAATAAGGGTCCTCCCCTGCTTCCTCGAACCTCGCACGTAATAGTTGCAAGAAACCATCTGCGTCTTGCAGTTGGGGGGCTCTATTCTTGTAGAGGGCTGATGACCAAGTCTTTGCTTCTCCCTCCAGCCCTTCTGAAATGGCATTGACTAGGGCTCTGGGGAATGGATAAAGGTGCCCATAGTGCTCGATATAGATCTCAGCTGCATTGAAAAACTGCGCTACCTTGTTTGGATCCCCATCGAACTTCCCTCTGAACCAGGGTGGCTCCGCCCTCGGTGGCCCCTCCTCCCATAGTGGGGCTCTGTGTGCCTGTCTAGAGTGTTGTTGGGCTTCTTCCTCATTTTTCATTCAGGGGTGGGGGGGGCGAAGCCCTGCTTAGGCTGGTATGCTTGCTGGGCAGAGGAGAAACCCATGGATGTACACTGGGATTTTCTTTCCTTCTGGTGTGTGTGTGTGGGGGGGGGGCTGCACTCCCATCTATGGTGACTTAGTTCAACAGGGTCAGCTGGCCTCCTTCTATCTTTGGGCCTGCATGATGGACCCTCTTCCAGTCTGACGGCACGTTCAAAATCTTGCTTTAACTCCTCCATGGGGCTTTCGAGTGGCAGCTTTGAGGTTTTCTGCTGTCTGGCCTGCTGCCAATCCCATAACCAATCTGCCCTTCCCAATTCACTCAGAGGCTTCCCCTTATCTTTAGTGTCCTGAAAGGGGAACTCAGCTTCTGCAGATTTTGGCAAAGTCCACCAAGGTTCATCATTTTTTCTTCTCTTGGGCTGGAGCATGATTGTCTGTCCTTGGTAATTCTGTGGCAGTGGGGGGGGAAGGGGGGGTTTGCAGCTTTGCTGGGGGAGGGGGTGGCCCCGTTGCATCCAAGCTGGCTGGAGTAGGGAAGGGGAGCTGGTTCACAGCCACTTGAAGTAAACTTTCAGTAGAGAGTTGGCTTTCTGCCATGGCTTCGGAACCTTGGCACCACTCCATCCAAACATTTGGCAGGGAGCTGGAGGGCTGGAGGTTTGCCAGTTTGGCTTGGAAAGTTGTGAGTACTGACCGTCTGTCAGGCTTTGATGCTATCTCAAAATAAATGAACTTCCAAACTGCCAATCTTTAAGGAAATTTTCTCTTTATTTGAGTACAGCAACCGGATCATGACTCTGCGCAGTCAGTACTGACCTTTGCCCCACAATCCCTCCCTTTCCGACCTCCAATTCTCTGCTTCTCATTGGCTATCTTCCAAGTCACTCTCCTGATTCCTTTTCCTGTCAGTTCACAGGAATGTTCCCCCCCTCTTCATCTCCAAGGAGACTGAAACTTCAAAGGGATTTAGCAGGCAAAAGTTCAGGCTTCATCCTCCCTTTTCTATGTCAGCGCTGAGATGCTGACAGTTTATACTTTCCATTCTAAGGTATATAATACATATTCAAGGATTGATTATATTATGGTGTCAAGAGATTTACTTAATAGAGTTGGAAAAGTTGATGTAGGGATATTTAAAGAATCAGATCATGCAAATGTAATTATGGAATTGAATGTATATACTGAGAAAAAAGAAAAAAATTGGAGGTATGGTGCTAAATTGTACAAAAATGAAGAAGACAAAAAAAGAATGATTGAAATTTGGGAGGAAAATTGGAAATGGAATGATAATGATGAAATGAATTATAATGTGGTATGGGATACAATGAAGGCGATTTTTCAGGGTGAAAGTATAAAATTGTCGTAAAAAATATAAAGATTATTAAAAAAATGGAAATGGAAGGGAAAAGAATACAAGAATTAGAAAACGAATTTTCAAGAACTAAAAATAAAAAAATTGGGGAAGAATTGAGACTATTAAAAGATAAGCAGGTAATTGAAGATATTGAAGTTGTTAAAAAGAATTTAATGTATTTGAAAAGAGAATTTTTTGAATTTGGTAATAAGAACTCTAAATTATTGGCAAGGATGGCTAAAGATAAGAAATGTAGAAGAGAAATTGGAATATTAATAGATGAAAAAGGTAAAAGATGTAATAAGAAAAAAGATAAATGTGAGATTGTTAGAATTTTTTTTCAAAAACTTTACTCTAAAAAGGAAATAGATAGTAAGAAATTGAAGGACTTTTTGAAAAAATATGAACATAGAAAAATAGAAATGGAATATAAGGAAAAAATGGAGGGAAGTATAACCCAGCAAGAAATTATAGAAATTATAGAAACGATCCAAAAATAAAATTGGGGAAGGCACCAAATTTTGTAATGGTGATAAAAGGTCTAGGATAGTTTAAAAATTATGGTATCAAAATCAAAAGGAAGGAGGTCTTGGGATACCTAAATTGATTAATTATTATAGATCCTTTCAAGTGAGGACTGTAGTTAAAATAATTGTTGGTCGAAACGAATTATGGGGAAAATTGGAGTTGGGAGAAATTGAAAAATGGGGAAGAATATATTTTATGGAGAATATAGCGGAAAAAATTAAAGTTAGAAATGATTTGTTCAATAGTTTGTTGAAAACTTGGAGTAAATTTGACAGAAAATTGATTCCAGACAGATTACAATTGGGGAATTTGGAAGATGGGGATTTTCCCATAAATTTAAATAGGGAGAGGAAACAGGTGTTAAAAGAGGAAAATCTGGAAGGAATAAAAGAATGGATAAACGTGGTAAGAGATGATTTTTAAAAAGAGGAAATATATGAAAAGTGGAAATTGAATTGGTGGGAGAAGATACAGGTTAATAATTGGAATAAGAAATATAAGGATAGAATGAGGGTAGAAAGGTTAAAAACGGAATTTGAAGAAATAGTATCCCAATTAGGAATGGAAGAAATTGGAATTAAGGGATTGGTCAGTAAGATATATAAAATTATTAATTTGGATAGTAATTTACAAATGGTGATGAAAGATAATTGGGTAAAAGATTTAGAAACAGATATTACAGAACAGGAATGGATTTTGAATTGGAATAGTAGAATAATGAGGACCTTAACAATAAGAATAAAGGAGCATAGTTATAAAGTTATCTGGAAATGGTACCTGTTCCCAATAAGATTATATAAAAAGAATAAAAGTGCTAGCAAGTTATGTTGGAGATGTAAAGTGGAGAATGGGACATATGAACACATGTGGTATGGATGTCGTAAAGTGAAGAATTTTTGGTTACGAATAGAAGAAGAATCTAGTAAAATAAAATAAAAAGAAGGTAAAGTTGGGAGTAGATACCATCCTCATATTAAAGTTGAATGACAAGGTGTTAACAATTGATGAAAGAGAGCTTGTAAGGATATTGGTCATTATGGGACGAATCGTGATTGCAAGATACTGGAAATTGAATATTGAATACAAAATAAATGAATGGTTCAGAGAAGTTTGGAAAATTGCTCTTAATGATAAGTTAACGTGTGATATAAAATTCAAAAAAGGACTATTGAAAGAAAATATATTTTGGAGGATATGGCAACCATTTGGGGACTACGCAATCGGGAACTTGGAAGAAATAATGCCAGTGCCAATGCAAAGAGAATTTTGGAAGACCTGAAGATGAAGAAAAAATTACTCCGCTTCTCCCTATTTTGTATTATACACTGGGTGTGGTTTTGCGTTTTGTGTTTTGTCTTTGATTTAAAACTTAAAAAAAAAAAAGATACCACTCGTCCGTGCCTTGTGCCCCACCCCCCTAATTGCGCTTTACAGCTGATTCGGGTTTTTGGGAGGGCGAAGCGGTCCGTGGACTATCTTTGGCTTCCGTTGCTGTGGCTGCTAATCATGGTTTCTATGTGAGTTGCTGAGATCCGCAGCCTAACCGCTTCTAACAACCAACATTATGAATAAACAAGCCTAAAACAGCCACCGTTGCTAAACCCGAATAGCGTGGTGCTCGTCTTTAGTTAACACGGCTCCAACGAACACTTGGGAATGTCTTTCCCTTCTGGTGAGAGTGTCGAGCAGTACTTTTTTTTACTTTTTTAAAGCATTTTTTTATTATTTATTTTATTTTATTTTATTTTATTTTATTTTATTTCCAATTTATATACCGCCCTTCTCCCTGAGGACTCAGGGCGGTGTACAGCCAAAATTAAGAACATGAAATACAAATATTAAAAACAATTAAAATATATATAAATTTGGCCCAAAAATTAAAAATCACAAACCAATTAAAACATTTAAAAATTTCTTCTTAAACCAGCCTGGCTTGCTTGAAAAGGAAGGTTTTAAGGGCACGACGGAAGGCACTGAGGTCTTGGATTCTCCTTATCTCTGGGGGCAACTGATTCCAGAGGGTAGGTGCCCCCACAGAGAAGGCCCTCCCCCTGGGGGTCACCAGCCTACATTGTTTGGGATTACCTGAACTGGTAGTAAAAAAATGCTCAAAAAGCAAAAAAAAAAAAAAAGTTGGCCATGCCCACCCAGTCATATTGCCCCCCACAAGCCATGCCCACAAAGTCACGCCCACAGAACCGGTAGCAAAAAAAATTACATTTCACCACTGCTTTCTCCATATTAAAATTTAAAAACATTCCACGTTTTCAACCTAGAGTGACACCAAACTCCATAGCACTGGGTGACCTTATCCAGCAGCCCCTGGAGAAAAGAAACCATGTTGAAGAGCAGCAGAAGTCAACAACAATACTGAGTCTTCCTCCAGCATCATTTTCTGGAAGCGTCCTGACAGGAAAGACTACAACCGGTTGAGAACCATGACCTCAGGGGCCTATCTGTAATTTTTCACTAACATGCTGTACTCTGGCTTCTTTTCTGCAAATGGAGCCAAGGAAGGAGTTCATCATCCCCAGAGGAAAAGTTGCTTCCCACTGTAATTATCACCATCCTGCTCTTTGAGATGTCTTCTACTTCTCCAGTAACTGATGTAAACAGCAGACTGAAGCAACATGGAGGGAGGTGGCCTCAAGGAAAGGATAAAGGCTTTAGATCACACTCTGTATTATAGGAATTTTAGGACAGGTAGGGGCTGTGCTGTTAAATGTACCTTTCTCTCTTTTCCAGGTGAAGCTTGGTTTGTCTCTGTCTGAATCAGGAAAGTCACTGGCTTTTATGAGAGGGCTTTTAATTCTTCCTGTTCTTGTTTAGAAACAGGAAAGTTATTGATTCAGCCCTACGAATGATGGACCTCCTGCTTCTGCTTTTGATGCTGCTGTTTTCCCAGCCTGTCTCGGGGAAGCTGAGAATGAAATGCCCGCTGAGTTTAGAGGACCAGGGTGCAAAAAAACCATGGAGTTATTACAGACCAGGAGACCATTTCATTAACATAATCATCGCTACATCAAAACTGGTGCATATAATGCTTCCTTTCAATGCAGAGCCTTCTAATCAGTTTCACTCGTAAGTCATCCAGGATAATGCAGTTGCATTCCCTCTGTTTATAATTTGAACACTCTCATTTTGTTCTCCTTATTCCACTGGCTCCTATATTGCAGCACATGTCCTATCTACTTTCCTGAATCATGTTGATTTCCATCCTTTCTTTGTCTTATTTTGAGGAAAAGACTCAAGTCTAAAGATGGGACAGAAAAAAAGTCCACATTATTTTCCTCTCCCCATTCAGTCTTGAATTCATGATTTGAATACTGTACTGACTTTTGTTTAAAATAGTCATTATTGTGGTTTTCCCCTGCCCAGCTCATTTCAAATAAAACTATTCATTGAGATTTTCTTCCCGATCCTTATAGAAATACAGGATGACTTATTTTTTACAATTGGTTTCTGAGTCACTTTTGAAACATCCTCTTCCTTCTATAGTGATTCCACTTTAATCATTCATTTATTTCTGACCTTGGTTACTGGCCAGATAAAAATTAGTATTGTTACAAATATTGGTACATTTGCAATTCTTAACCTAGGAGGGGGCCTGTATCAATTCCATCTCTCCAACATTCATTAAAATTAAATGGAGGTGGGTGAGTATCATTTGTCTCTGGGCTTGAAGTCAGTGTTGGCTTAAGATTCTGTAGGCTTCAAGAGACAAAGTGGATTACATTGAAAAACAAATATGTTGTTGGTTCTGTTGATGATGATAGAAAAGAGTAGAATAGAGTAGAGTAGAGTAGAGTAGAGTAGAGTAGAGTAGAGTAGAGTAGAGTAGAGTAGAATTCTTTATTGGCCAAGTGTGATTGGACACACAAGGAATTTCTCTTTGGTGCATACACTCTCAGTGTACATAAAAAGACAAGATACATTCATCAAGAATCATAAGGTACAACACAATAATAGTCAAAGGGTACAAATAAGCAATCAAATCATATTAGGAAACAGCCAATATAAATCGTAAGGATACCAGCAACCAGGTTACAGTCATACAGTCATAAGTGGGAGGAGATGGGTGATAGGAATGATGAGAAGATTAATAGTAATGCAGACTTAGTGAATAGTTTGACAGTGTTGAGGGAATTATTTGTTTAGCAGATTGATGGCGTTTGGGAAAAAACTGTTCTTGTGTCTAGTTATTCTGTTGTGCAGTGCTCTATAGCATTGTTTTGAGTGTAGGAGTTGAAACAGTTAATGTCCAGGATGTGAGTGTTCTGTAACTTTTTTCACAGCCCTCTTTTTGACTCGTGCAGTATACAGGTCCTCAATGGAAGGCAGGTTGGTAGCCATGGTTTTTTCGGCAGTTCTAATTATCCTCTGAAATCTGAGTCTGTCTTGTTGGGTTGCAGAACCAAACCAGACAGTTATAGAGGTGCAGGTGACAGATTCAATAATTCCTTTGTAGAACTGGATCAGCAGCTCCTTGGGCAGTTTGAGCTTTCTGAGTTAGCAGAGAAAGAACATTCTTTGTTGTGCTTTTTTGATGATGTTTTTGATGTTGGGTATCCATAGCAATAGCACTTAGACTTATATACCACTTCAGACTGCTTTACAGCCCCCTCTAAGTGGTTTACAGAGTTGGCAGATTGCCCCCAACAATCTGGCTCCTCATTTTACCGACCTTGGAAGGATGGAAGGCTGAGCCAACCCTCAGCCAGCGAGACCCAAACTGCCAAACTGCTGGCAGCCGGTGAACAGCAGAAGTGATGATAATAATGTGATCATTTTTACAGGAGTTTATCTATTGCTCATTCAGAAGTACAATGCTTCATTTCACTAGTCAAGCAAAGATATATTAAAAAATATAACATATATTTTAAGATTGATGATGGTGGTGGTCATGATGATGAAATGAACATTTTTTACACTAGAATATCTTCTGATCAGTCTAAAATCCTACGCCATATTTTTGCTATTCAAATGGTCAGTAAGAATTCCCCGCTCCTGCACAATCTCACACTTGGCTACAACATTCATGACAACTATTTCAGCACTCTTGGCACATCAGATGCCTTGCTGGACATCCTCTCTACAGGAGAAGCCAATGTTCCCAACTACAGCTGTGGAAAGAAGGACAACCAGTTGGCTCTTTTTGATCGAACTGGCAGGGACATCTCCATCCAGATATCAACATTAATAGCCCCCTACAAAATCCCACAGGTTTGTATGTGTGCCTCTCTATCTAGTAAATTGGGTGGATTGGTAGGATGGGTAAGTGAAAAATCCAACTATATCTCCTCTCTGGAATTCAATCAATCAATCAATCAAAATAGAGCTGGAAGGGATCTTGGAGATCTGCTAGTCCAATCCCTTGCTCAAGCTGGAGACCTTACACCATTTCAGACAACTGGATGTCCAGTCTCTTCTTAAAAATCTCCAGTGAGATTTTTAAGATTTCCAGAAGGGAAAGAAAGGGAAGAAAGTCAACCCCAAACAAATATTAAGATATTAAGATAAAGAATGAATTGTTAAACTTTAAAGAATAAAAGAGAACACATAGGAATAAATAGCAATAATTAGAAACACACATACAAACATACAACATATTTTCTTTGAACAGAGTATTTGGCCGGTTCACAAATTTAAACAGTTGTAGGAGGTTAGCACCTACCCCTTTCCTAGAAGAATGAAATATTTTGGGAAATATTAAAAAGGCAGAATATTATATTTCCTTGGATGAGAAATGAAGAAGCATATTTTACAGACAAAGCAGCTCCCACCTTCATGCCCACCACCCTTTGTTAATGGGCCAGAGGCAGAAAGTCAATCCTTTGTCAAAGGACATTTGCAACACCATAGCAACAGAAACTAACACAATGGGCCCCATCAAGCCATGTGATCCTGTCTACCATTAAACCATCTTTCCAAGCAGTCTCCATGTTTCCAGTGTCTTTTTCCCCACTTGGAGCAGAATCCAGAAGGATATTTCTTCCAACACAGTATTTAGTCATTTCAATTAAATTTACAATTTCTATATTTCCTTTTTACCATATTTATACCTCATCTATTTTTTTAAAAAACCAATATTACCCTTCATCCTCATCTATAATCTTAATCAAATTCAATTTTTCCCTTCTATTCTATATTATACCCCTTCGCATTGTCATCTATTTTTATATCCATCCTCACATTGGTTAATTATGTAATACAGTTGTTTAATACAAATTCAACATTTTAATATAAATCAATTAGTTATATAACTATCTTTTTTGTATATTAATCAATATGAACATGAATATTCCAATTATTTCCATGCAATCCAATTTCTTACAAATCAATTAATTATATTTACCAATAATAATAAACCAAATAATTTCCCCCATATATTCCTCCAAACCACAACTTAACAATTTCTGCTTTCTACACAATATACAATTAATAGTATCTCAATTATTACAATTCCCTAGTTAAATAGAGCTTTTTTTCTTTTGTGTTTTAAAATCTTGAACCTCCTCTTGCCCTAAATTTCCCATTGTTTGCAGTTTTGCACCTACTTTTTTTGGTGAGGAAAAAGAAAGAGAAATCTCTCTGCCTCATTTTGTCACGTTACAGCAAAGACCCTGCTTCTTTACTTTCAATTTCGCTTTTCAGCATAGCTAGGGGAAAAAAAATTTGCTCCAGGAATTTACCTCTTTGCAGCTAGCTCTTTGAAGCCCCGCGGCAAGAATTTAAAGTTTTTTTCCATCTAGCCATCAACTGGGACTCCGGAGGCAGCAATAGATTGGGAGTGGGCGGAGTAAGCAAATGGCAACCGGGCGATCCAACAGAGGCAGAGGGTGAGGGTGAGTGAAGTCATGTGGGGGGGCGAGAGAGGGCTTTGGTGACCCCTGTGAAATGGCCGTTCGACCCCCAAAGGGGTCACGACCCCCAGCTTGAGAACCGCTGCTTTAAGGGCTTCTCCTGCACACTTGTGAAGGTGAGGAGGGGCTTTGTGTCCAATGAAAGGGTCTTCTGTAGAAAAGGAAGCACAGATGGAAAGCTTTCGTTTTCTTTATCAGCTTAGCCAAAATAATATTTTCAATGATATACAAATTTCAGGTTTGTGAAAAGAATCCCAATGTCTTATATTATCTAAAGTTTATAGGAAATATATGTTTGTGGAGTTACACTGACCACTTCCATTAATTGATCCAATTCATTTAAAAAGTACAAGCATATTAATCAATATGGTAACTATTTTTTAACCTAATCAGTCCATGATCAAATTCAACACAAAGGACTTGAAGAGCAACAAAGCTCCTGGGAAGGACTTTTTATTGGCTGAACGATTCAAGAAATATCCCAATCTGTGGGATCTGCAATTTGCAGATTCTTCTCCACAAATAAATAATAGATTCGTCTAACAGATATTATGGCTAAAAACAATACCTTGTTCCTCTTGAATAAAGTTCAGAGTGGAAAGATGAAGGAGAACAAAGATTAAGAAGGATTTAGACACAGATAATCCATTGTTGACAATTGGTTTGTCATGTACTGTGTAATCAGAGGTGGTATTCAGCTGGTTTCGGATTGGTTCGGGTGAACCAGTAGTGGAAATCACGTATGAAGTCCTATTTAGGCATGTTTTTGAGACCATGCGCATGTGTTGAAGTGGCATGTGCGCTCAAATTTGTGAACCGGTAGGGAAAGTACCACCCCTGCGTGTAATCACACAATATGTCAGTCAGGGGAAATAAAGGTTTGTTGTCTCCATAAATCTTATTAATACTTATTAATAAAGCAAGATGAAAAGTTAGGGTTTTTAGAAATTAAAGTCAGTTGGTCGAGTTGGATTTATTGAAAGCCAATAACTGACCCCCAAATAGAGCATTTTTCATAATTTTCCCCAGATCTGTTCAATTGCTTCAGAAGCTCTGAATGATAAAATACAATTCCCTTTTTTCTACCGGATGCTCCCCAAATTAGTGATTCTCAACCCAGGAATTGTCCAACTGCTCCTCCATTTTGGATGGTTTTTGATTGGTCTCTTTGCTTCAGACACAGAGGATGGAGTGAACCTAATGAGGACTTTGACACCTCTGCTTGTCAGGAATGGGATTTGTATTGTTATATCACAACTTTTATCAACCCCTGCACGTACAGCAGCCCTCAGGGATGCCATCTCCAAGTGGAAACAAGTCAATGTCTTTGTTCACTTCGCAGACTATTTTTCGCTTTCGGACAGAATTCTTCTTTTCCATTCAACACTTCAAGGTTTGCCAGAACCCATTGAAGGAAAAGTCTGGCTTTATGCAGGCTATGGGGAAATGGAAATAGGAAGCCACACATTTCTCAAATATGTCCATAGTGTTTGGTACTACAGTTTTCAGTGGAAAAAAACGCCAAAGGATGGTTCCTTCGAACCAGACTTCTTTCTGGAACCACAGTTCACCAATCAGTCTTTTCGGTGTTCTTTTTCAAAAGACAACATTTCTGTCAAAGGCCGGGCAAGATGCACTCAGATATCCCCACTGAACACCAAAGTGGAAATGAACAGGATGTGGAACCTGTATAACCGCCATGTTTATGCTATGATGAATATTATGGCCCATGCCTTGAATGCTGCTTATTCCTCCATATTCAAGAGGAGAAGGAAAGAGCGAGAAGAGAGGGTGGGGACTCAAAGGCTGAAGCCATGGCAGGTATGGAGTCTCGACAAAGGTCCAGAATGCGGCCGCGCGGGTGGTTATGGGCGCAACTCGTTGTGCCCGCGTGACACCCCTCCTGCGCGAGCTGCACTGGCTCCCAGTGGTCTTCCGGGTGCGATTCAAGGTGTTGGTTACCACCTTTAAAGCGCTCCATGGCATAGGACCCGGGTACCTTCGAGACCGTCTTCTGCCACCAATAGCCTCCCACCGACCAGTCCGCTCCCACAGAGAGGGTCTCCTCAGGGTGCCATCAGCCAAGTTATGTCGGCTGGCGACGCCCAGGGGGAGGGCCTTTTCTGTGGGAGCCCCAGCCCTGTGGAATGAACTGCCCCCGGAAATACGCAAGATCTCCGACCTCCGAGTGTTTCGTTGCGCACTGAAGACCCTGTTATTCCGCCAGGCAGGGCTATCAACTTAATAATTTTAATTGGGGTATTTTAAATGTTTGGGGTTTTAAATTGGCCAAATCTATGTAATTATTTTAATTTTTAATTATTGTTGTGTGTTGTGTTTTTAAATTGGCTGTACACCGCCCTGAGTCCTTCGGGAGAAGGGCGGTATAGAAATAAAATTATTTATTTATTTATTTATTTATCTATGAAACTTATTTTTTTGGAGAAGGAATACAAAGGAGGTAAGGAATTTTTTTAAAAAATTCCAGTCCTTATGAATTTGCGATTAGCATTTTGGAATTTTATGTTCATAAATTTGAAGGAGTTATACAACCCCTCCTGCCTGCTGAAATTCCAGTTAAAGCTTCTTTAAGTAATGGCTGCTGGATCTTTGTGTTAAAGCAATCAGTGAAGAGGAATCTCTTCTCTTGTGACTGAGCTGTTATTTTTCCTTTGAGGAAAGGACTGAACTTTGATTTGTGAGGGATGCGTTACTTGGAACCTGACAGGTAACATCTTTCAGCTATTGGAAGAGTGCTGTATTCTCCTTATTCCAACCAAGAGATTTTGTTCATTGTAAAAGGTGCTCCCAGATTCCTTCTGATTTTCATCCCCAAAGACCAACATGACTCCTCTCCTTGCTGCCTTTCCTCCAGGCTAAGACCAGCTCCTTTAATCTCTTCCTTGATTTCATTGCCCATCTCTAAAGCTGATCCAGTAGTTGTACAATGTCTTCTGAAAACGGGGTCCCTGCAAGGGGACTTTGTGCTTGAGTCAATTTTTCTCTAAACCTGCACATTTACTTCTAAAATTTTTATGGATGCATTTGCCTTCTTTCCATAAGCATCACACGGTCAACTCACATTTAGTTTGCAATCTACTATTTTGAGATCATTTCCACAAATATTCTTATCAAGTGTAGTTAGACAGAGATGTGGACATGGACATGCTTTTAACATTTCTGGATATTTTTGTTCTAGTTCCATTCATTTTTGAAGAAGAATGAGTTTTGTAATCTTTCCCACATTAAAATATACTTGGACCAAAATGGTGATGTGGCAGCAGATCTGGACATCGTAAGCTTGATAGTTCTCTCCAGGGAGGATCTCATTAAAGAGCAACTAGGGGTTTTTATAAGACAGAGACTTACTATCGATCAAGATGCTATTTCACAACTAAAGTTGCTCAACAAGGTGAATTAAATATCAGTGTCTTTTCTCTGTTTTCCAAAGCCTTAGGGCACATTCCAAGTAGCTAAGCCTATCACCAAACAGGCTTCAGTGAAAATTGAATTTGGGGAGTAGAATCCTTCTAATTTTTAAAAAATGTTTTAGGAGGCATCAATATCATTGGCAAGGTGTCCTTTAGATGCCATGATATGAAACATGGTTTAAAATTGATTCATCTATGTCCAACTTGGGATGCTGGGTGATGATGGCTATTTTGTGTCCCCTGTGCAAACTAGTATCTGTATAAAACTGCTGAAAGTGGACATCAAGTGCTGGGGATTTTGGTGCTCATAGCACCAACTTGTCTTGTTTCCTTGCTTAAAATTAGCAAAATAGAATGCAAGTGTTTTGACAACTACCCATATTCCTGGTGGAGTGAAAGAAGCAAGGATAACTCAATCAAGGGTGGATGCAGTTCCTGTTGATACCATTGGGAATTCAGATTTAGCTTGCCATGGTTGGGCAAGCTTATCTTCTTAAACAGGCCATATATGTCAGAATTTTCCATACTTGTCTTTCATGCCATGGGGACAGGCGAATAGGCCTTCTGCTCCTGAGGAGAAGGTCCAAGGCTTTCAGTTCACATGATATCCTAATGACGGTTCTGATGTGCCCTGACCCAGAAAAGTAAAGCACTGAAACATGACTTGATCCAAAGAAAAACCCTTCTTCATATTGGAAGAAATGAGGGACAAATGGGGGGGGGGAGTTACTTAGATTGGGTCTTTAGCTTATAACCTCATAAGGAACATCCTTGAATGCAATTGTTTATTTTGATTATTAGCTACCTTAAGTCTCTCTGGGAAAAAGGAGTCTCCAAATGTAACTAATAATAAATGTAGCTCTGTATTTATATGCCAGTTGGTGTTACCTAACGGTGGTTTTTCAACAGAAAGGAACTTTTTTTGGATACCCAACTTGACCTTAGAACAGGGGTGTCAAACTCAAGGCCCGGGGTCTGGATCCGGTCCATGGAGTGGTTTCATCTGTCACATGGGCCCACCCTGGAAACAGTGAAGGACTGGCCCAGCGCACAGCCTTCCTGAGCTCCATTTTCACTGGCAATGGGCTGCAGGAGGCTGTCGTACCCGCAAATGGAGCCTGGATGGCGGTGGCCTCCCTGAGCCCTATTTTCTCTGGCAGAGGGCTGAAGGAGGCCATCATGGCTGAAAATGGAGCCTCAATGAGTGACATTGAGCTGGCCATGCCCCCTGGCCAGCTCAATGTCACTCATTGTGTTTGTCCCCCGAGATCAAACACAACCCTGATGCATCCTTCAATGAAATAGAGTTTGACATTCCTGCCTTAGAAACATCTCTTTCTGACACAGGGCTCCTACTCATCACCCATGTGATGCAGCAAAGAATGAATGACTTACCCTTTTTAAAGGCACATCATATCCATCTCATCTCTCTACAGTTCTAAAAACTAGGCAGTCAGTTTAGTATTACTTCACCAGCATGGTGGCCATATAAAATTAGCAAATAAATAAACAAATAAATAGCAAAAGCACTTAGACTTATATACTGCTCCATAGTTTTACAGCCCTTTCGAAGCAGTTAAGAGAGTCAGCATAGTGCCCCCAACAATCTCGTCCTTATTTTACCAATCTCAGAAAGCTGGAAAGCTGAGTTAACCTTGAGATAGTGAGGATCAAACTCCTGGCAGTGGGCAGAGTCAGCCTGCAATTCTGCTGTCAGGTTTTGATGCTATCTCAAAATAAATGAACTTCCAAACTGCCAATCTTTAAGGAAATTTTCTCTTTATTCGAGCACAGCAATCTGATCCTGACTCTTTTCACTGTCAGTACTGACCTTTGCCCCCCAATCCCTCCCTTTCTGATCCCCAATTCTCTGCTTCTCATTGGCTATCTTCCAAGTCACTTTCCTGATTCCTTCTTTGTCAGATCACAGGAATGTCTCCCCCTCCCCATCTCCGAGGAGACGGAATCTTCAAAGGGATTTAGCAGGCAAAAGTTCAGGCTCCTCCTCCCTTTTCCAACCCTAATCTGTAGCAAAGTTTTCCTTTATATCTTAAATGGAAAGTTGTCCTGGTCCACTTACAAATGGGGGTCGGTTTGCAATGATATATGTCTTCTTTTCCTTGTGCCATAGAAAAAAATCACAAACCTTTCAGAATAAATTTCAATATGACTAAAGCATCATACTTTAAACTCATGGATACATGAAGAAACGAAGAATGCATGCTAATTTAACCGTATGGAGGAACCACGAAATGTCATTTCATTCTTAAATCTTTTCTCAATTGCTTCTCTCCAGAATTTATTAAATAGAAGTGTCCTGTATTACAATGAGATATTCTAGAAGCAAAAGGGAGGAACTATGTCTTTGATAGTGAACCTATGGCAGTGGGCCCATATCGGTGGGCATGCGAGCTCAGCTCCGCCAGCTGATTTTTGGGCCTTCTGGGACCACTGGAAGTCAGCAAACAACTGTCTCCAGCCCCTGGAGGTCCTCCAGGGGGTGGGGAAGGCTGTTTTCGTCCACCCCAGGCTCCTAGAAAGGCTCTGGAGCCTGGGGAGAGAGAAAAATGGGCCTATCAGGCCCATTGTGCCAAAGGTGGGGGAGTGCGGGGGGGGTCGTGCGCATATGCACCGGGGCAGGGCACATAGAATTATGGGTGTGGGCATGCACACGCACGACCTCCCCACGCCCCCCTCCCAGTTTTGGCACGCAATAGCAAAACGGTTAGCCATCACTGAACTAAGTGAAGAATCTGCTGGTAGTTAGATCCCTTGCAACATTGAGAGTTAGTTAAAAATTTCTTATTTACCTAAGCGAACAACTTACCTAAGCAACTACTTGACTAATATTCATGTCTATCTCCATTTTTCAATGATGGTTATTTCTAACAAAGTTCATTTGGCATTCCTTGTTTTTTCTTTAGTCTCTGCCTCAGTCCAGATGTGTGGAAAATTGTCATCCTGGATTTTTCAAGCAGGCTCGAGAAGGAGAGCCAGTTTGCTGCTATGACTGTGTTCCTTGCCCAGAAGGGACTATCTCCACTCTGGAAGGTGGGTCACACCAGAGGAAAGGGTGCTAGATTCATCTAGAGCGTTTTGATCCATGTGCATTTTAAAAAAGACACATCGAAGGTTGATAATTTTGTGGTTCTTAATTTTCAAGGTGCCCAATTTCTTCCATAATGGAAGGGATAAGAAAAGGATCTTGAGGGATGAGGTAGGAAGAGATAGAAGGACACGGTGGATTGTGCAAGATCACCTTAAAAGAGGGTGAAAATTTGGGTGCATCTTATACACTGAATGTAGCCCTACTGAAAAAAGCCTCTGAAACTTCCATTTGAGAGGCTGAAAAAAAGTCAAGAAAAGGCAAAAAAAAGGAAGGTGCAAATCTCACAACCAACGAACCTGTTGCTGAAGTTCAACTCTGGGAACAACTAATTGGAGGTATTCTGGGAGTGTGATCCACCTGCCAATCAGCTTTTTTTTTATTTTCCTCCCCAAAAACTAAGGTTTGTCTTATAGTCCAAAAAATATGCTAATCAATTATATTTATTTTGTATGGTGTAAGAGAATACAGCATTATTACATAAAATTAGAAGAAACAGGATATAAAAATGTGTATCAAAATATAAAACACCAGAACAGTGAATTATTTCAAAAATGCAGAATAGAAATGATGGGTACAATTATGAATAAAATTAAATTATGTATGAATAGTTACCAGTGTGACTAAACCTTTGGCTGGATATCTAGACTGTTTAGCCATTGGGCAACAATGACTTGTTGTTTAGTTTAGTTTAGTTTATTTATACTTATATTCCGCCCTTCTCCCGAAGGACTTGGGGCGGCTCAGAAAGACAAAACAGCAAACAGCAAAATTACGACTAAAATGCTCAATTAAAATCCCCAAAGGATTAAAGTTAAAAACTCCCATCAGATCAGCAAATTTGTTGGAAAAGCCATGTCTTCAGCTCACGGTGGAAAGAGGGGAGGTCGGGGGCCATCCAGAGCCCAGTGGGTAAACCATTCCAGAGGGTCAGTGCGCCCACAGAGAACGCCCTCATCCTGGGCGCCATCAGCCGACATTGTCTGCCCAATGGCACCTGGATGAGGGCAATCCTATGTGAGTGCACTGGGCAGTTGGAGGCAGGCAGAAGGTGATCCTGCAAGTACCCCAGGCCCATGCCATGAAGGGCTTTATAGGTAAGTACCAGCACCTTGAAGCGGATCCGAAGGACCACCAGTAACCAGTGCAGCTCACGCAGGAGAGGTGTAACACGGTAGGAACGGGAAGCCCCTGAAACAACCTGCACAGCCGCATTCTGGACTAGTTGAAGCCTCCGGGTGCACCACAAGGGCAGCCCCATGTAGAGGGCATTGCAATAATCCAAACGAGAGATAACGAGAGCATGGGTGACTGCACGGAGGGCATCCCTATCTAGGAAAGGGTGCAACTGGTGCACCAGGCAGACCTGTGTAAAAGGCCCCTTTGTCATGGCTGTCAGATGGTCAACCAAGGACAGCCACGAATCCAGGAGGATGCCTAGATTTTGAACCTTTTCAGAGGGAGTGAGTAACTCCCCCCCATCCAAAGTGATGGGGCCGCTAGACCATGAGATGCCGGTATCCACAGCCATTCCATCTTGGAGGGGTTGAGTCTGAGCCTGTTCCTACCCATCCAGACCTGCACCGCCTCCAGGCACTTAGACATCATGGAAAGGGCATCCCTAGGTTGGTCCGGGGTGGAGATGTAAAGCTGGGTATCATCGGTATACTGATGATACCTCACCCCGAAACTACGAATGATCTCACCCAGCGGCTTCATATAGATTTTAAAGAGCAAGGGGAGAGAACCGACCTCTGAGGCATCCCTCAAGTGAGGGGCCTCAGGGAGGATCTCTGTCCCCCCGCCCAGACAAACTGCATGCAACCCGAGAAGTAGGAGGAGAAACACTGTAAAACAGTGCCCCCTAACCCCAGCCCCCCTAGTCGCCGCAGAAGGATACCATGGTCGATGGTATCAAAAGCCACTGAGAGGTCAAGTAGGACCAGGATGGAGGAATAACCCCCATCCCGAGCCCACCAGAGATCGTTCACCAGGGACACCAATTCCGTTTCTGTGCTGTGTCCATGCCTGAAACCCGATTGGTACGGGTCTAGATAATCCATTTCCTCCAGGAATTGTGGGAGTTGGTATGCCACCACAGACTCAACAACCTTCGCTATAAAGCGAAGGTTGGAGATGGGACGGAAGTTGTTCAAAATGGCCAGATCCAGGGCCGGCTTCTTGAGAAGGGGTCGAACCACCGCCTCCTTGAGGGTGGCAGGGAAGACCCCATCCCTCAAAGAAGCATTGACAATCACTCGGACCCAGCCACCAGTCACATCTCTTTTTGCCGCAACAAGCCAGGATGGACACGGGTCCAACAAACATGTGGAGGCCTCCAATCTACCCATAATCCTGTCCACTTCATCTATGGATACAGGGTGAAAGTCAACCCAGATGTTACCTTCAAGACCAGTTCCCATCTCCTCGTCAGGTCCTGCCCAGTCGGAGTCAAACCCATCTGGATCTGAGCGATTTTGTCTTGCATAAATTGAGCAAAATCCTCAGCACTGCACTGCAGGGGGTCCTCCCGGCTCCCTGGTTAAGAAGAGAGCGGGTCACTCGAAACAAGGCTGCTGGGTGATTTTCTGCAGACCAATGAGAGCGGTGAAATAATCACATTTCGCCGCTTCCATCGCCACAAGATAAGACCTAATATAGGTTCTTAACTGTGTTCGATCAGATTCGGAATGGGAAGATCTCCAACAGCCCTCTAGGCATCTCTTCCAACGTTTCATCTCCCGGAGCTCCACGGAAAACCATGGAGCCATCTGGGATCCCTGTTGGAGGAGAGGCCGCAAAGGGGCGATTCGATCCAATGCCCCAGTGGCAGCCCATTCCCAGGAATCCACCAGGGCCTCTGGGGAATTGTGGGATAGATACGTGGGAAATGTCCCAAGCTCCATCAGGAACCTATCAGGATCCATCAGGCACCTGCGGCAGAACCAACGAATTGGTTCCGCCTCCCAGTGGCGGGCGTTAGCGGATAGGAAATCTAGCTTAAGGAGGGAATGGTTGGTCCATGACAGGGGTTGAGTAGAAAGTTTCCCCCTACCCTGGGCATTTATCCACTGCCCAGAGATAAAAATCAAGTCAAGCGTGTGTCCGCTGTTGTGAGTTGGACCCTGTACAACTTGAGTCAGGTCCATGGCCGTCATGGAGGCCATGAACTCCCAAACCAGCTCAGATGTCTCGCCAGCTGATGGGAGATTAAAATCCCCCACAACCATCAGGTTGGGGAGCGCAACCGTCAGTTTGGCTAAGACCTCGAGCAGTGTGGGTAGGGCTGAGGATACGCAGCTGGGAGACAAGTACATAAGCAACAGACACCCAACTGTACTCCAGGGTTCCATTTCAACAATAGGGATTCACATCCGCCTATCTGAGGGATAGTGACCTCCCTAGGTCTAAGACTTTCCCTAATAACAACTGCCACCCCACCACCCCTTCCATGGAGTTGTGGATGGTGTAGCGCACGGAAACCTGGTGGGCATAGATCGGAGAGAGGAACCCCTCCCTCCGGGCCCAACCAGGTCTCCATAATACAAATCAGGTCCGCGCCTCCCTCATCGATGAAATCATGCATGAGGGGGGCCTTATTCACAACGGAGCTGGCATTAACATACACCAGCCAGAGTCCATGGTTCCACACTCCCAACCCCCCATGGGAGCAGGAAGAGCTAAGAGGGCCGGAACGCGCCACCATCTGCAAACAGCGGGGCCACACCCCACTGATGTAATGCCCTCTGCTCTCACTACCTCTGCCCACCCAAACCACCATGGTAAGAGAATGACCCTCACCGCACCGTACCTCGTCTGCCCCCCCTCCCCTCCCCCTTGCCCCGGCCGTCCGACAGACTGAATTGTTGATCTGCACGGACCCCCCCCCAGGTCCATTATTCCCAAAATAACCCACCCCTCTCATGGAACCCCTTAAAATTTTAACTAAAAATTTAGACAAAAACCCCCTCAACCTCCTCTTCGTGGCATGCCACCTCTCAGGATCCCAGAACCCATCATCAAGCTAGGCCCTCCATAGTTTGGTGGGCCAGGCCAGCAAGAGGGGGGAGTCTTGCAGCACAAGGAGCTTGGCCGCTGAATACATCCGATAGCCAGGGGTGATGGTGACATATGGCCAGGGAGTCAACAATGATAGTCAGAAAGGTCCCGGAGAGAAAAAGAATGCAAAACTTCAAGCGCAGATTAACTAGGCTCCACTGTCCTCTCACGACAATGGGAGGAGTCTCATGCTGTTTTGAAGTAACCGGAAAGTGAAATAACCAAAGCCACCCTCTCACGGTGGCTGGCCAAGAATGGAAGTGGCAATGGAAACAGATGGACCATCATATCTGGTGATGAAACAGTAGCAGAGACCCGGCTCCCTCAGTACCTGCATCCATGAGCTAGCAACTCTCCTACGGCAAAGAGACACAGAGTGGAATACAGAGCCGGGCATGGGATCAGAAAAGTGGCGATACTAAGGAAAGGATAAGATGGATTGAAGAGAGAGATTTCGGAGCGGGAAGAATCAATCTGGATGGTGAATGACCATGACAAGGCCTGAACCAAGGCCGTGGTGGGGGGGGGAGAAACAGCATGAGGGTGACAAAGATGGCCACTCCTCAGTGGCCCTCCACCCCTCCAACCTCCCTCAGATCTTCCAGCGGTCACACAGTTTATGCCCCCAGTCTCCCCCAGGTCTCCACGGGGATCTCCGGTTGGTGCAGGGGCTGGCCCCCCAAGTTGAGCCAGACACCCTGTAGTGCCCCAGGCAATTTCAGGATGTTCTCGGCGTTGTCCCAGCGGTCGCCATAGCAGCCGCCGCCACTGCCGCGAGCGTCCACTTCTCTCCCCAGGTCCTCCAAGAGCTCCCAGGGTCCTGATGAAGGCCGTCGCCGCCGCTGCCACCGCCATCGCTGCATTGCAGCCACCGTTCTTGCCATAGCTACCAATGAACGCCGAGCAGACCGCCACAGTCCCGATCGTTGCCTCTGTCCTTCCGATGGCACCCGCCATCCTCTCAACGGCGCCCATAAATATCAGCTCTATTCAATGGGCAAGGTGTTCCGGAGAGCGAAAAAGCTCTCAACAGACCAGAGAAAGCTCAATTTGCCAGGCCAGGCCAAAGATGACCGATTTGGCCCTTTGAAGAGCCCAAAAGACTAGAAAATCACCCCATTCAGCATCGGCGTCTCAGTTAGGAGTCGCCATCTTGAGCATGCGCAGGAGGAGGTCCTCCCGCTGTTGTGGCCCACCAGTGGCCTGTGCGGATTGTGGCTGATCCCGTCTATGTGGAGGATGGTGGGGTGTCGCGCCAGCAGCCTGTGCAGCTGGCTCTCGCGTTGGATAGCGAGGAGGCTAAAGAGGATGTGGTGCCAGAGGCAGAGACTCAGCGAGGGCCTTCAGAACCTCTAGAGGTTCCTTCAAGTGAAGAGATCAAAGCGGAGGATCCTCTTCTCAATGCTCGAGCATGCAGGGCTGCCATAAGGCAAGAGTGGCTACCTTGAAGTGTCCTCGAGAGTAAGGCTTGGGGCTAATTGGCCACTCCCTTAGCCTATTTAAGTTCGCACACAGATAGCAAACGCTGCTGGAAACAACGTGAGCATTTTGAGAGTGAGTTTCTTGTTACAACTTGGTTTCTGGGCTGGTTGCCAACTGTTGTCAGACTTTGTTTAATCTCTGTAATTCATAGCAGGCTGATAAGGACATTTGCACTGAAAGCCTGCATTTTGAAAGGGGTCTGTTTGTATTAAATGGAGTTTTTGGGGCTTTGTGTGTGTCACACTCCTTGGGATCCGGAGCTGGGGCAGAACATGCCCTCAAGATGGTGTATATAATGCCGGAATCCAGGGAACCTTCTGAGGGGGCATTTTGTAGCAATATGATACTGTATAAAGTTTGTGGGATGTTCCCACAGTCACAGTTGGTATTATAAACCAGCTCCCATTTGTATTTTGAATATTGGCACCTGCCATGCTTGGTCAGTATCATCTGAAATCCAAAGAAGATCTTTCTTGACAGGTGAAAAGAGATATAAAAGAAATATTACTTTTTGTTTTCTCAGATACTGAAAAATGCACAAAGTGCCCATATGATCAATATCCAACCGAGAACAGAGTCCAATGTATCCCAAAAAGAATAACCTTCCTGACCTATGAAGAACATCTGGGCATCATCCTGGTCTCTTTTGCCTTACTCTTGTTCCTAACCACAGGATTTATTTTAATCATATTCCTTAAATACCTAGAAACTCCCATAGTCAAAGCCAACAACCGGGACCTCTCCTTCATCCTCCTGGTCTCCCTTCTGCTTTGCTTTTTGTCCTCATTTCTCTTCATTGGACGGCCAAGGAAAGCCACCTGTCTTCTCCGACAAACGGTGTTCAGCATTGTGTTCTCAGTAGCCGTGTCTTCTGTGTTGGCCAAAACAATCACAGTGGTATTGGCCTTCCTTGCCACAAAACCAGGGAACAGGGTGAGAAAATGGTTGGGGAAGAGCTTGGCCAACTCCATCATCCTTTCTTGTTCTGCTGGACAAATTATCATCTGTGCCACGTGGCTTGGAATCTCTCCCCCATTCCCTGACTCTGACTTGCACACCCAGCCAGGAGAGATCATCCTTCGGTGCAATGAAGGCTCTGTCACCATGTTTTATCTTGTCCTTGGCTATATGTGTTTCCTAGCTGCCATTTGCTTCACTGTAGCTTTCCTGGCCAGGAACCTGCCTGGGGCCTTCAATGAGGCCAAGCTGATCACCTTCAGTATGCTGGTTTTCTGCAGCGTCTGGGTCTCCTTCCTGCCCACCTACCTGAGCACTAAAGGAAAGTTCATGGTGGTCGTGCAGATCTTCTCCATCTTGGCCTCCAGTGCTGGGCTTCTGGGCTGCATCTTCTTCCCCAAGTGCTACATTATCATCCTGAGACCAGATCTAAACACTAAGGAGCATCTAATGATAAAAGTGGGGAACTGATTGTGAATTGGTTTCATAGGCTTATAACTGTTGGTAGTGCAATACTGGTAGAAGGACTCTTTGCCTACTATTGAAGAGTGGATACTGAAAGAAAAGAATTTGGCAGAAATGGCGAAAATTTCAGTGTATTTGAAGGACTATACACAAGAAAGATACGTATTGGAATGGAATAGGTGGATTGATTATATTCAAAATAAGTATCAGACAAGAAAATATCAAATAGCTTATGAATGAATGCTAAGTACTAGAAGTATTATGTTATCTATAGTGGAGTTAAGGCTTCAGGGAGGGAATCTAGTAGTCTAAGGATAAATAGTTTAATTTAGCTTATGATTGTTAATTGAAATACCTTGTATTTTGCTCTGGGAAGTCTGGGGGGGGAGAGTGGGTTGAGGGGAGGGAAAGGGTGGGGGGAATATTGGGGGAATTTTTTTTTCTTTTTGTAAAACTGTTCAACTTTACACTTGTGAAGGTGAGGAGGGGCTTTGTGTCCAATCACAGGGTCTTCTGTAGAAAAGGAAGCACAGATGGAAAGCTTCCGTTTTCTTTATCAGCTTAGCCAAAATAATATTATCAATGATTCATACATTCCTGGTTTGCGAAAAGAATCCCAATGGCTTATATTACCTAAAGCTTATAAGAAATATATGTTTGTGGACTTACACTGACCACTCCCATTAATTAATCCAATTCATTTAAAAAAACCTGATTTTTGTCTCTGGTCAGTGGTTGAATGATCTAGAAACAGGGGATATAGTCATCAAGCCCTTGTCATGGTCAGATAATTCACTCCTTCACCTAGACTTTCGAGCCGCTACCTTCCGCCGCAGGCAGATGGAACCGACTAGGTGATTCCATCCCAGGCGCCTGATGGATCCAGATAGGTTCCTTATGGAGCTTGGGCCATTCCCTGAGGCTCCGGCTCATGACTCGACTGACGAACTGGTGACCGCCTGGGATAGGGCGGCCGCTGGAGCTTTGGACCGCCTCGTGCCTTTGCGGCCTCTGACCCAGTGCTGATCCCAATTGGCTCCCTGGTTTTCTGAGGAGCTGAGGGAAATGAAGCGCTGGAAAAGACCCCTGGAAAGCAATTGGAGGGCCAGCCGTTCCGAATCTGACCGAACACTGGTGAGGTCTCATATTAAGATCTACCTAGTGGCGATAAGAGCGGCAAAATCTAATTATTTTTCCGCTCTTATTGCGTCTGCAGATAACTGCCCAGCCACCCTGTTTAGGGTGACCCACTCCCTACTTCATTTGGGAGCACGGGAAGACCCCTTGCAGGGTAGGGCTGAGAATTTTGTGCAATACCTGCATGACAAAATTGCTCAGATTCGGGAAGGCTTGGACTCCAACTGGGTAGGTTCAGATGGGGTGATGGAGGTGGGTCTTGAGAGTGTTATCTGGGAGGAATTTGATCTTATGGCTCCCGAGGACGTGGACAGGATTCTGGGTAGACTTAGTGCTGCCACATGTTTACTGGACCCGTGTCCGTCCTGGTTGGCACTGGCCTCTCGGGAGGTTACACGAGGCTGGCTCCAGGGGATTATAAATGCTTCTTTGAGTGAAGGTGCCTTTCCCACCACCTTGAAAGAGGCGGTGGTGAGGCCTCTCCTCAAGAAGCCTTCCCTGGACCCGGCTGTATTAGCTAATTATCGTCCGGTCTCCAACCTTCGTTTTGTGGCGAAGATTGTTGAGAGTGTGGTTGCACGACAGCTCCCCCGGTACCTGGATGAAGCTGACTATCTAGACCCGTACCAGTCGGGTTTCAGGCAGGGGTACAACACGGAAACGGCATTGGTCGCGTTGGTTGATGATCTCTGGAGGGCTCGGGACAGGGGTTGCTCCTCTGTCCTGGTCCTATTAGATCTCTCAGCGGCTTTTGATACCATCGACCATGGTATCATGCTGCAGCGGTTGAGGGGGTTAGGGATAGGGGGCACCATGTTGCGGTGGTTCTCCTCCTTCCTCTCTGACCGCATGCAGTCTGTGTTGGCAGGGAGACAGAGGTTGTTCCCGAGGCACCTTGTTTGTGGGATGCCGCAAGGGTTGGTCTTCTTGCCCCTCCTGTTCAACATTTATGTGAAGCCGCTGGGTGAGATCATCCGTGGTTTTGGGGTGAAGTTCCATCAGTACGCTGATGATACTCAGCTGTACATCTCCACCCCAGACCACCCCAACGATGCCCTTGATATGATGTCTCGCTGCCTGGAGGCCGTGCGGGTCTGGATGGGGAGGAACAGGCTCAGACTCAACCCCTCCAAGACCGAGTGGCTGTGGTTTCCGGTGTCCCGGTATAGCCAGCTAGTTCCATCGCTGACTATTGGGGGTGAGATCTTGGCCCCCTCAGAGAGGGCTTGCAGCTTGGGTGTCCTCCTGGATTCACGGCTGTCTCTAAAAGATCATGTAACACTTGTGGCCAGGGGGGCTTTTTATCAGGTTCGCCTGATTCACCAGTTGAGTCCCTTTCTGGATCAGGACTCCTTGTGCATGGTCACTTATGCACTCATCATTTTCTGTCTGGACTACTGTAATGCTCTCTACATGGGGCTCCCCTTGAAGAGCACTCGGAGGCTTCAACTGGTCCAGAATGCGGCCCCACGGGTGATTATGGGAGCGATACGGCGCACTCATGTAACACCTCTCCTGCGCGAGCTGCACTGGCTCCAGGTGGTCTTCTGGGTGTGATTCAAGGTGTTGGTTACCATCTTTAAAGCACTCCATGGCTTAGGACCTGGGTACTTATGAGATCGCCTTCTGCTACTGATAGCCTCCCACCGACCAATACGCTCCCACAGAGAGGGACTCCTCAGGATGCCATCGGTCAAACAATGTCAACTGGCAACCCCCAGGGGGAGAGCCTTCTCTGTGGGGGCACCCACCCTCTGGAATGAATTGCCCCCAGAGATACGGAAGATCCCTGACCTACGCGCCTTTCGCTGTGCCCTCAAGACGTTATTGTTCCAACAAGCTGGGCTGGCCTAAACATGAATTTTAATGGTTGTCTTAGTTTTTTAATAATATTGGGGCCAAATTATTTAATATATTTTAAATTGTTTTTAAATTTTATGTATATGTGTGTTTTATTGCTGGCTGTGCACCGCCCTGAGTCCCTCGGGAGAAGGGCGGTATAAAAATTTAAATAATAAATAAATAATAAATAGAAAAGTACAAGCATATTAATCAATATGTCAACTATTTTTTACCCTAATCAGTCCATCATCAAATTCAATACAAAGGACTTGAAGAGCAACAAAGCTCCTGGAAAGGATTTTTTATTGTCTGAATGATTCAAGAAATATCCCAATCTGTGGGACCTACTATTTGCAGGTTCTTCTCCACAAATAAATAATAGATTCGTCTAATAGATATTATGGCTAAAAACAATATCTTGTTCCTCTTGAATAAAGTTCAGAGTGGAAAGATGAAGGAGAACAAAGAATAGGAAGGATTTAGACACAGATAATCCATTGCTGACAATTGCTTTGTCATGAACTGTGTAATCAGAGGTGGTATTCAGCCGGTTCGGACTGGTTCGGAACAGGGATGGGTTCTAAATATTTTTACTACCGTTTCTTTGGGCGTGGCTTATTTTGTGGGCATGGCTTGGAGGTCATGTGAGTGGGTGGCCATGGCTATGTGGATAGGGACTACTCAGAGGGCTGAAAAAAGTCATTTCTGACAGGTCCTCACACTTTTGACTGGTTCTCATACTTATGACCATCCTCACATTTATGCCCGTGCAGCATTCTTAACAACTGTGTCACTCATTTCACAACTGCTTCTCTTCACCATGTGACAAGATAGGGCGAAAAACGTAAAATGTGAGGACAGTCGTAAGTTCGAGGACTGGTCAAAAGTGCGAGGACCAGTCAAAAATAACTTTTTCAGCCCTCTGAGTAGTCCATATGCACAAAAGGACTACCCAGAGGGTTGAACAAAGTGATTTCTGACAGGTCCTCGCACTTTTGACTGGTCCTCGCACTTATGACTGGTCATCATTTATGCCCGCTGCAGCATTCTTAACAACCGTGTCACTCATTTCACAACTGCGGTGCTTATGTGACTGGGTGGGCATGTCCAGGTGCTCATGTGTCATCGCTTCTTTGC
This sequence comes from Pituophis catenifer annectens, assembly GCF_029215685.1. Taxonomy (NCBI): domain Eukaryota; kingdom Metazoa; phylum Chordata; class Lepidosauria; order Squamata; family Colubridae; genus Pituophis; species Pituophis catenifer. The sequence goes on along the minus strand of NW_027256882.1, from coordinate 9,450,407 downwards.
CCTAGTTTGCTGCAATGGTCATAAATGTGAAAAACGGTCATAAGTCACTTTTTCCAGTGCCATTGTAACTGTTGTAAGTCAAGAATTTCCTGTACAAAAATACAAAAAGCTTCTTTGCTTGCAAAAAGGTGCCCTAAATACCAATCATTAGATTAGAAATACCTGCAAACTGGAGTTACAAATCAGGGAGGGTGCCAGAGCATCTTGAGGAATTAAAATAGTTAAAATGCAGTGATAACTATCAGCAGCCAACTCTTGCTCATAAAGTGAAACCCTTTAGCAGAGAGGTCATTTAAGCTCTCCAGAATGAAGCAAAGGAGCAAACAGAGTATCTGTTGCTTGTTAAACCAATGACCAGAACAAATAGACACAGAACTTGTCAGATTTCCAAAGCTGCTTCTTTTCAGGAACAGAGATTAACATTTTTCCTTCCAAACAAAGCTGAATAGGGAAAATTATCCCATCACTAAACACAGAATTAAACTTCACCAAAAACCAGTTTTAGACCAAAAGTCAGAAAGGGTATGTAAACTCACATTTGAATGTCAATCTTTCTAGCTAGCCAAGAAGCCTTGCTGAATGTCACTCATCTTGGTTCCTTGTCATTAAAAGCTTCTTTCCAGCAGCTCTGCTTCGTTATTCAATTATTTCTTCAAAGTGCTGATCATTGCACCCTGGCTGGAAGAACTCCAACAGGAGTTCCAACACTGTTCTCCAAACAGCGGTGTAAAAAGCTTAAAACAACCCTTCCCCTTTAAGTCAAGCAAAAAAATAGCATCGGAACTGGAAGTGACAGTAAGTCTAGGCATAGTGCCAGGAGAGGCAGTTTCTGTAATAAAGATTAGGCTAGAAAACAACACCAAATGTTGTAATTAATCTTTACAGGATTAACCCTGTAAAGTGGAAAAAAACAAAAGGAGATTTCTTTTAACAAACGGTTCTCCGAACTGCTTAACTGCTTAACTACTTAACTACTTAACCACCGGTTCTACCGAAGTAGAATCCCACCACTGGGTCTACCCATTTATTTTTGCAGGCAACAGTCTACTCATTTGTTTTCTTTTAACACTGATCAGCTATAGGGCAGCCATTTGAAGTCCCGTGGCAAGAGTTTAAAGAGTTTTTTCCCTCTAGCCATCAGCTGGGGCTCAGGAGGCAGCAATAGATTGGGGGTGGGGCCAAATAAAAGGAAAGAATAACGCAGGGGGTGGGTGGGTAGGGTGGGGCGGGGCAGAACCAGTTCAGTGACGTCATATCGTCACTGCTACCGGCTCCGCGGAACCGGGCCGAACCAGGAGGAACCCACTACTGGTTGGGTGAACCAGTAGTGGAAATCGCGGGTTGGCCCACTCTGGCTGTATGAAGTCCTATTTAGGCACATTTTTGAAGCCGTGCGCATGTGCTGAAGTGGCATGTGCGCTCATATTTGTGAACCGGTAGGGAAAGTACCACCCCTGAATCTAATCACACAATATGTCAGTCAGGGGAAATAAAGGTTTGTTGTCTCCATAAACCTTATTAATACTTATTAATAAAGCAAGCTGAAAAGTTATGGTTCTTAGAAATTGACATCAGTTGTTTGAGTTGGATTTATTGAAAGCCAAAAACTGACCCTCAAATACAGCATTCTTCATATTTTTTCCCAGATGTGTTCAACTGCTTCAGAAGCTCTGAATGATAAAAGACAATTCCCTTTTTTTTACCGGATGCTCGTCAAATTAGCGATTCTCTACCCAGGAATTGTCCAACTGCTCCTCCATTTTGGATGGTCTTTGATTGGTCTCTTTGCTTCAGACACACAGAATGGAGTGAACTTCATGAGGACTTTGACATCTCTGCTTGTCAGGAATGGGATTTGTATTGTTATATCACAACTTTTATCGACCCCTGCACGTACAGCAGCCCTCAGGGATGCCATCTCCAAGTGGAAACAAGTCAATGTCTTTGTTCACTTCGCAACCTATTTTTCGTTTTCGGACAGAATTTTTCTTTTCCATTCAACACTTCAAGGTTTGCCAGAACCCATTGAAGGAAAGGTCTGGCTCTATGCAGGCTATGGGGAAATGCAAATAGGAAGCCACTCATTTCTCAAATATGTCAATAGCGTTTGGTACTACAGTTTACAGTGGAAAAAAACGCCAAATGATGGTTCCTTCGAACGAGATTTCTCTCTGGAACCACAGTTCACCAATCAGTCTTTTCGGTGTTCTTTTTCAAAAGACAACATTTCTGTCAAAGGCCGAACAAGATGCACTCAGACATCCCCACTGAACACCAAAGTGGAAAGTAACATGATGTGGACCCGGTATAACCGCCATGTTTATGCTATGATGAATACTCTGGCCCATGCCTTGAATGCTGCTTATTCCTCCATATTCAAGAGGAGAAGGAAAGAGGGAGAAGAGAGGCTGGGGACTCGAAGGCTGAAGCCATGGCAGGTATGGAGTCCTGACAAAGATCCATGAAACTTATTTTCTTTGGAGAAGGAATACAAAGGAGGCAGGGAACCATTTCAACCGTTTTGTGCTTCAAAAAGCCAACACATTTGACCAACCCAAACACTTGTGGATAATTTTCCAAAGAGCGGGTACCATGACATATACTTTTTGATATTAAGACAGTGTTAATTTTATAAAGTATGTATGCATTTTTAAATAAATTCCAGTCCTTATGAATTTGCAATTAGCATTTTGGAATTTTATGTTCATAAATTTGAAGGAGTCCCTGAGGCCATCTAGTACAACCCCTCCTGCCTGCCGAAATTCCAGTTAAAGCTTCTTTAAGTAATGGCTGCTGGATCTTTGCGTTGAATCAATCAGTGAAGAGAAAACTTGAGCTTGTCCACTTCACTAGATCAGCTCTAAAATTGTTCCTCCTTTTAGGATGTTTTTCATCTCCTTCAGCCAGAATCTCTTCTCTTGTGACTGAGCTCATTTTTACCATGTCCAACACTCTGAGACAGGGGTGTCAAACTCAAGGCCTGTGGGCCAGATCTGGCCTGTGAGGCTGCCCTGGAAAGAGTGAAGGACTGGCCCGTGGTACCTCTACCAGTGAAAATGGAGCTTGGGAGGGCTGCACTTCTGGTCTCCATTTTTGGCCGTGATGGCCTCCTACAGCCCTCTGCACCTCCATTTTTGGATCGCCCCAGCCCTGCCCAGGCCACCACAGGTGCCCCCAACAGAAGTTACATCAAGCTGGCCACGCCCAGCCTGGCCACACCCACCCCACCCTTGTCCACCCAGCCCCCTGAGGTCAAACACAACCCTGATGCAGCCCTCCATGAAATCGAGATTGATACCCCTGCTCTGGAATAACAGTAAACATCTGTTATTTTTCCTTTGGGGAAAGGAAATGCCCTGGAGTTTGATTTGTGAGGGATGCGTTACTTGGAACCTGACAGGTAACATCTTTCAGCTATTGGAAGAGTGCTGTATTCTCCTTTCTCCAGCCAAGAGATTTTGTCCATTGTAAAAGGTGCTCCCAGATTCCTTCTGATTTTCATCCCCAAAGACCAACATGACTCCTCTCCTTGTAGCCTTTCCTCCAGGCTAAGACCAGTTCCTTTGATCTCTTCCTTGATTTCATTGCCCATCTCTAAAGCTGATCCAATAGTGGTACAATGTCTTCTCAAAGGGGGGCCTGCAAGGGGACTTTGTACTTGAGTCAATTTCTCTCCAAACCTGCACATTTACTTCTAAGATTTTTATGGATGCATTTGCCCTCTTTCCATGAGCATCACACGGCCAACTCCCATTTGGTTTGCAATCTACTATTTAGAGATCATTTCCACAAATATTCTTATCAAGTGTAGTTAGACAGAGATGTGGACATGGACATAGAATTATAGAGTTGAAAGGGACCTTGGAGGTCTTCTAGTCCAACCCCCTACTCAAGGAGGAGACTTTATACCATTTCAGACATATGGTTTTCCAGTCTCTTTTTGAAAGCCACCAGTGATGGAGCACGTACAACTTTTGAAGGCTACTCCATACTAGCATTTCTGCTTTTAACATTCCTGGATATTTTTGTTCTAGTTCCATTCATTTTTGAAGAAGAATGAGTTTCTTCAAAAGAGTTGCAATCTTTCCCATATGAAAATGTACTTGGACCAAAATGGTGATGTGGCAGCAGATCTGAACATCGTAAGCTTGATAGTTCTCTCCAGGGAGGATCCCATTAAAGAGCAACTAGGGGTTTTTGAAAGACAGAGACTTACTATCGATCAAGATGCTATTTCACAACTAAAGTTGCTCAACAAGGTGAATTAAATATTGGTGTCTTTTCTCTGGTTTCCAAAGCCTTAGGGAACATTTCAAGTAGCTAAGCCTATTCACCAAATAGGCTTCAGTGAAAATTGAATTTGGGGAGTAGAATCCTTCTAATTTTTAAAAAATGTTTTAGGAGGCGTCAATATAATTGGCAAAGTGTCCTTTAGATGCCGTGATATGAAACATGGTTTTAAATTGATTCAGCCATGTCCAACTTGGGATGCTGGGTGATGATGGCTATTTTGTGTCCCCTGTGCAAACTAGTATCTGTATAAAACTGCTGAAAGGGGACATCAAGTGCTGGGGATTTTGGTGCTCATAGCACCAACTTGTTTGTTTCCTTGCTTAAAATTAGCAAAATAGAATGCATGTCTTTTGACAACTACCCACGTTCCTGGTGGAGTGAAAGAGGCAAGGATAACTCTAGTCAAGACTGGATGCAGTTCCTGTTGATACTATTGGGAATTCAGATTTAGCTTGCCATGTTTGGGCAAGTTTATCTTCTTAAACAGACCATATATATCAGAATTTTCCATACTTGTCTTTCATGCCATGGGGACAGATGAATAGGCCTTCTGCTCCTGAGGAGAAGGTCCAAGGCTTTCAGTTCACATGATATCATAATGACTGTTCTGACGTGCCCTGACCCAGAAAACTGAAGAACTGAAACATGACTTGATCCAAAGAAAAACCCTTCTTCATATTGAAAGAAATGAGGGACAAATTGTGTGTGCGTGTGGGGGGGGAGTGTTACTTAGATTGGGTCTTTAGCTTATAACATCCTTGAATGCAGTTGTTTATTTTGATTATTAGCTACCTTAAGTCTCTCTGGGAAAAAGGAGTCTCCAAATGTAACTAATAATCAATGTAGCTCTGTATTTTCATGCCAGTTGGTGTTACCTAACGGTGGTTTTTCAACAGAAAGGATCTTTTTTTGGATACCTAACTTGATCTTAGAACAGGGGTGTCAAACTCAAGGCCCGGGGTCTGGATCCGGTCCATGGGGTTCTTACATCTGTCACACGGGCCCACCCTGGAAACAGTGAAGGACCGGCCCAGCGCACTGCCTCCCTAAGCTCCATTTTCACTGGCAAAGGAGTGCAGGAGACTGTCGCAGCCACAAACAGAGCCCGGGTGGGCCATGCATGGCCTCCCTAAGCTCCATTTTTGCTGGCAGAGGGCTGTAGGAGGACATTGCATCAGAAAATGGAGAGAGGGTGGGCCACGTGTGGCGGCCTCCCTGAGCTCTGTTTTCTCTGGCAGAGGGCTGAAGGAGGCCATGATGGCTAAAAACGGAGCCTCAATGAGTGACATTGAGCTGGCTATGCCCCATGGCCAGCTCAATGTCACTCATTGTGTTTGTCCCCAGACATCAAACACAACCCTGATTCGTCCCTCAATGAAATAGAGTTTGACACCCCTGCCTTAGAAACATCTCTTTCTGAAACAGGGTTCATACTCATGTTCCATGTGATGGAGCAAAAAAATGCAAGACTTACCCTTTTAAAGGTAGCTCATCTCCATCTCATCTCTCTACAGTTATAAAACCTAGGCAGTCAGTTTAGTCTTAGTTCACCAGCATGGTGGCCATATAAAATTAGCAAATAAATATACAAATAAATAGCAATAGCACTTAGACTTATATACTGCTCCATAGTGCTTTACAGCCCTTTCTAAGCAGTTTAGAGAGTCAGCATATTGCCCCCAATAATCTCGTCTTTATTTTACCAAGCTCAGAAAGATGGAATGCTGAGTTAACCTTGAGATAGTGAGGATCAAACTCCTGGCAGTGGGCAGAGTCAGCCTGCAATTCTGTCTTCTAATCACTGCACCAAATCCAACCCTAATCTGTAACAAAGTTTTCCTTTATATGTTAAATGGAAGGCTGTCCTGGTCCACTTAAAATGGGGGTGAGTTTGCAATGATATATGTCTTCTTCTTCTTGTGCTATATCCATCATCGGATGTTGGTGATCACCTTGGCCAATGTCCGATGATGATGGCACAAGAAGAATGATGATACAATGATACATGTGGTCTAGAAGAAACCTTGCCAGATCCCATTGGCCAGAAATTTTTTCATTTTAATTCTCTTTCAATAAATCTAGTGAAATAAAAAATTCACAAAGCTTTCAGGATAAATTTCATTCTAAACTTTAATAGGATTAAAGCATCATACTTTAAACGCATGGATACATGAAGAAAGGAGGAATGCATGCATGCGTGAATCTTTGCCCCCCACAGAGAGGGCTCGCAATCTGGGTGTCCTCCTGGATGCACGGCTGTCTTTAGAAGAGCATATGACGGCCGTGGCCAGGGGGGCCTTTTATCAGGTTCGCCTGATCCACCAGTTGCAGCCCTTTCTGGACCGGGACGCTGTGCGCACGGTCACTCATGCCCTTGTCACCTCCCGGCTGGACTATTGTAATGCTCTCTACATGGGGCTCCCCTTGAAGAGCACTCGGAGGCTCCAGCTGGTCCAGAATGCGGCCGCGCAACCTCGTTGTGCCCGCGTGACACCCCTCCTGCGCGAGCTGCACTGGCTCCCAGTGGTCTTCCGGGTGCGATTCAAGGTGTTGGTTACCACCTTTAAAGTGCTCCATGGCACAGGAACCGGATACCTTCGAGACCGTCTTCTGCCACCAATAGCCTCCCACCGACCAGTCCGTTCCCACAGAGAGGGTCTCCTCAGGGTGCCATCAGCCAAGTTATGTCGGCTGGCGACACCCAGGGGGAGGGCCTTCTCTGTGGGAGCCCCAACCCTGTGGAATGAACTGCCCCCGGAAATACGTAAGATCTCCGACCTCCGGGTGTTCCGCTGCGCACTGAAGACCCTGTTGTTCTGCCAGGCAGGGCTGTCAATATAATAATTTTAAATTGGGGTATTTTAATTTTTGGGGTTTTAAATCGGCCAAATCTATTTAATTATTTTAATTTTTAATTATTGTTGTGTCTTGTGTTTTTTAAATTGGCTGTACACCGCCCTGAGTCCTTCGGGAGAAGGGCGGTATAGAAATAAAATTATTATTATTATTATTATCATTATTATTATTATTATTATTATTATTATTATTATTATTATTATTATTATTATTATTATTATTAATATAACCGTATGGAGGAACCACTAATTGTCACTTCATGCTTCAATCTTTTCTCAATTGCTTCTTTCCAGAATTTATTAAATAGAAGGATCCTGTATTACAATGAGATATTCTAGAAGCCAAAGGGAGGAACTAAGTGAAGAATCTGCCGGTAGTTAGATCCCTTGCAACATTGAGAGTTAGTTAAAAATTTCTTATTTACCTAAGCGAACAGCTTACCTAAGCAACTACTTGACTAATATTCATGTCTAACTCCATTTTTCAATGATGGTTATTTCTAACAAACTATGTTTGGCATTCCTTGTTTTTTCCTTAGTCCCTGCCTCAGTCCAGATGTGTGAAAAATTGTCATCCTGGATTTTTCAAGCAGGCTCGAGAAGGAGAGCCAGTTTGCTGCTATGACTGTGTTCCTTGTCCAGAAGGGACTATCTCCACTCAGGAAGGTGGGTCACACCAGAGGAAAGGGTGCTAGATTCATCTAGAGCGTTTTGATCAATGTGCATTTTAAAAAAGACACATCGAAGGTTGATAATGTTGTGGTTCTTAATTTTCAAGATGACCAATTTGAAAGGTGCCCATAATGGGAGTGATAAGAAGAAAATCTTCAGGGATGAGGTAGGAAGAGATAGAAGGACACGGTGGACTGTGCAAGATCACATTGCATTAGAGGAAACTTCTCTTTTCTTGTCAGTTTGGAACTGTCCTCCCATGTTGACCATTCTTAGGAACATCTGCATTCTTTAAAATTGAGAAATCATTTCAGATCAATGGCCTTTGCTCACCCAAACCAAGTTTATATTACAGCCCAAAAGATATATGAATCAATCAATTCATTAATCAGTCAATCTTTATTAAGATCACGGAACCCCCTAAGCATAAAGATCTAATTCGTGGAACCATGGAGGGAGAGTATTTGGGTTCAAGGGATGAGAGAAATCCTATTCTGACCTAGGCTTCCCAAAAGCACGAAGCGAACTCCTCATCCCAATGAAATTCCTTTTATTTAGTTTAAAGTGAATTCCTGTCCAGCAAAGTCCAGGCCAACAGTCTTTCAAGAGATTTCACAAGTTCAGACCTTTATCAGGCTTGGAGAGCTGCCAGGCTGATATCTTCCAAACGCCATTCTGTAGCAGGCAATACTTGGCAAGAAGTCAGGAACAGATCTCCACTCTAATGAATTGAACTAATTGTCTCCTGCAAACTCCCCTCCCTTTTTGCTCCTCTTTATTCCCTATGGGAGGAGCCATTCACCATCCATCTGTGGCTTTACTCCTGAGCCGAACCTTGTTCCTTAGCTGTTCCCTTTTTCTGGCAACTCTGCGCATGCTCACATTGGGAACAGGCTCCGGCTGTTCTTCTGCACCACTGATGTCCGACTCCGAAGGCAGCTGACAACTGTCAGACGGCCCTGACCCCATCTCTGCCTCTGATGCAGAGCACTTGTCAAAGCCTTTCCCAGACTCCCTGACTGGCCCATGTTCCTCCTCAACCTCCTCACTGTCCGAATCTGCTGCCAGATCCGCTGGTGGGCCACAACAAATACACACAGAAGACTTGCCCTAAAGAAGTGGGAGAGGTCATCTGTGTGAAAAAAGGAACATAAATTAAATTTACCATTATTAGGGGTAAAAGCTGCCTTTTTTATTTTTAGTGCTTTAATTTTTCATATTATGGATTAAGAGGTAAAACACAAATATTGTTTATAGCCCAGTCTAACATTTCCAGGTTCAGCATAACCACCATCATAGTTTCCTTTGTTGGATTGCTACTGTGACTTCTCTTTTCTTTTTATCTTTCCAATTTTCTTATGAAATTGGAAGTTGAAGTTATGAAATACCAACAGTTACAACAGCAACAAAAAGGGAATACAGTTGTGGTTCTAAAAGGTGGGGGGAGAAGCCTTACTTCCACTATTGGGATTAAAAGGAATCAGATCTAACAGAAAGCAGGGAGAAAAGAAAACCAACTACCGTATTTTTCGCAGTATAAGATGCACCTTTTCCCCCCTAAGAGAGGGTGAAAATTTCAGTGCCTCTTACACACTGAATGTTGCCCTGCTGAAAAAAAAGCCTCTGAAACCTCCATTCGAGAGGCTAAAAAAAAAAGCCTCTGAAACCTCCATTCGAGAGGCTCAAAAAAAAGGCCTCTGAAACATGGGTTTCAGAGGCTGAAAAAAAAACAAAGTGCAAAGCTCACAACCAACGAACCTGTTGCTAAAGTTCACCTCTGGAAACAGCTGATTGTAGGTATTCTGGGAGGGTGATCCACCCACCAATCAGCTTTTTTCTTATTTTCCTCCCAAAAAACTAAGGTGTGTCTTATAGTCCAAAAAATACGCTAATCAATTATATTTATTTAATTTTTTTGAAAAATATTTTTTATTTTTTTTAAACATCTTAAACATAAAATACATCTTTTGAGAATGAAGGTTTGGTCCTATCATGAATAGGTACAATTGCTCACACTTCTTTAATAAATTTGATTCCAAGTTTCATCCATTTACACCTTTTAAGATAAAAGTCAAACCACCAAATATTATTACAAATTCTAACATTTTAATCTAAACATTTAGCATTCTATTGTTTCACCATAAACCTTAATTCCCAAATAAAGACAGCTCCTTTTTATATACAATCTTTAGTTTCCAATAAACGCAATTATAATTTATATTATTTTATAAATCAAAATTCCATATATATTCCTTAGTTTCATGACTCATTTCATCAAATCTCTATCTTAACCTCTATTGATTTACATCTAATTTTCTTAGGTTTATCATCAATTACACTTCTCATTTTACATAAAATCATTTCAAAACCAGTTCACATTATTTAATTATCATTCATCATCTTCTTTTTCACCCCAAATGATTTCCAACATTTTTATCTTTAGACTGTTTTCCAGCATATTCTCCTCCATGTCTCCATCTATTGTTTTGTCTAGTTCCCAGTATATTTTATTTTAGTTGGTTTCCATCATATTCTCCTCCATTCCTCCTGCTGATTACCAGCATGTTCTCCTCCATTCCTAAACCTATTGTTTGGCTGTTTTCCAGCATATTCTCCTCCACTCCATTTTTATTGTTTTGGTTGATTCACAGCATATTGTATAGTCTCCTTTTCAGCATATTCTCCTCCATGTCTTCCACCTGTTTAGAATAGAAACATGTTACATCAAATATTTTCTCCACATATTCTCTCCTGGGCTATAAACTTTTCTTGAATTTATCCCATATACATACATATTGTTATTTTTCTATAAAAACATCATTTTTATCCAACTTAGTATCAGTTTTCTATATTTATTACTCTATAAGCACCTGCCACACTTGGTCAGTATCATCTGAAATCCAAAGAAGATCTTTCTTGAAAGGTGAAAAGAGATATAAGAGAAATATTACTTTTTGTTTTCTCAGATACTGAAAGATGCACAAAGTGCCCATATGATCAATATCCAACCGAGAACAGAGTCCAATGTATCCCAAAAAGAATAACCTTCCTGTCCTATGAAGAACATCTGGGCATCATCCTGGTCTCTTTTGCCTTACTCTTGTTCCTAACCACAGGATTTATTTTAATCATATTCATTAAATATCTAGAAACTCCCATTGTCAAAGCCAACAACCGGGACCTCTCCTTCATCCTCCTGGTCTCCCTCCTGCTTTGCTTTTTGTCCTCCTTTTTCTTCATTGGCCGACCAAGAAGAGCCACCTGTCTTCTCCAACAAACGGCATTCAGCATTGTGTTCTCAGTAGCCATGTCTTCTGTGTTGGCCAAAACAATCACAGTGGTATTGGCCTTCCTTGCCACAAAACCAGGGAACAGGGTGAGAAAATGGTTGGGGAAGAGCTTGGCCAACTCCATCATCCTTTCTTGTTCTGCTGGACAAATTATCATCTGTGTCACGTGGCTTGGAATCTCTCCCCCATTCCCTGACTCTGACTTGCACACCCAGCCAGGAGAGATCATCCTTCGGTGCAATGAAGGCTCTGTCACCATGTTTTATCTTGTCCTTGGCTATATGTGTTTCCTAGCTATCATTTGCTTCACTGTAGCTTTCCTGGCCAGGAACCTGCCTGGGACCTTCAATGAGGCCAAGCTGATCACCTTCAGTATGCTGGTTTTCTGCAGCGTCTGGGTCTCCTTCCTGCCCACCTACCTGAGCACTAAAGGAAAGTTCATGGTGGTCGTGCAGATCTTCTCTATCTTGGCCTCCAGTGCTGGGCTTCTGGGCTGCATCTTCTTCCCCAAGTGCTACATTATCATCCTGAGACCAGATCTAAACACTAAGGAGCATCTAATGATAAAAGAGGGGAACTGATTGTGAATTGGTTTCATAGGCTTATAACATTTAATTATTCATTGAATTTATTACAGGGTTTGTATGCTTCCTTTGCATCTGTTTGATAATTAAGGTGATTTATTAATGAAAGAGTTAAAACTACAAAGTTCAAGACTGGTGAAATTAAAATCCAATGTAATAATCAAAGATAAAATATGTGAATTAATAAATAAATGTATGATTCATTTATCCACACTTGTGATTGGTGTTCTTTTCTTCTTGGACACAGAAAAGTCGGGAGCTGAAGCTGGTGATTGGCATGGTCATATAAATCCCTTTTGCAAATTTAAGACCAAATAATGTTGCGGGGTGGCTGACTCTGGCTGACAGTTGGTACTACCTCTTGGAAGGAATTCTGGTGCCAGGAACCAGGTTAAGGGGAGAATCAAAGTCTCTGTGTGAGGATAACCTCCAGTGATGAAGCACCCATAACTTACTTTTTTTTGCAAAAAGTTTTTATCAACTTTTATAAATCATAATCGTATATTGGAGGCTGTGCGGATCTGGATGGGGAGGAATAGGCTCAGGCTCAACCCATCCAAGACCGAGTGGCTATGGTTTCCGATGTTCCTATATAGTCAGTTGGCGCCATCACTGACTCTTGGGAGTGAATCATTGGCCCCCATGGAGAGGGTTCGCAACTTGGCGTCCTCCTGGATTCACAGCTGTCTTTAGAAGACCATTTGACGGCTGTGACCAGTAGGATTTTTCATCAGGTTCGCCTGATTCACCAGTTGCATCCCTTTCTGGATTGGGACTCCCTACGCATGGTCACTCATGCCCTTGTCATCTCTCGCCTGGACTATTGTAACACTTTCTATATGGAGCTCCCCTTGAGGAGCACCCGGAGACTCCAACTGGCGCAGAGTGCGGCCGCGTGGGTGGTAATGGGAGCGACATGGCGTTCTCATGTAACACGTCTCCTGCGTGAGCTGCACTGGCTCCCGGTGGTCTTCCGGGTGTGCTTCAAGGTTTTGGTTACCACCTTTAGAGCGCTCCATGGCTTAGGACCTGGTTATCTACGGGACCGCCTACTACCACCAATAGCCTCCCACCGGCCAGTACGCTCTAATAGAGAGGGGCTCCTCCGGGTGCCGTCAGCCAAACAATGTCGACTGGTGGCCCCTAGGGGGAGAGCCTTCTCTGTGGGGGCACCTACTATCTGGAACGAGCTCCCCTGGAGATACGGAGGATACTGGATCTGCGCACCTTCCGCCGCACTCTTAAGACCTTTTTATTCCACCAGAGGGGCCTGGCCTAATCTTTTCCCTCTTTTTAATTACGCAAATTTTAATTGGTTTGTTAAATGATTGGGGGTTTAATATGTTTGGGCCAAATTTGTTTAATTCTATTTTACTTTGTTTTTAAATTTTGTATCTATGTATTTTTACTGTTTGGCTGTTCACCGCACTGAGTCCTTCGGGAGTAGGGCAGTATATATTTAATAAATAAATAAAAAATAATAAATAAATAAATAAATAAATAAATAAATAAATAAATAAATAAATAAATAATTTTCTTTTCTTTCACTTAGGTAATAAATGTTCAAATTATCACACTTGTTATACATATTTAAACACTATCCCAATTATTATAGCTATCAATTTTCTAATTTGACCTTTTCTTTTATCCTTCCACTGTTGATCCTAATGTACAAAGGACATCTTTATTCCACTGTTAATCCCAGAGAAATCATCTTTATTTTTCTCACTGCTAATCTCAGTGTAATCATCTTTACCTTTCTCACTGTTAATATCAATGTAATCATCTTTATTCCACTGTTAATCCCAGTGTAATCATCTTTCTCTTTCTCTTTGTCAATCTCAATGTAATCATCTTTTTTCATTGTTAATCCCAGTGTAATCATCTTTATTATTCTCACTGTTAATCCCAATATAATCATCTTTATTCCACTGTTAATCCCAGTGTAATCATCTTTATTTTTCTCACTATTAATCTCAGTGTAATCAATTTATTTACTGTTAATCCCAGTATAATTATCTTTATTTTTCTCACTGTTACTCCCAGTGTAATCATCTTTTACTTTTGTAGTTATATTATTAAAAATATTCAAATTATAACAATTATTAGAGGTATTTAAACTATATCCTAGTTATTATAACCATCAACTTCCTCAAGTAGTATCTTTTAACATCTTAATAAAAAATTAAGATGAATTAAAAATGAATTAAAAAATCATTATATCCATTGCTATATTTCTTTTAATATAATCTATTTTCCATATATTTTAGCTTCAATCCCTATTTCATTTCTAAATATCTCTAATATAGTTCTTCTCATAATTGCTTATCTCAATATAGTCATTTTATAAATCCATGTCATGGACTTCTTTAAATTTCTTAATATTTTCCAACCTTTTATTCTTTTATCAGTCAGTATTAATCTCCATATAATCATCATTATATCATTATTAATCTCAGTGTAATCATCACTGTGTTATTGTTAATCTCAATATAATCTCTAGAGACTTCCTTTTTATTATTAGTATGCACATATTCAATTATTTGTTATTATTTAATTATTTATTTTCCACTTCTATGTCTTATTTCCCTATCTTGATTTTCTTGTCCACACATGTATACTCCTTTTCAATTTTTATATCTTCAAATTTTGTCCTCTATGCAATATTATAGTTATTTCTTTTATTTCCATTCTCCAAATCAAATAGTTGCTCCAATTATAAAAGTTCCATTGTATTCCCTTCAACTCCTGAGAGGGGTGGGGTGGGCCGGCCCAGCCAGGTGTGGGATTTGGAGGTTCTCTGAATGGTACAGCATCCTAGCTAGAGGTTCTCCTGAACCCCTGAGAACCCCCAGCAGTCCACCCCTGCTTCAAACCAGTTTTTTGGTGGGCGTGGAAACGAATTGGTGTCAAGAAAAAAAATCTATTGGCCCTCTATCTTTCTCCGAGGGGTGAAATGCTACTGGTTCCCTCCGGTTCTGGTGAACCGGTAGTGATAAAAATTACCGGTACAGGTGAACCAGTAGTAAAAAAGTGCTTGAAAAAGTAAAAAAAAAAAAAAGTTGGTCATGCCCACCCAGTCACATAACCCACCACCAAGCCATGCCCAACAAGCCACTTGCATAGAACCGGTAGCAAAAAATGCTTTCTCCATATGAAAATTTAAAAACATTTCATGTTTTCAATCTAGAGTGGCCCCAAACTCCATAGCTCTGGGTGACCTTACCCAGCAGCCCCTGGAGAAAAGAAACCATGTTGAAGAGCAGCAGAAGTCAACAACAATAATTTGTCTTACTCCAGCATTATTTTCTGGACATGTCCTAACAGGAAAGACCACAACCGATACAGAATCCTGCCCTCAGGGGCGTATCTGTAATTTTTCACTAACATGCTGTACTCTGGCTTCTTTTCTGCAAATGGAGCCAAGGACGGAGTTCATCATCCCCAGAGGAAAAGTTGCTTCCCACTGTAATTATCACCATCCTGCTCTTTGAGATGTCTTCTACTTCTCCAGTAACTGATGTAAACAGCAGACTGAAGCAACATGGAGGGAGGTTTCCTCAAGGAAAGGATAAAGGCTTTAGGTCACACTCTGTGTTATAGGAATTTTAGGACAGGTAGGGGCTGTGCTGTTAAATGTACCTTTCTCTCTTTTCCAGGTGAAGCTTGGTTTGTCTCTGTCTGAATCAGGAAAGTCACGGACTTTTATGAGAGAGCTTTTAATTCTTCCTGTTCTTGTTTAGAAACAGGAAAGTAATTGATTCAGCCCTACGAATGATGGATCTTCTGCTTCTGCTTTTGATGCTGCTGTTGTCCCAGTCTGTCTCGGGGAAGCTGAGAACGAAATGCCCGCTGAGTTTAGAGCACCAGGGTGCAAAAAAACCATGGAGTTATTACAGACCAGGAGACCATTTCATTAACATAATCATTGGTACATCAAAACTGGTGCATATAACGCTCCCTTTCAACGCAGAGCCTTCTAATCAGTTTGACTCGTAAGTCATCCAGGATAATGCAGTTGCATTCCCTCCGTTTATAATTGGAACACTCTCATTTTGTTCTCCTTATTCCACTGGCTCCTATATTGCAGCACATGTCCTATCTACTTTCCTGAATCATGTTGATTTCCATCCTTTCTTTGTCTTATCTTGAGGAAAAGAATCAAGTCCAAAGATGGGACAGAAAAAAAGTGCACATTATTTTCCTCTCCCCGTTCAGTCTTGAATTCGTGATTTGAATACTGTACTGACTTTTGTTTAAATTAGTGATTATTGTGGTTTCCCCCTGCCTGACTCATTTCAAATACAACTACTCATTGATATTTACTTCCCGATCCTTATAGAAATACAGGATGACTTATTTTTTACAATTGGTTTCTGAGTCATTTTGAAACATCCTCTTCCTTCTATGGTGATTCCACTTTAATCATTCATTTATTTTGGACCTTGGTTACTGGCCAGATAAAAGTTACTATTGTTACAAATAATGTTGCATTTGCGATTCTTAACCCAGGAGGGGGCCTATATCAATTCCATCTCCCCAACATTCATTAAAATTAAATGGAGATGGGTGAGTATCATTTGTCTCTGGGTTTGGAGTCAGTGTTGGCTTAAGATTCTGTAGGCTTCAAGAGACAAAGTGGATTACATTGAAAAACAAATATGTTGTTGGTTCTGTTGATGATGATAGAATAGAGTAGAGTAGAGTAGAGTAGAGTAGAGTAGAGTAGAGTAGAGTGGAGTGGAGTGGAGTGGAGTGGAGTGGAGTGGAGTGGAGTGGAGTGGAGTGGAGTGGAGTGGAGTGGAGTAGAGTAGAGTAGAGTAGAGTAGAGTAGAGTAGAGTAGAGTAGAATTCTTTATTGGCCAAGTGTGATTGAACACACAAGGAATTTCTCTTTGGTGCATATACTCTCAGTGTACATAAAAATACAACATACATTCATCAAGAATCATAAGGTACAACCCAATGATAGTCATAGGGTACAAATAAGCAATCAAATCATATTAGGAAACAGCCAATATAAATCATAAGGATACCAGCAACAAGGTTACAGTCATACAGTCATAAGTGGGAGGAGATGGGTGATAGGAATGATGAGAAGATTAATAGTAATGCAGACTTAGTGAATAGTTTAACAGTATTGAGGGAATTATTTGTTTAGCAGATGGCATTTGGCAAAAAACTGTTCTTGTGTCTAGTTGTTCTGTTGTGCAGTGCTCTATAGCGTTGTTTTGAGGGTAGGAGTTGAAACAGTTGATATCCAGGATGTGAGGGGTCTGTAATTATTTTCACAGCCCTCTTTTTGACTCGTGCAGTATACAGGTCCTCAATGGAAGGCAGGTTGGTAGCCATGTTTTTTTCTGCAGTTCTAATTATCCTCTGAAGTCTGAGTCTGTCTCGTTGGGTTGCAGAACCAAACCAGAAAGTTATAGAGGTGCAGGTGACAGACTCAATAATTGATCTGTAGAACTGGATCAGCAGCTCCTTGGGCAGTTTGAGCTTTCTGATTTAGAACAGAAAGAACATTCTTTGTTGTGCTTTTTTGATGACGTTTTTGATGTTTGGTGTCCATAGCAATAGCACTTAGACTTATATACCACATCACAGTGCTTTACAGCCCCCTCTAAGCAGTTTCCAGAGTTGGCCGATTGCCCCCAACAATCTGGCTCCTCATTTTACCGACCTTGGAAGGATGGAAGGCTGAGCCAACCCTGAGCCAGTGAGCCCCGAACTGCCAAACTGGTGTCAGCTGGTGAACAGCAGAAGTGATGATAATAATGTGATCATTTTTACAGGAGTTTTTTTATTGCTCATTCAGAAGTGCAATTCTTTATTTTCACTAGTCAAGCAAAGATATATTTAAAAATATAAAATGTATTTTAAGATTGATGATGGTGGTGGTGATGATGATAAAATTAACATTTTTTACACTAGAACATCCTCTGATCAGTCCATATTCCTACGCCATATTTTCGCTATTCAAATGGTCAGTAAGAATTCCCCGCTCCTGCACAATCTCACACTTGGCTGCAACATCCATGACAACTATTTCAGCACTCTTGGCACATCAGATGCCTTGCTGGACATCCTCTCTACAGGAGAAGCCAATGTTCCCAACTACAGCTGTGGAAAGAAGGACAACCATTTGGCTCTTTTTGATCGAACTGGCAGGGACATCTCCATCCAGGTGTCAACATTAACAGCCCCCTACAAAATCCCACAGGTTTGTATGTCTGCCTCTCTATCTAGTAAATTGGGTGGATTGGTAGGATGGGTAAGCGATAAATCCAACTACATCTCCTCTGTGGAATTCAATCAAGCAATCAATCAGAATAGAGCTGGAAAGGATCTTGGAGATCTGCTAGTCCAATCCCTTGCTCAAGCAGGAGACCCTACACCATTTCAGACAACTGGATGTCCAGTCTCTTCTTTAAAATCTCCAGTGAGATTTTTAAGATTTCTAGAAGCCTCCACAACTTCTGAAAGCAGTTCCCCTCGTTAATTTTTTTCACTGTTAGGAAGTTTCTCCTAAATTCCAGGTTGCTTCTCTCTTTGATTAGTTTCTATCTATTGTTTCTTGCCTTGCCTTATGTTGATTTGGAAAATCAGGTGGATTCCTCTTCTTTGTAGCAACTTCTCAAATACTGGAACACTGCTATCATGTCAGCCCTACTCCTTCTTTTCTCTAGTCTACCCATACCCAAGTCCTGCAACTGTTCATAAAACGGTATGTTTTAGTGTCAGTCATCTGAGTTGCTCTTCTCTGCATTTTTTCCAAAGTCTCAACATCTTTTTTGTAACATGGTGACCAAAACTGGATGCAATATTCTAGGTGTGGCCTTACTAAGAATTTGTTAGACCTTAGCAATAAGTCATGTGAATTCAAGAGCTGTTTTTCTCCATGGCCACTCTAGGTGTGTTGTCTAGAGATGGGACTGATAGTGTTTGTGTGTGTGTTTGTAGCACCCAAACAGCCATATAATTTTATGACAACATCCCTATTGCTTTGGGGGCTTCTCCTGCACACTTGTGAAGGTGAGGAGGCGCTTTGTGTCCAATCAAAGGGTCTTCTGTAGAAAAGGAAGCACAGATGGAAAGCTTTTGTTTTCTTTATCACCTTAGCCAAAATAATATTTTCAATGATGTATAGATTCCTGATTTGCAAAAAGAATCCCAATGGCTTATATTACCTAAAGCTAATAAGAAATATATGTTTGTGGACTTACACTGACCACTCCCATTAATTAATCCAATTCATTTAAAAAGTACCAGCATATTAATCAATATGTCAACTATTTTTTACCCTAATCAGTCCATGATCAAATTCAACACAAAGGACTTGAAGAGCAACAAAGCTCCTGGAAAGGATTTTTTATTGGCTGAATGATTCAAAAAATATTCCAATCTATGGGACCTGCAATTTGCAAGTTCTTCTCCACAAATAAATAATAGATTCGTCTAATAGATATTATGGCTAAAAACAATATCTTGTTCCTCTTGAATAAAGTTCAGAGTGGAAAGATGAAGGAGAACAAAGAATAAGAAGGATTTAGACATAGATAACCCATTGTTGACAATTGCTTTGTCATGAACTGTGTAATCAGAGGTGGTATTCAGCCGGTTTCAGACTGGTTCGGGGGAACCAGTAGTGGAAATCATGTATGAACTCCTATTTAGGCATGTTTTTGAGGCCATGTGCATGTGCTGAAGTGGCATGTGCGCTCATATTTGTGAACTGGTAGGGAAAGTACCACCTCTGCGTGTAATCACACAATATGTCAGTCAGGGGGAATAAAGGTTTGTTGTTTCCATAAATATTATTAATACTTATTAATAAAACAAGCTGAAAAGTTATGGTTTTTAGAAATTGACATCAGTTGGTTGAGTTTGATTTATTGAAAGCCAATAACTGAACCCCAAATACAGCATTCTTCATATTTTTCCCCAGATCTGTTCAATTGCTTCAGAAGCTCTGAATGATAAAAGACAATTCCCTTTTTTCTACCGGATATTCCCCAAATTAGCAATTCTCAACCCAGGAATTGTCCAACTGCTCCTCCATTTTGGATGGTTTTTGATTGGTCTCTTTGCTTCAGACACAGAGGATGGAGTGAACCTAATGAGGACTTTGACACCTCTGCTTGTCAGGAATGGGATTTGTATTGTTATATCACAACTTTTATCAACCCCTGCACGTACAGCAGCCCTCAGGGATGCCATCTCCAAGTGGAAACAAGTCAATGTCTTTGTTCAGTTTGCAGGCTATTTTTCGTTTTCGGACAGAATTCTTCTTTTCCATTCAACACTTCAAGGTTTGCCAGAACCCATTGAAGGAAAAGTCTGGCTATATGCAGGCTATGGGGAAATACCAATAGGAAGACACACATTTCTCAAATATGTCCATAGTATTTGGTACTACAGTTTTCAGTGGAAAAAAACACCAAATGATGGTTCCTTCGAACCAGATTTCTTTCTGGAACCACAGTTCACCAATCAGTCTTTTCGGTGTTCTTTTTCAAAAGACAACATTTCTGTCAAAGGCCGGAAAAGATGCACTCAGACATCACCACTGAACACCAAAATGGAAAGGAACAGGATGTGGAACCTGTATAACCGCCATATTTATGCTATGATGAATACTCTGGCCCATGCCTTGAATGCTGCTTATTCCTCCATATTCAAGAGGAGAAGGAAAGAGCGAGAAGAGAGGCTGGGGACTCAAAGGCTGAAGCCATGGCAGGTATGGAGTCCTGACAAAGATCTATGAAACTTATTTTCTTTGGAGAAGGAATACAAAGGAGGCAGGTAATTTTTAAAAAAAATTCCAGTCCTTATGAATTTGCGATTAGCATTTTGGAATTTTATGTACATAAATTTGAAGGAGTTATGCAACCCCTCCTGCCTGCCGAAATTCCAGTTAAAGCTTCTTTAAGTATCGGCTGCGGGATCTTTCTGTTAAAGCAATCAATGAAGAGGTATCTCTTCTCTTGTGAGTGAGCTGTTATTTTTCCTTTGGGGAAAGGAAATGACCTGGAGTTTGATTTGTGAGGGATGCGTTACTTGGAACCTGACATGTAACATTTTTCAGCTATTGGAAGAGTGCTGTGTTCTCCTTATTCCAACCAATAGATTTTGTCCATTCTAAAAGGTGCTCCCAGATTCCTTCTCATTTTCATCCCCATAGACCAACATGACTCCTCTCCTTGTTCCCTTTCCTCCAGGTTAAGACCAGCTCCTTTGATCTTTTCCTTGATTTCATTGCCCATCTCTAAAGCTGATCCAGTAGTTGTACAATGACTTCTGAAAAGGGGGTGCCTGCAAGGGGACTTTGTACTTGAGTCAATTTCTCTCCAAACCTACACATTTACTTCTAAGATTTTTATGGATGCATTTGCCTTCTTTCCATGAGCATCACACGGCCAACTCACATTTAGTTTGCAATCCACTATTTGAGATCATTTCCACAAATATTCTTATCAAGTGTAGTTAGACAGAGATGTGGACATGGACATGCTTATAACATATCTGGATATTTTTGTTCTAGTTCCATTCATTTTTGAAGAAGAATGAGTTTTGCAATCTTTCCCACATGAAAATATACTTGGACCAAAATGGTGATGTGACAGCAGATCTGGACATCGTAAGCTTGATAGTTCTCTCCAGGGAGGATCCCATTAAAGAGCAACTAGGGGTTTTTATAAGACAGAGACTTACTGTCGATCAAGATGCTATTTCACAACTAAAGTTGCTCAACAAGGTGAATTAAATATTGGTGTCTTTCTCTGTTTTCCAAAGCCTTAGGGCACATTTCAAGTAGCTAAGCCTATTCACCAAACAGGTTTCAGTGAAAATTGAATTTGGGGAGGAGAATTCTTTTAATTTTTAAAAAATGTTTTAGGAGGCGTCAATATAATTGGCAATGTGTCCTTTAGATGCTGTGATATGAAACATGGTTTTAAATTGATTCAATCATGTCCAACTTGGGATGCTGGGTGATGATGGCTATTTTGTGTCCCCTGTGCAAACTAGCATCTGTATCAAACTGCTGAAAGGGGACATCAAGTGCTGGGGATTTTGTTGCTCATAACACCAACTTGTCTTGTTTCCTTGCTTAAAATTAGCAAAATAGAATGCAAGTCTTTTGGCCACTACCCATGTTCCTGGTGGAGTAAAAGAGGCAAGGATAACTCTAATCAAGACTGGATGCAGTTCCGGTTGATACTATTGGGAATTGAGATTTAGCTTGCCATGGTTGGGCAAGCTTATCTTCTTAAACAGACCATATATGTCAGAATTTTCCATACTTGTCTTTCATGCCATGGGGAGAGGCGAATAGGCCTTCTGCTCCTGAGGAGAAGGTCCAAGGCTTTCAGTTCACATGATATCCTAATGACGGTTCTGATGTGTCCTGACCCAGAAAACTGAAACAGTGAAACATGACTTGATCCAAAGAAAAACCCTTCTTCATATTGGAAGAAATGAGGGACAAATTGGGGTGGAGTGTGTGTGGAAATTACTTAGATTGGGTCTTTAGCTTATAACCTCATAAGGAACATCCTTGAATGCAGTTGTTTATTTTGATTATTAGCTACCTTAAGTCTCTCTGGGAAAAAGGAGTCTCCAAATGTAACCAATAATCAATGTAGCTCTCTATTTTCATACCAGTTGGTGTTACCTGACGGTGGTTTTTCAACAGAAAGGAACCTTTTTTGGATACCTAACTTGACCTTAGAACAGGGGTGTCAAACTCAAGGCCCAGGGTCTGGATCTGGTCCATGGGGTCCTTATATCTGTGACACGGGCCCACCCTGGAAACAGTGAAGGACTGACCCAGTGCACTGCCTTCCTGATCTCTATTTTCACTGGCAAAGGGCTACAGGAGGCTGTCGCAGCCGCAAACGGAGCCTGGATGGGCTATGTGCGGCAGCCTCCCTGAGCCCTGTTTTCTCTGGCAGAGGGCTGAAGGAGGCTATCATGACTGAAAACGGAGCCTCAATGAGTGACATTGAGCCAGTCTTGCCCCCTTGCCAGCTCAATGTCAGTCATTGTGTTTGTCCCCCGAGATCAAACACAACCCTGATGCGTCCCTCAATGAAAGAGAGTTTGACACCCCTGCCTTAGAAACCTCTCTTTCTGACACAGGGCTCCTACTCATGTCCCATGTGATGCAGCAAGAAATGCACGACTTACCCTTTTTAAGGGCACCTCATCTCCATCTCATCTCTCTACAGTTCCCAAAACTAGGCAGTCAGTTTAGTCTTAGTTCACCCCCATATAAAATTAGCAAATAAATATACAAATAAATAGCAAAAGCACTTAAAGTATAGGTATATATTGCTCCATAGTGTTTCCAGCCCTTTTTAAGCAGTTTACAGAGTCAGCATATTGCCCCCAACAATTTCGTCCTTATTTTACCAATCTCAGAAAGCTGGAAAGCTGAGTTAACCTCGAGATAGTGAGGATCAACTCCTGGCAGTGGACAGAATCACCCTGCAATTCTGCCTTCTAATCATTGCACCAAATCCAACCCTAATCTGTAACAATGTTTTCCTTTATATCTTAAATGGAAGGTTGTCCTGGTCCACTTACAAATGGGGGTGGGTTTGCAATGATATATGTCTTCTTCTTGTGTCATATCTGTTAGGATATGGTTTGAGCCTAACAAGTTGTCCAGGCAATATATGTCTTCTGTGACTTTAATATGAATATGTATTATGTGATTTTAAAGTTTTCCTGCTGATTCATTGTAATGCTGAGTCATGCTGTAATTAGTTTTGAAAGTATTTAAGAAAGGTACTGTAACGTATTCAGTTGATGATAAGCTACCATAGTGTGTGGAGTTGCAACCATTGTGCTATCATTGGTTGGATGGATCTGCTATCATCGTGATTTGTTACCAGAGTGAGTTTGTTATTCTAACCAACTACTGTTTGTGTGGTAAGAAGATTTTGTATCACTGGACTGATTTAACTGACAAAGATTTGGATTGATTTAAAAGACTATGAGATTATTTTTTCACTATAAAGTAAACTTTTGATAAACCAGTTTGCACATCTCTTATTCATTGCTCTCAGCAACGTTTCTCTGTGCTCTACACTCTGCTGGTTGGTAACACAACAACAATATCCTTAACATTGGTTATGGGCCCAGAGCCAACCAGAACTTACTAGGATTGTTCAGAGCTAAACTGAGAGTTAATGTGAATAGTACAAACTGTGTTTGTGATATACAATCCAAGTGAAGATGGCACTAGAACAAGCAGCAAATTTTTCCATGATAACCTGGCTGGATGGAACAAGCTATGTATCCTGGTCTGCAAAATGTAATCTACTTTTGCGTAGAGAAGGACTGTGGGACATAGTACATAATCCACCAGATGTAACAGCATGGGATCCTGCTGATGAGGAAGATGCAAAGAAAATAGCCAAGTTTAACAGAGACAATGAACGAGCTCTTTGCATTATTGGACTAACACTGGGTGACCAGCAGCTTGTCCATATTCGTGGCGAAGAGTCTGCTGCTAGGTGTTGGACCAAGTTGAAGAGACTATATGTTCGTGACTCTGTGGGTGTTCATATTTATCTCACATGGAGATTATTTAAACAACATCTTCTTAAAGATGGAGATATGATGGCTCATTTGGAATCCATGACCAGAATTTTCCAGGAGCTCCATGAAAAGGAACTTGTTTTCTCGGAACTACAACAAGTTTATATAATTCTTTCTTCTTTGAATGATAGTTATGACGACTATATTTCTTTCTTAGAGGTTTTGTCCAGAGATGAACTGACATTGGCTGGCTTAACCGGTAGGCTATTGGAAGAATCCAAAAGAAGACAAGAAAGGGATCAGTTGAGAATGCAACAACCAAAAGAAGAAAAAATGTATTCAACTGCCTATTTTGTAAAATGTTGTTTTGCTTGTGGGGCTAAAGGGCATATAGCTAAGTATTGTAAGAATAAGAAAATGTCTGGTAGGGACAATACTAGACCCAAGAAGGGTTATAATTTAGCTATATCCCGTTCAACTACTGATGTTAACCAGGATTGTTGGGTTGTTGACAGTGGTGCTTCTCAATCTATTTCTAGAAATAGATATTATTTTTTTTTGTTAAAATGGAGAAGAGTAACCAACATGTTAAACTAGCAAATGGCTGGAAGGTTAAGGTGGCTGGAGAGGGTGTTGCACGATGGTCATCTAGTAATGAACCATTGCCTATGTTATATATTCCTGGGTTAAAATTCAATTTATTATCTGTTAAATCATTATTGCAATTTGGGTTTCAGTAACATTTAAAAATGATAAGTGTTTTATTGAGAAAGATGGCAAGGTTGTTACTGCAAATTTAGAAAATGTTTTAGTTATTTTAAGGGATAACCCAGTATTGGTGGCTAAGTCTAAGTCTGTTTATAAGAATGTTAAACCACATGATGAATGTATTCATCTGTTACACCGGAGACTTGGGCATTTAAATTTCAGGACGTTAAAGAAAACAGTTCAATTATCTGAAGGGATAAAACTACATGCATGTAGTAAATATCTAAATTGCAATGCCTGTAATCAGCAAAAAAGTAGAGTAAGACCAGCAAACCGTGATAATGGTTTTAAAACCAAAAAGCCATTAAAGGTAGTGTTTGTAGACCTAATTGGACCCAAAAAACCCAGCATAGGAGGTGCCTGCTATATTCTAAGCATAGTAGACCATTATTCAAGATACAGATTCTGTTATCTTATGAAAACAAAAAGTGAAACATTCCAGCATATTAACAACTAGCTGCATTTTGTAGAAAGGAAACAGAAATTTAAGGTTAAATGCTTAGTGATTGATAATGGTGCAGAATTTACCAACCAAAAGTTGGAAAAGTTTTTTCAGGATGCAGGGATCCAGCATGAAAAGTCTGCTCCGTACAGACCACAACACAATTTGTACAACGAGAGAAGAGGTCAAACATTACAAGCCATGACTAGAACTATGTTGGCAGATTCTGGTTTGCCTGAAAATTTATGGGGTGAAGCTGTTATGTGTGCTAACCATGTGTTAAACAACGTGGTTTATTCCTCTACAGATGAAATACTATTCACCTTATGGCATGGGAGGAAACCAAATCTTAGTTACTTACACACATTTGGAGCCCCAGCTTGGGTCTATATTCCATCTAGTTTAAGGAGAAAGGGTCAACAGAGAGCCAGAAAAATGCTTTTCGTTGGCTATGAATCAAATCATAGGTCTTTTAGATTTTGGGCATAGGGAACTACTAGTGTTTACTGTAGTGCAAGTGCTAAATTCTTAGAGCACAAAGGATGGGATAAACTAGAGCGTGCAGATTATAGACATGATAATAATACTGTTAATATAGAGCATCATATTCCTGATGATATTCCTGAGGATTTAGATGATGTAAAATCCTCTATCAAGGATGAAGAACAGGAAGTAGGTTTAAAGGAGGTAGTTTTAGGGAGGAGTCAGATGAACCATCTGCAGTAAGTCCTGTATTACCTAGGAGATCTACTAGGGAAAGACATCCACCTGATTGATATAAAGCAACTGTAGTTTGCAGGGTTAACATAGAACCTTCAAGTTATGAGGATATCAAGCTTTATCCTGAAAAGGAGCAGAAGTCTTGGAAGGAGGCAATGAGTAAGGAAATTAATTCTTTAACTAAGTTAGGTGTTTACGAAACTGTGAAATTACCACCTGGTGAAAAATTAATAGGTTGTAGATGGGTTTATAAAATTAAGAAAAGCATAGATGGGACAGTAACAGATGATATAGCCATAATAACTAAAACTGACAATGAAGCCATAGATATTGTTAAACAGTTACAAACAAAATTTGCACTGAACCAAGTTTTGTTTTGTTTCTTTTATTGTTTTATTAAATTTATATACCGTCCTACTCCCGAAGGACTCAGGGCGGTGAACAGGCACAAAATAAAATACATAAATACAAAAGTTAGAAACATAATTAAAACCAAATTAAATAATTTAGCCCAAGACAATTAAAAATCCCAATAGTTTAAAACAAATTAAAATTTCAATTTAAAAATTTAAAAGAAAGGAGAGAAAATTAGGCCTGGCCGGCTTGCTGGAATAGGAGGGTCTTAAGAGCATGGCGGAAAGTGCGCAGATTTGGGATCCTCCGTATCTCCAGGGGAAGCTCGTTCCAGATAGTGGGTGCCCCCACAGAGAAAGCCCTCCCCCTGGGGGCCACCAGTCGACTTGGCTGATGGCACCTGGAGGAGCCCCTCTCTATGAGAGCGTACTGGGCAGTGGGAGGCTGTTTGTGGTAGTAGGCGGTCCTGTAAATAACCAGGTCCTAAGCCATGGAGCTCTCTAAAGGTGATAACCAAAACCTTGAAGCACACCCGGAAGACCACCGGGAGCCAGTGCAGCTCGCGCAGGAGAGGTGTCACACGGGAGCTCCATGTTGCTCCCATAACCACCCATGCGGCCGCACTCTGCACCAGTTGGAGACTCCGGGTGAAGAATTTGCTGGTAGTTAGATCCCCTGCAACATTCAGAGTTAGTTCAAAATTTCTTATTTACCTAAGCGAACAACTTACTTAAGCAACTACTTGACTAATATTCATGTCTACCTCCATTTTTCAATGATGGTTATTTTTAACAAAGTTCGTTTGGCATTTCTTGTTTTTTCTTTAGTCTCTGCCTCAGTCCAGATGTGTGGAAAATTGTCATCCTGGATTTTTTAAGCAGGCTCGAGAAGGAGAGCCAGTTTGCTGCTATGACTGCGTTCCTTGTCCAGAAGGGACTATCTCCACTCAGGAAGGTGGGTCACACCAGAGGAAAGGGTGCTAGATTCATCTAGAGCATTTTGATTCAAATGTGCATTTAAAAAAAGACACATCGAAGGTTGATAATTTTGTGGTTCTTAATTTTCAAGGTGCCCAATTTCTTCCATAATGGGAGGGATAAGAAAAAGATCTTGAGGAATGAGGTAGGAATGAGATAGAAGTATACGGTGGATTGTGCAAGATCACCTTAAAAGAGGGTGAAAATTTGGGTGCATCTTATACACTGAATGTAGCCCTACTGAAAAAAGCCACTGAAACCTCCATTTGAGAGGCTGAAAAAAAGGCAAGAAAAGGCAAAAGAAAGGAAGGTGCAAAGTGCACAACCAACGAACCTGTTGCTGAAGTTCACCTCTGGGAACAACTGATTGGAGGTATTCTGGGAGGGTGATCCACCCGCCAATCAGCTTTTTTCTTATTTTTCCTCCCCAAAAACTAAGGTGTGTCTTATACTCTGGTGAGTCTTATAGTCCAAAAAATACGCTAATCAATTATATTTATTTTGTATGGTGTAAAAGAATACAGCATTATTATATAAAATTAGAAGAAACAGGATATAAAAATGTGTATCAAAATATAAAACACCAGAACAGTGAATTATTTAAAAAATGCAGAATAGAAATGATGGGTACAATTATGCATAAAATTAAATTATGTATGAACAGTTACCAGAGTGACTAATCCTTTGGCTGGATATCTAGACTGTTTAGCCTTTGGGCAACAATGCCCTGTTGTTTAGTTTAGTTTAGTTTATTTAAACTTACATTCCACCCTTCTCCGAAAGGACTCGGGGCGGCTCACAAAGACAAAACAGCAAACAGCAAAATTAGGACTAAAATGCTCAATTAAAATCCCCAAAGGATTAAAGTTAAAAACTCCCATCAGATCAGCAAATTTGTTGGAAAAGCCATGTCTTCAGGTCACCGCGGAAAGAGCGGAGGTCGGGGGCCATCCGGAGCCCTGTGGGTAAACCATTCCAGAGGGTCAGTGCGCCCACAGAGAACGCCCTCATCCTGGGCGCCATCAGCCGACATTGTCTGGCCGATGGCACCCGGATGAGGGCAATCCTATGTGTGCACACTGGGCAGATGGAGGCAGGCAGAAGGTGGTCCTGCAAGTACCCCAGGCCCATGCCATGAAGGGCTTAATAGGTAAGTACCAGCACCTTGAAGCGGATCCGAAGGACCACCGGTAACCAGTGCAGCTCACGCAGGAGAGGTGTAACATGGTAGTAATTAGAAGCCCCTGAAACAACCCACGCAGCCGCATTCTGGACTAGTTGGAGCCTCCGGGTGCACCACAAGGGCAGCCCCATATAGAGGACATTGCAATAATCCAAACGAGAGATGACGAGAGCATGGGTGACTGTACAGAGGGCATCCCTATTTAGGAAAGGGCGCAAGTGGCGCACCAGGCAGACCTGTTGAAAAGCCCCCCTTGTCACAGCTGTCAGATGGTCGACCAAGGACAGCCGTGAATCCAGGAGGACGCCTAGATTGCCAGCCTTTTCAGAGGGAGTGAGAAACTCCCCCCCATCCGAAGTGATGGGGGCACTAGACCATGAGATGCCGGTATCCACAGCCACTCCATCTTGGAGGGGTTGAGTCTGAGCCTGTTCCTACCCATCCAGACCTGCACTGCCTCCAGGCACTTAGACATCATGGAAAGGGAATCCCTAGGTTGGTCCGGGGTGGAGATGTAAAGCTGGGTATCATCGGTATACTGATGATACCTCACCCCGAAACTACGAATGATCTCACCCAGCGGCTTCATATAGATGTCAAAGAGCAAGGGGGAGAGAACCGACCTCTGAGGCATCCCGCAAGTGAAGGGCCTCAGGGAGGATCTCTGTCCCCCCGCCCAGACAAACTGCATGCAACCTGAGAGGTAGGAGGAGAACCACTGTAAAACAGTGCCCCCTAACCCCAGCCCCCCGAGTCGCTGCAGAAGGATACCATGGTCGATGGTATCAAAAGCCACTGAGAGGTCAAGTAGGATCAGGATGGAGGAATAACCCCCATCCTGAGCCCACCAGAGATCATTCACCAGGGCAATCAATGCCATTTCCGTGCTGTGTCCGCGCCTGAAACCCGATTGGTACGGGTCTAGATAATCTGTTTCCTCCAGGAATTGTGGGAGTTGGTATGCCACCAGAGACTCAACAACCTTCGCTATAAAGCGAAGGTTGGAGATGGGACAGAAGTTGTTCGAAATGGCCAGATCCAGGGCCAGCTTCTTGAGAAGGGGTCGAACCACCACCTCCTTGAGGGTGGCAGGGAAGACCCCATCCCTCAATGAAGCGTTGACAATCGCCCGGACCCAGCCACCGGTCACATCTCTGGTTGCTGCAACAAGCCAGGATGGACACGGGTCCAACAAACATGTGGAGGCCTCCAATCTACCCATAATCCTGTCCACTTCATCTATGGATACAGGGTGAAAGTCAACCCAGATGTTACCTTCAAGACCAGCTCCCATCTCCTCGTCAGGTCCTGCCCAGTCGGAGTCTAAACCCATCCAGATCTGAGCGATTTTGTCTTGCAGAAATTGAGCAAAATCCTCAGCACTGCCCTGCGGGGGGTCCTCCCTCGCTCCATGGTTAAGAAGAGAGCGGGTCACTCGAAACAAGGCTGCTGGGTGATTTTCTGCAGACGCAATGAGAGCGGTGAAATAATCACATTTCGCCGCTTCCATCGCCACAAGATAAGACCTAATATAGGTTCTTAACTGTGTTTGATCAGATTCGGAATGGGAAGATCTCCAACAGCCTTCTAGGCATCTCTTCCGACTTTTCATCTCCCTGAGCTCTGCGAAAAACCATGGAGCCACCCCGGATCCCTATTGGAGGAGAGGCCGCAAAGGGGAGATTCGATCCAATGCCCCAGCAGTAGCCCGTTCCCAGGAATCCACCAGGGTCTCTGGGGAATTGTGGGATAGATACATGGGAAATGTCCCAAGCTCCATCAGGAACCTATCAGAATCCATCAGGTGCCTGCAGCGGAACCAACGAATTGGTTCCGCTTCCCAGTGGTGGGCGTTAGCGGATAGGAAATCTAGCTTAAGGAGGGAATGGTCGGTCCATGACAGGGGTTAAATAGAAAGTTCCCCCCTACCCTGGGCATTTATCAGAGATAAAAATCAAGTCAAGTGTGTGTCCGCCTTTGTGAGTTGGAAGCTGTACAACTTGAGTCAGGTCCATGGCCGTCATAGAGGCCATGAATTCCCGAACCAGCTCAGATGTCTCGCCGGCTGACGTGAGATTAAAATCCCCCACAACCATCAGGTTGGGGAGCTCAACCATCAGTTCAGCTAAGACCTCGAGCAGTGTGGGTAGGGCTGAGGATACGCAGCTGGGAGACAAGTACATAAGCAACAGACCCAACTGTACTCCAGGGTTCCATTTCAACAATATGAATTCACACATGCCTATCTGAGGGATAATGACCTCCCTAGGTCTAAGACTTTCCCTAATAACAACCGCCACCCTCCCCGTCGCGGATGGTGTAGCGCACGAAACCTGGTGGACATAGATCAGAGAGAGGAACCCCTCCCTCCGGGCCCAACCAGGTCTCCATAATACAAACCAGGTCCGTGCCTCCCTCGTTGATGAGATCACGCATGAGGGGGGCCTTATTCACAACGGACCTGGCATTAACATACACCAGCCGCAGTCCAGGGTTCCACACTCCCAACCCCCCACGGGAGCAGGAAGAGCTAAGAGGGCCGGAACGCACCACCATCTACAAACAGCGGGGCCACACCCCACTGATGTAACGCCCTCTGCTCTCACTACCTCTGCCCATCCCAACCACCACAGTAACAGAATAACCCTCACCCCATTGTACCTCGTCTGCATCTCCCCTTCCCCGCCGGCCGACAGGCTGAATTGCTGATCTGCATGAACCCCCCCAGGTCCATTATTCACAAAATAACCCACCCCTCTCGTGGAACCCCTTAAAAATTTAACTAAAAATTTAGACAAAAACCCCCTCAACCTCCTCTTCGCAGCATGCCACCTCTCAGGATTCCAGAACCCATCATCAAGGTAGGCCCTCCATAGCGTGGGGGGCCAGGCCTGCGAGAGGGGGGAGTCTCTCAGCACAAGGAGCTCGGCCGCTGAATACATCCTGTAGCCAGGGGTGGTGGTGACATATGGCCAGGGAGTCAACAATGATAGTCAGAAAGGTCCCGGAGAGAAAAAGAATGCAAAACTTCAAGCACAGATTAACTGGGCTCCACTGTCCTCTCACGACAATGGGAGGAGTCTCACGCCATTTTGAAGTAACTGGAAAGTGAAATAACCAAAGCCACCCTCTCACGGTGGCTGGCCAAGAATGGAAGTGGCAATGGAAACAGATGGACCGTCATAACCGGTGATGAGACAGCAGCAAAGACCCGGCTCCCTCAGTACCTGCATCCATGAGCTAGAAACTCTCCTATGGCAAAGAGACACAGAGTGGAATAAAGAGCCAGGCACGGGATCAGAAAAGTGGTGATACTAAAAAGAGGATAAGATGGATCCAAGAGAGAGACATTTTGGAGCAGGAAGAATCAATCTGGATGGCAAATGAGCATGACAAGGCCTGAACCCAGGCCGGGGGGGGGGGGTAGAAACAGCATGAGGGTGACAAAGATGGCCACTCCTCAGTGGCTCTCCACCTCTCCAACCTCCCTCAGATCTTCCAGCGGTCACACCGTTTATGCCCCCAGTCTCCCCCAGATCTCCACGGGGATCTCCAGTCGGTGCAGGGGCTGGCCCCCCAAGTTGAGCCAGACACCCTGTAGCACCCCAGGCAATTTCAGGATGATAGGCCACCAGCTAATATCTCCCGCCGCCAACAGCTGATGGTCGCCAGGCCGCTGCCGCTCTTCTCGGCGGCGTCCCAGCGGTCGCCATTGCAGCCGCCGCTGCTTCCGCGAGCATCCACATTTTTGGAATTTTTGGGGCTTTGTGTGTGTCACACTATTTGGGATCCGGAGCTGGGGCAGAACATGTCCTCAAAATGGTGTATTTAATGCCGGGATCCAGGGAACCTTCTGAGAGGGCATTTTGTAGCAATATGATACTGTATAAAGTTTGTGGGATGTTCCCACAGTCACAGTTAGTATTATCAAGCAGTCCCCATTTGTATTTTGAATATTGGCACCTGCCATGCTTGGTCAGTATCATCTGAAATACAAAGAAGATCTTTCTTGAAAGGTGAAAAGAGATATAAAAGAAATATTACTTTTTGTTTTCTCAGATACTGAAAAATGCACAAAGTGCCCGTATGATCAATATCCAACTGAGAACAGAGTCCAATGTATCCCAAAAAGAATAACTTTCCTGTCCTATGAAGAACATCTGGGCATCATCCTGGTCTCTTTTGCCTTTCTCTTGTTCCTAACCACAGGCATTGTTTTAATCATATTCATTAAATATCTAGAAACTCCCATTGTCAAAGCCAACAACCGGGACCTCTCCTTCATCCTCCTGGTCTCCCTTCTGCTTTGCTTCTTGTCCTCCTTTTTCTTCATTGGCCGACCAAGAAGAGCCACCTGTCTTCTCCAACAAACGGCATTCAGCATTGTGTTCTCAGTAGCTGTGTCTTCTGTGTTGGCCAAAACAATCACAGTGGTATTGGCTTTCCTTGCCACAAAACCAGGGAACAGGGTGAGAAAATGGTTGGGGAAGAGCTTGGCCAACTCCATCATCCTTTCTGGTTCTGCTGGACAAATTATCATCTGTGCCACGTGGCTTGGAATCTCTCCCCCATTCCCAGACTCTGACTTGCACACCCAGCCAGGAGAGATCATCCTTCGGTGCAATGAAGGCTCTGTCACCATGTTTTATCTTGTCCTTGGCTATATGTGTTTCCTAGCTATCATTTGCTTCACTGTAGCTTTCCTGGCCAGGAACCTGCCTGGGGCCTTCAATGAGGCCAAGCTGATCACCTTCAGTATGCTGGTTTTCTGCAGCGTCTGGGTCTCCTTCCTGCCCACCTACCTGAGCACTAAAGGAAAGTTCATGGTGGTCGTGCAGATCTTCTCCATCTTGGCCTCCAGTGCTGGGCTTCTAGGCTGCATCTTCTTCCCCAAGTGCTACATTATCATCCTGAGACCAGATCTAAACACTAAGGAGCATCTAATGATAAAAGAGGGGAACTGATTGTGAATCGGTTTCATAGGCAAATAACATTTAATTATTCATTGAACTTATTACAGGGTTTGTATGCTTCCTTTGCATCTCTTTGATAATTAAGGTGATTGAATAATGAAAGAATTAAAACTACGAAGTTCAAGACTAGTGAAATTAAAATCCAAGCTAATAATCAAAGATAAAATATGTGAATTAATAAATAAATGTATGATTTATTTATCCACACTTGTGATCGGTGTTCTTTGCTTCTTGGACACAGAATAGTGGGGAGCTGAAGCTTGTGATTGGCATAGTCATATAAATCCCTTTTGCAAATTTAAGACCAAATAATGTTGCAGGTTGCTGACTCTGGCTGAAATTTGGTACTACCCCTTGGAAGGAATTTTGGTGCCAGGAACCAGGTTAATGGGAGTGTTGTGTTCAGCACGTTGCCTACAACGGAGGCGCCGTTCCCTGATTGGCTGATGC
Organism: Pituophis catenifer annectens; assembly: GCF_029215685.1. Taxonomy (NCBI): domain Eukaryota; kingdom Metazoa; phylum Chordata; class Lepidosauria; order Squamata; family Colubridae; genus Pituophis; species Pituophis catenifer. Next base: position 9,416,297 of record NW_027256882.1, on the reverse strand, counting down.
AGAAGCAGCCACAAGGACGGGAAAAAAGGTGCCAGTTGATTGGTGGTTGGGTTTGACAGCCGGCATATATAAACGCTGTCAGGGTTTTGTTGTTGGTTCGTTCAGTTCTGCCATTTGTTAATAAAATAGTGTTGTACCGATTGTCTCGCCTCAGCCCATATCTGAACCAGTAATTTAGCACTGGCGACGAAGTGTGGACTAAGCAACAAACCCCTTTTCGCTCTCCGCATCTGGCTTGCTGTCACAGGAGTATGGCTCCGCCTACATTCGCCCCGTACGACTCGAATGCCAAGACTTGGGATGCCTATGGGGAGAGGTTTGAATGTTTCCTTGAGGCTAATGACTTTACCGATTTATCTAGCAGCCGTAAGAGGGCTCAGTTTCTAAATTCCTGTGGGCCTGAGGTGTTTGCGACTGCTAGGGCCTTAATCACTCCTCAGCCTATGCATACAGTCTCCTGGGATGTGCTGAGGGAGAAATTTAAAAGCCATTATGCCCCAGCTCCCTCCCGCATTGCCCGCCATTTTAAATTGCAACAAGGGTTACAGGAGGAGGGGGAGTCTGTCAATATATACATGGCTCATCTCCGCACCGCTGCCCTGGACTGTGAGTTTAGAGATCTTGATGATGCCTTGGTGGAGCAGCTGGTGTGTGGGTCAGAGACATTAGATTACAGAGACAACTATTGGTGAAGAGAACTTTAGATCTCCCAACTGCTCTTGAAGAAGCCCAAGCATATGAAATGTCTGTCAAGTCCACTGAGGACATACATAAATTTCATTCCCCCGCTTGCCAGACCGTGGCTGTTCATATGCAGGATGTCGCATCTGATGATACCTCTGATGAGGAAGCTGACATCAGTCGCCTGAAGGTATCCTCAGCGCGAGCAAAAAGCCTGCCTCCGAAGAAGTGACCTTCGGCATCTTGCCTCAGCTACGAGGACGCCCATCCTAGGGCGACTTGTTGATTTTGTTCCATAATCTGTCGCCATTGCGGAAAGCAGGGCCACATTGCAAAGGTCTGCCGTTCCATCCCCAAAGCCGCCTCTGGCCCTCAGCCACATCGTTCATCTCCAGAAGATTGTTTCGCTATTTTCCGGGGTCGCCGGATCATGGAAGCGACCACCCACCCGGCCAGTGCTGAGAGCACCAAACTATTCCTGACCATCAAGATCGAAGGCGCACGGACTTCCGGTTGGCTCCGCAAGCTTCGCCGATGCTCCTTCATGGGCGCCTGATCCCCGGCACCATAAATGCCTCCAGAACAGCCGAAAAACAAATGTCTGGTGGTATGAAACCCTCTCCCTGGGCAAAGGGGAGAGAGAAGAGCCAACAGGCAGAGGTCGAGCCACCCAAATGAACTAGGAGAAATCCTGGGGCGCGAAGGGTGTGGGCTCCCTATAGAAGCCTGTCAAGCTGCCCCGGACCTGGGACGACTCCGCTAAAGCAGAGCTAGAAGCCGCGACCAAATTCTGCTGATAATAAATGAGGGGACTTTTAACATCTTTACTTTGATTGCAGACAGAGCAAATTAGGGGAAAAAAGAAAAAAATTGCAAGTAACACTTTAACTCCGTTTTAAAATGCAGAAAATGGTGCCTGAGGGCGTGAGGAGGACGCTATTAGGGAAAGTGCTTGTTAACGCTTGTTAACGCTTGTAACATTATTTATTTATTTATTTATTTATTTATTTTATCATATTTGTATACCACCCTACTCCCGAAGGACTCAGGGCGGTGAACAGCCAAAATAAAATACAAAGACATACAAAAGTTAAAAAACTATTAAAAACAGATTAAATAATTTAGGCTCAAAAAAACAAATTAAAACATCCAATTTATCTAAAAAACATTTAAAACTCAATTTAAAACCCAATTTAAAAGGGAGAGTTAGGCCAGACCAGCCTGTTGGAATAAAAACGTTTTTAGGGCACGGCGGAAGATGCGTAAGTCTTGGATCCTCCGTATCTCCGGGGGGAGCTCGTTCCAGATGGCAGGTGCCCCCACAGAGAAGGGTCTCCCCCTGGGGGCCGCCAGTTGACATTGTTTGGCCGACGGCACCCTGAGGAGCCCCTCTCTATGGGAGCGAACTGGTCGGTGAGAGGCTACTGGTGGCAGAAGGCGATCTCGTAAGTACCCTGGTCCTGAGCCATGGAGCGCTCTAAAGGTGGTAACCAAAACCTTGAAGTGCACCCGGAAGACCACTGGGAGCCAGTGCAACTCGCGCAGGAGGGGGGTCACATGGGAGCACCACATCGCTCCCGTCACCACCCGCACGGCTGCATTCTGGACCAATTGGAGCCTCCGGGTGCTCCTCAAGGGGAGCCCCATGTAGAGAGCATTGCAATAATCCAGGCGTGAGGTGACAAGGGCGTGAGTGACTGTGCGTAACGAGTCCCGATCCAGAAAGGGATGCAACTGGCGAATCAGGCGAACCTGATAAAAAGTCCTCCTGGCCACGGCCACCATATGCTCTTCTAAAGATAGCCGCGAGTCCAGGAGGACACCCAAGTTGTGAACCCCATCTGTGGGGGCCAACGACTCGCCCCCCAATAGTCAGAGATGGTGCCAACTGACTATATCGGGATGTCGGAAACCACAGCCACTCGGTCTTGGATGGCTGACATTGATACAGCTACTGGATTACACCTTAAGAGAAAGTTTTAAAGTGGAAGCGGCAAGGAAAAGAATTTGGTACTGATCTCAATTAAGGTTCATTTTTAAACTGTGTGGCAAATAGTTGGAATTGTCATCCTGATAGCTGGATAAATATAAACTGTCTGAAACATGGCTGACAACAAGGCTGGAGGATCACTGTTTGGTGAATCAGCAAATTCTCAAGCTGTGACGGTAAAGGCTTTTCAAGAACTTTTAGACTCTTTCAGCTCTGCTCTTTTGGAAACAGTTGAAAGAGCTTTTCAAAAATATAGCTTGGAAAGTCATAATCATTTGTTGGATGGGAAAAAGGAGGAAATTATTCAGAGGATTCTGATTTTGGAGGATCAAGAGGCTGTCATGATTGAAAGGGAGATTGGCATAAATGGAACAGAGGTCTCGGCAGACGTTTACACTCAATTGATAGAAAAGCAACAAATAGACTCTTTATTGCAAGCTGACAAACTTTATGGCAACAAATTTTGGTTTTATGGACAAAGGAATGAACTGAATGATTACATAAGCAAGAAGAGTCAAAATGGGGACTTTAAATTAGAAAAAGTGATTTCAAGAAGAGAGCAAGTTTTCCAGATACATCAACCTCAAATTAACATTCTTAAATTTTCAAAAATAAAATTGGGGGGGAGGAACAATGTTGAAAGAATTAATAAAGAAGAAGGATTGGAAAAAATATAGAAAGAAGAGAAGAATAGAAGATTAAGGTTTTTTTTTCTTTTTGGGGAAGGAAGACCCTAGTAATAAATTGAAAAGTTTAGTTACATTGGTATTGTTAAAGGCTACTCTAAGACAAAATGATATAATATAATTAGTTTTGGATAGTATAAGGGATGCTTTCTAAAAAGTTAGAGGTATTAAAATGGCTAATTGAAAATTTGAAAGATATCTTCCTGTAGATTTTGAAATTTATATTGGTAAATATGTGTCTTAATGGTATTAAGAGATTTTTAAAATGTTTAATAATAATAATAATAATTTTATTTCTATACCACCCTTCTCCCGAAGGACTCAGGGCGATGTACAGCCAATTTAAAAACACAAGACAAACATCAATTTAAAATGATTAAAAATATTAAATGGATTTGGCTCAATTTTGAAACCCCAGAAATTTAAAAACATCCAATTTAAAATTATGTTGCTAACCCAGCCTGGCGGAACAACAGGGTCTTGAGTGCGCAGCGAAATGCCCAGAGGTCGGAGATCTTATGCATTTCTGGGGACAGTTCATTCCACAGGGCTGGGGCTCCCACAGAGAAGGCCCTCCCCCTGGGTGTCACCAGCCGACATGACTTGGCCGATGGTACCCTGAGGAGACACTCTCTGTGGGAGCGGACTGGCCGGTGGGAGGCTATTGGTGGCAGAAGACGGTCTCAAAGGTACCCGGGTCCTATGCCATGGAGCGCTTTAAAGGTGGTAACCAACACCTTGAATCGCACCCAGAAGATCACTGGGAGCCAGTGCAGCTCACGCAGGAGGGATGTCACATGGGCACAACAAGTTGCGCCCATAACCACCCGCGCGGCCACATTCTGGACCAGTTGGAGCCTCCGAGTGCTCTTCAAGAGGAGCCCCATGTAGAGAGCATTACAATAATCCAGCCGGGAGGTAACAAGGGTGTGAGTGACCGTGCGCAGGGCGTCCCGGTCCAGAAAGGGCTGCAACTGGCAAATCAGGCGAACCTGATAAAAGGCCCCCCTGGCCACGGCCGTCATATGCTCTTCTAAAGATAGCCGTGCATCCAGGAGGACACCCAGATTGTGAGCCCTCTCTGTGGGTGGCAAAGATTCACCCCCAATAGTCAGCGATGGCACCTGCTGACTATATCGGGACGCCGGAAACCACAGCCACTCGGTCTTGGACGGGTTGAGTCTGAGCCTGTTCCTCCTCATCCAGACCCGCACGGCCTCCAGGCAGCGAGACATCACGTCAAGGGCATCGTTGGGGTGGTCTGGGGTGGAGATGTACAGCTGAGTGTCATCAGCGTACAGATGACACTTCACCCCAAAACCACGGATGATCTCGCCCAGCGGCTTCACATAAATGTTGAACAGAAGGGGTGAGAGGGCCGACCCTTGCGGCACTCCCTATGTGAGATGCTTCGAGGTCGGCCTCTGCCCCCCTGCCAACACAAACTGCGAGCGGTCGGAGAGGAAGGAGGAGAACCACCGCAGAACAGTGCCCCCTATTCCTAACCCCCTCAACCACTGCAGCATGATACCATGGTCGATGGTATCAAAAGCCGCTGAGAGATCTAATAGGACTAGGACAGAGGAGCAACCCCTGTCCCGAGCCCTCCAGAGATCATCCACCAATGCCAATGCCGTTTCTGTGCTGTACCCCTGCCTGAAGCCCAACTGGTATGGGTCCAGATAGATAGCTTCATCGAGGTGCCAGGGAAGTTGTCATGCCACCACGCTCTTAACAACCTTCGCCACAAAACGAAGGTTGGAAACTGGACGATAGTTGGCTAATTCAGCCGGGTCCAGGGAAGGCTTCTTGAGGAGGGGCCTCACTACCGCCTCTTTCAAGATGGCAGGAAAGGCACCCTCACTCAGTGAAGCACTTATTATCCCCTGGAGCCAGCCTCATGTAACCTCCCGGGAGGCCAGTACCAACCAGGAGGGACACGGGTCCAATAAACATAAGATTATATTATTTTAAAAGATATATAAAATGTTTAAGATTTCAAGATGCCCAATTTTTTGAAGGAAAGAGGATTAATGTTAAATTCAGAACTTTATTAGGGAGTAATGTTCAAAAAGAATGATGTTAGAGGGTGTGGAAATGAAATTTATCCACGATTTTTACTGTTTGTAATACTGTTAAAGTATTGGATTATACATTAAGAAAAAGTTTTTTATAACTAGTAAGAATGAATTTAACTTAATTGGTCTTGAGAATTTATAAAAGGGAGGTTGATGAATTGGAGTAAGGGGAGTTAAAGATCACGTGGGAGTTTTGAACTTTATAGTTAGTTTATTTTAGCATATGTTTGTTAGATGCTATACCCTGTTTTTGCTCTGGGAAGTCGGGGGTGAGGGTGGGGAGGGTGGGATAAAGGTTGGGGTGGGATAAAAGTGTTGAATAGAGAAATGTTTTAACATAAAAGTAAATGTGGGGGAAATGTATAAATAATGAAATGACAATATTAAGAATGACAGTTATTGGAGGATTAAGATGCAAAAAAAGATGTATTCAGATGATATATTGACTGATTTATTATATATTATATGTTTGTTTGAATGTTTATAAAATAAAAACTTTTCTTTAAAAAAAATGATTGAAGGCTCACCCTGTCAGATGGAAGTGGACACCGGATCTTCGAAGTCCATCATCTCCTGGTCGTCTATCAAGCGTCTGATCCCATCTCTTCGTAAACAGCAGCTCAGACCCTGCCCTGTGAAACTTTGTGATTACCAGGGAAATTACATTCCTATCATAGGGCAGGGCCAGTTCCTGGTGGAGAAGGATGGGTTTACTGGCCATCTGCCCTTGATTGTGGTGCATGGGTCCCTTCCAAGCCTTCTGGGGTTAGATTGGTTTGCCTCTTTAGGATTAGCCATTTCAGGTGTCCACTCCACAGCTATTGATGTTTCTGCCCTGGCAACTGAATTTGCTGATATATTCAGCGAATCATTAGGTAAATATGTTGGCTTTCCTATTTCGCTTAATTTAGATCCACAAATTGCCCCCATACGGCTCAAGCCTCGTCAGGTGCGGCTGGCCCTCCGCCCAAAGGTGGATGCAGAGCTGGACAAACTTATCGCTCAGGGTGTTTTAGAACCAACAGACCATTCCCGCTGGGAAACACCTATAGTGATACCCAATAAGCCTGATGGTTCCATAAGAATCTGTGCCGATTTTAAATGTACGCTGAATAAGGCCCTACAAGCCAACCCGTATCCAGTCCCGGTTGTCCAGCATCTCCTCCACTCCCTGGGCCCTGGTTCGATCTTTGCCAAGCTCGACTTGGCTCAGGCTTATCAACAGCTCCCGGTGGATGATGCTTCAGCTGAAGCTCAAACCATCGTAACCCACCGGGGAGCTTTTAAATGCCGCCGCCTGCAATTTGGCATTAGTGTGGCCCCTGGCCTGTTCCAAAATTTAATGGAGCGTCTATTGCATGGCCTACCAGGTGTTGTGCCCTACTTCAATGATGTGCTCATCTCTGCGTCTTCTTGAGATGAGCTCATCAGTCGAGTACGGGCTGTCCTCTTACGTTTCAGGGAATCTGGCCTTAAATTGAAGAAAAGCAAATATATGATTGGCGTTCCAAACGTGGAGTTTTTATAGTATTTGATTGATGCCAAGGGTATATATCCAACCCGCTCTAAGGTTGCGGCTATTAAGCAAGCTGCGACACCCACTTGTAAAGCAGAGTTACAAGCCTTTTTGGGGCTCTTGAATTTCTATAGTGTATTTTTACCTCATAAGGCCACGGTGGCTGAGCCCCTACACCGATTACTGAACAAGGACTCACCGTGGATGTGGGGTCCAATGCACTCCAGGGCTTTTCAAGCTGTGAAGGACTTACTCACATCTTCGGCTGTTCTTGTGCAGTATAGCTCAACTCTGCCCCTAGTGTTGACGGCTGATGCCTCTCCTTTTGGGGTTGGACCCGTGTTAAGCCATAGGTTGCCAAATGGCTTAGAGGCTCCCGTGGCTTTTTACTCGAGGACCTTGTCCTCTGCAGAACGCAACTATAGTCAACTTGATCGGAAGGCTTTGGCAGCTGTTGCCTCCATCAAAAAATTTCATGACTACGTCTATGGCCGCCATTTTGAGCTGGTGATGGATCATAAGCCCCTCTTGGGGCTTCTAACTGGTCACCGACAAACGCCACAGTTCCTGTCTCCCAGGGTGTCCCGTTGGACGGAGTTCTTAGCGAACTATTCATACACCCTGGTTCACCGTCCGGGTAAGCTCATAGCACAGGCTGACGCCCTCAGCTGTTGCCCTTTGCCTCTATCTGTGGTTGACCCCACACCAGCTCTGTCTGTCCTGATGGTCAATGAGCTGGGCACCCCCTTGACCGCCACCGATATTGCTGCTCACTCCCGCTGGGACCCCATCCTGCCTCAGGTCTAGGACTGCATGGGCAGGGGATGGCCATACCTTTCGTACCCTACAAAATCTGTCAGCAAGAATTATCAGTCCACCTGGGATGCTTACTATAGGGTCATAGGGTAGTGGTTCCCCCCAAGCTGCAGACGTTGATTCTGCAGCATTTACATGAGAGTCATCCCGGCATAGTCCGAATGAAAGGCCTGAGCCGAAGCTATGTCTGGTGGCCCAAAATTGACAAGGACATCTCAAATTGGGTCTCCAGTTGTCCAGAATGCCAATGATCAAGGCCTGCGGCTCCCGCCTCCCCCCCAAGGGAGTGGGAGATTCCCAGGGGGCCGTGGTCACATATCCACCTGGATTTTGCTGGACCGTTCTTGGGACGCACTTTCCTTGTTATGGTGGATGCATTTTCAAAATGGGTGGAATTGGAACTAATGACCTCGACCACGTCTGAGGTGGTCATCCGGGTGTTACGCAGGTTATTTGCCACCCATGGACTTCCAGATGTGCTGGTGACTGATAATGGGCCTCAATTAACGTTTGCCACCTTCCAGTTATTCCGAGCTAACCTAGGAATCCGCCATGCTCAGGTAGCACGGTTTCATCCTGCGGGAAATGGTTTGGCTGAACGGGCGGTGAGATCTGTCAAGGAGACACTGGCCCCACTTAAACCCATCAATTGGCCAGAGAAAGTGGCCATTTACATGTTGGCGCAGCACACAACACCGTGCTCTACCACAAACAGAAGTCCGGTGGAATTGCTTATGGGTCGCCGCCTGCGAACTATCTTAGACCGGCTACATCCCACATATGCGCCGGAAAACACTCCAGTTGGATGTCAGACACCTTAGGCATTTAAGGTGGGAGACCTGGTTTTCGTGCGGAATTTTTGGGGGTGAACCACCTTGGTTACAAGGGCAAGTGACTCATATAACAGGTCCCTGCTCTTACAGAATCCAGTTTGACGATGGTCGAACGTGGCGGCGACATGTGGATCAATTGCGTGGCCGAACTCTGCCCCAAAGCCTAACTAGTGCACCTGGCGCTTCCCCGGCGCACCAGGACGAGCACCTGCAGTTACCAGCACCAGTTATCATTCCTCCGTCTGATGCCCCTGGCCCGAAACAACCTTCAATATGCTTACCAGATGTGTCTGCACCAGAGGCAGTCCGGAAAGATCCACTGGCCACTGAGGAACTGACCCCGCAGCCGGCTGTTCCTGTGTTGACGATCAAGCCGAGTGCGCACACATCCATTTTACTTGAAAGATTACATGTGCACCAACCAGGGGTGAAGGGGTGTTGTGTTCGGCACGTTGCCTAACAACGGAGGCGCCGTTCCCTGATTGGCTGATGCAGAAGCAGCCACAAGGCCAGGAAAAAAGGTGCCAGTTGATTGGTGGTTGGGTTTGACAGCCGGCATATATAAACGCTGTCAGGGTTTTGCTGTTGGTTCGTTCAGTTCTGCCATTTGTTAATAAAATAGTGTTGTACCAATTGTCTCGTCTCAGCCCATATCTGAACCGGGAATTTAGCAGGGAGAATCACAGTCTCCGTGTGAGGATAACCTCCAGTGATGAAGCACCCACAACTTCTGAAGGCAAGCTGTTCCACGGATTAATTGTCCTCACTGTTAGGAACTTTCTGCTTAATTCCAGGTTGCTTCTCTCCTTGATTAGTTTCCACCCATTGTTTCTTGACTTGACTTTTGATGTTTTGGAAAATAAGTTGACCCCCTCCTCTTTGTGGCAGTCCCTCAAATACTGAAAGATTGCTATCATGTTCCCTCTAGCCTTTCTTTTCCCTAAACAGTCTCAGAGATCTGGAGGTCAAAAAGCCCCATCACTATAGAGTGCATCCACATAACCAGAAGAAAGAAAATCGTGTCTCTTCAAACCAGGAGTGGGCTTCAAAAATTTTAGCAAGAGGTTCTCTACCTGGTTGCTGGGTGGGCGTGGCCACGGTGGACATGGCCTAGTAGGCCTCCTGCGACATGGCTGGGGGGGGGCGTTTTTGCCCTCTCGTGGCTCTGGAAGTTTTCTTGGGCCTCCAGGAGGGCGAAAACGGCCTCCCCAGGGTCTCGAGGCAATCTGGAGGCTAGGAACGGGCCCATTTCCAGCCTTCCCAAACTTCCGGTAGGCCCATTTTTTTGCCTTCCCTGATCTGTGCCCTACACTTGCCTGCATCCAAAATGGGCTGTGTGGGGACTCCTGGGAGGAGTGGGGTGGGCCGGGCTGGACTAGCCAGGAGTGGGATTTGGGGGTTCTCTGAAATGCACAGAATCATAGCTAGAGGTTCTCCTGAACCCCCAGCAGCCCACCCCTGCTTCAGACCAGTTTTTTTGGCGGGCATGGCAACGAATTGGTGTCAACAAAAAAAAAAATCTATTAGTCGTCTATCTTTCTCCGAGGGGTGAAATGCTACTGGTTCCCTCCAGTTCTGGTGAACCGGTAGTGATAAAAAGTAATGGTTCGGGTGAACCAGTAGTAAAAAAGTGCTTGAAAAAGACAAAAAAAAATGTTGGCCATGCCCACCCAGTCACAAACCGGCCACCAAGCCATGCCCACCAAGCCACACGCACAAAACCGGTAGCAAAAAAAATTACATTTCACCATTGCTTTCTCCATATTAAAATTAAAAAACATTCCATGTTTTCAACCTAGAGTGGCACCAAACTCCATAGCTCTGGGTGATCTTACCCAGCAGCCCCTGGAGAAAAGAAACCATGTTGAAGAGCAGCAGAAGTCAACAACAACACTGTGTCTTCCTGCAGCAACATTTTCTGGACGCGTCCTGACAGGAAAGACCACAACCGATAGAGAACCCTGCCCTCAGGGGCGTATCTGTAATTTTTCACTAACATGCTGTACTCTGGCTTCTTTTCTGCAAATGGAGCCAAGGAAGGAGTTCATCATCCCCAGAGGAAAAGTTGCTTCCCACTGTAATTATCACCATCCTGCTCTTTGAGATGTCTTCTACTTCTCCAGTAACTGATGTAAACAGCAGACTGAAGCAACATGGAGGGAGGTTTCCTCAAGGAAAGGATAAAGGCTTTAGGTCACACTCTGTGTTATCTGAACTTTAGGAGAGGTAGGGGCTGTGCTGTTAAATGTACCTTTCTCTCTTTTCCAGGTGAAGCTTGATTTGTCTCTGTCTGAATCAGGAAAGTCACTGGCTTTTATGAGAGGGCTTTTAATTCTTCCTGTTCTTCTTTAGAAACAGGAAAGTAATTGATTCAGCCCTACGAATGATGGACCTCCTGCTTCTGCTTTTGATGCTGCTCTTGTCCCAGTCTGTCTCTGGGAAGCTGAGAATGAAATGCCCGCTGAGTTTAGAGCACCAGGGTGCAAAAAAACCATGGAGTTATTACAGACCAGGAGACCATTTCATTAACATAATCATCGCTACAGCAAAACTGGTGCATATAACGCTCCCTTTCAATGCAGAGCCTTCTAATCAGTTCGACTCGTAAGTCATCCAGGATAATGCAGTTGCATTCCCTCCATTTATAATTCGAACACTCTCATTTTGTTCTCCTTATTCCACTGGCTCCTATATTGCAGCACATGTCCTATCTACTTTCCTGAATCATGTTGATTTCCATGCTTTCTTTGTCTTATTTTGAGGAAAAGACTCAAGTCCAAAGATGGGACAGAAAAAAAGTCCACATTATTTTCCTCTCCCCGTTCAGTCTTGAATTCGTGATTTGAATACTGTACTAACTTTTGTTTAAATTAGTGATTATTGTGGTTTCTCCCTGCCCGGCTCATTTCAAATACAACTACTCATTGATATTTACTTCTTGATCCTTATAGAAATACAGGATGACTTAATTTTTACAATTGGTTTCTGGGTCAGTTTTGAAACATCCTCTTCCTTCTATAGTAATTCCACTTTAATCATTCATTTATTTCTGACCTTGGTCACTGGCCAGATGAAAATTAGTATTGTTACAAATATTGGTGCATTGGCGATTCTTAACCCAGGAGGGGGGCTGTATCAGTTCCATCTCCCCAACATTTATTAAAATTAAATGGAGATGGGTGAGTATCATTTGTCTCCAGGTTGAGAGTCAGTGTTGGCTTAAGATTCTGTAGGCTTCAAGAGACAAAGTGGATTACATTGAAAAACAAATAGGTTGTTGGTTCTGTTGATGATGATAGAATAGAGTAGAATAGAGTAGAGTAGAGTAGAATAGAATAGAATTCTTTATTGGCCAAGTGTGATTGGACATACAAGGAATTTCTCTTTGGTGCATACACTCTCAGTGTACATAAAAAGACAAGATACATTCGTCAGGAATCATAAGGTACAACACAATGATAGTCATAGGGTACAAATAAACAATCAAATCATATTAGGAACCAGCCAATATAAATCATAAGGATACCAGCAACAAGGTTATAGTCATACAGTCATAAGTGGGAGGAAATGGGTGATAGGAATGATGAGAAAATTAATAGTAATGCAGACTTAGTGAATAGTTTGACAGTGTTGAGGGAATTATTTGTTTAGCAGATTGATGGCGTTTGGGAAAAAAAAACTGTTCTTGTGTCTAGTTGTTCTGTTGTGCAGTGCTCTATATCGTTGTTTTGAGGGTAGGAGTTGAAACAGTTGATATCCAGGATGTGAGGGGTGTGTAATTATTTTCACAGCCCTCTTTTTGACTCGTGCAGTATACAGGTCCTCAATGGAAGGCAGGTTGATAGCCATGGTTTTTTCTGCAGTTCTAATTATCCTCTGAAGTCTGAGTCTGTCTTGTTGGGTTGCAGAACCAAACCAGACAGTTATAGAGGTGCAGGTGACAGACTCAATAATTCCTTTGTAGAACTGGATCAGCAGCTCCTTGGGCAGTTTGAGCTTTCTGAGTTAGCACAGAAAGATCATTCTTTGTTGTGCTTTTTTAATGACATTTTTGATGTTGGGTGTCCATAGCAATAGCTCTTAGACTTATACACCACTTCACAGTGCTTTACAGCCCCCTCTAAGTGATTTACAGAGTCGGCATATTGCCCCCAACAATCTGGCTCCTCATTTTACTGACCTTGGAAGGATGGAAGGCTGAGGCAACCCTGAGCCAGTGAGACCCGAACTGCCAAACTGCTGGCAGCCGGTGAACAGCAGAAGTGATGATAATAATATCACTTCTGATATGATCATTTTTCTGATGATTATTTTTACAGGAGTTTATCTATTGCTCATTCAGAAGTGCAATGCTACATTTCCACTAGTCAAGCAAAGATATATTAAAAAATATAAAATATGTTTTAAGATTGATGATGGTGGTGGTGATGATGATAAAATGAACATTTTTCACACTAGAATATCCTTTGATCAGTCTACAAGCCTACGCTATATTTTCGCTATTCAAATGGTCAGTAAGAATTACCCGCTCCTGCACAATCTCACACTTGGCTACAACATCCATGACAACTATTTCAGCACTCTTGGCACATCAGATGCCTTGCTGGACATCCTCTCTACAGGAGAAGCCAATGTTCCCAACTACAGCTGTGGAAAGAAGGACAACCATTTGGCTCTTTTTGATCAAATTGACAGAGAGATCTCCATCCTGATATCAACATTAATAGCCCCCTACAAAATCCCACAGGTTTGTATGTGTACCTCTCTATCTAGTAAATTGGGTGGATTTCGTTTTCTTTATCAGCTTAGCCAAAATAATATTTTCAATGATATACAAATTTCAGGTGAAAAGAAAAGAATCCCAGTGGCTTATATTATCTAAAGCTTATAAGAAATATCTGTTTATGGACTTCCACTGACCACTCCCATTAATTAATCCAATTCATTTAAAAAGTACAAGTATATTAATCAATATGTCAACTATTTTTTACCCTAATCAGTCCATGATCAAATTCAACACAAAGGACTTGAAGAGCAATAAAGCTCCTGGAAAGGATTTTTAATTGGCTGAACGATTCAAGAAATATCCCAATCTGTGGGACCTGCAATTTGCAGGTTCTTCTCCACAAATAAATAATAGATTCGTCTAACAGATATTATGGCTAAAAACAATATCTTGTTTCTCTTGAATAATATTCAGAGTGGAAAGATGAAGGAGAACAAAGAATAAGAATGATTTAGACACAGATAATCCATTGTTGACGATTGCTTTGTCATGAACTGTGTAATCAGAGGTGGTATTCAGCCGGTTCGGACTAGTTTGAGTGAACCAGTAGTGGAAATCGTGGGCCATCGTGGGTGGGCCCACCCTGGTTGTATGAAGTTCTATTTAGGCATGTTTTTGAGGCCATGCACATGTGCTGAAGTGGCATGTGTGCTCCGTTGCGAACCGGTAGGGAAAATACCACCCCTGCGTGTAATCACAAAATATGTCAGTCAGGGGGAATAAAGGTTTGTTTTCTCCATAAACCTTATTAATACTTATCAATAAAGCAAGCTGAAAAGTTATGGTTTTTAGAAATTGACATCAGTTGGTTGAGTTGGATTTATTGAAAGCTAATAACTGACCCCCAAATACAGCATTCTTCATATTTTTTCCCAGATCTCTTCAATTCCTTCAGAAGCTCTCAATGATAAAAGACTATTCCCTTTTTCCAACCGGATGCTCCCCAAATTAACAATTGTCTATCCAGTAATTGTCCAACTGCTCCTCCATTTTAGATGGTCTTTGATTGGTCTCTTTGCTTCAGACACAGAGAGTGGAGTGAACTTCATGAGGACTTTGACACCTCTGCTTGTCAGGAAAGGGTTTTGTATTGTTATATCACAACTTTTATCAACGCCTCCACGTACAGCAGCCCTCAGGGATGCCATGTCCAAGTGGAAACAAGTCAATGTCTTTGTTCACTTCGCAACCTATTTTTCGTTTTCGGACAGAATTTTTCTTTTCCATTCAACACTTCAAGGTTTGCCAGAACCTATTGAAGGAAAAGTCTGGCTATATGCAGGCTATGGGGAAATACAAATAGGAAGACACACATTTCTCAAATATGTCCATAGTGTTTGGAACTATGTTTTTCAGAGGAAAAAAACACCAAATGATGGTTCCTTCGAACCAGATTTCTCTCTGGGACCACAGTTCACCAATCAGTCTTTTCGGTGTTCTTTTTCAAAAGACAACATTTCTGTCAAAGGCCGGACAAGATGCACTCAGACATCACCAATGAAGACCGAAGTGGAAAGGAACAGGATGTGGAACCGGTATAACCGCCATGCTTATGCTACGATGAATACTCTGGCCCATGCCTTGAATGCTGCTTATTCCTCCATATTCAAGAGGAGAAGGAAAGAAGGAGAAGAGAGGCTGGGGACTCGAAGGCTGAAGCCATGGCAGGTATGGAGTCCCGACAAAGATCCATGAAACTTATTTTCTTTGGAGAAGGAATACAAAGTAGGAAGGGATCCATCTCAACCGTTTTGTGCTTCAAAAGAGCGGGTACCGTGACATATACATTTTGATATTAAGACAGTGTTAATTTTACAAAGTATGTATGCATTTTTAAATATATTCCAGTCCTTATGAATTTGCGATTAGCATTTTGGAATTTTATGTTCATAAATTTGAAGGAGTCCCTGAGGCCATCTAGTACAACCCCTCCTGCCTGCCGAAATTCCAGTTAAAGCTTCTTTAAGTAATGGCTGCTGGATCTTTCCGTTAAAGCAATCAGTGAAGAGGAAACTTGAGCTTCTCCTGGTCACTAGATCAGCTCTAAAATTGTTCCTCCTTTTAGGATGTTTTTCACCTCATTCAGCCAGAATCTCTTCTCTTGTGACTGAGCTCATTTTTTCCATGTCCAACACTCTGAGACAGGGGTGTCAAACTCAAGGCCCGTGGGCCAGATCTGGCCTGTGGGCTGTTTAGATCTGGCCTGTGAGGCTGCCCTGGAAAAAGTGAAGGACCGGCCAGCAGTACCTCTACCAGAGAAAATGAAGCTCAGGTGGGCTGCACTTCTGGGCTCCATTTTGGGCCGCAATGGCCTCCTACAGCCCTCTGCCATCTCTCTTTTTGGATCCCCCCAGCCCTGCCCAGGCCACCACAGGTGCCCCCAACACAAGTTACATCAAGCTGGCCATGCCCACCCTGACCACGCCCACCCCACCCTTGTCCACCCAGCCCCTCGCCGTAAAACACTATCCTGATTAAGCCCTCCATGAAATCGAGTTTGACACCCCTTCTCTGGAATAACAGTAAAAATCTGTTATTTTTCCTTTGAGGAAAGGAAATGCCCTGGAGTTTGATTTGTCAGGGATGCGTTACTTGGAACCTGACATGTAGCATCTGTCAGCTATTGGAAGAGTGCTGTATTCTCCTTATTCCAACCAAAAGATTTTGTCCATTATAAAAGAATCTGGGAATCTGCTCCCAGATTCCTTCTGATTTTCATCCCCAAAGACCAACATGATTCCTCTCCTTGTTGCCTTTCCTCCAGGCTAAGACCAGCTCCTATGATCTCTTTCTTGATTTCGTTGCCCATCTCTAAAACTGATCCAGTAGTTGTACAATGTCTTCTCAAAGGGGGGGTGCCTGCAAGGGGACTTTGTACTTGAGTCAATTTCTCTCCAAACCTGCACATTTACTTCTAAGATTTTTATGGATGCATTTGCTTTCTTTCCATCACACGGCCAACGCCCATTTGGTTTGCAATCTACTATTTTGAGATCATTTCCACAAATATTTTTATCAAGTATAGTTAGACAGAGATGTGGACATGGACATGCTTTTAACATTCCTGGATATTTTTGTTCTAGTTCCATTCCTTTTTGAAGAAGAATGAGTTTTGTAATCTTTCCCACATGAAAATATACTTGGACCAAAATGGTGATGTGGCAGCAGATCTGGACATCGTAAGCTTGATAGTTCTCTCCAGGGAGGATCCCATTAAAGAGCAACTAGGGGTTTTTGAAGGACAGAGACTTACTATCGATCAAGATGCTATTTCAAAGCTAAAGTTGCTCAACAAGGTGAATTAAATATAGGTGTCTTTTCTCTGTTTTCCAAAGCCTTAGGGCACATTTCAAGTAGCTAAGCCTATTCACCAAATAAGCTTCAGTGAAAATTGAATTTGATGAGTAGAATCCTTCTAATTTTTTAAAAATGTTTTAGGAGGCGTCAATATAATTGGCAAGGTGTCCTTTAGATGCCGTGATATGAAACATGGTTTAAAATTGATTCAGCCATGTCCAACTTGGGATGCTGGGTGATGATGGCTATTTTGTGTCCCCTGTGCAAACTAGTATCTGTATAAAACTGCTGAAAGGGGACATCAAGTGCTGGGGATTTTGGTGCTCATAGCACCAACTTGTCTTGTTTCCTGAATGTACATGATTGTAGCTTTGTATTTTCATGCCAGTTGGTGTTACCGAACGGTGGATTTTCAACAGAAAGGACCTTTTTTGGATACCTAACTTGACCTTAGAACTGGGGTGTCAAACTCAAGGCCCGGGGTCTGGATCCAGCGCACAGCCTTCCTGAGCTCCATTTTCACTGCAAAGGGCTGCAGGAGGCTGTCGCAGCCACAAACGGAGCCCAGGTGGGTCATGCATGGCCTCCCTAAGCTCCATTTTTGCTGGTAGAGGGCTGCAGGAGGCCATTGCAGCAGAAAACAGAGTGAGGGTGGGCCACGTGTGGCGGCCTCCCTGAGCCCTGTTTTCTCTGGCAGAGGGCTGAAGGAGGCCATCATGGCTGAAAACGGAGCCTCAGTGAGTGACATTGAACTGGCCATGCCCCTGGCCAGCTCAATGTCACTCATTGTGTTTGTCCCCCAAGATCAAACACAACCCTGATGTGTCCTTCAGTGAAATAGAGTTTTTCACCCCTGCCTTAGAAACATCTCTTTCTGACACAGGGCTCATACTCATGTCCCATGTGATGCAGCAGAAAATGCATGACTTACCCTTTTTAAGGGCACCTCATCTCTAGCTCATCTCTCTACAGTTCCAAAAACTAGGCAGTCAGTTTAGTCTTAGTTCACCACCATATAAAATTAGCAAATAAATATACAAATAAATAGCAATAGCACTTAGACTTATATACTGCCCCATAGTGTTTACAGCCCTTTCTAAGCAGTTTACAGAGTCAGCATATTGCCCCCAACAATCTCGTCCTTATTTTACCAATCTCAGAAAGCTGAGTTAACCATTAGATAGTGAGGATCAAACTCCTGGCAGTGGACAGAGTCAGACTGCAATTCTGCCTTCTAATCACTGCACCAAATCCAACCCTAATCTGTGACAATCTTTTCCTTTATATCTTAAATGGAAGGCTGTCCTGGTCCACTTACAAATGGGGGTGGGTTTGCTATGATATATGTCTTCTTCTCCTTGTGCCATATCCGTCATCAGATGTTGGTGATCATGTTGGCCAATGTCCGATGACGAATATGGCAGAAGAAGAATGATGATTCAATGATACACGTGGCCTAGAAGAAACCTTCCCAGATCCCATTGGCCAGAAGTTTCTTCATCACATTTTTATTCTGTTTCAATAAATCTCGTAAAATAAAAAATTCACAAAGCTTTCAGAATAAATTTCATTCTAAACTTTCATATGACTAAAACGTCATACTTTAAACTCATGGATACATGAAGAAAGGAGGAATGCATGCTAATATAACCAAAGGGAGGAACCACTAATTGTGACTTCATGCTTAAATCTTTTCTCAATTGCTTCTCTCCAGAATTTATTAAATAGAAGGATCCTGTATTACAATGTGATATTCTAGAAGCAAAAGGGAGGAACTAAGTCCATGATAGAGAATCTATCGTGGTAGGCCCATATCGGTGGGCACATGAGCTCAGCTCTGCCAGCTGATTTTTGGGCTTTCTGGGACCACCGGAAGTCAGCAAACGGCTGTCTCTGGCCCCTGGAGATCCTCCAGGGGGTGGGGAAGGCCGTTTTTGCCCACCCCAGGCTCCTAGAAAGGCTGTGGAGCCTGGGGAGAGCGAAAAACGGGCCTACCAGACCCATCATGTAAAAGACGTGGGAGTGTGGGGGGTTGTACTCACATGCATGGGGGCAGGGCACATAGAATTATGGGTGTGGGCTCACATGTGCACAACATTCCTGGGGCCCCCTCCCGGTTTTGGCACGCGATGGCAAAATGGTTAGCCGTCACTGAACTAAGTGAAGAAAATGCTGGTAGTTAGATCCCTTGCAACATTGAGACTTACTTAAAAATTTCTGATTTACCTAAGGAAACTACGTACCCAGGCAACTACTTGATTAATATTCATGTCTACCTCCATTTTTCAATGATGATTATTTCTAACAAACTTCGTTTGGCATTCCTTGTTTTTTCCTTAGTCTCTGCCTCAGTCCAGATGTGTGGAAAATTGTCATCCTGGATTTTTCAAGCAGGCTCGAGAAGGAGAGCCAGTTTGCTGCTATGACTGTGTTCCTTGTCCTGAAGGGACTATCTCCACTCAGGAAGGTTGGTCACACCAGAGGAAAGGGTGCTAGATTCATCTAGAGAGTTTTGATCAATGTGCATTTTAAAAAAGACACATTGAAGGTTGATAATGTTGTGGTTCTTCATTTTCAAGGTGCCGAATTTCTTCCATAATGGGAGGGATAAGAAAAAAAACTTGAGGGGTGAGGTAGGAAGAGATAGAAGGACACGGTGGATTGGGCAAGATCACTTGTATCAGAGGAAACTTCTCTTTTCTTGTCAGTTTGGAAGTGTCCTCCCATGATGACTGTACTTATGAATATCTGCATTCATTGAAATTGAGAAATGGTTTTAGATCAATGGCCTTTGCTCACCCAAACCAGGTTTATATTACAGCCCAAAAGATATATGAATCAATCAATTCATTAATCAGTCAATCTTTATTAAGATCACGGAACCCCTTAAGCAGAAAGATCTAATTCAGGGAACCATGGAGGGAGAGTGTTTCGGTTCAAGGGATGAGAGAAATATTGTTCTGACCTAGGCTTCCCACAAGCACGAAGCCGACTCGTCATCCTTATAAAACCCCTTTTATTTAGTTTAAAGTGAATTCCTCTCCAGCAAGGTCCCGGCCAACAGTCTTTCAAGAGATTTCACAACTTGAGACCTTTATCAGGCTTGGAGAGCTGCCAGGCCGATATCTTCCAAACGCCACTCTGTAGCAGGCAATACATGGCAAGAAGTCAGGAACAGATCTCCACTCTAATGAATTAAACAAATTGTCTTCTGCAAACTCCCCTCCCCTTTTGCTGCTCTTTATTCCCTATGGGAGGAGCCATTCACCATCCATCTCTGGCTTTACTCCTGCGTTGACCCTTCTTCCTTAGCTGTTCCCTTCTCCTGGCAACTCTGTGCATGCTCACACTGGGAACAGGCTCTGGCTGTTCTTCTGCCCCACTGATGTCCGATTTTGAAGGCAGCTGACAACTGTCAGACGGCCCTGACGCCATCTCTGCCTCTGATGCAGAGCACTCGTCAGAGCCTTCCCCAGACTCCAGGACTGGTCCATTTTCCTCCCCAACCACCTCACTGTCCGAATCTGCTGCCAGATATGCTGGCGGGCCACAACAAATACACACAGAAGACTGGCCCTAAAGAAGTGGGAGAGGTCATCTGTGTGAAAGAAGGAACATAAATTAAATTTACCATTATTAGGGGTAAAAGCTGCCTTTTTTATTTTTAGAGCTTTAATTTTTCATATTATGGATTAAGAGGTAAAACACAAATATTGCTTATAGCCCAGTTTAACATTCCCAGGTTCAGCATAACAACCATCATAGTTTCCTTTGTTGGATTGCTATTGTGACTTCTCTTTTCTTTTTATCTTTCCAATTTTCTTATGAAATCGGAAGTTGAAGTTATGAAATACCAAAAGTTACAACAGCAACAAAAAGGGAATACAGTTGTGGTTCTAAAAGGGAGGGGAAAAGCCTTACTTCCGCTATTGGGATTAAAAGGAATCAGATCTAACAGAAAGCAGGGAGAAAAGAAAACCAACTACCGTATTTTTCAGAGTATATGATGCACCTTCCCCCCCCTAAAAGAGGATGAAAATTTGGGTGCGTCTTATACACCAAATATATCCCCGCCCAGCCTCTTAAAGGGAGGTTTCAGAGGCTGAAAAAAAAGCAAGGCACAGAGCTCACAACCAACGAACCTGTTGCTAAAGTTCACCTCTGGGAACAGCTGATTGGAGATATTCTGGGAGGATGATCCACCTGCCAATCAGCTTTTTTCTTATTTTCCTCCCCAAAAACTAAGGTGTGTCTTATAGTCCGAAAAATATGTTAATCAATTTTATTTATTTTGTATGGTATAAAAGAATGCAGCATTATTACATAAAATTAGCAGAAACAGGATATAAAAATATGTATCAAAATACAAAAGACCAGAACGGTGAATTATTTCAAAAATGCATATTAGAAATGATGGGTACAATTATGAATAAAATTAAATTACGTATGAACAGTTACCAGAGTGACTAAACCTACGGCTGGATATCTAGACTGTTTAGCCATTGGGCAAGAATGCCCTCAAGATGGTGTATTTAATGCGGGGATCCAGGGAATCTTCTGAGGGGGCATTTCGTAGCAATATGTTACTGTATAAAGTTTGTGGGATGTTCCCACAGTCACAGTTAGTATTATCAACCAGCCCCCATTTGTATTTTGAATATTGGCACCTGCCATGCTTGGTCAGTATCATCTGAACTACAAAGAAGATCTTTCTTGAAAGATGAAAAGAGATATAAAAGAAATATTACTTTTTGTTTTCTCAGATACTGAAAAATGCACAAAGTGCCCATATGATCAATATCCAACCGAGAACAGAGTCCAATGTATCCCAAAAAGAATAACCTTCCTGTCCTATGAAGAACATCTGGGCATCATCCTGGTCTCTTTCGCCTTACTCTTGTTCCTAACCACAGGAATTGTTTTAATCATACTCATTAAATACCTAGAAACTCCCATTGTCAAAGCCAACAACCGGGACTTGTCCTACATCCTCCTGGTCTCCCTTCTGCTTTGCTTTTTGTCCTCATTTCTCTTCATTGGACGGCCAAGGAAAGCCACCTGTCTTCTCCGACAAACGGTGTTCAGCATTGTCTTCTCAATAGCCGTGTCTTCTGTGTTGGCCAAAACGATCACAGTGGTACTGGCTTTCCTAGCCTCAAAACCAGGGAACAGTGTGAGAAGATGGTTGGGGAAGAGCTTGGCCAACTCCATCATCCTTTCTTGTTCTGCTGGCCAAATTTTCATCTGTGCCTTATGGCTGGGAATTTCTCCCCCATTCCCTGACTCTGACTTAAACTCCCAGCTTGGAGTGATCATCCTGCAATGCAATGAAGGCTCTGTCACCATGTTTTATGTTGTCCTTGGCTACATGTGTTTCCTAGCTGCCATTTGCTTCACTGTAGCTTTCCTGGCCAGGAACCTGCCTGGGGCCTTCAATGAAGCCAAGCTTATCACCTTCAGCATGCTGGTCTTCTGCAGTGTCTGGATGTCCTTCCTGCCAACTTACCTGAGCACCAAAGGAAAGTTCATGGTGATTGTGCAGGTCTTCTCCATCTTGACCTCCAGTGCTGGTTTGCTGGGCTGCATCTTCTTCCCAAAGTGCTACATTATCATCCTGAGACCAGATCTAAACACTAAGGAACATCTAATGATAAAAGTGGGGAAATGACTGAAATTGTTAATTAGGCTCATAACATTTAATTTTTTCATTGTAGTTATTGGGCGTTTGTATTTTTTCTTTGCGTCAATGTGAAAATTAAGCTGATTTAAAACTGTAGCAAATAAACATATGAACAGTATAAGACTAATGAAATTAAATTCCAACATAATCCTCAAACATTTCTGGGGACAATAGAAAAGCTGCTTTATAAACGTAACCATGTCAAATAAACATCGTCTTTGCCTCAAGCAATTTGTGCTGTGTGCTCTTTGGAAGATCCAATCAGGATTTGAACCAGAATTTTCTTCTAATAATATTTCCCAACAAATGTGGAACAATGCCAGGACTTGCCTGCCAAGTCTGTTTTTCAAAGAGGAGCTTGCAAAAGAGTCATCTAAAGTTGTTCCAAGGTCAAAGTTGGTCCAAGATGAAAGTGTCAGCCAATCCAAGCATGTAAGGTTCATGAGTGAAATTCATGAATAGGGATCATACTTGAGTTAAATGTTATTTCCAGCAAAGAGAAGAGAGGGAATCCAGTCTCTTCTATGGGCTGTCACTCAAGGGTAATTTTTTTTGCTACCGGTTCTGTGGGCGTGGCTTAATTAGTGTGCGAGGTTGGTGCTAAGGTGACTGGGTGGGCGTGGCCAAGTCAATGTCACTTCTTTGCCCTTTTTTAACCTACAAAACACAACATAACTGGCTCACCCACAATGTAAAAGCAGCTGTGCTAGACCCAAAATGGCCCCTGCAACAGGCAGGAACCTCACACAGCCACAAAAAGCCGAAAAAAACAACTTTCACACTTTACACACACAAAATTCCACATACAGCTTTGCGAGATTTTGTGTGTTTGTGTAGTTAGAGTGAAACACTACAGAAACACACTAAATCTCAGAAAGCTGCACAAATATTATTTTATTTTAATTTATTTTTATTTTTATATAAAAGCAGCTAAATTTAAAACTTCCTAAACTTTAAATGGCTAGGTCTAAAAAAAGAACAACTAAGAAAAAACCCCAATTAACTATTTTTTTTAAAGTTCCCAAAGGGGGAAAAAACTTACCCAATAGAACAGGGGTCTCCAACCTTGGCAACTTTAAGACTTGTGGACTTCAACTCCCAGAATTCCTCAGCCAGCTTTGCTGGGAGTTGAAGTCCACAAGTCTTTTTTATTATTATTATTGAAAAGTTTTAAAATGTTTTACAAACAAATTTCCCCCCTCCTCCCCCCACCCATTCCCTTCTCCCTCCCCCCCCCGACTTCCCAGAGCAAAATACAGGGTATCACATTTAACAAACATAATCTAACATAAACAAACTAGCTATAAGCTCTAAACTCCCCCTTACTCTTTAACTCCTCCATAGGTATCAAAATATCAAAATAAAAGGAAAAATCATCTAATTATTTCATTCATAAGCTATTTGCAACTTTTTAGTCCCATATTTGTTTTGTATATAGTCAATCCATCTTCTCCATTCCAGTACATATCTTTCATTCGAACGATCCTTCAAATATGCAGAGATTTTAGCCATCTCCGCCAGATTAGCTACCTTTAATGTCCATTCTTCAATAGTAGGTATTTCTTCCTTCTTCCAATATTGCGCCACCAAAAGTCTGGCTGCAGTTATTAAGTTAAAAATCAAATTAGTCTCTATAACTGTACAGTCAATAAAAACAACTGTGGAGTAAATTTTATCTTCCTTTTAAGAATATTTTGTATAATTCACCATATCTTAATCCAAAATACCTTAATTTTCTTACATGTCCACCATATATGAAAATACGTTGCATCATCACATTTACATCTCCAACACGTAGATTGTAAACTTTGGTACATACAAGCTAACTTTTTGGGATCTAAATGCCATCTATAAAACATTTTATAAAAATTTTCTCTCAAGTTTTAGGCTTGAGTAAATTTTACATTTCTAACCCATATTTTCTCCCATACATCCATGGTTATTGATTCCCCAACATTTTGTGCCCATTTTATCATACAATCCTTCACTAACTCGGTTTCTGAGTCTATTTCTATCAATGCATTATACAACCTTTTAATATGCATTGGACTTTGATCCCTGATTTGTTTTATGAAATTTTCTTCATTTTGCAAAATACCAATTTTCTGATTTTCTTTCCATCTAGTATACAACTGTCCATTCTGAAACCAAATTTGAATTTTCCTCTCTTCCTTTAATACCTCTAAAGACTTTAATTGCAATGTACTCTTTCCCAAATAAGAAGCTCTTTATAAATAATCACATCTTGTTTCTGTTCCACACTTATATTCTCTATCATATGTCTAGGTATTGTCCATATAGGTAATTTGTTATTTAATTTATATTGATACTTTTTCCATACACGTAATAATGCATTTCTTAATATATGACTTTTAAAATTCTTATCCACCTTTTTATCATATAGTTAATATGCATGCCATCCATATAACAAATCATACCCTTCAATATTTAATATTCTCTCTTCTGTTGAATTAATCCAATCACTAATTACTGAGAGCACAGCTGCCTCATAATACAATCTTAAATTAGGCATTTTGAGATCTCCTCTTTCAAGTGTATCTTGCGTTATTTTTCGTTTTATTCTTGGTCTCTTTCCTGCCCACACAAAATGAGTAATACACACAGGCAGTAGACAATCTTTTTTTTTTTTTGAATATATATATTTTAAAACAAAAACATAAAACACATCTTTTCAAAACGAAGCTTTTGCTCCAGTCACATATTAAAACAAATCATTAACAAATCTTATTTTTCAATTAACACAACTAAATATTTTAAACAAGTATTTCCCTCAAATCTATCTATATAACTATGCCATTAATCCACAAAAACCCGTTACCTTATACTAACCAATTATCAATCTATTTTTCTCTTTCATTTGCCTAGATGGATATATTTTAACAATATAGAGCATACAGTTATATTAAACATTCCAGAAATATTTAATTTCAACATACCCATTTTATTTCTAACTATTAGACTCCAAATTTATACTCTTTATTTCTATTATTAAACCTAATTTATGCATCTTATCTTAATTATCACTTTTAACATACATCGCCTCGTTTTAATTATCCCACCTCATTTTATATTTTCCTAAAAAAAAAACCAACGTTATTATCTTTATCTTTGTTGTTAAACCAATCATTTTTATTTCTTGACTGTTGAACACAGCATATCCTTTTGTTATTTTTTTTGGCTGTTACACAGCATCCCCTTCCTTATTTGTCTGTTAAACACAGCATATTAGTTTCTATTTTTTGGCCGTTGCACAGCATATTCCATTTTTTGGCTGTTAAACACAGCGTATTCATTTTTATTTGGCTGTTAAACACAACATATTGTAACTTTTTGGCTGTTAAACACAGCATATTCATTTTTTGGCCATTACACGGCATTTTCAGTTTTGTTTTAGCTGTTACACAGCATATTCATTTTGTTTGGCTGTTCAACACAGCATATTGTAACTTTTTGGCTATTAAACACAGCATATTCATAGTTGGTTTAACTATCAATCTCTACTTAAACCTTTCTTTGTTTTTTCCATCCATCTATGCATTGGTTTTTCACATAGTCATTATTTTTCTGTATCCTTTTTCATGACATTCATGACATTTTAACATTGAGACATGGTTTGTTTAAAACATATCTTTAACTATATTTATAAATTCCTTTTAACATTTTCAATTAATCATATTTATCCTTATTTCTTTTTCCTTAACATTTTAACATTAAAACATAGTTCTTGCATCTAGCATAACTTTACATGTATTGATTAATTTCTTTTAACATTCTTAATTTCTATAAAAACTTCCCTTTTATTATTACAATCCATCTTTATTTTATTTTTAATCACTTTATCTTCATTTCCTCGTCTGCAAACATATATTCTCTCCCATTTTCCATATTATTAACTTTGTTCTCCATGGATCAAATTCATTCTCTTTTCTTATTTTTGTTCCAGATGTAATATATCAAATCTTTTCTTTTGAGGCTGTGCTTAATCCTTCTTCTATTCCTGAGCCAGTACTTAAGTTATTATTATTATTATTATTTCAACTGTAGGAGTTCCATTGTAGATTTATTTTCTTTTCACCATAATCAAACCACCTGTAAACAGGAAAGAAAAATCCTCCTCCACAAAATTCAGTAATGTTTATCTATAGTATTCAGAGTTTCCCATAACAAAGTGAGGTTACAAAGTTCCTTTTTATGCCAGATGGTGTCTCTCTGTAATCCATATTTCCATTAGTCATGCAAGACTCCATTTTATTTACTATTATATAACCATCCAATCCATTTCTTCTTCTTTTAATTAAAAAACCCCCAAAAATTATCAGTCTTTTTCTTTTTTAAAATCCAATTCAATTTTTTAAAAAGTGTTTAGTCTTTTAACCATATCTCCAGATTAGTTTCCTTAGTTCTGTTCCAAAATTAAATGTTACTCAGGTCTTTGTCTCTTTAAAGTTGTAGTTTCAAAATTCAAAATATTTCCTAAAATATTTCATTGGCCTAGGAGAGGGGTGGGTGCTAACTTCCAACAACGGCACTAGAGTTAGGGGTCACCAACCTAGAATGTCACATAGCTGTAACTGACATTGTCTCCAGTGCTCTCTGGAGACAAGATCCCACACTGAAGGACAGCAGAAGTCATGATCTGGGTATTGAACTATCTTCCTCCAGGATCACTTTCTGGACATGTCCAGACAGGAAGGACCACAACCGTTACAAAGCACTGCCCCTTGTGATTCTTCACTAAGATACTAAGATTTCGCAGCTGTCCCTTTACATCATGGCGCCCTGGAAGAAGTTTGAGATCCCAAGAGGAGAAGTTTCTTCTCACTATAATTTTCACAATTCTGGTCTTTGAGAGCTCTTCTGCTCCTTCTTGCCTTTGATGTAAACATCAGATTGAAGAAAGATGAAACAGTTCTTGCATCAGAAAAGGATGAATGCCACAAGTCATGCTCTGTGTGGCACAAGTTTTGGGACAGGCAGAGATTGTGCTCTTGAATGTATCTTTCTCTCCTTTCCAAGTGAAGATCGGTTTGTCTTTGCCTGAATCAGGAAAGTGAGAACGCTTTGCCTTCTTATTCTTCTTGTTGTTCATGTTTAGAAACAGGAAGGGGATTGATTCAGCCATATAAATTATGACTCATCTGCTTCTGATGCTGCTGGTCTTTCAGGCAGGTCCTGAGAAGCTTAGAATGAAATGCCCGCTGAATTTTGAGAACCCAGATGGGGAAACACCATGGAACTATTACACACCAGGAGACCATTTCTTTGGTATAGTCACCACTGAAATAACCTCATCACCTAGAATGTTGCCTTTCAACATGGCTCCTTCAAGTCAGTCTCGCTCGTAAGTTATTCGGCACGATGGAGTTGTGTTCCCTCCATTTGCAGTTCTAGCACTCTTCTTTTTATTTCACTTACTCCTTATTGCTGTTGCAGGACCTGTCTAAATTCTTGAATCATTCTGATTTTCATGGCTTTCCTCTTTTGTCTTCTATTGTGGAAGAGACTCAAATGAGGCAAATCAAACCTGAAACGTCCAGATTATTTGTCCATTCACATTCAATACTGACTTCACCACTTGAATACTAAGTTTAAAGCAGTGACCGAAAGGGTTGCAAATTCTTCTACCCACCTCATTTTCATATTTATATAACCATTCATTGATACAGCATTCAATGTCTGATCCTTAGGGGAAATAGACGATGAATTCTTTTTACTGTTCCTTTTCTGGATCAATAGAATAGAATAGAATAGAATAGAATAGAATAGAATAGAATAGAATAGAATAGAATAGAATAGAATAGAATAGAATAGAATAGAATTTTTTATTGGCCAAGTGTGACTGGACACACAAGGAATTTGTCTTGGTGCATATGCTCTCAGTGTACATAAAAGAAAAGATACGTTCATCAAGAATCATAACATACAACACTTAATGATAGCCATAGGTTACAAATAAGCAATCAGGAAACAATATCAATATAAATCGTAAGGATACCAGCAACAAGGTTATAGTCATACAGTCATAAGTGAATGAAGCCTCCTCTTCATTATATGATGGTCCCACTTCAATGATTGAATGATTTTGAATACAAGTTACTGGACAGATGAATATTAGGATTGGTAGAAATAACGGTGCATTTGTGATTCTTAACCGTGGCTGAGGACTGTCTCCATCTCAATGCTCATTAAAATTATGTGCTGATGGGAGGCTATCCTTTGGCTTCGGCTTTGGATCTGAAATGGCATAAAGATAGCGTAGGCTTGTGGAAACAAAGAGGATTAAATTGAAAAATAATTTTGTTATTTCTGTTGATGATGACGGTAATAACATGAACATTTTTTTTTTTACAGTAGGACAAATTATTTTAAGCAGCTAATCCTGACTTTTGCCATTCAAGTGGTCAACAACAACCCCCAGTTTCTGCACAATCTCACACTTGGCTACAACATCCACCACAACTATGCCAACACTCTTGCCACTTCAGAAGCCTTGCTGGACCTGCTCTCTACTGAACAAGCCAATGTTCCCAACTACAGCTGTGGAAGGAAGGACAACCTTCTGGCTGTTGTAAACGCAGCTAAGAGGGAAACCTCCATTCAGATGTCAACATTAGTAGGCACCTACAAAGTCCCGCAGGTTTGTGTGTGTGTTTCTCTATCTGGTAAAGTGAATGGGGAGGTGGTGGGTGAGTGATAGATTCTGTCTTCATTTTGTCTATTCAAAATTTAGAGCTGCTTTTCACCATGGCCTTTATTCGTGTAATGGCTATGGATTGAGGTACACTGTGAGGAGGGGTCTATAGACTTATGATACCATTTCAGAGGTGGGTTTCAGCAAGTTCTGATCAGTTCTGGATAACCAGTAGCGAAAATTTTGAGTGGATTGGAGAACCGGTAGTAAGAATTCGGACTGGCCACGCCCCCATCTATTCTCTGCCTCCCAAGTCCCAGCTGATCAGGAGGAAATGGAGATTTTGCAGTAACCTTCCTCTGGAGTGGGGTGGGAATGGAGATTTTACAGTATCCTTCCATTGCCACGCCCACCAAGGCACGCCCACAAAACCGTTAGTAAAAATTTTTGAAACGCACCACTGTACCATTCCCATTGCTTTGGGGGCTTCTGCTGCCCACTTGCGAAGGTCAGGAAAGCTCTGTGTTCTATCAAAGGGTCTTCTGACTGATAGTTGGTCTTCATGGATGTGTTTTGCTAGTCTTCTGCCTGTTTGTGCTACATAGTGGCTGTTCCAGTCCTTACATTGTATGTTGTAGATGACTCCTGTTTTTTTCTTCTGGGGCTGCTGCATCTTTTGGTTTACTTAGGATATTTTGCAGGTCTTAACTTGGTTTGTGTGCTACAGTGATGCCATGTGGCTTAATAGGTTTGGGGGGTTTCTGAGATATTTTGATGTATGGTGTTATGGAATGATGAGACCAAACAACATTCCTGGTCAGCCAGAGACAGTTTATTGCGCAGTTTCAGAATCAGATTTGTATCTGCAATTCTGAGCCAAGAAGAGCTCTGATACAATTGCTTTTATACTTTAACATGACAAAGGAGTTGATGTGAGCACAGCAGCTTTCCATATATGGTTAACATAGATTTGTTAGGTGATGATTGATACTTTCATCAGTTTTCTATATTACTAAATTCCTACATTAATTTCTAGTACATGAGATCATTTTAGCTAAACATCCTTTATTAATTCTGTGATTGCTGATGCGTAGGTTAATGGCTGCTTTGGTTAATAAGTGACTCTTGCTTCATATGGATTTCCTTGCAACCATGACAGCTTGGTCTCTCAGACGTTATGTATTAACAAAAATGGAATTTAGCTGACTTGGTGAAATCTCTAAACAAGCATATTTCTTTCTTATGATCAGGTGATAAAGAGGGCCCTTCAATGTTCATGTAGCTGACCCTGTATTATCCCCACATTAACGGCAGTCCTATTCTTTTCACCAGCGTGTATTAGTTGTGCCATATTAGGGATTTTTACAGAAAAAAATACGAAAGAAAATAATATTCGATATTACATATTTTAACATCCGCTCATATGGTTTATGCCCAGCATTAGAAAAAAAAATATACCAACAGATGAAGAATTAATAAAAAAAAATATTGGAATGTGCCGAGATGGATAAATGAACAAAAGAACTTAAAGAAAAGGAGGACACAGAATATTACATGATTTGGCATAAATGGTATAAGTGGTTGGAGGAAAGGAAAAATAAGGAAGAAAATTAAGGGGAAATGATAGAAACGTTAAAAAGTAAAGAAAGAATTTGTTTAAGCATAAAAATTAAGAAATTGTTATGAACGATGAGAAATATATTGTAAATAAAATAAAGGGGACAAGTAGTAAATTGGAATATACAAAGAGAAATAAGGGGAAATTGTGAATAACAAAGAAAGACCATCACGAAATAGCTGTAAAAAGATTATTCATATACAGTATATGTTGTATGTCCTGTATTGTTATATTATGTTATAAAAATAAAATTTTAAAAAAACTTGGTTTGAGCGCTACAGTGATGCCATGTGGCTTAATTGGTTTTGGGGGGGGGGAGTTGTTTCTGAGATATTTTGATGTACGGCAGTCTTATTTCACCAGCGTGTATTAGTTGTGCCATATGAGGTTGGTTCATCAGGAACTTGTTAACGGAGCTGTATGGATATCCACTTGGTTGGAAGATGCTGTATAGATAATCTGTTTCCTTTTTGTGATCTTCAGGGTTGCTGCAATGTGTCTGGGCTTTTCTAAATAATGTCCAACCAAGGAACCACTAACACCACTTCCACCCATACTAACGGGGCAAGCCCAGCGGTGGGTTTCACATTTGGTTACCACCGGTTCGCCGCACATGCACCTTCTGTGCCAGGCCTCAAAAATAGAATAGAATAGAATAGAATAGAATAGAATAGAATAGAATAGAATAGAATAGAATAGAATAGAATAGAATAGAATAGAATAGAATAGAATTCTTTATTGGCCAAGTGTGATTGGACATACAAGGAACTTGTCTTGGTGCATACGCTCCAAGAACTTGGAGTTTCCTGGTACCAGTTGGTGCGAATAAAACGTTGACTCTCCAAGCTGCTACTCCGCTTTTGGTCCTTCAACATTCAATGCCGAGAGACGGACCGTTGGAGCCGAGACCATGTTGAAGAGCAGCAGTAGTCAACAACAATACTATGTCTTCCTCCAGAATCATTTTCTGGACATGTCCTGACAGGAAAGACCACAACCGATAGAGAACTCTGCCCTCAGGGGCCTATCTGTAATTTTTCACTAACATGCTGTACTCTGGCTTCTTTTCTTCAAATGGCGCCAAGGAAGGAGTTCATCATCCCCAGAGGAAAAGTTGCTTCCCACTGTAATTATCACCATCCTGCTCTTTGAGATGTCTTCTACTTCTCTAGTAACTGATGTAAACAGCAGCTGAAGCAACATGGAGGGAGGTTGCCTGAAGGATAAAGGCTTTAGGTCACACTCTGTGTTATCTGAATTTTAGGACAGGTAGGGGCTGTGCTGTTAAATGTACCTTTCTCTCTTTTCCAGGTGAAGCTTGGTTTGTCTCTGTCTGAATCAGGAAAGTCACTGGCTTTTATGAGAGGGCTTTTCATTCTTCCTGTTCTTGTTTAGAAACAGGAAAGTAATTGATTCAGCCGTACGAATGACGGACCTCCTGCTTCTGCTTTTGATGCTGCTGTGGTCCCAGCCTGTCTCGGGGAAGCTGAGAATGAAATGCCCGCTGAGTTTAGAGGACCAGAGTGCAAAAAAACCATGGAGTTATTACAGACCAGGAGACTATTTCATTAACATAATCATCGCTACATCAAAACTGGTGCATATAATGCTCCCTTTCAATGCAGAACCTTCTAATCAGTTTGACACGTAAGTCATCCAGGATAATGCAGTTGCATTCCCTCCATTTATAATTCGAACACTCTCATTTTGTTCTCCTTATTCCACTGGCTCCTATATTGCAGCACACGTCCTATCTACTTTCCTGAATCATGTTGATTTCCATGCTTTCTTTGTCTTATTTTGAGGAAAAGACTCAAGTCCAAAGATGGGACAGAAAAAAAGTCCACATTATTTTCCTCTCCCCGTTCAGTCTTGAGTTTGTGATTTGAATACTGTACTGACTTTTGTTTAAAATAGTGATTATTGTGGTTTTCCACTGCCTGGCTCATTTCAAATACAACTACTCATTGAGGTTTACTTCCTGATCCTTATAGAAATAGAGGATGACTTATTTTTTAGAATTTCTTTCTGAGTCACTTTTGAAACATCCTCTTCCTTCTATGGTGATTCCACTTTAATCATTCATTTATTTCTGACCTTGGTACTGGCTAGATGAAAATTAGTATTGTTACAAATAATGGTGCTTTTGCGATTCTTAACCCAGGAGTGGGGCTGTATCAGTTCCATCTCCCCAACATTCATTAAAATTAAATGGAGATGGGTGAGTATCATTTGTCTCTGGGTTTGGAGTCAGTGTTGGCTTAAGATTCTGTAGGCTTCAAGAGACAAAGTGGATTAGATTGAAAAACAAATATGTTGTTGGTTCTGTTGATGATAGAATAGAGTAAAATAGAATAGAATAGAATAGAGTACAGTAGAATAGGATAGGATAGGATAGGATAGGATAGGATAGAATAGAATAGAATAGAATAGAATAGAATAGAATAGAATAGAATAGAATAGAATAGAATAGAATAGAATAGAATAGAACAGAGTAGAGTAGAGTAGAGTAGAGTAGAGTAGAGTAGAGTAGAGTAGAGTAGAGTAGAGTAGAATAGAATAGAATTCTTTATTGGCCAAGTGTGATTGGACACACAAGGAATTTCTCTTTGGTGCATATACTCTCAGTGTACATGAAAAGACAAGATACATTCATCAAGAATCATAAGGTACCACCCAATGATAGTCATAGGGTACAAATAAGCAATCAAATCATATTAGGAAACAGTCAATATAAATCGTAAGGATACCAGCAACAAGTTACAGTCATCCTGTCATAAATGGGAGGAGATGGGTGATAGGAATGATGAGAAGATTAATAGAAATGCAGACTTTGTGAATAGTTTGACAGTGTTGAGGGAATTATTTGTTTAGCAGAGTGATGGCGTTTGGGAAAAAACTGTTTTTGAGTCTGGTTGTTCTGTTGTGCAGTGCTCTATAGCGTTGTTTTGAGGGTAGGAGTTGAAAAAGATGATATCCAGGATATGAGGGGTCTGTAACTATTTTCACAGCCCTCTTTTTGACTCGTGCAGTATACAGGTCCTCAATGTAAGGCAGGTTGGTAGTGACTGTTTTTCTGCCATTCTAATTATCCTCTGAAGTCTGTGCCTGTCTCGTTGGGTTGCAGAACCAAACCAGACAGTTATAAAGGTGCAGATGACAGACTCAATAATTGATGTATCGGGAGCTCCTTGGGCAGTTTGAGCTTTCCGAGTTACCACAGAAAGAACGTTCTCTGTTGTGCTTTTTTGATGAAGTTTTTGATGTTGGGTGTCCATAGCAATAGCACTTAGACTTATATACCGCTTCACAGTGCTTTACAGCCCCCTCTAAGCGGTTTACAGAGTTGGCATATTGCCCCCTGCAATGTATTAAATCTGCTGAAGTAGGAAGTAACATTCTGTTCGTTGATTGGTTAAAGTAACGTTCTGTTCGTTGATTGGTTAAGCCGCCTGACAGCTGGCAATATAAGAGCTGTCAGGCAGAGTTCCAAGCAGTTTCAGTTATAGCTGTTGTTAATAAACGGTTAATTACATGATCTTCGCATTGTCTATCATCCTTGATCCAGCCAATACATTTTACCCCCAACAATCTGGGTCCTCATTTTACAGACCTTGGAAGGATGTAAGGCTTTGCCAACCCTGAGCCAGTGAGACCCGGACTGCCAAACTGCTGGAAGCTGCTGAACAGCAGAAGTGATGATAATAATGTTTATCTATTGCTCATTCAGAAGTGCAATGCTTCATTTTCACTAGTCAAGCAAAGATATATTAAAAGATATAAAATGTAATTTAAGATTGATGATGGTGGTGGTGATGATGATAAAATGAACATTTTTTACACTAGATTATCCTCTGATCAGTCTAGAATCCTACGCCATATTTTCGCTATTCAAATGGTCAGTAAGAATTCCCCGCTCCTGCACAATCTCACACTTGGCTACAACATCCATGACAACTATTTCAGCACTCTTGGCACATCAGATGCCTTGCTGGACATCCTCTCTACAGGAGAAGCCTATGTTCCCAACTACGGCTGTGGAAAGGAGGACAACCATTTGGCTCTTTTTGATCGAAAGTGAGATCTCCATCCAGATATCAACATTAATAGCCCCCTACAAAATCCCACAGGTTTGTATGTGTACCTCTCTATCTAGTAAATTGGGTGGATTGGTAGGATGGGTAAGCGATAAATCCAACTATATATCCTCTGTGGAATTCAATCAATCAACCAATCAATCAGAATAGAGGTGGAAGGGATCTGCTAGTCCAATCCCCTTCTCAAGCAGGAGACCCTACACCATTTCAGACAACTGGATGTCCAGTCTCTTTTTTAAAATCTCCAGTGAGATTTTTAAGTTTTCCAGAAGTATCCACAACTTCTGAAAGTAGTTCTGCTGGTTAATTGTTTTCACTGTTAGGAAGTTTCTCCTAAATTCCAGGTTGCTTCTCTCTTTGATTAGTTTCTATCTATTCTTTCTTGCCCTGCCTTCTGGTGCTTTGGAAAATAAGTTGGATCCCTCTTCTTTGTAGCAACTTCTCAAATAATGGAACACTGCTCTCATATCAGCCCTACTACTTCTTTTCTCTAGTCTAGCCATACCCAAGTCCTGCAACCATTCATAGAACAGTTTGTTTTGTTCTCCCAGTCTTTAATCATCTAAGTTGCTCTTCTCTGCATTTTTTCCAAAGTCTCAACATCTTTTTTGTAACATGGTGACCAAAACTGGATGCAGTATTCTAGGTGTGGTCTTACTAAGGATTTGTAAGACCTTACCAATACGTCATGTGAATTCAAGAGCTGTTTTTCTTCATGGCCACTCTAGGTGTGTTGTCTAGGGATGGGATTGATATTGTGTGTGTGTGTGTGTGTGTGTGTGTGTGTGTGTGTGTGTGTGTAGCATCCAAGCAGCCATATAATTTCATGACAACATCCCCGTTGCTTTGGGGGCTTCTCCTGCACACTTGTGAAGGTGAGGAGGGCTTTGTGTCCAATCGAAGGGTCTTCTAACTGATAGTTGGTGTTCATGGATGGCTTCCGCTGATCTTCTGCCTTTTTGTGCTACATAGCGGCTGTTGCAGTCCTTAAACTCCTGGTTTTTTCTTCTGGAGCTGCTGCATCTTTTGGTTTACTTAGGATATTTTGCGGGGCTTTACTTGGCTTGTGTGCCATGTGGCTTAATAGTTTTGGGGGATTTCTTATTTCAGCTTAGCCAAAATAATATTTTCAATGATGTATAAATTCCAGGTTTGTGAAAAGAATCCCAATGGCTTATATTACCTAAAGCATATAAGATGTTTGTGTTTGTGGACTTACACTGACCACTCCCATTAATTAATCCAATTCATTTAAAAAGTACAAGCATATTAATCAATATGTCAACTATTTTTTACCCTAATCAGTCCATGATCAAATTCAACACAAAGGACTTGAAGAGGAACAAAGCTCCTGGAAAGGATTTTTTATTGGCTGAACAATTCAAGAAATATCCCAATCTGTGCGACCTGCAATTTGCAGGTTATTCTCCACAAATAAATAATAGATTTGTCTAATAGATATTATGGCTAAAAACAATATCTTGTTCCTCTTGAATAAAGTTTAGAGTGGAAAGATTCCGGTTCGAACTGGTTTGGGTGAACCAGTAGTGGAAATCACGGGTGGCCCTCCCTGGCTGTATGAAGTCCTATTTAGGCATGTTTTTGAGGCCATGAGCATGTGATGAAGTGGCATGTGTGCTCATATTTGCGAACCGGTAGGGAAAGTACCACCCCTGTGTGTAATCACACAATATGTCAGTCAGGGGAAATCAAGGTTTGTTGTCTCCATAAACATTATAAATACTTATTAATAAAGCAAGCTGAAAAGTTATGGTTTTTAGAAATTGACATCAGTTGGTTGAGTTGGATTTATTGAAAGCCAATAACTGACCCGCAAATACAGCATTCTTCATATTTTTCCCCAGATCTGTTCAACTGCTTCAGAAGCTCTGAATGATAAAAGACAATTCCCTTTTTTCTACGAGATGCTCCCCAAATTAGCAATTCTCAACCCAGGAATTGTTCAACTGCTCCTCCATTTTGGATGGTCTTTGATTGGTCTCTTTACTTCAGACACAGAGAGTGGAGTGAACTTCATGAGGACTTTGACACCTCTGCTTGTCAGAAATGGGATTTGTATTGTTATATCACAACTTTTATCAACCCCTGCACGTACAGCAGCCCTCAGGGATGTCATCTCCAAGTGGAAACAAGTCAATGTCTTTGTTCACTTCTCAGACTATTTTTCGTTTTCAGACAGAATTCTTCTTTTCTATTCAACACTTCAAGGTTTGCCAGAACCCATTGAAGGAAAAGTCTGGCTATATGCAGGCTATGGGGAAATGCAAATAAGAAGACACACATTTCTCAAATATGTCCATAGTGTTTGGAACTACCGTTTTCAGTGGAAAAAAATGCCAAATGATGGTTCCTTCGAACCAGATTTCTTTCTGGAACCACAGTTCACAAATCAGTCTTTTCGGTGTTCTTTTTCAAAAGACAACATTTCTGTCAAAGGCCGGACAAGATGCACTCAGACATCCCCACTGAACACCAAAGTGGAAAGGAACAGGATGTGGAACCGGTATAACCAC
Source organism: Pituophis catenifer annectens (assembly GCF_029215685.1). Classification (NCBI taxonomy): domain Eukaryota; kingdom Metazoa; phylum Chordata; class Lepidosauria; order Squamata; family Colubridae; genus Pituophis; species Pituophis catenifer. Next base: position 9,379,033 of record NW_027256882.1, on the reverse strand, counting down.
TATCTTTATATTATGATGAATACTCTGGCCCATGCCTTGAATGCTGCTTATTCCTCCATATTCAAGAGGAGAAGGAAAGAGGGAGAAGAGAGGCTGGGGACTCGAAGGCTGAAGCCATGGCAGGTATGGAATCCCGACAAAGATCCATGAAACTTATTTTCTTTTGAGAAGGAATACAAAGTAGGAAGGGAAGTATCTCAATCGTTTTGTGCTTCAAAAAGCCAACACGTTTGACCAAGCTAATTACTTGTGGATAATTTTCCAAAGTGAGGGTACCGTGACATATACATTTTGATATTAAGACAGTGTTAATTTTACAAAGTATGTATGCATTTTTAAATAAATTCCAGTCCTTATGAATTTTCGATTAGGATTTTGGAATTTTATGTTCATAAATTTGAAGGAGTCCCTGAGGCCATCTAGTACAACCCCTCCTGCCTGCCGAAATTCCAGTTAAAGCTTCTTTAAGTAATGGCTGCTGGATCTTTGCGTTAAAGCAATCAGTGAAGAGGAAAATTGAGCTTCTCCTGTTCACTATTTCAGCTCTAAAATTTTTCCTCCTTTTAGGATGTTTTTCATCTCATTCAGCCAGAATCTCTTCTCTTGTGACTGAGATCATTTTTACCATGTCCAACACTCTGAGACAGGGGTGTCAAACTCAAGGCCTGTGGGCCAGATCTGGCCTGTGGGCTGTTTAGATCTGGCCTGTGAGGCTGCTCTGGAAAGAGTGAAGGACCTCTACCAGTGAAAATGGAGCTTGGGAGGGCTGCACTTCTGGCCTCCATTTTCGGCCGCATTTGCCTCCTACAGCCATCTGCCACCTCCATTTTTGGACCCCCCAGCCCTGCCCGGGCCACCACAGGTGCCCCCAACACAAGTTACATCAAGCTGGCCATGCCCACTTCTAAGATTTTTATGGATGCATTTGTCTTCTTTCCATGAGCATCACACGGCCAACTCACATTTGGTTTGAAATCTACTATTTTGAGATCATTTCCACAAATATTCTTATCAAGTGTAGTTGGACAGAGATGTGGACATTGAAATAGAGTTATAGAGTTGAAATGGACCTTGGAAGTCTTCGAGTCCAACCCCCTAATCAAGCAGGAGACTCTATACTGTTTCAGACATATGGTTTTCCAGTCTCTTTTTGGAAACCATCAGAGATGGAGCACATATAACTTTTGAAGGCTACTCCAGGCTAATATTTCTGCTTTTAACATTCCTGGATATTTTTGTTCTAGTTCCATTCATTCATGAAGAAGAATGAGTTTTGCAATCTTTCTCACATGAAAGTATACTTGGTCCAAAACGGTGATGTGGCAGCAGATCTGGACATCGTAAGCTTGATAGTTGTCTCCAGGGAGGATCCCATTAAAGAGCAACTAGGGGTTTTTATAAGACAGAGACTTACTATCGATCAAGATGCTATTTCACAACTAAAGTTGCTCAACAAAGTGAATTAAATTTTGGTGTCATTTCTCTGTTTTCCAAAGCCTTAGGGCACATTTCAAGTAGCTAAGCCTATTCACTAAATAGGCTTCTGTGAAAATTGAATTTGGAGAGTAGAATCCTTCTAATTTTTAAAAAATGTTTTAGGAGACGTCAATATAATTGGCAAGCTCTCCTTTAGATTCCATGATATGAAACATGGTTTAAAATTGATTCAGCCATGTCCAACTTGGGATGCTGGGTGATGATGGCTATTTTGTGTCCCCTGTGCAAACTAGTATCTGTATAAAACTGCTGAAAGGGGACATTGAGTGCTGGGGATTTTGGTGCTCATAGCACCAACTTGTCTTGTTTCCTTGCTTAAAATTAGCAAAATAGAATGCAAGTCTTTTGGCCACTACCCATGTTCCTGGTGGAGTGAAAGAGGCAAGGATAACTCCAATCAAGACTGGATGCAATTCCTGTTGATACCATTGGGAATTCAGATTTAGCTTGCCATGGTTGCACAAGCTTATCTTCTTAAACAGACCATATATGTCAGAATTTTCCATACTTGTCTTTCATGCCATGGGGACAGACGAATAGGCCTTCTGCTCCTGAGGAGAAGGTCCAAGGCTTTCAGTTCACATGATATCCTAATGACTGTTCTGATGTGCCCTGACCCAGAAAACTGAAGCACTGAAACATGACTTGATCCAAAGAAAAACCCTTCTTCATATTGGAAGAAATGAGGGACAAATTGGGGGGGAGGGGAGTTACTTAGATTGGGTCTTTAGTTTATAACCTCATAAGGAACATCCTTGAATGCAGTTGTTTATTTTGATTATTAGCTACCTTAAGTCTCTCTGGGAAAAAGTAGTCTCCAAATGTAACTAATAATCAATGTAGCTCTGTATTTTCATGCCAGTTGGTGTTACCTAACTGTGGCTTTTCAACAGAAAGGAACTTTTTTTGGATACCTAACTTGACCTTAGAACTGGGGTGTCAAACTCAAGGCCTGGGGTCTGGATCCGGTTTATGGGGTGCTTACATCTGTCACACGGGCCCACCGTGGAAACAGCGAAGGACCCGCCCAGCGCACAGCCTTCCTGAGCTCCATTTTCACTGGCAACGGGCTGCAGGAGTCGGGGGGGGGACACATTTGGCGGCCTCCCTGAGCTTTGTTTTCTCTGGCAGAGGGCTGAAGGAGGCCATCATGGCTGAAAACAGAGCCTCAATGAGTGACGTTGAGCTGGCCATGCCCCTTGCCAGCTCAATGTCAGTCATTGTGTTTGTCCCCCAAGATCAAACACAACCCTGATGCGAAATAGTGAAATAGAGTTTGACACCCCTGCCTTCTAAACATCTCTTTCTGACACAGGGCTCCTACTCATGTCCCATGTGATGCAGCAAAAAATGAATGACTTACCCTTTTTAAGGGCACATCATCTCCATCTCATCTCTCTACAGTTCCAAAAACTAGGCAGTCAGTTTAGTCTTACTTCACCACCATATAAAATAAGCAAATAAATATACAAATAATATCAACAGCAGTTAGTCTTATATATTGCTCCATAGTGCTTTACAGCCCATTCTAAGTAGTTTAAAGAGTCAGCATATTGCCCCCAACAATCTCATTCTTATTTTACCAATCTCGGAAAGCTGGAAAGCTGAGTTAACCTTGAGATAGTGAGGATCAAACTCCTGGCAGTGGACAGAGTCAGCCTGCAATTCTGCCTTCTAATCACGGCACCAAATCCAACCCTAATCTCTAACAAAGTTTTCCTTTATATCTTAAATGGAAGGTTGTCCTGGTCCACTTACAAATGGGGGTGGGTTTGCAATGATATATGTCTTCTTCTTCTTGTGCCATATCCGTCATCGGATGTTGGTGATCATGTTGGCCAATGTCCGATGACGATTATGGCACAAGAAGAATGATGATACAATGATACACGTGGTCTAGAAGAAACCTTTCCAGATCCAATTGGCCAGAACTTTCTTCATTTTTATTCTGTTTCAATAAATCTAGTAAAATAAAAAATTCACAAAGCTTTCAGAATAAATTTCATTCTAAACTTTAATATGAGTAAAGCATCATACTTTAAACTCATGGATAGATGAAGAAAGGAGGAATGCATTCAAATATAACCATATGGAGGAACCACTAATTGTCACTTCATGCTTAAATCTTTTCTCAATTGCTTCTCTCCAGAATTTATTAAATAGAAGGATCCTGTATTACAATGAGATATTCTAGAAGCAAAAGGGAGGAACTAAGTTCGTGATAGCGAACCTATGGCAGTGGGCCCATATTGGTAGGTATGTGGCACACAGAGCTGTAAGGGTGGGCACGCGAGCTCAGCTCCTCCAGGTGATTTTTGGGCCTTCTGGGACCACCAGAAGTCAGCAAACGGGTTGTCTTCAGCCCCTGGAGGGCCTCTAGGGAGTGGGGAAGTTTGTTTTCGCCCTCCCCAGGATCCTAGAAAGGCTCTGGAGCCTGGAGAGAGCAAAAAATGGGCCTACCAGGCCCATCGTGCCAAAGGCGGGGGAGTGCGGGGGGGGGGGGTCGTGCGCACATCCACGGGGTCAGGGCACAGGGGTAGTGCTTCACTTTAAGTGAAGAATCTGCCGGTAGTTAGATCCCTTGCAACATTGAGAGTTAGTTAAAAATTACTTATTTACCTAAGTGAACAACTTACCCAAGCAACTACTTGACTAATATTCATGTCTATCTAGAATTTTCCAATGATGGTTATTTCTAACAAACTTCGTTTGGCATTTCTTGTTTTTTCCTTAGTCTCTGCCTCAGTCCAGATGTGTAGAAAATTGTCATCCTGGATTTTTCAAGCAGGCTCGAGAAGGAGAGCCAATTTGCTGCTATGACTGTGTTCTTTGTCCAGAAGGGACTATCTCCACTCAGGAAGGTGGGTCGGGGAAACATGGAGGGAGAGTGTTTGGGTTCAAGGGATGAGAGAAATTCTATTCTGACCTTGGCTTCCCAAAACCACAAAGCCGACTCCTCATCCCGATAAAACCCCTTTTATTTAGTTTAAAGTGAATTCCTCTCCAGCAAAGTCCAAGCCAACAGTCTTTCAAGAGATTTCACAACTTCAGACCTTTATCAGGCTTGGAGAGCTGCCAAGCTGATCTCTTCCAAACACCATTCTGTAGCAGGCAATACTTGGCAAGAAATCAGGAACAGATCTCCACTATAATGAATTGAACTAATTGTCTCCTGCAAACTCCCCTCCCCTTTTGCTCCTCTTTATTCCCTATGGGAGCGGCCATTCACCATCCATCTGTGGCTTTACTCCTGAGTCGAACCTTGTTCCTTAGCTGTACCCTTCTCCTGGCAACTCTGTGCATGCTCACACTGGGAACAGGCTTCGGCTGTTCTTCAGCCCCACTGATGTCCGACTCCGAAGGCAGCTGACAACTGCCAGACAGCCCTGACCCCATCTCTGCCTCTGATGCAGAGCACTCACCAGAGCCTGTCCCAGACTCCCTGACTGACCCATGTTCTTCCTTAACCTACTCACTGTCCGAATCTGCTGCCAGATCTGCTGGTGGGCCACAACAAATACATACAGAAGACTTGCCCTAAAGAAGTGGGAGAGGTCATCTGTGTGAAAGAAGAAACATAAATTAAATTTACCATTATTAGGGGTAAAAGCTGCCTTTTTTATTTTTAGTTTAACATTCCCAGGTTCAGCATAACCACCATCATAGTTTCCTTTGTTGGATTGCTACTGTGACTTCTCTTTTCTTTTTATTTTTCCAATTTTCTTATGAAATTGGAAGTTGAAGTTATGAAATACCAACAGTTACAACAGCAACAATAAGGGAATACAGTTGTGGTTCTAAAAGGTGGGGGGAGAAGCCTTACTTCCACTATTGGGATTAAAAAGAATCAGATCTAACAGAAAGCAGGGAGAAAAGAAAACCAACTACCGTATTTTTTGGAGTATAAGATGCACATTTTCTCCCCTAAGAGAGGGTGAAAATTTCAGTGCCTCTTATGCACTGAATGTTGCCCTGCTGAAAAAAGCCTCTGAAACCTCCATTCGAGAGGCTCAAAAAAAAGGCCTGTGAAAAAAGGCCTCAGAGGCTGAAAAAAAAAAAAAGTGAAAAGTTCACAACCAACGAACCTGTTGCTAAAGTTCACCTCTGGGAACAGCTGATTGGAGGTATTCTGGGAGGGTGATCCACCCACCAATCAGCTTTTTTCTTATTTTCCTCCTGAAGAACTAAGGTGTGTCTTATACTCTGGGGTGTCTTATACTCCAAAAAATACGCTAATCAATTATATTTTTTTGAAAAATATTTTTTATTTTTTTTTAAACATCTTAAACATAAAATACATCTTTTGAGAATGAAGGTTTGGTCTGGTCATGAATATGTAAAATTGCTCACACTTCTTTAATAAATTTGATTCCAAGTTTCATCCATTTACATCTTATAAGATAAAAGTCAAACCACCAAATCTTATCACAAATTCTAATATTTTAATCTAAACATTTAGCATTCTATTGTATCACCATAAACCTTAATTCCCAAATAAACACAGCTCCTTTTTATATACAATCTTTAGTTTCCAATAAACACAATTCTAATTTATATTATTTTATAAATCAAAATTCCATATATATTCCTTAGTCTCAAGACTCATTTCATCAAGTCTCTATCTTAACCTCTATTGATTTACATCTAATTTTCTTAGGCTTATCATCAATTACACTTCCCATTTTACATAAAATCATTTCAAAACCAGTTCACATTATTTAATTATCATTCATCATCTTCTTTTTCACCCCAAAATATTTCCAACATTTTTATCTTTAGACTGTTTTCCAGCATATTTTCCTCCAAGTCTCCATCTATTGTTTTGTCTTGTTCCCAGTATATTTTATTTTAGTTGGTTTCCATCATATTCTCCTCCATTCCTCCCGCTGATTACCAACATGTTCTTCTCCACTCCTAAATCTATTGTTTGGCTGATTCACAATATTTTTATTTTGGCTGTTTTCCAGCATAATATCCTCCATTCCTCCCGCTGATTACCAGCATGTTCTCCTCCATTCCTAAACCTATTGTTTGGCTGTTTTCCAGCATATTCTCCTCTACTCCATTTTTATTGTTTTGGCTGATTCACAGCATATTGTATAGTCTCCTTTTCAGCATATTCTCCTCCATGTCTTCCACCTGTTTAGAATAGAAACATGTTACATCAAATATTTTCTCCACATATTCTCTCCCGGACTATAAATTTTTCTTCAATTTATCCCATATAAATACATATTCTTACTTTTCTATAAAAATATCATTTTTATTCACCTAGTATCAGTTTTTTATATTTATTACTCTATAAGCACGTGCCATGCTTGGTCAGTATCATCTGAAATCCAAAAAAGATCTTTCTTGAAAGGTGAAAAGAGATATAAGAGAAATATTACTTTTTGTTTTCTCAGATACTGAAAGATGCACAAAGTGCCCATATGATCAATATCCAACCAAGAACAGAGTCCAATGTATCCCCAAAAAAATAACCTTCCTGTCCTATGAAGAACATCTGGGCATCATCCTGGTCTCTTTTGCCTTACTCTTGTTCCTAACCACAGGATTTATTTTAATCATATTCATTAAATATCTAGAAACTCCCATTGTCAAAGCAAATAACCGGGATCTCTCCTTCATCCTCCTGGTCTCCCTCCTGCTTTGCTTCTTGTCCTCCTTTTTCTTCATTGGCCGACCAAGAAGAGCCACCTGTCTTCTCCAACAAACGGCATTCAGCATTGTGTTCTCAGTAGCCGTGTCTTCTGTGTTGGCCAAAACAATCACAGTGGTATTGGCCTTCCTTGCCACAAAACCAGGGAACAGGATGAGAAAATGGTTGGGGAAGAGCTTGGCCAACTCCATCATCCTCTCTGGTTCTGCTGGACAAATTATCATCTGTGCCACGTGGCTTGGAATCTCTCCCCCATTCCCTGACTCTGACTTGCACACCCAGCCAGGAGAGATCATCATTCGGTGCAATGAAGGCTCTGTCACCATGTTTTATCTTGTCCTTGGCTATATGTGTTTCCTAGCTATCATTTGCTTCACTGTAGCTTTCCTGGCCAGGAACCTGCCAGGGGCCTTCAATGAGGCCAAGCTGATCACCTTCAGTATGCTGGTTTTCTGCAGCGTCTGGGTCTCCTTCCTGCCCACCTACCTGAGCACTAAAGGAAAGTTCACGGTGGTCATGCAGATCTTCTCCATCTTGGCCTCCAGTGCTGGGCTTCTGGGCTGCATCTTCTTCCCCAAGTGCTATATTATCATCCTGAGACCAGATCTAAACACTAAGGAGCATCTAATGATAAAAGTGGGGAACTGATTGTGAATTGGTTTCATAGGCTTATAACATTTAATTATTCATTGAACTTATTACAGGGTTTGTATGCTTCCTTTGCATCTGTTTGATAATTAAGGTGATTGAATAATGAAAGGATTAAAACTATGAAGTTCAAGACCAGTGAAATTAAAATCCAAGCTAATAATCAAAGATAAAATATGTGAATTAATAAATAAATGTATGATTCATTTAACCACACTTGTGATCGGTGTGCTTTGCTTCTTGGACACAGAAAAGTTGGGAGCTGAACCTGGTGATTAGCATGGTCATATAAATCCCTTTTGCAAATTTAAGACCAAATAATGTTGCAGGGTGTCTGACTCTGGCTGACAATTGGTACTGCCTCTTGGAAGGAATTTTGGTGCCAGGAACCAGGTTAATGGGAGAATCACAGTCTCCATGTGAGGATAACCTCCAGTGATAAAGCACCCACAACAACTTTTTTTTTTTGCAAAAATTTTTTATAAACTTTTATAAATCATAATCATACATTGTTTCAATTTTCTTTTCTTTTGCTTAGGTAATAAATGTTCAAATTATCACACTTGTTATACATATTTAAACAATATCCCAATTATTATAGCTATCAATTGAGGACCCAGTTGTGGGGGCAATAAGCTGACTTTGTATAAATATACAAAAGGATGAAGGCTATTGCTGAGCACATTGTAAACTGCCCTGAGTCTTCGGAGAAGGGCGGCATATAAATCAAATTAAAAAAAAAATTCTAATTTGATCTTTTCTTTTATCCTTCCACTGTTGATCCCAATATACAAAGTACATCTTTATTCATTGTTAATCCCAGCGAAATCATCTTTATTTTTCTCACTGTTAATCCCAGTGTAATCATCTTTATTCCACTGTTAATCCCAGTGTAATCATCTTTATCTTTCTCATTGTTAATCTCAATGTAATCATCTTTATTCACTGTTAATCCCAGTGTAATCAACTTTATTTTTCTCACTGTTAGTCCCAGTGTAATCATCTTTATTCCACTGTTAATCCCAATGCAATCATCTTTATTTTTCTCACTGTTAATCTCCGTGTAATCATTTTATTTACTGTTAATCCCAGTATAATTATCTTTATTTTTCTCACTGTTACTCCCAGTGTAATCATCTTTTAGTTTTGTAGTTATATTATTAAAATTATTCAAATTATAACAATTTTAGAGGTATTTAAACTATATCCTAGTTATTATGACCATCAACTTCCTCAAGTAGTATCTTTTAACATCTTAATAAAAAATTAAGATGAATTAAAAATGAATTAAAAAATTCATTATATCCATTGCTATATTTCTTTTAATATAATCTATTTTCCATATATTTCATTTCTAAATAGCTGTAACATAGTTCTTCTCATATTTGTTTATCTCAATATAGTCATTTTATAAATCCAGGTCCTGGACTTCTTTAAATTTCTTAATATTTTCCAACCTTTTATTCTTTTATCAGTCAGTATTAATCTCCATATAATCATCATTATATCATTATTAATCTCAGTGTAATCATCACTGTGTTATTGTTAATCTCAATATAATCTCTAGAGACTTCCTTTTTATTATTAGTATGCACATATTCAATTATTTGTTCATATTTAATCACAATATCTTTATCTTCTTTATTTTCCACTTCTATGTCTTATTTCTCCATCTTCATTTTCTTGCCCAGACATGTATACTCCTTTTCATTTTTTATATCCTCAAATTTTGTTCTCTGTGCAATATTATAGTTATTTTTTTTATTTCCATTCTCCAAATCAAATAGTTGCTCCAATTATAAAAGTTCCATTGTATTCTCTTCTATTTCTTTTTTTATTCCTCCAAAAGTCAAGCCTCTTGTAAACAAGAAAATCCTTCTCCACAAGTTCTCACATCTATTATCTGGTGAAGTTCACAATTTTCCAAAACAAAGAACTCATCAGAGCCCGCTATTCCCCCGACTGTCTCACCGCGACGCTAAACCGGAAGGCTCTAAGCACCCACAACTTCTTAAGGCAAGCTGTCCCACTGATTAATTATCCTCACTGTTAGGAACTTTCTGCTTAATTCCAGGTTGCTTCTTTCCTTGATTAGTTTCCACCCATTGTTTCTTGACTTGACTTTTGATGTTTTGGAAAATAAGTGGACCCTCTCCTCTTTATGGCAGTCCCCCAAATACTGAAAGATTGCTATGATGTTTCCTCTAGTCCTACTTTTCCCTAAACAGTCTCAGAGATCTGGAGTTCAAAAAGCCCCATCACCAAAGAGTGCATCCACACAACCAGAAGAAGGGAAATCATGTCTCTTCAAACCAGGGATGGACCTCAAAAATTTTATCAAGGGATTCTCTGCCTGGTTGCTGGGTGGGCATGGCCACAGTGGGCATGGCCAAGTAGGCTTTCTGCACCATGGCTGGGGGGGTTGCCTTCCCTGGGCTCTGGAGGCTTTTCTTGGGCCTCCAGGAGGGCGAAAACAGCCTCCCCCGGGTCTCGATGCCCTCTGGAGGCTAGAAACAGGCCCGTTTCCACCCTTTCCAAAATTCCGGTAGGCCCATTCATAGGCCCGAGTGTGTGCCCTACACTTACCTGCATCCAAAATGGACTATGTGGGGACTCCTGGGAGGGGTGGGGTGGGCCAGACTGGCCAGGTGTGGGATTTGGGGGTTCTCTGAACTGCACAGAATCATAGCTAGAGGTTCTCCCGAACCCCTGCGAACCCCCAGCAGCCCACCCCTGCTTCAAATCAGTTTTTTGGTGGGCGTGGCAACGAATTGATGTCAAGAAAAAAAAATCTATTCGCCCTCTATCTTTCTCTGAGGGATGAAATGCTACTGGTTCCCTCCGGTTCTGATGAACTGGTAGTGATAAAAATTACCGGTTCCGGTGAACCAGTAGTAAAAAAGTGCTTGAAAAAGTAAAAAAAAAAAAAATGTTGGCCATGCCCACCCAATCACATAACCCCCCACCAAGCCATGCCCACCAAGCCACTTCCATAGAACCAGTACCAAAAAAAATTACATTTCACCACTGCTTTCTCCATATTAAAATTTAAAACATTCCATGTTTTAAACCTAGAGTGGCACCAAACTCCATCGCTCTGGGTGACCTTACCCAGCAGCCCCTGGAGAAAAGAAACCATGTTGAAGAGCAGCAGAAGTCAACAACAACACTCTGTTTTCCTCCAGCATCATTTTCTGGAAGCGTTCTGACAGGAAAGACCACAACCAATAGAGAACCATGACCTCAGGGGCGTATCTTTAATTTTTCACTAACATGCTCTATTCTGGCTTCTTTTCTGCAAATAGAGCCAAGGAAGGAGTTCATCATCCCCAGAGGAAAAGTTGCTTCCCACTGTAATTATCACCATCCTGCTCTTTGAGATGTCTTCTACTTCTACAGGAACTGATGTAAACAGCAGACTGAAGCAACATGGAGGGAGGTTTCCTCAAGGAAAGGATAAAGGCTTTAGGTCACACTCTGTGTTATCTGAATTTTAGGACAGGTAGGGGCTGTGCTGTTTAATGTACCTTTCTCTCTTTTCCAGGTGAAGCTTGGTTTGTCTCTGTCTGAATCAGGAAAGTCACTGGCTTTTATGAGAGGGCTTTTCATTCTTCCTGTTCTTGTTTAGAAACTGGAAAGTAATTGATTCAGCCCTACGAATGATGGACCTCCTGCTTCTGCTTTTGATGCTGCTGTTGTCCCAGCCTGTCTCGGGGAAGCTGAGAATGAAATGCCTGCTGAGTTTAGAGCACCAGGGTGCAAAAAAACCATGGAGTTATTACAGACCAGGAGACCATTTCATTAACATAATCATCGCTACATCAAAACTGGTGCATATAACGCTTCCTTTCAATGCAGAGCCTTCTAATCAGTTTGACGAGTAAGTCATCCAGGATAATGCAGTTGCATTCCCTCTGTTTATAATTCGAACACTCTCATTTTATTCTCCTTATTCCACTGGCTCCTATATTGCAGCACATGTCCTATCTACTTTCCTGAATTATGTTGATTTCCATGCTTTCTTTGTCTTATTTTGAGGAAAAGACTGAAGTCCAAAGATGGGACAGAAAAAACGTCCACATTATTTTCCTCTCCCCGTTCTTGAATTTGTGATTTGAATACAGTACTGACTGTTGTTTAAATTAGTGATTATTGTGGTTTCTCCCTGCCAGGCTCATTTCAAATACAACTACTCATTAAGATTTAGTTCACGATCCTTATAGAAATACAGGATGACTTATTTTTTACAATTGGTTTCTGAGTCATTTTGAAACATCCTTCTATGGTGATTCCGTTTTATTCATTCATTTATTTCGAACCTTGATTACTGGCCAGATGAAAATTAGTATTGTTACAAATAATGGTGCATTTGCGATTCTTAACCCAGGAGGGGGGCTGTATCAGTTCCATCTCCCCAACATTCATTAAAATTAAATGGAGATGGGTGAGTATCATTTGTCTCTGGGTTTGGAGTCAGTGTTGGCTTAAGATTCTGTAGGCTTCAAGAGACAAAGCGGATTAGATTGAAAAACAAATATGTTGTTGGTTCTGTTGATGATGATAGAGTAGAGTAGAGTAGAGTAGAGTAGAATAGAATAGAATAGAATAGAATAGAATAGAATAGAATAGAATAGAATAGAATAGAATAGAATTCTTTATTGGCCAAGTGTCATTGGACACACAAGGAATTTCTCTTTGGTGCATACGCTCTAAGTGTACAGAAAAAAAAAGAGATATGTTCATCAAGAATTATAAGGTACAAGACAATGATAGTCATAGGGTAAAAATAAGCAATCAAATCATATTAGGAAACAATCAATATAAATCATAAGGATACCAGCAACAAGGTTACAGTCATACAGTCATACAGTCATAAGTGAAAGGAGATGTGTGATAGGAATCTTGAGAAGGTTAATACTAATGCAGACTTAGTGAATAGTTTGACAGTTTTGAGGGAATTATTTGTTTAGCAGAGTGATGGCGTTTGGGAAAAAACTGTTCTTGAGTCTAGTTGTTCTGTTGTGCGATGCTCTATAATGTTGTTTTGAGGGTAGGAGTTGAAACAGTTTAGGTCCAGGATGTGAGGGGTCTGTAACTATTTTCACAGCCCTCTTTTTGACTCATGCAGTATACAGGTCCTCAATGGAAGGCAGGTTGGTAGCCATTATTTTTTCTGCAGTTCTAATTACCCTCTGAAGTCTGTGTCTGTCTCATTGGGTTGCAGAACCAAACCAGACAGTTATAGAGGTGCAGATGACAAACTCAATAATTCCTTTGTAGAACTGTATCAGCAGCTCCTTGGGCACTTTGAGCTTTCTGAGTTAGCAGAGAAAGAACATTCTCTGTTGTGGTTTTTTGATGACATTTTTATTGTTGGGTGTCCATAGCAATAGCACATAGACTTATAAACCACTTCACAGTACTTTACAGCCCCTTCTAAGCGGTTTACAGAGTTGGCAGATTGTCCCCAACAATCTGGCTCCTCATTTTACTGACCTTGGAAGGATGGATAATAATGTGATCATTTTTGCAGGAGTTTATCTATTGCTCATTCAGAAGTGCAATGCTTCATTTTCACTAGTCAACCAAAGATATATTTAAAAATATAAAATATATTTTAAGATTGATGATGATGGTGGTGATGATGATAAAATGAACATTTTTTACACTAGAATATCCTCTGATCAGTCTACAATCCTACGCCATATTTTTGCTATTCAAATGGTCAGTAAGAATTCCCCGCTCCTGCACAATCTCACACTTGGCTACAACATTCATGACAACTATTTCAGCACTCTTGGCACATCAGATGCCTTTCTGGACATCCTCTCTACAGGAGAAGCCAATGTTCCCAACTACAGCTGTGGCAAGATGGACAACCATTTGGCTCTTTTTGATCAAACTGACAGGGAGAACTCCATCCACATATCAACATTAATAGCCTCCTACAAAATCCCACAGGTTTGTGCCTCTCTATCTAGTAAATTGGGTTGATTGGTAGGATGGGTAAGCGATAAATTCAACTATATCTCCTCTGTGGAATTCAATCAATCAATCAATCAATCAGAATACAGGTGGAAGGGATCTGCTAGTCTAATCCCCTTTTCAAGCAGGAGACCCTACACCATTTCAGACAACTGGATGTCCAGTCTCTTTTTAAAAATGTCCAGTGAGATTTTTAACATTTCCAGAAGCATCCACAACTTCTGATAGCAGTTCTGCTGGTTAATTGTTTTCACTGTTAGGAAGTTTTTCCTAAACTCTCTCTTTGATTAATTTCTATCTATTTTTTCTTGCTTTGCCTTCTGGTGCTTTGGAGAATAATTTGGACCCCTCTTCTTTGTAGCAACTTCTCAAATACTGGAACACTGTTATCATGTCAGCCCTTCTCCTTCTTTGCTCTAGACTAGCCATACCCAAGTCCTGCAACCGTTCATAAAACTGTAAGTTTTAGTCTACAGGTCTTTAATCAGCTGAGTTGCTCTTCTCTGCATTTTTTCCAAAGTCTCAACATCTTTTTTGTAACATGGTGACCAAAACGATGCAGTATTCTAGGTGTGGTCTTACTAAGGATTTGTAAGACCTTACCAATACGTCATGTGAATTCAAGAGCTGTTTTTCTCCATGGCCACTCTAGATGTGTTGTCTAGGGATGGGATTGATAGTGTGTGTGTGTGTGTGTGTGTGTGTCGCACCCAAACAGCCATATAATTTCATGACAACATCCCCATTGCTTTGGGGGCTTCTCCTGCACACTTGTGAAGGTGAGGAGGGGCTTTGTGTCCAATCAAAGGGTCTTCTGTAGAAAAGGAAGCAGAGATGGAAAGCTTTTGTTTTCTTTATCAGCTGAGCCAAAATAATATTTTCAATGATGTACAAATTCCAGGTTTGCGAAAAGAATCCCAATGGCTTATATTATTTAAAGTTTATAGGAAATATATGTTTGTGGACTTACACTGACCACTCCCACTAATTGATCCAATTCATTTAAAAAGTTCAAGCATATTATGCCAATGTCAATTATTTTTTACCCTAATCAGTCCATGATCAAATTCAACACAAAGGACTTGAAGAGCAACAAAGCTCCTGGAAAGGATTTTTTATTGGCTGAACAATTAAAGAAATATCCCAATCTGTGGGACCTGTTATTTGCAGGTTCTTTTCCACAAATAAATAAACAATGTCTTGTTCCTCTTGAATAAAGTTCAGAGTGGAAAGATGAAGGAGAACAAAGAATAAGAAGGATTTAGGCACAGATAATCCATTGTTGACAATTGGTTTGTCATGTACTGTGTAATCAGAGGTGGTATTCAGCCGGTTCGGACTGGTTCGGGTGAACCAGTAGTGGAAATCGCAGGTGGGCCCGCCCTGGCTGCATGATGTCCCATTTAGGCATGTTTTTGAGGCCGTGTGCATGTTCTGAACTGGCATGTGCACTCATACTTGCGAACCGGTAGGGAAAGTACCACCCCTGCGTGTAATCACACAATATGTCAGTCAGGGGGAATAAAGGTTTGTTGTCTCCATAAATCTTATTAATACTTATTAATAAAGCAAGCTGAAAAGTTATGGTTTTTAGAAATTGACATCACTTGGTTGAGTTAGATTTATTGAAAGCCAATAACTGACCCCCAAATACAGCATTCTTCATATTTTTTCCCAGATCTGTTCAATTGCTTCAGAAGCTCTGAATGATAAAAGACAATTCCCTTATTTCTACCAGATGCTACCCAAATTAGCAATTCTCAACCCAGGAATTGTCCAACTGCTCCTCCATTTTGGATGGTCTTTGATTGGTCTCTTTGCTTCAGACACAGAGAGTGGAGTGAACTTCATGAGGACTTTGACACCTCTGCTTGTCAGGAATGGGATTTGTATTGTTATATCACAACTTTTATCAACCCCTGCACGTACAGCAGCCCTCAGGGATGCCATCTCCAAGTGGAAACAAGTCAATGTCTTTGTTCACTTTGCAACCTATTTTTCGCTTTCGGACAGAATTTTTCTTTTCCATTCAACACTTCAAGGTTTGCCAGAACCCATTGAAGGAAAAGTCTGGCTATATGCAGGCTATGGGGAAATGCAAATAGGAAGACACAGATTTCTCAAATATGTCCATAGTGTTTGGTACTACAGTTTTCAATGGAAAAAAATGCCAAATGATGGTTCCTTCGAACCAGATTTCTTTCTGGAACCACAGTTCACAAATCAGTCTTTTCAGTGTTCTTTTTCAAAAGACAAAATTTCTGTCAAAGGCCGGAAAAGATGCACTCAGACATCCCCACTGAACACCAAAGTGGAAAGGAGCAGGATGTGGAACCAGTATAACCGATATGTTTATTCTATGATGAATATTATGGCCCATGCCTTGAATGCTGCTTATTCCTCCATATTCAAGAGGAGAAGGAAAGAGGGAGAAGAGAGGCTGGGGACTCGAAGGCTGAAGCCATGGCAGGTATGGAGTCCCGACAAAGATCCATGAAACTTATTTTCTTTGGAGAAGGAATACAAAGGAGGCAGGGAACCATTTCAACTGTTTTGTGCTTCAAAAGGCCAACACATTTGACCAAGCTAATCACTTGTGGATAATTTTCCAAAGTGAGGGTACCGTGACATATACATTTTGATCTTAAGACAGTGTTAATTTTACAATGTATGTATGCATTTTTAAATATATTCCAGTCCTTATGAATTTGCGATTAGCATTTTGGAATTTTATGTTCATAAATTTGAAGGAGTCCCTGAGGCCATCTAGTACAACCCCTCCTGCCTGCTGAAATTCCAGTTAAAGCTTCTTTAAGTAATGGCTGCTGGATCTCTGTGTTAAAGCAATCAGTGAAGGGGAAATTTGAGCTTCTCCGGTTCACTAGAACAGCTCTAAAATTGTTCCTCCTTTTAGGATGCTTGTCATCTCATTCAGCCAGAATCTCTTCTCTTGTGACTGAGCTCATTTTTTCCATGTCCAACACTCTGAGACAGGGGTATCAAACTCAAGGCCTGTGGGCCAGATCTGGCCTCTGGGCTCTTTAGATCTGGCCTGTGAGGCTGCCCTGGCAAGAGTGAAGGACTGGCCCACGGTACCTCTACCAGAGAAAATGGAGCTTGGGAGGGCTTCACTTCTGGGCCTCCATTTTCGACCGCAATGGCCTCCTACAGCCCTCTGCCACCTCTGTTTTTGGATCCCCACAGCCCTGCCCAGGCCACCACAGGTGCCCCCAACAGAAGTTACATCAAGCTGGCCACGCCCACCCTGTTCATGCCCACCCCACCCTTGTCCACTCAGCCCTCCGAGGTCAAACACAACCCTGATGCAGCCCTCCATGAAATCGTGTTTGACACCCCTGCTCTGGAATAACAGTAAACATCTGTTATTTTTCCTTTGAGGAAAGGAAATGCCCTGGAGTCTGATTTGTGAGGGATGCGTTACTTGGAACCTGACATGTAAAATCTTTGAGCTATTGGAAGAGTGCTGTATTCTCCTTTCTCCAGCCAAGAGATTTTCTCCATTGGAAAAGGTGCTCCCAGATTCCTTCTGATTTTCATCCCCATAGACCAGTGGTTCTCAACCTTCCTAATGCTGCGACCCTTTAATACAGTTCCTCATGTTGTGGTGACCCCCAACCAGGGGTGGGTTCTAAATTTCTTTTACTACCGGTTCTGTGGGTGTGGCTTATTTTGTGGGCGTGGCTTGGAGGTCATGTGACCGGGTGGGCGTGGCTAGCTGGTCATGTGACCGGGTGGCCATGGCTATGTGTATAGGGACTACTCAGAGGGCTGAAAAAAAGTCATTTCTGACAGGTCCTCGCACTTTTGACCGGTCTTCGCAGTTATGACTGGTCATCATTTATGCCCATTGTACCATTCTTAACAACCATGTCACTCATTTCACAACTGCTTCTCTTCACCATGGTGACAAGATAGGGCAAAAACATAAATTGTGAGGACAGTCGTAAGTTCGAGGACTGGTCAAAAGTGCGAGGACCAGTCAAAAATAACTTTTTCAGCCCTCTGAGTAGTCCATATGCATAAAAGGATACAGCAATAGAGAGGGATGAAGGAAGGGAAGGGAAATTAGAATAGGAGTGAAGGTAAGAGAGGGAGGAAGAGAGGAGGAGAAGGAGAAAGGAAGAGGAAGTAGGGAGGAGAAAAAGAGGGTGGGGGGAAGAGAAAGTAAGAAGGAAAGAAAAGAGAGAGGTGGTAGGTTTGAGGAGAAAGATTGCTGTACAATAAAAAAGATGAAAGGGAAGAAAGCCAACCCCAAACAAATATAAAGATATTAAGATAAAGAATGAATTGTTAAACTTTAAAGAATAAAAGAGAACTAATAGGAATAAATAGCAATAATTAGAAACACACATACAAACATACAACATATTTTCTTTGAACAGAGTATTTGGCCGGTCCACAAATTTAAACAGTTGTAGGAGGTTAGCAGCCACCCCTTTCCTAGAAGAATGAAATATTTTGGGAAATATTAAAAAGGCAGAATATTATATTTCCCTGGATGAGAAATGGAAAAGCATATTTTACAGACAAAGCAGCTCCCACCTTCCTGCCCCCCACCCTTTGTTAATGGGCCAGAGGCAGAAAGTCAATCCTTTGTCAAAGGACATTTGCAACACAATAGCAACAGAAACTAACACAATGGGCCCCATCAAGCCATGTGATCCTGTCCACTATTAAAACATCTTTCCAAACAGTCTCCATGTTTCCAGTGTCTTTTTCCCCACTTGGAGCAGAACCCAGAAGGATATTTCTTCCAACACAGTATTTAGTCATTTCAATTAAATTTACAATTTCTATATTTCCTTTTTACCATATTTATTCCTCAACTATTTTTTTAAAAAAACAATATTACCCTTCATCCTCATCTCTAATCTTAATCAAATTCAATTTTTCCCTTCTATTCTATATTATACCCCTTCGCATTGTCATCTATTTTTATATCCATCCTCACATTGGTTAATTATGTAATACAGTTGTTTAATACAAATTCAACATTTTAATATAAATCAATTAGTTATATAACTATCTTTTTTGTATATTTATCAATATGAACATGAATATTCCAATTATTTCCATGCAATCCAATTTCTTACAAATCAATTAATTATATTTACCAATAATAATAAACCAAATAATTTCCCCCATATATTCCTCCAAACCACAACTTAACCATTTCTGCTTTCAACACAATATACAATTAATAGTATCTCAATTATTACAATTCCCTAGTTAAATAGAGCTTTTTTTCTTTTGTGTTTTAAAATCTTGAACCTCCTCTTGCCCTAAATTTCCCATTGTTTGCAGTTTTGTACCTACCTTTTTTGGTGAGGAAAAAGAAGAAGAAACCTCTCTGCCTCATTTTGTCACATTGCAGCTAAGACCCTGCTTTCGCTTTCTCTTTTCAGTATAGCTAGGGGAAAAAAATCTGCTCCAGGAATTTACCTCTTTGCAGCTAGCTCTTTGAAGCCGCTCGGCAAGAATTTAAAGTTTTTTTTCCCTCTAGCCACCAGCTGGGACTCCGGAGGCAGCAATAGATTGGGAGTGGGCGGGGTAAGCGAACGGCCACCGGGCGATCCAGCAGAGGCAGAGGGTGAGTGAAGGCAGGGGGGGGGGCGAGAGAGGGCTTTGGCGACCCCTGGGAAATGGCCGTTCGACCCCCAAAGGGGTCGCGACCCCCAGGTTGAGAACCGCTGCCATAGACCAACATGACTTCTCTCCTTTTTGCCTTTCCCCCAGGCTAAGACCAGCTCCTTTGATCTCTTCCTTGATTTCATTGCCCATCTCTAAAGCTGATCCAATAGTTGTGCAATGTCTTCTCAAAGGGGGGTGCCTGCAAGGGGACTTTGTACTTGAGTCAATTTCTCTCCAAACCTGCACATTTACTTCTAAGATTTTCATGGATGCATTTGCCTTCTTTCCATGAGCATCACACGGCCAACTCCCATTTGGTTTGCAATCTACTATTTTCATATCATTTCCACAAATATTCTTATCAAGTCTAGTTAGACAGAGATGTGGACATGGACATAGAATTATAGAGTTGAAATGGACCTTGGAGGTCTTCGAGTCCAACCCCCTACTCAAGCAGGAGACTCTATACCATTTCAGACATATGGTTTTCCAGTCTCTTTTTGGAAGCCACCAGTGATGGAGCACGTATAACTTTTGAAGGCTACTCCAGACTAGTATTTCCGCTTTTAACATTCCTGGATATTTTTGTTCTAGTTCCATTCCTTTTTGAAGAAGAATGAGTTTTGCAATCTTTCCCACATTAAAATATACTTGGACCAAAATGATGATGTGGCAGCCGATCTGGACATCGTAAGCTTGATAGTTGTCTCCAGGGAGGATCCCATTAAAGAGCAACTAGGGGTTTTTGAAGGACAGAGACTTACTATCGATCAAGATGCTATTTCACAACTAAAGTTGCTCAACAAGGTGAATTAAATATTGGTGTCTTTTCTCTGTTTTCCAAAGCCTTAGGGCACATTTCAAGTAGCTAAGCTTATTCACCAAATAGGCTTCAGTGAAAATTGAATTTGGGGAGTAGAATCCTTCTAATTTTTAAAAATTGTTTTAGGAGGCATCGATATAATTGGCAAAGTGTCCTTTAGATGCCGTGATATGAAACATGGTATAAAATTGATTCAGTCATGTCCAACTTGGGATGCTGGGTGATGATGGCTATTTTGTGTCCCCTGTGCAAACTAGTATCTGTATAAAACTGCTGAAAGGGGACATCAAGTGCTGGGGATTTTGGTGCTCATGGCATCAACGTGTCTTGTTTCCTTGCTTAAAATTAGAAAAATAGAATGCAAGTCTTTTGGCCACTACCCACGTTCCTGGTGGAGTGAAAAAGGCAAGGATAATTCCAATCAAGACTGGATGCAGTTCCTGTTGATACCATTCGGAATTCAGATTTAGCTTGCCATGGTTGGGCAAGCTTATCTTCTTAAACAGACGATATATGTCAGGATTTTCCATACTTGTCTTTCATGCCATGGGGACAGACGAATAGGCCTTCTGCTCCTGAGGAGAAGGTCCAAGGCTTTCAGTTCACATGATATGCTAATGACAGTTCTGATGTGCCCTGACCCAGAAAACTGAAGCACTGAAACATGACTTGATCCAAAGAAAAACCCTTCTTCATATTGGAAGAAATGAGGGACAAATGGGGGGGGGAGTTACTTAGATTGGGTCTTTAGCTTATAACCTCATAAGGAACATCCTTGAATGGAGTTGTTTATTTTGATTATTAGCTACCTTCAGTCTCTCTGGGAAAAAGGAGTCTCCAAATGTAACGAATAATAAATGTAGCTCTATATTTTCATACCAGTTGGTGTTATCTAACTGTGGTTTTTCAACAGAAAGGAACCTTTTTTTGGATACCTAACTTGACCTTAGAACAGGGGTGTCAAACTCAAGGCCCGGGGTCTGGATCCAGTTTATGGGGTGCTTTAACCTGTCACACGGGCCCACCCTGGAAACAGCGAAGGACCCGCCCAGCGCACAGCCTTCCTGAGCTCCATTTTCACTGGCAAAGGGCTGCAGGAGACTGTCGCAGCCACAAACAGAGCCAGGGTGGGCCATACACGGCCTCCCTAAGCTCCATTTTTGCTGGCAGAGGGCTGCAGGAGGCCATTGCAGCAGAAAACGGAACCAGTGTGGGCCACATGTGGCGGCCTCCCTGAGCTCTGTTTTCTCTGGCAGATGGCTGAAGGAGGCCATCATGGCTGAAAACGGAGCCTCAATGAGTGACATCGAGCTGGCCATGCCCCCTGGCCAGCTCAATGTCACTCATTGTGTTTGTCCCCCGAGATCAAACACAACCCTGATGTGTCCCTCAATGAAATAGAGTTTGACACCCCTGCCTTAGAAACATCTCTTTCTGAAACAGGGCTCATACTCATGTTCCATGCGATGCAGGAAAAAAATGTATGACTTACCCTTTTTAAAGGCAGCTCATCTCCATCTCATCTCTCTACCGTTCTAAAAACTAGGCAGTCAGTTTAGTCTTAGTTCACCAGCATGGTGGCCATATAAAATTAGGAAATAAATATACAAATAAATAGCAATAGCACTTAGACTTGTATATTGCTCCATAGTGCTTTACAGCCCTTTCTAAGCAGTTTACAGAGTCAGCATATTGCCCCCAACAATCTCATCCTTATTTTACCAATCTTGGAAAGCTGGAATGCTGAGTTAACCTTGAGATAGTGGGGATCAAACTCCTGGCAGTGGACAGAGTCAGCCTGCAATTCTGCCTTCTAATCACTGCACCAAATCCAACCCTAATCTGTAACAAAGTTTTCCTTTATATCTTAAATGGAAGGCTGTCCTGGTCCACTTACAAATGGGGGTGGGTTTGCAATGATATATGTCTTCTTCTTGTTGTGCCATATCCGTGATCGGATGTTGGTGATCATATTGGCCAATGTCCGATGATGAATATGACAGAAGAAGAATGATGATACAATGATACACGTGGTCTAGAAGAAACCTTCCCAGATCCCATTGGCCAGAAGTTTCTTCATCACATTTTTATTCTGTTTCAATAAATCTAGTGAAATAAAAAATTCACAAACCTTTCAGAATAAATTTCATTCTAAACTTTAATATGATTAACGCATCATACTTTAAACTCATGGATACATGAAGAAAGGAGGAATGCATGCTAATATAACCATGTAGAGGAACCACTAATTACCACTTCCTGCTTCAATCTTTTCTCAATTGCTTCTCTCCAGAATTTATTCAATAGAAGGATCCTGTATTACAATGAGATATTCTAGAAGCCAAAGGGAGGATCTAAGTGAAGAATCTGCCGGTAGTTAGATCCCCTGCAACATTCAGAGTTAGTTCTAAATTTCTTATTTACATTATTTACCTTCTTATTTACTTACCCAAGCAACTACTTGACTAATATTCATGTCAACCTCCATTTTTCAATGATGATTATTTCTAACAAACTTCGTTTGGCATTCCTTGTTTTTTCCCTAGTCTCTACCTCAGTCCAGATGTGTGGAAAATTGTCATCCTGGATTTTTCAAGCGGGCTCGAGAAGGAGAGCCAGTTTGTTGCTATGACTGTGTTCCTTGTCCAGAAGGGACTATCTCCACTCAGGAAGGTGGGTCACACCAGAGGAAAGGGTACTAAATTCATCTAGAGCATTTTGATCAATGTGCATTTTAAAAAAGACACATCGACAGGTGATAGTTTTGTGGTTCTTAATTTTCAAGGTGCCTAATTTCTTCCATAATGGGAGGGATAAGAAAAAGTTCTTGAGGGATGAGGTAGGAATATATTGAACGACACGGTGGATTTTGCAAGATCACTTGCATCAGAGGAAACTTCTCTTTTCTTGTCAGTTTGGAACTGTCCTCACATGTTGAATGTTCTTAGGAACATCTGCATTCTTTGAAATTGAGAAATCATTTCAGATCAAGTTTAACCAAGTTTATATTACAGCCTAAAAGATATATGAATCAATCAATTCATTAATCAGTCAGTCTTTATTAAGATCACGGAACCCCCTAAGCAGAAAGATCTAATTTAGGGAATCATGGAGGGAGAGTGTTTGGGTTCAAGGGATGAGAGAAATACTGTTCTGACCTAGGCTTCTTAGTTTAAAGTGAATTCCTCTCCAGCAAAATACCAGCCAATAGTCTTTTAAGAGATTTCACAAGTTCAGACCTTTATCAGGCTTGGAGAGCTTCCAGGCCGATATCTTCCAAACACCAATCTGTAGCAGTCAATACTTGGCAAGAAGTCAGGAACAGATCTTCACTCTAATGAATTGAACTAATTGTCTCCTGCAAATTCTTCTACCCTTTTGCTGCTCTTTATTCCCTATGGGAGGAGCCATCCATCCATCTGTGGCTTTACTCCTGAGTCGACCCTTCTTCATTAGCTGTTCCCTTCTCCTGGCAACTCTGTGCATGCTCACACTGGGAACAGGCTCCTGCTCTTCTTCTGCCCAACTGATGTCCGACTCTGAAGGCAGCTGACAACTGTCAGACGGCCCTGACTACATCTCTGCCTCTGATGCAGAGCACTCATCAGAGCCTTCCTCAGACTCCAGGACTGGCCTAGGTTCCTCTCCCAACCTCCTCACTATCCGAATCTTCTTCCAGATCCACTGGCGGGCCACAACAAATATACACAGAAGACTTGCCATAAAGAAGTGGGAGAGGTCATCTGCATGAAAGAAGGAACATAAATTAAATTACCATTATTAATAATCTGCCTCTTTTCTTTTTAGTGCTTTAATTTTTCATATTATGGATTAAACACAAATAGTGTTTATAGCCCAGTTTAACATTCCCAGGTTCAGCATAACCACTATCATAGTTTCCTTTGTTGGATTGCTACTGTGACTTTTCTTTTTTTTTTTATTTTTCCAATTTTCTTATGAAATTGGAAGTTGAAATTATGAAATACCAACAGTTACAACAGCAACAAAAAGGGAATACAGTTGTGGTTCTAAAAGGGGGGGGGGAAGCCTTACTTCCACTATTGGGATTAAAAGGAATCAGAATGAGAAAAGAAAACCAACTACCATATTTTTCAGAGTATAAGAAGCACCTTTCCCCACCTAAAAGAGGGTGTAAATTTGGGTGCGTCTTATACACTGAATGTAGCCCTACTGAAAAAAGCCTCTTAAAGGGAGATTTCAGAGGCTGAAAAAAGCCTCTGAAAAGGAATTTTCAGAGGCTGAAGAAAAAAAAAGCAAGGCGCAGAGCTCACAACCAACGAACCTGTTTCTAAAGTTCACCTCTGGGAACAGCAGATTGGGGGTATTCCAGGAGGCTGATCCACCCACCAATCAGCTTTTTTCTTATTTTCCTCCCCAAAAACTAAGGTGTATCTTATACTCCGGTGCGTCTTATACTCCAAAAAATACGCTAATCAATTATATTTATTTTGTATGGTGTAAAAGAATACAAAATTATTACATAAAATTAGAAGAAACAGGATATAAAAATGTGTATCAAAATATAAAAGACCAGAACGGTGAATTATTTCAAAAATGCATAATAGAAATGATGGGTACAATTATGAATAAAATTAAATTACGTATGAACAGTTACCAGAGTGACTAAACCTACGGCTGGATATCTGGACTCTTTAGCCATTGGGCAACAATGCCCTCAAGATGGTGTATTTAATGCCGGGATCCAGGGAATCTTCTGAGGGGGCATTTCGTCGCAATATGATACTGTATAAAGTTTGTGGGATGTTCCCACCGTCACAGTTAGTATTATCAACCAGCTCCCATTTGTATTTTGAATATTGGCACCTGCCATGCTTGGTCAGTATCATCTGAAATCCAAAGAAGATCTTTCTTGAAAGGTGAAAAGAGATATAAAAGAAATATTACTTTTTATTTTCTCAGATACTGAAAAATGCACAAAGTGCCCATATGATCAATATCCAACCGAGAACAGAGTCCAATGTATCCCAAAAAGAATAACCTTCCTGTCCTATGAAGAACATCTGGGCATCATCTTGGTCTCTTTTGCCTTACTCTTGTTCCTAACCACAGGATTTATTTTAATCATATTCCTCAAATACCTAGAAACTCCCATTGTCAAAGCCAACAACCGGGACCTCTCCTTCATCCTCCTGGTCTCCCTCCTGCTTTGCTTTTTGTCCTCATTTCTCTTCATTGGACGGCCAAGGAAATTCACCTGTCTTCTCCGACAAATGGTATTCAGCATTGTCTTCTCAATAGCTGTGTCTTCTGTGTTGGCCAAAACGATCACAGTGGTACTGGCTTTCCTAGCCTCAAAACCAGGGAACAGTGTGAGAAGATGGTTGGGGAAGAGCTTGGCCAACTCCATCATCCTTTCTGGTTCTGCTGGCCAAATTTTCATCTGTGCCTTATGGCTGGGAATTTCTCCCCCATTCCCTGACTCTGACTTAAACTCCCAGCTTGGAGTGATCACCCTGCAATGCAATGAAGGCTCTGTCACCATGTTTTATGTTGTCCTTGGCTACATGTGTTTCCTAGCTGCCATTTGCTTCACTGTAGCTTTCCTGGCCAGGAACCTGCCTGGGGCCTTCAATGAAGCCAAGCTGATCACCTTCAGCATGCTGGTCTTCTGCAGTGTCTGGGTGTCCTTCCTGCCAACTTACCTGAGCACTAAAGGAAAGTTCATGGTGGTCGTGCAGGTCTTCTCCATCTTGACCTCCAGTGCTGGTTTGCTGGGCTGCATCTTCTTCCCAAAGTGCTACATTATTACCCTAAGGCCAGATCTAAACACTAAGGAACATCTAATGATAAAAGTAGGGAAATGACTGAAATTGTTAATTGGGCTCATAACATTTAATTTTTTCATTGTAGTTATTGGGCTTTTGTATTTTTTCTTTGCGTCAATGTGAAAATTAAGCTGATTTATACTGAAGCAAATAAACACATGAACAGTATAAGACTAATGAAATTAAATTAGAACATAATCCTCAAACATTTCTGGGGACAATAGAAAAGCTGCTTTATAAACGTAACCATATCAAATAAACATCGTCTTTTCCTCAAACAATTTGTGCTGTGTGCTCTTTGGAAGATCCAATCAGGATTTGAACCAGAATTTTCTTCTAATAATATTTCCCAAAAAATTTGGAACAAAGCCAGGACTTGCCTTCCAAGTCTGTTTTTCAAAGAGGAGCTTGCAAAAGAGTCATCTAAAGTTGTTCCAAGGTCAAAGTTGGTCCAAGATGAAAGTGTCAGCCAATCCAAGCATGTAAGGTTCATGAGTGAAATTCATGAATAGGGATCATCCTTGAGTTAAATGTTATTTCCAGCAAAGAGAAGAGAGGGAATCCAGTCTCTTCTATAGGCTGTCACTCAAGGGTAATTTTTTTTGCTACCGGTTCTGTGGGCGTGGCTTAATTAGTGTGCGAGGTTGGTGCTAAGGTGACTGGGTGGGCGTGGCCAAGTCAATGTCACTTCTTTGCCCTTTTTTAACCTACAAAACACAACATAACTGGCTCACCCACAATGTAAAAGCAGCTGTGCTAGACCCAAAATGGCCCCTGCAACAGGCAGGAACTTCACACAGCCACAAAAAGCCGAAAAAACCAACTTTCACACTTTACACACACAAAATTCCACATACAGCTTTGTGAGATTTTGTGTGTTTGTGTAGTTAGAGTGAAACACTACAGAAACTCACTAAATCTCAGAAAGCTGCACAAATATTATTTTATTTTAATTTATTTTTATTTTTATATAAAAGCAGCTAAATTTAAAACTTCCTAAACTTTAAATGGCTAGGTCTAAAAAAAGAACAACTAAAAATCCCCCCAATTAACTATTTTTTTAAAGCTCCCAAAGGGGGAAAAAACTTACTCAATAGAACAGGGGTCTCCCACCTTGGCAACTTTAAGACTTGTGGACTTCAACTCCCAGAATTCCTCAGCCAGCTTTGCTGGGAGTTGAAGTCCACAAGTCTTTTTTTATTATTATTATTGAAAAGTTTTAAAATGTTTTACAAACAAATTTCCCCCCTCCTCCCCCCACCCATTCCCTTCTCCCTCCCACCCCCCGACTTCCCAGAGCAAAATACAGGGTATCACATTTAACAAACATAATCCAACATAAACAAAGTAGCTATAAACTCTAAACTCCCCCTTACTCTTTAACTCCCCCATAGGTACCCAAATATCAGAATAAAAGGAAAAATCATCTAATTATTTCATTCATAAGCTAGTTGCAACTTTTTAGTCCCATATTTGTTTTGTATATAGTCAATCCATCTTCTCCATTCCAGTACATATCTTTCATTCGAACGATCCTTCAAATATGCAGAGATTTTAGCCATCTCCGCCAGATTAGCTACCTTTAATGTCCATTCTTCAATAGTAGGTATTTCTTCCTTCTTCCAATATTGCGCCACCAAAAGTCTGGCTGCAGTTATTAAGTTCAAAATCAAATTAGTCTCTATAAATGTACAGTCAATAAAAACAACTGTGGAGTAAATTTTATCTTCCTTTTAAGAATATTTTGTATAATTCACCATATCTTAATCCAAAATACCTTAATTTTCTTACATGTCCACCATATATGAAAATACGTTGCATCATCACATTTACATCTCCAACACGTAGATTGTAAACTTTGGTACATACAAGCTAACTTTTTGGGATCTAAATGCCATCTATAAAACATTTTATAAAAATTTTCTCTCAAGTTTTAGGCTTGAGTAAATTTTACATTTCTAACCCATATTTTCTCCCATACATCCATGGTTATTGATTCCCCAACATTTTGTGCCCATTTTATCATACAATCCTTCACTAACTCGGTTTCTGAGTCTATTTCTATCAATGCATTATACAACCTTTTAATATGCATTGGACTTTGATCCCTGATTTGTTTTATGAAATTTTCTTCATTTTGCAAAATACCAATTTTCTGATTTTCTTTCCATCTAGTATACAACTGTCCATCCTGAAACCAAATTTGAATTTTCCTCTCTTCCTTTAATACCTCTAAAGACTTTAATTGCAATGTACTCTTTCCCAAATAAGAAGCTCTTTATAAGTAATCACATCTTGTTTCTGTTCCACACTTATATTCTCTATCATATGTCTAGGTATTGTCCATATAGGTAATTTGTTATTTAATTTATATTGATACTTTTTCCATACACGTAATAATGCATTTCTTAATATATGACTTTTAAAATTCTTATCCACCTTTTTATCATATAGTAAATATGCATGCCATCCATATAACAAATCATACCCTTCAATATTTAATATTCTCTCTTCTGTTGAATTAATCCAATCACTAATTACTGAGAGCACAGCTGCCTCATAATACAATCTTAAATTAGGCATTTTGAGATCTCCTCTTTCAAGTGTATCTTGCGTTATTTTTCGTTTTATTCTTGGTCTCTTTCCTGCCCACACAAAATGAGTAATACACACAGGCAGTAGACAATCTTTTTTTTTTTTTTTGAATATATATATTTTAAAACAAAAACATAAAACACATCTTTTCAAAACGAAGCTTTTGCTCCAGTCACATATTAAAACAAATCATTAACAAATCTTATTTTTCAATTAACACAACTAAATATTTTAAACAAGTATTTCCCTCAAATCTATCTATATAACTATGCCATTATCCACAAAAACCCGTTACCTTATACTAACCAATTATCAATCTATTTTTCTCTTTCATTTGCCTAGATGGATATATTTTAACAATATAGAGCATACAGTTATATTAAACATTCCAGAAATATTTAATTTCAACATACCCATTTTATTTCTAACTATTAGACTCCAAATTTATACTCTTTATTTCTATTATTAAACCTAATTTATGCATCTTATCTTAATTATCACTTTTAACATACATCTCCTCGTTTTAATTATCCCACCTCATTTTATATTTTCCTAAAAAAAAAACCAACGTTATTATCTTTATCTTTGTTGTTAAACCAATCATTTTTATTTCTTGACTGTTGAACACAGCATAAACATTTGTTTTAGCTGTTGAACACAGCATATCCTTTTGTTATTTTTTTTTGGCTGTTACACAGCATCCCCTTCCTTATTTGGCTGTTAAACACAGCATATTAGTTTCTATTTTTTGGCCGTTGCACAGTATATTCCATTTTTTGGCTGTTAAACACAGCGTATTCATTTTTATTTGGCTGTTAAACACAACATATTGTAACTTTTTGGCTGTTAAACACAGCATATTCATTTTTTGGCCATTACACGCCATTTTCAGTTTTGTTTTAGCTGTTACACAGCATATTCATTTTGTTTGGCTGTTCAACACAGCATATTGTAACTTTTTGGCTATTAAACACAGCATATTCATAGTTGGTTTAACTATCAATCTCTACTTAAACCTTTCTTTGTTTTTTCCATCCATCTATGCATTGCTTTTTCACATAGTCATTATTTTTCTGTATCCTTTTTCATGACATTCATGACATTTTAACATTGAGACATGGTTTGTTTAAAACATATCTTTAACTATATTTATAAATTCCTTTTAACATTTTCAATTAATCATATTTATCCTTATTTCTTTTTCCTTAACATTTTAACATTAAAACATAGTTCTTGCATCTAGCATAACTTTACATGTATTGATTAATTTCTTTTAACATTCTTAATTTCTATAAAAACTTCCCTTTTATTATTACAATCCATCTTTACTTTATTTTATTTTTAATCACTTTATCTTCATTTCCTCGTCTGCAAACATATATTCTCTCCCATTTTCCATATTATTAGCTTTGTTCTCCATGGATCAAATTCATTCTCTTTTCTTATTTTTGTTCCAGATGTAATATATCAAATCTTTTCTTTTGAGGCTATGCTTAATCCTTCTTCTATTCCTGCGCAAGTACTTAAGTTATTATTATTATTTCAACTGTAGGAGTTCCATTGTAGATTTCTTTTCTTTTCACCATAATCAAATCGCCTCCAAACAGGAAAGAAAAATCCCCCTCCACAAAATTCAGTAATGTTTATCTATAGTATTCAGAGTTTCCCATAACAAAGGGAGGTTACAAAGTTCCTTTTTATGCCAGATGGTGTCTCTCAGCAATCCACATTTCCATTAGTCATGCAAGACTCCATTTTATTTACTGTTATATAACCATCCAATCCATTTCTTCTTCTTTTAATTAAAAAAAACAAAATTTATCA
The DNA here is from genome assembly GCF_029215685.1 of Pituophis catenifer annectens. Classification (NCBI taxonomy): domain Eukaryota; kingdom Metazoa; phylum Chordata; class Lepidosauria; order Squamata; family Colubridae; genus Pituophis; species Pituophis catenifer. Next base: position 9,348,540 of record NW_027256882.1, on the reverse strand, counting down.
CTTTTTCCTTTTTAAAATCCAATTTAATTTTCTAAAAAGTGTTTAGTCTTTTAACCATATCTCCAGATTAGTTTCCTTAGTTCTGTTCCAAAATTAAATGTTACTCAGGTCTTTGTCTCTTTAAAGTTGTAGTTTCAAAAAATTTTCCAAAGCCCCTTTGTTACATAGCCGCTGTTTTAGGCTAGGGGTCTTCTAATTATTATTAATGCTCCAAACGTTGTTGCAAGCCTGGGCTGTTGTCACTCCCCGGGCTTCAAAGAGCTCTGTCTTTCTCCGCTTTCTTCCAGCACTTTTTTTGCCCGGTTGTCCCAGGTTCGTGGCAGCCGTCATGGCTGCTGCCCTCCCCCCCCCCCGCTGACTCACAGAGGGTTCCCTCTGACCTCCGAGGAACTTGCCTGTTCCTCTTGGTCGTCCAAGGCACCCCTCTTCTTCCCCCATCCCTACAAGATGGGTTTGGTCCGAAGACCCATCGGCGGTATTTCGGCAGCCGGGGTTTTCACGGGAATCATCAGAGTCCGACTGTCTCGCCGCGACGTCAAACCGGAAGTCTCCAGGCAGTAGACAGTCTTGTTTTGTCCCCTTCTAGATATCTCCTGGTTTAGTTAGAGCACCGTTAACCTTTATTTGAGTCTTCTGAAACGTATATAACAACTTAATTTGATAATTTTATTTAGTGCTAAGGTCAATATCTCTCAGGACTTTAAATTTATTTATTTATTAATATTTCATATATTTAACCACCCATTTTTGTCAGATTGCCAAATTGTTTCCTCTGCATCTAGGAATATTAACCCAGCTTGGTTTTTTTCATTAAATTGTAGTAAATATTATTTTACATCCAATACAGCTCTGACATTGTCTTTTGTCTTTTAGATAAGATTACACACTGATTTTTCATAAATAAACTTTTGTAATTTGTTTTATAATCACAATCAATTTTAAATCATCTCAGCCGCCCTGAGTCTTCAGAGAGGGGTGGCATATAAATTGAATTAATTAAATTAAATCTCCAATTTAGGATTCAGTTTATTTATTTATTTGTCAACAAGTACAAGGAAACAAGTAACAGTATAGACATAGACATGGACACATGAAAAAAAATGGCACAAATAAAAGGATATAAATAGTCAAAACATAGCCATAAACACATAGAATGATTACCTATCAATGGGGACAGTAGGACAGGGATGGTAGGCACACTGGTGCGCTTATGCAGTTCTATGATTCTCTAGATATGGAGTGCTAACAGAAAACAAAACCACAAACAGGCCCAACTCTTAACATTAGATGGGATTCAAGGGTACTGATTACTTAATAGGCATTAGAACACGGTGTTGGAAGAAATGTCCATCTGGGTTAAGTTTTAAGTGGGGGAAAAACACTGGATTGATGGAAGTTGCTCGGAAAGAAGGTTTATTGATGAACAGGATCACATGGTTTGAGTTTCTGAGCAGAAAAGGGCAGAGATGCTGAGAGTGACTTGGTTTTATGCCCTCTGTTGGGCCCCACCTTAGAGTTTCCTGTTCCTGTACAAGAAATGTATCCCATTGGCTGTCAGACTCCCAGGGGATGGGGTTTTTTAGTTATGTTTGTAGGTTTGTTTATTTATTTATTTATTTATTTATTTATTTATTTATTTATTTATTATTCGAATTTCTATACCGCCCTTCTCCTTTCGGACTCAGGGCGGTGAACAGCCAAAATAAAAAACATTTATACATAAATACGATTAAAAATAGATTTAAAATAATTAAATTTGGCCCATAGTTTAAAATTTATCAATTTAAAATCCATATCAAAATTTAAAACCAACCATAAAATCATAATATCAAGAGAGACCGGCTAACTGAAAGAGATGAGTTTTTAGGGCCCGACGAAAGGTCCGGAGGTCGGAGATCACTCGTATCTCTGGGGGTAGATTGTTCCAAAGGGTAGGTGCCACCACAGAGAAGGCTCTCCTCCTGGGGGTCGCCAGCCGGCATTGTCTAGCCGACGGCACCCTGAGGAGGCCCTCTCTGTGGGAGCGAACTGGTCGGTGGGAGGCTATTGGTGGCAGAAGGCGATCCTGTAAGTACCCTGGCCCTAAGCCATGGAGCGCTTTAAAGGTGATCACCAACACCTTGAAGCGCACCCGGAAGTCCACCAGAAGCCAATGCAGCTCGCGCAGGAGAGGAGTCACATGGGAGCGCCCAGTCGCTCCCATAATCCCCCGCGCGGCCGCATTCTGCACCAGTTGGAGCCTCCGGGTGTACCCCAAGGGGAGCCCCATGTAGAGAGCGTTACAATAGTCCAGACAAGAGGTGACGAGTGCTTGAATGACTGTGCGTAGGGAGTCCCGATCCAGAAAGGGGCGCAACTGGCATGTCAGGCGAACCTGATAAAAAGCCCCCCTGGCCACAGCCGTCATATACCCTTCTAAGGGCAGCCGTGCGTCCAGGAGGACGCCCAAGTTGTGGGCCCTTTCCGTGGGGGCCAATGATTCACCCCCAATAACCAGCGATGGCGTCAGCTGGCTATACCGGGATGCCGGCAGCCACAGCCACTTGGTCTTGAAAGGGTTGAGTCGAAGCCTGTTTCTCCCCATCCAGACCCGCACGGCCTCCAGGCACTGGGACAGCACTTCCAAGGCATCGTTGGGATGGTCTGGGGTGGAGATGTACAGCTGAGTATCATCAGCGTACTGATGGAACTCCACCCCAAAATCACGGATGATCTCACCCAGCGGCTTCACATAAATGTTGAACAGGAGGGGCGAGAGGACCGACCCTTGTGGCACCCCACAAACAAGGTGCCTCGGGGTCGACCGCTGCCCCCCTGTCAACACGGATTGCGACCGGTCGGAGAGATAGGAGGAGAACTACCGCAAAACGGTGCCCCCCACTCCCAGTCCCTCCAGCTGGCGCAACATGATACCATGGTCGATGGTATCAAAAGCCGCTGAGAGGTCTAACAGGACCAGGATAGAGGAGTAACCCCTATCCCGAGCCCTCCAGAGATCATCCACCAACGCGACCAATGCCGTTTCCGTGCTGTACCCAGGTCTGAAACCAGACTGGAGCAGATCCAAATAGACAGCTTCATCCAGGTACTGTGGAAGCTGTCGCGCCACCACACTCTCAACAACCTTCGCAATAAAGCAAAGGTTGGAGACTGGACAATAGTTAGCCAAAACAGCCGGATCCAGGGATGGCTTCTTGAGGAGAGGCCTCACCAGCGCCTCTTTCAAGGTGGCCGGCAGGACACCCTCACTCAAAGAAGCGTTGATAATTCCCTGGAGCCAGCCTCGTGTAACCTCCCGGGAAGCCAGCACCAACCAGGAGGGACACGGGTCCAATAAACATGTGGTGGCATTCAGCCGTCCCAAGATCCTGTCCACGTCCTCGGGAGCCACAGGATCGAACTCCTCCCAGATAACATTCTCAAGGCCTGCCTCAGTCATCTCGTCTGAACTAACCCAGTCAGTGGCCAAGTTTTCCCGAATCTGAGTTATTTTATCATCCAGATACTGTACAAAATCCTCAGCTCGGCCCTGCAAGGGGTCCTCCCGCGCTCCCAGATGGAGAAGGGAGCGGGTCACCCTGAACAGGGCGGCTGGGCGGTTATCTGATGACGCGATAAGAGCGGCAAAATAGCTAGATTTCGCCGCTTTTATCACCACTAGGTAGGTCTTAATATGAGACCTTACCAGTGTCAAGTCGGATTCGGAACGACTGGCCCTCCAACTGCTCTCTAGGCATCTTTTCCGGTGCTTCATCTCTCTCAACTCCTCGGAGAACCAAGGAGCTAAGTGAGCTCGGTGCCGGGTCAGAGGCCGCAAAGGCACGACCCGGTCCAAAGCCCCGGCAGCCGCACTATCCCAGGCGGCCACCAGGTCATCAGCCGAGTCGTGAGCTAGGGTTTCAGGAAATGGCCCAAGCTCCATCTGGAACCTATCAGGATCCATCAGGCGCCTGGGGCGGAACCACCTGGTCAGCTCCACCTCCCTGCGACGGGGTGCGGCGGTCAGAAAGTCAAGTCGAAGGAGCGAGTGGTCAGACCATGACAAGGGTTCAGTATCTATATCCCCTATATCAAGGCCACTCAACCACTGACCAGAGACAAAAACTAAGTCCAGAGTGTGTCCCCCCATGTGAGTAGGGCCGTGAATTACTTGGGTCAGGTCCATGGCCATCATGGAAGCCATGAACTCCCGAGCTACCTCAGAAGTTTCACCAATGGATGGCAAGTTGAAATCCCGCATGACCAGTAGTCTGGGGGTATCAGCCGCCACCTCGGCTATAACATTGAGGAGTTCGGGCAGGGTCGTCGCCACGTGGCAGGGAGCCAGGTACGTGATCAACAGACCCATCTGCACCCCACGACCCCACTTCACGGAAAGGGACTCACATCCGGCTATCTGAGGCACAGTGGTCTCCCTCGGATCAAGACCCTCTCTTATATTGACCGCCACCCCCCCCGCCCCTGCCCTGAGCTCTCGGCTGATGAAATGCACGGAAGCCTGATGGGCACATCTCCACGAGGGGAACCCCCCCTCATGGCCCAACCAGGTCTCCGTAATACCTGCCAGGTCCGCTCCCCCCTCCTGAATAAGATCACAAATGAGGGGGGCTTTATTTATTATGGACCTGGCATTACACAACATCGGCCGGAAACTCGGGCCCTGAGACTCTAAGCAGCCTGAGGAATGGCAAGAGCTAAGGGGACCGGGGCATGCAATCGCTCGGAGATAGCGAGCGCGTGCCCCCACCACATGATGCGGCCCCCTGCTCCTGCCATACCTGCCCCTCCCACTCAGCGTATTGATGGAGAAGCCCTCAATAGAGGGCATTCTAACAGTCCCCTTTCCCCCAGAGTCCGTACCCCCTATGGCACCATTAACAGCCAGACTGGCCTCCCTCCCCACCCCCCTCCCCAAACCCCTTAAAAATTTACACAAAGACAATTTTACAAAAACCCTCACCCCCCCTCTTTGCGGCATCACCCAGGTTTGCTGGGTGATGTAATCTTCCCAGGTGCCATGAAGTGGTGGGTTCCTCCCGGTTCGGCTGAGCCGGTAGCGATGACGATATGATGTCACCGAACCGGTTCTCTTTGTTCCGGAGCTGCCCACCCCCACATTATTCTTACCTTTTATTTGGCCCCGCCCCCAATCTATTCTCTGCCTCCCGAGTCCCACCTCGGCTAGATCGGAAAAGAACTGTTTAAACTCTTGCCGTGGGGCTTCAAAGGGCCACCCTACAGCTGATCAGTGTTAAAAGGCAGTGTGGTGGTAGACCAGTGCGCTCCAAAAACAAATGGGTAGACCGGTGCCTCCAAAAACAAATGGGTAGACCGGTGCCTCCAAAAACAAATGGGTAGACCAGAACACTCCAAAAACAAATGGGTAGACCGGTGCCTCCAAAAACATATGGGTAGACCGGTGCCTCCAAAAACAAATGGGTAGACCAGAACACTCCAAGAACAAATGGGTAGACTGGTACAGCTCTGCAAGCAGTAAAAAGCCTGGTAGACCAGGACCTCTGCTAAATCCTAAAGAATTGTCACATGATCATAAAACCATGCCCACAAAATAAGCCACGCCTACAGAATTGGTAGTAAAAAAATTTAGAACCCATCCCTGGTGCCATGTGATGAGTTTCTGTTGCTAGATGGGTCCTATTATATCCTGGCCTTTTGTGCTGCAGATGAGCTGGCTCAGGTCTTAATGCCCATTGACAAAGGTCGGGAGGGGGCCTGAGTTTCTGCTTCCCTTTTAGGGGAAATATTCTGCCCTAAATTTTAGGAAATCTTTCCTAAAATATTTCATTGGCCTAGGAGAGGGGTGGGTGCTAACTTCCTACAATGGCACTAGAGTTAGGGGTCACCAACCTAGAATGTCACATAGCTGTAACTGACATTGTCTCCAGTGCTCTCTGGAGACAAGATCCCACACTGAAGGACAGCAGAAGTCATTATCTGGGTATTGAACTATCTTCCTCCAGGATCACTTTCTGGACATGTCCGGACAGGAAGGACCACAACCGTTACAGAGCACTGCCCCTTGTGATTCTTCACTAAGACACTAAGATTTTGCAGCTGTCCCTTTACATCGTGGTGCCCTGGAAGAAGTTCTAGATCTCAAGAGGAGAAGTTTCTTCTCACTATAATTTTCACAATTCTGGTCTTTGAGGGCTCTTCTGCTACTTCTTGCCTTTGATGTAGACATCAGATTGAAGAAAGATGAAACAGTTCTTGCATCAGAAAAGGATAAATGCCACAAGTCGTGCTCTCTGTGGCACAAGTTTTGGGACAGGCAGAGATTGTGCTCTTAAATGTATCTTTCTCTCCTTTCCAAGTGAAGATTGGTTTGTCTTTGCCTGAATCAGGAAAGTGAGAACGCTTTGGCTTCTTATTCTTCTTGTTGTTCATGTTTAGAAACAGGAAGGGGGTTGATTCAGCCCTATAAATTATGGCTCATCGGCTTCTGATGCTGCTGGTCTCTCAGGCAGGTCCTGAGAAGCTTAGAATGAAATGCCTGCTGAATTTTGAGAACCCAGATGGGGAAACACCATGGAACTATTACAGGCCAGGAGACCATTTCTTTGGTATAGTCACCACTGAAACAACCTCATCACCTAGAATGTTGCCTTTCAACATGGCTCCTTCAAGTCAGTCTCGCTCGTAAGTTATTCGGCACGATGGAGTTGCGTTCCCTCCATTTGCAGTTCTAACACTCTTCTTTTTATTTCACTTACTCCTTACTGCTGTTGCAGGACCTGTCTAAATTCTTGAATCATTCTGATTTTCATGGCTTTCCTCTTTTGTCTTCTATTGTGGAAGAGACTCAAATGAGGCAAATCAAACCTGAAACGTCCAGATTATTTGTCCATTCACCACTTGAATACTAAGTTTAAAGCAGTGACCGAAAGGGTTGCAAATTCTTCTACCCACCTCATTTTCATATTTATATAACCATTCATTGATACAGCATTCAATGTCTGATCCTTAGAGGAAATAGAGGATGAGTTCTTTTTACAGTTCCTTTTCTGGGTCACTAGACTAGACTAGACTAGACTAGACTAGACTAGACTAGACTAGACTAGACTAGAATAGAATAGAATAGAATAGAATAGAATAGAATAGAATAGAATAGAATAGAATAGAATAGAATAGAATTTTTTATTGGCCAAGTGTGATTGGACACAAAAGGAATTTGTCTTGGTGCATATGCTCTCGGTGTACATAAAAGAAAAGATACGTTCATCAAGACTCATAAGATACAACACTTAATGAGAGCCATAGGTTACAAATAAGCAATCAGGAAACAATATCAATATAAATCGTAAGGATACCAGCAACAAGGTTACAGTCATACAGTCATAAGTGAACGAAGCGTCCTCTTCATTATATGATGGTCCCACTTCAATGACTGAATGATTTTGAATACAAGTTACTGGACAGAGGAATATTAGGATTGGTAGAAATAACGGTGCATTGTGATTCTTAACCGTGGCTGAGGACTGTCTCCATCTCAATCCTCATTAAAATTATGTGCTGATGGGTGGATATCCTTTGGCTTCGGCTTTGGATCTGAAATGGCATAAAGATAGCGTAGGCTTGTGGAAACAAAGGGGATTAAATTGAAAAATAATTTTGTTGTTTCTGTTGATGATGACGGTAATAACATGAACATTTTTTTTTACAGTAGGACAAATTATTTTAAGCAGCTAATCCTGATTTTTGCCATTCAAATGGTCAACAACAACCCCCAGTTTCTGCACAATCTCACACTTGCCTACAACATCCACGACAACTATGCCAACACTCTTGCCACTTCAGAAGCCTTGCTGGACCTGCTCTCTACTGGACAAGCCAATGTTCCCAACTACAGCTGTGGAAGGAAGGACAACCTTCTGGCTGTTGTAAACCCAGATAAGAGGGAAACCTCCATTCAGATGTCAACATTAGTAGGCACCTACAAAGTCCCGCAGGTTTGTGTGTGTGTTTCTCTATCTGGTAAAGTGAATGGGGAGGTGGTGGGTGAGTGATAGATTCTGACTTCATTTTGTCTATTCAAAATTAAGAGCTGCTTTTCACCATGGCCTTTATTCGTGTAATGGCTATGGATTGGGGTACACTGTGGGGAGGGGTCTATAGTCTTATGATACCATTTCAGAGGTGGGTTTCAGCAGGTTCTGACCAGTTCTGGAGAACCGGTAGCGAAAATTTTGAGTGGTTCAGAGAACCAGTAGTAAAAATTCGGACTGGCCCCACCCCCTTCTATTCTCTGCCTCCCAAGTCCCAGCTGATCAGGAGGAAATGGGGATTTTGCAGTAACCTTCCCCTGGAGTGGGGTGGGAATGGAGATTTTACAGTATCCTTCCACTGCCACACCCACCAAGCCACACCCACAAAACCGGTAGTAAATATTTTTGAAACGCACCACAGTACCACTGTACCATTCCCATTGCTTTGGGGGCTTCTGTTGCACACTTGCAAAAGTCAGGAAAGCTCTGTGTTCTATCAAAGGGTCTTCTGACTGATAGTTGGTCTTCATGGATGTGTTTTGCTAGTCTTCTGCCTGTTTGTGCTACATAGTGGCTGTTCCAGTCCTTAGATTGTATGTTGTAGATGACTCCTGTTTTTTTCTTCTGGGGCTGCTGCATCTTTTGGTTTACTTAGGATATTTTGCAGGTCTTAACTTGGTTTGTGTGCTACAGTGATGCCATGTGGCTTAATAGGTTTGGGGGGTTTCTGAGATATTTTGATGTACGGTGTTATGGAATGATGAGACCAAACAACATTCCTGGTCAGCCAGAGACAGTTTATTGCGCAGTTTCAGAATCAGATTTGTATCTGCAATTCTGAGCCAAGAAGAGCTTTGATACAATTGCTTTTATACTTTAACATGACAAAGGATTTGATGTGAGCACAGCAGCTTTTCATATATGGTTAACATATATTTGTTAGGTGATGATTGATACTTTCATCAGTTTTCTATGTTACTAAATTCCTACATTAATTTCTAGTACATGAGATAATTTTAACTAAACATCCTTTATTAATTCTGTGATTGCTGATGCGTAGGTTAATGGCTGCTTTGGTTAATAAGTGACTCTTGCTTAATATGGATTTCCTTGCAAGCGTGACAGCTTGGTCTCTCAAATGTTATGTATTAACAAAAATGGAATTTAGCTGACTTGGTGAAATCTCCAAACAAGCATATTTCTTTCTTATGATCAGGAGATAAAGAGGGCCCTTCAATGTTCATGTAGCTGACCCTGTATTATCCCCACATTAACGGCAGTCCTATTCTTTTCACCAGTGTGTATTAGTTGTGCCATATTAGGGATTTTTACAGAAAAATACATGAAAGAAATAAAATATTTGATACTACATAGTTTAACATCTGCTCATATGGTTTATGCCCAGAATTGGAAAAAAGAAAATATACCAACAGATGAAGAATTAATAAAAAAAAAATATTGGAATGTGCCGAGATGGATAAATGAACAAAAGAACTTAAAGAAAAGGAGGACACAGAATATTACATGATTTGGCATAAATGGTATAAGTGGTTGGAGGAAAGGAAAAATAAGGAAGAAAATTAAGGGGAAATGATAGAAACGTTAAAAAGTAAAGAAAGAATTTGTTTAAGCATAAAAATTAAGAAATTGTTATGAACGATGAGAAATATATTATAAATAAAATAAAGGGGACAAGTAGTAAATTGGAATAATACAAAGAGAAATAAGGGGAAATTGTGAATAACAAAGAAAGACCATCACGAAATAGCTGTAAAAAGATTATTCATATACAGTATATGTTGTATGTCCTGTATTGTTATATTATGTTATAAAAATAAAATTAAAAAAAAAAACTTGGTTTGAGTGCTACAGTGATGCCATGTGGCTTAATCGGTTTTGGGGGCGGGGTTGTTTCTGAGATATTTTGATGTACGGCAGTCTTATTTCACCAGCGTGTATTAGTTGTGCCATATGAGGTTGGTTCGACAGGAACTTGCTAACGAAGCTGTATGGATATCCACTTGGTTGGAAGATGCTGTATAGATAATCTGTTTCCTTTTTGTGATCTTCAGGGTTGCTGCAATGTGTTTGGGCTTGTCTAAATAATGTCCAACCAAGGAACCACTAACACCACTTCCACCCATACTAACGGGGCAAGCCCATCGGTGGGTTTCACATTTGGTTACCACCAGTTCGCCGCTCATGCACCAGGCCTATAGAGTAGAGTAGAGTAGAGTAGAGTAGAGTAGAGTAGAGTAGAGTAGAGTAGAGTAGAGTAGAGTAGAGTAGAGTAGAGTAGAGGAGAAGAGAAGAGAAGAGGAGAAGAGAAGAGAAGAGAAGAGAAGAGAAGAGAAGAGAAGAGAAGAGAAGAGAAGAGAAGAGAAGAGAAGAGAAGAGAAGAGAAGAGAAGAGAAGAGAAGAGAATTCTTTATTGGCCAAGTGTGATTGGACATACAAGGAATTTGTCTTTGGTGCATACTCTCTCAGTGTACATAAAAAGACAAGATACATTCGTCAAGAATAATAAGATACAACACAACGATAGTCATAGGGTACAAATACGCTCCAAGAATTCGGAGTTTCCTGGTGCCGGTTGGTGCGAATAAAACGTTGACTCTCCAAGCTGGTATTCCGCTTTTGGTGCTTCAACATTCAATGCCCAGAGGAAGACCGTTGGAGGCGAGACCATGTTGAAGAGCAGCAGAAGTCAACAACAACACTGTGTCTTCCTCCAGCATCATTTTCTGGACACGTCCTGACAGGAAAGACCACAACCGATAGAGAATCCTGCCCTCAGGGGCGTATCTGTAACTTTTCACTAACATGCTGTACTCTGGCTTCTTTTCTGCAAATGGAGCCAAGGAAGGAGTTCATCATCCCCAGAGGAAAAGTTGCTTCCCACTGTAATTATCACCATCCTGCTCTTTGAGATGTCTTCTACTTCTCCAGTAACTGATGTAAACAGCAGACTGAAGCAACATGGAGGGAGGTTGCCTCAAGGAAAGGATAAAGGTTTTAGATCACACTCTGTGTTATCTGAATTTTAGGACAGGTAGGGGCTGTGCTGTTAAATGTACCTTTCTCTCTTTTCCAGGTGAAACTTGGTTTGTCTCTGTCTGAATCAGGAAAGTCACTGGCTTTTATGAGAGGGCTTTTAATTCTTCCTGTTCTTGTTTAGAAACAGGAAAGTAATTGATTCAGCCCTACAAATGATGGACCTCCTGCTAATGCTTTTGATGCTGCTGTTGTCCCAGCCTGTCTCGGGGAAGCTGAGAATGAAATGCCCGCTGAGTTTAGAGCACCAGGGTGCAAGAAAACCATGGAGTTATTACAGACCAGGAGACCATTTCATTAACATAATCATCGCTACATCAAAACTGGTGCATATAATGCTCCCTTTCAACGCAGAGCCTTCTAATCAGTTTGACTTGTAAGTCATCCAGGATAATGCAGTTGCATTCCCTCTGTTTATAATTCGAACACTCTCATTTTGTTCTCCTTATTCCACTGGCTCCTATATTGCAGCACATGTCCTATCTACTTTCCTGAATCATGTTGATTTCCATGTCTTATTTTGAGGAAAAGACTCAAGTCCAAAGACGGGACAGAAAAAAAGTCCACATTATTTTCCTCTCCCCATTCAGTCTTGAATTCATGATTTGAATACTGTACTGACTTTTGTTTAAAATAGTGATTATTGTGGTTTCTCCCTGCCCAGCTCATTTCAAATACAACTACTCATTGAGCTTTACTTCCCGATCCTTATAGAAATACAGGATGACTTATTTTTTACAATTAGTTTCTGAGTCACTTTTGAAACATCCTCTTCCTTCTATGGTGATTCCACTTTAATCATTCATTTATTTCTGACCTTGGTTACTGGCCAGATAAAAATTAGTATTGTTACAAATATTGGTGCATTTGCAATTCTTAACCTATGAGGGGGCCTGTATCAATTCCACCTCCCCAACATTCATTAAAATTAAATGGAGATGGGTGAGTATCATTTGTTTCTGGGTTTGGAGTCAGTGTTGGCTTAAGATTCTGTAGGCTTCAAGAGACAGAATAGAATAGAATAGAATAGAATAGAATAGAATAGAATAGAATAGAATAGAATAGAATAGAATAGAATTCTTTATTTGCCAAGTGTGATTGGAGACACAAGGAATTTCTCTTTGGTGCATACGCTCTCAGTGTACATAAAAAGACAAGATACATTTGTCAAGAATAATAAGATACAATACAACGATAGTCCTAGGGTACAAATAAGCAATCAAATCATATTAGGAAACAGTTAATATAAATCGTAAGCATACCAGCAACCAGGTTACAGTCGTACAGTCATAAGTGGGAGGAGACGGGTGATAGGAATGATGAGAAGATTAATAGTAATGCAGACTTAGTGAATAGTTTGACAGTGTTGAGGGAATTATTTGGTTAGCAGAGCGATGGCGTTTGGGAAAAAAAAAACTGTTCTTGTGTCTGGTTGTTCTGTTGTGCAGTGCTCTATAGCGTTGTTTTGAGAGTAGGAGTTGAAACAGTTTATGTCCAGGATGTAAGGGGTCTGTAATTATTTTACCCCCCTCTTTTTGACTCGTGCAGTATACAAGTCCTCAATGGAAGGCAGTTTGGTAGCCATGTTTTTTTCTGCACTTCTAATTATCCTCTGAAGTCTGTGTTTGTCTCGTTGGGTTGCAGAACCAAACCAGACAGTTATCGAGGTGCAGGTGACAGACTAAATAATTCCTTTCTAGAACTGGATTAGTAGCTCCTTGGGTAGTTTGAGCTTTCTGAGTTAGCACAGAAACATCATTCTTTGTTGCTCTTTTTTGATGACGTTTTTGATGTTGGCTGTCCATAGCAATAGCACTTAGATTTATATACAACTTCACAGTGCTTTACAGCCCCCTCCAAGCGGTTTACAGAGTTGGCAGATTGCCCCAAACTATTTGGCTCCTCATTTTACCAATCTTGGAAGGATGGAAGGCTGAGCCAACCCTGAGCCAAACTGCTAGCAGCTGGTGTACAACAGTAGTGATGATAATAATGTGGTCATTTTTACAGGACTTTATCTATTGCTCATTCAGAAGTGCAATGCTTCATTTTCACTAGTCAAGCAAAGATATATTAAAAAAATATAACATATATTTTAAGATTGATGATGGTGGTGGTGATGATGATAAAATGAACATTTTTTACACTAGAATATCCTCTGATCAGTCTAGAATCCTACGCCATATTTTCGCTATTCAAATGGTCAATAAGAATTCCCCGCTCCTGCACAATCTCACACTTGGCTACAACATCCATGACAACTATTTCAGCACTCTTGGCACATCAGATGCCTTGCTGGACATCCTCTCTACAGGAGAAGCCAATGTTCCCAACTACAGCTGTGTAAAGAAGGACAACCATTTGGCTCTTTTTGATAGAACTCGAAGTGAGATCTCCATCCTGATATCAACATTAATAGCCCCCTACAAAATCCCACAGGTTTGTATGTCTGCCTCTCTATCTAGTAAATTGGGTGGATTGGTAGGATGGGTAAGCAATCAATCCAACTATATCTCCTCTGTGGAATTCAATCAATCAATCAATCAGAATAGAGCTGGAAGGGATCTTGGAGATCTGCTAGTCCAATCACCTTCTCAAGCAGGAGACCCTACACCATTTCAGATGACTGGCTGTCCTGTCTCTTTTTTAAAAAAGTGAGCTTTTTAAGATTTCCAGAAGCATCCACAACTTCTGAAAGCAGTTCCGCTGGTTAATTGTTTTCACTGTTAAGAAGTTTCTCCTAAATTCTCTCTTTGATTAGTTTCTATCTATGGTTTCTTGCCTTGCCTTCTGGTGCTTTGGAAAATAAGTTGGACCCCTCTTCTTTGTAGCAACTTTTCAAATACTGGAACACTGCTATCATGTCAGCCCTACTCCTTCTTTTCTTTAGTCTAGCCATACCCAAGTCCCGCCACCGTTCATAAAACTGTATGTTTTAGTCTCAGTCATCTGAGTTGCTCTTCTCTGCATTTTTTCCAAAGTCTCAACATCTTTTTTGTAACATGGTGACCAAAACTGGATGCAGTATTCTAGGTGTGGTCTTACTAAGGATTTGTAAGATCTTACCAATACGTCGTGTAAATTCAAGAGCTGTTTTTCTCCATGGCCTCTCAAGTGTGTTGTCTAGGGATGGGATTGATATTGTGTGTGTGTGTGTGTGTGTGTGTGTGTGTGTGTGTAGCACCCAAGCAGCTATATAATTTCATGACAACATAATAAATAATAATAATAATAATAATTTTATTTCTATACCGCCCTTCTCCCGAAGGACTCAGGGCGGTGTACAGCCTATTTAAAAACACAGACAAAACAACAATATAACAACAATATAAAACATCCCCATTGCTTTGTGGGCTTCTCCTGCAGACTTGTGAAGGTGAGGAGGGGCTTTGTGTCCAATCAAAGGGTCTTCTGTAGAAAAGGAAGCACAGATGGAAAGCTTTCGTTTTCTTTATCAGCTTAGCCAAAATAATATTTTCAATGATATACAAATTTCAGGTTTGTGAAAAGAATCCCAAAGGCTTATATTAGCTAAAGTTTATAGGAAATATTTGTTTGTGGACTTAAACTGACCACTTCCATTAATTGATCCAATTCATTTAAAAATTACAAGCATATTAATCAATATGTCAACTATTTTTTACCCTAATCTGTCCATGATCAAATTCAACACAAAGGACCTGAAGAGCAACAAAGCTCCTGGAAAGAACTTTTTATTGGCTGAACGATTCAAAAAATATCCTAATCTGTGGGACCTGCAATTTGCAGGTTCTTCTCCACAAATAAATAATAGATTCGTCTAATAGATATTATGGCTAAAAACAATATCTTGTTCCTCTTGAATAAAGTTCAGAGTGGAAATATGAAGTAGAACAAAGAATAAGAAGGATTTAGACACAGATAATCCATTGTTGACAATTGCTTTGTCGTGAACTGGGTAATCAGAGGTGGTATTCAGCCGATTTGGACTGGTTCGGGTGAACCAGTAGTGGAAATCGCGGGTGGCCCACCCCCACCCTGGCTGTATGAAGTCCTATTTAGGCATGTTTTTGAGGCCATGCAAATGTGCTGAAGTGGCATGTGAGCTCATATTTGTGAATATTTAGGGAAAGTAACATCCCTGCGGGTAATCACCCAATATGTCAGTCAGGGGAAATCAAGGTTTGTTGTCTCCATAAACCTTATTAATACTTATTAATAAAGCAAGCTGAAAAGTTATGGTTTTTAGAAATTGACATCAGTTGGTTGAGTTGGATTAATTGAAAGCCAATGACTGATCCCCAAATACAGCATTCTTCATATTTTTTTCCCAGATCTGTTCAAGTACTTCAGAAGCTCTGAATGATAAAAGACAATTCCCTTTTTTCTACTGGATGCTCCCCAAATTAGCGATTCTCAACCCAGGAATTGTCCAACTGCTCCTCCATTTTGGATGGTCTTTGATTGGTCTCTTTGCTTCAGACACAGAGAGTGGAGTGAACTTCATGAGGACTTTGACACCTCTGCTTGTCAGGAATGGGATTTGTATTGTTATATCACAACTTTTATCAACCCCTGCACGTACAGCAGCCCTCAGGGATGCCATCTCCAAGTGGAAACAAGTCAATGTCTTTGTTCACTTCGCAGACTATTTTTCGCTTTCAGACATAATTCTTCTTTTCCATTCAACACTTCAAGGTTTGCCAGAACCCATTGAAGGAAAAGTCTGGCTATATGCAGGCTATGGGGAAATGCAAATAAGAAGACACACATTTCTCAAATATGTCTATAGTGTTTGGAATTACCGTTTTCAGTGGAAAAAAACACCAAATGATGGTTCCTTCGAACCAGATTTCTTTTTGGAACCACAGTTCACCAATCAGTCTTTTCGGTGTTCTTTTTCAAAAGACAACATTTCTCTCAAAGGCCGGACAAGATGCACTCAGACATCCCCACTGAACACCAACGTGGAAAGGAACAGGATGTGGATCCTGTATAACCGCCATAATTATGCTATGATGAATACTCTGGCCCATGCTGTAAATGCTGCTTATTCCTCCATATTCAAGAGGAGAAGGAAAGAGGGAGAAGAGAGGCTGGGGACTCGAAGGCTGAAGCCATGGCATGTATGGAGTCCCGACACAGATCCATGAAACTTATTTTGTTTGAAGAAGGAATACAAAGAAGGAAGGGAATGATTTCAACTGTTTTTTGGTTCAAAAAGCCAAGACGTTTGACCAAGCTAATCACTTTTGGATAATTTTCCAAAGAGCGGGTACCGTGACATATATTTTTTGATATTAAGACAGTGTTAATTTTACAAAGTGTGTATGCATTTTTAAATAAATTCCTGTCCTTATGAATTTGCAATTAGCATTTTGGAATTTTATGTTAATAAATTTGAAGGAGTCCCTGAGGCCATCTAGTACAACCCCTCCTGCCTGCCGAAATTCCAGTTAAAGCTTCCTTAAGTAATGGCTGCTGGATCTTTGCATTAAGCAATCAGTGAAAAGGAAACTTGAGCTACTCCAGTTCACAAGATCAGCTCTAAAATTGTTCCTCCTTTTAGGATGTTTTTCATCTCATTCAGCCACAATCTCTTCTCTTGTGACTGAGCTCATTTTTTCCATGTCCAACACTCTGAGACACGGGTGTCAAACTCAAGGCCTGTGGGCCAGATCTGGCCTGTGGGCTGTTTAGATCTGGCCTGTGAGGCTGCCCTGGAAAGAGTGAAGGACCAGCCCGCAGTATATCTACCAGTGAAAATGGAGCTTGGGAGGGCTGCACTTCTGGGCTCCATTTTCAGCCGCAATGGCCTCCTACAGCCATCTGCCACCTCCGTTTTTGGATCCCCCCAGCCCTGCCCAGGCCACCACAGGTGCCCCCAACACAAGTTACATCAAGCTGGCCATGCCCACTTCTATGATTTTTATGGATGCATTTGCCTTCTTTCCATGAGCATCACACTGCCAACTCACATTTGGTTTGCAATCTACTATTTTGAGATCATTTCCACAAATATTCTTATCAAGCGTAGTTAGACAGAGATGTGGACATGGACATAGAATTACAGAGTTGAAATGGACCTTGGAGGTCTTCGATTCCCACCCCTTACTCAAGCAGGAGACTCTATACCATTTCAGACATATGGTTTTCCAGTCTCTTTTTGGAAGCCATCAGTGATGGAGCACGTATAATTTTTGAAGGCTACTCAAGACTAGTACTTCTGCTTTTAACATTCCTGGATATTTTTGTTCCAGTTCCATTCCTTTTTGAAGAAGAATAAGTATTGCAATCTTTCCCACATGAAAATATACTTGGACCAAAATGGTGATGTGGCAGCAGATCTGGACATCGTAAGCTTGATAGTTCTCTCCAGGGAGGATCCCATTAAAGAGCATTTAGGGGTTTTTGAAGGACAGAGACTTACTATCGATCAAGATGCTATTTCACAACTAAAGTTGCTCAACAAGGTGAATTAAATATTGGTGTCTTTTCTCTGTTTTCCAAAGCCTTAGGGAACATTTCAAGTAGCTAAGCCTATTCACCAAATAGGCTTCAGTGAAAATTGAATTTGGGGAGTAGAATCCTTCTAATTTTTAAAAAATGTTTTAGGAGGCGTCAATATAATTGGCAAGGTGTCCTTTAGGTGCCATGATATGAAACATGGTTTAAAATTGATTCAGCCATGTCCAACTTGGGATGCTGGGTGATGATGGCTATTTTGTGTCCCCTGTGCAAACTAGTGTCTGTATAAAACTGGCTGAAAGGGAACATCAAGTGCTGGGGATTTTGGTGCTCATAGTACCAACTTCTCTTGTTTCCTTGCTTAAAATTAGCAAAATAGAATGCAAGTCTTTTGGCCACTACCCACGTTCCTGGTGGAGTGAAAGAGACAAGGATAATTCTAATCAAGACTGGATGCAGTTCCTTTTGATCCTGTTGCGTGATTTTAAGGATCAGACTCAATAAATGATTTAAGTATAAAGTATTCAAACATAACACTGTTTATTTACAGTAGGCATTCTATATTCACTGAGTAATCGCAGATAGAAGCAAGGAGGAGGTGCATACAGCTCCTTTTATATTCACAAGGCGGAGTAAAGGATGGGAGTGGTTACATATGAATATATTAAGAGAGGAAAAATAAATTAACCCCTAATACCCCAAGTATATACAGTTCCTCTATTGGAGAATAAGGCATTTACTTGTGACAAATCCCCCTCTAAATGCCGATTCGATATACAACAATAATTACATTCAGATTCAGAACAATACAAAACTTGCAGTTTGGAAGTTAAATATTTGTGTTGTTTAGATGGCAAAGGCTTAGTCAATATGTCAGCTATTTGTTCTGATGTTTCGCAGTGAACTGCTTTAATAAATCCATCTTGAGATAATTGTCTCACGTGCTTGAATTTTATATCTATATGTCTGGATCTTTGACCAATAGCATCAGATCTAGATATCTCAATAGCAGCTTTGTTATTTTCGTGTATGACAAATGGTAATGAAGGTTTCTTCCAAGTATTTGACAATAAATCATTAAACCATACAAGATTGTTGGAGGCTTTAGACAAACAAACATATTCCGCCTCAGTTGTTGATGTGGCTACTAAATCCTGTTTTCCAGTATACCAGTAAACTGGACAATCGTTAAGAAAAAATACATAACCAGATGTGCTTTTTCTACATATGGTATCACCTGCCCAATCCGCATCAGTGTAACAGGTGAGGATGGGCTCTTTGACATTATTAGGTTCCAGTAATAAACAGAAGTCTAAGCTGTGTTTTAAGTACCTTAATATTCTTTTAACGGCTTCCCAATGATACATTAAGGGTTTGCTAACGTACCTGGATAACAAATTGAGAGGCAAAGCAATATCAGGTCTAGTCCAATTAGAAATATATAAAAGGGAACCAATAACTGATCTGTAGAGTGTATTATCCTTAAATTCAGGGGATGATTCATCTATATTCCTTAAGAAGTCAGTTTGCATAGGAGTGTCACAAGGCTTAGCATCATTTAAATTGCACTTGTTTAGGAGTTCTATAATCTTATCTTTCTGAGAAAGTTTGAATCCTTTTTTGGTCTTACTGATTTGAACTCCAAAATATTTATTTACCTTCCCTAATGATTTTAAAGAAAAATGTTCATTTAGTTTTGTTACAAATGCATCTCTTTTTTCTTTATGTTTTCCTATATTCATAGTTTTGAGTACTTTGACTAAACATTCATACCAGCGTTTGCCAGATTGTTTTAATCCGTACAAACTTTTATTTAATAACCACGTTTCATTTTTGTTTGTGTATTGACTATGAGGTGCTCTTACATATATCTCTTTATCAAGTTTTGCGTGTAGATATGCGGTCTGTATGTCATATTGGAATACATCAAGGTTAAGTGCAGATGCTATAACTAAAGCTGTTTTGACACTCTCAGTTCTTACTGTGGGAGAGTATGTGTCTGTGTAATCGTCAGGATATTTTTGAGCATAACCTTGTGCAACTAATCTAGCTTTGTATAATGTGTTGCCTTCTTCCAGATTTTTAATTTTGTATATCCACCTGGTGCCTGTAATAGTTTTATCCTTAGGTGCAGGTGTAGGTGTGAATACATTTAATTCTCGTAAACTGTCCATCTCCTTGGTCATGGCTAATTCCCATTTTCTTCTTTCTTCAGTGGGAAGCTTTAATACTTCCTCGTATGTGTTTGGTGTTGATGTTTCACTATCCATGTACATTACGTAATCTTTGTATTTGCTTGGCACTTGATTTCTGTTACATCTGATTGTTTTTTCTGGTTTACTATCGTTATCATGTAAGTATCTTGCCTCCTTTTTTGTTAATGAATCTGTCTTTATTCTGTGTTGACTGTTTGTCCATGTTTTATTTTTGTTTCTATGTGTGTTGTGATTGCATTCTTCTCTATCTATTTTATCTTGATGTTCAGTGTCTGAATTTGTGATTGGAAATATTTCATTAAGATGTATTTTAGACCAATTGGCCTGTTCATGAAATACAGCTGTTCTAGAAATTATAAATTTGTTATTATTATCAATAAATCTGTACCCTTTTGTGCCTGTTTCGTATCCCATGAATCTAAGTCTTCTGGACATGTTCTCTCCTTTACGCCTCAATTGTTTTGGTATGTGTACATCCGCTGTGACTCCAAATATGTGCATGTGTGCTATTTTGGGTTTTCTACTGTACATTAATTCATATGGTGTCTTGTTTATAATGCTGGACCAAGTTCTATTTTGTGTATAATTGGAATATTGTAATGCTTCTGACCAGAATTGTTTTCCTAAGCCAGCATCTTCTAATGTGCATCTAATCATGGTTTGCAATGTCGAGTTCTTTCTCTCTACTACTCCATTTTGGAATGCAGAGAACGGGCTAGATGTGAAATGTAGCATCCCTTTGTTTTTTAGCCATTGGGAGAATTCTTTTGACATGAATTCAGATCCCCTATCTGTCATGATTTGTTTTATCTTAATATTATGTTGTGTTTCTACACGTTTGTAAAACTCTTTAAATTTTTGAAAGGTTTCATCTTTGTGTTTTAAAGTGTAGACAAATCCATAACGACTATAGTCATCTACAATAGTCAGAAAGTATCGTTTTCTATATGTGATTGATGGTGTTAATGGACCAACCAAATCCATATGTACCAAATCAAAAATTTGATTAGTTGATCTTGTTGCCTTTCTTGGTTTGGGGCTAGTTCTGAGTTTTGTG
Organism: Pituophis catenifer annectens; assembly: GCF_029215685.1. Classification (NCBI taxonomy): domain Eukaryota; kingdom Metazoa; phylum Chordata; class Lepidosauria; order Squamata; family Colubridae; genus Pituophis; species Pituophis catenifer. The sequence goes on along the minus strand of NW_027256882.1, from coordinate 9,327,760 downwards.
GACTTACATACTGAGCATTCTAAATAATTTTTACAATTTTTTATTTTAACATGTTCAATCATCTTTTGTACTACAGGAAAACTAGCATGCCCTAATTTCCTATGTAAAATATGCGCACATTCATCGTGGATTGGTTTTCCAATTGTAGGTTTTTTGTTATTGGATGTGTCATTAATAGATGTGTCTTTGTGGCTATGAATTGTTTCATGTTCCTCATTATCACTATTGCTATTATCTGCATTATCTATGTTATCGTTATCATCCATGTTGGAATCAATGTTGTGTAACTGTCAGGGCATTTATTAATCCCATGTTTGGCTCTGGGACTAATTACCCTGGTTTAGAGGAGATGAATCGAGGCTTATTCCTTGTTGCAATAATCTGAAAAGAAACGCGAGAAAAGGTTTCTAATAAAACTCATTTATTTGTTATAAAGAAAATAAAACACCTCACTAACTAAGAAAAGTTAATTGTTACATTTTGGCAAGTGAGATCTCCTGCCGGTCCAAGACGGACCTCTCTGGCAGGAGAACAAAGGAAAGAGTGTGTGAAGCAAGTGAAGGAATGTGGGTGGATGGACATGCGTAGTAGCTTACTGATAAGGAACTTGGCAAACTACAGTAAGTCTATTAGTCCAAAAATAATGAAGCTCAGCTGGGAAATGAAATAACGCAGTGACAGTAACCATCTTTCTTTTATGATTAAATATGGTAGACCTCCTTTGATAATCACACTACCTAAACTTGTTTTGTTTTTCTCTAGTGTTGCTTTTCCTTTTGAGAATACTATATTTATGTCAGAATCTCTACTTAGTTTTATCGCACTAAGTATGTTATGAGGTATTTCTGGTATTAGTTTTCTTGATTAGCTACTTTGATTACAAATTTATCTTCTATAAATGAAGATAATATACTTTTGTTATTTGTTGTGTGATTAGTTGCCCCAGAATCAATGAGCCAATCATTGTCCCCTGGCTGTTGTATGTTAGTTGTATTATGTTTGTTTAATCCATTTAGTGAACCAGATCTTCTATCTCTTGAATTATCCCTGCCCCCTCTATGTTCTCTATAGTTGGGTGAGCTTCTATATCTATGTCTATCAATGGATGATTGTCTGTTATGGTATTTACCTCTATAGTCAGGTTTTTGCCTTTCTCTAAGGAATTTAGGACAATCTCTTCTACAATGTTCTTTAGATCCACAGTTGTGACATTCAATTGATTCACGATATTTTTCTTGGAATGCTACTCTCTTATTTTGTCTATGTTCTATGTGGTTATTACAGTGACTCCTTTTTGAATTATCTTCAGCTATTAGCTTATTTGATAAATTCTCTATGGACAAGTATCCTAAATTAATTGTGTCTAAATGTGATATATAGTTATCCCATGATGGGTCTAATGAATTAATGATAACACTCTTCATTGTTTGATCTGAAATTATCTCTCCCCTTAAATGCAGCTCTGCTCTGATTTTGTTTAAAGATATTAAATGTTCACTTATGGTAACCCCTGGCTTTATCCTACCTGAGAAGAAATCTTTAGACATTCTTGTAGTAGTCGCTACACTTTCACTATGAAACAATTTAAACATGCATTGAATAATTTCTGAGACAGTCAAATTATGCTTAATACTATGGTACATAGCAGGAGATATACTGGATATTAATAAGTAAAATGCTCTGTGGTGTAGGCAGTCCAATTTTAGAGTCCAAGGTCTTTTGGGGGGGTTAGTAATAAAGAATAATAAGTTTTCTCTTAGAAAAACAACCTGAAGTTGTTGACACCATTCCTGCAAATTAATACCATCTATTCTCAGTTTTGGGAAATCATTGGGCAAATTCCCAATATTGTTAGATCCATTACTTACAACTGGAGGTAGTCCGTGATCTTGTAAGTGTTGATAGTTGCAGAATGGTGTGGGTATGCTTGCAATGAGTCTGAATGGCTCTCTCTGTTCATTATGTCCTCCGTAGTTGTCTGCGTAGGTTTGCACATGCGCGTTACTCATTTCGCTTCTGGAGCTGTCGGGAGAGGTTCTCGCTGCTGCAGCTCCCTCGTAGCGTTCTTCCTCCGACGAATCGGTCTCCGGTTCGATCTTGGGTGTCCAGGTGACAGCAGGCGCTCGTTTCTTTTCGTTGAGATGATTCTTGTTGAGATCGCTGGTTCCTGGGATCGTCTGTGGCGTGGGGTAGTATTTGCAGGGCTCTCTGGGTTCAGGCGTCGGTGCTCTCGTCGTTCGGATAGAAGCGGGTAGATTCTGAGATGTTTGCTTGTTTGCTTGTCTTTTCTTTATTTCTCGATTGGTAGCTTTTGTTGATTCTTTTGTAATTTTTAATTTTGGACCGAATGTTGCAAAAAGCGTTTTCATTGCTGATTCTATTTGCATTTTGATTGAAGTTTCTTCAATGTCTGTGTCTGATTCTTCTGAAGAGTAAATTTTCTCTTTTTTGCTTTTTGCATCATGTAAGGCTTTTCGCGCCAGATATTTTGAATTCTGTTTTCTGATTGGCTCTGCTTCGCTCATCTTAGTGGTCTGTTGGAACCAAGATGGCTGCCATTCAAAATTTTGTGTGGGACCGTTAGTCTTCTTTTTTGCTATATTCTTATCTACAGGCAATTCGCTCACCATTTTTGATTCTTTAGATTCATCTGTTGTGATGTGTTTTTCTCTCGCTGCTCCGTTGTTTTTTATTATGTCTTGGAGGTTCGCGATGAGATTTTCGTCATCCTTTTGACTTTTCAAAAGTCTCAGTATCTCTGACCTGAGTTCGTTGTTTTCTATTTCGTTCTCTTCTTGGTCATCAGTTTCATCCATTATCTCCTCGTTGTCTGTAGTGCAGTCTTCAGATTCTCTTGATATTACAGTTGTGGATTCATCGATCATTTCTTGATCCGCTTCCATTTCTTTACTGTGTGCCCTGGTGTTGGGTCTTTCTCTTTTGTTTCTGGAGTTTTCTCTCTTAGGCATATCTAAAGTTTTATTGAGTCAATTCAACCATCCTCTGCTACCAGATTGTTGCGTGATTTTAAGGATCAGACTCAATAAATGATTTAAGTATAAAGTATTCAAACATAACACTGTTTATTTACAGTAGGCATTCTATATTCACTGAGTAATCGCAGATAGAAGCAAGGAGGAGGTGCATACAGCTCCTTTTATATTCACAAGGCGGAGTAAAGGATGGGAGTGGTTACATATGAATATATTAAGAGAGGAAAAATAAATTAACCCCTAATACCCCGAGTATATACAGTTCCTCTATTGGAGAATAAGGCATTTACTTGTGACAGATACTATTGGGAATTCAGATTTAGCTTGCCATGGTTGGGCAAGCTTATCTTCTTAAACAGACCATATATATCAGAATTTTCCACACTTGTCTTTCATGCCATGGGGACAGACGAATAGGCCTTCTGCTCCTGAGGAGAAGGTCCAAGGCTTTCAGTTTACATGATATCATAATGACGGTTCTGATGTGTCCTGACCCAGAAAACTAAAGCACTGAAACATGACTTGATCCAAAGAAAAATCCTTCTTCATATTGGAAGAAATGAGGGACAAATTGGTGTGTATGTGCGAGGGAGTTACTTAGATTGGCTGTTTAGCTTATAACCTCATAAGGAACATCCTTGAATGCAGTTGTTTATTTTGATTATTAGCTACCTTAAGTCTCTCTGGGAAAAAGGAATCTTCAAATGTAACTAATAATCAGTGTAGCTCTGTATTTTCATGCCAGTTGGTGTTACCTAATGGTGGTTTTTCAACAGAAAGGAACTTTTTTTTGGATAACTAGCTTGACCTTAGAACAGGGGTGTCAAACTCGAGACCCAGAGTCTGGATCCGGTCCATGGGGTGCTTTCATCTGTCACATGGGCCCACCCTGGAAACAGCGAAGGACCCACCCAGCACACAGCCTTCCTGAACTCCATTTTCACTGGCAAAGGGCTGCAGGAGGCTGTCGCAGCTGCAAACGGAGACCAGGTGGGCCATGCACGGTCCCCCTAAGCTCCATTATTGCTGGCAAAGGGTTGCAGGAAGCCATTGCAGCAGAAAATGGAGCCAGGGTGGGTCATGTGCGGCGGCCTCCCTGAGCTCTGTTTTCTCTGGCAGATGGCTGAAGGACGCCATCATGGCTGAAAATGGAGCCTCAATGAGTGATATTGAGCTGGCCATGCCCCCTGGCCAGCTCAATGTCACTCATTTTGTTTGTCCCCCGAGATCAAACACAACCCTGATGCGTCCCTCAATGAAATAGTGTTTGACACCCCTGCCTTAGAAACATCTCTTTCTGACACAGGGCTCATACTCATGTTCCATGTGATGCAGCAAAAAAAATGTATGACTTACCCTTTTTAAAGGCAGCTCATCTCCATCTCATCTCTCTACAGTTCTAAAACCTAGGCAGTCGGTTTAGTCTTAGTTCACCAGCATAGTGGCCATATAAAATTAGCAAATAAATATACAAATAAATAGCAATAGCACTTAGACTTGTATATTGCTCCATAGTGCTTTACAGCCCTTTCTAAGCAGTTTACAGAGTCAGCATATTGCCCCCAACAATCTCCTCCTTATTTTACCAATCTCAGAAAGATGGAATGCTGAGTTAACCTTGAGATAGTGGGGATCAAACTCCTGGCAGTGGACAGAGTCAGCCTGCAATTCTGCCTTCTAATCACTGCACCAAATCCAACCCTAATCTGTAACAATGTTTTCCTTTATATCATAAATGGAAGGTTGTCCTGGTCCACTTACAAATGGGGGTGGGTTTGCAACGATATATGTCTTCTTCTTCTTCTTGTGCCATATCCGTCATCGGACGTTGCCGATCACGTTGGCCAATGTCCGATGATGATTATGGCACAAGAAGAATGATGATACAATGATACACGTGGTCTAGAAGAAACCTTCCCAGATCCCATTGGCCAGAAGTTTTTTCATCACATTTTTATTCTCTTTCAATAAATCTAGTGAAATACAAAATTCACAAAGCTTTCAGAATAAATTTCATTCTAAACTTTAATAGGACTAAAGCATCATACTTTAAACTCATGGATACATGAAGAAAGGAGGAATGCATGCTAATATAACTGTACGGAGGAATCACTAATTGTCACTTCATGCTTCAATCTTTTCTCAATTGCTTCTCTCCAGAATTTATTAAATAGAAGTATCCTGTATTACAATGAGATATTCTAGAAGCCAAAGGGAGGAACTAAGTGAAGAATCTGCCGGTATTTAGATCCCTTGCAACATTGAGAGTTAGTTAAAAAATTCTTATTTACCTAAGCGAACTACGTACCCAGGCAACTACTTGACTAATATTCATGTCTACCTCCATTTTTCAATGATGGTTATTTCTAACAAACTTCGTTTGGCATTCCTTATTTTTTCCTTAGTCTCTGCCTCAGTCCAGATGTGTGGAAAATTGTCATCCTGGATTTTTCAAGCAGGCTCGAGAAGGAGAGCCAGTTTGCTGCTATGACTGTGTTCCTTGTCCAGAAGGGACTATCTCCACTCAGGAAGGTGGGTCACACCAGAGGAAAGGGTACTAGATTCATCTAGAGCGTTTTGATTAAAATGTGCATTTTAAAAAAGACACATCGAAGGTTTATAATTTTGTGGTTTTTAATTTTCAAGATGACCAATTTCTTCCATAATGGGAGAGATAAGAAAAAGGTCTTGAGGGATGAAGTAGGAAGAGATAGAAGGACACGGTGGATTGGGCAAGATCACTTGCATCAGAGGAAACTTCTTTTTTCTTGTCACTTTGGAACTGTCCACCCATGTTGACCATTCTTAGGAATATCTGCATTCTTTAAAATTGAGAAATCATTTCAGATCAATGGCATTTGCTCACCCAAACCAAGTTTATGTTACAGCCCAAAAGATATATGAATCAATCAATTCATTAATCAGTCAATCTTTATTAAGATCACGGAACCCCCTAAGCAGAAAGATCTAATTCGGGGAACCATGGAGGGAGAGTACTTGGGTTCAAGAGATGAGAGAAATCCTATTCTGACCTAGGCTTCCCAAAAGCACGAAGCGAACACCTCATCCCGATCAAATTCCTTTTATTTTGTAGTTTAAAGTGAATTCCTCTCCAGCAAAGTCCAGGTCAATAGTCTTTCAAGAGATTTCACAACTTCAGACCTTTATCAGTCTTGGAGAATTGCCAGGCCGATATCTTCCAAATGCCACTCTGTAGCAGGCAATACTTGCCAAGAAGTCAGGAACAGATCTTCACTCTAATGAATTGAACTAATTGTCTCCTGCAAACTCCCCTCTCTTTTTGCTCCTCTTTATTCCTTATGGGAAGAGTCATTCACCATCCATCTGTGGCTTTACTCCTGAGTCAACCCTTGTACCTTAGCTGTTCCATTCTCCTGGCAACTCTGTGCATGCTCATACTGGGAACAGGCTCTGGCTGTTCTTCGGCCCCACTGATGTCCGACTCCGAAGGCAGCTGACAACTGTCAGACGGCCCTGACCCCATCTCTGCCTCTGTTGCAGAGCACTCGTCAGAGCCTTCCCCAGACTCCCTGACTGGCCCATCTTCCTCCTTAACCTACTCACTGTCTGAATCTGCTGCCAGATCCACTGGTGGGCCACATCAAATACACACAGAAGACTTGCCCTAAAAAAGTGGGAGAGGTCATCTGTGTGAAAGAAGGAACATAAATTAAATTGACCATTATTAGGGGTAAAAGCTGCCCCTTTTATTTTTAGTGCTTTAATTTTTCATATTATGGATTAAGAGGTAAAAGACAAATATTCTGTATAGCCCAGTTTAACATTCACAGATTCAGCATAACCACCATCATAGTTTCCTTTGTTGGATTGCTACTGTGACTTCTCTTTTCTTTTTATCTTTCCAGTTTTCTTATGAAATTGGAAGTTGAAGTTATGAAATACTAACAGTTACAACAGCAACAAAAAGGGAATACAGTTGTGGTTCTAATGGGGGGGGGGGAAGAAGCCTTACTTCCACTATTGGGATTAAAAGGAATCAGATCTAACAGAAAGCAGGGAGAAAAGAAAACCAACTACCATATTTTTCCGAGTATAAGATGCACCTTTTCCCCCCTAAGAGAGGGTGAAAATTTCAGTGCCTCTGATGCACTGAATATTGCCCTGCTGAAAAAAGCCTCTGAAACCTCCATTCGAGAGGCTGAAAAATAGGCCTCTGAAACGAGGGTTTCAGAGGCTGAAAAAAAAAAGCTAGGCGCAAAGCTCACAACCAACAAACCTGTTGCTAAAATTCACCTCTGGGAACAGCTGATTGGAGGTATTCTGGGAGGGTGATCCACCAGCTTTTTTTCTTATTTTCCTCCCCAAAAACTAAGGTGTGTCTTATACTCTGGTGTGTCTTATAGTCCAAAAAATATGCTAATCAAATGCTAAACATGCTAAACATTTAGCATTCTATTGTATCACCATAAACCTTAATTCCCAAATAAAGACAGCTCCTTTTTATATACAATCTTTAGTTTCCAATAAACACAATTCTAATTTATATTATTTTATAAATTAAAATTCCATATATATTCCTTAGTCTCAAGACTCATTTCATCAAATCTCTATCTTAACCTCTATTGATTTACATCTAATTTTCTTAGGCTTATCATCAATTACACTTCTCATTTTACATAAAATCATTTCAAAACCAGTTCACATTATTTAATTATCATTCATCATCTTCTTTTTCACCCCAGATGATTTCCAACATTTTTATCTTTAGACTGTTTTCCAGCATATTCTCCTCCATGTCTCCATCTATTGTTTTGTCTGGTTCCCAGTATATTTTATTTTAGTTGGTTTCCATCATATTCTCCTCCATTCCTCCCACTGATTACCAGCATGTTCTCCTCCACTCCTAAATCTATTGTTTGGTTGATTCACAACATTTTTATTTTGGCTGTTTTCCAGCATAATCTCCTCCATTCCTCCTGCTGATTACCAGCATATTCTCCTCCACCCCTAAATCTATTGTTTGGCTGTTTTCCAGCATATTCTCCTCCACTCCATTTTTATTGTTTTGGCTGATTCACAGCATATTGTATAGTCTCCTTTTCAGCATATTCTCCTCCATGTCTTCCACCTGTTTAGAATAGAAACGTGTTACATCAAATATATTCTCCACATATTCTCTCCTGGGCTATAAATTTTTCTTGAATTTATCCCATATACATACATATTCTTATTTTTCTATAAAATCATCATTTTTATCCACCTTAGTATCAGTTTTCTATATTTATTACTCTATAAGCACCTGCAATGCTTGGTTAGTATCATCTGAAATCCAAAGATCTTCCTTGAAAGGTGAAAAGAGATATAAAAGAAATATTACTTTTTGTTTTCTCAGATACTGAAAGATGCACAAAGTGCCCAGATGATCAATATCCAACCGAGAACAGAGTCCAATGTATCCCAAAAAGAATAACCTTCCTGTCCTATGAAGAACATCTGGGCATCATCCTGGTCTCTTTTGCCTTACTCTTGTTCCTAACCACAGGAGTTATTTTAATCATATTCATTAAATATCTAGAAACTCCCATTGTCAAAGCCAACAACCGGGACCTCTCCTTCATCCTCCTGGTCTCCCTTCTGCTTTGCTTTTTGTCCTCATTTCTCTTCATTGGCCGACCAAGAAGAGCCACCTGTCTTCTCCAACAAACCGTGTTCAGCATTGTCTTCTCAGTAGCCGTGTCTTCTGTGTTGGCCAAAACAATCACAGTGGTATTGGCCTTCCTTGCCAAAAAACCAGGGAACAGGGTGAGAAAATGGTTGGGGAAGAGCTTGGCCAACTCCATCATCCTTTCTTGTTCTGCTGGCCAAACTATCATCTGTGCCACGTGGATTGGAATCTCTCCCCCATTCCCTGACTCTGACTTGCACACCCAGCCAGGAGAGATCAACCTTCGGTGCAATGAAGGCTCTGTCACCATGTTTTATCTTGTCCTTGGCTATATGTGTTTCCTAGCTATCATTTGCTTCACTGTAGCTTTCCTGGCCAGGAACCTGCCTGGGGCCTTCAATGAGGCCAAGCTGATCACCTTCAGTATGCTAGTTTTCTGCAGCGTCTGGGTCTCCTTCCTGCCCACCTACCTGAGCACTAAAGGAAAGTTCATGGTGGTCGTGCAGATCTTCTCCATCTTGGCCTCCAGTGCTGGGCTTCTGGGCTGCATCTTCTTCCCCAAGTGCTACATTATCATCCTGAGACCAGATCTAAACACTAAGGAGCATCTAATGATAAAAGTGGGGAACCGATTGTGAATTGGTTTCATAGGCTTATAATATTTAATTATTCATTGAATTTATTACAGGGTTTGTATGCTTCCTTTACATCCGTTTGATAATTAAGGTGATTTAATAATGAAAGAATTAAAACTATGAAGTTCAAGACTAGTGAAATTAAAATCCAATGTAATAATCAAAGATAAAATATGTTAGTTTATTGATTGTTTAGTTTAAGAAAAGGGATATTATGTTTAGATATGAATCTATGTAAAAGATTTGAGTTAAGAGATATAACGATGGGGGTGAAGGAAATGGGTAGACTATGAATTGAATAAATGTTAAATTAGGATTTATTATATAGTTTTATAGCGGAAGGTTGCTTTGAAATGTTATATTAATATACATAAAAGATTTGATTTAAGAGATATATGTATGGGAGGGTAGAAGAAGCATAGATTATGAGCAGAAATCACTAAACTGGGAAATATAATAATATTATTATGCTAAATTAGGAGTTATTATATAATGTTATAGTAGAATGTCATTTTGAAATGTATAGTATAAGGGGGATATGATAATATTATTAGAAAGAAAGGGTCAGCATATGGGGATGGAGTAAGGAGATGGTAAAGTATTATATAATCTGTTATGAATTTGGGTTTTATTATGAAGAAGCCACAGGGGGAGGGGAGGGGGAGGGGGGTTAGGGAGGAGGGGGGAAAAAAGGGGGAAAAATTTGTATTTGAAAAACTTTTTCAATAAAGATAAAATATGTGAATTAATAAATAAATGTATCATTCATTTATCCACACCTGTGATCGGTGTTCTTTGCTTCTTGGACACAGAAAAGTCGGGAGGTGAAGCTGGTGATTGGCATGGTCATATAAATCCCTTTTGCAAATTTAAGACCAAATAATGTTGCAGGGTGGCTGACTCTGGCTGACATTTGGTACTACCTCTTGGAAGGAATTTTGGTGCCAGGAACCAGGTTAAGGGGAGAATTGCAGTCTCCGTGTGAGGATAACCTCCAGTGATAAAGCACCCACAATTTCTGAAGGCAAGCTGTTCCCCTGATTAATTGTCCTCACTGTTAGGAACTTTCTGCTTAATTCCAGGTTGCTTCTCTCCTTGGTTAGTTTCCACCCATTGTTTATTGACTTGACTTTTGATGTTTTGGAAAATAAGTTGAACCCCTCCTCTTTTGGCAGTCCGTCAAATACTGAAAGATTGCTGTCATGTTCCCTCTAGTCCTTCTTTACCATAGACAGCCTCAGAGATCTGGAGGTCAAAAAGCCCCATCACCATAGAGTGCATCCACACAACCAGAAGAAGGGAAATCATGTCTCTTCAAACCAGAGGTGGGCTTCAAAATTTTTATCAAGGGGTTCTCTGCCTGGTTGCTGGGTGGGCGTGGCCATGGTGGGCATGGCCTAGTAGGCCTCCTGCACCATGGCTGGGGGGGGTGTTTTTGCCCTCTCTGGACTCTGGAGGCTTTTCTCGGACTTCCAGGAGGGCGAAAACGGCCTCCTCAGGCTCCCGAGGCCCTCTGGAGGCTGGAAACGGGCCTGTTTCCAACCTTCCCAAATTTCCGGTAGGCCCGTTTTTTGCCTTCCCTGAGTCTGTGCCCTACACTTACCTGCATCCAAAATGGGCTGTGTGGGGACTCCTGGGAGGGGTGGGGTGGGCTGGACCAGCCAGGTGTGGGATTTGGTGGTTCTCTAAACTGCACAGAATTATAGCTAGAGGTTCTCCAGAACCCCTGTGAACCCACAGCAGTTTTTTGGTGGGCATGGCAACAAATTGATGTCAAGAAATAAATCTATTCACCCTCAATCTTTCTTCGAGGGATGAAATGCTACTGTTCCCTCCGGATCTGGTGAACTGGTAGTGATAGAAATTACCGGTTCGGGTGAACCAGTAGTAAAAAAGTGCTTGAAAAAGTAAAAAAAAAAAAAAAGTTGGCCATGCCCACCCAGTCACATAACCCCCCACCATGCCATGCCCACCAAGCCACTTGCACAGAACTGGAAGCAAAAAAATTTACATTTCACCACTGCTTTCTCCATATTAAAATTTAAAAACATTCCATGTTTTCAACCTAGAGTGGCACCAAACTCCATAGCTCTGGGTGAACTTACCCAGCAGCCCCTGGAGAAAGGAAACCATGTTGAAGAGCAGCAGAAGTCAACAACAATACTGTGTCTTCTTCCAGCATCATTTTCTGGATGGGTCCTGACAGGAAAGACCACAACAGATAGAGAACTTTGCCCTCATGGGCGTATCTGTAATTTTTTCACTAACATGCTGTACTCTGGCTTCTTTTCTGCAAATGGAGCCAAGGAAGGAGTTCATCATCCCCAGAGGAAAAGTTGCTTCCCACTGTAATTATCACCATCCTGCTCTTTGAGATGTCTTCTACTTTTCCAGTAACTGATGTAAAGAGGAGACTGAAGCAACATGGAGGGAGGTTTCCTCAAGGAAAGGATAAAGGCTTTAGTTCACACTCTGTGTTATCTGAATTTTAGGACAGGTAGGGGCTGTGCTGTTAAATGTACCTTTCTCTCTTTTCCAGGTGAAGCTTGGTTTGTCTCTGTCTGAATCAGGAAAGTCACTGGCTTTTATGAGAGGGCTTTTAATTCTTCCTGTTCTTGTTTAGAAACAGGAAAGTAATTGATTCAGCCCTACAAATGATGGACCTCCTGCTTCTGCTTTTGATGCTGCTGTTGTCCCAGCCTGTCTCGGGGAAGATGAGAATGAAATGCCCGCTGAGTTTAGAGCACCAGGGTGCAAAAAAACCATGGAGTTATTACAGACCAGGAGACTATTTCATTAACATAATCATCGGTACATCAAAACTGATGCATATAATGCTCCCTTTCAACGCAGAGCCTTCTAATCAGTTTCACTTGTAAGTCATCCAGGATAATGCAGTTGCATTCCCTCCGTTTATAATTCGAACACTCTCATTTTGTTCTCCTTATTCCACTGGCTCCTATATTACAGCACATGTCCTATCTACTTTCCTAAATCATGTTGATTTCCATGCTTTCTTTGTCTTATTTTGAGGAAAAGACTCAAATCTAAAGATGGGACAGAAAAAAAGTCCACATTATTTTCCTTTCCCCGTTCAGTCTTGAATTCATGATTTGAATACTGTACTGACTTTTGTTTAAAATAGTGATTATTGTAGTTTTCCCCTGACCAACTCATTTCAAATAAAACTACTCATTGATATTTATTCCCGATCCTTATAGAAATACAGGATGACTATTTTTTTCAATTGGTTTCTGAGTCACTTTAGAAACATCCTCTTCCTTCTATAGCGATTCCACTTTAATCATTGATTTATTTCTGACCTTGGTTACTGGCCAGATAAAAATTAGTATTGTTACAAATAATGGTGCATTTGTGATTCTTAACCCAGAAGGGGGGCTGTATCAATTCCACCTCCCCAACATTCATTAAAATTAAATGGAGATGGGTGAGTATCATTTGTCTCTGGGTTTGGAGTCAGTGTTGGCTTAAGATTCTGTAGGCTTCAAGAGACAAAGTGGATTATATTGAAAAACAAATATGTTCTTGGTTCTGTTGATGATGATAAAATAGACTAGACTAGACTAGACTAGACTAGACTAGACTAGACTAGACTAGAATAGAATAGAATAGAATAGAATAGAATAGAATAGAATAGAATAGAATAGAATAGAATAGAATAGAATTCTTTATTGGCCAAGTGTTTATTGGACACACAAGGAATTTCTCTTTGGTGCATACGCTCTCAGTGTACATAAAAAAAAAAGGTATGTTCATCAAGAATCATAATAGTCATAGGGTACAAATAAGCAATCAAATCATATTAGGAAAGAGTCATTACGATATAAATCGTAAGGATACCAGCAACAGGTTTACAGTCATACAGTCATAAGTGGGAGGAGATGGGTGATAGGAATGATGAGAAGATTAATAGTAATGCAGACTTAGTGAATAGTTTGACAGTGTTGAGGGAATTATTTGTTTAGCAGAGTGATGGCGTTTGGGAAAAAACTGTTCTTGAGTCTATTTGTTCTGTTGTGCAGTGCTCTATAGCATTGTTTTGAGGGTAGGAGTTGAAATAGTTTATGTCCAGGATGTGAGGGGTTTTTAAATATTTACACAGCCCTCTTTTTGACTCGTGCAGTATACAGGTCCTCAATGGAAGGCAGGTTGGTAGCCATGTTTTTTTCTGCAATTCTAATTATCCTTTGAAGTCTGAGTTTGTCTCGTTGGGTTGCAGAACCAAACCAGACAGTTATAGAGGTGCAGGTGACAAACTCAATAATTCCTTTGTAGAACTGGATCAGCAGCTCCTTGGGCAGTTTGAGCTTTCTGAATTAGTACAGAAAGAACATTTTTCTTGTGCTTTTTTGATGATGTTTTTGATGAAAATTCATCAAAATTCAAATTCAAATTCAAATTCAGGTTTGTATGAGCTTTTTTTTTTTTTGATGACATTTTTATTGTTGGGTGTCCATAGCAATAGCACTTAGACTTATATACCACTTCACAGTGCTTTACAGCTGCCTCTAAGTGGTTTACAGAGTTGGCCTATTGCCCCCAACAATCTGGCTCCTCATTTTACCGACCTTGGAAGGATGGAAGGCTGAGCCAACCCCGAGCCAGTGAGACCCGAACTGCCAAACTGCTGGCAGCCGGTGAACAGCAGAAGTGATGATAATAATGTGATCATTTTTACAGGAGTTTATCTGTTGCTCATTCAGAAGTGCAATGCTTCATTTTCACTAGTCAAGCAAAGGTATATTTAAAAATATAAAATATATTTTAAGATTGATGATGGTGATGGTGATGATGATAAAATGAATATTTTTTACACTAGAATATCCTCTGATCAGTCTAGAATCCTACGCCATATTTTCGCTATTCAAATGGTCAGTAAGAATTCCCCGCTCCTGCACAATCTCACACTTGGCTAGAACATCCATGACAACTATTTCAGCACTCTTGGCACATCAGATGCCTTGCTGGACATCCTCTCTACAGGAGAAGCCAATGTTCCCAACTACAGCTGTGGCAGGAAGGACAACCCTTTGGCTCTTTATGATCGAACTGACAGTGAGAACTCCATCCAGATATCAACATTAATAGCCCCCTACAAAATCCCACAGGTTGGTAGGATGGGTAAGCGATAAATCCAACTATATCTCCTCAGTGGAATTCAATCAATCAATCAGAATAGAGCTGGAAGGGATCTCCTAGTCCAATCCCCTTCTCAAGCAGGAGACCCTACACCATTTCAGACGACTGGCTGTCCAGTCTCTTCTTTAAAATCTCCAGTGAGATTTTTAAGATTTCCAGAAGCATCCACAACTTCTGAAAGCAGTTCCGCTGGTTAATTGTTTTCACTGTTAGGAAGTTTCTCCTAAATTCCAGGTGGCTTCTCTCTTTGATTAGTTTCTATCTATTGTTTCTTGTCTTCCCTTCTGGTGCTTTGGAAAATAAGTTGGACCCCTCTTCTTTGTAGCAACCTCTCAAATACTGGAACACTGCTATCATGTCAGCCCTACTCCTTCTTTTCTCTAGACTAGCCATACCCAAGTCCTGCAACCATTCATAAAACTGTATGTTTTAGTCTCAGTCATCTGAGTTGCTGTTCTCTGCATTTTTTCCAAAGTCTCAACATCTTTTTTGTAACATGGTGACCAAAACTCGATGCAGTATTCTAGGTGTGGTCTTACTAAGGATTTGTTAGACCTTACCAATACGTCATGTGAATTCAAGAGCTGCTTTTCTCCATGGCCACTCTAGGTGTGTTGTCAAGGGATAGGATTGATATTGTGTGTGTGTGTGTAGCACCCAAACAGCCATATAATTTCATGACAACATCCCCATTGCTTTGGGGGCTTCTCTTGCACACTTGTGAAGGTGAGGAGGGGCTTTGTGTCCAGTCAAAGGGTCTTCTGTAGAAAAGGAAGCACTGATGGAAAGCTTTCATTTTCTTTGTCAGCTTAGCCCAAATAATATTTTCAATGATGTTTACATTCCTGATTTGCGAAAAGAATCCCAATGGCTTATATTACCTAAAGCTTATAAGAAATATATGTATTTGGACTTACACTGACCACTCCCATTAATTAATCCAATTCATTTAAAAAGTACAAGCATATTAATCAATATGTCAACTATTTTTTACCCTAATCAGTCCATGATCAAATTCAACACAAAGTACCAGAAGAGCAACAAAGCTCCTGGAAAGAATTTTTTATTGGCAGAACGATTCAAGAAATATCCCAATCTGTGGGACCTGCTATTTGAAGGTTTTCTCCACAAATAAATAATAGATTCGTCTAATAGATATTATGGCTAAAAACAATATCTTGTTCCTCTTGAATAAAGTTCAGAGTGGAAAGATGAAGGAGAACAAAGAATAAGAAGGATTCTTATTCTTTGAGAATAAGAAGGCACAGATAATCCATTGTTGACAATTGGTTTGTCATGTACTGTGTAATCAGAGGTGGTATTCAGCCGGTTCGGACTGGTTCGGGTGAACCAGTAGTGGAAATCACGAGTGGGCCTGCCCTGGCTGTATGAAGTCCTATTTAGGCATGTTTTTGAGGCCGTGTGCATGTGCTGAAGTGGCATGTGCACTCATATTTGCGAACCGGTAGGGAAAGTACCACCCTGCGTGTAATCACACAATATGTCAGTGAGGGGGAATAAAGATTTGTTGTCTCCATAAACCTTATTAATACTTATTAATAAAACAAGCTGAAAAGTTATTGTTTTAAGAAATTGAAGTCAGTTGGTTGAGTTGGATTTATTGAAAGCCAATAACTGAACCCCAAATACAACATTCATCATATTTTTTCCCAGATCTGTTCAATTGCTGCAGAAGCTCTGAATGATAAAAGACAATTCCCTTATTTCTACCGGACGCTCCCCAAATTAGCGATTCTCAACCCAGGAATTGTCCAACTGCTCCTCCATTTTGGATGGTCTTTGATTGGTCTCTTTGCTTCAGACACAGAGGATGGAGTGAACTTCATGAGGACTTTGACACCTCTGCTTGTCAGGAATGGGATTTGTATAGTTATATCACAACTTTTATCAACCCCTGCACGTACAGCAGCCCTCAGGAATGGCATCTCCAAGTGGAAACAAGTCAATGTCTTTGTTCACTTCACAACCTATTTTTCACTTTTGGACAGAATTTTTCTTTTCCATTCAACACTTCAAGGATTGCCAGAACCCATTGAAGGAAAAGTCTGGCTATATGCAAGCTATGGGGAAATGCAAATAAGAAGACACACATTTCTCAAATATGTCCATAGTGTTTGGAACTATGGTTTTCAGTGGAAAAAAACGCCAAATGATGGTTCCTTCGAACGAGATTTCTTTCTGGAACCACAGTTCACCAATCAGTCTTTTCGGTGTTCTTTTTCAAAAGACAACATTTCTGTCAAAGGCCGGAAAAGATGCACTCAGACATCCCCACTGAACACCAAAGTGGAAAGGAGCAGGATGTGGAACCAGTATAACCGATATGTTTATGCTTTGATGAATATTATGGCCCATGCCTTGAATGCTGCTTATTCCTCCATATTCAAGAGGAGAAGGAAAGAGGGAGAAGAGAGGCTGGGGACTCGAAGGCTGAAGCCATGGCAGGTATGGAGTCCCGACAAAGATCCATGAAACTTATTTTCTTTGGAGAATGAATACAAAGGAGGCAGGGAACCATTTCAACCATTTTGTGCTTCAAAA
This sequence comes from Pituophis catenifer annectens, assembly GCF_029215685.1. Taxonomy (NCBI): domain Eukaryota; kingdom Metazoa; phylum Chordata; class Lepidosauria; order Squamata; family Colubridae; genus Pituophis; species Pituophis catenifer. Next base: position 9,310,763 of record NW_027256882.1, on the reverse strand, counting down.
GGCCAACACGTTTGACCAAGCTAATCACTTGTGGATAATTTTCCAAAGAGTGGGTATCGTGAGATATACATTTTGATCTTAAGACAGTGTTAATTTTACTATGTATGTATATATTTTTAAATAAATTCCAGTCCTTATGAATTTGCGATTAGCATTTTGGAGTTTTATGTTCATAAATTTGAAGGAGTCCCTGAGGCCATCTAGTAGAACCCCTCCTGCCTGCCAAAATTCCAGTTAAAGCTTCTTTAAATAACGGCTGCTGGATCTTTGCATTAAAGCAATCAGTGAAGAGGAAACTTGAGCTTCTCTGGTTAACTAGATCAACTCTAAAATTGTTCCTCCTTTTAGGATGTTTTTCTTTTTCTTTTTTTTAAATTTTTTTATTAAGATTTTATACGTTAAACAAAAACATGTAACAAAAATACATACAGACATGAATACATTAAGAGAATACAAAAGAGGCAAAAAAAAACACACAAAAACAAACCAACACTAACTCAGTCCACTGACTGACTTCTGGAAGCTGTTGCATTGGTGGTTCTTTTCTATTTCACCTATTTTTCACTGTACATATTTATATTTACTTATTTACACATTTATGCATATCTAAGTCTTTATACTCTATTTTTAGATTTTGTTCTGTATGAAAATATCAATTACATTTATATAACTTTATAGAAATCCTTCTAACTGTTTAAAAAACATTATTTTATTAGTCCTATCTTTCCCTCTACCCAGGAGTACCATCTTTGCCAGACTAAATAGTAATCGGTATTGTCTTTCTCTTGTAATTCCTTTGTAAGTCTGTCCATTTCTGCACATTCTGTTATTTTCACAATTATTTTTTCTTCTGTTGGTAATTGTTCGGATTTCCAGTTTTGAGCGTACGCTATACGTGCCGTTGTCAAAATATGAATAATAATATATTTTATCTCTTTAGTATATTGTGGTGTGATCATTCCAAATAAGAAGAACTCCGGTTTCATTTCGATCTTCTGTTTGATTATTTCTTCAATCATTGTCTTGATTTCTTGCCAGTAATGTTGCGCCCTTCTACAAGCCCACCAGAGGTCATAATATGACCCTTTTTGTGACTTTTATTTCCAGCACATTGGGGACAAATTTGGAAACATTTTAGCCAAGCGTGCCGGTGGGAGGTGCCATCTGTAGAACATCTTGTAAAGGTTTTCTTTATACGGTATTGACATTGTCAGTTTATAGTTCTCTGTCCATAATTTGTCCCATTCGTCCAATTCTATGTTGTGTCCTATATTTCTTGCCCAGGTTATCATATTTTCTTTCACCGTTTCCTCCTCTAATTTATATTTTATTAAGTATCTGTGTTGTGGCTTTGTTGCCTGAGCCTGGGCTATCAACAGATGCAGACTCTGAGAGTGAGGGGGAGGAGTTGGCAAGGCCTCCCTCTCCAGGACCTCCTCTCTGGCAATGACTCCGGAGGACACCAAAAGCCAAACGATAGGTTCAGAGCCAAGCACGTCCCCGCAGCCACAGGTGGACAGCGACGAGGAAGATAAGTGCTGGCTGGACCCTCAACAGAGGCGCAGGGAGAAGCATGCACAGCAGAGGGGAAGGCGTGCCAGAGATTAGCTGAGTCACTGGACCACACCCCACAGGGTATAAATGTGGGTGTGATGGCCGGTTCAGTTTGTGACGAGCAGAAAACTGGAAATACTCCATGATCTCTGCATTACTGGACTTTGCCTGCTTTATCGGACTGCATTTGGACTAATCCTGGTATTATTGACACTCTGCCTGTTTTATCGGAATGCTGCAGTCTAATCTTTGTTTTGTGTGAGTAAAGTCTGAATTGGCAGCTAGCCACTGGGTTGCTGCCAGCTTTATCATCAAAGAGTTTTGTCGTGTGGCTTATTAACTCCGGGCCGTCTGCGGGTGTGTGTGTGTGGTACGGGGACAGAACAATCTGTAAATTTTAGTTATCATTTTCTCATCCGTACTTTTTAATATCTTGTCCAATTCATTTGGTTCAGTTTGAAATCCATATTGTGTCTGGTCTGCTATATATCTTGACTCTGTTTGAAAGTAAGGCCACCATTCGATAACTATACCCCGATTTTCCAATTCTTGTCTCGTATATAAATTGCCTTCACTATTCAGTAATTTTTGGTAACTCCTCATCTTTTCTATTTCTATGGTATTTGGGTAGATTAAGGCTTCCATAGTCAATAGCCATAGCGGGATTTTGGTGTAATGTTGCTTTCTGATTTCTTGCCACGTTTTATATAGTGAACCTCTTATAATGTGTCACTGAAAGTACTCATGTTTCTTGTCTGTGCCTTCCCACAAAAAAGCATGCCAGCCTCTATTCAAATCAAATCCCTCTAGATATAGTGTTCTCTTGTTTTTTAGGCCAATCCATTCTCTGATCCAGTTTAGGATTATTCTATTTGCTGTACCTCTTGACTTCTGGGTTCCGTTTCTTCCCTTCTCTCCTGTTCCTCTTCACATATGAAGTGTTGTTCAAAAAAGTCTTGAGCTTTTTCTAAATTGTCAATCCTATACTTTCTTTCCTCCCAGGAGATGAGTAGGCCTTCCGGTAGTAGCCAGCGAAACTTTATTTTAAATTTATTCAACTGTGTAGTTAGGAAATTATAATTTCTTCTTTGGTCTCTTGTTCTTCTTGGTATTTGTTTGAGAGTTAAAATTTCTCTTCCTTTATACATAGTTGTCTCTTCCCTTATTTTCCTGTAAATCTCTTCTTTAATTGATTTCTTCGTAAATCTGATGTGGATTTCTTTGGGTAGTTTGTTCCTTCTTGCGTAGTTCATATGAACTCTGTATATTTTGTCTATTCCGGTTCGTAGTTCTTTCTTATCCCTTTGAGTTGCCTTTGCCAATATTTCCACCATTATTTCGCCTAAGTCTTCCTCTTTTTGCTCTTCTACATTTTGGAATCGTAAATAAAAAGAAGCCTTCTCCATTTCAAGATAAGTTAATGCATCCTCTGTTTCCTTGTTTTTTTTTTTTAATTTGATTTATATGCCGCCCTTCTCCGGAGACTCAGGGCGGCTTACAATGCGTTAAGCAATAGCCTTCATACTTTTTTGTATATTTTATACAAAGTCAGCTTATTGCCCCCACAAACTGGGTCCTCATTTTACCTACCTTAGAAAGGATGGAAGGCTGAGTCAACCTTGAGCCTGGTGAGATTCGAACTTACAGTAATTGCAGACAGCTGGTGTTAATCACAATGCTTTTAGTCTGCTGAGCCACCAGGCCCTGTTAAACACCCCTTGTTAAACACCCCTTGATCTTGTACCATCCTTTTCATTCTGTTAGTCGTGTACTCTATTTTTTCTTCCACCTTTTGGATCCTCTGCTCATTTTCTGCTATGTTTTGTTGGATTTTTTCCATCTTCTCGTCCATATTTTTAATATTGTCTTTTATTTCACCCACATCTAACCTCAGTTCTTCATGATGTTTCCTTCTCTCCTCATAATTGTGGGCCATCGTTTCCTGCATTCTGTTCATCCCTTCCTGAATCATTGCTAATGCAGAATGAATATTTTGCATACTAAGAGCAGGGCTTGTCTTATCTTTTTCTGTAACTTCAACTGATTTTTGTTGGGCCGGAGAAGCCATCAGTATCATCTGGCTCGAAAGTATTTTCTTACTTGGTTTAGTTGTTATTGCTGTGCTAGTAGTTGCCATTTGTATTTTTTGTTTTATTATTTCCCAGAATTTCCTATACTAGTCAATATTTATAAGTCTATTTCTTAAATTTGCACCCAGAATTATCTTTCACCTTTCAATATTCTTTCTATACTCTTCAATATTATGAGACAGTAATAAGGAAGGTTAAAAAGGAGGGATTGAGGGAAGAGTATAGTATTCTAGCAATTCATCAGTTACTTATCCTTAATGTTAAATAATTAAGTAATTATTAAATCTCTTATACTATTAAACAAATCTCATTTACTATTAATTTCTAAAGTATCTAATATAAATATATAAATATAATTTATGTAGATCTACTAAATATAATGTCCTATAATATAAATCTTTATATCTAAATATATAAATACAGACTAACAGACCAATATTTCACTTAATGGCTATAAATACAATTCTCAAATTATCCCTAATTTGTCGCCCCGGGAGAAATCCATTTTGATCTTTATGAATCCAATTATTTAATATTTTTTTGGTTCTTTCTGCCATTATACACATGAATAGTTTGTAATCAGTGTTTAGGAGCGAAATCGGTCTGTAATTTTGGATTTTTTTGGAGTCGGCACCTTCTTTCGGCAGGAGTGTAACATGTGCTTCCCTCCATGAGTCAGGAATTTTTGAGCCCGTCAAAACCTCATTAAAAATTTCCATTAATTTGGGTTGTAAAATTTCTTCCAATTTTTTGTATATTTCTCCCGGGAATCCATCTGGGCCTGGTGATTTGTTGTTTTTGAGTTTGGAGAGGGCTTTTTTAAATTCTTCAGTTGTTATCTTTGCGTTTAACATCTCCTTCTCTTCCTCCGTTATTTGTGGGAGCTCCGCATTTGCCAGGTATTGGTCTATTTTTCCTTCCGAGGCCTCCTCTTCTTTATACAGGGATTCATAATACTCTCTCGCTCTTTCCAATTTATCTTCTTCTTTATTTAAAAGATTCCCCTTAGCGTCTTCTAGTATCTGAATTGTCGCTTTTTCCTTTTCCTTTTTTAATTTATAGGCCAGCCACCTGCCCGATTTGTTGGCGTTCTCAAAATAGTACTGTTTTGTTCTTTTTATTTTTTGAGCTAGCTCCTCTTGCTCTAGGATGTTTAATTTATGTCTCCACACCAGCCAATTTTCTTTTGCTGCAGTATCTCCAGGCATTTTTTGGAGTTTCCTTTCTACTTCATCTAAATGTTTAATAAGGTCTTCCCGGGATTTCCTTTTTAATTTATTTTTATATGCAGTGTATGATATTATTACCCCTCTTAGATAGGCCTTCATTGTGTCCCATACTATTTCACGGGGTGTCCCTTGATTCTCATTTTCCATAAAAAAAGTCTTTATTTCTCCTTTCAATTTTTCTACACACTCTTTGTCGCGAAGTAAATTTGTGTTGAGCCTCCATCTCTGTTGTTTCTTTCTCTTTGTAATTCTCCATTTTATTTCTAGGGGGTTGTGATCAGCCCAAATGTTTGGGCTAATTTCTGCTGTCTCTATTTTTAACCCCAACGACCTGGTGACCCAAGCCATGTCTATTCTCGACCATGACTGTTGCGGATTAGAATAGAATGTATACTGTCTTTCGCTTGGATGTAGAGTTCGCCATATATCAATTAAGCTCATTTCCTCCACCAAATCGAAAAAAGCTTTTGGTAAAGTCGCCCTTTTATTTTTGTTCGTTTTATTACTTTTGTAGTCATTGTCTGGGTCTATGATTCCGTTGAAATCGCCTATCATACAAAGTTCATTATATTCCATTTTCCCTATTTGTTCGCGAAGCTTTTGGAAATATTCTCCTTGTTTTTTATTTGGGGCGTAAATGCCCACAAGTAGTATTTTAGTGTTTTCTCTCGTGATTTCAACCATAAGGGTTCTTCCCTTTGTATCATTATATTTCAATTCTGCTTCAATTCCTTTTTTAACATAGATTACTACCCCTCTCTTTCTTTTTTCAGCTAATGAGGTAAATAGTTTACCATATTTTTTATACTCCAAACGTTTACCCTCATCCTTTTTTATGTGGACCTCCTGTAAACAGATTATATCCATATTTTGTTTTGCTAGTTTTGTAAGTGTTAATTTCCTCTTTTTACTATCGTTTAATCCATTGACGTTTACTGAAATTAATTTCAAGTCATTCATTCTTGTTTTCCTTGCTCGGTCTTAGTTCTTATTTAGTCTTACGGCTCTTACTGGTCTTGTTTTTTTTTCCTTGGCTTCTTCTTCGGTCTTTTTCTCCTCCGCAGTTCCTTCCTCTTCTAAGTTTGTCGCCTCTATTTCCTCCTTACTGTTCTGTTCTTCTTCTGCACCCCTTAACTGATCAAGGAAATCTTGTGCTGTGCTCAAGCTATCTATTTTTATTTTTCTCCCCTGCCAGGTGATTAACATCCCCTCCGGTAAGAGCCATCTAAATAGTATATTTCTTTTATTCAATTGCACAGCCAAAAATCTGTAATCCTTTCTCACCTCCCTCACTCTTCTTGGAATCTGTTTTAATATTATCACTTCTTTTCCTCTGTATGTTATTTGTCCGTCTCTCGCCATGCTGTATAGGATGTCTTTTACTTTCTTTCTCGCGAACCTGATGTGGACTTCTCTGGGGAGCCTATTCCTCCTTGCGTAATTTGTTTGGACTCTATAGACGTCGTCCAATTCTCTGATGATCTCACATTTATCTTGTTGGAGTACTTCTGCGATTAGTTCCGCCATCTTCTCTCCCAGATCCTCATCTTTATCTTCTTCCACATTTTGAAAATGCAGGTAGAACGACGCCCTGTCCATCTCTAATTGTATTAACGAATCTTCTAATTCCTTGTTTTGCCTCGTCAGTGTCTGGTCTACCATGTCCAGTTTCTTCTCATTTTGTTCTATTTTTTGCTCCACCTTCTGGATTCTTTGTTCATTGTTGGAGATTGAGACTTGAATCTCGTTCATCTTCTGGTCCAATAGGTGAATATCTGTTTTAAGTTCAGTGTGATTGTTGGACATTTTTTCCTGCATGGCCATCATCGTTTCTTGAATTAATGTCAATGTTGACTGCACTGTTAATAATGTTGGTGTTGCTATGGCCTTGTCCGTTTTTGGTAGTCCTTCCGTTGGCTTTTGGGTAGCCGGGGAGGTCATGGATATGGTGGGATTTGAAGGGGTCTTTTTTCCTGTTTTCAGGATTGTTGATGACATGCTCGTCATTTCTTTCAGGATTATTTTTTGTTCGTTGATTATTTTCTCGATATTTCTCCAAATTTTCATACACTAGTTGTCACCTCTTTTTTTGTGCTTCTTCAGAATATGGAGAGAGATTATTTATCAGTCAATGTCAAATTATCAACCTATATCTCTTTCAAACAGTATTCTTAAATGAATTTTTCAATCAAAATCAGTCTATCAATCTATATCTATATCACTTCCAATCAATATTTATGATCTATAATTAATTTGTAGTCAATTGATATAATAGGTAATAATTAATTGATAAGGATTTATTTCTATTTGTTAATAATTAATTAATTTATAATTAATTCAAATCCTAATAATTTAAATCACAATAACACACTAACTCCTAGGTAGGTCTATAGTCTATAACTAAAATTCCTATATCTAAATTACTACTTAAGTTCAAATTCCTATATAGCTATTTATCAATAGATAATTTAATATATATAAATATAGTAATTCTAATATAACAATATGTCAAGTTAAAATATATGGGAATAGTGTCAGTACAAATAGATATGAGTAAATGTATGTATATACAGTTAAATAATTAATTAAGTAGGTATAGATCTAATGGACTCTATAAAAATGTATCTTGTATATAGGCAGGATCAGAACTTAATTACTATAAGGATTTACACTTCTTATTGATAAAAATATTATTATGCAAAGGATCAGAGTTGTTATAAAAAAAGGTTTCAGAGAAAGAGGGAGAAAAAGGGGGGGAGAAAAGGGAGGGGAATAGAAAATGTCCAAATTTCAGTTTGGGGCAGGCAAAGTTTTCCCAAAATAGTAATATTCTTTCTCACTCAGCCACCGGTCTCCTCCAATCCTTTCTTCTTGCCGTGTTTACTTTGCCACTGTCAAAACTCTATGGTAAGCCTCCAAGCTAGATTGTCTCTATGTCTGTCCTTTTCAATTTGCTCTGTCAAGCTTCTTCGATGGCTGCACTTCCTGTTCTCAGGCACAGTTAGATAGAGTCCAGTCTCCAACTTGATTAACCTTTCTGCTATCACCAGCAAACGAAAAAAAAAGAGTTCTTTCTGAATTCTTTAGGTTTCCTTGCTCCCTATGCCCACCGATCCTCTTTTTGCACAGGCGATTTAGCGTCCTCGATTTCTTACTCTCAGTGCCGGCTTGTCGAGCTCCGTAGTTATTCAGACTGTTCTCCGATCTCCGTCGCCGCCTTTTCCATTCAAGCCCTTCTCGCCCGAGTCCGCCGACCCCTTCCTGATGTTCGATCTCACATATGCAGGGAGGACACGTTTTAATCCCGACACTGCAGCCTCCGATCTTTCTTGCTTCCCATCTAGTTGTCGGCTACCACAGCTTCAGGTCAGCCATTGAAAGGCTGACTTCACACGCGTCAGTTTGACAGAGTTGCCTGGTTATGCGAGAAGTGTTTGCACTTCACTTTCTCGCTCCCCCAGCTCTCTCTATTGTCCGCGAGGCTCTCCAGGACCCGCGCCCCCGAAGGGATCCCTAAAACGCGGTGACAAAAGATGTTGAGGAGTGGCGATCACTCACTCAGCACCATGTCGCTGCAGCTCGCCAACCGGAAGTCATTATTAAATCTCTTATACTATTAAACAAATCTCATTTACTATTAATTTCTAAAGTATCTAATATAAATATATAAATATAATTTATGTAGATCTACTAAATATAATGTCCTATAATATAAATCTTTATATCTAAATATATAAATACAGACTAACAGACCAATATTTCACTTAATGGCTATAAGATTAGACTATGCAATCATATATAAGAATAAATTTTTCAGAATGATATGTATATATATATGTTACTTCTTGATCAGTAGTGATAAACAATTTTAGTTACAAGTTCTTAACTCTTGAATTTTCTTCTTTTAAGCCACTCTCCTCTTTTATTCTGCTCTGTTTTCCAATTTAAATTAAACGTCCACTAGTCCAGTCCTGTTCTCTAATTATCCAAGTAGTTAAGTATCTTTCAAATATTCCAAAATCCAGTCATTCAAAAGAAAAAGGGAATTAAGAAAAAAGTACTATAAATCCAACATTTGTCACGTTCTCCTCCTTCTTTTTAAATGTCCTGTGTCCCGAAATTCTTTACGTTGAGTATCCGGTTAAAATCCAAAGCAACTTCCTCCCGAGATATCAGTGTTTCCAAGTGTCTAAATATTATCCAGATATTCCAAAGTTCCAAATTTAAATCTTCAAAAAGAGAAAAAAGGAAAAAAAAATTCTTCAAAAAGAAAAAAGGGAATAAGAGAAAGGCAATGCTGTAAATCCAATACACTTCGCGATCGCTCCGTCTTTCCTTGTTATGTCCAATACACATTGAGTGTCTGCTGAAATTGTGACACGTCCGCCTATCTGAATATCTTAGTTCAATTGTCCAATTATCTTGTTATCCAATTATCCAAGTGTTTAAGTATTATCGAGGAAGCCAAAACCAGGGCAGTCCAAGAAGAAAAAGTATTATAAGTCCTATTCTCTCTGCTTCAAATCATCAGGGCTTCCCCGTCTTTTCTTTTCTGAGTATAATAGTCCTCCCATCAAGTATTCTTCAAATTCCTGAAACTTTCACTTCTCACAGGGTCTTACTGCAAAATTCTAAATGTCGTCCTGGTGTTCCAACGACCAGCTTTCCCTTGGATTTCTTCCAATTTTCCCAGCTGTCCAATTATGCACAGTCACTGTCAAAATGGATTCCCCCTCCGCTCCGTTTTTCAATCACCGCCTCTCTTTCTTATCTCTTACTTAGAGAGTTCTTCCTCCCCCTTTCTTTAAGCAATTTGAAACTGTAAGTGTACCTTTTCAATTCTTCCTTCGTTCACTCTTTCTGTTTCCACCGATGCTTCCTTTTTACGATTTTCACTTCCCTCTAAATAGCTGTCAGTTTTTCAGGCCAGCCGAAATGGCTGGTTCTTCCTCGATCAGAGTTAAGGGGGTTTTCCTGAACCTTCGGAGGGATTGTTGTCCTCTCCGAGGTCCTTGGAAATTCCCTTTTCTTCTATCGACCTCTCCAAGGTCGATAGCACCTAAATAGGTGCTCAAATCAAGGATATTAGGGATTTCGAGAGCAGAGACCCGTTCCCTCGTCCCTAACACATTGACGTCACCGCCGGAAGTCGGAAGGCTGTTTAGATCTGGCATGTAAGGCTGCTCTGGAAATAGTGAAGGACCAGCCCACAGTACCTCTACCAGTGAAAATGGAGCTTGGGAGGGCTGCACTTCTGGGCTCCATTTTCTGCCGCAATGGCCTCCTACAGCCCTCTGCCACCTCTGTTTTTGTTTTTGTTTTTTTAATTGAAAAAGTTTTACAAATACAAATTTTCCCATTTCCCCCCCCTTTCCCTCCCTAACCTTCCCTAACCCTCCCCTCCTCCCATGACTTCCCCAAGGTGAAATCCAAATCCACATCATATTATATCGTACTTTACCACCCTTCTATTCTCCCCCCTATATACTATACATTTCTACACAACATTCAACTAAAAGCTATCTGGTACTTCCTAGTTTGGTATTTATTCTGCCCATAATCTATCCATTTCTTCCACTCCCATACATAAGTCTCTTGAGTCCGGTCTTTTAAGTATACTGATATCTTCTCCATTTCTGCAAAACTGGCCACCTTCAAAGTCCATTCTTCAATAGTAGGCAAAACATCCCTTTTCCAATATTGACCAATCAGTAACCTAGCTGCTGTTACCATGTACAATATCAATTTTTAATTGAAAAACTCTTAACTATACCCAATAAAAACAACTGAAGAGAAAATTGGACTTTTTTCTTCAGAACATTTTGCATAACCCACCAAATTTTTATCCAGAAAGCCTTTACTTTCTTGCAGGTCCACCATATATGATAATATGTAGCATCTAAGCAATCACATCTCCAACATTTTGGTTGAACATTAGGATACATGCATGACAATTTCTTAGGATCTAAATGCCACCTATAAAACATTTTATAAAAATTTTCCCTCAAGTTCTGTGACTGCGTAAATTTAACATTCTGAACCCATATTTTTTCCCACGTTTCCATCATAACTGGTTCTGCAAAATTTTGCGCCCATTTTATCATACAATCTTTAACCAATTAATTTTCTGAGTCTCTTTCTAACAAAACATTATAAACCCTCTTGATATGTATTGGGCCTTTCTCTTTTATCTGTCTAACCAATTCTTCTTCATGCAACATTAAACCAGTTTTTTGATCTTCTCTCCATCTCAGTTGAAGTTGATTATACTGTAACCAAGTTAAATTAATCCCTTCTTCCAACAGTGTGTTTAATGTCTTTAGTTGCCATCTGCCCCCATCATTAAAAAGTACTTCTTTGTATAACCCCCCCCCCCCCGAGTGACTTTATATTTATATTCCGTATAATATGACCAAGATCCAACCACAACGGTATTTTATAATCCCATTTGAACCGGTGCTTCTTCCATACTCTCATCAAGGAGTTTCTAAGCATATGACTGTTGAATACTTTATTCACTTTATTTTCATAGAATAAATATGCATGCCAACCAAATTCAAGATCATAACTCTCTATATTCAATGTTCCAGTCTTTATCCTTCTAAACCAATCACTTGCTTGTGTCAACGCTGCTGCTTCATAGTATAGTCGCAGGTTTGGAAGTTTAAGACCACCCCTTTCACGAACATCTTGCATAATTTTCAATTTCACTCTTGGCTTTTTCTCATTCCAAACAAACTTATTCACTCCTTTTTGCCATTCCATCAACTGTTTATCACTTTTAAGCACCAGAATCATTTGAAACAAGAATAAAAATCTAGGTAGAACATTCATTTTAACTGCTGCTATTCTTCCAAGTAGGGACAGCTGCAGTTTTTTCCAAGTTTCCATATCCTTTTGTACCTTTCGCCACAACACTTCATAATTGTTTTGGAACAGTTTTATATTTGAATCTGCAACTTGAACTCCTAGATATCTCACCTTTGGTACTATTTCAAAGCCTGCCTTCCTTTCAAGTTCCTTCTTTTGATCAACTGTCATATTTTTAACTATCATCTTGGTTTTTTTCTGATTCAGTCTAAATCCTGATACCATACCATATTCTTCTGTAATGTCTTTCATCTGAATTATTGATTCCATCAGCCGTGTTAGGGTAAGAACCAGATCATCTGCAAATGCCCTTGTTCTGTAGTCCTCTTGCCTTATAACTATTCCATTCAAAGTGCTCGAGTCCCGTATTGTATTCAACAAGACTTCTAGAGTTAGAATAAACAACAACGGGGATAATGGACAACCTTGTCTTGTGCCTTTTTCTATACTAAAGTTTGTGGTTAAGCTTCCATTGATGATAATTTGTGCCGTTTGCTCTTGATAAATTGCTGAAACCGCCTGCACAAACTGCTCCCCAAAGTCCATCTTTCTTAAAGTCTTTAATAGAAAGTTCCAGTTCACTTGATCAAAGGCCTTCTCCGCATACAAAAACACCAGCTCTGCAGAGATCTGTTTATTCTTCTCAAGATATTCCAATAAATCTATAATTTGCCTCACATTGTCCTTCATGTATCTGCCTTCTATAAATCCTGCTTGATCATGATGAATCACCTCTTGAATAACTGGCATTAATCTGTTGGCTAATACTTTTGCAAAAATTTTATAATCCGTATTCAGGAGAGATATTGGTCTAAAATTTTCCGGTTTTGTAGAACCTGCTTCCTCTTTCGGTATCAGAGAAACAAAAGCTGCTTTCCATGAAGGGGGTATTTTACCCCCTTGTTGTATGCTACAAAATAAGTCTTTAAGATGTTTGATCATTTCTACTTGTAAAGTTTTATAATACAACGCAGTTAAACCATCCGTTCCTGGAGCTTTAGCTGTTTTCAGTTGTTTAATAGCAGCGATAATCTCCTCAGCTGTTATTGTAAACTCGTTCTTTCCTTTTGATCACTAGAAATTTTCATAACTCTCCTTTCTTCTAGATATTTATTTATAAGTTCATTCTGTATATCATTTTTAGCATATAATTTGGTATAATAATCTAAGAAGGCTTCTTTAATTAGTCTTTGTTGAAAAACTTCCTTCCCTCCATACTCAATACTGCCAATAGTCTGAGTGCTCTGTTGTTTCCTCAGTGTGTAAGCTAACCACCTGCCCGGCTGATTAGCGTTGCAAAATGTATTACGTTTCACAAATTGTAAATTAGTTGCTGCTTGTTCCACTGTGAGCATTTGAAATTGGTCTTTCAAAAGTTTTATAATTCCTTGTAATTTTTCATCTGTTGGATTTTTTATGAGCAACTGTTCTTTTTTCTTTATCTCTCCTTCCAATTCTAATCTTTTTCTTTGTCAATTTAATTTATGTCTAGAATTCATATGGATCAGTACCCCCCGCATATACGCCTTACTCGCATCCCAAACAATTTCAATAGGGGTACCCTTATTCAAGTTCATTTCAAAAAATTCCTTCATTTGTTTTTTAAGTTCATTTACATTCTTTTCATATCTAAACAAGTTTTCATTTACTCTCCACGATCTTCTCTCATTCTTTTCCAATTCTATTTCTATCCGTACCGGGCTATGGTCAGTTAAAGTCCTCGGAAATATCTTTGTTTTCTTTGTTTTTAAAAGTAAGTCAGCCGTAAGTAGAATAAAATCAATCCTAGAGAAGGATCTGTCTATCTGAAAAAAAAGTAAAGTCCAATTCTTTTGGGTTATGTACTCTCCATATATCTTTCAATTCCAAATCTTCTTTCATGTCAAAAAAGATATGTGGTAATTTAACACATGACTTTGCCAACCTCTTTTTATCTTTTTTAGGATCTATTACTCCATTCCAATCTCCCATAAGTAAAATAGATCTGTAGTCCCATTGTAATATTTTAGAGTACAATATTTTATAAAAAAATTCCTGTTGCTGATTAGGAGCATAAATTCCAATCACTAAAATTGGACCATTATCTGTAGAAAGTTCAATTGCTATATATCTTCCACAGTCATCTGCTTCTAAAATTTTTGCTGGCAATCTTTTATTTATATATTTATTTATTTTATTTATTTTATTTTATTTCTATACCACCCTACTCCCGAAGGACTCAGGGCGGTGCACAGCCAAACAATAAAATACATACATACAAAATTTAAAAGTGGAATTAAAATCAAATTAAATAGTTTTGGCCCAAACAAATTAAAACCCCAATCAATTTAAAACCAATTTTAAAATTTGAATATATAAAATATATAAAATACTAAAAAAATATTAAAAATATTAAATGTTAAAAATTTAAAAATCTTTTATAAAAGAGGAAGAAAAGAGGGAAGGATATAAATCACTACACCATTCTTTTTCTCCAAATTTGAGGCTATAAACTGTGCTCCTAATCTAGGATTTATCAAATATTTTTGATCTTGTGTTCTAATATGAGTTTCTTGTAAGCAAATAACATCATTTTTAAATTGTCTCAGATAATGGAATATCTTCCTTCTTTTCTGTGGTGAATTCAATCCATTCACATTCCAAGATAAAAACTTAATTGTCATTTGCAGTCTCCTGAAGCGTTAAGAGCATTTGCTGAAGTTTCTGTTCCAGACTGGTAGTTTTCGGCTTAGCTCCTCCCATAGCTTTGGATTTTTGTGCTTTACCATTGACTCCCTTCTTATCTTGCGATAACTTAGATCTCTGCTGTTGTTGTTTCTCTAGAATTTGTTTGTAGGCTGCTCGAGTTATACGCTGGTCTTTAGCTTTATACGACATCAACTCGAGATCCACTGCCACTTCTCTTGTATTTTTGGGTGGTCCACCTAAAGCCTCTATAGGAAGATCCAGCAAAGGTTCATCCAAAAAAACCCCTGTTGCTTCTTGGATTTCTATTGGTTCCACCTCCATCTGTTTCCGCTGCTCTTCAAGCTCTTGTTCGAATTGCTTCTCTTTCTCACCCTCCTCTATACCTAACACTGAGGATGTACGTGGAGATGTTGCGCCAGTTTTGAAAACATTGAAGTAAAAATCTTCCGCTTTTTCAACAGTATTCAATCAATATCTCTCACCTTGATACCTCAATATTATGCCAACTGGAGCATCCCATCTAAATGGAATTTGTTGTTTCTTTAATTCAGTCACCAAAAATCCAAAATCCTTTCTATCTCTTAGCATCTTAGGCGGCAACTCTTTGTAAATCCCAATCTCCCTTCCATCCACTTGAATAGTAGAAACAAAAGACTTTTGCAAGATATCATTTCTTATTCTTCTATCTGTAAAGTAAATCACCACATCTCTAGGCAGTTGCCTTTGCCTTGCCACCCAAGAATTCACTCTATAGACCTTGTCCATCTTGCACAAAATCTCCTCAGGGCTAACCTTTAGCATCACAGCCAGGGCATCAGCACAAACTTTTCTCAGATCTTCTCCATTATTTTCTTTTATTCCTCTCAGTCTTACAGCAAACTCCATGACTCTAAATTGCATCATTGTCACTTCATTTTCAATCCTTTGTGCTTTATTGTCAACATTAGAAATTTTATAATCAGCTTCCTTCATTTTAGATTCTACTTCTGAACTAAGTTCTTCCACTTTTTTATCAATCTGGACAACTACTTCGGACAAGCCAGTCACAACTGTCAGTATGTCACGCTTCATCTTGTCATATTTTTCTTGAACCACCTCCTTAATTTCATGTTGGGATTTTTCAAATTTCTGGTCCAAAACTTCATTTTGATTCATCAGAGCCGCAGCAATAAATTCCTTCAAATCCTTAAAACCAGTCTCCTGTGCTTGGCTCTGAGTCTGCAAACTTAATGGCTGCTCTTGTGACTTGTGAGTGGGGGAACTGCCCCCTGCAGCTTTAGTGGCTGGTTTTGTCAGCTTTGAAGCCATTCTGCCACACAGTCTGATTCTTTCTAAGAAGGAAGTCCTCCCTCCCTTTTCACCGCAGAGTCCCCACAAAAATTTCCCCAGCCTTAATCAAGTCTCTAAGGGAGAAGGAACGGATCAAAATCACTTTAAAAAGAACTTTTCCCTTTTCTTCTAGCCAGCGCTGTTACTTTAAATACTTTGTAACGTGTTAAATCACTCAGGCAAATCCACTTTCGCTTTCAGCTTTTTTTCCTACCGCTGAAGCCGGACGCCATTTTAGCAAACCTTCACTTTTTCTCCATTCTTAAGTTCAATCAAAGGGCTAGTACAAATACTTGCAGTTTTGAATTTCAGGTCCAGATTCCACCCTGTTTATTTTTGATAATTCTCTTGGCTTTCGCTGGTTATGTTGGTCGCGTCGTCTGGCTCTGCTGGATGCAGAGTTGTCCCCGGAGTCCGGAGCCTCGGCGAGCTGGATAGGGAGCCTCACCCTGCTTCCTTCCCAGAAGCAAAAAAGACAATCTGGGGATTTCGAAGGGGGCTCTACCTGGACTCGCCGGCTCTCCTCCCGTTTCCTCAAAAACGTGGAGATTTTCAAGCCGCCTCTCAGCTGTAGAGGCAGCTCTTTACGGGCGGCGGGGCTGGTGGTCTTAAAGAGACCATCTAGCGATGACAGCGGTGCCAACCGGAAGCCTGCCACCTCTGTTTTTGGATCCCCCCAGCCCTGCCCAGGCAACCACAGGTGCCCCCAACACAAGTTACATCAAGCTGCCCTTGCCCACCCTGGCCACGCCCACCCCACCCTTGTCCACCCAGCCCCCCGAGGTCAAACACAATCCTGATGCAGCCCTCCATGAAATCGAGTTTGACACCCCTTCTCTGGAATAACACTAAACATCTGTTATTTTTCCTTTGAGGAAAGGAAATGCCCTGGACTTTGATTTGTGAGGGATGCGTTACTTGGAACTTGACAGGTAACATCTTTCAGCTATTGGAAGAGTGCTGTATTCTCATTTCTCCAGCCAAGAGATTTTGTCCAATGGAAAAGGTGCTCCCAGATTCCTTCTGATTTTCATCCCCAAAGACCAACATGACTCCTCTCCTTGTTGCCTTTCCTCCAGGCTAAGACCAGCTCCTTTGATCTCTTCCTTGATTTCATTGCCCATCTCTAAATCTGATCCAGTAGTTGTACAATGTCTTCTCAAAGGACATGTCTGCAAGGAGACTTTGTACTTGAGTCAATTTTTCTCCAAACCTGCACATTTACTTCTAAGATTTTTATGGATGCATTTGCCTTCTTTCCATGAGGATCACACGACCAACTCACATTTGGTTTGCAATCTACCATTTTGAGATCATTTCCACAAATATTCTTATCAAGTGTAGTTAGACAGAGATGTGGACATGGACATAGAATTATAGAGTTGAAATGGACCTTGGAGGTCTTCTAGTCCAACCCCCTACTCAAGGAGGAGACTTTATACCGTTTCAGACATATGGTTTTCCAGTCTCTTTTTGGAAGCCACCAGTGATGGAGCACGTACGACTTTTGAAGGCTACTCCAGACTAGCATTTCTGCTTTTAACATTCCTGGATATTTTTGTTCTAGTTCCATTCCTTTTTGAAGAAGAATGAGTTTTGCAATCTTTCCCATATGAAAATGTACTTGGACCAAAATGGTGATGTGGCAGCAGATCTGGACATCGTAAGCTTGATAGTTGTCTCCAGGGAGGATCCCATTAAGGAGCAACTAGGGGTTTTTATAAGACAGAGACTTACTATCGATCAAGATGCTAT
This sequence comes from Pituophis catenifer annectens, assembly GCF_029215685.1. Taxonomy (NCBI): domain Eukaryota; kingdom Metazoa; phylum Chordata; class Lepidosauria; order Squamata; family Colubridae; genus Pituophis; species Pituophis catenifer. Next base: position 9,293,248 of record NW_027256882.1, on the reverse strand, counting down.
TTCACAACTTAAGTTGCTCAACAAGGTGAATTAAATATTGGTGTCTTTTTTCTGTTTTCCAAAGCCTTAGGGCACATTTCAAGTAGCTAAGCTTATTCACCAAATAGGCTTCTGTGAAAATTGAATTTGGGGAGTCGAATCCTTCTAATTTTTAAACAATGTTTTAGGAGGCGTCAATATAATTGGCAAGGTTTCCTTTAGACGCTGTGATATGAAACGTGGTTTAAAATTGATTCAGCCATGTCCAACTTGGGATGCTGGGTGATGATGGCTATTTTGTGTCCCCTGTGCAAACTAGTATCTGTATAAAACTGCTGAAAGGGGACATCAAGTGCTGGGATTTTGGTGCTCATAGCACCAACTTGTCTTGTTTCCTTGCTTAAAATTAGCAAAATAGAATGCAAGTCTTTTGACAACTACCCACGTTCCTGGTGGAGTGAAAGAGGCAAGGATAACTCTAATCAAGACTGGATGCAGTTCCTCTTGATACTATTGGGAATTCAGATTTAGCTTGCCATGTTTGGGCAAATTTATCTTCTTAAACAGACCATATATATCAGAATTTTCCATACTTGTCTTTCATGCCATGGGGACAGATGAATAGGCCTTCTGCTCCTGAGGAGAAGGTCCAAGGCTTTCAGTTCACATGATATCATAATGACTGTTCTGACGTGCCCTGACCCAGAAAACTGAAGAACTGAAACATGACTTGATCCAAAGAAAAACCCTTCTTCATATTGAGAGAAATGAGGGACAAATTGGGGGGGGGGGGAGTTACTTAGATTGAGTCTTTAGCTTATAACCTTATAAGGAACATCCTTGAATGCAGTTGTTTATTTTGATTATTAGCTACCTTAAGTCTCTCTGGGAAAAAGGAGTCTCCAAATGTAACTAATAATCAATGTAGCTCTATATTTTCATGCCAGTTGGTGTTACCTAACGGTGGTTTTTCAACAGAAAGGAACTTTTTTTGGATACCTAACTTGATCTTAGAACAGGGGTGTCAAACTCAAGGCCTGGGGTCTGGATCCAGTCCATGGGGTGCTTTCATCTGTCACACGGGCCCACCCTGGAAACAGTGAAGGACCGGCCCAGCGCACTGCCTCCCTAAGCTCCATTATTGCTGGCAGAGGGCTGCAGGATGACATTGCAGCAGAAAATGGAGTCAGGGTGGGCCACGTGTGGCGGCCTCCCTGAGCTCTTTTTTCTCTGGCAGACGGCTGAAGGAGGCCATCATGGCTAAAAACGGAGCCTCAATGAGTGACATTGAACTGGCCATGCCCCATGGCCAGCTTAATGTCACTCATTGTGTTTGTCCCCAGACATCAAACACAACCCTGATTCGTCCCTCAATGAAATAGAGTTTGACACCCCTGCCTTAGAAACATCTCTTTCTGAAACAGGGTTCATACTCATGTTCCATGTGATGGACCAAAAAAATGCAAGACTTAACCTTTTTAAAGGTAGCTCATCTCCATCTCATCTCTCTACAGCTATAAAACCTAGGCAGTCGGTTTAGTCTTAGTTCACCAGCATGGTGGCCATATAAAATTAGCAAATAAATATACAAATAAATAGCAATAGCACTTAGACTTATATATTGCTCCATAGTGCTTTACAGCCCTTTCTAAGCAGTTTAGAGAGTCAGCATATTGCCCCCAACAATCTCTTCTTTATTTTACCAGTCTCGGAAAGCTGGAATGCTGAGTTAACCTTGAGATAGTAGTGAGGATCAAACTCCTGGCAGTGGGCAGAGTCAGCCTGCAATTCTGTCTTCTAATCACTGCACCAAATCCAAACCTAATCTGTAACAAAGTTTTCCTTTATATCTTAAATGGAAGGCTGTCCTGGTCCACTTAAAATGGGGGTGAGTTTGCAATGATATATGTCTTCTTCTTGTTGTGCTATATCTGTCATCGGATGTTGGTGATCACGTTGGCCAATGTCCGATGATGATTATGGCACAAGAAGAATGATGATACAATGATACACATGGTCTAGAAGAAACCTTCCCAGATCCCATTGGCCAGAAGTTTTTTCATCACATTTTAATTCTCTTTCGATAAATCTAGTGAAATAAAAAAATCACAAAGCTTTCAGGATAAATTTCATTCTAAACTTTAATAGGATTAAAGCATCATACTTTAAACTCATGGATACATGAAGAAAGGAGGAATGCATGCTAATATAACCGTATGGAGGAACCACTAATTGTCACTTCATGCTTCAATCTTTTCTCAATTGCTTCTCTCCAGAATTTATTAAATAGAAGGATTCTGTATTACAATGAGATATTCTAGAAGCCAAAGGGAGGAACTAAGTGAAGAATCTGCCGGTAGTTAGATCCCTTGCAACATTGAGAGTTAGTTAAAAATTTCTTATTTACCTAAGCGAACAACTTACCTAAGCAACTACTTGACTAATATTCATGTCTACCTCCATTTTTCAATGATGGTTATTTCTAACAAACTTCGTTTGGCATTCCTTGTTTTTTCCTTAGTCTTTGCCTCAGTCCAGATGTGTGAAAAATTGTCATCCTGGATTTTTCAAGCAGGCTCGAGAAGGAGAGCCAGTTTGCTGCTATGACTGTGTTCCTTGTCCAGAAGGGACTATCTCCACTCAGGAAGGTGGGTCACACCAGAGGAAAGGGTACTAGACTCATCTAGAGCGCTTTGATCAATGTGCATTTTAAAAAAGACACATCGGAGGTTGATAATTTTGTGGTTCTTAATTTTCAAGATGACCAATTTCTTCCATAATGGGAGGGATAAGAAAAAGGTCTTGAGGGATGAAGTAGGAAGAGATAGAAGGACACGGTGGACTGTGCAAGATCACATTGCATTAGAGGAAACTTCTCTTTTCTTGTCAGTTTGGAACTGTCCTCCCATGTTGACCGTTCTTAGGATCATCTGCATTCTTTGAAATTGAGAAATCATTTCAGATCAATGGCCTTTGCTCACCAAAACCAAGTTTATATTACAGCCTAAGAGATATATGAATCAATCAATTCATTAATCAGTCAATCTTTATTAAGATCACGGAACCCCCTAAGCAGAAAGATCTAATTCGGGGAACCATGGAGGGAGAGTATTTGGGTTCAGGAAATGAGAGAAATCCTATTCTGACCTAGGCTTCCCAAAAGCACGAAGCCAACTCCTCATCCCGATGAAATTCCTTTTATTTAGTTTAAAGTGAATTCCTGTCCAGCAAAGTCCAGGCCAACAGTCTTTCAAGAGATTTCACAACTTCAGACCTTTATCAGGGTTGGAGAGCTGCCAAGCTGATCTCTTCCAAACACTATTCTGTAGCAGGCAATACTTGGCAAGAAGTCAGGAACAGATCTCCACTCTAATGAATTGAACTAATTGTCTCCTGCAAACTCCCCTCCCTTTTTGTTCCTCTTTATTCGCCATGGGAGGAGCCATTCACCATCCATCTGTGGCTTTACTCCTGAGTCGATCCTTGTTCCTTAGCTGTTCCCTTCTCCTGGCAAATCTGAGCATGCTCACATTGGGAACAGGCTCCGGCTGTTCTTCTGCCCCACTGATGTCTGACTCTGAAGGCAGCTGACAACTGTCAGACGGCCCTGACTCCATCTCTGCCTCTGATGCAGAGCACTTGTCAGAGCCCTGCCCAGACTCCAGGACTGGCCCATGTTCCTCTCCCAACCTCCTCACTGTCCGAATCTGCTGCCAGATCCACTGGTGGGCCACAACAAATACACACAGAAGACTTGCCCTAAAGAAGTGGGAGAGGTCAACTGTGAGAAAGAAGGAACATAAATTAAATTTACCATTATTAGGGGTAAAAGCTGCCTTTTTTATTTTTAGTTTAACATTCCCAGGTTCAGCATAACCACCATCATAGTTTCCTTTGTTGGATTGCTACTGTGACTTCTCTTTTCTTTTTATCTTTCCAATTTTCTTATGAAATTGGAAGTTGAAGTTATGAAATACCAACAGTTACAACAGCAACAAAAAGGGAATATAGTTGTGGTTCTAAAAGGGAGGGAAAAAGCCTTACTTCCACTATTGGGATTAAAAGGAATCAGATCTAACAGAAAGCAGGGAGAAAAGAAAAGAACTACCGTATTTTTCGGAGTATAAGATGCACCTTTTCCCGCCTAAGAGAGGGTGAAAATTTGGGTGCATCTTATACACTGAATGTTGCCCTGCTGAAAAAAGCCTCTGAAACCTCCATTCGAGAGGCTCAAAAAAAAAGTCCTCTGAAAAAAGGCCTCAGAGGCTGAAAAAAAAAAAAAAAACAAAGTACAAAGCTCAAAACCAGCGAACCTGTTGCTAAAGTTGACCTCTGGGAACAGCTGATTGGAGGTATTCTGGGAGGGTGATCCACCCACCAATCAGCTTTTTTCTTATTTTCCTCCCCATAAACTAAGGTGTGTCTTATAGTCCAAAAAATACGCTAATCAATTATATTTATTTAATTTTTTTGAAAAATATTTTTTATTTTTTTAAAACATCTTAAACATAAAATACATCTTTTGAGAACGAAGTTTTGGTCTGGTCATGAATATGTAAAATTGCTCACACTTCTTTAATAAATTTGATTCCAAGTTTCATCCATTTACATCTTTTAAGATAAAAGTCAAACCACCAAATTTTATCAGAAATTCTAAAATCTTAATCTAAACATTTAGCATTCAATTGTACCACCATAAATCTTAATTTCCAAATAAACACAGCTCCTTTTTATATACAATCGTTAGTTTCCAATAAACACAATTCTAATTTATATTATTTTATAAATCAAAATTCCATATATATTCCTTAGTCTCAAGACTCATTTCATCAAATCTCTATCTTAACCTCTATTGATTTACATCTAATTTTCTTAGGCTTATCAATTACACTTCTCATTTTACATAAAATCATTTCAAAACTAGTTCACATTATTTAATTATCATTCATCATCTTCTTTTTCACCCCAAATGATTTCCAACATTTTTATCTTTAGACTGTTTTCCAGCATATTCTCCTCCATGTCTCCATCTATTGTTCTGTCTGGTTCCCAGTATATTTTATTCTAGCTGGTTTCTAGCATATTCTCCTCCATTCCTCCCGCTGATTACCAGCATGTTCTCCTCCATTCCTAAACCTATTGTTTGGCTATTTTCCAGCATATTCTCCTCCACTCCATTTTTATCGTTTTGGCTGATTCACAGCATATTGTATAGTCTCCTTTTTAGCATATTCTCCTCCATGTCTTCCACCTGGTTAGAATAGGAACATGTTACATCAAATATTTTCTCCACATATTCTCTCCTGGGCTATAAACTTTTCTTGAATTTATCCCATATACATACATATTCTTATTTTTCTATAAAAACATCATTTTTATCCACTTTAGTATCAGTTTTCTTTATTTATTACTCTATAAACACCTGCCATGCTTTGTCAGTATCATCTAAAATCCAAAGAAGATCTTTCTTGAAAGGTGAAAAGAGATATAAGAGAAATATTACTTTTTGTTTTCTCAGATACTGAAAGATGCACAAAGTGCCCATATGATCAATATCCAACCAAGAACAGAGTCCAATGTATCCCAAAAAGAATAACCTTCCTGTCCTATGAAGAACATCTGGGCATCATCTTGGTCTCTTTTGCCTTACTCTTGTTCCTAACCACAGGATTTGTTTTAATCATATTCATTAAATATCTAGAAACTCCCATTGTCAAAGCCAACAACCGGGACATCTCCTTCATCCTCCTGGTCTCCCTTCTGCTTTGCTTTTTGTCCTCATTTCTCTTCATTGGACGGCCAAGGAAAGCCACCTGTCTTCTCCGACAAACGGTGTTCACCACTGTCTTCTCAATAGCTGTGTCTTCTGTGTTGGCCAAAACAATCACAGTGGTATTGGCCTTCCTTGCCACAAAACCAGGGAACAGGGTGAGAAAATGGTTGGGGAAGAGCTTGGCCAACTCCATCATCCTTTCTTGTTCTGCTGGACAAATTATCATCTGTGCCACGTGGCTTGGAATCTCTCCCCCATTCCCTGACTCTGACTTGCACACCCAGCCAGGAGAGATCAACCTTCGGTGCAATGAAGGCTCTGTCACCATGTTTTATGTTGTCCTTGGCTACATGTGTTTCCTAGCTGCCATTTGCTTCACTGTAGCTTTCCTGGCCAGGAACCTGCCTGGGGCCTTCAATGAAGCCAAGCTGATCACCTTCAGCATGCTGGTCTTCTGCAGTGTCTGGGTGTCCTTCCTGCCAACTTACCTGAGCACCAAAGGAAAGTCCATGGTGATTGTGCAGGTCTTCTCCATCTTGACCTCAAGTGCTGGTTTGCTGGGCTGCATCTTCTTCCCAAAGTGCTACATTATCATCCTGAGACCAGATCTAAACAATAAGGAACATCTCATGATGAAAATAGGGAAATGACTGAAATTGTTAATTAGGCTCATAACATTTAATTTTTTCATTGCAGTTATTGGGCTTTTGTATTTTTTCTTTTTGTCAATCTGAAAATTAAGCTTATTTAAAACTGAAGCAAATAAACATATGACCAGTATAAGACTAATGAAATTAAATTCCAACATAATCCTCAAACATTTCTGGGGACAATAGAAAAGCTGCTTTATAAACATAACCATGTCAAATAAACGTCGCCTTTGCCTCAAGCAATTTGTGCTGTGTGCTCTTTGGAAGATCCAATCAGGATTTTTACCAGAATTTTCTTCTAATAATATTTCCCAGCAATGTGGAACAAAGCCAGGACTTGCCTGCCAAGTCTGTTTTTCAAAGAGGAACTTGCAAAAGAGTCATCTAAAGTTATTCCAAGGTCAAAATTGGTCCAAGATGAAAGTGTCAGCCAGTCCAAGCATGTAAGGTTCATGAGTGAAATTCATGAATAGGGATCATCCTTGAGTTAAATGTTATTTCCAGCAAAGAGAAGAGAAGGAATCCAGTCTTTTCTATGGGCTGTCACTCCTCAGAATGTTGTTGCAGTGAACTGTCACTCAATGGAATCAACTAACATAATGGAAACTCCCTTCCACTCTCCTTTCTCCTAGGCCATGTCAGGTCAACCCCTCAGAGCCAAAATAAATAACACACAGGCAGTAGACAATCTTTTTTTTATTTGAATTATTTTTTTTATTTTTTAAAACAAAAACATAAAACACATCTTTTCAAAATGAAGCTTTTGCTCCGATCACATATTAAAACAAATCATTAACAAATCTTATTTTTCAATTAACACAACTAAATATTTTAAACAAGTATTTCCCTCAAATCTATCTATATAACTATCCTGTTATCCACAAAAACCCATTACCTTATACTAACCAATTATCAATCCATTTTTCTCTTTCATTTGCCTAGATGGATATATTTTAACAATATAAAGCATACATTGATATTAAACATTGCAGAAATATTTAATTTCAACATATCCATTTTATTTCTAACTATTAGACTCCAAATTTATACTCTTTATTTCTATTATTAAACCTAATTTATGCATCTTATATTATTTATTTATTTATTTATTTATTTATTTATTTATTTATTTAATTAATTAATTTGATTTTTATACCGCCCTTCTCCAGCAGGGCTCAGGGCGGTGAACAGCCAAGGTTAAAACATAGTATATAAAATTTAAAAACAATTTAAAAAGATTTTAAATAATTTCGGCCCACAATTTAAAAACACCCCAATAAAATCAATTACGAATTAAAACCGAAAGATGGGATCAAGCCAGCCCAGCTAGATGAAATAAGTGAGTTTTAAGGGCCCAACAAAAAGTCCGGAGATCCAGGATCGTACGTATCTCTGGGGGTAGGTCGTTCCAAAGGGCAGGTGCTGCCACAGAGAAGGCTCTCCCCCTGGGGGTCGCCAGGCAACATTGTCTGGCCGACGGCATCCTGAGGAGGCCCTCTCTGTGTAAGCGTACTGGCCGGTGGGAGGCTATTGGTGGCAGAAGGCGGTCTCGTAGATACTCAGGACCTAAGCCATGGAGCGCTTTAAAGTAGTCACCAACACCTTGAAGCACACCCGGAAGACCACCGGAAGCTAGTGCAGCTTGCGCAGGAGGGGTATCACATGGGAGCGCCCCATCACTCCCATTATCCCCTGCGCAGCCGCATTCTGGACCAGTTGGAGCCTCCGGGTGTGTTAGGATATGGTTTGAGCCTAACAAGCTGTCCAGGCAATATATGTGTTCTGTAACTTTAATATGAATATATGTATTGTGTGACTTTAAAGTTTTCCTGCTGATTCATTGTAATGCTGAGTCATGCTGTAATTAGTTGTGAACGTATTTAAGAACGGTACTGTAACATATTCAGTTGATGATAAGCTACCATAGTGTGAGGAGTTGCTATTCATTGTGCTATCATCGTTGCATGGATCTGCTACCATTGTGGTTTGTGAACCAGAGTGAGTTTGTTATTCTAACCAACTACTGTTTGTGTGGTAAGAAGATTTTGTATCACTGGACTGATTTAACTGGCAAAGACTTGGATTGATTTAAAGACTATGAGATTGTTTTTTCACTATAAAGTAAGCTTTTGATAAACCAGTTTGCACATCTCTTATTCATTGCTCTCAGCAACGTTTCTCTGTGCTCTACACTCTGCTGGTTGGTAACACAACAACAATATCCTTAACATTGGTTATGGGCCCAGAGCCAACCAGAACTAACTAGGATTGTTAAGAGCTAAACTGAGAGTTAATGTGAATAGTACAAACTGTGTTTGTGATAAACAATCCAAGTGAAGATGGCATTAGAACAAGCAGCAAATTTTTCCATGATAACCCGGCTGGATGGAACAAACTATGTATCCTGGTCTACAAAATGTAATCTACTTTTGCGTAGAGAAGGACTGTGGGACATAGTTATTAAACCACCGGATGTAACAGCATGGGATCCTGCTGATGAGGAAGTTGCGAAGAAATTAGCCAAGTTTAACAGAGACAATGAACGAGCTCTTTGCATTATTGGACTAACACTGGGTGACCAGCAGCTTGTCCATATTCGTGGCGAAGAGTCTGCTGCTAGGTGTTGGACCATGTTGAAGAGACTATATGTTCATGGCTCTGTGGGTGCTCATATTTATCTCACATGGAGATTATTTAAACAACATCTTCTTAAAGGTGGAGATATGATGGCTCATTTGGAATCCATGACCAGAATTTTCCAGGAGCTGCATGAAAAGGAACTTGTTTTCTCAGAACTACAACAAGTTTATATAATTCTTTCTTCTTTGAACGATAGTTATGACGACTATGTTTCTTTGTTAGAGGTTTTGTCCAGAGATGAACTGACATTGGCTGGCTTAACCGGTAGGTTATTGGAAGAATCCAAAAGAAGACAAGAAAGGGATCAGTTGAGAGGGCAACAACCAAAAGAAGAAAAAATGTATTCAACTGCCTATTTTGTAAAACGTTTTTTTGCTTGTGGGGCTAAAGGGAATATAGCTAAGTATTGTAAAAATAAGAAAGTATCTGTTAGGGACAATACTAGACCCAAGAAGGGTTGTAATTTAGCTATATCCAGTTCAACTACTGATGTTAACCAGGATTGTTGGGTTGTTGACAGTGGTGCTTCTCAATCTATTTCTAGAAATAGAAAATTTTTTGTTAAAATGGAGAAGAGTAACCAGCATGTTAAATTAGCAAATGGCTGGAAGGTTAAGGTGGCTGGAGAGGGTGTTGCTCGATGGTCATCTAGTAATGAACCATTGCCTATGTTATATATTCCTGGGTTAAAATTCAATTTATTATCTGTTAAATCATTATTGCAATTTGGGTTTACAGTAACATTTAAAAATGATAAGTGTTTTATTGAGAAAGATGGCAAGGTTGTTACTGCAAGTTTAGAAAATGTTTTAGTTATTTTAAGGGATAACCCAGTATTGGTGGCTAAGTCTAAGTCTGTTTATAAGAATGTTAAACCACATGATGAATGTATTCATCTGTTACACCGAAGACTTGGGCATTTAAATTTCAGGACGTTAAAGAAAACAGTTCAGTTATCTGAAGGGATAAAACTACATGCATGTAGTAAATATCTAAATTGCAATGCCTGTAGTCAGCAAAAAAAGTAGAGTAACACCAGCAAACCGTGATAATGGTTTTAAAACCAAAAAGCCATTAGAGGTAGTGTTTGTAGACCTAATTGGACCCAAAAAAACCAGCATAGGAGGTGCCTGCTATATTCTAAGCATAGTAGACCATTATTCAAGATACAGATTCTGTTATCTTATGAAAACAAAAAGTGAAACATTCCAGCATATTAACAACTGGCTCCGTTTTGTGGAAAGGAAACAGAAATTTAAGGTTAAATGCTTAGTGACTGATAATGGTACAGAATTTACCAACCAAAAGTTGGAAAAGTTTTTGCAGGATGAAGGGATCCAGCATAAAAAGTCTGCTCTGTACAGACCACAACCCAATTTGTATATCGAGAGAAGAGGTCAAACATTACAAGCCATGACTAGAACTATGTTGGCAGATTCTGGTTTGCCTGAAAATTTATGGGGTGAAGCTGTTATGTGTGCTAACCATGTGTTAAACAACGTGGTTCATTCCTCTACAGGTGAAATGCTATTCACCTTATGGCATGGGAGGAAACCAAATCTTAGTTACTTACACACATTTGGAGCCCCAGCTTGGGTACATATTCCATCTAGTTTAAGGAGAAAGGGTCAACAGAGAGCCAGAAAAATGCTTTTCATTGGCTATGAATCAAATCATAGGTCTTTTAGATTTTGGGCATAGGGAACTACTAGTGTTTACTGTAGTGCAAGTGCTAAATTCCTAGAGCACGAAGGATGGGATAAACTAGAGCGTGCAGATTTTAGACATGATAATAATACTGTTAGTATAGAGCATCATATTCCTGATGATATTCCTGAGGATTTAGATGATGTAAAATCCTCTATCAAGGATGAAGAACAGGAAGTAGGTTTAGAGGAGGTAGTTTTAGGGGAGGAGTCAGATGAACCATCTGCAGTAAGTCCTGTATTACCTAGGAGATCTACTAGGGAAAGGCATCCACCTGATCGATATAAAGCAACTGTAGTTTGCCAGGTTAACATAGAACCTTCAAGTTATGAGGATATCAAGCTTTATCCTGAAAAGGAGCAAAAGGCTTGGAAGGAGGCAATGAGTAAGGAAATTAATTCTTTAACTAAGTTTGGTGTTTACGAAACTGTGAAATTGCCACCTGGTGAAAAATTAATAGGCTGTAGATGGGTTTACAAAATTAAGAAAAGCATAGATGGGACAGTAACCCATAAAGCCCACCTTGTAGATCAAGGTTTTTCTCAGACCAAAAAAGATTTTGATGAGTTTTTTGCTCCTAGTTTACGTGCTAGTACTTTAAGAACAATGCTAGTGTGGGCGGTTAAGTATAAATATAGTATTAACCATATAGATGTAGAGACAGCATACTTGCATGCTCCATTAAGACACACCATCTATAGGAGGAAGCCTTTAGGAGTTGAAACACAAAACCACACTGATTGTTCGAAGTTAAATAAAAGCCTTTATAGTTTGAGACAATCAGGGTTTGAGTGGAACCAATGTATAGTTAAAGAGCTAAATAAGATCAGTTTTCATGAAGCTGTAGTGGATAAGTGTCTCTTTAAAAGAAAGAATAATGGGTTAGTATCATTTTTGTTATTGTTTACAGATGATATAGCCATAATAACTAAAACTGACAATGAAGCCATAGATATTGTTAAACAGTTACAAACCAAATTTGCACTGAACCAAGTTTTGTTTTGTTTGTTTTATTGTTTTATTAAATTTATATACCGCCCTACTCCCGAAGGACTCAGGGCGGTGAACAGGCACAAAATAAAATACATAAATACAAAAGTTAGAAACATAATTAAAACCAAATTAAATAATTTAGCCCAAGACAATTAAAAATCCCAATAGTTTAAAACAAATTAAAATTTCAATTTAAAAATTTAAAAGAAAGGGGAGCAAATTAGGCCAGGCCGGCTTGCTGAAATACGAGGGTCTTAAGAGCATGGCGGAAAGTGCGCAGATCTGGGATCCTCCGTATCTCCGGGGGGAGCTCGTTCCAGATAGTGGGTGCCCCCACAGAGAAAGCCCTCCCCCTGGGGGCCACGAGTCAACACTGCTTGGCTGACGGCACCTGGAGTAGCCCCTCTCTATGAGAGCGTACTGGCCGGTGGGAGGCTGTTTGTGGTAGTAGGCGGTCCCGTAAATAACCAGGTCCTAAGCCATGGAGCGCTCTAAAGGTGGTAACCAAAACCTTGAAGCGCACCCGGAAGACCACCGGGAGCCAGTGCAGCTCGTACAGGAGAGGTGTCACACGGGAGCGCCATGTTGCTCCCATAACCACCCACGCAGCTGCACTCTGCGCCAGTTGGAGACTCCGGGTGAAGAATCTGCTGGTAGTTAGATCCCTTGCAACGTTGAGAGTTAGTTAAAAATTTCTTATTTACTTAAGCGAATAACTTACTTAAGTAACTACTTGACTAATATTCATGTCTACCCCCATTTTTCAATGATGGTTATTTCTAACAAACTTTGTTTGGCATTCCTTGTTTTTTCCTTAGTCTCTCCCTCAGTTCAGATGTGTGGAAAATTGTCATCCTGGATTTTTCAAGCAGGCTCAAGAAGGAGAGCCAGTTTGCTGCTATGACTGTGTTCCTTGTCCAGAAGGGACTATCTCCACTCAGGAAGGTGGGTCACACCAGAGGAAAGGGTGCTAGAGTCATCTAGAGCGTTTTGATCAATGTGCATTTTAAAAAAGACACATCGAAGGTTGATAATTTTGTGGTTCTTAATTTTCAAGGTGCCCAATTTCTTCCATAATGGGAGGGATAAGAAAAAGATCTTGAGGGATGAGGTAGGAAGAGATAGAAGGACACGGTGGATTGTGCAAGATCACCTTAAAAGAGGGTGAAAATTTGGGTGCATCTTATACACTGAATGTAGCCCTACTGAAGAAAGCCTTTGAAACCTCCATTTGAGAGGCTGAAAAAAAGGCAAGAAAAGGCAAAAAAAAAAAAAAAGGAAGGTGCAAAGCTCACAACCAACGAACCTGTTGCTGAAGTTCAACTCTGGGAACAACTGATTGGAGGTATTCTGGGAGGGTTATGAATAAAATTAAATTATGTATGAACAGTTACCAGAGTGACTAAACCTTTGGCTGTATATCTAGACTGTTTAGCCATTGGGCAACAATGCCCTGTTGTTTAGTTTAGTTTAGTTTATTTATACTTATATTCCGCCCTTCTCCCGAAGGACTCGGGGCGGCTCACAAAGACAAAACAGCAAACAGCAAAATTACGACTAAAATGCTCAATTAAAATCCCCAAAGGATTAAAGTTAAAAACTCCCATCAGATCAGCAAATTTGTTGAAAAAGCCATGTCTTCAGGTCACCGCAGAAAGAGCAGAGGTCGGGGGCCATCTGGAGCCCAGTGGGTAAACCATTCTAGAGGGTCAGTGTGCCCACAGAGAATGCCCTCATCCTGGGCGCCATAAGCCGACATTGTCTGGCCAATGGCACCTGGATGAGGGCAATCCTATGTGAGTGCACTGGGCGGTTGGAGGCAGGCAGAAGCTGATCCTGCAAGTACCCAAGGCCCATGCCATGAAGGGCTTTATAGGTAAGTACCCGCACCTTGAAGCAGATCCGAAGGACCACCAGTAACCAGTGCAGTTCACGCAGGAGAGGTGTAACACGGTAGGAATGGGAAGCCCCTGTAACAACCCACGCAGCCACATTCTGGACTAATTGGAGCCTCCGGGTGCACCACAAGGGCAGCCCCATATAGAGAACATTGCAATAATCCAAACGAGAGATGACGAGAGCATGGGTGACTGTACAGAGGGCATCCCTATTTAGGAAAGGGCGCAAGTGGCGCACCAGGCGGACCTGTTGAAAAGCCCCCCTTGTCACGGCTGTCAGATGGTCGACCAAGGACAGCCGTGAATCCAGGAGGACGCCTAGATTGCGAGCCTTTTCAGAGGGAGTGAGAAACTCCCCTCCATCCGAAGTGATGGGGGCGCTAGACCATGAGATGCCGGTATCCACAGCCACTCCATCTTGGAGGGGTTGAGTCTGAGCCTGTTCCTACCCATCCAGACCTGCACCACCTCCAGGCACTTAGACATCATGGAAAGAGCATCCCTAGGTTGGTCCGGGGTGGAGATGTAAAGCTGGGTATCATCGGTATACTGATGATACCTCACCCCGAAACTACAAATGATCTCACCCAGCGGCTTCATATAGATGTTAAAGAGCAAGGGGGAGAGAACCGACCCCTGAGGCATCCCGCAAGTGAAGGGCCTCGGGGAGGATCTCTGTCCCCCCGCCCAGACAAACTGCATGCAACCTGAGAGGTAGGAGGAGAATCACTGTAAAACAGTGCCCCCTAACCCCAGCCCCCCGAGTCGCTGCAGAAGGATACCATGGTCGATGGTATCAAAAGCCACTGAGAGGTCAAGTAGGATCAGGATGGAGGAATAACCCCCACCCCGAGCCCACCAGAGATCATTCACCAGGGCAACCAATGCCATTTCCGTGCTGTGTCCGTGCCTGAAACCCGATTGGTACGGGTCTAGATAATCTGTTTCCTCCAGGAATTGTGGGAGTTGGTATGCCACCAGAGACTCAACAACCTTTGCTATAAAGCGAAGATTGGAGATGGGACAGAAGTTGTTCAAAATGGCCAGATCCAGGGCCGGCTTCTTGAGAAGGGGTCGAACCACCGCCTCCTTGAGGGTGGCAGGGAAGACCCCATCCCTCAATGAAGCATTGACAATCGCCCGGACCCAGCCACCGGTCACATCTCTGGTTGCCGCAACAAGCCAGGATGGACACGGGTCCAACAAACATGTGGAGGCCTCCAATCTACCCATAATCCTGTCCACTTCATCTATGGATACAGGGTGAAAGTCAACCCAGATGTTACTTTCAAGACCAGCTCCCATCTCCTCGTCAGGTCCTGCCCAGTTGGAGTCTAAACCCGTCCGGATCTGAGCGATTTTGTCTTGCAGAAATTGAGCAAAATCCTCAGCACTGCCCTGCAGGGGGTCCTCCCTCACTCCCTGGTTAAGAAGAGAGCGGGTCACTCGAAACAAGGCTACTGGGTGATTTTCTGCAGACGCAATGAGAGCGGTGAAATAATCACATTTCGCCGCTTCCATCACCACAAGATAAGACCTAATATAGGTTCTTAACTGTGTTCGATCAGATTCAGAATGGGAAGATCTCCAACAGCCCTCTAGGCATCTCTTCCGACTTTTCATCTCCCTGAACTCCGCCCGGGATCCCTATCGGAGGAGAGGCCGCAAAGGAGTGATTCAATCCAATGCCCCAGCGGCAGCCCGTTCCCAGGAATCCGCCAGGACGTCTGGGGAATTGCGGGATAGATACATGGGAAATGTCCCAAGCTCCATCAGGAACCTATCAGGATCCATCAGGTGCCTGCGGCGGAACCAACAAATTGGTTCCGCCTCCCAGCGGTGGGTGTTAGCGGATAGGAAATCTAGCTTAAGGAGGGAATGGTCGGTCCATGACAGGGGTTAAATAGAAAGTTCCCCCCTACCCTGGACATTTATCAGAGATAAAAAATCAAGTCAAGTGTGTGTCCGCCGTTGTGAGTTGGACGCTGTACAACTTGAGTCAGGTCCATGGCTGTCATGGAGGCCATGAATTCCCGAACCAGCTCAGATGTCTCACCGGCTGACGTGAGATTAAAATCCCCCACAACCATCAGGTTGGGGAGCTCAACCATCAGTTCAGCTAAGACCTCGAGCAGTGCGGGTAGGGCTGAGGATACGCAGCTGGGAGAGAAGTACATAAGCAACAGACCCAACTGTACTCCAGAATTCCATTTCAATAATATGAATTCACACATGCCTATCTGAGGGATAATGACCTCCCTAGGTCTAAGACTTTCCCTAATAACAACCACCACCCTCCCCGTTGCGGCTGGTGTAGCGCACGAAACCTGGTGGACATAGATCAGAGAGAGGAACCCCTCCCTCCGGGCCCAACCAGGTCTCCATAATACAAACCAGGTCCGTGCCTCCCTCGTTGATGAGATCATGCATGAGGGGGGCCTTATTCACAACGGACCTGGCATTAACATACACCAGCCGGAGTCCAGGTTTCCACACTCCCAAACCCCCAGGGGAGCAGGAAGAGCTAAGAGGGCTGGAACACACCACCATCTACAAACAGCAGGGCCGCGCCCCACTGAGGTAATGCCCTCTGCTCTCACTACCTCTGCCCATCCCAACCACCACGGTAACAGAATAACCCTCACTCCATCGTACCTCGTCTACCCCCCCCTCCCCGGCCAGCCAACAGGCTGAATTGCTGATCTGCATGAACCCCCCCAGGTCCATTATTCACAAAATAACCCACCCCTCTCGTGGAACCCCTTAAAATTTTAACTAAAAATTTAGACAAAACCCCCCTCAACCTCCTCTTCGCAGCATGCCACCTCTCAGGATTCCAGAACCCATCATCAAGGTAGGCCCTCCATAGTGTGGGGGGCCAGGCCTGCAAGAGGGGGGAGTCTCTCAGCACAAGTAGCTCGGCTGCTGAATACATCCGGTAGCCAGGGGTGGTGGTGACATATGGCCAGGGAGTCAACAATGATAGTCAGAAAGGTCCAGGAGAGAAAAAGAATGCAAAACTTCAAGCGCTAATCAACTGGGCTCCACTGTCCTCTCACGACAATGGGAGGAGTCTCACACCATTTTGAAGTAACAGGAAAGTGAAATAACCAAAGCCACCCTCTCACGGTGGCTGGCCAAGAATGGAAGTGGCAATGGAAACAGATGGACCATCATATCCGGTGATGAAACAGCAGCAGAGACCCGGCTCCCTCAGTACCTGCATCCATAAGCTAGCAACTCTCCTACGGCAAAGAGACACAGAGTGGAATGTAGAGCCGGGCACGGGATCAGAAAAGTGGTGATACTAAGGAGAGGATAAGATGGATCCAAGAGAGAGACATTTCGGAGCGGCAAGAATCAATTTGGATGGCGAATGACCATGACAAGGCCTGAACCCAGACCTGGGGGGGAGGAGAAACAGCATGAGGGTGACAAAGATGGCCACTCCTCAGTGGCCCTCCACCCCTCCAACCTCCCTCAGATCTTCCAGGGGTCACACAATTCATGCCCCCAGTCTCCCCCAGGTCTCCACAGGGATATCCGGTCAGTGCAGGGGCTGGCCCCCCAAGTTGAGCCAGACACCCTGTAGCACCCCAGGCAATTTCAGGATGACAGGCCGCCAGGTAATATGTCCCACTGCCAACAGCTGATGGTCGCCAGGCCGCTGCCGCTCTTCTTGGCATTGTCCCAGCGATCGCCATTGCAGCCGCCGCCACTGTCGTGAGCATCCACATTGCTCCCCGGGTCCTCCAAGAGCTCCCAGGGCCCTGACGAAGGCCGTCGCCGCCACTGCCACCGCAGCATTGCCACCGCTGTTCTGGCCATTGCTACCAATGCACGCCAAGCAGGCTGCCGCAGTCCCAATCGTTGCCGCCATTGTCCCGATGGCACCTGCCGTCCTCTCAACGGCACCCATAAACATCAGCTCTATTCACTGGGCAAGGTGTTCCGGAGAGCGAAAAAGCTCTCAACAGACCAGAGAAAGCTCAATTTGCCGGGCCGGGCCAAAGATGACCGATTTGGCCCTTTGAAGACCCCAAAAGACCAGAAAATCACCCCATTCCCCATCGGCATCTCAGTAAGGAGCAGCCATCTTGAGCATACGCAGGAGGAGATCCTCCTGCTGTTGTGGTCCGCCAGCAGCCTGTGTGGATTGTGGCTGATCCCGTCGACGTGGAGGATGGTGGGGTGTCGCACCAGCAGCCTGTGCCGCTGGATCTCATGTCGGACAGCGAGGAGGCTGAAGAGGATATGGTGCCAGAGGCAGAGACTCAGCCAGGGCCTTCAGAACCTCTAGAGGCTCCTTAAAGTGAAGAGAGCGAAGTGGCGGATCCTCTTCTCAATGCTCGAGCACGCAGGGCTGCCAAAAGGCAGGAGTGGCTACCTCGAGGTGTCCTTGAGAGTAAGGCTTGGGGCTGATCGGCCACTCCCTTAGCCTATTTAAGTTCGCACGGAGATAGCAAACGCTGCTGGAAACAACATTTTGATACTATGCAGAGCATTTTGAGAGTGAGTTTCTTGTTACAACTTGGTTTCTGGGCTGGTTGCCAACTCTTGTCAGACTTTGTTTAATCTCTGTAATTCATAGCAGGCTGATAAGGACATTTGCACTGAAAGGCTGCATTTTGAAAGGGGTCTGTTTGTATTAAATGGAGTTTTTGGGGCTTTGTGTGTGTCACACTTCTTGGGATCCGGAGCTGGGGCAGAACATGCCCTCAAGATGGTGTATTTAATGCCGGAATCCAGGGAACCTTCTGAGGGGGCATTTTGTGGCAATATGATACTGTATAAAGTTTGTGGGATGTTCCCACAGTCACAGTTGGTATTATAAACCAGTCCCCATTTGTATTTTGAATATTAGCACCTGCCATGCTTGGTCAGTATCATCTGAAATCCAAAGAAGATCTTTTTTGAAAGGTGAAAAGAGATATAAAAGAAATATTACTTTTTGTTTTCTCAGATACTGAAAAATGCACAAAGTGCCCATATGATCAATATCCAACCGAGAACAGAGTCCAATGTATCCCAAAAAGAATAACCTTCCTGTCCTATGAAGAACATCTGGGCATCATCCTGGTCTCTTTTGCCTTACTCTTGTTCCTAACCACAGGATTTATTTTAATCATATTCCTTAAATACCTAGAAAGTCCCATAGTCAAAGCCAACAACCGGGACCTCTCCTTCATCCTCCTGGTCTCCCTCCTGCTTTGCTTCTTGTCCTCCTTTTTCTTCATTGGCCGACCAAGAAGAGCCACCTGTCTTCTCCAACAAATGGCATTCAGCATTGTGTTCTCAGTAGCCGTGTCTTCTGTGTTGGCCAAAACAATCACAGTGGTATTGGCCTTCCTTGCCACAAAACCAGGGAACAGGGTGAGAAAATGGTTGGGGAAGAGCTTGGCCAACTCCATCATCCTTTCTTGTTCTGCTGGACAAATTATCATCTGTGTCACGTGGCTTAGATTCTCTCCCCCATTCCCTGATTCTGACTTGCACATCCAGCCAGGAGAGATCATCCTTCGGTGCAATGAAGGTTCTGTCACCATGTTTTATCTTGTCCTTGGCTATATGTGTTTCCTAGCTATCATTTGCTTCACTGTAGCTTTCCTGGCCAGGAATCTGCCTGGGGCCTTCAATTAGGCCAAGCTTATCACCTTCATGCTGGTTTTCTGCAGCATCTGGGTCTCCTTCCTTCCCACCTACCTGAGCACTAAAGGAAAGTTCATGGTGGTCGTGCAGAACTTCTCCATCTTGGCCTCCAGTGCTGGTCTACTGAGCTGCATCTTCTTCCCCAAGTGCTACATTATCATCTTGAGACCAGATCTAAACACTAAGGAGCATCTAATGATAAAAGTGAATCCTCCTGGATTCACGGCTGTCTTTAGAAGATCATTTGACGGCCGTGGCCATGGGTGCCTTTTATCAGGTTCGCCTGATCCACCAGTTGCGTCCCTTTCTTGATCGGGACGCCTTGCGCACGGTCACTCATGCCCTAGTTACCTCCCGTATGGACTACTGTAATGCTCTCTACATGGGGCTCCCCTTGAAAAGCACCCGGAGGCTCCAACTGGTCCAGAACGTAGCCGCGCGGGTGATTATGGGCGCAGCTCATTACGCCCATGTAACACCTCTCCTAGCGAGCTGCACTGGCTCCCGGTGGTCTTCCGGGTGCGATTCAAGGTGTTAGTTATCACCTTTAAAGCACTCCATGGCTTAGGACCTGGGTACCTACGAGACCGTCTTTTGCCACCAATAGCCTCCCACCGACCAGTTCGTTCCCACAGGGAGGGACTACTCAGGGTACCCTCAGTCAAATTATGTCGACTGGCGACTCCCAGGGGGAGGGCCTTCTCTGTGAGGGCTCCAACCCTTTGGAATGAACTACCCCCGGAGATACGGAATATCCCTGATCTCCGTGCTTTCCGCCGTGCCCTCAAGACCCTGATGTTCCAACAGGCGGGGCTAAACATATGAACATGTGAATGATTTTTTAACTGTGATCTAATTCTGGGTTTTATTTAATTGACCAAACTAAGTAATAATTTTAATTAGCAATTTTATGATGTTTGTGTGTCTATATTTTTCTTGACTGTACTCCGCCTTGAGTCCTACGGGAGAAAGGCGGTATAGAAATATAATAAATAAATAAATAAATAAATAAATAAATAAATAAATAAATAAATAAATAAATAAATAAATGTGGGGAACTGATTGTGAATTGGTTTCATAGGCTAATAACATTTAATTATTCATTGAACTTATTATAGGATTTGTATGCTTCCTTTGCATCTCTTTGATAATTAAGGTGATTGAATAATGAAAGAATTAAAACAACGAAGTTCAAGACTAGTGAAATTAAAATCCAATGTAATAATCAAAGATAAAATATGTGAATTAATAAATAAATGTATGATTCATTTATCCACAGTTGTGATCGGTGTGCTTTGCTTCTTGGACACAGAAAAGTCGGAAGCTGAAGCTGGTGATTGGCATGGTCATATAAATCCCTTTTTCAAATTTAAGACCAAATAATGTTGCAGGGTGTCTGACTCTGGCTGACATTTGGTACTTCTTCTTGGAAGAAATTTTGGTGCCAGGAACCAGGTTAATGGGAGAATCACAGTCTCCATGTGAGGATAACCTCCAGTGATGAAGCACACACAACTTCTTCTTCTTCTTCTTCTTTTTTTTTTGCAAAAAGTTTTTATAAACTTTTATAAATCATAATCATATATTGTTTCAATTTTCTTTTCTTACACTTAGGTAAGAAATGTTCAAATTATCACACTTGTTATACATATTTAAACAATATCCCAATTATAATAGCTATCAATTTTCTAATTTGATCTCTTCTTTTATCCTTCCACTGTTGATCCCAATATACAAAGTACATCTTTATTCACTGTTAATCCCAGTGTAATCATCTTTATTCCACTGTTAATCCCAGTGTAATTATCTTTATCTTTCTCATTGTTAATCTCAATGTAATCATCTTTATTCACTGTTAATCCCAGTGTAATCGTCTTTATTTTTCTCTCTGTTAATCCCGGTTTAATCATCTTTATTCCACTGTTAATCCCAGTGTAATCATCTTTATTTTTCTCTCTGTTAATCCCGGTTTAATCATCTTTATTCCACTGTTAATCCCAGTGTAATCATCTTTATTTTTCTCACTGTTAATCTCAGTGTAATCATTTTATTTACTGTTAATCCCAGTATAATTATCTTTATTTTTCTCACTGTTACTCCCAGTGTAATCATCTTTTACTTTTGTAGTTATATTATTAAAAATATTCAAATTATAACAATTGTTAGAGGTATTTAAACTATATCCTAGTTATTATGACCATCAACTTCCTCAAGTAGTATCTTTTAACATCTTAATAAAAAATTCAGATGAATTAAAAAATGAATTAAAAAAATCATTATATCCATTGCTATATTTCTTTTAATATAATCTATTTTTCATATATTTTAACTTCAATCCCTATTTCATATCTAAATATCTGTAACATAGTTTTTCTCATATTTGTTTATCTCAATATAGTCATTTTATAAATCCAGGTCCTGGACTTCTTTAAATTTCTTAATATTTTCCAACCTTTTATTCTTTTATCAGTCAGTATTAATCTCCATATAATCATCATTATATCATTATTAATCTCAATGTAAGCATCACTGTGTTATTGTTAATCTCAATATAATCTCTAGAGACTTCCTTTTTATTATTAGTATGCACATATTCAATTATTTGTTCATATTTAATCACAATATCTTTATCTTCTTTATTTTCCACTTCTATGTCTTATTTCTCCATCTTCATTTTCTTGTCCACACATGTATACTCCTTTTCAATTTTTATATACTCAAATTTTGTCCCCTGTGCAATATTATAGTTATTTCTTTTATTTCCATTCTCTAAACCAAATAGTTGCTCCAATTATAAAAGTTCCATTGTATTCCCTTCTACTCCTGGGAGGGGTGGGGTGGGCCGGCCCAGCCAGGTGTGGGATTTGGGGGTTCTCTGAATGGTACAGCATCATAGCTAGAGGTTCTCCTGAACCCTTGAGAACTCCCAGCAGTCCACCCATGCTTCAAACCCATTTTTTGTTGGGCGTGGCAACGAATTGGTGTCAAGAAAAAAAATCTATTGGCCCTCTATCTTTCTCCGAGGGGTGAAATGCTGTAATTTTTCACTAACATGCTGTACTCTGGCTTCTTTTCTGCAAATGGAGCCAAGGAAGGAGTTCATCATCCCCAGAGGAAAAGTTGCTTCACACTGTAATTATCACCATCCTGCTCTTTGAGATGTCTTCTACTTCTCCAGTAACTGATGTAAACAGCAGACTGAAGCAACGTGGAGGGAGGTTGCCTCAAGGAAAGGATAAAGGCTTTAGATCACACTCTGTGTTATCTGAATTTTAGGACAGGTAGGGGCTGTGCTGTTAAATGTACCTTTCTCTCTTTTCCAGGTGAAGCTTGGTTTGTCTCTGTATGAATCAGGAAAGTCACTGGCTTTTATGAGAGGACTTTTAATTCTTCCTGTTCTTGTTTAGAAACAGGAAAGTTATTGATTCAGCCCTACGAATGATGGACCTCCTGCTTCTGCTTTTGATGCTGCTGTTGTCCCAGCCTGTCTCGGGGAAGCTGAGAATGAAATGCCCGCTGAGTTTAGACCACCAGGGTGCAAAAAAACCATGGAGTTATTACAGACCAGGAGACCATTGCATTAACATAATCATCGCTGCATCAAAACTGGTGCATATAACGCTCCCTTTCAATGCAGAGCCTTCTAATCAGTTTGACTTGTAAGTCATCCAGGTTAATGCAGTTGCATTCCCTTCGTTTATAATTCGAACACTCTCATTTTGTTCTCCTTATTCCACTGGCTCCTATATTACAGCACATGTCCTATCTACTTTCCTAAATCATGTTGATTTCCATGCTTTCTTTGTCTTATTTTGAGGAAAAGACTCAAGTCCAAAGATGGGACAGAAAAAAAGTCCACATTATTTTCCTCTCCCTGTTCAGTCTTGAATTTGTGATCTGAATACTGTACTGACTTTGGTTTAAATTAATGATTATTGTAGTTTTCCCCTGCTCAGCTCATTTCAAATACAACTACTCATTGAGATTTACTTCCCGATCCTTATAGAAATACAGGATGACTTATTTTTTACAATTGGTTTCTGCGACACTTTTGAAACATCCTCTTCACTCTATGGTGATTCCACTTTAATCATTCATTTATTTCGAACCTTGGTTACTGGCCAGATGAAAATTAGTATTGTTACAAATATTGGTGCATTTGCGATTCTTAACCCAGGAGGGGGCCTGTATCAATTCCATCTCCCCAACATTCATTAAAATTAAATGGAGATGGGTGAGTATCATTTGTCTCTGCGTTTGGAGTCAGTGTTGGCTTAGGATTCTGTAGGCTTCAAGACACAAATTGGATTAGATTGAAAAACAAATATGTTGTTGGTTCTGTTGATGATGATAGAATAGAGTAGAATAGAATAGAGTAGAGTAGAGTAGAGTAGAGTAGAGTAGAGTAGAGTAGAGTAGAGTAGAGTAGAGTAGAGTTCTTTATTGGCCAAGTGTGATTGGACACACAAGGAATTTCTCTTTGGTGAATAAGCTCTCAGTGTACATTAAAAAAAAAGATATGTTCATCAAGAGTCATAAGGTACAACACAATAATAGTCATAGGGTACAAATAAGCAATCAAGTAATATTAGGAAACAGCCAATATAAATCATAAGGATACCAGCAAAGAGGTTACAGTCATACAGTCATTAGTGGGAGGAGATGGGTGATAGGAATGATGAGAAGATTAATAGTAATGCAGACTTAGTGAATAGTTTGACAGTGTTGAGGGAATTATTTGTTTAGCAGAGTGATGGTGTTTGGGAAAAAACTGTTCTTGTGTCTAGTTTTTTGTTGTGCAGTGCTCTATAGCATTATTTTGAGGGTAGGAGTTGAAACAGTTTATGTCCAGGATGTGAGGGTTCTGTAACTATTTTCACAGCCCTCTTTTTGACTCATGCAGTATACAGGTCCTCAATGGAAGGCAGGTTGGTAGCCATTGTTTTTTCTGCAGTTCTAATTATCCTCTGAAGTCTGAGTCTGTTTTCTTGGGTTGCAGAACCAAACCAGACAGTTATAGAGGTGCAGGTGACAGATTCAATAATTCCTTTGTTTAACTGGATCAGCAGCTCCTTGGGCAGTTTGAGCTTTCTGAGTTAGCACAGTAACATCATTCTTTGTTGCTCTTTTTTGATGACGTTTTTGATGTTGGGTGTCCATAGCAATAGCACTTAGACTTATATACCACTTCACAGTGCTTTACAGCCCCCTCTAAGCGGTTTACAGAGTTGGCAGATTTCCCCCAACAATCTGGCTCCTCATTTTACCGACCTTGGAAGGATGGAAGGCTGAGCCAACCCCGAGCCAGTGAGACCCGAACTGCCAAACTGCTGGCAGCTGGTGAACAGGAGAAGTGATGATAATAATGTGATCATTTTTACTGGAGTTTATCTATTGCTCATTCAGAAGTTCAATGCTTCATTTTTACTAGTCAAGCAAAGATATATTAAAAAATATAACATACATTTTAAGATTGATGATGGTGGTGGTGATGATGATAAAATGAATATTTTTTACACTAGAATATCCTCTGATCAGTCTAGAATCCTACGCCATATTTTCGCTATTCAAATGGTCAGTAAGAATTCCCCGCTCCTGCACAATCTCACACTTGGCTACAACATCCATGACAACTATTTCAGCACTCTTGGCACATCAGATGCCTTGCTGGACATCCTTTCTACAGGAGAAGCCAATGTTCCCAACTACAGCTGTGGAAAGAAGGACAACCATTTGGTTCTTTTTGATCGAACTGGCAGGGACATCTCCATCCAGATATCAACATTAATAGCCCCCTACAAAATCCCACAGGTTTGTATGTTTGCCTCTCTATCTAATAAATTGGGTGGATTGGTAGGATGGGTAAGCAATAAATCCAACTATATCTCCTCTGTGGAATTCAATCAATCAATAAATCAGAATAGAGCTGGAAGGGATCTGGGAGATCTTCTAATCCAATCCCTTGCTCAAGCAGGAGACTCTACACCATTTCGGACAACTGGATGTCCAGTCTCTTCTTAAAAATCTCCAGTGAGATTTTTAAGATTTCCAGAAGCCTCCACAACTTCTGAAAGCAGTTCCGCTGGTTAATTGTTTTCACTGTTAGGAAGTTTCTCCTAAATTCCAGGTTGCTTCTCTCTTTGATTAGTTTCTATCTATTGTTTCTTGCCTTGCCTTCTGGTGCTTTGGAAAATAAGTTGGACCCCTCTTCTTTGTAGCAACTTCTCAAATACTGGAACACTGTTATCATGTCAGCCCTACTCCTGCTTTTCTCTAGACTAGCCATACCCAAGTCCTGCAACCGTTCATAAAACTGAATGTTTTAGTCTCCATCATCTGAGTTGCTCTTCTTTGCATTTTTTCCAAAGTCTCAACATCTTTTTTTGTAACATGGTGACCAAACTGGATGCAGTATTCTAGTTGTGGTCTTACTAAGGATTTGTAAGATCTTACCAATACGTCATGTGAATTCAAGAGCTGTTTTTCTCCATGGCCACTGTAGGTGTGTTGTCTAGGGATGGGATTGCTATTGTGTGTGTGTGTGTGTGTGTGTGTGTGTGTGTGTGTGTGTGTGTGTGTAGCATCCAAGCAGCCATATAATTTCATGACAACATCCCCATTGCTTTGGGGGCTTCTCCTGCACACTTGTGAAGGTGAGGAGGGGCTTTGTGTCCAATCAAAGGGTCTTCTGTAGAAAAGGAAGCACAGATGGAAAGCTTTTGTTTTCTTTATCAGCTTAGCCAAAATAATATTTTCAATGATATAGAAATTTCAGGTTTGTGAAAAGAATCCCAATGGCTTATATTACCTAAAGCTTATAAGAAATATATGTTTTTGGATTTACACTGACCACTTCCATTAATTGATCCAATTCATTTAAAAAGTACAAGCATATTAATCAATATGTCAACTATTTTTTTACCCTAATCAGTCCATGATCAAATTCAACACACAGGACTTGAAGAGCAACAAAGCTCCTGGGAAGGAATTTTTATTGGCTGAAGGATTCAAAAAATATCCCAATCTATGGGACCTGCTATTTGCAGGTTCTTCTCCACAAATAAATAATAGATTTGTCTAATAGATATTATGGCTAAAAACAATATCTTGTTCCTCTTGAATAAAGTTCAGAGTGGAAAGATGAAGGAGAACAAAGACTAAGAAGGATTTAGACACAGATAATCCATTGTTGACAATTGCTTTGTCTTGAACTGTGTAATCAGAGGTGGTTTTCAGCCAGTTCGGACTTGTTCGGGTGAACCAGTAGTGGAAATCGCGGGTGGCCCACCCCCACATTGGCTGCATGAAGTCCTATTTAGACATGTTTTTGAGGCCGTGTGCATGTGCTGAAGTGGCATGTGTGCTCATATTTGCGAACTGGTAGGGAAAGTACCACCCCTGCGTGTAATCACACAATATGTCAGTGAGGGAGAATAAAGGTTTGTTGTGTCCATAAATCTTATTAATACTTATTAATAAAGCAAGCTGAAAAGTTATGGTTTTTAGAAATTGACATCAGTTGGTTGAGTTGGATTTATTGAAAGCCAATAACTGACCCCCAAATACAGCATTCTTCATATTTTTCCCCAGATCTGTTCAATTGCTTCAGAAACTCTGAATGATAAAAGACAATTCCCTTTTTTCTACCAGATTCTCCCCAAATTAGCAATTCTCAACCCAGGAATTGTCCAACTGCTCCTCCATTTTGGATGGTCTTTGATTGGTCTCTTTGCTTCAGACACAGAGAATGGAGTGAACTTCATGAGGACTTTGACACCTCTGCTTCTCAGGAATGGGATTTGTATTGTTATATCACAACTTTTATCAACCCCTCCACGTACAGCAGCCCTCTGGGATGCCATCTCCAAGTGGAAACAAGTCAATGTCTTTGTTCACTTTGCAGACTATTTTATGCTTTTGGACAGAATTTGTCTTTTTCATTCAACACTTCAAGGTTTGCCAGAACCCATTGAAGGAAAAGTCTGGCTATATGCAGGCTATGGGGAAATACCAATAGGAAGACACACATTTCTCAAATATGTCCATAGTGTTTGGTACTACAGTTTTCAGTGGAAAAAAACACCAAATGATGGTTCCTTCGAACCAGATTTCTTTCTGGAACCACAGTTCACTAATCAGTCTTTTCAGTGTTCTTTTTCAAAAGACAACATTTCTGTCAAAGGCCGGACAAGATGCACTCAGACATCACCTCTGAACACCAAAGTGGAAAGGAACAGGATGTGGAACCTGTATAACCACCATATTTATGCTATGATGAATACTCTGGCCCATGCCTTGAATGCTGCTTATTCCTCCATATTCAAGAGGAGAAGGAAAGAGGGAGAAGAGAGGCTGGGGACTCAAAAGCTGAAGCCATGGCATGTATGGAGTCCCGACAAAGATCTATGAAACTTATTTTCTTTGTAGAAAGAATACAAAGGAGGCAGGGATTTTTTTAAAAAAAATTCCAGTCCTTATGAATTTGCGATTAGCCTTTTGGAATTTTATGTTCATAAATTTGAAGGAGTTCCTGAGGCAATTTTATACAAACCCTCCTCCTTGCCAAAATTCCAGTTAAAGCTTCTTTAGGTAATGGCTGCTGGATCTTTGCATTAAAGCAATCAGTGAAGAGGAATCTCTTCTCTTGTGACTGAGCTGTTATATTTCCTTTGAGGAAAAGATATGCCCTGGACTTTGATTTGTGAGGGATGCATTACTTGGAACCTGACATGTAACATTTTTCAGCTATTGGAAGAGTGCTGTATTCTCCTTATTCCACCCAAGAGATTTGGTCCATTGTAAAAGGTGCTCCCAGATTCCTTCTGATTTTCATCCCCAAAGACCAACATGACTCCTCTCCTTGTTGCCTTTCTTCCAGGCTAAGACCATCTCCTTTGATCTCTTCCTTGATTTCATTGCCCTTCTCTAAAGCTGATCCAATAGTGGTACAATGTCTTCTTAGAAGGGGGTGCCTGCAAGGGGACTTTGTACTTGAGTCAATTTCTCTCCAAACCTGCACATTTACTTCTAAGATTTTTATGGATACATTTGCCTTCTTTCCATGAGCATCACACGGCCAATTCACATTTAGTTTGCAATCTACTATTTTGAGATCATTTCCACAAATATTCTTATCAAGTGTAGTTAGACAGAGATGTGGACATGGACATGCTTTTAACATTTCTGGATATTTTTGTTCTAGTTCCATTCATTTTTGAAGAAGAATGAGTTTTGCAATCTTTCCTACATGAAAATATACTTGAACCAAAATGGTGATGTGGCAGCAGATCTGAACATTGTAAGCTTGATAGTTCTCTCCAGGGAGGATCCCATTAAAGAGCAACTAGGGGTTTTTGAAAGACAGAGACTTACTATCGATCAAGATGCTATTTCACAACTAAAGTTGCTCAACAAGGTGAATTATATATTGGTGTCTTTTCTCTGTTTTCCAAAGCCTTAGGGCACATTTCAAGTAGCTAAGCCTATTCACCAAATAGGCTTCAGTGAAAATTGAATTTAGGGAGTAGAATCCTTCTATTTTTTAAAAAATGTTTTAGGAGGCGTCAATATAATTGGCAAGGTGTCCTTTAGATGCTGTGATATGAAACATGGTTCACCAACTTGTCTTGTTTCCCTGCTTAAAATTAGCAAAATAGAATGCAAGTCTTTTGAAACTACCCATGTTCCTGGTGGAGTGAAAGAGGCAAGGATAATTCTAATCAAGACTGGATGCAGTTCCTGTTGATACTATTGGGAATTCAGATTTAGCTTGCCATGGTTGGGCAAGCTTATCTTCTTAAACAGACCATATATGTCAGAATTTTCCATACTTGTCTTTCGTGCCATGGGAACAGACGAATAGGCCTTCTGCTCCTGAGGAGAGGGTCCAAGGCTTTCAGTTCACGTGATATCATAATGACTGTTCTGATGTGCCCTGACCCAGAAAACTGAAGCACTGAAACATGACTTGATCCAAAGAAAAACCCTTCTTCATATTGGAAGAAATGAGGGACAAATTGGGGGGGGGATTACTTAGATTGGGTCTTTAGTTTATAACCTCATAAGGAACATCCTTTAATCCAGTTGTTTATTTTGTTTATTAGCTACCTTAAGTCTCTCTGGGAAAAAGGAGTCTCCAAACGTATCTAATAATAAATGTAGCTCTGTATTTTCATACCAGTTGGTATTACCTAACTCTGGTTTTTCAACAGAAAGGAACTTTTTTTGGATACCTAACGGAGCCTGGATGGGCTATGTGCAGCGGCCTCCCTGAGCTCTGTTTTCTCTGGCAGACGGCTGACGGAGGCCATCATGGATGAAAATGGAGCCTCAATGAGTGACATTGAGCTGGCCATGCCCCCTGGACAGCTCAATGTTACTCATTGTGTTTGTCCCCCGAGATCAAACGCAACCCTGATGCTTCCCTCAATGAAATAGAGTTTGACACCCCTGCCTTAGAAACATCTCTTTTGACACAAGGCTCATACTCATGTTCCATGTGATGCAGCAAAAAAAAATGCAAGACTTACCCTTTTTAAAGGCAGCTCATCTCCATCTCATCTCTCTACAGTTCTAAAACCTAGGCAGTTGGTTTAGTATTAGTTCACCACCATATAAAATTAGCAAATAAATATACAAATATTTAATAATCACTGCACCAAATCCAACCCTAATCTGTAACAAAGTTTTCCTTTATATCTTAAATGGAAGCTTGTCCTGGTCCACTTACAAATGGGGGTGGGTTTGCAATGATATATGTCTTCTTCTCCTTGTGCCATATCCGTCATTGGATGTTGGTGATCATGTTGGCCAATGTCCGATGATGATTATGACACAAGAAGAATGAAGATACAATGATACACGTGGTCTAGAAGAAACCTTCCCAGATCCCATTGGCCAGAAGTTTCTTCATCACATTTTTATTCTGTTTCAATAAATTTAGTAAAATAAAAAAATCACAAAGCTTTCAGAATAAATTTCATTCTAAATTTTAATATGACTGAAGCATCATACTTTAAACTCATGGATACATGAATAAAAGAGGAATGCATGCTAATATAACCATGTAGAGGAACCACTAATTATCACGTCATGCTTAAATCTTTTTTCAATTGTTTCTCTCCAGAATTTATTAAATAGAAGTATCCTGTATTACAATGAGATATTCTAGAAGCAAAAGGGAGGAACTAAGTGAAGAATCTGCCAGTAGTTATATCCCCTGCAACATTCAGAGTTAGTTAAAAAATTCTTATTTACCTAAAATTTCTTATTTACCTTATTTACTTTCTTATTTACTTACCCAAGCAACTACTTGACTAATATTCATGTCTACCTCCATTTTTCAATGATGATTATTTCTAACAAACTTCGTTTGGCATTCCTTGTTTTTTCCTTAGTCTCTGCCTCAGTCCAGATGTGTGGAAAAATGTCATCCTGGATTTTTCAAGCGTGCTCGAGAAGGAGAGCCACTTTGCTGCTATGACTGTGTTCCTTGTCCAGAAGGGACTATCTCCACTCAGGAAGGTGGGTCACACCAGAGGAAAGGGTGCTAGATTCATCTAGAGCATTTTGATCAAAGTGCTTTTTAAAAAAGACATATTGAAGGTTGATAGTTTTGTGGTTCTTAATTTTCAAGGTGCCTAATTTCTTCCATAATGGGAGGGATAAGAAAAAGATCTTGAGGGATGAGGTAGGAAAAAATAGAAGGACACAGTGGATTGTGCAAGATCACCAGCCCTGGTAGCTCAGCAGACTAAAAGCATTGTGATTAACACCAGCTGTCTGCAATTACTGTATGTTTGAATCTCACCAGGCTCAAGGTTGACTCAGCCTTCCATCCTTTCTAAGGTAGGTTAAATGAGGATACAGTTTGTGGGGGCAATAAACTGACTTTTTATAAATATACAAAAGTATGAAGGCTATTGCTTAACGCATTGTAAGCCGCCCTGAGTCTCCGGAGAAGGGCGGCATATAAATCAAATTAAAAAAAACAACAACTTGCATCAGAGGAAACTTCTCTTTTCTTCTCAGTTTGGAACTGTCCTCCCATGTTGACTGTTCTTAGGACATCTGCACTCTTTGAAATTGAGAAACGGTTGCAGATCAATGGCCTTTGCTCACCCAAACCAAGTATATATTACAGCCCAAAAGATATATGAATCAATCAATTCATTCATCAGTCAATCTTTATTAAGATCACGGAACCCCCTTAGCAGAATAATCTAATTCAGGGAATCATGGAGGGAGAGTGTTTGGATTCAAGGGATGAGAGAAATACTGTTTTGACCTAGGCTTCCCAAAACCACGAAGCCAACTCCTCATCCCTTTTATTTAGTTTAAAGTGGATTCCTCTCCAGCAAAATCCCGGCCAACAGTCTTTCAAGAGATTTCACAACTTCAGACCTTTATCAGGCTTGGAGAGCTGCCAGGCCGATATCTTCCAAACGCCACTCTGTAGCAGACAATACTTGCCAAGAAGTCAGGAACAGATCTTCACTCTAATGAATTGAACTAATTGTCTCCTGCAAACTCCCCTCCCCTTTTGCTCCTCTTTATTCCCTATGAGAGGAGCCATTCACCATCCATCTGTGGCTTTACTCCTGAGTCGAACCTTGTTCCTTAGCTGTTCCCTTCTCCTGGCAACTCTGTGCATGCTCACACTGGGAACAGGCTCCGGCTGTTCTTCTGCCCCACTGATGTCCGACTTTGAAGGCAGCTGACAACTGTCAGACGGCCCTGACTCCATCTCTGCCTCTGATGCAGAGCACTGGTCAGAGCCTTGCCCAGGCTCCAGGACTGGCCCATGTTCCTCCTCAACCTCCTCACTGTCCGAACCTTCTTCCAGATCTGCTGGTGGGCCACAACAAATACACACAGAAGACTTGCCATAAAGAAGTGGGAGAGGTCATCTGTGTGAAAGAAGGAACATAAATTAAATTACCATTATTAACAATCTGCCTCTTTTATTTTTAGTGCTTTAATTTTTCATATTATGGATTAAGAGGTAAAAGACAAATATTGTTTATAGCCCAGTTTAACATTCACAGATTCAGCATAACCAACATCATAGTTTCCTT
This sequence comes from Pituophis catenifer annectens, assembly GCF_029215685.1. NCBI lineage: Eukaryota > Metazoa > Chordata > Lepidosauria > Squamata > Colubridae > Pituophis > Pituophis catenifer. Next base: position 9,260,883 of record NW_027256882.1, on the reverse strand, counting down.
TGTTGGATTGCTACTGTGACTTCTCTTTTCTTTTTATCTTTCCAATTTTCTTATGAAATTGGAAGTTGAAGTTATGAAATACCAACAGTTATAACAGCAACAAAAAGGGAATACAGTTGTGGTTCTAAAAGGGTGGGGGAGAAGCTTTACTTCCACTATTGGGATTAAAAGGAATCAGAGTGAGAAAAGCAACTACCATATTTTTCAGAGTATAAGATGCACCTTTCCCTCCCTAAAAGAGGGTGAAAATTTGGGTGTGTCTTATACACCAAATGTATCCCTGCCCAGCATCTTAAAGGGAGGTTACAGAGGCTTAAAAAAAGCCTCTTAAAGGGATGTTTCAGAGGCTGAAAAAAGCCTCTTAAAGGGACGTTTCAGAGGCTGAAAAAAAAAAAAAAAGCTCACAACCAACGAACCTGTTGCTAAAGTTCACCTCTGGGAACAGCTGATTGGAGGTATTCTGGGAGGTCAATCCACCCGCCAATCAGCTTTTTTCTTATTTTCCTCCCCAAAAACTAAGGTGTGTCTTATATTCCATTGTGTCTTATACTCCAAAAAATACGCTAATCAATTATATTTATTTTGTATGGTGTAAAAGAATACAGCATTATTATATAAAATTAGAAGAAACAGGATATAAAAATGTGTATCAAAATATAAAACACCAGAACGGTGAATTATTTCAACAATGCATAATAGAAATGATGGGTACAATTATGAATAAAATTAAATTACGTATGACATTTGCACTGAAAGGCTGCATTTTGAAAGGGGTCTGTTTGTATTAAATGGAGTTTTTGGGGCTTTGTGTGTGTCACACTCCTTGGGATCCGGAGCTGCCCTCAAGATGGTGTATTTAATGCCGGGATCCAGGGAACCTTCTGAGGGGGCATTTTGTCGCAATATGTTACTGTATAAAGTTTGTGGGATGTTCCCACCATCACAGTTAGTATTATCAACCAGCTCCCATTTGTATTTTGAATATTGGCACCTGCCATGCTTGGTCAGTATCATCTGAAATCCAAAGAAGATCTTTCTTGAAAGGTGAAAAGAGATATAAAAGAAATATTACTTTTTGTTTTCTCAGATACTGAAAAATGCACAAAGTGCCCATATGATCAATATCCAACCGAGAACAGAGTCCAATGTATCCCAAAAAGAATAACCTTCCTGTCCTATGAAGAACATCTGGGCATCATCCTGGTCTCTTTTGCCTTACTCTTGTTCCTAACCACAGGCATTGTTTTAATCATAATCCTTAAATACCTAGAAACTCCCATAGTCAAAGCCAACAACCGGGACCTCTCCTTCATCCTCCTGGTCTCCCTTCTGCTTTGCTTTTTGTCTTCATTTCTCTTCATTGGACAGCCAAGGAAAGCCACCTGTCTTCTCCGACAAACAGTGTTCAGCATTGTCTTTTCAATAGCTGTGTCTTCTGTGTTGGCCAAAACAATCACAGTGGTACTGGCTTTCCTAGCCTCAAAACCAGGGAACAGTGTGAGAAGATGGTTGGGGAAGAGTTTGGCCAACACCATCATCCTTTCTGGTTCTGCTGGCCAAATTTTCATCTGTGCCTTATGGCTGGGAATTTCTCCCCCATTTCCTGACTCTGACTTAAACTCCCAGCTTGGAGTGATCATCCTGCAATGCAATGAAGGCTCTGTCACCATGTTTTATCTTGTCCTTGGCTACATGTGTTTCCTAGCTGCCATTTGCTTCACTGTAGCTTTCCTGGCCAGGAATCTGCCTGGGGCCTTCAATGAAGCCAAGCTTATCACCTTCAGCATGCTGGTCTTCTGCAGTGTCTGGGTGTCCTTCCTGCCAACTTACCTGAGCACCAAAGGAAAGTCCATGGTGATTGTGCAGGTCTTCTCCATCTTGACCTCCAGTGCTGGTTTGCTGGGCTGCATCTTCTTCCCAAAGTGCTACATTATTACTCTAAGGCCAGATCTAAACACTAAGGAACATCTAATGATAAAAGTAGGGAAATGACTGAAATTGTTAATTAGGCTCATAACATTTAATTTTTTCATTGCAGTTATTGGGCTTTTGTATTTTTTCTTTGCGTCAATGTGAAAATTAAGCTTATTTAAAACTGAAGCAAATAAACATATGAACAGTATAAGACTAATGAAATTAAATTCCAACATAATCCTCAAACATTTCTGGGGACAATAGAAAAGCTGCTTTATAAACATAACCATGTCAAATAAACATCGTCTTTGCCTCAAGCAATTTGTGCTGTTTGCTCTTTGGAAGATCCAATCAGGATTTGAACCAGAATTTTCTTCTAATAATATTTCCCAAAAAATGTGGAACAAAGCCAGGACTTGCCTGCCAAGTCTGTTTTTCAAAGAGGAGCTTGCAAAAGAGTCATCTAAAGTTATTCCAAAGTCAAAGTTGGTCCAAGATGAAAGTGTCAGCCAGTCCAAGCATGTAAGGTTCATGAGTGAAATTCATGAATAGGATCATCCTTGAGTTAAATGTTATTTCCAGCAAAGAGAAGAGAGGGAATCCAGTCTTTTCTATGGGCTGTCACTCCTCAGAATGTTGTTGCAGTGAACTGTCACTCAATGGAATCAACTAACATAATGGAAACTCCCTTCCACTCTCCTTTCTCCTAGGCCATGTCAGGTCAACCCCTCAGAGCCAAAATAAATAACACACAGGCAGTAGACAATCTTTTTTTTATTTGAATTATTTTTTTTATTTTTTAAAACAAAAACATAAAACACATCTTTTCAAAATGAAGCTTTTGCTCCGATCACATATTAAAACAAATCATTAACAAATCTTATTTTTCAATTAACACAACTAAATATTTTAAACAAGTATTTCCCTCAAATCTATCTATATAACTATCCTGTTATCCACAAAAACCCATTACCTTATACTAACCAATTATCAATCAATTTTTCTCTTTCATTTGCCTAGATGGATATATTTTAACAATATAAAGCATACAATGATATTAAACATTCCAGAAATATTTAATTTCAACATACCCATTTTATTTCTAATTATTAGACTCCAAATTTATACTCTTTATTTCTATTGTTAAACCTAATTTATGCATCTTATCTTAATTATCACTTTCAACATACATCTCCTCATTTTAATTATCCCACCTCATTTTGTATTTTCCTAAAAAAAACCCAATGTTATTATCTTTATCTTTGTTGTTAAACCAATCATTTTTATTTCTTGACTGTTGAATACAGCATAAACATTTGTTTTAGCTGTTGAACACAGCATATCCTTTTGTTATTTTTTTGGCTGTTACACAGCATGCCCTTCCTTATTTGGCTGTTAAACACAGCATATTAGTTTCTATTTTTGGCCGTTACACAGCATATTATATTTTTTGGTTGTTAAATACAGCATATTAATTTTTATTTGGCTGTTCAACACAGCATATTGTAACTCTTCGGCTGTTAAACACAGCATATTCATTTTTTGGCCATTACACGGCATATTCAGTTTTGTTTTAGCTGTTACACAGCATATTCATTTTGTTTGGCTGTTCAACACAGCATATTGTACATATCCACCCTGGACCACCCCAATGATGCCCTTGAAGTGATGTCCCGGTGCCTGGTGGCTGTACGGATCTGGATGGGGAGGAACAGACTCAGGCTCATCCCATCCAAGACCAAGTGGCTGTGGTTTCCGACATCCTGATATAGTATAGTATACTATAGTAGTATAATTTTATTTCTATACTGCCCTTCTCCCGAAGGACTCAAGGCGGTGTACAGACTATTTAAAAACACAAGACAAACATCAATTAAAAATTATTAAATAAATTTGGCTGAATTTAAAACCCCAAAAATTTAAAATATAGTAAAATATATAGTCAGTTGGTGCCATCATTGACTATTGGGGGCGAGTTAATGGTCCCCATGGAGAGGGCTCACAACTTGGGGGTCCTCCTGGACTCACAGCTGTCTTTAGAAGAGCACTTGACGGCCTTGGCTGGGAGGGCATTTTATCAGGTTCGCCTGATTCGCCAGTTGCGTCCCTTTCTGGATTGGGACTCGTTAAATACGGTCACTAATGCCCTCGTCACTTCCCACCTGGAATACTGCAATGCTCTCTACATGGGGCTCCCCTTGAGGAGCACCCGGAGGCTCCAGCTGGACCCGAATGCGGCCGCACAGGTGGTTATGGAAGCGACGCGCCGCTCCCATGTGACCCCCCTCCTGCGCGAGCTGCACTGGCTCCCGGTGGTCTTCCAGGTGCGCTTCAAGGTTCTGGTTACCACCTTTAGAGCGCTTAGGACCGGGGTATTTATGAGACCGCCTTCTACCACCAGTAGCCTCTCACCGACCAGTACGCTGCCATAAAGAGGGGCTCCTCAGGGTGCCTTCGGCCCAACAATGTCGACTGGCGGCCCCCAGAGGGAGAGCCTTCTGTGTGGGGGCACCCATCATCTGGAACGAGCTCCCCCCAGAGATACGCAGGATCCTGGACCTGCACGCTTTCCGCCGTGCCATCAAAACATTTCTATTTCAGCAGGCCGGCCTGGCCTAATCTCTCTTTTAAATTATTTTTAAAATTTTTTAAATTTTTAAATTTTAAACTTGTCTTATGAATTTGGGGTGTTTTAAATTTTGTTTTCCGGGCCAATTATTTAATAATATTTTAATGGTTTTTTTAACATTTATATTATATGTATTTTATTTGGCTCAGGACACCCTGAGTCCTTCAGGAGTAGGGCGGTATACAAATTCAATAAATAAATAAATAAACAAACAAACAAACAAATAAATAAATAAATAAATAAATAAATAAATAAATAAATATTGTAACTTTTTGGCTGTTAAACACAGCATATTCATAGTTGGTTCAACTATCAATCTCTAATTAAACCTTTCTTTGTTTTTTCCATCCATCTATGCATTGCTTTTTCACATAGTCATTATTTTTCTGTATCCTTTTTCATGACATTCATGACATTTTAACATTGAGACATGGTTTGTTTAAAACATATCTTTAAATATATTTGTAAATTCCTTTTAACATTTTCAATTAATCATATTTATCCTTATTTCTTTTTCCTTAACATTTTAATATTAAAACATAATTCTTGCATCTAGCAACATTACATGTATTGATTAATTTCTTTTAACATTCTTAATTTCTATAAAAAACTTCCCTTTTATTATTACAATCCATCTCTACTTTATTTTATTTTTAATCACTTTATCTTCATTTCCTCATCTGTAAACATATATTCTCTCCCATTTTCCATATTATTAATTTTGTTCTCCATGGATCAAATTCATTCTCTTTTCTTATTTTTGTTCCAGATGTAATATATCAAATCTTTTCTTTTGAGACTGTGCTTAATCCTTCTTCTATTCCTGCACCAGTACTTAAGTTATTATTATTTCAACTGTAGGAGTTCCATTGTAGATTTCTTTTCTTTTCACCATAATCAAACCGCCTACAAACAGGAAAAAAAATTCCTCCTCCACAAAATTCAGTAATGTTTATCTATAGTAGTCAGAGTTTCCCATAACAAAGGGAGGTTACAAAGTTCCTTTTTACGCCAGATGTTGTCTCTCTGTAATCCATATTTCCATTAGTCATGCATGACTCCATTTTATTTACTGTTATATAACCATCCAATCCATTTCTTCTTCTTTTAATTAAAAAAAAATTATCAGTCTTTTTCCTTTTTAAAATCCAATTCAATTTTTTTTAGTATTTAGTCTCTAACCATATTTCCAGATTAGTTTCCTTTGTTCTGATCCAAAATTAAATGTTACTCAGGTATTTGTCTCTTTAAAGTTGTAGTTTTAAAATTTTTTCCAAAGCCTCTTTGTTATATAGCCACTGTTTTAAGCTAGGGGTCTTCTAATTATTATTAATGCTCCAAATGTTATTGCAAACCTGGGCTGTTGTCACTCACCCAGCTTCAAAGAGCTCCGTCTTTCTCCACTTTCCTCCAGCACTTTTCTTGCTCAGTTGTCCCAGCTTCGTGGCAGCCGCCATGGCTGCCACCCCGCCGCCGACTCACAAAGGGTTCCATCTGACCTCCGAGGAACTTGCCTGTTTCTCTTGGTCATCCGAGGTGCCCCTCCTCTTCCCCCGTCCCTGCAAGACGGGTTCGGTCCAAAGACCCATCGGCGGTGGTTCGGCAACCGGGGTTTTCACGGGATTCATCAGAGCCCGCTATTTCCCCAACTGTCTCGCCATGACATCAAACCGGAAGTCTCCAGGCAGTAGACAGTCTTGTCTTGTCCCCTTCTAGATATCACCTGGTTTAGTTAGAGCACCGTTAACCGTTATTTGAGTCTTCTGAAACATATATAACAACTTAATTTGATAATTTATTTAGTGCTAAAGTCAGTATCTCTCAGGACTTTAAATTTATTTATTTATTAATATTTCATATGTTTAACCACCCATTTTTGTCAGATTGCCAAATTGTTTCCTCTGCATCTAGGAATATTAACCCAACTTGTTTTTCTACATTAAATTGTGGTAAATATTATTTTATATCCAAAACAGCTCTGACATTGTCTTTTGTCTTTTAGATAAGATTATACACTGATTTTTCATAATTAAACTTTTGTAATTTGTTTTATAATCACAAGCAATTTTAATATCATCTCAGCCGCCCTGAGTCTTCAGAGAGGGGTGGCATATAAATTGAATTAATTAAATTAAATCTCCAATTTAGGATTCAGTTTATTTATTTATTTATTTGTCAACAAGTACAAGGAAACAAGTAACAGTATAGACATAGACATGGACAAATGAAAAAAATTGGCACAAATAAAAGGATATAAATCCTTTTCCTTTTGGGGTGAAGTACCACCAGTACGCTGATGACACCCAGCTGTACATCTCCACCCCGGACCACCCCAACGATGCCCTTGAAGTGGTGTCCTGGTGCCTGGAGGCTGTGCGGATCTGGATGGGGAGAAATAGGCTCAGGCTCAACCCACCCAAGACCGAGTGGCTGTGGTTTCCAACGTCCCGATATAGTCAGTTGGCGCCATCACTGACTATTGGGGGCGAATCATTGGCCCCCATGGAGAGGGTTCGCAACTTGGGCGTCCTCCTGGATTCACGGCTCTCTTTAGAAGAGCATTTGATGACCATGACCGGGAGGATTTTTTATCAGGTTCGCCTGATTCGCCAGTTGCGTCCCTTTCTGGACGGTCACTCATGCCTTCGTCACCTCCCACCTGGACTATTGTAATGCTCTCTACATGGGGCTCCCCTTGTGGAGCACGCGGAGGCTCCAACTGGTGCAGAGTGCGGCTGCGCAGGTGGTAATGGGAGCGACATGGCGTTCCCATGTAACAACTCTCCTGCACGAGCTGCACTGGCTCCCGGTGGTCTTCCGGGTGTGCTTCAAGGTTTTGGTTACCACCTTTAGAGCATTCCATGACTTAGGACCTGGTTATTTACGGGACCGCCTACTACCACCAATACCCTCCCACCGGCCGGTATGCTCTCATAGAGAGGGGCTACTCCGGGTGCCGTCGGCCAAACAATGTTGACTGGTGGCCCCCAGGGGGAGAGCCTTCTCTGTGGGGGCACCTACTATCTGGAACGAGCTCCCCCCAGAGATACGGAGGATCCCGGATCTGCGCACCTTCCGCCACACTCTTAAGACCTTTTTATTCCACCAGGCAGACCTGGCCTAATCTTTTCCTGCTTTTTAATTATGCAAATTTTAATTGGTTTTTTAAATGATTGGGGTGTTTTAATTTGTCTGGGTGAAATTGTTTAATTCGATTTTACTTTGTTTTTAAAATTTTGTATCTATGTGTTTTTACTGTTTGGCTGTTCACCGCCCTGAGTCCTTCGGGAGTAGGGCGGTATATAAATCAAATAAATAATAATTAAAAAATAATAATAATAAATAGTCAAAACATAGCCATAAATACATAGAATGATTACCTATCAATGGGGACAGTAGGACAGGGATGGTAGGCACACTGGTGCGCTTATGCAGTTCTATGATTCTCTAGATATGGAGTGCTAACAGAAAACAAAACCACAAACAGGCCCAACTCTTAACATTAGATGGGATTCAAGGGTACTGATTACTTAATAGGCATTAGAACACGGTGTTGGAAGAAATATCCATCTGGGTTCAGTTCCAAGTGGGGGAAAAACCCTGGATTGATGGAAGTTGCTCGGAAAGAAAGTTTATTGATGAACAGGATCACATGGCTTGAGTACCTGAGCAGAAAAGGGCAGAGATGCTGAGAGTGACTTGGTTTTATGCCCTCTGTTGGGCCCCACCTTAGAGTTTCCTGTTCCTGTACAAGAAATGTATCCCATTGGCTGTAAGACTCCCAGGGGGATGGGTTTTTTTTAGCAAAGTTTGTAGGTTTGCTGGGTGATGTAATCTTCCCAGGTGCCATGCAGTGGTGGGTTCCTCCCGGTTCCCAATCTATTCGCTGCCTCCTGAGTCCCAGATGATCGGCTAGAAGGAAAAGAACTGTTTAAACTCTTGCCGCGGGGCTTCAAAGGGCCACCCTATAGCTGATCAATGTTAAAAGGCAGTGTGGGGTAGACCAGTGCCTCCAAAAACAAATGGGTAGACCAGAACACTCCAAGAACAAATGGGTAGACCGGTACAGCTCTGCAAGCAGTTAAAAGCCTGGTAAACCAGTATCTCTGCTAAATCCTAAAGAATTGTCACATGACCATAAAACCACGCCCATAAAATAAGCCACGCCCACAGAACCAGTAGTAAAAAAATTTAGAACCCACCCCTGGTGCCATGTGATGAGTTTCTGTTGCTAGATGGGTCCTATTATTTCCTGGCCTTTTGTGTTGCAGATGAGCTGGCTCAGGTCTTAATGCCCATTGACAAAGGTGGGGGGGGGCTGAGATTCTGCTTCCTTTTAGGGAAAATATTCTGCCCTAAATTTTAGGAAATATTTCCTAAAATATTTCATTTGTCTAGGAGAGGGGTGGGGGCTAACTTCCTACAACGGCACTAGAGTTAGGTGTCACCAACCTAGAATGTCACATAACTGTAGCTGACATTGTCTCCACTGTTCTCTGGAGACAAGATCCCACACTGAAGGACAGCAGAAGTCATTATCTGGATATTGAACTATCTTCCTCCAGCATCACTTTCTGGACATGTCCGGACAGGAAGGACCACAACCATTACAGAGCACTGCCCCTTGTGATTCTTCACTAAGATACTAAGATTTTGCAGCTGTCCCTTTACATCATGGCGCCCTGGAAGAATTTCGAGATCCCAAGAGGAGAAGTTTCTTCTCACTATAATTTTCACAATTCTGGTCTTTGAGGGCTCTTCTGCTACTTCTTGCCTTTGATGTAGACATCAGATTGAAGAAAGATGAAACAGTTCTTGCATCAGAAAAGGATAAATGCCACAAGTCATGCTCTCTGTGGCACAAGTTTTGGGACAGGCAGAGATTGTGCTCTTGAATGTATCTTTCTCTCCTTTCCAAGTGAAGATCGGTTTGTCTTTGCCTGAATCAGGAAAGTGAGAACGCTTTGGCTTCTTATTCTTCTTGTTGTTCATGTTTAGAAACAGGAAGGGGATTGATTCAGCCCTATAAATTATGGCTCCTCTGCTTCTGATGCTGCTGGTCTTTCAGGCAGGTCCTGAGAAGCTTAGAATGAAATGCCCGCTGAATTTTGAGAACCCAGATGGGGAAACACCATGGAACTATTACACACCAGGAGACCATTTCTTTGGTATAGTCACCACTGAAACAACCTCATCACCTAGAATGTTGCCTTTCAACATGGCTCCTTCAAGTCAGTCTCGCTCGTAAGTTATTCGGCACGATGGAGTTGTGTTCCCTCCATTTGCAGTTCTAGCACTCTTCTTTTTATTTCACTTACTCCTTATTGCTGTTGCAGGACCTGTCTAAATTCTTGAATCATTCTGATTTTCATGGCTTTCCTCTTTTGTCTTCTATTGTGGAAGAGACTCAAATGAGGCAAATCAAACCTGAAACGTCCAGATTATTTGTCCATTCACATTCAATACTGACTTCACCACTTGAATACTAAGTTTAAAGCAGTGACCGAAAGGGTTGCAAATTCTTCTACCCACCTCATTTTCATATTTATATAACCATTCATTGATACAGCATTCAATGTCTGATCCTTAGGGGAAATAGACGATGAATTCTTTTTACTGTTCCTTTTCTGGATCAATAGAATAGAATAGAATAGAATAGAATAGAATAGAATAGAATAGAATAGAATAGAATAGAATAGAATAGAATAGAATAGAATAGAATTTTTTATTGGCCAAGTGTGACTGGACACACAAGGAATTTGTCTTGGTGCATATGCTCTCAGTGTACGTAAAAAAAAAGATACGTTCATCAAGAATCATAACATACAACACTTAATGATAGCCATAGGTTACAAATAAGCAATCAGGAAACAATATCAATATAAATCGTAAGGATACCAGCAACAAGGTTATAGTCATACAGTCATAAGTGAATGAAGCCTCCTCTTCATTATATGATGGTCCCACTTCAATGATTGCATGATTTTGAATACAAGTTACTGGACAGATGAATATTAGGATTGGTAGAAATAACGGTGCATTTGTGATTCTTAACCGTGGCTGAGGACTGTCTCCATCTCAATGCTCATTAAAATTATGTGCTGATGGGAGGCTATCCTTTGGCTTCGGCTTTGGATCTGAAATGGCATAAAGATAGCGTAGGCTTGTGGAAACAAAGAGGATTAAATTGAAAAATAATTTTGTTATTTCTGTTGATGATGACGGTAATAACATGAACATTTTTTTTTTACAGTAGGACAAATTATTTTAAGCAGCTAATCCTGACTTTTGCCATTCAAGTGGTCAACAACAACCCCCAGTTTCTGCACAATCTCACACTTGGCTACAACATCCACAACAACTATGCCAACACTCTTGCCACTTCAGAAGCCTTGCTGGACCTGCTCTCTACTGAACAAGCCAATGTTCCCAACTACAGCTGTGGAAGGAAGGACAACCTTCTGGCTGTTGTAAACGCAGCTAAGAGGGAAACCTCCATTCAGATGTCAACATTAGTAGGCACCTACAAAGTCCCGCAGGTTTGTGTGTGTGTTTCTCTATCTGGTAAAGTGAATGGGGAGGTGGTGGGTGAGTGATAGATTCTGTCTTCATTTTGTCTATTCAAAATTTAGAGCTGCTTTTCACCATGGCCTTTATTCGTGTAATGGCTATGGATTGAGGTACACTGTGAGGAGGGGTCTATAGACTTATGATACCATTTCAGAGGTGGGTTTCAGCAAGTTCTGATCAGTTCTGGATAACCAGTAGCGAAAATTTTGAGTGGATTGGAGAACCGGTAGTAAGAATTCGGACTGGCCACGCCCCCATCTATTCTCTGCCTCCCAAGTCCCAGCTGATCAGGAGGAAATGGAGATTTTGCAGTAACCTTCCCCTGGAGTGGGGTGGGAATGGAGATTTTACAGTATCCTTCCACTGCCACGCCCACCAAGGCACGCCCACAAAACCGTTAGTAAAAAATTTTGAAACGCACCACTGTACCATTCCCATTGCTTTGGGGGCTTCTGCTGCCCACTTGCGAAGGTCAGGAAAGCTCTGGGTTCTATCAAAGGGTCTTCTGACTGATAGTTGGTCTTCATGGATGTGTTTTGCTAGTCTTTTGCCTGTTTGTGCTACATAGTGGCTGTTCCAGTCCTTAGATTGTATGTTGTAGATGACTCCTGTTTTTTTCTTCTGGGGCTGCTGCATCTTTTGGTTTACTTAGGATATTTTGCAGGTCTTAACTTGGTTTGTGTGCTACAGTGATGCCATGTGGCTTAATAGGTTTGGGGGGTTTCTGAGATATTTTGATGTACGGTGTTATGGAATGATGAGACCAAACAACATTCCTGGTCAGCCAGAGACAGTTTATTGCGCAGTTTCAGAATCAGATTTGTATCTGCAATTCTGAGCCAAGAAGAGCTCTGATACAATTGCTTTTATACTTTAACATGACAAAGGAGTTGATGTGAGCACAGCAGCTTTCCATATATGGTTAACATAGATTTGTTAGGTGATGATTGATACTTTCATCAGTTTTCTATATTACTAAATTCCTACATTAATTTCTAGTACATGAGATCATTTTAGCTAAACATCCTTTATTAATTCTGTGATTGCTGATGCGTAGGTTAATGGCTGCTTTGGTTAATAAGTGACTCTTGCTTCATATGGATTTCCTTGCAACCATGACAGCTTGGTCTCTCAGACGTTATGTATTAACAAAAATGGAATTTAGCTGACTTGGTGAAATCTCTAAACAAGCATATTTCTTTCTTATGATCAGGAGATAAAGAGGGCCCTTCAATGTTCATGTAGCTGACCCTGTATTATCCCCACATTAACGGCAGTCCTATTCTTTTCACCAGCGTGTATTAGTTGTGCCATATTAGGGATTTTTACAGAAAAAAATACGAAAGAAAATAATATTCGATATTACATATTTTAACATCCGCTCATATGGTTTATGCCCAGAATTAGAAAAAAAAATATACCAACAGATGAAGAATTAATAAAAAAAAATCTTGGAATGTGCCAAGATGGATAAATGAACAAAAGAACTTAAAGAAAAGAAGGACACAGAATATTACATGATTTGGCATAAATGGTATAAGTGGTTGGAGGAAAGGAAAAATAAGGAAGAAAATTAAGGGGAAATGATAGAAACGTTAAAAAGTAAAGAAAGAATTTGTTTAAGCATAAAAATTAAGAAATTGTTATGAACGATGAGAAATATATTGTAAATAAAATAAAGGGGACAAGTAGTAAATTGGAATAATACAAAGAGAAATAAGGGGAAATTGTGAATAACAAAGAAAGACCATCACGAAATAGCTGTAAAAAGATTATTCATATACAGTATATGTTGTATGTCCTGTATTGTTATATTATGTTATAAAAATAAAATTTAAAAAAAAACTTGGTTTGAGTGCTACAGTGATGCCATGTGGCTTCATAGGTTTTGGGGGGGGGGTTGTTTCTGAGATATTTTGATGGACGGCAGTCTTATTTCACCAGCGTGTATTAGTTGTGCCATATGAGGTTGGTTCGTCAGGAACTTGTTAATGAAGCTGTATGGATATCCACTTGGTTGGAAGATGCTGTATAGATAATCTGTTTCCTTTTTGTGATCTTCAGGGTTGCTGCAATGTGTTTGGGCTTGTCTAAATAATGTCCAACCAAGGAACCACTAACACCACTTCCACCCATACAAATGGGGCAAGCCCAGCGGTGGGTTTCACATTTGGTTACCATCGGTTCGCCGTGCGTGCACCAGACCTATAGAATAGAGTAGAGTAGAGTAGAGTAGAGTAGAGTAGAGTAGAGTAGAATAGAATAGAATAGAATAGAATAGAATAGAATAGAATAGAATAGAATAGAATAGAATAGAATAGAATAGAATAGAATAGAATAGAATTCTTTATTGGCCAAGTGTGATTGGACATACAAGGAATTTGTCTTGGAGCATACGCTCCAAGAACTCGGAGTTTCCTGGTGCCGGTTGGTGCGAATAAAATGTTGACTCTCCAAGCTGGTATTCCGCTTTTGGTGCTTCAACATTCAATGCCCAGAGGCGGACCGATGGAGCGGAGACCATGTTGAAGAGCAGCAGAAGTCAACAACAACACTGTGTCTTCCTCCAGCATCATTTTCTGGACACGTCCTGACAGGAAAGACCACAACCGATAGAGAACCCTGCACTCAGGGGCGTATCTGTAATTTTTCACTAACATGCTGTACTCTGGCTTCTTTTCTGCAAATGGAGCCAAGGAAGGAGTTCATCATCCCCAGAGGAAAAGTTGCTTCCCACTGTAATTATCACCATCCTGCTCTTTGAGATGTCTTCTACTTCTCCAGTAACTGATGTAAACAGCAGACTGAAGCAACATGGAGGGAGGTTTCCTCAAGGAAAGGATAAAGGCTTTAGGTCACACTCTGTGTTATCTGAATTTTAGGACAGGTAGGGGCTGTGCTGTTAAATGTACCTTTCTCTCTTTTCCAGGTGAAGCTTGGTTTGTCTCTGTTTGAATCAGGAAAGTCACTGGCTTTTATGAGAGGGTTTTTAATTCTTCCTGTTCTTGTTTAGAAACAGGAAAGTAATTGATTCAGCCCTACGAATGATGGATCTCCTGCTTCTGCTTATGATGCTGCTGTTGTCCCAGCCTGTCTCGGGGAAGCTGAGAATGAAATGCCCGCTGAGTTTAGAGCACCAGGGTGCAAAAAAAACATGGAGTTATTACAGACAAGGAGACTATTTCATTAACATAATCATCGGTATATCAAAACTGATGCATATAACGCTGCCTTTCAATGCAAAGCCTTCTAATCAGTTTCACTCGTAAGTCATCCAAGATAATGCAGTTGCATTCCCTCCATTTATAATTTGAGCACTCTCATTTTCTATGCCTTATTCCACTGGCTCCTATATTGCAGCACATGTCCTATCTACTTTCCTGAATCATGTTGATTTCCATCCTTTCTTTGGCTTATTTTGAGGAAAAGACTCAAGTCCAAAGATGGGACAGAAAAAAAGTCCACATTATTTTCCTCTCCCCATTCAGTCTTGAATTCGTGATTTGAATACTGTACTGACTTTTGTTTAAATTAGTGATTATTGTGGTTTCTCCCTGCCAGGCTCATTTCAAATAAAACTACTCATTGATATTTATTCCCGATCCTTATAGAAATACAGGATGACTTATTTTTTTACAATTGGTTTCTGAGTCACTTTTGAAACATCCTCTTCTTTCTATGGTGATTCCACTTTAATCATTCATTTATTTCGAACTTTGGTTAATGGCCAGATGAAAATTAGTATTGTTACAAATAATGGTGCATTTGTGATTCTTAACCCAGAAGGGGGGCTGTATCAATTTCATCTCCCCAACATTCATTAAAATTAAATGGAGATGGGTGAGTATCATTTGTCTCTGGGTTTGGAGTCAGTGTTGGCTTAAGATTCTGTAGGCTTCAAGAGACAAAGTGGATTAGATTGAAAAACAAATATGTTGTTGGTTCTGTTGATGATGATAGAATAGAGTAGAATAAAATAGAGTAGAATAGAATAGAATAGAATAGAATAGAATAGAATAGAATAGAATAGAATAGAATAGAATAGAATAGAATAGAATAGAATAGAATTCTTTATTGGCCAAGTGTGATTGGACACACAAGGAATTTCTCTTTGGTGCATACGCTCTTAGTGTACATAAAAAAAAGATATGTTCATCAAGAATCATAACGTACAATACAATAATAGTCATAGGGTACAAATAAGCAATCAAATCATATTAGGAAACAGCCAATATAAATCGTAAGGATACCAGCAACCAGGTTACAGTCATACAGTCATAAGTGGGAGGAGATGGGTGATAGGAATGATGAGAAGATTAATAGTAATGCAGACTTAGCGAATAGCAGTGTTGAGGGAATTATTTGTTTAGGAGAGTGATGGCGTTTGGGAAAAAAACTGTTCTTGTGTCTAGTTGTTCTGTTGTGCAGTGCTCTAAAGGGTTGTTTTGAGTGTAGGAGTTGAAACAGTTAATGTCCAGGATGTGAGTGTTCTGTAACTTTTTTCACAGCCCTCTTTTTGACTCGTGCAGTATACAGGTCCTCAATGGAAGGCAGGTTGGTAGCCCTGGTTTTTTCTGCAGTTCTAATTATCCTCTGAAGTCTGAGTCTGTATCATTGGGTTCCAGAACCAAACCAGACAGTTATAGAGGTGCAGATGACAAACTCAATAATTCCTTTCTAGAACTCGATCAGCAGCTCCTTGGGCAGTTTGAGCTTTTTTTTTTTTTTTGATGACATTTTCATTGTTGGGTGTCCATAGCAATAGCACGTAGACTTATATACCACATCACAGTGCTTTACAGCCCTTTCTAAGTGGTTTACAGAGTTGGCAGATTGCCCCCAATAATCTGGCTCCTCATTTTACCAACCTTGGAAGGATGGATAATAATGTGATCATTTTTACAGGAGTTTATCTATTGCTCATTCAGAAGTACAATGTTTCATTTTCACTAGTCAAGCAAAGATATATTTAAAAATATAAAATATATTTTAAGATTGATGATGGTGGTGGTGATAATGATAAAATGAACATTTTTTACACTAGAACATCCTCTGATCAGTCTAGAATCCTACGTCATATTTTTGCTATTCAAATGGTCAGTAAGAATTCCCCAATCCTGCACAATCTCACACTTGGCTACAACATCCATGACAACTATTTCAGCACTCTTGGCACATCAGATGCCTTGCTGGACATCCTCTCTACAGGAGAAGCCAATGTTCCCAACTACAGCTGTGGCAGGAAGGACAACCATTTGGCTCTTTTTGATCGAACTGACAGTGAGAACTCCATCCACATATCAACATTAATAGCCCCCTACAAAATCCCACAGGTTTGTATGTGTGCCTCTCTATCTAGTAAATTGGGTGGATTGGTAGGATGGGTAAGCAATAAATCCAACTATATCTCCTCTGTGGAATTCAATCAATCAATCAGAATAGAGCTGGAAGGGATCTGGGAGATCTGCTATTCCAATCCCCTTCTCAAGCAGGAGACCCTACACCATTTCAGACGACTGGCTGTCCAGTCTCTTTTTTAAAAAAGTGAGATTTTTAAGATTTCCAGAAGCATCCACAACTTCTGAAAGCAGTTCCGTTGGTTAATTGTTTTCACTGTTAGGAAGTTTCTCCTAAATTCCAGGTTGCTTCTCTCTTTGATTAGTTTCTATCTATTGTTTCTTGCCTTGCCTTCTGGTGCTTGGAAAGTAAGTTGGATCCCTCTTCTTTGTAGCAACTTCTCAAATACTGGAACACTGCTATCATGTCAGCCCTACTCCTTCTTTTCTCTAGACTAGCCATAGCCAAGTTCTGCCACCGTTCATAAAAATTTCTGTTTTAGTCTCAGTCATCTGAGTTGCTCTTCTCTGCATTTTTTCCAGTCTCAACATCTTTTCTGTAACACGGTGACCAAAACTGGATGCAGTATTCTAGGTGTGGTCTTACTAAGGATTTGTAAGACCTTACCAATACATGAATTCAAAAGCTGTTTTTCTCCATGGTCTCTCAAGGTGTGTTGTCTAGGGATGGGACTGGTAGTGTTTTTGTGTGTGTGAGTAGCACCCAAACAGCCATATAATTTCATGACAACATCCCCATTGCTTTGAGGGCTTCTCCTGCACACTTGTGAAGGTGAGGAGTTGCTTTGTGTCCAATCAAAGGGTCTTCTGTAGAAAAGGAAGCACTGATGGAAAGCTTTCATTTTCTTTGTCAGCTTAGCCAAAATAATATTTTCAATGATGTATACATTCCTGATTTGCAAAAAGAATCCCAATGGCTTATATTACCTAAAGCTTATAAGAAATATATGTTTTTGGACTTACACTGACCACTCCCATTAATTAATCCAATTCATTTAAAAAGTACAAGCATATTAATCAATATGTCAACTATTTTTTACCCTAATCAGTCCATGATCAAATTCAACACAAAGGACCTGAAGAGCAACAAAGCTCCTGGAAAGGATTTTTAATTGGCTGAACGATTCAAGAAATATCCCAATCTGTGGGACCTGAAATTTGCAGGTTCTTCTCCACAAATAAATAATAGATTCGTCTAATAGATATTATGGCTAAAAACAATATCTTGTTCCTCTTGAATAAAGTTCAGAGTGGAAAGTTGAAGGAGAACAAAGAATAAGAAGGATTTAGACACAGATAATCCATTGTTGACAATTGCTTTGTCATGTACTGTGTAATCAGAGGTGGCATTCAGCCGGTTCGGACTGGTTCAGTTGAACCAATAGTGGAAATCATGAGTGGGCCTGCCCTGGCTGTATGAAGTCCTATTTAGGCATGTTTGTGAGGCCATGTGCATGTGCTGACGTGGCATGTGCGCTCATATTTGTGAACCGGTAGGGAAAGTACCACCCCTGCGTGTAATCACACAATATGTCAGTCAGGGGAAATAAAGGTTCGTTGTCTTCATAAATCTTATTAATACTTATTAATAAAGCAAGCTGAAAAGTTATGGTTTTTAGAAATTGACATCAGTTGGTTCAGTTGGATTTATTGAAAGCCAATAACTGACCCCCAAATACAGCATTCTTCATATTTTTTCCCAGATTTGTTCAATTGCTTCAGAAGCTCTGAATGATAAAAGACAATTCCCTTATTTCTACCAGATGCTCCCCAAATTAGCGATTTTCAACCCAGGAATTGTCCAACTGCTCCTCCATTTTGGATGGTCTTTGATTGGTCTCTTTGCTTCAGACACAGAGGATGGAGTGAACTTCATGAGGACTATGACACCTCTGCTTGTCAGGAATGGGATTTGTATTGTTATATCACAACTTTTTTCAACCCCTGCACGTACAGCAGCCCTCAGGGATGCCATCTCCAAGTGGAAACAAGTCAATGTCTTTGTTCACTTTGCAGAATATTTTTCGCTTTCAGACAGAATTTTTATGTTCCATTCAACACTTCAAGGTTTGCCAGAACCCATTGAAGGAAAAGTCTGGCTATATGCAGGCTATGGGGAAATGCAAATAGGAAGACACACATTTCTCAAATATGTCCATAGTGTTTGGTACTACAGTTTTCAGTGGAAAAAAATGCCAAATGATGGTTCCTTTGAACCAGATTTCTTTCTTGAACCACAGTTCACCAATCAGTCTTTTCGGTGTTCTTTTTCAAAAGACAACATTTCTGTCAAAGGCCGGACAAGATGCACTCAGACATCCCCACTGAACACCAAAGTGGAAAGGAACAGGATGTGGAACCTGTATAATCGATATGTTTATGCTACGATGAATATTATGGCCCATGCCTTGAATGCTGCTTATTCCTCCATATTCAAGAGGAGAAGGAAAGAGGGAGAAGAGAGGCTGGGGACTCGAAGGCTGAAGCCATGGCAGGTATGGAGTCCCGACAAAGATAGATGAAACTTATTTTCTTTGGAGAAGGAATACAAAGGAGAAAGGGAACCATTTCAACCGTTTTGTACTTCAAAAGGCCAACACATTTGACCAACCCAATCACTTGTGGATAATTTTCCAAAGAGCGGGTACCATGACATATACATTTTGATATTAAGACAGTGTTAATTTTACAAAGTATGTATGCATTTTTAAATAAATTCCTGTCCTTATGAATTTGCGATTAGCATTTTGGAATTTTATGTTCATAAATTTGAAGGAGTCCCTGAGGCCATCTAGTACAACCCCTCCTGCCTGCCAAAATTCCAGTTAAAGCTTCTTTAAGTAATGGCTGCTGGATCTTTGCATTAAGCAATCAGTGAAGAGGAAACTTGAGCTTCTCCGGTTCACTAGATCAGCTCTAAAATTGTTCCTCCTTTTAGGATGTTTTTCACCTCATTCAGCCAGAATCTCTTCTCTTGTGACTGAGCTCATTTTTTCCATGTCCAACACTCTGAGACAGGGCTGTCAAACTCAAGGCCTGTGGGCCAGATCTGGCCTGTGGGCTGTTTAGATCTGGCCTGTGAGGCTGCCCTGGAAAAAGTGAAGGACCGGCCGGCGGTACCTCTACCAGAGAAAATGGAGCTTGGGAGGGCTGTACTTATGGGCTCCATTTTGGGCCGCAATGGCCTCCTACAGCCCTCTGTCATCTCTCTTTTTGGATCCCCCCAGCCCTGCCCAGGCCGCCACAGGTGCCCCCAACACAAGTTACATCAAGCTGGCCATGCCCATCCATGCCACACCCACCCCACCCTTGTTCACCCAGCCCCTCGACGTAAAACACTATCCTGATGCAGCCCTCCATGAAATGGAGTTTGTCACCTCTGCTCTGAAATAACAATAAACATCTGTTATTTTTCCTTTGAGGAAAGGAAATGCCCTGGAGTTTGATTTGTCAGGGATGCGTTACTTGGAACCTGACATGTAGCATCTGTCAGCTATTGGAAGAGTGCTGTATTCTCCTTATTCCAACCAAAAGATTTTGTCCATTGTAAAAGAATCTGGGAATCTGCTTCCAGATTCCTTCTGATTTTCATCCCCAAAGACCAACATGACTTCTCTCCTTGTTGCCTTTCCTCCAGGCTAAGACCAGCTCCTTTGATCTCTTCCTTGATTTCATTGCCCATCTCTAAAGCTGATCCAGTTAGTTGTACAATGTCTTCTTAAAGGGGGTGCCTGCAAGGGGATCTTGTACTTTAGTCAATTTCTCTCCAAACCTGCACATTTACTTCTAAGATTTTTATGGATGCATTTGCCTTCTTTCCATGAGCATCACATGGCCAACTCACATTTGGTTTGCAATCTACTATTTTGAGATCATTTCCACAAATATTCTTATCAAGTGTAGTTAGACAGAGATGTGGACATGGACATAGAATTATAGAGTTGAAAGGGACCTTGGAGGTCTTCTAGTCCAACCCCCTACTCAAGCAGGAGACTCTATACCATTTCAGACATATGGTTTTCCAGTCTCTTTTTGGAAGCCATCAGTGATGGAGCACGTACAACTTTTGAAGGCTATTCCAGACTAGTATTTCTGCTTTTAACATTCCTGGATAATTTTGTTCTAGTTCCATTCATTTTTGAAGAAGAATGAGTTTTCCAATCTTTCCCACATGAAAATATACTTGGACCAAAATGGTGATGTGGCAGCAGATCTGGACATCGTAAGCTTGATAGTTCTCTCCAGGGAGGATCCCATTAAAGAGCAACTAGGGGTTTTTGAAAGACAGAGACTTACTATCGATCAAGATGCTATTTCACAACTAAAGTTGCTCAACAAGGTGAATTAAATATTGGTGTCTTTTCTCTGGTTTCCAAAGCCTTAGGGCACATTCCAAGTAGCTAAGCGTATTCACTAAATAGGCTTCAGTGAAAATTGAATTTGGGGAGTAGAATCCTTCTAATTTTTAAAAAATGTTTTAGGAGGCATCAATATCATTGGCAAGGTGTCCTTTAGATGCCGTGATATGAAACATGGTTTAAAATTGATTCATCTATGTCCAACTTGGGATGCTGGGTGATGATGGCTCTTTTGTGTCCCTTGTGCAAACTAGTATCTGTATAAAACCGCTGAAAGGGGACATCAAGTGCTGGGGATTTTGGTGCTCATAGCACCAACTTGTCTTGTTTCCTTGCTTAAAATTAGCAAAATAGAATGCAAGTCTTTTGGCCACTACCCATGTTCCTGGTGGAGTGAAAGAGGCAAGGATAACTCCAATCAAGACTGGATGCAGTTCCTGTTGATACCATTGGGAATTCAGATTCAGCTTGCCATGGTTGGGCAAGCTTATCTTCTTAAACAGACCATATATGTCAGAATTCTCCATACTTGTCTTTCATGCCATGGGGACAGACGAATAGGCCTTCTGCTCCTGAGGAGAAGGTCCAAGGCTTTCAGTTCACATGATATCCTAATGACGGTTTTGATGTGCCCTGACCCAGAAAACTGAAGCACTGAAACATGACTTGATCGAAAGAAAAACCCTTCTTCATATTGGAAGAAATGAGGGACAAATTGGTGTGTATGTGGAAGGGAGTTACTTAGATTGCCTCTTTAGCTTATAACCTCATAAGGAACATCCTTGAATGCAGTTGTTTATTTTGATTATTAGCTACCTTAAGTCTCTCTGGGAAAAAGGAGTCTCCAAATGTAACCAATAATCAATATAGCTCTGTATTTTCATGCCAGTTGGTGTTACCTAAAGGTGGTTTTTCAACAGAAATGAACTTTTTTTGGATAACTAGCTTGACCTTAGAACAGGGGTGTCAAACTCAAGGCCCGGGGTCTGGATCTGGTCTATGGGGTGCTTTCATCTGTCACACGGGCCCACCCTGGAAACCGTGAAGGACTGGCCCAGCGCAAAGCCCTCGTGATCTCCATTTTCACTGGAAATGGGCTGCAGGAGGCTGTGGCAGCCGCAAACGGAGCCTGGATGGGCTACGTGCGGCGGCCGCCCTGAGCCCTATTTTCTCTGGCAGAGGGCTGAAGGAGGCCATCATGGCTGAAAATGGAACCTCAATGAGTGACGTTGAGGTGGCCATGACTCCTGGCATGTCACTCCATGTCACTCATTGTGTTTGTCCCCCAAGATCAAACACAACCCTAATGCATCCCTGAGTGAAATAGAGTTTGACACCCCTGCCTTAGAAACATCTCTTTCTGACACAGGGCTCCTACCCATGTCCCATGTGATGCAGCAAATAAATGCATGACTTACCCTTTTTAAAGGCAGCTCATCTCCATCTCATCTCTCTACAGTTCTAAAACCTAGGCAGTCGGTTTAGTCTTAGTTCACCAGCATAGTGGCCATATAAAATTAGCAAATAAATATACAAAATAAATAGCAATAGCACTTAGACTTATATACTGCTCCATAGTACTTTACCGGCCTTTCTAAGCAGTTTACAGAGTCAACATTGCCCCCAACAATCTCGCCCTTATTTTACCTATCTCGGAAAGCTGGAAAGCTGAGTTAACCTTGAGATAGTGAGGATCAAACTCCTGGCAGTGGACAGAGTCAGCCTGCAATTCTGCCTTCTAATCACTGCACCAAATCCAACCCTAATCTGTAACAAAGTTTTCCTTTATATCTTAAATGGAAGGTTGTCCTGGTCCATTTACAAATGGGGGTGGGTTTGCAACGATATATGTCTTCTTCTCCTTGTGCCATATCCGTCATCGGATGTTGGTGATCATGTTGGCCAATGTCCGATGACGAATATGGCACAAGAAGAATGATGATACAATGATACACATGTTCTAGAGGAAACCTTCCCAGATCCCATTGGCCAGAAGTTTCTTCATCACATTTTTATTCTGTTTTAATAAATCTAGTAAAAGAAAAAAAATCACAAACCTTTCAGAATAAATTTCAATATGACTAAAGCATCATACTTTAAACTCATGGATACATGAAGAAAGGAGGAATGCATGCTAATTTAACCATATGGAGGAACCACTAATTGTCACTTCATTCTTAAATCTTTTCTCAATTGCTTCTCTCCAGAATTTATTAAATAGAAGGATCCTGTATTACAATGTGATATTCTAGAAGCAAAAGGGAGGAACTAAGTCCATGATAGAGAATCTATCGTGGTAGGCCCATATCGGTGGGCACATGAGCTCAGCTCCGCCAGCTGATTTTTGGGCCTTCTGGGACCACCGGAAATCAGCAAACAGCTGTCTCCAGCCCCTGGAGACAGGGGGTGGGAAGGCTGTTTTCACCCACCCCAAGCTCCTTGAAAGGCTCTGGAGCCTGGGGAGAATAAAAAATGGGCCTACTAGGCCCATCATGCCAAAGGCGGGGGAGTGTGGGGGTTCATGCGCACATGCATCAGGGCAGGGCACATAGAATTATGGGTGTGGGAACGGGCGCGCAAAACCTCCCCACGCCCCCCTCCCAGTTTTGGCACGCTATGGCAAAACAGTTAGCCATCACTGAACTAAGTGAAGAATCTGCTTGTAGTTTGATCCCTTGCAACATTGAGAGTTAGTTAAAAAATTCTTATTTACCTAAGCGAAGAACTTACATAAGCAACTACTTGACTAATATTCATGTCTACCTCCATTTTTCAATAATGGTTATTTCTAACAAACTTCGTTTGGAATTCCTTGTTTTTTCCTTAGTCTCTGCCTCAGTCCAGATGTGTGGAAAATTGTCATCCTGGATTTTTCAAGCGGGCTCGAGAAGGAGAGCCAGTTTGCTGTTATGACTGTGTTCCTTGTCCAGAAGGGACTATCTCCACTCAGGAAGGTGGGTCACACCAGAGGAAATGGTACTAGATTCATCTAGAGCGCTTTGATCAATGTGCATTTTCAAAAAGACACATTGAAGGTTGATAATTTTGTGGTTCTTAATTTTCAAGGTGCCCAATTTCTTCCATAATGGGAGGGATAAGAAAAAGATCTTGAGGGATGAGGTAGGAAGAGATAGAAGGACACAGTGGACTGTATAAGATCACCTTAAAAGAGGGTGAAAATTTGGGTGCATCTTATACACTGAATGTAGCCCTACTGAAAAAAGCCTCTGAAACTTCCATTTGAGAGGCTGAAAAAAAGTCAAGAAAAGGCAAAAAAAAGGAAGGTGCAAAGCTCACAACCAACGAACCTGTTGCTGAAGTTCAACTCTGGGAACAGCTGATTGGAGATATTCTGGGAGGGTGATCCACCTGCCAATCAGCTTTTTTCTTATTTTCCTCCCCAAAAACTAAGGTGTGTCTTATAGTCCAAAAAATATGCTAATCAATTATATTTATTTTGTATGGTGTAAGAGAATACAGCATTATTACATAAAATTAGAAGAAACAGGATATAAAAATGTGTATCAAAATATAAAACACCAGAACAGTGAATTATTTAAAAAATGCAGAATAGAAATGATGGGTACAATTATGCATAAAATTAAATTATGTATGAACAGTTACCAGAGTGACTAATCCTTTGGCTGGATATCTAGACTGTTTAGCCTTTGGGCAACAATGCCCTGTTGTTTAGTTTAGTTTAGTTTATTTAAACTTACATTCCACCCTTCTCCGAAAGGACTCAGGGCGGCTCACAAAGACAAACCAGCAAACAGCAAAATTAGGACTAAAATGCTCAATTAAAATCCCCAAAGGATTAAAGTTAAAAATTCCCATCAGATCAGCAAATTTGTTGGAAAAGCCATGTCTTCAGGTCACCGCGGAAAGAGCGGAGGTCGGGGGCCATCCGGAGCCCTGTGGGTAAACCATTCCAGAGGGTCAGTGCGCCCACAGAGAACGCCCTCATCCTGGGCGCCATCAGCTGACATTGTCTGGCCAATGGCACCCGGATGAGGGCAATCCTATGTGTGCACACTGGGCGGATGGAGGCAGGCAGAAGGTGGTCCTGCAAGTACCCCAGGCCCATGCCATGAAGGGCTTTATAGGTAAGTACCAGCACCTTGAAGCGGATCCGAAGGACCACCGGTAACCAGTGCAGCTCATGCAGGAGAGGTGTAACATGGTAGTAATTAGAAGCCCCTGAAACAACCCACGCAGCCGCATTCTGGACTAGTTGGAGCCTCCGGGTGCACCACAAGGGCAGCCCCATATAGAGGACATTGCAATAATCCAAACGAGAGATGACGAGAGCATGGGTGACTGTACAGAGGGCATCCCTATTTAGGAAAGGGCGCAAGTGGCGCACCAGGCGGACCTGTTGAAAAGCCCCCCTTGTCACGGCTGTCAGATGGTCGACCAAGGACAGCCGTGAATCCAGGAGGACGCCTAGATTGCGAGCCTTTTCAGAGGGAGTGAGAAACTCCCCCCCATCCGAAGTGATGGGGGCGCTAGACCATGAGATGCCGGTATCCACAGCCACTCCATCTTGGAGGGGTTGAGTCTGAGCCTGTTCCTACCCATCCAGACCTGCAATGCCTCCAGGCACTTAGACATCATGGAAAGGGCATCCCTAGGTTGGTCCGGGGTGGAGATGTAAAGCTGGGTATCATCGGTATACTGATGATACCTCACCCCGAAACTACGAATGATCTCACCCAGCGGCTTCATATAGATGTCAAAGAGCAAGGGGGAGAGAACCGACCTCTGAGGCATCCCTCAAGTGAAGGGCCTCGGGGAGGATCTCTGTCCCCCCGCCCAGACAAACTGCATGCAACCTGAGAGGTAGGAGGAGAACCACTGTAAAACAGTGCCCCCTAACCCCAGCCCCACGAGTCGCTGCAGAAGGATACCATGGTCGATGGTATCAAAAGCCACTGAGAGGTCAAGTAGGATCAGGATGGAGGAATAACCCCCATCCCGAGCCCACCAGAGATCATTCACCAGGGCAATCAATGCCATTTCCGTGCTGTGTCCACGCCTGAAACCCGATTGGTACGGGTCTAGATAATCTGTTTCCTCCAGGAATTGTGGGAGTTGGTATGCCACCAGAGACTCAACAACCTTCGCTATAAAGCGAAGGTTGAAGATGGGACAGAAGTTGTTCAAAATGGCCAGATCCAGGGCCGGCTTCTTGAGAAGGGTTCGAACCAGCGCCTCCTTGAGGGTGGCAGGGAAGACCCCATCCCTCAAAGAAGCGTTGACAATCAGTCGGACCCAGCCACCAGTCACATCTCTTTTTGCTGCAACAAGCCAGGATGGACACGGGTCCAACAAACATGTGGAGGCCCCCAATCTACCCATAATCCTGTCCACTTCATCTATGGATACAGGGTGAAAGTCAACCCATATGTTACCTTCAAGACTAGCTCCCATCTCCTCATCAGGTCCTGCCCACTCGGAGTCTAAACCCATCCAGATCTGAGTGATTTTGTCTTGCAGAAATTGAGCAAAATCCTCAGCACTGCCCTGCAGGGGGTTCTCCCTCAGTCCCTGGTTAATAAGAGAGCGGGGTCACTTGAAACAAGGCTGCTGGGTGATTTTCTGCAGACGCAATGTGAGCGGTGAAATAATCACATTTCGCCGCTTCCATCGCCACAAGATAAGACCTAATATAGGTTCTTAACTGTGTTCGATCAGATTCGGAATGGGAAGATCTCCAACAGCCCTCTAGGCATCTCTTCCGATGTTTCATCTCCCTGAGATCCACGGAAAACCATGGAGCCACCCGGGATCCCTGTCGGAGGAGCGGCTGCAAAGGGGCGATTCGATGCAATGCCCCAGTAGCAGCCCGTTCCCAGGAATCCATCAGGGCCTCTGGGGAATTGCGGGATAGATACATGGGAAATGTCCCAAGCTCCATCAGGAACCTATCAGGATCCATCAGGCGCCTGCGGCGGAACCAACAAATTGGTTCTGCCTCCCAGTGGTGGCGTTAGCGGATAGGAAATCTAGCTTAAGGAGGGAATGGTCGGTCCATGACAGGGGTTGAATAGAAAGTTCCCCCCTACCCTGGGCATTTATCCACTGCCCAGAGATAAAAATCAAGTCAAGTGTGTGTCTGCCGTAGTGAGTTGGACCCTGTACAACTTGAGTCAGGTCCATGGCCGTCATGGAGACCATGAACTCCCGAACCAGCTCAGATGTCTCGCCAGCTGATGGGAGATTAAAATCCCCCACAACCATCAGGTTGGGGAGCTCAACCGTCAGTTCGGCTAAGACCTCGAGCAGTGCGGGTAGGGCTGAGGATACGCAGCTGGGAGACAAGTACATAAGCAATAGACCCAACTGTACTCCAGGGTTCCATTTCAACAATAGGGATTCACACCTATCTGAGGGATAGTGACCTCCCTAGGTCTATGACTTTCTCTAATAACAACCGCCACCCCCCCACCCCTTCCATGGAGTCGCGGCTGGTGTAGTGCATGGAAACCTGGTGGGCATAGATCGGAGAGAGGAACCCCTCCCTCTGGGCCCAACCAGGTCTCCATAACACAAACCAGGTCCGCGCCTCCCTCATCGATGAGATCACGCATGAGGGGGGCCTTATTCACAACGGACCTGGCATTAACATACACCAGCCGGAGTCCAGGGTTCCACACTCACAACCCCCCAGGGGAGCAGGAAGACCTAAGAGGGCCGGAACGCGCCACCATCTGCAAACAGCGGGGCCGAACCCCACTGATGTAACACCCTCTGCTCTCACTACCTCTGCCCATCTCAACCACCATGGTAACAGAATGACCGTCACCCCACCATACCTCGTCTGGCACCACCTCCCTGCCCCCTCTCCCCAGCTGTCCGACAGGCTGAATTGCTGATCTGCACGGACCCCCCAGGTCCATTATTCACAAAATAACCCACCCCTCTCATGGAACCCCCTAAAATTTTAACTAAAAATTTAGACAAAAACCCCCTCAACCTCCTCTTCGCAGCATGCCACCTCTCAGGATTCCAGAACCCATCATCAAGGTAGGCCCTCCATAGTGTGGTGGGCCAGGCCTGCGAGAGGGGGGAGTCTCTCAGCACAAGGAGCTCAGCCGCTGAATACATCCGGTAGCCAGGGGTGGTGGTGACATATGGCCAGGGAGTCAACAATGATAGTCAGAAAGGTCCCGGAGAGAAAAAGAATGCAAACCTTCAAGCGCAGATTAACTGGGCTCCACTGTCCTCTCACGACAATGGGAGGAGTCTCACGCCATTTTGAAGTAACTGGAAAGTGAAATAACCAAAGCCACCCTCTCACGGTGGCTGGCCAAGAATGGAAGTGGCAATGGAAACAGATGGACCATCATATCCGGTGATGAAACAGCAGCAGAGACCCAGCTCCCTCAGTACCTGCATCCATGAGCTAGCATCTCTCCTACGGCAAAGAGACACAGAGTGGAATGCAGAGCCGGGCACGGGATCAGAAAAGTGGTGATACTGAGGAGAGGATAAGATGGATCCAAGAGAGAAACATTTTGGAGCGGGAAGAATCAATCTGGATGGCGAATGACCATGACAAGGCCTGAACCCAGGCTGGGGGGGGTAGAAACAGCATGAGGGCGACAAAGATGGCCACTCCTCAGCAGCCCTCCGCCTCTCCAACCTCCCTCAGATCTTCCAGCGGTCACACCGTTTATGCCCCCTGTCTCCCCCAGGTCTCCACGGGGATCTCCGGTCGGTGCAGGGGCTGGCCCCCCAAGTTGAGCCAGACACCCTGTAGCACCCCAGGCAATTTCAGGATGATAGGCCACCAGCTAATATCTCCCGCCGCCAACAGCTGATGGTCGCCAGGCTGCTGCCGCTCTTCTCGGCGTCGTCCCAGCGGTCGCCATTGCAGCCACCGCTGCTGCCGCGAGCATCCACATTTTTGGAGTTTTGGGGGCTTTGTGTGTGTCACACTATTTGGGATCCGGAGCTGGGGCAGAACATGTCCTCAAGATGGTGTATTTAATGCTGGGATCCAGGGAACCTACTGAGGGGGCATTTTGTAGCAATATGTTACTGTATAAAGTTTGTGGGATGTTCTCACAGTCACAGTTAGTATTATCAACCAGTCCCCATTTGTATTTTGAATATTGGCACCTGCCATGCTTGGTCAGTATCATCTGAAATCCAAAGAAGATCTTTCTTGAAAGGTGAAAAGAGATATAAAAGAAATATTACTTTTTGTTTTCTCAGATACTGAAAAATGCACAAAGTGCCCATATGATCAATATCCAACTGAGAACAGAGTCCAATGTATCCCAAAAAGAATAACCTTCCTGTCCTATGAAGAACATCTGGGCATCATCCTGGTCTCTTTTGCCTTTCTCTTGTTCGTAACCACAGGCATTGTTTTAATCATATTCCTTAAATACCTAGAAACTCCCATTGTCAAAGCCAACAACCGGGACCTCTCCTTCATCCTCCTGGTCTCCCTCCTGCTTTGCTTCTTGTCCTCCTTTTTCTTCATTGGCCGACCAAGAAGAGCCACCTGTCTTCTCCAACAAACGGCATTCAGCATTGTGTTCTCAGTAGCCGTATCTTCTGTGTTGGCCAAAACAATCACAGTGGTATTGGCCTTCCTTGCCACAAAACCAGGGAACAGGGTGAGAAAATGGTTGGGGAAGAGCTTGGCCAACTCCATCATCCTTTCTTGTTCTGCTGGACAAATTATCATATGTGCTACGTGGCTTGGAATCTGTCCCCCATTCCCTGACTCTGATTTGCACACCCAGCCAGGCGAGATCATCCTTTGGTGCAATGAAGGCTCTGTCACCATGTTTTATCTTGTCCTTGGCTATATGTGTTTCCTAGCTATCATTTGCTTCACTGTAGCTTTCCTGGCCAGGAACCTTCCTGGGGCCTTCAATGAGGCCAAGCTGATCACCTTCAGTATGCTGGTTTTCTGCAGCGTCTGGGTCTCCTTCCTGCCCACCTACCTGAGCACTAAAGGAAAGTTCATGGTGGTCGTGCAGATCTTCTCCATCTTGGCCTCCAGTGCTGGGCTTCTGGGCTGCATCTTCTTCCCCAAGTGCTACATTATCATCCTGAGACCAGATCTAAACACTAAGGAGCATCTAATGATAAAAGTGGGGAACTGATTGTGAATTGGTTTCTGTCAAGTATTTGCAAGCCATTGGCACATATATCATACAGACACTAGTGGAGGCAGAAAGTGCCCCCACCCCTATGTGGAGAGGAGGGGCTTACACTGAGTATAAAACCCCCTCTAACCTTTCCACCAAGCTCTCTTTTACGTTTGTTCTCCATGAGACATGATCTTTGATAAGGGTAGTCACACACCCTGTGTGCCCCCTATCCTAATGGATATTAAGACAGCCTTTGTATATAGTTAATATGTTTTGTTATATGAATAAATACATTTATCACATTTATTCATGCATCTGCCTTTGGACTCTTCTATGCTCCTGGGTGTTTCTACGATCCCAATTTCCACAGAATGGTAGCAGAGGGAATGGTAGCAGAACTCCACTCCCAGGAGCTGTTGAAAAGGCGAGATGCCCTCCAAAATAACCTGTGAGAGAAGCTCCCCTGTTGTGACCAGAGGCCTTCAACGGAGGAGAACTTCACAGCAGCCCCAGTCTGAATCAACGATGGAAAACATTGAAGGGGGTTTACATCCAGCTACACCCTGGCAGCCAGAGGCCACCCAGATGCAGCAAGAGATCCCAGGGGCTGAGCCAGGCAATGTTGGAGAAGGCTTCTTCAGCACTGACGAAGAGGGGGCAGAAGGACCAGATGAAAGCCTGGACAGGCAAGTGGCTGAGATGTCAGAAGAGGAGTGCCGAGCAGCGCTCGCCTGCCTCCTGAAGACAAGGGCAGCAGCCAGAGAGAGGCCTGAGGAGGCAGCACCAGAGATGTCTGCCATCCCGGTAAGGACTCCCCTGCCTGATCTCTCCAAGATGGCGCCCGCCGCCAGAGAGACTGCCCCCCCACCCAGTTTCCCACCAAACAAAATGGCCGCCAGGCCACTTCCGGAGGCAACTTCCTCCAAGATGGCTGCTCCCCTGGGCACTTTGCCAGCACCACGAGCCAGGCCATCCCCAGCTCCACAGCCCAGGCCTACAACGCCAGCCAGTCAGTTCAGCATTCCAGCGGCCCAGAGGACCACTCCGAACCCACAATCCCCTTGCCAGGCCCCGCCTGCCATGGCAAACATCAAAGAGGCCATAGAGGCCCTGGTCGCTGCCCTGCAACTTATGGAGCAACCACCCACCAGCCCCCCCAAGGTCCCAGACCCAGCTGCCCACTCAAGGAGGGCCCCAAATCCAACCCCCCACCCCCGGAGGAACCCAGATGGACCTGCAGCCTCCCACCCCCCACTGCAGAGGCGCTCACCATTCACTGAATGCTCCAGGGAGGCCCAGGCTGAGGCCTCCGCACCTTTCCGGCCCTGCTGGGATGATCCGGAGCTGCAATCCTGCTCCCCTGATGGAGAAGAGGAGATCCAGAGACATTTCCAGGCCTATCCAGCCCATGGACCTCATCTGATGGGCCTCCAATCTCCAGAAAGATCTCCAGGCCTTCTTCCCACTCCTCCAAGGCTTCCCCGCCACATCGCTGATGTCCGGGCCTATACTGAGGCTCCAGCCAGACCTGACTTCAGAGCTCAGAGAGGGAGATCGGAGCTCCAACAAGAAAAGGCTTTGGAGCATGCTCCATTTCCTGCACGTGCCCAGTTGCTTCAAACTACAGAAGGACTACAAAAAGGAGCCAGACCTAAGCAATCGATCCCAGGCTTAGGGATCCCAATGCCATTCACAACAGGCTCTTTTCAGCCATTTGAACAACTCCCCATGCAGTTTAATGGCAATAATTTTGTAACTTTGCCAAATAATTTTGAAAAATTACATTTAAGTGGTCAGAATTTTAAAAAATGGTGTAAAGAGATTCAGATAATTCTCTTAAGAGAAAATACTCTGGACATGATCAAAAGACCACCCCCTTTACCTTGGAGCCCTGAAATTGAGTTCCTGCATAAAAGAGCTTACACAACCCTGTTAAGTTCTATAGACACAGCTCTGTATGCCAGTCTTTCAGACGGCCTCACAGCTCAGGAAGTTTGGACTGCCCTATATAATTTGTTCCATAGTGACAATATGGCTGCAACCAGCAGATTGTCAAGAATTTTCCACAACTATAAACTCAAACCTGGTGTCAAAATGGGGGAACATTTGGCAATGCTAAAGCCATGAGGGATGAGCTTATACAGAGGGGGGAGCCTGTTTCTGAATCCACTTTAATTAGTGTGATGTTGAACTCCCTAGACAAATCCTGGAGTCCCTTTATTATTTCTCTAGAAGGGGTTTCTAGGGAACAAAGAAATATAGAATACTTTTCTGGCCGCTTTATTGAGGAAGATTTAAGACGCAGAGATGAGGAACAACAAGAAATGAAGGAGGCATATCACAGGCCTAGGCCTCAGAGGAGGCGCCAGGACACAAGTGAAAGGATTAATACCCTTCCCACCTGCTTTGACTGTGGCATACAAGGTCATTTTAAAAGGGAGTGCCCTCGCTCTAGGGCCAACACGGCTGGACTTAAGCACAGTAAAAATAAAAGAGGCCGTGGAAGAGGGGGAGGTGGTCATAAAGGATACCAATACTGTAGTGTCACTAGTGACAACCACACCTCCCAGATAAAGGATGCTGAGGGGCTGTGGCTTCTTGATTCAGGTGCATCAACGCATATAGCCAACACGAAGCAACGATTTAAGGTTTTACACCCACTCAAGTCCTCAGTAAAAGTTGCCACTGGGGACAAGGCAGAGGTAACTGGGGAAGGTGTGATCAATCTGCCTGGTATAGGAGATGTCACAGGGGCACTGTATGTTCCCTCAATCAAGAACAACCTTTTAAGCATCTTAAAATTGACTGAGGATAAAAATGTAAAACTGGTTTTTGAGAAGGGTGGAGGTTATGTTTCCGAAAATGGGGGTGTTGTTGGCGATATTGTAAAAATCAACAATTTGCCTTATTTTTCCCCAAAAGCACAGGTCAAAAGGCACAAGAAACCTAACAAGAGGGCTCAGGGAGGTAATGCCCAGATAGAGCAGAAAGCTTCTGTGCCAGCCCCCAGGTTGTCCAAACTCAAGGACCCTGGACCTAAAACCAATGAAGCTTTTAAACCAGCTCCTAGGACATCCAAAGCCATTAAGGCTGAGCCCATTAAGGTCACAACTCCTCAGCCAACCCTGAGGAACTCTAAAGTGACCATTAATCCAGTGCCTACTCTCATTACTGAACAGACCAAGGCTTGTAATGGTAAAATACATAAGGTTGACAAAGTATGCATGGGTAAACCTTTACATTTGGATTGTGCTCATATATTACACCGCAGGCTCGGCCATGCCAGCTTCCCGGTTATTAAGAAAATGCAAGATTTTTCTGATGGGCTTAAGATAAAGAATTGTAATACCTATTTGGAATGTGCCATCTGTAAGGCAGCAAAATCTAAAACTGCTGCTATACCTAAGGTCTCTTCCCATCGTGCAAGGTACCCTTATCAGCTGGTACACATGGATTTGGTTGGTCCTTTTAGACCCTCCCTTGGTAGGGGGCGTTACTTTTTAATGGTAGTAGATGATTACTCTCGTTATGACCATGTATTTATTTTAAAGGACAAAACTGAAGTCTTTACCAACTTCAAATATCTTTACAATCAGATCCAAACGCAACACAAGGTGTGCATCGCTCAGGTGCAGAGTGATAGGGGGACTGAGTTTACATCCAAGACTTTCGAAAAGTGGATGAAGGAGAGAGGTATCCTCCATTTTAAATCATCCTCTCGAACTCCGTCCAAGAATGGCATTGTAGAAAGGGGAAATGGCATACGCAGAATGTCATGAACTGCCTACTTGCAGATGCTGACATGAGCCAAGTTTTTTGGGCAGAAGCGGTCAAAATGGCTAATTATCTAGTCAACAGGACGTGGAGTAGTGCCATTAACCAAACCCCATACTTCCTGGTCCATGGAAGGAAACCTAGCCTCTCACACCTGAGAATTTTTGGTTCCTATGCCTGGGTCCATATTCCCAAGCACCTCAGAAGAAAGGGGGGCAAGGCATCAAGGAGGCTCAGATTTATAGGTTATGCAACCGGCAGCAAGGCCTCTAGGTTTGTAGACAAAAATAACCTTGTCATTGTCTCTAGATCAGCTTCCTTTGAGGAGGGGTCAAATTGGTCAAAAATTCATTCCAATGAACCCGGTTATTCCCCTATTAGAAGCGACACTGAACAACCAGCACCACCTGAAGAGGATGAACCAACAAACTCCAAACAACTGGCCAGCGAAGATCCGGATGGTGATGAATCCCTACCTGACTCTGACGATTCAGACAAGGAATCCCTGGGTGACTTCACACCTCCTGCCTCACCTAAACGACCATATCTTCGCAGCGCCTGGGACAGAGGCCCGCCCCATTTTGATTGGAAAGATACCTCCGGCAGCTCCAATTCTGACACCGATGCTCCGGATGACAATGATGATGGTGAGTGGCAATTTCCCAGACGGTCAAAACGCTCCAATAAAGGGGTGCCACCCAAAAGGTTGGACATTGGCTGTGTTGCCTCGGTCAACAGCGTTACCATGGCCCCTAAAACGTACTCAGATGTCCTCCAGCTTCCCGAGGAAGAACAGCACAGGTGGAGGGTGGCAATGGAGCGGGAAATGGACAGTCTCAAAAAATTGAAAGTCTTCATCCCCATGGAAGTCCCCAAAAAGAGGAAAGCAATTGGCACCCATTGGGTCTACAAGGTCAAGCCAATGCCCAACAACAAACTCCTCTATAAGGCCCGGCTGGTAGCACAAGGCTACGCACAGCGCTACTTGCAGGACTTTGATGAAACATACTCTCCCACCGTGAGAGCGGAAAGTGTGAGGGCTGCTTTGGTCACCACAGCAGCACATGGGGAACACATTTTTCAATTTGGTGTGCAAACTGCTTATTTACACGCACATCTAAAACAAGAAATTTACGTCAGAGGTGCCCCCGGATTTCAACGGCAGGAAGGCCACACCTGGCTTCTGAAGAAAAGTTTGTACGGCCTCAAACAATCAGGCAGACTGTGGTACAAATGCCTGACTAAAACTCTCAAGTCACTGGGTTTCCATCCATCTCCAGCTGATAAATGTACCTTCACAAGGGATACCAAAGGGGGGCTGGAGAAAGTCCTAGTGTATGTCGATGATCTTTTATATATAGGGCCTGACAAGGGGGGAAGTATTATATTTGCCAGGACCCTACAAAAAAAGTTCACTCTAAAGTCTTTAGGATATGTGGACAAGTACCTAGGCATACAAATCATCACTACACCAAAAGGTTTTGCTCTCTCCCAAAAGGAAAAGATAGAGGAACTCTTGGTGAAATGTAAAATGGAAGATAGCAAGCCAACGGCTATCCCAATGCAGACCGACTATTATGGATTGGCACACAAGGATAGCCCAGGGTTCCAAAATAATACTCTATTTAGGTCAGTGATCGGCTCATTACTATATATAAGTAACTGGAGCCGTCCAGATATTGCCCTGGCCGTAAACCTGCTATCTAGACAAGTGGAACATCCTACCCAGTTCCACTGGTTGGCCATTAAAAAGCTATTAAGGTATCTGAAGACCACAGCAGATTACGTGCTTCGCTTGGAACCTGAGAATAGAGACAAGGCCCAATTAAAATGCTTTGCGGATGCGGACTGGGCCGGAGATACCAAGACACGTAGGAGTACTTCGGGCTTCTTGGTACTATTAAATGAGGCACCCATCCATTGGCATGTGGGGCAACAGAAATTTGTTTCGTGCTCCACCGCTGAGGCCGAATATGCATGCTTATCAGAGGCAGGGAACGATCTGATATGGTTTGATGCCTTAATTTCTAGCATCTGGACACCACCGACTTTGCCCATCCAAATTATAGAAGACAACACCGGGGCCATAGGCATTGCCAAAGCCTATGCGGTGGGAAAAAGGTCCAGACATATTGATATCCGCTATCAAAATGTTAGGCAACTAGTAGAGATGGGGTTTATATCTTTATCACATTGTCAGACCAAATATCAAACAGCTGATATTTTCACAAAACCTTTACCAGCAGATAGGCACAAAGATCTGTGTAAAAAGTTATGTCTCACAGGGTAAAATCTGTTGTGCATTGCATTTGTATGTTTGCATGCCATTGGCTCGCAAGGAGGGGAACTGTCAAGTATTTGCAAGCCATTGGCACATATATCATACAGACACTAGTGGAGGCAGAAA
Organism: Pituophis catenifer annectens; assembly: GCF_029215685.1. Lineage (NCBI taxonomy): Eukaryota > Metazoa > Chordata > Lepidosauria > Squamata > Colubridae > Pituophis > Pituophis catenifer. The sequence goes on along the minus strand of NW_027256882.1, from coordinate 9,224,758 downwards.
GTGCCCCCACCCCTATGTGGAGAGGAGGGGCTTACACTGAGTATAAAACCCCCTCTAACCTTTCCACCAAGCTCTCTTTTATGTTTGTTCTCCATGAGACATGATCTTTGATAAGGGTAGTCACACACCCTGTGTGCCCCCTATCCTAATGGATATTAAGACAGCCTTTGTATATAGTTAATATGTTTTGTTATATGAATAAATACATTTATCACATTTATTCATGCATCTGCCTTTGGACTCTTCTATGCTCCTGGGTGTTTCTACGATCCCAATTTCCACAGTTTCATAGGCTTATAACTGTTGGTAGTGAAATACTGGTAGAAGGACTCTTTGCCTACTATTGAAGAGTGGATACTGAAAGTAAAGAATTTGGCAGAAATGGCGAAAATTTCAGTGTATTTGAAGGACTATACACAAGAAAGATACGTATTGGAATGGAATAGGTGGATTGATTATATTCAAAATAAGTATCAGACAAGTAAATATCAAATAGCTTATGAATGAATGCTAAGTACTAGAAGTATTATGTTATCTATAGTGGAGTTAAGGCTTCAGGGAGGGAATCTAGTAGTCTAAGGATAGATAGTTTAATTTAGCTTATGATTGTTAATTGAAATAACTTGTATTTTGCTCTGGGAAGTCTGGGGGGGGAGAGTGGGTTGAGGGGAGGGAAAGGGTGGGAGGAATATTGGGGGAATTTTTTTTTCTTTTTGTAAAACTTTTCAATAATAAAAAAAAGAAAATCCTCCTCCACAAGTTCTCACATCTATGATCTGGTGAAGTTCACAATTTTCCAAAACAAAGAACTCATCAGAACCTGCTATTTCCCCGACTGTCTCGCTGCGACGCGAAACCGGAAGGCTCTAAGCACCCACAACTTCTGAAGGCAAGCTGTTCCACTGATTAATTGTCCTCACTGTTAGGAACTTTCTGCTTAATTCCAGGTTGCTTCTCTCCTTGATTAGTTTCCACCCATTGTTTCTTGACTTGACTTTTGATGTTTTGGAAAATAAGTGGACCCTCTCATCTTTGTGGTAGTCCCCCAAATACTGAAAGATTGCTATCATGTTTCCTCTAGTCCTTCTTTATCCTAAACAGTCTCAGAGATCTGGAGTTCAAAAAGCCCCAACACCATAGAGTGCATCCACACAAAAAGAAGAAGGGAAATCATGTCTCTTCAAACCAGGGGTGGACCTCAAAAATTTTATCAAGCGGTTCTCTGCTTTGTTGCTGAGTGGGCATGGCCATGGTATGCATGGCCTAGTAGGCCTCCTGCACCATGGCTGGAGGGGGTGTTTTTGCCCTCCCTGGGCTCTGGAGGCTTTTCTCGGGCCTCCAGGAGGGCGAAAACAGCCTCCCCTGGTCTCGAGGCCCTCTGGAGGCTAGAAATGGGTCCGTTTCCAGCCTCCCCAAAATTCTGGTAGGCCCATTTGTAGGCCCAAGTATGTGCCCTACACTTACCTGCATCCAAAATGGGCTGTGCGGGGACTCCTGGGAGGGGTGGGGTGGGCTGGACTGGCCAGGTGTGGGATTTGGGGGTTCTCTGAACTGCACAGAATCATGGCTAGAGGTTCTCCTAAACCCCTGAGAACCCCCACCAGACCACCCCTGCTTCAAACCAGTTTTTTGGTGGGCATGGCAACGAATTGATGTCAAGAAAAAAAATCTATTCGCCCTTAATTTTTCTCCAAGGGATGAAATGCTACTGGTTCCCTCCGAATCTGGTGAACCAGTAGTGATAAAAATTACCGGTTCGGGTGAACCACTAGTAAAAAAGTGCTTGAAAAAGTAAAAAAAAAAAAAGTTGGCCATGCCCACTCAGTCACATAACCCCCCACCAAGCCTTGCCAAAAAGCCACTTGCATAGAACTGGAAGCAAAAAAAATTTACATTTCACCACTGCTTTCTCCATATTAAAATTTAAAAACATTCCATGTTTTCAACCTAGAGTGGCACAAAACTCCATAGCTCTGGGTGACCTTACCCAGCAGCCCCTGGAGAAAAGAAACCATGTCGAAGAGCAGCAGAAGTCAACAACAACACTGTGTCTTCCTCCACCATCATTTTCTGGATGGGTCCTGACAGGAAAGACCACAACCGATAGAGAACCCTGTCCTCAGGGGCGTATCTGTAACTTTTCACTAACATGCTGTACTCTGGCTTCTTTTCTGCAAATGGAGCCAAGGAAGGAGTTCATCATCCCCAGAGGAAAAGTTGCTTCCCACTGTAATTATCACCATCCTGCTCTTTGAGATGTCTTCTACTTCTCCAGTAACTGATGTAAACAGCAGACTGAAGCAACATGGAGGGAGGTTTCCTCAAGGAAAGGATAAAGGTTTTAGATCACACTCTGTGTTATCTGAATTTTAGGACAGGTAGGGGCTGTGCTGTTAAATGTACCTTTCTCTCTTTTCCAGGTGAAGCTTGGTTTGTCTCTGTTTGAATCAGGAAAGTCACTGGCTTTTATGAGAGGGCTTTTAATTCTTCCTGTTCTTGTTTAGAAACAGGAAAGTAATTGATTCAGCCCTACGAATGATGGACCTTCTGCTTCTGCTTTTGATGCTGCTGTTGTCCCAGTCTGTCTCGGGGAAGCTGAGAATGAAATGCCTGCTGAGTTTAGAGCACCAGGGTACAAAAAAACCATGGAGTTATTATAGACCAGGAGACCATTTCATTAACATAATCATCGGTACATCAAAACTGGTGCATATAATGCTTCCTTTCAATGCAGAGCCTTCTAATCAGTTTCACTTGTAAGTCATCCAGGATAATGCAGTTGCATTCCCTCCATTTATAATTCAAACACTCTCATTTTGTTCTCCTTATTCCACTGGCTCCTATATTGCAGCACATGTCCTATCTACTTTCCTGAATCATGTTGATTTCCATGCTTTCTTTGTCTTATTTTGAGGAAAAGACTCAAGTCCAAAGATGGGACAGCAAAAAAGTCCACATTATTTTCCTCTCCCCATTCAGTCTTCAATTTGTGATTTGAATACTGTACTGACTTTTGTTTAAATTAGTGATTATTGTGGTTTTCCCCTGCCTGGTTCATTTCAAATACAACTACTCATTGATATTTACTTCTTGATCCTTAGAGAAATACAGGATAACTTATTTTTTACAATTGGTTTCTGAGTCACTTTTGAAACATCCTCTTCCTTCTATGGTGATTCCACTTTAATCATTCATTTATTTCTGACCTTGGTTACTGGCCAGATGAAAATTAGTATTGTTACAAATAATGGTGCATTTGTGATTCTTAACCCAGGAGGGGGGCTGTATCAATTCCATCTCCCCAACATTCATTAAAATTAAATGGAGATGGGTGAGTATCATTTGTATCTGGGTTTGGAGTCAGTGTTGGCTTAAGATTCTGTAGGCTTCAAGAGACAAAACGGATTAGATTGAAAAACAAATATGTTGTTGGTTCTGTTGATGATGATAGAATAGAGTAGAGTAGAGTAGGGTAGAGTAGAGTAGAGTAGAGTAGAGTAGAGTAGAATAGAATAGAATAGAATAGAATAGAATAGAATAGAATAGAATAGAATAGAATAGAATAGAATAGAATAGAATTCTTTATTGGCCAAGTGTCACTGGACACACAAGGAATTTCTCTTTGGTGCATACGCTCTAAGTTTACAGAAAAAAAAAGAGATATGTTCATCAAGAATCATAACGTTCAATACAATAATAGTCATAGGGTACAAATAAGCAATCAAATCATATTAGGAAACAGCTAATATAAATCGTAAGGATACCAGCAACCAGGTTACAGTCATACAGTCATAAGTGGGAGGAGATGGGTGATAGGAATGATGAGAAGATTAATAGTAATGCAGACTTAGCGAATAGCAGTGTTGAGGGAATTATTTGTTTAGCAGAGTGATGGCGTTTGGGAAAAAAACTGTTCTTGTGTCTAGTTGTTCTGTTGTGCAGTGCTCTAAAGGGTTGTTTTGAGTGTAGGAGTTGAAACAGTTAATGTCCAGGATGTGAGTGTTCTGTAACTTTTTTCACAGCCCTCTTTTTGACTCGTGCAGTATACAGGTCCTCAATGGGAGGCAGGTTGGTAGCCATGGTTTTTTCTGCAGTTCTAATTATCCTCTGAAGTCTGAGTCTGTCTTGTTGGGTTGCAGAACCAAACCAGACAGTTATAGAGGTGCAGGTGACAGACTCAATAATTCCTTTGTAGAACTGTATCAGCAGCTCCTTGGGCAGTTTGAGCTTTCTGAGTTAGCAGAGAAAGAACATTCTCTGTTGTGGTTTTTTGATGACATTTTTATTGTTGGGTGTCCATAGCAATAGCACATAGACTTATAAACCACTTCACAGTGCTTTACAGCCCCTTCTAAGCGGTTTACAGAGTTGGCATATTGTCCCCAACAATCTGGCTCCTCATTTTACTTACCTTGGAAGGATGGATAATAATGTGATCATTTTTTACAGGAGTTTATCTATTGCTCATTCAGAAGTGCAGTGCTTCATTTTCACTAGTCAACCAAAGATATATTTAAAAATATAAAATATATTTTAAGATTGATGATGGTGGTGGTGATGATGATAAAATGAACATCTTTTCCACTAGAATATCCTCTGATCAGTCTACAATGATACGCCATATTTTCGCTATTCAAATGGTCAGTAAAAATTCCCCGCTCCTGCACAATCTCACACTTGGCTACAACATCCATGACAACTATTTCAGCTCTCTTGGCACATCAGATGCCTTGCTGGACATCCTCTCTACAGGAGAAGCCAATGTTCCCAACTACAGCTGTGGCAGGAAGGACAACCCTTTGGCTCTTTTTGATTCAACTGACAGAGAGAACTCCATCCAGATATCAACATTAATAGCCCCCTACAAAATCCCACAGGTTTGTATGTCTACCTCTCTATCTAGTAAATTGGGTGGATTGGCAAGATGGGTAAGCAATAAATCCAACTATATCTCCTCTGTGGAATTCAATCAATCAATCAGAATAGAGCTGGTAGGGATCTCCTAGTCCAATCCCCTTCTCAAGCAGGAGACCCTACACCATTTAAGACTGGCTGTCCAGTCTCTTTTTTAAAATCTCCAGTGAGATTTTTAAGATTTCCAGAAGCATGTACAACTTCTGAAAGCAGTTCAATTGATTAGTTTCTATCTATTGTTTCTTGTCTTGCCTTCTGGCACTTTGGAAAATAAGTTGGACCCCTCTTCTTTGTAGCAACTTCTCAAATACTGGAACACTGTTATCATTTCAGCCCTACTCCTTCTTTTCTCTAGTCTAGTCATACCCAAGTCCTGCAACCGTTCATAAAACCGTAAGTTTTAGTCTCCAGGGCTTTAATCATCTAAGTTGCTCTTCTTTGCATCTTTTCTAAAGACTCAACATCTTTTTTGTAACATGGTGACCAAAACTGGATGCTGTGTGTGTGTGTGTGTGTGTGTGTGTGTGTGTGTGTGTGTGTGTGTAGCACCCAAGCAGCCATATAATTTCATGACAACATCCCCATTGCTTTGGGGGCTTCTCCTGCACACTTGTGAAGGTGAGGAGGGGCTTTGTGTCCAATCAAAGGGTCTTCTGTAGAAAAGGAAGCACTGATGGAAAGCTTTCGTTTTCTTTATCAGCTTAGCCAAAATAATATTTTCAATGATGTATACATTCCTGATTTGCTAAAAGAATCCCAATGGCTTATATTACCTAAAGCTTATAAGAAATATATGTTTTTGGACTTACACTGATCACTCCCATTAATTAATCCAATTCATTTAAAAAGTACAAGCATATTAATCAATATGTCAACTATTTTTTACCCTAATCAGTCCATGATCAAATTCAATACAAAGTACCAGAAGAGCAACAAAGCTCCTGGAAATGATTTTTTATTGGCTGAACGATTCAAGAAATATCCCAATCTGTGGGACCTGCAATTTGCAGGTTCTTCTCCACAAATAAATAATAGATTCGTCTAATAGATATTATGGCTAAAAACAATAATTGAAATTATTCAATATCTTGAATAAAGTTTAGAGTGGAAAGATGAAGGAGAACAAAGAATAAGAAGGATTTAGGCACAGATAATCCATTGTTTACAATTGGTTTGTCATGTACTGTGTAATCAGAGGTAGTATTCAGCCGATTCGGACTGGTTCGGGTGAACCAGTAGTGGAAATCACGGGTGGGCCCTCCCTGGCTGTATGAAGTCCTATTTAGGCATGTTTTTGAGGCCGTGTGCATGTGCTGACGTGGCATGTGCACTCATATTTGCGAACCGGTTAGGGAAAGTACCACCCCTGCGTGTAATCACAGAATATGTCAGTCAGGAGAAATAAAGGTTTGTTGTCTCCAAAAATCTTATTAATACTTATTAATAAAGCAAGCTGAAAAGTTATGGTTTTTAGAAATTGACATCAGTTGATTGAGTTGGATTTATTGAAAGCCAATAACTGACCTCCAAAAACAGCATTCTTCATATTTTTTCCCAGATCTGTTCAATTGCTTCAGAAGCTCTGAATGATAAAAGACAATTCCCTTTTTTCTACCAGATGCTCCCCAAATTAGCGATTATTAAGCCAGGAATTGTCCAACTGCTCCTCCATTTTGGATGGTCTTTGATTGGTCTCTTTGCTTCAGACACAGAGGATGGAGTGAACTTCATGACGACTTTGACACCTCTGCTTGTCAGGAATGGGATTTGTATTGTTATATCACAACTTTTATCAACCCCTGCACATACAGCAGCCCTCAGGGATGCCATCTCCAAGTGGAAACAAGTCAATGTCTTTGTTCACTTTGCAGAATATTTTTCGCTTTCAGACAGAATTCTTCTTTTCCATTCAACACTTCAAGGTTTGCCAGAACCCATTGAAGGAAAAGTCTGGCTATATGCAGGCTATGGGGGAATTCAAATAGGAAGCCACACATTTCTCAAATATGTCCATAGTGTTTGGTACTACAATTTTCAGTGGAAAAAAATACCAAATGATGGTTCCTTCGAATCAGATTTCTTTCTGGAACCACAGTTCACAAATCAGTCTTTTCGGTGTTCTTTTTCAAAAGACAACATTTCTGTCAAAGGCCGGAAAAGATGCACTCAGACATCCCCACTGAACACCAAAGTGGAAAGGAACAGGATGTGGAACCAGTATAACCGATATGTTTATGCTATGATGAATATTATGGCCCATGCCTTGAATGCTGCTTATTCCTCCATATTCAAGAGGAGAAGGAAAGAGGGAGAAGAGAGGCTGGGGACTCGAAGTCTGAAGCCATGGCAGGTATGGGGTCCCGACAAAAATCCATGAAACTTATTTTCTTTGGAGAAGGAATACAAAGGAGGCAGGGAACCTGTTGCATATCCAGGAAGTTGCAGAGTTCTGATTGGCTGTTATGATTCCGTTGTTCTTATTGGTGTTATGTTGATAGCTCTACTATAATAGGAGCTGTCAAGCGCGGGATGTTGATTCTGAGGTAATTGCCTGTTGTCAGAATAAAGTTGCAGTTAATTCGGAACCGTTTCCGGCCTGTCAATTAGCCGTCTGGGATGAAATAGTGGCGACGAGGACGGTCGGAACCCTGGGGAGTAAGACAGTGAGTGATCCCGTTCAATTCCTCACCAGCCGGCAGAGTGAGCAGGCAGATTGCAGAGCACGGGGAGAGGCAAATGGCGGCCTCACACCATTTCGCTCCATTCAATCCAGCAACGGAGTCTTGGGAGGCGTTTGTAGCCCAATTTGACTGCGTCCTGATCGCAATGACTACCGTGACTTATTGAGTGAAAGGAAACGAGCATACTTTCTGAGCTTCTGCGGGCCGGAAATGTTTGTGATGGCAATGACTCTCATGGCCCCACAGACTGTGCATGCGGGGACCTGGGAGGATTTCATGTCTATGTTAAAAAAACATTATGCCCCCGCCCCCTCCTGGATTGCCCGCCATCAGCATTTTTATCATCGGGACCAGGCTGAGGGGGAGTCCATTAGCCAGTATGTTGCGGCCCTGTGTAAAGCGGCTAGGCATTGCCAATTCGTGGACTTAGATGATTACCTGTTGGATCGTTTGGTTAGTGGCGTGAGGGACGAGAATCTGAAGAGACACTTAATTGCCAAGCCAGAGCTGTCATTCCAGGAAGCTCTGGATGAAGCGTGTGCCGCTGAATTGGCCTCTCTCTCGTTGGCGGATTTGTCCAGGGGTCAGTCTCAAACTATGAGCAGAAGTGAGCCAGGGCACTACAACGAGGCAGAATCATGTGATGACGATTTTCCTGGGCCAGACAACGAGGTGGATCGGATCAAAGAAGCGCAGCACCCCATGAAACAGGCACCAGGGGACTGCCAGAGCTGCAGGGGTCATCACCTCAGATCTGAGTGCCGTTTCAAAGGACGCCACCGGTGTGGGCGTCTAGGCCACATCGCACGGGTCTGCAGGTCACAGAAACCGGCGGAGATGCCGCAACACCCCAAGGGGGATAGACGGGGCCCTCGCAAATGGGGGGCATGTCAAAATGAGACCATAGGCTGGGGGCATGAGCCTCGGGGGGGGGGGGTTAATTGGGTGCAGCCAGGAGTTGCTATTCGCCCTAAAATTAACTTGTCTGTGAATATTGAGGGCTGTCCATGCCTTATGGAAGTGGACACTGGATCGGCCAAATCTATCGGGTCATGGAGCACGATAAAACGGCTGGTGCCTCATATTGCTAAACGCTGCTTGGATCCCTGTCACCTGCAACTAAGAGACTATCAGGGCAATGAAATAGCCATAGTGGGGTGTGGACAGTTCCGAGTTCAATTTAAAGATTTTGCTGGTCGCCTACCACTGGTCGTAGTAGAAGCCCCATTGCCGAGTTTATTAGGATTGAATTGGTTCCAGGCACTGGGGCTCCAGATCCAAGGGGTGAATGCTATACATCCATCTGACTTAGATACGCTTGTGCAGGAATTTCCTACAGTTTTCGATGGCAAGTTAGGATGCTATAAGGGCACCCCTGTCTCATTTAGTCTGGATCCATGAATTCCCCCCCACCGGCTGAAACCTCGCTGGGTTCCTTTTGCGTTGCGGGCGAGGGTGGATGCAGAATTAGATAAATTGATTGCACAAAGAGTGCTGGAGCCTGTAGAGTTTGCCAGGTGGGAGACACCTATAGTAACACCTATTAAGCAGGATGGCTCGGTCCGCATCTGTGCAGACTACCGGGCGACATTGAATAAGGTGCTCCAGGGTCACACTTATCCAGTACCTGTGGTGCAGCATTTGCTGCACTCCCTGGGCCAGGGGTTGGTTTTTGCCAAGCTTGACCTAGCCCAGGCTTACCAACAGTTAAAAGTCGATGACCAGACAGCTGAAGCACAGACAATTGTGACCCACCAGGGGGCGTTCCGGTGTCGCCGCTTGCAGTTTGGGGTTAGTGTTGCCCTGGGGATTTTCCAGAGCACGATGGAACGGATGCTGCTGGGAATCCCCGGGGTCATCCCTTATTTTGATGACATGTTAGTTGCGGCAACTAGCACGCCTCAGTTAATGGATAGATTGCAACAGGTTCTCCGGAAATTCAGAGACACCGGTCTCAAAGTCAACAAGTCCAAATGTCAAGTAGCGGTGCGGCAGGTGGAATTCTTGGGATTCCAAATAGATAGTTCTGGAATTCACCCAACGGTGGCTAAGACAGCAGCTATTACGAATGCTCCAACCCCTAGTTGCAAAGCTGACCTACAATCCTTCCTCGGTCTGTTAAATTTTTATGCTGTTTTTATTCCGCATAAAGCGACAATCGCAGAGCCACTCCACCGCCTGTTAGACCGGAAGGCAAGTTGGAAATGGGGTGCCAAGGAAGCCGTCGCATTCCGGGCTGTGAAGTGCCTCCTGGTATCTAATGCAGTACTCACACAGTTCTCTGCCCACCTTCCATTGACACTAGCCTGCGACGCATCCCAGTATGGGGTGGGGGCGGTGTTAAGCCACAAGTTGCCATCGGGCCAGGAACTGCCCATTGCATATTTCTCTAAAACCTTAGCCCCAGCTGAGCGGAATTACTCTCAGTTGGATAAAGAAGCCCTCGCGTTGGTAGCCGGGGTTAGACGTTTCCACCACTACCTATATGGCCAGCCTTTTGTCTTGTATACTGATCATAAACCCCTTTTGGGCATTCTGGCAGGTGACCGGCAAGCACCGCAGATCTTATCTCCCCAAATGACTCACTACTCTGTCTTCTTGGCTTCGTACTCGTACTCGTTGGTTCACCGCCCTGGCAAGGACATTGCACACGCAGATGCCTTGAACCATTGCCCCGTCCCGGACCTCCTTTCGGATCCCCTTCCTGTTTCCACTGTTCTCCTAATTGATGAGTCGCCTCTGTTGGTCACCACATCGGAAGTAGCCCGCCTCTCTGGTCTTGGGGTGACCGGGTGGAGGAGTTCCTGAAGGCACAGCATATTACACCTTGCCAATTAACTAATAGGAGCTCCGCCGAGCTTTTGATGGGCCGTAAGCTCCGCACGACCCTGGATAGGTTACACCCCACGTATGAGTATAGCTATCCTTTAGATTCCCAGAGGAGATTTCAACCATTCCTCATAGGAGACCTGGTATACTCCAGGATCTTACAGAGGGCTGCCTTTATGGGTGGTGGGGACAGTAGTAGGGTTAGCGGAGCCACATTCCTACTATATAGAGGTAGAAGAAGGGAAAATGTGGAAGCGTCATAAAGACCAGCTGAGGGCCCGGAAACAGCTATCAGACTACCGGAGCGGCGTGGACGAGCCGAGTATCCGGCAAGACCGAACGGCCGTGGGACCGAGGCACCGAATACCTTCAGAGCACCATTCCCAACACGTAGTGAATCAGGGAGCTTACCTTCACCGGGCAGTAGAGAAGAGTCCAGGGAAGTCGGGTGTGAGGATAGGAGATATCCCGAGGACACTCAGACACAGAAGGAGCACTCAAAAGCGCCACCAAATCTGGTGGAAGGGGTGGTACCCAGGCGATCCGGAAGGATTCGCCGACGGCCAGCATATTTGAGTGATTACGCATACGTTTAATGCCGGCGCATGCTCAAGCTTGGTGGGAAGGAATGTTGCATATCCAGGAAGTTGCAGAGTTCTGATTGGCTGTTATGATGCCGTTGTTCTTATTGGTTGTTACATTGACAGCTCTACTATAATGGGAGCTGTCAAGCGCAGGATGTTGATTCTGAGGTAATTGCCTGTTGTCAGAATAAAGTTGCAGTTAATTCGGTCAATTAGCCATCTGGGATGAAATAGAACCATTTCAACCATTTTGTGCTTCAAAAGGCCAACACGTTTGACCAAGCTAATCACTTGTGGATGATTTTCCAAAGATCGGGTACCGTGTCATATACATTTTGATATTAAGACAGTTTTAATTTTAGAAAATATGTATGCATTTTTAAATAAATTCCTGTCCTTATGAATTTGCGATTAGCATTTTGGAATTTTATGTTCATAAATTTGAAGGAGTCCCTGAGGCCATCTAGTACAACCCCTCCTGCCTGCCAAAATTCCAGTTAAAGCTTCTTTAAGTAATGGCTGCTGGATCTTTGCGTTAAAGCAATCAGTGAAGAGGAAACTTGAGCTTCTCCAGTTCACTAGATCAGCTCTAAAATTGTTCCTCCTTTTAGGATGTTTTTTATCTCATTCAGCCAGAATCTCTTCTCTTGTGACTGAGCTCATTTTTTCCATGTCCAACACTCTGAGACAGGGGTGTCAAACTCAAGGCCTGTGGGCCAGATCTGGCCTGTGGGCTGTTTAGATCTGGCCTGTGAAGCTGCCCTGGAAGGAGTGAAGGACCAGCTGACGGTACATCTACCAGTGAAAATGGAGCTTGGGAGGGCTACACTTCTGGGTTCCATTTTTGGCCGCAATGGCCTCCTACAGCCCTCTGCCACCTCCGTTTTTTGATCCCCCCCAGCCCTATCCAGGCCACCACAGGTGCCCCCAACACAAGTTACATCAAGCTGCCCATGCCCACCCTGGCCACACCTACCCACCCTTGTCCATCCAGTCCCCCGAGGTCAAACACAACCCTGATGCAGCCCTCCATGAAATCGAGATTGACACCCCTGCTCTAGAATAACAGTAAACATCTGTTATTTTTCCTTTGGGGAAAGGAAATGCCCTGGACTTTGATTTGTGAGGGATGTGTTACTTGGAAACTGACATGTAACATCTTTCAGCTATTGGAAGAGTGCCGTATTCCCCTTTCTCCAGCCAAGAGATTTTGTCCATTGTAAAAGGTGCTCCCAGATTCCTTCTGATTTTCATCCCCATAGACCAACATGACTCCTCTCCTTGTTCCCTTTCCTCCAGGCTAAGACCAGCTCCTTTGATCTCTTCCTTGATTTCATTGCCCATCTCTAAAGCTGATCCAGTTAGTTGTACAATGTCTTCTTAAAGGGGGTGCCTGCAAGGGGATCTTGTACTTTAGTCAATTTCTCTCCAAACCTGCACATTTACTTCTAAGATTTTTATGGATGAATTTGCCTTCTTTCCATGAGCATCACACGGCCAACTCACATTTGGTTTGCAATCTACTATTTTGAGATCATTTCCACAAATATTCTTATCAAGTGTAATTAGACAGAGATGTGGACATGGACATAGAATTACAGAGTTGAAAGGGACCTTGGAGGTCTTCTAGTCCAACCCCCTTCTCAAGCAGGAGACTCTATACCATTTCAGACATATGGTTTTCCAGTCTCTTTTTGAAAGCCATCAGTGATGGAGCACGTATAACTTTTGAAGGCTATTCCAAACTAGAATTTCTGCTTTTAACATTCCTGGATATTTTTGTTCTAGTTCCATTCATTTTTGAAGAAGAATGAGTTTTGCAATCTTTCCCACATGAAAATATACTTGGACCAAAATGGTGATGTGGCAGCAGATCTGGACATCGTAAGCTTGATAGTTCTTTCCAGGGAGGATCCCATTAAAGAGCAACTAGGGGTTTTTATAAGACAGAAACTTACTATCGATCAAGATGCTATTTCACAACTAAAGTTGCTCAACAAGGTGAATTAAATATTGGTGTCTTTTCTCTGTTTTCCAAAGCCTTAGGGCACATTTCAAGTAGCTAAGCCTATCACCAAACAGGCTTCAGTGAAAATTGGATTTGGGGAGTAGAATCCTTCTAATTTTTAAAAAATGTTTTAGGAGGCATCAATATCATTGGCAAGGTGTCCTTTAGATGCCGTGATATGAAACATGGTTTAAAATTGATTCATCTATGTCCAACTTGGGATGCTGGGTGATGATGGCTCTTTTGTGTCCCCTGTGCAAACTAGTATCTGTATAAAACTGCTGAAAGTGGACATCAAGTGCTGGGGATTTTGGTGCTCATGGCACCAACTTGTCTTGTTTCCTTGCTTAAAATTAGCAAAATAGAATGCAAGTCTTTTGGCCACTACCCACATTCCTGGTAGAGTGAAAGAGGCAAGGATAACTCCAATCAAGGGTGGATGCAGTTCCTGTTGATACCATTGGGAATTCAGATTTAGCTTGCCATGGTTGGACAAGCTTACCTTCTTAAACAGACCATATATGTCAGAATTTTCCATACTTGTCTTTCATGCCATGGGGACAGACGAATAGGCCTTCTGCTCCTGAGGAGAAGGTCCAAGGCTTTCAGTTCACATGATAACATAATGACTGTTCTGATGTGCCCTGACCCAGAAAAGTAAAGCACTGAAACATGACTTGATCGAAAGAAAAACCCTTCTTCATATTGGAAGAAATGAGGGACAAATTGGTGTGTATGTGCGAGGGAGTTACTTAGATTGGCTCTTTAGCTTATAACCTCATAAGGAACATCCATGAATACAGTTGTTTATTTTGATTATTAGCTACCTTAAGTCTCTCTGGGAAAAAGGAGTCTCCAAATGTAACTAATAATCAATGTAGCTCTGTATTTTCATGCCAGTTGGTGTTACCTAATGGTGGTTTTTCAACAGAAAGGAACTTTTTTTGGATACCTAACTTGACCTTAGAACAGGGGTGTCAAACTCAGGGCCCTGGGTCTGGATCCGGTCCATGGGGTGCTTTCATCTGTCACACAGGCACACCCTGGAAACAGCGAAGGACCCACCCAGCACACAGCCTTCCTGAGCTCCATTTTCACTGGCAAAGGGCTGCAGGAGACTGTCGCAGCTGCAAACAGAGACCAGGTGGGCCATGCACGGCCCCCCTAAGCTCCATTTTTGCTGACAGGAGGCCATTGCAGCAGAAAATGGAGCCAGGGTGGGACACGTTTGGTGGCCTCCCTGAGCTCTGTTTTCTCTGGCAGACGGCTGAAGGAGGCCATCATGGCTGAAAATGGAGCCTCAATGAGTGACATTGAGCTGGCCATACCCCCTGGCCAACTCAATGTCACTCATTGTGTTTGTTCCCTGAGATCAAACACAACCCTGATGCATCCCTCAATGAAATAGAGTTTGACACCCCGGCCTTAGAAACATCTCTTTCTGACACAGGGCTCCTACTCATGTCCCATGTGATGCAGCAAAAAATGAATTACTTAGACTTTTTAAGGGCACCTCTCTCCGTCTCATCTCTCTACAGTTCTAAAAACTAGGCAGTCAGTTTAGTCTTAGTTCACCACCATATAAAATTAGCAAATAAATATACAAATAAATAGCAATACCACTTAGACTTATATACTGCTCCATAGTGCTTTACAGCCCTTTCTAAGCAGTTTACAGAGTCAGCATATTGCCCCCAACAATCTTGTCCTTATTTTACCAATTTCGGAAAGCTGGAAAGCTGAGTTAACCTTGAGATAGTGAGGATCAAACTCCTGGCAGTGGACAGAGTCAGCCTGCAATTCTGCCTTCTAATCAGTGCACCAAATCCAACCCTAATCTGTAACAAAGTTTTCCTTTATATCTTAAATGGAAGGTTGTCCTGGTCCACTTACAAATGGGGGTGGGTTTGCAATGATATATGTCTTCTTCTTGTGCCATATCCGTCATCGCATGTTGGTGATCACGTTGGCCAATGTCCGATGACGATTATGGCACAAGAAGAATGATGATACAATGTTACACGTGGTCTAGAAGAAACCTTCCCAGATCCCATTGACCAGAAGTTTCTTCATCACATTTTTATTTTCTTTCAATAAATCTAGTGAAATAAAAAATTCACAAAGCTTTCAGAATAAATTTCATTCTAAACTTTAATAGGACTAAAGCATCACACTTTAAACTCATGGATACATGAAGAAAGGAGGAATGCATGCTAATATAACCGTATGGAGGAACCACTAATTGTCACTTCATGCTTCAATCTTTTCTCAATTGCTTCTCTCCAGAATTTATTCAATAGAAGGATTCTGTATTACAATGAGATATTCTGGAAGCCAAAGGGAGGAACTAAGTGAAGAATCTGCCGGTAGTTAGATCCCTTGCAACATTGATAGTTAGTTAAAAAATTCTTATTTACCTAAGTGAACTACGTACCCAGACAACTACTTGACTAATATTCATGTCTAACTCCATTTTTCAATGATGGTTATTTCTAACAAACTTCGTTTGGCATTCCTTGTTTTTTCCTTAGTCTCTGCCTCAGTCCAGATGTGTGGAAAATTGTCATCCTGGATTTTTCAAGCAGGCTCGAGAAGGAGAGCCAGTTTGCTGCTATGACTGTGTTCCTTGTCCAGAAGGGACCATCTCCACTCAGGAAGGTGGGTCACACCAGTGGAAAGGGTGCTAGATTCATCTAGAGCATTTTGATCAATGTGCATTTTAAAAAAGACACATCGAAGGTTGATAATTTTGTGGTTTTTAATTTTCAAGATGCTCAATTTCTTCCATAATGGGAGGGATAAGAAAAAGGTCTTGATGAAGTAGGAAGAGATAGAAGGACACGGTGGATTGTGCAAGATCACTTGCACTTGCATTCTCTTTTCTTGTCACTTTGGAACTGTCCACCCATGTTGACCATTCTTAGGAATATCTGCATTCTTTGAAATTGAGAAATCATTTCAGATCAATGGCCTTTGCTCACCCAAACCAAGTTTATGTTACAGCCCAAGAGATATATGAATCAATCAATTCATTAATCAGTCAATCTTTATTAAGATCACGGAACCCCCTAAGCAGAAAGATCTAATTCGGGGAACCATGAAGGGAGAGTGTTTGGGTTCAAGGGATGAGAGAAATCCTATTCTGACCTAGGCTTCGCAAAAGCACGAAGCAAACTCCTCATCCCGATAAAATTCCTTTTATTTAGTTTACAGTGAATTCCTCTCCAGCAAAGTCCAGGGCAACAGTCTTTCAAGAGATTTCACAACTTCAGACCTTTATCAGGCTTGGAAAGCTGCCAGGCCGATATCTTCCAAACACCATTCTGTAGCAGGCAATACTTGGCAAGAAGTCAGGAACAGATCTTCACTCTAATGAATTGAACTAATTGTCTCCTGCAAACTCCCCTCCCTTTTTGCTCCTCTTCATTCCTTATGGGAAGAGCCATTCACCATCCATCTGTGGCTTTACTCCTGAGTCAAACCTTGTTCCTTAGCTGTTCCCTTCTCCTGGCAACTCTGTGCATGCTCACACTGGGAACAGGCTCCGGCTGTTCTTCTGCCCCACTGATGTCTGACTCTGAAGGCAGCTGACAACTGTCAGACGGCTCTGACTCCATCTCTGCCTCTGTTGCAGAGCACTCGTCAGAGCCTTCCTCAGACTCCAGGACTGGCCCATGTTCCTCCTCAACCTACTCACTGTCTGAATCTGCTGCCAGATCCGCTGGCGGGAAACAACAAATACACACAGGAGACTTGCCATAAAGAAGTGGGAGAGGTCATCTGTGTGAAAGAAGGAACATAAATTAAATTGACCATTATTAGGGGTAAAAGCTGCCTCTTTTATTTTTAGTGCTTTAATTTTTCATATTATGGATTAAGAGGTAAAAGACAAATATTCTGTATAGCCCAGTTTAACATTCACAGATTCAGCATAACCACCATCATAGTTTCCTTTGTTGGATTGCTACTGTGACTTCTCTTTTCTTTTTATCTTTCCGATTTTCTTATGAAATTGGAAGTTGAAGTTATGAAATACCAACAATTACAACATCAACAAAAAGGAAATACAGTTGTGTTTCTAAAAGGTGGTGGTGGGGGGGGGAAAGCCTTACTTCCACTATTGGGATTAAAAGGAATCAGATCTAACAGAAAGCAGGGAGAAAAGAAAACCAACTACCATATTTTTCAGAGTATAAGATGCACCTTTTCCCCCCTAAAAGAGGGTGAAAATTTGGGTGCATCTTATACACTGAATGTTGCCCTGCTGAAAAAAGCCTCTGAAACCTCCATTCGAGAGGCTGAAAAAAAGGCCTCTGAAATGAGGGTTTCAGAGGCTGAAAAAAAAAGCTAGGTGCAAAGCTCACAACCAACGAACCTGTTGCTAAAGTTCACTTCTGGGAAAAGCTGATTGGAGGTATTCTAGGAGGGTGATCCTCCCGCCAATCAGCTTTTTTCTTATTTTCCTCCCAAAAACTAAGGTGTGTCTTATACTCCGGCATGTTTTATAGTCCAAAAAATACGCTAATCAATTATATTTATTTATTTATTTTGAAAAATATTTTTTATTTTTTAAAAACATCTTAAACATAAAATACATCTTTTGAGAACGAAGGTTTGGTCCTATCATGAATAGGTACAATTGCTCACACTTCTTTAACAAATTTGATTCCAAGTTTCATCCTTTTACATCTTTTAAGATAAAAGTCAAACCACCAATTCTTATCAAAAATGCTAACATCTTAATCTAAACATTTAGCATTCTATTGTATCACCATAAATCTTAATTCCCAAATAAATACAGCTCCTTTTTATATACAATCTTTAGTTTCCAATAAACACAATTCTAATTTATATCATTTTATAAATCAAAATTCCATATATATTCCTTAGTCTCAAGACTCATTTCATCAAATCTCTATCTTAACCTCTGTTGATTTACATCTAATTTTCTAAGGCTTATCATCAATTACACTTCTCATTTTACATAAAATCATTTCAAAACCAGTTCACATTATTTAATTATCATTCATCATCTTCTTTTTCACCCCAAATGATTACCAACATTTTTATCTTTAGACTGTTTTCCAGCATATTCTCCTCCACGTCTACATCTATTGTTTTGCCTGGTTTCCAGTATATTTTATTTTGGCTGTTTTCCAGCATAATCTCCTCCATTCCTCCCGCTGATTACCAGCATATTCTCCTCCACTCCTAAATCTATTGTTTGGCTGTTTTCCAGCATATTCTCGTCCATGTCTCCCACCTGTTTTTATTTATTTATTTATTTATTTATTTATTTATTTATTTATTTATTTATTTATTTATTTATTTATTTTGATTTATATGCCACCCTTCTCCGGAGACTCAGGGCGGCTTACAATGCATTAAGCAATAGCCTTCATACTTTTGTATATTTACACAAAGTTAGCTTATTGCCCCACAAAATGGGTCCTGTTTAGAATAGAAACATATTACATCAAATATATTCTCCACATATTGTCTCCTGGGCTATAAATTTTTCTTGAATTTATCCCATATACATACGTATTCTTATTTTTCTATAAAAACATCATTTTTATCCACCTTAGTGTCAGTTTTCTATATTTATTACTCTATAAGCACCTTCCACGCTTGGTCAGTATCATCTGAAATCCAAAGAAAATCTTTCTCAAAACGTGAAAAGAGATATAAAAGAAATATTACTTTTTGTTTTCTCAGATACTGAAAAATGCATAAAGTGCCCATATGATCAATATCCAACCGAGAACAGAGTCCAATGTATCCCAAAAAGAATAACCTTCCTCTCCTATGAAGAACTTCTGGGCATCATCCTGGTCTCTTTTGCCTTACTCTTGTTCCTAACCACAGGCCTTGTTTTAATCATATTCATTAAATACCTAGAAACTCCCATTGTCAAAGCCAACAACCGGGACCTCTCCTTCATCCTCCTGGTCTCCCTCCTGCTTTGCTTCTTGTCCTCCTTTTTCTTCATTGGCCGACCAAGAAGAGCCACCTGTCTTCTCCAACAAACGGCATTCAGCATTGTGTTCTCAGTAGCCGTGTCTTCTGTGTTGGCCAAAACAATCACAGTGGTATTGGCCTTCCTTGCCACAAAACCAGGGAACAGGGTGAGAAAATGGTTGGGGAAGAGCTTGGCCAACTCCATCATCCTTTCTTCTTCTGCTGGACAAATTATCATCTGTGCCACGTGGCTTGGAATCTCTCCCCCATTCCCTGACTCTGACCTGCACACCCAGCCAGGAGAGATCATCCTTCGGTGCAATGAAGGCTCTGTCACCATGTTTTATCTTGTCCTTGGCTATATGTGTTTCCTAGCTATCATTTGCTTCACTGTAGCTTTCCTGGCCAGGAACCTTCCTGGGGCCTTCAATGAGGCCAAGCTGATCACCTTCAGTATGCTGGTTTTCTGCAGCGTCTGGGTCTCCTTCCTGCCCACCTACCTGAGCACTAAAGGAAAGTTCATGGTGGTCGTGCAGATCTTCTCCATCTTGGCCTCCAGTGCTGGGCTTCTGGGCTGCATCTTCTTCCCCAAGTGCTACATTATCATCCTGAGACCAGATCTAAACACTAAGGAGCATCTAATGATAAAAGAGGGGAACTGATTGTGAATTGGTTTCATAGGCTTATAACATTTAATTATTCATTGAATTTATTACAGGGTTTCCTTTACATCCATTTGATAATTAAGGTGATTGAATAATGAAAGAATTAAAACTACGAAGTTCAAGACTAGTGAAATTAAAATCCAAGCTAATAATCAAAGATGGGTGCCAGGAACCAGGTTAAGGGGAGAATCACAGTCTCCGTGTGAGGATAAACTCCAGTGATGAAGCACCCAGAACTTCTGAAAGCAAGCTGTTCCCCTAATTAATTGTCCTCACTGTTAGGAATTTTCTGCTTAATTCGAGGTTGCTTCTCTCCTTGATTAGTTTCCACCCATTGTTTCTTGACTTGACTTTTGATGTTTTGGAAAATAAGTTGACCCCCTCCTCTTTGTGGCAGTCCCTCAAATACTGAAAGATTGCTATCATGTTCCCTCTAGTCCTTCTTTTCCATAGACAGCCTTAGAGATCTGGATGTCAAAAAGCCCCATCACCATAGAGTGCATCCACACAACCAGAAGAAGGGAAATCATGTCTCTTCAAACCAGGGGTGGGCTTCAAAAATTTTAGCAAGGGGTTCTCTGCCTGGTTGCTGGGTGGGCGTAGCCATGGTGGGCATGGCCTAGTAGACCTCCTGCACCATGGCTGGGGGGGCGTTTTTGCCCTTTCTGGGCTCTGGAGACTTTTCTTGGGCCTCCAGGAGGGCGAAAACTGCCTCCCCAGGGTCTCGAGGCCCTCTGGAGTCTAGGAACGGGCTCGATTCCAACCTTCCCAAACTTCCGGTAGGCCCATTTTTTGCCTTCCCTGAATCTGTGCCTTACACTTACCTGCATCCAAAACGGGCTGTGTGGGGACTCCTGGGAGGGGTGGGGTGGGCCG
Source organism: Pituophis catenifer annectens (assembly GCF_029215685.1). Lineage (NCBI taxonomy): Eukaryota > Metazoa > Chordata > Lepidosauria > Squamata > Colubridae > Pituophis > Pituophis catenifer. Next base: position 9,204,240 of record NW_027256882.1, on the reverse strand, counting down.
GAGCAGCCAGGTGTGGGATTTGGGGGTTCTTTGAACTGCACAGAATCATAGCTAGAGGTTCTCCCGAACCCCTGCGAACCCCCAGCAAAAACGAAAACGGCCTCCCCAGGCTCTCAAGGCTCTCTGGAGGGCAGAAATGGGTCAGTTTCCAGCCTTCCCTGTTAGGTGTTTTGTGCAAGCCATGTCAGTCTCTTCAAAGGCCACCAGATGGGGGCAAAGAGGAACCTTTGATCCCATTGGTGGGTCAAGGGGCTCCGGCCCCTGCAGCCCCATTGGGGAAAGTTAATGGCCCTCTGGCCCCCGCACACACCTTGTAAGGGAGGGGCCAGGGGCCCCTATAAGAACCCCTGCACAGGGGCTGCTCTCTCCTTTTTTTGCCCCTTTTTACCCTTTCCCTTTTGCCTGCTCTTGTTCTAGTCTCCTATGGGACTGACCCATGGGCTCAATCCAGGCATGGATGCCTCCATGCCTGGGACCTTATTTTACTCCACTTTTACTTCTAAATAAAGACTTAATTTGATTGCATCCTTGTGTGCTGACCTTTTCTTGGAAGCGCCCTCAATGAACCATCATTCTTCGTGAGATCCCTCACAAAGTGGTAGCCGAGGATGGTTTGAGGCAATGTTTCCAAGCCAGCTGAAGCAAGATGCCAGGAGGTTCCAGCAAGAACCCCCAAGAGATGGATGGCAGGACTTCCCCGGTCATGACCAGGAGTCTCCAAGCAACTTTGGCAGCCCTGCATCCAGTCCCTGATGCGAGCTTCGATCCAGAGGAGGGTACAGATGATCTCTATGCCCCCAGAGGACCCAGCGGAATGCAGGGACCCCTTTGCATGCTTCCTTGCAGCTGCAAGCCACATAGGAAGGCATGGAAGGCCAGCAGTCCACCCAGGACTGCCAGGACACCGGGGATGCGGCCAGGGACCAGGCCACCCCCAGCGTAGACCAGCTCACTGGTGAGGAATGCAGAGAGCTGCTACGATCGCTCCTAGCAACCTGAGGGATGCCAGGAGCCCAGCCACATGGGACACCAGCGCAAGGGGCCTCTGGACACTGGGTAAGTCCTTCCCCAGCACCCAGGAGGCTCCCCAACATGGTGGCCCCCAGGCCACCTACTCAAGCGAGGCTTGGTAGGCCTCAGCTAGGCCACGAGGCCAAGCAACGGACGGCAGTCAGCCAGAGCAGCATGCAAACTGCTCGCCCCCCCCCCACAGGCAAGCCTCGAAGTCTGCCCAGCCACTCCTGCTGCAGCGGGCATCAGGGCTGCAATCCAAGTCCTGGTCGCAGCCCTGGAGGTCACTATGACTGTGGCCTCAACCTCGGGGGCAGCCAGCCTCCCTCAACACCCCCAGGGGACCAGCAAGGGGGGGGCATCCAGTCCGGAGCCCCCCAGCCAGGGCCCAGGCCTCCAGAGAGCCCCAGAAGAACCCCTGGGGGCTCCAGCCTTCCCAACACCCCCACCGAGGCAACAGAGGACTCACCTCGATGACTTCAGGAGGCCTCCAGCCGAGCCTCCCACCTCCCAAGATGGATGCCTCCTCCGGAGTCTTCAGGACCAGCGGTGGGCCCCTCCAGGCGATCCTCAGCACTTTTGGGCTTTTCCGGCCCCATCTTGCAGCCTTCGCCCCCTGGTAAGTGTTCCAGTACCAGGGGGGCTTCCAGAAGACTCTTCAGAGCCCCACAGGCCTGGGACCAGGCCTGGCTCTGAAGCACAGAGGGAGAGGTCCGCCCCCGTCGGCTCCTGGGCTGCAATGAGATCTGAGCATGCTCAGCAGTTCGCACATGCTCAGTTGGCTCCACCTGCAAAAGAAAAGAATAATCAGAGAAAAATACCTACACCGGCCAGCAGAGGGATCCCTCTCCCATTTACTTCAATGGAACCAAAGCAAAGATACCTTGGACAGCAAAATATATCAGCATTTTCTGCCCCAGCTGTGTCTGTTCTCCCAAATAATTTCCAGAAGCTACATCTGGGAGGGGATAATTATAATATATGGAATAAAGAGATTCAGGTATGTCTCTTAAAAGAGGGGACCCTAGAAATGGTTTTAGACCCCCCACCTTTCCCTTGGGGACCTCAAGAAGAGTGGTACCACAGGAGACCCTATACCACTCTACTGAGCTCACTGGATACTAAATTGTACCCTAGCATTCCAGATGGGCTCACAGCTGGTGAAATTTGGGGGTTGTTATATAGCCTATTTAATAGTGATAGCTTGGCCTCCACCACAAGACTCACAACAGAGTTCTATAACACCAAGCTAAAATTTGGGGCTAGCATGGCTGAGCACCTGGGAAAATTGAAGGCACTCAGGGCAGAGCTGGTGCTCAGGGACTACCCCGTGACTGAGGCCAACATGATCGCTGTCATTCTGGCATCCCTGGACAAAAGTTGGGGCAATTTTATTGTCTCACTAGAGGGAACCAGAAAGGAAGCCATGACTCTGTCCTACCTCACAGGGAGGCTCAATGAGGAAGACAGGAGGCGTAGAGATGCGGGAGAGTACACCAGAGCCACAACTCATCGCATCAACAGAAGGGACCAGAGTTCAGAACAGGTTAATGTTCTACCCAAGTGTTTCATCTGTGGCTCTGAGGAGCATCTGAAGAAGGACTGCCCCCATTACCAGCAAGGACCTAAGCATGGTTCCAATCAAGGAAGGGGCAGGGGGCAGAGAAGGGGGCCTGGCGGGGGCAAAGGTGGTGCTAAGGGCAATTTTGTGAATTCTAGCTATTTCACCCCCGCCACAAAGGCTGATGGCCCTACTGGCCTCTGGTTACTGGACTCTGGGGCTTCATCTCACATTGCTAACTTGAGGCAAGGCTTTAAGAGGTTAAGGAGAATTAACTCCTCTGTTAAGGTTGCGAATGGTAACAATGCTTTGGTTGTTGGGGAGGGCACTGTCTCTGTACCAGGGCCGGGCAATGTCGAAGGTGTATTGCATGCTCCCTCTATAGCCAATAACCTGTTAAGCATAACCAAGCTATGTGATGATGGCAGGGTGGAGGTATTGTTTTGCAAAGGGGGAGGTCATGTCACTCGAGACAAAAGGGTCATTGGGAATGTTACCATTATAAATGGTTTGCCATATTTCTCCCCCGAGTACCCAGCCACAGGAGACAGCTCACAGGGTGCCACCCCAGAAGGGGCCTGCGCGCAGAGAGAGAGAAAGGCTCCACAGCCAGCTCCCAGGCTGTCAAAGATGCACAAGACTGAGGCAGTTGTGCCCACGCCACCTCAACCAGTACCACGGCCCTCCAAGGCCAATGCGGGCAAGAAACCCGAGCCTCAGCAGGCACCTAAGGCAGGTAAGCCCAAAGAAGGGCCTAAGGTGCCAGCACCGCCCAAGGCAACCAGAGCCAAGGGGGTGTCAGTGGGAAAGCCGCTGCATACTAAATGTGCCCACCTCTTACATCAGAGGTTAGGCCATGCGAGCTTCCCAGTGGTTAAAAAGATGGGGGAATTCGCTGAGGGGATTCATCTCCAGGATTGTGAGGTGTTTCTGGACTGTGCCATCTGTAAGAGGGCAAAGAGGAAGGCCGCCCCAATACCTAAGGTGTCACTGCGTAAAACTCAATACCCTTATCAATTAATACATGTTGATTTGGTTGGGCCATTTACACCGTCCCTAGAAAAAAGGCAGTATTTCCTCACTGCCGTCGATGATTTCTCGAGGTATGGCCATGTGTATACCCTCACATAAAAGTTTGAAGCCTTTGATGCCATAAAATCATTGTACAACTATGTGGAAACTCAGTACAATACAAAGATCGTGCAGCTGCAGAGCGACCGTGGGGCTGAGTTCATGTCCCGAAAATTCCAGGACTGGATAAGGCACAAGGGCATACACCATTTTCATACAGTGCCTTTTACACCTGCGCAGAACGGTGTGTCAGAAAAACGCAATGGCATTCTGCAGACCATGGTGTGCAGCCTGATTGCGGATGCTGGGGTTGCGGAATCGTACTGGGTGGGGCGGTACACTACGCCAACTACACCCTGAACCGCACCTGGAGCAGCGTTGTGAACCAGACTCCATATTTTCTGGTCTACGGTAGGAAGCCAAATTTGGGACACTTGCGTGTGTTTGGCTCCTACACTTGGGTGCACATCCCCAAGCAGCTGTGAAAGAAGGGGAGATCCGTCTCCCAGAGACTGAGGTTCTTGGGCTATGCCCCTGGCTCCAAGACCTACTGATTCCTGGGAGAAGGGGGCAGGATTGTGACCTCCCAATCTGCCTCCTTCGAAGAGGACTCCAATTGGACCCAGATCCACTCAAATGATCTGGGTCCATACATTAACCGGCCCAGCAAAGCTGCACCAACCATGACACCGCCTGAGACAACCACAGACCCTGCCACCGATGAGAGCGAGGAACAAGACGAAGAGGTCAGCCTACCTGGTCCAGATGAGAAGGTTGAGCCGTCCAGTCCTGAGGGGGAAGACACGCTATCTTCACCTGACTCTTCGCCTCCAGCGATGCTCCAGAGGCCCATGATGCCCAACGCCTGGGACCGAGGGCCTCCACATCCCAGTCGTGAACAGCCAGTTGGTGAGGAATCCACAGAGGAAAAGGGTGGTGAGTGGCAGGAGGTCAGAAGGTCAAAGCGGTCCAACAAGGGGGTCCCACCTAAGAGAATTGACATTGGGCATGTCGCATCCATCAACAGCGTCGTGGTCACCCCAAAGACTTTCTCTGACATCCAGGAGCTGCCCGTCGAAGAACAGGAGAAGTGGCAGCGCACGATGGAACAGGAGATGGAGAGCCTGAGAAAACTCAAGGTCTTCACCCCCGGGCAGCCACCCAAGGAGAAGAAGGTCATTGGCACAAGGTGGGTTTTCAAGGCCAAACCACTTGCCAATGGCCGCTATCTGTACAAGGCCCGCTTGGTAGCACAGGGGTTCGCCCAACGCTACATGGAGGACTACATAGAGACCTACTCTTCAACTGTCCGGGCAGAAAGCGTCAAGGCCGCCCTCATAACTGCAGCCACTCTGGGGAAGGAAGTCTACCAATTTGACATCCAGACGGCCTACCTCCATGCCAACTTGGACCGGCAGATCTACATGAGGGCCCTCCTGGTTACCAGCAGGAGGGGGGAAACACATGGCTACTCCAAAAGGGTTTCTATGGCCTCAAGCAGTCGGGGAAACTCTGGTACAACTGCCTCAAAAAGGGTTTAGAGCGAATTGGCTTCAGGGCATCTCAAGCAGATGAGTGCGTTTTTACACGTGACACCAAAGGTGATACAGAATGGGTGTTGGTTTTCATGGATGACCTCCTATACGTAGGGCCTGGCAAGGATAGGTGTGACAAATTTGCCAAGGCCCTGGGGGAAAAATTTATCCTAAAATCCTTGGGGCAGGTTGACAGGTACCTGGGTGTACATATCTTGGCCACTAAGAAGGGATTTGCATTATCCCAGAAAGAAAAAAATTGAGGAATTGTTGGCCAAATGTAAAATGGTGGAGTCTAACCCAACGCGTAGCCCCATGCAAAGTGATTACTATGGCCACAATCACAAAGACAGTCCTGACTTCACAGAGAACAAATTATATAGATCTGTGATTGGCTCCTTGCTATACATTAGCAATTGGAGCAGGCCTGACATAGCTTTAGCTGTAAATCTATTGTCCAGGCATGTGGAAAACCCAAAGGAATTCCACTGGATTGCTGTCAAGAGGGTATTTAGGTATCTCAGGGGCACGGCCGATGCCCTCCTTATGCTGGAACCAGAGAAGGGGAAGCCGGCCCAGGTCTCCGCTTACTCAGACGCAGACTGGGCTGGTGACACCAAGAGTAGACGGAGCACCTCTGGTTTCCTCATACTGCTAAATGGCTGTCCTATCCATTGGCATGTTAGGCAGCAAAAAATTGTTTCTTGCTCCACGGCTGAGGCAGAATATGCCAGCCTATCGGACACTGCAAATGACTTAATTTGGTTCAATGCTCTGGTAACGAGCATCTGGGCACCTCCTACACTGCCCATCAAAATTCAGGAAGATAACACGGCCACAATTGGGATCTCCGGGGCATACGTGGTGGGCTCTAGGTCTCGCCACATAGACATCCGCTACAAGAATGTCAGGCAGCTTGCCAGAATGGGGTTTGTACAAATCAAACATTGTAACACTACCAACCAGTTAGCTGACCTGTTTACAAAACCTGTGCCCATTGACCGACACAACCTTTTGTGTAAGCGTTTGTGTTTGATCCTGTAAACGATGCATCTGTATGTCTATGACACCTGCTCACCCTCTCACACACATTCACCGTCACCTGTCATTGGCTGGCAAGAAGGGGAATTGTTAGGTGTTTTGTGCCAGCCATGGCAGTCTCTTCAAAAGCCACCAGATGGGGGCAAAGAGGCACCTTTGATCCCACTGGTGGGTCAAGGGGCTCCGACCCCTGCAGCCCCATTGGGGAAAGATAATGGCCCTCCGGCCCCCGCACACACCTTGTAAGGGAGGGGCCAGGGGCCCCTATAAGAACCCCTGCACAGGGGCTGCTCTCCCCTTTTTTTGCCCCTTTTTACCCTTTCCCTTTTGCCTGCTCTTGTTCTAGTCTCCTATGGGACTGACCCATGGGCTCAATCCAGGCATGGATGCCTCCATGCCTGGGACCTTATTTTACTCTACTTTTACTTCTAAATAAAGACTTAATTTGATTGCATCCTTGTGTGCTGACCTTTTCTTGGAAGCGCCCTCAACGAACCATCATTCTTCGTGAGATCCCTCACATTCCCAAACTAACGATAGGCCCGTTTTTTGCCTTCCCTGAGTTTGTGCCCTACACTTACCTGCATCCAAAATGGGCTGTGTGGGGACTCCTGGGAGGGGTGGGGTGGGCCGGACCAGCCAGGTGTGGGATTTGGGGGTTCTCTGAAATGCACAGAATCATAGCTAGAGGTTCTCCCGAACCCCTGCGAACCCCCAGCAGCCCACCCCTGCTTCAAACCAGGTTTTTGGTGGGTATGGCAACAAATTGATGTCAAGAAAAAAAATCTATTGACTCTCTATCTTTCTCTGAGGGGTGAAATGCTACTGGTTCCCTCCGGTTCTGGTGAACCGGTAGTGATAAAAATTTCCGGTACGGGTGAACCAGTAGTAAAAAAGTGCTTGAAAAAGTAAAAAAAAAAAAGTTTGCCATGCCTACCCAGTCACAAAACACCCCATCAAGCCATGCCCACCAAGCCACATGCACAAAACCGGTAGCAAAAAAAAAATTACATTTCACCACTGCTTTCTCCATATTAAAATTTAAAAACATTCCATGTTTTCAACCTAGAGTGGCACCAAACTTCATAGCTCTGGGTGACCTTACCCAGCAGCCCCTGGAGAAAAGAAACCATGTTGAAGAGCAACAGAAGTCAACAACAACACTGTGTCTTCCTCCAGCATCATTTTCTGGACGCGTCCTGACAGGAAAGACCACAACCGATAGAGAATCCTGCCCTCAGGAGCGTATCTGCAATTTTTCACTAACATGCTGTACTCTCTCTTCTTTTCTGGAAATGGAGCCAAGGAAGGAGTTCATCACACCCAGAGGAAAAGTTGCTTCCCACTGTAATTATCACCATCCTGCTCTTTGAGATGTCTTCTACTTCTCCAGTAACTGATGTAAACAGCAGACTGAAGCAACATGGAGGGAGGTGGCCTCAAGGAAAGGATAAAGGCTTTAGGTCACACTCTGTGTTATCTGAATTTTAGGACAGGTAGGGGCTGTGCTGTTAAATGTACCTTTCTCTCTTTTCCAGGTGAAGCTTGGTTTGTCTCTGTCTGAATCAGGAAAGTCATTGGCTTTTATGAGAGGGCTTTTAATTCTTCCTGTTCTTCTTTAGAAACAGGAAAGTAATCGATTCAGCCCTACGAATGATGGACCTCCTGCTTCTGCTTTTGATGCTGCTGTTGTCCCAGCCTGTCTCGGGGAAGCTGAGAATGAAATGCCCGCTGAGTTTAGAGCACCAGGGTGCAAAAAAACCATGGAGTTATTACAGACCAGGAGACCATTTCATTAACATAATCATCGCTATAGCAAAACCTGTGCATATAACGCTTCCTTTCAACGCAGAGCCTTCTAATCAGTTTCACTCGTAAGTCATCCAGGATAATGCAGTTGCATTCCCTCCATTTATAATTTGAACACTCTCATTTTCTATGCCTTATTCCACTGGCTCCTATATTGCAGCACATGTCCTATCTACTTTCCTGAATCATGTTGATTTCCATCCTTTCTTTGTCTTATTTTGAGGAAAAGACTCAAGTCCAAAGATGGGACAGAAAAGAAATCCACATTATTTTCCTCTCCCCGTTCAGTCTTGAATTCATGATTTGAATACTGTACTGACTTTTGTTTAAATTAGTGATTATTGTGGTTTCCCCCTGCTTGACTCATTTCAAATACAACTACGCCTTGATATTTACTTCTTGATCCTTATAGAAATACAGGATGACTTATTTTTTACAGTTGGTTTCTGAGTCACTTTTGAAACATCCTCTTCCTTCTATAGTGATTCCACTTTAATCATTCATTTATTACAAAGTGGATTAGATTGAAAAACAAATATGTTGTTGGTTCTGTTGATGAGGATAGAAAAGAGTAGAATAGAATAGAGTAGAGTAGAGTAGAGTAGAGTAGAGTAGAGTAGAGTAGAGTAGAGTAGAGTAGAGTAGAGTAGAGTAGAATAGAATTCTTTATTGGCCAAGTGTGATTGGACACACAAGGAATTTCTCTTTGGTGCATACACTCTCAGTGAACATAAAAAGAGAAGATACATTCGTCAAGAATCATAAGGTACAACACAATGATAGTCATAGGGTACAAATAAGCAATCAAATCATATTAGGAAACAGCCAATATAAATCGTAAGGATACCAGCAACAAGGTTGCAGTCATACAGTCATAAGTGGGAGGATATGGGTGATAGGAATGATGAGAAGATTAATAGTAATGCAGACTTAGTGAATAGTTTGACAATGTTGAGGAAATTATTTGTTTAGCAGAGTGATGGCATTTGGGAAAAAACTGTTCTTGTGTCTAGTTGTTCTGTTGTGCAATGCTCTATAATGTTGTTTTGAGGTTAGGAGTTGAAACAGTTTATGTCCAGGATGTGAGGGGTCTGTAACTATTTTCACCCCCCTCTTTTTGACTCGTGCAGTATACAGGTCCTCAATGGAAGGCAGGTTGGTAGCCATGGTTTTTTCTGCACTTCTAATTATCCTCTGAAGTCTGAGTCTGTCTTGTTGGGTTGCAGAACCAAACCAGACAGTTATAGAGGTGCAGGTGACAGACTCAATAATTCCTTTGTAGAACTGGATCAGCAGCTCCTTGGGCAGTTTGAGCTTTCTGAGTTAGCACAGAAAGAACATTCTTTCTTGTGTTTTTTTGATGACGTTTTTGATGTTGGGTGTCCATAGCAATAGCACTTAGACTTATATACCACTTCACAATGCTTTACAGCCCCCTCTAAGTGGTTTACAGAGTAGGCATATTGCCCCCAAAAATCTGGCTCCTCATTTTACCAACCTTGGAAGGATGGAAGGCTGAGCCAACCCTGAGCCAGTGAGACCCGAACTGCCAAACTGCTGGAAGCTGGTGAACAGCAGAAGCGATGATAATAATGTGATCATTTTTACAGGAGTTTATCTATTGCTCAATCAGAAGTGCAATGCTTCATTTTCACTAGTCAAGCAAAGATATATTAAAAAATATAAAATATATTTTAAGATTGATGATGGTGGTGGTGATGATGATAAAATGAACATTTTTTACACTAGAATATCCTCTGAGCAGTCTAGAATCCTACGCCATATTTTCGCTATTCAAATGGTCAGTAAGAATTCCCCGCTCCTACACAATCTCACACTTGGCTACAACATCCATGACAACTATTTCAGCACTCTTGGCACATCAGATGCCTTGCTGGACATCCTCTCTACAGGAGAAGCCAATGTTCCCAACTACAGCTGTGGCAAGAAGGACAACCCTTTGGCTCTTTATGCTCAAACTAACAGAGAGTACTCCATCCAGATGTCAACATTAATAGCCCCCTACAAAATCCCACAGGTTTGTATGTGTGCCTCTCTATCTAGTAAATTGGGTGGTTTGGTAGGATGGGTAAGCGATGAATCCAACTATATCTCCTCTGCGGAATTCAATCAATCAATCAATCAGAATAAATCTCCAGTGAGATTTTTAAGATTTCCAGAAACATCCACAACTACGGGACCGCCTTCTGCCACCAACAGCCTCCCACCGACCAGTTTGCTCCTGCCCTTTGGAATGAATTGCCCCCGGATATTCGTAACATCTCTCACCTCCGGGTCTTTTGTTGTACGCTCAAGACCCTACTGTTCCGACAGGTGGAGCTGTCTAACTGAATGATTTTAAATTGGGTTTTAATTTGGGGTTTTATAATTCAGCCAAATTTATTTAATGATTTTAATTAATTTTAACTATGATATTGTATATTTATGTTTTAATTCTGGCTGTACACCGCACCGAGGGCGGTATATAAATAAAATATTACTAAATATTATTATTATTATTATTATTATTATTATTATTATTATTATTATTATTATTATTATTATTATTATTATTATTATTATTATTATTATCATCATCATCATCATCTTCTGAAAGCAGTTCCGCTGGTTAATTGTTTTCACTGTTAGGAAGTTTCTCCTAAATTCCAGGTTGCTTCTCTCTTTGATTAGTTTCTATCTATTGTTTCTTGCCTTGCCTTCTGGTGCTTTGGAAAATAAGTTGGATCCCTCTTCTTTGTAGCAATTTCTCAAATCCTGGAACACTGCTATCATGTCAGCCCTACTCCTTCTTTTCTCTAGACTAGCCATACCCAAGTCCTGCCACCGTTCATAAAACTGTATGTTTTAGTCTCAGTCATCTGAGTTGCTATTCTCTGCATTTTTTCCAAAGTCTCAACATCTTTTTTGTAACATGGTGACCAAAACTGGATGCAGTATTCTAGGTGTGGCCTTACTAAGGATTTGTAAGACCTTACCAATACGTCATGTGAATTCAAGAGCTGCTTTTCTCCATGGCCACTCTAGGTGTGTTGTCTAGGGATGGGATTGATATTGTGTGTGTGTGTGTGTAGCACCCAAGCAGCCATATAATTTCATGACAACATCCCCATTGCTTTGGGGGCTTCTCCTGCACACTTGTGAAGGTGAGGAGTGGCTTTGTGTCCAATCAAAGGGTCTTCTGTAGAAAAGGAAGTACAGATGGAAAGCTTTCGTTTTCTTTATCAGCTTAGCCAAAATAATATTTTCAATGATATACAAATTTCAGGTTTGTGAAAAGAATCCCAATGGCTTATATTATCTAAAGCTTATAGGAAATATATGTTTGTGGACTTACACTGACCACTCCCATTAATTAATCCAATTCATTTAAAAAGTATAAGCATATTAATCAATATGTCAACTATTTTTTACCCTAATCAGTCCATGATCAAATTCAACACAAAGGACTTGAAGAGCAACAAAGCTCTTGGAAAGGATTTTTTATTGGCTGGACGATTCAAGAAATATCCCAATCTGTGGGACCTGCAATTTTCAGTTTCTTCTCCACAAATAATTAATAGATTTGTCTAATAGATATTATGACTAAAAAGAATATCTTGTTCCTCTTGAATAAAGTTCAGAGTGGAAAGATGAAGGAGAACAAAGAATAAGAAGGATTTAGACACAGATAATCCATTGTTGACAATTGCTTTGTCATGAACTGTGTAATCAGAGGTGGTATTCAGCCGATTCGGACTGGTTTGGGTGAACCAGTATTTAGGCATGTTTTTGAGGCCATGTGCATGTGCTGAAGTGGCATGTGCGCTCATATTTGCGAAACGGTAGGGAAAGTACCACCCCTGCGTGTAATCACAGAATATGTCAGTCAGGGGAAATCAAGGTTTGTTGTCTCCATAAACCTTATTAATACTTATTAATAAAGCAAGCTGAAAAGTTATGGTTTTTTGAAATTGACATCAGTTGTTTGAGTTGGATTTATTGAAAGCCAATAACTTTTGGCTTTTTCCAGCAAGCCGGGCTGGCTTAGGAAGAAATTTTTTAAAATTTTTAAATGTTTAATTGGTTTGTGGTTTTTTAAATTTTGGGCCAAATTTATATAGATTTTAATTGTTTTTAATATTTGTATTTCATGTTTTTAATTCTGGCTGTGCACCGCCCTAAGTCCTCAGGGAGAAGGGCGGTATATAAATTGAAAATAAATAAATAAATAAATAAATAAATAAATAAATAAATAAATAAATAAATAAATAAATCTGACCCCCAAATACAGCATTCTTCATATTTTTTCCCAGATCTGTTCAAGTGCTTCAGAAGCTCTGAATGATAAAAGACAATTCCCTTTTTTATACTGGATGCTCCCCAAATTAGTGATTCTCTATCCAAGAATTGTCCAACTGCTCCTCCATTTTGGATGGTCTTTGATTGGTCTCTTTGCTTCAGACACAGAGAGTGGAGTGAACTTCATGAGGACTTTGACACCTCTGCTTGTCAGGAACGGGATTTGTATTGTTATATCACAACTTTTATCAACCCGTGCACGTACAGCAGCCCTCAGGGATGCCATCTCCAAGTGGAAACAAGTCAATGTCTTTGTTCACTTTGCAACCTATTATTCGCTTTTGGACAGAATTCTTCTTTTCCATTCAGCACTTCAAGGTTTGCCAGAACCCATTGAAGGGAAAGTATGGCTATATGCAGGCTATGGGGAAATGCAAATAAGAAGACACACATTTCTCAAATATGTCCATAGTGTTTGGAACTACAGTTTTCAGTGGAAAAAAACACCAAATGATGGTTCCTTCGAACCAGATTTCTTTCTGGAACCACAGTTCACCAATCAGTCTTTTCGGTGTTCTTTTTCAAAAGACAACATTTCTGTCAAAGGCCGAACAAGATGCACTCAGACATCCCCACTGAACACCAAAGTGGAAAGGAACAGGATGTGGAACCAGTATAACCGCCATAATTATGCTATGATGAATACTCTGGCCCATGCCTTGAATGCTGCTTATTCCTCCATATTCAAGAGGAGAAGGAAAGAGGGAGAAGAGAGGCTGGGGACTCGAAGGCTGAAGCCATGGCAGGTATGGGGTCCCGACAAAAATCCATGAAACTTATTTTCTTTGGAGATGGAATACAAAGAAGGAAGGGAACCATTTCAACTGTTTTATGCTTCAAAAGGCCAACACGTTTGACCAACCCAAATCACTTGTGGATAATTTTCCAAAGAGCGGGTATCGTGACATATACATTTTGATATTAACACAGTGTTAATTTTACGAAGTATATATGCATTTTTCAATAAATTCCAGTCCTTATGAATTTGCGATTAGCATTTTGGAATTTTATGTTCATAAATTTGAAGGAGTCCCTGAGGCCATCTAGTACAACCCCTCCTGCCTGCCAAAATCCCAGTTATAGCTTCTTTAAGTAATGGCTGCTGGATCTTTGCATTAAAGCAATCAGTGAAGAGGAAACTTGAGCTTCTCCGGTTCACTAGATTAGCTCTAAAATTGTTCCTCCTTTTAGGATGTTTTTCATCTCATTCAGCCAGAATCTCTTCTCTTGTGACTGAGCTCATTTTTTCCATGTCCAACACTCTGAGACAGGGGTGTCAAACTCAAGGCCTGTGGGCCAGATCTGGCCTGTGGGCTGTTTAGATCTGGCCTGTGAGACTGCCCTGGAAAGAGTGAAGGACCATCCAGCGGTACCTCTACCAGAGAAAATGGAGCTTGGGAGGGCTGCACTTCTGGGCTCCATTTTCGGCAGCAATGGCCTCCTACAGCCGTCTGCGACAGGGGTGAAATCTAAAATTTGTTACTACTGGTTCTGTGGGCCTGGCTTGGTGGGGGGTAATGTGACTGGGTTGGTGTGGCCAATTTTTTTTTTTAACTTTTAAAACCATTTTTTCTACAACCTCTTCGGCTAAGAGGTTGTAAAAAAAATGCTTTCAAAAGGCTCTGATGATCCCAGCTGAGTTGCCTGATCGGCAGGCAGAGGCTGTCAGGTTTCGATGTCATCTCAAATAAATTGCACTCCCAAACAATTAATCTTTGCTGAAATATTCCCTTTATTGAGTACGACAATCTGACCCCGACATGATCGTAGCTAATACTAACCCTCTGACCCCAAACTCTTCCCTTTCCGTTCCCCAATTCTCATCTTCTCATTGGCCATCTTCCAAGTCCCTCTTCCCAGCTCCTGCCTTCAACCCCAAGAATGTCCCCCTCCCATCCCATCTCCTAGGGGATATTATCTACAGAGAAAATAAGTAGGTGAAAAGTCAAGCCTCGCCTCCTCCACTTTTATGGCAGCAGTAAATGCTGACAGAGGCTTTTCAAAAAAGCCTCTGCCTGCTGAACAGGGAACTCAGCTGGGATCATCAGAGCATTTAAAAGAAAAAATTTTTTTTTTCTTTTAAATGCCTTTGACAAGCCATGCGATCATCAGTTGCCTGATTGGCAGGCAGAGGCTTTTTAAAAAAGCCTCTGACTGCCGATCAGCGAACTCAGCTTGGATCATCAGAGCATTTAAAAGAAAAAAAGGGGGTTTTCTTTCTTTTAAATGCCTGTGACGAGCCGCACAATTATCAGAGGCTTTCAAAAGTAAAAAAAAAAGCCTCTGATGATTATGCGGCTCAGCTGGGCATGGGGGGGTTGCGGGGATTTTTGCTACCGGTTCTCCGAACCACCCGCCTCCACCCGCCTACCAGATTGAGTGATCCGGTCCGAACCGGGAGCATTTCACCCCTGTTCTGCCACCTCGCTTTTCAGATCCCCCCAGCCCTGCCCAGGCCACCACAGGTGCCCATAACACAAGTTACATCAAGCTGGCCATGCCCACCCTGACCATGCCCACCCCATCGTTGTCCACCCAGCCCCCCGAGGTCAAACACAACCCTGATGCAGCCCTCCATGAAATTGAGTTTAACACCCCTGCTCTAGAATAACAGTAAACATCTGTTATTTTTCCTTTGGGGAAAGGAAATGCCCTGGAGTTTGATTTGTGAGGGATGCGTTACTTGGAACCTGACAGGTAACATCTTTCAGCTATTGGAAGAGTGCTGTATTCTCCTTTCTCCAGCCAAGAGATTTTGTCCATTGTAAAAGGTGCTCCCAGATTCCTTCTGATTTTCATCCCCAAAGACCAACATGACTCCTCTCCTTGTTGCCTTTCCTCCAGGCTAAGACCAGTTCCTTTGATCTCTTCCTTGATTTCATTGCCCATCTCTAAATCTGATCCAATAGTTGTACAATGTCTTCTTAAAGGGGGTGCCTGCAAGGGGACTTTGTACTTGAGTCAATTTCTCTCCAAACCTGCACATTTACTTCTAAGATTTTTATGGATGCATTTGCCTTCTTTCCATGAGCATCACATGGCCAACTCACATTTGGTTTGCAATCTATTATTTTGAGATCATTTCCACAAATATTCTTATCAAGTGTAGTTAGACAGAGATGTGGACATGGACATAGAATTATAGAGTTGAAAGGGACCTTGGAGGTCTTCTAGTCCAACCCCCTACTCAAGCAGGAGACTCTATACCATTTCAGACATATGGTTTTCCAGTCTCTTTTTGGAAGCCATCAGTGATGGAGCACGTACAACATTTGAAGGCTACTCCAGACTAGTATTTCTGCTTTTAACATTCCTGGATATTTTTGTTCTAGTTCCATTCCTTTTTGAAGAAGAATGAGTATTGCAATCTTTCCCACATGAAAATATACTTGGACGAAAATGGTGATGTGGCAGCAGATCTGGACATCGTAAGCTTGATAGTTGTCTCCAGGGAGGATCCCATTAAAGAGCAACTAGGGGTTTTTATAAGACAGAGACTTACTATCGATCAAGATGCTATTTCACAACTAAAGTTGCTCAACAAGGTGAATTAAATATTGGTGTCTTTTCTCTGTTTTCCAAAGCCTTAGGGCACATTTCAAGTAGCTAAGCCTGTTCACCAAATAGGCTTCAGTGAAAATTGAATTTGGGGAGTAGAATCCTTCTAATTTTTAAAAAATGTCTCAGGAGACGTCAATATAATTGGCAAAGTGTCCTTTAGATGCTGTGATATGAAAATGGTTTTAAATTGATTCATCTATGTCCAACTTGGGATGCTGGGTGATGATGACTATTTTGTGTCCCCTGTGCAAACTAGTATCTGTATAAAACTGCTGAAAGGGGACATCAAGTGCTGGGGATTTTGGTGCTCATAGCACCAACTTGTCTTGTTTCCTTGCTTAAAATTAGCAAAATAGAATGCAAGTCTTTTGGCCACTACCCACGTTCCTGGTGGAGCTAACGAGGCAAGGATAACTCTAATCAAGGGTGGATGCAATTCCTGTTGATAGCATTGGGAATTCAGATTTAGCTTGCCATGGTTGGGCAAGCTTATCTTCTTAAACAGACCATATATGTCAGAATTTTCCATACTTGTCTTTCATGCCATGGGGACAGATGAATAGGCCTTGTGCTCCTGAGGAGAAGGTCCAAGGCTTTCAGTTCACATGATATGCTAATGACAGTTCTGATGTGCCCTGACCCAGAAAATTGAAGCACTGAAACATGACTTGATCCAAAGAAAAACCCTTCTTCATATTGGAAGAAATGAGGGAAAAATTGGGGGCAGGGGGAAATTACTAAGCTTGGGTCTTTAGCTTATAACCTCATAAGGAACATCCTTGAATGCAGTTGTTTATTTTGATTATTAGCTATCGTAAGTCTCTCTGGGAAAAAGGAGTCTCCAAATGTATCTAATAATCAATGTAGCTCTGTATTTTCATGCCAGTTGGTGTTACCTAATGGTGGTTTTTCAACAGAAAGGAACTTTTTTTGGATACCTAACTTGACCTTAGAACAGGGATGTCAAACTCAAGGCCTGGGGTCTGGATCTGGTCCATGGGGTGCTTTCATCTGTCACACGGGCCCACCCTGGAAAAAGCGAAGGACCCACCCAGCACACAGCTTTCCTGAGCTCCATTTTCACTGGCAATGGGCTGCAGGAGACCATTGCAGCAGAAAATGGAGCCAGGGTGGGACACAGGTGGCGGCCTCCCTGAGCTCTGTTTTCTCTGGCAGAGGGCTGAAGGAGACCATCATGGCTGAAAACGGAGCCTCAATGAGTGACATTGAGCTGGCCATGCCCCCTGGCCAACTCAATGTCACTCATTGTGTTTGTCCCCCAAGATCAAACACAACCCTGATGCATCCCTCAATGAAATAGATTTTGACACCCCTGCCTTAGAAACATCTCTTTCTGACACAGGGCTCCTACTCATGTCCCATGTGATGCAGCAAAAAATGAATGACTTGATGTTTTTAAGGGCACCTCATCTCTCTACAGTTCTAAAAACTAGGCAGTCAGTTTAGTCTTAGTTCACCACCATATAAAATTAGCAAATAAATATACAAATAAATTGCAATAGCACTTAGACTTATATACTGCTCCATAGTGCTTTACAGCCCTTTCTAAGTAGTTTAAAGAGTCAGCATATTGCGCCCAACAATCTTGTCCTTATTTTACCAAGCTCAGAAAGCTGGAAAGCTGAGTTAACCTTGAGAAAGTGAGGATAAAACTCCTGGCAGTGGACAGAGTCAGCCTGCAATTCTGCCTTCTAATCACTGCACCAAATCCAACCCTAATCTGTAACAATGTTTTCCTTTATATCTTAAATGGAAGGTTGTCCTGGTCCACTTACAAATGGGGGTGGATTTGCAATGATATATGTCTTCTTCTCCTTCTGCCATATCCGTCATCGGATGTTGGTGATCACGTTGGCCAATGTCCGATGATGAATATGGCACAAGAAGAATGATGATACAATGATACACGTGGTCTAGAAGAAACCTTCCCAGATCCCATTGGCCAGAAGTTTCTTCATCACATTTTTATTCTCTTTCAATAAATCTAGTGAAATAAAAAATTCACAAAGCTTTCAGAATAAATTTTATTCTAAACTTTAATATGACTAAAGCATCACACTTTAAACTCATGGATACATGAAGAAAGGAGGAATGCATGCTAATATAACCGTATGGAGGAACCACTAATTGTCACTTCATGCTTCAATCTTTTCTCAATTGCTTCTCTCCAGAATTTATTAAATAGAAGTATCCTGTATTACAATGAGATATTCTGGAAACAAAGGGAGGAACTAAGTGAAGAATCTGCCAGTAGTTAGATCCCTTGCAACATTGAGAGTTAGTTAAAAAATTCTTATTTACCTAAGCGAACTACGTACCCAGGCAACTACTTGACTAATATTCATGTCTACCTCCATTTTTCAATGATGGTTATTTCTAACAAACTTTGTTTGGCATTCCTTGTTTTTTCCTTAGTCTCTGCCTCAGTCCAGATGTGTGGAAAATTGTCATCCTGGATTTTTCAAGCGGGCTCGAGAAGGAGAGCCAGTTTGCTGTTATGACTGTGTTCCTTGTCCAGAAGGGACTATCTCCACTCAGGAAGGTGGGTCACACCAGAGGAAAGGGTACTAGATTCATCTAGAGTGCTTTGATCAATGTGTCAATCAATGAATCAATCAATTCTTTAATCAGTCAATCTTTATTAAGATCACGGAACCCCCTAAGCAGAAAGATCTAATTCGGGGAACCATGAAGGGAGAGTGTTTGGGTTCAAGGGATGAGAGAAATCCTATTCTGACCTAGGCTTCCCAAAAGCACGAAGCGAACTCCTCATCCCGATCAAATTCCTTTTATTTAGTTTAAAGTGAATTCCTCTCCAGCAAAGTCCAGGTCAACAGTCTTTCAAGAGATTTCACAACTTCAGACCTTTATCAGGCTTGGAAAGCTGCCAGGCCGATATCTTCCAAACCATTCTGTAGCAGGCAATACTTGGCAAGAAGTCAGGAACAGATCTTCACTCTAATGAATTGAACTAATTGTCTCCTGCAAACTCCCCTCCCTTTTTGCTCCTCTTTATTCCTTATGGGAAGAGCCATTCACCATCCATCTGTGGCTTTACTCCTGAGTCGAACCTTGTTCCTTAGCTGTTCCCTTCTCCTGGCAACTCTGCACATGCTCACACTGGGAACAGGCTCCGGCTGTTCTTCTGCCCCACTGATGTCCGACTCCGAAGGCAGCTGACAACTGTCAGACGGCTCTGACTCCATCTCTGCCTCTGTTGCAGAGCACTCGTCAGAGCCTTCCTCAGACTCCAGGACTGGCCCATGTTCCTCCTCAACCTACTCACTGTCTGAATCTGCTGCCAGATCCGCTGGCGGGCAACAACAAATACACACAGGAAACTTGCCCTAAAGAAGTGGGAGAGGTCATCTGTGTGAAAGAAGGAACATAAATTAAATTGACCATTATTAGGGGTAAAAGCTGCCTCTTTTATTTTTAGTGCTTTAATTTTTCATATTATGGATTAAGAGGTAAAAGACAAATATTCTGTATAGCCCAGTTTAACATTCCCAGGTTCAGCATAACTACCATCATAGTTTCCTTTGTTGGATTGCTACTGTGACTTCTCTTTTCTTTTTATCTTTCCGATTTTCTTATGAAATTGGAAGTTGAAGGTATGAAATACCAACAATTACAACATCAACAAAAAGGAAATACAGTTGTGTTTCTAAAAGGTGGCGGTGGGGGGGGAAAGCCTTACTTCCACTATTTGGATTAAAAGGAATCAGAGCTCACAGAAAGCAGGGAGAAAAGAAAACCAACTACCATATTTTTCAGAGTATAAGATGCACCTTTTCCCCCCTAAAAGAGGGTGAAAATTTGGGTGCATCTTATACACTGAATGTTGCCCTGCTGAAAAAAGCCTCTGAAACCTCCATTCGAGAGGCTGAAAAAAAGGCCTCTGAAACGAGGGTTTCAGAGGCTGAAAAAAAAAGCTAGGTGCAAATCTCACAACCAATGAACCTGTTGCTAAAGTTCACCTCTGGGAACAGCTGATTGGAGGTATTCTAGGAGGGTGATCCTCCCGCCAATCAGCTTTTTTCTTATTTTCCTCCCCAAAAACTAAGGTGTGTCTTATACTCTGGTGTGTTTTATACTCCAAATAATACGCTAATCAATTATATTTATTTATTTATTTTGAAAAATATTTTTTATTTTTTAAAAACATCTTAAACATAAAATACATCTTTTGAGAACGAAGGTTTGGTCCTATCATGAATAGGTACAATTGCTCACACGTCTTTAACAAATTTGATTCCAAGTTTTATCCTTTTACATCTTTTAAGATAAAAGTCAAACCACCAATTCTTATCACAAATGCTAACATCTTAATCTAAACATTTAGCATTCTATTGTATCACCATAAACCTTAATTCCCAATTAAAGACAGCTCCTTTTTATATACAATCTTTAGTTTCCAATAAACACAATTCTAATTTATATTATTTTATAAATCAAAATTCCATATATATTCCTTAGTCTCAAGACTCATTTCATCAAATCTCTATCTTAACCTCTATTGATTTACATCTAATTTTCTTAGGCTTATCATCAATTACACTTCTCATTTTACATAAAATCATTTCAAAACCAGTTCACATTATTTAATTATGATTCATCATCTTCTTTTTCACCCCAAATGATTTCCAACATTTTTATCTTTAGACTGTTTTCCAGCATATTCTCCTCCACGTCTACATCTATTGTTTTGCCTGGTTCCCAGTATATTTTATTTTGGCTGTTTTCCAGCATAATCTCCTCCATTCCTCCCGCTGATTACCAGCATATTCTCCTCCACTCCTAAATCTATTGTTTGGCTGTTTTCCAGCATATTCTCCTCCACTCCATTTTTATTGTTTTGTCTGATTCACAGCATTTTGTATAGGCTGCTTTCCAGCATATTCTCCTCCATGTCTCCCACCTGTATTTATTTATTTATTTATTTATTTATTTATTTATTTATTTATTTATTTATTTATTTATTTATTTATTTATTTATTTTGATTTATATGCCACCCTTCTCCGGAGACTCAGGGTGGTTTACAATGCATTAAGCAATAGCCTTCATACTTTTGTATATTTATACAAAGTTAGCTTATTGCCCCACAAAATGGGTCCTGTTTAGAATAGAAACATGTTACATCAAATATATTCTCCACATATTCTCTCCTGGGCTATACATTTTTCTTGAATTTATCCCATATACATACATATTCTTATTTTTCTATAAAAACATCATTTTTATCCACCTTAGTGTCAGTTTTCTATATTTATTACTCTATAAGCACCTTCCACGCTTGGTCAGTATCATCTGAAATCCAAAGAAAATCTTTCTCGAAACGTGAAAAGAGATATAAAAGAAATATTACTTTTTATTTTCTCAGATACTGAAAAATGCATAAAGTGCCCATATGATCAATATCCAACCGAGAACAGAGTCCAATGTATCCCAAAAAAAATAACCTTCCTGTCCTATGAAGAACTTCTGGGCATCATCCTGGTCTCTTTTGCCTTACTCTTGTTCCTAACCACAGGCCTTGTTTTAATCATATTCATTAAATATCTAGAAACTCCCATTGTCAAAGCCAACAACCGGGACCTCTCCTTCATCCTCCTGGTCTCCCTCCTGCTTTGCTTCTTGTCCTCCTTTTTCTTCATTGGCCGACCAAGAAGAGCCACCTGCCTTCTCCAACAAATGGCATTCAGCATTGTGTTCTCAGTAGCCGTGTCTTCTGTGTTGGCCAAAACAATCACAGTGGTATTGGCCTTCCTTGCCACAAAACCAGGGAACAGGGTGAGAAAATGGTTGGGGAAGAGCTTGGCCAACTCCATCATCCTTTCTTGTTCTGCTGGACAAATTATCATCTGTGCTACGTGGCTTGGAATCTCTCCCCCATTCCCTGACTCTGACTTGCACACCCAGCCAGGAGAGATCATCCTTCGGTGCAATGAAGGCTCTGTCACCATGTTTTATCTTGTCCTTGGCTATATGTGTTTCCTAGCTATCATTTGCTTCACTGTAGCTTTCCTGGCCAGGAACCTGCCTGGGGCCTTCAATGAGGCCAAGCTGATCACCTTCAGTATGCTGGTTTTCTGCAGCGTCTGGGTCTCCTTCCTGCCCACCTACCTGAGCACTAAAGGAAAGTTCATGGTGGTCGTGCAGATCTTCTCCATCTTGGCCTCCAGTGCTGGGCTTCTGGGCTGCATCTTCTTCCCCAAGTGCTACATTATCATCCTGAGACCAGATCTAAACACTAAGGAGCATCTAATGATAAAAGCGGGAAACTGATTGTGAATTGGTTTCGTAGGCTTATAACATTTAATTATTCATTGAACTTATTACAGGGTTTGTATGATTCCTTTGCATCCGTTTGATAATTAAGGTGCTTTAATAATGAAAGAATTAAAACTATGAAGTTCAAGACTAGTGAAATTAAAATCCAAGCTAATAATCAAAGATAAAATATGTGAATTAATAAATAAATGTATGATTCATTTATCCACACTTGTGATCGGTGTGCTTTGTTTCTTGGACACAGAAAAGTCTGGAGCTGAAGCTGGTGATTGGCATGGTCATATAAATCCCTTTTGCAAATTTAATACCAAATAATATTGTGGGGTGGCTGACTCTGGCTGACATTTGGTACTGCCTCTTGGAAGGAACTTGGGTGCCAGGAACCAGGTTAAGGGGAGAATCACAGTCTCCGTGTGAGGATAACCTCCAGTGATAAAACACCCACAATTTCTGAAGGCAAGTTGTTCCCCTGATTAATTGTCCTCACGGTTGGGAACTTTCTGCTTAATTCCAGGTTGCTTCTCTCCTTGGTTACTTTCCACCCATTGTTTGTTGACTTTGATGTTTTGGAAAATAAGTCTCCGTGTGAGGATAACCTCCAGTGATGAAGCACCCACAATTTCTGAAGGCAAGCTGTTCCCCTGATTAATTGTCCTCACTGTTAGGAACTTTCTGCTTAATTCCAGGTTGCTTCTCTCCTTGGTTAGTTTCCACCCATTGTTTGTTGACTTTGATGTTTTGGAAAATAAGTTGACCCCCTCCTCTTTGTGGCAGTCCGTCAAATACTGAAAGATTGCTGTCATGTTCCCTCTAGTCCTTCTTTTCCCTAGACAGCCTCAGAGATCTGGAGATCAAAAAGCCCCATCACCATAGAGTGCATCCACACAACCAGAAGAAGGGAAATCATGTCTCTTCAAACCAGAGGTGGGCTTCAAAATTTTTATCAAGGGGTTCTCTGCCTGGTTGCTGGGTGGGCATGGCCATGGTGGGCATGGCCTAGTAGGCCTCCTGCACCATGGCTGGGGAGGCGTTTTTGCCCTCTTCAGGCTCTGGAGGTTTTTCTTGGGCCTCCAGGAGGGTGAAAACGGCCTCCCCAGGGTCTTGAGGACCTCTGGAGGCTAGGAACGGACTCGATTCCAACCTTCCCAAACTTCCGGTAGGCCCGTTTTTTGCCTTCCCTGAGTCTGTGCCCTACACTTACCCGAATCCTAAACGGGCTGTGTGGGGACTCCTGGGAGGGGTGGGGTGCGCCAGGCCAGCCAGGTGTGGGATTTGTGGGTTCTCTAACTGCACAGAATCATAGCTAGAGGTTCTCCCGAACCCCTGAGAACCCCCAGCAGCCCACCCCTGCTTCAAACCAGTTTTTTGGTGGGCATGGCAACAAATTGATGTCAAAAAAAAAATCTATTGACTCTCTATCTTTCTCTGAGGGGTGAAATGCTACTGGTTCCCTCCAGATCTGATGAACCGGTAGTGATAAAAATTTTTGGTACGGGTGAACCAGTACTAAAAAAGTGCTTGAAAAAGAAAAAAAAAAGTTGGCCATGCCCATCCAGTCACATAACCCTCCACCAAGCCATGCCCACAAAGCCACTTGCATAGAACCGGAAGCAAAAAAAATTATATTTCACCTTGCTTTCTCAGTATTAACATTTAAAAAATTCCATGTTTTCAACCTAGAGTGGCACCAAACTCCATAGCTCTGGGTGACCTTACCCAGCAGCCCCTGGAGAAAAGAAACCATATTGAAGAACAGCAGAAATCAACAATAATACTGTGTTTTCCTCCAGCATCATTTTCTGGACGTGTCCTGACAGGAAAGACCAAAACCGATAGAGAACCCTGTCCTCAGGTGCGTATCTGTAATTTTTCACTAACATGCTGTACTCTGGCTTCTTTTCTGCAAATGGAGCCAAGAAAGGAGTTCATCATCCCCAGAGGAAAAGTTGCTTCCCACTGTAATTATCACCATCCTGCTCTTTGAGATGTCTTCTACTTCTCCAGTAACTGATGTAAACAGCAGACTGAAGCAACATGGAGGGAGGTTGCCTCAAGGAAAGGATAAAGGCTTTAGGTCACACTCTGTGTTATCTGAACTTTAGGACAGGTAGGGGCTGTGCTGTTAAATGTACCTTTCTCTCTTTTCCAGGTGAAGCTTGGTTTGTCTC
The DNA here is from genome assembly GCF_029215685.1 of Pituophis catenifer annectens. Lineage (NCBI taxonomy): Eukaryota > Metazoa > Chordata > Lepidosauria > Squamata > Colubridae > Pituophis > Pituophis catenifer. The sequence goes on along the minus strand of NW_027256882.1, from coordinate 9,179,808 downwards.
TGTCTGAATCAGGAAAGTCACTGGCTTTTATGAGAGGGCTTTTAATTCTTCCTGTTCTTGTTTAGAAACAGGAAAGTAATCGATTCAGCCCTACGAATGATGGACCTCCTGCTTCTGCTTTTGATGCTGCTGTTGTCCCAGCCTGTCTCGGGGAAGCTGAGAATGAAATGCCCGCTGAGTTTAGAGCACCAGGGTGCAAAAAAACCATGGAGTTATTACAGACCAGGAGACCATTTCATTAACATAATCATCGCTACATCAAAACTGGTGCATATAATGCTCCCTTTCAACGCAGAGCCTTCTAATCAGTTTGACTCGTAAGTCATCCAGGATAATGCAGTTGCATTCCCTCCATTTATAATTCAAACACTCTCATTTTGTTCTCCTTATTCCACTGGCTCCTATATTGCAGCACATGTCCTATCTACTTTCCTGAATCATGTTGATTTCCATGCTTTCTTTGTCTTATTTTGAGGAAAAGACTCAAGTCCAAAGATGGGACAGAAAAGAAGTCCACATTATTTTCCTCTCCCCGTTCAGTCTTGAATTCGTGATTTGAATATTGTACTGACTTTTGTTTAAATTAGTGATTATTGTGGTTTCTCCCTGCCAGGCTCATTTCAAATACAACTACTCATTAAGATTTAGTTCACGATCCTTATAGAAATACAGGATGACTTATTTTTTACAATTGGTTTCTGAGTCACTTTTGAAACATCCTCTTCCTTCTATAGCGATTCCACTTTAATCATTGATTTATTTCTGACCTTGGTTACTGGCCAAATGAAAATTAGTATTGTTACAAATATTAGTGCATTTGAGATCCTTAATCCAGGAGGGGGGCTGTATCAATTCCATCTCCCCAACATTCATTAAAATTAAATGGAGATGGGTGAGTATCATTTGTCTCTGGGTTTGGAGTCAGTGTTGGCTTAAGATTCTGTAGGCTTCAAGAGACAAAGTGGATTACATTGAAAAACCAATATGTTGTTGGTTCTGTTGATGAGAATAGAATAGAATAGAATAGAATAGAATAGAATAGAATAGAATAGAATAGAATAGAATAGAATAGAATAGAATAGAATAGAATAGAATTCTTTATTGGTCAAGTGTGATTGCACACCAAGGAATTTCTCTTTGGTGCATACGCTCTAAGTGTATCTAAAAAAAAGATATGTTCATCAAGAATCATAAGGTACAACACAACCATAGTCATAGGGTACAAATAAGCAATCAAATCATATTAGAAAACAGCCAATATAAATCGTAAGGATACCAGCAACAAGGTCACAGTTATACAGTCATAAGTGGCAGAAGATGGGTGATAGGAATGATGAGAAGATTAATAGTAATGCAGACTTAGTGAATAGTTTGACAGTGTGGAGGGAATTATTTGTTTAGCAGAGTGATGGCGTTTGGGAAAAAACTGTTCTTGTGTCTAGTTGTTCTGTTGTGCAGTTCTCTATAGCGTTGTTTTGAGGGTAGGAGTTGAAACAGTTGATATCCAGGATGTGTGGGGTCTGTAATTATTTTCACAGCCTTCTTTTTGACTTGTGCAGTATACAGGTCCTCAATGGAAGGCAGGTTGGTAGCCATGATTTTTTCTGCAGTTCTAATTATCCTCTGAAGTCTGAGTCTGTCTTGTTGGGTTCCAGAACCAAACCAGACAGTTATAGAGGTGCAGGTGACAGACTCAATAATTCCTTTGTAGAACTGTATCAGCAGCTCCTTGGGCAGTTTGAGCTTTCTGAGTTAGCACAGAAAGAAAATTCTTTGTTGTGCTTTTTTGATGATGTTTTTGATGTTGGGTGTCCATAGCAATAGCACTTAGACTTATATACCACTTCACAATGCTTTACAGCCCCCTCTAAGTGGTTTACAGAGTAGGCATATTGCCCCCCAAAATCTGGCTCCTCATTTTACTGACCTTGGAAGGATGGATAATATTGTGATCATTTTTACAGGAGTTTATCTATTGCTCATTCAGAAATGCAATGCTTCATTTTCACTAGTCAAGCAAAGATATATTAAAAAATATAAAATGTAATTTAAGATTGATGATGGTGGTGGTGGTGATGATAAAATGAACATTTTTTACACTAGAATATCCTCTGATCAGTCTAGAATCCTACGCCATATTTTCGCTATGCAAATGGTCAGTAAGAATTCCCCTCTCCGGCACAATCTCACACTTGGCTACAACATCCATGACAACTATTTCAGCACTCTTGGCACATCAGATGCCTTGCTGGACATCCTCTCTACAGGAGAAGCCAATGTTCCCAACTACAGCTGTGGCAGGAAGGACAACCATTTCGTTCTTTTTGATCAAACTGACAGTGAGATCTCCATCCAGATGTCAACATTAATAGCCCCCTACAAAATCCCACAGGTTTGTATGTGTGCCTCTCTATCTAGTAAATTGGGTGGATTGGTAGGATGGGTAAGCGATAAATCCAACTATATCTCCTCTTTGGAATTCAATCAAGCAATCAATTAGAATACAGCTGGAAGGTATCTGCTAGTCCAATCCCTTGCTCAAGTAGGAGACCCTACACCGTTTCAGACAACTGGATGTCCAGTCTCTTTTTAAAAATCTCATGGCAGATTTTTAAGATTTCCAGAAGCCTCCACAACTTCTGAAAGCAGTTCCGCTGGTGAATTGTTTTCACTGTTAGGAAGTTTCTCCTAAATTCCAGGTTGCTTCTCTTTTTGATAAGTTTCTATCTATTGTTTCTTGCCTTGACTTCTGGTGCTTTGGAAAATATGTTGGATCCCTCTTATTTGTAGCAACTTCTCAAATACTGGAACACTGCTATCATGTCAGCCCTAGTCCTTCTTTTCTCTAGTCTAGCCATACCCAAGTCCTGCAAGCGTTCATAAAACCGTAAGTTTTAGTCTCCAGGTCTTTAATCATCTAAGTTGCTCTTCTTTGCATTTTTTCACAAAGTCTCAACATCTTTTTTGTAACATGGTGACCAAAACTGGATGCAGTGTTCTAGGTGTGGTCTTACTAAGGATTTGTTAGACCTTACCAATACGTCATGTGCATTCAAGAGTTGTTTTTCTCCATGGCCACTCTAGGTGTGTTGTCTAGGGATGGGATTGATATTTTGTTTGTGTGTGTGTGTGTGTGTGTGTGTGTGTGTGTGTGTGTGTGTGTAGCACCCAAGCAGCCATATAATTTCATGACAACATCCCCATTGCTTTGGGGGCTTCTCCTTTACACTTGTGAAGGTGAGGAGGGGCTTTGTGTCCAATCACTTGTCTTCTGTAGAAAAGGAAGCACAGATGGAAAGCTTCCGTTTTCTTTATCAGCTTAGCCAAAATAATATTATCAATGATTCATACATTCCTGGTTTGCGAAAAGAATCCCAATGGCTTATATTACCTAAAGCTTATAAGAAACATATGTTTGTGGACTTACACTGACCACTCCCATTAATTAATCCAATTCATTTAAAAAAACCTGATTTTTGTCTCTGGTCAGTGGTTGAATGATCTAGAAACAGGGGATATAGTCATCAAGCCCTTGTCATGGTCAGATAATTCACTCCTTCACCTAGACTTTCGAGCCGCTACCTTCCGCCGCAGGCAGATGGAACCGACTAGGTGATTCCATCCCAGGCGCCTGATGGATCCAGATAGGTTCCTTATGGAGCTTGGGCCATTCCCTGAGGCTCCGGCTCATGACTCGACTGACGAACTGGTGACCGCCTGGGATAGGGCGGCCGCTGGAGCTTTGGACCGCCTCGTGCCTTTGCGGCCTCTGACCCAGTGCTGATCCCAATTGGCTCCCTGGTTTTCTGAGGAGCTGAGGGAAATGAAGCGCTGGAAAAGACCCCTGGAAAGCAATTGGAGGGCCAGCCGTTCCGAATCTGACCGAACACTGGTGAGGTCTCATATTAAGATCTACCTAGTGGCGATAAGAGCGGCAAAATCTAATTATTTTTCCGCTCTTATTGCGTCTGCAGATAACTGCCCAGCCACCCTGTTTAGGGTGACCCACTCCCTACTTCATTTGGGAGCACGGGAAGACCCCTTGCAGGGTAGGGCTGAGAATTTTGTGCAATACCTGCATGACAAAATTGCTCAGATTCGGGAAGGCTTGGACTCCAACTGGGTAGGTTCAGATGGGGTGATGGAGGTGGGTCTTGAGAGTGTTATCTGGGAGGAGTTTGACCTTATGGCTCCCGAGGACGTGGATAGGATTCTGGGTAGACTTAGTGCTGCCACATGTTTACTGGACCCGTGTCCGTCCTGGTTGGCACTGGCCTCTCGGGAGGTTACACGAGGCTGGCTCCAGGGGATTATAAATGCTTCTTTGAATGAAGGTGCCTTTCCCACCACCTTGAAAGAGGCGGTGGTGAGGCCTCTCCTCAAGAAGCCTTCCCTGGACCCGGCTGTATTAGCTAATTATCGTCCGGTCTCCAACCTTCGTTTTGTGGCGAAGGTTGTTGAGAGTGTGGTTGCACGACAGCTCCCCCGGTACCTGGATGAAGCTGACTATCTAGACCCGTACCAGTCGGGTTTCAGGCAGGGGTACAGCACGGAAACGGCATTGGTCGCGTTGGTTGATGATCTCTGGAGGGCTCGGGACAGGGGTTGCTCCTCTGTCCTGGTCCTATTAGATCTCTCAGCGGCTTTTGATACCATCGACCATGGTATCATGCTGCAGCGGTTGAGGGGGTTAGGGATAGGGGGCACCATGTTGCGGTGGTTCTCCTCCTTCCTCTCTGACCGCATGCAGTCTGTGTTGGCAGGGAGACAGAGGTTGTTCCCGAGGCACCTTGTTTGTGGGGTGCCGCAAGGGTTGGTCTTCTTGCCCCTCCTGTTCAACATTTATGTGAAGCCGCTGGGTGAGATCATCCGTGGTTTTGGGGTGAAGTTCCATCAGTACGCTGATGATACTCAGCTGTACATCTCCACCCCAGACCACCCCAACGATGCCCTTGATATGATGTCTCGCTGCCTGGAGGCCGTGCGGGTCTGGATGGGGAGGAACAGGCTCAGACTCAACCCCTCCAAGACCGAGTGGCTGTGGTTTCCGGTGTCCCGGTATAGCCAGCTAGTTCCATCGCTGACTATTGGGGGTGAGATCTTGGCCCCCTCAGAGAGGGCTTGCAGCTTGGGTGTCCTCCTGGATTCACGGCTGTCTCTAAAAGATCATGTAACACTTGTGGCCAGGGGGGCTTTTTATCAGGTTCGCCTGATTCACCAGTTGAGTCCCTTTCTGGATCGGGACTCCTTGTGCATGGTCACTTATGCACTCGTCATTTTCTGTCTGGACTACTGTAATGCTCTCTACATGGGGCTCCCCTTGAAGAGCACTCGGAGGCTTCAACTGGTCCAGAATGCGGCCCCACGGGTGATTATGGGAGCGATACGGCGCACCCATGTAACACCTCTCCTGCGCGAGCTGCACTGGCTCCAGGTGGTCTTCTGGGTGTGATTCAAGGTGTTGGTTACCATCTTTAAAGCACTCCATGGCTTAGGACCTGGGTACTTATGAGATCGCCTTCTGCTACTGATAGCCTCCCACCGACCAATACGCTCCCACAGAGAGGGACTCCTCAGGATGCCATCGGTCAAACAATGTCAACTGGCAACCCCCAGGGGGAGAGCCTTCTCTGTGGGGGCACCCACCCTCTGGAATGAATTGCCCCCAGAGATACGGAAGATCCCTGACCTACGCGCCTTTCGCTGTGCCCTCAAGACGTTATTGTTCCAACAAGCTGGGCTGGCCTAAACATGAATTTTAATGGTTGTCTTAGTTTTTTAATAATATTGGGGCCAAATTATTTAATATATTTTAAATTGTTTTTAAATTTTATGTATATGTGTGTTTTATTGCTGGCTGTGCACCGCCCTGAGTCCCTCGGGAGAAGGGCGGTATAAAAATTTAAATAATAAATAAATAATAAATAGAAAAGTACAAGCATATTAATCAATATGTCAACTATTTTTTACCCTAATCAGTCCATCATCAAATTCAATACAAAGGACTTGAAGAGCAACAAAGCTCCTGGAAAGGATTTTTTATTGTCTGAATGATTCAAGAAATATCCCAATCTGTGGGACCTACTATTTGCAGGTTCTTCTCCACAAATAAATAATAGATTCGTCTAATAGATATTATGGCTAAAAACAATATCTTGTTCCTCTTGAATAAAGTTCAGAGTGGAAAGATGAAGGAGAACAAAGAATAGGAAGGATTTAGACACAGATAATCCATTGCTGACAATTGCTTTGTCATGAACTGTGTAATCAGAGGTGGTATTCAGCCGGTTCGGACTGGTTCGGAACAGGGATGGGTTCTAAATATTTTTACTACCGTTTCTTTGGGCGTGGCTTATTTTGTGGGCATGGCTTGGAGGTCATGTGAGTGGGTGGCCATGGCTATGTGGATAGGGACTACTCAGAGGGCTGAAAAAAGTCATTTCTGACAGGTCCTCACACTTTTGACTGGTTCTCATACTTATGACCATCCTCACATTTATGCCCATGCAGCATTCTTAACAACTGTGTCACTTATTTCACAACTGCTTCTCTTCACCATGTGACAAGATAGGGCGAAAAACGTAAAATGTGAGGACAGTCGTAAGTTCGAGGACTGGTCAAAAGTGCGAGGACCAGTCAAAAATAACTTTTTCAGCCCTCTGAGTAGTCCATATGCACAAAAGGACTACCCAGAGGGTTGAACAAAGTGATTTCTGACAGGTCCTCGCACTTTTGACTGGTCCTCGCACTTATGACTGGTCATCATTTATGCCCGCTGCAGCATTCTTAACAACCGTGTCACTCATTTCACAACTGCGGTGCTTATGTGACTGGGTGGGCATGTCCAGGTGCTCATGTGTCATCGCTTCTTTGCCCTAGTTTGCTGCAATGGTCATAAATGTGAAAAACGGTCATAAGTCACTTTTTCCAGTGCCATTGTAACTGTTGTAAGTCAAGAATTTCCTGTACAAAAATACAAAAAGCTTCTTTGCTTGCAAAAAGGTGCCCTAAATACCAATCATTAGATTAGAAATACCTGCAAACTGGAGTTACAAATCAGGGAGGGTGCCAGAGCATCTTGAGGAATTAAAATAGTTAAAATGCAGTGATAACTATCAGCAGCCAACTCTTGCTCATAAAGTGAAACCCTTTAGCAGAGAGGTCATTTAAGCTCTCCAGAATGAAGCAAAGGAGCAAACAGAGTATCTGTTGCTTGTTAAACCAATGACCAGAACAAATAGACACAGAACTTGTCAGATTTCCAAAGCTGCTTCTTTTCAGGAACAGAGATTAACATTTTTCCTTCCAAACAAAGCTGAATAGGGAAAATTATCCCATCACTAAACACAGAATTAAACTTCACCAAAAACCAGTTTTAGACCAAAAGTCAGAAAGGGTATGTAAACTCACATTTGAATGTCAATCTTTCTAGCTAGCCAAGAAGCCTTGCTGAATGTCACTCATCTTGGTTCCTTGTCATTAAAAGCTTCTTTCCAGCAGCTCTGCTTCGTTATTCAATTATTTCTTCAAAGTGCTGATCATTGCACCCTGGCTGGAAGAACTCCAACAGGAGTTCCAACACTGTTCTCCAAACAGCGGTGTAAAAAGCTTAAAACAACCCTTCCCCTTTAAGTCAAGCAAAAAAATAGCATCGGAACTGGAAGTGACAGTAAGTCTAGGCATAGTGCCAGGAGAGGCCGTTTCTGTAATAAAGATTAGGCTAGAAAACAACACCAAATGTTGTAATTAATCTTTACAGGATTAACCCTGTAAAGTGGAAAAAAACAAAAGGAGATTTCTTTTAACAAACGGTTCTCCGAACTGCTTAACTGCTTAACTACTTAACCACCGGTTCTACCGAAGTAGAATCCCACCACTGGGTCTACCCATTTATTTTTGCAGGCAACAGTCTACTCATTTGTTTTCTTTTAACACTGATCAGCTATAGGGCAGCCATTTGAAGTCCCGTGGCAAGAGTTTAAAGAGTTTTTTCCCTCTAGCCATCAGCTGGGGCTCAGGAGGCAGCAATAGATTGGGGGTGGGGCCAAATAAAAGGAAAGAATAACGCAGGGGGTGGGTGGGTAGGGTGGGGCGGGGCAGAACCAGTTCAGTGACGTCATATCGTCACTGCTACCGGCTCCGCGGAACCGGGCCGAACCGGGAGGAACCCACTACTGGTTGGGTGAACCAGTAGTGGAAATCGCGGGTTGACCCACTCTGGCTGTATGAAGTCCTATTTAGGCACATTTTTGAAGCCGTGCGCATGTGCTGAAGTGGCATGTGCGCTCATATTTGCGAACCGGTAGGGAAAGTACCACCCCTGAATCTAATCACACAATATGTCAGTCAGGGGAAATAAAGGTTTGTTGTCTCCATAAACCTTATTAATACTTATTAATAAAGCAAGCTGAAAAGTTATGGTTCTTAGAAATTGACATCAGTTGTTTGAGTTGGATTTATTGAAAGCCAAAAACTGACCCTCAAATACAGCATTCTTCATATTTTTTCCCAGATGTGTTCAACTGCTTCAGAAGCTCTGAATGATAAAAGACAATTCCCTTTTTTTTACCGGATGCTCGTCAAATTAGCGATTCTCTACCCAGGAATTGTCCAACTGCTCCTCCATTTTGGATGGTCTTTGATTGGTCTCTTTGCTTCAGACACACAGAATGGAGTGAACTTCATGAGGACTTTGACATCTCTGCTTGTCAGGAATGGGATTTGTATTGTTATATCACAACTTTTATCGACCCCTGCACGTACAGCAGCCCTCAGGGATGCCATCTCCAAGTGGAAACAAGTCAATGTCTTTGTTCACTTCGCAGCCTATTATTCGCTTTCGGACAGAATTCTTCTTTTCCATTCAACACTTCAAGGTTTGCCAGAACCCATTGAAGGAAAAGTCTGGCTTTATGCAGGCTATGGGGAAATGCAAATAGGAAGCCACTCATTTCTCAAATATGTCCATAGCGTTTGGTACTACAGTTTACAGTGGAAAAAAACGCCAAATGATGGTTCCTTCGAACGAGATTTCTCTCTGGAACCACAGTTCACCAATCAGTCTTTTCGGTGTTCTTTTTCAAAAGACAACATTTCTGTCAAAGGCCGGACAAGATGCACTCAGACATCCCCACTGAACACCAAAGTGAAAAGGAACATGATGTGGACCCGGTATAACCGCCATGTTTATGCTATGATGAATACTCTGGCCCATGCCTTGAATGCTGCTTATTCCTCCATATTCAAGAGGAGAAGGAAAGAGGGAGAAGAGAGGCTGGGGACTCGAAGGCTGAAGCCATGGCAGGTATGGAGTCCTGACAAAGATCCATGAAACTTATTTTCTTTGGAGAAGGAATACAAAGGAGGCAGGGAACCATTTCAACCGTTTTATGCTTCAAAAGGCCAACACGTTTGACCAACCCAATCACTTGTGGATAATTTTCCAAAGAGCGGGTATCGTGACATATACATTTTGATATTAACACAGTGTTAATTTTACGAAGTATATATGCATTTTTAAATAAATTCCAGTCCTTATGAATTTGCGATTAGCATTTTGGAATTTTATGTTCATAAATTTGAAGGAGTCCCTGAGGCCATCTAGTACAACCCCTCATGCCTCCCGAAATTCCAGTTAAAGCTTCTTTAAGTAATGGCTGCTGGATCTTTGCGTTGAATCAATCAGTGAAGAGAAAACTTGAGCTTGTCCACTTCACTAGATCAGCTCTAAAATTGTTCCTCCTTTTAGGATGTTTTTCATCTCCTTCAGCCAGAATCTCTTCTCTTGTGACTGAGCTCATTTTTACCATGTCCAACACTCTGAGACAGGGGTGTCAAACTCAAGGCCTGTGGGCCAGATCTGGCCTGTGAGGCTGCCCTGGAAAGAGTGAAGGACCGGCCCGTGGTACCTCTACCAGTGAAAATGGAGCTTGGGAGGGCTGCACTTCTGGTCTCCATTTTTGGCCGCGATGGCCTCCTACAGCCCTCTGCACCTCCATTTTTGGATCGCCCCAGCCCTGCCCAGGCCACCACAGGTGCCCCCAACACAAGTTACATCAAGCTGGCCACGCCCAGCCTGGCCACACCCACCCCACCCTTGTCCACCCAGCCCCCTGAGGTCAAACACAACCCTAATGCAGCCCTCCATGAAATCGAGATTGATACCCCTGCTCTGGAATAACAGTAAACATCTGTTATTTTTCCTTTGGGGAAAGGAAATGCCCTGGAGTTTGATTTGTGAGGGATGCGTTACTTGGAACCTGACAGGTAACATCTTTCAGCTATTGGAAGAGTGCTGTATTCTCCTTTCTCCAGCCAAGAGATTTTCTCCATTGTAAAAGGTGCTCCCAGATTCCTTCTGATTTTCATCCCCAAAGACCAACATGACTCCTCTCCTTGTAGCCTTTCCTCCAGGCTAAGACCAGTTCCTTTGATCTCTTCCTTGATTTCATTGCCCATCTCTAAAGCTGATCCAGTTAGTTGTACAATGTCTTCTCAAAGGGGGTGCCTGCAAGGGGACTTTGTACTTGAGTCAATTTCTCTCCAAACCTGCACATTTACTTCTAAGATTTTTATGGATGCATTTGCCTTCTTTCCATGAGCATCACACGGCCAACTCCCATTTGGTTTGCAATCTACTATTTTCATATCATTTCCACAAATATTCTTATCAAGTGTAGTTAGACAGAGATGTGGACATGGACATAGAATTATAGAGTTGAAAGGGACCTTGGAGGTCTTCTAGTCCAACCCCCTACTCAAGGAGGAGACTTTATACCATTTCAGACATATGGTTTTCCAGTCTCTTTTTGAAAGCCACCAGTGATGGAGCACGTACAACTTTTGAAGGCTACTCCAGACTAGCATTTCTGCTTTTAACATTCCTGGATATTTTTGTTCTAGTTCCATTCATTTTTGAAGAAGAATGAGTTTCTTCAAAAGAGTTGCAATCTTTCCCATATGAAAATGTACTTGGACCAAAATGGTGATGTGGCAGCAGATCTGAACATCATAAGCTTGATAGTTCTCTCCAGGGAGGATCCCATTAAAGAGCAACTAGGGGTTTTTGAAAGACAGAGACTTACTATTGATCAAGATGCTATTTCACAACTAAAGTTGCTCAACAAGGTGAATTAAATATTGGTGTCTTTTCTCTGGTTTCCAAAGCCTTAGGGAACATTTCAAGTAGCTAAGCCTATTCACCAAATAGGCTTCAGTGAAAATTGAATTTGGGGAGTAGAATCCTTCTAATTTTTAAAAAATGTTTTAGGAGGCGTCAATATAATTGGCAAAGTGTCCTTTAGATGCGGTATTATGAAACATGGTTTTAAATTGATTGATTCAGCCATGTCCAACTTGGGATGCTGGGTGATGATGGCTATTTTGTGTCCCCTGTGCAAACTAGTATCTGGATAAAACTGCTGAAAGGGGACATCAAGTGCTGGGGATTTTGGTGCTCATGGCACCAACTTGTCTTGTTTCCTTGCTTAAAATTAGCAAAATAGAATGCAAGTCTTTTGGCCACTACCCACGTTCCTGGCAGTGGGCAGAGTCAGCCTGCAATTCTGCCTTCTAAGCACTGCACCAAATCCAACCCTAATCTGTGACAAAGTTTTCCTTTATATCTTAAATGGAAGGTTGTCCTGGTCCACTTACAAATGGGGGTGGGTTTGCAATGATATATGTCTTTTTCTTCTTGTGCCATATCCGTCATCGGATGTTGGTGATCACGTTGGCCAATGTCCGATGATGATTATGGCACAAGAAGAAAGATGATACAATGATACATGTGGTCTAGAATAAACCTTCCCAGATCCCATTGGCCAGAAGTTTCTTTCTTTTTTTTTATTGAAAAAGTTTTCAAATACAAATTTTCCCCCCTTTTTTCTCCCCCCTCCTCCCTAACCCCCCCTCACCACCCGTCTCCCCTGTGACTTCTTCAAAATAAAAACCTAATTCATAACAGATTATATAATATTTTACCATCCCCTTACTCCCTCCTCCAAATACTGACCCTTACTTTCTAATAATATTATTAATATTATTACTTCCCCCTTTTATCATACACTTCAAAATAACATTCTACTATAACATTGTATAATAACTTCTGATTTAACACAGTAATATTGTTATGACTCCCAATTTAATAATAATCTGCCCTTTTTCCTCCCCTATACATAGATCTACATATTAATATAACATTTCGAAACAACCTTCCACTTTAAAACTATATAATAAATCCAAATTTAACATTTACTCTTTTGTAACATTTACTCTTTTGTATATATTAATATAACATTCCAAAGCAGCCTTCCCCTATAAGACTATATAATAAATCCTAATTCAACATCTGTCCATTTCCTCCACTCCCGTAAATACATATCTGAAACATCCCTGTTCTTAAACTAAACAATCATTAAACTAGCCTGTATCCACCCACAAAGTATCCTACAAAATTACCATGTGTAACAATTCTTAATATCTTTATTCTTCTGCCCACCCTACTTAAAAAAAAAAATATTCCCTTATATAAATAAAATCAATGACTTTAAACTTATAATCCATATAATGTCTTCTTTGGTGTCTTTCCACTGGATTGTGAACTCCATCACCCATATTAGGGTAACATAACATCCTGATTGCAACAGAATGTTCAAAATCCTCAGTTATCATCTGCCCCCATCAATAATAAATATCTTCATGTATATAAAAAAAGAAAACAACCACCCGAGTGACATTATAATTGTATTCCATATAATATCTGAAATAGTGGATTTCTTCAGGATTATTGATTCCCACCATCATTGGGGTAACGACCAGATCTTCTGCATGCCCCAGCATAGCTCTCTTGCCATGTAGCTCAACATAAACATGATATATTTATCAAAAAAAAAAAAAGAGTCCAAAATAGATAATTCCAGTCCAACAATTTAAGGCCCTTTTCACATCCCAAGATTACAGCATTGCAGAGGTCTGTCACTCTCCTCAGGATAATATTAATACTTCGCCTCCCCTATCTTTTCGTGTATTCAGTCATTTTTTAAATAACTGGCTTCACTGTTGCCTATTTTAGAAATTTTTGTTTTTGCGAGATCTATTTCTTTTTTTCTTGGCTTTTTGTGGATTTGATCTCCATCCCAATCTCCTTTCTACAAATTGTATGTCGTCTGATCGATTTTCATTCTGATTTATAACTTGATCTTGTTGGTTTTGCTTTTGTGACTCATATTTCTTTTCTATAAGTTGTGTATCAACTAATTGATTTCCATGCTTGTCTGTGACTTGATGAATCATCACATTAGAATCCGATGCCACTTCTCTCTTATTTATAGATAATCCAGCTGAGGTATCTAAAAAATCCAAAGGCAATTCATCTACAGAGTCCTCTGTAACTCGATATTTTTCCTTTATTTCCAACTCCTTCTGCTTGTCTTGTGTTGTGCATAGAGATGTTGAGTTCATTTTCAAATTTTTTTGATGAAATTCTTCCGCTTTTTCAACAGTATTTAATTGGTATCTTTCTCCTTGATATCTCAATATTATACCAACTGGAGCATCCCACCTAAATAAAATATTTCGTTTTTTAAGCTCAGTCACCAAAAAACCAAATTTCTTTCTTTCCAATAACATCTTAGGCGGTAGCTCTTTGTATATCCAAATCTTTCTTCCAAACAATTGCAAAGTAGAATTAAAAGATTTTTGCACAATATTATTTCTTATTTCTTTATCTGTAAAATAAATCACCACATCTCTAGGCAGTTGCCTTTGCTTTGCAATCCAGGAGTTTATTCTATAAACTCTGTCGATCCTACAAAATACTTCCTCAGGGTGAACCTTTAAGATCCCAGCCAGAATTTCAGAAGATATTTTCCTTAAGTCATCTCTGTTATTTTCCTGTAATCCTCTCAGTCTAATCGCATATTCAGTGAAATTATATTGCATCATTAAAACTTCTTTTTCAATCCGTTGTTTTATGTTTTCTGCATTACAAGTCTTTTGATCAGCTTCCATTTTAGGTTTTTCTTCTAAGCTATTGTCTTGAATGTTTATCAAATCATTTTCAATTTTTTGTATTTTATTGTCCAAATTATCCTCAATTTCCTCCATTTTAGACTCTAATAAATTAATATTTGTATCCAACTTGATCATAATTTCTGAGAAACCATTAGTCACTTTTGCAATCTTTCGTTGCAAAATATCAAACTTTAATTGCACCAATTCTTTAATTTCCTGCTTAAATTTTTCAAAGTTCTGATTCACAATCTCATCCCTTCTTACAATCTCCTCCAAGAGAAATTCAATTATATTAAAATCAGTTTCCTGAGACTGTAGGTTTAGAACTTGTTCATATAATTTGTAGATCGGGGAATCCCCCCCCCCACTGCTTGTTTGTCCGGCTTTGTAAGTCTAAACGCCATATTTCCACACAGACAAACTCTTTTAAGAAAGAAAAGAAAAGAAAAGAAGGGGAAAAAAAGCTTCTTTCCAAAAAAGATCAATATCAAATCTCCAGGAAAGAGAAAACACAAAAGTGGAGCTTTATCTTCAATTGTAGCCAGGAGAATTTTTTCCGCTACTTTGTAACTTAATAGGAGACCGAAGGACTTTCCCTTTCAGCCCCTTCTCAAGCCTCGGCAGTCGCCATTTTAAAAATTCTTTTTTCCTTCTTCAGTAACTTTTATAAAATAAGTGAAAATACTTGTGATTCAGGGTCACAGGTCCAGCTCTCATCCTCTTTAATTGATCTGTTAGTTTTCTTTAATAGGCTTGTTCTCGTCGCCTAGCTCTGCAAAAAAGCAGAGGTCTCCCAAAGCCCGGAGCGGCGGTGGGGGGAAAAAGGGAGCCTCATCTGCTTCGTCCCCAAAAGTAAAAAAAACTTTTGGGGCTTCGCAGAGAGCTCTACCTACCCTCGCCGGCTCTGTCTCGCATTTCCTCATGGAAATGGAGTTTTTTGAGCTGCCTTTCCGTTGTAAAGGCGGCTCTTTACAGGCGATGGGGCTGGCGGTCCCGAGGGACCGTCTGGCAGCGACGAGGAGCAAACCGAAAGCCTCGGCCAGAAGTTTCTTCATCACATTTTTATTCTGTTTCAATAAATCTAGTAAAATAAAAAATTCACAAACCTTTCAGAATAAATTTCATTCTAAACTTTAATATGACTAACGCATCATACTTTAAACTCATGGATAGATGAAGAAAGGAGGAATGTATGCTAATATAACCATATGGAGGAACCACTAATTGTCACGTCATGCTTCAAACTTTTCTCAATTGCTTCTCTCCAGAATTTATTAAATAGAAGTATCCTGTATTACAATGAGATATTCTAGATGCAAGAGGAAGGAACTAAGTGAAAAATATGCCGGTAGTTAGATCCCCTGCAACATTGAGAGTTAGTTCAAAATTTCTTATTTACATTATTTACCTTCTTATTTACTTACCCAAGCAACTATTTGACTAATATTCATGTCTACCTCCATTTTTCAATGATGATTATTTCTAACAAACTTCGTTTGGCATTCCTTGTTTTTTCCTTAGTCTCTGCCTCAGTCCAGATGTGTGGAAAATTGTCATCCTGGATTTTTCAAGCGGGCTCGAGAAGGAGAGCCAGTTTGCTGCTATGACTGTGTTCCTTGTCCAGAAGGGACTATCTCCACTCAGGAAGGTGGGCCACACCAGAGGAAAGGGTGCTAGATTCATCTAGAGCGTTTTGATCAATGTGCATTTTAAAAAAGACATGTCGACGGTTGATAGTTTTGTGGTTCTTAATTTTCAAGGTGCCCAATTTCTTCCATAATGAGAGGGATAAGAAAAAGATCTTGAGGGATGAGGTAGGAATAGATAGAAGGACACAGTGGATTGTGCAAGATCACTTGCATCAGAGGAAACTTCTCTTTTCTTGTCAGTTTGGAACTGTCCTCCCATGTTGACTGTTCTTAGGATCATCTGCATTCTTTGAAATTGAGAAATGATTGCAGATCAATGGCTTTTGCTCCCCAAAACCAAGTTTATATTACAGCCCAAAAGATATATGAATCAATCAATTCATTAATCAGTCAATCTTTATTAAGATCACGGAACCCCCTAAGCAGAAAGGTCTAATTTAGGGAATCATGGAGGGAGAGTGTTTGGCTTCAAGGGATGAGTGAAATACTGTTCTGACCTAGGCTTCCCAAAACCACGAAGCCAACTCCTCATCCCTTTTATTTAGTTTAAAGTGAATTCCTCTCCAGCAAAGTCCAGTCCAACAGTCTTTCAAGAGATTTCACAACTTCAGACCTTTATCAGGCTTGGAGAGCTTTGAGGCCGATATCTTCCAAATGTCACTCTCTAGCAGAGAATACTTGGCAAGAAGTCAGGAACAGATCTCCACTCTAATGAATTGAACTAATTGTCTCCTGCAAACTCCCCTCCCCTTTTGCTCCTCTTTATTCCCTATGGGAGAAGCCATTCACCATCCATCTGTGGCTTTACTCCTGAGTCGACCCTTGTTCCTTAGCTGTTCCCTTCTCCTGGCAACTCTGCGCATGCTCACACTGGGAACAGACTCCTGCTGTTCTTCTGCCCCACTGATGTCCGACTCTGAAGGCAGCTGACAACTGTCAGACGGCCCTGACTCCATCTCTGCCTCTGATTCAGAGCACTCATCAGAGCCTTCCTCAGACTCCAGGACTGGCCCATGTTCCTCTCCCAACCTCCTCACTGTCCGCATTTTCTTCCAGATCCACTGGCGGGCCACAACAAATACCCACAGAAGACTTGCCATAAAGAAGTGGGAGAGGTCATCTGCATGAAAGAAGGAACATAAATTAAATTATCATTATTAACAATCTGCCTCTTTTATTTTTAGTGCTTTAATTTTTCATATAATGGATTAAACGCAAATATTGTTTATAGCCCAGTTTAACATTCCCAGGTTCAGCATAACCACTATCATAGTTTTCTTTGTTGGATTGCTACTGTGACTTCTGTTTTCTTTTTATCTTTCCAATTTTCTTGGATATTAAGTAATGAAATACCAACAATTACAACAGCAACAAAAAGGGAATACAGTTGTGGTTCTAAAAGGGGGGTGGGGAGAAAGCCTTACTTCCACTATTGGGATTAAAAGGAATCAGAATCAGAAATTAGAATCAGAAAACCAATTACCATATTTTTCAGAGTATAAGAAGCACCTTCCCCCCCCCTAAAAGAGGGTGAAAATTTGGGTGCGTCTTATACACTGAATGTAGCACCACTGAAAAAAAGCCTCTTAAAGGGAGGTTTCAGAGGCTGAAAAAAAGCCTCTTAAAAGGAGATTTCAGAGGCTGAAAAAAAAAAGCAAAGCGCAAAGCTCATAACCAATGAACCTGTTGCTAAAGTTCATCTCTGGGAACAGCTGATTGGAGGTATTCTGTGAGGGTGATCCACCCACCAATCAGCTTTTTTCTTATTTTCCTCCCCAAAAACTAAGGTGTGTATTATACTCTGGTGCGTCTTATACTCCAAAAAATACACTAATCAATTATATTCATTTTGTATGGTGTAAAAGAATACAGCATGATTACATAAAATTAGAAGAAACAGGATATAAAAATGTGTATCAAAATATAAAACACCAGAACGGTGAATTATTTCAAGAATGCATAATAGAAAGGATGGGTACAATTATGAATAAAATTAAATTACGTATGAACAATTACCAGATTGACTAAACCTATGGCTGGATATCTAGACTCTTTAGCCATTGGGCAACAATGCCCTCAAGATGGTGTATTTAATGCAGGAATCCAAGGAACCTTCTGAGGGGGCATTTCGTAGCAATATGATACTGTATAAAGTTTGTGGGATGTTCCCACAGTCACAGTTAGTATTATCAACCAGCTCCCATTTGTATTTTGAATATTGGCACCTGCCATTCTTGGTCAGTATCATCTGAAATCCAAAGAAGATCTTTCTTGAAAGGTGAAAAGAGATATAAAAGAAATATTACTTTTTGTTTTCTCAGATACTGAAAAATGCACAAAGTGCCCATATGATCAATATCCAACCGAGAACAGAGTCCAATGTATCCCAAAAAGAATAACCTTCCTGTCTTATGAAGAACATCTGGGCATCATCCTGGTCTCTTTCGCCTTACTCTTGTTCCTAAC
Source organism: Pituophis catenifer annectens (assembly GCF_029215685.1). Taxonomy (NCBI): domain Eukaryota; kingdom Metazoa; phylum Chordata; class Lepidosauria; order Squamata; family Colubridae; genus Pituophis; species Pituophis catenifer. Next base: position 9,161,680 of record NW_027256882.1, on the reverse strand, counting down.
CACAGGATTTATTTTAATCATATTCCTTAAATACCTAGAAACTCCCATTGTCAAAGCCAACAACCGGGACCTCTCCTTCATCCTCCTGGTCTCCCTTCTGTTTTGCTTTTTGTCCTCATTTCTCTTCATTGGACAGCCAAGGAAAGCCACCTGTCTTCTCCAACAAACAGTGTTCAGCATTGTCTTTTCAATAGCTGTGTCTTCTGTGTTGGCCAAAACGATCACAGTGGTATTGGCTTTCCTAGCCTCAAAACCAGGGAACAGTGTGAGAAGATGGTTGGGGAAGAGCTTGGCCAACACCATCATCCTTTCTTGTTCTGCTGGACAAATTTTCATCTGTGCCTTATGGCTGGGAATTTCTCCCCCATTCCCTGACTCTGACTTAAACTCCCAGCTTGGAGTGATCATCCTGCAATGCAATGAAGGCTCTGTCACCATGTTTTATGTTGTCCTTGGCTACATGTGTTTCCTAGCTGCCATTTGCTTCACTGTAGCTTTCCTGGCCAGGAACCTGCCTGGGGCCTTCAACGAAGCCAAGCTGATCACCTTCAGCATGCTGGTCTTCTGCAGTGTCTGGGTGTCCTTCCTGCCAACTTACCTGAGCACCAAAGGAAAGTCCATGGTGATTGTGCAGGTCTTCTCCATCCTGACCTCCAGTGCTGGTTTGCTGGGCTGTATCTTCTTCCCAAAGTGCTACATTATTACCCTAAGGCCAGATCTAAACACTAAGGAACATCTAATGATAAAAGTAGGGAAATGACTGAAATTGTTAATTAGACTCATAACATTGAATTTTTTTGTTGTAGTTATTGTGCTTTTGTATTTTTTCTTTGCGTCAATGTGAAAATTAAGCTTTTTTAAAACTGAAGCAAATAAACATATGAACAGTATAAGACTAATGAAATTAAATTCCAACATAATCCTCAAACATTTCTGGGGACAATAGAAAAGCTGCTTTATAAACGTAACCATGTCAAATAAACATCGTCTTTGCCTCAAGCAATTTGTGCTGTGTGCTCTTTGGAAGATCCAATCAGGATTTGAACCAGAATTTTCTTCTAATAATATTTCCCAAAAAATGTGGAACAAAGCCAGGACTTGCCTGCCAAGTCTGTTTTTCAAAGAGGAGCTTGCAAAAGAGTCATCTAAAGTTGTTCCAAAGTCAAAATTGGTCCAAGATGAAAGTGTCAGCCAATCCAAGCATGTAAGGTTCATGAGTGAAATTCATGAATAGGGATCATACTTGAGTTAAATGTTATTTCCAGCCAAGAGAAGAGAGGGAATCCAGTCTCTTCTATGGGCTGTCACTCAAGGGTGAAATCTAAATTTTTTTGCTACTGGTTCTGTGGGCGTGGCTTAATTAGTGTGCGGGGCTTGGTGGTAAGGTGGTAAGGTGACTGGGTGGGTGTGGCCAAGTCAATGTCACTCCTTTGCCCTTTTTTAACCTACAAAACACAACACAACACAACTGGCTCACCCACAATGTAAAAGCAGCTGTGCTAGACCCGAAATGGCCCCTGCAACAAGCAGGAACCTCACACAGCCACAAAAAACTCAAAAAACCAAATATCTGCCTCTACCTAGGATCAAACTCACAACCTCCTGATTGTAAAAATCTCAGTTTTCTAAGACCACATGGAAAGCTTTGTGCCCACGTGACACCCCTCCTGCGCGAACTGCACTGGCTCCCAGTGGTCTTCCGGGTGCAATTCATGGTGTTGGTCACCACCTTTAAAGTGCTCCATGGCATAGAACCCGGGTACCTTCGAGACCAACTTCTGCCACCAACAACCTCCCACCGGCCAGTTCGCTCCCACAGAGAGGGTCTCCTCAGGGTGCCATCAGCCAAGTTATGTCGGCTGGTGACACCCAGGGGGAGGGCCTTCTCTGTGGGAGCCCCTGCCCTGTGGAATGAACGGCCCCCGGAAATGCGCAAGCTCTCCGACCTCCATGTATTTTGCTGTGCCCTCAAGACCCTGCTGTTCCGCCAAGCCGGGCTATCAATTTAATGATTTTTAAATTGGGTTTTAAATTTTTGGGATTTTAAATTTCAGCCAAATTATGTAATAATTTTAATTATTTTTAACTGATGTTTGTTTTTGTGTTTTTTAATAGGCTGTACACCGCCCTGAGTCCATCGGGAGAAGGACGGTATAGAAATAAAATTATTTATTTATTTATTTATTTATTTATTTATTTATTTATTTATTTATTTATCTATTTATTTATTTATTTATTTACTATTGATTAAGATGTCCTCTACATGCTAAAATATGAAGCAATTATGAAGCTGATTCTGCACTGTCCCAACATGTGATGCTGAGTGACATATTTTTAGGACATAGGTCATGGGTCTTTTGTGCATCTTCTGCAATCTGGTATCGCCATAAAACTGACGAGAGAGGCCCTCAAGTGCTGGCAATTGTGGTACTGATAGACTCAACTTTGCTTGTTCCTTTTTCTAGAATAGCAAAGGAGAAGGCAATTCTTAAACAGTTCCCAAGTTCAGGTTTGGACTGAATCCAATGAAACTCAATCAAGACTGGATTCAAAGACCTTCTTGGTCCCTTTGGCAAATATGCTTCGGCATCCAAATTGTCCTAACTGGGGACATTGTCCCCTGAAAAGGAAGGTCCATTAGTCAGTAATGTTTTTAAGCAGTCCAGATGTGGCCAGAATTATCCATGGTTTCCTTTCACCCCACTGGGATAGAGCAATAGGCTTTCTGCTCTTTTGAAGGTGGTTAAAGGATTCTCTTTACCTGAAACCACAATGACTGGCTTGATGTGAGATAAAGTCCTGACCCAGAAAACTGGAACAATGAAGCATGACTTTCATTCAGAGAAAAGCCCTTCCTGATATTGCAAGTTACAAGCAACAATCTGCATGGAAATATTACTTAGATTTGGCCTTTGGCTTGTAAGAGGGCATTTCGGGGGCCGCCAGTCGGCCAAACAATGTCGACTGGCGGCCCCCAGGGGTAGAGCTTTCTCTGTGGGGAGCACTTGCCCTCTGGAACGAGCTCCCCCCGGAGATACGAACGATTCCAGATTTACGTATTTTCTGTCGGGCCCTCAAAACCTTTTTATTTCGTCAAGTCGGGCTGGCCTAATCTCTCCAATTGTGTATTTTAATTTGGATTTTTAATGGGGGATTTTAACTGTCAGGCCAAATTGTTTAATTCATTTTAAAATTGTTTTTATATTTTGTGTTTGATGTTTTTTACTTCTGGCTGTTCACCGCCCTGAATCCTTCGGGAGAAGGGTGGTATATAAATTTAAATATTAAATTAAATTAAATTAATTTCATCTGAAAACTCTTTGAGTGATATTGTTTATCAGGATTGTTTCTCTGGGCAGAAATGAGGCTCCAAATTTAATTAATAACAAACATGGGTCTGTCTTTTATAGCAATTTGTGTCACCTAATTGCAATTTTTCAGCTGAAAGGATCTTGTCTTGGATATCTAGCTGGGCCTTAGAAATAACTTTTGCCAACAAGGGGTTCATACTTACATTCATCTCCCACAGCAAAAGATGTTTGACTTTTTGAGGGACACGTTCTCATGTCCTTATCTCTATATCATCTAATTACAGTTTTAGAAACTAGGCACTCACATTTAGTCTCCAAGATGGCAGCCATATAAATGGAAGAAAAAAAAATTACAAATAAGCAAAGAATATCTCCTTTTAAGTTTGACAGCTCTAATTCTAAGGGCTTTTTCCTATGTATCTTAACTGAGAAACTATTTTAGACTACAATGGTACCACAGTTCTCATGGTTAATTGGTTCAAAGAGGAGCAACGAGTTCTAAAAATGATGAGTGCCAAACAAACCACATGACTTACCACATAACCCTTTAATTTGGCCAGGATGGACTTCCTGTCTGTTTCTTTTCTATGTCAGTAACCTTCCTGGCATGGCTGATTTCCTTTCCATTCTCTATGGCCTTTCCCCTTTTCCTATCACAGCTCATCGAGTACCAAGCAAACAATGAGGACTGGGATAATGTTTCCACATCAAAATGAGTCAAGTACCAAATTTGATGAGTTTTGAAGCTGTCGAGTACCGAGGAACCACTATACTGTACTTTGAAAGGGGAGCAGCTTTGTAATGTTTTATGTAGTCTCAAAGAAACCTTTGCAGATCGTACCAGTCATAGGGAGTTTTTTCCCCCCTTCACTACAGTTTTATTCTATTTTCATAAACCTAATAGAATAAAACTTTAATAAGTCTTTCAGAATAAATTTTATTCTAAATTTGAATGTACTGTACATTAAAATTATGGATATATGAAAAATGGAGGAATTAATGTTAATAAAGTTAATACAGCTATAACAAGGAACCCTTTGTTTGACAATTGATGGCTACATCTTTTTTTAAATTCCATCTCTCCAGACTTTATTAAGTAGAAAAGTCCTTTATTGCAATGATGTATTCCAAAAGCAAAAAAGATGAACTAAATGAAAAACCTGTCAGTTGTCTTGTCAGTTGTTGCATCTCCTGCAACTATTTGGAACAAGTTAGAGAGTTATCTAAATGAAGACTCTTTGGCTAATGTTCATATTTGCCTTTATTTTCTATGAATGTTTAGTCCCAACATATTTTCTTTGGCATTCCTTGTTGTTGTTTTTTTCTTTTCTTTTGAATAGTCTCTGCCTCAGTCCAAATGTGTAGAAAAATGCCATCCTGGATTTATCAAGTGGAAGCGAGAAGGAGAGCCAATTTGCTGCTACGACTGTGTTCCTTGTCCGGGGGGGGGGGACAATTTCCACTCAGGAAGGTGGGTAACATTAAAAAAGAAAGAAGGAAAGAAGGAAAGAAGGAAGGAAGGAAGGAAAGAAGGAAAGAAGGAAGGAAGGAAGAAAGGAAGAAAGGAAGGAAGGAGGGAGGGAGGGAGGGAGGGAGGGAGGGAGGGAAGGAAGGAAGGAAGGAAGGAAGGAAGGAAGGAAGGAAGGAAGGAAGGAAGGAAGGAAGGAAGGAAGAAGGAGGTCTTGTGGAAGAGGATTCATCCAGAGTATTTTCATGGAAGTCAAAGTTAAGAGACAGGTTGAAGCTCAACGGTTTTCTTTATTTTAAAACGGCACAATTTCTTATCTAATTAGAAGATGAGGAAGATGAATGTTATATGGGAAGAGATAACAGGGTGTGGCAGATTGGACAAGCTTTACAAGATAAAATATTTGTTCTGGTTTTTTTGGTTTGGATGTTCCCTTCTATCAGTGGTGAAATCCAAAAATTTTTATTACCGGTTCTGTGAGCGTGGCTTGGTGGGCGTGGCAGGGGAAGGATACTGCAAAATCTCCATTCCCTCCCCACTCCAGGGGAAGGATACTGCAAAATCCCCATTCCCTTCCCACTCCTGGGGGAAGGATACTGCAAAATCTCCATTCCCACCCCGCTCTGGGGCCAGCCAGAGTTGATATTTGCCGGTTCTCTGAACTGCTCAAAATTTCTCCTACAGGTTCTGGAGAACCTATCAGAACCTGCTGGATTTCACCCCTGCCTTCTATATATTTTGACTCCTAGGAAGATCAGATTTTTTTGAAACTTAAGGAATTATTTTAGGATAATTATTGGAAAGATTATTACAATGGAATCTATATGGGCTTCCCCTGTGAGGATCACTGGGAAGGTATTGTTTGTCCACAAGGACATGCTGTGGACAGTTATAGGGACACCTTATCCAACTCATATTACCACTGCTTCCATTAGCCATACTATATTATTTCCCTAACTAGTTTTCTATGCCAGTTTAGTAGATTTTACAAGATAACATCCTCTGAATCCAGTATATTAAGACATACCACCCTGTAGGACTCAGTATGCATAGCTAGAAAGTCCCAAAGGTGCATTTTCAAGAGGCAGCTGGACTTTCTGATTTTCCTTTGAAGACATTTCACTTCTAATTCAAGAAGATTCTTCAGCTCACCAGAAAGTCCAGTTGCCTCCTGAAAAAGTACCTTTGAGACAACCACCACTCTGCTAAACAAATAATTCCCTCAACACTTTCAAACTATTCACTAAATCTGCATTACTATTAATCTTCTCATCGTTCCCATCACCCATCTCCTCCCACTTATGACTGTAACCTTACGAGTTATGACTGTATGACTGTAACCTGGACATACGAAGGATCCCCGACCTCCGCGCCTTCCGTCGTGCAGTGAAGACCCTGTTATTCCAGCAAGCCGCTCTGATGGGATAAATGATTTTAATTTGGTTTTAATGGGGTTTTAAAAATTGGTTTTAAAATGAGAGTTTTAAATTCGGCCTATGATTTAATTATTTTAATCTGCTTTTAAATTCTATTTTTGTACATTGTTTTTATTATGGCTGTTCACCGCCCCGAGTCCTTCGGGAGAAGGGTGGTATATAAATAAAATAAAATAAAATAAAATAAAATAAAATAAAATAAAATAAAATAAAATAAAATAAAATAAAATAAAATAAAATAAAATAAAATAAAATAAAATAAAATAAAATAAAATAAAATAAATAAACAAACCTTGTTGCTGGTATCCTTAAGATTTATATTGACTGTTTCCCTATGACTATCATTAAGTGTTATACCTTATGATTCTTGATGAATGTATCTTTTCTTTTATGTACACTAAGAGCGTATGCACCAAGTCAAATTCTTTGTGTGTCCAATCACACTTGGCCAATAAAGAATTCTATTCTATTCTATTCTATTCTATTCTATTCTATTCTATTCTATTCTATTCTATTCTATTCTATTCTATTCCATGACATGACATGACATGACATGACCTGGATGACTGAGAATCTCAATAGAAATGTCTAGAAAGAACAACTGATTCATCATTAACCTCTAATGCTGTATATTTCAAGGAAGGTTCTGCATGTTAAAACAAAATCCCTGGGTCCTAAAAGTCCTTCAAATTCCATCTCTCTCTCTCCCTCCCTCCCTCCCTCCCTTCCTCTCTCCATCTCTCTCTCTCTCTCTTTGTCCCCTTCTCCCCCCTCCTCTCCCTCTCCTTCTCCCTCCCTCCCTCTCCCCCTCCCTCCATCTCTCTCTCTCTCTCTCTCTCTCTCTCTCTCTCTCTCCCCCCTCTCCCCCCTCCTCTCCCTCTCCTTTTCCCTCCTCTCCCTCTCCTTCTCCCTCCCTCCCTCCCTCCCTCCCTCCATCTCTCTCTGTCACTTATAAATACCTGACCTCGTGCCCACACCAGGGGGCAGGGAGCTGATGAGGTCGACTCCCAGGGTCCACCCTAACCCATTGACCCCTCCTTACCTTAGCTCTGCCCCACAGGTACTTAAGGTCCAGCCATGCAGTCCAGAGCCAGTTCCAGTTCAACACCTGTAAGGAAGAGACATGTTATGAATAAAGATTCTTAACTAAATAAATACTTGTGTGATGGAGTTATTGGGCTTGATCCTTGAACACCTTTAACAAAATGGTAGCAGAAGATGGTTAATTAGCCCAAACCACTCCAGGATATGCCAAGGAACTCCAAGCCGACAGGAGCAACGAGCAGAGTGAATACCAGGGCATTCACGAAGAAGATGGCAGAGCAACTACTGTCAGCAGGAACCATGCAAGCAGAGATACCAGAGGCGAGTGACCAGCTTTCCAACCCAGGCACACCAACCAGATCTAACAAGGAAGAAGAGAAATCCGAAAGCACAGCATGCGAGGATAGCGACCTCAAAAGGAAACTCCTCGAGCTAATAAACTCAGCCCCGACCATCACAGATCTCATCGCGGAATTCCGGAGCCTAGTTGAGGACTGTGGAGCAGTGACTGAGGAAGATGAGGCTGAGCCAGACTATGCAACCGAAGACGCAGTAAGAGACGATTGCCCCTGCCAGAGACCCACCAAAAAGGCCAAAAAAGAATTTGCGCCCTTTTTGTGGTGGCCATCTTGGATGGTGACATCACCAAAGATGGCCGACCAACCACCAATAGATTCCTGAGATTTAAATCTCATGGCGGGAATCGGGGCCTACACCGGGGACGACCCAAACGACGGGGACGACTCAAAAACAAAGCCCATGAGCTCGCCTACTGAGCTCGAGATCGATGGAGCCATAAGACTACTAACCGCGGCCTTCGGAGACAAAATAAAGCTACCGGATGCATACTCCGGAGCCAACAACTCCAAGTCACATTCCTAAAGGAAAATTTGTTGTTTCTAATTACTGATCCCCCTGAAAAGCCATGGACCTTTGATTTAGATTGTATACATCACAAGGCATACTACATATTAATTGCCAGTATTTACCCCAGTATTTACCCCAGTATTTACCCCAGTATTAGCCACCACCTAACAGTTTCAGAGGTGATACACAAAATGCACAGCTTATTCTACAGCAAGAGCATAGCAACTACCACAAGAATCTCTAGGGAGTTCCACTCAGTCAGGCTCAAGGCAGGGGCCTCCATGAGTGAACACCTATTAACATTAAATGCCACTAGGGCCGAACTAACACAGAGGGGGGAAATCATAAGTGAAGGAAGCATAATCAGTATCATTATCAATTCACTGGACCCCAGCTGGGACAGTTTCATTACACAATTAGATAGCCTCAGCCTAGAAAGACTTACATTAGAGACTTACATTAGAGCCTTGGCGGTACAGTGGTCTAAAGCACCCTGTTATTAAGACCAGCTGCCTGCAATTACTGCAGGTTCGAATCTCGCCAGGCTCAAGGTTGACTCAGCCTTCCATCTGTAAATTGAGGACCCAGTTATGGGGGCAATAAGCTGACTTTGTATAAATATACAAAAGGATGAAGGCTATTGTTGAGCACATTGTAAGCCACCCTGAGTCTCTGGAGAAGGGCTGCATATAAATCAAATTAAAAAAAAAAAAACTAACCAACAAACTCATTGCTGAGGATAAACTAAGGAGGGACCGCTCACTAAGCTGCAGGGAACAGAGACCAGCAAGAAGAGTGGAATTTCAGAGCAGGGGCCACAATATAACTGAGTGTTTCCTGTGTGGTTCTAGAAGTCACTATAAGAGGGATTGCCCTAGAAATATGACGGACAGGGATCGAACACATTGTAGGGATAGGCCAGAGCACAAGGCAAGATTTCATGACAGACATTCACCTGACAACAGACACAGACGTAGAGATTCCCCCAGCCCCAGAGATAGAAGAGGACACCGGGATAGTTCCAGGTAGAGCCAAACCGGGTCACTGTATGGACTGGGGGACCAGGGACATCTCACTGACCAGGGCAAGAAAGAGGATACATGGCTGTTAGATTCAGGGGCCACAAATCATACCATCTACGATCAAAAATCACTCACCTTATTCACCAAGGAGAGCTTCATAATAAAAGTGGCAAACCAAAATAATGTTCAGGTAACAGGAAAGGGGAACACATACATGCCAGGGATAGGAGTAATAGAGGGGGTACTACTCGTACCAAATATACCATACAACATACTCGCCACTTTAAAACTAAGCAGGGACAACAACGTTGAGATTACATTCAAGAAAGGAGAAGTACACATAACCAGGGGAGGCAAAAGTGTAGGAAGGACGGTAGTTAGGGGAGGCCTACCATACTTCCATCCAGATAGCGACACCCACCCAAGGGTGAACACCAATCTCAAGGTCAAGCCAGACACTACAGACAGTGGAGATGAAGGGGGCAACAGTAAGGAAGTAGAGGGGGTCAACCACGAACACACACCCGATGGCCCAAGTGGCCATGTGTCACCTAATAGGAGGAAACCATCAATAGGGAAGCCAGTGCATGACAATTGTGCACACTTATTGCATAGGAAGTTGGGACATATTAGCTTTCCAGTTATACAGAAAATGATGAACTGTTCCGAAGGCATAAAATTAAAAAACTGTGAGAACTATCTCGAGTGTTCTGTATGCAAATGCTCAAAACTAAAGACAAAACCCAGGCCAAAAAAATTGATGCACACCACCAATTCCATTTTTCAACTCATACACATGGACCTAGTGGGTCCACTAAAGCCATCCATTAAATACAAGAAGAGATTTTTCCTGACCATAGTTGACAACTTCAGTCTTTATGGGTTTGTGTACACCCTAAAACATAAAAATGAAGCATTCCAAAAATTCAAGGAATTTTATGCAACACAACACTAGGATCAAACAAATAATGACCGACCGCGGGTCTGAATTTCTATCAAGCTATTTCTCACACTGGTTAAAAACACGTGGGGTATTACATTAAACATCTTCGCCATTCTCCACCTTCCAGAATGGCATCGTAGAATGAAAAAACGGAACACTGAAAACCATGATGAGGTGCGCCCTAGAGGATGCGGGGTTAGGACAACACTTTTGGTCAGAAGCACTCATATACCAAAATTACACATTAAACAGACTATGGTCCAGCGTATTAGACAAAACTCCATATGAGTTAATGTACAAGAGAAAGCCACAGGTAGCACACCTACACGTATTCGGGGTTACAGCTGATGTACACATCCCCAGGCAATTATGACACAAGGACGACAAAGTATCTAGGAGATTGAGGTTTATGGGGCATGAACCGGGGACCAAGGGATTCAGGTTTATAGATAGTAACAACAAATTTGTAATATCCCAAACAGCTGTTTTCCATGAGAATGCCAACTGGTCTAAAATACATCTCAATGAGGTATTTCCCAGTAGGGAGAGACCCAACAACAGCCTAGAGGGGGCAGAACACACTACAGAAGGGGACATAGGACAGGAAAAGGCCAAACCAAAGAGACAGGGGATACAAGTCAGAGAGTGGAAAGAGAACCACCCCAACATTAAGCTGGACTCACTCACAGAGAAGGAGGCCAGGTACTTCCATGATGCATTGACCAGCCAGGCCAATTAGGACAAACAGGGCTAAAGCACCAAAGAAACTAGAGGACTACGTCCTAACTATGCACACTAATCAACTAACCCCAAACACCTACGAAGATGTGTTAAGGTTACCAGAGAAGGAAAGGGCAAAATGGGAACAGGCCATGGAGCGGGAGATGAATAGTCTCAGGGAACTAAATGTATACACCCCGTCCGAAGTCCCAAGGGATAAGACTCTCATAGGCACCAGGTGGGTTTACAAGATTAAGGCATTGGAGAACAACAAAGTCTTATACAAGGCCAGGCTAGTAGCGCAGGGGTTCGCACAAAAATACCCAGAAGACTACACAGAGACATACTCTCCCACAGTCAGGGCCGAGAGTGTAAAGTGCGCCCTGGTGATAGCGTCCATCCTAGGCCTAGAAGTTCACCAATTCGATATACAAACCACTTACCTACACACTGAGCTCGATAAAGAAATTTATGTCAGAGCTCCCCCCAGCAAAAACACAACAAAGGGAGAAACCTGGATCCTAAACAGAAGCTTGTATGGACTGAAACAATCAGGGAAATGATGGTATGAGTGTTTATCCAAAATCTTGAGGTCCATGGGGTTCTCAGCCACATCAGCGGACAATTGTTTCTTCATTAAGAAAGTAAATAATTCCATTGGATACGTTCTAGTATACGTGGACGATATATTGTACATTAGTGACCAGGCCAGCAAATGCAATAATTTTGCTGATGAATTGGGAAAACATTTTTCACTGAAAATATTAGGCAAAGTCAACAAATACTTAGGGGTACAGATTACAAAAACTAACAAGGGCTTCCGGCTTTCATAAAGGGACAAAATACTAGAACTCTTAGAGAAATGCAATATGATTAATGCCAAACCTTGTGAGACCCCAATGCAACCGGACTTTTTAAAGGACATGTATAATGAAGCGGAAGCGTTCAAGAACAATACACTTTACAGATCCACCATAGGGTCACTACTGTATATTGTGAATTGGACAAGGCCCGACATCGCCTTGCCGGTTAACTTACTATCCTGACACGTAGGTAACCCCACCATGTACCACTGGGAGGCTATCAAAAAAGTACTGAGGTATCTGAAGCACAGTGTTGATGCTTACCTATCTTTGGAACCAGAAACATCCACAAAACCCACACTAACCTGCTACGCTGACACTGATTGGGCTGGGGACGTGAAAAGTAGGAAGAGCACATCAGGTTACATGTTCTTCCTCAACAACAGCCCAGTACATTGGTACACGGGTAAGCAGAACTTGGTAGCCACCTCTACAACAGAAGCCGAGTACATATGCCTATCCAAAGCCACCAATAACCTGGTCTGGTTTGACGATCTACTCACCAACGTTTGGGCCGAACCTACCTACCCAATCACTATCCATGAGGACAATAAAGCTGCCATTGAAATATCAAGAGCTGACGCAGTGGGTCAGAGGTCGAGACATGTCGACATTAAACATAAGCATGTCAGGCAATTTTCTAACATTGGGTTCATAGAAGTCATACACTGTGACACTGAAGAACAGACAGCTGACATACTAACAAAACCTTTACAAAACAAACAGCATGCATACCTAACATCCAAACTGGGCATTCTTTCATAGGTAACCCTTTATGCCTACATCACCTATTGTCACCCAGGTCAGGCATTTAGAGGGGTTTTTGTCACATATAAATACCTGACCTCATGCCCGCACCAGGGGGCAGGGAGCTGATGAGGTCGACTTCCAGGGTCCACCTTAACCCATTGACCCCTCCTTCAGAATTGGAATGAGACGTAATAAAGGAAAGAAAAGAAACGTTCTGGTTAAATTTGCAAGTATAAACAATAAATTGAAAATGATGTCAAAAATTAGAGAGGATGGAGATAAGATTCTTCAAATAGAAGGGGACAAGATAGAGGTTTACCAGGATATTTCTCGGGAGGAAGGTATATGGAGGCACACTTTAAAGCCAATTACAAAATTATTGAGAAATAAAGGCATTAAATATAATTGGAGATTCCCACAACAATTAAAAACTTTTTATAATAGAAGAATGCATACAATTGATACTAAAATTGATCCTGTTGATTATTTGAATAAACTTGGGCTGATTGAGAAAGAAGATGATGTTATTAGTATGAAAGCTGAATTGCTTCAGATGGGTGGATATGGAGTGAGGAAGGAATTAAATCTGGATAAGGAACAAGGAGCTGCAGCTGGAGAGGGCCCAGAACTTAAAGCTAAACTACAACATAAAAGAAAACCAACAAAAGAGCGGTTGGATTTTCAAAAAAAAGTAGAGAAAATGGAGGAGAAAATGTTGGTGAAGAAAGTGAGATGGAAGATCAACTTGGTTCTGGGCCCAACTCAAGTGATAGATCTGAATGCCGAAAAGAAGTAATAGAGTAATATTAATAGAGTAATAGAAAGAAAAGAAGCATAAGAACAATGCCTGGAGCTAGAGATGGCTGGGTTGACAGACACATTCCCTCTCCCCCATTCTTGGAAGACAAGGTGGCTGGAATTGAATGAAGGCGATGGGGGAAGAAGAAAAATTGTTTTGTTTTTTTTTTATTTGTTATTGGTGGTGGGTTGGGGAAAGATTAACAGTAGGAAGGAGGAGGAAGAAATGGAAAATATTGAATATAATGATGGGTGTGATAAAATTATGTCATGGAATGTTAAAGGCACTGGGAATCAAATCAAAAGAAAACATTTAGAATTAAAAATGGGAAGGGAGTCACCTGATATAATCTTTTTGCAAGAGACTCATCAAAAGTCCGAGGATTCAAATAAGTTGTATATAAAAGGAATACAGTTCTATGAGAAAGAATTTGGAACCTCGAAATCGAGAGGGGTCGCAACTTTAATTTCAAGTAGAGTTCAATTTGAAAAATTAAAAAGTGTACTGGACTCCGAAGGTAGATATTTGATAATTGTTGGTAATATTAACGAAGAAACTGTAACATTGGTTAATATTTACGCACCTAATGAAAAACAAAATGAATTCCTGATGAGAATATCAAAAATACTGCGGAAAGAAAGTAAGGGCAGACTGATTGTGGCGGGTGACTTCAATCTTATTTGAAGTAAATATGATACTACTAATGTAATACGGTATGGTGATAATGTTCAAATGAGTATAATAGATAATTGGATGATAGAAAACGGAATATTTGATACATGGCGGGAAATTACAGGTCAAGAAAGGGTTTATGTCAGGCTTCGATGCTATCTCAAAATAAATAAACTTCCAAACTGCCAATCTTTAAGGAAATTTTCTCTTTATTCGAGTACAGCAACCGGATCATGACTCTGCGCAGTCAGTACTGACCTTTGCCCCACAATCCCTCCCTTTCCGACCTCCAATTCTCTGCTTCTCATTGGCTATCTTCCAAGTCACTCTCCTGATTCCTTTTCCTGTCAGTTCACAGGAATGTTCCCCCCCTCTTCATCTCCAAGGAGACTGAAACTTCAAAGGGATTTAGCAGGCAAAAGTTCAGGCTTCATCCTCCCTTTTCTATGTCAGCGCTGAGATGCTGACAGTTTATACTTTCCATTCTAAGGTATATAATACATATTCAAGGATTGATTATATTATGGTGTCAAGAGATTTACTTAATAGAGTTGGAAAAGTTGATGTAGGGATATTTAAAGAATCAGATCATGCAAATGTAATTATGGAATTGAATGTATATACTGAGAAAAAAGAAAAAAATTGGAGGTATGGTGCTAAATTGTACAAAAATGAAGAAGACAAAAAAAGAATGATTGAAATTTGGGAGGAAAATTGGAAATGGAATGATAATGATGAAATGAATTATAATGTGGTATGGGATACAATGAAGGCGATTTTTCAGGGTGAAAGTATAAAATTGTCGTAAAAAATATAAAGATTATTAAAAAAATGGAAATGGAAGGGAAAAGAATACAAGAATTAGAAAACGAATTTTCAAGAACTAAAAATAAAAAAATTGGGGAAGAATTGAGACTATTAAAAGATAAGCAGGTAATTGAAGATATTGAAGTTGTTAAAAAGAATTTAATGTATTTGAAAAGAGAATTTTTTGAATTTGGTAATAAGAACTCTAAATTATTGGCAAGGATGGCTAAAGATAAGAAATGTAGAAGAGAAATTGGAATATTAATAGATGAAAAAGGTAAAAGATGTAATAAGAAAAAAGATAAATGTGAGATTGTTAGAATTTTTTTTCAAAAACTTTACTCTAAAAAGGAAATAGATAGTAAGAAATTGAAGGACTTTTTGAAAAAATATGAACATAGAAAAATAGAAATGGAATATAAGGAAAAAATGGAGGGAAGTATAACCCAGCAAGAAATTATAGAAATTATAGAAACGATCCAAAAATAAAATTGGGGAAGGCACCAAATTTTGTAATGGTGATAAAAGGTCTAGGATAGTTTAAAAATTATGGTATCAAAATCAAAAGGAAGGAGGTCTTGGGATACCTAAATTGATTAATTATTATAGATCCTTTCAAGTGAGGACTGTAGTTAAAATAATTGTTGGTCGAAACGAATTATGGGGAAAATTGGAGTTGGGAGAAATTGAAAAATGGGGAAGAATATATTTTATGGAGAATATAGCGGAAAAAATTAAAGTTAGAAATGATTTGTTCAATAGTTTGTTGAAAACTTGGAGTAAATTTGACAGAAAATTGATTCCAGACAGATTACAATTGGGGAATTTGGAAGATGGGGATTTTCCCATAAATTTAAATAGGGAGAGGAAACAGGTGTTAAAAGAGGAAAATCTGGAAGGAATAAAAGAATGGATAAACGTGGTAAGAGATGATTTTTAAAAAGAGGAAATATATGAAAAGTGGAAATTGAATTGGTGGGAGAAGATACAGGTTAATAATTGGAATAAGAAATATAAGGATAGAATGAGGGTAGAAAGGTTAAAAACGGAATTTGAAGAAATAGTATCCCAATTAGGAATGGAAGAAATTGGAATTAAGGGATTGGTCAGTAAGATATATAAAATTATTAATTTGGATAGTAATTTACAAATGGTGATGAAAGATAATTGGGTAAAAGATTTAGAAACAGATATTACAGAACAGGAATGGATTTTGAATTGGAATAGTAGAATAATGAGGACCTTAACAATAAGAATAAAGGAGCATAGTTATAAAGTTATCTGGAAATGGTACCTGTTCCCAATAAGATTATATAAAAAGAATAAAAGTGCTAGCAAGTTATGTTGGAGATGTAAAGTGGAGAATGGGACATATGAACACATGTGGTATGGATGTCGTAAAGTGAAGAATTTTTGGTTACGAATAGAAGAAGAATCTAGTAAAATAAAATAAAAAGAAGGTAAAGTTGGGAGTAGATACCATCCTCATATTAAAGTTGAATGACAAGGTGTTAACAATTGATGAAAGAGAGCTTGTAAGGATATTGGTCATTATGGGACGAATCGTGATTGCAAGATACTGGAAATTGAATATTGAATACAAAATAAATGAATGGTTCAGAGAAGTTTGGAAAATTGCTCTTAATGATAAGTTAACGTGTGATATAAAATTCAAAAAAGGACTATTGAAAGAAAATATATTTTGGAGGATATGGCAACCATTTGGGGACTACGCAATCGGGAACTTGGAAGAAATAATGCCAGTGCCAATGCAAAGAGAATTTTGGAAGACCTGAAGATGAAGAAAAAATTACTCCGCTTCTCCCTATTTTGTATTATACACTGGGTGTGGTTTTGCGTTTTGTGTTTTGTCTTTGATTTAAAACTTAAAAAAAAAAAAAGATACCACTCGACCGTGCCTTGTGCCCCACCCCCCTAATTGCGCTTTACAGCTGATTCGGGTTTTTGGGAGGGCGAAGCGGTCCGTGGACTATCTTTGGCTTCCGTTGCTGTGGCTGCTAATCATGGTTTCTATGTGAGTTGCTGAGATCCGCAGCCTAACCGCTTCTAACAACCAACATTATGAATAAACAAGCCTAAAACAGCCACCGTTGCTAAACCCGAATAGCGTGGTGCTCGTCTTTAGTTAACACGGCTCCAACGAACACTTGGGAATGTCTTTCCCTTCTGGTGAGAGTGTCGAGCAGTACTTTTTTTTACTTTTTTAAAGCATTTTTTTATTATTTATTTTATTTTATTTTATTTTATTTTATTTTATTTCCAATTTATATACCGCCCTTCTCCCTGAGGACTCAGGGCGGTGTACAGCCAAAATTAAGAACATGAAATACAAATATTAAAAACAATTAAAATATATATAAATTTGGCCCAAAAATTAAAAATCACAAACCAATTAAAACATTTAAAAATTTCTTCTTAAACCAGCCTGGCTTGCTTGAAAAGGAAGGTTTTAAGGGCACGACGGAAGGCACTGAGGTCTTGGATTCTCCTTATCTCTGGGGGCAACTGATTCCAGAGGGTAGGTGCCCCCACAGAGAAGGCCCTCCCCCTGGGGGTCACCAGCCTACATTGTTTGGGATTACCTGAACTGGTAGTAAAAAAATGCTCAAAAAGCAAAAAAAAAAAAAAAGTTGGCCATGCCCACCCAGTCATATTGCCCCCCACAAGCCATGCCCACAAAGTCACGCCCACAGAACCGGTAGCAAAAAAAATTACATTTCACCACTGCTTTCTCCATATTAAAATTTAAAAACATTCCACGTTTTCAACCTAGAGTGACACCAAACTCCATAGCACTGGGTGACCTTATCCAGCAGCCCCTGGAGAAAAGAAACCATGTTGAAGAGCAGCAGAAGTCAACAACAATACTGAGTCTTCCTCCAGCATCATTTTCTGGAAGCGTCCTGACAGGAAAGACTACAACCGGTTGAGAACCATGACCTCAGGGGCCTATCTGTAATTTTTCACTAACATGCTGTACTCTGGCTTCTTTTCTGCAAATGGAGCCAAGGAAGGAGTTCATCATCCCCAGAGGAAAAGTTGCTTCCCACTGTAATTATCACCATCCTGCTCTTTGAGATGTCTTCTACTTCTCCAGTAACTGATGTAAACAGCAGACTGAAGCAACATGGAGGGAGGTGGCCTCAAGGAAAGGATAAAGGCTTTAGATCACACTCTGTATTATAGGAATTTTAGGACAGGTAGGGGCTGTGCTGTTAAATGTACCTTTCTCTCTTTTCCAGGTGAAGCTTGGTTTGTCTCTGTCTGAATCAGGAAAGTCACTGGCTTTTATGAGAGGGCTTTTAATTCTTCCTGTTCTTGTTTAGAAACAGGAAAGTTATTGATTCAGCCCTACGAATGATGGACCTCCTGCTTCTGCTTTTGATGCTGCTGTTTTCCCAGCCTGTCTCGGGGAAGCTGAGAATGAAATGCCCGCTGAGTTTAGAGGACCAGGGTGCAAAAAAACCATGGAGTTATTACAGACCAGGAGACCATTTCATTAACATAATCATCGCTACATCAAAACTGGTGCATATAATGCTTCCTTTCAATGCAGAGCCTTCTAATCAGTTTCACTCGTAAGTCATCCAGGATAATGCAGTTGCATTCCCTCTGTTTATAATTTGAACACTCTCATTTTGTTCTCCTTATTCCACTGGCTCCTATATTGCAGCACATGTCCTATCTACTTTCCTGAATCATGTTGATTTCCATCCTTTCTTTGTCTTATTTTGAGGAAAAGACTCAAGTCTAAAGATGGGACAGAAAAAAAGTCCACATTATTTTCCTCTCCCCATTCAGTCTTGAATTCATGATTTGAATACTGTACTGACTTTTGTTTAAAATAGTCATTATTGTGGTTTTCCACTGCCCAGCTCATTTCAAATAAAACTATTCATTGAGATTTTCTTCCCGATCCTTATAGAAATACAGGATGACTTATTTTTTACAATTGGTTTCTGAGTCACTTTTGAAACATCCTCTTCCTTCTATAGTGATTCCACTTTAATCATTCATTTATTTCTGACCTTGGTTACTGGCCAGATAAAAATTAGTATTGTTACAAATATTGGTACATTTGCAATTCTTAACCTAGGAGGGGGCCTGTATCAATTCCATCTCTCCAACATTCATTAAAATTAAATGGAGGTGGGTGAGTATCATTTGTCTCTGGGCTTGAAGTCAGTGTTGGCTTAAGATTCTGTAGGCTTCAAGAGACAAAGTGGATTACATTGAAAAACAAATATGTTGTTGGTTCTGTTGATGATGATAGAAAAGAGTAGAATAGAGTAGAGTAGAGTAGAGTAGAGTAGAGTAGAGTAGAGTAGAGTAGAGTAGAGTAGAGTAGAGTAGAGTAGAATTCTTTATTGGCCAAGTGTGATTGGACACACAAGGAATTTCTCTTTGGTGCATACACTCTCAGTGTACATAAAAAGACAAGATACATTCATCAAGAATCATAAGGTACAACACAATAATAGTCAAAGGGTACAAATAAGCAATCAAATCATATTAGGAAACAGCCAATATAAATCGTAAGGATACCAGCAACCAGGTTACAGTCATACAGTCATAAGTGGGAGGAGATGGGTGATAGGAATGATGAGAAGATTAATAGTAATGCAGACTTAGTGAATAGTTTGACAGTGTTGAGGGAATTATTTGTTTAGCAGATTGATGGCGTTTGGGAAAAAACTGTTCTTGTGTCTAGTTATTCTGTTGTGCAGTGCTCTATAGCATTGTTTTGAGTGTAGGAGTTGAAACAGTTAATGTCCAGGATGTGAGTGTTCTGTAACTTTTTTCACAGCCCTCTTTTTGACTCGTGCAGTATACAGGTCCTCAATGGAAGGCAGGTTGGTAGCCATGGTTTTTTCGGCAGTTCTAATTATCCTCTGAAATCTGAGTCTGTCTTGTTGGGTTGCAGAACCAAACCAGACAGTTATAGAGGTGCAGGTGACAGACTCAATAATTCCTTTGTAGAACTGGATCAGCAGCTCCTTGGGCAGTTTGAGCTTTCTGAGTTAGCAGAGAAAGAACATTCTTTGTTGTGCTTTTTTGATGATGTTTTTGATGTTGGGTATCCATAGCAATAGCACTTAGACTTATATACCACTTCAGACTGCTTTACAGCCCCCTCTAAGTGGTTTACAGAGTTGGCAGATTGCCCCCAACAATCTGGCTCCTCATTTTACCGACCTTGGAAGGATGGAAGGCTGAGCCAACCCTCAGCCAGCGAGACCCAAACTGCCAAACTGCTGGCAGCCGGTGAACAGCAGAAGTGATGATAATAATGTGATCATTTTTACAGGAGTTTATCTATTGCTCATTCAGAAGTACAATGCTTCATTTCACTAGTCAAGCAAAGATATATTAAAAAATATAACATATATTTTAAGATTGATGATGGTGGTGGTCATGATGATGAAATGAACATTTTTTACACTAGAATATCTTCTGATCAGTCTAAAATCCTACGCCATATTTTTGCTATTCAAATGGTCAGTAAGAATTCCCCGCTCCTGCACAATCTCACACTTGGCTACAACATTCATGACAACTATTTCAGCACTCTTGGCACATCAGATGCCTTGCTGGACATCCTCTCTACAGGAGAAGCCAATGTTCCCAACTACAGCTGTGGAAAGAAGGACAACCATTTGGCTCTTTTTGATCGAACTGGCAGGGACATCTCCATCCAGATATCAACATTAATAGCCCCCTACAAAATCCCACAGGTTTGTATGTGTGCCTCTCTATCTAGTAAATTGGGTGGATTGGTAGGATGGGTAAGTGAAAAATCCAACTATATCTCCTCTCTGGAATTCAATCAATCAATCAATCAAAATAGAGCTGGAAGGGATCTTGGAGATCTGCTAGTCCAATCCCTTGCTCAAGCTGGAGACCTTACACCATTTCAGACAACTGGATGTCCAGTCTCTTCTTAAAAATCTCCAGTGAGATTTTTAAGATTTCCAGAAGGGAAAGAAAGGGAAGAAAGTCAACCCCAAACAAATATTAAGATATTAAGATAAAGAATGAATTGTTAAACTTTAAAGAATAAAAGAGAACACATAGGAATAAATAGCAATAATTAGAAACACACATACAAACATACAACATATTTTCTTTGAACAGAGTATTTGGCCGGTTCACAAATTTAAACAGTTGTAGGAGGTTAGCACCTACCCCTTTCCTAGAAGAATGAAATATTTTGGGAAATATTAAAAAGGCAGAATATTATATTTCCTTGGATGAGAAATGGAGAAGCATATTTTACAGACAAAGCAGCTCCCACCTTCATGCCCACCACCCTTTGTTAATGGGCCAGAGGCAGAAAGTCAATCCTTTGTCAAAGGACATTTGCAACACCATAGCAACAGAAACTAACACAATGGGCCCCATCAAGCCATGTGATCCTGTCTACCATTAAACCATCTTTCCAAGCAGTCTCCATGTTTCCAGTGTCTTTTTCCCCACTTGGAGCAGAATCCAGAAGGATATTTCTTCCAACACAGTATTTAGTCATTTCAATTAAATTTACAATTTCTATATTTCCTTTTTACCATATTTATACCTCATCTATTTTTTTAAAAAACCAATATTACCCTTCATCCTCATCTATAATCTTAATCAAATTCAATTTTTCCCTTCTATTCTATATTATACCCCTTCGCATTGTCATCTATTTTTATATCCATCCTCACATTGGTTAATTATGTAATACAGTTGTTTAATACAAATTCAACATTTTAATATAAATCAATTAGTTATATAACTATCTTTTTTGTATATTAATCAATATGAACATGAATATTCCAATTATTTCCATGCAATCCAATTTCTTACAAATCAATTAATTATATTTACCAATAATAATAAACCAAATAATTTCCCCCATATATTCCTCCAAACCACAACTTAACAATTTCTGCTTTCTACACAATATACAATTAATAGTATCTCAATTATTACAATTCCCTAGTTAAATAGAGCTTTTTTTCTTTTGTGTTTTAAAATCTTGAACCTCCTCTTGCCCTAAATTTCCCATTGTTTGCAGTTTTGCACCTACTTTTTTTGGTGAGGAAAAAGAAAGAGAAATCTCTCTGCCTCATTTTGTCACGTTACAGCAAAGACCCTGCTTCTTTACTTTCAATTTCGCTTTTCAGCATAGCTAGGGGAAAAAAAATTTGCTCCAGGAATTTACCTCTTTCAAGCTAGCTCTTTGAAGCCCCGCGGCAAGAATTTAAAGTTTTTTTCCATCTAGCCATCAACTGGGACTCCGGAGGCAGCAATAGATTGGGAGTGGGCGGAGTAAGCAAATGGCAACCGGGCGATCCAACAGAGGCAGAGGGTGAGGGTGAGTGAAGTCATGTGGGGGGGCGAGAGAGGGCTTTGGTGACCCCTGTGAAATGGCCGTTCGACCCCCAAAGGGGTCACGACCCCCAGCTTGAGAACCGCTGCTTTAAGGGCTTCTCCTGCACACTTGTGAAGGTGAGGAGGGGCTTTGTGTCCAATGAAAGGGTCTTCTGTAGAAAAGGAAGCACAGCTTAGCCAAAATAATATTTTCAATGATATACAAATTTCAGGTTTGTGAAAAGAATCCCAATGTCTTATATTATCTAAAGTTTATAGGAAATATATGTTTGTGGAGTTACACTGACCACTTCCATTAATTGATCCAATTCATTTAAAAAGTACAAGCATATTAATCAATATGGTAACTATTTTTTAACCTAATCAGTCCATGATCAAATTCAACACAAAGGACTTGAAGAGCAACAAAGCTCCTGGGAAGGACTTTTTATTGGCTGAACGATTCAAGAAATATCCCAATCTGTGGGATCTGCAATTTGCAGATTCTTCTCCACAAATAAATAATAGATTCGTCTAACAGATATTATGGCTAAAAACAATACCTTGTTCCTCTTGAATAAAGTTCAGAGTGGAAAGATGAAGGAGAACAAAGATTAAGAAGGATTTAGACACAGATAATCCATTGTTGACAATTGGTTTGTCATGTACTGTGTAATCAGAGGTGGTATTCAGCTGGTTTCGGATTGGTTCGGGTGAACCAGTAGTGGAAATCACGTATGAAGTCCTATTTAGGCATGTTTTTGAGACCATGCGCATGTGTTGAAGTGGCATGTGCGCTCAAATTTGTGAACCGGTAGGGAAAGTACCACCCCTGCGTGTAATCACACAATATGTCAGTCAGGGGAAATAAAGGTTTGTTGTCTCCATAAATCTTATTAATACTTATTAATAAAGCAAGATGAAAAGTTAGGGTTTTTAGAAATTAAAGTCAGTTGGTCGAGTTGGATTTATTGAAAGCCAATAACTGACCCCCAAATAGAGCATTTTTCATAATTTTCCCCAGATCTGTTCAATTGCTTCAGAAGCTCTGAATGATAAAATACAATTCCCTTTTTTCTACCGGATGCTCCCCAAATTAGCGATTCTCAACCCAGGAATTGTCCAACTGCTCCTCCATTTTGGATGGTCTTTGATTGGTCTCTTTGCTTCAGACACAGAGGATGGAGTGAATTTCATGAGGACTTTGACACCTCTGCTTGTCAGGAATGGGATTTGTATTGTTATATCACAACTTTTATCAACCCCTGCACGTACAGCAGCCCTCAGGGATGCCATCTCCAAGTGGAAACAAGTCAATGTCTTTGTTCACTTCGCAGACTATTTTTCGCTTTCGGACAGAATTCTTCTTTTCCATTCAACACTTCAAGGTTTGCCAGAACCCATTGAAGGAAAAGTCTGGCTTTATGCAGGCTATGGGGAAATGGAAATAGGAAGCCACACATTTCTCAAATATGTCCATAGTGTTTGGTACTACAGTTTTCAGTGGAAAAAAACGCCAAAGGATGGTTCCTTCGAACCAGACTTCTTTCTGGAACCACAGTTCACCAATCAGTCTTTTCGGTGTTCTTTTTCAAAAGACAACATTTCTGTCAAAGGCCGGGCAAGATGCACTCAGATATCCCCACTGAACACCAAAGTGGAAATGAACAGGATGTGGAACCTGTATAACCGCCATGTTTATGCTATGATGAATATTATGGCCCATGCCTTGAATGCTGCTTATTCCTCCATATTCAAGAGGAGAAGGAAAGAGCGAGAAGAGAGGGTGGGGACTCAAAGGCTGAAGCCATGGCAGGTATGGAGTCCCAACAAAGGTCCAGAATGCGGCCGCGCGGGTGGTTATGGGCGCAACTCGTTGTGCCCGCGTGACACCCCTCCTGCGCGAGCTGCACTGGCTCCCAGTGGTCTTCCGGGTGCGATTCAAGGTGTTGGTTACCACCTTTAAAGCGCTCCATGGCATAGGACCCAGGTACCTTCGAGACCGTCTTCTGCCACCAATAGCCTCCCACCGACCAGTCCGCTCCCACAGAGAGGGTCTCCTCAGGGTGCCATCAGCCAAGTTATGTCGGCTGGCGACGCCCAGGGGGAGGGCCTTTTCTGTGGGAGCCCCAGCCCTGTGGAATGAACTGCCCCCGGAAATACGCAAGATCTCCGACCTCCGAGTGTTTCGTTGCGCACTGAAGACCCTGTTATTCCGCCAGGCAGGGCTATCAACTTAATAATTTTAATTGGGGTATTTTAAATGTTTGGGGTTTTAAATTGGCCAAATCTATGTAATTATTTTAATTTTTAATTATTGTTGTGTGTTGTGTTTTTAAATTGGCTGTACACCGCCCTGAGTCCTTCGGGAGAAGGGCGGTATAGAAATAAAATTATTTATTTATTTATTTATTTATCTATGAAACTTATTTTTTTGGAGAAGGAATACAAAGGAGGTAAGGAATTTTTTTAAAAAATTCCAGTCCTTATGAATTTGCGATTAGCATTTTGGAATTTTATGTTCATAAATTTGAAGGAGTTATACAACCCCTCCTGCCTGCTGAAATTCCAGTTAAAGCTTCTTTAAGTAATGGCTGCTGGATCTTTGTGTTAAAGCAATCAGTGAAGAGGAATCTCTTCTCTTGTGACTGAGCTGTTATTTTTCCTTTGAGGAAAGGACTGAACTTTGATTTGTGAGGGATGCGTTACTTGGAACCTGACAGGTAACATCTTTCAGCTATTGGAAGAGTGCTGTATTCTCCTTATTCCAACCAAGAGATTTTGTTCATTGTAAAAGGTGCTCCCAGATTCCTTCTGATTTTCATCCCCAAAGACCAACATGACTCCTCTCCTTGCTGCCTTTCCTCCAGGCTAAGACCAGCTCCTTTAATCTCTTCCTTGATTTCATTGCCCATCTCTAAAGCTGATCCAGTAGTTGTACAATGTCTTCTGAAAACGGGGTCCCTGCAAGGGGACTTTGTGCTTGAGTCAATTTTTCTCTAAACCTGCACATTTACTTCTAAAATTTTTATGGATGCATTTGCCTTCTTTCCATAAGCATCACACGGTCAACTCACATTTAGTTTGCAATCTACTATTTTGAGATCATTTCCACAAATATTCTTATCAAGTGTAGTTAGACAGAGATGTGGACATGGACATGCTTTTAACATTTCTGGATATTTTTGTTCTAGTTCCATTCATTTTTGAAGAAGAATGAGTTTTGTAATCTTTCCCACATTAAAATATACTTGGACCAAAATGGTGATGTGGCAGCAGATCTGGACATCGTAAGCTTGATAGTTCTCTCCAGGGAGGATCTCATTAAAGAGCAACTAGGGGTTTTTATAAGACAGAGACTTACTATCGATCAAGATGCTATTTCACAACTAAAGTTGCTCAACAAGGTGAATTAAATATCAGTGTCTTTTCTCTGTTTTCCAAAGCCTTAGGGCACATTCCAAGTAGCTAAGCCTATCACCAAACAGGCTTCAGTGAAAATTGAATTTGGGGAGTAGAATCCTTCTAATTTTTAAAAAATGTTTTAGGAGGCATCAATATCATTGGCAAGGTGTCCTTTAGATGCCGTGATATGAAACATGGTTTAAAATTGATTCATCTATGTCCAACTTGGGATGCTGGGTGATGATGGCTATTTTGTGTCCCCTGTGCAAACTAGTATCTGTATAAAACTGCTGAAAGTGGACATCAAGTGCTGGGGATTTTGGTGCTCATAGCACCAACTTGTCTTGTTTCCTTGCTTAAAATTAGCAAAATAGAATGCAAGTCTTTTGACAACTACCCATGTTCCTGGTGGAGTGAAAGAAGCAAGGATAACTCAATCAAGGGTGGATGCAGTTCCTGTTGATACCATTGGGAATTCAGATTTAGCTTGCCATGGTTGGGCAAGCTTATCTTCTTAAACAGACCATATATGTCAGAATTTTCCATACTTGTCTTTCATGCCATGGGGACAGGCGAATAGGCCTTCTGCTCCTGAGGAGAAGGCCCAAGGCTTTCAGTTCACATGATATCCTAATGATGGTTTTGATGTGCCCTGACCCAGAAAACTGAAGCACTGAAACATGACTTGATCCAAAGAAAAACCCTTCTTCATATTGGAAGAAATGAGGGACAAATGGGGGGGGGGAGTTACTTAGATTGGGTCTTTAGCTTATAACCTCATAAGGAACATCCTTGAATGCAATTGTTTATTTTGATTATTAGCTACCTTAAGTCTCTCTGGGAAAAAGGAGTCTCCAAATGTAACTAATAATAAATGTAGCTCTGTATTTATATGCCAGTTGGTGTTACCTAACGGTGGTTTTTCAACAGAAAGGAACTTTTTTTGGATACCCAACTTGACCTTAGAACAGGGGTGTCAAACTCAAGGCCCGGGGTCTGGATCCGGTCCATGGAGTGGTTTCATCTGTCACATGGGCCCACCCTGGAAACAGTGAAGGACTGGCCCAGCGCACAGCCTTCCTGAGCTCCATTTTCACTGGCAATGGGCTGCAGGAGGCTGTCGTACCCGCAAATGGAGCCTGGATGGCGGTGGCCTCCCTGAGCCCTATTTTCTCTGGCAGAGGGCTGAAGGAGGCCATCATGGCTGAAAATGGAGCCTCAATGAGTGACATTGAGCTGGCCATGCCCCCTGGCCAGCTCAATGTCACTCATTGTGTTTGTCCCCCGAGATCAAACACAACCCTGATGCATCCTTCAATGAAATAGAGTTTGACATTCCTGCCTTAGAAACATCTCTTTCTGACACAGGGCTCCTACTCATCACCCATGTGATGCAGCAAAGAATGAATGACTTACCCTTTTTAAAGGCACATCATATCCATCTCATCTCTCTACAGTTCTAAAAACTAGGCAGTCAGTTTAGTATTACTTCACCAGCATGGTGGCCATATAAAATTAGCAAATAAATAAACAAATAAATAGCAAAAGCACTTAGACTTATATACTGCTCCATAGTTTTACAGCCCTTTCGAAGCAGTTAAGAGAGTCAGCATAGTGCCCCCAACAATCTCGTCCTTATTTTACCAATCTCAGAAAGCTGGAAAGCTGAGTTAACCTTGAGATAGTGAGGATCAAACTCCTGGCAGTGGGCAGAGTCAGCCTGCAATTCTGCTGTCAGGTTTTGATGCTATCTCAAAATAAATGAACTTCCAAACTGCCAATCTTTAAGGAAATTTTCTCTTTATTCGAGCACAGCAATCTGATCCTGACTCTTTTCACTGTCAGTACTGACCTTTGCCCCCCAATCCCTCCCTTTCTGATCCCCAATTCTCTGCTTCTCATTGGCTATCTTCCAAGTCACTTTCCTGATTCCTTCTTTGTCAGATCACAGGAATGTCTCCCCCTCCCCATCTCCGAGGAGACGGAATCTTCAAAGGGATTTAGCAGGCAAAAGTTCAGGCTCCTCCTCCCTTTTCCAACCCTAATCTGTAGCAAAGTTTTCCTTTATATCTTAAATGGAAAGTTGTCCTGGTCCACTTACAAATGGGGGTCGGTTTGCAATGATATATGTCTTCTTTTCCTTGTGCCATAGAAAAAAATCACAAACCTTTCAGAATAAATTTCAATATGACTAAAGCATCATACTTTAAACTCATGGATACATGAAGAAACGAAGAATGCATGCTAATTTAACCGTATGGAGGAACCACGAAATGTCATTTCATTCTTAAATCTTTTCTCAATTGCTTCTCTCCAGAATTTATTAAATAGAAGTGTCCTGTATTACAATGAGATATTCTAGAAGCAAAAGGGAGGAACTATGTCTTTGATAGTGAACCTATGGCAGTGGGCCCATATCGGTGGGCATGCGAGCTCAGCTCCGCCAGCTGATTTTTGGGCCTTCTGGGACCACTGGAAGTCAGCAAACAACTGTCTCCAGCAGTTGGGGAAGGCTGTTTTCGTCCACCCCAGGCTCCTAGAAAGGCTCTGGAGCCTGGGGAGAGAGAAAAATGGGCCTATCAGGCCCATTGTGCCAAAGGTGGGGGAGTGCGGGGGGGGGGTCGTGCGCATATGCACCGGGGCAGGGCACATAGAATTATGGGTGTGGGCATGCACACGCACGACCTCCCCACGCCCCCCTCCCAGTTTTGGCACGCAATAGCAAAACGGTTAGCCATCACTGAACTAAGTGAAGAATCTGCTGGTAGTTAGATCCCTTGCAACATTGAGAGTTAGTTAAAAATTTCTTATTTACCTAAGCGAACAACTTACCTAAGCAACTACTTGACTAATATTCATGTCTATCTCCATTTTTCAATGATGGTTATTTCTAACAAAGTTCATTTGGCATTCCTTGTTTTTTCTTTAGTCTCTGCCTCAGTCCAGATGTGTGGAAAATTGTCATCCTGGATTTTTCAAGCAGGCTCGAGAAGGAGAGCCAGTTTGCTGCTATGACTGTGTTCCTTGCCCAGAAGGGACTATCTCCACTCTGGAAGGTGGGTCACACCAGAGGAAAGGGTGCTAGATTCATCTAGAGCGTTTTGATCCATGTGCATTTTAAAAAAGACACATCGAAGGTTGATAATTTTGTGGTTCTTAATTTTCAAGGTGCCCAATTTCTTCCATAATGGAAGGGATAAGAAAAGGATCTTGAGGGATGAGGTAGGAAGAGATAGAAGGACACGGTGGATTGTGCAAGATCACCTTAAAAGAGGGTGAAAATTTGGGTGCATCTTATACACTGAATGTAGCCCTACTGAAAAAAGCCTCTGAAACTTCCATTTGAGAGGCTGAAAAAAAGTCAAGAAAAGGCAAAAAAAAGGAAGGTGCAAATCTCACAACCAACGAACCTGTTGCTGAAGTTCAACTCTGGGAACAACTAATTGGAGGTATTCTGGGAGTGTGATCCACCTGCCAATCAGCTTTTTTTTTATTTTCCTCCCCAAAAACTAAGGTTTGTCTTATAGTCCAAAAAATATGCTAATCAATTATATTTATTTTGTATGGTGTAAGAGAATACAGCATTATTACATAAAATTAGAAGAAACAGGATATAAAAATGTGTATCAAAATATAAAACACCAGAACAGTGAATTATTTCAAAAATGCAGAATAGAAATGATGGGTACAATTATGAATAAAATTAAATTATGTATGAATAGTTACCAGTGTGACTAAACCTTTGGCTGGATATCTAGACTGTTTAGCCATTGGGCAACAATGACTTGTTGTTTAGTTTAGTTTAGTTTATTTATACTTATATTCCGCCCTTCTCCCGAAGGACTTGGGGCGGCTCAGAAAGACAAAACAGCAAACAGCAAAATTACGACTAAAATGCTCAATTAAAATCCCCAAAGGATTAAAGTTAAAAACTCCCATCAGATCAGCAAATTTGTTGGAAAAGCCATGTCTTCAGCTCACGGTGGAAAGAGGGGAGGTCGGGGGCCATCCAGAGCCCAGTGGGTAAACCATTCCAGAGGGTCAGTGCGCCCACAGAGAACGCCCTCATCCTGGGCGCCATCAGCCGACATTGTCTGCCCAATGGCACCTGGATGAGGGCAATCCTATGTGAGTGCACTGGGCAGTTGGAGGCAGGCAGAAGGTGATCCTGCAAGTACCCCAGGCCCATGCCATGAAGGGCTTTATAGGTAAGTACCAGCACCTTGAAGCGGATCCGAAGGACCACCAGTAACCAGTGCAGCTCACGCAGGAGAGGTGTAACACGGTAGGAACGGGAAGCCCCTGAAACAACCTGCACAGCCGCATTCTGGACTAGTTGAAGCCTCCGGGTGCACCACAAGGGCAGCCCCATGTAGAGGGCATTGCAATAATCCAAACGAGAGATAACGAGAGCATGGGTGACTGCACGGAGGGCATCCCTATCTAGGAAAGGGTGCAACTGGTGCACCAGGCAGACCTGTGTAAAAGGCCCCTTTGTCATGGCTGTCAGATGGTCAACCAAGGACAGCCACGAATCCAGGAGGATGCCTAGATTTTGAACCTTTTCAGAGGGAGTGAGTAACTCCCCCCCATCCAAAGTGATGGGGCCGCTAGACCATGAGATGCCGGTATCCACAGCCATTCCATCTTGGAGGGGTTGAGTCTGAGCCTGTTCCTACCCATCCAGACCTGCACCGCCTCCAGGCACTTAGACATCATGGAAAGGGCATCCCTAGGTTGGTCCGGGGTGGAGATGTAAAGCTGGGTATCATCGGTATACTGATGATACCTCACCCCGAAACTACGAATGATCTCACCCAGCGGCTTCATATAGATTTTAAAGAGCAAGGGGAGAGAACCGACCTCTGAGGCATCCCTCAAGTGAGGGGCCTCAGGGAGGATCTCTGTCCCCCCGCCCAGACAAACTGCATGCAACCCGAGAAGTAGGAGGAGAAACACTGTAAAACAGTGCCCCCTAACCCCAGCCCCCCTAGTCGCCGCAGAAGGATACCATGGTCGATGGTATCAAAAGCCACTGAGAGGTCAAGTAGGACCAGGATGGAGGAATAACCCCCATCCCGAGCCCACCAGAGATCGTTCACCAGGGACACCAATTCCGTTTCTGTGCTGTGTCCATGCCTGAAACCCGATTGGTACGGGTCTAGATAATCCATTTCCTCCAGGAATTGTGGGAGTTGGTATGCCACCACAGACTCAACAACCTTCGCTATAAAGCGAAGGTTGGAGATGGGACGGAAGTTGTTCAAAATGGCCAGATCCAGGGCCGGCTTCTTGAGAAGGGGTCGAACCACCGCCTCCTTGAGGGTGGCAGGGAAGACCCCATCCCTCAAAGAAGCGTTGACAATCACTCGGACCCAGCCACCAGTCACATCTCTTTTTGCCGCAACAAGCCAGGATGGACACGGGTCCAACAAACATGTGGAGGCCTCCAATCTACCCATAATCCTGTCCACTTCATCTATGGATACAGGGTGAAAGTCAACCCAGATGTTACCTTCAAGACCAGTTCCCATCTCCTCGTCAGGTCCTGCCCAGTCGGAGTCAAACCCATCTGGATCTGAGCGATTTTGTCTTGCATAAATTGAGCAAAATCCTCAGCACTGCACTGCAGGGGGTCCTCCCGGCTCCCTGGTTAAGAAGAGAGCGGGTCACTCGAAACAAGGCTGCTGGGTGATTTTCTGCAGACCAATGAGAGCGGTGAAATAATCACATTTCGCCGCTTCCATCGCCACAAGATAAGACCTAATATAGGTTCTTAACTGTGTTCGATCAGATTCGGAATGGGAAGATCTCCAACAGCCCTCTAGGCATCTCTTCCAACGTTTCATCTCCCGGAGCTCCACGGAAAACCATGGAGCCATCTGGGATCCCTGTTGGAGGAGAGGCCGCAAAGGGGCGATTCGATCCAATGCCCCAGTGGCAGCCCATTCCCAGGAATCCACCAGGGCCTCTGGGGAATTGTGGGATAGATACGTGGGAAATGTCCCAAGCTCCATCAGGAACCTATCAGGATCCATCAGGCACCTGCGGCAGAACCAACGAATTGGTTCCGCCTCCCAGTGGTGGGCGTTAGCGGATAGGAAATCTAGCTTAAGGAGGGAATGGTCGGTCCATGACAGGGGTTGAGTAGAAAGTTTCCCCCTACCCTGGGCATTTATCCACTGCCCAGAGATAAAAATCAAGTCAAGTGTGTGTCCGCTGTTGTGAGTTGGACCCTGTACAACTTGAGTCAGGTCCATGGCCGTCATGGAGGCCATGAACTCCCAAACCAGCTCAGATGTCTCGCCAGCTGATGGGAGATTAAAATCCCCCACAACCATCAGGTTGGGGAGCGCAACCGTCAGTTTGGCTAAGACCTCGAGCAGTGTGGGTAGGGCTGAGGATACGCAGCTGGGAGACAAGTACATAAGCAACAGACACCCAACTGTACTCCAGGGTTCCATTTCAACAATAGGGATTCACATCCGCCTATCTGAGGGATAGTGACCTCCCTAGGTCTAAGACTTTCCCTAATAACAACTGCCACCCCACCACCCCTTCCATGGAGTTGTGGATGGTGTAGCGCACGGAAACCTGGTGGGCATAGATCGGAGAGAGGAACCCCTCCCTCCGGGCCCAACCAGGTCTCCATAATACAAATCAGGTCCGCGCCTCCCTCATCGATGAAATCATGCATGAGGGGGGCCTTATTCACAACAGAGCTGGCATTAACATACACCAGCCAGAGTCCATGGTTCCACACTCCCAACCCCCCATGGGAGCAGGAAGAGCTAAGAGGGCCGGAACGCGCCACCATCTGCAAACAGCGGGGCCACACCCCACTGATGTAACGCCCTCTGCTCTCACTACCTCTGCCCACCCAAACCACCATGGTAAGAGAATGACCCTCACCGCACCGTACCTCGTCTGCCCCCCCTCCCCTCCCCCTTGCCCCGGCCGTCCGACAGACTGAATTGTTGATCTGCACGGACCCCCCCCCAGGTCCATTATTCCCAAAATAACCCACCCCTCTCATGGAACCCCTTAAAATTTTAACTAAAAATTTAGACAAAAACCCCCTCAACCTCCTCTTCGTGGCATGCCACCTCTCAGGATCCCAGAACCCATCATCAAGCTAGGCCCTCCATAGTTTGGTGGGCCAGGCCAGCAAGAGGGGGGAGTCTTGCAGCACAAGGAGCTTGGCCGCTGAATACATCCGATAGCCAGGGGTGATGGTGACATATGGCCAGGGAGTCAACAATGATAGTCAGAAAGGTCCCGGAGAGAAAAAGAATGCAAAACTTCAAGCGCAGATTAACTAGGCTCCACTGTCCTCTCACGACAATGGGAGGAGTCTCATGCTGTTTTGAAGTAACCGGAAAGTGAAATAACCAAAGCCACCCTCTCACGGTGGCTGGCCAAGAATGGAAGTGGCAATGGAAACAGATGGACCATCATATCTGGTGATGAAACAGTAGCAGAGACCCGGCTCCCTCAGTACCTGCATCCATGAGCTAGCAACTCTCCTACGGCAAAGAGACACAGAGTGGAATACAGAGCCGGGCATGGGATCAGAAAAGTGGCGATACTAAGGAAAGGATAAGATGGATTGAAGAGAGAGATTTCGGAGCGGGAAGAATCAATCTGGATGGTGAATGACCATGACAAGGCCTGAACCAAGGCCGTGGTGGGGGGGGGAGAAACAGCATGAGGGTGACAAAGATGGCCACTCCTCAGTGGCCCTCCACCCCTCCAACCTCCCTCAGATCTTCCAGCGGTCACACAGTTTATGCCCCCAGTCTCCCCCAGGTCTCCACGGGGATCTCCGGTTGGTGCAGGGGCTGGCCCCCCAAGTTGAGCCAGACACCCTGTAGTGCCCCAGGCAATTTCAGGATGTTCTCGGCGTTGTCCCAGCGGTCGCCATAGCAGCCGCCGCCACTGCCGCGAGCGTCCACTTCTCTCCCCAGGTCCTCCAAGAGCTCCCAGGGTCCTGATGAAGGCCGTCGCCGCCGCTGCCACCGCCATCGCTGCATTGCAGCCACCGTTCTTGCCATAGCTACCAATGAACGCCGAGCAGACTGCCACAGTCCCGATCGTTGCCTCTGTCCTTCCGATGGCACCCGCCATCCTCTCAACGGCGCCCATAAATATCAGCTCTATTCAATGGGCAAGGTGTTCCGGAGAGCGAAAAAGCTCTCAACAGACCAGAGAAAGCTCAATTTGCCAGGCCAGGCCAAAGATGACCGATTTGGCCCTTTGAAGAGCCCAAAAGACTAGAAAATCACCCCATTCAGCATCGGCGTCTCAGTTAGGAGTCGCCATCTTGAGCATGCGCAGGAGGAGGTCCTCCCGCTGTTGTGGCCCACCAGTGGCCTGTGCGGATTGTGGCTGATCCCGTCTATGTGGAGGATGGTGGGGTGTCGCGCCAGCAGCCTGTGCAGCTGGCTCTCGCGTTGGATAGCGAGGAGGCTAAAGAGGATGTGGTGCCAGAGGCAGAGACTCAGCGAGGGCCTTCAGAACCTCTAGAGGTTCCTTCAAGTGAAGAAATCAAAGCGGAGGATCCTCTTCTCAATGCTCGAGCATGCAGGGCTGCCATAAGGCAAGAGTGGCTACCTTGAAGTGTCCTCGAGAGTAAGGCTTGGGGCTAATTGGCCACTCCCTTAGCCTATTTAAGTTCGCACACAGATAGCAAACGCTGCTGGAAACAACGTGAGCATTTTGAGAGTGAGTTTCTTGTTACAACTTGGTTTCTGGGCTGGTTGCCAACTGTTGTCAGACTTTGTTTAATCTCTGTAATTCATAGCAGGCTGATAAGGACATTTGCACTGAAAGCCTGCATTTTGAAAGGGGTCTGTTTGTATTAAATGGAGTTTTTGGGGCTTTGTGTGTGTCACACTCCTTGGGATCCGGAGCTGGGGCAGAACATGCCCTCAAGATGGTGTATATAATGCCGGAATCCAGGGAACCTTCTGAGGGGGCATTTTGTAGCAATATGATACTGTATAAAGTTTGTGGGATGTTCCCACAGTCACAGTTGGTATTATAAACCAGCTCCCATTTGTATTTTGAATATTGGCACCTGCCATGCTTGGTCAGTATCATCTGAAATCCAAAGAAGATCTTTCTTGACAGGTGAAAAGAGATATAAAAGAAATATTACTTTTTGTTTTCTCAGATACTGAAAAATGCACAAAGTGCCCATATGATCAATATCCAACCGAGAACAGAGTCCAATGTATCCCAAAAAGAATAACCTTCCTGACCTATGAAGAACATCTGGGCATCATCCTGGTCTCTTTTGCCTTACTCTTGTTCCTAACCACAGGATTTATTTTAATCATATTCCTTAAATACCTAGAAACTCCCATAGTCAAAGCCAACAACCGGGACCTCTCCTTCATCCTCCTGGTCTCCCTCCTGCTTTGTTTTTTGTCCTCATTTCTCTTCATTGGACGGCCAAGGAAAGCCACCTGTCTTCTCCGACAAACAGCATTCAGCACTGTGTTCTCAGTAGCCGTGTCTTCTGTGTTGGCCAAAACAATCACAGTGGTATTGGCCTTCCTTGCCACAAAACCAGGGAACAGGGTGAGAAAATGGTTGGGGAAGAGCTTGGCCAACTCCATCATCCTTTCTTGTTCTGCTGGACAAATTATCATCTGTGCCACGTGGCTTGGAATCTCTCCCCCATTCCCTGACTCTGACTTGCACACCCAGCCAGGAGAGATCATCCTTCGGTGCAATGAAGGCTCTGTCACCATGTTTTATCTTGTCCTTGGCTATATGTGTTTCCTAGCTGCCATTTGCTTCACTGTAGCTTTCCTGGCCAGGAACCTGCCTGGGGCCTTCAATGAGGCCAAGCTGATCACCTTCAGTATGCTGGTTTTCTGCAGCGTCTGGGTCTCCTTCCTGCCCACCTACCTGAGCACTAAAGGAAAGTTCATGGTGGTCGTGCAGATCTTCTCCATCTTGGCCTCCAGTGCTGGGCTTCTGGGCTGCATCTTCTTCCCCAAGTGCTACATTATCATCCTGAGACCAGATCTAAACACTAAGGAGCATCTAATGATAAAAGTGGGGAACTGATTGTGAATTGGTTTCATAGGCTTATAACTGTTGGTAGTGCAATACTGGTAGAAGGACTCTTTGCCTACTATTGAAGAGTGGATACTGAAAGAAAAGAATTTGGCAGAAATGGCGAAAATTTCAGTGTATTTGAAGGACTATACACAAGAAAGATACGTATTGGAATGGAATAGGTGGATTGATTATATTCAAAATAAGTATCAGACAAGAAAATATCAAATAGCTTATGAATGAATGCTAAGTACTAGAAGTATTATGTTATCTATAGTGGAGTTAAGGCTTCAGGGAGGGAATCTAGTAGTCTAAGGATAAATAGTTTAATTTAGCTTATGATTGTTAATTGAAATACCTTGTATTTTGCTCTGGGAAGTCTGGGGGGGGAGAGTGGGTTGAGGGGAGGGAAAGGGTGGGGGGAATATTGGGGGAATTTTTTTTTCTTTTTGTAAAACTGTTCAACTTTACACTTGTGAAGGTGAGGAGGGGCTTTGTGTCCAATCACAGGGTCTTCTGTAGAAAAGGAAGCACAGATGGAAAGCTTCCGTTTTCTTTATCAGCTTAGCCAAAATAATATTATCAATGATTCATACATTCCTGGTTTGCGAAAAGAATCCCAATGGCTTATATTACCTAAAGCTTATAAGAAATATATGTTTGTGGACTTACACTGACCACTCCCATTAATTAATTCAATTCATTTAAAAAAACCTGATTTTTGTCTCTGGTCAGTGGTTGAATGATCTAGAAACAGGGGATATAGTCATCAAGCCCTTGTCATGGTCAGATAATTCACTCCTTCACCTAGACTTTCGAGCCGCTACCTTCCGCCGCAGGCAGATGGAACCGACTAGGTGATTCCATCCCAGGCGCCTGATGGATCCAGATAGGTTCCTTATGGAGCTTGGGCCATTCCCTGAGGCTCCGGCTCATGACTCGACTGACGAACTGGTGACCGCCTGGGATAGGGCGGCCGCTGGAGCTTTGGACCGCCTCGTGCCTTTGCGGCCTCTGACCCAGTGCTGATCCCAATTGGCTCCCTGGTTTTCTGAGGAGCTGAGGGAAATGAAGCGCTGGAAAAGACCCCTGGAAAGCAATTGGAGGGCCAGCCGTTCCGAATCTGACCGAACACTGGTGAGGTCTCATATTAAGATCTACCTAGTGGCGATAAGAGCGGCAAAATCTAATTATTTTTCCGCTCTTATTGCGTCTGCAGATAACTGCCCAGCCACCCTGTTTAGGGTGACCCACTCCCTACTTCATTTGGGAGCACGGGAAGACCCCTTGCAGGGTAGGGCTGAGAATTTTGTGCAATACCTGCATGACAAAATTGCTCAGATTCGGGAAGGCTTGGACTCCAACTGGGTAGGTTCAGATGGGGTGATGGAGGTGGGTCTTGAGAGTGTTATCTGGGAGGAGTTTGACCTTATGGCTCCCGAGGACGTGGATAGGATTCTGGGTAGACTTAGTGCTGCCACATGTTTACTGGACCCGTGTCCGTCCTGGTTGGCACTGGCCTCTCGGGAGGTTACACGAGGCTGGCTCCAGGGGATTATAAATGCTTCTTTGAATGAAGGTGCCTTTCCCACCACCTTGAAAGAGGCGGTGGTGAGGCCTCTCCTCAAGAAGCCTTCCCTGGACCCGGCTGTATTAGCTAATTATCGTCCGGTCTCCAACCTTCGTTTTGTGGCGAAGGTTGTTGAGAGTGTGGTTGCACGACAGCTCCCCCGGTACCTGGATGAAGCTGACTATCTAGACCCGTACCAGTCGGGTTTCAGGCAGGGGTACAGCACGGAAACGGCATTGGTCGCGTTGGTTGATGATCTCTGGAGGGCTCGGGACAGGGGTTGCTCCTCTGTCCTGGTCCTATTAGATCTCTCAGCGGCTTTTGATACCATCGACCATGGTATCATGCTGCAGCGGTTGAGGGGGTTAGGGATAGGGGGCACCATGTTGCGGTGGTTCTCCTCCTTCCTCTCTGACCGCATGCAGTCTGTGTTGGCAGGGAGACAGAGGTTGTTCCCGAGGCACCTTGTTTGTGGGGTGCCGCAAGGGTTGGTCTTCTTGCCCCTCCTGTTCAACATTTATGTGAAGCCGCTGGGTGAGATCATCCGTGGTTTTGGGGTGAAGTTCCATCAGTACGCTGATGATACTCAGCTGTACATCTCCACCCCAGACCACCCCAACGATGCCCTTGATATGATGTCTCGCTGCCTGGAGGCCGTGCGGGTCTGGATGGGGAGGAACAGGCTCAGACTCAACCCCTCCAAGACCGAGTGGCTGTGGTTTCCGGTGTCCCGGTATAGCCAGCTAGTTCCATCGCTGACTATTGGGGGTGAGATCTTGGCCCCCTCAGAGAGGGCTTGCAGCTTGGGTGTCCTCCTGGATTCACGGCTGTCTCTAAAAGATCATGTAACACTTGTGGCCAGGGGGGCTTTTTATCAGGTTCGCCTGATTCACCAGTTGAGTCCCTTTCTGGATCAGGACTCCTTGTGCATGGTCACTTATGCACTCATCATTTTCTGTCTGGACTACTGTAATGCTCTCTACATGGGGCTCCCCTTGAAGAGCACTCGGAGGCTTCAACTGGTCCAGAATGCGGCCCCACGGGTGATTATGGGAGCGATACGGCGCACCCATGTAACACCTCTCCTGCGCGAGCTGCACTGGCTCCAGGTGGTCTTCTGGGTGTGATTCAAGGTGTTGGTTACCATCTTTAAAGCACTCCATGGCTTAGGACCTGGGTACTTATGAGATCGCCTTCTGCTACTGATAGCCTCCCACCGACCAATACGCTCCCACAGAGAGGGACTCCTCAGGATGCCATCGGTCAAACAATGTCAACTGGCAACCCCCAGGGGGAGAGCCTTCTCTGTGGGGGCACCCACCCTCTGGAATGAATTGCCCCCAGAGATACGGAAGATCCCTGACCTACGCGCCTTTCGCTGTGCCCTCAAGACGTTATTGTTCCAACAAGCTGGGCTGGCCTAAACATGAATTTTAATGGTTGTCTTAGTTTTTTAATAATATTGGGGCCAAATTATTTAATATATTTTAAATTGTTTTTAAATTTTATGTATATGTGTGTTTTATTGCTGGCTGTGCACCGCCCTGAGTCCCTCGGGAGAAGGGCGGTATAAAAATTTAAATAATAAATAAATAATAAATAGAAAAGTACAAGCATATTAATCAATATGTCAACTATTTTTTACCCTAATCAGTCCATCATCAAATTCAATACAAAGGACTTGAAGAGCAACAAAGCTCCTGGAAAGGATTTTTTATTGTCTGAATGATTCAAGAAATATCCCAATCTGTGGGACCTACTATTTGCAGGTTCTTCTCCACAAATAAATAATAGATTCGTCTAATAGATATTATGGCTAAAAACAATATCTTGTTCCTCTTGAATAAAGTTCAGAGTGGAAAGATGAAGGAGAACAAAGAATAGGAAGGATTTAGACACAGATAATCCATTGCTGACAATTGCTTTGTCATGAACTGTGTAATCAGAGGTGGTATTCAGCCGGTTCGGACTGGTTCGGAACAGGGATGGGTTCTAAATATTTTTACTACCGTTTCTTTGGGCGTGGCTTATTTTGTGGGCATGGCTTGGAGGTCATGTGAGTGGGTGGCCATGGCTATGTGGATAGGGACTACTCAGAGGGCTGAAAAAAGTCATTTCTGACAGGTCCTCACACTTTTGACTGGTTCTCATACTTATGACCATCCTCACATTTATGCCCGTGCAGCATTCTTAACAACTGTGTCACTCATTTCACAACTGCTTCTCTTCACCATGTGACAAGATAGGGCGAAAAACGTAAAATGTGAGGACAGTCGTAAGTTCGAGGACTGGTCAAAAGTGCGAGGACCAGTCAAAAATAACTTTTTCAGCCCTCTGAGTAGTCCATATGCACAAAAGGACTACCCAGAGGGTTGAACAAAGTGATTTCTGACAGGTCCTCGCACTTTTGACTGGTCCTCGCACTTATGACTGGTCATCATTTATGCCCGCTGCAGCATTCTTAACAACCGTGTCACTCATTTCACAACTGCGGTGCTTATGTGACTGGGTGGGCATGTCCAGGTGCTCATGTGTCATCGCTTCTTTGCCCTAGTTTG
This sequence comes from Pituophis catenifer annectens, assembly GCF_029215685.1. NCBI lineage: Eukaryota > Metazoa > Chordata > Lepidosauria > Squamata > Colubridae > Pituophis > Pituophis catenifer. The sequence continues at coordinate 9,122,000 of NW_027256882.1, read as the reverse complement.
CTGCAATGGTCATAAATGTGAAAAACGGTCATAAGTCACTTTTTCCAGTGCCATTGTAACTGTTGTAAGTCAAGAATTTCCTGTACAAAAATACAAAAAGCTTCTTTGCTTGCAAAAAGGTGCCCTAAATACCAATCATTAGATTAGAAATACCTGCAAACTGGAGTTACAAATCAGGGAGGGTGCCAGAGCATCTTGAGGAATTAAAATAGTTAAAATGCAGTGATAACTATCAGCAGCCAACTCTTGCTCATAAAGTGAAACCCTTTAGCAGAGAGGTCATTTAAGCTCTCCAGAATGAAGCAAAGGAGCAAACAGAGTATCTGTTGCTTGTTAAACCAATGACCAGAACAAATAGACACAGAACTTGTCAGATTTCCAAAGCTGCTTCTTTTCAGGAACAGAGATTAACATTTTTCCTTCCAAACAAAGCTGAATAGGGAAAATTATCCCATCACTAAACACAGAATTAAACTTCACCAAAAACCAGTTTTAGACCAAAAGTCAGAAAGGGTATGTAAACTCACATTTGAATGTCAATCTTTCTAGCTAGCCAAGAAGCCTTGCTGAATGTCACTCATCTTGGTTCCTTGTCATTAAAAGCTTCTTTCCAGCAGCTCTGCTTCGTTATTCAATTATTTCTTCAAAGTGCTGATCATTGCACCCTGGCTGGAAGAACTCCAACAGGAGTTCCAACACTGTTCTCCAAACAGCGGTGTAAAAAGCTTAAAACAACCCTTCCCCTTTAAGTCAAGCAAAAAAATAGCATCGGAACTGGAAGTGACAGTAAGTCTAGGCATAGTGCCAGGAGAGGCCGTTTCTGTAATAAAGATTAGGCTAGAAAACAACACCAAATGTTGTAATTAATCTTTACAGGATTAACCCTGTAAAGTGGAAAAAAACAAAAGGAGATTTCTTTTAACAAACGGTTCTCCGAACTGCTTAACTGCTTAACTACTTAACCACCGGTTCTACCGAAGTAGAATCCCACCACTGGGTCTACCCATTTATTTTTGCAGGCAACAGTCTACTCATTTGTTTTCTTTTAACACTGATCAGCTATAGGGCAGCCATTTGAAGTCCCGTGGCAAGAGTTTAAAGAGTTTTTTCCCTCTAGCCATCAGCTGGGGCTCAGGAGGCAGAAATAGATTGGGGGTGGGGCCAAATAAAAGGAAAGAATAACGCAGGGGGTGGGTGGGTAGGGTGGGGCGGGGCAGAACCAGTTCAGTGACGTCATATCGTCACTGCTACCGGCTCCGCGGAACCGGGCCGAACCAGGAGGAACCCACTACTGGTTGGGTGAACCAGTAGTGGAAATCGCGGGTTGGCCCACTCTGGCTGTATGAAGTCCTATTTAGGCACATTTTTGAAGCCGTGCGCATGTGCTGAAGTGGCATGTGCGCTCATATTTGTGAACCGGTAGGGAAAGTACCACCCCTGAATCTAATCACACAATATGTCAGTCAGGGGAAATAAAGGTTTGTTGTCTCCATAAACCTTATTAATACTTATTAATAAAGCAAGCTGAAAAGTTATGGTTCTTAGAAATTGACATCAGTTGTTTGAGTTGGATTTATTGAAAGCCAAAAACTGACCCTCAAATACAGCATTCTTCATATTTTTTCCCAGATGTGTTCAACTGCTTCAGAAGCTCTGAATGATAAAAGACAATTCCCTTTTTTTTACCGGATGCTCGTCAAATTAGCGATTCTCTACCCAGGAATTGTCCAACTGCTCCTCCATTTTGGATGGTCTTTGATTGGTCTCTTTGCTTTAGACACAGAGGATGGAGTGAACTTCATGAGGACTTTGACATCTCTGCTTGTCAGGAATGGGATTTGTATTGTTATTTCACAACTTTTATCGACCCCTGCACGTACAGCAGCCCTCAGGGATGCCATCTCCAAGTGGAAACAAGTCAATGTCTTTGTTCACTTCGCAGCCTATTATTCGCTTTCGGACAGAATTCTTCTTTTCCATTCAACACTTCAAGGTTTGCCAGAACCCATTGAAGGAAAAGTCTGGCTATATGCAGGCTATGGGGAAATGCAAATAGGAAGCCACTCATTTCTCAAATATGTCCATAGCGTTTGGTACTACAGTTTACAGTGGAAAAAAACGCCAAATGATGGTTCCTTCGAACGAGATTTCTCTCTGGAACCACAGTTCACCAATCAGTCTTTTCGGTGTTCTTTTTCAAAAGACAACATTTCTGTCAAAGGCCGGACAAGATGCACTCAGACATCCCCACTGAACACCAAAGTGGAAAGTAACATGATGTGGACCCGGTATAACCACCATGTTTATGCTATGATGAATACTCTGGCCCATGCCTTGAATGCTGCTTATTCCTCCATATTCAAGAGGAGAAGGAAAGAGGGAGAAGAGAGGCTGGGGACTCGAAGGCTGAAGCCATGGCAGGTATGGAGTCCTGACAAAGATCCATGAAACTTATTTTCTTTGGAGAAGGAATACAAAGGAGGCAGGGAACCATTTCAACCGTTTTATGCTTCAAAAGGCCAACACGTTTGACCAACCCAATCACTTGTGGATAATTTTCCAAAGAGCGGGTATCGTGACATATACATTTTGATATTAACACAGTGTTAATTTTACGAAGTATATATGCATTTTTAAATAAATTCCAGTCCTTATGAATTTGCGATTAGCATTTTGGAATTTTATGTTCATAAATTTGAAGGAGTCCCTGAGGCCATCTAGTACAACCCCTCATGCCTGCCGAAATTCCAGTTAAAGCTTCTTTAAGTAATGGCTGCTGGATCTTTGCGTTGAATCAATCAGTGAAGAGAAAACTTGAGCTTGTCCACTTCACTAGATCAGCTCTAAAATTGTTCCTCCTTTTAGGATGTTTTTCATCTCCTTCAGCCAGAATCTCTTCTCTTGTGACTGAGCTCATTTTTACCATGTCCAACACTCTGAGACAGGGGTGTCAAACTCAAGGCCTGTGGGCCAGATCTGGCCTGTGAGGCTGCCCTGGAAAGAGTGAAGGACTGGCCCGTGGTACCTCTACCAGTGAAAATGGAGCTTGGGAGGGCTGCACTTCTGGTCTCCATTTTTGGCCGCGATGGCCTCCTACAGCCCTCTGCACCTCCATTTTTGGATCGCCCCAGCCCTGCCCAGGCCACCACAGGTGCCCCCAACACAAGTTACATCAAGCTGGCCACGCCCAGCCTGGCCACACCCACCCCACCCTTGTCCACCCAGCCCCCTGAGGTCAAACACAACCCTAATGCAGCCCTCCATGAAATCGAGATTGATACCCCTGCTCTGGAATAACAGTAAACATCTGTTATTTTTCCTTTGGGGAAAGGAAATGCCCTGGAGTTTGATTTGTGAGGGATGCGTTACTTGGAACCTGACAGGTAACATCTTTCAGCTATTGGAAGAGTGCTGTATTCTCCTTTCTCCAGCCAAGAGATTTTCTCCATTGTAAAAGGTGCTCCCAGATTCCTTCTGATTTTCATCCCCAAAGACCAACATGACTCCTCTCCTTGTAGCCTTTCCTCCAGGCTAAGACCAGTTCCTTTGATCTCCTCCTTGATTTCATTGCCCATCTCTAAAGCTGATCCAGTTAATTGTACAATGTCTTCTCAAAGGGGGTGCCTGCAAGGGGACTTTGTACTTGAGTCAATTTCTCTCCAAACCTGCACATTTACTTCTAAGATTTTTATGGATGCATTTGCCCTCTTTCCATGAGCATCACACGGCCAACTCCCATTTGGTTTGCAATCTACTATTTTCATATCATTTCCACAAATATTCTTATCAAGTGTAGTTAGACAGAGATGTGGACATGGACATAGAATTATAGAGTTGAAAGGGACCTTGGAGGTCTTCTAGTCCAACCCCCTACTCAAGGAGGAGACTTTATACCATTTCAGACATATGGTTTTCCAGTCTCTTTTTGAAAGCCACCAGTGATGGAGCACGTATAACTTTTGAAGGCTACTCCAGACTAGCATTTCTGCTTTTAACATTCCTGGATATTTTTGTTCTAGTTCCATTCATTTTTGAAGAAGAATGAGTTTCTTCAAAAGAGTTGCAATCTTTCCCATATGAAAATGTACTTGGACCAAAATGGTGATGTGGCAGCAGATCTGAACATCGTAAGCTTGATAGTTCTCTCCAGGGAGGATCCCATTAAAGAGCAACTAGGGGTTTTTGAAAGACAGAGACTTACTATTGATCAAGATGCTATTTCACAACTAAAGTTGCTCAACAAGGTGAATTAAATATTGGTGTCTTTTCTCTGGTTTCCAAAGCCTTAGGGAACATTTCAAGTAGCTAAGCCTATTCACCAAATAGGCTTCAGTGAAAATTGAATTTGGGGAGTAGAATCCTTCTAATTTTTAAAAAATGTTTTAGGAGGCGTCAATATAATTGGCAAAGTGTCCTTTAGATGCGGTATTATGAAACATGGTTTTAAATTGATTGATTCAGCCATGTCCAACTTGGGATGCTGGGTGATGATGGCTATTTTGTGTCCCCTGTGCAAACTAGTATCTGGATAAAACTGCTGAAAGGGGACATCAAGTGCTGGGGATTTTGGTGCTCATGGCACCAACTTGTCTTGTTTCCTTGCTTAAAATTAGCAAAATAGAATGCAAGTCTTTTGGCCACTACCCACGTTCCTGGCAGTGGGCAGAGTCAGCCTGCAATTCTGCCTTCTAAGCACTGCACCAAATCCAACCCTAATCTGTGACAAAGTTTTCCTTTATATCTTAAATGGAAGGTTGTCCTAGTCCACTTACAAATGGGGGTGGGTTTGCAATGATATATGTCTTTTTCTTCTTGTGCCATATCCGTCATCGGATGTTGGTGATCACGTTGGCCAATGTCCGATGATGATTATGGCACAAGAAGAAAGATGATACAATGATACATGTGGTCTAGAATAAACCTTCCCAGATCCCATTGGCCAGAAGTTTCTTTCTTTTTTTTTATTGAAAAAGTTTTCAAATACAAATTTTCCCCCCTTTTTTCTCCCCCCTCCTCCCTAACCCCCCCTCACCACCCGTCTCCCCTGTGACTTCTTCAAAATAAAAACCTAATTCATAACAGATTATATAATATTTTACCATCCCCTTACTCCCTCCTCCAAATACTGACCCTTACTTTCTAATAATATTATTAATATTATTACTTCCCCCTTTTATCATACACTTCAAAATAACATTCTACTATAACATTGTATAATAACTTCTGATTTAACACAGTAATATTGTTATGACTCCCAATTTAATAATAATCTGCCCTTTTTCCTCCCCTATACATAGATCTACATATTAATATAACATTTCGAAACAACCTTCCACTTTAAAACTATATAATAAATCCAAATTTAACATTTACTCTTTTGTAACATTTACTCTTTTGTATATATTAATATAACATTCCAAAGCAGCCTTCCCCTATAAGACTATATAATAAATCCTAATTCAACATCTGTCCATTTCCTCCACTCCCGTAAATACATATCTGAAACCTCCCTGTTCTTAAACTAAACAATCATTAAACTAGCCTGTATCCACCCACAAAGTATCCTACAAAATTACCATGTGTAACAATTCTTAATATCTTTATTCTTCTGCCCACCCTACTTAAAAAAAAAATATTCCCTTATATAAATAAAATCAATGACTTTAAACTTATAATCCATATAATGTCTTCTTTGGTGTCTTTCCACTGGATTGTGAACTCCATCACCCATATTAGGGTAACATAACATCCTGATTGCAACAGAATGTTCAAAATCCTCAGTTATCATCTGCCCCCATCAATAATAAATATCTTCATGTATATAAAAAAAGAAAACAACCACCCGAGTGACATTATAATTGTATTCCATATAATATCTGAAATAGTGGATTTCTTCAGGATTATTGATTCCCACCATCATTGGGGTAACGACCAGATCTTCTGCATGCCCCAGCATAGCTCTCTTGCCATGTAGCTCAACATAAACATGATATATTTATCAAAAAAAAAAAAGAGTCCAAAATAGATAATTCCAGTCCAACAATTTAAGGCCCTTTTCACATCCCAAGATTACAGCATTGCAGAGGTCTGTCACTCTCCTCAGGATAATATTAATACTTCGCCTCCCCTATCTTTTCGTGTATTCAGTCATTTTTTAAATAACTGGCTTCACTGTTGCCTATTTTAGAAATTTTTGTTTTTGCGAGATCTATTTCTTTTTTTCTTGGCTTTTTGTGGATTTGATCTCCATCCCAATCTCCTTTCTACAAATTGTATGTCGTCTGATCGATTTTCATTCTGATTTATAACTTGATCTTGTTGGTTTTGCTTTTGTGACTCATATTTCTTTTCTATAAGTTGTGTATCAACTAATTGATTTCCATGCTTGTCTGTGACTTGATGAATCATCACATTAGAATCCGATGCCACTTCTCTCTTATTTATAGATAATCCAGCTGAGGTATCTAAAAAATCCAAAGGCAATTCATCTACAGAGTCCTCTGTAACTCGATATTTTTCCTTTATTTCCAACTCCTTCTGCTTGTCTTGTGTTGTGCATAGAGATGTTGAGTTCATTTTCAAATTTTTTTGATGAAATTCTTCCGCTTTTTCAACAGTATTTAATTGGTATCTTTCTCCTTGATATCTCAATATTATACCAACTGGAGCATCCCACCTAAATAAAATATTTCGTTTTTTAAGCTCAGTCACCAAAAAACCAAATTTCTTTCTTTCCAATAACATCTTAGGCGGTAGCTCTTTGTATATCCAAATCTTTCTTCCAAACAATTGCAAAGTAGAATTAAAAGATTTTTGCACAATATTATTTCTTATTTCTTTATCTGTAAAATAAATCACCACATCTCTAGGCAGTTGCCTTTGCTTTGCAATCCAGGAGTTTATTCTATAAACTCTGTCGATCCTACAAAATACTTCCTCAGGGTGAACCTTTAAGATCCCAGCCAGAATTTCAGAAGATATTTTCCTTAAGTCATCTCTGTTATTTTCCTGTAATCCTCTCAGTCTAATCGCATATTCAGTGAAATTATATTGCATCATTAAAACTTCTTTTTCAATCCGTTGTTTTATGTTTTCTGCATTACAAGTCTTTTGATCAGCTTCCATTTTAGGTTTTTCTTCTAAGCTATTGTCTTGAATGTTTATCAAATCATTTTCAATTTTTTGTATTTTATTGTCCAAATTATCCTCAATTTCCTCCATTTTAGACTCTAATAAATTAATATTTGTATCCAACTTGATCATAATTTCTGAGAAACCATTAGTCACTTTTGCAATCTTTCGTTGCAAAATATCAAACTTTAATTGCACCAATTCTTTAATTTCCTGCTTAAATTTTTCAAAGTTCTGATTCACAATCTCATCCCTTCTTACAATCTCCTCCAAGAGAAATTCAATTATATTAAAATCAGTTTTCTGAGACTGTAGGTTTAGAACTTGTTCATATAATTTGTAGATCGGGGAATCCCCCCCCCCACTGCTTGTTTGTCCGGCTTTGTAAGTCTAAACGCCATATTTCCACACAGACAAACTCTTTTAAGAAAGAAAAGAAAAGAAAAGAAGGGGAAAAAAAGCTTCTTTCCAAAAAAGATCAATATCAAATCTCCAGGAAAGAGAAAACACAAAAGTGGAGCTTTATCTTCAATTGTAGCCAGGAGAATTTTTTCCGCTACTTTGTAACTTAATAGGAGACCGAAGGACTTTCCCTTTCAGCCCCTTCTCAAGCCTCGGCAGTCGCCATTTTAAAAATTCTTTTTTCCTTCTTCAGTAACTTTTATAAAATAAGTGAAAATACTTGTGATTCAGGGTCACAGGTCCAGCTCTCATCCTCTTTAATTGATCTGTTAGTTTTCTTTAATAGGCTTGTTCTCGTCGCCTAGCTCTGCAAAAAAGCAGAGGTCTCCCAAAGCCCGGAGCGGCGGTGGGGGGAAAAAGGGAGCCTCATCTGCTTCGTCCCCAAAAGTAAAAAAAACTTTTGGGGCTTCGCAGAGAGCTCTACCTACCCTCGCCGGCTCTGTCTCGCATTTCCTCATGGAAATGGAGTTTTTTGAGCTGCCTTTCCGTTGTAAAGGCGGCTCTTTACAGGCGATGGGGCTGGCGGTCCCGAGGGACCGTCTGGCAGCGACGAGGAGCAAACCGAAAGCCTCGGCCAGAAGTTTCTTCATCACATTTTTATTCTGTTTCAATAAATCTAGTAAAATAAAAAATTCACAAACCTTTCAGAATAAATTTCATTCTAAACTTTAATATGACTAACGCATCATACTTTAAACTCATGGATAGATGAAGAAAGGAGGAATGTATGCTAATATAACCATATGGAGGAACCACTAATTGTCACGTCATGCTTCAAACTTTTCTCAATTGCTTCTCTCCAGAATTTATTAAATAGAAGTATCCTGTATTACAATGAGATATTCTAGATGCAAGAGGAAGGAACTAAGTGAAAAATATGCCGGTAGTTAGATCCCCTGCAACATTGAGAGTTAGTTCAAAATTTCTTATTTACATTATTTACCTTCTTATTTACTTACCCAAGCAACTACTTGACTAATATTCATGTCTACCTCCATTTTTCAATGATGATTATTTCTAACAAACTTCGTTTGGCATTCCTTGTTTTTTCCTTAGTCTCTGCCTCAGTCCAGATGTGTGGAAAATTGTCATCCTGGATTTTTCAAGCGGGCTCGAGAAGGAGAGCCAGTTTGCTGCTATGACTGTGTTCCTTGTCCAGAAGGGACTATCTCCACTCAGGAAGGTGGGCCACACCAGAGGAAAGGGTGCTAGATTCATCTAGAGCGTTTTGATCAATGTGCATTTTAAAAAAGACATGTCGACGGTTGATAGTTTTGTGGTTCTTAATTTTCAAGGTGCCCAATTTCTTCCATAATGAGAGGGATAAGAAAAAGATCTTGAGGGATGAGGTAGGAATAGATAGAAGGACACAGTGGATTGTGCAAGATCACTTGCATCAGAGGAAACTTCTCTTTTCTTGTCAGTTTGGAACTGTCCTCCCATGTTGACTGTTCTTAGGATCATCTGCATTCTTTGAAATTGAGAAATGATTGCAGATCAATGGCTTTTGCTCCCCAAAACCAAGTTTATATTACAGCCCAAAAGATATATGAATCAATCAATTCATTAATCAGTCAATCTTTATTAAGATCACGGAACCCCCTAAGCAGAAAGGTCTAATTTAGGGAATCATGGAGGGAGAGTGTTTGGCTTCAAGGGATGAGTGAAATACTGTTCTGACCTAGGCTTCCCAAAAGCACGAAGCCAACTTCTCGTCCTTTTATTTAGTTTAAAGTGAATTCCTCTCCAGCAAAGTCCAGTCCAACAGTCTTTCAAGAGATTTCACAACTTCAGACCTTTACCAGGCTTGGAGAGCTTCGAGGCCGATATCTTCCAAATGTCACTCTCTAGCAGAGAATACTTGGCAAGAAGTCAGGAACAGATCTCCACTCTAATGAATTGAACTAATTGTCTCCTGCAAACTCCCCTCCCCTTTTGCTCCTCTTTATTCCCTATGGGAGAAGCCATTCACCATCCATCTGTGGCTTTACTCCTGAGTCGACCCTTGTTCCTTAGCTGTTCCCTTCTCCTGGCAACTCTGCGCATGCTCACACTGGGAACAGACTCCTGCTGTTCTTCTGCCCCACTGATGTCCGACTCTGAAGGCAGCTGACAACTGTCAGACGGCCCTGACTCCATCTCTGCCTCTGATTCAGAGCACTCATCAGAGCCTTCCTCAGACTCCAGGACTGGCCCATGTTCCTCTCCCAACCTCCTCACTGTCCGCATTTTCTTCCAGATCCACTGGCGGGCCACAACAAATACCCACAGAAGACTTGCCATAAAGAAGTGGGAGAGGTCATCTGCATGAAAGAAGGAACATAAATTAAATTATCATTATTAACAATCTGCCTCTTTTATTTTTAGTGCTTTAATTTTTCATATAATGGATTAAACGCAAATATTGTTTATAGCCCAGTTTAACATTCCCAGGTTCAGCATAACCACTATCATAGTTTTCTTTGTTGGATTGCTACTGTGACTTCTGTTTTCTTTTTATCTTTCCAATTTTCTTGGATATTAAGTAATGAAATACCAACAATTACAACAGCAACAAAAAGGGAATACAGTTGTGGTTCTAAAAGGGGGGTGGGGAGAAAGCCTTACTTCCACTATTGGGATTAAAAGGAATCAGAATCAGAAATTAGAATCAGAAAACCAATTACCATATTTTTCAGAGTATAAGAAGCACCTTCCCCCCCCCTAAAAGAGGGTGAAAATTTGGGTGCGTCTTATACACTGAATGTAGCACCACTGAAAAAAAGCCTCTTAAAGGGAGGTTTCAGAGGCTGAAAAAAGCCTCTTAAAAGGAGATTTCAGAGGCTGAAAAAAAAAAGCAAAGCGCAAAGCTCATAACCAATGAACCTGTTGCTAAAGTTCATCTCTGGGAACAGCTGATTGGAGGTATTCTGTGAGGGTGATCCACCCACCAATCAGCTTTTTTCTTATTTTCCTCCCCAAAAACTAAGGTGTGTATTATACTCTGGTGCGTCTTATACTCCAAAAAATACACTAATCAATTATATTCATTTTGTATGGTGTAAAAGAATACAGCATGATTACATAAAATTAGAAGAAACAGGATATAAAAATGTGTATCAAAATATAAAACACCAGAACGGTGAATTATTTCAAGAATGCATAATAGAAAGGATGGGTACAATTATGAATAAAATTAAATTACGTATGAACAATTACCAGATTGACTAAACCTATGGCTGGATATCTAGACTCTTTAGCCATTGGGCAACAATGCCCTCAAGATGGTGTATTTAATGCAGGAATCCAGGGAACCTTCTGAGGGGGCATTTCGTAGCAATATGATACTGTATAAAGTTTGTGGGATGTTCCCACAGTCACAGTTAGTATTATCAACCAGCTCCCATTTGTATTTTGAATATTGGCACCTGCCATTCTTGGTCAGTATCATCTGAAATCCAAAGAAGATCTTTCTTGAAAGGTGAAAAGAGATATAAAAGAAATATTACTTTTTGTTTTCTCAGATACTGAAAAATGCACAAAGTGCCCATATGATCAATATCCAACCGAGGACAGAGTCCAATGTATCCCAAAAAGAATAACCTTCCTGTCTTATGAAGAACATCTGGGCATCATCCTGGTCTCTTTCGCCTTACTCTTGTTCCTAACCACAGGATTTATTTTAATCATATTCCTTAAATACCTAGAAACTCCCATTGTCAAAGCCAACAACCGGGACCTCTCCTTCATCCTCCTGGTCTCCCTCCTGTTTTGCTTTTTGTCCTCATTTCTCTTCATTGGACAGCCAAGGAAAACCACCTGTCTTCTCCGACAAACAGTGTTCAGCATTGTCTTCTCAATAGCCGTGTCTTCTGTGTTGGCCACAGTGGTACTGGCTTTCCTAGCCTCAAAACCAGGGAACAGTGTGAGAAGATGGTTGGGGAAGAGCTTGGCCAACTCCATCATCCTTTCTTGTTCTGCTGGCCAAATTTTCATCTGTGCCTTATGGCTGGGAATTTCTCCCCCATTCCCTGACTCTGACTTAAACTCCCAGCTTGGAGTGATCATCCTGCAATGCAATGAAGGCTCTGTCACCATGTTTTATGTTGTCCTTGGCTACATGTGTTTCCTAGCTGCCATTTGCTTCACTGTAGCTTTCCTGGCCAGGAACCTGCCTGGGGCCTTCAACGAAGCCAAGCTGATCACCTTCAGCATGCTGGTCTTCTGCAGTGTCTGGGTGTCCTTCCTGCCAACTTACCTGAGCACCAAAGGAAAGTCCATGGTGATTGTGCAGGTCTTCTCCATCCTGACCTCCAGTGCTGGTTTGCTGGGCTGTATCTTCTTCCCAAAGTGCTACATTATTACCCTAAGGCCAGATCTAAACACTAAGGAACATCTAATGATAAAAGTAGGGAAATGACTGAAATTGTTAATTAGACTCATAACATTGAATTTTTTTGTTGTAGTTATTGTGCTTTTGTATTTTTTCTTTGCGTCAATGTGAAAATTAAGCTTTTTTAAAACTGAAGCAAATAAACATATGAACAGTATAAGACTAATGAAATTAAATTCCAACATAATCCTCAAACATTTCTGGGGACAATAGAAAAGCTGCTTTATAAACGTAACCATGTCAAATAAACATCGTCTTTGCCTCAAGCAATTTGTGCTGTGTGCTCTTTGGAAGATCCAATCAGGATTTGAACCAGAATTTTCTTCTAATAATATTTCCCAAAAAATGTGGAACAAAGCCAGGACTTGCCTGCCAAGTCTGTTTTTCAAAGAGGAGCTTGCAAAAGAGTCATCTAAAGTTGTTCCAAAGTCAAAATTGGTCCACGATGAAAGTGTCAGCCAATCCAAGCATGTAAGGTTCATGAGTGAAATTCATGAATAGGGATCATACTTGAGTTAAATGTTATTTCCAGCAAAGAGAAGAGAGGGAATCCAGTCTCTTCTATGGGCTGTCACTCAAGGGTGAAATCTAAATTTTTTTGCTACTGGTTCTGTGGGCGTGGCTTAATTAGTGTGCGGGGCTTGGTGGTAAGGTGGTAAGGTGACTGGGTGGGTGTGGCCAAGTCAATGTCACTGCTTTGCCCTTTTTTAACCTACAAAACACAACACAACACAACTGGCTCACCCACAATGTAAAAGCAGCTGTGCTAGACCCGAAATGGCCCCTGCAACAAGCAGGAACCTCACACAGCCACAAAAAAATCAAAAAACCAAATATCTGCCTCTACCTAGGATCAAACTCACAACCTCCTGATTGTAAAAATCTCAGTTTTCTAAGACCACATGGAAAGCTTTGTGCCCACGTGACACCCCTCCTGCGCGAACTGCACTGGCTCCCAGTGGTCTTCCGGGTGCAATTCATGGTGTTGGTCACCACCTTTAAAGTGCTCCATGGCATAGAACCCGGGTACCTTCGAGACCAACTTCTGCCACCAACAACCTCCCACCGGCCAGTTCGCTCCCACAGAGAGGGTCTCCTCAGGGTGCCATCAGCCAAGTTATGTCGGCTGGTGACACCCAGGGGGAGGGCCTTCTCTGTGGGAGCCCCTGCCCTGTGGAATGAACGGCTCCCGGAAATGCGCAAGCTCTCCGACCTCCATGTATTTTGCTGTGCCCTCAAGACCCTGCTGTTCCGCCAAGCCGGGCTATCAATTTAATGATTTTTAAATTGGGTTTTAAATTTTTGGGATTTTAAATTTCAGCCGAATTATGTAATAATTTTAATTATTTTTAACTGATGTTTGTTTTTGTGTTTTTTAATAGGCTGTACACCGCCCTGAGTCCATCGGGAGAAGGACGGTATAGAAATAAATTTATTTATTTATTTATTTATTTATTTATTTATTTATTTATTTATTTATTTATTTACTATTGATTAAGATGTCCTCTACATGCTAAAATATGAAGCAATTATGAAGCTGATTCTGCACTGTCCCAACATGTGATGCTGAGTGACATATTTTTAGGACATAGGTCATGGGTCTTTTGTGCATCTTCTGCAATCTGGTATCGCCATAAAACTGACGAGAGAGGCCCTCAAGTGCTGGCAATTGTGGTACTGATAGACTCAACTCTGCTTGTTCCTTTTTCTAGAATAGCAAAGGAGAAGGCAATTCTTAAACAGTTCCCAAGTTCAGGTTTGGACTGAATCCAATGAAACTCAATCAAGACTGGATTCAAAGACCTTCTTGGTCCCTTTGGCAAATATGCTTCGGCATCCAAATTGTCCTAACTGGGGACATTGTCCCCTGAAAAGGAAGGTCCATTAGTCAGTAATGTTTTTAAGCAGTCCAGATGTGGCCAGAATTATCCATGGTTTCCTTTCACCCCACTGGGATAGAGCAATAGGCTTTCTGCTCTTTTGAAGGTGGTTAAAGGATTCTCTTTACCTGAAACCACAATGACTGGCTTGATGTGAGATAAAGTCCTGACCCAGAAAACTGGAACAATGAAGCATGACTTTCATTCAGAGAAAAGCCCTTCCTGATATTGCAAGTTACAAGCAACAATCTGCATGGAAATATTACTTAGATTTGGCCTTTGGCTTGTAAGAGGGCATTTCGGGGGCCGCCAGTCGGCCAAACAATGTCGACTGGCAGCCCCCAGGGGTAGAGCTTTCTCTGTGGGGAGCACTTGCCCTCTGGAACAAGCTCCCCCCGGAGATACGAACGATTCCAGATTTACATACTTTCTGTCGGGCCCTCAAAACCTTTTTATTTCGTCAAGTCGGGCTAGCCTAATCTCTCCAATTGTGTATTTTAATTTGGATTTTTAATGGGGGATTTTAACTGTCGGGCCAAATTGTTTAATTCATTTTAAAATTGTTTTTATATTTTGTGTTTGATGTTTTTTACTTCTGGCTGTTCACCGCCCTGAGTCCTTCGGGAGAAGGGTGGTATATAAATTTAAATATTAAATTAAATTAAATTAATTTCATCTGAAAACTCTTTGAGTGATATTGTTTATCAGGATTGTTTCTCTGGGCAGAAATGAGGCTCCAAATTTAATTAATAACAAACATGGGTCTGTCTTTTATAGCAATTTGTGTCACCTAATTGCAATTTTTCAGCTGAAAGGATCTTGTCTTGGATATCTAGCTGGGCCTTAGAAATAACTTTTGCCAACAAGGGGTTCATACTTACATTCATCTCCCACAGCAAAAGATGTTTGACTTTTTGAGGGACATGTTCTCATGTCCTTATCTCTATATCATCTAATTACAGTTTTAGAAACTAGGCACTCACTTTTAGTCTCCAAGATGGCAGCCATATAAATGGAAGAAAAAAAAAAATTACAAATAAGCAAAGAATATCTCCTTTTAAGTTTGACAGCTCTAATTCTAAGGGCTATTTCCTATGTATCTTAACTGAGAAACTATTTTAGACTACAATGGTACCACAGTTCTCATGGTTAATTGGTTCAAAGAGGAGCAACGAGTTCTAAAAATGATGAGTGCCAAACAAACCACATGACTTACCACATAACCCTTTAATTTGGCCAGGATGGACTTCCTGTCTGTTTCTTTTCTATGTCAGTAACCTTCCTGGCATAGCTGATTTCCTGTCCATTCTCTATGGCCTTTCCCCTTTTCCTATCACAGCTCATCGAGTACCAAGCAAACAATGAGTACTGGGATAATGTTTCCACATCAAAATGAGTCAAGTACCAAATTTGATGAGTTTTGAAGCTGTTGAGTACCGAGGAACCACTATATACTGTACTTTGAAAGGGGAGCAGCTTTGTAATGTTTTATGTAGTCTCAAAGAAACCTTTGCAGATCGTACCAGTCATAGGGGTTTTTCCCCCCCTTCACTACAGTTTTATTCTATTTTCATAAATCTAATAGAATAAAACTTTAATAAGTCTTTCAGAATAAATTTTATTCTAAATTTGAATGTACTGTACATTAAAATTATGGATATATGAAAAATGGAGGAATTAATGTTAATAAAGTTAATACAGCTATAACAAGGAACCCTTTGTTTGACAATTGATGGCTACATCTTTTTTTAAATTCCATCTCTCCAGACTTTATTAAGTAGAAAAGTCCTTTATTGCAATGATGTATTCCAAAAGCAAAAAAGATGAACTAAATGAAAAACCTGTCAGTTGTCTTGTCAGTTGTTGCATCTCCTGCAACTATTTGGAACAAGTTAGAGAGTTATCTAAATGAAGACTCTTTGGCTAATGTTCATATTTGCCTTTATTTTCTATGAATGTTTAGTCCCAACATATTTTCTTTGGCATTCCTTGTTGTTGTTTTTTTCTTTTCTTTTGAATAGTCTCTGCCTCAGTCCAAATGTGTAGAAAAATGCCATCCTGGATTTATCAAGTGGAAGCGAGAAGGAGAGCCAATTTGCTGCTATGTTCTGTGTTCCTTGTCCGGGGGGGGGGGACAATTTCCACTCAGGAAGGTGGGTAACATTAAAAAAGAAAGAAGGAAAGAAGGAAAGAAGGAAGGAAGGAAGGAAAGAAGGAAAGAAGGAAGGAAGGAAGAAAGGAAGAAAGGAAGGAAGGAAGGAAGGAGGGAGGGAGGGAGGGAGGGAAGGAAGGAAGGAAGGAAGGAAGGAAGGAAGGAAGGAAGGAAGGAAGGAAGGAAGGAAGGAAGGAAGGAAGAAGGAGGTCTTGTGGAAGAGGATTCATCCAGAGTATTTTCATGGAAGTCAAAGTTAAGAGACAGGTTGAAGCTCAACGGTTTTCTTTATTTTAAAACGGCACAATTTCTTATCTAATTAGAAGATGAGGAAGATGAATGTTATATGGGAAGAGATAACAGGGTGTGGCAGATTGGACAAGCTTTACAAGATAAAATATTTGTTCTGTTTTTTTTTTGGTTTGGATGTTTCCTTCTATCAGTGGTGAAATCCAAAAATTTTTATTACCGGTTCTGTGAGCGTGGCTTGGTGGGCGTGGCAGGGGAAGGATACTGCAAAATCTCCATTCCCTCCCCACTCCAGGGGAAGGATACTGCAAAATCCCCATTCCCTTCCCACTCCTGGGGGAAGGATACTGCAAAATCTCCATTCCCACCCCGCTCTGGGGCCAGCCAGAGTTGATATTTGCCGGTTCTCTGAACTGCTCAAAATTTCTCCTACTGGTTCTCCAGAACCTATCAGAACCTGCTGGATTTCACCCCTGCCTTCTATATATTTTGACTCCTAGGAAGATCAGATTTTTTTGAAACTTAAGGAATTATTTTAGGATAATTATTGGAAAGATTATTACAATGGAATCTATATGGGCTTCCCCTGTGAGGATCACTGGGAAGGTATTGTTTGTCCACAAGGACATGCTGTGGACAGTTATAGGGACACCTTATCCAACTCATATTACCACTGCTTCCATTAGCCATACTATATTATTTTCCTAACTAGTTTTCTCTGCCAGTTTAGTAGATTTTACAAGATAACATCCTCTGAATCCAGTATATTAAGACATACCACCCTGTAGGACTCAGTATGCATAGCTAGAAAGTCCCAAAGGTGCATTTTCAAGAGGCAGCTGGACTTTCTGATTTTCCTTTGAAGACATTTCGCTTCTAATTCAAGAAGATTCTTCAGCTCACCAGAAAGTCCAGTTGCCTCCTGAAAAAGTACCTTTGAGACAACCACCACTCTGCTAAACAAATAATTCCCTCAACACTTTCAAACTATTCACTAAATCTGCATTACTATTAATCTTCTCATCGTTCCCATCACCCATCTCCTCCCACTTATGACTGTAACCTTACGAGTTATGACTGTGTGACTGTAACCTTGTGCTGGTATCCTTAAGATTTATATTGACTGTTTCCCTATGACTATCATTAAGTGTTGTACCTTATGATTCTTGACAAATGTATCTTTTCATTTATGTACTCCGAGAGTTTATGCACCAAGACAAATTCCATGTGTGTCCGATCAGTCTTGGCAAATAAAGAATTCTATTCTATTCTATTCTATTCTATTCTATTCTATTCTATTCTATTCTATTCTATTCTATTCTATTCTATTCTATTCTATTCTATTCTATTCTATTCTATTCTATTCCATGACCTGGGTGACTGAGAATCTCAATAGATATCTAGAAAGAACAACTGATTCATCATTAACCTCTAATACTGTATATTTCTAGGAATATACAAAACAAAATCCTTCGGTCTTAAAAGTTCTTCAAATTCCATCTCTCCCTCCCTCCCTCCATCTCTCTCTCTCTCCCCCCTCTCCCCCTCCTTTCCCTCTCCTTCTCCCTCCCTCCCTCCCTCCGTCCCTCCCTCCATCCGTCATATATATATTTGGGAAAATGTTCCTGGTAATAGACATTGTCCCAAGAAGCTACTTCTTAAAATGCGAAAGGAGTGATAGTTTTTTTTAAAAAAATAACACAGTTATTTTGTTATTCACAGATACAGAAAAATGCACCAAGTGTCCATCTGATCAATATCCAAATGAGGACAGAAGCCAATGTATCCCCAAAATTATAACCTTCCTTTCTTATGCAGAAAATCTGGGCATCATTCTTGTGTCTTTTGCCCTATTCTTGTTCTTAAGCACAGACCTTGTTTTAATTATATTCATTAAATACTGAGAAACTCCCATTGTCAAAGCCAACAACCGGGACCTCTCCTACATCCTCCTGGTCTCCCTCCTCCTGTGTTTTTTGTCCTCCTTTCTCTTCATTGGCCAACCAAGGAAAGCCACCTGTCTTCTCCAACAAACAGTATTCAGCATTGTCTTCTCAATTGCCATTTCTTCCATCTTGGCTAAAACAATCATGATGGTGTTGGCTTTCCTAGCCACAAAACCAGGAAACCAAGTGAAGAGATGGGTGGGGAAGAGTTTGGCCAACTCCATCATCCTTTCTTGTTCTGCTGTCCAAATCATCATATATGCCACCTGGCTTGGAGTTTCTCCCCCATTCCCTGATTTAGACCTCTAATCCCAGCCTGGAGTGGCCATCCTGCAATGTAATGAAGGCTCTGTTGTCATGTTCTACATCACCCTCAGCTACATGGGTCTCCTGGCTGCCATCTGCTTCACAGTGGCTTTCCTGGCCAGAAATCTCCCTGGGGCCTTCAACAAAGCCAAACTGATCACCTTCAGCATGCTGGTCTTCTGCAGCGTCTGGATCTCCTTTGTGCCCACCTACCTGAGCACCAAAGGGAAATACATGGTGGCTGTGCAGGTCTTCTCCATCTTGTCCTCCAGTGTTGCTCTGCTGGGCTGCATCTTCATCCCCAAGTGCTACATTATCATCCTGAGGTCAGATCTTAACACAAAGGAGCATCTTACGACTAGAAGAAAAGTATAAATGTGAGACAGAGGAATTTTAAGCCTCAACTTTTCCAAAAGTTTACACCAATAAATTGGTCCAAGCTGCTCTCCATACCTAAGTAGGCCAATAATTTTCCTTGACATAATTAAAGGGTGTTTGGAAGATTGTGTCTGCTATTTTGTACAATAAAATTCAAATACGTTTGCTGAGCTTTTTTGAATCTTCATGGAACCATATCTGTCCAATCACCTTTACCAACTTGCAGCTTAAGATGCCACACCCAGGTTTTTGAAACACGGCATTTGTACAATAGGAATCTTGTTGATATGCCAGAAATATATACAGATAAGCCTCAATTTACGATCACAATTGAGCACAAAGTTTATGTTGCTAAGTGAGAAATGTGTGAAGCGATCTTTGCCCCATTTTACGACTTTTATTGCCACATTTGTTAAGTGAATCACTGCAGGTCTTAAATTAGAAACACGGTTGTTAAACAAATCTGGCTTCCCCATTCACTTTGCTTGTCAGAAAGTCACAAAAGAGGATCACACAACCCTGAGGCACCGCAGCTGTCATAAATGTTAACTAATTCTGGGTTTTATTTAATTGACCAAACTAAGTAATAATTTTAATTTAGCAATTTTATGATGTTTGTGCGTCTATATTTTTCTTGACTGTACACCGCCTTGAGTCCTATGGGAGAAAGGCGGTATAGAAATATAATAAATAAATAAATAATAAATAAATAAATGTGAGTCAGTGGTCAAGCATCCAAATGTAAATCATGTGACCACAAGGATGCTTGTGTGAAAAACAGTAATAAATCCCCTTTTTAGTTCTGTGGTAACTTTTAATGGTCACTAAATGAACTGTTGTAACTCGAGGACTACCTGTAGTTGCTGGGAGAGGCTCTAAAAATTCCATTATTTGTGAGGCTTTTTTGGCACAAGATCCTTTAAATTTCCTCCTGGGGGAATGTCCTAGTAAAATTTAATATAAAGTAAATTAGAGCGGAGAAAAACAAAAAGAAAGAGAGAAATATTTTAATTTTTCTGTCTAAACTTGCATTGTAACTTTCTTTTTTCTATAATTTATCCTGAGTGGCGTAGGAGGCTAATGCCTCCTACTAAGGCAGCATTTAACATCCAGCTGCCTGCAATTACTGCGAGTTCAATCCTCACCAGGCTCAAGGTCGACTCAGCCTTCCATCCTTTCTAAGGTGGGTAAAATGAGGACCCGGCAATAAGCTGACTTTGTATAAAATATACAAAATTATGAAGGCTATTGCTTAACGCATTGTAAGCCACCCTGAGTCTCCGGAGAAGGGCGGCATATAAAAATAAATATAAAAAATAAAAATAAAATAAAATAAAATAAAATAAATCCTGCCTAATCATCACAACCATAAATCGCAAATTCATTTTTTGTGGACTTTTTATGCAAAACATTGATAGGTGTGTTCCAGTCATCAATAAATGTAGATATTGTCCTTTCTCTAATCAAAGAAGTCAGTCTGTCCATCTCAGCAAGTTTGACAATTTCACTGACTATTCCTCAGTGCTGGGTATGCTGAATTCTTTCTAACTTTGTGCATATAGTATAACTTTGTGTGTATAGCTCCCCCCAGAGATACGGAGGATCCCGGATCTGCGCACCTTCTGCCGCACTTTAAAGACCTTACTATTTCACCAGGTGGGCCTGGCCTAATTTTCTCCCTCTTTTATAAAAGATTTTTAATTTTTAAATATCTTTTAGTATTTTATACATTCAATTTTAAATTGGTTTTAAAAGTTTGGGGTTTTAAATTTGTCGGGGCCAAAATTATTTAATTTGATTTTATTCTACTTTTAAATTTTGTATGTATGTGTTTTATTGTTTGGCTGTGCACTGCCCTGAGTCCTTCGGGAGTAGGGTGGTATAGAAATCAAATCAAATCAATAAAATAAATAAATAAATAAATTTTGTGACAGCAGTCCTATTCTGAAATAATCTTCCATGGCATTTCTCCAATTGTTTATCCATCAATCCTGAATGAAAACATTCTGACTTCAGTTGAATATTTACTATATCTTTAAAAGCCTCTGTGTATGTATTTGAATCCAATCTTGTAAGCTTTCATACATATCCACCAAGCCTGAAGGAATGTCCCTTCATGTTCTCCATTTTTCCAATTCTACAAAGCTTTCCAATAAAAATCACAAGACATAATCTCTGTGAATCTGTTTTTATTGAGCTGGTTTGAGAGCCAAAACTAGGAGCATCCCAGGCAAACTTTCCTTATATTGTCACCATCTCACCCCCTTCAAGATTCCTGACACACTAAAAGGTTTAATTGCTGAATTGAAATTCAAAAGTTAGTGTATGTTTGTGTGTGTGTGTGTGTTTGGAGGGAGAGGGAAAGAAAGGCAGGACATTGTTATGGTTGACAAAATTTAGAAACTTGCATTGAAACATCATCCTTTCCTTTGTTTTTAGTCACATGCTCTCCTTCTAGTTCCAAACTCAGAAATGCTAATTTTATTGTCAAGAAAAAAAATTTGGGAGTGTAGAAAGACAAGGATGCAATGGTACCAAATCCATCATTGGTAGGATGTTGTTTCCAAAATGAAACATAGTGCTTTTACAGCCCTCTCTAAGCAATTTGCAGAGTCAGCATATTGTCCCCAGCAATCTGGGTCCTCATTTTACCCACCTCAGAAAGATGGAAGGTTGAGTCAATCTTGAGCCTCTCATAATCAAACTCCTGGATTGAGCAGTGAGTTAGCTTGCAGTAGTGCATTCTAACCACAGTGCCACCATGGCCCTTTAACCAAGGACTGAGAGTTGAAGCACTGGGACTACTTTAAACTACTGGACCCGATGGGGATACGGCCCACCCTCTGCCCATCACAGTCAGGATAGTCCTGCCTATACCTTCAAGTCCCCATCACTCAAAACTCCAGTTCCTCCTCATAGGCCAAAGTGTACATATCAATGTCCCTCCCCCAAATAAGAATGTAATCCCCCCAACCAGCTATCCAGATATAGTAAATACATTTGGATTCCCAATTGCACCTTCTGACCATTTGGTGCAGTGGTGGGTTCCCCGCGCCCTCCCACCCCCCCACCCACCCACGTACGTTATTCTTACCTTTTATTTGGTCCCACCCCCAATCTATTGCTGCCTCCTGAGTCCCAGCTGATGACTAGAGGGGAAAAAACTGTTTAAATTCTTGCCGCGGGGCTTCAAAGGGCCGTCCTACAGCTGATCATTGTTAACAGCAAACAAATGAGTTGGGTCGTAAGTGCGAGGACTGGTCATAAGTGCGAGGACCTTCCAGAAATGACTCTGACCAGCTAGCCATGCCTACCTAGTCACATGACCTCCAAGCCACACCACAAAATAAGCCACGCCCACAGAACCGATAGTAAAAATTTTAGAACCCACCCCTGATTTGGTGGGATTTTTTGGGAAGCGGGGAGAGTTAACACACAGCCTCAGAGAGGGGAAGGCCAAAGGGTCCCCACACCACTGAGTATGTCCAATTAAGCAGGAGAAAGGCCACCAATTCTCCCCCCAAGCAGTTTCTAGGTGGGTGTGGAAGAAAGTAGGTCATAACATTCACCATGCTTACGGGACCATCATAATTTTAGCTGCAGGACTCACAGGCCACTGTTTATTTAATAAACTAGAAAACTTCAGAATATAAAGGATCTCAGTGTCTTACATCCATATGGAAGAAAAATACATAGAATGTCATTAACAACATAAAATTCTATCCACCCTAAAGCTTTCCCCTAATTTAAACAACGATGCAGTATAAATGCAGTATATATATCCGGGTACTTACAAGACCGTCTTCTGCCACCGGTAGCCTCCCACCGACCAGTACGCTCCCACAGAGAGGGCCTCCTCAGGGTGCCGTCGGCCAGACAATGCCGGCTGGTGGCCCCCAGGGGGAGAGCATTCTCTGTGGGGGCACCAGCCCTCTGGAACGAGTTGCCCCCAGAGATACTGCAGATCCCTGACCTTCATGCTTTCCGAACTGCCCTAAAGACGTTTTTATTTCATCAA
The DNA here is from genome assembly GCF_029215685.1 of Pituophis catenifer annectens. Classification (NCBI taxonomy): domain Eukaryota; kingdom Metazoa; phylum Chordata; class Lepidosauria; order Squamata; family Colubridae; genus Pituophis; species Pituophis catenifer. The sequence continues at coordinate 9,099,106 of NW_027256882.1, read as the reverse complement.
GCCGGGCTGGCCTGACCTACTCTTTTTAAAAAGAATTGTTTTAAAAAATTAGGGGTTTTAATATAGGGTTTTTAACTATGGGCCAAATTGATTTAATTGGATTTTAATATTGTTTTAAATTTTGTATCTGGGTATTTTATTTGCTGGCTGTTCACCGCCCCGAGTCCCTCAGGAGAGGGGGCGGTATATAAATATAATAAACTAACTAACTAACTAACTAACTAAAGGCACCAAACTATTTATTTATTTTTATTTTATTTATTTATTTATTTTGTCAAGCATGTAATAACAGGTAACAGATATAAGTATAATTATGAATACATTAAATGGATACATATAAAAGGGAATGTTAGGACAGGGACGGTTGGCACCCTGGTGCGCTTATGAATGCCCCTTAAAGACCTCTTAGGAATGGGGTGAGTTAGACAGTAGACAGTCTAAGGTTAAAGTTTTTGGGGTTAGGGGAAGAAACCACAGAGTCTGGTAGTGCATTCCAGGCATTAATGATTCTGTTACTGAAGTCATATTTTCTGCAATCAAGTTTAGAGCAGATTACCATAAATTTGTATCTATTGTGTGCTCGTGTATTGTTGTGGTTGAAGCTGAAGTAGTCATTGACAGGTAGGACATTGCAGAAGATAATTTTATGTGCTACCCTTAGGTCTGACCGAAGATGTCGAAGTTCTAAATTGTCTAATCACAAAATTTGAAGTCTGGTGGCATAAGGTATTCTGTTGTGAGCAGAGGAGTGGAGGACTCTTTTCGTGAAATCTCTCTGGACTTGCTTGATTGTATTAATGTCTGAAATGCAGTCTGAGTTCCAGACAGATGTGCTGTATTCAAGAATTGGTCTAGCAAAAGTTTTGTATGCCCTGGTTTGAAGTTCTAGCATCACCAAATGCCATAGCTCATGGTGACTTTCCCCAATCAAACTCTGAAGACAAAATGCCACATTGAAGGACAGTAGAAGTCAGTTTCTTGGATGTTGAATTATCTTCCTCCAGCATCACTTTCTGGTCATGTCCTGACAGGAAGAACCAAAGGCACTACAGAACAGTTCCCCCAAGAGTGTGTCTGTGATTTTTCACCATTTTTCTCCAACCCCTCCACACACAGAGTCCTGTAAAATTTCAGGATACCCAGGGGAGAAGTTGTTTTTCATTGTAATTATCACCATCCAGGTCTTTGAGACCTCTTCGACCTTGCAGTCACTGTATTTGAAATAAACATCAAAATGAAGAAACATAGAAGGGATCTTGCACGAGAAAAGAATAAATGCCTCAGATCACACTCTGTGTGACACAAGTTTTGAGACAGGCAGAATCTGTGTTCTTGAAGGTACCTTTCTCTCCTTTCCATGCGAAGCTCAGTTTGTCTCTGTCTGAATCAGGAAAGATTCAGGATTTCTGTCTAGCAAGAGTGCTTTGAATTCTTCTAACTCTTCTTCTTGTTGAATTATGGATCTCCTATTTCTGTTTCTGATGCTGCCAGTGTCCCAGCCAGTCTCTGGAAAGCTTAGAATGAAGTGCTTGCTGAGTTTTCAGAAGCAGGATGGAATAAAACCATGGAGCTATTACAGGCCAGGAGACCATCTCATTGGTATAATCATCACTGGAAGAAAATTATCAAGTATAACTTTGCCTTTCAACACGGCTCCTTATACAAATTTTGACTCGTAAGTCATTAAGTGGGATGGAGTTGCATTCTCTCCATTTGCAGTTCTAACACTTTTCTTCTTTTTTTCACTTACTCCTATATTGCAGGATCCGTCTAATTTACCAATCATTTTAATTTCCATGGCTTCTTTCTTTGTCTTATTTTGTGGAAGACGCTGAAATCCAATTTCTATGGTGCAGAAAAAACCTTAAAGAAGTCCAGATTATTTTCCTCTCCTTGCTGAATCCTGAGTTCATCATTTTAATAGGAACTTATGTTTAAAGATGTGATTGAAATGGTTATATTTAGCTCAGCCCAGCCCATTAACATATGTATAAAACCATCATAGATATTCAGTTTCTATCCTTATAGGAATTTATTTTATTTTATTTATTTTATTTAACTTATAAATTTATAGGAATAGAAGGTGATTTGTTTTTAGGGTTTTTCAAGATCACTTATATAACATCCTCTTCTTTTTATAATGGTACTACTTCAATAACTGAATGATTATAAATCCTAGTTACTGGGCAGATGAAAATTAGTACTACAAAATAACCACGATTTTGTGATTCTTAACCTTAGTGGAAAATGATCACCATGCCATTTTCCCAACGCTCATTAAAATAAAACAGTGACTATAATTTCCCTCTGGTTTTGGATCAGTATTTAAGGTTAAGACTCAGAAGACTTAGGGAAATAAAGGGAATTAAATTGAAAACTTATTTTGTTACTGCTGTTGATGATGACGCTAAGAACAATTTTTTTTTTTACATTAGCTTACCTTTTGACAAGTCAAAATTACTACGTTTCATTTTCAATATTCAAGTGGTCAACAAGAATCCAAGGCTCCTACGAAATCTCACACTTGGCTACAACATCCTTGACAATTATTTTAACACATTTGGCACTTCAGATGCCCTGCTGGAAATGCTTTCTACTGGAGAAGCCAACATTCCCAACTACAGCTGTGGAAGGAAGGACAGCTTCTTGGCTCTTCTTGATGCAGCTAAGAGGGACATCTCCATCCAGATGTCAACATTAGTAGGCACCTACAAAGTCCCACAGGTTTGTTTGTGTCATTGTCTATCTGGCAGAATGAGTGGCGATGGGTGAACGATAGATTCAACTATATATTCTGTTAAGCATTCCAGAGCTGCTTTTCACTATGGCCATTTCTGCGGTCATTGCTGGGGATTGGGGTTCATAGTGGGGAGGCAGCAAAGATCAAATCAGACCTATCCTCTCATGACACCCTTCCCAGTACTTCAGGGTCTTCTGCCAGACACCTATGAGGGTGATGCTGAGCTGAGCTGAGGTGGCGCAGTGGTTAGAGTGCTGTACTGCAGCTACTGCTAGTTCAGCAGATCAGCAGATCAAATCTCACCGGCTCAAGGTTGACTCAGCCTTCCATCCTTCCGAGGTGGGTAAAATGAAGACCCAGATTGTTGGGGGCAATATGCTAATTAGTATACTGTCTTTGTTGTAAGCCACCCAGAGTCCTCGGAGAATGGGCGGCATAGAAATACGATATATAAATAAATAAATAAATGCTGCTCTGAGAACTAAATTAGGAATTGATAAAATTTGATCTTTGTGTAAAATCAAGATTTATAATTATTGGTGTAAAATGGAAACTGACAAGACTCCCGAAATTGTATCTGTTACAACAGACAAATATTCAAAAAAAGACTTCTTGGATTATACAGCTGACAAATTATATTAGGAGCTGTAGTCTCCCTGTTTCTTGTACAACTGAAGAGGAAGATAAAAGGTTAGCTGCAGAAAGAATTAGGATATCAAAGCAGAGAAAGATATAGTCATCCTAAGAAAGATTATGGCACATCAAATAGAATAGAGTAGAGTAGAGTAGAGTAGAGTAGAGTAGAGTAGAGTAGAGTAGAGTAGAGTAGAGTAGAGTAGAAGAGTAGAGCAGCATAGCATAGCATAGCATAGCATAGCATAGCATAGCATAGCATAGCATAGCATAGCATAGCATAGCATAGCATAGCATAGCATAGAATAGAATAGAATAGAATAGAATAGAATAGAATAGAATAGAATAGAATAGAATAGAATAGAATAGAATTCTTTATTGGCCAAGTGTGATTGGACACACAAGGAATTTTTCTTTGGCGCATATGCTATCAGTGTATATAAAGAAAAAAACACACATTCATCAAGAATCATAAGATACAACAGTGATAGTCATAGGTTACTAATAAGCAATCGAATCATACTAGGAAACAAATAAAACAATATAAATTGTAAAGATACAAGCAACATGGTTATAGTCATAAGTGGGAAGAGATAGGTACTAGGAAGGGTGAGAAGAATAGTAGTAATTCAGTCTTAATAAATAATTTGACAGTGTTGAGGGAATTAGTTGTTTAGCAGAGTGATGGCATTTGGGAAAAATGTCCTTGTGTCTAGTTGTTCTGGTGTGCAGTGCCCTATAGCATCGTTTTGAGGGTAGAAGTTGAAACAATTTATGTCCAGGATGTGAGAGGTCCATAGATATTTTCACAGCCCTCTTTTTGACTCGTGCAATATGGAAGCCCTCAATGGAAGGCAGATTGGTAGCCATTGTTTTTTCTACAGTTCTAATTATCCGTTGAAGTTCGAGTCTGTCTTGTTGGGTTGCAGAGCCAAACCAGACAGTTATAGAGGTGCAGGTGACAGACTCAATAATTCCTCTGCAGAACTGAATCAGCAGCTCTTTGGGCAGTTTGAGCTTCCTGAGTTGGTGCAGAAAGAACCTTCTTTGTTGTGCTTTTTTGATGATGTTTTTGATGTTAGGTGTCCATTTTAAGTCTTGAGATATGATAGAACCTAGAGACTTGAAGGTCTCTACTGTTGATACTGTGTTGTCTAGTATTGTAAGAGTTGGTAGTATAAGAGGATTTTTGATCAGCCATTACAAATTTAACTACTAAATTGTCAAGTATTTAAATGCAGAAATATCTAAAGATCTTAGGGCAGTATTTTCTGGAACAACATTTCAGAAGCTGTATACAATGGTTAAATATGGAAGATTTAATCATCTCTCTTAAAATAATCACAATATTTACAGAGATCCAGAGATAGAAGACATAGCACATCTATTATTGAAATTATATAAGAATTAGAAAGATAAATTTCTTGGATTGCACATTAGACCAACATCTTGTTGGGATCCTTATATTAAAACAACATATTCCCTTTTTGTCAGAATTCAAAAATTACAAATATTATGATCCTTTATTTTAGTTAACATCTGCATAAGCTATTTGAATCTCATTTTGGTAAATTGTAGGAGTGATACAGGGATATGATTCTCTCTATTCTTATTCTTTTTAGTTTAATTTTCTTTTCTGTTTTGTATATGGTCTTGTTAAAGTTCTATGTTTTATATTCAATATCTTGAAATGGCCTAATTGCTAATCAGCAATAAACTATTCTAATATGTTAATGAACGGGACCGCCTGCTACCACCAATAGCCTCCCACCGGCCAGTACGCTCCCATAGAGAGGGGCTCCTCCGGGTGCCGTCGGCCAAACAATGTCGACTGGTGGCCCCTAGGGGGAGAGCCTTCTCTGTGGGGGCACCTACGATCTGGAACGAGCTCCCCCCTGAGATACGGAGGATCCCGGATCTGTGCACCTTCCGTCGCGCGCTTAAGACTTTTTTATTTCATCAAGCTGGCCTGGCCTAAATCTTCTCCCCTTTTTAAATGCAAATTTTAATTTATTTTTAAATTATGGGGTATTTTAAATTTGTTCAGCCAAATTATTTAATTCATTTTTATTCTATTTTAAATTTTTGTATTTATGTGTTTTATCCTGTGGCTGTTCACCGCCCTGAGTCCTTCGGGAGTAGGGCGGTATAGAAATTTAAATAAATAAAATAAATAAAATAAATAAATAAAATCCAGTTGGATTTATTAAGAACCAATATTTTACTTAACCCCAAATATTACTCAGCACTATTTCACTACTTTTTCAGATCAGTCATGAATTTGTTTCAGAGGCTCTGAGTGATAAAAGTCAATTCCCATTTTTCCACCGGATGCACCCCAAACAAGGGGTTCAATTCCCAGGGATTGTCCAACTACTTGTCCATTTCAGATGGACCTTGATTGGTCTCTTTTCTTCAGACTCAGAAAACGGAGAGAATTTCATGAGGACCTTGACTCCTATGCTTGTCAGGAATGGAATTTGTGTTGTTCTATCACAACGATTCTCAACAACTGGAAATACAGCACCCATCAGGGAGGCCATCTCTAAGTGGAGACAAGTCAATGTCTATGTTCAGTTTATAGAACATCATTCCTGGTTGGACAGACTTCTTTATTTCCAGTTAGCACTTGAAGGAATGCCAAGACCCATTGAAAAAAAAATCTGGATTATGACCCTCTTTGTTACTTGGCACATTAGTTACTATGACCTTTTCAAATACGTCCATAGTATTGTGACCTTTGCTTTTCAGGAGAAGAAAAGACCAAAAGATGATGCCTTTCAACCCAGTTTTTTTGTGGATCCCCAATTTCAAGATCGGTCTTTTCACTGTTTATTTTCTAAGCACCTCTTGTCCGTCAAAGGCAGGAGAAGATGCACCCAGAAAGCACCACTGGGAATCCGAAACAAAAATGAAATGACAAATGACCACACGTTTTATAGTGTCATTAAGACTTTAGCCCGTGCCTTGAATGCTGTGTATTTCCCCAGATTCACGAGGAGAAGGAAGAAGGGCAAAGAGAGGATCACAGGTCTAAGACTGGAGCCATGGCAGGTATGGGGTCCTGACAAGAATCCATCAGATTTAATTCCTTTGGAGAAAGAATCCATAGGAAAAAGGAGGGGCACAATCTCACTCTACTTTGCTACAAAAGGCCAGCAGGTTTGGCCCATCTAATCACTCAGGGGATAATATTCCAAAGTGCAAGCATCCCGACATATATAATTTGATATTAAACACTGCTAATTTTAAAAAGGATGTTTGCAGTTTCAAATAAAACTCCTTGAATAGGGTTCTATTCTTGGAACCCTATTACTTGGGTTCCAAGTAATAGATCCATTGCAAGCAACAACTCCAAGGCAGGTAGATTCCTCAAAGAATAGCTTTACTGGAAATATCAAATTGGCACATATCTGGTGAAAACCAATTCTGGGAGGCCCCTTGGTTTTCACCTAATTGAAAGTAAAAGTTTCCCCCCCCAAAACCCAAACAATCAGTCACATGGCCCAATCATGGCAGCGTCCGCAGGTCTGGTGACATCACTCCTCCTTCCTCCGGCCAGGTGTGAGAATGTCCTTGGTTCCCAGGGGAAAGTATTTTATTTTGACTACACAGCCCCAGCCAGTAGTGGGATTCAAGTAATTTAACAACCGATTCTCTGCCCTAATTATTTCTTCCAACAACCAGTTTGCCAAACTGCTCAGAAAGTTAACAATTTTTATTTATTTATTTATTTATTTAAATTTGATTTATATGCCGCCCTTCTCCGGAGACTCAGGGCGGCTTACAATGCGTTAAGCAATAGCCTTCATTCTTTTGTATATTTTATACAAAGTCAGCTTATTGCCCCCACAAACTGGGTCCTCATTTCACCTACCTTAGAAAGGATGGAAGGCTGAGTCAACCTTGAGCCTTGGAGAGATTCGAACCAGCAGAAATTGCAGGCAGCTGTGTTAATAACAGGGTGCACTAAACCCCTGTACTATCAAGGCTCTTAATTGGTTCTCCCGAAGTGGTGCGAATTGGCTGAATCCCACCACTAGTCCCAGCTATCTCTAATCCCCCCTCCCTATCGCTCAGCTCCATCATGACATACATAACATGACATTTTTTAATTTTTTAAACTGAAATTTTAATTTGTTTTAAATTATGGGGGTTTTTTAATTGTCTTGGGCTAAATTATTTAATTTGGTTTTAAATTGTTTCTAACTTTTGTATTTATGTATTTTATTCTGTGCCTGTTCACCGCCCTGAGTCCTTCGGCAGTAGGGCGGTATATAAATTTAATAAAACATAAACAAACATAAACATAAACATACATAATTTGATAGCTGGGACCAGCAACACTGAAGCTACAAGATGGTTTAGGCCAGGTCAGCTTCAGGGTTGACTTTCCTGTATATATTTGTTTGTGATTAATATTGTAAAACTTTACCTTTGTAGATGCCAAGACAGTTTTATCAGTTTAATCATTACATAATCCAGCCAGAGGTGGGTTTTCAGCAGAGGTGGTTCTGGAGAACCGGTAGTGGAAATTTTGAGTAGTTCAGAGAACCGGTAGTAAAAATTCTGACCGGCCCCACCCCCATCTATTCTCTGCCTCCCAAATCCCAGCTGATCAGGAGGAAATGGGGATTTTGCAGTAACCTTCCCCTGGAGTAGGGTGGGAATGGAGATTTTACAGTATCCTTCCCCTGCCATGCCCACCAACCCATGCCCACCAAGCCACGCCACACCCACCAAGCCACACCCACAGAACTGGTAGTAAAAAAATTTAAAACCCACCACTGAATCCAGCCCTCACTTAATCATCGCATCAGGAAGTGATTTGCTGAAATCAAGTTATTTCACCAGGATCCTTACAATTTATTAAGGAAGTGTGATGATACGTGGGAATAACATATCATCACAGGGACAAAATGCTGCCTAGAGAATGATCAGATAAGAGTGAGGGAGACTACATCTGCATAACAGGCAGACTTAGAATCAACATAGAATAGATGAAACTTTTTCTCAGTAGCTGTAACTGTGAGTGTGATCTTGGAGTCCTAGTGGACAATCACTTAAATATCAGCCAGCAGTCTGCTGCAGCTGCCAAAAAAGGCCAACATAGAAGGATAGAATTAAGACCATATGAAGTGTTAATGCCACTTTATAATGCCTTGGTAAGGCCACATTTGGAATACTGCATCCAGTTTTGGTCACCACAATATTAAAAAAATGTTGAGACTCTAGAAAGAGTGCAGAGAAGAGCAACCAAGACAATCAGAGGGCTGGAGACTAAAACATATGAAGAAGGACATATCAAGATAAAACATATGAAGGCAGATTTGAACACTGGGCCCTATATAACAAAATGAAATTCAACATAAATAAAAGTAAGGTTTACATTTAGGCAGGAAAAAATTACTGTATTGGTATAGACTAGGTGAAACTTATTGCTTAACAAGTTAAGAGCAGTGGTGGCACAACAGACTAAAGTGCTGTTAAGTAGCATCAGCTGCCTGCAATTACTGCAAGTTTAAATCTCACCAGGCTCAAGGTTGACTCAGCCTTCCATTCTTTTGAGGTAGGTAAAATGAGGACCTGGATTGTGGGGGCAATAAGCTGACTTTGTATAAAAAAAAGAACACCGCTTGGGGTGGGGGGGCGAAAGCCCTACTAAGCAGGTATATACAAAAGTATGAAGGCTATTGCTTAATGCATTGTAAGCCACCCTGAGTCTCTGGAGAAAGGGAGGCATATAAATCAAATTAATTAATTAATTAATTAATTAATTAATTAATTAATTAATGCTAGTGACTGTGAGAGAGATCTTGGAATCCTAGTGGACAATCAATTATATATGAGCCAATAAGGTACAGCAGTAGCCAAAACAAAAGAAAAGGCAATGCAATCCTAGGTTGCATTAATAGAAGGATAGAATCAAGATCACATGAAGTTCTAGTGCTGCTTTAAAAAGTCTTAGAAAACCACATCTGGTCACCATAATACAAAAAAGATGTTAAGACTCTGGATAGAATGCAGAGAAGAGCAACAAAAATGATTAGGGGACTGGAAGCTAACACCTATGAAGGACAATTACAGGAATTGGGTATGTCTAGTCTAATGAAAAGAAGGACTAGGGGTGACATAATATTCCTGTTTCAATATTTGAGGGGCTTCTACAAAGATGAGGTCAAACTATTTTCCAAAGCACCAAATGGCAAGACAAGAAACCATGGTTGGAAACTAAACGAGGAGAGAAGCAACCTAGAACTAAGGAGAAATTTCCTAATAATGACAGCAATCAACCAATGGAATAGTTTGCCTTCAGAAGTTGTGGATGCTCCATCATTGGACGCTTTCCAAAATAAACTGGACAACAATTGTTGGATTAGAATGACTCCAAGGTCCCTTCCAACTCTTATTCAGTTAAAAAAAAACAACCTCAGAGAGGATTTTCCCCAACTTTTCAGGTTGTAAAATAGCTGTTGGGGAGATTTGTACTTTTGGACTTGCAAGATTCTTTTAATGTAGTCCTCCAATAAAGTAAAGTTAGCCCATCTGGCTGTCTCCCTTGTGGAGAAGGGAAGATTACCCTGGCAACTTCTTTGATAAATCAGTGCTTCCTAGAAATCACCCTGTTGTCCTAAAGGAGATTATGAATAATCTCATCATATGTTTGTTCAATTTATTTGTGACCTATTTTAGAATGTTCCCTATAATTGACAATTTTTTACAATTATATTTTATCAATACATATATATTATCCATAGATGATAAACATTTGTTTTTCACTTTGAAAGAAAGTGCAGATATAACTAGAGCATACAAAACATTTGCTAGACCAATTCTTGAATACAGCTCATCTGTCTGGAACCCACACTGCATATTGGACATAAATACAATTGAGGGAGTCCAGAGATATTTTACGAGAAGAGTCCTCCATTCCTCTAATGGCAATAAAATACCTTATGCCACCAGACTCCAAATTTTGGGCTTAGACAACTTAGAACTACACTGACTTCAGTCTGACTTAAGCATAGTACATAAATTTATCTGCCACAATGTCCTTCCTGTCAATGACTACTTCAGCTTCAACCACAACAATATACAAGCAAATAATAGATACAAACTCAAGGTAAAGAGCTCCAAACTCGATTGCAGAAAATATGACTTCAGTAACAGAGTGGTCAATGCCTGGAATTCACTACCTGACTCTGTAGTTTCTTCCCCAAACCCCCAAAACTTTAACCTTAAACTGTCTACTGTTGACCTCACCCCATTCCTAAGAGGTCTGTAAGGGGCGTGCATAAGCGCACCAGTGTGCCTACCGTCCCTGTCCTAATATTCCTTTTTACTTACTCTTTTCATGTATTCAAATTACGTTTATACTTTTACCTGTTATCTTATATATGCTTGACAAATAAACTTATGATGATGATGATGATGATGATGATGATGATGATGATGATGATGATATGATATATAGTGAGATACCTCCCAAGTAAGAACATTTGCAAGTTAAACAACTATAGAAGAAAGATTCCAATGTGAAAAGACCACATGGTCTTTTCACATTGGAAGAATGGAAGAAGAAACCAAGTCTTTTACTTTTAAAATTCCTGGATGTCTCCATTCTAGTTCCACCCCTTTCTGGAGAAGAATGACTTTTGCAATATTTCTCAGATGAAACTGTACTTGGAGCAAAATGGAGATATAGCAGCAGATCTGGACATCACACTCTGGGTGGTTGTCCCCAAGAAGTATCTTATCAGAAGGCCACTAGCGAATTTTGAACGGCAGAGATTTGTCATCAACCAAGATAGCCTGTCAAAGCTGAAGATGCTCAACAAGGTGGGTGAAATATTGGCATATTTTCTCTGTTTTCCTAAGCTTGAGGACCCATTTCAAGTAGCCTAAGCCTGATCACCAAGGAGGATGACTCTCACTGAGAACTGAATGTGGGGAGTAGCACAGCTATTGTTCTATTAGACTACTTGTGAGATTTCAGTATGAATGACTAAAGTATCCTTCAGATGCTATAATATGGAACCCAATTTGAAACTGATTCAGCCATGTCAACATGGGATGCTGGTTGATTATTCATTTTGAATGCAGATCATGGGCCTTTTGTGTTTCCACTGCAACTTTGTGTTTCCATAAAACAAATGATAGAGGACCTCAAGTGCTGAGATTCTGCTTCTAATAGCCTCACACTTACTTGTTCCTTGTCCTCAAATAGCAAAGAAGAAAGCAATTATTTTGATCAGTTCCCAAGTTCGTGTTCCCAAATTCTGCTTCTAATAGCCTCACACTTACTTGTTCCTTGTCCTCAAATAGCAAAGAAGAAAGCAATTATTTTGATCAGTTCCCAAGTTCGTGTTGGGATTGAATCAGATAGAATCAAATCAAGACTGGATGGGAGGAGCTGTTGATCCCGGTGGGAAATAAACTTCATCTTGTCCAATGATACTTTGATTTGGCCTTTGGCTTGTAAGAGGGCATTTGATATGGGAAAAAAAAACCTTGAATGCAATTGTTTATCTTGTTTGTTAGCTATCTTAAGTCTCCCTGGGCAAAAAGGAATGTAGACCCACCTTTCCATGCCAGTTGGTGTCACCTAATTGTAGTCCTTCAACAGCAAACACCTTGTCTCCAATAGCAAAACTGGTCTTTAGAAATATCCCTTTATGACTTCAGAAAGATGCAGCAAAATATAGCATAGCAATAGCAATAGCATTTAGACTTATATGCCTCTTCACAGTGCTTTACAACCCTCTCTAAGCGGTTTACAGAGTCAGCCTATTGCCCCCAACAATCAGGGTCCTCATTTTACCAACCTCAGAAGAATGGAAATCTGAGTCAACCTTGAGCCTGGTGAGAATTGAATGGCCAAATTTCAGGCAGTCAGCAGTCAGCAGACGTAGCCTGCAGTACCGCATTTTAACCACTGTGCCATGCCATCACTGAATTAACCCTTTTTGAGGGACACGTTCTCATGATCTCACATCCATTTCATGCCACTGGAATCCTAGAAAATAAGCAATCGATTTTAGTCTTATTCAGCTAGGAAGGCAACCAGATAAATTGATTTTTGCGTGTGTGTGTATTTGTGTGTACACACACACACACAAACAACTTCTCCTTTCAGATTGACAGTCCTAATTTGAAAGAAATTCTTCCTTTGTATTTTAAATAGGATCCAATTTGAAAGACAATCATAGTTTTAAAAAAAGATTTTCTGATAATACTAGTCAGAAGTTACTTTCTGCGTCACAGTTTTATTCTACTTTTTATAAATCTAAGAGAATAAACTCTTTTAAAATAAATTTTATTCTAAATATTAATATGAAGAGGCTATCATAGTTAAAATCATGGATACATGAAGGGTGGAGGAATTAATGTTAATGTAGCTATGAGAAGGAACAAACTGGTTGTTACTTAATGTTTAAATATTTCCTCAATTCCATCCCTCCAGTTTTTTATTAAGTAGAAAAGTCTGGTATTGCAATGTGATGTGCCAGTAGCCAAAGTGAGTAACTAAATGAAGAAATGACCACTAATTAAACCTCTTGAAATCATTTGGACATAGTCAGAAATTTCATATTAATCTAAATGAAGCCCAGAGATCATTTGGCTAATGTTCATATTGACCTCCATTTTCCACACATTTTCTTTGGTGTTTGTTGTTTTTCTGCTTAGTCTCTGCCTCAGTCCAAATGTGTGGGAAAATGTCATCCTGGATTTGTCAAGCAAGCTCGGGAAGGAGAGCCAGTTTGCTGCTATGACTGCATTCCTTGCCCAGAGGGGACCATCTCCACTCAGGAAGGTGAGTGATACTAGGGAACACTACTGGATGGATCAAAAGCATTTCGATCAGTGAGTATTTTAAAAGAGTACATTAAGCTCAACTGTTTTCTTGTTGTTCTTTATTTTCAACATGCCCAATTTCTTCCGTAATGAATGAAGTATCAAAAACAATCTTCAAGGAGGAGATAGGAGGAGATAGAAAGATATTGTATATTTACTTCTGTCAGAGGAAATGTCTCTTCTACTTGTCAGATTGGAAGTGTCCTTCAACTGACATTTTGCTATCTCATCAATAGTAGGTTGTGGTCTACTTTATCAAATGCCTTACTGAAATCTAAGTGAATTCTGTCCACAGCACCCTCTCATTTTGTCACATTGTCAAAGAATGCAATAAGATTTGTCTGGCAAGATCTGTCTTTGAGAAATCCATGTTGGAGGCTGGTTATAACTTTCCTTGCATCCAGGTGTTCACAGATTCATTGCTTGATTAGCTTTTCCAGAATCTCTATTTCATTTTACTTTAGTCATTTTTTTAATGTTAAAAAAAACATTGCTTTTTTTTTTTTTTTGCTGGAGTGTAAGCTTCACAAAGTTTTGTATGTGAATGCATATATGGGTGGATGGATATATTTGTTTTGAAAAATAAAACAAACTTTTAGGGCTTGAGGTGGAAAAAATGAAACTTCGGTTTTGGGTTTTACTCATTAGATAGATTTGTTGTTATAGAAATGGCTAGTTTGCATTATTATGGAAAAGTAAAAAGTTGAGATTCTATGTTACATCTTATTCAGTAGTGAAATCTAAAATTTGTTACAAATGGTTCTGTGGGCGTGGCTTGGTGGGAGGGGGGTAATGTGACTGGGTGGGCGTGACCAATTTTTTTTTTTTTACATTTAAAACCATTTTTTCTACAACCTCTTCAGTGAAGAGGTTGTAAAAGAATGCTTTCAAAAGGCTCTGACGATCCCAGCTTGGATCATCAGAGGCATTTAAAAGAAAAAAAAGCCTCCAATGATCATGCGGCTCAGCTGGGCATGAGGGGGGCCAGGGATTTTTGCTACCGGTTCTCCGAACCACCCGCCTCCATCACTACCAGATCGGGCAATCTGGTCCGAACCGGGAGCATTTCACCCCTGATCTTATTCTACTGCACCAAAGGGAGTCGGAAGTCAATGCCTGTTTTTTCTTTTTTTTCCCCTTTTCCCTTCTTTCCTACACATTTCTCTTCCCCTTCTCCTCCCCTTTGTTCCCCACTGTTTCCTTTTGTATTTTCATTTTTATATTATAAGCTAATAAAAAACTGTAAAACATGAAAAAACCCATTAAAACATTTTATATAAAAGCATAAATATACTGTGGCTTTCTTATTTCCCATTTCATTCAAAGAAAGTTTTCTCGAAATTTGGGACTATAAAATAAATATTATTTTCTGTTATCCCAGATACTGAAAAATGCACCAAGTGTCCAGATGATCAATATCCAACCGAGAACCGACTCCAATGTATCTCTAAACGAATAACCTTCCTGTCCTATGAGGAACATCTGGCCATTATCTTGGTCTCTTTTGCCCTAGTCTTGTTTCTAACCACAGGCCTTGTTTTAATCATATTCCTTAAATATCTGGAAACTCCTATTGTCAAAGCCAACAACCGGGACCTCTCCTACATCCTCCTCATCTCCCTCGTGCTTTGTTTCTTGTCCCCCTTTTTCTTCATTGGACAACCAAGGAAAATCAGCTGTCTTCTCCGACAAACAGCGTTCAGCATTGTCTTCTCAGTAGCTGTATCTTCTTTGTTGGCAAAAACGATCACAGTGGTATTGGCTTTCCTTGCCACAAAACCAGGAAACCGAGTGAAAAGATGGTTGGGGAAGAGCTTGGCCAATTCTATTATCCTTTCCTGTTCTGGTGTTCAAATTTTCATTTGTGCCCTTTGGATAGGAGTTTCTCCCCCATTCCCTGACTCTGACCTGCATTCCCAGCCTGGAGAGATCATCCTTCAGTGCAATGAAGGTTCTGTCACCATGTTTTATGTTGTCCTTGGCTACATGGGTTTCCTAGCTGCTGTTTGCTTCACAGTGGCTTTCCTAGCCAGGAACCTGCCTGGGGCCTTCAATGAAGCCAAGCTGATCACCTTCAGCATGCTGGTCTTCTGCAGTGTCTGGATCTCCTTCCTGCCCACCTACCTGAGCACCAAAGGGAAATACATGGTAGCTGTGCAGGTCTTCTCTATCTTGGCTTCTGGTGCTGGGTTGCTGGGTTGCATCTTCTTCCCCAAGTGTTATATTATTATCCTGCGACCAGAGCTAAACACTAAGGAACATTTAATGATAAAAATAGGAAACTGATAATGAATTTTTTTCTTATATTCATATCATATAATTACTTATTGCAATTATGATTGCTTTGTATGCTTCCTTTGCATGTGTTCTCTTGCAATTAATATTATTTAAAACCAAATGAAATAAAAATATGAAGAGTGTAAGATTAATCAAACAGAAATCCAAAATTATCTCAAACATGAAATGAATGAATTATTGTATTTTTTGGGCTATAAGATGCAGATGCACCTAAATTTAGAAGAGGAAAACAACAACAACAAAAAGTTTTTGGCCTCCCTTTTTGGGGGCCTTTTTGGGGGCCTTTTTCCAGCCTGTTTTTGAGGCTTTTTTCAGCCCGTTTTTGGAGCTTTCTTCTGCCTGTTATTGAGGGTTTTTTTGGCCTGTTTTTGAGGCTTTCTTCGGTCCATTTTCAAGGCTTTTTTTGGCCCATTTTCTAGACTTGGAAAAAACAACAACAACCTTGTTAGGTGTTTTTTCCAGTGAAATCAGACTATCAGGGCAACCTGGCATACCCAAATATGGGATAGAGCCACTGCTTCTGTTTTCGCCTTTCAGCCGCAATCCAGGAGCCTTCGCAGGCAGTCGCTTTCATGATGAACTATTTTTTAAAAAACATAACCTTGTTAGGCATCAACCTGGCATTCAAATGCAATAACTGGATCTCAGAGCCACCAAACATCTGCTAGCCAGGCACGGAGAGTAGAAACCAAGGGCCATACATTGGGATGACCTTTGAGTAGCAGATCAGATGTCATAAAGTACGACCCACATTCTACCTATCACAGTCAGGATGGCCCTACCTATCCTGTCAGTTTCGCCTCTCCCTCAAACCCTCAGTTACAGACTAAGATGAACAAATCAATGTGCATCCCTTCCAGATAATAAATGTAATTCCAAGACAAAAATGGACCCAGAGACATCAGGAACACAGGGACTCCCAAGCACACCCACTAAGCACTTGGCAATCTGGGGGGGGGGGTTGTTTCTCAAAACAATCTCACAGATGAGTAGGCCAAAGAGGTACCACTCCACCAACTACATCTAATAAAAAAGACGAAGGTCCACAAGCAGGGGTTTGATTCAGCCGGTTCAGACTGGTTCGGGCGAACCAGTAGCTCCTACGATCAGCTGAGAGCGAACCGGTTGCCCAGCTGATCGGCATGGCAGAGCGGATTGCCGCGCCTCAGCTGTTTTACTCACCGTGGCTGCAGTAAAAGGTAAGTTTTAGAGCTGAATTTAAATGCACCACATGCGTTCAGCGAACCAGTTGTTAGACCCGTTGAATCCAGTGGTGAAATCCAATTTTTTTACTACCGGTTCTGTGGGTGTGGCTTGGTGGGGGTGGCTTGGTAGGCATGACAGGAGAAGGATACTGTGAAATCTCCATTCCCACCCCACTCCAGGGGAAGGATACTACAAAATCCCCATTCCCACCCCCATTCCTGGGGGAAGGATATTGCAAAATCTCCATTCCCACCCAACTCTGGGGCCAGCCAGAGGTGATATTTGACAGTTCTCTGAACTACTCAAAATTTCCACTACCAGTTCTCCGAACTACTCAAAATTTCCACTACCAGTTCTCTGAACTGCTCAAAATTTCCACTACCGGTTCTCCAGAACCTGTCAGAACCTGCTAGATTTCACCCCTGGTTGAATCCCACCACTGTCCATAAGGTCCCCCTAAACTAGTTTCTGGGAGGGTGTAGCAAGAAATCATGTTGTCATCATTCCGGTCGATGAACTCAGGGAAGTCGGGACTCTGACACTTTGTGCAGGTTCAAGAAATCCTTTATTTAGTACATCATGTCGGCATTTAGATAGGTGAAACTAGCTCTAAATAGTTCCCACATTTAGGGATAGTTAAAAGAATAGGATCCCCCCCCCCCGTGTCCTTTAGGTCATACAGGCCAATCAATTCAGTCATAAGTTCCTGTTCGGCTCTGACAGATGTCCATTGACATGGCATTGGTTCACCCACTGGCTGGTAGATATTTTGACTAGCAGTTGAGGCACCACATTCCTAAATTCCCCCTTCCCTCTCCCCCACTCCCATGAATGGCAACAAAGCAGTAGTAAACATGAGGAAGAATGGCTTCAGCTGTAATCGTTTTGCAGGTTGACACATGCCTCACCATGGACTGTGCTGTGGGAATTGCAAGCATGACAATGGTAGACATGACTCTGTATATTTAGTAAAATATCTGATTTCAGACTATAAAGTTTCTTAGTCAAGTCGCATCCAAAAATTGATATTTCTAGAAAAAATAGGAAATAAAATTTCACCTCGTTCACAAGTAATTTTAAAATGAGCTCCAATCAGGATTCATATATGGAGACTTAATAGAAAAGAACATCACAAACAGGCCCAACTTTTACCATTAGGCAGGGTTTAAGGATATTAATTAAAAGGTAAAGGTTCCCCTCACACATATGTGCTAGTCGTTCTGAGTCTAGGGGGCTGTGCTCATCTCCATTTCAAAACCGAAGAACCAGCGCTGTCTGAAGACATCTCCGTGGTCATGTGGCCGGCATGACTAAACACCAAAGGCACATGGAACGCTGTTACTTTCCCACCAAAGGTGGTCCCTATTTTTCTACTTGCATTTTTTACATGCTTTCAAACTGCTAGGTTGGCAGAAGCTGGGACAAGTAACGGGAGCTCACCCCATTATGCGGCACTAGGGATTTGAACCGCTGACCTGCCGACCTTTCAGTCAACAAGCTCAGCGTCTTAGCCACTGAGCCACCATGTCCCACTTAGGATATTGATTACTTCCTTGCTATTAAAAGATAAGGCAGCACTTGAGTTTAGTGCCATGAACACAGAATGTCAACAAACTACATCACTCTGCATGATCTTCCCCAATGTTTTCCAGAGACAAGTTATCACATTGAAGGACAGCAGAAGTCAATTCCCTGGGTGTTGAACTATCTTCATCCAGCATCACTTTCTGGACAAGACCTGACAGGAAAAGACCACAACCACTACACAACAAGGGTGGATCTGTGATTTTTCTCTAAGATGCTCTTCTCCAGCTACTCCTCTGGTAATGGAGTCCTAGGGTCCCCAGAGGAGAAATTAGTTCTCACTGTAATTTTCAAAATTGTGGTCTCTGAGACCTCTTCTGCTACTTCTCCAATGACTGACTTTGAGGTAAATATCAGACTGAAATAACATGGAAGGGATCTTGCATTAGAAAAGTATAAATGCCTCAGGCACACACAATGTGGCACTAGTTTTGGTACAGGTATGGATTGTGTCCTTGAATGTACTTTCTCTCCTTTCTAGGTGAAGCTTGGTTTATCTCTCTCTGAATCCAGAGAGTCACTAGAATTTCCACATTATAAAAGTAATTTCAATTCATCAAACTCGTATTGTTCTTTAGACCCATGAATTATGGACCTTCTGCTTGTGTTTCTGTTGCTGCTGGTGTCCCAGCCAATCTCTGGAAAGCTTAGACTGACGTGCCCGCTGAATTGTGAGCACCAGGATGAAAAAAAACCATGGAGCTATTACAGTCCAGGAGACCACATCATTAGTATCATCAACACCGGAACAAAAATACTGCATACAACAATGTTGCCTTTCAACACGGCACCTCATTGTCAGTTTGAGATGTAAGTCGTTCACTGGGATGGATTTCCATTCCCTCTATTTGCAGTTCTCGTTCATTTCTTCTTATTTCACTTATGCCTGTATTGTAGGAATAAGAAATTCTTATTTCTTGAATTGTTTTGATTCCTCTCGTTTGTCTCATTTTGTAGAAAAAAAAAATTGAATCCAAACATGGGGCAGAAAAAAAAAAAAAAACCTGGCAAAAGAAATCCAGATTCTATAACTTTCCTGGTCTAATCCTTAGTTATACTTCAATACCAACTTTGGTTTAAAGTAGTTATTGTGTGGATTGTACTTGCTTCTGCCTAGCTCATGTCTATATTATTACAACCCCTCATTTATATTCCATGCCTGATCCTTATAGGAACAGAGAATGACCATATTTTAGAATTGCTTTCCTGGGTCAGATATGAAACAGCCTCTTCCTATTATGATACTTCTGTTTTAATAACTGAATGAGTTTGAATCCTGGTTACTTGTCAGTTGAAAATTAGTTCTGCTACAAATGAGCAACAAAGAGAAGAGCAACAAAGATGATGAGGGGACTGGAAGCTAAAACATATGAAGAACGGTTGCAGGAACTGGGTATGTCTAGTAAATGAAAAGAACAAGTAGGGAAGATATGATAGCAGTCTTCCAATATCTCAGGGGTTGTCACAAGGAAAAGGGAGTAAAACTATTCTCCAAAGCACCTGAGGGTAGAACAAGATGCAATGGGTGGAAACTAATCAAGCAGAGAAGCAATTTACAACTAAGAAATTTCCTGACAGTTAGAACAATTAATCAATGGAACAACTTGCCTGCAGAAGTTGTGAATGCTCCAACACTGGAAATTTTTAAGAATAAGTTGGATAACCATTTGTCTGAAGTGGTGTAAGGTTTCCTGCCTGGGCAGGGGGTTGGACTAAAAGACCTCCAAGGTCCCTTCCAACCCTGTTACTCTATTATATTAAATAATTTGATTAGTGGTTCTTAATTTTAGTGGAAAGCTATCTCCATCTCCTTTTCCCAACGCTTATTAAAAGAAATGCTGATGGGTAAAACTATCATTTTCCTCTGGTTTTGGATCAGTATTTACTTTACTTAAGAATCATAAAGCTCATGGAGACAAAGAGCATTACATTGAAAAAAATAATTTGCTTTTGCTCTTAATGATGATGATGATAACATGAACATTTTTTATCTTAGTTTACCTTTTGATAAGTATAGACTACTACGCTACATTTTTAATATTCAAGTGGTCAATAAGACTCCCCGGCTTCTGCAAAATCTCACACTTGGCTACAATATCCACGACAACTATTTGAACACACTTTTGACTTCAGATGCCTTGATGGACATGCTTTCTACTGGGGAAGCCAATGTTCCCAACTACAGCTGTGGAAGGAAGGACTACATTTTGGCTCTTGTTGATGCAGCTACTTATGACATCTCCATCCAGATGTCAACGTTAGGAGACACCTACAAAGTCCCTCAGGTTTGTATGTGTACTTTCCTATAGGTAAACTGAATGAGTGGTGGGTCAGTATGTAATAGATCCCTTTAGAACTGAAGGACTATTTTTCATCATGGCCATTATATGCATCATGGTTAAGGGATTGGGATCCACAGTGATTAGGAGGCAAGGATCAAATTAGTGATATCCTCTCATGAAATTATCATAACTGATTGTAGCCTTCTGCTGCACATTTGGAAATGCAAGGAGAGGCTCTGTGTTCCATTGAAGGATCTTTTGTACAAAAGGAAGATGCAGCAGGCATGAGGCAGCATTTTTTGTACATAATCTTAGCAAAAACAATATAATCCAAATGTATTATCTTATCTGTAGATGATCAAAACACATACAGTATGTCTTACAAATTCATAGGGATCACTATCATTAATCAAACACTTTATTTTTTAAAAAATTACAAGCACATTAGCCAACATGTTAAATATTGTTTTTTTACCCTGAAGTGTTCATGATGACATTAATCATAAATGGCTTGAAGAGCAATAAAGCTGCTGTGAAGGATATATATATCAAATTTATATTTCGCTGATAAAGAAATAAAGGGAGACTAGTATAGATCTATTTCTGTATTTTGGAATTGATCTGACCCCAAATACAACACAGCATTCTTCGTTGTTTTTTTCCAGATCAATTTTGAATTATTTTCAGATCTGCTGCATGATAAAAGTCAATTGCCCTTTTATCACAGTTTTTTCCCAAAAAAAGGGGTCCTCTATCCAGGAATTGTCCAAGTGCTCCTCCATTTCAGATGGACGCTGGTTGGTGTCTTTGCTCCAGACACTGAAAATGGAGACAATTTCATGAGGACTGTTACTCCTTTGCTTGTCAGGAATGGAATTTGTGTTGTTATATCACAACAATTCTCAACAACTCAACTTACAGCACCCCATGGCGATGCCCTCTCTAAGTGGAGACAAGTCAATGTCTATATTCATTACATAGAACATGGCGCTGCTTTGGACAGAATTCTTCCTTTTCATTTTATACTTAGACATTTGCCCGGACCCGTTGAAAGGAAAATCTGGATCACAACACTCATTTCACCATATCCATTGAGAGACCACAGAGCTCTCAAATATGTGAATAGCATCTGGACTGTTGATTTTGAGAGAAAAAAGGGGCCAATAAAGGATGACTTTATACCCAATTTTTTTGTGGAACCACCCTTTGGGCATCAGTCATTTCTCTGTTCTTTTTCAAAGCATGTATTGTCTGTCAAAAGCCGGAAAATATGCACTGAGAAATCACCACTGGAGACCCAAAATAAAAATAACATGGTGTGGACCTTGAATTTCCACCATTGTTACAGTGCCATTAAGACTCTGGTCCATGCCTTGGATGCTGCATATGTCTCCATATCCAGGAGGAGAAGGAAGGAGGGCAAAGGGAGTTTGGGGGCTCCAAGGCTGCAGCCGTGGCAGGTATGGGATCCTGACAAGGATCCATTAATCTTAGTTCCTGTTGAGAAGAAATAAAGGAAAAGGAATGGGAACTGTACCTAACTACTTGTGTTAACAGGACTACAATAAATGTGGTCAATCTAATCACTTAAGCAAGAACGTTCACAAGAATGGAAAGTGTGACAGATATAGTTTGGTTCTAGTTGTTCCCGGCTCTAGGGGGTGGTGCTCATCTCCTTTTCAAGGCCGAAGAGCCAGCGCTGTCCAAAGACGTCTCCATGGTCATGTGGCCGGCATGACTAAATGCCAAAGGTGCACAGAACGCTGTTACCTTCCCACCAAAGGTGATCCCTATTTTTCTACTTGCATTTTTTACGTGCTTTAGAATTGGCAGAAGCTGAGACAAGCTGGCAGAACTGGCAGAAGCTGGGACAAGTAATGGGAGCTCACCCTGTTACGCGGCACTAGGGATTCAAACCGCTGAACTACCAACCTTTCGATCGACAAGCTCAGCATCTTAGCTACTGAGCCACCACGTCCCTATAGTTTGATATTAAACACTGCTAATTTACAAAATGACACATGCATTTTTAAATAAATTCCTGTAGGTAGGGGTTTGTGATAAATACCATAGAATTTTACTTTCATAAATTTGATGGAGCCCCTTAGATCATGTAGTCCAACCTGCCTTCTCTGCAGGAATCCCATTTAAAGGGTTTTTTTTTATTGATGGCTGCTTGGTCTTCAGTTATTCTCCCTCTAAGGACTTTTATTAGTTGGAAAAGATGTTCCCAAACTCCTTCTGATTTTCTGCTTCAGTAGACCAACCTGGCCCTTCTTCTTGGCTTTCCTCAAGGCTAAAAACAGCTCCTCCTTGGCTTCATGACTGTAAAGCTGATCTAATTTTTCTGCAATATTTTTTCAAAAGTGTGGTGTCTGCAAGAGGCTAATGCAGTCATAAAACATATTATTGTTGCTTGTATCCTTACGATTTATATTGATATTGATTGTTTCCTAGTATGATTTGATTGCTTATTTGTACCCTATGACTATCATTAAGTGTTGTACCTTATGATTCTTGACGAATGTATCTTTTCTTTTTATGTACACTGAGACCATATACACCAAAGACAAATTTCTTGTGTTTCCAATCACACTTGGCCAATAAAGAATTCTATTCTATTCTATTGTGTATGATTATCACAAATATTTTTATCAAGGTTGATATCCCCCATCATTCTTACTCTGCATTTCATTTTTCTTCTTCAATGTGGAAGACGTTGTACTTGCTTTTCCTCTTAAATTCAATCTAGTTTTTCCCCCAGCTCTTATTGACAAAATATTAATTTTATATTTTCTAATGGATTTTACTTAGGCACTTTTTTCTATCAGGAAATCCTAAATGTTTTTCTGGAAGTGTTGTCTTTTTAAAAAGAATACAATTTTAAAGTCAGTTTTATCCACTTCATTATTTTAACATCCAGACTTCATTTAACTCGATTTCTAATCATCACATCAGGAATTACTTTGCTGATGCTTTGCTGAAATCAAATTACATCACCAGCAGTTCCACAACGTGTTAAAAAATGTGTAATCAGAAAAGCAGGGGGAGCCCATAACTACATAAAGACAGAAGCTCAAATAGGACCCAGCCTAACTTCTCAGATTGTAAAAAGAGTAGTTGGGACATTTGTACCTCCAGACATGCATGGTGGCCTTGCACCACAAGATAAGCCACATATAAATTTGATGATGTAAACAGACAGACAGACAGACAGACTTCTCTTAATGTAGCCATAAAGTACAATTAGTTCATCTGGATATATTTATAATGTGGTCTACTTGGGAGAAGATTAGCCTGGCAATTTTCTTGACAAATCCATGCTTAATGACATGCACCTGTTGTTGTCAAGGAATTTATGAATATTCTCTTTCTTTCTGCAGTTTATTTATGACCTGGTTTAGAAAGTTTCTTACAATTGACAAATGTTGTCAATCATATTGTTTTCAAAACATATATTGTCAAGCTATGATTGACAAATTTTGCTGAACCTTTCTTTTTCATTTTTGAAGATAGTGGTTAAACCTACCAACTAAAGATATTTGCAAGTTAGACCTCTGTAAAAGAAAGATCCAAATGAGTACAAGGGGCTAATTTACCAAGTTTACTACTTTTGAAATACCTGCATGTTCCCATTCTAGTTCCATCCTTTTTTGGAGAAGAATGAGTTTTGCAATCTTTCTGAATTCAAACTGTACTTGGACGAAAAAGGAGATTTAAAGGCTGATCTGAGTATCTTTAGCTGGGTGTTTCTCCCCAAGAAGAACTCCGTGAAAGAAAAACTGGTGACTGTTGAAAAACAGAGAATTATTATCAACCAAGATCATCTGTCATGGATAAAGTTGCACAACAGGGTAGGAGAAATATTGGTGTCTTTTCTCTATTTTCCAAAAGGTTCTGACCCATTTCATTGGGCTAAGCAGTGGTGGTATTCAGCCGGTTAAGGCTGATTTGGGAGAACCGGTAGTTAAATTGCTGGCTAGCCCCACCCTGCCCTTCCAGGAGTCCCCACGTGCCCCATTTTGACTCCCAGGTAAGTGTAGGGAGGTCTACTAGGCCTGTTTTCACTCCCAGGAGGCTTTAGGGAGGCCTCATAGGCCAAAACGGGGTGAGGGGGTGTGACACATCACCCCCTGTGGCCCGGATTCACTCCCAGGGGGGTGCAGGAGGCCGAGTGTTGCTGCCACACCCCTGGCCATGCCCACCATGGCCACGCCCACCCAGCCGGTCATTAGGGCAAAGAACTGGTTGTTAAGTTATTTGAATCCCACCACTGGGGCTATGCCTATGCACCCTGGCTCAGGGTTGAAATAGAGAAGCTGCATGAAAATGGTAAGAGAAGGCCAATCCTTCAAGTGCTAGGGATTGTGATCCACTTCTTTCTTGTGTTCAAATAGCAAACAAGAAGGCAAATTTGTTGACCAGTGCCTGAATTGAGGTTTGGACTAAATTTGATGAAGTTGAATCAAGATTGGAGAGAGGGCCTTTTGTTCCATTTCGAAATAAGCTTTGGAACTCGGATTCACCTTGACTTAGTTGGGGCCAGTATCCCATAGAAGGGCAGGGCAAGAAGTTTCTAGGAAACTCAGTCCTGGCTAGAGTTATGTATTCTAATCATTCATCCTACTGGGATAGTGCAATTGGCCTGCTGCTCCTATGAAGGAAGTCCAAGAATTTTTTTTTTTTGACATGGAATCGAAATGACTTGATTGCTGTCCTGACACAGAAAACTGAAGCACTGAAATATGATTTTGACTCAGTGAAAAGCCTTTCCTGAGATCTGAAAAAAATGAAGGACAAATTAAAAGGAAATGTTGCTTAGATTTGGGCTATGACTTGTACTTCATTTAAAAAAAAAAACCTTGAATGCAATTATTTATCTTGATTGTTAGCTACTTTAAATCATTCTGGGGAGAAAATGAGCTCCAAATTTAACTAATAACAAATATGGATCTGTTCTACCAAGCCAGTTGTTGTTACCTAATTGTAGTTCTTCAACAGAAAGGACCTTGTATATCTAGCCATAGAATAGGTAGGTAGGTAGATAGATAGATAGATAGATAGATAGATAGATAGATAGATAGATAGGTAGGAGTCAGAGATGATGGGGGGAGAGAGAAGATAAGAGAAGACAGACAGATGATAGAAGAAGGATGGATGGAGGGAGGGAGGGAGATGAAAGATATAAGATAGATAGATAGATAGATAGATAGATAGATAGATAGATAGATAGATGAGAGAGAAAGAGAGGGAGAGAGAAAGAGAGAGGTGATGGGGGGAGAGAAGATAGAGAAGACAGACAGACAGACAGACAGATGATAGAAGAAGGATGGATGGATGGAGGGAGGGAGGGAGATGAAAGATATAAGATAGATAGATGATAGATAGATAGATAGATAGATAGATAGATAGATAGATGATAGATAGATAGATAGATAGATAGATAGATAGATAGATAGATAGATAGATAGATAGATGATAGAGAGAGAGATAGAATACAGAGATGATGGGGGTGAGAGAGAGAAGATAGAGAAGATAGATTCGTTTGGATTCCTAGCTGGGCCTTAGAAATTCCCTCACACAGCTCATTCTGCATTCTGCAGCAAAAGATTCCTGACTTACATTTTACCTCTACTTCTACCTCATATCATTACAGTTCTAGAAACTCAGCAGAAACTTTTATTTCAAGTGTCCGACAGCATGTCAGGATGGTTAATGCTAACATATTTTCTTTGGGATTCCTTGTTTTTCTGCTTAGTCTCTGCCTCAGTCCAAATGTGTGGAAAAATGTCATCCTGGATTTGCCAAGCAGAAGAGAGAAGGAGAGCCATTTTGCTGCTATGACTGCGTTCCTTGTCCAGAGAGGACCATCTCCACTCAGGAAGGTGGGTAACACCAAAGAAAAGGGAAGGCCTTGAGGAAGTGGATTCATCCAAGGCAATTTTCATAAAAGTGAAAGTTAAAGGACAGAATGAATCTCAAAGTAAAAAGTTGTGGTTTGATGTTATTGTCTTGTTCTACTGCACCAGAGGGAATCTGAAGTCAAAGCCTTTTTTTATTTTTTTCACTTCTTTCCTACACTTCCTTCTTACCCTTTCCCTTCCCTTTGTTCCCTACTATTTGCTTTTCTGATTTTGTATTTTATATTATAAGCAAATAAAAAACTATAAAATGTGAAAAAAAGAAAAAAACCCCATAAAATTAAACATTTTATATACAAGCATATATTTTAACATTTACTAGGGTAAATTTTCCATGACTTTCCTAACTCTCAGTATCACATCTCATTCAAAGAAAGTTTTCTTGAAATTTGAGACTATAAAATAAATATTATTTTCTGTTATCCCAGATACTGAAAAATGCACCAAGTGCCCAGATGATCAATATTCAACTGAGAACCGACTCCAATGTATCTCTAAACGAATAACCTTCCTGTCCTATGAGGAACATCTGGCCATTATCTTGGTCTCTTTTGCCCTAATCTTGTTTCTAACCACAGGCCTTGTTTTAATCATATTCCTTAAATATCTGGAAACTCCTATTGTCAAAGCTAACAACCGGGACCTCTCCTACATCCTCCTCATCTCCCTCGTGCTTTGTTTCTTGTCCTCCTTTTTCTTCATTGGACAACCAAGGAAAACCACCTGTCTTCTCCGACAAACAGTGTTCAGCATTGTCTTCTCAGTAGCTGTGTCTTCTTTGTTGGCAAAAACGATCACAGTGGTATTGGCTTTCCTTGCCACAAAACCAGGAAACCGAGTGAAAAGATGGTTGGGGAAGAGCTTGGCCAATTCTATTATCCTTTCCTGTTCTGGTGTTCAAATTTTCATTTGTGCCCTTTGGATAGGAGTTTCTCCCCCATTCCCTGACTCTGACCTGCACTCCCAGCCTGGAGAGATCATCCTTCAGTGCAATGAAGGTTCTGTCACCATGTTTTATGTTGTCCTTGGCTACATGGGTTTCCTAGCTGCTGTTTGCTTCACAGTGGCTTTCCTAGCCAGGAACCTGCCTGGGGCATTCAACGAAGCCAAGCTGATCACCTTCAGCATGCTGGTCTTCTGCAGTGTCTGGATCTCCTTCCTGCCCACCTACCTGAGCACCAAAGGAAAATACATGGTGGCTGTGCAGGTCTTCTCTATCTTGGCTTCTGCTGCTGGGTTGCTGGGTTGCATCTTCTTCCCCAAGTGTTATATTATTATCCTGCGACCAGAGCTAAACACTAAGGAACATTTAATGATAAAAATAGGAAACTGATAATGAAATTGTTTCTTAGATTCACATCATTTAATTACTTATTGCAATTATGATTGCTTTGTATGCTTCCTTTGCATGTGTTCCCTTGCAATTAGGATTATTTAAAACCAAATGAAATAAAAATATGAAGAGTGTAAGATTAATCAAACAGAAATCCAAAATGATCTCAAACATGAAATAAATGAATTAATAATATTTCTGTTTTTTTAAAACTATTGGTTGTCCTTTTCATCAGAACACTCAGTTTAGTGAATATTTGGCTTAAGCATTATTTCAAGAGAGGGCAAATATGAACCTTGTCCTGGGTTTTGGAGTACTCTCAGCTCAGGAAACATCTTCAAAGTTAGTTAGGAATGTCTCAACATCTCTTTCACAGTTGTTTTTGAATTGATATTTTCATTCCACTGAAGTTTGGGTAGTGTCCTAACTGGTGTTGGTGCTCCTTCACTTTCTCCGGATGTGCCCTTTCTCAACAATCTCCACTTAGTTGAACTCCAGATCAAGGTCCATCCTCATCATGGCTTCCTCTCTCTCAGCTTCTAGTTCCAGTTTCTTGGAAGGAGATGCTAAACAGTCTTTTTGACTTCTGGTGAGGAGTGTCTTGTGGGAGACACTTTTATAGCCTGTGCTTTCCTGACAAGGCTTGCCTAACAATACTCTTTGCTACTTCTGAATCAACTGATTAAGAATGCATAATCCATGACTTATAACTATTCATTTAGTATCTGAGTAAAGATGCAGTATCTAGCCTATCCATTATTCTTAGTTTCTAGCAACAACATGAAAAAGTTGTGGATGGTGTGTGACCTCTGCTGCCGGGGGGGGAGGGGGGAGGAGGGCTTGATTCCCTTTAGTATTCAATATGCCATTCTTGCCACCATGTAATATGGGGAAATCTGTCTCCAGTGTTAACTTTAGTGGTGCAGCGGCTAAAGTGCTGTTGAAGTAGCACTTAGCTGCCAGCTGCCTGAAATTATTGCAAGTTCAAATCTCACCAGGCTCAAGGTTGACTCAGCCTTCCATCCTTTCGAGGTAGGTAAAATGAGGACCCAGATTGTGGGGGCAATAAGCTGACTTTGTGTAAAAAGAACACCACTTAGGGGCCCCCAAAAGCCTACTAAGCAGATATATACAAAAGTATGAAGGCTATTGCTTAACACATTGTAAGCCGCCCTGGGTCTCTGGAGAAGGGTGGCATATAAATTGAACCAATAAATAAATAAATAAATAAATAAATAAATAAATAAATAAATAAATAAATAAATAAATAAATAAATAAGAACACCACTTAGGGGCCCCAAAAGCCTACTAAGCAGATATATACAAAAGTATGAAGGCTATTGCTTAACACATTGTAAGCCGCCCTGAGTCTCTGGAGAAGGGTGGCATATAAATTGAACCAATAAATAAATAAATAAATAAATAAATAAATAAATAAATAAATAAATAAATAAATAAATAAATAAATAACCTGCCCCTCCTATGAAGTCCTTCATTTCTCAGGTCATTTGTCTTTGGGGCAACACTTATTGGTCAATCAGGATCCTTGCTGCCACCCCCATCCAATTTGATGTGTCCCAATAAAATGTTCTTTGAGGAATTTGCCTGCCTCGGAGTTCTTATTGAATGTACTACTTGGAATCCTGATTTCACCTATCTGGAGCTCTAGGACTTCTGGCCTTGACAGGGTGTAAACAACTACACCCAGCAGTGCAGTAATTCTTGAAAGCAAACTTCCCTTTGAGCCTCCAACTCAACAGCTCACTTCCCTAACCCAAATGCCATGCCTCCCCCTTCCAGCTACTATGGCAGCCGATAGCAAGCATACATCAAAGGAAAGTCCCATGCTGGAGATCCGGCTTACATTCAGCCCTCCTGCAGTGGAAGCTTTAGCCCTAAGGAAAAACTTAAGACACAGAAAACAAGGATAGAAGTAATCTACAATACAGGAGAGGGCTTACATACTTAGGGCCCAGTTTCTTAGATTTTTGAATGGTTTGTAAGTACCTTGTAGGTAGGAAACCTTGTCCCCCACTTGAAATTCTTTCGGTGTAGCCTTTTTCTTGTCAACCTGTTTCTTATGGGCCTGATGTACCTCATCTAATGCCTTACGGGTGACTGGCCAAATACATTATAGCTGTTCAATCCACTCCTCTAAAGGAGGGGATTTAAGGCTTCCCCTGGGATATGGGGATGAAATCCTGACCAGAAGCCACTTTAAATGGGGTGAAACCACTGCTACTATGGATTGAGTTATTGTAGATGACCTCTGCAAATGGCAGCAAGTTGGCCCAATTGTCCTGCTGTTAGTTTACATAGCACCTAAGGTACTGTTCCAGAACCGAGTTAGTACGTTCACAGGCCCCGTTAGTTTGGGGGTGATGGGTGGAGATTAAACCCTGGGTGGAGCCTAACAACTCCAGGAATTCCTGCCAGAAGTGGGAGGTGAATTGTACCCTCCAATCCAAAATAATGTGGTCAGGAATCCCATGTAACCTATGCACATGTTGAATAAATAGTTTGATGAGTATTTTTGCAGAGGGTATTTTGGGGCAGGGTAAAAAGTGCACCTGCTTGGAAAATAAGTCCGTAATCACCCAAATAACCGAAATCTCCCCCCCACTCTCAGGTAGTTCAACAATAAAGTCCATAGATATTTCCTTCCATGGGGCACTAGGGTTCTCAACACTCTAGAGGAGTCCAGCAGGTTTCCCTGGGGGCTTCTTTGCAGCCGCACACACTGGGCAGCTAGCCACGTAGGCAAACCTCCCTTTTAGCTCACATAAGTCTTCAACTTAGTAGCTCACTTCCCCAACCCAAATGCCATACCCCTCCCCTCCCTGTTACTATGGCAGCCAGTAGCAAGCATACATCAAAGGAAAGGCCCATGCTGGAGATTCGGCTGACAAATGCAACAGTTGGTAGCCAGGCACTGAGAGTAGAAGCCAAAGGCCATAGAGTGTGACAAGATTTGAATAGCAGATCAGATATCATTAAGTATGACCCACATTCAACCTGTCATGATAGGATGATTCTACTTATCCCATCAGCTTCCCTCTCTCACTCAAAGCCCCAGTTAACTCTTGTAGGTCAAGGTGTACATATCAATGTTCTCCATCTCCAGATAAGAAATGTAATCTCAAGAGAAAAACTGACACAGAGACATCAGGAACACAGGGACTCCCAACCAAATCTATGAAACACTTGACAAGATTTGGGGGTATTCACACACAGTCTCAGAGATGGGTAGCAGTGGTGAGTTTCTACCGGTTCGGATGAACTGGTAGTGGCGGCAGTGGGAGGCTCCACCCACCCACCTGGACATCATCATGGATGCTCTGTGCATGCGCAGAAGGTTCTGCACATGTGCAGAGGCGATGTGCATGAGTAAAGTAAGTGCACGCTCACAGTTCCAAACTGGTAGTGAAGGTGAGTGAAACCCACTACTGATGGGTAGGCCAAAGGGCCACCACTCCACCAACCAACTACATCTACAAAAATGGAAGAGGGAACACAAGAGGGAACAATTTCAGGGACGATGTGACAAGAAATCATGACACGCCATGGACCATGCTGTGGGAACTGCTGCCATCATAGCTGTAGGTCTCACAGCCCTCTGTATGTTTAGTAAAATAAAAAAGTCAAAATATTGTTTCTCAATGCTTACATAAATATGGAAGGACAATAGAGAGAGCATCAAGGAAAGAAAAAGTAAAAGTTCTATCCACTCTCTGTATTAAGCAAAATGTACAGTCCACAGGCTGTCATTTCCTACTCTTAATTAAGTCTCGTCCAAAAATTTGACCTCAGTCACAAGCAATTTTAAAAGCAGTTCCAATCAGGATTCATATATGGACATACAATAGAAATCACAAACAGGCCCAATGTGAAGTTTCCGAAAGATGCCCTAATTAATTCATGAGCCATGAGCCGAACTTCAAAAGAAATACAGTCATTTATTAGGAGCACCATTTTGGCAATATTCGGATGCAGTTAGAACTAATCCCATGTAGATTTACGTTCCCCTATGACCCTGTCTCTCCCCTCCTCTCTGGGCATGTCATAAATCACATTCTCCAATTAACCACTTTGGCTGGCTGTGAAATCCAACACCCTCCTTCTGATTGCGGTCAGGAAGAATGTATGGAATGCACTTCAGGTAGGGAAATCAATCAGCTCTATCAGTTCTCCCTCCCTCCTGCTCATGGCAACTTGAAAGCTTTGCAAGTTGACACCCAACTCTTAACATTAGACAGAATTCATGGTACTGGTTGTTTAATTGGCATTAGAAGACAGGCAGAACTTGGGTTAAGTGCCACCAACATAGAATGTCACCAAAGTATATAGCTCTGGATGACCTTCCCCAGTGATCTCTGAAGATAAGTTACCTCATTGAAGAACAGCAGCTGCCAATTCCCTGAATGTTGAACTATCTTCCTCCAGCATCAGTTTTGGACAAAACCTGACAGGAAAGACCACAACCACTATAGAATAATGTCCCTAAGGGTGGATTTGTGGTTTTTCCCCCCCACTTAGAACTTTTCTCCAGCTACTCCTCTGGAAAGGGAGCCCTGACGAAGTTTAGGATCCCCAGAGGAGAAGTTACTTCTCACTGTAATTTTCGAAATTCTGGTCTCTGAGATCTCTTCTACTACTTCTTTGAGGTAAACATCAGACTGTCTTTGTGGTAAACATCCAACTGAAACAACATGGAAGGGATCTTGCATCAGAAAAGGATAAATCCCCTCAGTCACAAACACTGTGGCACTGGTTTGAGGACAGGTAAGGGACTGTGTTCTTGAATGTATTTTCTCTCCTTTGCAGGTGAAGCTTGGCTTGTCTCTCTCGGAATCAGGAAAGTCACTAGAATTTCTACATTGTGAAGGTGCTTTCAATTCACTTAACTCTTCTTCTTGTCCTTTCTTAAAAAACAGGAAGGGGATTGATTTCAGACCTATGAATTATGGACTTTCCGCTTGTGCTTCTGTTGTGGCTAGTGCCCCAGCCAGTCTCTGGGAAGCTTAAAATGAAGTGCCCGCTGAATTTCAAGCACCAGGATGGAAAACAACCATGGAGCTATTACAGGCCAGGAGACCATCTCATTAATATCATCACCACTGAAACAAAAATATTGCATACAACAACATTGCCTTTCAACAAGGCTCCTCGTTGTCAGTTTGAGTCGTAAGTCGTTCAGTGTGACGGTGTTGCATTCCCTCTATTTGCAGTTCTCCTTATTTTCTCCTTATTTCACTTCTGCCTGTATTGTAAGAATTATTTCTTGAATCATTTTGATTTCCATTTCTTCTTTCTTTTGTCTTATTTTATGGGGGAGGGGAAAAAAACTTGAATCCAAAGATGAGGCAGTAAAAACAAACAAACCCTGAAAAAAAGTCCAGATTCTATAAATTTCCTGGTCTAATTCCTGAGTTATCATTTGAATACCAACTTTGGTTTAAAGTAGTTATTGAATGGGTTGTAGTTGACTCTGTCCAGACCGTTTCCATATTTTTTTTAATCACTCATTCATATTCAATGCCTGATAAGAGAATAATTTGATTTTGGAATTGCTTTTCTCAGTCACTTACGCAAGAGCCTCTTCAGATTATGATGGTTCTACTTTAATGATTGAATGATTTTGAATCCTGGTTACTCAGCAGTTGAAAATTAGTACTGCCACAAATAATATTTTAATTGTGATTCTTAACTTTAGCGGAAAACTATCTCCATCTCAACTCCCCAACATTCATTAAAAGGAATGGTGATACCCTGTTTTCCCCCAAAATAAGACATCCCCTGATAATAAGCCGAATCGGGCTTTTGAGCGCATGGCAATAAGGCCAAGCACTTATTTCAGGGTTCAAAAAAATATAAGACAGGGTCTTATTTTCGGGGAAACATGGCAGATATCTATCATTCGCCTCTGGTTTTATACTAGAATTGGCTTAAGAGTCAGAAGTCTTGCCGAGACAAAGATAATTAAATTGAAAAAGTATTTTGTTATTGCTCTTAATGATGATGAGGATGATGACATAAACATTTTTTTATGTTAGTTTACTTTTTGATAAGGTTAGAATATTACGCCACATTTTTAATATTCAAGTGGTCAACAAGACTCCCCAGCTTCTGCAAAATCTCACACTTGGCTACAACATCCACGACAACTATTTCAATGTACTTATGACTTCAGAAGCCTTGCTGGATATGCTCTCTACTGGACAAGCCAATGTTCCCAACTACACCTGTGGAAGGAAGGACAACCTCTTGGCTCTTGTTGATGCAGCTGCTACTGACATCTCCATCCAGATGTCAACAATAGGAACCATCTACAAAGTCCCTCAGGTTTGTATGCTTATTCTTCTATAGGTAAATTAAATATGGTGGTGGGTTGGTATGTGATAGATTCAACCATATTTTTTTTTTTACTTTGGAAGTGAAGAACTGATTTTCATCATGGCTATTGTAGGTGTCATGGTTACCGGGTAATGACCAAAGACATCATCATCATTGCTCTGGCTTTTCTGTTTCATTTGGGAATATGGGAAGATGCTCTGTAATCTTTTTTTTCTCCCCAAACATTTTTTATTAGGTTACTAGCTGATAACCCAGCTTTGCCTGGGTATTTATTTATCCCAATCCAGAGTTAGACAGTACGAGCAACTTCACCCTGAGCCCTGATTTCAGCGAGAATTAAATTAGTTAAAAATGTTTTCCCTGTGCCCCCAGAAGCGTCAAGTAAAATGATGCCACCTTGTTGTTTTGCTAGCTGATCCATGATCATTTGGTATGCTTTTTTCTGATCTTGGTTTAGAAGTAGCTTCTTGTCCGCGATATAAGCACTATGCTGTTAGACATTGTAGTTCTTTTCTTATATGTAATCTGCGTGAAGTATGTTGTGTCGGTCTCATAGTGGCGCAAGCAAGCTGAGTTGCAGTAATGTTTTATTGATCATGACCATACATTTGTCCTCAAGAATAATCAAAGCCTTGTTGAAAATGTCCAGACCAAACGTAATTTCTAATGTTGGATTTTCCCCCTTACCAGAGGGAGCCACCCTATGGAGTACTGTGAAGCCGTTACCATGGCAACTCCACTGTGCTGCACAGTAGAAGCCATTTTAAGGCAAAACAGTAGAAGCCATTTTAAGGCACAACAGGTTGTATCTTAATAGAACACACACCCTGAAGGGTGTTAGGGGTGACTTTACCCCCCCCCCCCCAGTTTTTTTTTCCAGAGAGTAAGTCATCTGTGTACCAAGTTTGGTTGAAATTTCTCGAGGCATTCCAGAGTTATGCTGGAACACACCCACCCACCCACCCACCCACCCACACACACACACACACACACATTGATAGATAGATAGATAGATAGACAGACAGACAGATACTGTAGAGTATTATAAAATGCAAAAGTAAATAATATGCTACTGTCTGTCTGAGGAAGCTTTGCAAATAGCTGAGGAAAGAAGGGAAGTGAAAGGCAAGGGAGAAAGAGAAAGATACACCCAATTGAATGCAGAATTCCAGAGAATAGCTAGAAGAGATAAGAATGCCTTCTTAAATGAATAGTGTAAAGAAATAGAAGAAAACAATATAATAGGGAGGACCAGAGATCTCTTCAAGAAAATTTAAGATATGAAGGAGAACGTTTCATGCAAAGATGGGCATGATAAAGGACCAAAATGGCAGGGACCTAATAGAGGCAGAAGAGATTAAGAAGAGGTGGCAAAATTACACAGAAGAACTATACAAGAATGAACTTAACGTCCCCGATAAACCAAGATGGGGTGGTCACTGACCTCAAGCCAGACATGTGAAATCAAATGGAAATCTGAGCAACAACAAAGCTAGTGGAGGAGATAGTATTCCAGCTGAGCTATTCAAAATCTTGAAAGACAATGCAGTAAAAGTGCTACACTCAATTTGCCAGCAAATTTGGAAAACTCAACAGTGGCCACAGGATTGGAAAAGGTCAGTTTACATTCCAATGCCAAAGAAAGGCAATGCCAAAGAATGTTCAAACTATCATACCATTGTGCTCATTTCACATATTAGTAAAGTTGTGCTTAAAATCTAGGCTCCAGCAGTATGTGGATCGAGAACTACCAAAAGTACAGGCAGGATTTTGAAAAGGCAGAGGAACTAGAGATTCCAGAAAAAACATCTACTTCTGCTTCATTGACTATGTTTAAAGCCTTTGATTGTGTGGATCACAACAAATTGTGGCAAGTTTTTAAAGAGATGGGAGTACCAGACCATCTTATTTGTCTCTTGAGAAACCTATATGTGGGTCAAGAAGCAACAGTGAGAACTGGACACGGAACCACTGATTGGTTCAAAATTGGGAAAGGAATTCGGCAAGGCTGTATATTGTTGCCCTGCCTATTTAATTTATATGCAGAGCACATCATGAGAAAGGTGGGGCTAGATGAATCAAAAGTTAGAATTAAGATTGCCGGGAGAAATATCAACAGCCTCAGATATGCAGATGATACCACTCGAATGGTAGAAAGTGAAAAGGAACTAAAGAACCTTTTGATGCAGGTGAAGGAAGAGAGTGCAAAAGCTGGCTTGAAACTCAACACTAAGAAAACTAAAATCATGGCACCCGGCCCTAAAAAGCAGAGACATCACCCTGCCAACAAAAGTGCATATAGTCAAGGCTATGGCTTTCCCCGTTGCAATATATGGCTGTGAAAGTTGGACCATAAGAAAGGCTGAGCGCCAAAGAATTGAGGCCTTTGAACTATGGTGCTGGAGAAGACTCCTGCAAGTCCCTTGGACTGCAAGGTGATCAAACTGGTCAGTCCTAGAGGAGATCAACCCTGACTGCTCTTTAGAAGGCCAGATCCTGAAGATGAAACTCAAATACTTTGGCCACTTAAAGAGAAGGAAGGACTCACTGGAGAAGAACCTAATGCTGGGAAAGATTGAGGGCAAAAGAAGAAGGGGACGACAAAGAATGAGGTGGCTGGATGGAGTCACTGAAGCAGTAGGCGTGAGCTTAAACGGACTCCAGAGGATGGTAGAGGACAGGAAGGCCTGGAGGAACATTGTCCATGGGTTCGTGATGGCTTGGACATGACTTCGCAACTAACAACAACAATACTAATTAAGGACGGCACGTTGAAATAGGTGGACCTCTACAAATGTACTTCCAAATTGGCAAGTAGATCAATGCAGCCCTTTCTAAACATCTGAACAACTAAACAACTCAAGCAAGATTTGAGCACTGGACACAGTGGTTAACTATGGAAGAGTTAACCAAGACCCTTATAATAAACAGACTTGCATTTGCCAAGCTCCAGAGATAGACAAACCACATTTATTATTTGAATGTCAGTTGTATAAGTGTCAGATCCCTAAAAGTGATACTGCCATTCAAGTGAAGGAAGGGGGGACGTGGATTCGATTTACTAGCATGGCCTGTGTCATCAGATATTTTACAACCTATATCCTGGCGCCAAGGAAGCCTGAGATTCCCTTTATCTGCAGGAATTTATATGATAGCCATGTGGGTTGTCTCACTTTAAAGAGAAATGGTGGGAATGCATGTTTGTTCGGGTTCTCAAAGGAAATAGTAAAGAAAACATCTTCACACTTGTGTATTGGCTGAAATCTGCATTCTGACCTAAAGGGAGGGGTCTCTACCACTTTAATCCTACTGCTTTGCCTAAGGGCATTCAGATTGTGCTTTAGCTGGATGGTTTTCACTTCTGCTTAATAAAAGAATCCTTTTGAACAACTACGTTTCAAGAGTTCGTACTTTCTTAAGTTGGAAGGAGAGGCGATCCTTACAGAAAGCATAATCTGCAAAACGGTCAACCCAGAGAAGCAATCTTTGCTCTACTGAGGGGACCTTGCAAACCATGTCTGAACAAAGCAGAGAGCTGGAAGAAACTGATTGCTGGGGAGAGACAGTAACCACCACCCAGTTGGATGCCTGTCTCGTGCAACCCATCGGAGAGGATGAGGTAACCCTGGAGAATCCTGAAAAGCCCCGCTGGTCGATTGGCACCGGGAAGAAAGATGGCTGGGATGAGAGAACCAGAGGAGTCACCCTCAACCATGGCAACTGAAAACCGGGGTGGAAACTGGAACTAGAAGCCCTTACTGACCGGGGGGGCTGACCGAAGCACCCCTGAGGGAGGACTATCTGAAGAGGCATATAACCCAATTGGTGATGGAGACTTTGGAAAATCTTAACATCCGAAGGGAGCCAGGACAACAACCAAAGAGCACTGAAAGGGCAGCAGTCATGGATGATGCCAGGGGAGGCACCCCCCTCCTGGAGGCCGCCTATCGAGCAGATGGTGCAGCAGCTATGGGAGAGGACCCAGCAAACCCTCCCCCCCAGGCAGCACGCACACCGGCGCCCATTCCCACTCAACCCCGGGCTCCTCAGCTGGAAAGAGAAACTCCCCCTCTTGGGGTGAAGTTTGATGGGAATCCGCAACAATTAGGATTCTTTGTGGCACATGTGCTCACCTACATGCAAGAGTATGGGCGTGATTTCCAAACCCAAGGCTCCCGAGTGCGAGTTGTGACCCTAGCCCTAGAGGGTGCCACAGCCAGATGGATGGTGACCCTACATAATGCCAATGCACCAGAACTGCGGAATTTCGACCATTTCATGTTGGCCCTGCGACGTCGGTTCGAGGACCCACTGGCAGATCGCAAAGCACGTGACCGCATTAAGGTGGTGAGGCAGGGGCGACGGCCAGTAGCAGAGTATACTGAAGAATTCCGGGACCTCGCGTGTCGTGTGCACTGGCCGGAAGATATTTTGGTGAGCTGTTTTAAGGACAGACGATCTATACAATGCCTGCGTGGCCCGAGGGGCACTGAATGACCTACATGAATGGTATGTCACCGCCGAAGAAGCTGAGATCGATATGGCCAGAAACCAGTATCGAGCGGGGCGAGCATGGAAGAAATCCTCACCCCAATGGAAGCAAGAGCCCCACAAACCACAAACTGCATTCTCCCCGAGATCTTCAGCCTGTTTCAAGTGTGGAAAATAAGGGCACCGAGCTGCAGAGTGTCGTTCGCAAACACCCGCCCGGAACCACCCACCGGGGGAGGGTCCTGGAAAACTGGGTCGGCATGGGAAGGAGACTGCCCTGAGGAGCAGGGAGGCCATAGAAGTCCCATCCCCTCCCCTCTTTGGGGAAGAAACCCTGGCATCTGAACAGGAGGAATCACACTCGTTTGGAAGCGATCCAGATGATGAGCCACTGGTAAGCAAACCAATTAAACCGCTTACCCTCCCCTTAAGACTATTTATCCCAAACCAGAACAGGGAGATAAGTATCCCCACCCTAGTGGATTCGGGGTGCACCCGTTGTTTGATCAGCCCAACCTTAGTGGGGAAGTTAGGGATTAACGTAAGAAAGCTGAAAACCCCCATTGCTTTCTGCCAACTAGATGGGTCAATAGCAGGAGGGGAGCCAGCTTCTCTGGCCACCGTGCCTCTACATATAGGCATTGGAAGCCACGAGGAAAGGCTTACCTCTATAGTGGCACCTGGCATGGAATGGCCGTTGGTTCTGGGCCTTGCGTGGCTAAAAAGATGGAACCCACAAATCAATTGGAAACAAGGCATCATAAAATTTCAGCAGAAGGTGACTTTTGCTGAGTATCCACATAAAGGACTTGAGGGGGCAGAGAATCGAGAAACAGCCATGCCTGGTCATGCCACACCAACTGAGGGCATACCCATAGAATACAAGGATTTAGCTGAGGTTTTTAGCGAAAAAGCCTCAGATGAGCTCCCCCCCCACCGCGCCACTGACTGTGCAATAGAAATCTTACCCGGCACGAAACTCCCTAAACCCAAGATGTACAGCATGTCACCGAGGGAGTTGGAAGAGCTGAGAACATTCATTGAGAAAAACCTAGCAAGGGGTTTCATTGAGTCAGCCCGACCAAAAATTGCAGCCCCAGTGTTGTTTAGAGAGAAAAAAGATGGTTCAAAACGCTTATGCGTTGACTACCGAAACCTTAATACTATCAGTGTGCAGAACATGTATCCTCTCCCCCTTATGAAAGATATGTTAGCACACCTCGCTAAAGGGAAAAATTTTTCAAAGCTGGACTTAAGGGAGGCTTACTACCGTGTCAGAATTAAGGAAGGGGATGAGTGGAAAACGGCATTTAACACCCCCCTCGGCTGCTACCAATTCAAGGTGCTCCCCTTTGGGTTACAAGGAGCTCCTGCAGTGTTTATGCAGTTAATAAATGAAGTGCTGCATCAGCATTTATATAAGGGGGTTCTGGTCTATTTGGACGACATTTTAATCTATACCGAGACCAAAGCAGAACATGTAAAACTAGTCAGGGCAGTTTTAAACAAACTCTGTGCTGCCAAATTTTATGCCAAACTTTCCAAATGTGAATTCCATCAAGAGAAGATTGACTATTTGGGATACCGCATTTCACACCAGGGGGTTGAGATGGATCCTCTAAAAGTGCAGGGTGTACTTGATTGGGACCCTTCACGTACACGTAAACAGTTACAGAGCTTCCTGGGGTTTGCCAACTTTTACCGCCAGTTTATCCCTGCATTCGCTCAGATTGCCCTCCCCATCACCAAGCTCTTAAAAACAAAGGGGGAGGACAATCCTAAACCAAAGCAACCATTGAACTGGACTATGGAATGCCAGGCAGCATTTGAAAAACTTAAACGGCTGTTCTCAGCAGAACCAATTCTACAACACCCGGACACGGAGAAACCATTTGTCATACAAGCAGATGCCAGCGATGTGGCAATAGGAGCGGTCCTGCTTCAGAAGAATGAGCAAGACCAACTACAACCCTGCGCTTACACATCCAAAAAGTTGAATGAGACTCAGCAAAGGTGGGCTATTTGGGAGAAAGAGGCGTATGCAGTTCATTGGGCATTGTTAACCTGGCGGCACTTCCTAGAAGGCAGTAAGACCCCTTTTGAAGTCTGGACTGATCATAAAAATCTAGAAGCCCTAAAGACCCCAAGAAACTCTCCCCAAAACAAGTACGATGGGCTCAGTACTTTAAACGGTTTGATTTTACTCTAAAATACCTCCCGGGGGGAAAAACTTCCTGGCGGATGTGCTATCCAGAAAACCGCAATACATTCGTGCAAGGTCAGACGTAATCAAACCTATAGTACAAAACAGTCAACTAGCCACTAAAGTAGTCACCAGATCCCAGGAAAAACAAGAAACAGTGACAGACAATGACATCACCCAAAATTTTAAACAAGCATTGGCCACTGATGAATGGTTTTTGAACAACAAATCCAGCTGTCTGATGAAAGAAGACTTGGCTTGGGTGGGGGGGAAGTTGTATGTCCCTGCAAGCCAAAGACTATGCTTAATGGTACGGTGCCATGACTCCAAATTAGCTGGACATTTTGGGTTTGTGAAAACTTTACATCTGATTAAAAGACAATTTTGGTGGCCATCACTAAAAAAGGACATAGAAAGCTATGTAGCTAGCTGCCCCATTTGTGCAGCAGCAAAAAGACGCCAGGGGAAATCCCCAGGTCTATTGCAGAAGGTAGCTGAACCTTCAGTGCCTTGGAGAGAGATTGCTATGGATTTCATTGTGGAATTGCCAAACAGTGAGGGAAATACTGTTATTTGGGTTGTGACAGACCTATTTTCAAAACAGGCACATTTTATACCCTGCCAAAAGATCCCAACTGCTAAAAGTTTAGCCAAATTATTCCTAATACACATTTATCGACTTCATGGTGCTCCACAAAGGATCATCTCCGACAGAGGGGCTCAATTCACCTCCAACTTTTGGAGGGCGTTTTTGGGCTTACTTGGTACTGGCCAGGGGTTGAGCACATCTTTTCATCCATGTACTAATGGCAATTCTGAAATTTTGAACTCGGTACTAGAACAATATTTAAGATGTTTCATTAATTTTCAACAGGATAACTGGACCGAACTTTTGCCTTTTGCTGAAGTTGCGTTTAATAATGCTGTCCATTCAAGCACTGGTTTTACCCCTTTTAGAGTAGCAACAGGCCAGGATTTCAGCCCCATGCCTGAACTACCCACAGAAGAACCCACCATCCCCTCACTTAAGGAGTGGATGGACAATTTGCAAAACACGTGGCCAGTGGTTAGATTAGCCTTACAGGAAGCTAGAGAAGCTTTTAAGATTCAAGCTGACAAGAAAAGGATGGAACCCAAACCTTGATTCTAGGATCCACAGAGGGAAAGTTCAATACTTAGTTGCTTGGAAACATTTACCATCAGCACACAATGAATGGGTCGCCAAACACCACGTTAGGGCTCCAATCTTACTGAGAAAATTTCACTCCCAATACCCTAACAAACCTTGTTGATATACTATCATGAAATCTTGAAATCTTGTGTGTATTTGTTTTTTTTTTTACAGGTGGACCCTTTTGTTTTCTAAGGAGGGTAGCATGTCAGATCCCTAAAAGTGATACTGCCATTCAACCAACAACATATTTGGAGCCTTCTAATAAAATAGCATATTTCCTGTTTGGTCAAAATTTTTTAAAAAATGCATTCGATATGGCTCTTTATTAGAACAAAACATTTCAGTTGACCTATGGATATGTGGGTCGGAGATGTAGGGGTGATACAGAAATATGCTTTGCATTCTTTATTCTTACTCTTTTCAACTTATTTTCTTGTATACTCTCTTTATAT
The DNA here is from genome assembly GCF_029215685.1 of Pituophis catenifer annectens. Classification (NCBI taxonomy): domain Eukaryota; kingdom Metazoa; phylum Chordata; class Lepidosauria; order Squamata; family Colubridae; genus Pituophis; species Pituophis catenifer. Next base: position 9,056,580 of record NW_027256882.1, on the reverse strand, counting down.
ACAGTTTTGTTAATGTTATATATTTTTATTATTTATTTTCATATGGGTTAATGACTAATCAACAACAAACTATTTGAAAAAGTTCATGAAATTGTATTTCTTTAAAGCTAATATTTTGGAATTGATCTGACCCCAAATATAACGCAGCATTCTTCGTTGTTTTTTCCCAGATCAATTTTGAATTATTTTCAGATTCGCTGCATTACAAAAGTCAATTGCCCTTTTATCACCAGCTTTTCCCCCAAAAAGGGACTTTCTACCCAGGAATTGTCCAAGTGCTCCTTCACTTCAGATGGACCCTGGTTGGTCTCTTTGCTCCTGATACCGAAAATGGAGACAATTTCATGAGGACTTTTTCTCCTTTGCTTGTCAAGAACGGAATCTGTGTTGTTATATCACAACAATTCTCAACAACCCGACTTACAGCCCCACACGGTGATGCTCTCTCTAAGTGGAGGCAAGTTAATGTCTATATTCACTACATAGAATACGGTGCTATTTTTGAGAGAATTCTTCCTTTTCATTTTATACTTAGGCGTTTGCCAGGACCCATTGAAGGGAAGGTCTGGATCACAACACTCACTGTAATCTTTCCACTGAGAGAGCACACAGCTCTCAGATATGTGGATAATATCTGGACTGTTGATTTTGAGAGAAAAAAGGGGCCGATAAAGGATGACTTTATAGACAAATTCTTTCTAAATCCGCCCTCTGGACATCAGTCATTTTTCTATTCTTTTTCAAAGCACCCCTTTTCTGTCAAAGGCCGGAAAAGATGCACTGAGAAATCACCACTGGAGACCCAAAAGAAAAAGAATCTGGTGTGGGCCATGAATTACCACCGTTTTTACAGTCCCGTTAAGACTCTGGCCCATGCCTTGAATGCCGCCTATTCTTCCAGATCAAGAAGGAGAAGGAAAGAGGGCGAAGGGAGTTTGGGGGCTCCAAGGCTGCAGCCGTGGCAAGTATGTCAGACTCTTAAACACAACCACAATCACTCTACGCACACGCAGAAACGTATGACTAGTTTTAATTTTTCTTTTTTCCCCCTAATTACTTGCATAGGGATTATTCTTTATACTATTTGTGTTGTTTGTATTTTTTTTTTTTGTCATGGATTGCACCAGTGAGGCTAAAACCAATTTCATTGTATACATGATGTACAATGACAATAAAGGTTATACTATACTAATGGTGCCCTGACAAGGATTCATTCAACTTAGTTCCTTTTGAGAAGGAATCCAAAGGAGAAGAAGGGGGGATCTTCTCCCACCTACTTGTTTTACAAAAGTCCAGAGGTCGTATTCAGCCGGTTCGGACTGGTTTGGGTGAAACGGTAGTTGCGACCTGCCTCGCCCACTCGCTCCAGCACTCTGCCATCCTATTTAGCCACGTTTTCTAAGCCGCGTGCATCAGTGGTGGGTAGCCCCCGGTTCGGACTGGTTCTATAGAACCGGTAGTAAAACTGATGGGAGGCTCCGCCCACTGACCCTGACATCATCAGAAGCAATCTGTGCATGCTACCCGTTGCGAACCGATAGTAAAGGTAAGTAGAACCCACCCCGGTGTGCATGCATGCAAGCTGTGTGCATGAGCAAAGCACATGCATGGAAGTCTGTGCACATGCACAGAAAGCACATGTGTGAGCGAAGCGAGCATGTGCGTGCATGCGCTCACATTTTCTTCTACCTCTGCAGAAGTTCGACAAGTTTGGCCAATCTAACCACTTAAGCAATAATGTTCCCAAGAAAGGAAATTATGACATATATAGTTCGATATTAAAGACTGCTAAATTTTAAACGATTCACACATTTTAAATAAATTCCTGTATGCATGGGTTTGTAATTAGCATCATAGAATTTTATCATAATAAATTTGAAGGAATCCCTTAGACTACCTAGCAAAACCTCTCTCTCTCTCTCTCTCTCTCTCTCTCTCTCTCTCTCTCTCTCTCTCTCTCTCTCTCTCTCTCTCCCTCCCTCCCTCCCGATATTAAAAACTGCTAATTTTTAAATGATTCACACATTTTAAATAAATTCCTGTATGCATGGGTTTGTAATTAGCATCATAGAATTTTATCATAATAAATTTGAAGGAATCCCTTAGACTACCTAGCAAAACCTCTCTCTCTCTCTCTCTCCCTCTCACTCTCTCTCTCTCTCTCCCTCCCTCCCTCCCTCCCTCTCTCTCTCTCTCTCTCTCTCTCTCTCTCTTTTGCAGAGGTCCCAGTTCAAAGTTCTCTGACTGGGGATTGAAATTATCTGGCTCAACATTGAAACTCCTCTTCTTTTAAGAGGTTTTTTCCCCCCTCTTGTTCAGTCAGAATCTTCTCTACCCTAACTGAATTCATTTCTCCATGTCCCACACTCTGGAATAACATTGAACAGATCTTAAGTGTTTGTGTAACATCTCTCAGTTATTCTCCATCTAAGAGCTTCTATTAGTTGGAAAAGATGTTCCCAGACTCCTTCTGATTTTCTGCTCCAGTAACCCAACATAGTTCTTCTCTCTCTCTTTTTTAAAAATTTTTTGATTTATATGCCACCCTTCTCCAGAGACTCAGGGCGGCTTACAATGCACTAAGCAATAGCCTTCATTCTTTTGTATATTTATACAAAATCAGCTTATTGCCCCCACAACTGGGTCCTCAAGGCTAAAAGCAGCTTCTCCTTGGCTTGATGACTGGCCCCTAAAGCGATCCTGTTTTTTCCTGCAATATTTTCATTTCCAAATGTGGTGCCTGCAAGGGGCAGTTGGGATCTCCCCCACCAAATCAATATTCATTTCCTGAGATGATCATGGAGGCATTTGCTTTCTTTCTGTTAACATCACACTGCCGATTCACATCGATACATATACACCTCATTTCATATCAGCTACCAACCAGTAGCCATTCAATTCCATTTCATCCAAATCATGGATGACATGATCATTCAATTAATTATTAATTATACGATTATTATCAAATAAAATCAAAATACTACTACTGCTAATTTATTGCTAACTACATTAAGTCATTCTGGGGGGAAAGAGGCTCCAAATCTAACTAATAACATGGGCTTACTCTTCCATGCCAGTTGTTGTTACCTAATTGTAGTTCTTCAATAGAAAGGACCTTGTATATTTAGCCATAGAATAGGTAGATAGATGAATGGATAGATGGATGGATGGATGGATGGGTGGATGGACGGACGGACAGATAGACAGACAGATAGATAGGATACAGAGATGATGGGGGAGAGAGAAGATAGAGAAGACAGACAGACAGACAGAGGATAGAAGAAGGAGGGAGGGTGGTTAAGTAGATGAAAGATATAAGATAGATAGATAGATAGATAGATAGATAGATAGATAGATAGATAGATAGATAGATAAGATACAGAGATGGTGGTGGGAGAGAGAGAAGATAGAGAGGATAGATAGATAGACAGACAGACAGAAAAACAGACAGATGATAGAAGAAGGAGGGAGGAAGGGAGGTTACGTAGATGAAAGTGATATAGATAGATAGATAGATAGATAGATAGATAGATAGATAGATAGATAGATAGATAGATAGATAAGATACAGAGATGGTGGTGGGAGAGAGAGAAGATAGAGAAGATAGATAGATAGACAGACAGACAGAAAAACAGACAGATAATAGAAGAAGGAGGGAGGGAGGGAGGTTACGTAGATAAAAGTGATAGATAGATAGATAGATAGATAGATAGATAGATAGATAGATAGATAGATGATAGATAGATAGATAGATAGATAGATAGATAGATAGATAGATATTCTCTTAATGTAACCGTACAATAAAGTAAAATGATCCCATCTGTATATGTTTATAATCTGGTCTACCTGGGAGGAGATTAGCTTTGCCAACTTTCTTCTTAATAAATCCATGCTTTCTGGTCATCACTTGTTGTTTTCAAGTAGTTTGTGAATATTCTCTTTCTTCGTGCAGTTTATTTATGACCTGCTTTAGAAAGTTTCTTACAACTGACAAATGTTGTCAATCATATTGTTTTCAAACCATGTATTGTCAATATACAATTGATAAATTTTGCTGAATATTCTTTGTCATTTTTGAGGATAGTGGTTAAATCTGTTCTCCCAACCAAGAATGTTTGCAAGTTAGACCACTGTCGTAGAAGAAAGATTCAAGTTAGAACAGACAAAAGGGATAAGTAACCACGTTTACTGCTTTTGAAATGCCTGCATGTTCCCATTCTAGCTCCATCCTTTTTTGGAGAAGAATGAGTTTTGCAATCTTTCTGAATACAAACTGTACTTGGACCAAAATGGAGATTTAAAGGCTGTTCTGAGTATCTTTAGCTGGGTGTTTCTCCCCAAGAAGAACTCCGTGAAAGAAAAACTGGTGACTGTTGAAAAACAGAGAATTATTATCAACCAAGATCATCTGTCATGGCTAAAGTTGCACAACAGGGTAGGAGAAATATTGGTGTCTTTTCTCTGATCCATTTTACTGGGCTAAGCCTATGCACCCTGGCTCAGTGTTGAAATGGAGAAACTGCATGAAAATGGTAAGAGAGGGCTAATCTTTCAAGTGCTAGGGATTGTGATCTACTTCTTCCTTGTCTTCAAACAGCAAACAAGAAGCCAAATTTGTTGACCAGTGCCTGAATTCAGGTTTGGACTGAATTTGATGAAGTTGAATCAAGACTTTTGTTCTTTTGCTTTGTCCTTTTGTTCCACTTGGAAATAAGCTTTCAAACTATTTTATTTTTTTAATTTTATTTAATTTGTCAAACATGTACTAGATAACTGGTATAAGTATAAACATGGACATGAGCATAGGTAATTAGTACAAATAAATGGGACAGTGGGACAAGAACGGTAGGCACGCTGGTGCGCTTATGCACGCCCTCTTTACGGACCTCTTAGGAATGGGGTGAGGTCCACAGTAGACAGTTTAATGTTGAAGCTGTGGGAGTTTGAGGCTGTAACAATGGAGTCAGGTAGAACATTCCAGGCATTGACCACTCTGTTGCTGAAGTCGTATTTTCTGCAATTGAGTTTGAAGCGGTTTACCTTGAGTTTGTATCTATTGTTTGCCTGTGTATTATTGAGGTTGAAGCTGAAGAAGTCATTGACAGGTAGGACGTTGTAGCAGACAATTTTATGAGCTACGCTTAGGTCAGACTGTAGGCGGTGTAGTTCTAAGTCTGTGATGGTGAACCTATGGCACGCATGCCACAATTGGCACATGAAGCCATATCGGTGAACACACGAGCTCAGCTCTGGCGTGCATGTGTGCACCAGCCAGCTGATTTTTGGACCTTCTGGGCCCACTGGAAGTCAGGAAACAGTCTGTTTCTGGCCTCTGGAGGGCCTCCAGGGGGGTGGGAAAGGCCATTTTCACCCTCCCCAGGCTCCTAGAAAGGCTCTGGAGCCTGAGGAGAACAAAAAATGGGCCTACCGGGCCCACCATGCCATCACTTGCCAAAAGCGGTGGTAGTGAGGGGGGGTCATGCACACATTTTTTATTTTTTTTGCTTTAATTTATATGCCACCCTTCTCCGGAGACTCAGGGTGGCTTACAATGCATTAAGCAATAGCCTTCATACTTTTGTATATTTTATACAAAGTCATCTTATTGCCCCCACAATCTGGGTCCTCATTTCACCTACCTTTGAAAGGATGGAAGGCTGAGTCAACCTTGAGCCTGGTGAGATTTGAACTTGCAGTAATTGCAAGCAGCAGATGTTAATAACAGTGCTTTAGTCCACTGTACTACTGTACTACAGGCTCTTCTGTGTGGGGGGGGGCAGGGTGCATAGAATTATGGGTGTGGGCACACATGCATGTGATCCCCCTACATTCCCTCTGCTTTTGGCATGCGATGGCAAAAAGGTTAGCCATCGCTGTTCTAGGTTGTCCAAGCCCAAAATTTCAAGCTTGGTGGCCTAAGGTATTCTGTTGTGAGCAGAGGAATGGAGTACTCTTCTCGTGAAATACCTCTGAACTCGCTCAACTGTGTTAATATTAGATATACAGTGTGGATTCCAGGCAGATGAGCTGTATTCAAGAATTGGTCTAGTAAAGGTTTTCTATGCCCTAGTTTGTAGTACAATTAGGATTCACCTTGTCCTGGTTGGGGCCAGTGTCCCGTAGAAAGGCAGGTCAAGAAGTTTCTAAGAAACCTAGACTTGGCTAGAGTTATCTATTCCAATCTCACATCCCACTGGGATAGTGCAATTGGCCTGCTGCTCCTATGAAGGGCTAGATAGGGCTAATCCTTAGCCCTCTTCAAATAGCAAATAAGAAGGCAAATCTGTTGATCAGTACCTGAATTCAGGTTTGGACTGAATTTGATGAAATTGAATCCAGACCAGAGGCCATTTTGGTTCCAGTGGGGAATAAGATTTGGAATCAGATTCACCTTGTCCTGGTTGGGGTCAGTGTCCCATAGAAGGGCACGGCAAGAAGTTTTTAAGAAGCCCAGATCTGGCCAGCATTATCTATTCCAATCTATTCCAATCTTCTGCTCCTATGAAGGAGGTCCAAGAATTTTTGTTGACATGGAATCAACATGACTGGATTGCTTAGCCTGACTAGGTGGCTCAGTGGCTAAGACACTGAGCTTGTTGATCAGAAAGTCCGGCAGTTCGGAGGTTCGAATCCCTAGTACAGGTCTCCTGCGTGAGCAGGGGGTTGGACTAGATGACCTCCAAGTTCCCTTCCAACTCTGTTACTGTTACTGAGATAATGTCCTGACCCAGAAAACTAAAGCATTGCAGCAAAAGATTTCTGGCTTACACTTTCTGAGAGACATGTTCTCATGACCTCATGACAGAGCCAATGTGGTGCAATGCAGTACTGCAGGCTACTTCAGCTGACTGCTAGCTGCAATTCAGCAGATCGAATCTCACCGGCTCAAGGTTGACTCAGCCTTCCATCCTTCTGAGGTGGGTAAAATGAGGACCCAGATTGTTGTGGGCAATAGGCCGACTCTGTAAACTGCTTAGAGAGGGCTGTAAAGCACTGTAAAGCGGTAAATAAGTCTAAGTCTAAGTCTTGCAATTTGGGTGTCCTCCTAGACTCACAGCTAAGATTAGAACAACATCTGACAGCTGTGGCTAGGGGGACCTTTGCACAGGTTCGCCTGGTGCACCAATTGCGACCCTACTTGGATCGGAAGGCTCTCCTCACAGTCACTCATGCCCTTGTCACCTCACAGTTAGATTATTGCAATGCGCTCTACATGGGGCTACCCTTGAAAAGTGTTTGGAGATTACAGTTGGTCCAGAACGCAGCCATGCGAGCTGTCGTAGGTGCACCTAGATACACCCACATTACACCAATTCTCCGCGAGCTGCACTGGCTCCCTATTGGTCTCGGGTCACAATTCAAGGTGTTGGTTATTACCTTTAAAGCTCTACATGGCTCAGGGCCAGGTTATCTTCGAGACCGCCTTCTGCCGCATAGCTCCCAGCGACTGGTAAGATCCCACAGAGTTGGTCTCCTCCGGGTCCCATCAGCTAAACAGTGCCGGCTGGTGGGCCCGTGGAGGAGGGCCTTCTCTGTGGCAGCCCCAGCTCTTTGGAACCAGTTACCTCCTGAGGTCTAGACCATCCCCACCCTATTGGCCTTCCAAAAAGCAGTGAAGACATGGCTTTTCTGGCAGGCATGGGGCCGTTGATCTCGCTCTTGTGATCTGGCAAGATCAGGCCATGAATGGCGTGAATGAGTTTTTAATGTTTTTAATTTTTAAATGTTTCTTATAATGATTTTTTAAAATGTATTGTGAGCCGCCCTGAGTCTTCGGAGAGGGGTGGCATATAAATTGAATTAATGAAATTAAATTAAATTAAGTGCTATTGCTATTCCTATGACCTCACCTCTACCTCATATCACTACAGTTCTAGAAACTGAGCAGTCACTTTTATTTCAAGAGTATGTCAGCATATCAGGATGGTTAGTGCTAACATATATTCTTTGGAATTCCTTATTTTTCTTCTTAGTCTCTGCCTCAGTCCAAATGTGTGGAAAAATGTCATCCTGGATTTGCCAAGCAGAAGCGAGAAGGTGAACCATTTTGCTGCTACGACTGCGTTCCTTGTCCGGACGGGACCATCTCCACTCAGGAAGGTGGGTGACACCAATGAAAAGGGAAGTCCTTGAGGAAGTGGATTTATCCAAGGCAATTTTCATAAAAGTGAAAGTTAAAGGACAGAACAAATCTCTACTGATTTTTTGTTTATTTTCAAACTGCATGATTTCTTATCAAAATGGAAAATAGTAAAGATCTTGATGGGGATTGGACAGTATGGCATATTGGACAAGTTTTGCTACTGCCAGAGAAAATGCTGCTTTTTAGTTTGCATGTGTCCTTCTACATTTATCTTTCTAGAAACATCTGAGTTCTTTGAAAGTTAGAGAATTGTCTTAGACCCATTTATTGTAAACCACTCTACATGGGCCTCCCCTTGTGGATCACTGGAAGGTATCACTGGTCCACAATGAAGTGGTATGGACAGTTATGGGTGCACCTCATCACACCTATATTACCACTGGTTCCGGTAGTCATTCCAGACTATTTGCAAGATCCTACCTTTCTCTTCCAGCCAACTAGATTCCAGAAGATAGGCATTCTCTGAGTCCAGTATAGTTTTGGATCCATCTGGAAGGATCCAAAAAAAAAGTGCCTTCTAAGATAAACTGATTCATTATTTACCTCTAATAACCTTGGGTTACTATGAAAATTCAACAGAATACACAGAAAATCATTTTGGTGCTAGGTTTTTCCCCAATTTCATACATGTTAGCTCTGTATGGTTTAGAAAATGATATTTTTCCTATTTTCTTTTTGAGCAGAGATTAAGAAATACATTTTGCAAAATGCTGTTGGCATCAGCTGTTATCCCAAAAAGATGTTACTTGAAACATAAAGGACAGAATGTTAAAGAAATATTGGTTTTTGGTTTTCTCAGATACAGAAAAATGCACCAAGTGTCCAGATGATCAATATCCAAATGAGGAACGTGTCCAATGTATCCTCAAAGTTATAACCTTCCTGTCTTATGAAGAACATCTGGGCATCATCCTTGTCTCTTTTGCCTTACTTTTCTTCCTAACCACAGTCCTTGTCTTAATTACATTCATTCAATACCGAGACACTCCTATTGTCAAAGCCAACAATCAGGACCTCTCTTACATCCTCCTGGTCTCCCTCCTGCTTTGCTTCTTGTGTCCTTTCCTCTTCATTGGTCAACCAAGGAAAGCCACCTGCCTTCTCCGACAAACAGTTTTCAGCATCATCTTTTCAGTTACCATTTCTTCTCTTTTGGCCAAAACAATCACAGTTGTGCTCTCTTTCCTTGCCACAAAACCAGGCAACCGGGTGAAGAGGTTGTTGGGGAAGAGCTTGGCCAACTCCATCATAATTTCTTGTTCTGCTGTCCAAATTATCATCTGTTCCATCTGGCTGGGAGTTTTTCCCCCATTCCGTGACTCAGACTTTCACTCCCAGCCTGGAGAGATCATCCTGCAATGCAACGAAGGCTCTGTTGTCATGTTCTACATCACCCTCAGCTATCTGGGCTTCCTGGCTGCCATCTGCTTCACAGTGGCTTTTCTGGCCAAGAATCTGCCTGGGGCTTTCAATGAAGCCAAACTGATCACATTCAGCATGCTGGTCTTCTGCAGTGTCTGGGTCTCCTTCCTGCCCACCTACCTGAGCACCAAGGGGAAATACATGGTGGCTGTGCAAGTCTTCTCCATCTTGGCCTCCAGTGCTGGTCTACTGGGCTGCATCTTCTTCCCCAAGTGCTACATTATCACCCTGAGACCAGAATTTAATACAAAAGAGCAGCTTATGCTAAAAAGAAATGTGAAAATGTGAATCTAGAGTGAGGGTCATCTACAAGATCATGTCCATCTAATTTGTATTTTATGTTTTGATTTTTTTTGCCAATGTGCAAGACAGAGCATTTGTTGGTTGAGATTTGAAGTTGCCACTTGTTAGACCAATCTGACACATAGTCAAGGTCTTCTTGAAGGGTAGTTGCATTGTCGGTGGTGTTGAATAGTTTAACATCGTCAGCAAAGAGAACACAGTTGCTTTTAATATGATCACAAAGGTCATTTATGTAAACTATGAAGAGTGTTGGACCTAAGACACTGCTTTGGGGAACACTGCTATTAACATGTACAGGATTTGATAGAGTGCTGCCTATTTTGACCACTTGTTGTCTGTTTGACAGGAAGGCAGCTATCCATTTATGTAGGAGTCCAGAAATGCCATAGGATTTTAGTTTTAGAAGTAATTTGTCGTATGCCACCGAATCAAAGGCTTTACAGAAGTTTATGTAAACTGCGTCTATTGCTTTGCCCTGATCGAGATGTGTAGTCCATATGTTTTTGCAATGTAGTAGTTGTAAATTACAGGATAATTTTTTTCTGAAACCGAATTGTTTGTTAGAAAGTAGACTGTTTGTCTCTAGGTGTAGGGTAATAGATTGGTTAATGATTGATTCCATGACTTTGCAGGTGATGCAACATAAAGAGATTGGTCTGTAATTTTCAACTAGGCTAAGGTCTCTCCCCCCCCCTTTTTTTAGTTCATTATTGCACTCAACAATGAACTAAAGGGCCACCATCAGTGAGCTGTTGGTCAGCATTACTTGGTCTGTTGTGTGGATGCTTGGGTGGTTTAGGGGTGGGGAATTTTTGGTGTGTGTGGTGTGTGTCTGAAGATTGTCATGTGTGTTGGGCTTTGTCTCTGGGTGTTATGTAAATTTCGTTGTATGGGTATACTGTGTAAATACGTACAATGACAATAAACTTTATATATATATATATATATATATATATATATATATATATATATATATATATATATATATATATATATATATATATATCTTTGGTTATTCGGGTCTTCTCCCACGTAAAATTGGAAGTGTCTTGGCGACGTTTCGACGAAGTCTCATTCGTCATCTTCAGGCTGGTGTTCTCGGCTTCGTGCTTCGTGCTTCCCCACCCAATCAGCTCACACCCCCACTAGCAGTTAAAAGGAAGAGACAGCTGAGATCTCACATTGCTCCTGGAAGCACGAAGCCGAGAACACCAGCCTGAAGATGACGAATGAGACTTCGTCGAAACGTCGCCAAGACACTTCCAATTTTACGTGGGAGAAGACCCGAATAACCAAAGAGCTACATACAAACACCCGCGAAAACCTGAGAAAACAAATATATATATATATATATATATATATATATATATATATATATATATATATATATATATATATATATATATATATATATATTTGTTTTCTCAGGTTTTTGCGGGTGTTTGTATGTAGGTCTTTGGTTATTCGGGTCTTCTCCCATGTAAAATTGGAAGTGTCTTGGCAACGTTTCGACGAAGTCTCATTCGTCATCTTCAGGCTGGTGTTCTCGGCTTCGTGCTTCCAGGAGCAATGTGAGATCTCAGCTGTCTCTTCCTTTTAACTGCTAGTGGGGGTGTGAGCTGATTGGGTGGGGACTTGGCTGTGTTCTGATTGGGTGGAGGTGTGTTCTGATTGGTTAGGGGCTTGGCTGTGCTCTGATTGGATGGGGGGTTGGTTGTGCTCTGATTGGCTGGGGGTCTTGGCTACAGAGTTGATCTGGGCAGGATGGTGGTGTGAGAGTGCGTGCAGATAGCGGTCCCCACCCAATCAGCTCACACCCCCACTAGCAGTTAAAAGGAAGAGACAGCACCACCCTGCCCAGATCAACTCTGTAGCCAAGACACTCATTTCCAGAACAAAACGCTTAGCTGACGAACAACACCTAAAAACCGAACTACACACTCTTACTAACGTACTAACATCCAATGGATTCCAAAGAAATAAGATCACCAACCTAATCCAAAAAGAAACCCCCACTAAAATCCAAGACAGAGAACAAGAAAACGGCAAAGCCCTCCTCCCATACATAAAAGGCACCACAGACAGAATAAGCAAAATCCTCCACAAACATAACATCAAGACAGCATTCTGCACAAACCAAAAAATATCCACCATCCTAAGGAACCCCAAAGACAAAATTGAGTTAGAAAATCAAGGAGTATATGAAATCCCATGCACCGCCTGCCCCACTACATACATCGGACAAACCAACAGACAAATAAGTGCACGCATAGAAGAACACAAGAACTCAGTCAGAAAAGAGGAACCAACTTCTTCCCTGGTCCAACACCTTAAAGCCACAGGACATGATATTGACTTTAAAAAGACCAGAACTATCGCCAAAACTGAACACTTTAACAACAGAATAATCAGAGAAGCCATCGAGATAGAAAAACGCCCACACAGCATGAACAAACGAGACGATACCTCCCGCCTACCAGCCATTTGGAAACCCGCCCTTATTGACAAACGAGTCCCTAACACGACGAATGACACCAGACCCACACTCACGAGAGCCACACAGGATGTCACCACCACACATCCACGCAGAAAGCAGACTCAAACCCACACTGATAATGAGCCACAACCAAGGACCAGAAGCCAGACCGCAGCTGCATCATTAGCCACTTTAAACCCCTCCAATCCATACATGAAGCAGACTGACACCCAGCATGAAGAGCTCGCACGGCCACAAACACGAAGCCAAACAACAACAACGCAGCTCACCAGCTCAAATCCCCCTGCAACTCAGACTAAGCTGAGCACAACCAAGGCCCCACCCAAACAGAACACACCCCCAGCCAATCAGAGCACAACCAACCCCCCATCCAATCAGAGCACAGCCAAGCCCCTAACCAATCAGAACACACCTCCACCCAATCAGAACACAGCCAAGTCCCCACCCAATCAGCTCACACCCCCACTAGCAGTTAAAAGGAAGAGACAGCTGAGATCTCACATTGCTCCTGGAAGCACGAAGCCGAGAACACCAGCCTGAAGATGACGAATGAAACTTCGTCGAAACGTCGCCAAGACACTTCCAATTTTACGTGGGAGAAGACCCGAATAACCAAAGACCTACACACACACACACATATATATATATATATATATATATATATATATATATATATATATATATATATATATGTATATATGTATATATGTATATATGTATATATGTATATATGTATATATATACATACAAACATCTTGAGCTACGTAGGAAAAAACCCTGACTAGAAAAGTATTATACATATAAACCTACGAATAAAAGAACAAAATAAAAATAAATATTTGACCTTTACAGGGAGGAGTCATAAAATAAGGGTGTGGCTGGCTGAAGAAGCCTCATAAGGCAGAAATAGTACTATCCCAGTCTCCCTTAAGTCTCACAGCAGACAACACAAAATGTCTGATAAAGCCTGAAAGTGGTGATTTGAGATATCACCCAACTATGGCTATACAAACATCTTGAGTGTCTTCGGCCTTGTGCTTCTAGGAGCAATGTGTGATCATGGTTGCTTCTTCTTTTCAACTGCAAAGTTGAAAGTTTGAACTGCAAAGTTCAAAGGCAGTTGAAAAGAAGAAACAACCACGATCACACATTGCTCCTAGAAGCACAAGGCTGAAGACACCAGCCTGAAGATGACGAATGAGACTACGTCGAAACGTCACCAAGGTACTTCCAATTTTACGCGGGAGAAAACCTGAATAACCAAAGACCTACATACAACCTCAGAAAACAAACACACACACACACACACACATACACACACTATTTTGCTGATAAAGAAATAAAGGGAGACTAGTATAGATCTATTTCAAGCTATTTAACTCTCCTCAGCTAGCCATACTTGTATTCAAACTTGGGCTGCCTTTGCATATTAGGCAGTTGTATTAACCTCTGAGCCACAAGTTCTCATCTTCAGCTTGAGCCAGGGGAGAGATTAAGTGCTTTTCTATCGAAGCACCTGGTCTACCCCAATATGGGAGGGAGCATACTGCTTCCCTTTCACCTTTCAGCTCCAGTCCAGGAGCCCTCAAGTGGTCACATTCGCAACAAACCATTTTATACCAAATATAATTCATTCATTGTTGTGAATGCGACTGCCCGAGGGCTCCTGGATTAGAGCTGAAAGGCAAAAGAGAAGCAGTATGCTCCCTCCCATATTGGGGTAGACCAAGTGCTTCGATAGAAAAACACCCGGATTGGAACTGGACCTGATTTTTCTTCCTACCTAATATGAAGGATCTCATTGTCTTACATGAATGTGGAAGGACAACAAAGAGAGTATCAAGGGGGGAAAATATTCCTATCTGCTATATAACTTTCCCCCTAGTGACCCAACTATACAGTCCACAGGAGCTCAGTTTCCTATCTCTTAGCTCTCATCCAAAAATTGACATTGCTAGAACGTATGGGAAATGAAATCACAATTCTGTACTACCAAGAGCCTTGGTAGTACAGTGGTCTAAGGCACCCTGTTATTAAGCTGGTTATTAAGACCAGATGCCTGCAATTACTGCAGGTTCGAATCTCGCCAAGGCTCAAGGTTGACTCAGCCTTCCATCCTTTCTAAGGTAGGTAAATTGAGGACCCAGTTGTGGGGGCAATAAGCTGACTTTGTATAAATATACAAAAGAATGAAGGCTATTGCTTAGCGCATTGTAAGCCGCCCTGAGTCTCCGGAGAAGGGCGGCATATAAATCAAATTAAAAAAAAAATTCTGGCCAATAAATCAGCTCCAGTTTAGGATTAACCTGTGGAAGTGTAATGGAAAAGCAAAACAAAAACAGGTTATACTCGTAATATTAGGGATGGCTCATAGATACTGATTGCCCCCATGGGGTTAGAAGACAGGCACGAATACACTTAAGTGTTATATCAACATAGAGTGGCACCAAATACCATAGCTTTGAGTGACCTTCCCCAGCAATTTTTGGAGACAAGGGACCACTTTGAAGTTAATTCCCTGGTTATTGAACTATCTTCTTCCAGCTTCACTTAGTGGACATTTTCTGACTATGAAAAAGTGCCCTCAGGGATATACCTGTGATTTTTCACTAACATGCTTTTTTCAGCCTCCCCTTTGCTCATGGAGATCAGGAAGAACTTCAGGGTCCTCAGAGAAGTTGCTTCTTACTACAATTTTCATCATCCCAGTCTTTGACATCTACTACTTCTACAGTGACTGCCTTTGATGTAAACATCATACTGAAGCAACATGCAAAATATCTTGCATCAGAAAAGGATAAACCCCTTGGGTGGCACATGTTTGGGACAGGCAGAGGCTGTGCTGCTGAATGTACCTTTCCCTCTTTTCCAGATAAAGCTCAATTTGTTTCTGTTTGAATAAGAAAAGCCCCTGGATATCCCATTTTCTGAGAGTGCTTTGAAATCATCTAACTCTTCTTTGGAAACAGGTGATTGATTCAGCACTATAAATTATGGACCTCCTGGTTCTGCTCTCGATGCTACTGGTGTCCCAGACAGTCTCTGGGAAGCTTAGAATGAAGTGCCCACTGAATATGGTGCACGTGGATAGAGAAAGACCATGGAGCTACTACAGGCCAGGAGACCATCTCATCGGTATAGTCACCAGTGCAGTAACACTAAAACACCAAATGTTGTTTTTCAACCTGCTTCCTTATAGTCAGTCTTACTTGTAAGTTATTCAGTGTGATGAAATTATATTCCTTCCATCTGCGGTTCTAACACTCTCATTCTTTTCTCCTTATTTTGCTTGCTCCTAGATTTCAGGAACTGGTTAATTTTGATGATTGATCAGATTTCCACAGGTTTCTTCTTTTGTTTTATTTAGAGGAAGAGACTCAAATACAAATATGGAACAATAAAAAATATCTGAAAGAACACACATTATTTTCCTCTTCAAGTCCAGTCTAGAATACCTGACCTGAATACTGACTTTTGTTTAAAGTAGTGATTGTTGTAGTTAACTCTGACCAGATCATTTCCATATTTTTATAACTGCTCATTGATATTCAGTGCCTGATAGGAATAGAGAATGACTTGATTTTAGAACAGCTTTTCTGGGTCACTTATGAAATATCCTCTTCCTTTTATGTGGGTTGCAGTTTAAAATAGGAATAATTTTGCAGAGTGGGTACTGTGCTGATGAAAATTACTGCTTCTATAAATAATAGACTATTTGTGATTCTTATATGGTTCCTATTTTCTCAACATTTACAAATATTAAATGTTGATGATTGCCTATCATTTGCCTCTGGTTTTCGATCCATATTGGCTTTAGACTCAAAAGTCTTGTGTTGATAAAGAGAATGAAATTGAAAAAAAGGTATTTCATTATTACTGTTGATGATGCTTGTATTAACGAAAGCATTTTTTTTATATTAGTGACACTTATAATTTCAAAGGAATAGAACTCTTTATTTTCACCATTCAAGAGATCAACAAGAATATCCAGCTCCTTTGCAATCTCACACTTGGCTACAATATCCATGACAACTATTTGAACACACTGGGCACTTCAGAAGTCTTGCTGGACCTGCTCTCTACTGGAAAAGCCAATATTCCCAACTACAGCTGTGGAAGGAAGGACAACATTTTGGCTCTTCTTGATGCAGCTGACAGGGAGATTTCCATCCGGATGTCAACATTAATAAACCCCTACAAAGTCCCACAGGTTTGTGTGTGTGTGTTTCTCTATATATTAAAGTGAGTGGGGTGGTAGTAGGTGCAGGATAGATCCACCCATACCTTCTCTATGAAATTCAAGAGTTGCTTTTCACTATGTCCATTGGAGGAACTGGAAATTGTAATACACATTAGAAATCAATAGAGAGATGAAGGCTGCATCAATAGAGGAATGAAATAGAGAAATGAAATTGATAAATGAGAATATTTGTAGCTTGGTGTTGGAATGAGGGCTTCTTGTTCCTTTCTTAGCTTGGTTATTTTCTTCCAGATGTTTCATTACCCAAACTAGGTAAGATCAAGGGTGCTAGTAAGAAGTGTGGGGTATGTTCTCAATTTTATCTTCAAATGACTTGTCCTGTAAGCACTGATGGGAATGGTCTTGGAGTGTTTTTGATGGGCTGTTAGTTTGTTTGGCAGTTCCTTCATTGGGTTATCAATTAACATAATTAATTATTGGTGCAAAATGAAAGCTATGGAAACTACAGACTCCCAAAAATGTGTCTGTTAGACAAAATTTCAACTAAAGACCTCTCACCTTATACAACTGACAAATTATATGAGGAACTATGGTCTCCTTTTCTCTTGTACAACTGGAGAAGACAGTAAAACGATGACTGCAGAAAGAATATATAGAAGCAGAGATCAATGTAGCAATCTCCCAAAATTAAATATAATATGGACCTTTATTGGAACAATATATTTCTGTTAACATCTGCACATGTGAGTCTAATTTGTTAATTTGTTGCTCATCTTCTATTTTTATATAAAGTCTTCTTAATATTCTGTGTTTAATATTTTAAACAATGGCCAATGAACAAACTATTCTAAGAAGTTTATCAAAGCAAAAAGTTAGATTTATTAAAAACTCGTATTTTGGAGTTGTCTTCTTCCTTGCTTTTCCAGATCAGTCATAGAATTGCTTCAGATTCTCTGAGTGATAAAAGTAAATTCCCTTTTTTCCACCGGATGCTCCTCAAAGAAGCGTTTCAGTATTCAGATGGACTTTGATTGGTCTCCTTGCTCCAGACACAGAGGAGGGGGAGAATTTCCTGAGGATTTTTCCTCCTTTGCTTGTCAGGAATGGAATTTGTGTCGTTATATCACAACAATTCTCAATAACTGGACGTCTAGCACCCTTGAGGGATTCCAGCTTTTCTCAGTGGAAACAAGTCAATGTCTTTGTTCACTTCACAGAACATATTATCGTTTCAAACACGTTTCATATTTTTCATCTAACACTTGACATTTTGTCAGGACCCATTAGAGAGAAAATCTGGATCACCACAAGTTTGGGAAACTATATAATGACTCATCTTGGATATCACAAATACATCCATAGTATTTGGAGCTTTGAATTTCTGCAAAAAACAAGCCCAAAATATGGTGCTTTTGAACCCTTTTCCTTTGTAGACTCCCAGTACGAAGACAAGAATTTTCAGTGCTCTTTTTCAAAGCATGTTTTTTCCGTCAAAGGCCGGAAAAGATGCACCCAAAAAGCTCCAGTGGAGACAGAAGATGATTTGAATGGAAAGATTATTGAAAATAGTGACTCTGTTTACATTATCTTTATGACTCTGGCCCACGTCTTGAAGGCTGCATATTCGTCTAGGTCCTGGAGGAGAAGGAAGGAGATCCAAGAGACACTGGAGGCTCCAAGGCTGCAGCCATGGCAGGTATGGGGTCCCAACAAGGATCCAACTAAACTAAATTCCTCTGGAGAAGGAATCCATTAGGGAAAGAAAGGAATCATATCAACCTCCTTGTGCTACAAGAAGCCAACAGATTTGGCCAATCTAATTGCTGGGAGGATAATTTACCAAGGAGCTGGTAGCAGATATATTTTGATATTAAACAGTTGTAATTTAAAAAAAAATGGTGATTGCACCTTTAACACTATTCCTGTATGCATGGTTTGCGATTAGCACTATAGAATTTTACTGTTATAAATTTGAAGGATACCCCAAGAACAACAAGCCTCAGCTGGGTTCTACTTTCCCCGGTGTGAGTGGCTCATGAATCATGCTGGAATGAGGAAGACAACTTTCATCCGTTTACTCCAGCAGAAATAGAGCTTCATCCTTGGGACAGAGGTCCATTTCAAGTAGTCTGAGTAAAAGTTAGTTCAGAACATTATACAAAATGTTCCTTTGTTGTTTACAACATGTCCACCTATGTGATTTCTTTCACAAGATCAGAGTTCATCCTTTTTGGTACAAGATTACATTTTGTCAGTGTTTAAGACTTCATGAATTGGAATAGACAATAAACAAGATAATAATAATAATAATAATAATAATAATAATAATAATAATAATAACAACAACAACAACAACAACAACAACAACAACAACAACAACAACAACAACTTTTATTTACGGTCACAGATCGAAGACACGATAATGAATATGGTTGTAAACTTTAGCTATTATTGCACAAAATATTTGTACCTAGACGACACATTGTTTAATGGAAGACAGATTGTTTGCATTGAAATCGTTAAGGATATTGTTGTTGTGTTACCAACCAGCAGAGTGTAGAGCACAGAGAAACGTTGCTGCGAGCAATGAATAAGATACTTGTAAACTGGTTTATCAAAAGTTTACTTTATAGTGAAAAAATAATCTCGTAGTCTTTTAAATCAATCCAAGTCTTTGCCAGTTAAATCAGTCCAGTGATACAAAAATCTTCTTACCACACAAACAGTAGTTGGTTAGAATAACAAACTCACACAGGTTCACAAACCACGATGGTAGCAGATCCACCCAACGATGATAGCACAATGGTAGCAACTCCTCACACAATAGTAGTATATCATCAACTGAATACATTACAGTACCTTTCTTAAATACATTTACAACTAATTACAGCATGACTCATCAGTACAATGATTCAGCAGTAAAGCCTTAAAGTCACACAATACATATTCATATTAAAGTCACAGAACACATATATTGCCTGGACAACCTGTTAGACTCAAACCATATCCTAACAGAAATAAAATATTTTTTTTTACAAAAACAAAAAAGAAAAGAAAAAATCCATGCTTTTGTGTAATCAACCTTTCTTTTCAAGGATTTCATGAATAATCTCTTTTTTGCTGTTGTTCAATTAATTTGATACCTGCTGTAGAATGTTCTCTATAATTGATCAGATGTCTCTATTACATTTTTTCAATACATAATGTTTCAATATCCGATTGACAAATTTTGCTGAACCTTTCTTGTTCACAATTTAGTGGTAACACTTGTTGTCCTAATTAAGCATGTTTGCAATTTAAAAAAATAACTAGAAGAAAAAGCCACATAGGTGGGATAAGAAACCAAGTTTTCTGCTTTTAAAATTCCTGGATGTTTCCATTCTAGTTCCATCCCTTTCTGGAGAAGAATGAGTTCTACAATCTTTCCCTCTGGAATCTTTACATGGACCATAATGGAGAAATAGCGGCAGATATGGACATTGAGTTCTTGGTGATTTCGCCTGAGGGGGATTTGATGAAAAGGAAACTGGGGAGTATTGATAGACAGAGAGTTATTATTAACGAATTTGCTCTTTCATGGATAAATCTGCTCAACAAGGTGGGTCAAATATTGCTGTGTTTTTGCTTTTTTCTAAAGATTATGACCCATTTCAAATTGAAAGTTGCCTCACTGGGAGCTGAATGTACAAAAGAGAAAACTTAACATTTTGTTAGATGGATTCAATCAGTGGTGGGATTCAATTTTATTTTACTACCAGTTCTGTGGGCGTGGCTTGGTGGGTTTGGCATGGCTTGGTGGGCATGGCTTGGTGGGCATGGCAGGGGAAGGATACTGTAACATCTCCATTCCCTCCCCAGTCCAGGGGAAGGTTACTGCAAAATCCCCATTTATACCCAGCTAGGACTCGGGAGGCAGAGAATAGATGGAGGTGAGGCCAGTCAGAGGTGGTATTTACCAGTTCTCCGAACTACTCAACTTTCTGTTACCAGTTCTCCAGAACTGGTCAGAAACTGCCTAATACTACCTCTGATTTCAATACTATTCACAAGAGTGTCCTTCAGATACCATGTTAAGGAATATCCTATTAAACTGATTCAGTCATGACCAATATTGGATGCTGGGTGATTATTCTTTAGGATGGAGACCATGGATCAAGTGGGTGAGAAATATTCAAGTGCTGGCAGTTGTGTTTCTAATAGCCTCAAGTTCTTTTAAGCAGTGTCTGCATTAAGGTTTGAACTGAATCAAATGAAATATAGTCATGACTGGTTAGAGGTCCAGTTGGTCTGTGTGAGAAATAAGCCTCACCTTGTCCAGGTGGAGGAATGTCTCTCTTGAAAGGT
Organism: Pituophis catenifer annectens; assembly: GCF_029215685.1. Lineage (NCBI taxonomy): Eukaryota > Metazoa > Chordata > Lepidosauria > Squamata > Colubridae > Pituophis > Pituophis catenifer. Next base: position 9,035,670 of record NW_027256882.1, on the reverse strand, counting down.
CTCTGATGTTCTATAATCTTTTTAAGCAGCCCAAACCTGACCAGAGTTATCCATGTCTCTCTTTCACCACACCGGGATAAGCAATAGGCCTTCTGCTCCTCTGAAGAAGCTCCAAAGATGTTTCATGTATCACATGAAATCATAAAGGCTGTTTTGATGTGAGATAATGCCCATCACCCGGCAAACTGAAGCAGCGAAACAAGGCTTTGATCCAAAGAAAAGCCCTTCCTCATTTTGGAAATAACAAGGGAGAATTTGAAATGAAATGCTACTTAGATTTAGGTTTTGGCTTGTAAAAGGGTACGTCATCTAAAAAACCTAGAATGCATTTTTTGCTACCTATGTTAAATCCCTCTGCCAAAAGGAGGATCCAAATTTAACTAATAAGAAATGTAGACTTCTCTTTCCATGCAAGCTTCTTTTTTCCTTTACCTGTCCTAACCGAAAGCCCTATCAATTGTGGAGCTGATCAGCAACAGGGAGCCGCATCAGAGGGATGAAAGAGCCACATGTGGCTTTAGAGCTGCAGGTTGCTGACCCCTGATGTAAGGGAAGCCCAGGAACTATTTGGCTAATGTTAATGTCTACATCCATTTTCATGCATGCTTCATCCCAACCTACTTTCTTTGGCGTTTCTTCCTTTTATGCTTAGTCTAGAGTCCAGAGATGTCATCTCAACTTCCATTTTTCCTGGATAGTGAGTCCTAACAAATTTTCTTTGGTGATCCTTTTTGTTTTGCTTAGTCTCTCCCTCTGTCCCAATGTGTGGAAAGTTGTCGTCCTGGATTTGTCAAGCAGAAGCAAGAAGGAGAGCCTGCTTGCTGCTACGACTGCATTCCTTGTCCTGAGGGGACCATCTCCATTCATGAAGGTGGGGGACACCAAGGAAAAGGACAGGACTTATGGAAGTGGATTCACCTGAAACACTGTCACGAAAGTGCAAGTTAAAAGACAGATCAATAGTTTTTTTGTTTTTGTTAGCAGTTCAACAGTTTGATTCTCCCCAGCTCAGGGTTGATTCAGCCTTCCACCTTTCCAAGGTCGGTAAAATGAGGACCCAGATTGTTGGGGGCAATAGACTGACTCTAAACTGCTTAGAGAGAGCTGTAAAGCAGATGAAGTGGTATATAAGTCTAAGCACTATGGCTATTACCGTCAAATTGCACCACTTCTTATTTAGAGGGAGGAATAGCAGGAAAACCTTGAGGGAAGGTGTAGCAGATTGGACAAGCTTCTCTACTGCCAGAAAAAAAAAATCTCTTCTGCTTTTTAGTTTGGATTCCAGATTCTCTGCAGAACTAAATTTGTTTCCCTAGCTAATTAGTTTTCAAAAGATAGGCATCCTGAGTCAAGTATATTATGAAGTGCCATCTGGAAGGATCCAGGAAATGTGTCTAGAAAGAATAATTGATTCATTATCTACCTCTAATAAAGTAGGTTCTGAAAATGACACAAGAAATCATTCAGTTTACAGGACTTCTAATTACATAAACTATAAAAATAAAACTGTTTTTTTTTAAGAAAATTATATTCTTACATTCTTTCTGTAGAGATTTTAAGCAAAGCTTCTCAGAAAATGCTGCTGGTAACAAATGTTGTCCCAGGAAAGTGTTTCTTGAAAGGTGAAAGTACAGAATATTTTTTAAAAAAATATTGCTTTTTTGGTTTACTCAGATACAGACAAATGTACCAAGTGTCCAGATGAAAAATATCCAAATGAAGACAGAATCCAATGTATCCCCAAAGTTATAACCTTCCTTTCTTATGAAGAACATCTGGGAATCATTCTGGTCTCTTTTGCCCTATTCTTGTTCTTAGCCACAGGACTTGTTTTAACTATATTCATTAAACATCTAGAAACTCCCATTGTGAAAGCCAACAACCAAGACCTCTCTTACATCCTCCTGGCTTCCCTCCTGCTTTGCTTCCTGTCTCCTTTTCTCTTCATTGGTCAACCAAGGAAAGCCACCTGCCTTCTCCGACAAACAGTTTTCAGCATCATCTTCTCAGTTGCTGTTTCTTCTCTCTTGGCCAAAACCATCACAGTGGTGCTGGCTTTCCTGGCCACAAAACCAGGAAACCGAGTGAAGAGGTGGTTGGGGAAGAGCTTGGCCAACTCCATCATCCTTTCTTGTTCTAGTGTCCAAATTATGATCTGCTCCATCTGGTTGGGAATTTCTCCCCCATTCTGTGACTCGGACTTTCACTCCCAGCCTGGGGAGATCATCCTGCAATGCAATGAAGGCTCTGTATTCATGTTCTACATCACCCTCAGCTATATGGGCTTCCTGGCTGTCATCTGCTTCACAGTGGCTTTCCTGGCCAGGAATCTCCCTGGAGCCTTCAATGAAGCCAAGCTGATCACCTTCAGCATGCTGGTCTTCTGCAATGTCTGGATCGCCTTCCTGCCCACCTACTTGAGCACCAAGGGGAAATACATGGTGGCTGTGCAGGTCTTCTCCATCTTGGCCTCCAGTGCTGGTCTGCTGGTCTGCATCTTTATCCCCAAGTGTTACATTATCGTTCTGAGGCCAGACCTGAATACAAAGGAGCATCTTATGACCAGAAGAAATGTATAAATGTGAGTTAGAAGAATTTCAACACATTCCAAAACGGCAAGCATATAAATTGCTTCAAGCTGTTCCTCATACATGAGCTGGGGCAACAATTTTGAGCTGAAATAATCAAAAGGCAATTGGAAGATAGTGTCCTCCATCCTTTTCCAATATAATTGGAAGATCTGGATAATCTGGATTATCCATCTGGTCAAATTATGTAGAAATAAAATAAGAGGGGAGCTGAGATACAGCCATATAAATTGTTTTGCAAAACAATTCTAAAGAATTGATAGTATCCATATTTAAGTGTCCCATAAATGAGGTGCAAGGGAGGGATATGGGTTTGGGCATAAATATGTTACGTTATCATGGCTGTATCTTTCTAGCACCCAAGAAATTCTCAGCTTTCCTGATCCGTTCTTGGACCTGGATAAACATGTAGCATTTAAGGACTGTGTCACAATCTGCACCTTTAACCAATGTGAAGAAAGTTTGTGTTTGGCGATGCACCTACAGAAACATGTAGTAATATGGTCAGGTTTTGTACCATGTCTTCTGTTATTCTGTTGTTTTGGAGAGAAACTGTTAGTCATATACATGTACCAATTTTCTTGAAATCATGTATGCGATTAATGAATTTTCAAAGATTTGATGTTAATTTTTTTTAACTCTAATTGTTTAGTTTTAAAATTTGTTTTTCTTCTCTCAGTTCTCCTTTGAATGATATATTTTGTTGACAGCTGGTCTAAATATAGCTGAGCTAATCTTTAATTTGCAATCCTGCATAAAACAGTGGGTTGAATTCACTCCCTGGAGAACTCTTTCACATCTATGGCTCCGGTTAAAATCTTTTTTGCTTTATTTTATCCCTGGACTTTTTCTTACTTAAGCAGCATACCAATTTTGGGTGCATGGGTTGACAAATGTTTACAAAAAACAAGTAGGGAAAAAGCAATAATCTTTAGGAAATGTTAAGTAGTCTAAACTGTCAAAAATATATCAACAAATACCTTCCAATATTCTTCACAGCAATTATAAGTACAATTACATTTTAATCTCTCTCTTCCTAAAGTTACATTGTGACTCTTTTTATCTATACTTTCCTCTGTATGAAAACCATAAATCACAACTTCATTCTTACACAAAAAATCCATAATGGGCTTCCAGTCATCAAAATATGTAAATGTTACCCTTTCTCCATTCAAAGTAGTCAGTTTGTCCATCTCAGGAAGTTCTGTCAATTTCACAAGCCATTCCTCCCTGCTGGGTAGTTCTGAATGTTTCCTTGTGCATTGAATAATCTCACCACAATAATCACATATTAAAGCAATGTCCTATGATATTTTCCTAAATGATCATCCATCAATCCTCAAATAAAATATTGAATATTTATCTTTAACATCCTCTGTATTCAAAAACAATTTTTAAACCTTTATTACATGTCCACTGAGCATAATAAAATGTCCCATCACAGACTTCCGGTGGCTCTGCGAAACGCTCTCCTAAAAGGAGCTCCAGCCCCGTGACTCCGTATAGCTGCTAGAACAGCGAAAATCAGCTGTCTAGCAGCTTTAAAACTCTCCCCCAGGGAAAAGGCGGAGAGAAGAGCAGAAGGGTCTGGGTAGAGCTCCCCTAGACCCCCAGGCTTTTTTTCTTTTAAGCCTGGGGTTTGCAGGGTGAGATTTCCCTGAAAGGCCTTCAAAGCTCCGGAGCCGGGACGAGTCTGCTTAAAAATAAGCAGACCGAAGCGTCGCGACCACACCAGCAAAGCAACTAGAAAGATTATAAAGAATTTGGATTTTGGATTTTGGATGCTGGCAGAATTAATCCAGGAGACTAAAAATGCAAGTATTGTATGTTAACTCCGTTTAAAAAGGGAAAGATGGCACCTTCACTTATAAGTGAAAGTCCTTTTTAATATCAGTAACATTGTTAAAGCTATCGGGTTATTCAAGAAAAAGATTTAAAGTGGAAGTGGAATGGAAAAGACTGTGGTATTGATTTCAACTAACTTACATCCCTAACTTGCCTGGAAATAATTTGAGTTAATGACCTGATAGCCGAATTAATACAAATATAAAGAGACAATTGAAAAATGGCTGAAATTAAAGATGGATTATATGAGTCAGCAAATTTACAAGTAGTGACTGCGAAGGACTTAAAAGACTTTTTAAAATCTTTTACTGCTGAGATAAGACAGATAATTAAAAGAACTATTCAAGATTTTAAATTGGGGAATAATAATGACTTGCTGGCTGGAAAAGAGGAAGAAATTAATCAGGACAATGTGCCTTTGGAGGACAAAAGAGATATTGTTGGGGTTAAAATGGAGGTTATTATACCGAAATCACAGGTTCTGGAGGAGGCTTCCATTCAATTAACTGAGAAACAGCAAGAAGACTCTTTACTGCAGGTTGATAAATATTTTGATAAGTTTTGGCTCTACAGACAGAATCAATATATAAGGAACAAACTGATGGATTACAAATGCAGGAAGAGTCAAAATGGGGGCTTCAAACTAAAGGAAACAACCCCAAGAAGAGAACGAATTCCTAAGACATACCAACTACAATCTCAAACCTCAAAATTTTTGAAAATAAAAGCAGGGTGAGGAGTAATGCTGAAGAAGAAAGTATTATTGAAGAAGGACTGGAAAAAATATAGAAAGAAAGAAAGACTGGTTATATTTTGGAGACTGTCTCATGATGTTAAAAGATTTAATTAAAGTTGGTGCAAGGGGAGGAGTAATGCTGAAGAAGAAAGTATTATTGAAGAAGGACTGGGGGAAAATATAGACAGAAAGAAAGACTGGTCATATTTTGGAGATTGTCTCATGATGTTAAAAGACTTAATTAAAGTTGGATAACTTTTGAATTTTATGGTAGTTTTAAAGTATTGAAGTTTAAAGGCAAAAATATAGAAAGAAAGAAAGACTGGTCATATTTTGGAGATTGTCTCATGATGTTAAAAGATTTAATTAAAGTTGGATAACTTCTGAATTTTATGGTAGCTTTAAAGTATTGAAGTCTAAAGGTGGATAACTTAAAATTTAATGGATAACTTTTTGAAAGTTTTGAAACTTATATTTTGGAGAATGTTCTGTATTAAGAGATTTTAAAATATTTAAAATAAGATCATAGTGTTTTTTTTTTTTACAAATGTGAAATGTGATAAGAGAATTTATAAAAGGAAGGTTGAAGTATAATTTTTAAAAGGGGAGTTAACAAGTGTGAGAGAGTTTTGAATTCTGTAATAGCTAGCATATTTTAGCTTATGTTTGTTAAATCCTATATCCTGTTTTTGCTCTGGGAAGTCGGGGGGGGGATTGGGGAGGGGGGTTTGGGTGGGGATAAAATGATGCATGATAATTGATTGTGTAATGTTTGGTTGTTTGAATATAAAAAATAAAAAAAAACTTTTTGTTTTAAAAAAATAAAAATAAAATGTCTCATCACATTTTTCACATTTCCAACTCTACAAAGCTTTTCAGTAAAAAGCCCATGGTGTAATATCTGGAAATCTGTTTTAGGTGAATTGGTTTGAGAACTTTTATCAGTGTAATTTCTCTCATCTTTGTCCTCAGTGCTCCTCATCTTTCTATTTAGCTCTTTCCCTAATTGAAGCAGGTAGAAAGAGCAACATGTTCAGGTCCCTTAAAAAAACAGCATTGTGGGAGGCTTCTGGATCTCTGAGGGAATCTTTTCCATTTCCTTTGGAGTCACCAACTCAAACTCCTCCCAGATCACAACACCAGACTGTGCACCAGGCACTTTGATCTTCCTTCTTCAGATCAGGACAAATCTCAGTAATTTTATCATCCAGACAGCGTGGATAAAATTCCTCCCAGAGGCCCAGCAGATGTTCTTCCTAACCTATAAGGACCAAGTCACCCTAAATATGGCTGCTGAGTGGCTATCAGCAGACCTAGTGAAGGTGGGGAAATATTGCTTTTTCACCCCACTTAACACCATGAAGTAATCCCCAACATGGGCTCTTACAAATAGTCACTCAGATTCCCATTAGTTTTAGTAAAATGTGGCAGATTACATCAGGGATGGGACCCCTTACCATCAACTTGGCACTCCAAAGCAAGAGCCAAAACCCAGAGCCACCAAGGATCTCTTAGCCAGGCACTGAGACTAGAAGCCTAGGGCCATACAATGGGACAACCTTTGAGTAGCAGATCAGATGTCACCAAATATGGCCAAACATCTACCCTACTCTTAACATTAGGGAGGGTTCAAGGCAGGGGTGAAATGCTCCCAGTTCGTACCGGATCACCCAATCCGGTAGCGATGGAGGGGGGTAGTTCGGAGAATCAGTAGCAAAAATTCCTCCCCCCCACCCCCATGCCCAGCTGAGCTGCACAATCATCCGAGGCTTTTTCTTTTAATTTTTAAAAGCATTTTTTCTACAACTTCTTCAAATGAAAAAATGCTTTTAAAAGTAAAAAAAAAAAAGCCTCTGATGATTGCATGGCTCAGTTGGGATCGTCAAAGGGATCATCAGCTGATGATCCCAGCTGAGTTGCCTGCTCGGCAGAGGCTTTTTTTCTTTTAAAAGCCTCTGATGATCCAAGCTGAGTTGCCTGATCGTCAAAGGCTTTTTTTCTTTTAAAAGCCTCTGATGATCCAAGCTGAGTTGCCTGATCATCAAAGGCTTTTTTTCTTTTAAAAGCCTCTGATGATCCAAGCTGAGTTGCCTGATCGGCAGAGGCTTTTTTTCTTTTAAAAGCCTCTGATGATCCAAGCTGAGTTGCCTGCTTGGCAGAGGCTTTTTTTCTTTTAAAAGCCTCTGATGATCCAAGCTGAGTTGCCTGATCGTCAAAGGCTTTTTTTCTTTTAAAAGCCTCTGATGATCCAAGCTGAGTTGCCTGATCATCAAAGGCTTTTTTTCTTTTAAAAGCCTCTGATGATCCAAGCTGAGTTGCTTGATCGACAGAGGCTTTTAAAAGAAAAAAAAAGCCTCTGCCGATCAGGCAACTCAGCTGGGATCGTCCGAGCCTTTTGAAAGCACTTTTTTACAACCTCTTCAACGAAGAGGTTGTAGAAAAAATGGTTTTAAAAGAAAAAAAAATTGGCCACGCCCACTCAGTCACATTACTTCCCCCCAAGCCACGCCCACAGAACCAGTAGTAACATATTTTAGATTTCACCACTGGTTCAAGGATATTTGAACTAGAAGACAGGCAGGATTAGAGTTGTGTCATCAACATCGAGTGTAATCAAACTCCACAGCTCTGGATGACCTTCCCCAGCAAACCCCCAGTTCTCCATTCAAAGCGAAGCTCTACATATGAAGTGACAATTCATTTCTATCTGTTCTCCAGGTAAGAAACATAACCTCAGCAATAAATCACCCAGATAAATCAGGAACACAGGTCTCCCAACTGCTCCTCAAAGCACTTGTGTGTGTGGATAAGCCTGAGAGATGGGAATGTCAAATGAGGCCCATCCCTCCAAGTACATCCATAGAAGTAGAGAAAGGACCACCATGTACTCCTAATCCAGTTTCCTGGTGGGTCTGGCAAGAAATCAGGTCACACCATCCTTTATTCTGTGAGCACCACTACCATCTCAGCTGCAGACTTCACATCCATTCTTTATTTAATAAACTACGAAACTTCAAAATACAAAGGATTTTAGTGTCTTCCATGAATATTGAAGGTCAACAGAGAGTCAAGCAAAATAAAAAAATTTCTATCCCTTCTATAAATTTCTCCCCATTTACCCAAGAATACAGTCTATAGACTGTCCCTTTTCTGCCTCTTAGTCATCACTCATCCAAAAAATTATACTTCTAGAACAGATGGAAATGAAATGTCACTTCAGGCATAAGGAATTTTAAAATCAGATCTAAATTAGGATTAATATGTGGAGACCTCACAGAAAAGGAAATCACAAAGAAGACCTGCTTTTAACATTAAGGGGGGTTCAGGGGTGCAGATGGTATCAGACAGCACTAAAGTTAAATGTTAAGGACCTAGATTGCCACCAAACTGCATAGCTCCAGGTGACTTCTCAAGCAACCTCTGGAGACCATACGACACGATGGCAGACAGCAGAAATCAATTCCTTGGTGATTGAAGTATCTTCCTCCAGCATCACTTTCTGGACATGACATGACAAGAAGGATAACTAACAACCATTATAGAGGAGTGTCTCCAGGGGTGTATATGCAAAATTTCACAAGAATCCTTTTTTCCAGCTTCCCCTCTGTACATGGAGCCCCGGAAGAGGAGAAATTATCACTCACTGTAATTGTCAAAGTCCCAGACTTTGAGATGTCTACTGCTACTTTTAAACCTTTTCTACCTTTCATACCTTTCATATCTTTGATATAACTTCAGACTGAAGCAACATGGAATGGATGTTGCATCAGAAAAAGATATAAGCCTCTACAAATGCTGAATGGTTTCCACAAAATTTAGGACACAGGCAGGGTCTGTGCTGCTGAATGGACCTTTTCCTCTTTTCCAGATAAAACTCAATTTGTTTCTGTTTGAATAAGGAAAGCCCCTGGATATTCCATTTTCTGAGAGTGCTTTGAAATCATCTAACTCTTCTTTGGAAACAGGTGATTGATTCAGCACTATAAATTATGGACCTCCTGCTTCTGCTCTCGATGCTACTGGTGTCCCAGACAGTCTCTGGGAAGCTTAGAATGAAGTGCCCACTGAATATGGTGCACGTGGATAGGGAAAGACCATGGAGCTACTACAGGCCAGGAGACCATCTCATCGGTATAGTCACCAGTGCAGTAACACAAAACCAGAAAATGTTGTTTTTCAACCAGCTTCCTTATAGTCAGTCTTACTTGTAAGTTATTCAGTGTGATGAAATTGTATTGCTTCTATCTGCAGTTCTAACTCTTTCATTTTTTTCTCTCCTTATTCTGCTCACTCCTATATTTCAGGAACAGATTAATTTTGTTGATTGATCAGATTTCCATGGGTTTCCTCTTTTCTCTTATTTAGTGGAAGAGACACAAATACAAAGATGGAGCAGAAAAAAATACCTGAAAGAAGTCCACATTATGTTCCTCTCCAAGTCCAATCTAGAATATCTGACTTTAATAATGACTTTTGTTTAAAATAATGATTGTTGTAATTAACCTTGACCAGCTCAATTTCATATTTTTGTAACTGCTCATTGATATTCAATGCCTGATCCTTATAGGAATAGAGGATGACTTGTTTTTAGAACAGCTTTTCTGGGTCACTTATGAAATATCCTCTTCATTTAAGGATGGTTGTACTTTTAAAAAAGGGAATTATTTTGCAGAGTGGGTACTGTGCTGATGAAAATTGCTGTTGCTATAAATAATAGACTATTTTTTATTCTTATCTCCTTCCCATTTTCTCAACATTTAGAAATATTAAATGTTGATGGGTGTCTATCATTTGCTTCTGGTTTTCGATCAATATTAGCTTCAGACTCAATAGTCTTGTGTGGATAAAGAGAATGAAATTGAAAAAAAGGTATTTCATTACTACTGTTGATGATGCTTGTATTAACCAAAGCATTTTTTTACACTAGTGAAACTTATACTTCCAAAGGAATAGAACGCTTTATTTTCACCATTCAAGAGATCAACAAGACTATCCAGCTCCTGTGCAATCTCACACTTGGCTACAATATCCATGACAACTATTTGAAAGCTCTTGGCACATCAGACGTCTTGCTGGACATGCTCTCTACTGGAAAAGCCAATGTTCCCAACTACAGCTGTGGAAGAAAGGATAACATTTTGGCTCTTCTTGATGCAGCTGATAGGGAGATTTCCATCCAGATGTCATTATTAGTAGGCACCTACAAAGTCCCACAGGTTTGTGTGTGTGTGTGTGTGTGTGTGTGTTTCTATATTGTAAAATGAGTGGGGTGATAGTGGGTGCAGGATAGATCCATCCACATCTTCTCTATGGAATTCAAGAGCTGCTTTTCACTATGTCCATTGGAGGAACTGGAAACTGGAATACACATTAGAATGGGAGCATGTACCAAAATAGTGATATTCTCTCATGATAAAGATTGCTCTGTTACTTTGGCGGCTTCTGCTGAACACTTATTTTCACAGCCCTCTTTTTGACTCGTGCAGTATACAGGTCCTCAGTGGAAGGCAGGTTGGTAGCAATTGTTTTTTCTGCAGTCCTAACTATCCTCTGAAGTCTGTGTCTGTCTTGTTGGGTTGCAGAACCAAACTAGACAGTTATAGAGGTGCAGGTGACAGACTCAATAATTCCTCTGTAGAATTGTATCAGCAGCTCCTTGGGCAGTTTGAGCTTTCTGGGTTGGCACAGAAAGAACATTCTTTGTTGTGCTTTTTCAATGACATTTTTGATGTTAGCTGTCCATTTTAGATCTTGCGATATGGTAGAACCTAGAAATTTGAAGGTCTTTACTGTTGATACTATACTGTCTAGTATTGTGAAAGGTTGAAGTATGGAAGGGTTTCTCTAAAGTCTACCACCATTTCTACAGTTTTGAGTGTGTTCCAGATTGTTCCAGTCGCACCACGAGACTAGTTGTTCAACCTCCCGTCTGTATGTGGATTCATCATTGTCTCGAATGAGACTGATCACTGTTGTGTCATCTGCGAACTTCAGTAGTTTAAAAGATGGATCGTTAGAGATGCAGTCATTGGTATACGGAGAGAAGAGAAGTGGGGAGAGCACAAAGGCTTGGGGGGCCCTATGCTAATTGTACCGGTATCTGATATGATTCTGCTTAGCTTCACCTGCTGCTTCCTGTTTGTTAGGAAGCTTATGATCCACTTACAAGTGTGTTCAGGTACCTGTAGCTGGTTTAGCTTAGTTAGAAGAGTGTCTGGAATGATGGTATTGAATGCTGAACTAAAGTCTACAAAGAGGACTCTTGCGTAGGTATTTGGAGATTCAAGATGTTGCAGGATGTAGTGCAGAATTACTTGGCATTAAATTCACAGATTTTCCAGAGAAACATTTAAACTAAACAATGGGGATAGAGATTTTATTGATACAGAATATTTTTGTCTCCAGCAATCTAAAAATAATCAGTGCTTGTAACATAGATGTTTGTGTGGATAAGAATATCAACCATGCTGTCAAGGAAAATCTAGCTTTTTTTTTTTATTGAAAAAGTTTTAAAACAAACACAATTTCCCCACAACCCCCCCTCCCAACCCCCCTCCCCCTCCCCGACTTCCCAGAGCAGAACACAAGGTATTTCTATTGACCTTTAACAATAAACTAAATTGCATAACCAATCATTAAACTAACACCCCTAAAAAAAAATTTCTTAACCCCCCATATATAAAATCCTATTTCTTAAACATAATACTTCTAATATCACTTATATAACGCTTATACAAATAAAAGAAATCATTCATAAGCTATTTGATATTTTTTGGTCTGATACTTATTTTGTATATAATCAATCCATCTTCTCCAGTCCTGTATGTACCTTTCTTGTGTGTGATCCTTCAGATATGCTGAAATTTTAGCCATTTCAGCTAAATTAGTTACTTTCAATATCCAGTCATCAATAGTAGGCAAAAAGTCCTTCTTCCAGTGTTGTGCTACCAACAATCTTGCTGCTGTTATCAAGTTCAAAATCAATTTAGTCTCTGCAACTGTACAATCCGTAGTTATACCCAGTAAGAACAACTGTGGAGTAAATTTCAGTCTCTTTTTAAGAATATTCTGCATCACCCACCAAATCTTTATCCAAAATGCTTTGATTTTTCTACAAGTCCACCATATATGATAATAAGTTGCATCATCACAGTCACATCTCCAACATTTAGCTTGAATGAAGGAAAATCTAGCTTTTGAGAGCATGTACTATATACCATGTGCACTAATAAAACAGGTGGTAAGGAAGTAGGGGAACTCAGGCACAAAACAGGTTATGCAGAAAGTAAACACATGGTCAATTAAAAGGGACTTAAATGTCTATACACAACACACAGAGTATGAGGAATAGGGTGAATTAGAAATGTAAGTAAATGAGGGCAGATATGATATTGGTGCAGTTACAAAAACTTAGAGGGATGTAACCCAGAAATGGAATACACAGCTAGAGGGATTTAAATTATTTAAAAGAAACAGACCAAATAACAGAGGAGGCAGAGTTGCACTAAGTATAAAAAATAACTAAATGTCTACAGAAATAAAACACAAGATATCCAGCATGCAAACATTAGTGAGCTGGTAGGAAAGGTAAGTGCATTTTACCCCTGATGCAGACCTAGGCTGCATCAATAGAGGGATGGGGTCAAATTGATAAAGGAGAATATTTGTAGCTCGGTGTTCAAGTGACGGTTTCTTGTAGCTTTCTGAGCTTGGTTATTTTCTTGCAGATGTTTCAATACCGAAATTAGGCAAGATCATGAGTGCTAGTAAGAAGTGTGGGGTATGCTCTCAATTTTATCTTCTAATGACTTGCCCTATAAGTGCTGGTGGAAATGGTCTTGGAGGTTTTTTGGTTGAGGTGTTTACTGTTAGTTTGTTTGGCAATTCCTTGATTGGGGTATTGTTTACTTCTTAATTGTTCATCTGATATTAATCAACATCAATTAACATCATTAATTATAGGTGCAAAATGAAAGCTACGGAAACTACAAACTCCCAAAATTGTGTCTGTAAGAACAGACAAAATTTCAACTAAAGACCTCTCAGCTTATACAACTGAGAAATGATATGAGGAACTTTGGTCTTCCTGTCTCTTGCACAACTGGGGAAGAAAGTAAAAAGATGGCTGCACAAAGAATCTGAAATATAAAATCAGAGAAAGATGTAGCAATCTTTAAAAACCTAAATATAATATGACCCTTTATTGGAACAATATACTGTCTGCACATGTGAGTTTAACTGCATTCAATTGTAGGAGTGATCGAGAAATATGATTTGCATTTTGATTGTTATTGTTTTTAGTTAATTTGTTTCTCATTTTCCATTTTTATCTAAAGTCTTCTTAATATTCTGTGTTTAATATTTTAAAAATGGCCAATGAACAAACTATTCTAAGATGTTTATCAAAGCAAAAAGTTGGATTTATTAAAAATTCATATTTTGGAGTTGCCTTCTTCATTGTTTTTCCAGATCAGTCAAAGAATTGTTTCAGAGACTCTGAGTGATAAAAGTAAATTCCCTTTTTTCCACCGGATGCTCTTCAAGGAAGGGTTTCAGTATTCAGCAATTGTCCGAGTGCTCCTGCACTTCAGATGGACTTTGATTGGTCTCCTTGCTCCAGACACAGAGGAGGGGGAGAATTTCCTGAGGACTTTTCCTCCTTTGCTTGTCAGGAATGGAATTTGTGTCGTTATATCACAACAATTCTCAACGAGTGGATATCCAGCACCCTTGAGGGATTCCAGCTTTTCTCAGTGGAAACAAGTCAATGTCTTTGTTCACTTCACAGAACATATTATTGTTTCAAACACATTTCATATTTTTCATCTAACACTTGACATTTTGTCAGAACCCATCAGAGAGAAAATCTGGATCACCACAACTTTGGGATATTATATAATGACTCATCTTGGATATCACAAATACATCCATAGTATTTGGAGCTTTGAATTTCTGCAAAAACTAAGCCCAAAATATGGTGCTTTTGAACCCTTTTCCTTTTTAGACTCCCAGTATGAAAAGAAGAATTTTCACTGTTCTTTTTCAAAGCATGTTTTTTCTGTCAAAGGCCGGAAAAGATGCATCCAGAAAACTCCAGTGGAGACAGAAGATGATTTGAATGGGATATTCGTTGAAAACAGTGACTCTGTTTACATTATCTTTATGACTCTGGCCCACGTCTTGAAGGCTGCATATTCGTCCAGATCCTGGAGGAGAAGGAAGGAGGTCCAAGAGACACTGGAGGCTCCAAGGCTGCAGCCGTGGCAGGTATGGGGTCCCAACAAGGATCCAACTAAACTAAATTCCTATGGAGAAGGAATCCATTAGAGAAAGAGGGGAATCAGATCAACCTCCTTGTGCTACAAAAGTCAAGTAGATTTGGCCAATCTAGTTGCTGGGTTGTGGGTGATAATTTACCAAGGAGTTGGTAGCAGATATATGTTTGATATTAAACATTTCTTGTTTGCAATTTCTCACCACATATTAAGCATACTGGTAAACCAGTCTCGTCAGCAGTGAAAGCAAATGAATCTGCCCACATACCATTAAATGTTCTGTTTTCTTCTGAAACTTTTCTTTTCTTGGATTTATCCATGGTTGGCTTACTGGGGGGTGAAAAGCTCAATAAATCACAGGCTGGCCATTATTGCACATTTGGTGGTTGTGATGCATATTTTGAGTGACAGGTAGCCGCAACAGAAGGATGAAAGAGCCACATGTGGCTCCAGAGACATGATCTAGTCCAACCCCTGCCAAGTAGACCCTACACTATTTTTGATAGATGACAGTCCAGTCTCTTCTTGAAAGCTTCCAGTGATGAAGCTCCCACAACTTCTGAAGGCAACCTCTGTTCCATAGGTTGATTGTTCTCAACCTATGTTGATTGTTTCATCTTGTGATGAAACTTATCCTTATTTGTAGGTTGAATCTCTCCTTGATCAGTTTCCATCCATTATTCCTTGTCTGGCCTTCAGGTGCTTTGGGAAACAGCTTCACCCCCTCCTCTCTGTGGCAGCCCCTCAAATATTGGAACAGTGCTATCATGTCTCTCCTAGTCCTTCTCTTCAGTAGACTAGCCATGCCTAGTTCCTGCAACCATTCAGTATTAAGCATGTTTGCAATTTAAAAAAAAAAACTAGAAGAAGAATTCATACATGAAAATAGCAGGTGGGATAACAAACCATGGTTTCTGCTTTTAAAATTCCGGGATGTTTCCATTCTAGTTCCATCCCTTTCTGGAGAAGAATGACTTCTACAATCTTTCCCTCTGGAATCTTTACATGGACCATAATGGAGAAATAGCTGCAGATATGGACATTGAGTTCATGGTGATTTCGTCTGAGGGGGATTTGATGAAAAGGAAACTGGGGAGTATTGAAAGGCAGAGAATTATTATTAACGAAATTGCTCTTTCATGGATAAATCTGCTCAACAAGGTGGGTCAAATATTGCTGTGTTTTCTCCTTTTTTCTAAAGATTATGACCCATTTCAAGTAGGTTAATTCTAGTCACCATGGCGGATGATCCATACTGGGAATTGAATGTACAGAAGAGAACACTTAACCTTTTGTTAAGTTTTAAATGGATTCAGTCATTCAATATTGGATGCTGGGTGATTATTCTTTAGGATGGAGACCATGGATCAAGCAGGTGACAAATATTCAAATGCAGGGATTTGTGTTCCTAATAGCCTCAAGTTCTTTTAATCAATGTCTGCATTAAGGTTTGGACTGAATCAGATCAAATATAGTAATGACTGGTTAGAGTTCCCATTGGTCTTTGTGCGGAATAAGCCTCACCTTGTCCAGATTGAGGAATATCTGTCTTGAAAGGTCACTGATGTCCTATAATCTTTCAAGCAGCTCAAACCTGGCCAATACTTATCCATATCTCTCTTTCACCCCACTGGGATAAGCAATAGGCTTTCTGCTCCTCTGAAGAAGCTCCAAAGATGTTCATGTATCACATGAAATCATAAAGGCTGTTTTGATGTGAGATGATGCCCATAACCTGGAAAACTGAAGCAGTGAAACAAGACTTTGATCCAGAGAAAAGCCCTTCCTCGTTTTGGAAATAACAAGGGAGAATTTGAAATGAAATGCTACTTAGATTTGGGTTTTGGTTTGTAAGGGGTTAATTCATCTGAAAAACCTAGAATGCATTTTTTGCTACCTATGTTAAATCCCTCTGCCAAAAGGAGGATCCAAATTTAATTAATAAGAACTGTAGACTTCTCTTTCCATGCAAGTTGGAAAAAGACCCAGATACAGAGCTGGACACAAGTCTCCTACTTTTCTCCCACTTGTTAAAGATGAAAAGAACCCTTTTTTGAGGGAAAAGTTCTCATGACCTCTTCTGCATCTCATCTCACTCTAGTTCTAGGAACTAGGCAGCCAGTTTTAGTCTTGGTTGAGAGCCATGTGAATTGAGGAAAGAAACACACAAATAAAGAAAGCTATAATTTTTAAGGATTATTTTCTCTTTCTACCTAATTGGGGAATGGTTTTGGATTACTTTCAAAGGGAAGCAGTTTTGCAATGTTTTTTATACTCCTGAAGAAGCCTATCCAGATCCTATTGGTCCAAAGTTTCTTTCTTTATTACAGTTTTATTTTATTTAATAAATCTAATATAATAAAAAATTAATAAATCTTTTACAATAATTTCTTTTCCAAAATTTAATGCAAGATCATCGTACTGTACTTTAAAATCATGGTGATGTGAGGAATGGAAAAATGCATGTTAACAAGGCTAAGAGGAGGAACCAAACTGGTTGTCACTTAAGGCTGAAATATTTTCAATTCCATCCCTCCAGTCTTTCTTAAGTAGAAAAATCCTTTATTTCAATGTTAGAGGCCAAAAGCAAAGGGGAGTGAATAAATAAACTATCTGTCAGTGTTTATCTCTCTCCTAAATCTGATTGAAATGAGTCGAAGATTTCATATTTATCTAATTGAAGCCCAGGAACTATTTGGCTAATGTTAATGTCAACATCCATTTTCATCCATGCTTCATCCCAATGTATTTTCTTTGGCATTTCTTCTTCTTCTGCTTAGTCTCTGCCTCAGTCCCAGTGTGTGGAAAGTTGTCATCCTGGATTTGTCAAGCGGAAGCGAGAAGGAGAGCCTGCTTGCTGCTATGACTGCATTCCTTGTCCTGAGGGGACCATCTCCATCCATGAAGGTGGGGGACACCAAGGAAAAGGACAGGACTTATGGAAGTGGATTCACCTGAAACACTGTCACGAAAGTGCAAGTTAAAAGACAGATCAATAGTTTTTTTGTTTTTGTTAGCAGTTCAACAGTTTGATTCTCCCCAGCTCAGGGTTGATTCAGCCTTCCACCTTTCCAAGGTCGGTAAAATGAGGACCCAGATTGTTGGGGGCAATAGACTGACTCTAAACTGCTTAGAGAAAGCTGTAAAAGCACTGTGAAGTGGTATATAAGTCTAAGTGCTATTGCTATTATCTTCAAATTGCACAATTTCTTATCTAGAGGGAGGAATAGCAGAAAACCTTGAGGGAAGGCATAGGAAGAGATAGGGGGGTGTAGCAGATTAAACAAGCTTCCCCACTTCCAGGGGAAAAAAATATCTTCTGTTTTTTTTAGTTTGGAATCCAGATTATTTGCAGAACCAACTTTTTTTCTAGCTAATTAGATTTCAAAAAATAGGCATCCAGTCAATTATATTAAGAAATGCCATCTGTCAGGATCCAGGAAATGTGTCTAGAAAGATTAGTTGATTCATTATCTATTTCTAATAATATAGGTTCTGCTAATTACACAAGAAATCATTCAGTTTACAGAACTTCCAATTTCATAAACTATAAAAATATAGCTTTTTTTTTTTTTTTTTTTTTTTTTAGAAAATGATATTCTTCTTACCTTCTCTCTGTAGAGATTTTAAGCAATGCTTCTCAGAAAATGCTGCTGGTAACAAATTTTGTTCCAGGAAAGTATTTCTTGAAAGGTAAAATTACAGAATATATTTTAAAATGTTACTTTTTTGTTTTACTCAGATACAGAAAAATGCACCAAGTGTCCAGATGAAAAATATCCAAATGAGGACCGAATCCAATGTATCCCCAAAGTTATAACCTTCCTTTCTTATGAAGAACATCTGGGAATCATTCTGGTCTCTTTTGCCCTATTCTTGTTCTTAGCCACAGGACTTGTTTTAATCATATTCCTTAAACATCAGGAAACTCCCATTGTGAAAGCCAACAACCGAGACCTCTCTTACATCCTCCTGGCTTCCCTCCTGCTTTGCTTCTTGTCTCCTTTTCTCTTCATTGGTCAACCAAGGAAAGCCACCTGCCTTCTCCGACAAACAGTTTTCAGCATCATCTTCTCAGTTGCTGTTTCCTCTCTCTTGGCCAAAACCATCACAGTGGTGCTGGCTTTCCTGGCCACAAAACCAGGAAACCGAGTGAAGAGATGGTTGGGGAAGAGCTTGGCCAACTCCATCATCCTTTCTTGTTCTAGTGTCCAAATTATGATCTGCTCCATCTGGTTGGGAATTTCTCCCCCATTCTGTGACTCAGACTTTCACTCCCAGCCTGGAGAGATCATCCTGCAATGCAATGAAGGCTGTGTTTTCATGTTCTACATCACTCTCAGCTACATGGCCTTCCTGGCTGCCATTTGCTTCACAGTGGCTTTCCTGGCCAGGAATCTCCCTGGAGCCTTCAATGAAGCCAAGCTGATCACCTTCAGCATGCTGGTCTTCTGCAATGTCTGGATCTCCTTCCTGCCCACCTACTTGAGCACTAAGGGGAAATATATGGTGGCTGTGCAGGTCTTCTCCATCTTGGCCTCCAGTGCTGGTCTGCTGGTCTGCATCTTCATCCCCAAGTGCTACATTATCATTCTGAGGCCAGACGTGAATACAAAGGAGCATCTTACAACCAGAAGAAATGTATAAATGTGAGTTAGAGGAATTTCAACATTTTCCAACAGGCCAAGCATATAAATTGTTTCAAGCTGTTCCCCATACATAAGCTGGGGCAACAATTTTGAGCTGAAATAATCAAAAGGCAATCGGAAGATAGTGTTCTCCATCCATATCCAATATAATTGGAAGATCTGGATAATCTGGATTATCCATCTGGTCAAATTATGTAGAAATATAATAAGAGGGGAGCTGAAATACAGCCATATAAATTGGTTTGCAAAACAATTCATCAACAATTGATAGTATCCATATTTAAATATCCCATAAATGTCCTGTTAGGGAGAGAGGTACAACAATTTATCCATCTTATTCTTCTGATGGTGAACACTCCAGAGTTATTTTGGTCATGACTAATAGAATAACAAAGTTGGAAGGGATCTTGTCTAGTCCAACCATCTGCTCAGGCAGAAAACTTTCTACCATTTCAGAGAAATGGCTGCCCAATTATTATTTTTTTTTTAAAAAAAAAAAACAACCTCCAGTGTTGGAACACCCACAAGTTCTGGCGGCAAGTTGTTCCACTGATTATTATTCTGTCAGGAAATTTCTCCTTAGTTCTAGGTTGCTTCTCTTCTTGATTAGTTTCCATCTGTTGCTTCTTGTCCTGCCTTCTGGTGCTTTGGAGAATAGGTTGACTCCCTCTTCTTTGGGGCAGCCCCTCAAATATTGGAAGACTGCTATCATGTCACCCATAGAAGTAACCAATTCCAGCAATCATTTTTTATATGTTTTACCTCTAGTCCCCTAATCATCATTGTTGCTCTTCTCTGCCCTTTTTCTAGAGTCTCAACCTCTTTTTTACATCATAGTGACCAAAACGGGATACAGAATTCCAAGTGTGGTCTTACCAAGGCACTGAGAGATAAAGGTGGATCCTGACCTGATTCAGAAGACCTGTTCTTAACTTTTGGAACTGGAAGTTTGTAAGGACATCCCATTCAAAGAAGGAATTCCTCCTGAAATTATCACATAGTGTCTCAAATTTAGCAGAAAAGTATTTGGTTGGGTGTATCTCCCTTCTTGGCTTTATCATGGTTGTATTTTTCTAGCACCCAAAAAGTTCCAGCCTTCCTCATCCCTTCTTGGACCTGGATAAAGATGTAGCATTTAAGGACTGTGTCACAATCTGCACCTTTAACCAATGTGGAGAAAGTCTGTTTTTGCTGATGCACCTACAGAAACATGTAGTAACATGGTCAGGTTTTGTACCATGTCTTCTGTTATTCTGTTGATTTGGAGAGAAACTGTTAGTCATATACATGTGCCAATTTTCTTCAAACCATGAATGTGATTAACTAGTTTTAAAAGATTGGTGTTAAATGTCTTTTTTTATTTTGTTTAACTCTAATTGTTCATTTTTAAAATTTGTTTTTCTTCTCCGTGTTCTCCTTTGAATGATGTATTTTGTTGACAGCTGGTCTAAGACTAAATACTGTACATTTTTAATTTTTAATTTACAATCTTGCACAGAACAGTGGATTGAATTCAATTCCAGCAGGCCTCTTCCACATCTATGACTCTAGCTATAATAATTTTTTGTTTGCTTTATTGTATCCCTGGACTTTTTCTTACTTAAACAACATACCAATTTTGTGCATCGGTTGACCAATGTTTGCAAAAAATAGGTAGGGAGAAAGCAATAATCTTTTGCTGTTGTTGTTAGTTGTGAAGTCGTGTCCAACTCATCATGACCCTATGGACAATGTTCCTCCAGGCTTTCCTGTCTTCTACCATCCCCCGAAGTCCATTTAAGCTCATTCAGACTGCTTCAGTGACTCCATCCAGCCACCTCATTCTCTGTCGTCCCCTTCTTCTTTTGCCCTCAATTGTTCCCAGCATTAGGCTCTTCTCCAGTGAGTCTTTCCTTCTCATTAGGTGGCCAAAGTATTTGAGTTTCATCTTCAGGATCTGGCCTTCTAAAGAGCAGTCAGGGATGATCTCCTCTAGGACTGACTGGTTTGATCACCTTGCAGTCCAAGGGACTCGCAGGAGTCTTCCCCAGCAACATAGTTCAAAGGCCTCAATTCTTCTTTAGGAAATATTAAATAGTCTAAATTGTCAAATAATGTTATCAACAAATACCTTCCAATATTCTTCATAGCAGTTATAAATAGAATTATGTTTTAACCTCTCTCTTCCTAAGGTTACATTGCAACTCTTTTTATCTATACTTTCCTGTGTTTAAAAGCCATAAATCACAACTTCATTTTTACACAAAAAATCCATAATGGGTTTCCAGTTATCAATACATATAGGTATTGCCCTTTCTCTATTCAAAGTAGTCAGTTTGTGTTGAAGCGTAAATCAGCTTCGATACTCCCCTGGGGTAATTGCACTTAATTAGTGACGGATGGTTGCCTGGGACAAAACATGGTTGTAAAACATGGTCCTTAGGTGCCCAGTTCTTCTGACTGATATTATCCTATTACTCTGACCAGAACAATGCTTAGTAGGAAATTTTAGTCACTGTTTCCAGAAGAATGTAAGAGTAAAGTCTATTATCTTCCCAGAAAAACATTTTGACCCCCTTGAGGTCAAAATGGGGGAGGAAGACTATGGAGGAATAAACCCACTTCTTATATGAGTGGAATCAAATAAATCAAAATGGTATATAGAGATACAAAGCCAACCTTGCTTATGCAATTAGAACAATCCCATAGATTTGCAATAAGAAATGTTTTATTTTTGAATTTAACATTCTCAAACTAAGCCCTCCATTTGATTATGGGAGACGTTTCCCTCCCTATTTTATTTATTTAGTCTCCCTCCCTTCCTTTTAGGTTTCTGAAGGAAAACAGGTGCGGGAACTGAGTTCGCAAAGTTGATGTGTTTGAAGAAAGCTTCCAATTCCTGTGTTTTAATCTTGACCCATGTATCTCCAACATACCTATACCAACGAATGAGAGGAATTCCTGTGCAGGACTTTAGAGTTTGGTTTCTACTTCCTCCATGTTGAGCAGTAGTGGGTTTCAATTTTGTTTGCTACTGGTTTGCTCGCAGGTGCAGAAGCTTCTGCACATGCACAGAGACATCTGGACAGGTGGGCGGAGCCTACCGCCACCGCCTCTACCAGTTCGCCTGATCTTCGGCAAACCAGTAGCAATCCACCACCGATGTCGAGCTTCGCTACAATTGGGGACACAGGTGAGTCCATGGCACAGCTGTGATTTTGTCTGTAGAAACCTTCATTGTATTTAAAAATTCTCACAGTAGTGAAGAAACAACTGCTACAAGACAGCACATTAGGTGACAGAACCAACCTCAGCCCAGACCACACATGTGCCTTGCTAGATCTCTGCCTGATCACTATTTTAAATACAATGAAGATTTCTACTTCTCTTGGGGTCTTTTTTTCCCCAATCCATTTAATTCTGTTACTTTGCCTGGGTCGGTGTCACTCACCTGGCTTCAAGGTATTGCTCTCTCCTCTTCTCTCCAGCACGATCTTTTTCCCAGTCTGCTGTGGCTTTGCGAAAGCCGCCATGGCTGCCTACCCCCATCTCTGGCTTAGAGGATTTCCTCTGGCCTCCGAGGAACTTGCCTGTTACTCTTGGCCCAACGAGGTGCTCCTCTTCTCCCCCCATCCCTACAGGATGGGGTTGGTCAAAGACCGATCAGAGAATGGATCGTCAGTCGGGGTTTTCGCGGGCTCGTTAGAGCCCGCCATTCCCCCGACTGTGTCACCATGGTTCCAGACCGGAAGTCCACAATGAAGATTTCTACTTCTCATTTGGAGGCCAGTGGATCATGAGGCTTACTTGGATAAGAGACTAATACGTTTTAGCCTGTTTTCTTCCTTTTTTCCTGGATCAAGTTTTCACAGAGAGTGTTAAGTCTTCCAGATATTGTTTTGTAGTGGGGTCAGTAGTTGGTTTCAAGTCCCAGCGCTACCGGTTTGCTATTGGTAGTGCATGGGCACATGTGCTCACTTCACGAGTGTGTTGTGCTTCTGCGCAAGTGCAGATAGTTTTTGATGATGTCTGGGCGGGTGGGCGGAGCCTCCCATCACCACCACTACTAGTTCGTCCAAAACGGGGCAAACTGGTAGAAACCCACAACTGGGTGGGGTCAATCCTTTAGGGACATGTCCAGAAAGGGTGTTGGGAGAGTGATGAGTCAACATTGAAGTCATGGAATTCTGAGGTTCCGCAAGGGTTATGATGTCACCAAACAACTTCATAACAACATAAATATTTTTATGTATTTATTTGTCAGGTACATATTAGTTAATAAGTATAAAACATGGATTGGATACATAAAATAGGTACAAATAGAGAAAACATTAGGACAGGGATGGTAGGCATTCTGGTGCTCTTATGCATGCCCCTAACAGACCTCTTAGGAATTGGGGTGAGGTCAACAGTAGACAGTCTTAGGTTAAAATTTTTATTATTTATTTATTTATTATTCAAATTTCTATACCGCCCTTCTCCTTTCAGACTCAGAGCGGTGAACAGCCAAAATAAAAACATCTATACATAACATTACAGTTAAAAATAGAGTTAAAATAATTTATAAATTTGGCCTGTAATTTAAAACTTGTCAATTTAAAATCAATATCAAAATTTTAAAACTAACCCTAAAATCAAGACAGACCGGCTAACTGAAAAAAGTAAGTTTTTAGGGCCCGACGAAAAGTCCAGAGGTCGGAGATCACTTGTATCTCTGGGGGTAGATTGTTCCATAGGGTAGGTGCCACCACAGAGAAGGCTCTCCTCCTGGGGGTCGCCAGCCGGCATTGTCTGGCCGACGGCACCCTGAGGAGGCCCTCTCTGTGGGAGTGAACCGGCCGGTGGGAGGCTATTGGTGGCAGAAGGCGGTCCCATAAGTACCCCGGCCCTAAGCCATGGAGCGCTTTAAAGGTGATCACCAACACCTTGAAGTGCACCCAGAAGTCCACTGGAAGCCAATGCAGCTCGCGCAGGAGAGGAGTCACATGGGAGCACTCCGTCGCTCCCATAATCCCCCGCGCGGCCGCATTCTGCACCAGTTGGAGCCTCCGGGTGTACCCCAAGGGGAGCCCCATGTAGAGAGCATTACAATAGTCCAGACGAGAGGTGACGAGTGCTTGAGTGACCATGCGTAGGGAGTCCTGGTCCAGAAAGGGGCGCAACTGGCGTATCAGGCGAACCTGACAAAAAGCCCCCCTGGCCACAGCTGTCATATGCCCTTCTAAAGACAGCTGTGCATCCAGGAGGACACCCAAGTTGCGGGCCCTCTCTGTGGGGGCCAATGATTTGCCCCCAATAACCAGCGATGGCGTCAGCTGGCTATACCAGGACGCCGGCAGCCACAGCCACTCGGTCTTGGAAGGGTTGAGTCGAAGCCTGTTTCTCCCCATCCAGACCCGCACGGCCTCCAGGCACTGGGACATCATTTCCAAGGCATCATCGGGGTGGTCTGTCATGGAAATGTACAGCTGAGTATCATCAGCGTACTGATGGAACTCCACCCCAAAACCACGGATGATCTCACCCAGCAACTTCACATAAATGTTGAACAGGAGGGGCGAGAGGACCGACCCTTGTGGCACCCCACAAACAAGGCGCCTTGGGGTCGACTGCTGCCCCCCTGTCAACACGGATTGCGACCGGTCGGAGAGATAGGAGAACCACCGCAAAACGGTGCCCCCCACTCCCAGTCCCTCCAGCCGGCACAACATGATACCATGGTCAATGGTATCAAAAGCCGCTGAGAGGTCTAATAGGACCAGGATAGAGGAATAACCCCTATCCCGGGCCCTCCAGAGATCATCCACCAATGCGACCAATGCCGTTTCCATGCTGTACCCAGGTCTGAAGCCGGACTGGAGCGGATCCAAATAGACAGCTTCATCCAGGTACTGGGGAAGCTGTCGCGCCACCACACTCTCAACAACCTTCGCAATAAAGCGAAGGTTGGAGACTGGACGATAGTTAGCCAAAACAGCCAGATCCAGGGATGGCTTCTTGAGGAGAGGCCTCACCACCGCCTCTTTCAAGGCGGCCGGCAGGACACCCTCACTCAAAGAAGCGTTGATAATCCCCTGGAGCCAGCCTCGTGTAACCTTCTGGGAAGCCAGCACCAACCAGGAGGGACACGGGTCCAATAAACATGTGGTCGCGTTCAGCCGTCCCAAGATCCTGTCCACGTCCTCGGGAGCCACGGGGTCGAACTCCTCCCAGATAACACTCTCAAGGCCTGCCTCAGTCATCTTGTCTGAACTAACCCAGTCGGCGGCCAAGTCTTCCCGAATCTGAGTTATTTTATCATCCAGATACTGTACAAAATCCTCAGCTCGGCCCTGCAAGGGGTCCTCCCGTGCTCCCAGATGGAGAAGGGAGCGGGTCACCCTAAACAGGGCGGCTGGGCAGTTATCTGATGAATAGCTAGATTTCGCCACGTTTATCGCCACTAGCTAGGTCTTAATATGAGACCTTACCAGTGTCAAGTCAGATTCGGAACAACTGGCCCTCCAACCGCTCTCTAGGCGTCTTTTCCGGCACTTCATCTCCCTCAGCTCCTCGGAGAACCAAGGAGCTAAGTGAGTTCGGTGCCGGGTCAGAGGCCGCAAAGGCACGACCCGGTCCAAAGCCCCGGCAGCCGCCCTATCCCAGGCGGCCACCAGGTCATCAGCCGAGTCATGAGCTAGAGTCTCAGGAAATGGCCCAAGCTCCATCTGGAACCTATCAGAGTCCATCAGGCGCCTGGGGCAGAACCACCTGGTCGGCTTGGGGGTTTGGGGAAGAAACCACAGAGTCAGGTAGTGCATTCCAGGCACTGTCCACTCTGTTGCTAAAGTCGTATTTTCTGCAATCGAGTTTGGAGCGGTTCACTTTAAGTTTGTATCTATTGTGTGCTCGTGTATTGTTGTGGTTGAAGCTGAAGTAGTCATTGACAGATAGGACATTGTAGCAGATAATTTTATGAGCTACGCTTAAGTCATACCGAAGGTGGCGTAATTCTAAGTTGTCTAAGCCCAGAATTTCAAGTCTGGTGGCATAAGGTATTTTGTTGCGAGCAGAGGAGTGGTGTTCTCTTCTTGTAAAATATTTCTGGACATGTTCAATTGTATTAATGTGTGATATGCAGTGTGGGTTCCAGACAGATGAACTGTATTCGAGAATTGGTCTAGCAAATGTTTTGTATGCTCTGGTTAGTAGTGTAATATTACCGGAGAAGAAGCTACACAAGATTAAGTTGACAACTCTTAATGCCTTTTTGGCAATGCTGTTACTGTGGGCTTTGGCACTTAGATCAGTGGTGGGTTCCTCCCGGTTCAGTCCGGTTCGGCCAAGCCGGTAGCGGTGACGATATGACGTCACCGAACCGGTTCTCTCCCCCCGCCCTCCCACCCCCCCCACCCACCCACGTTATTCTTACCTTTTTGGTCCCACCCCCAATCTATTGCTGCCTCCTGAGTCCCAGCTGATGACTAGAGGGAAAAAACCTGTTTAAACTCTTGCCGCGGGGCTTCAAAGGGCCATCCTACAGCTGATCAGTGTTAAAAGCAAACAAATGAGTCAGGTCGTAAGTGTGAGGACTGGTCGTAAGTGCGAGGACCTTCCAGAAATGACTCTGACCAGCTAGCCACACCCACCTAGTCACATGACCTTCAAGCCACACCCACAAAATAAGCCACGCCCACAGAACCAGTAGTAAAAAAATTTAGAACCCACCCCTGATTTAGGTCATTAGATATGAGTACTCCAAGGTCCTTGACAGAGTGAGATAACTGGGGAAGGTCATCCAGAGTGTTGCCACTAGGGTCATCTGCACGTTCTTCACATCCAGCTCTACTATCCCCATCTACTTACAAGAATAGGTCATAGAGAGGAACAAGAGCTTGTTCATACAAACTTAGATTTCCATATTCATCCCACCTAAGGAAAAGGACTCCCCTCTTTTGTTCTGCAGCTGTTTTTTGTTAACAAAACTCATTTCTTATCCTGTCCTTCATTAGCTGCATGAAAATTTAATTATTAATTCAGGTATTTTAGTGTTTGAGGATTATGTTGGAATTTAATTTCATTAGATTTATACACTTCTTAAGTTTATTTCCTTTGGTTTTAAATAATTTTAATTGTCAAATGGATGCAAAGGAAGCATAAAGGTAAAGGTTCCCCTCGCACGTATGTGCTAGTTGTTCCTGACTCTAGGGGGCGGTGCTCATCTCTGTTTCAAAGCCGAAGAGCCAGCGCTGTCCGAAGACGTTGCCGTGGTCATGTGGCCAGCAGGACTAAAGGCCAAAGGCGCACAGAACGCTGTTACCTTCCCACCAAAGTGGTCCCTATTTTTCTACTTGCATTTTTTATGTGCTTTTGAACTGCTAGGTTGGCAGAAGCTGGGACAAGTAACAGGAGCTCACCCCGTTAAGCACCACTAGGGATTCGAACTGCTGAACTGCCAACCTTCTGATCAACAAGCTCAGCATCTGAGCCATTGAGCCACCATGTCCCTGGATACATACCGTGTCCCTGGAAGCATACAAGCACATTAATAACTGCAATGAAAAAGTAAATGCCATGAACCTAAACAACTTTAACATTACTTTCCAACTTTTATTTAGTATTACTTATCATAAAATAAATAAATAAAATTGTTCAGATACAATTGTGCATGCTTCTGTTTGTGTGTCATTATGTACGGAAGTTATCAGGTAAAAAGAAATTATTGAATTGTAAATAAATGATGAAGAAAAGATTAAACAAAAATAAACATCATTCTTGGAAATGAGAAGCCAAAACCAAAAGTATTTGTAAAACAGAATAATACATTTTGAGGTCTATTTTTATATAAAAAAATCTTTTTTTTTTTTTTTTTGCTTTAATTTATATGCCGCCCTTCTCCGGAGACTCAGGGCGGCTTACAATGCGTTAAGCAATAGCCTTCATACTTTTGTATATTTATATAAAGTCAGCTTATTGCCCCCACAATCTGGGTCCTCATTTTACCTACCTTTTAAAGGATGGAAGGCTGAGTCAACCTTGAGCCTGGTGGGATTTGAACTTGCAGTAATTGCAAGCAGTAGATGTTAATAACAGTGCATTAGTCCACTGTGCTACCAAGGCTCTTTTGTGTTGAGATCTGGCCTCAGGATAATAATATAGCACTTCGGGATGAAGATGCAGCCCAGCAGTCCTGCACTGGAAGCTAAAATGGAGAAGACCTGAACAGCCACCATGTACTTCCCTTTGGTGCTCAGGTAGGCAAGCACAAAGGAGATCCAGATGCTACAGAAGACCAGTATGCTGAAGGTGATCAACTTGGCTTCGTTGAAGGCCCCAGGCAGATTCCTGGTCAGGAAAGCCACCGTGAAGCAAATGGCAGCCAGGAAGCCCATGTAGCCAAGGGCTCCATAGAACATAGTAACAGACCCTTCACTGCATTGCAGGATGATCTGTCCAGGCTGAGAGTGGAAGTCAGCATCGGGGAAAGGGGGAGAGACTCCTAACCATATGGAGCAAATTAGAGCTTGAATCCCAGAACAAGAAAGGATGATGGAGTTGGCCAGAGTCTTCCCCTGCCACCTCCTCATAGTGTTGCCTGGCTTTGTGGCCAAGAAGGCCAACACCACTTTGATTGTCTTATAGAGATATGTCACTTTTGTAATGGATCCCATCAAATAAGAAAGCATCTCAGGTGCCTTTGAGGCAGCCAAATGATACATTAAAATGTTCATATGTTGGAGATATAGTCATTATTGTGACGACAAAATCCAAGTCAGGAGAAATCCATAGGATAGTCATTACTTAATATTTGTTGGAAAGTCAGAATCGCAGCCTCCAACCAAAGATTGGACATCAGCCATTCTTGTAAGTCAGATACCAATCAAGTTTTGAGAATTGGGAAAAAAATAAATCTTGCTCATTGTTTTCAACAGATAAGTACAACTAAATATGTCCTTGTGGAAAAGCTTAGGAAATCACTCAAGAAATAGGCAGCTTTTGTATTTAATAAAGCAGAAAACATCTTTTTTTTTTTAAATGATTTATATGCCGCCCTTCTCCAGAGACTCAGGGCGGCTTACAATGCGTTAAGCAATAGCCTTCATACCTTTGTATATTTATACAAAGTCAGCTTATTGCCCCCACAATCTGGGTCCTCAATTTACCTACCTTAGAAAGGATGGAAGGCTGAGTCAACCTTGAGCCTTGGCGAGATTCGATCTTACTTTAATTGCAGACAGCTGGTGTTAAATTACAGTGCTTCCGTCTGTTGAGCTATCCAGGCTCCATCTTTAAACAAATCATTAAGATAAATACTTTCATTCCTCAATCATGCTTAGCTTAAGTTTTTTCTCTCTACTTGAACTGAAAATGGAAATTCATGTCTCAAAATCAGTTGAACTGGGGAATCCATAATCATTTCTTAGCTTCAGAGAGGCAATGACTTCTCTGCCGCAAGTAATAGAACATAGAATAATAGAGCGGGAAGGGACCTTGGAGGTCTTGTAGTCCAACCATTTGCTCAAGCAGGAGACCCAATACGATTTGGACAAATAGCTGTCCAGCCTCTTCTTGAAAATCTCCATTGATGCATTACCTTACTAACAATGTTTCCAGCCTACACCAATGTCAGTAGACTCTAGTTGGGAACAACAAGACAAACCAAGAAATGTCAAACATAATATAACCTATATTCATTTTATTAATTTTATTTTCCTTGTTTAATTTCATTCAGTTTTACTGAAATTGCCCGATGTAATCATGCATTCTTGTATTTTCGAGTGACAGTGTCCTGAAGCTGTAAGGTGAAAAGAGATTATTGAATTGTAAACAAAGTACAAGGAAAAGTAAGCATAATTTCTGGGAATAAAAAAACCCCAAACCCAAAACATTTATAATACAAACTAATAGATTTTGAGGCCTACGTTTGTAAGATATCATTTGGAAGAAGTTCAGCCTCTATTTTGTTTTTATCACCATACCCCAAATCTAACCCAGAGTAGTAGGGGAAAAGATGCAAGTTGAATTTTTTAAATGTACAACACAATACAAAATACAATACAAAATAAAATTGTTGTGAAGGTTCCGACAGATGTCGGAATTTGTCATGAAGAATCTTAAATTATCATCTTCAAATACAAAAAGTAGCATCCCCAGCATTTTTATTTTACTTTTAATATAAGCTGCTCCTTTGTGTTGAGATCTGGCCTCAGGGTAATAATGTAGCACTTGGGGATGAAGATGCAGCCCAGCAGCCCTGCACCAGATGCCAAGATGGAGAAGACCTGCACAGCTACCATGTATTTCCCTTTAGTACTCAAATAGGTGGGTACAAAAGAGACCCAGACACTGCAGAAGACCAGCATGCTGAAAGTGATCAGCTTGGCTTCGTTGAAGGTCCCAGGGAGATTCCTGGCAAGGAAAGCCACAATAAAGCAGATGCCAGCCAGGAAGCCCATGTAGCCCAGGGCTACATAAAACATGGTAACAGAGCCTTCATTGCATTGCAGAATGATTTCTCCAGGCAGGGAGTGCGGGTCAGAGTCAGGGAAGGGGGGAGAGACTCCTAGCCAGGTGGAGCCAATGAGTGCTTGAATCCCAGCACAACAAAGTATAAGGGAGTTGGCCAGAGTCTTCCCCAGCCACCTCTTCATGGTGTTGCCTGGCTTTGTGGCCAGGAAGGCCAACACTACTGTGATTGTCTTCGCTAAGACTGAGGAGACAGCAGTTGAGAAGACGATGCTGAAAACAGTTTGACGGAGAAGACACGTGACTTTCCTTGGCTGGCCAATGAAGAGGAAGGAGGTCAGGAAAGAGAACAATAAGGAGATCAGGAGGATGTAAGAGAGGTCCCTGTTGTTGGCCTTGACTATTGGAGTTTCCAAGTATCTAATGAAGATTGCTAAGACAAGCAGTGTGGCTAACGACAAGAAGAGGGCAAAGGAAGTCAGGATCATCCCCAGAAGTTCTCTGTACGATAAAAAGGTTATGATCTTGGGGATGCACTGATCTCGTTTCTCATTTGGATACTGATCCTCTGGACATTTGATGCACACTTTTGCATCTGCAAAGAAGAGAGATGAGATAAATGTGATTTATCCACTTCCTGAAATGTTGGCCTTTTCCCCTTCTGTCTCCCTTGTCCACCATTATCTTCTCTTCCGTAAATGCATTGTATAAAATTGATCAATTCCATAGATTTTGTTTTTTATATTTTCTGAGCAATCAATTTCATTCAGCGCTACCTTTTCTTGAGAACTTTACCAACTTTAAAATATTCTTTTTCATGTGGCTGTGTTTTTAGCACTTTTCCCTAAATATGCCCTCTTGAATTTGTTAAGAAACCTTGCTGAAAGAATAGAATAGAATAGAATAGAATAGAATAGAATAGAATAGAATAGAATAGAATAGAATAGAATAGAATAGAATAGAATGCAATGCAATGCAATAGAATAATAGAGTTGGAAGGGACCTTGGAGGTCTTCTAGTCCAACCCCCTGCCTAGGCAGGAAACCCTACACCACTTCAGACAAATGGTTATCCAGCATCTTCTTAAAAACTTCCAGTGTTGGAGCATTTAGAACTTCTGGAGGCAAGTTGTTCCACTGATTAATTGTTCTAACTGTCAGGAAATTTTTCCTTAGTTCTAAGTTGCTTCTCTCCTTGATTATTTTCCACCCGTTGCTTCTTGTCCGGCCCTCAGGTGCTTTGGAGAATAGCTTGACTCCCTTTTCTTTGTGGCAACCCCTGAGATATTGGAACACTGCTATCATGTTTCCCCTAGTCCTTCTTTTCATTAAACTAGCATTTCATTAAACTAGCAAATATCAGAATTGAATGTGCAAAGTTATATCCTTTTCTCATATAAAGGTGCCAGTGGTGGGTTTCGCTTACCTTTGCTACTGGTTCGCTTGTGCGTGTGCCACTTCTGCACATGTGCAGAAGCTTCTGCTTTTGTGCAGATTGTATTTTATGACGTCCGGGTGGGCAGAGCCTCCCGCTGTTGCTGCTACCGGTTCAAGAACCGGTAGCAACCCACCACTGAAAGATCCTCAATTAACTTTATGAAACTAATTCTGGATTTTAAGACAAGGAGGCAAAAAAAATATGAAAGACCCCCAACAGAGAAATCAGACTTTCCCACTGAATACTTTGAGAGACTACAGTGACCACTCCCACTGGGGAAACCTCCCTTTCAGAGCCACTTAACTTCCTGAGTGGATATGGTTCCTTCCGCACAAGAAACACAGTCGTAGCAGCAAAGGAGTTCCCCTTCCCGAGGTACCTTGACAAATCCTGGACGGCAACTCTCCACACACTTGGATTCAGGGAGAGACTAAGGGAAAACAGGAGGAACATTGAGGACAATGTGTAGGAAATGTGTTGGGTGTATCCTTGTTAATTCTGATAGCCACCTGGTGGCTTTATCTTTGATGGACAGAGATGGGTTATAGCACCATCTGATGATGGTTCTCAAGACAAAGGATTCTGAAACACTTGTAACTCCAGAGCAAGAACACTTGGAAGTGGCTCAGGAAGACACCTCCCTAATTCACTGGAGTATCAGAAGGGGAGGGAGATAGTAGAATCAGTCCTGAAAGATAATGTCATTAGAGTCAGTTTTGTCTGACTTTGTCTGACTTTGGCCTGTGAAATGTTAAAGAATTGGGGAAGAAAAATATGCTTCACCTGGTTGAGCCATTTTGGGGACACCATTGCATCCTGGTCAACAGTAAACATGGTTTCTCCAGATCCTTGTTTTGCTAGGCTCCCAAATTTTGACCGGACAACTGACTTGTTGGGAAACTGGGCTGAACTCATGATATCAAGATCAGCAGCCAGATCTCCACTCTGATCCAGATATAATCTATTCTGTGAGTTATTGTGAACCTTGAACAGGTTTTGCAGGAAATGATGAAGCTGAAATAACAAAGACGAGGGAAGAACACAGAAAACAGGACATGAATTCCAATAGTATAATTCTTAATAATTACAAAGTTCTGGATAGGTTCTTACAATAATGCTTAATATTAGCAGGGATTTCTGTATGGGTGCAATTAACCCAATCAACACTTTCTTTGGGTTACTTAAAACTGTTATCTGAGATCCTAAATTGACTAAAACAGTCCTGGCAAATGATGGAGGTCATCACTTGTGGGATAATTAATCCTTCCAGGAAATGCCTCACTGAATGTCTTGAACACTTTCTCCTTATGAAGGTAGTGGAAGGAACCAATAAAGAGGAATAATGTGCAATCCGGTTTTATAAAAATCCATAGGGAAATTGATAAATTAGAGTCACAGGAATATTGGAGGAAAAATAGCTTGTTACTTTGGAGTTCTTGATTTTAGGTACTAACGGAGAACATAGCAAACACTTGCCTTGGGAATTCAAACAACAAATACTAATAAACTCCATGGCAGAGGTGGGTTTCAGCAGGTTCTGACCAGTTCTGGAGAACCGGTAGTGGAAATTTTGAGTAGTTCAGAGAACCGGTAAATACCACCTCTGTCTGGCCCCGCCCCCATATATTCTCTGCCTCCCAAGTCCCAGCTGATTGGGAGGAAATGGGGATTTTGCAGTAACCTTCTCCTGGAGTGGGATGGGAATGGAGATTTTACAGTATCCTTCCCCTGCCATGCCCACCAAGCCATACCACGCCCACCAAGCCACTCCCACAGAACTGGTATAAAATTTTTTGAATCTCACCATTGCTCCATGGCATTGGGAAGAGATGCATATAAGGAATTTCCTTTATTATTATTTTTTTTTAAATAAAGGAAAAGTCTGTGGCAATAAAGTGAAGGACCTCAGAAAGTTTATCAATTTGTTGAATTTTTTCTAAATCTAAATGAATTCAAATTCATATAATACCTGGATATCAGGATAAAGCAATCAAACTTAAGAGCAAATTTCAATAAAGCAAAATTAATGGAAAAAAGAGCTCAGGATGTAACATTAAAAAATAGGATATTACAAGAAAAATCACAAGAAACTCCAATAACGCAAAGAGGAGAGGAGGAGAGGAGAAGCTAACTCTCTATATTAAAATGAAGAGCTGAAAAATAAAAGTAGAGGAAAATTAATAGCAGACGGAAAGAGAGATAGCCGGAAAGTGGGAAATGCATGCAGTTAGTCCAGGACTACAGTCAGGAAAACTGAAGCTCTGGACAAAATAATGAACTTCCAGTTAAAAAAAGAGAAAAGTGTGGCATTACAGGGTTGTACAAAAGGAAATACCTGCCATGGCTGTAAATGCTGAGCAGCCAACCTATTTTTTTCATCCTTCACTTTCCTCTTGGATCTGGATGAATAGGCAGCATTTAAGGCCCTGGCTACACTCCAGATGGAGCGATGGATGAGGAAGCTGTCCAGAGACAGGATTCCTTCAATCTCCTCTTGGGACAGACTTTCTACATCCTTAATCTCTGGGCATCTTGTCCAGCCTTTCACGGACAAGCCATGCTTGGAATAAGAACAAACAAACGCTTTGTCCATAAAGTCTATGGCAGAATAATAAATAGACCTAACATCCTTATATTTGGTATTTCTGCCATTCTGGTTTAAGAAGGAAATATAGCCATAGATGAATGGAATAATCTGTGAATTATACTGTAAATCGAAAGTAATATCCCACATAGCTGAAGTGAGCCAGACCTTCCCAATTGTGGCTTTCGTGCAGAATTCAATTATTTTCTGCATAATCATTATTCCCATTATGAAGGTATCAATCGCTGCGAAATAAACAAAGACATTGACTTGTGTCCATTTGCACAATTTAAAAGGTTCAAGGCGTACTTCATTGACAGCTACAGGGATGTTTTGGGATAAAACAACACAGATGCCATTCCTGACCAGCAGAGGAGTCAAACTTCTCATGAACCTCTCTCCACCATCAGAGTCTGGTGCAATCAGATTGATCATCGTCCACCTGAAATGCTGGAGCAGTTTGATAATTGTGGGGTACTGAGCTCCTTCTTTGGGGACCACTCGGTAGAAAAAAGGGAAGAGAAATTTATCACTCTGAGCCTGTGACAGAAAAGTATAACTGATCTGGAAAAAAAATAAGTGTGGGTTATATGCTGAGTCAAATCCAAGCCAAAATAATAGCAGATGAAATCTGTGGTAAAAAATGGTGTTTCTTATACAATGGTGGAAGGCACCTCAATATTTCTTGGTAGGTTATTTTCTGGAGGCAGTTTGTATACTTAGTCTATTCATAGGTTGCACCTCCTCCCAAACAACCTTGAATTTGAAGTGTTTCTTCCTGTGTCTTATGGACATGAGCACAAATAGGAGGAACATAGCTAGAAGAGTGTTTTCAATCTGGCTGCTTTGACCCTTTGTTCTCTGGCTGAATCCAGAGCCACTTCGATTGCAATAAGCTTCATATTTCCGTGATCAAAAGCTTTCCTTGAGATTCATGGAGGATTCAGAGTAGATTTAGATTGCAAAAACATGCAGACTCTGAGAGGCACATACAAACCTGTGGAATTTTATAAATTCCCAGCATATTTGGTATCTGGATGGAGATATCAGCACTGGACCCATCCAAAATGACCAAGGGTCTATTATGACTTCCACATCTGTAGTTTGGAATATTTGCCTCTCCAGTAGATAGCAAATCGAGCAAGGCATCTGAAGTCATCATTGGGTTGAAATGGTTGTCATGGAGGTTGTAGCCCAGGGAGATGTTGGGTAAGACCTGGAGATCCTGGTTGATCTCCCTGAAGGTAAATAGAAAGGAGGCAATTTTCCAGCGAAACAGAGCTGCTTTCCTGCAAATATATACATTTTACACCATCATTAATGATTAAGCATTGAAGATTTTTCTGCAGTGGCCCCTACTCTATGGAATATCCTCTCCTCAGAGATCAGAATGGCCCCGACCCTGTTAGTCTTTCATACGGACCTGAAGACCTGACTATGTCTTCAGGCTTGGGGGTCTGAATGTATTAAGGGCCACACTTCCTGACTGGTCAAGTATTTTGCTCCTATGTATCTTTAATCTGGATGCTTCTGTTGTTTTTGTTGTTTAAAGATTTTTTTTGGGGGGAGGGGTATTTTAATTGTAACATATGAATGAATGAATGAATGAATGAATGAATGAATGAATGAATGAGATCTCATGTTTATATCCCTTTAATTACATAGGGTTTTTCTGTTTGTCTACATCTTCCATATCTCACCAACCAACATGTCAAACTTCATGTCTGCATATACAGTAGTAAACCATCAGCCCTACGGTTTAACATCATCACAATCATCATTTACCCAAAAATTTTCTGAAAGAGCTTTCTGAGTAAGAACTATGGAGTTACAAAGAATAGCGAAAATAACAATGAAATAAAATGCATTTTAGGTAGCAAAGAAAGTGCATTATAAAGCAGGAAGAAACCATTGTAATAGAGTTCTTTCACATCAGAAAAGGTGAAATGTATCAATGTTGGGACGTTCAGTCCCAATGATGTTCTCTGATGGAGTAAGAAGTCTAGCGAGGGGCATCCAGGGATGAAAGGTCTGGAGGATGTGATGCCAGGAGCGTTGAAGACAATGATTCCACTTTGGGTAAGGGAGATCCAGCAGGTCCTCAGGATTCCTTGCCTGATTCTAGAATCCTGAAGTTCACCCACCCATCCAGTCCCAAGCAGAGACAGGCTTTTAAGGCTCTCAAGAACTGAGGGATAGCTCTGTGCAGAGTTGCCAAAAGGCAGCCCAGCAGAAGAGCTGACTCTAGTGTGTAACACACCTCCATTGTGCATTGGGGTAGAGTCCCAGCTGGTTCATTTTTGGGCTCCTCTCTGGGCAGAAACACTGAGAACAACTTCTCAAGATTCAGCATTGCTGCGTTTGGCTTGCTGTTCCAAACCTGGATTCCATCTAGGCAACTGCTGTCTCCACCCCATTCCTCCTTGCATATTTTGCCTGTTCACTGGAGGTCTTGGGTTTTGACTCAAGTCCAGCCTGTTGACTACAGTTTCAGTCACTGCCTTGAGATGCTGTTAAAAGCATCTCTCTCTCTCTCTCTCTCTCTCTCTCTCTCTCCCCCTCCTTCCCTCCCTCCCAAAAAGCTTTCTTATCACTAAACTGTTGGAAGCTTGCTTTCTTCTGTGCAAGTCTTGGCACAGAAAATCATAGATGTCCTTTCAGGTCCTTTCTCTTCCAGAAAAGATGGTGCATGACATCTAATGGTTCAATGTCTTATTTACAGTGCAGGGTGAAAAGAAAGAGTTTTTTTGACAGGTGCTAATCTAGACTTGATGGGCTGCTACCAGGGAGCTAATCTATCTGACAGATGCTAATCTAGCTGAGGTGCTACCAGGGAGGGAGGTCACCACTTTCTGAGCTGTGAAATAGCTTCTGTGCTTCCAAAGCTTTTCCTAATGGTTGCCTTCTCCTTCTCCCTTTGAAATGTCCACCCCTTCCTCTTGGTTCTGCAAGGCTGTCTGTCAGACACTGGGAAGCAACTATCCCAAGTCTCCATCACCTTCTCGGTTCCAGAAGAAAGGGAGGTCACTTTCAAATCTCCCCCACAGAATTTAATGCCCACATTGACAATACTTCCTGTTTAATGATCAATT
Organism: Pituophis catenifer annectens; assembly: GCF_029215685.1. Classification (NCBI taxonomy): domain Eukaryota; kingdom Metazoa; phylum Chordata; class Lepidosauria; order Squamata; family Colubridae; genus Pituophis; species Pituophis catenifer. The sequence continues at coordinate 8,998,040 of NW_027256882.1, read as the reverse complement.
ATGGGTTTGTGTGTATGGGCAAGGAGGGAAGACCTGCTCTGCTATCTCAGTTAAGGTTTCTCTGTTCAGATAAGGTAAAAGAAAGAGGGTGTCTGGTTCTCCACTAAAGGGAGAGAGAATTCCGTCGCCCTTGAAAAGAGACCTCAAAAGACAGGAGGAGGGCTGATGCCTTTGCAGTGATGCATCCCAAACTTTTATCCTCCAAGAGCAACCAACTGGGGAAGCCTATTCTAACCTGAAAATGTACACAAAAGACGTCGCTTCCAATGCTATTATTCTCTGATTCTGGGATTTGAAGACAGCAATGGATGAAGGATGACAATGAAACAATGCAGTGACACCTGGGGTTGTCTGGAAGCCTGGAAATGAGCAAAGACCAGCAGAAAAACAAGCCTCATTGTAACTGAGATGACCTACCCGGAAACTTTTATGGAAGGGGTCCTGCTGAAATCGTAAGGTTGCAATACTGCATTCGTTACCCCGATGACCCCGCCCAGAAGAAGGTCTCCCTGCTTGTAATAATTCAGTGGATCGACCTCATTCCTCTTCAGATTCAGAGGGCATTTCCAAGTGAGCTTCCCGTTGGCTGTGTGAGGAAGCAGCATGAGAAGGAGAAGCAGAAGGACCATTTGTCTGCCTGAATCAATCCTCTGCCTTGCAGCTTTTTTTTTTTCTCAAAGGAAGCAGAAACCAACACCTTGTTGTAAAAGGATTGGAGATTTTCCCTATTTTCCTAAGTCAAATGGGGTCCTGTGGATGCACCAAAGGGGAGGGGGGGTCAATTCACTGGCACAGAACATGCTTGCTCTCCAACACTCATCGTGGTTCTTTAGGCATGTAGCATTTCTCCTCTAGTATTCAGCTCTTGTCCTTTAGGCTGATGTTTACATCCATAACTCTCTTTGGGGGCCGTTCCTTGGAGTCTGGCACAAGGGAATGAGCAAACAACTATGATTTTGATAATGGGAAGGAGAAGAAGCATCACTCTAAACTCTGCCCAATGCTATGGTGCCTAAAGGTAAAGATTCCCCTTGCGCAAATGTGCTAGTCGTTCCCGACTCTAGGGGGCGCTACTCATCTCTGTTTCAAAGCCAAAGAGCCAGCACTGTCTGAAGATGTCTCTGTGGTCGTTTGGCCGGCATGACTAAACGCCAAAGGCACACAGAACGCTCTTACCTTCCCACCAAAGGTGGTCTGTATTTTTCTACTTGCATTTTTTTTTAATGTGCTTTCGAAGGTTGGCAGAAGCTGAGACAAGTAACAGGAGCTCACCCCGTTGGCAGAAGCTGGGTTGGCAGAAGCTGAGACAAGTTACAGGAGCTCACCCCATTACGCAGCACTAGGGATTCGAACCACTGAACTGCCGACCTTTCAATCGACAAGCTCAGTGTCTTAGCCACTGAGCCACCGCGTCCCATTTTATGGTGCTTAGGAAGAAATTAAAACATTCTAATGAGTAAGATAAAAGAGCTTAGCCAGCTTCTTAGAATCATAGTATGGATGAGTTGGAAGGGATCTGTAGATCATCTAGCTTGACCACCTGCCCTCTTCCTCAGTCCCACCATCTGGCATTGCTTCATTGTTGTGTCCCAGAGCATATGCTGAGTCTGTCAAACCATATGGGACAGGCAAAGACTGCAGGAGACAGGCATTCCTTCAAAGGAGCCTTGGTGGAGCAGCGGACTAAAGCGCTGTTAAATAGCACTTAGCTGCCAGCTGCCTGCAATTACTGCGAGTTCAAATCTCACCAGGCTCAAGGTTGACTCAGCCTTCCATCCTTTCAAGATAGGTAAAATGAGGACCCGGATTGTGGGGGCAATAAGCTGACTTTGTATAAAAAACAACACCGCTTAGAGGGGGCCGAAAGCCCTACTAAGCAGGTATATACAAAAGTATGAAGGCTATTGCTTAATGCATTGTAAGCCACCTTGAGTCTCTGGAGAAGGGCGACATATAAATTGAACCAATAAATAAACAATAAATAAATAAATGACCAGACTACATGCCAGAGAGGATTTTGTACATGAAACTGAGCACCTTAAATCACAACCAGAAGCCAGATGGCACCCAGTGCAACTCATAAAGCACATCCAGGCAATGCCCATAACCGCCAGTGCCACTGAATTTTGGTCTGTAGGTTCTGAGGGATCTTCAAGGGCAGCTCCATGTAGAACCCATTGCATTAGCCTTCCAATTGTATGGTTAATTTTATCCCCAGAAGAAAATCTTGTAAGCTTAGTTTGCCTGAAGTCATTCAATGAGTCTCCACACCAAAGAGTGGATTAAACCTGAGTCTCTGCAGTCCTAATATACCGTATTTTTCAGACTATAAGACGTACCTCCCCCTCCAAAAGTGGGTGAAAATTTAGGTGCATCTTATAAACTGAATATGAGCGTTTTTGGCCTCCCAAGCCCTCTCTGTGTTATGTTTTTGCCCTCCCTGGCCCCCAGAACATTCTGCAATGCTCTGCACAACCTGTTTTTCCCAAAAATGACCTGTTCTGGGGCTCCCAAGCCCTCCGCGCATCACATTTTTGCCCAAAAGCACTCTGCAGGCCAAAAACGGGTGTGTTTTTGGTGAAAATGGGCCCATTTTTGGCTAACACGGGCTGTGCGGACCACTGCAGAGTGCTTCTGGGGGCCTGGGAGGGTGGAAACGTGACACACGGATGCCAAAAAGTATTTTTTCTTCTTTTCGTCCTATAAATTTAGGTGTGTCTTATAGTCTGGTGCATTTTATAATCCAAAAAATACGGTAATACAAATATACATACATACATACATACATACATACATACACACACACACACACACACACACACACACACACACACACACACAATATAATGATAGATAGATAGATAGATAGATAGATAGATAGATAGATAGATAATATAATTATATAATTTTATGTATGTATGTAAATAAGTAAGTAATAGAATGTTTCAGCATTGACACTGCTTGGGTGATTTTCCCAGCCAGTTGGGCTAATTTTGGAGATACATTCTGGAAAATTTCAGACATATCTCTACTGTGGTTTGTGGGCTATTTCGAGCTACTTTCAAGAGCATAGAGAGTTTCTGGGAAATATATAAAACTGCCATGAATGATAATTGCAAAATGCATCACAGTGACACCCATGACATGGCATGATGAGTCAGGTCGACTTGTCTCCTCCCATCTCACTGCACCACCAGAATCTCATTCCCTAAATCCCAGCTTCTCCTTTCTCAGACCACTTTCCACCTCATCTCCCAAGGACCCCTTTTCAAAACTGGAGGGGGGCTCATGGCTTGCAACCTCCAACCTCCTTCCCCTTAATATTCAGACTCCCCAATCTCTCCTGAACATTTCACATCCCAACGTCAAAGCCTCCACACCATTTGTCTTCCTCCCACCTGTCTCCTTCCATTTCACCTTTGTGGGTGGCTTTTACAGATGGAGAGCTCTTCTTCTGTCAACCAGCAGAGGCCACACACCAACCAAAAGGCTTTTGATTTTTTTTCTTTCATAGAAACTAGGAATATGGGATAGGCTAGACAGTGCTAGGGCAGACAGTCAGCTGAGAACTGGCAAAGAGTAACAGTTTGCCAGTCCTGTCATGAAGGGTAAGACTATAAAAATGTCTGCTGCAGGAAATTCCTCACCAGAATATCAGAATAACAGGAACCTTGGAGGTCTTCTAGTCCAAATCCCTGCTCAGACAGCAAACTCTATACCATTTCAGACAAAGGGTGGTCCAGTCTCCTCTTAAAAACATCAGTGTTGGAGCATCCACAATTTCTGGAGGCAAGTAATTCCACTAATTAACTGTTCTAACTGTCAAGAAATTTCTTCTTAGTTCTAAGTTGCTTTTCTCCTTGATTAGTTTCCATCCATTGCTTCTTGTCCTGTCTTCTGGTGCTTTGGAGAATAGGTTGACTCCCTCTTCTTTGTGGCAAAACCTTAAATTTTGGAACACTGCTATCATGTCTCCCTAGTTCTTCTTTTCATCAAACTAGACATACCCAATTCCAGCAACCATTCTTTACATGTTTGGTTTCCAGTCCATTAATTATCTTTGTTGCTCTTTGCACTCTTTCCAGAAGTCAGTATAGCAACACAGCCCACCCAAGCTGGAATTGGAGGCTAAGACAAACTAAGCCACAGAGAAGATGGGGCCTGATTTGGAGCATAACTAAGAGGAAATTACTGAGAAAGAGTACACCAGAAGAAAGAGAAGGTGCACCAAAACCAATCGGAGCTGTTGAAGCTGCAGTTCCACATCATCCTCCAACCTTCTCCAGCTAGTACAACCCAGATCTTGGGGGAATGTATATCTCTATTCCAGGGGTGGGTTCTACTTACCTTTACTACCAGTTCACATCGTGCGTGTGCTCTCTCCTGCGCATGCACAGATCACCTATGATGATGTCTTGGTCAGTGGGCAGAGCCTCCCATTGGTTTTACAACTGATTTGCAAGAACCAACCTATTCTCCAAAGCTCTTGAAGGCAGGACAGGAAGCAATGGATGGAAACTAATCGAGGAGAAAAGCAACCTAGAACTAAGGAGAAGTTTCCTGACAGTTAGAACAGTTAACAGTTAACTTGCCTCCAGAAATTGTGGATGTTCCAACACTGGAAGTTTTTAAGAAGAGACTGGACCACCCTTTGTCTGAAATGGTATAGAGTTTGCTGTCTGAGCAGAGAGTTGGACTAAAAGACCTCCAAGGTTCCTGTTATTCTGATATTCTGGTGAGGAATTTCCTGCAGCAGACATTTTTTATAGCCTTACCCTTCATGACAAGACTGGCAAACTCTTACTCTTTGTCAGTTCTCAGCTGACTGTCTGCCCTAGCACTGTCTAGCCTATCCCATATTCCTAGTTTCTATGAAAGAAAAAAAAATTCAAAAGCCTTTTGGTTGGTGTGTGGCCTCTGCTGGTTGACAGAAGAAGAGCTCTCCATCTGTAAAAGCCACCCACAAAGGTGAAATGGAAGGAGACAGGTGGGAGGAAGACAAATGGTGTGGAGGCTTTGACGTTGGGATGCGAAATGTTCAGGAGAGATTGGGGAGTCTGAATATTAAGGGGAGGGAGGTTGGAGGTTGCAAGCCATGAGCCCCCCTCCAGTTTTGAAAAGGGGTCCTTGGGAGATGAGGTGGAAAGTGGGCTGAGAAAGGAGAAGCTGGGATTTAGGGAATGAGATTCTGGTGGTGCAGTGAGATGGGAGGAGACAAGTAGACCTGACTCATCATGCCATGTCATGTGTGTCACTGTGATGCATTTTGCAATTATCATTCATGGCAGTTTTATATATTGCCCAGAAATTCTATATGCTCTTGAAAGTAGCCTGAAATAGCCCACAAACCACAGTAGGCATATGTCTGAAATTTTCCAGAATGTATCTCCAAAATTAGTCCAACTGGCTGGGAAAATCACCGAAGTAGTTCCAATGCTGAAACATTCTATTACTTGCTTACTTACATACATACATACATATAATTATATTATCTATCTATCTATCTATCTATCTATCTATCTATCTATCTATCTATCTATCTATCTATCTAGCTATCTAGCTATCTATCATTATATTGTGTGTGTATGTGTGTATGTGTATGTGTAATTTAATGCAGTAAAATATCTGTTGACACAGGCAATGCTGGTAAATTGAATCCACGTCTCCCCCTTCTCCCAATTGAATGGCAATATCACTTTTAAGGATCTGACAGCTTCCTTCTTTTCTTTTCCTTTTCTTTCTCTGCAGTATTATTTGGTCCTTGGATTCACATGATAGACTATTCTTAACTTGGGAGGGTTACCTCAGGAGTGGGTTTCACTTACTTTCACTCATGCACACGAGCTTACTTCGCTCATGCACAGAAGCTTCTGTGCATGCACAGAGCGTATTTAATGATGTCCAGTTGGGTGGGTGGAGCCTCCCACCGCTGTTGCTACCAGTTCGCCTGAACTGGGGCAAACCAGTAGCAACCTACCACTGGGTTACCTCTTTATGAACACTTACATTTTCATACACTGTCTCTCTCAAAGGGAGTTTATATTGCCTTACCTGCCAAGTAGCAACTAAGACAACTTCATTCAAAGAGACAGCAGGATAAAATTTGAGTTTGAACAGAGCCTCAGGACTCGTTTCAACACAGAGGGGACACAATCACTCCCCCAATAGTCAAATTCCCCCTGTCAGACACTTCCAGTCATTACTCAGTTGAGTTCTCTGCAGGAAAGCTGACAATTGAATGAAAAAGGGGGCCACACACATTTAACAATCACATACTATTTATTTATTTATTTATTTATTTATTTATTTATTTATTTATTTATTTTTGAATTTGTATACTGCCCTTCTCCCTAAGGACTCAGGGCGGTGTCCAGCCACATAAAAACATAGACTACAAATATTAAAACACCATTAAAAGATATATATAAATTTGGCCCCATAATTAAAAACAGTAACAAACCAATTAAAACATTTAAAAAGTGTTAGGCCAGCCCGGCTTGCTGGAAAAAGAGAGTTTTAAGGGCACGGCGGAAGGCACCGAGGTCTTGGATTCTCCTTATCTCTGGGGGCAACTGATTCCAGAGGGTAGGTACCCCTACAGAGAAGGCCCTCCCCCTGGGGTCACCAACCTACATTGTTTGGCTGATGGCACCCCGAGGAGGCCCTCTCTGTGGGAGCGCACGGGTCAATGGGAGGCTGTCGGTAGCAGCAGGCGGTCTCGAAGATAACTAGTTCCTATGCCATGGAACACTTTAAAGGTGATAACCAACACCTTGAAGCGCACCCGGAAGACCACTGGGAGCCAGTGCAGCTCACGCAGGAGAGGTGTTATATGGGAGCACCAGGTAGCTCCTGTGACTACCCTACTATTGCCTGGCACACGCTCCTAAATTGTGCTCTTTATTGGAAGCAGGAAAGGACATGGGATCAAATTCTTCCCAACAATATAGGGCACCCTGCTATTGTCCAGGGTCCCAGCTCAAAAATTGTGAATCCCATTTCTGACACCAGTTTCCGTGGAATCAAAACACACGATCCAAAGCAAAGCAATCAAAGCTCACTGCAGTCCTTATTACATAGCACATACTGGGAGTGGATCGGGGTGGGTTTCATTTACCTTTGCTACCAGTTCGCTCGTGCACACACGCTTGCTTCACTCGCACGTGCACCACTTTTGCGCATGCGCAGATCGTATTTGATGATGTCCAGTTGATGGGCGGAGCCTCCTGCTGCTGCTGCTATCGGTTCGCCCGAACCAGGGCGAACTGGTAGCAACCCACCACTGGAGTGATCTTGTCAAAAAAAGAGAAAAAAAATAGTGAGAAACTCCTTCAAACAAGGAATTCACTCACATCCAACTCACAGAATACAATTCTTTATTGGGATGGGATTTTAATGAGTGATCCTTAAAGTTGTAAGCTGTCCAGTGGCACCTATGGGTGAATGTGGCAGCCTTACGAATTTATTTAATGAGGATATATAAATATTTATACATTTCAGAAAGGAGGGCGAAAGGATGCAAAACAGGAGAAGAAAAGAGGGCATACATACATAAATATTAACACGAGAAAACTCAGATTACATCTTGCCCTTCTATTATCTACAAAGTAAAAATGGCCTTAGTTATAAGGAGCATTTTCATCTTCAGATTCCAGGGTTGCTATGAGAACATTTGATAGAACTTATCACTCTCAGCTGCAAGGCCACATTCCTTACATCTCCATTTGCCTAATAAAAAGTCCCATTCATCCAAAAGCTAAATTTATCTACACTATTGTGACTAAAATTAAGATGGAGTATTGGTTCCTTTGGGATTATAAAGGGATATAAATAAGAGTTCATTTAGAAATAAGAGGGATGGCTCACCCCATGGGCATCTTGAACCTTTCCTTCACATATTTGTTGATTTTAAAACAAAGTATTATTTATTGCTTTAATTTCTGACCTTTTTTCTCAGTTGGAAGCAATCTAGATTCATCTCTACCCAAGATGGGCAACATTTAGGTTTAATAAATGAATAAACCAACAAACATTAAATGATCAAACCTTGACATTTTTGAAAAACAATAGATTTCTAAAAGTCATTTTTTACAAATTTTATTTTGACATCAAATGTTCTTTGGTATTCAGGTCAGATCTAAAAATAATAATGTAGCACTTCGCACTGAAGATGAAGCCCAGCAAAGCAGCACTGGAGGCCAAGATGGAGAAGACCTGAACAGCCACCGTGTACTTCCCTTTGGTGCTCAGGTAGGCAGGCACAAAGGACACCCAGACACTGCAGAAGACCAGCATGCTGAAGGAGATCAGCTTGGCTTCGTTGAAGGCCCCAGGGAGGTTCCTGGCCAGGAAAGCCACTGTGAAGCAGACAGCAGACAGGAAGCCCATGTACCCAAGGGCAACATAAAACATGGTGACAGAACCTTCATTGCATTGTAGGATGATCTCTCTAGGTTGGGAGTTCATGTCAGAGTCAGGGAATGGGGGGAAAGTGCTCAACCAGATGCTGCAAATGACAACTTGAAGGCCAGAACAAGAAAGGACAATGGAATTGGCCAAGCTCTTCCCCAACCATCTCTGCACTTTATTCCCTGGTTTTGTGGCCAAGAAGGCTAACACCACTGTGATGGTTTTGGCCAAGATTGAAGAAATGGCAAGTGAGAAGACAATGCTGAAGGCGGTTTGTTTGAGGAGGCAGGTCACCTTCCTTGGCCGGCCAATGAACAGGAAGGAAGTCAAAATGGAAAGCAGGAGGGAGACCAGGAGGATGTAGGAGAGGTCCCGATTGTTGGCTTTGACAATTGGTGTTTCCATGAATTTAATGAAGATCCCCAAGCCAAAGCCTGTGGTTAAAGAGAGGAACAAGGCAATGGAAGTCAGGATGATCCCCAGATTTTCCTTATAAGAAAGATAACTTTTCATCTTGGGGATACAGTGAACTCGACAGGTGTTTGGATGTTGATCTTCTGGACATTTGGTACATTTGTCTGCATCTGAAAAAGAGCAAGAGTAGAGTCTTCCTTCAACATGTCCTTTAATAAACTGCATTGTTTAGGTAAACCTGTTGTTAGTATGAATGACTGTGTGTAGGTGAAGTCAATATATTTCTTCATTCCCCTCCAGCTAGAACAATTTTTTTCTTTTCTTTTTATGGTTACCATTTCAGCAACTGAATTTGTTGACAGAGAAGAAGGGAAGAAGAAAGGATTCAAGGAAGGTTGGCAGTTCCACCATCTTATCTTTTCATTGCTAAATCTCTTGAAAATTGCAGCCCAGCCTTTTGTCAATGCTTTAAGGCACCAATGGGATCCATCTTATAGTGGAATTAAGTACATGTGAAGGATCACTAAATGTAGCTTATGCCAGCTAAAATGAATAAACACTGATTTTGCCATGGAGAAAGAAACGTCCGGTGGAGTGGCCCTTGAAGAAGAGTTGGATATGGAGTGAGGACATCAAAATGCATTCCTCATTTTTTTATTATCAGAAAGAGGAACATCTTTCAATAATATGAAGGAGGTTTGTCTCAACCCCAACTCATGATTCCTCTTCTCCCCTGCCCTCTTCTCCCCTCTCCTCCCCTCCTCTCCTCTTCTCTCCTCTCCATGGGCCATGAGTTTGAAAATTACTTTAAGAGAAGCCTCCAGCAGAACCTCTTCAATGTCAAACTCAAGAAGTATAAACCCAGGAGTCACCTGAAGCAGACCCAAAAAGGCATCACCTGAACAGATGGAACAGTCAACAGATTATGACATAAGGCTACCAACTCCCCCCTGCCAGCAAGTAGAATGAAGAGCCCATCAAAGACACTCTGTGAGATTCCTGTCAACCCTGAAGCTGACCTGACTGGAGCTATCTTGGAGCTTCTGTGCTGTCACACTGGAGCTGAGGGATAGGGAGGGGGGATTAGAGATAGCTGGGGTTTTGTAGCCAAAATAAAATACTTTCTCTTGGGAACAAAGGACATTCTACCACCTGGCCAGAGGAAGGAGTGATGTCAACAGGCAACCAGACAGTGCCTTGATTGTACCATGTGACTGGTTGTTTTGGGTTTCAGGGAAACCTTTTACTTTTAATTAGGTGAAAACTGTGGGAACTTTCAGTCTGTTTTCTCCTGATCTTTGCCAATATGATATATCCAAAATTCTATCGTTAAATGTAAACGGCTTTAACTCACCATCCAAGCGACATCAAACATTAAAAAAAAAATTGGAAACAAAAAACAGATATTGTGTGCCTCCAGGAGGTACACATAAGAAAACAAGACGAAAAATATGTACAATACAAGAAGTTAGGCAAAGCATATGCAGCTTTGGCTGAAGAAAAAAAAAAGAGGGGTTGTGGTATATGTGTCAGCCTCCGCTTTTGCTGCTTTGGTTGCCCGCTATCGCCTTTACTTTTTATTTTGACTTTGGAAAACTTATTAATTAGGATTAGGTCAAATAAAGAAATAAAAGGATTAAACATAAAAAAAGAAGAATACAAGGTCCAAGCATTTGCGGACGACCTTGTCTTCTTCATAGAAGACCCAATAAAAACAACACCAAAATTAATAAAAGAGATAGAGAAATTTGGAAAGGTAGCGGGCTTAAAAATCAATAAAGAAAAGACTAAAGTGATAACGAAAAACATGATAGCAAAACAGGTGGAGAAATTAGTAAAAGATTCAGGATTACAAGTAGTTAAAAAGGTGAAATACCTAGGGATACATTTGACAGCCAGAAGTGTAACGATAAAAGAAAATAATTATGACCCTTTGGTTCAAAAAATAAAAGAGGATTTGGCAAAATGGGGGAAATTAAAATTGTCATTGCTGGGAAGAATTGCAGCAATAAAATCGAATATACTGCCAAGACTCCTTTATTTATTCCAAACAATCCCAATAAAATTAGATAAGAAATTCTTTATTAATTTGGATAAAATAACTACTAATTTCGTGTGGGAGGAGAAAAAATCAAGAATTAAATTAAGTATATTACAAGATGATAAAATTAGAGGTGGATTCGGACTTCCAGCATGGGAGAAATATTATAAAGCTTCAAGTTTAACATGGATTAGAGAATGGGTAACATGGGAAATCAAAGATTATTACAATTAGAAGGCCACGATTTAATGAAGGGATGGCATGCCTTTCTATGGAGCCCTAGAAATAAAATATATAAACATTTCAATAATCATGTAATTAGGAAATCATTAATTAGTACATGGCAGGAAACCAAATGTAAACATTATATGAAAGTACCCGGTTGGATATCAACAATAGAAGCAATAACATACCCTAATACAGTATCCAAACAAAAATTGTTAAGATATAGAGAGATACTAGACCCACAAGGAATATTGAAAACAAGAGAGGAATTAAAAGAGCAAGGAATATTAATAAACTGGTGGCCCTACTCACAAATTAAGACAAGCTATAGAAAAGACCAGGAGGAGGGAGGAATAGACCCAAAACCAAATCGATTAGACAAATTATTAGAATCCAAAGAAGAAAAATCAATTTCAAAAATTTACAAATATCTACTAGAATTCGATTTGGCAGAAGAATTGGTTAAAGGACAGATGATAGCTTGGGCAAGGAACATTGGGCACAGTATAGAGCTAGAAGAATGGGAAAGGGCATGGGAAAACAATTACAGTATGATAAAATCAGTAGCATATAAGGAGAATCATTATAAAATGTGGTACAGATGGTATCTAGCTCCTTCGAGGTTAGCGAAAATGTACCCGAATGTAAATTCAGCTTGTTGGAAATGTAAGCAAGCTCAGGGTACTTTCTTCCATTCATGGTGGCTTTGCCCAGAAATCAAGAAATATTGGAGGAAAATAAAAACATGGATAGTAGAAATAACAGATCAAGAAATTGAATTAGAACCAGAAATCTTTTTATTAGGCATGATCAAAAGGAACATTAGACAGGACATAAAATACTTAACACTACACATAATTACGGCGGCAAGATTGGTACTAGCACAATTATGGAAAACAGATCGTTTGCCAACAGACCAGGAGATAATTCAAAAAATTTACGCATGCGCAGAAATGGATAAATTAACCTTAAAATTAAAAGACAAGGAAGACTCAAAATATTTTGAAGTATGGAATAGATGGTATAAGTGGATAAATCAAAAGAAAAAAGGGTAAAGACTAAATTTAGGAAAAATCAAAGGTAACAAATAAGCACCGTTAGGTAGATAGAATAAGAAATAAATCACTGTTTATATATGTATGTATATATGTACACACAGGTACATATATTTAGCTTGTCAGTGGAGTTGTGTATTGTATATGCAATTTTACGATTGAGAAAAATTTGTATAATTTTGTATTTTTAAATTTTTAAATTCAATAAAGTTTGTTTTTTTTTTAAATTAAAAAAAAAGATATATCCAATAAAGCTATTCTTTGAGGAATTTACCTGCCTCGGAGTTTTGCTTTCTATGGGTCTATTACTTGGAACCCAGACAACTCCTTTAGCAAAGAAATACATACTTTGATTAAAGGCAAGTAGCTACAACCTGAAACTGTGGCTGCCCAAAATGGACACTTGCAAGAATCTGATCAATCCTCTTTCAAAGATCTCTCTTTCAAATAGAGTCATCTCTCTCACAATACTCAACCCTCACTTATCCCATATATTCATCTATGATCTGTATCCCTGTTTGCTTGACCTACATATCAGATTAATCTCCAAGATATTTTCTTTTTTATATATATAAAGGTTTTTTTTTATTTTATAGACAAACATACAACATATAGTCAATCATTCAGTGTATCATCTGAGTACATCTTTGGTGTCTTCTTCTTATTCCTCCAATCTTTATTGTATCTTGATATTATCATTTCATTTATTGTAACATTTCTCCCCCATTTAATACATATTATCTATCCTATATATATATATCTTCTCTAACCAATGATAAAATTGCCCCATATCTTAAAATAATATATTTTCTTATAATTCACTATGACATAAATTTATATATCTTGATCACGACTCAAAGAGGTGGGAACCCTCTGGCCAAGCCTTCCAAAATGCATGTTAATGGAGAATATCAGGATCTCTGATCCTCCCCAAAGTCTGTCCCTTTCTCCTGTCACCCACCTTCCATGGTGGAGATGGATCCTTCTGCACAAGGACGACAATTGTAGCAGCAGATGGACTTCCCTTCCTGAGCCACCTTCATAAATCCAGGAGGACAGCTTTCCACACACCTGGAAGGAGGGAACGGCTGGCCAGAGAGAGGGGGGGAAATAATATCCAGAACATGAATTATTTTATTTCCTAAAATATGTATAAGGAAAAGTTTGGGGATCGCCAATTCAATTCATTGCTAAATTTGAAGACTACAAGAAACTTAGAGCTCCTCAAACTGCTGTGGTTGCTTGCTGTTTCTCTATTTACCTTCTCTTCTAATTTTTCTCCCACTACAATTTTAGATTAAATTCTCAATGTACCTACTGAAAAGAAACTTGAATGGATTTTTGTTTTGACAAAATCAATCACTTTGTCCCATGATATAAATCCAGCTTCCTTCCAGAAGTTTGATGAACAGTTAACTGGAATAGTTAGGAAGATTTTTCTCATAGACACCTGGACATCTAACGGGAAGATGTTTCCTCTCTGGGAGAACTCCACCCCTGCTCCAATTCTGCAATTGTGTTGGAAAGACCTTCAGAAAGAACAGAATAAAGTCTTTTCCCCACCTTGTTCAGCATCTCCATCTTTGCAATAGCATTCAGGTTCCTCATGAACTTGAAATCCAAGGATCCCACTCTTTCTAGCCTCCCAAGTGTCATTATGATAAAAGTCATATTGGGGAAAATCACCATGTTCTCAATGTCCAGGTCTGCTACCAGCTTTCCATTCTCATCCAAATATACCCCATCTATGGAATTATTATAAAACTCAGCAGTTCGAAGGAAAGAATGAAACTGGAATGGAAGAGAAAATGGGCAACGTTACACAGGACATAGAAAGCTCTTTGGTAAGATGCCCCCATTTGAGCTGGCATGAAGGATCTACATGAGGATATAGAATAAAAATCTTGTTAGAAGGACCAAGAACAACATGGAAAATAAGAAGAGTGAAGAATGTTCTTTATCTCTTCCATTTGTAGTTGTCACTGCAGAGTTTGGAAAACCAATGGGAAGTAACCAAAGCAAAGGATAGATGCAGTATGAAGTATTGAGGTCCAAAATTAAAACCCTAAAGGAAATGGAAGTTGTGCTCAACAACACTGAAGGAATGTTGCCAATAAAGCCAAAATGAAATCAGATGCCCCACACAGAAACAATGTTATAAAAAAACTGGTTTACAGGTCAATCGGCAGCTAGGAAGAGAAATTTTTTTGCTGAGTTTGGGGATGAATGTGCGACCTTTGCTCTACTAGTAAGTTGTGGTTATGAAACTCTCCATTGAGGTGACAGATGGGCAACTTGCCATGGAGCAGAGACCCCAATATCTTCATGGTGAAAGATGAACTCTGGTACCAGTTAAGGTCAACTCCTTCAATTTTATGGAACATCTTTGGAATATTTTGTGGAATATTCTTGTTGCTTCCAGACTTTTCCCAGTCCAACCTTCATCTTCTCACCTGACCTTAGCCTGCTTAGCTTCTTGGCCCAAAGAGGCTTCTACTGGGAGCTTTGAGCCGGGGAAGGAAAATCAAAGGGATTCTTAGCCAAAGAATGAGTCCCACTCTGGGTAAAGCCCAGGAAGTGAGAGAGTGACAGATGTTAGACAGCTTAATATACAGAACACACATTTTTAGACTGTGTGCAACATGGTAATGGTACTGCTTATAAAAAAAAGTCAAAGAAGAAAGAGATGGAAGAATAATATTTTTACAAAGAAGCATGTAAAAAACAATCGGAGAAGAAATGAGCAGGGTGAAATTAATTGCAGAAAGGAGAGCAGTGAAAAATTGAAATTTCACATAATTTTTATATTCCAAATACAGTATAATTATTGTCAATGGTAACATAGATTCTCAAGTGCAATGGAGAGCTATGCAATAGAAAATAAGTACCTGCCATGCCTTCAGCTTTGGAGTTTTCACGTTTTTACCAGTTTTAAACGTGTTCCTGGATCTGGATAAATAAGCTGCATGTAAGGCCCTTGCCACAGCCCAGACTGTATTGTAAATTAAATAGCTGTCCCGAGTCAGGATTGGATCCATCTCCTTTTCCCTGAGAGCTTCCAGATCTTCTCTTTGCCTGCACCGTCTCCAGACTTTCACCCAAAAGGCATCATTGGTGTAGGAACACAGGAAGGAAGTCTCTACATAGTATCTCATAAAAGAATGAAACTTCAACTGCCTACCATACTTTGCAAATTGATTTTTCTGCATAGGAAAGGAAAATATGCTATGGAAGTATTTGACTGGAAAAGATTGTTTTTTCAAATAAATAGTGAAGTCCCAGCGGATTGTGGTGAGCAGGACTTTTCCTCTAGGAGGTTCTGTAATCCTTTCAAATACTAGATTCAGAAGCAAAATTCCTACATTGAATGAACTCAAGTCTGCAGCAAAAATAAAGACATTGATCTTTCTCCAACTGCGGAATAAATGCCACTCTATCTTCGCTTCCTGAGAAGCTGGGGAAAAGGTTTGTGATAAAACTGGGCAAATGCCATTCCTGCTCAACAGAGAAGCCAACATCCTGATGAATCTTTGTCCGTTCTCAGTGTCTGGAGCAAGGAGACCCACCAAGGTCCACCTGAAATGGAGGACCAGCTTCACCATCCCTGGATATTGGGCTCCTTCGGCAGGGAGCATTGGGTAGAAGAAAGGATTTTCATCACTCAGAACCTGGGAGTCAAAACCGTGACTGATCTGAAATTGAAAAAAAAAGTTAACTTTATTATTTTTTTTTGAGAGAGATCATAAAAACAATATCCAGCCCAAATGGAGGAATTGTTCTACTCCTGGTTATTCTGTTTACATTGCCTCTCTTCTCACTTCAATAGCAATAGCAAAAATACTTAGACTTATATACCGCTTCACAACCTCTCTAAGTGGTTTACAGAATCAGCATATTGTCTCCAACAATCTGGGTCCACATTTTACCCACCTCGGAAGGATGGAAGGCTGAGTCAACCTTGAGCAGCAGTCAGCAGAAATAGCCTGCAGTACTGCATTCTAACCACTGAGCCACCGCAGCTCTTCAATGAAGCATTTGGCTATTGCAAATCACTAGCAGAGATGCATCGTCTGCATTACGAGTGTGCCAGAGAGAGGATTTTTTGCTTCGATCCTTCTCTACTATCTGATAGAACCGTCATCCTTATTCCATGCAATTCCCACAATAGAACTTTGCTCTTCATTTACAGCAGAGGATGTCTGGCTGTAAGTTGCATGTCTAAGAGGGCTGGGAAAATATCTACAGAGTCCTCACATCCTGGATATAAATTGTTTCAACTTCTACCCTCAAAACGACACTATAGGGCATTGCACAGCAGAACAACTAGACACAAGTACAATTTTTTCCCGAATGCCATCACTCTGCTTAACAACTAATTCCCACAACACTGTGAAATAATTTACTAAGACTGTTGTCAGCTTTGGAAGTCATATTTGGACGGAAGCTTCCACGTTGCCACCTGTGTGGGAAAGTAGGAGGGGGGATTTTTGTAGAAGGATTGGTTTTAGACAAAATAGCATTCTTCCTTTCGGTTAAGGTCAGGACAATCCTGCATCTGGAGAAGGAGTGGTTGGAGTGCTGTCTTGAGATGGGACGGATGGTGATTGGAGCATGTGATCATCTGAGGAGTGAGGGGATGGTTTGGGGGTTTTGATTTACTGAGGGAAAACCCAGACCTCTCAGATTCAGGTTTTCCCAGATGTGCCAGTATACCTACTCAATTAAAAAGAACTTTGAGAAATTCTTGCTTCAGAGTTTTTAATGGGGGAGGGGTTGTTTCTATTATTCTTGTCTTCCTTACTAGTATCTATCTCTTTCCCCTTATTACTATAACCATGTCGCTTGTATCTTTCAATTTATATTATTTTTATTTGTTTCCCTGTACGATTTGATAGTTTATCAGTAACCTTGACTATCACTAAGTCTTGTAAATTTTTATTCTTGATGAATGTATTTTATTCTCCTTATGTACACTGAGAGCATATATACCAAAGACAAATTCCTTGTGTGTCCAATCACACTTGGCCAATAAAGAATTCTATTCTATTCTAAAAATGGTCTTCAAAAGAAAGGCAAACCTGTGGGACTTTGTAGGTTTCCAACATGGTTGAAATCTGGATGGAGATGTCAGTACCAGCCGCTTCAAGGACAGCCACCATGTTTTTCTGCTTTCCACAGCTGTAGTTGGGAACGTTGGCCTCCCCCTCTGAAAGCAGGTCCAGCAAAGCCTCTGAGGTCATTTGTGCTGTGAAATAATTGTCATAGATGTTGTATCCCAGGGTGACATTGAACAAAATGTTGGGATTCTTGTTGATTGCTTGGATTGCGAAAAGGAAGGATAGCATTTTCCAGTACTCTGATGATGGTCTCCTGAAAGTATGAATGTATCAGGACATAATCAATGGAAGCAACATTTTATTGAACTGTTAAATTTAACAGTTGTATTTTTAATCCACCTAAGCCTCAGAGGTTTGGAGGCATTTTTAAATCCCATCCACCCAAAAAAATCTCACTTATTGAATAGAACTCTGGGATACTTTCCATTTTTCTTTTATTTTTGGATACCGAATGCATATTATTTCTGAGTTAGCCTTGTTATTGTTAGCTTTCTCTAATTCTTTTTTAAATTGATATTTATAAAGAATTGTTTAAGAAAATGAAATATTAATCAAAAGAAAAAAGGAAGAAAAAATAGAGAAAGGAAGGAAAGGTCCAAGAATTCTTTAAAAAAAAAAAAAAACCTGATTTCCCACCTTCTTTACAACAGATATTTTTTTTTCATTTCTGCAAATTCTACATTTTTCACAATCTAATCCTCCACTGTGAGAATCTTGCCACAGTTACCATTTATAAACACTATGAATGTTATCTCATTCTTTGCTCAGAAGTCCCAGTAAAAAAGAATTTTAGTTTCTTCGCAATTTTTAGTCTTACAAGTTCTTTGCATTGTGTCAATTTGTATCTAAAATTTCTGAGCTTTCTCACAAGTCCACCCTGCATGAAAAAATGTTTCCCCATTCTTTTCACAAACCTTACATTGGTTTGAAATATGTTTAGCCATTCTTTATTATTTCTCTAATTTCCTATACTAAGAATACATCATCTTATGTCAAAAAAATTCTCTTAACCTATGACAGAGTGTAAACCGAATATCAATTACCCAAATTGTCTACATCTTTATTTAAAACCTGAATTTAACAGTGAATTCAGTCATACAAATTGAGCCTGTTCATCCTCTGTTTCAAATCTTTAAAACTTTATACATTTTTGTTATTACATGTTCACCATTTTTACATAATTCAGTTTCAAATTCAGTTTAGCTTATTCTTCATATTGTCCTTTTTCTTGCTGTTGCATTAAGATTTCAGACTGACTTTCAATCACTTTCTATGCCTTTGCCTATTTATCTATCCAATAATTAATCATTGGAAGTGTGACCTATTATTCCACATGAAATATAAAATCATTAAAGGACACATTCAGACACAGACACCCACAATGTCACATAAAACAAGCAACTATGACTGTTAACAAATGCAGTAAGTGCTAAATTTCTGGAGGTGTTTATAGGACCCACATGTCTACCATAGAGACTTAGCTGACAAACAACTCATTGTATGATTGGGATGCTGGCATCCCCTCAAATGAAATTCACATATTTAAGAAAAGTCCATTCTAAACTGGGACCCATTCATTTAATTGGTGGTACAGAATGAAATCATCAAGCTTATCTCATTTTTACTTCAGAGAAAAAATTCAACATTTCTACATTTTTCTATCCATTCTGATGACCTTATTGGGCATGAGAGTGTTAGAAGAGAAGAACCATCCTCTCTTCTCCATCCACAGTCCAGCTCTGCTGAGAGAATGTCAAGAAAAGCAAATGCTTCTTCAAAATCAAGAAAAACAGATCTCTACTGATTACTTCTTTGAGAATTTCAAATCAGGCTCATCAGCTGAAAAGGATGAGCCAAGGATGAACTGAGACAGAAAGAGAGAAAAACTAGCAGATCAAAGAGATCATTCATTGTAAGAGAGGGAGCTGAAACTTTAGAACTTAGGGTGGAATGGAGAGGCTCTAAGTCTGTGCACGAAATTTGACATACCAAGCATGAGTCAAAGGAGATTTGTTGAAGCTTAATGGTTCAAATCGCATCCTTGTTGCAGAGACAATGCCACCAATGAGAAACTCTCCTGGCTTGTAATAGTTCTCTGGATGCACCTGGTCCCTCTTCAGAGTCAGGAGGCATTTGGCTCTGAGACTTGCCAGAACCTCCTGTGGCAGCAGAAGCAGCAGAAGCAGCAACATGACTCGTGTTCCTGATGGAGTTTCCAGCCTTGCTTTGAAGACACAGTGATAGGAAGAGGTGGAAGAAACCAAAGCCCTCTTTCGAGACAGAAGCTCCAAAGATTTCCTAATCCTGACAGAGTCTGTGCAAGTCTTCATATCTGTATCCCCTGCCTGTCATAAAAGCTTTCAAGGTTCTCTATTTCTTCAGGGCCATTTATGCACCCAAGATTTTCCAGTGCAAAGAGATCAGCCAACAAGGTGTTGATGTGATATCAAAGTGGAAGCCTGTTATGGCTGTGTTTGTGCAATATCTGAAAGTAATCCAAAATGTCTTTTGAGATTTAGCCCCAAGAGAATAAATAAATCACTATGATTTGGATAATGAGAACAAGGAGAGACTTCATCTCTCTAAACTCTGAGTCAACAAGCAGGTGCCCAATGGGAGGAGTCACAAATGGGGTGAAACTCTGAAAATAAGACAAGAGGTGAGACAGGAAAACTTTCTCCCAAACATCTCATTCCTACCATTGCATCATCATTACAGCATTACAGCATCATGGCAGCTGTTCAGCTCTTAAAGTATTTCCCTGACATCCCTTAGAAAAACTCTTGATACATTCCAGTCTCAAGAGAGAATTTTGGCTTGAGTCTGAAATGTTAATCCTCAATATGGATACAGTTGATTCTGGTTTGCCTTTGTTAAGAGATGGGTGGCTGTTTTTGTTCATATGACTTTATCTTCTCTCTTACACAGTTCCAGACCAGGACAAAATCCCTGAAAAATCACTTTTATCCATTATAGTCATCGAAAGTTTGACTTTGGGCTCTACTGTTGGGACATTTCAATTGTGAAAAAGAGTAGACATTTTTCTTCATTGGAGAAAAAAAGGTGTTCTTTGTTTGCAAAGGTGGAGCAGTTAAGGCCAACCTGTTCAATACATTCTTCAGTTCAATCTTTGTCAACAGAAATGACTCATGCCCCACATTTCCTAGTCATGCCACATCTAATTGCAATGATCTCTATCTATTGGCCCTGATGGATTATGTGCCTACTTCTTGAAAAAGCTTTCCACTGCCATAGCCTAACCACTAAGCACAATCTATGAGGTTTCTTTCAGAACCAGCTCCTTGCCCGACCTATGGTCATTAGCCACAGTCATTCCTATCTTCAAAAAGGGAGACCCCAGCCTAGTTAAAAATTACAGACCAATCTCACTGTGATGTGCCACCTGCAAAGTCATGGAATCAATTATAAACCACTCCATTACCCTCTATGTAGAGACAAACAACCTATTCTCTAACAAGTAGTTTGCTTTCAGGAAAAAAATTGTCCTGTAATCTGCAACTCCTACACTGCAGAAACATTTGGACTACACAACTCAACCAGGGTAAAGCAATAGACGCAATTTACATAGACTTCTGCAAAGCCTTTGATTCGGGTCTAGGACTTTTAGTCCCTGACTTTTCTTTCTCCTCGGGCGATTCTCCTCGGGCGATTCTCCCCCGACTTATCTCCTCAGATAGGGTCCCAGACCCTTCAACACAGCCTATTCGCAGAAAGGGGGTTCATCCTGGGTGTTCCACCCTCTGTGACAGTTAGCCCCCAACCAATTGGCTAGAGGGGGTGTAATAGAAATCCAGCCAAAGGAGAGAGGTGTGAAAGAATTTGCCAAAATGCCTTCCTTCCTTCCTTCCTTCCTTCCTTCCTTCCTTCCTTCCTTCCTTCCTTCCTTCCTTCCTTCCTCTCCCCCCCCCAATACAGGGAGGAACAGTTGGTTTACTTGGAAGTAAGTCTCACTACATTCAATGCTAGGATTTAAATCCAGTGAAAGAAGAGAGGTGTAAAAGAATTTGCCAAAATGCCTGACTTCCTTCCTCCCTCCCTCTCTCTCTTCGACATGGGCCATGTCAAAGGGTCTGGGACAAAGTGTGGCCTTACCAAGGCATTATAAAGTGGTATTAACACTTCACATGATCTTGATTCTGCTGAACTGCCAACCTTTCAATCGACAAGCTCAGTGTCTTAGCCACTGAGTCATTGCGTCCCTGCTCACATGGTATTACATAATGCAAAATAAATGTTTGTTCAACATGGGATGAATCTGGCATGGAATTAACAATAAGAGCAAAGTACTTTGCAGTCTTCCTGTCTGCCAACATGTGTTGCTTTACAAGTGAGGAACATTCAGCAATTAACTAGTTTTGGGAATTGGCACTGAGATAATGTACTTGAAGTCGTCCTCCCTTTTCTTGTGACTCTTTTAGCTTGCAACACATGTTCTTTTAGAATTGGATCCCAATGAGACAACAACTCTATGACTCTGTTTATGCAGCCTAGGACTGTGTTTGCTTTTTTGGCAGCTGCTGCACACTGCTGGCTCACAATTAACTGGTTGTCCACTAAGACTCCAAGACCCCTCTCACAATTACTGCTATTAAGCCTGGCTTCACCCAGTCTATATGTGTACTTTTGGTTTTTCTTGCCTAAGTGTAAGAGAAATTTCCTAAGGGTGAGACCAGTCAACCAATGGAATAGCTTGCCTTCAGAACTTGTGGGTGCTCCATCACTAGAGGCTTTCGGAAAGATTGAGGGAAGTACACCCCAAAAGGACAGTGCCAGGAATCACTAAAACAATGCAGAAAACTTAAAACAGCCATTTCCCCTTTTTTAAAAAGCTAAAACCCCAAAGCAAAAGCAGCAGCTGAGAGGGAAAGTACGAGGAGCAATTCAGGCTAATTGAAAGCCTTGGTGTGCTGCCAAAAGCCATTAACCCTTCCAACTCTATTATTCTTTGTTCTCTATGTTCTAAACTGGGTTCTTCACAGAAGAAGCAATTCAGCAGGCTGGACCACACACAGTGGTGGGATTCAGCCAGTTCGCACCACTTCGGGAGAACCGGTTGTTAACTTTCTGAGCAGTTTCGTGAACTGGTTGTTGGAAGAAATCATTAGGGCAGAGAACCGGTTGTTAAATTATTTGAATCCCGCCACTGACCACACATGCATTAAATTCATGACCTGTATGATCAAGGTGCACCATTATCCCCTTCTGTATCTTTTTCCCCCAGGAAGAAACAAGAAGTAGCCAACACTGCAGCAGCTATAAAAGGTCTTGGGGAACTCCAGGGAGTATTAGCTGATCAGAGAAGTGTTACTTAATACCCTTTTATAATGAAAATGTTTGTAATCTTGTCCTTCTTCCTGAAAAGAAGAGATTAATTCCATCCCTAGATGGGTGATTGATGGGTTTCCTGGGGGTTTCCCTGCCCTAATCCTATCAGTTTCTGTTGTATTTTGACTTTATTCAAGGTGTGTGTTGGCTGAATTCCAGTTACAACTAGGTAGCCTGTTAAGTGGTTCTTGGCTGTCTACCTGGAGCTATTAATTGAAGGGAGAAAGAAGAAAAAAAAAACATTCTTGCACTTTATTTTCAGCAAGTTCTCCTAACTGTATAAGCAGTTAGCTACCAGTTTGGGTGAATGGGGTGAACCAGCTGAATCCCACCACTGGATGTAGAGTCGTAGACCCATTAAGGACTAGTCATTGAGTACGGTTTGTCAGCCAGTTACAAATTCATCTGGTGCTGATGCTATCTATCCCACATTTTTCTAATTTACCAAGAAGTATGTTGTGGTCTACTTTGTCAAATGCCTTTCTGAAGTCTAAATGTATTGTTTCAAATATTTCAACAATAAATCACCCAGATAATCCAGGAACATAGGTCTCCCAACTGCTCCTCAAAGCACTTGTGTGTGGAAGGAGTATTAGGCACAAAGCCTGAGAGATGGGAATGTTAAATGGGGCCCATCCCACTGAGTGCATTCATAGAAGCAGAGAAAGGGCCACTGTGTATCTCTAAACCAGTTTTTGGGTAGGTCTGGCAAGAAATCAACTCACACCATCCACTATGCTGTGAGCACCACCACCATCTCAGTTGCAGACTTCACACCCACTCTTTATTTAATAAACTATGAACCTTCAAAATATAAAGGATTTCAATGTCTTCCATGAATATTGAAGGATAACAGAGTGTCAAGGAAAATAAAAATTTCTATCTCTTCTGTAAATTTTTCCCCATTTACCCAAGAATACAATCTACAGACTATAACTTTCCTAACCCTTATTCAGCTCTCATCCAAAAAATTATGCTTCTAGAACAGATGGAAATGAAATGTCACTTCAGGCACAAGGAATTTTTAAATCAGATCCAAATTAGGATCAGGAGGAGGGAGGAATAGATTTAAAACAACATCGATTGGGCAAATTATTAGAATCCAAAGAAGGGAAATTAATTTCAAAAATTTATAAATATTTACTCGAATATGATCTGGCAGAAGAATTGGTTAAAGGGCAGATGATAGCCTGGGCAAGGAACATCGGGCACAGTATACAACTAGAAGAATGGGAAAGAGCGTGGGAAAATAACTATACCATGACAAAATTGTTGGCCTACAAAGAAAATCACTATAAAATGTAGTATCGATGGTATCTGGCCCCTGCAAGGTTAGCAAAAATGTACCCAAATGTAAATCCGACCTGTTGGAAGTGTAAAAAAGCACAGGGAACTTTTTATCACGCTTGGTGGCTCTGCCCAGAAATTAAGAAATATTGGAACAAGATAAAAACATGGATAGCAGAAATAACAGATTATGAAATTCATTCATTTCATTTTTCATTTTATTAAATTTGTATACTGCCCTACTCCCGAAGGACTCAGGGCAATGAACAGGCACAAAATAAAACACATAAATACAAAAGTTAAAAAACATAATTAAAACCAAATTAAATAATTTTGCCCGAGACAATTAAAATTCCCAACAATTTAAAACAATTTAAAATTTCAATTTAAAAATTTAAAAGAAGGGGAGAAAATTAGGCCAGGCCGGCCTGCTGGAATAGGAGTGTCTTCAAAGCACGGCGGAGGGTGCGCAGATCCGGGATCCTCCGTATCTCCGGGGGGAGCTCATTCCAGATAGTAGGTGCCCCCACAGAGAAGGCCCTCCCCCTAGGGGCCGCCAGTCAACATTGTTTGGCTGACGGCACCTGGAGGAGCCCCTCTCTATGAGAGCGTACCGGCCGGTGGGAGGCTGTTTGTGGTAGTAGGCGGTCCCGTAAGTAGCCAGGTCCTAAGCCTAATTGAATTAGAACCCGAATTTTTTTTATTAGGTATGATTAAAAAGAACATTAGGAATGACATAAAATATTTAATACGTCACATAATAACGGCGGCTAGACTAGCAGTAGCACAACTTTGGAAAACAAATAGATTGCCAACTGATCAGGAGCTAATACAAAAGATATACACATGTGCAGAAATGGACAAATTAACCTTAGAGTTACAGGATAAGGAGGACTCAGAATATTTTATAATATGGAATAGATGGTACCAGTGGATAAATCAGAGGAGGCCAAATGGGTTGAGATGAAATTTAGAGGAAATTAACATAATTAAAAAATGCACTGTCAGATAGATAGAAAATGAAATATGTCACTGTAGGTTTGTATATATGTATATATAATTATAGAAATTAGTTAGTAGTTGAAGTCGTTTATTGTATATGTATATGTAAATTTGTTTCTTGATTAAGTTAACTCTTAACTTAATCAAGCTTTTGTATGTTTTAAATGTTTTTTTAAGAATGAATAAAGTTTTGCTTTTTAAAATAAAAAAAAAAAGGATTAATATCTGGAGATGTCATAGAAACAAAAATCACGAAGAAGACCTGCTTTTAACATTAGGCAGGGTTCAAGGGTGCAGAAGGTGTCATAGAGCAGTAGAGTTAAGTGTTAAGAACCTAGATTGCACCAAACTGCACAGCTCCAGGCGACCTTCTTTAGCAAACTCTGGAGACCATATGACACAATGGTGGAGAGCAGAAGTCAATTCCTTGGCTATTGAAGCATCTTCCTCCAGCATCACTTTCTGGACATGTCCTGACAGGAAGGATAACAGCCATTATAGAAGAGTGTCTCCAGGGGTGTATCTGCAACAGGGCAGAAAAATACTTTTTACCAGCTGTCCCTCAGTACATGGAGCCCTGGAAGAGGACAAATTATCACTCACAGTAATTATCACAATCCCAGACTTTGAGACATTTACTGCTACTTTTTCAGTGTCTGCCTTTGATATAACATCAGACTGAAGCAACATGGAACGGATCTTGCATCAGAAAAAGATATGAGCCTCTACTCATGCTGAATGGTTTGCAAAAGATTTAGGACACAGGTAGGGGCTGTGCTGCTGAATGTATCTTTCCCTCTTTTCCAGATAAAGCTCAATTTGTTTCTGTTTGAATAAGGAAAGCTCCTGGATATTCCATTTTCTGAGAGTGCTTTAAAATTATCTAACTCTTCTTTGGAAACAGGCGATTGATTCAGCTCCATGAATTATGGACCTCTTGCTTCTGCTTTCAATGCTACTGGTGTCCCAGGCAGTCTCTGGGAAGCTTGTAATGAAGTGTCCACTGAATATGGTGCACCTGGATAGAGAAAGACCATGGAGCTACTACAGCCCAGGAGACCATCTCATCGGTATAGTCACCAGTACAGTAACACTAAACCAGAAAATGTTGTTTTTCAACCTGCTTCCTTATAGTCGGTCTTACTTGTAAGTTATTCAATGTGATGAAATTGTATTCCTTCCATCTGCAGTTCTGACACTGATTAACTTTTTTGATTGATCAGTTTTCCATGGGTTTCCTCTTTCGTCTTATTTAGTGGAAGAGACACAAATACAAAGTTGGAGCAGAAAAAAAAAAGACCTGAAAGAAGTCCACATTATTTCCCTCTCTATGTCCAATCTAGAATTCATGATTTGAGTACTGACTTCTGTTTAAAGCAGTGATTGTTGTAGTTAACCTTGAGCAGCTTATTTCTATATTTTTATAACTGCTCCTTCCGATCCTTATAGGAATAATGGATGACTTGTTTTTAGAACAGCTTTTCTGGGTTACTTATGAAATATATTCTTCCTTTTATGATGGTTGAATGACTTTAAAAAAGGAATTATTTTGCCGACTGGGTACTGCGTTGATGAAAATTAGTGCTGCTATAAATAATAGATTATTTGTGATTCTTATGTGTTTCCCATTTTCTCAACATTTACAAATATTAAATGTTGAATGTGTGACCATTGTTTTTTATCAATATTGGCTTCAGATTCAATAGTCATGTATTGATAAAGAGGATGAAATTGGAAAAAAAGGTATTTTATTACTGCTGTTGATGATGCTTGTATTAATTAAAGCATTTTTTTTACACTAGTGAAACTTATACTTCCAAAGGAATAGAACGCTTTATTTTCACCATTCAAGAGATCAACAAGACTATCCAGCTCCTGTGCAATCTCACACTTGGCTACAATATCCATGACAACTATTTGCACACGCGTGGCACTTCAGATGTCTTGCTGGACATGCTCTCTACTGGAGAAGCCAATGTTCCCAACTACAGCTGTGGAAGGAAGGACAACATTTTGGCTCTTCTTGATGCAGCTGACAGGGAGTTTTCCATCCAGATGTCAACATTAGTAGGAACCTACAAAGTCCCACAGGTTTGTGTGCATGTTTCTCTATATAGTAAAGTGAGTAGGGTGGTAGTGGGTGCATGATAGATCCATCCATATCTTCTCTATGGAATTCAAGAGTTGCTTTTCACTATGTCTATTGTATGTGTCATGGCTGGGAACTGGGATTCACATTAGGATGGGAGTGTCAGGGTTCCAAGTAACACCCCCAATGAAAGAAGACTCTGAGGCTAGAAGTGCCTCAAAGTTCCATTTTATTAGAGATGTCATATCGGCACATCTGGGAAAACCTGAATCTGAAAGCTTTCACCCAAAAGGAAGTCCAAGTCCCTTCCCCTGCACCCACGTGTCCATCACATGGTCCAATCAATGCACCGTCCCAACTGGAGATGCCTCCCAGTCACACCACTCCAAGTGCAGGGCAGCATGTCCTTGACTCTCAGAGAAAAGAATGTCATTATGACTATATACCTCCCCAACTCCATACAATCCCCCCTCACAGTTTCCCACAGCACTCAAAGTGGCAGCCCTGAAGTTCCAAAGAAAAGATGGCTTCCAGGGCTGACAGGGAGCATGTATCAAAACAGTCAGATCCTTTCTTGTTAGCATCCCCATTGCTTTCGGGGCTTCTGCTGCATAGTTGTGAAGGTGAGGAGGGGCTCTGTGTCCAATCAAAGGGTCTTCTGTACAATAGGAAAGTGCAGCACTGATGGAAAGCTCACATTTTGTGCATGATCTTAGTTAAATGATGACAATGCTGAACAAATGCCATATTCATGAAAATACATGAAGTACATCAAAATACATCAAAGAAAATTTACTTGGCATTAAATTCACAGATTTTCTGGGGAAACATTTAAACATCTCTGTCCTCGGCAAGCTAAAACTAATCAGTGCTTATAACATCGATGTTTGTGCAGTTAAGAATATCAACCTTGCTGTGAAGGAAAATCAAGCTTTTAACAGATTAACAAATTAACAGAGTTGGAAAGGACCTTTTAGGTCACCTAGTCCAACCCCACACCCAAGCAGGAGACCCTACACCATTTCTGACAGATGGCAGTCCGGTCTCTTCTTGAACATTTCTGGGGATGAAGGTCCTACAACTTCCGAAGGCAACTTTTGTTCCACGGGTTGATTTTTCTCACTGTCAGAAAATTTCTCCTTATTTCTAGGTTGAATCTCTCCTTGTTCAGTTTCCATCCATTATTCCTTGTCTGGCCTTCAGGTGCTTTGGAAAACAGCTTGGCCCCCTCCTCTCTGTGGCAGTCCCTCAAATATTGGAACACCGCTATTGTGTCTACCCTGGTCCTTCTTTTCACTAGACTAGCCGTGCCCAGTTCCTGCAACCGTTCATTGTATGTTTTAATCTCCAGCCCCCTAATCATTTTAGTTGTTCTTCTCTGCACTTTTTCTAGAGTCTCAACATCTTTTTCTAGTGTGGTGACCAAAATTGGATGCATTACTCTAGGTGTGGTCTTACTAAGGCTTTATAGAGTGGTATCAGTACCTCCCTTGATCTTGATTGTATCCCTCCTGTTAATGCAATTTAGGATTGCATTGGCTTTTTTGGCTGCTGCCGCACACTGCTGGCTCATATTAACCTAGTTAACCTCTCACTGTCACTGCTATTAAACATGGTTTCAATTGTCTTACACTTACAAAAGTATGTATAGTCAAGGCTATGGTTTTCCCAGTTGCAATGTATGGCTGTGAAAGTTGGACCATAAGAAAGGCTGAGTGCCAAAGAATTGAAGCCTTTGAACTCTGGTGCTGGAGAAGACTCCTGCGAGTCCCATGGACTGCAAAGCGATCAAACCAGTCAGTCCTAGAGGAGATCAACCCTGACTGCTCTTTAGAAGGCCAGATCCTGAAGATGAAACTCAAAATACTTTGGCCACTTAAAGAGAAGGAAGGACTCAGGGAGAAGAGCCTAATGCTG
This sequence comes from Pituophis catenifer annectens, assembly GCF_029215685.1. Lineage (NCBI taxonomy): Eukaryota > Metazoa > Chordata > Lepidosauria > Squamata > Colubridae > Pituophis > Pituophis catenifer. The sequence goes on along the minus strand of NW_027256882.1, from coordinate 8,969,138 downwards.
GGAACGATTGAGGGCAAAAGAAGAAGGGGGCTTCAGAGAATGAGGTGGCTGGATAGAGTCACTGAAACAGTTGGTCTGAGCTTAAATGGACTCCAGGGGATGATAGAGGACAGGAAGGCCTGGGGGAACATTGTCCATGGGGTCACAATGGATCAGACATGACTTCACAACTAATGACAACAATGTGTAGGACTTTACTTTTCTCTACATTGAATTCCATTTTGTTAAATAGGGCCCAGTGTTCAAGTCTGTCAAGAGCCATCTGGATCTTGAGCCTATCATCTAGGGTTTTGGCTATTCCTGCCAGTTTAGTATCATCCACAAATTTGGTAAGTTCCCCTTCTATTCCCTCATCTAAGACATTTATGAAGATATTGAAGAGTACTGGGCTTAAGATGGAACCTTGTGGTACCCCACTGCTTACTTCCCTCCATATAGATGTAGTACCATTAAGGGCTATTCGTTGAGTATGATTTGTCAGCCAGTTGTGAATCCATCTGGTGGTGAAGCTACCTATCCCACTTTTTTCTAGTTTACCAAGAAGTAGGTTGTGCTCTACTTTGTCGAATGTCTTGCTGTAGTCTAAGTATATTATTGTCCACAGTATTTTGCCGGTCTACTAATTTAGTCACTATGTTGAAAAATGAAATAAGATTGCTTTGGCATGATCTGTTTTTAACAAACCCATGCTGACTTCTAGTTATTATTTTACTTGTTTCTAGATGTTCGCAGAGCTGTTTTTTTATTATCTTTTCCAGTATCTTCTCGGATATTGATGTTAGGCTCATTGGTCTGTATTTTCCTGGGTTTGGTTCCCCCCACTTTTTTGAAGATGGGAACCCCATCAGCTCTTTTCCAGTGCTCTGGTACTTCCCCAGTGCTCCAGGATTTTTGGAAGATATGGTACAATGGTTCTTAGATGATATATGCCAGCTCCTTTAAAACTCTGGGATGTAATCCATCAAGTCCCAGTGATTTGTATTCATCAAGATCAGACAGGTGTTCTCTTACCATTTTTTGGGTTTATTTTAACTTTTATTTCTAGTCTGTCTTTTACAGTTATGTTATGTTTTTGGTAGATTGGACTATTGTTTGTTTTTGTGTGAAGACTGATGCATGAGTTAAGCAGCTCTGCTTTCTCTCTGCTACCTGTTACTTCTTTGATGTCTTCTCTCTTTAGTTGACCGATTGCATCCTTGATTTTTTTCTTGTTATTTATATGTTGGAAGAAACTTTTTTTATTACCTTTGTTGCAAGTCTTTGTTCATTCTGAGCCTTTGCTTTCCTGACTTCGTCTTTGCAGATTCTGGTTATCTGCTGATATTCTGCCTTAGTTATGTGTCCTTCTTTCCATTTTTTGTACTTGTCCTTTTTGTCTTTTAATTTGTCAGAGAGATATTTGTGGAGCCATGCTGGTTTCTTCTTGGATATCTTGTTTTTCTTTTTCAGTGGTATTGTGTTGGACTGGGCTTTTATGGTCATATTTTTCAGAGTTTCCCAAGCTTCTTGAGTTGTTTTCTCCTTAGGGATTTTCATCCAAGGAATATTTCCTAAATTCTCTTTGAGCTTGTTATAATCAGCTCTTTTAAAATCTAGGACTCTGGTATCATTGTGTTCTATTGCGTGTGTTTGTGTTATGTTGAATTCTAGTATGACATGGTCACTCTCACCCAAGGTTCCTGCTGTTTCAACTCCCTCTATCACTTCTTCTCTATTTGTAAGAATTAAGACAGTATGGCTGTCCCTTGAGTTCCCTCCTCTACCTTTTGGACAACAAAGTTGTCAGCTAGGTTGGTCAGGAACCTATTTGAGTTCTCACTTGGTTGTGGAATTAGCCTTTCAATTCAGGATAATTGAAGTCCGCAATTACTATTGTAGTGTGTTTCCTACATATATTTGTTAGTTGGTTGGCAAAAGTACATCTAATTTTTCTGCTTGGTTGGGTGGCCTGTAGTACACACCTATGGTGATGTCATTCTTTTTTCTTTTATATTGACTCATATGCATTCCAGGAGGTTTTCGTCATTAGTTCCATACCTTTCTGTAGCAATGTAGTGGTCCTTTACATACAGTGCAACTCCACCTCCTCTTTTGTGGGGTCTGGTTTTTTTGAACAGTTTGTATTCTTCTATCAGTATGTTCCAGTCATGGGTTTCATGAGACGAAATAATGTGTGCTACATTATGTGATAGTGTGTGCTGCACTATATTAAAATTGAAAAAACTACAGAAAAGCATACTTGTAATAGCCTAGGGACACGGTGGTTCAGTGGCTAAGATTTGTTGATCAAAAGGTCGGCACTTCAGCGGTTCGAATCCCTAGTGCCTTGTAATGGGGTGAGCCCCCGTCACTTTGATCTGTCCCCGTCCCCATACACACACAACACAGCCAGCCGAGGGTTAAGGAAACACTTTGGAATGCACCCGTTCTTATCTCCCTCTTGGCAGCGATAGACACACCGTCTGCCAAGGGACTTTATTTTCACAAACAGACAGATAAGATACGAACGTTCAAGAAAGTCCAAACAGAAATAATATTCCTCCCAGCAGTTCCGGACGAGGCTTTAGTGACTGTCCAAGGTTTACTTTGTTCGTCACAAGGATCCTTTGACCACTACCCTCTATTATATAGTCTCTGGGGTGTGGTCCAGTGACTCAGTTCTAATCCCTAGCACGCCTCCTAAGCTGCTGCAAACGTTTATCACGCCTTCGGAGGCGTGCGTCCAGGAATGATATTTCATTATCACTTTGATTCGAATCAGCTGTCTCCTCTCCCTCGACCGGCACTTGAGACAATGCCAGAGGGGAGGGGCCTGGAGAGGGAGGCCTGGCTGACTCCTCTTCCTCATGCTCGGAGCTTTCTTCCTCCGATGGGACAGGCTCAGAGGGCGGGGCCACAACACACTTGTCCCAGCTTCTGCCAACCTAGCAGTTCGAAAACAAATAAAATAATGCAAGTAGAAAAATAGGGACCATCTTTGGTGGGAAGGTAACAGTGTTCCGTGCACCTTTGGTGTTAGGCACGCTGGCCACATGACCAGGAGACGTTTTTGGATAGCGCTGGCTCTTCGGCTTTGAAACGAAGATGAGCACCGCCCCCTAGAATTGGCAACGACTAGCACATATGTGAGAGGGAACCTTCACCTTTACCTTTTAATAACCTAAAACATGGGGTGGGAGGGAGTAGATGAGCAGACTTGGAGGTGGGATCTGCAATTGATCAATCAACCAACATAAGACTACCTATTTGGGGCCTCAAGCCAACTATCTTCAGGCTCTTGCAGAAGGTCAGGAGATTGGGAGCTGTCCTCACTCTGTAGGACAAGATGTTCCAAAGGGCAGGAGCAATGACAGAGAACATTCTTCTCCTGGACCCAGCCAACCAGAATTCCCTGACTGATGAGTTCTGCAGCATGCCTTCTTTGGGGTGAGATGGTTCCTCAAATTTTAGACAGAGTTTTGACTAACCAACCACATTCAGCGTGTAGTCCACAATGGAATTGCATCTACATGGAGGGAAGAATGCACTGTGGTACCCCAAGATTTTGTCTTAGGCCCTCTTCAGGCCTAAGTGTTCTTCAACTTCTTCACAAATGATCTAGATGAGGGGAAATTCATCAAGTTTGCAGATGACACCAATTCAGGGGAAATTGCTAACACTTTAGAAGATGGACTCAAGATTCAGAAGGATTTTTTTAGTATTTTTTTTTTATTTTTAAACAAACAATTCATCATTAATCAGTGTAACATCTGGATACAAATTTTTGTGTGTCATCACATTCAACATTTATCATCATTTTCTTTCTTCTTTCATTTAAATTTAATGTATTACAACATATTTTCCCATGCTTCTTTTTTTTACATTGTCTATTGTCTATATTCAGTCTCTATCCATTGATAAAATTGCCCCATATGTTGTAATACTTTGATTCTTCCTTCCTTCTAATCGCTAATGCTAATCTACTCATTTCTGCACATTCTAATATTTTCTTAATTAGCTCTCCCTTTGTAGGAATTGTTTCTGCTTTCCAATTTTGTGCAAATACCATTCTTGCTGCCATTATTACAAATATGTATTTTCTTTACTAAATTTCTCTGGTAAGATACCCAACAGGAACAGCTCTGGTTTAAGATCAATGTGTTGCCTTTATCATTTTCTCTAGCCATATTCAAATTTTTGCCCAATAATTTCTTGCTTCTGGACATGTCCACCACATGTGATAATTTATTTATTTATTTATTTTATTTTATTTTATTTTATTTTATTTTATTTTATTTTATTTTATTTTATTTTATTTTATTTTATTTTATTTTATTTTATTTTATTTTATTTTATTTTATTTTATTTTATTTTATTTTATTTTATTCGGCTTATATGCCGCCCTATCTCCCAATGGACTTAGGGCAGCTCACAATAACACAATAAAGCCACAATACAAAATAAAATCTAAAATCTAAAAAATTTAAAATTTAACCCTTAACCCCCCCCCCCCATCAGACCAGGTCAAGCGATTTAAAAAGCCAAGTTTTTAATTCATGATGGAAGGTGCGAAGGTCAGACGCTAATTGGAGCTCCAAGGGAAGTTGATTCCAGAGGGTGGGCGCCCCCACCGAGAAGGCTCTATTTCTGGGGGCCGCCAACTGGCACAGTCTAGCTGACGACACCCTGAGTAGGCCCTCTCTATGGGCGTAAACCGGGCAATGGGATATCATTGCTGGCTGTAGGTGGTCCGCCAAATATCCTGGACCTAAGTCATGTAGGGCTTTATAGGTCATCACCAGCACCTTGGATCTCACCCGGAGGGCAACTGGCAACCAATGCAAGCCGCGCAGGAGGGGTGTAACATGGGAGTATCGGGGTTCTCCCATCACAACCCATGCGGCTGCATTTTGCACCAGCTGAAGATAATACAATCCCGATCGGTATTGTTTGAAATAAAAACAACAATCTAGGTAATATATTCATCTTAATTACCACTGTTCTTCTCATTGATGATAATTGCAATTTTTTCCATCTCTCCAAACCATCTCAATTTGTCCTTTCAATTTATAGTAATTATCTTCTTTAATTGTTACACACCTTGCTGTTAATTGTATTCCTAAATACCTTACCTTTTTAGTAATCTGAATATCTAGTTCCTCCATTAAATCCCTCTTCTGTTTCTCTGTAATATTTTTCACCAATATTTTTGTTTTATCTTTATTAATTTTCAACCCTCTATATTCTTCTATTTGTTCTATCAGTCTGGATCCTACTTCTTGAGGCTCCTCTAAAATAAACACTAGATCATCTGCAAATGCTTGTAGTTTGCATTCTTCTTTTTTAATTTTCATCCCTTTTATCTCTTCATTTTGTCTTATATTTCTATTTAGCACCTCTAACGTCAACACAAATAGCAATGGGGATAGAGGACAACCCTGCCTTGTTCCTTTCATAATATTAACCTTCTCTGTCATATCTCCATTTATTATCACCTTTGCAGATTGCTTACTATAAATTGCCTCAATCATATTTATAAATCTTCCCACAAAGTCCATAGTCTGCAACTGTTTTATCATAAATTGCCAGTTCACATTATCAAAAGCCTTCTGTACATCAAGAAACATCAATGCCATTTGCTTTTCTGGGTGTACTTCATAATATTCCAAAGTATTTAAGATTGTTCTCATAGTGTCTCTGATCTGTCTCTTTGGTAAGAAACCATTTTGATCTGTGTAAATAAATTCATTTAACAATCTCCAATTTATTCGCCGTTATTGATGCAAACATTTTATAATCTGTACTTAACAAGGAAATCGGTCTATAATTTTTAACTTCTTGTAAGTCTATGTCTTCTTTCGGTATATATGCCCCTATCCAAGAGTTGGGTATTTTTGTATTTACTAAAAGTTCATTTAATACTTCCAACATTGTATTGCTAATTACATCCTGTAATATTTTGTACAACTCTGCTGGCAAACCATCTGGACCTAGCGTTTTACGATTCTTTTGTTTTTTAATCCCCTTCTTGTATTTTATTTTTTTTGGTATTTTAGGTAATTCAGACTTTTCTAAGTATTGCTTTATCTTCTTTTCAGATATTATCTCTTGTTTATAGAGTTTCTCATAGTATTTCTGTACTATTTTCTTCCTTTCCTCATTTCGATAGCATAAAGTTCCTTCCTTATCCATTAATTGATTAATTAGTTTTTTTTTCTCTCTCTCCTTTTTCATTTTATAAGCCAACCATCTACCTGGCTTATTAGCATTTTCAAAGAAGTTTTGTTTGGACATCTTTATTTTATTTGCCAACTCCTCTTTTTCAATTAAATTCATTTCATGTTTTTTCAAATCCATTTGATTTTTAATCCTCTTATTTTGCATGTCTTTTTGTAATTCCATCTCTAATTTCTTGTGTTCCTCTTCCAATTTTTTTTGAGATTGTCTTTTCTTTTTATTTCTTTTTCCCAAATAAATCATTGCCAACCCTCGAATGTATGCTTTCGCTGTATCCCACACATTTTGCAATTATTTTCCTTTTTATTTTGTTGAAACTCTTTTTCATTTAATATTGTTCGAGTCAAAGTCCATCTTAATCTCTTTCTTTGTCCCTTCCACTGCATTCAATTGTAGGAGTGATTGAGAAATATGATTTGCATTTTGATTGTTATTCTTTTTAGTTATTGTTTCTCATTTTCCATTTTTATCTAAAGTCTTCTTAATATTCTGTGTTTAATATTTTAAACAATGGTCAATCAACAAACTATTCGAAGATGTTTATCAAAACAAAAAGTTGGATTTATTAAAAGTTCGTATTTTGGAGTTGCCTTCTTCATTGTTTTTCCAGATCAGTCAAAGAATTGTTTCAGAGACTCTGAGTGATAAAAGTAAATTCCCTTTTTTCCACCGGATGCTCCTCAAAGAAGTATTTCAGTATTCAGCAATTGTCCGAGTGCTCCTACACTTCAGATGGACCTTGATTGGCCTCCTTGCTCCAGACACAGAGGAGGGAGATAATTTCCTGAGGATTTTTCCTCCTTTGCTTCTCAGGAATGGAATTTGTGTCGTTATATCACAACAATTCTCAATGAGTGGAGATCCAGAACCCTTGAGGGATTCCAGCTTTTCTCAGTGGAAACAAGTCAATGTCTTTGTTCACTTCACAGAACATATTATCGTTTCACATACATTTCATATTTTTCATCTAACACTTGATATTTTGTCAGGACCCATTAGAGAGAAAATCTGGATCACCACAAGTTTGGGAAACTATATAATGACTCATCTTGGATATCACAAATACATCCATAGTATTTGGAGTTTTGAATTTCTGCAAAAAATAAGCCCAAAATATGGTGCTTTTGAACCCTTTTCCTTTTTAGACTCCCAGTATGAAGACAAGAATTTTCAGTGTTCTTTTCCAAAGCATGTTTTTTCTGTCAAAGGCCAGAAAAGATGCACCCAAAAAACTCCAGTGGAGACAGAAGATGATTTGAATGGGATATTCGTTGAAAACAGTGATTCTGTTTACATTATCTTCATGACTCTGGCCCACGTCTTGAAGGCTGCATATTTGTCCAGATCCTGGAGGAGAAAGAAGGAGGCCCAAGAGACACTGGAGGCTCCAAGGCTGCAGCCGTGGCAGGTATGTGGTCCCAACAAGGATCCAACTAAACTAAATTCCTCTGGAGAAGGAATCCTTTAGAGAAAGAGGGGAATCAGATCAACCTCCTTGTGCTACAAAAGAGCAATAGATTTGGCCAATCTAGTGGCTGGGGTGCGTGTGATAATTTACCAAGGAGCTGGTAGCAGATATATGTTTGATATTAAACATTTGTTGTTTGCAATTTCTCACAACATATTAAGCATACTGGTAAACCAGTCTCATCAGCAGTGAAAGTAAATGAATCTGCCCACGTACCATTAAATGTTCTGTTTTCTTCTAAAATTTTTCTTTTCTTGGATTTATCCATGGTTGGCCTACCGCGGTTTGAAAAACTCAATAAATCATGTGCTGGCACTTGTCACACATTGGCAGTTGTGAAGCATATTTTGAGCGACAGGGAGCCGGAGCAGAGGGATGAAAGAGCCACATGTGGCTCCAGAGTGGCAGATTGCTGACCCTTGATCTAGTCCAACATCCTGCCCAAGTAGACCCTATGCTATTTTTGACAGATGGCAGTCCGGTCTCTTCTTGAGACTTCCAGTGATGAAGCTCCTACAACTTCCGAAGGCAACTTCTGTTCCATAGGTTGATTGTTCTCACTGTCAGAAAATTCCTCCTTATTTCTAGGTTGAATCTCTCCTTGATCAGTTTCCATCCATTATTCCTTGTCTGGACTTTGGGTGCTTTGGAAAATAGCTTGACCCCCCTCCTCAAATATTGGAAGACTGGAAGACTGCTATCATATCTCTCCTGGTCCTTCTCTTCACTAGACTAGCCATGCCCAGTTCCTACAACCGTTCAGCATTAAGCATGTTTGCAATTAAAAAAAAAAAAACTAGAAGAAAAATTCATACATGAAAATACCAGGTGGGATAAAAAACCAAGGTTTCTGCTTTTAAAATTTCTGGATGTTTCCATTCTAGTTCCATCCCTTTCTGGAGAAGAATGAGTTCTACAATCTTTCCTTCTGGAATCTTTACATAGACCATAATGGAGAAATAGCTGCAGATATGGACATTGAGTTCTTGGTGATTTCGCCTGAGGGGGATTTGATCAAAAGGAAACTGGGGAGTATTGATAGACAGAGAATTATTATTAACGAAATTGCTCTTTCATGGATAAATCTGCTCAACAAGGTGGGTCAAATATTGCTGTGTTTTCTCCTTTTTTCTAAAGATTATGACCCATTTCAAGTGGCTTAATTCTAGTCACCATGGCAGATGATCCTCACTGGGAGTTGAATGTACAAAAGAGAAAACTTAACATTTTGTTAGATGGATTGTGGAGACTTCAGTACTATCTTAAAAAGTGTCCTTCAGATGCCATGATAAGGAATATCCTTTTAAACAGATTCAGTCATGTCCAATATTGGATGCTGGGTGATTATTCTTTAGGATGGAGACCATGGATTAAGCAGTTGTGTTCCTAATAGCCTCAGGTTCTTTCAACCAGTGTCTGCATTAAGGTTTGGACTGAATCAGATGAAATATAGTCATGGCTGGTTAGAGGTTCTGTTGATCCATGTGAGAAATAAGCCTCACCTTGTCCAGGTGGAGAAATGTCTCTCTTGAAAGGTCACTGATGTTCTATAATCTTTTTAAGCAGCTCAAACCTGGCCAGAGTTACCCATATCTCTCTTTCACCAGGATAAGCAATAGGCCTTCTGCTCCTCTGAAGAAGCTCCAAAGATATTCATGGTTCAAATGAAACCATAAAGGGTGATTTGATGTGAGATAATGCCCATCACCTGGCAAACTGAAGCAGTGAAACAAAACTTTGATTCAAAGAAAAGCCCTTCCTCATTTTGGAAATAACAAGGAAGAGTTTGAAAGAAAATGCTACTTTAGATTTGGGTTTTATTTTATTTATTTATTTATTTATTTTATTTTATTCGGCTTATATGCCGCCCTATCTCACAATGGACTCAGGGCGGCTCACAACAATAAAACACAAGCCACAATAAAAATAAAAACTAAAATCTAAAAAGTTTAAAATTAACCCATTAAAACCCTTAAAACCCCGTCATCAGACCAGGTCAAGGGATTTGAAAAGCCAAGTTTTTAATTCCCTTACAAGGGAATTTGAAAAGCCAAGTTTTTAATTCCCTTACAAGGGAATTTGAAAAGCCAAGTTTGTAATTCCCTTACAAGTTTTGGCTTGTAAGAGGGTAATACATCTGAAAAAAACTAGCTATGTTAAGTCCCTCTGAGCCAAAAGGAGGATCCAAATTTAAGTAATAAGAAATGCAGACTTCTCTTTCCATGCAAGTTGGTGTCCTCAAATTGTAGTAGAAAAAGACCCAGATACAGAGCTGGACACAAATCTCCCACTTGCTGAAGATGAAAAGATCCCCTTTTTGAGGGACAAGTTCTCATGACCTCTCCTGCATCTCATCTCACCCCAGTTCTAGTCAGTTTTAGTCTTAGTTGAGAGCCATGTGAATTGAGGAAAGAAACACACAAATAAAGAAAGACCTAATTTTTAAGGATTTCTTTTCTTTTAAATCTTAATTGGGGAATGGTTTTGATTACTTTCAAAGGCAAGCAGTTTTGCAATGTTTTATATACTCCAGAAGAAGCCTATCCAGATCTTACTGGTCTGAAGTTTCTTTCTTTGTTACAGTTTTATTTAATCAATCTAAAAATAGATATAAAAATAATAATAAATCTTTTACAATAATTTATTTTCCAACATTTAATGCAAGATCATTGTACTGTAGTTTAAATCATAGTTATGTGAAGAATGGAGAAATGCATGTTAAAAAGGCTTGGAGGAGGAACCAAACTGGTTGTCACTTAAGGCTGAAAAGGATGAAATCAATTCCATCCCTGCAGTCGTTCTTAAGTAGAAAAATCCTTTATTTCAATGTTATAGATGCCAAAAGCAAAGGGGAGTGAATAAATAAACTATCTGCCAGTGTTCATCTCTCCTAAATCTGTTTGGAATGAGTCAAAGATTTCATATTTATCTAAATGAAGCCCAGGAACTATTTGGCTAATGTTAATGTCTACATCCATTTTCATGCATGCTTCATCCCAATATTTTTTCTTCGGCATTTTTTCCTTTTATGCTTAGTCGAGAGTCCGGAGATGTCATCTCAACCTCCATTTTTCCTGGATAGTGAGTCCTAACACATTTTCTTTGGTGCTCCTTCTTATTTTGCTTAGTCTCTCCCTCTGTCCCAATGTGTGGAAAGTTGTCATCCTGGATTTGTCAAGCGGAAGCGAGAAGGAGAGCCTGCTTGCTGCTACGACTGTATTCCTTGTCCTGAGGGGACCATCTCCATCCATGAAGGTGAGGGACACCAAGGAAAAGGACAGGCCTTGTGGAAGTGGATTCATCTGAAACACTGTCATAAAAGTGCAAGTTAAAAGACAGACTGAAGCTCAATTGTTTTTTTTTTGTTTTGCCAGCAGTTTGGCAGTTCTATTTTCACTGTCTCAAGGTTGACTCAGCCTTCCATCCTTCCGAGGTCGGTAAAATGATGTCCCAGATTGTTGGGAGCAATAAGCTGACTCTGTAAACTGCTTAGAGAGGGCTGTAAAAGCACTGTGAAGTTGTATATAAGTCTAAGCACTATTGCTATTATCTTCAAATTGCACAATTTCTTACTAGAGGGAGGAATAGCAGAAAATCCTTGAAGGAAGGTGTAGGAAGAGATAGGAGGGTGTAGCAGATTAGACAAGCTTCTCTACCAGCAGGAAAAAAAAATGTATCTTCTGCTTTTTAGTTCAGATTCCAGATTATTTGCAGAACCTTTTTTTCTAGCTAATTCAATTTCAGAAGATAGGCATCCAGCATCAAGTATATTAAGAAGTGCCATCTGGCAAAATCCAGGAAATGTGTCTAGAAAGATTTATTATCTACTTCTAATAATGTAGGTTCTGCAAATTACACAAGAAATCATTCCATGACTTCTTCCAATTTCATAAACTATAAAAATATTGCTGTTTTTTTTAGAAAGTGATATTCTTCTTACCTTCTTTCTGAAAAGATTTTAAGCAACACTTCTCAGAAATGCTGCTGGGACAAATGTGGTCCGAGGAAAGTATTTCTTGAAAGGTGAAAGTACAGAATATTTTTTACAAATATTCCTTTTTTTGTTTACTCAGATACAGAAAAATGCACCAAGTGTCCAGATGAAAAATATCCAAATGAGGACCGAATCCAATGTATCCCCAAAGTTATAACCTTCCTTTCTTATGAAGAACAGCTGGGAATCATTCTGGTCTCTTTTGCCCTATTCTTGTTCTTAGCCACAGGACTCGTTTTAATTATATTCATTAAATATCTAGAAACTCCCATTGTGAAAGCCAACAACCGAGACCTCTCTTACATCCTCCTAGTCTCCCTCCTGCTTTGCTTCCTGTCTCCTTTTCTTTTCATTGGTCAACCAAGGAAAGCCACCTGCCTTCTCCGACAAACAGCTTTCAGCATCATCTTCTCAGTTGCCGTTTCTTCTCTCTTGGCCAAAACCATCACAGTGGTGCTGGCTTTCCTAGCCACAAAACCAGGAAACCAAGTGAAAAGATGGTTGGGGAAGAGCTTGGCCAACTCCATCATCCTTTCTTGTTCTAGTGTCCAAATTATGATCTGCTCCATCTGGCTGGGAATTTCTCCCCCATTCTGTAACTCAGACTTTCACTCCCAGCCTGGGGAGATCATCCTGCAATGCAATGAAGGCTCTGTTTTCATGTTCTACATCACTCTCAGCTACATGGGCTTCCTGGCTGCCATCTGCTTCACAGTGGCTTTCCTGGCCAGGAATCTCCCTGGAGCCTTCAATGAAGCCAAGCTGATCACCTTCAGCATGCTGGTCTTCTGCAATGTCTGGGTCTCCTTCCTGCCCACCTACCTGAGCACCAAGGGGAAATACATGGTGGCTGTGCAGGTCTTCTCCATCTTGGCCTCCAGTGCTGGTCTGCTGGTCTGCATCTTCATCCCCAAGTGCTACATTATCATTCTAAGACCAGACCTGAATACAAAGGAGTATCTTACGACCAGAAGAAATATATAAATGTGTGTTAGAGGAATTTCAACACATTCCAATAGGCCAAGCATATAAATTGTTTCAAGCTTACATAAGCAGGGGCAACAATTTTGAGCTGAAATAATCAAAAGGCAATTGGAAGATAGTGTCCTCCATCCTTATCCAATATAATTGGAAGATCTGGATAATCTGGATTAGCCATCTGGTCAAATTATGTAGAAATAAAATAAGAGAGGAGCTGAAATTCAGCCGTATAAATTGGTTTGCAAAACAATTCCTAAATAATTGATAGTATCCATATTTGGTTGTCCAAATATGGACAATATTGGGTGTCCTCCTGGACGCACGGCTGTCTTTAGAAGGGCATATGACGGCCGTGGCCAGGGGGGCTTTCTATCAGGTTCGCCTGATATGCCAGTTGCGCCCCTTTCTGGATCGGGACTCCCTACGCACGATCACTCAAGCACTCATCACTTCTCGTCTGGACTATTGTAACGCTCTCTACATGGGGCTCCCCTTGGGATACACCCAGAGGCTCCAACTGGTGCAGAATGCGGCCGTGCAGGGGATTATGGGAGCGACGGGGCGTTCCCATGTGACTCCTCTCCTGCGCGAGCTGCATTGGCTTCCGGTGGACTTCTGGGTGCGCTTCAAGGTGTTGGTGATCACCTTTAAAGCGCTCCATGGCTTAGGACCGGGGTACTTATGGGACCGCCTTCTGCCACCAATAGCCTCCCACCGGCCAGTTCGCTCCCACAGAGAGGGCCTCCTCAGGGTGCCATCGGCCAGACAATGTCGGCTGGCGACCCCCAGGAGGAGAGCCTTCTCTGTGGTGGCACCTACCCTTTGGAACAATCTACCCCCAGAGATATGTGTGATAACCGGCCTCCGGACTTTTCGTCGGGCCCTAAAAACTTATTTTTTTCAGTTAGCCGGTCTGTCCTGATTTTATGGTTGGTTTTAAAATTTGATACGGATTTTTAAATTGATAAGTTTTAAATTACGGGCCAAATTTATTTAATTATTTTAAATCTATTTTTAACTTTATGTATAAATGTTTTTTATCTTGGCTGTTCACCGCCCTGAGTCCGGAAGGAGAAGGGCGGTATAGAAGTTTGAATGAATGAATGAATGAATGAATGAATGAATGAATGAATGAATGAATAAATAAATAAATAAATAAATAAATAAATAAATAAATAAATAAATAAATATCCCATAAATGAGGTATAAGAGAAAGAGATGCAGCAATTCATCCATCTCATTCTTCTGATGGTGGACACTCCAGAGTTATTTGGTTCATGACTAATAGAATAACAAAGTTGGAAGGGATCTTATCTAGTCCAACTATCTGCTCAGGCAGAAAACTCTCTACCATTTCAGACAAATGGCTGCCGAAACTGGTTTTTTTTTTTTTTTTTTGTTTTTTTAAACACCTCCAGTGTTGGAGCACCCACAAGTTCTGGAGGTAAGTTGTTCCACTGATTATTATTCTGACTGTCAGGAAATTTCTCCTTAGTTCTAGGTTGCTTCCCTTCTTGTTTAGTTTCCATCTGTTGCTTTTTGTCCTTCCTGCTGGTGCTTTGGAGAATAGGTTGATTCCCTCTTCTTTGGGGCAGGCCCTCAAATAGTGGAAGACTGCTATCATGTCACCTCTAGTCTTTATTTATTTATTATTTATTTATCTGTATATTTTTTTTATTTATATTTTTTATTTATTTATCTGTATATTTCTAGCACCTAAGAAGTTATCAACCTTCCTCATTCCTTTTTGGATCTGGATAAATATGTATCATTTAAGGACTGTGTCACAATCTGCACCTTTAACCAATGTGGAGAAAGTCAAAGTTTTTGCTGCAGAAACTAGTAGTAATATGGCCAGGTTTTCTACAGCGTCCTCTGTTATTCTTCTGTTTTTGAGAGAAACTGTTAATCATATACATGTTTTTCTTCTAACCACATATGCAATTAACTAGTTTTCAAAGATGCTAAAATGTTAAATGGGTTTTTTTTTAACTCTAATTGTTCATTTTTTTAATCTGGTTTTCTTCTCTGAGTTCTCTTTTGAATAATATATTTTGTTGACAGCTGACCTAAGACTAAATGTAGCTGATCAAATCTTTAATTTACAAACTTGCACAGAACAGTGCATTGAATTCAACTCCAGCAGGTCTCTTTAACATCTGTGGCTCTAGTTATAAGATTTTTTGCTTTATTGTATCCCTGGACTTTTCCTTACTTCCTTTGCCTCCGGTGCGTTTCTCCTTGCTTGGAACTGAACCAGATGGAGATTTCTCCAACACCAATTTTGTGCATGGCTTGAGAAATGTTTAGAACAAATAGCAATAGCAATAATCTTTAAGAAATGTTAAATAGTCTAAATTGTCAAAAAATACATCAACAAATACTTTCCAATATTCTTCACAGAAGTTATAAGTAGAATTATATTTTAACCTCTCTTTTCCTAAAGTTACATTGTGACTCTTTTTATCTATACTTTCCTCTGTATGAAAACCATAAATCACAACTTTATTTATTTTTTTTAAATCCATAATGGGTTTCCAGTCATCAATACATGCAGATTTTGCCCTTTCTCTATTTAAAATAGGCAGTTTGTCCATCTCTGGAAGTTCTGTCAATTTCACAAGCTATTCCTCCCTGCTGGGTACTTCTGAATGTTCTCAAACCAATGTTCCATGGCATTTTCCTAACTGATCCTCCATCAGTCCTCAAATAAAATATTGAACATTTATCTTTAAAATCCTCTGCATTATCTTCTTTACATGTCCACTGAGCATAATAAAATGTCCCATCACGTTTTTCACATTTCCAACCCTACAAAGCTTTTCAGTAAAAAGCCCATGATGTAATATCTGGAAATCTGTTTTAGTCGAATTGGTTGGAGAACTTTTATCAATGTAATTTCTCTCATCTTTGTCCTCAGTGCTCCTCATCTTTCTATTTAGCTCTTTCCCTAATTGAAGCAGGTAGAAAGAGCAACATGTTCAGAACCCTTAAAAAAACAGCATTGTGAGGGACTTCTGGATCTCTTGGGGAACCATGTCCATTTCTTTTGGAGTCGCCAACTCTAACTCCTCCCAGATCACAACACCAGACTATGCACCAGGCACTTTGACCCTCCTTGTTCAGATCAGGACAAATCTCAGTAATTTTATCATCCAGACAGCCTGGATAAAATTCCTCCCAGAGGTCCAGCAGATGTTCTGAGGGCCTCTCCCTAACCTATAAGGACCAGGTCACCCTAAATCTGGCTGTTGCTTGGCTATCAGCAGACCTAGTGAAGGTGGGAAAATATTGCTGTACCCTACTCTTAACATTAGGGAGGGTTTAAGGATATTTGAACTAGAAGACAGGCAGGATTAGAGTTGTGTCACCAACATACAGTTTAATCAAATTCCACAGCTCTGGGTGACCTTCCCCAGCAGTCTCTGGAGACAAGACGCTGCGATGAAGGATAACAGGTCAATTCTCTAGATGTTGAACTCTTTTCCTCCAGCATCACTTTCTGGACATATTCTGACAGGAAGGACAACAACACTTCCTGGGGTGTATTTGTGATTTTTCACTTACATGAACTTCAGAATCCCCAGAGGAGAAGTTTCTTGTCATCATAATTATCATTATTCTGGTGATAATGGAGATCTATTTTGCTACACTGAGTGCCTTTGACATTATGATCACTACACTAAACTGGTGTGGTTGATATCCATACAATCCACTTAACCTGGTCATGTCACCAATGGCTGCATTCACATTTGTAACTTTTAACTATGTTTTCTGAAGTTGAACCCATTGGCTGATGGGTCAGTGAATTATTGGAATCCTGAAATACATGAATTTATTTATTATTATTTATTTATTTTATAATATTTATATGACACTCTTCTCCCAAAGGACTCGGGGTGGCTCACAGGATAAAAACAACAATAAAAATCCAATAAAAATCAATAAAAAACCCCCACAATTAAAATAAAACTCCTAAACAGATCAGGCGATTTGATTAAAAAGCCGTGTCTTCAGGTCCTTGCGGAAGGAACGGAGGCCAGGGGCCGTCTGGAGCCCAGTAGGTAGCTCATTCCAGAGGGTCGGTGCAGCCACAGAGAACGCCCTCATCCTGGGCACCACCAGCTGGCATTGTCTGGTCGATGGCACACGAAGGAGGGCAGTCCTATGTGCGCGCACTGGGCAGTGGGAGGCCGATAGGAGGTGATCCTGCAAGTACCTCAAATCCTGCAAGTAATTTAGTGGAGACCATCTGAACAATAGTTTGTAACTGAAATAACCATTGACATTTTTCTTCCTGCAAGGATGACATTCACACAACAGATTTCACTAGATCAGGGAAAATTCTCATAGCCAAACTGAGACAAATTGGAGGTCTAAGTCCAGCCTCCTGAAAGACCATAATAAACCACAAATGACAACAGCCAATCTTCCTCCTCTCCTCTAGGGAAAAACTACATATTGGCAAGGGCACATATCTAACCGAAAAGGGGAATTCCTCCCATCTTCTCTGGTACCCAGACCCTGAGAGTAGAAGTTGAAGGCCAAACAGTGGGAAAACATTCTCACTTTCTCTGTTCCTTACTTCAGGATGGACCTGCCTATCCCCTCAGCTCTCTCTTCTCACTTAAATCCTCCCATTCTCCATTCAAAGCCGAGCTGTACATATGAAGTGACAATTCATTTCTGTCTGTTCTCCAGGTAAGAAACGTAACATCAGCATTAAATCACCCAAATAAACCAGGAACACAGGTCTCCTAACTCCTCCTCAAAGCACTTGTGTGTGTGGAGAAGTGTCACACAAAGCCTGAGAGATGGGAACGTCAAATGGGGCCTAATCCTCCAAGTACATCTATAGAAGCAGAGAAAGGGCCATTATGTATCCCTAAACCAGTTTCTCAGTGGGTCTGGCAAGAAATCGGGTCATACCATACACAACGCTGTGAGCACCACCACAATCTCAGAGCTGCAGACTTCACCTGCATTCTTTATTTAATAAACTATGAAATTTTAAAAAAAAAGATTTTAGGATTAATATCTGGAGATGTCATAGAAAAGAAAATCACAAAGAAGACCCGATCTTAACATTAGGCAGGGTTCAAGGGTGCAGATGGTGTTAGAGAGTACTAGAGTTAAGTGTCAAGAACCTAGATTGCCACCAAACTGCACAGCTCCAGGTGACCTTCTCAAGCAATCTCTGGAGACCATATGACACAATGGTGGAGAGCAGGAGTCAGTTCCTTGGCTATTGAAGCAACTTCCTCCAGCATCACTTTCTGGACATGTCCTGACAGGAAGGATGACAACCATTATAGAAGAGTGTCTCCAGGGATGTATCCGCAACGTTTCATAAAAATCCTTTTCTCCAGCTGCCCCTCTGTACATGGAGCCCTGGAAGTGGACAAATTATCACTCACAGTAATTATCACAATCCCAGACTTTGAGACGTTTACTGCTACTTTTCCAGTGTCTGCCTTTGATAGAACATCAGACTGAAGCAACATGGAATGGATCTTGCATCAGAAAAAGATATGAGCCTCTACTCATGCTGGATGATTTGCACAAGATTTAGGACACAGGTAGGGGCTGTGCTGCTGAATCTATCTTTCTATCTTTTTCAGATGAAGCTCAATTTGTTTCTGTTTGAATAAGGAAAGCTCCTGGATATCCCATTTTCTGAGAGTGCTTTTAAATTATCTAACTCTTCTTTGGAAACAGGCGATTGATTCAGCTCCATGAATTATGGACCTCTTGCTTCTGCTTTCAATGCTACTGGTGTACCAGGCAGTCTCTGGGAAGCTTGTAATGAAGTGTCCACTGAATATGGTGCACCTGGATAGAGAAAGACCATGGAGCTACTACAGCCCAGGAGACCATCTCATCGGTATAGTCACCAGTACAGTAACACTAAACCAGAAAATGTTGTTTTTCAACCTGCTTCCTTATAGTCGGTCTTACTTGTAAGTTATTCAATGTGATGAAATTGTATTCCTTCCATCTGCAGTTCTGACACTGATTAACTTTTTTGATTGATCAGTTTTCCATGGGTTTCCTCTTTCGTCTTATTTAGTGGAAGGGACACAAATACAAAGTTGGAGCAGAAAAAAAAAAGACCTGAAAGAAGTCCACATTATTTCCCTCTCTATGTCCAATCTAGAATTCATGATTTGAGTACTGACTTCTGTTTAAAGCAGTGATTGTTGTAGTTAACCTTGAGCAGCTTATTTCTATATTTTTATAACTGCTCCTTCCGATCCTTATAGGAATAATGGATGACTTGTTTTTAGAACAGCTTTTCTGGGTCACTTATGAAATATATTCTTCCTTTTATGATGGTTGAATGACTTTAAAAAAAGGAATTATTTTGCCGACTGGGTACTGCGTTGATGAAAATTAGTGCTGCTATAAATAATAGATTATTTGTGATTCTTATGTGTTTCCCATTTTCTCAACATTTACAAATATTAAATGTTGAATGTGTGACCATTGTTTTTTATCAATATTGGCTTCAGATTCAATAGTCATGTATTGATAAAGAGGATGAAATTGGAAAAAAAGGTATTTTATTACTGCTGTTGATGATGCTTGTATTAATTAAAGCATTTTTTTTACACTAGTGAAACTTATACTTCCAAAGGAATAGAACGCTTTATTTTCACCATTCAAGAGATCAACAAGACTATCCAGCTCCTGTGCAATCTCACACTTGGCTACAATATCCATGACAACTATTTGCACACGCGTGGCACTTCAGATGTCTTGCTGGACATGCTCTCTACCGGAGAAGCCAATGTTCCCAACTACAGCTGTGGAAGGAAGGACAACATTTTGGCTCTTCTTGATGCAGCTGACAGGGAGTTTTCCATCCAGATGTCAACATTAGTAGGAACCTACAAAGTCCCACAGGTTTGTGTGCATGTTTCTCTATATAGTAAAGTGAGTAGGGTGGTAGTGGGTGCATGATAGATCCATCCATATCTTCTCTATGGAATTCAAGAGTTGCTTTTCACTATGTCTATTGTATGTGTCATGGCTGGGAACTGGGATTCACATTAGGATGGGAGTGTCAGGGTTCCAAGTAACACCCCCAATGAAAGAAGACTCTGAGGCTAGAAGTGCCTCAAAGTTCCATTTTATTAGAGATGTCATATCGGCACATCTGGGAAAACCTGAATCTGAAAGCTTTCACCCAAAAGGAAGTCCAAGTCCCTTCCCCTGCACCCACGTGTCCATCACATGGTCCAATCAATGCACCGTCCCAACTGGAGATGCCTCCCAGTCATCCCACTCCAGGTACAGGGTAGAATGTCCTTGACTCTCAGAGAAAAGAATGTCATTATGACTATATATCTCCCCAACTCCATACAATCCCCCCTTACAGTTTCCCACAGCTCTCAAAGTGGCAGCCCTGAAGTTCCAAAGAAAAGATGGCTTCCAGGGCTGCCAGGGAGCATGTATCAAAACAGTCAGATCCTCTCTTGTTAGCATCCCCATTGCTTTCGGGGCTTCTGCTGCATAGTTGTGAAGGTGAGGAGGGGCTCTGTGTCCAATCAAAGGGTCTTCTGTACAATAGGAAAGTGCAGCATTGATGGAAAGCTCACATTTTGTGCATGATCTTAGTTAAATGATGACAATGCTGAACAAATGCCATATTCATGAAAATACATGAAGTACATCAAAATACATCAAAGAAAATTTACTTGGCATTAAATTCACAGATTTTCTGGGGAAACATTTAAACATCTCTGTCCTCGGCAAGCTAAAACTAATCAGTGCTTATAACATCGATGTTTGTGCAGTTAAGAATATCAACCTTGCTGTGAAGGAAAATCAAGCTTTTAACAGATTAACAAATTAACAGAGTTGGAAAGGACCTTTTAGGTCACCTAGTCCAACCCCACACCCAAGCAGGAGACCCTACACCATTTCTGACAGATGGCAGTCCAGTCTCTTCTTGAACATTTCTGGGGATGAAGCTCCTACAATGTCTGAAGGCAACTTTTGTTCCACGGGTTGATTTTTCTCACTGTCAGAAAATTTCTCCTTATTTCTAGGTTGAATCTCTCCTTGTTCAGTTTCCATCCATTATTCCTTGTCTGGCCTTCAGGTGCTTTGGAAAACAGCTTGGCCCCCTCCTCTCTGTGGCAGTCCCTCAAATATTGGAACACCGCTATTGTGTCTACCCTGGTCCTTCTTTTCACTAGACTAGCCGTGCCCAGTTCCTGCAACCGTTCATTGTATGTTTTAATCTCCAGCCCCCTAATCATTTTAGTTGTTCTTCTCTGCACTTTTTCTAGAGTCTCAACATCTTTTTCTAGTGTGGTGACCAAAATTGGATGCATTACTCTAGGTGTGGTCTTACTAAGGCTTTATAGAGTGGTATCAGTACCTCCCTTGATCTTGATTGTATCCCTCCTGTTAATGCAATTTAGGATTGCATTGGCTTTTTTGGCTGCTGCCGCACACTGCTGGCTCATATTAACCTAGTTAACCTCTCACTGTCACTGCTATTAAACATGGTTTCAATTGTCTTACACTTACAAAAGTATGTATAGTCAAGGCTATGGTTTTCCCAGTTGCAATGTATGGCTGTGAAAGTTGGACCATAAGAAAGGCTGAGTGCCAAAGAATTGAAGCCTTTGAACTCTGGTGCTGGAGAAGACTCCTGCGAGTCCCATGGACTGCAAAGCGATCAAACCAGTCAGTCCTAGAGGAGATCAACCCTGACTGCTCTTTAGAAGGCCAGATCCTGAAGATGAAACTCAAAATACTTTGGCCACTTAAAGAGAAGGAAGGACTCAGGGAGAAGAGCCTAATGCTGGGAACGATTGAGGGCAAAAGAAGAAGGGGGCTTCAGAGAATGAGGTGGCTGGATAGAGTCACTGAAACAGTTGGTCTGAGCTTAAATGGACTCCAGGGGATGATAGAGGACAGGAAGGCCTGGGGGAACATTGTCCATGGGGTCACAATGGATCAGACATGACTTCACAACTAATGACAACAATGTGTAGGACTTTACTTTTCTCTACATTGAATTCCATTTTGTTAAATAGGGCCCAGTGTTCAAGTCTGTCAAGAGCCATCTGGATCTTGAGCCAATCATCTTTGGCTATTCCTGCCAGTTTAGTATCATCCACAAATTTGGTAAGTTCCCCTTCTATTCCCACATCTAAGACTTTTATGAAGATATTGAAGAGTACTGGGCTTAAGATGGAACCTTGTGGTACCCCACTGCTTACTTCCCTCCATATAGATGTAGTACCATTAAGGTCTATTCGTTGAGTACGATTTGTCAGCCAGTTGTGAATCCATCTGGTGGTGAAGCTACCTATCCCACTTTTTTCTAGTTTACCAAGAAGTAGGTTGTGCTCTACTTTGTCGAATGTCTTGCTGTAGTCTTAAGTATATTATTGTCCACAGTATTTTGCCGGTCTACTAATTTAGTCACTATGTTGAAAAATGAAATAAGATTGCTTTGGCATGATCTGTTTTTAACAAACCCATGCTGACTTCTAGTTATTACTTTACTTGTTTCTAGATGTTCGCAGAGCTGTTTTTTTATTATCTTTTCCAGCATCTTCTCGGATATTGATGTTAGGCTCATTGGTCTGTATTTTCCTGGGTTTGGTCCCCCCCCCTTTTTTTTTTTGAAGATGGGAACCCCATCAGCTCTTTTCCAGTCCTCTGGTAGTTCCCCAGTGCTCCAGGATTTTTGGAAGATGTAGTATAGTGGTTCTAAGATGATATGTGTCAGCTCCTTTAAAACTCTGGGATGTAATCCATCAAGTCCCAGTGATTTGTATTCATCAATATCAGACAGGTGTTCTCTTACCATTTTTGGGGCTTATTTTAACTTTTATTTCTAGTCTGTCTTTTACAGTTATGTTATGTTTTTGGTAGATTGGACTATTGTTTGTTTTTGTGTGAAGACTGATGCAAAGAATGAGTTAAGCAGCTCTGCTTTCTCTCTGCTACCTGTTACTTCTTTGCTGTCTTCTCTCTTTAGTGGACTGATTGCATCCTTGATTTTTTTTCTTGTTATTTATATGTTAGAAGAAACTTTTTTTATTACCTTTGTTGCAAGTCTTTGTTCATTCTGAGCCTTTGCTTTCCTGACTTCGTTTTTGCAGATTCTGGTTATCTGCTGATATTCTGCCTTAGTTATGTGTCCTTCTTTCCATTTTTTGTACTTGTCCTTTTTGTCTTTTAATTTGTCAGAGAGATATTTGTGGAGCCATGCTGGTTTCTTCTTGGATATCTTGTTTTTCTTTTTCAGTGGTATTGTGTTGGACTGGGCTTTTATGGTCATATTTTTCAGAGTTTCCCAAGCTTCTTGAGTTGTTTTCTCCTTAGGGATTTTCATCCAAGGAATATTTCCTAAATTCTCTTTGAGCTTGTTATAATCAGCTCTTTTAAAATCTAGGACTCTGGTATCATTGTGTTCTATTGCGTGTGTTTGTGTTATGTTGAATTCTAGTATGACATGGTCACTCTCACCCAAGGTTCCTGCTGTTTCAACTCCCTCTATCACTTCTTCTCTATTTGTAAGAATTAAGACAGTATGGCTGTCCCTTGAGTTCCCTCCTCTACCTTTTGGACAACAAAGTTGTCAGCTAGGTTGGTCAGGAACCTATTTGAGTTCTCACTTGGTTGTGGAATTAGCCTTTCAATTCAGGATAATTGAAGTCCGCAATTACTATTGTAGTGTGTTTCCTACATATATTTGTTAGTTGGTTGGCAAAAGTACATCTAATTTTTCTGCTTGGTTGGGTGGCCTGTAGTACACACCTATGGTGATGTCATTCTTTTTTCTTTTATATTGACTCATATGCATTCCAGGAGGTTTTCGTCATTAGTTCCATACCTTTCTGTAGCAATGTAGTGGTCCTTTACATACAGTGCAACTCCACCTCCTCTTTTGTGGGGTCTGGTTTTTTTGAACAGTTTGTATTCTTCTATCAGTATGTTCCAGTCATGGGTTTCATGAGACGAAATAATGTGTGCTACATTATGTGATAGTGTGTGCTGCACTATATTAAAATTGAAAAAACTACAGAAAAGCATACTTGTAATAGCCTAGGGACACGGTGGTTCAGTGGCTAAGATTTGTTGATCAAAAGGTCGGCACTTCAGCGGTTCGAATCCCTAGTGCCTTGTAATGGGGTGAGCCCCCGTCACTTTGATCTGTCCCCGTCCCCATACACACACAACACAGCCAGCCGAGGGTTAAGGAAACACTTTGGAATGCACCCGTTCTTATCTCCCTCTTGGCAGCGATAGACACACCGTCTGCCAAGGGACTTTATTTTCACAAACAGACAGATAAGATACGAACGTTCAAGAAAGTCCAAACAGAAATAATATTCCTCCCAGCAGTTCCGGACGAGGCTTTAGTGACTGTCCAAGGTTTACTTTGTTCGTCACAAGGATCCTTTGACCACTACCCTCTATTATATAGTCTCTGGGGTGTGGTCCAGTGACTCAGTTCTAATCCCTAGCACGCCTCCTAAGCTGCTGCAAACATTTATCACGCCTTCGGAGGCGTGCGTCCAGGAATGATATTTCATTATCACTTTGATTCGAATCAGCTGTCTCCTCTCCCTCGACCGGCACTTGAGACAATGCCAGAGGGGAGGGGCCTGGAGAGGGAGGCCTGGCTGACTCCTCTTCCTCATGCTCGGAGCTTTCTTCCTCCGATGGGACAGGCTCAGAGGGCGGGGCCACAACACACTTGTCCCAGCTTCTGCCAACCTAGCAGTTCGAAAACAAATAAAATAATGCAAGTAGAAAAATAGGGACCATCTTTGGTGGGAAGGTAACAGTGTTCCGTGCACCTTTGGTGTTAGGCACGCTGGCCACATGACCAGGAGACGTTTTTGGATAGCGCTGGCTCTTCGGCTTTGAAACGAAGATGAGCACCGCCCCCTAGAATTGGCAACGACTAGCACATATGTGAGAGGGAACCTTCACCTTTACCTTTTAATAACCTAAAACATGGGGTGGGAGGGAGTAGATGAGCAGACTTGGAGGTGGGATCTGCAATTGATCAATCAACCAACATAAGACTACCTATTTGGGGCCTCAAGCCAACTATCTTCAGGCTCTTGCAGAAGGTCAGGAGATTGGGAGCTGTCCTCACTCTGTAGGACAAGATGTTCCAAAGGGCAGGAGCAATGACAGAGAACATTCTTCTCCTGGACCCAGCCAACCAGAATTCCCTGACTGATGAGTTCTGCAGCATGCCTTCTTTGGGGTGAGATGGTTCCTCAAATTTTAGACAGAGTTTTGACTAACCAACCACATTCAGCGTGTAGTCCACAATGGAATTGCATCTACATGGAGGGAAGAATGCACTGTGGTACCCCAAGATTTTGTCTTAGGCCCTCTTCAGGCCTAAGTGTTCTTCAACTTCTTCACAAATGATCTAGATGAGGGGAAATTCATCAAGTTTGCAGATGACACCAATTCAGGGGAAATTGCTAACACTTTAGAAGATGGACTCAAGATTCAGAAGGATTTTTTTAGTATTTTTTTTTATTTTTAAACAAACAATTCATCATTAATCAGTGTAACATCTGGATACAAATTTTTGTGTGTCATCACATTCAACATTTATCATCATTTTCTTTCTTCTTTCATTTAAATTTAATGTATTACAACATATTTTCCCATGCTTCTTTTTTTTACATTGTCTATTGTCTATATTCAGTCTCTATCCATTGATAAAATTGCCCCATATGTTGTAATACTTCGATTCTTCCTTCCTTCTAATCGCTAATGCTAATCTACTCATTTCTGCACATTCTAATATTTTCTTAATTAGCTCTCCCTTTGTAGGAATTGTTTCTGCTTTCCAATTTTGTGCAAATACCATTCTTGCTGCCATTATTACAAATATGTATTTTCTTTACTAAATTTCTCTGGTAAGATACCCAACAGGAACAGCTCTGGTTTAAGATCAATGTGTTGCCTTTATCATTTTCTCTAGCCATATTCAAATTTTTGCCCAATAATTTCTTGCTTCTGGACATGTCCACCACATGTGATAATTTATTTATTTATTTATTTTATTTTATTTTATTTTATTTTATTTTATTTTATTTTATTTTATTTTATTTTATTTTATTTTATTTTATTTTATTTTATTTTATTTTATTTTATTTTATTCGGCTTATATGCCGCCCTATCTCCCAATGGACTCAGGGCAGCTCACAATAACACAATAAAGCCACAATACAAAATAAAATCTAAAATCTAAAAAATTTAAAATTTAACCCTTAGACCCCCCCCCCCCAATCAGACCAGGTCAAGCGATTTAAAAAGCCAAGTTTTTAATTCATGATGGAAGGTGCGAAGGTCAGGCGCTAATTGGAGCTCCAAGGGAAGTTGATTCCAGAGGGTGGGCGCCCCCACCGAGAAGGCTCTATTCCTGGGGGCCGCCAACTGGCACAGTCTAGCTGACGACACCCTGAGTAGGCCCTCTCTATGGGCGTAAACCGGGCAATGGGATATCATTGCTGGCTGTAGGTGGTCCGCCAAATATCCTGGACCTAAGCCATGTAGGGCTTTATAGGTCATCACCAGCACCTTGGATCTCACCCGGAGGGCAACTGGCAACCAATGCAAGCCGCGCAGGAGGGGTGTAACATGGGAGTATCGGGGTTCTCCCATCACAACCCATGCGGCTGCATTTTGCACCAGCTGAAGATAATACAATCCCGATCGGTATTGTTTGAAATAAAAACAACAATCTAGGTAATATATTCATCTTAATTACCACTATTCTTCTCATTGATGATAATTGCAATTTTTTCCATCTCTCCAAACCATCTCAATTTGTCCTTTCAATTTATAGTAATTATCTTCTTTAATTGTTACACACCTTGCTGTTAATTGTATTCCTAAATACCTTACCTTTTTAGTAATCTTCCTCCATTAAATCCCTCTTCTGTTTCTCTGTAATATTTTTCACCAATATTTTTGTTTTATCTTTATTAATTTTCAACCCTCTATATTCTTCTATTTGTTCTATCAGTCTGGATCCTACTTCTTGAGGCTCCTCTAAAATAAACACTAGATCATCTGCAAATGCTTGTAGTTTGTATTCTTCTTTTTTAATTTTCATCCCTTTTATCTCTTCATTTTGTCTTATATTTCTATTTAGCACCTCTAACGTCAACACAAATAGCAATGGGGATAGAGGACAACCCTGCTTTGTTCCTTTCATAATATTAACCTTCTCTATCATATCTCCATTTATTATCACCTTTGCAGATTGCTTACTATAAATTGCCTCAATCATATTTATAAATCTTCCCACAAAGTCCATAGTCTGCAACTGTTTTATCATAAATTGCCAGTTCACATTATCAAAAGCCTTCTGTACATCAAGAAACATCAATGCCATTTGCTTTTCTGGGTGTACTTCATAATATTCCAAAGTATTTAAGATTGTTCTCATAGTGTCTCTGATCTGTCTCTTTGATAAGAAACCATTTTGATCTGTGTAAATAAATTCATTTAACAATCTCTTCAATTTATTCACCATTATTGATGCAAATATTTTATAATCCGTACTTAACAAGGAAATCAGTCTATAATTTTTAACTTCTTGTAAGTCTATGTCTTCTTTCGGTATAAGAGTAATATATGCCCCTATCCAAGAGTTGGGTATTTTTGCATTTACTAAAAGTTCATTTAATACTTCCAATATTGTATTGCTAATTACATCCTGTAATATTTTGTACAACTCTGCTGGCAAACCATCTGGACCTGGCGTTTTACCATTCTTTTGCTTTTTAATCCTCTTCTTGTATTTTTTGGTATTTTAGGTAATTTAGACTTTTCTAAGTATTGCTTTATCTTCTCTTCAGATATTGTCTCTTGTTTATAGAGTTTCTCATAGTATTTCTGTACTATTTTCTTCTTTTCCTCATTTCGATAGCATAAAGTTCCTTCCTCATCCATTAATTGGTTAATTAGTTTTTTTCTATCTCTCCTTTTTCATTTTATAAGCCAACCATCTACCTGGCTTATTAGCATTTTCAAAGAAGTTTTGTTTGGACATCTTTATTTTATTTGCCAACTCCTCTTTTTCAATTAAATTCATTTCATTTTTTTCAAATCCATTTGATTTTTAATCCTCTTATTTTGCGTGTCTTTTTGTAATTCCATCTTTAACTTCTTATATTCCTCTTCCAATTTTTTTTGAGATTGTCTTTTCTTTTTATTTCTTTTTTCCAAATAAATCATTGCCAACCCTCGAATGTATGCTTTCGCTGTATCCCACACATTTTGCAATTATTTTCCTTTTTATTTTCTTGAAATTCTTTTTCATTTAATATTGTTTGATTCAAAGTCCATCTTAATCTCTTTCTTTGTCCCTTCCACTGCATTAAATAGTAGGAGTGATCGAGAAATATGATTTGCATTTTGATTGTTATTATTTTTTACTTAATTTGTTTCTCATTTTCCATTTTTATCTAAAGTCTTCTTAATATTCTGTGTTTAATATTTTAAACAATGGTCAATCAACAAAATATTCTAAGATGTTTATCAAAAAAAAAGTTGGATTTATTAAAAATTCGTATTTTGGAGTTGCCTTCTTCATTGTTTTTCCAGATCAGTCAAAGAATTGTTTCAGAGACTCTGAGTGAAAAAAGTAAATTCCCTTTTTTCCATCGGATGCTACTCAAAGAAGCATTTCAGTATTCAGCAATTGTCCGAGTGCTCCTGCATTTCAGATGGACCTTGATTGGCCTCCTTGCTCCAGACACAGAGGGGGGAGATAATTTCCTGAGGATTTTTGCTCCTTTGCTTGTCAGGAATGGAATTTGTGTTGTTATATCACAACAATTCTCAATGACTGGACATCGAGCACCCTTCAGGGATTCCAGCTTTTCTCAGTGGAAACAAGTCAATGTCTTTGTTCACTTCACAGAACATATTATCGTTTCACACACATTTCATATTTTTCATCTAACACTTGACATTTTGTCAGGACCCATCAGAGAGAAAATCTGGATCACCACAAGTTTGGGAAACTATATAATGACTCATCTTGGATATCACAAATACATCCATAGTATTTGGAGCTTTGAATTTCTGCAAAAAATAAGCCCAAAATATGGTGCTTTTGAACCCTTTTCCCTTTTAGACTCCCAGTATGAAGACAAGAATTTTCAGTGCTCTTTTCCAAAGCATGTTTTTTCTGTCAAAGGCCAGAAAAGATGCACCCAAAAAACTCCAGTGGAGACAGAAGATGATTTGAATGGGATATTTGTTGAAAACAGTGATTCTGTTTACATTATCTTCATGACTCTGGCCCACGTCTTGAAGGCTGCATATTTGTCCAGATCCTGGAGGAGAAAGAAGGAGGCCCAAGAGACACTGGAGGCTCCAAGGCTGCAGCCGTGGCAGGTATGTGGTCCCAACAAGGATCCAACTAAACTAAATTCCTCTGGAGAAGGAATCCATTAGAGAAAGAGGGGAATCAGATCAACCTCCTTGTGCTACAAAAGAGCAATAGATTTGGCCAATCCAGTGGCTGGGGTCTGTGTGATAATTTACCAAGGAGCTGGTAGCAGATATATGTTTGATATTAAACATTTGTTGTTTACAATTTCTCACAACATATTAAGCATACTGGTAAACCAGTCTCATCAGCAGTGAAAGTAAATGAATCTGCCCACGTACCATTAAATGTTCTGTTTTCTTCTAAAATTTTTCTTTTCTTGGATTTATCCATGGTTGGCCTACCGCAGTTTGAAAAACTCAATAAATCATGTGCTGGCACTTGTCACACATTGGCAGTTGTGAAGCATATTTTGAGCGACAGGGAGCCGGAGCAGAGGGATGAAAGAGCCACATGTGGCTCCAGAGTGGCAGATTGCTGACCCTTGATCTAGTCCAACATCCTGCCCAAGTAGACCCTACACTATTTTTGACAGATGGCAGTCCGGTCTCTTCTTGAAAACTTCCAGTGATGAAGCTCCTACAACTTCCGAAGGCAACTTCTGTTCCATAGGTTGATTGTTCTCACTGTCAGAAAATTCCTCCTTATTTCTAGGTTGAATCTCTCCTTGATCAGTTTCCATCCATTATTCCTTGTCTGGACTTTGGGTGCTTTGGAAAATAGCTTGACCCCCCTCCTCAAATATTGGAAGACTGGAAGACTGCTATCATATCTCTCCTGGTACTTCTCTTCACTAGACTAGCCATGCCCAGTTCCTACAACCGTTCAGCATTAAGCATGTTTGCAATTAAAAAAAAAAAAAACCTAGAAGAAAAATTCATACATGAAAATACCAGGTGGGATAAAAAACCAAGGTTTCTGCTTTTAAAATTTCTGGATGTTTCCATTCTAGTTCCATCCCTTTCTGGAGAAGAATGATTTCTACAATCTTTCCTTCTGGAATCTTTACATGGACCATAATGGAGAAATAGCTGCAGATATGGACATTGAGTTCGTGGTGATTTCGCCTGAGGGGGATTTGATCAAAAGGAAACTGGGGAGTATTGAAAGGCAGAGAATTATTATTAATGAAATTGCTCTTTCATGGATAAATCTGCTCAACAAGGTGAGTCAAATATTGCTGTGTTTTCTCCTTTTTTCTAAAGATTATGACCCATTTCAAGTGGCTTAATTCTAGTCACCATGGCGGATGACCCTCACTGGGAGTTGAATGTACAAAAGAGAAAACTTAACATTTTGTTAGATGGATTGTGGAGACTTCAGTACTATCTTAAAAAGTGTCCTTCAGATGCCGTGATAAGGAATATCCTTTTAAACAGATTCAGTCATGTCCAATATTGGATGCTGGGTGATTATTCTTTAGGATGGAGACCATGGATTAAGCAGTTGTGTTCCTAATAGCCTCAAGTTCTTTTAACCAGTGTCTGCATTAAGGTTTGGACTGAATCAGATGAAATATAGTCATGACTGGTTAGAGATCTTGTTGGTCCATGTGAGAAATAAGCCTCACCTTGTCCAGGTGGAGGAATGTCTCTCTTGAAAGGTCTCTGATGTTCAATAATCTTTATAAGCAGCCCAAACCTGGCCAGAGTTATCCACATCTCTCTTTCACCCCACCGGGATAAGCAAAAGGCCTTCTGCTCCTCTGAAGAAGCTCCAAAGATGTTCATGTTTCAAATGAAACCATAAAGGGTGATTTGATGTGAGATAATGCCTATCACCTGGAAAACTGAAGCAGCGAAACAAGACTTTGATTCAAAGAAAAGCCCTTCCTCATTTTGGAAATAACAAGGGAGAATTTGAAATGAAATGCTAGTTAGATTTGGGTTTTATTTTATTTATTTATTTATTTATTTATTTATTTATTTATTTATTTATTTATTTATTTTATTTTATTTTATTTTATTCGGCTTATATGTCGCCCTATCTCACAATGGACTCAGGGCGGCTCACAACAATAAAACACAAGCCACAATAAAAATAAAAACTAAAATCTAAAAAGTTTAAAATTAACCCATTAAAACCCTTAAAACCCCGTCATCAGACCTGGTCAAGGGATTTGAAAAGCCAAGTTTTTAATTCCCTTACAAGTTTTGGCTTGTAAGAGGGTAATACATCTGAAAAAAACTAGCTATGTTAAGTCCCTCTGAGCCAAAAGGAGGATCCAAATTTAACTAATAAGAAATGCAGACTTCTCTTTCCATGCAAGTTGGTGTCCTCAAATTGTAGTAGAAAAAGACCCAGATACAGAGCTGGACACAAATCTCCCACTTGCTGAAGATGAAAAGATCCCCTTTTTGAGGGACAAGTTCTCATGACCTCTCCTGCATCTCATCTCACCCCAGTTCTAGTCAGTTTTAGTCTTAGTTGAGAGCCATGTGAATTGAGGAAAGAAACACACAAATAAAGAAAGACCTAATTTTTAAGGATTTCTTTTCTTTTAAATCTTAATTGGGGAATGGTTTTGATTACTTTCAAAGGCAAGCAGTTTTGCAATGTTTTATATACTCCAGAAGAAGCCTATCCAGATCTTACTGGTCTGAAGTTTCTTTCTTTGTTACAGTTTTATTTAATCAATCTAAAAATAGATATAAAAATAATAATAAATCTTTTACAATAATTTATTTTCCAACATTTAATGCAAGATCATTGTACTGTAGTTTAAATCATAGTTATGTGAAGAATGGAGAAATGCATGTTAAAAAGGCTTGGAGGAGGAACCAAACTGGTTGTCACTTAAGGCTGAAAAGGATGAAATCAATTCCATCCCTGCAGTCGTTCTTAAGTAGAAAAATCCTTTATTTCAATGTTATAGATGCCAAAAGCAAAGGGGAGTGAATAAATAAACTATCTGCCAGTGTTCATCTCTCCTAAATCTGTTTGGAATGAGTCAAAGATTTCATATTTATCTAAATGAAGCCCAGGAACTATTTGGCTAATGTTAATGTCTACATCCATTTTCATGCATGCTTCATCCCAATATTTTTTCTTCGGCATTTTTTCCTTTTATGCTTAGTCGAGAGTCCGGAGATGTCATCTCAACCTCCATTTTTCCTGGATAGTGAGTCCTAACACATTTTCTTTGGTGCTCCTTCTTATTTTGCTTAGTCTCTCCCTCTGTCCCAATGTGTGGAAAGTTGTCATCCTGGATTTGTCAAGCGGAAGCGAGAAGGAGAGCCTGCTTGCTGCTACGACTGTATTCCTTGTCCTGAGGGGACCATCTCCATCCATGAAGGTGAGGGACACCAAGGAAAAGGACAGGCCTTGTGGAAGTGGATTCATCTGAAACACTGTCATAAAAGTGCAAGTTAAAAGACAGACTGAAGCTCAATTGTTTTTTTTTGTTTTGCCAGCAGTTTGGCAGTTCTATTTTCACTGTCTCAAGGTTGACTCAGCCTTCCATCCTTCCGAGGTCGGTAAAATGATGTCCCAGATTGTTGGGAGCAATAAGCTGACTCTGTAAACTGCTTAGAGAGGGCTGTAAAAGCACTGTGAAGTTGTATATAAGTCTAAGCACTATTGCTATTATCTTCAAATTGCACAATTTCTTACTAGAGGGAGGAATAGCAGAAAATCCTTGAAGGAAGGTGTAGGAAGAGATAGGAGGGTGTAGCAGATTAGACAAGCTTCTCTACCAGCAGGAAAAAAAAATGTATCTTCTGCTTTTTAGTTCAGATTCCAGATTATTTGCAGAACCTTTTTTTCTAGCTAATTCAATTTCAGAAGATAGGCATCCAGCATCAAGTATATTAAGAAGTGCCATCTGGCAAAATCCAGGAAATGTGTCTAGAAAGATTTATTATCTACTTCTAATAATGTAGGTTCTGCAAATTACACAAGAAATCATTCCATGACTTCTTCCAATTTCATAAACTATAAAAATATTGCTGTTTTTTTTAGAAAGTGATATTCTTCTTACCTTCTTTCTGAAAAGATTTTAAGCAACACTTCTCAGAAATGCTGCTGGGACAAATGTGGTCCGAGGAAAGTATTTCTTGAAAGGTGAAAGTACAGAATATTTTTTACAAATATTCCTTTTTTTGTTTACTCAGATACAGAAAAATGCACCAAGTGTCCAGATGAAAAATATCCAAATGAGGACCGAATCCAATGTATCCCCAAAGTTATAACCTTCCTTTCTTATGAAGAACAGCTGGGAATCATTCTGGTCTCTTTTGCCCTATTCTTGTTCTTAGCCACAGGACTCGTTTTAATTATATTCATTAAATATCTAGAAACTCCCATTGTGAAAGCCAACAACCGAGACCTCTCTTACATCCTCCTAGTCTCCCTCCTGCTTTGCTTCCTGTCTCCTTTTCTTTTCATTGGTCAACCAAGGAAAGCCACCTGCCTTCTCCGACAAACAGCTTTCAGCATCATCTTCTCAGTTGCCGTTTCTTCTCTCTTGGCAAAAACCATCACAGTGGTGCTGGCTTTCCTAGCCACAAAACCAGGAAACCAAGTGAAAAGATGGTTGGGGAAGAGCTTGGCCAACTCCATCATCCTTTCTTGTTCTAGTGTCCAAATTATGATCTGCTCCATCTGGTTGGGAACTTCTCCCCCATTCTGTGACTCAGACTTTCACTCCCAGCCTGGGGAGATCATCCTGCAATGCAATGAAGGCTCTGTTTTCATGTTCTACATCACTCTCAGCTACATGGGCTTCCTGGCTGCCATCTGCTTCACAGTGGCTTTCCTGGCCAGGAATCTCCCTGGAGCCTTCAATGAAGCCAAGCTGATCACCTTCAGCATGCTGGTCTTCTGCAATGTCTGGGTCTCCTTCCTGCCCACCTACCTGAGCACCAAGGGGAAATACATGGTGGCTGTGCAGGTCTTCTCCATCTTGGCCTCCAGTGCTGGTCTGCTGGTCTGCATCTTCATCCCCAAGTGCTACATTATCATTCTAAGACCAGACCTGAATACAAAGGAGTATCTTACGACCAGAAGAAATATATAAATGTGTGTTAGAGGAATTTCAACACATTCCAATAGGCCAAGCATATAAATTGTTTCAAGCTTACATAAGCAGGGGCAACAATTTTGAGCTGAAATAATCAAAAGGCAATTGGAAGATAGTGTCCTCCATCCTTATCCAATATAATTGGAAGATCTGGATAATCTGGATTAGCCATCTGGTCAAATTATGTAGAAATAAAATAAGAGAGGAGCTGAAATTCAGCCGTATAAATTGGTTTGCAAAACAATTCCTAAATAATTGATAGTATCCATATTTGGTTGTCCAAATATGGACAATATTGGGTGTCCTCCTGGACGCACGGCTGTCTTTAGAAGGGCATATGACGGCCGTGGCCAGGGGGGCTTTCTATCAGGTTCGCCTGATATGCCAGTTGCGCCCCTTTCTGGATCGGGACTCCCTACGCACGATCACTCAAGCACTCATCACTTCTCGTCTGGACTATTGTAACGCTCTCTACATGGGGCTCCCCTTGGGATACACCCAGAGGCTCCAACTGGTGCAGAATGCGGCCGTGCAGGGGATTATGGGAGCGACGGGGCGTTCCCATGTGACTCCTCTCCTGCGCGAGCTGCATTGGCTTCCGGTGGACTTCTGGGTGCGCTTCAAGGTGTTGGTGATCACCTTTAAAGCGCTCCATGGCTTAGGACCGGGGTACTTATGGGACCGCCTTCTGCCACCAATAGCCTCCCACCGGCCAGTTCGCTCCCACAGAGAGGGCCTCCTCAGGGTGCCATCGGCCAGACAATGTCGGCTGGCGACCCCCAGGAGGAGAGCCTTCTCTGTGGTGGCACCTACCCTTTGGAACAATCTACCCCCAGAGATATGAGTGATAACCGGCCTCCGGACTTTTCGTCGGGCCCTAAAAACTTATTTTTTTCAGTTAGCCGGTCTGTCCTGATTTTATGGTTGGTTTTAAAATTTGATACGGATTTTTAAATTGATAAGTTTTAAATTACGGGCCAAATTTATTTAATTATTTTAAATCTATTTTTAACTTTATGTATAAATGTTTTTTATCTTGGCTGTTCACCGCCCTGAGTCCGGAAGGAGAAGGGCGGTATAGAAGTTTGAATGAATGAATGAATGAATGAATGAATGAATGAATAAATAAATAAATAAATAAATAAATAAATAAATATCCCATAAATGAGGTATAAGAGAAAGAGATGCAGCAATTCATCCATCTCATTCTTCTGATGGTGGACACTCCAGAGTTATTTGGTTCATGACTAATAGAATAACAAAGTTGGAAGGGATCTTATCTAGTCCAACTATCTGCTCAGGCAGAAAACTCTCTACCATTTCAGACAAATGGCTGCCGAAACTGGTTTTTTTTTTGTTTTGTTTTTTTAAACACCTCCAGTGTTGGAGCACCCACAAGTTCTGGAGGTAAGTTGTTCCACTGATTATTATTCTGACTGTCAGGAAATTTCTCCTTAGTTCTAGGTTGCTTCCCTTCTTGTTTAGTTTCCATCTGTTGCTTTTTGTCCTTCCTGCTGGTGCTTTGGAGAATAGGTTGATTCCCTCTTCTTTGGGGCAGGCCCTCAAATAGTGGAAGACTGCTATCATGTCACCTCTAGTCTTTATTTATTTATTATTTATTTATCTGTATATTTTTTTTATTTATATTTTTTATTTATTTATCTGTATATTTCTAGCACCTAAGAAGTTATCAACCTTCCTCATTCCTTTTTGGATCTGGATAAATATGTATCATTTAAGGACTGTGTCACAATCTGCACCTTTAACCAATGTGGAGAAAGTCAAAGTTTTTGCTGCAGAAACTAGTAGTAATATGGCCAGGTTTTCTACAGCGTCCTCTGTTATTCTTCTGTTTTTGAGAGAAACTGTTAATCATATACATGTTTTTCTTCTAACCACATATGCAATTAACTAGTTTTCAAAGATGCTAAAATGTTAAATGGGTTTTTTTTTAACTCTAATTGTTCATTTTTTTAATCTGGTTTTCTTCTCTGAGTTCTCTTTTGAATAATATATTTTGTTGACAGCTGACCTAAGACTAAATGTAGCTGATCAAATCTTTAATTTACAAACTTGCACAGAACAGTGCATTGAATTCAACTCCAGCAGGTCTCTTTAACATCTGTGGCTCTAGTTATAAGATTTTTTGCTTTATTGTATCCCTGGACTTTTCCTTACTTCCTTTGCCTCCGGTGCGTTTCTCCTTGCTTGGAACTGAACCAGATGGAGATTTCTCCAACACCAATTTTGTGCATGGCTTGAGAAATGTTTAGAACAAATAGCAATAGCAATAATCTTTAAGAAATGTTAAATAGTCTAAATTGTCAAAAAATACATCAACAAATACTTTCCAATATTCTTCACAGAAGTTATAAGTAGAATTATATTTTAACCTCTCTTTTCCTAAAGTTACATTGTGACTCTTTTTATCTATACTTTCCTCTGTATGAAAACCATAAATCACAACTTTATTTATTTTTTTTAAATCCATAATGGGTTTCCAGTCATCAATACATGCAGATTTTGCCCTTTCTCTATTTAAAATAGGCAGTTTGTCCATCTCTGGAAGTTCTGTCAATTTCACAAGCTATTCCTCCCTGCTGGGTACTTCTGAATGTTCTCAAACCAATGTTCCATGGCATTTTCCTAACTGATCCTCCATCAGTCCTCAAATAAAATATTGAACATTTATCTTTCAAATCCTCTGTATTACCTTCTTTACATGTCCACTGAGCATAATAAAATGTCCCATCACATTTTTCACATTTCCAACTCTACAAAGCTTTTCAGTAAAAAGCCCATGATGTAATATCTGAAAATCTGTTTTAGTCGAATTGGTTTGAGAACCTTTATCAATGTAATTTCTCTCATCTTTGTCCTCAGTGCTCCTCATCTTTCTATTTAGCTCTTTCCCTAATTGAAGCAGGTAGAAAGAGCAACATGTTCAGATCCCTTAAAAAAACAGCATTGTGAGGGACTTCTGGATCTCTCGGGGAACCATGTCCATTTCTTTTGGAGTCGCCAACTCTAACTCCTCCCAAATCACAACACCAGACTGTGCACCAGGCACTTTGACCCTCCTTGTTCAGATCAGGACAAATCTCAGTAATTTTATCATCCAGACAGCCTGGATAAAATTCCTCCCAGAGGTCCAGCAGATGTTCTGAGGGCCTCTCCCTAACCTATAAGGACCAGGTCACCCTAAATCTGGCTGTTGCTTGGCTATCAGCAGACCTAGTGAAGGTGGGAAAATATTGCTGTACCCTACTCTTAACATTAGGGAGGGTTTAAGGATATTTGAACTAGAAGACAGGCAGGATTAGAGTTGTGTCGCCAACATAGAGTGTAATCAAACTCCACAGCTCTGGATGATCTTCCCCAGCAGTCTCTGGAGACAAGACGCCGCGATGAAGGATAACAGGTCAATTCTCTAGATGTTGAACTCTTTTCCTCCAGCATCACTTTCTGGACATATTCTGACAGGAAGGACAACAACACTTCCTGGGGTGTATTTGTGATTTTTCACTTACATGAACTTCAGAATCCTCAGAGGAGAAGTTTCTTGTCATCATAATTATCATTATTCTGGTGATAATGGAGATCTATTCTGCTACACTGAGTGCCTTTGACATTATAATCACTACACTAAACTGGTGTGGTTGATATCCATACAATCCACTTAACCTGGTCATGTCACCAATGGCTGCATTCACATTTGTAACTTTTAACTATGTTTTCTGAAGTTGAACCCATTGGCTGATGGGTCAGTGAATTATTGGAATCCTGAAATACATGAATTTATTTATTATTATTTATTTATTTTATAATATTTATATGCCGCTCTTCTCCCAAAGGACTTGGGGTGGCTCACAGGATAAAAACAACAATAAATATCCAATAAAAATCAATAAAAAACCCCCACAATTAAAATAAAACTCCTAAACAGATCAGGCGATTTGATTAAAAAGCCGTGTCTTCAGGTCCTTGCGGAAGGAACGGAGGTCAGGGGCCATCCGGATCCCAGTAGGTAGCTCATTCCAGAGGGTCGGTGCAGCCACAGAGAACACCCTCATCCTGGGCACCACCAGCCGGCATTGTCTGGTCGATGGCACACGGAGGAGGGCAGTCCTATGTGCGCGCACTGGGCAGTGGGAGGCCGATAGGAGGTGATCCTGCAAGTTCCTCAAATCCTGCAAGTAATTTAGTGGAGACCATCTGAACAATAGTTTGTAACTGAAATAACCATGGACATTTTTCTTCCTGCAAGGATGACATTCACACAACAGATTTCACTAGATCAGGGAAAATTCTCATAGCCAAACTGAGAAAAATTGGAGGTCTAAGTCCAGCCTCCTGAAAGACCATAATAAACCACAAATGACAACAGCCAACCTTCCTCCTCTCCTCTAGGGAAAAACTACATATTGGCAAAGGAACATATCTAACCAAAAAGGGGAATTCCTCCCATCTTCTCTGGTACCCAGACCCTGAGAGTAGAAATTGAAGGCCAAACAGTGGGAAAACTTTCTCACTTTCTCTGTTCCTTACTTCAGGATGGACCTGCCTATCCCCTCAGCTCTCTCCTCTCACTTAAATCCCTCTGGTCTCCATTCAAAGCCGAGCTGTACATATGAAGTGACAATTCATTTCTATCTGTTCTCCAGGTAAGAAACGTAACCTCAGCATTAAATCACCCAACTAAACCAGGAACACAGGTCTCCTAACTCCTCCTCAAAGCACTTGTGTGTGTGGAGAAGTGTCACACAAAGCCTGAGAGATGGGAACGTCAAATGGGGCCTAATCCTCCAAGTACATCTATAGAAGCAGAGAAAGGGCCATTATGTATCCCTAAACCAGTTTCTCAGTGGGTCTGGCAAGAAATCGGGTCATACCATACACAACGCTGTGAGCACCACCACAATCTCAGAGCTGCAGACTTCACCTGCATTCTTTATTTAATAAACTATGAAATTTAAAAAAAAAAGATTTTAGGATTAATATCTGGAGATGTCATAGAAAAGAAAATCACAAAGAAGACCCGATCTTAACATTAGGCAGGGTTCAAGGGTGCAGATGGTGTTAGAGAGCACTAGAGTTAAGTGTCAAGAACCTAGATTGCCACCAAACTGCACAGCTCCAGGTGACCTTCTCAAGCAATCTCTGGAGACCATATGACACAATGGTGGACAGCAGAAGTCAATTCCTTGGCTATTGAAGCATCTTCTTCCAGCATCACTTTCTGGACATGTCCTGACAGGAAGGATGACAACCATTATAGAAGAGTGTCTCCAGGGGTGTATCTGCAACAGTTCAGAAAAATACTTTTTACCA
The DNA here is from genome assembly GCF_029215685.1 of Pituophis catenifer annectens. Taxonomy (NCBI): domain Eukaryota; kingdom Metazoa; phylum Chordata; class Lepidosauria; order Squamata; family Colubridae; genus Pituophis; species Pituophis catenifer. The sequence goes on along the minus strand of NW_027256882.1, from coordinate 8,929,714 downwards.
GCTGTCCCTCTGTACATGAAGCCCTGGAAGAGGACAAGTTATCACTTACAGTAATTATCACAATTCCAGACTTTGAGACGTTTACTGCTACTTTTTCAGTGTCTGCCTTTGATATAACATCAGACTGAAGCAACATGGAACGGATCTTGCATCAGAAAAAGATATGAGCCTCTACTCATGCTGAATGGTTTGCAAAAGATTTAGGACACAGGCAGGGGCTGTGCTGCTGAATCTATTTTTCCCTCTTTTCCAGATAAAGCTCAATTTGTTTCTGTTTGAATAAGGAAAGCTCCTGGATATTCCATTTTCTGAGAGTGCTTTTAAATTATCTAACTGTTCTTTGGAAACAGGCGATTGATTCAGCTCCATGAATTATGGACCTCTTGCTTCTGCTTTCAATGCTACTGGTGTACCAGGCAGTCTCTGGGAAGCTTGTAATGAAGTGCCCACTGAATATGGTGCACCTGGATAGAGAAAGACCATGGAGCTACTACAGCCCAGGAGACCATCTCATCGGTATAGTCACCAGTACAGTAACACTAAACCAGAAAATGTTGTTTTTCAACCTGCTTCCTTATAGTCGGTCTTACTTGTAAGTTATTCAATGTGATGAAATTGTATTCCTTCCATCTGCAGTTCTGACACTGATTAACTTTTTTGATTGATCGGTTTTCCATGGGTTTCCTCTTTCGTCTTATTTAGTGGAAGAGACACAAATACAAAGTTGGAGCAGAAAAAAAAAAGACCTGAAAGAAGTCCACATTATTTTCTTCTCCACCTCCAATCTAGAATTCATGATTTGAGTACTGACTTTTGTTTAAAGCAGTGATTGTTGTAGTTAACCTTGAGCAGCTTATTTCTATATTTTTATAACTGCTCCTTCCGATCCTTATAGGAATAATGGATGACTTGTTTTTAGAACAGCTTTTCTGGGTCACTTATGAAATATATTCTTCCTTTTATGATGGTTGAATGACTTTAAAAAAGGAATTATTTTGCCGACTGGGTACTGCGCTGATGAAAATTAGTGCTGCTATAAATAATAGATTATTTGTGATTCTTATGTGTTTCCCATTTTCTCAACATTTACAAATATTAAATGTTGAACGTGTGACCATTGTTTTTTATCAATATTGGCTTCAGACTCAATAGTCATGTATTGATAAAGAGGATGAAATTGGAAAAAAAGGTATTTTATTACTGCTGTTGATGATGCTTGTATTAACCAAAGCATTTTTTTACACTAGTGAAACTTATACTTCCAAAGGAATAGAACGCTTTATTTTCACCATTCAAGAGATCAACAAGACTATCCAGCTCCTGTGCAATCTCACACTTGGCTACAATATCCATGACAACTATTTGCACACGCGTGGCACTTCAGATGTCTTGCTGGACATGCTCTCTACTGGAGAAGCCAATGTTCCCAACTACAGCTGTGGAAGGAAGGACAACATTTTGGCTCTTCTTGATGCAGCTGACAGGGAGTTTTCCATCCAGATGTCAACATTAGTAGGCCCCTACAAAGTCCCACAGGTTTGTGTGCATGTTTCTCTATATAGTAAAGTGAGTGGGGTGGTAGTGGGTGCATGATAGATCCATCCATATCTTCTCTATGGAATTCAAGAGCTGCTTTTCACTATTTCTATTGTAGGTGTAGCTGGGAACTGGGATACACATTAGGATGGGAGTGTCAGGGTTCCAAGTAACACCCCCAATGAAAGAAGACTCCAAGGCTAGAAGTACCTCAAAGTTCCATTTTATTAGAGATGTCATATCGGCACATCTGGAAAAACCTGAATCTGAAAGCTTCCAGGTTTTCCCCACCCAAAAGGAAGTCCAAGTCCCTTTTACTGCACCCACATGTCCATCACATGGTCCAATCAATGCACCGTCCCAACTGGAGATGCCTCCCAGTCATCCCACTCCAGGTACAGGGTAGAATGTCCTTGACTCTGAGAGAAAAGAATGTTATTATGACTATATATCTCCCCAACTCCATACAATCCCCTCTCGCAGTTTCCCACAGCACTCAATGTGGCAGCTCTGAAGATCCAAAGAAAAGATGGCTTCCAGGGCTGCCAGGGAGCATGTATCAAAACAGTCAGATCCTCTCTTGGTAGCATCCCCATTGCTTTGGGGGCTTCTGCTGCATAGTTGTGAAGGTGAGGAGGGGCTCTGTGTCCAATCAAAGGTTCTGTACATTAGAAAGGTGCAGCACTGATGGAAAGCTCACATTTTGTGCATGATCTTAGTTAAATGATGACAATGCTGAACAAATGCCATATTCATGAAAATACATGAAGTACATCAAAATACATCAAAGAAAATTTACTTGGCATTAAATTCACAGATTTTCTGGGGAAACATTTAAATATCTCAGTCCTCAGCAAGTTAAAACTAATCAGTGCTTGTAACATCAATGTTTGTGCAGTTAAGAATATCAACCTTGCTGTCAAGGAAAATCAAGCTTTTAACAGATTAACAAATTAACAGAGTTGGAAAGGATCTTTTAGGTCACCTAGTCCAACACCACACCCAAGCAGGAGACCCTACACTATTTCTGACAGATGGCAGTCCAGTCTCTTCTTGAACATTTCTGGGGATGAAGCTCCTACAATGTCTGAAGGCAACTTTTGTTCCACGGGTTGATTTTTCTCACTGTCAGAAAATTTCTCCTTATTTCTAGGTTGAATCTCTCCTTGTTCAGTTTCCATCCATTATTCCTTGTCTGGCCTTCAGGTGTTTTGGAAAACAGCTTGGCCCCCTCCTCTCTGTGGCAGTCCCTCAAATATTGGAACACCGCTATTGTGTCTACCCTGGTCCTTCTCTTCACTAGACTAGCCATGCCCATTTCCTGCAACCGTTCATTGTATGTTTTAACTTCCAATCCTCTATTCATTATAGTTGCTCTTCTCTTCACTCTTTCTAGAGTCTCAACATCTTTTTTATAGTGCGGTGACCAAAATTGGATGCATTACTCTAGGTGTGGTGTTACTAAGGCTTTATAGAGTGGTATTAGTACCTCACTTGATCTTGACTGTATCCCTCTGTTAATGCAATTTAGGATTGCATTGGCTTTTTTGATTGCTGCTGCACACTGCTGGCTCATATTTACCTAGCTGTCTACTAAGACTCAAAGATCCCTCTCACTTTCACTGCTATTAAACATGGTTTCACTTGTCTTACACTTACAAAAGTATGTGTAGTCAAGGCGATGGTTTTCCCAGTTGCAATGTATGGCTGTAAAAGTTGGACCATAAGGAAGGCTGAGCGTCAAAGAATTGAGGCCTTTGAACTATGGTGCTGGAGAAGATTCTTGAAAGTCCCTTGGACTGCAAGGCGATCAAACCGGTCAGTCCTAGAGGAGATCAATCCTGACTGCTCTTTAGAAGCCCAGATCCTGAAGATGAAACTCAAATACTTTGATCACCTAATGAGAAGGAAGGACTTACTGGAGAAGAGCCTAATGTTGGGAACGATTGAGGGCAAAAGAAGAAGGGGGCTGCAGAGAATGAGGTGGCTGGATGGAGTCACTGAAACAGTTGGTCTGAGCTTCAGTGGACTCCAGGGGATGGTAGAGGACAGGACGGCCTGGAGGAACATTGTCCATGGGGTCACAATGAATCAGACATGACTTCACAACTAACAACAACAATGTGTAGGACTTTACTTTTCTCTACATTGAATTTCATTTTGTTAAATAGGGCCCAGTGTTCAAGTCTGTCAAGAGCCATCTGGATCTTGAGCCAATCATCTAGGGTTTTGGCTATTCCTGCCAGTTTAGTATCATTCACAAATTTGGTAAATTCCCCTTCTATTCCCTCATCTAAGACATTTATGAAAATATTATGAAAGAGTACTGGGCTTAAGACGGAACCTTATGGTACCCTTACTTCCCACCATATAGACGTAGTACCATTAAGGGCTATTCGTTGAGTATGATTTGTCAGCCAGTTGTGAATCCATCTGGTGGTGAAGCTACCTATCCCACTTTTTTCTAGTTTACCAAGAAGTAGGTTGTGCTCTACTTTGTCGAATGCCTTGCTGAAGTCTAAGTATATTATGTCCACAGTATTTTGCCGGTCTACTAATTTAGTCACTATGTTGAAAAATAAAATAAGATTGCTTTGGCATGATCTGTTTTAACAAACCCATGCTGACTTCTAGTTATTACTTTACTTGTTTCTAGATGTTCGCAGAGCTGGTTTTTTATTATCTTTTCTAGTATCTTCTTGGATATTGATGTTAGGCTCATTGGTCTCTTTTCCTGGGTTTGGTTCCCCCCCCCCTTTTTTTTTTTTTTTGAAGATGGGAACCCCATCAGCTCTTTTCCAGTCCTCTGGTAGTTCCCCAGTGCTCCAGGATTTTTGGAAGATGTAGTACAGTGGTTCTAAGATGATATACCATCGCTGGCTATTGGGGGCGAGTTATTGGCCCCCACGGATAGGGCTCGCAACTTGGGCGTCCTCCTGGATGCACGGCTGTCTTTAGAAGAGCATATGACAGCCGTGGCCAGGGGGGCTTTTTATCAGGTCCGCCTGATTCGCCAGTTGCGTCCCTTTCTGGATCGGGATTCCTTACGCACAGTCACTCAGGCACTCGTCACTTCCCGCCTGGACTACTGTAATGCTCTCTACATGGGGCTCCCCTTGAGGAGTACCCGGAGGCTCCAACTGGTGCAGAATGCGGCCGCGCGGGGGATTATGGGAGCGAGGGGTCACTCCCATGTGACACCTCTCCTGCGTGAGCTGCATTGGCTTCCAGTGGTCTTCTGGGTGCGCTTCAAGGTGTTGGTTACCACCTTTAAAGCGCTCCATGGCATAGGACCTGGGTACTTGCGGGACCGCCTTCTGCCGCCGATAGCCTCCCACCGTCCAGTACGCTCCCACAGAGAGGGACTCCTCAGGGTGCCGTCGGCCAGGCAATGTCGGCTGGCGACCCCCAGGGGGAGGGCCTTCTCTGTGGCAGCCCCCGCCCTCTGGAACGATCTGCCCCCGGAGATAAGAAGGATATCGGATCTTCGGGTCTTTCGCCGAGCCCTGAAAACTCTTCTTTTCCAGCAAGCAGGGCTGGCGTGAACCCCGCCCCCCTTTTTTAGTTTTTTAGTTTTTAATGGTTATTAATTGTTTAGTTTTAATTTGTTAATGGGTTTTAATTCGCACTGTTTTAATTTGGGCCAAAGTATATAATTCTTTTAATTAATTTTAAATTTTGTATTGTTATGTATTTTAGTTTTGGCTGTGCACCGCCCTGAGTCCACTAGGAGAAGGGCGGTATATAAATTGAATAAATAAATAAATAATAATAATAATATATGTCAGCTCCTTTAAAACTCTGGGATGTAATCCATCAAGTCCCAGTGATTTGTATTCATCAAGATCAGACAGGTGTTCTCTTACCATTTTTTGGGCTTATTTTAACTTTTATTTCTAGTCTGTCTTTTACAGTTATGTTATGTTTTTGTTAGATTGGACTATTGTTTCTTTTTGCGTGAAGACTGATGCAAAGAATGAGTTAAGCAGCTCTGCTTTCTCTCTGCTACCTGTTACTTCTTTGCTGTCTTCTCTCTTTAGTGGACTGATTGCATCCTTGATTTTTTTTCTTGTTATTTATATGTTAGAAGAAACTTTTTTTATTACCTTTGTTGCAAGTCTTTGTTCATTCTGAGCCTTTGCTTTCCTGACTTCATCTTTGCAGATTCTGGCTGATATTCTGCCTTAGATATGTGTCCTTCTTTCCATCTTTTGTACTTGTCCTTTTTGTCTTTTAATTTGTCAGAGAGATCTTTGTGGAGCCATGCTGGTTTCTTCTTGGATATCTTGTTTTTCTTTTTCAGTGGTATTGTGCTGGACTGGGCTTTTATGGTAATATTTTTCAGGGTTTCCCAAGCTTCTTGAGTTGTTTTCTCCTTGAGGATTTTCATCCAAGGAATCTTTCCTAAATTCTCTTTGAGCTTCTTAAAATCAGCTCTTTTAAAATCTAGGACTCTGGTATCATTGTGTTCTATTGTGTGTGTTTGTGTTATGTTGAATTCTAGTATGACATGGTTACTCTCACCCAAGGTTCCTGCTGTTTCAACTCCCTCTATCACTTCTTCTCTATTTGTAAGAATTAAGACAGTATGGCTGTCCCTCGAGTTCCCTCCTCTACCTTTTGGACAACTAGGTTGGTCAGGAACCTATTTGAGTTCTCACTTGGTGCAGCATTAGTCTTCCAATTGATGTCAGGATAATCGAAGTCCTCAATTACTATTGTAGTGTGTTTCCTACATATATTTGTTAGTTGGTTGGCAAAAGTACATCTAATTTTTCTGTTTAGTTGGGTGGCCTGTAGTATACACCTATGGTGATGTCATTCTTTTTTTCTTTTATATTGACCCATATGCACTCCAGGAGATTTTCGTCTTTGGTTCCATGCCTTTCTGTAGCAATGTAGTAGTCCTTTACATTCAATGCAATTCCACCTCCTCTTTTATGGGGTCTGGTTTTTTTTAAACAGTTTGTATTCTTCTATCAGTATGTTCCAGTCATGGGTTTCATCTGACGAAATAATGTGTGCTACATTATGTGATATTAGTGCTACACTATGTGCACTAATAAAACAGGTGGTAGGGAAGTAGGGAACTCAGGCACAAAACAGGTTATGTAGAAAATAAACATGGGTTCAGTCAAAAAGAACTCAAATGTCTATACACTAACACAGAGAGTATGAGGAATAGGGTGAATTAGAAATTAGAAATGAAGGCAGATATGATATTGTTGCCGTTACAGAAATTTGGAGAGATGAAACCAACAAATGGAATACACAGCTAGAGGGATTTAAATTATTTAAAAGAAACAGAAGGGAACTAGGGGATCAGCCATATTGGACTTAATTCTCACTAACAGAGATGAAATGAGACAAGGTATCCAAGCAACAGGAACCTTGGGGTGTGTGTCTGTGTGTGTGTGATCGTGCAATATTGGAATTCAACATTATGCAAGCACAAGCAATAGAGCAAAGTCAAGCTAGAGTCTTGGACTTTAAGTGAGTTAATTTCAACACACTTAGAAAGATCTTGGGAAGGATTCCATAGGTAAGAATCCTCTAGGGGAAAACAGGAGGAAAGCTGAGTCTCAAAAGTAACTAAAGCTTGTGATAAAGCTCTCTTACCATTGGGAAGGAGATGTCAAAGTATAGCCAGCTGCACAAACAGGCTGAAGAACAGATTTTATCTGTGTGCTATCAGAGTCCTGAATGAGAAATAACATCATAACTACGTAGTATGATGGGCTGCAGGACCGGTGCAATGTGTAACATGTTCACACTGGTGAAATAATACTGGGTATTTTGTTATTATGATTTATTGGGTTAGTAATTTTCTGTCTTCACTGTGAGTTGTATTGTGTTGGGGGGGGTGTACTGAGGGAGCTCAACCAATCTCATTGTACATATGTTGTGCACTGACAATAAAGATTTGAATTTGAATTTGAATTTCAGGTGCCAAAAAAGCCAACACATGTCTAGGTTGCATTAACAGAGGGATAGAATCAAGATTGCATGAAGTATTAATACCACTTTATAATGCCTTGGTAAGGCCACACTTGGAATACTGCATCCAGTTTTGGTCACCACGATATAAAATAGATGTTGAGACTCTAGAAAGAGTGCAGAGAAGAGCAACAAAGATGATTAGAGGACTGGAGGCTAAAACATATAAAGAACGGTTGCTGGAATAGGATATGTCTAGTTTAATGAAAAGAAGAACTACGGATGATATGATAGCAATGTTCCAATATCTCAGGGTTTCCAAGCAAAGAAGAGGGAGTCAAGCTATTCTCCAAAGTACCTGAAGCCAGGACAAGATGCAATGGAAAAAAACATTCCCATGTTGTGAGTCCAACTATTGGCAGGATGATTTACAGATATGTATAAACAATACCTCCTATATCCAGTTGGGTGGAAGATGGCAATAATATTTTCTAAATATAAAAAAGGGAATAAAAATACCCAATCAATTATTGTCCTATTGGTCAAATAGATATTGTATCTAAAATAAATGCTAAGTTCCTATTGAGTAGAGTTGATAGTTGTTCAGTGAATAAATGACAAATAATTTCTTGTTGAAGGCTTTATTTTTTTCATTCGTTGATTAAACTTGTTTGCCACCTGTCTCACTGCAAAGTGACTCTGAGCAACTAACAATATTAAAATTGATAAAACTACAGAAAAGTACACTTGTAATAGCCAAGGGATGCAATGGCTCAGTGGCTAAGATGCTGAACTTGTCAATCGAAAGGTCGAAGGGGAAGAATACTGTAAAATCTCCATTCCCTCCCCAGTCCAGGGGAAGGTTACTGCAAAATCCATATTTCCTCCCAATCAGCTGGGACTTGGGAGGCAGAGAATAGATGGGGGCGGGGCCAGTCAGAATTTTTACTACCAGTTCTCTGAACTACTCAAAATTTGCTGCTTGAGGAAATTACCAGTTCTCCAGAACTGGTCAGAACCTGCTGAAAACCACCTCTGCAATAGAGAAATGGGATCAAATTGATAAAGCTCGGTGTTGAAGTGAGGGTTTCTTGTAGCTTTCTGAGCTTGGTTATTTTCTTGCAACGTTTCATTACGCAAATTAGGTAACATCATGAGTGCTAGTAAGGGGTGTGAGGTATGCTCTGAATTTTATCTTCTAATGACTTGCACTGTAAGCACTGGTGGGAATGGCCTTGGAGGTTTTTTGGTTGAGCTGTTTACTCTTTGTTTGGCAGTTCCTTGATTGGGGTATTGTTTACTTCTTAATTGTTCATCTGATATTAATCAACATCAATTAACATCATTAATTATTGGTGCAAAATGAAAGCTATGAAAACTAGAAACTCCCAAAATTGTGTCTGTTAGAACAGGCAAAATTCCAACTAAAGACTTCTCATCTTATATAACTGACAAATTATACGAGGAACTTTGGTCTTCCTGTCTCTTGTACAACTGGAGAAGAAAGTAAAAAAGATGGCTGCACAAAGAATCTGAAATGTAGAAGCAAAGATCAATGTAGCAATCGTCCAAAACTAAATATAATATGGCCCTTTATTGGAACAATATACTTCAGTTAACATCTGCATACATGAGTCTAACTGCATTAAATTGTAGGGGTGATCGAGAAATATGATTTGCATTTTGATTGTTATTCTTTTTCATTAATTTGTTTCTCATTTTCCATTTTTATCTAAAGTCTTCTTAATATTCTGTGTTTAATATTTTAAACAATGGTCAATCAACAAACTCTTCTAAGATGCTTATCAAATCAAAAAGTTGGATTTTTAAAAAACTCATATTTTGGAGTTGCCTTCTTCCTTGCTTTTCCAGATCAGTCATAGAATTGCTTCAGAGACTCTGAGTGATAAAAGTAAATTCCCTTTTTTCCACCGGATGCTCCTCAAGGAAGGGTTTCAGTATTCAGCAATTGTCCGAGTGCTCCTGCACTTCAGATGGACCTTGATTGGCCTCCTTGCTCCAGACACAGAGGAGGGAGATAATTTCCTCAGGATTTTTCCTCCTTTGCTTGTCAAGAATGGAATTTGTATTGTTATATCACAACAATTCTCAATGACTGGACATCTAGCACCCTTCAGGGATTCCAGCTTTTCTCAGTGGAAACAAGTCAATGTCTTTGTTCACTTCACAGAACACATTATTGTTTCAAGCACATTTCATATTTTTCATCTAACACTTGACATTTTGTCAGGACCCATTAGAGAGAAAATCTGGATCACTACAAGTTTGGGAAACTATATAATGACTCATCTTGGATATCACAAATACATCCATAGTATTTGGAGCTTTGAATTTCTGCAAAAAACAAGCCCAAGATATGGTGCTTTTGAACCCTTTTCCTTTTTAGACTCCCAGTATGAAGACAAGAATTTTCAGTGTTCTTTTTCAAAAAATGTTTTTTCTGTCAAAGGCCGGAAAAGATGCACCCAAAAAACTCCAGTGGAGACAGAAGATGATTTGAATGGAAAGATTATTGAAAACAGTGACTCTGTTTACATTATCTTTATGACTCTGGCCCACATCTTGAAGGCTGCATATTCATCCAGGTCCTGGAGGAGAAGGAAGGAGGCCCAAGAGACACTGGAGGCTCCAAGGCTGCAGCCGTGGCAGGTATGGGGTCCCAACAAGGATCCAACTAAATCAACTAAATTCCTCTGGAGAAGGGATCCATTAGAGAAAGAGGGGAATCATATCAACCTCCTTGTGCTACAAGAAGCCAACAGATTTGGCCAATCTAGTTGCTGGGAGGATAATTTACCAAGGAGCTGGTATCAGATATATTTTGATATTAAACACTTCTAATTTTAAAAAAGGTGATTGCACCTTTAACACTATTCCTGTATGTATGGTTTGCAATTAGCACTATAGAATTTTACTGTTATAAATTTGAAGGATACCCCAAGAACAACAAGCCTCAGCTGGGTTCTACTTTCCCCGGTGTGAGTGGCTCATGAATCATGCTGGAGTGAGGAAGACAACTTTCAGCTGTTTATTCCAGCAGAAATAGAGCTCCATCCTTGGGACAGAGGTCCATTTCAAGTAGTCTGAGTAAAAGTTAGCTCAGAATGTTATACAAAATATTCCTTTGTTGTTTACAACATGTCAACCTATGTGACTTCTTTTACAAGGTTCAATCTTTTTGGTACAAGATTACATTTTGTCAGTGTATAAGAGTTCATGAATTTGAATAGACATGGCAACAGGTCAGCCAATGGGGACTGTTTGGTGACTCAGACAGTTTGGAGCCTGGACATGGGTTAACATAACTGTTCTGTGTATAAGAGCTTGAGTGCACTGGCACTATCTTGCTTCCATTATTGCTTCTGTGATTCTGTGATTCTGAGTTCTGGTTCTGGCTTCTGCTGCATGGGTATTGTTTACATGTATTATGCTTTATATTATTGTGTATAAAGAAGTTTCTTCTATAAATGAATACTGCTGAATTATTTACTTGTGTGTTGGTTGGATTGCTGCAAACTCTAACAGGTTATGGGCCCAGAGCACAGCAAGCACACAGTAAGACTGAACTGTAATGAAACTGAAGGACAGCCTGTGTTATAAGTAAAAGAGAACAAGGCTGAGAAGGCTTGCAGGATGGCTTGCAGGAGAGGTCTCTGTCTCGATTGGGAAAGAAGAATTATATTATTTAGGCTGCAAAAGTGGAATGCTTCCTGAAGGCTATGGAGCTCTGGGATATTGTTATTAATCCACCCCAGGCACCATTAGCAGCAGCAGATCAAAGGCAGCATGATAAGGCACTGGCCTACATCATCTTAAGTTTAGAAGAGGAACAATTCTTGAATGTAGCTGATTTAAAAACTGCAAAGAAGGTTTGGCTGAAATTGATAAGTGTGCATGTGAGTGCATCAGCATGCAATATTGTGCAATTATCAAGACAATTATTCAGAGCCCAGCTGCTAACACAAGGGAGTATAGAGCAGGATTTGCTGCACATGGAGAAACTATTTATTGAATTAGAATAGCGCGGAATGCAGATTCCTGAATCTCAGAAGGTGCTGTTGGTGTTAAATAGTCTTGATGAAATGTGGGACATTGTTTCAGCCATTTTTGAATGCAGACCAGAACAGGAGTTGTGGATGGAAGCCCTTAAAGCCTGTTTGCTTTCTGAAGAAAACAAACACCATTTTAGAAAAAGCCACGACTAAAAATTTCTGAGGTGGGGGGGCCAAAGGAACAGAGCGAGAAAAGCAACAGACAGGATGTCTGCAGAGACCAGATTACAGCCCAGCAAAGATTTTCTATGAAGAAAGAAAAAGAATGGTGATGCTTCATCTGTGGTGATAAGACTCATTTAAAGAAAGACTGTTTACACAAGGAAGAAAAACAACAGATGGACAAGCTGCTGTTGCAAAAGTTAGCTGTTGTAATAGCAGAGACAAATGGTTAATTGACAGTGGGGCTAGTCAAACAAATTTATTTATTTTATTTATTTATTTTATTTCCAATTTATATACCGCCCTTCTCCCTGAGGACTCAGGGTGGTGTACAGCCAGAATTAAGAACATGAAATACAAATATTAAAAAACAGTTAAAATATATATAGATTTGGCCCAAAAATTAAAAATCACAAACCAATTAAAACATTTAAAAATTTCTTCTTAAGCCAGCCTGGCTTGCTGGAAAAAGTGGGTTTTAAGGACACGGTGGAAGGCACTGAGGTCTTGGATTCTCCTTATCTCTGGGGGCAACTGATTCCAGAGGGTAGGCGCCCCCACAGAGAAGGCCCTCCCCCTGGGGGTCACCAGCCTACATTGTTTGGCTGATGGCACCCCGAGGAGGCCCTCTCTGTGGGAGCACACGGGTCGATGGGAGGTCATCGGTAGCAGCAGGCGGTCTTGAAGATAGCTAGGCCCTATGCCATGGAGCGCTTTAAAGGTGATAACCAACACCTTGAAGTGCACCCGGAAGACCACCGGGAGCCAGTGCAGCTTGCACAGGAGCGGTGTTACATGGGAGCGCCATGTTGCTCCCATCACTACCCGCACTGCTGCATTCTGGACCAGCTGGAGCTTCCGGGTGCTCTTCAAGGGGAGCCCCATGTAGAGAGCGTTGCAGTAGTCAAGGCGAGAGATGACGAGGGCGTGAGTGACTGTGCACAGGGAATCCCGATCAAGAAAGGGCCGCAACTGGCGAATCAGGCGAACCTGACAAAAGGTCCCCCTGCTTACAGCCGTCAGATGTTCCTCCAAGGACAGCTGCATATCCAGGAGGACTCCCAGATTGCGAGCCCTTTCTGTGGGGGCCAAAGACTCGCCTCCAATAGTCAGTGATGGAGTCAACTGACTATATCGGGATGCCGGAAGCCACAGCCACTCAGTCTTGGAAGGGTTGAGCTTGAGCCTGTTCCTCCCCATCCAGATCCGCACAGCCTCCAGGCACTGAGACATCACTTCAAGGGCATCGTTGGGGTGGCCTGGGGTGGAGATGTACAGCTGGGTGTCATCAGCATACTGATGGTATCTAACCCCGAAGCCACGGATGATCTCGCCCAGTGGCTTCACATAAATGTTGAACAGAAGGGGCGAGAGGACCGATCCCTGCAGCACTCCACAGATGAGAGGCCTCGAGGTCGACCTCTACCCCCCTGCCAACACAAACTGCGACCAGTCAGAGAGAAAGGAGGAGAACCACCGCAAGACGGTGCCTCCCACCCCCAACTCTTCCAGCCGGTGCAGCATGATACCATCGTCGATGGTATCAAAATCCACTGAGAGATGTAACAGGACCAGAACAGAGGAGCAACCCCTGTCCCGAGCCCTCCAGAGATCATCAACCAACGCGACCAATGCCATTTCCGTGCTGTGCCCAGACCTGAAACCCGACTGGAACGGATCTAGATAATTTGTTAATTATTAACAAATGTTAATAATTCTAAATTGTTTTTCACAATGAATCCAGCTGGAGGAGATGCAGTAGCCTTAGTAAATGGCCAGAAGGCTAAAGTCACAGGAAAAGGCAGTGTGCTAATTCCATGTCTGGAGGAAAAGTTTAGTAACATATTATATGTGCCTGAAATGGAGCATAATTTACTGATTATCTAGTCTAGAAAAACAAGGTTTTGAGACCATATTTATAAATGGGAACTGTCTCATGAAAAGAAATGTGATCAGGAAAATACTAGAATGCAGAAATGAATAAGTTAACACTGGCAATTAAAGAGAAAGAACAAACCGAATATTATACTATATGGGAGTTATTTTATTGAAGTATAGAGAATAAATATAAACATTAGAAATAAAAATACATGGGTGAAATGTAGAAAATGCATTAATAGAGTTAATAGAGTTAAATAAATTAAGAAGAGAATTGTCATAGTATTTGATATTTAATGTAATGGTATTAAGCCAGAATAGATTAAATAATGAATATGGTTGTAAACTTTAGCTGTTATTGCACAAAATATTGTACCCAGACGACACACTGTTTAATGGAAGACAGATTGTTTGCATTAAAATAAAATATTTTTTTTTACAAAAAAAAAAAAAAATCCATGCTTTTGTGTAATTGACCTTTCTTTTCAAGGAGCTTATGAATGTTTAAGGAGTTTTTGCTGTTGTTCAATTTATTTCATACCTGCTGTAGAATGTTCCCTATAATTGATCAAATGTTTCTATTACATTTTCTTAATACATATTTTTTCAATATATGATTCACAAATTTTGCTGAACCTTTCTTGTTCACAGTTTAGTGGTAACACTTGTCCTAATTAAGCATGTTTGCAATTTAAAAAAAATAATTAGAAGAAAAAGCCACACAGGTGGGATAAGAAACCAAGTTTTCTGCTTTTAAAATTCCGGGATGTTTCCATTCTAGTTCCATCCCTTTCTGGAGAAGAACGACTTCTGCAATCTTTCCCTCTGGAATCTTTACATGGACCATAATGGAGAAATAGCTGCAGATATGGACATTGAGTTCTTGGTGATTTCGCCTGAGGGGGATTTGATGAAAAGGAAACTGGGGAATATTGATAGAGAGAGAGTTATTATTAACGAAATTGCTCTTTCATGGATAAATCTGCTCAACAAGGTGGGTCAAATATTGCTGTGTTTTCTCCTTTTTTCTAAAGATTATGACCCATTTCAGGAGGGTTAACTCTAGTCGGCATGGCGGATGATCCTCACTGGGAGTTGAATGTACAAAAGAGAAAACTTAACATTTTGTTAGATGGATTGTGGAGACTTCAGTACTATCTTAAAAAGTGTCCTTCAGATGCCATGATAAGGAATATCCTTTTAAACAGATTCAGTCATGTCCAATATTGGATGCTGGGTGATTATTCTTTAGGATGGAGACCATGGATTAAGCAGTTGTGTTCCTTATAGCCTCAGGTTCTTTTAACCAGTGTCTGCATTAAGGTTTGGACTGAATCAGATGAAATATAGTCAGGACTGGTTAGAGGTTCTGTTGATCCATGTGAGAAATAAGCCTCACCTTGTCCAGGTGGAGAAATGTCTCTCTTGAAAGGTCATTGATGTTCTATAATCTTTTTAAGCAGCTCAAACCTGGCCAGAGTTATCCACGTCTCTCTTTCACCCCACCGGGATAAGCAATAGGCCTTCTGCTCCTCTGAAGAAGCTCCAAAGATGTTCATGTTTCAAATGAAACCATAAAGGGTGATTTGATGTGAGATAATGCCCATAACCTTGAAAACTGAAGCAGTGAAACAAAACTTTGATTCAAAGAAAAGCCCTTCCTCATTTTGGAAATAACATGGAAGAGTTTGAAAGAAAATGCTACTTTAGATTTGGGTTTTATTTTATTTATTTATTTATTTTATTTTATTCGGCTTATATGCCACCCTATCTCACAATGGACTCAGGGCGGCTCACAACAATAAAACACAAGCCACAATAAAAAATAAAGACTAAAATCTAAAAAGTTTAAAATTAACCCATTAAAACCCTTAAAACCCCGTCATCAGACCTGGTCAAGGGATTTGAAAAGCCAAGTTTTTAATTCCCTTACAAGGGAATTTGAAAAGCCAAGTTTGGCTTTGAAAAGCCAAGTTTGTAATTCCCTTACAAGTTTTGGCTTGTAAGAGGGTAATACATCTGAAAAAAACTAGCTATGTTAAGTCCCTCTGAGCCAAAAGGAGGATCCAAATTTAACTAATAAGAAATGCAGACTTCTCTTTCCATGCAAGTTGGTGTCCTCTAATTGTAGTAGAAAAAGACCCAGATACAGAGCTGGACACAAATCTCCCACTTGCTGAAGATGAAAAGATCCCCTTTTTGAGGGACAAGTTCTCATGACCTCTCCTGCATCTCATCTCACCCCAGTTCTAGTCAGTTTTAATCTTAGTTGAGAGCCATGCGAATTGAGGAAAGAAACACACAAATAAAGAAAGACCTAATTTTTAAGGATTTCTTTTCTTTTAAATCTTAATTGGGGAATGGTTTTGATTACTTTCAAAGGCAAGCAGTTTTGCAATGTTTTATATACTCCAGAAGAAGCCTATCCAGATCTTACTGGTCTGAAGTTTCTCTCTTTGTTACAGTTTTATTTAATCGATCTAAAAATAGATATAAAAATAATAATAAATCTTTTACAATAATTTATTTTCCAACATTTAATGCAAGATCATTGTACTCTAGTTTAAATCATAGTTATGTGGAGAATGGAGAAATGCATGTTAAAAAGGCTTGGAGGAGGAACCAAACTGGTTGTCACTTAAGGCTGAAAAGGCTGAAATCAATTCCAACCCTGCAGTCGTTCTTAAGTAGAAAAATCCTTTATTTCAATGTTATAGATGCCAAAAGCAAAGGGGAGTGAGTAAATAAACTATCTGCCAGTGTTTATCTCTCCTAAATATGTTTGGAATGAGTCAAAGATTTCATATTTATCTAAATGAAGCCCAGGAACTATTTGGCTAATGTTAATGTCTATATCCATTTTCATCCATGCTTCATCCCAATGTATTTTCTTTGGCATTTTTTCCTTTTATGCTTAGTCTAGAGTCCAGAGATGTCATCTCAACCTCCATTTTTCCTGGATAGTGAGTCCTAACACATTTTCTTTGGTGCTCCTTCTTGTTTTGCTTAGTCTCTCCCTCTGTCCCAATGTGTGGAAAGTTGTCGTCCTGGATTTGTCAAGCGGAAGCGAGAAGGAGAGCCTGCTTGCTGCTATGACTGTATTCCTTGTCCTGAGGGGACCATCTCCATCCATGAAGGTGAGGGACACCAAGAAAAAGGGCAGGCCTTGTGGAAGTGGATTCATCTGAAACACTGTCATACAAATACAAGTTAAAAGGCAAATTGAAGCTCAATTGTTTTTTGTTTTGCCAGCAGTTTGGCAATTCTATTTTCACTGTCTCAAGGTTGACTCAGCCTTCCATCCTTCCGAGGTCGGTAAAATGATGTCCCAGATTGTTGGGAGCAATAAGCTGACTCTGTAAACTGCTTAGAGAGGGCTGTAAAAGCACTGTGAAGTTGTATATAAGTCTAAGCACTATTGCTATTATCTTCAAATTGCACAATTTCTTACTAGAGGGAGGAATAGCAGAAAATCCTTGAGGGAAATTGTAGGAAGAGATAGGAGGGTGTGGCAGATTAGATAATCTTCTCTACCAGCAGGAAAAAAAAAATATATCTTCTGCTTTTTAGTTCAGATTCCAGATTATTTGCAGAACCTTTTTTCTAGCTAATTCAATTTCAGAAGATAGGCATCCAGCATCAAGTATATTAAAAAGTGCCATCTGGCAAAATCCAGGAAATGTGTCTAGAAAGATTCATTATCTACTTCTAATAATGTAGGTTCTGCAAATTACACAAGAAATCATTCCATGACTTCTTCCAATTTCATAAACTATAAAAATACTGCTGTTTTTTTAGAAAATGATATTCTTCTTACCTGCTTTCTGAAAAGATTTTAAGCAAAACTTCTCGGAAATGCTGCTGGTAACAAATGTTGTCCCAGGAAAGCATTTCTTGAAAGGTGAAAGTACAGAATATTTTTTACAAATATTGCTTTTTTGGTTTACTCAGATACAAAAAAATGCACCAAGTGTCCAGATGAAAAATATCCAAATGAAGACAGAATCCAATGTATCCCCAAAGTTATAACCTTCCTTTCTTATGAAGAACAGCTGGGAATTATTCTGGTCTCTTTTGCCCTATTCTTGTTCTTAGCCACAGGACTCGTTTTAATTATATTCATTAAATATCTAGAAACTCCCATTGTGAAAGCCAACAACCGAGACCTCTCTTACATCCTCCTAGTCTCCCTCCTGCTTTGCTTCCTGTCTCCTTTTCTCTTCATTGGTCAACCAAGGAAAGCCACCTGCCTTCTCCGACAAACAGCTTTCAGCATCATCTTCTCAGTTGCCGTTTCTTCTCTCTTGGCCAAAACCATCACAGTGGTGCTGGCTTTCCTAGCCACAAAACCAGGAAACCGAGTGAAAAGATGGTTGGGGAAGAGCTTGGCCAACTCCATCATCCTTTCTTGTTCTAGTGTCCAAATTATGATCTGCTCCATCTGGTTGGGAACTTCTCCCCCATTCTGTGACTCAGACTTTCACTCCCAGCCAGGGGAGATCATCCTGCAATGCAATGAAGGCTCTGTTTTCATGTTCTACATCACTCTCAGCTACATGGGCTTCCTGGCTGCCATCTGCTTCACAGTGGCTTTCCTAGCCAGGAATCTCCCTGGAGCCTTCAATGAAGCCAAGCTGATCACCTTCAGCATGCTGGTCTTCTGCAATGTCTGGATCTCCTTCCTGCCCACCTACCTGAGCACCAAGGGGAAATACATGGTGGCTGTGCAGGTCTTCTCCATCTTGGCCTCCAGTGCTGGTCTGCTGGTCTGCGTCTTCATCCCCAAGTGCTACATTATCATTCTAAGACCAGACCTGAATACAAAGGAACATCTTACGACCAGAAGAAATGTATAAATGTGAGTTAGAGGAATTTCAACACATTCCAATAGGCCAAGCATATAAATTGTTTCAAGCTTACATAAGCAGGGGCAACAATTTTGAGCTGAAATAATCAAAAGGCAATTGGAAGATAGTGTCCTCCATCCTTATCCAATATAATTGGAAGATCTGGATAATCTGGATTAGCCATCTGGTCAAATTATGTAGAAATAAAATAAGAGAGGAGCTGAAATTCAGCCGTATAAATTGGTTTGCAAAACAATTCCTAAATAATTGATAGTATCCATATTTGGTTGTCCAAATATGGACAATATTGGGTGTCCTCCTGGATGCACGGCTGTCTTTAGAAGGGCATATGACGGCCGTGGCCAGGGGGGCTTTCTATCAGGTTCGCCTGATATGCCAGTTGCGCCCCTTTCTGGATCGGGACTCCCTACGCACGATCACTCAAGCACTCATCACTTCCCGTCTGGACTATTGTAACACTCTCTACATGGGGCTCCCCTTGGGGTACACCCAGAGGCTCCAACTGGTGCAGAATGCGGCCGTGCAGGGGATTATGGGAGCGACAGGGTGCTCCCATGTGACTCCTCTCCTGCGCGAGCTGCATTGGCTTCCAGTGGACTTCCGGGTGCGCTTCAAGGTGTTGGTGATCACCTTTAAAGCACTCCATGGCTTAGGGCCGGGGTACTTATGGGACCGCCTTCTGCCACCAATAGCCTCCCACCGGCCAGTTCGCTCCCATAGAGAGGGCCTCCTCAGGGTGCCATCAGCCAGACAATGTCGGCTGGCGACCCCCAGGAGGAGAGCCTTCTCTGTGGTGGCACCTACCCTTTGGAACAATCTACCCCCAGAGATACGCGTGATCTCTGACCTCCGGACTTTTCATCGGGCCCTAAAAACTTATTTTTTTCAGTTAGCCGGTCTGTCCTGGTTTTATGGTTGGTTTTAAAATTTGATACGGATTTTTAAATTGATAAGTTTTAAATTACGGGCCAAATTTATTTAATTATTTTAAATCTATTTTTAACTTTATGTATAAATGTTTTTTATCTTGGCTGTTCACCACCCTGAGTCCAGAAGGAGAAGGGCGGCATAGAAGTTTGAATAAATAAATAAATAAATAAATAAATAAATAAATAAATAAATAAATAAATAAATAAATATTTAAATATCCCATAAATGAGGTAGAAGAGAAAGAGATGCAGCAATTCATCCATCTCATTCTTCTGATGGTGGACACTCCAGAGTTATTTGGTTCATGACTAATAGAATAACAAAGTTGGAAGGGATCTTATCTAGTCCAACTATCTGCTCAGGCAGAAAACTCTCTACCATTTCAGACAAATGGCTGCCGAAACTGGTTTTTTTTTTTTTTGTTTTGTTTTTTTAAACACCTCCAGTGTTGGAGCACCCACAAGTTCTGGAGGTAAGTTGTTCCACTGATTATTATTCTGACTGTCAGGAAATTTCTCCTTAGTTCTAGGTTGCTTCCCTTCTTGTTTAGTTTCCATCTGTTGCTTTTTGTCCTTCCTGCTGGTGCTTTGGAGAATAGGTTGATTCCCTCTTCTCTGGGGCAGGCCCTCAAATAGTGGAAGACTGCTATCATGTCACCTCTAGTCTTTATTTATTTATTATTTATTTATCTGTATATTTTTTATTTATATTTTTTATTTATTTATCTGTATATTTCTAGCACCTAAGAAGTTATCAACCTTCCTCATTCCTTTTTGGATCTGGATAAATATGTATCATTTAAGGACTGTGTCACAATCTGCACCTTTAACCAATGTGGAGAAAGTCAAAGTTTTTGCTGCAGAAACTAGTAGTAATATGGCCAGGTTTTCTACAGCGTCCTCTGTTATTCTTCTGTTTTTGAGAGAAACTGTTAATCATATACATGTTTTTCTTCCAACCACATATGCAATTAACTAGTTTTCAAAGATTTTAAAATGTTAAATGTTTTTTATTATTTTTTAAACTCTAATTGTTCATTTTTTTAAAAATCTGGTTTTCTTCTCTGAGTTCTCCTTTGAATAATATATTTTTTAAACAGCTGACCTAAGACTAAATGTAGCTGATGTAATCTTTATCTTACAAACTTGCACAGAACAGTGCATTGAATTCAACTCCAGCAGGTCTCTTTAACATCTGTGGCTCTAGTTATAAGATTTTTTGCTTTATTGTATCCCTGGCCTTTTTCTTACTTCCTTTGCCTCCAGTGTGTTTCTCCTTGCTTGGAACTGAACCAGATGGAGATTTCTCCAACACCAATTTTGTGCATGGCTTGCGAAATGTTTAGAACAAATAGCAATAGCAATAATCTTTAAGAAATGTTAAATAGTCTAAATTGTCAAAAAATATATCAACACATACTTTCCAATATTCTTCACAGAAGTTATAAGTAGAATTATATTTTAACCCAGTGCAGGAGGTTGGACTCCGCACCATCAAGGTCAGAGCAGGAGCAAGCCTTGTATCCAAATTAAGTAAACGAATCCAACCAACCTCCATTTTACCTCTTCGTAAAGTCTTTCAGGCTAAACTTGTTCCGATCATGCTCTATGGTGCTGAAATTTGGGGTCTTACAGAGGCCCCCATATTGGAGAGAACTCAAAATAATTTGTTAAGGAGGATGCTTGGGGTAAACAATTCCACTTCAGCTGCAGCCGTCAGAGCTGAATTGGGACATTTCTCACTGTACACCTATACAATCACTAGGGCGGTAGCCTACTGGCTAAAAATGACCCAGATGGATGCCAGCAGACTCCCTAAAATATGTCTAGAGGAACAGCAGATTTCAAATCCTCAAAGGTATTCCTGGCTAACCCGGCTGTCAGAAATATTGAACCGATATGGCGTAGGGTTCCCATTGTGTGACACACTGAACCATGTTAAACAACAGATTAAAGATATACATGGGCAAATGGATATGGCAACCCTTTCAACGAATCATTCCCTTAAACTGCTGACAGCAGTTAAAACAACTTTCACTCTGGAAAAGTATTTACATTTAGAAATGCCATCAGTGGAGAGACAGTTATTTGTTAAGTTTAGATTCGAACTTCTAGATACCAATGTTAAATTCGGCCGTTATCGGAAAATCCCGTATGACAAAAGAATATGCATATGTGGGGTAAACGTCGTGGAGGACACGGTGCATATAATATTCGAATGTAGTCTCTATCAAGAAGTAAGAAAACAATATCTATCCCCAATTATAAATAAATTTCCCCACTGGAATATAAGCCAAAAATTAGCATTTCTGTTGAGGGCTGACTCTCCTCCCCTAGTAAGAGCAATCACTCGATACCTTAAAAGAATGACGGCAATACGAGCCAGTTATATATAAAAAAAAAATTATCGATTGTAAGGAAGATGAGCTCAGTTAGAAAGGAGCTATCCTATTTGGGTTATCTAGTCTTGGCAACTTAGCTATTGAAATTTGATATTGTAAAATTTTAATGTCATCTATCATATATTTTTAGATTGCTATTTTTGTAACTGTTTTATCTTTTTCTCTTTTTCTTTTCTGTTTTGTTTGAAAAGGCCTTCGGGCTATTCAATAAACTAAACTAAACTATATTTTAACCTCTCTTTTCCTAAAGTTACATTGTGACTCTTTTTATCTATACTTTCCTCTGTATGAAAACCATAAATCACAATTTTATTTATTTTTTTTAAATCCATAATGGGTTTCCAGTCATCAATACATGTAGATGTTGCCCTTTCTCTATTTAAAATAGGCAGTTTGTCCATCTCTGGAAGTTCTGTCGATTTCCCAAGCTATTCCTCCCTGCTGGGTACTTCTGAATGTTCTTAAACCAATGTTCCATGGCATTTTCCTAACTGATCCTCCATCAATCCTCAAATAAAATATTGAACATTTATCTTTAAAATCCTCTGTATTACCTTCTTTACATGTCCACTGAGCATAATAAAATGTCCCATCACGTTTTTCACATTTCCAACTCTACAAAGCTTTTCAGTAAAAAGCCCATGATGTAATATCTGAAAATCTGTTTTAGTCGAATTGGTTTGAGAACTTTTATCAATGTAATTTCTCTCATCTTTGTCCTCAGTGCTCCTCATCTTTCTATTTAGCTCTTTCCCTAATTGAAGCAGGTAGAAAGAGCAACATGTTCAGAACCCTTAAAAAAACAGCATTGTGAGGGACTTCTGGATCTCTTGGGGAACCATGTCCATTTCTTTTGGAGTCGCCAACTCTAACTCCTCCCAGATCACAACACCAGACTATGCACCAGGCACTTTGACCCTCCTTGTTCAGATCAGGACAAATCTCAGTAATTTTATCATCCAGACAGCCTGGATAAAATTCCTCCCAGAGGTCCAGCAGATGTTCTGAGGGCCTCTCCCTAACCTATAAGGACCAGGTCACCCTAAATCTGGCTGTTGCTTGGCTATCAGCAGACCTAGTGAAGGTGGGAAAATATTGCTGTACCCTACTCTTAACATTAGGGAGGGTTTAAGGATATTTGAACTAGAAGACAAGCAGGATTAGAGTTGTGTCGCCAACATAGAGTGTAATCAAACTCCACAGCTCTGGATGATCTTCCCCAGCAGTCTCTGGAGACAAGAGGCCGCGATGAAGGATAACAGGTCAATTCTCTAGATGTTGAACTCTTTTCCTCCAGCATCACTTTCTGGACATATTCTGACAGGAAGGACAACAACACTTCCTGGGGTGTATTTGTGATTTTTCACTTAAATGAACTTCAGAATCCCCAGAGGAGAAGTTTCTTGTCATCATAATTATCATTATTCTGGTGATAATGGAGATCTATTCTGCTACACTGAGTGCCTTTGACATTATGATCACTACACTAAACTGGTGTGGTTGATATCCATACAATCCACTTAACCTGGTCATGTCACCAATGGCTGCATTCACATTTGTAACTTTTAACTATGTTTTCTGAAGTTGGACCCATTGGCTGATGGGTCAGTGAATTATTGGAATCCTGAAATACATGAATTTATTTATTATTATTTATTTATTTTATAATATTTATATGCCGCTCTTCTCCCAAAGGACTTGGGGTGGCTCACAGGATAAAAACAACAATAAATATCCAATAAAAATCAATAAAAAACCCCCACAATTAAAATAAAACTCCTAAACAGATCAGGCGATTTGATTAAAAAGCCGTGTCTTCAGGTCCTTGCAGAAGGAACGGAGGTCAGGGGCCATCCGGATCCCAGTAGGTAGCTCATTCCAGAGGGTCGGTGCAGCCACAGAGAACACCCTCATCCTGGGCACCACCAGCCGGCATTGTCTGGTCGATGGCACACGGAGGAGGGCAGTCCTATGTGCGCGCACTGGGCAGTGGGAGGCCGATAGGAGGTGATCCTGCAAGTACCTCAAATCCTGCAAGTAATTTAGTGGAGACCATCTGAACAATAGTTTGTAAGTGAAATAACCATGGACATTTTTCTTCCTGCAAGGATGACATTCACACAACAGATTTCACTAGATCAGGGAAAATTCTCATAGCCAAACTGAGAAAAATTGGAGGTCTAAGTCCAGCCTCCTGAAAGACCATAATAAACCACAAATGACAACAGCCAACCTTCCTCCTCTTCTCTAGGGAAAAACTACATATTGGCAAAGGAACATATCTAACCAAAAAGGGGAATTCCTCCCATCTTCTCTGGTACCCAGACCCTGAGAGTAGAAATTGAAGGCCAAACAGTGGGAAAACTTTCTCACTTTTTCTGTTCCTTACTTCAGGATGGACCTGCCTATCCCCTCAGCTCTCTCCTCTCACTTAAATCCCTCTGGTCTCCATTCAAAGCCGAGCTGTACATATGAAGTGACAATTCATTTCTATCTGTTCTCCAGGTAAGAAACGTAACCTCAGCATTAAATCACCCAAATAAACCAGGAACACAGGTCTCCTAACTCCTCCTCAAAGCACTTGTGTGTGTGGAGAAGTGTCACACAAAGCCTGAGAGATGGGAACGTCAAATGGGGCCTAATCCTCCAAGTACATCTATAGAAGCAGAGAAAGGGCCATTATGTATCCCTAAACCAGTTTCTCAGTGGGTCTGGCAAGAAATCGGGTCATACCATACACAACGCTGTGAGCACCACCACAATCTCAGAGCTGCAGACTTCACCTGCATTCTTTATTTAATAAACTATGAAATTTTAAAAAAAAAGATTTTAGGATTAATATCTGGAGATGTCATAGAAAAGAAAATCACAAAGAAGACCCGATCTTAACATTAGGCAGGGTTCAAGGGTGCAGATGGTGTTAGAGAGCACTAGAGTTAAGTGTCAAGAACCTAGATTGCCACCAAACTGCACAGCTCCAGGTGACCTTCTCAAGCAATCTCTGGAGACCATATGACACAATGGTGGAGAGCAGAAGTCAATTCCTTGGCTATTGAAGCATCTTCCTCCAGCATCACTTTCTGGACATGTCCTGACAGGAAGGATAACAGCCATTATAGAAGAGTGTCTCCAGGGGTGTATCTGCAACAGGGCAGAAAAATACTTTTTACCAGCTGTCCCTCAGTACATGGAGCCCTGGAAGAGGACAAATTATCACTCACAGTAATTATCACAATCCCAGACTTTGAGACATTTACTGCTACTTTTTCAGTGTCTGCCTTTGATATAACATCAGACTGAAGCAACATGGAACGAATCTTGCATCAGAAAAAGATATGAGCCTCTACTCATGCTGAATGGTTTGCAAAAGATTTAGGACACAGGTAGGGGCTGTGCTGCTGAATGTATCTTTCCCTCTTTTCCAGATAAAGCTCAATTTGTTTCTGTTTGAATAAGGAAAGCTCCTGGATATTCCATTTTCTGAGAGTGCTTTAAAATTATCTAACTCTTCTTTGGAAACAGGCGATTGATTCAGCTCCATGAATTATGGACCTCTTGCTTCTGCTTTCAATGCTACTGGTGTCCCAGGCAGTCTCTGGGAAGCTTAGAACGAAGTGCCCACTGAATATGGTGCACCTGGATAGAGAAAGACCATGGAGCTACTACAGCCCAGGAGACCATCTCATCGGTATAGTCACCAGTACAGTAACACTAAACCAGAAAATGTTGTTTTTCAACCTGCTTCCTTATAGTCGGTCTTACTTGTAAGTTATTCAATGTGATGAAATTGTATTCCTTCCATCTGCAGTTCTGACACTGATTAACTTTTTTGATTGATCAGTTTTCCATGGGTTTCCTCTTTCGTCTTATTTAGTGGAAGGGACACAAATACAAAGTTGGAGCAGAAAAAAAAAGATCTGAAAGAAGTCCACATTATTTCCCTCTCTATGTCCAGTCTAGAATTCATGATTTGAGTACTGACTTTTGTTTAAAGCAGTGATTGTTGTACTTAACCTTGAGCAGCTTATTTCTATATTTTTATAACTGCTCCTTCCGATCCTTATAGGAATAATGGATGACTTGTTTTTAGAACAGCTTTTCTGGGTCACTTATGAAATATATTCTTCCTTTTATGATGGTTGAATGACTTTAAAAAAAGGAATTATTTTGCCGACTGGGTACTGCGTTGATGAAAATTAGTGCTGCTATAAATAATAGATTATTTGTGATTCTTATGTGTTTCCCATTTTCTCAACATTTACAAATATTAAATGTTGAATGTGTGACCATTGTTTTTTATCAATATTGGCTTCAGATTCAATAGTCATGTATTGATAAAGAGGATGAAATTGGAAAAAAAAGGTATTTTATTACTGCTGTTGATGATGCTTGTATTAATTAAAGCATTTTTTTTACACTAGTGAAACTTATACTTCCAAAGGAATAGAACGCTTTATTTTCACCATTCAAGAGATCAACAAGACTATCCAGCTCCTGTGCAATCTCACACTTGGCTACAATATCCATGACAACTATTTGCACACGCGTGGCACTTCAGATGTCTTGCTGGACATGCTCTCTACTGGAGAAGCCAATGTTCCCAACTACAGCTGTGGAAGGAAGGACAACATTTTGGCTCTTCTTGATGCAGCTGACAGGGAGTTTTCCATCCAGATGTCAACATTAGTAGGAACCTACAAAGTCCCACAGGTTTGTGTGCATGTTTCTCTATATAGTAAAGTGAGTAGGGTGGTAGTGGGTGCATGATAGATCCATCCATATCTTCTCTATGGAATTCAAGAGTTGCTTTTCACTATGTCTATTGTATGTGTCATGGCTGGGAACTGGGATTCACATTAGGATGGGAGTGTCAGGGTTCCAAGTAACACCCCCAATGAAAGAAGACTCTGAGGCTAGAAGTGCCTCAAAGTTCCATTTTATTAGAGATGTCATATCGGCACATCTGGGAAAACCTGAATCTGAAAGCTTTCACCCAAAAGGAAGTCCAAGTCCCTTCCCCTGCACCCACGTGTCCATCACATGGTCCAATCAATGCACTGTCCCAACTGGAGATGCCTCCCAGTCACACCACTCCAAGTGCAGGGCAGCATGTCCTTGACTCTCAGAGAAAAGAATGTCATTATGACTATATACCTCCCCAACTCCATACAATCCCCCCTCACAGTTTCCCACAGCACTCAAAGTGGCAGCCCTGAAGTTCCAAAGAAAAGATGGCTTCCAGGGCTGACAGGGAGCATGTATCAAAACAGTCAGATCCTTTCTTGTTAGCATCCCCATTGCTTTCGGGGCTTCTGCTGCATAGTTGTGAAGGTGAGGAGGGGCTCTGTGTCCATTCAAAGGGTCTTCTGTACAATAGGAAAGATGCAGCATTGATGGAAAGCTCACATTTTGTGCATGATCTTAGTTAAATGATGACAATGCTGAACAAATGCCATATTCATGAAAATACATGAAGTACATCAAAATACATCAAAGAAAATTTACTTGGCATTAAATTCACAGATTTTCTGGGGAAACATTTAAACATCTCTGTCCTCGGCAAGCTAAAACTAATCAGTGCTTGTAACATCAATGTTTGTGCAGTTAAGAATATCAACCTTGCTGTGAAGGAAAATCAAGCTTTTAACAGATTAACAAATTAACAGAGTTGGAAAGGACCTTTTAGGTCACCTAGTCCAACCCCACACCCAAGCAGGAGACCCTACACCATTTCTGACAGATGGCAGTCCAGTCTCTTCTTGAACATTTCTGGGGATGAAGCTCCTACAATGTCTGAAGGCAACTTTTGTTCCACGGGTTGATTTTTCTCACTGTCAGAAAATTTCTCCTTATTTCTAGGTTGAATCTCTCCTTGTTCAGTTTCCATCCATTATTCCTTGTCTGGCCTTCAGGTGCTTTGGAAAACAGCTTGGCCCCCTCCTCTCTGTGGCAGTCCCTCAAATATTGGAACACCGCTATTGTGTCTACCCTGGTCCTTCTTTTCACTAGACTAGCCGTGCCCAGTTCCTGCAACCGTTCATTGTATGTTTTAATCTCCAGCCCCCTAATCATTTTAGTTGTTCTTCTCTGCACTTTTTCTAGAGTCTCAACATCTTTTTCTAGTGTGGTGACCAAAATTGGATGCATTACTCTAGGTGTGGTCTTACTAAGGCTTTATAGAGTGGTATCAGTACCTCCCTTGATCTTGATTGTATCCCTCCTGTTAATGCAATTTAGGATTGCATTGGCTTTTTTGGCTGCTGCCGCACACTGCTGGCTCATATTAACCTAGTTAACCTCTCACTGTCACTGCTATTAAACATGGTTTCAATTGTCTTACACTTACAAAAGTATGTATAGTCAAGGCTATGGTTTTCCCAGTTGCAATGTATGGCTGTGAAAGTTGGACCATAAGGAAGGCTGAGTGCCAAAGAATTGAGGCCTTTGAACTCTGGTGCTGGAGAAGACTCCTGCGAGTCCCTTGGACTGCAAAGCGATCAAACCAGTCAGTCCTAGAGGAGATCAACCCTGACTGCTCTTTAGAAGGCCAGATCCTGAAGATGAAACTCAAAATACTTTGGCCACTTAAAGAGAAGGAAGGACTCAGGGAGAAGAGCCTAATGCTGGGAACGATTGAGGGCAAAAGAAGAAGGGGGCTTCAGAGAATGAGGTGGCTGGATGGAGTCACTGAAACAGTTGGTCTGAGCTTCAGTGGACTCCAGGGGATGGTAGAGGACAGGAAGGCCTGGGGGAACATTGTCCATGGGGTCACAATGGATCAGACATGACTTCACAACTACCAACAACAACAACAATGTGTAGGACTTTACTTTTCTCTACATTGAATTCCATTTTGTTAAATAGGGCCCAGTGTTCAAGTCTGTCAAGAGCCATCTGGATCTTGAGCCTATCATCTAGGGTTTTGGCTATTCCTGCCAGTTTAGTATCATCCACAAATTTGGTAAGTTCCCCTTCTATTCCCTCATCTAAGACATTTATGAAGATATTGAAGAGTACTGGGCTTAAGATGGAACCTTGTGGTACCCCACTGCTTACTTCCCTCCATATAGATGTAGTACCATTAAGGGCTATTCGTTGAGTATGATTTGTCAGCCAGTTGTGAATCCATCTGGTGGTGAAGCTACCTATCCCACTTTTTTCTAGTTTACCAAGAAGTAGGTTGTGCTCTACTTTGTCGAATGTCTTGCTGTAGTCTAAGTATATTATTGTCCACAGTATTTTGCCGGTCTACTAATTTAGTCACTATGTTGAAAAATGAAATAAGATTGCTTTGGCATGATCTGTTTTTAACAAACCCATGCTGACTTCTAGTTATTATTTTACTTGTTTCTAGATGTTCGCAGAGCTGTTTTTTTATTATCTTTTCCAGTATCTTCTCGGATATTGATGTTAGGCTCATTGGTCTGTATTTTCCTGGGTTTGGTTCCCCCCATTTTTTTGAAGATGGGAACCCCATCAGCTCTTTTCCAGTGCTCTGGTACTTCCCCAGTGCTCCAGGATTTTTGGAAGATATGGTACAATGGTTCTTAGATGATATATGCCAGCTCCTTTAAAACTCTGGGATGTAATCCATCAAGTCCCAGTGATTTGTATTCATCAAGATCAGACAGGTGTTCTCTTACCATTTTTTGGGTTTATTTTAACTTTTATTTCTAGTCTGTCTTTTACAGTTATGTTATGTTTTTGGTAGATTGGACTATTGTTTGTTTTTGTGTGAAGACTGATGCATGAGTTAAGCAGCTCTGCTTTCTCTCTGCTACCTGTTACTTCTTTGCTGTCTTCTCTCTTTAGTTGACCGATTGCATCCTTGATTTTTTTCTTGTTATTTATATGTTGGAAGAAACTTTTTTTATTACCTTTGTTGCAAGTCTTTGTTCATTCTGAGCCTTTGCTTTCCTGACTTCGTCTTTGCAGATTCTGGTTATCTGCTGATATTCTGCCTTAGTTATGTGTCCTTCTTTCCATTTTTTGTACTTGTCCTTTT
Organism: Pituophis catenifer annectens; assembly: GCF_029215685.1. Lineage (NCBI taxonomy): Eukaryota > Metazoa > Chordata > Lepidosauria > Squamata > Colubridae > Pituophis > Pituophis catenifer. The sequence continues at coordinate 8,899,924 of NW_027256882.1, read as the reverse complement.
TGTCTTTTAATTTGTCAGAGAGATATTTGTGGAGCCATGCTGGTTTCTTCTTGGATATCTTGTTTTTCTTTTTCAGTGGTATTGTGTTGGACTGGGCTTTTATGGTCATATTTTTCAGAGTTTCCCAAGCTTCTTGAGTTGTTTTCTCCTTAGGGATTTTCATCCAAGGAATATTTCCTAAATTCTCTTTGAGCTTGTTATAATCAGCTCTTTTAAAATCTAGGACTCTGGTATCATTGTGTTCTATTGCGTGTGTTTGTGTTATGTTGAATTCTAGTATGACATGGTCACTCTCACCCAAGGTTCCTGCTGTTTCAACTCCCTCTATCACTTCTTCTCTATTTGTAAGAATTAAGACAGTATGGCTGTCCCTTGAGTTCCCTCCTCTACCTTTTGGACAACAAAGTTGTCAGCTAGGTTGGTCAGGAACCTATTTGAGTTCTCACTTGGTTGTGGAATTAGCCTTTCAATTCAGGATAATTGAAGTCCGCAATTACTATTGTAGTGTGTTTCCTACATATATTTGTTAGTTGGTTGGCAAAAGTACATCTAATTTTTCTGCTTGGTTGGGTGGCCTATAGTACACACCTATGGTGATGTCATTCTTTTTTTCTTTTATATTGACTCATATGCATTCCAGGAGGTTTTCGTCTTTGGTTCCATACCTTTCTGTAGCAATGTAGTGCTCCTTTACATACAGTGCAACTCCACCTCCTCTTTTGTGGGGTCTGGTTTTTTTGAACAGTTTGTATTCTTCTATCAGTATGTTCCAGTCATGGGTTTCATGAGACGAAATAATGTGTGCTACATTATGTGATAGTGTGTGCTGCACTATATTAAAATTGAAAAAACTACAGAAAAGCATACTTGTAATAGCCTAGGGACACGGTGGTTCAGTGGCTAAGATTTGTTGATCAAAAGGTCGGCACTTCAGCGGTTCGAATCCCTAGTGCCTTGTAATGGGGTGAGCCCCCGTCACTTGTCCCAGCTTCTGCCAACCTAGCAGTTCGAAAACAAATAAAACAATGCAAGTAGAAAAATAGGGACCATCTTTGGTGGGAAGGTAACAGTGTTCCGTGCACCTTTGGTGTTAGGCATGCTGGCCACATGACCAGGAGACGTTTTCGGATAGCGCTGGCTCTTCGGCTTTGAAACGAAGATGAGCACCGCCCCCTAGAATCGGCAACGACTAGCACATATGTGAGAGGGAACCTTCACCTTTACCTTTTAATAACCTAAAACATGGGGTGGGAGGGAGTAGATGAGCAGACTTGGAGGTGGGATCTGCAATTGATCAATCAACCAACATAAGACTACCTATTTGGGGCCTCAAGCCAACTGTCTTCAGGCTCTTGCAGAAGGTCAGGAGATTGGGAGCTGTCCTCACTCTGTAGGACAAGATGTTCCAAAGGGCAGGAGCAATGACAGAGAACATTCTTCTCCTGGACCCAGCCAACCAGAATTCCCTGACTGATGAGTTCTGCAGCATGCCTTCTTTGGGGTGAGATGGTTCCTCAAATTTTAGACAGAGTTTTGACTAACCAACCACATTCAGCATGTAGTCCACAATGGAATTGCATCTACATGGAGGGAAGAATGCACTGTGGTACCCCAAGATTTTGTCTTAGGCCCTCTTCAGGCCTAAGTGTTCTTCAACTTCTTCACAAATGATCTAGATGAGGGGAAATTCATCAAGTTTGCAGATGACAGCAAGTCAGGGGAAATTGCTAACACTTTAGAAGATGGACTCAAGATTCAGAAGGATTTTTTTAGTATTTTTTTTTATTTTTAAACAAACAATTCATCATTAATCAGTGTAACATCTGGATACAAATTTTTGTGTGTCATCACATTCAACATTTATCATCATTTTCTTTCTTCTTTCATTTAAATTTAATGTATTACAACATATTTTCCCATGTTTCTTATTTTTACATTGTCTATTGTCTATATTCAGTCTCTATCCATTGATAAAATTGCCCCATATGTTGTAATACTCCGATTCTTCCTTCCTTCTAATCGCTAATGCTAATCTACTCATTTCTGCACATTCTAATATTTTCTTAATTAGCTCTCCCTTTGTAGGAATTTTTTCTGCTTTCCAATTTTGTGCAAATACCATTCTTGCTGCCATTATTACAAATATGTATTTTCTTTACTAAATTTCTCCGGTAAGATACCCAACAGGAACAGCTCTGGTTTAAGATCAATGTGTTGCCTTTATCATTTTCTCTAGCCATATTCAAATTTTTGCCCAATAATTTCTTGCTTCTGGACATGTCCACCACATGTGATAATTTATTTATTTATTTATTTATTTTATTTTATTTTATTTTATTTTATTTTATTTTATTTTATTTTATTTTATTATTTTATTTTATTTTATTTTATTTTATTTTATTTTATTATTTTATTATTTTATTATTTTATTTTATTTTATTTTATTTTATTTTATTTTATTTTATTTGGCTTATATGCCGCTCTATCTCCCAATGGACTCAGGGCAGCTCACAATAACACAATAAAGCCACAATACAAAATAAAATCTAAAATCTAAAAAATTAAAAATTTAACCCTTAGCCCCCCCCCCCCAATCAGACCAGGTCAAGCGATTTAAAAAGCCAAGTTTTTAATTCATGATGGAAGGTGCGAAGGTCAGGCGCTAATTGGAGCTCCAAGGGAAGTTGATTCCAGAGGGTGGGCGCCCCCACCGAGAAGGCTCTATTCCTGGGGGCCGCCAACTGGCACAGTCTAGCTGACGACACCCTGAGTAGGCCCTCTCTATGGGCGTAAACCGGGCAATGGGATATCATTGCTGGCTGTAGGTGGTCCGCCAAATATCCTGGACCTAAGCCATGTAGGGCTTTATAGGTCATCACCAGCACCTTGGATCTCACCCGGAGGGCAACTGGCAACCAATGCAAGCTGTGCAGGAGGGGTGTAACATGGGAGTATCGGGGTTCTCCCATCACAACCCATGCGGCTGCATTTTGCACCAGCTGAAGATAATACAATCCCGATCGGTATTGTTTGAAATAAAAACAACACTCTAGGTAATATATTCATCTTAATTACCACTATTCTTCTCATTGATGATAATTGCAATTTTTTCCATCTCTCCAAACCATCTCAATTTGTCCTTTCAATTTATAGTAATTATCTTCTTTAATTGTTACACACCTTGCTGTTAATTGTATTCCTAAATACCTTACCTTTTTAGTAATCTGAATATCTAGTTCCTCCATTAAATCCCTCTTCTGTTTCTCTGTAATATTTTTCACCAATATTTTTGTTTTATCTTTATTAATTTTCAACCCTCTATATTCTTCTATTTGTTCTATCAGTCTGGATCCTACTTCTTGAGGCTCCTCTAAAATAAACACTAGATCATCTGCAAATGCTTGTAGTTTATATTCTTCTTTTTTAATTTTCATCCCTTTTATCTCTTCATTTGTCTTATATTTCTATTTAGCACCTCTAACGTCAACACAAATAGCAATGGGGATAGAGGACAACCCTGCCTTGTTCCTTTCATAATATTAACCTTCTCTGTCATATCTCCATTTATTATCACCTTTGCAGATTGCTTACTATAAATTGCCTCAATCATATTTATAAATCTTCCCACAAAGTCCATAGTCTGCAACTGTTTTATCATAAATTGCCAGTTCACATTATCAAAAGCCTTCTGTACATCAAGAAACATCAATGCCATTTGCTTTTCTGGGTGTACTTCATAATATTCCAAAGTATTTAAGATTGTTCTCATAGTGTCTCTGATCTGTCTCTTTGGTAAGAAACCATTTTGATCTGTGTAAATAAATTCATTTAACAATCTCCAATTTATTCGCCGTTATTGATGCAAACATTTTATAATCCGTACTTAACAAGGAAATCGGTCTATAATTTTTAACTTCTTGTAAGTCTATGTCTTCTTTCGGTATATATGCCCCTATCCAAGAGTTGGGTATTTTTGCATTTACTAAAAGTTCATTTAATACTTCCAACATTGTATTGCTAATTACATCCTGTAATATTTTGTACAACTCTGCTGGCAAACCATCTGGACCTAGCGTTTTACCATTCTTTTGTTTTTTAATCCCCTTCTTGTATTTATTTTTTTTTGGTATTTTAGGTAATTCAGACTTTTCTAAGTATTGCTTTATCTTCTCTTCAGATATTGTCTCTTGTTTATAGAGTTTCTCATAGTATTTCTGTACTATTTTCTTCTTTTCCTCATTTCGATAGCATAAAGTTCCTTCCTCATCCATTAATTGGTTAATTAGTTTTTTTCTATCTCTCCTTTTTCATTTTATAAGCCAACCATCTACCTGGCTTATTAGCATTTTCAAAGAAGTTTTGTTTGGACATCTTTATTTTATTTGCCAACTCCTCTTTTTCAATTAAATTCATTTCATTTTTTTCAAATCCATTTGATTTTTAATCCTCTTATTTTGCGTGTCTTTTTGTAATTCCATCTTTAACTTCTTGTATTCCTCTTCCAATTTTTTTTTGAGATTGTCTTTTCTTTTTATTTCTTTTTTCCAAATAAATCATTGCCAACCCTCGAATGTATGCTTTCGCTGTATCCCACACATTTTGCAATTATTTTCCTTTTTATTTTCTTGAAATTCTTTTTCATTTAATATTGTTTGATTCAAAGTCCATCTTAATCTCTTTCTCCTTCCACTGCATTAAATAGTAGGAGTGATCGAGAAATATGATTTGCATTTTGATTGTTATTATTTTTTACTTAATTTGTTTCTCATTTTCCATTTTTATCTAAAGTCTTCTTAATATTCTGTGTTTAATATTTTAAACAATGGTCAATCAACAAAATATTCTAAGATGTTTATCAAAAAAAAAGTTGGATTTATTAAAAATTCGTATTTTGGAGTTGCCTTCTTCATTGTTTTTCCAGATCAGTCAAAGAATTGTTTCAGAGACTCTGAGTGAAAAAAGTAAATTCCCTTTTTTCCATCGGATGCTACTCAAAGAAGCATTTCAGTATTCAGCAATTGTCCGAGTGCTCCTGCATTTCAGATGGACCTTGATTGGCCTCCTTGCTCCAGACACAGAGGGGGGAGATAATTTCCTGAGGATTTTTGCTCCTTTGCTTGTCAGGAATGGAATTTGTGTTGTTATATCACAACAATTCTCAATGACTGGACATCGAGCACCCTTCAGGGATTCCAGCTTTTCTCAGTGGAAACAAGTCAATGTCTTTGTTCACTTCACAGAACATATTATCGTTTCACACACATTTCATATTTTTCATCTAACACTTGACATTTGGTCAGGACCCATCAGAGAGAAAATCTGGATCACCACAAGTTTGGGAAACTATATAATGACTCATCTTGGATATCACAAATACATCCATAGTATTTGGAGCTTTGAATTTCTGCAAAAAATAAGCCCAAAATATGGTGCTTTTGAACCCTTTTCCCTTTTAGACTCCCAGTATGAAGACAAGAATTTTCAGTGCTCTTTTCCAAAGCATGTTTTTTCTGTCAAAGGCCAGAAAAGATGCACCCAAAAAACTCCAGTGGAGACAGAAGATGATTTGAATGGGATATTTGTTGAAAACAGTGATTCTGTTTACATTATCTTCATGACTCTGGCCCACGTCTTGAAGGCTGCATATTTGTCCAGATCCTGGAGGAGAAAGAAGGAGGCCCAAGAGACACTGGATGCTCCAAGGCTGCAGCCGTGGCAGGTATGGGGTCCCAACAAGGATCCAACTAAACTAAATTCCTCTGGAGAAGGAATCCATTAGAGAAAGAGGGGAATCAGATCAACCTCCTTGTGCTATAAAAGACCAATAGATTTGGCCAATCTAGTGGCTGGGGTGTGTGTGATAATTTACCAAGGAGCTGGTAGCAGATATATGTTTGATATTAAACATTTGTTGTTTGCAATTTCTCACAACATATTAAGCATACTGGTAAACCAGTCTCATCAGCAGTGAAAGTAAATGAATCTGCCCACGTACCATTAAATGTTCTGTTTTCTTCTAAAATTTTTCTTTTCTTGGATTTATCCATGGTTGGCCTACCGGGGTTTGAAAAACTCAATAAATCATGTGCTGGCACTTGTCACACATTGGCAGTTGTGAAGCATATTTTGAGCGACAGGGAGCCGGAGCAGAGGGATGAAAGAGCCACATGTGGCTCCAGAGTGGCAGGTTGCTGACCCTTGATCTAGTCCAACATCCTGCCCAAGTAGACCCTACACTATTTTTGACAGATGGCAGTCCGGTCTCTTCTTGAAAACTTCCAGTGATGAAGCTCCTACAACTTCCGAAGGCAACTTCTGTTCCATGGGTTGATTGTTCTCACTGTCAGAAAATTCCTCCTTATTTCTAGGTTGAATCTCTCCTTGATCAGTTTCCATCCATTATTCCTTGTCTGGACTTTGGGTGCTTTGGAAAATAGCTTGACCCCCCTCCTCAAATATTGGAAGACTGGAAGACTGCTATCATATCTCTTCTGGTACTTCTCTTCACTAGACTAGCCATGCCCAGTTCCTACAACCGTTCAGCATTAAGCATGTTTGCAATTAAAAAAAAAAACTAGAAGAAAAATTCATACATGAAAATACCAGGTGGGATAAAAAACCAAGGTTTCTGCTTTTAAAATTTCTGGATGTTTCCATTCTAGTTCCATCCCTTTCTGGAGAAGAATGACTTCTACAATCTTTCCTTCTGGAATCTTTACATGGACCATAATGGAGAAATAGCTGCAGATATGGACATTGAGTTCGTGGTGATTTCGCCTGAGGGGGATTTGATCAAAAGGAAACTGGGGAGTATTGAAAGGCAGAGAATTATTATTAATGAAATTGCTCTTTCATGGATAAATCTGCTCAACAAGGTGAGTCAAATATTGCTGTGTTTTCTCCTTTTTTCTAAAGATTATGACCCATTTCAAGTAGGTTAACTCTAGTCGGCATGGCGGATGACCCTCACTGGGAGTTGAATGTACAAAAGAGAAAACTTAACATTTTGTTAGATGGATTGTGGAGACTTCAGTACTATCTTAAAAAGTGTCCTTCAGATGCCGTGATAAGGAATATCCTTTTAAACAGATTCAGTCATGTCCAATATTGGATGCTGGGTGATTATTCTTTAGGATGGAGACCATGGATTAAGCAGTTGTGTTCCTAATAGCCTCAGGTTCTTTTAACCAGTGTCTGCATTAAGGTTTGGACTGAATCAGATGAAATATAGTCATGACTGGTTAGACGTTCTGTTGATCCATGTGAGAAATAAGTCTCACCTTGTCCAGGTGGAGAAATGTCTCTCTTGAAAGGTCACTGATGTTCTATAATATTCTTAAGCAGCCCAAGCCTGGCCAGAGTTATCCACATCTCTCTTTCACCCCACCGGGATAAGCAATAGGCCTTCTGCTCCTCTGAAGAAGCTCCAAAGATGTTCATGTTTCAAATGAAACCATAAAGGGTCATTTGATGAGAGATAATGCCCATAACCTTGAAAACTGAAGCAGTGAAACAAAACTTTGATTCAAAGAAAAACCCCTCCTCATTTTGGAAATAACAAGGAAGAGTTTGAAAGAAAATGCTACTTTAGATTTGGGTTTTATTTTATTTATTTATTTATTTTATTTTATTCGGCTTATATGCCGCCCTATCTCACAATGGACTCAGGGCGGCTCACAACAATAAAACACGAGCCACAATAAAAATAAAAACTAAAATCTAAAAAGTTTAAAATTAACCCATTAAAACCCTTAAAACCCCGTCATCAGACCTGGTCAAGGGATTTGAAAAGCCAAGTTTGTAATTCCCTTACAAGTTTTGGCTTGTAAGAGGGTAATACATCTGAAAAAAACTAGCTATGTTAAGTCCCTCTGAGCCAAAAGGAGGATCCAAATTTAACTAATAAGAAATGTAGACTTCTCTTTCCATGCAAGTTGGTGTCCTCTAACTGTAGTAGAAAAAGACCCAGATACAGAGCTGGACACAAATCTCCTACTCTTCTCCCACTTGCTGAAGATGAAAAGATCCCCTTTTTGAGGGACAAGTTCTCATGACCTCTCCTGCATCTCATCTCACCCCAGTTCTAGAAACTAGGCAGTCAGTTTTAGTCTTGGTTGAGAGCCATGCGAATTGAGGAAAGAAACACACAAATAAAGAAAGACCTAATTTTTAAGGATTTCTTTTCTTTTAAATCTTAATTGGGGAATGGCTTTGATTACTTTCAAAGGCAAGCAGTTTTGCAATGTTTTATATACTCCAGAAGAAGCCTATCCAGATCTTACTGGTCTGAAGTTTCTCTCTTTGTTACAGTTTTATTTAATAGATCTAAAAATAGATATAAAAATAATAATAAATCTTTTACAATAATTTATTTTCCAAAATTTAATGCAAGATCATTGTACTGTAGTTTAAATCATAGTTATGTGAAGAATGGAGAAATGCATGTTAAAAAGGCTTGGAGGAGGAACCAAACTGGTTGTCACTTAAGGCTGAAAAGGCTGAAATCAATTCCATCCCTGCAGTCGTTCTTAAGTAGAAAAATCCTTTATTTCAATGTTATAGATGCCAAAAGCAAAGGGGAGTGAATAAATAAACTATCTGCCAGTGTTTATCTCTCCTAAATATGTTTGGAATGAGTCAAAGATTTCATATTTATCTAAATGAAGCCCAGGAACTATTTGGCTAATGTTAATGTCTATATCTATTTTCATCCATGCTTCATCCCAATGTATTTTCTTTGGCATTTTTTCCTTTTATGCTTAGTCTAGAGTCCAGAGATGTCATCTCAACCTCCATTTTTCCTGGATAGTGAGTCCTAACACATTTTCTTTGGTGCTCCTTCTTGTTTTGCTTAGTCTCTCCCTCTGTCCCAATGTGTGGAAAGTTGTCGTCCTGGATTTGTCAAGCGGAAGCGAGAAGGAGAGCCTGCTTGCTGCTACGACTGCATTCCTTGTCCTGAGGGGACCATCTCCATCCATGAAGGTGAGGGACACCAAGGAAAAGGACAGGCCTTGTGGAAGTGGATTCATCTGAAACACTGTCATACAAATACAAGTTAAAAGGCAAATTGAAGCTCAATTGTTTTTCGTTTTGCCAGCAGTTTGGCAATTCTATTTTCACTGTCTCAAGGTTGACTCAGCCTTCCATCCTTCCGAGGTCGGTAAAATGATGTCCCAGATTGTTGGGAGCAATAAGCTGACTCTGTAAACTGCTTAGAGAGGGCTGTAAAAGCACTGTGAAGTTGTATATAAGTCTAAGCACTATTGCTATTATCTTCAAATTGCACAATTTCTTACTAGAGGGAGGAATAGCAGAAAATCCTTGAGGGAAATTGTAGGAAGAGATAGGAGGGTGTGGCAGATTAGATAATCTTCTCTACCAGCAGGAAAAAAAATATATCTTCTGCTTTTTAGTTCAGATTCCAGATTATTTGCAGAACCTTTTTTCTAGCTAATTCGATTTCAGAAGATAGGCATCCAGCATCAAGTATATTAAGAAGTGCCATCTGGCAAAATCCAGGAAATGTGTCTAGAAAGATTCATTATCTACTTCTAATAATGTAGGTTCTGCAAATTACACAAGAAATCATTCCATGACTTCTTCCAATTTCATAAACTATAAAAAGATTGCTGTTTTTTAGAGGAATTTCAACACATTCCAATAGGCCAAGCATATAAATTGTTTCAAGCTTACATAAGCAGGGGCAACTATTTTGAGCTGAAATAATCAAAAGGCAATTGGAAGATAGTGTCCTCCATCCTTATCCAATATAATTGGAAGATCTGGATAATCTGGATTAGCCATCTGGTCAAATTATGTAGAAATAAAATAAGAGAGGAGCTGAAATTCAGCCGTATAAATTGGTTTGCAAAACAATTCCTAAATAATTGATAGTATCCATATTTGGTTGTCCAAATATGGACAATATTGGGTGTCCTCCTGGATGCACGGCTGTCTTTAGAAGGGCATATGACGGCCGTGGCCAGGGGAGCTTTCTATCAGGTTCGCCTGATACGCCAGTTGCGCCCCTTTCTGGATCGGGACTCCCTACGCACGGTCACTCAAGCACTCGTCACTTCTCGTCTGGACTATTGTAACGCTCTCTACATGGGGCTCCCCTTGGGGTACACCCAGAGGCTCCAACTGGTGCAGAATGCGGCTGTGCAGAGGATTATGGGAGTGACGGGGCGCTCCATGTGACTCCTCTCCTGCGCGAGCTGCATTGGCTTCTGGTGGACTTCCGGGTGCGCTTCAAGGTGTTGGTGATCACCTTTAAAGCACTCCATGGCTTAGGGCTGGGGTACTTACGGGACCGCCTTCTGCCACCAATAGCCTCCCACCGGCCAGTTCGCTCCCACAGAGAGGGCCTCCTCAGGGTGCCGTCGGCCAGACAATGTCGGCTGGCGACCCCCAGGAGGAGAGCCTTCTCTGTGGTGGCACCTACCCTTTGGAACAATCTACCCCCAGAAATACGAGTGATCTCTGACCTCCGGAATTTTCGTCGGGCCCTAAAAACTTATTTTTTTCAGTTAGCCGGTCTGTCCTGATTTTATGGTTGGTTTTAAAATTTGATACGGATTTTTAAATTGATAAGTTTTAAATTACGGGCCAAATTTATTTAATTATTTTAAATCTATTTTTAACTTTATGTATAAATGTTTTTTATCTTGGCTGTTCACCACCCTGAGTCCAGAAGGAGAAGGGCGGTATAGAAGTTTGAATAAATAAATAAATAAATATTTAAATATCCCATAAATGAGGTATAAGAGAAAGAGATGCAGCAATTCATCCATCTCATTCTTCTGATGGTGGACACTCCAGAGTTATTTGGTTCATGACTAATAGAATAACAAAGTTGGAAGGGATCTTATCTAGTCCAACTATCTGCTCAGGCAGAAAACTCTCTACCATTTCAGACAAATGGCTGCCGAAACTGGTTTTTTGTTTTGTTTTGTTTTTTTAAACACCTCCAGTGTTGGAGCACCCACAAGTTCTGGAGGTAAGTTGTTCCACTGATTATTATTCTGACTGTCAGGAAATTTCTCCTTAGTTCTAGGTTGCTTCCCTTCTTGTTTAGTTTCCATCTGTTGCTTTTTGTCCTTCCTGCTGGTGCTTTGGAGAATAGGTTGATTCCCTCAAATAGTGGAAGACTGCTATCATGTCACCTCTAGTCTTTATTTATTTATTATTTATTTATCTGTATATTTTTTAATTTATATTTTTTATTTATTTATCTGTATATTTCTAGCACCTAAGAAGTTATCAACCTTCCTCATTCCTTCTTGGATCTGGATAAATATGTATCATTTAAGGACTGTGTCACAATCTGCACCTTTAACCAATGTGGAGAAAGTCAAAGTTTTTGCTGCAGAAACACGTAGTAATATGGCCAGGTTTTCTACAGCGTCCTCTGTTATTCTTCTGTTTTTGAGAGAAACTGTTAATCATATACATGTTTTTCTTCTAACCACATATGCAATTAACTAGTTTTCAAAGATGCTAAAATGCTAAATGGTTTTTTTTTAACTCTAATTGTTCATTTTTTTAAATCTGGTTTTCTTCTCTGAGTTCTCCTTTGAATAATATATTTTTTTAAACAGCTGACCTAAGACTAAATGTAGCTGATGTACTCTTTAATTTACAAACTTGCACAGAACAGTGCATTGAATTCAACTCCAGCAGGTCTCTTTAACATCTGTGGCTCTAGTTATAATATTTTTTGCTTTATTGTATCCCTGGACTTTTTCTTACTTCCTTTGCCTCCAATGCATTTCTCCTTGCTTGGAACTGCACCAGATGGAGATTTCTCCAACACCAATTTTGTGCATGGGTTGAGAAATGTTTACAAAAAATAAGAAGTGAAAAAGCAATAATCTTTAAGAAATGTTAAATAGTCTAAATTGTCAAAAAATACATCAACAAATTCTTTCCAATATTCTTCACAGAAGTTATAAGTAGAATTATATTTTAACCTCTCTTTTCCTAAAGTTACATTGTGACTCTTTTTATCTATACTTTCCTCTGTATGAAAACCATAAATCACAATTTTATTTATTTTTTTTAAATCCATAATGGGTTTCCAGTCATCAATACATGTAGATGTTGCCCTTTCTCTATTTAAAATAGGCAGTTTGTCCATCTCTGGAAGTTCTGTCGATTTCCCAAGCTATTCCTCCCTGCTGGGTACTTCTGAATGTTCTTAAACCAATGTTCCATGGCATTTTCCTAACTGATCCTCCATCAGTCCTCAAATAAAATATTGAACATTTATCTTTATAATCCTCTGTATTACCTTCTTTACATGTCCACTGAGCATAATAAAATGTCCCATCACGTTTTTCACATTTCCAACTCTACAAAGCTTTTCAGTAAAAAGCCCATGATGTAATATCTGAAAATCTGTTTTAGTCGAATTGGTTTGAGAACTTTTATCAATGTAATTTCTCTCATCTTTGTCCTCAGTGCTCCTCATCTTTCTATTTAGCTCTTTCCCTAATTGAAGCAGGTAGAAAGAGCAACATGTTCAGAACCCTTAAAAAAACAGCATTGTGAGGGACTTCTGGATCTCTTGGGGAACCATGTCCATTTCTTTTGGAGTCGCCAACTCTAACTCCTCCCAGATCACAACACCAGACTATGCACCAGGCACTTTGACCCTCCTTGTTCAGATCAGGACAAATCTCAGTAATTTTATCATCCAGACAGCCTGGATAAAATTCCTCCCAGAGGTCCAGCAGATGTTCTGAGGGCCTCTCCCTAACCTATAAGGACCAGGTCACCCTAAATCTGGCTGTTGCTTGGCTATCAGCAGACCTAGTGAAGGTGGGAAAATATTGCTGTACCCTACTCTTAACATTAGGGAGGGTTTAAGGATATTTGAACTAGAAGACAAGCAGGATTAGAGTTGTGTCGCCAACATAGAGTGTAATCAAACTCCACAGCTCTGGATGATCTTCCCCAGCAGTCTCTGGAGACAAGAGGCCGCGATGAAGGATAACAGGTCAATTCTCTAGATGTTGAACTCTTTTCCTCCAGCATCACTTTCTGGACATATTCTGACAGGAAGGACAACAACACTTCCTGGGGTGTATTTGTGATTTTTCACTTACATGAACTTCAGAATCCTCAGAGGAGAAGTTTCTTGTCATCATAATTATCATTATTCTGGTGATAATGGAGATCTATTCTGCTACACTGAGTGCCTTTGACATTATGATCACTACACTAAACTGGTGTGGTTGATATCCATACAATCCACTTAACCTGGTCATGTCACCAATGGCTGCATTCACATTTGTAACTTTTAACTATGTTTTCTGAAGTTGGACCCATTGGCTGATGGGTCAGTGAATTATTGGAATCCTGAAATACATGAATTTATTTATTATTATTTATTTATTTTATAATATTTATATGCCGCTCTTCTCCCAAAGGACTTGGGGTGGCTCACAGGATAAAAACAACAATAAATATCCAATAAAAATCAATAAAAAACCCCCACAATTAAAATAAAACTCCTAAACAGATCAGGCGATTTGATTAAAAAGCCGTGTCTTCAGGTCCTTGCAGAAGGAACGGAGGTCAGGGGCCATCCGGATCCCAGTAGGTAGCTCATTCCAGAGGGTCGGTGCAGCCACAGAGAACACCCTCATCCTGGGCACCACCAGCCGGCATTGTCTGGTCGATGGCACATGGAGGAGGGCAGTCCTATGTGCGCGCACTGGGCAGTGGGAGGCCGATAGGAGGTGATCCTGCAAGTACCTCAAATCCTGCAAGTAATTTAGTGGAGACCATCTGAACAATAGTTTGTAAGTGAAATAACCATGGACATTTTTCTTCCTGCAAGGATGACATTCACACAACAGATTTCACTAGATCAGGGAAAATTCTCATAGCCAAACTGAGAAAAATTGGAGGTCTAAGTCCAGCCTCCTGAAAGACCATAATAAACCACAAATGACAACAGCCAACCTTCCTCCTCTCCTCTAGGGAAAAACTACATATTGGCAAAGGAACATATCTAACCAAAAAGGGGAATTCCTCCCATCTTCTCTGGTACCCAGACCCTGAGAGTAGAAATTGAAGGCCAAACAGTGGGAAAACTTTCTCACTTTTTCTGTTCCTTACTTCAGGATGGACCTGCCTATCCCCTCAGCTCTCTCCTCTCACTTAAATCCCTCTGGTCTCCATTCAAAGCCGAGCTGTACATATGAAGTGACAATTCATTTCTATCTGTTCTCCAGGTAAGAAACGTAACCTCAGCATTAAATCACCCAAATAAACCAGGAACACAGGTCTCCTAACTCCTCCTCAAAGCACTTGTGTGTGTGGAGAAGTGTCACACAAAGCCTGAGAGATGGGAACGTCAAATGGGGCCTAATCCTCCAAGTACATCTATAGAAGCAGAGAAAGGGCCATTATGTATCCCTAAACCAGTTTCTCAGTGGGTCTGGCAAGAAATCGGGTCATACCATACACAACGCTGTGAGCACCACCACAATCTCAGAGCTGCAGACTTCACCTGCATTCTTTATTTAATAAACTATGAAATTTTAAAAAAAAAGATTTTAGGATTAATATCTGGAGATGTCATAGAAAAGAAAATCACAAAGAAGACCCGATCTTAACATTAGGCAGGGTTCAAGGGTGCAGATGGTGTTAGAGAGCACTAGAGTTAAGTGTCAAGAACCTAGATTGCCACCAAACTGCACAGCTCCAGGTGACCTTCTCAAGCAATCTCTGGAGACCATATGACACAATGGTGGAGAGCAGAAGTCAATTCCTTGGCTATTGAAGCATCTTCCTCCAGCATCACTTTCTGGACATGTCCTGACAGGAAGGATAACAGCCATTATAGAAGAGTGTCTCCAGGGGTGTATCTGCAACAGGGCAGAAAAATACTTTTTACCAGCTGTCCCTCAGTACATGGAGCCCTGGAAGAGGACAAATTATCACTCACAGTAATTATCACAATCCCAGACTTTGAGACATTTACTGCTACTTTTTCAGTGTCTGCCTTTGATATAACATCAGACTGAAGCAACATGGAACGAATCTTGCATCAGAAAAAGATATGAGCCTCTACTCATGCTGAATGGTTTGCAAAAGATTTAGGACACAGGTAGGGGCTGTGCTGCTGAATGTATCTTTCCCTCTTTTCCAGATAAAGCTCAATTTGTTTCTGTTTGAATAAGGAAAGCTCCTGGATATTCCATTTTCTGAGAGTGCTTTAAAATTATCTAACTCTTCTTTGGAAACAGGCGATTGATTCAGCTCCATGAATTATGGACCTCTTGCTTCTGCTTTCAATGCTACTGGTGTCCCAGGCAGTCTCTGGGAAGCTTAGAACGAAGTGCCCACTGAATATGGTGCACCTGGATAGAGAAAGACCATGGAGCTACTACAGCCCAGGAGACCATCTCATCGGTATAGTCACCAGTACAGTAACACTAAACCAGAAAATGTTGTTTTTCAACCTGCTTCCTTATAGTCGGTCTTACTTGTAAGTTATTCAATGTGATGAAATTGTATTCCTTCCATCGGCAGTTCTGACACTGATTAACTTTTTTGATTGATCAGTTTTCCATGGGTTTCCTCTTTCGTCTTATTTAGTGGAAGGGACACAAATACAAAGTTGGAGCAGAAAAAAAAAAGACCTGAAAGAAGTCCACATTATTTCCCTCTCTATGTCCAATCTAGAATTCATGATTTGAGTACTGACTTCTGTTTAAAGCAGTGATTGTTGTAGTTAACCTTGAGCAGCTTATTTCTATATTTTTATAACTGCTCCTTCCGATCCTTATAGGAATAATGGATGACTTGTTTTTAGAACAGCTTTTCTGGGTCACTTATGAAATATATTCTTCCTTTTATGATGGTTGAATGACTTTAAAAAAAGGAATTATTTTGCCGACTGGGTACTGCGTTGATGAAAATTAGTGCTGCTATAAATAATAGATTATTTGTGATTCTTATGTGTTTCCCATTTTCTCAACATTTACAAATATTAAATGTTGAATGTGTGACCATTGTTTTTTATCAATATTGGCTTCAGATTCAATAGTCATGTATTGATAAAGAGGATGAAATTGGAAAAAAAGGTATTTTATTACTGCTGTTGATGATGCTTGTATTAATTAAAGCATTTTTTTTACACTAGTGAAACTTATACTTCCAAAGGAATAGAACGCTTTATTTTCACCATTCAAGAGATCAACAAGACTATCCAGCTCCTGTGCAATCTCACACTTGGCTACAATATCCATGACAACTATTTGCACACGCGTGGCACTTCAGATGTCTTGCTGGACATGCTCTCTACTGGAGAAGCCAATGTTCCCAACTACAGCTGTGGAAGGAAGGACAACATTTTGGCTCTTCTTGATGCCGCTGACAGGGAGTTTTCCATCCAGATGTCAACATTAGTAGGAACCTACAAAGTCCCACAGGTTTGTGTGCATGTTTCTCTATATAGTAAAGTGAGTAGGGTGGTAGTGGGTGCATGATAGATCCATCCATATCTTCTCTATGGAATTCAAGAGTTGCTTTTCACTATGTCTATTGTATGTGTCATGGCTGGGAACTGGGATTCACATTAGGATGGGAGTGTCAGGGTTCCAAGTAACAACCCCAATGAAAGAAGACTCTGAGGCTAGAAGTGCCTCAAAGTTCCATTTTATTAGAGATGTCATATCGGCACATCTGGGAAAACCTGAATCTGAAATCTTCCAGGTTTTCCTCACCCAAAAGGAAGTCCAAGTCCCTTCCCCTGCACCCACATGTCCATCACATGGTCCAATCAATGCACTGTCCCAACTGGAGATGCCTCCCAGTCACACCACTCCAAGTGCAGGGCAGCACGTCCTTGACTCTCAGAGAAAAGAATGTCATTATGACTATATATCTCCCCAACTCCATACAATCCCCCCTTACAGTTTCCCACAGCTCTCAAAGTGGCAGCCCTGAAGATCCAAAGAAAAGATGGCTTCCAGGGCTGACAGGGAGCATGTATCAAAACAGTCAGATCCTTTCTTGTTAGCATCCCCATTGCTTTGGGGGCTTCTGTTGCATACTTGTGAAGGTGAGGAGAGGCTCTGTGTCCAATCAAAGGGTCTTCTGTACAATAGGAAAGTGCAGCATTGATGGAAAGCTCACATTTTGTGCATGATCTTAGTTAAATGATGACAAATGCCATATTCATGAAAATACATCAAGTACATCAAAATACATCAAAGAAAATTTATTTGGCATTAAATTCACAGATTTTCTGGGGAAACATTTAAACATCTCTGTCCTCGGCAAGCTAAAACTAATCAGTGCTTATAACATCGATGTTTGTGCAGTTAAGAATATCAACCTTGCTGTGAAGGAAAATCAAGCTTTTAACAGATTAACAAATTAACAGAGTTGGAAAGGACCTTTTAGGTCACCTAGTCCAACCCCACACCCAAGCAGGAGACCCTACACCATTTCTGACAGATGGCAGTCCGGTCTCTTCTTGAACATTTCTGGGGATGAAGGTCCTACAACTTCCGAAGGCAACTTTTGTTCCACGGGTTGATTTTTCTCACTGTCAGAAAATTTCTCCTTATTTCTAGGTTGAATCTCTCCTTGTTCAGTTTCCATCCATTATTCCTTGTCTGGCCTTCAGGTGCTTTGGAAAACAGCTTGGCCCCCTCCTCTCTGTGGCAGTCCCTCAAATATTGGAACACCGCTATTGTGTCTACCCTGGTCCTTCTCTTCACTAGACTAGCCGTGCCCAGTTCCTGCAACCGTTCATTGTATGTTTTAATCTCCAGCCCCCTAATCATTTTAGTTGTTCTTCTCTGCACTTTTTCTAGAGTCTCAACATCTTTTTCTAGTGTGGTGACCAAAATTGGATGCATTACTCTAGGTGTGGTCTTACTAAGGCTTTATAGAGTGGTATCAGTACCTCCCTTGATCTTGATTGTATCCCTCTGTTAATGCAATTTAGGATTGCATTGGCTTTTTTGGCTGCTGCCGCACACTGCTGGCTCATATTAACCTAGTTAACCTCTCACTGTCACTGCTATTAAACATGGTTTCAATTGTCTTACACTTACAAAAGTATGTATAGTCAAGGCTATGGTTTTCCCAGTTGCAATGGATGGCTGTGAAAGTTGGACCATAAGGAAGGCTGAGTGCCAAAGAATTGAGGCCTTTGAACTCTGGTGCTGGAGAAGACTCCTGCGAGTCCCTTGGACTGCAAAGCGATCAAACCAGTCAGTCCTAGAGGAGATCAACCCTGACTGCTCTTTAGAAGGCCAGATCCTGAAGATGAAACTCAAAATACTTTGGCCACTTAAAGAGAAGGAAGGACTCAGGGAGAAGAGCCTAATGCTGGGAACGATTGAGGGCAAAAGAAGAAGGGGGCTTCAGAGAATGAGGTGGCTGGATGGAGTCACTGAAACAGTTGGTCTGAGCTTCAGTGGACTCCAGGGGATGGTAGAGGACAGGAAGGCCTGGGGGAACATTGTCCATGGGGTCACAATGGATCAGACATGACTTCACAACTACCAACAACAACAACAATGTGTAGGACTTTACTTTTCTCTACATTGAATTCCATTTTGTTAAATAGGGCCCAGTGTTCAAGTCTGTCAAGAGCCATCTGGATCTTGAGCCTATCATCTAGGGTTTTGGCTATTCCTGCCAGTTTAGTATCATCCACAAATTTGGTAAGTTCCCCTTCTATTCCCTCATCTAAGACATTTATGAAGATATTGAAGAGTACTGGGCTTAAGATGGAACCTTGTGGTACCCCACTGCTTACTTCCCTCCATATAGATGTAGTACCATTAAGGGCTATTCGTTGAGTATGATTTGTCAGCCAGTTGTGAATCCATCTGGTGGTGAAGCTACCTATCCCACTTTTTTCTAGTTTACCAAGAAGTAGGTTGTGCTCTACTTTGTCGAATGTCTTGCTGTAGTCTAAGTATATTATTGTCCACAGTATTTTGCCGGTCTACTAATTTAGTCACTATGTTGAAAAATGAAATAAGATTGCTTTGGCATGATCTGTTTTTAACAAACCCATGCTGACTTCTAGTTATTATTTTACTTGTTTCTAGATGTTCGCAGAGCTGTTTTTTTATTATCTTTTCCAGTATCTTCTCGGATATTGATGTTAGGCTCATTGGTCTGTATTTTCCTGGGTTTGGTTCCCCCCACTTTTTTGAAGATGGGAACCCCATCAGCTCTTTTCCAGTGCTCTGGTACTTCCCCAGTGCTCCAGGATTTTTGGAAGATATGGTACAATGGTTCTTAGATGATATATGCCAGCTCCTTTAAAACTCTGGGATGTAATCCATCAAGTCCCAGTGATTTGTATTCATCAAGATCAGACAGGTGTTCTCTTACCATTTTTTGGGCTTATTTTAACTTTTATTTCTAGTCTGTCTTTTACAGTTATGTTATGTTTTTGGTAGATTGGACTATTGTTTGTTTTTGTGTGAAGACTGATGCATGAGTTAAGCAGCTCTGCTTTCTCTCTGCTACCTGTTACTTCTTTGCTGTCTTCTCTCTTTAGTTGACCGATTGCATCCTTGATTTTTTTCTTGTTATTTATATGTTGGAAGAAACTTTTTTTATTACCTTTGTTGCAAGTCTTTGTTCATTCTGAGCCTTTGCTTTCCTGACTTCGTCTTTGCAGATTCTGGTTATCTGCTGATATTCTGCCTTAGTTATGTGTCCTTCTTTCCATTTTTTGTACTTGTCCTTTTTGTCTTTTAATTTGTCAGAGAGATCTTTGTGGAGCCATGCTGGTTTCTTCTTAGATTTCTTGTTTTTCTTTTTCAGTGGTATTGTGCTGGACTGGGCTTTTATGGTCATATTTTTCAGAGTTTCCCAAGCTTCTTGAGTTGTTTTCTCCTTAGGGATTTTCATCCAAGGAATCTTTCCTAAATTCTCTTTGAGCTTGTTATAATCAGCTCTTTTAAAATCTAGGACTCTGGTATCATTGTGTTCTATTGCGTGTGTTTGTGTTATGTTGAATTCTAGTATGACATGGTCACTCTCACCCAAGGTTCCTGCTGTTTCAACTCCCTCTATCACTTCTTCTCTATTTGTAAGAATTAAGACAGTATGGCTGTCCCTTGAGTTCCCTCCTCTACCTTTTGGACAACAAAGTTGTCAGCTAGGTTGGTCAGGAACCTATTTGAGTTCTCACTTGGTTGTGGAATTAGCCTTTCAATTCAGGATAATTGAAGTCCGCAATTACTATTGTAGTGTGTTTCCTACATATATTTGTTAGTTGGTTGGCAAAAGTACATCTAATTTTTCTGCTTGGTTGGGTGGCCTGTAGTACACACCTATGGTGATGTCATTCTTTTTTTCTTTTATATTGACTCATATGCATTCCAGGAGGTTTTCGTCTTTGGTTCCATACCTTTCTGTAGCAATGTAGTGCTCCTTTACATACAGTGCAACTCCACCTCCTCTTTTGTGGGGTCTGGTTTTTTTGAACAGTTTGTATTCTTCTATCAGTATGTTCCAGTCAAGGGTTTCATGAGACGAAATAATGTGTGCTACATTATGTGATAGTGTGTGCTGCACTATATTAAAATTGAAAAAACTACAGAAAAGCATACTTGTAATAGCCTAGGGACACGGTGGTTCAGTGGCTAAGATTTGTTGATCAAAAGGTCGGCACTTCAGCGGTTCGAATCCCTAGTGCCTTGTAATGGGGTGAGCCCCCGTCACTTGTCCCAGCTTCTGCCAACTTAGCAGTTCGAAAACAAATAAAACAATGCAAGTAGAAAAATAGGGACCATCTTTGGTGGGAAGGTAACAGTGTTCCATGCACCTTTGGTGTTAGGCATGCTGGCCACATGACCAGGAGACGTTTTCGGATAGCGCTGGCTCTTCGGCTTTGAAACGAAGATGAGCACCGCCCCCTAGAATCGGCAACGACTAGCACATATGTGAGAGGGAACCTTCACCTTTACCTTTTAATAACCTAAAACATGGGGTGGGAGGGAGTAGATGAGCAGACTTGGAGGTGGGATCTGCAATTGATCAATCAACCAACATAAGACTACCTATTTGGGGCCTCAAGCCAACTGTCTTCAGGCTCTTGCAGAAGGTCAGGAGATTGGGAGCTGTCCTCACTCTGTAGGACAAGATGTTCCAAAGGGCAGGAGCAATGACAGAGAACATTCTTCTCCTGGACCCAGCCAACCAGAATTCCCTGACTGATGAGTTCTGCAGCATGCCTTCTTTGGGGTGAGATGGTTCCTCAAATTTTAGACAGAGTTTTGACTAACCAACCACATTCAGCATGTAGTCCACAATGGAATTGCATCTACATGGAGGGAAGAATGCACTGTGGTACCCCAAGATTTTGTCTTAGGCCCTCTTCAGGCCTAAGTGTTCTTCAACTTCTTCACAAATGATCTAGATGAGGGGAAATTCATCAAGTTTGCAGATGACAGCAAGTCAGGGGAAATTGCTAACACTTTAGAAGATGGACTCAAGATTCAGAAGGATTTTTTTAGTATTTTTTTTTATTTTTAAACAAACAATTCATCATTAATCAGTGTAACATCTGGATACAAATTTTTGTGTGTCATCACATTCAACATTTATCATCATTTTAATTTAATTTAATTTCGAATTTATATACCGCCCTTCTCCCTGAGGACTTTCTTTCTTCTTTCATTTAAATTTAATGTATTACAACATATTTTCCCATGTTTCTTATTTTTACATTGTCTATTGTCTATATTCAATCTCTATCCATTGATAAAATTGCCCCATATGTTGTAATACTCCGATTCTTCCTTCCTTCTAATCGCTAATGCTAATCTACTCATTTCTGCACATTCTAATATTTTCTTAATTAGCTCTCCCTTTGTAGGAATTTTTTCTGCTTTCCAATTTTGTGCAAATACCATTCTTGCTACCATTATTACAAATATGTATTTTCTTTACTAAATTTCTCCGGTAAGATACCCAACAGGAACAGCTCTGGTTTAAGATCAATGTGTTGCCTTTATCATTTTCTCTAGCCATATTCAAATTTTTGCCCAATAATTTCTTGCTTCTGGACATGTCCACCACATGTGATAATTTATTTATTTATTTATTTATTTTATTTTATTTTATTTTATTTTATTTTATTTTATTTTATTTTATTTTATTTTATTTTATTTTATTATTTTATTTTATTTTATTTTATTTTATTTTATTTTATTTTATTTTATTTTATTTTATTTTATTTTATTTTATTTTATTTTATTTTATTTTATTTTATTATTTTATTTTATTTTATTTTATTTTATTTTATTTTATTTTATTTTATTTTATTTGGCTTATATGCCGCCCTATCTCCCAATGGACTCAGGGCAGCTCACAATAACACAATAAAGCCACAATACAAAATAAAATCTAAAATCTAAAAAATTTAAAATTTAACCCTTAGCCCCCCCCCCCAATCAGACCAGGTCAAGCGATTTAAAAAGCCAAGTTTTTAATTCATGATGGAAGGTGCGAAGGTCAGGCGCTAATTGGAGCTCCAAGGGAAGTTGATTCCAGAGGGTGGGCGCCCCCACCGAGAAGGCTCTATTCCTGGGGGCCGCCAACTGGCACAGTCTAGCTGACGACACCCTGAGTAGGCCCTCTCTATGGGCGCAAACCGGGCAATGGGATATCATTGCTGGCTGTAGGTGGTCCGCCAAATATCCTGGACCTAAGCCATGTAGGGCTTTATAGGTCATCACCAGCACCTTGGATCTCACCCGGAGGGCAACTGGCAACCAATGCAAGCTGTGCAGGAGGGGTGTAACATGGGAGTATCGGGGTTCTCCCATCACAACCCATGCGGCTGCATTTTGCACCAGCTGAAGATAATACAATCCCGATCGGTATTGTTTGAAATAAAAACAACAATCTAGGTAATATATTCATCTTAATTACCACTATTCTTCTCATTGATGATAATTGCAATTTTTTCCATCTCTCCAAACCATCTCAATTTGTCCTTTCAATTTATAGTAATTATCTTCTTTAATTGTTACACACCTTGCTGTTAATTGTATTCCTAAATACCTTACCTTTTTAGTAATCTGAATATCTAGTTCCTCCATTAAATCCCTCTTCTGTTTCTCTGTAATATTTTTCACCAATATTTTTGTTTTATCTTTATTAATTTTCAACCCTCTATATTCTTCTATTTGTTCTATCAGTCTGGATCCTACTTCTTGAGGCTCCTCTAAAATAAACACTAGATCATCTGCAAATGCTTGTAGTTTGCATTCTTCTTTTTTAATTTTCATCCCTTTTATCTCTTCATTTTGTCTTATATTTCTATTTAGCACCTCTAACGTCAACACAAATAGCAATGGGGATAGAGGACAACCCTGCCTTGTTCCTTTCATAATATTAACCTTCTCTGTCATATCTCCATTTATTATCACCTTTGCAGATTGCTTACTATAAATTGCCTCAATCATATTTATAAATCTTCCCACAAAGTCCATAGTCTGCAACTGTTTTATCATAAATTGCCAGTTCACATTATCAAAAGCCTTCTGTACATCAAGAAACATCAATGCCATTTGCTTTTCTGGGTGTACTTCATAATATTCCAAAGTATTTAAGATTGTTCTCATAGTGTCTCTGATCTGTCTCTTTGGTAAGAAACCATTTTGATCTGTGTAAATAAATTCATTTAACAATCTCCAATTTATTCGCCGTTATTGATGCAAACATTTTATAATCCGTACTTAACAAGGAAATCGGTCTATAATTTTTAACTTCTTGTAAGTCTATGTCTTCTTTCGGTATATATGCCCCTATCCAAGAGTTGGGTATTTTTGTATTTACTAAAAGTTCATTTAATACTTCCAACATTGTATTGCTAATTACATCCTGTAATATTTTGTACAACTCTGCTGGCAAACCATCTGGACCTAGCGTTTTACGATTCTTTTGTTTTTTAATCCCCTTCTTGTATTTTTTTTTTTTTTTGGTATTTTAGGTAATTCAGACTTTTCTAAGTATTGCTTTATCTTCTTTTCAGATATTATCTCTTGTTTATAGAGTTTCTCATAGTATTTCTGTACTATTTTCTTCCTTTCCTCATTTCGATAGCATAAAGTTCCTTCCTTATCCATTAATTGATTAATTAGTTTTTTTTTCTCTCTCTCCTTTTTCATTTTATAAGCCAACCATCTACCTGGCTTATTAGCATTTTCAAAGAAGTTTTGTTTGGACATCTTTATTTTATTTGCCAACTCCTCTTTTTCAATTAAATTCATTTCATGTTTTTTCAAATCCATTTGATTTTTAATCCTCTTATTTTGCATGTCTTTTTGTAATTCCATCTCTAATTTCTTGTGTTCCTCTTCCAATTTTTTTTGAGATTGTCTTTTCTTTTTATTTCTTTTTCCCAAATAAATCATTGCCAACCCTCGAATGTATGCTTTCGCTGTATCCCACACATTTTGCAATTATTTTCCTTTTTATTTTGTTGAAACTCTTTTTCATTTAATATTGTTCGAGTCAAAGTCCATCTTAATCTCTTTCTTTGTCCCTTCCACTGCATTCAATTGTAGGAGTGATTGAGAAATATGATTTGCATTTTGATTGTTATTCTTTTTAGTTATTGTTTCTCATTTTCCATTTTTATCTAAAGTCTTCTTAATATTCTGTGTTTAATATTTTAAACAATGGTCAATCAACAAACTATTCGAAGATGTTTATCAAAACAAAAAGTTGGATTTATTAAAAGTTCGTATTTTGGAGTTGCCTTCTTCATTGTTTTTCCAGATCAGTCAAAGAATTGTTTCAGAGACTCTGAGTGATAAAAGTAAATTCCCTTTTTTCCACCGGATGCTCCTCAAAGAAGTATTTCAGTATTCAGCAATTGTCCGAGTGCTCCTACACTTCAGATGGACCTTGATTGGCCTCCTTGCTCCAGACACAGAGGAGGGAGATAATTTCCTGAGGATTTTTCCTCCTTTGCTTCTCAGGAATGGAATTTGTGTCGTTATATCACAACAATTCTCAATGAGTGGAGATCCAGAACCCTTGAGGGATTCCAGCTTTTCTCAGTGGAAACAAGTCAATGTCTTTGTTCACTTCACAGAACATATTATCGTTTCACATACATTTCATATTTTTCATCTAACACTTGATATTTTGTCAGGACCCATTAGAGAGAAAATCTGGATCACCACAAGTTTGGGAAACTATATAATGACTCATCTTGGATATCACAAATACATCCATAGTATTTGGAGTTTTGAATTTCTGCAAAAAATAAGCCCAAAATATGGTGCTTTTGAACCCTTTTCCTTTTTAGACTCCCAGTATGAAGACAAGAATTTTCAGTGTTCTTTTCCAAAGCATGTTTTTTCTGTCAAAGGCCAGAAAAGATGCACCCAAAAAACTCCAGTGGAGACAGAAGATGATTTGAATGGGATATTCGTTGAAAACAGTGATTCTGTTTACATTATCTTCATGACTCTGGCCCACGTCTTGAAGGCTGCATATTTGTCCAGATCCTGGAGGAGAAAGAAGGAGGCCCAAGAGACACTGGAGGCTCCAAGGCTGCAGCCGTGGCAGGTATGTGGTCCCAACAAGGATCCAACTAAACTAAATTCCTCTGGAGAAGGAATCCTTTAGAGAAAGAGGGGAATCAGATCAACCTCCTTGTGCTACAAAAGAGCAATAGATTTGGCCAATCTAGTGGCTGGGGTGTGTGTGATAATTTACCAAGGAGCTGGTAGCAGATATATGTTTGATATTAAACATTTGTTGTTTGCAATTTCTCACAACATATTAAGCATACTGGTAAACCAGTCTCATCAGCAGTGAAAGTAAATGAATCTGCCCACGTACCATTAAATGTTCTGTTTTCTTCTAAAATTTTTCTTTTCTTGGATTTATCCATGGTTGGCCTACCGCGGTTTGAAAAACTCAATAAATCATGTGCTGGCACTTGTCACACATTGGCAGT
The DNA here is from genome assembly GCF_029215685.1 of Pituophis catenifer annectens. NCBI lineage: Eukaryota > Metazoa > Chordata > Lepidosauria > Squamata > Colubridae > Pituophis > Pituophis catenifer. The sequence continues at coordinate 8,873,943 of NW_027256882.1, read as the reverse complement.
TGTGAAGCATATTTTGAGCGACAGGGAGCCGGAGCAGAGGGATGAAAGAGCCACATGTGGCTCCAGAGTGGCAGATTGCTGACCCTTGATCTAGTCCAACATCCTGCCCAAGTAGACCCTATGCTATTTTTGACAGATGGCAGTCCGGTCTCTTCTTGAGACTTCCAGTGATGAAGCTCCTACAACTTCCGAAGGCAACTTCTGTTCCATAGGTTGATTGTTCTCACTGTCAGAAAATTCCTCCTTATTTCTAGGTTGAATCTCTCCTTGATCAGTTTCCATCCATTATTCCTTGTCTGGACTTTGGGTGCTTTGGAAAATAGCTTGACCCCCCTCCTCAAATATTGGAAGACTGGAAGACTGCTATCATATCTCTCCTGGTCCTTCTCTTCACTAGACTAGCCATGCCCAGTTCCTACAACCGTTCAGCATTAAGCATGTTTGCAATTAAAAAAAAAAAAACTAGAAGAAAAATTCATACATGAAAATACCAGGTGGGATAAAAAACCAAGGTTTCTGCTTTTAAAATTTCTGGATGTTTCCATTCTAGTTCCATCCCTTTCTGGAGAAGAATGAGTTCTACAATCTTTCCTTCTGGAATCTTTACATAGACCATAATGGAGAAATAGCTGCAGATATGGACATTGAGTTCTTGGTGATTTCGCCTGAGGGGGATTTGATCAAAAGGAAACTGGGGAGTATTGATAGACAGAGAATTATTATTAACGAAATTGCTCTTTCATGGATAAATCTGCTCAACAAGGTGGGTCAAATATTGCTGTGTTTTCTCCTTTTTTCTAAAGATTATGACCCATTTCAAGTGGCTTAATTCTAGTCACCATGGCAGATGATCCTCACTGGGAGTTGAATGTACAAAAGAGAAAACTTAACATTTTGTTAGATGGATTGTGGAGACTTCAGTACTATCTTAAAAAGTGTCCTTCAGATGCCATGATAAGGAATATCCTTTTAAACAGATTCAGTCATGTCCAATATTGGATGCTGGGTGATTATTCTTTAGGATGGAGACCATGGATTAAGCAGTTGTGTTCCTAATAGCCTCAGGTTCTTTCAACCAGTGTCTGCATTAAGGTTTGGACTGAATCAGATGAAATATAGTCATGGCTGGTTAGAGGTTCTGTTGATCCATGTGAGAAATAAGCCTCACCTTGTCCAGGTGGAGAAATGTCTCTCTTGAAAGGTCACTGATGTTCTATAATCTTTTTAAGCAGCTCAAACCTGGCCAGAGTTACCCATATCTCTCTTTCACCAGGATAAGCAATAGGCCTTCTGCTCCTCTGAAGAAGCTCCAAAGATATTCATGGTTCAAATGAAACCATAAAGGGTGATTTGATGTGAGATAATGCCCATCACCTGGCAAACTGAAGCAGTGAAACAAAACTTTGATTCAAAGAAAAGCCCTTCCTCATTTTGGAAATAACAAGGAAGAGTTTGAAAGAAAATGCTACTTTAGATTTGGGTTTTATTTTATTTATTTATTTATTTATTTTATTTTATTCGGCTTATATGTCGCCCTATCTCACAATGGACTCAGGGCGGCTCACAACAATAAAACACAAGCCACAATAAAAATAAAAACTAAAATCTAAAAAGTTTAAAATTAACCCATTAAAACCCTTAAAACCCCGTCATCAGACCAGGTCAAGGGATTTGAAAAGCCAAGTTTTTAATTCCCTTACAAGGGAATTTGAAAAGCCAAGTTTTTAATTCCCTTACAAGGGAATTTGAAAAGCCAAGTTTTTAATTCCCTTACAAGGGAATTTGAAAAGCCAAGTTTGTAATTCCCTTACAAGTTTTGGCTTGTAAGAGGGTAATACATCTGAAAAAAACTAGCTATGTTAAGTCCCTCTGAGCCAAAAGGAGGATCCAAATTTAAGTAATAAGAAATGCAGACTTCTCTTTCCATGCAAGTTGGTGTCCTCAAATTGTAGTAGAAAAAGACCCAGATACAGAGCTGGACACAAATCTCCCACTTGCTGAAGATGAAAAGATCCCCTTTTTGAGGGACAAGTTCTCATGACCTCTCCTGCATCTCATCTCACCCCAGTTCTAGTCAGTTTTAGTCTTAGTTGAGAGCCATGCGAATTGAGGAAAGAAACCCACAAATAAAGAAAGACCTAATTTTTAAGGATTTCTTTTCTTTTAAATCTTAATTGGGGAATGGTTTTGATTACTTTCAAAGGCAAGCAGTTTTGCAATGTTTTATATACTCCAGAAGAAGCCTATCCAGATCTTACTGGTCTGAAGTTTCTTTCTTTGTTACAGTTTTATTTAATCGATCTAAAAATAGATATAAAAATAATAATAAATCTTTTACAATAATTTATTTTCCAACATTTAATGCAAGATCATTGTACTCTAGTTTAAATCATAGTTATGTGAAGAATGGAGAAATGCATGTTAAAAAGGCTTGGAGGAGGAACCAAACTGGTTGTCACTTAAGGCTGAAAAGGCTGAAATCAATTCCATCCCTGCAGTCGTTCTTAAGTAGAAAAATCCTTTATTTCAATGTTATAGATGCCAAAAGCAAAGGGGAGTGAGTAAATAAACTATCTGCCAGTGTTTATCTCTCCTAAATATGTTTGGAATGAGTCAAAGATTTCATATTTATCTAAATGAAGCCCAGGAACTATTTGGCTAATGTTAATGTCTACATCCATTTTCATGCATGCTTCATCCCAATATTTTTTCTTTGGCATTTTTTCCTTTTATGCTTAGTCGAGAGTCCGGAGATGTCATCTCAACCTCCATTTTTCCTGGATAGTGAGTCCTAACACATTTTCTTTGGTGCTCCTTCTTGTTTTGCTTAGTCTCTCCCTCTGTCCCAATGTGTGGAAAGTTGTCATCCTGGATTTGTCAAGCGGAAGCGAGAAGGAGAGCCTGCTTGCTGCTACGACTGTATTCCTTGTCCTGAGGGGACCATCTCCATCCATGAAGGTGAGGGACACCAAGGAAAAGGACAGGCCTTGTGGAAGTGGATTCATCTGAAACACTGTCATAAAAGTGCAAGTTAAAAGACAGACTGAAGCTCAATTGTTTTTTTTGTTTTGCCAGCAGTTTGGCAGTTCTATTTTCACTGTCTCAAGGTTGACTCAGCCTTCCATCCTTCCGAGGTCGGTAAAATGATGTCCCAGATTGTTGGGAGCAATAGGCTGACTCTGTAAACTGCTTAGAGAGGGCTGTAAAAGCACTGTGAAGTTGTATATAAGTCTAAGCACTATTGCTATTATCTTCAAATTGCACAATTTCTTACTAGAGGGAGGAATAGCAGAAAATCCTTGAAGGAAGGTGTAGGAAGAGATAGGAGGGTGTAGCAGATTAGACAAGCTTCTCTACCAGCAGGAAAAAAAATGTATCTTCTGCTTTTTAGTTCAGATTCCAGATTATTTGCAGAACCTTTTTTTCTAGCTAATTCAATTTCAGAAGATAGGCATCCAGCATCAAGTATATTAAGAAATGCCATCTGGCAAAATCCAGGAAATGTGTCTAGAAAGATTCATTATCTACTTCTAATAATGTAGGTTCTGCAAATTACACAAGAAATCATTCCATGACTTCTTCCAATTTCATAAACTATAAAAATATTGCTGTTTTTTTTAGAAAGTGATATTCTTCTTACCTTCTTTCTGAAAAGATTTTAAGCAACACATCTCAGAAATGCTGCTGGGACAAATGTGGTCCCAGGAAAGTATTTCTTGAAAGGTGAAAGTACAGAATATTTTTTACAAATATTCCTTTTTTTGTTTACTCAGATACAGAAAAATGCACCAAGTGTCCAGATGAAAAATATCCAAATGAGGACCGAATCCAATGTATCCCCAAAGTTATAACCTTCCTTTCTTATGAAGAACAGCTGGGAATCATTCTGGTCTCTTTTGCCCTATTCTTGTTCTTAGCCACAGGACTTGTTTTAATTATATTCATTAAATATCTAGAAACTCCCATTGTGAAAGCCAACAACCGAGACCTCTCTTACATCCTCCTGGTCTCCCTCCTGCTTTGCTTCCTGTCTCCTTTTCTCTTCATTGGTCAACCAAGGAAAGCCACCTGCCTTCTCCGACAAACAGCTTTCAGCATCATCTTCTCAGTTGCCGTTTCTTCTCTCTTGGCCAAAACCATCACAGTGGTGCTGGCTTTCCTAGCCACAAAACCAAGAAACCAAGTGAAAAGATGGTTGGGGAAGAGCTTGGCCAACTCCATCATCCTTTCTTGTTCTAGTGTCCAAATTATGATCTGCTCCATCTGGTTGGGAACTTCTCCCCCATTCCGTGACTCAGACTTTCACTCCCAGCCCGGAGAGATCATCCTGCAATGCAATGAAGGCTCTGTTTTCATGTTCTACATCACCCTCAGCTACATGGGCTTCCTGGCTGCCATCTGCTTCACAGTGGCTTTCCTGGCCAGGAATCTCCCTGGAGCCTTCAATGAAGCCAAGCTGATCACCTTCAGCATGCTGGTCTTCTGCAATGTCTGGATCTCCTTCCTGCCCACCTACCTGAGCACCAAGGGGAAATACATGGTGGCTGTGCAAGTCTTCTCCATCTTGGCCTCCAGTGCTGGTCTGCTGGTCTGCATCTTCATCCCCAAGTGCTACATTATCATTCTAAGACCAGACCTGAATACAAAGGAGTATCTTACGACCAGAAGAAATGTATAAATGTGAGTTAGAGGAATTTCAACACATTCCAACAGGCCAAGCACATAAATTGTTTCAAGCTTACATAAGCAGGGGCAACTATTTTGAGCTGAAATAATCAAAAGGCAATTGGAAGATAGTGTCCTCCATCCTTATCCAATATAATTGGAAGATCTGGATAATCTGGATTAGCCATCTGGTCAAATTATGTAGAAATAAAATAAGAGAGGAGCTGAAATTCAGCCGTATAAATTGGTTTGCAAAACAATTCCTAAATAATTGATAGTATCCATATTTGGACAATATGGACAATATTGGGTGTCCTCCTGGATGCACGGCTGTCTTTAGAAGGGCATATGACGGCCGTGGCCAGGGGGGCTTTCTATCAGGTTCGCCTGATACGCCAGTTGCGCCCCTTTCTGGATCGGGACTCCCTACGCATGGTCACTCAAGCACTCGTCACTTCTCGTCTGGACTATTGTAACAATCTCTACATGGGGCTCCCCTTGGGGTACACCCAGAGGCTCCAACTGGTGCAGAATGTGGCCGTGCAGGGGATTATGGGAGCGACAGGGTGCTCCCATGTGACTCCTCTCCTGCGCGAGCTGCATTGGCTTCCAGTGGACTTCCGGGTGCGCTTCAAGGTGTTGGTGATCACCTTTAAAGCACTCCATGGCTTAGGGCCGGGGTACTTACGGGACCGCCTTCTGCCACCAATAGCCTCCCACCGGCCAGTTCGCTCCCACAGAGAGGGCCTCCTCAGGGTGCCGTCAGCCAGACAATGTCGGCTGGCGACCCCCAGGAGGAGAGCCTTCTCTGTGGTGGCACCTACCCTTTGGAACAATCTACCCCCAGAGATACGCGTGATCTCTGACCTCCGGACTTTTCGTCGGGCCCTAAAAACTTATTTTTTTCAGTTAGCCGGTCTGTCCTGATTTTATGGTTGGTTTTAAAATTTGATACGGATTTTTAAATTGATAAGTTTTAAATTACGGGCCAAATTTATTTAATTATTTTAAATCTATTTTTAACTTTATGTATAAATGTTTTTTATCTTGGCTGTTCACCACCCTGAGTCCAGAAGGAGAAGGGCGGTATAGAAGTTTGAATAAATAAATAAATAAATAAATAAATAAATAAATAAATAAATAAATAAATAAATAAATAAATATTTAAATATCCCATAAATGAGGTAGAAGAGAAAGAGATGCAGCAATTCATCCATCTCATTCTTCTGATGGTGGACACTCCAGAGTTATTTGGTTCATGACTAATAGAATAACAAAGTTGGAAGGGATCTTATCTAGTCCAACTATCTGCTCAGGCAGAAAACTCTCTACCATTTCAGACAAATGGCTGCCGAAACTGGTTTTTTTTTTTTTTTTTTTTTAAACACCTCCAGTTTTGGAGCACCCACAAGTTCTGGAGGTAAGTTGTTCCACTGATTATTTTTCTGACTGTCAGGAAATTTCTCCTTAGTTCTAGGTTGCTTCCCTTCTTGTTTAGTTTCCATCTGTTGCTTTTTGTCCTTCCTGCTGGTGCTTTGGAGAATAGGTTGATTCCCTCTTCTTTGGGGCAGGCCCTCAAATAGTGGAAGACTGCTATCATGTCACCTCTAGTCTTTATTTATTTATTATTTATTTATCTGTATATTTTTTTATTTATATTTTTTATTTATTTATCTGTATATTTCTAGCACCTAAGAAGTTATCAACCTTCCTCATTCCTTCTTGGATCTGGATAAATATGTATCATTTAAGGACTGTGTCACAATCTGCACCTTTAACCAATGTGGAGAAAGTCAAAGTTTTTGCTCAGAAACACATAGTAATATGGCCAGGTTTTCTACAGCGTCCTCTGTTATTCTTCTGTTTTTGAGAGAAACTGTTAATCATATACATGTTTTTCTTCTAACCACATATGCAATTAACTAGTTTTCAAAGATGCTAAAATGTTAAATGGTTTTTTTTTAACTCTAATTGTTCATTTTTTTTAAATCTGGTTTTCTTCTCTGAGTTCTCCTTTGAATAATATATTTTTTAAACAGCTGACCTAAGACTAAATGTAGCTGATGTACTCTTTAATTTACAAACTTGCACAGAACAGTGCATTGAATTCAACTCCAGCAGGTCTCTTTAACATCTGTGGCTCTAGTTATAAGATTTTTTGCTTTATTGTATCCCTGGACTTTTTCTTACTTCCTTTGCCTCCGGTGCGTTTCTTCTTGCTTGGAACTGAACCAGATGGAGATTTCTCCAACACCAATTTTGTGCATGGGTTGAGAAATTTTTAGAACAAATAGCAATAGCAATAATCTTTAAGAAATGTTAAATAGTCTAAATTGTCAAAAAATACATCAACAAATACTTTCCAATATTCTTCACAGAAGTTATAAGTAGAATTATATTTTAACCTCTCTTTTCCTAAAGTTACATTGTGACTCTTTTTATCTATACTTTCCTCTGTTTGAAAACCATAAATCACAACTTTATTTATTTTTTTTAAATCCATAATGGTTTCCAGTCATCAATACATGTAGATTTTGCCTTTTCTCTATTTAAAATAGGCAGTTTGTCCATCTCTGGAAGTTCTGTCAATTTCACAAGCTATTCCTCCCTGCTGGGTACTTCTGAATGTTCTTAAACCAATGTTCCATGGCATTTTCCTAACTGATCCTCCATCAATCCTCAAATAAAATATTGAACATTTATCTTTAAAATCCTCTGTATTACCTTCTTTACATGTCCACTGAGCATAATAAAATGTCCCATCACGTTTTTCACATTTCCAACTCTACAAAGCTTTTCAGTAAAAAGCCCATGATGTAATATCTGAAAATCTGTTTTAGTCGAATTAGTTTGAGAACTTTTATCAATGTAATTTCTCTCATCTTTGTCCTCAGTGCTCCTCATCTTTCTATTTAGCTCTTTCCCTAATTGAAGCAGGTAGAAAGAGCAACATGTTCAGAACCCTTAAAAAAACAGCATTGTGAGGGACTTCTGGATCTCTCGGGGAACCATGTCCATTTCTTTTGGAGTCGCCAACTCCAAAAGTGATTTATTTTACAGATAAGGAGATAAGAAATAATATTGTGCAAAATTCTTACAACTCTACTTTGCAATGGTTTGGAAGAAAGATTTGGATATACAAAGAGCTCCCGCCCAAGATGTTATTGGAAAGAAAGAAATTTGGTTTTCTGGTGACTGAACTTAAAAAAAGAAATATTCTATTCAGGTGGGATGCTCCAGTTGGTATTATATTGAGATATCAAGGAGAAAGATATCAATTAAATACTGTTGAAAAAGCGGAAGAATTTTATCAAAAATTTTTGAAAATGAATTCGACATCTTTATGCACAATACAGGATAAGCAGAAGGAATTGGAAATAAAGGGAAAACATCGAATTATAGAGGCTTCTGTAGACAAATTGCCTTCGGATTCTTTAGACACCTCAGCTGGATTATTTACAAATAAAAGAGAAGTGGCATCGGATTCTAACGTGATGATGATTCATCAAGTCACAGACAAGCATGGAAATCAATTAGCTGATATACAATTGATAAAAAAGAAATATGAGTTACAAAAGCAAAACCAACAAGATCAAGTCATAAAGCAGAATGAAAACCGATCAGTCGATATACAACTTGTAGAAAGGAAATTAGGATGGAGATCAAACCCACAAAAGGAAAAGAAAAAGGTTTCACAAAAATAAAAATTTCTAAATTAAGCAACAGTGAAGCCAGTTTTTTTTTTTTTTTTTAAAAATGAATGAATATATGAAAAGACAGTTGAGGCGAAGTATTGGTTAACATTATCCTGAGGAGAGTGACAGACCTCTGCAATACCGTAATTTTGGGATGTGAAAAGAGCCTTAAATTGGTTGGATTGGAATTATCCATTTTGGATTTCTTTTTATTGATAAATGTATTATATTTATGTTGAGCTATAAGGCAAGAGAGCTACGCTGGGGCACGCAGAAGATCTGGTTGTTACCCATTATGATGATGGGAATTAATAATCCTGAAGAAAACCACAATTACAGATATTATATGGAATATAATTATAATGTCACTCGGGTGGTTGTTTTCCTTTTTTTATATATATATGAGGAGATTTATTACTGATGGGGGCAGATGATAACTGAGGATTTTGAACAATCTGTTGCAACTAGGATGCTATGTTACCCTAATATGGATGATGTACTCAACAATCTAGTGGAAAGACATCAAAGAAGATATTATATGGATTACAAATTTAAAGTTATTGATTTTTTCTATATAACAGAATATTTTTTTAGTAGGGCGGGCAGTAGATTAAAGATATTAAGAATTGTTGTGTATGGCAATTTTGTAGGAAAGTGGGTGATTGTTTAGTTTAAGAAAAGGGATGCTTAAGTGATATATTTATGGGAGTGGAGGAAATGGATGGAGCTGAATAAATGCTAAATTAGGATTTACGGGGAAGGCTGCTTTGAAATGTTATATTAATATACACAAAAGATTAAATGTTAAAGCAGGATTTATTATATAGTTTTAAAGTGGAAGGTTGTTATGAAATGTTGTATTAATATACAGATATAAGTACGGGGGAGGAGAAAAAGGGCAGATTACTGTTAAATTGGGAGTTATAATAATATTATTATGCTAAATTAGAAGTTATTATGCAATGTTATAGTAGAATGATATTTTGAAATGTATGGTAAAAGGGGGAAGTAATAATATTAATAATATTATTAGTAAGTAAGGGTCAGTATTTAGAGGAGGGAGTAAGGGGATGGTAAAATATTATATAATCTGTTATGAATTAGGTTTTTGTTGTGTAGAAGTCACAGGGGGGATGGGTGGTGAGGGGGGTTAGGGAGGAGGGGGGGAGAAAAATGTGGGAAAAAATTTGTATTTGAAAACTTTTTCAATAAAGAAAAAAAAACAGCATTGTGAGGGACTTCTGGATCTCTCGGGGAACCATGTCCATTTCTTTTGGAGTCGCTAACTCAAATTCCTCCCAGATCACAACACCAGACTTTGCACCAGGCACTTTGACCCTCCTTCTTCAGATTAGGACAAATCTCAGTAATTTTATCATCCAGACAGCCTGGATAAAATTCCTCCAGGAGGTCCAGCAGATGTTCTGAGAGCCTCTCCCTAACCTATAAGGACTAGGTCACCCTAAATCTGGCTGTTGCTTGGCTATCAGCAGATCTAGTGAAGGTGGGAAAATATTGCTGTACCTCGCTCTTAACATTAGGGAGGGTTTAAGGATATTTGAATTAAAAGACAGGCAGGATTAGAGTTGTGTCGCCAACATAGAGTTTAATCAAACTCCACAGCTCTGGGTGACCTTCCCCAGCAGTCTCTGGAGACAAGACGCCACAATGAAGGATAACAATTCTCTAGATCTTGAACTCTTTTCCTCCAGCATCACTTTCTGGACATATTCTGACAGGAAGGACAACAACACTTCCTGGGATGTATTTGTGATTTTTCACTTACATGAACTTCAGAATCCCCAGAGGAGAAGTTTCTTGTCATCATAATTATCATTATTCTGGTGATAATGGAGATCTATTCTGCTACACTGAGTGCCTTTGACATTATGATCACTACACTAAACTGGTGTGGTTGATATCCATACAATCCACTTAACCTGGTCATGTCACCAATGGCTGCATTCACATTTGTAACTTTTAACTATGTTTTCTGAAGTTGAACCCATTGGCTGATGGGTCAGTGAATTATTGGAATCCTGAAATACATGAATTTATTTATTATTATTTATTTATTTTATAATATTTATATGCCGCTCTTCTCCCAAAGGACTCGGGGTGGCTCACAGGATAAAAACAACAATAAATATCCAATAAAAATCAATAAAAAACCCCCACAATTAAAATAAAACTCCTAAACAGATCAGGCGATTTGATTAAAAAGCCGTGTCTTCAGGTCCTTGCGGAAGGAACGGAGGTCAGGGGCCATCCGGAGCCCAGTAGGTAGCTCATTCCAGAGGGTCGGTGCAGCCATAGAGGACACCCTCATCCTGGGCACCACCAGCCGGCATTGTCTGGTCGTTGGCACATGGAGGAGGGCAGTCCTATGTGCGCGCACTGGGCGGTGGGAGGCCGATAGGAGGTGATCCTGCAAGTTCCTCAAATCCTGCAAGTAATTTAGTGGAGACCATCTGAACAATAGTTTGTAACTGAAATAACCATGGACATTTTTCTTCCTGCAAGGATGACATTCACACAACAGATTTCACTAGATCAGGGAAAATTCTCATAGCCAAACTGAGACAAATTGGAGGTCTAAGTCCAGCCTCCTGAAAGACCATAATAAACCACAAATGACAACAGCCAACCTTCCTCCTCTCCTCTAGGGAAAAGCTACATATTGGCAAGGGCACATATCTAACTGAAAAGGGGAATTCCTCCCATCTTCTCTGGTACCCAGACCCTGAGAGTAGAAATTGAAGGCCAAACCGTGGGAAAACTTTCTCACTTTCTCTGTTCCTTACTTCAGGATGGACCTGCCTATCCCCTCAGCTCTCTCCTCTCACTTAAATCCCTCTGGTCTCCATTCAAAGCCGAGCTGTACATATGAAGTGACAATTCATTTCTATCTGTTCTCCAGGTAAGAAACGTAACCTCAGCATTAAATCACCCTAATAAACGAGGAACACAGGTCTCCTAACTGCTCCTCAAAGCACTTGTGTGTGTGGAGAAGTGTCACACAAAGCCTGAGAGATGGGAACGTCAAATGGGACCTAATCCTCCAAGTACATCTATAGAAGCAGAGAAAGGGCCATTATGTATCCCTAAACCAGTTTCTCAGTGGGTCTGGCAAGAAATCAGGTCATATCATACACAACGCTGTGAGCACCACCACAATCTCAGAGCTGCAGACTTCACCCGCATTCTTTATTTAATAAACTATGAAATTAAAAAAAAAAAAAGATTTTAGTGTCTTCCATGAATATTGAAGGACAGCAGAGAATCAAGGAAAATAAAAATTTCTATCCCTTCTATAAATTTCTCGCTATTTACCCAAGAATACAGTCTACAGACTGCCACTTTCCTGCCTCTTAACCAGCTATCATTCAAAAAAATTATACTTCTATTTTTTTCTAGGTGCAAGGAATTTTAAAATCAGCTCCAAATTAGGATTAATATCTGGAGATGTCATAGAAAAGAAAATCACAAAGAAGATCTGCTCTTAACATTAGGCAGGGTTCAAGGGTGCAGATGGTGTTAGAGAGCACAAGAGTTAAGTGTCAAGAACCTAGATTGCCACCAAACTGCAGAGCTCCAGGTAACCTTCTCAAGCAATCTCTGGGGACCATATGACACAATGGTGGACAGCAGAAGTCAATTCCTTGGGTATTGGACTATCTTCCTCCAGCATCACTTTCTGGACATGTCCTGACAGGAAGGATGACAACCATTATAGAAAAGTGTCTCCAGGGGTGTATCCGCAACGTTTCATAAAAATCCTTTTCTCCAGCTGCTCCTCTGTACATTGAGCCCTGGAAGAGGTAACAGGGCAAATTATCACTCACAATAATTATCAAAATCTCAGACTTCGAGACGTTTACTGCTACTTTTCCAGTGTCTGCCTTTGATATAATGTCAGACTGACATTATATCATGGAATGAATCTTGCATCAGAAAAAGATATGAGCCTCTACTCATGCTGAATGATTTGCATAAGATTTAGGACACAGGTAGGGGCTGTGCTGCTGAATCTATTTTTCTCTCTTTTTCAGATGAAGCTCAGTTTGTTTCTGTTTGAATAAGGAAAGCTCCTGGATATTCCATTTTCTGAGAGTGCTTTGAAATCATCTAACTCTTCTTTGGAAAAAGGCGATTGATTCAACTCCATGAATTATGGACCTCTTGCTTCTTCTTTCAATGCTACTGGTGTACCAGACAGTCTCTGGGAAGCTTAGAATGAAGTGCCCACTGAATATGGTGCACGTGGATAGAGAAAGACCATGGAGCTACTACTGGCCAGGGGACCATCTCATCGGTATAGTCACCAGTGCAGTAACACAAAACCAGAAAATGTTATTTTTCAACCAGCTTCCTTATAATCAGTCTTACTTGTAAGTTATTCAGCGTGATAAAATTGCATTCCTTCCATCTGCAGTTCTAACGCTCTCATTTTTTCCTCTCTTTATTCTGCTTACTCCTATATTTCAGGAAGTAATTAATTTTCTTGATTGACCAGATTTCTGTGGGTTTCCTCTTTTGTCTTATTTAGGGGAAGAGACAGAACTACAAAGATGGAACAGTAAAAAAAAAAAAATACCTGAAAGAACTCCACATTATTTTCCTTTCCAAGTCCAGTCTAGAATATATGACTTGAATAATGCCTTTTGTTTAAAGTAGTGAGTGTTGTAGTTAACCCTGACTTCCTTATTTTTATAATTGTTCATTGATATTCAATGCCTGATCCTTATAGGAATAGAGGATGACTTGTTTTTAGAACAGCTGTTCTGGGTCATTTATGAAATATCCTCTTCCTTTTATGATGGTTGTACTTTAAAAAAGGAATTATTTTGCAGACTGGGTACTGTGCTGATGAATATCACTGCATCTATAAATAATTTGTAATTCTTATCTGCTTTCCATTTTCTCAACATTTACAAATATTAAATTTGATGGGTGACTATCATTTGCCTCTGGTTTTCTCTCGGTATTGGCTTCAGATTCAATAGTCATGTGTTGATAAAGAGGATAAAATTGGGGAAAGAAAGGTATTGTATTACTGCTGTTGATGATGCTTGTATTAACCAAAGCATTTTTTTTTTTTGCAGTAGTACACCTTACACTTCCAAAGGAATAGAACGCTTTATTTTCACCATTCAAGAAATCAACAAGACTATCCAGCTCCTGTGCAATCTCACACTTGGCTACAATATCCATGACAACTATTTGAAAACTCTTGGCACTTCAGAAGTCCTACTGGACATGCTCTCTACCGGAAAAGCCAATGTTCCCAACTACAGCTGTGGAAGGAAGGACAACATTTTGGCTCTGCTTGATGCAGCTGACAGGGAGATTTCCATCCAGATGTCAACATTAGTAGGAACCTACAAAGTCCCACAGGTTTGTGTGCTTGTTTCTCTATATAGTAAAAAGAATGGGGTGATAGCGGCTGCCTGAGAGATCCATCCATATCTTCTCTATGGAATTCAAGAGCTGCTTTTCACTAGGTCCATTGTAGGTGTCATGGCTGGGAACTGGGATACACATTAGGATGGGACAGGTGGTGAAATGTAAAATTTGTTGCTACCGGTTCTGTGGGCGTGGCTTGGGAGGGTAATGTGACTGGGTGGGCGTGGCCAACATTTTTTTTTTTACTTTTAAAAACATTTTTTCTGCAACCTTAAGAGGTTGCAGAAAAAAATGATTTTAAAAGCCTCTGATGATCAGGCAACTTAGCTGGGATCGTCAGAGGCTTTAAAAGGCTTTTTTTTTTCTACAACCTCTTCGGCTGAAGAGGTTGCAGAAAAAAATGCTTGTAAAAGCCTCGACCGAAGAGGTTGTAGAAAAAATGCTTTTAAAGGAGCCTGGTGGCGCAGTGGACTAAGTGTTGTTAAAGTAGCACTTAGTTGCCAGCTGCCTGCAATTACTGCAAGTTCAAATCTCACCAGGCTCAAGATTGACTCAGCCTTCTATCCTTTCGAGGTAGGTAAAATGAGGACCCGGATTGTGGGGGCAGTAAGCTGACTTTGTATAAAAAAAGAACACCGCTTGGGGAGGGGGGGCAAAAGCCCTACTAAGCAGGTATATACAAAAGTATGAAGGCTATTGCTTAAAGCATTGTAAGCCGCCCTGAGTCTCCGGAGAAGGGCGGCATATAAATCAAACTAATAAATAAATAATAAATAAATAAATAAAAGCCTCTGGAGATCCCAGCTGAGCCACGCTATTATCAGAGGCTTTTTTTTTTAAACTTTTAAAAGCATTTTTTTTCGGCCAAAGAGGTTGTAGGGTCAGGGATTTTTGCTACAGGTTCTCCGAACCACCTGCCACCATCGCTATTGGATCGGTTCGGACCGGATCGCCCCGAACCAGGAGCATTTCACCCCGGGATGGGAGCACGTATCAAAACAGTCCTATCCTCTCTTGATAGCATCTCTATTGCTTTGGGGAAGATATTACCAACTCTATGGAAGGTGGACTCAAGATTCAGAAGGATCTTGACAGACTGAAGCACTGGGCCCTATCCAATGAAATGCAGTTCTCAATGGTGAGAAAAGTAAGGTCCTATTCCTAGACAAGAAATACTAAATGCACAGTTATAGAATAGTTGATACCTGGCTGAGCGTTAGCAATTGGAAGAGAAATCTAGGCGTCCTACTGGACCATGAGTTAAATAGGAGGCACCAGTATGTTGCAGCTGCCAAAGAAGCCAAGGCAGACATAGGCTGCATCAACAGAGGGATGGGATCAAATTGATAAAGGAGAATATTTGTATTTTGGTGTTGAAGTGAGGGTTTCTTGTTGTTTTCTGAGCTTGGTTATTTTCTTACAGAGGTTTCATTACCCAAATTAGGCAAGATCATGAGTGCTAGTAAGGAGTGTGGGGTATGCTCTCAATTGTATCTTCTTTTTTAAAAAAAATAATTTTTATTAAACAATTTTTCCGTTTTCTATCACGATATCCTTCTTTACTGCACTTCAGTATCAGTATACCTCATATGTACATACAGGTTATTTCTATTCATCTTATATACATTATAATTAATACCTCTAAATTAACAACGTATCTTGATCTGTACACTGTGTTCTTGTTGTAGTTACATAAATATATATTCGTTTTTATCACATCTCATCTTACTTTAACATCCTTAATCTTCTATTCTCTAACCAGTTGTACCATAAACTCCAAATCAAATAGTAGTCAGTTTTTCCTCTGTCTTTTATGTCCATTGTCAGCCTATCCATCTCCGCACATTCTAGCACTTTCCTTATCACCATTCCATCAGAAGGTATACTTTCATTTTTCCAATTTTGTGCATAAACAATTCTTGCCGCTGTTGTTATATGTAGCATTATGTATTGGACTTTTTTATTATAATTTTCTATTAATATACCTAATAGAAATAACTCTGGTTTTAGATCTATTTGTTGTTTGGTAATTTTCTCTAGCCAATTTCTTATCTTTATTCAATATTTCTTTGCTTCTGGGCATGTCCACCACATGTGGTAGTATGTTCCTTGCTTCTGTTTACATTTCCAACAATTAGCTGGTTGGAATATTTGGGAACATTTTTTGCTAATCTCGCTGGGGACAAATGCCAGTGATAAAACATTTTATATAAATTTTCTTTATATGCCACTGACATCGTCAATTTATAATTTTTTTCCCCATAATTTTTTCCATTTCTCTAATTCTATGGTATAGCCAAAATTTTTTTGCCCAGGTTATCATAGTTTATTTAACCATTTCTTTCTCCATTTTAAACATCAATAAATAATTGTTTTTTAAATCATTTTTCCTCCGTTCCCTGTAATATTTTATCAAGCTCTTGTTGTTCCTAGAGAAACCATACTTTTCTATGTCTTTTTTTATATCTCCCTTGGATTTGCAGGTACAGACACCAATCTGTTTCAATTCCCTGGTTTTTTTAATTCTTGATTCATTTTTAATTTTCCTTGATCATCTAGTATGTCTTTATATCCTGCTATTTTGCCTAAGTCCAACACATTTGGTATATTAATGCTTCCATAGTTGATAGCCAGACTGGTATTTTATTGTAGTGGTTCTTCTTTATTTTTCCCCATACTAGTAAGAGAGCATCTCTAATTTGATGTCTTTGAAAATAAGGTATGTGCTTTGTTTTTCCCCTCCCATATGAAGGCATGCCAACCTACTTGTAAATCATGGCCTTCTATTGCCAGAATCCTCTTATTTTTTAGGTTTATCCAATCTTTTATCCATGTCAACTTGATAATATAACTCCCATTCTGGGAGTCCAAAACCACCTTTATTTCTACTATCTTGTAATAGTTTTTTAATTTTATTCTTGTTTTTTTCCCCTAGCCAAATAAATTTTGTTGCTATTTTGTTTAGTTCTTCAAAAAAATTCTTTCCTAATTTTATCATTTGAAATAAAAATAAAATTTTTTGGTAATATGTTCATTTTAATTGTGGCAATTCTTCCGATTAGCAAGAGTTGTAGTTTTCTCCAGTTCTCCAAGTCCTTTTTTATTTGCTGAAGTAACTTTTTGTAATTATCCCCTTTAATCGATGAACATTTTGCCATCAGCCAGATTCCCAGGTATTTAACCTTCTTGGCTATCTGCATATACATTTTCCCCTCTAGTTCTTTTTTCTGTTTATTGGTCAGATTTTTAACTATTATCTTTGTCTTGACTTTATTTATTTTAAGTCCAGCCACTTTGCCAAATTCTTCTATTTTCTGAACTAGTTTAGGTCCTGTTTCCAATGGTTCCTCTACGATAAATACTAAATCGTCAGCGAATGCTTGCACTTTGTATTCTTCCTTTTTTATTTGTAGACATTTTATCTTTCAATGACATAACCTGTCTTGGAGGGTTTATGATGGGCTGTTTACTGTTAGTTTGCTTGGCAGTTCCTTGTTTGGGGCATTGTTTACTTCTTTATTGTTGGTCTGATGTTAATCAACATCAATTAACCAACATAATGTTAATCAACATCAATTAACATCATTAATTATTGGTGCAAAATGAAAGCTATGGAAGCTATGGACTCCCAAATTTGTGTCTGTTAGAACAGGCAAAGTTTCAACTAAAGACCTCTTGGCTTATACAACTGAGAAATTATATGAGGAACTATGGTCTCTGTGTCACTTGTATTACTGGAGAAGAAAGTAAAAAGATGGCTGCAGAAAGAATATGAACTATAAAAGCAGAGAAAGATGTAGCAATCTTTAAAAAGCTAAATATAATATGGCCCTTTATTGGAACAATATACTTCAGTTAACATCTGCACATGGAAATTTAACTGCATTGAATTGTGATAAAGAAATATGATTTGCATTTTGATTGTTACTCTTTTTTACTTAATTTGTTTCTCATCTTCCATTTTTGTATAAAGTCTTCTTAATATACTGTGTTTAATATTTTAAACAATGGCCAATCAATAAACTATTCTAAGATGTTTATCAAAACAAAAGTTGGATTTATTAAAAACTCATATTTTGGAGTTGCCTTCTTCATTGCTTTTCCAGATCAGTCATAGAATTGTTTCAGAGACTCTGAGTGATAAAAGTAAATTTCCTTTTTTCCACCGGATGCTCCTCAAAGAAGCATTTCAGTATTCAGCAATTGTCCGAGTGCTCCTACATTTCAGATGGACGTTGATTGGTCTCCTTACTCCAGACACAGAGGAGGGAGAGAATTTCCTGAGGATTTTTCCTCCTTTGCTTGTCAGGAATGGAATTTGTGTTGTTATATCACAACAATTCTCAATGATTGGAGAACCAGCACCCTTCAGGGATTCCAGCTTCTCTCAGTGGAAACAAGTCAATGTCTTTGTTCTCTTCACAGAACACATTATTGTTTCAAGCACATTTCATATTTTTCATCTAACACTTGACATTTTGTCAGGATCCATTAGAGAGAAAATCTGGATCACTACAAGTTTTGGAAACTATATAATGACTCATCTTGGATATCACAAATACATCCATAGTATTTGGAGTTTTGAATTCCTGCAAAAAATAAGCCCAAAATATGGTGCTTTTGAACCCTTTTCCTTTTTAGACTCCCAGTATGAACACAAGAATTTTCAGTGTTCTTTTTCAAAGCATGTTTTTTCTGTCAAAGGCCGGAAAAGATGCATCCAAAAAATTCCAGTGGAGACAGAAGATGATTTGAATGGGATATTCGTTGAAAACAGTGATTCTGTTTACATTATCTTTATGACTTTGGCCCACGTCTTGAAGACTGCATATTCGTCCAGATCCTGGAGGAGAAGGAAGGAGGCCCAAGAGACACTGGAGGCTCCTAGGCTGCAGCCGTGGCAGGTATGGGGTCTCAACAAGGATCCAACAAACTAAATTCCTCTGGAGAAGGTATCCATTATTTATTTATTTATTTTATTATTAAAATTTATATGCCGCTCTTCTCCCGAAGGACTCGGGGTGGCTCACACAAATAAAACAACAACAATAACACTTAAAACCAATATGAAAATTAAAATCCCCAAAATTAAAACCTCGTAGTTGATCAGGGAGTTTGCTGGAACAGCCATGTCTTCAGGCCAACGAGGAAAGTGCTGAGATCAGGAGCTGTCCGGAGCTTGGTGGGTAACTCATTCCAGAGGGTCGGTGCAGCCACAGAGAATGCCCTCATACTGGGAGTCACCAGCCGACATTGTCTGGTCGATGGCACCCAGAGGAGGGCAACTCTATGTGAATGCACTGGGTGGTGGGAGGCCGGTAGGAGGTGGTCCTGCAAGTATCCTGGGCCCATGCCATGTAGGGCTTTATAGGTTAATACCAGCACCTTGAAGTGGATCCGGAAGGCCACCGGCAGCCAGTGCAGCTCGTGCAGGAGAGGTGTTGCATGAGAGTAACGGGAAGCTCCTGTAACAACCCGCGTGGCCGCATTCTGGACCAGCTGGAGCCTCCGGGTGCACCACAAGGGCAGCCCCATGTCTCTCCAACCGAGAGACAATGAGAGCTTGAGTGATTGTACAGAGGGCATCTCTGTCTAGGAAAGGCCACAACTGGCGCACTAGGCAAACCTGTGCAAAGGCCCCCCTTGTCACGGCCGTCAGATGATCCACCAGGGACAGCCGTGAATCAAGGAGGATGCCAAGATTGCGAGCCTTTTCAGAGGAAGTAAGTAACTTCTCTCCCATCAAAAGTGATGGGATAACTAGATCAGGCGGTGCCGGGATCCACAGCCACTCAGTCTTGGAGGGGTTGAGTCTGAGCCCGTTTCTACCCATCCAGACCCGCACCGCCTCCAAGCACTTAGACATCATGGAAAGGGCATCCCTGGGTTGGTCCGGGGTGGAGATATACAATTGGGTATCATCAGCGTAGTGATGGTTGGTGTCTGACAGTTGCTGATGATGTTGCGTACCTTTGTAATATCATCAGATTCATTGGTGTCCTATAATTGATCAAATGTGTCTATTATATTCTCTCAATACATATTTTTTCAATATATGATTGACAAATTTTGCTGAACCTTTCTCATTCACTTATGAACTTAGTAGTAACACTTGTCCTAATTAAGTATGTTGGCATATTAAAAAACTGTAGAACAAAAAGTCATACTTGAAAATACCAGATGGGATAACAAACTAAGGTTTCTGCTTTGAAAATTCCTGGATGTTTCCATTCTAGTTCCATCCCTTTCTGGAGAAGAATGAGTTCTACAATCTTTCCCTCTGGAATCTTTACATGGACCATAATGGAGAAATAGCTGCAGATATGGACATTGAATTCTTGGTGATTTCACCCGAGGGGGATTTGATCAAAAGGAAACTGGGGAGTATTGAAAGGCAGAGAATTATTATTAACGAAATTGCTCTTTCATGGATAAATCTGCTCAACAAGGTGGGTCAAATATTGCTGAAATATTTTCAATTGCATCCCTCCAGTCTTTCTTAAGTAGAAAAATCCTTTATTTCAAAGTTATAGATGCCAAAAGCAAAGGTGAGTGAGTAAATGAACAATCTGCCAGTATTTATCTCTCCTAAATCTGTTTGGAATGAGTCAAGGATTTCATATTTATCTAAGTGAAGCCCAGGAACTATATTTTTTTAAAAAAATGATTTATATGCTGCCCTTCTCCAGAGACTCAGGGTGGCTTACAATGCGTTAAGCAATAGCCTTCATACTTTTGTATATTTATACAAAGTCAGCTTACTGCCCCCACAATCCGGGTCCTCATTTTACCTACCTTAGAAAGGATGGAAGGCTGAGTCAACCTTGAGCCTGGTGAGGTTCGAACTTACAGTAATTGCAGACAGCTGGTGTTAATCACAATGCTATCAGTCTGCTGAGCCACCAGGCCCCTATTTGGCTAATGTTAATCTCTACATCCATTTTCATGGATGCTTCTTCCCAATATATTTTCTTTGGCGTTTCTTCTTTTTCTTCTTAGTCTCTCCCTCTGTCCCAATGTGTGGAAAGTTGTCACCCTGGATTTGTCAAGCGGAAGCGAGAAGGAGAGCCTGCTTGCTGCTATGACTGCATTCCTTGTCCTAAGGGGACCATCTCCGTCCATGAAGGTGGGGACACCAAGGAAAAGTATAGGCCTTGTGGAAGTGGATTCATCTGAATCTCTGTCATACAAATACAAGTTAAAAGACAAATTGAAACTCAATTGTTATTTGTTTTTGCCAGCAGTTTGGAAGTTCTATTTTCACCAGCTCAGGGTTGACTCAGCCTTCCATCCTTCTGAGGTCGGTAAAATGATGTCCCAGATTCTTGGGATCAATAGGCTGACTCTGTAAACTGCTTAGAGAGGACTGTAAAAGCACTGTGAAGTTGTATATACGGCTAAGCGCTATTGCTATTATCTTCAAATTGCACAATTTCTTATCTAGAGGAATAGCAATAAACCTTGAAGGAAGGCCTAGGAAGAGATAGGAGGGTGTAGCAGATTAGACAATCTTCTCTACCGTCAGAAAAAATATATATATCTTCTGCTTTTTAGTTCAGATTCCAGATTATTTGCAGAAGCTTTTTTCTAACTAATTAGATTTCAAAAGATAGGCATCCAGAGTCAAGTATATTAAGAAATGCCATATGTCAGGATCCAGGAAATAAATCTAGAAAAAATAATTGATTCATTATCTACCTCTAATAATGTAGGTTCTGCAAATTTCACAAGAAATCATTCAGGTTCCAGGACCTCTTCCAATTTCATAAACTATAAAAATATAGCTGTTTTTTTAGAAAATTATATTCTTCTTATCTTCTCTTCTACTGTAGAGATTTTAAGAAAATGTTGCTGTTAACAAATTTTGTCGTAAGAAGGTATTTCCTGAAAGGTGAAAGTACAGAATATTTTTTTAAAAGGTTGCTTTTTTGTTTTATTCAGATACAGAAAAATGCACCAAATGTCCAGATGAAAAATATCCAAATGAGGAGAGAATCCAATGTATCCCCAAAGTTATAATCTTCCTTTCTTATGAGGAACATCTCGGAATCATTCTGGTCTCTTTTGCCCTATTCTTGTTCTTAGCCACAGGACTCATTTTAATCATATTCATTAAACATCTAGAAACTCTCATTGTGAAAGCCAACAACCGAGACCTCTCTTACATCCTCCTGGTCTCCCTTTGCTTCTTGTCTCCTTTTCTCTTCATTGGTCAACCAAGGAAAGCCACCTGCCTTCTCCGACAAACAGTTTTCAGCATCACCTTCTCAGTTGCCGTTTCTTCTCTCTTGGCCAAAACCATCACAGTGGTGCTGGCTTTCCTTGCCACAAAACCAGGAAACCGAGTAAAGAGATGGTTGGGGAAGAGCTTGGCCAACTCCATCATCTTTTCTTGTTCTAGTGTCCAAATTATGATCTGCTCCATCTGGTTGGGAACTTCTCCCCCATTCTGTGACTCAGACTTTCACTCCCAGCCTGGAGAGATCATCCTGCAATGCAATGAAGGCTCTGTTTTCATGTTCTACATCACTCTCAGCTACATGGCCTTCCTGGCTGCCATTTGCTTCACAGTGGCTTTCCTGGCCAGGAATCTCCCTGGAGCCTTCAATGAAGCCAAGCTGATCACCTTCAGCATGCTGGTCTTCTGCAATGTCTGGATCTCCTTCCTGCCCACCTACTTGAGCACTAAGGGGAAATATATGGTGGCTGTGCAGGTCTTCTCCATCTTGGCCTCCAGTGCTGGTCTGCTGGTCTGCATCTTCATCCCCAAGTGCTACATTATCATTCTGAGGCCAGACGTGAATACAAAGGAGCATCTTACAACCAGAAGAAATGTATAAATGTGAGTTAGAGGAATTTCAACATTTTCCAACAGGCCAAGCATATAAATTGTTTCAAGCTGTTCCCCATACATAAGCTGGGGCAACAATTTTGAGCTGAAATAATCAAAAGGCAATCGGAAGATAGTGTTCTCCATCCATATCCAATATAATTGGAAGATCTGGATAATCTGGATTATCCATCTGGTCAAATTATGTAGAAATATAATAAGAGGGGAGCTGAAATACAGCCATATAAATTGGTTTGCAAAACAATTCATCAACAATTGATAGTATCCATATTTAAATATCCCATAAATGTCCTGTTAGGGAGAGAGGTACAACAATTTATCCATCTTATTCTTCTGATGGTGAACACTCCAGAGTTATTTTGGTCATGACTAATAGAATAACAAAGTTGGAAGGGATCTTGTCTAGTCCAACCATCTGCTCAGGCAGAAAACTTTCTACCATTTCAGAGAAATGGCTGCCCAATTATTATTTTTTTTTAAAAAAAAAAAAAACCTCCAGTGTTGGAACACCCACAAGTTCTGGCGGCAAGTTGTTCCACTGATTATTATTCTGTCAGGAAATTTCTCCTTAGTTCTAGGTTGCTTCTCTTCTTGATTAGTTTCCATCTGTTGCTTCTTGTCCTGCCTTCTGGTGCTTTGGAGAATAGGTTGACTCCCTCTTCTTTGGGGCAGCCCCTCAAATATTGGAAGACTGCTATCATGTCACCCATAGAAGTAACCAATTCCAGCAATCATTTTTTATATGTTTTACCTCTAGTCCCCTAATCATCATTGTTGCTCTTCTCTGCCCTTTTTCTAGAGTCTCAACCTCTTTTTTACATCATAGTGACCAAAACGGGATACAGAATTCCAAGTGTGGTCTTACCAAGGCACTGAGAGATAAAGGTGGATCCTGACCTGATTCAGAAGACCTGTTCTTAACTTTTGGAACTGGAAGTTTGTAAGGACATCCCATTCAAAGAAGGAATTCCTCCTGAAATTATCACATAGTGTCTCAAATTTAGCAGAAAAGTATTTGGTTGGGTGTATCTCCCTTCTTGGCTTTATCATGGTTGTATTTTTCTAGCACCCAAAAAGTTCCAGCCTTCCTCATCCCTTCTTGGACCTGGATAAAGATGTAGCATTTAAGGACTGTGTCACAATCTGCACCTTTAACCAATGTGGAGAAAGTCTGTTTTTGCTGATGCACCTACAGAAACATGTAGTAACATGGTCAGGTTTTGTACCATGTCTTCTGTTATTCTGTTGATTTGGAGAGAAACTGTTAGTCATATACATGTGCCAATTTTCTTCAAACCATGTATGTGATTAACTAGTTTTAAAAGATTGGTGTTAAATGTCTTTTTTTATTTTGTTTAACTCTAATTGTTCATTTTTAAAATTTGTTTTTCTTCTCCGTGTTCTCCTTTGAATGATGTATTTTGTTGACAGCTGGTCTAAGACTAAATACTGTACATTTTTAATTTTTAATTTACAATCTTGCACAGAACAGTGGATTGAATTCAATTCCAGCAGGCCTCTTCCACATCTATGACTCTAGCTATAATAATTTTTTGTTTGCTTTATTGTATCCCTGGACTTTTTCTTACTTAAACAACATACCAATTTTGTGCATCGGTTGACCAATGTTTGCAAAAAATAGGTAGGGAGAAAGCAATAATCTTTTGCTGTTGTTGTTAGTTGTGAAGTCGTGTCCAACTCATCATGACCCTATGGACAATGTTCCTCCAGGCTTTCCTGTCTTCTACCATCCCCCGAAGTCCATTTAAGCTCATTCAGACTGCTTCAGTGACTCCATCCAGCCACCTCATTCTCTG
The DNA here is from genome assembly GCF_029215685.1 of Pituophis catenifer annectens. Taxonomy (NCBI): domain Eukaryota; kingdom Metazoa; phylum Chordata; class Lepidosauria; order Squamata; family Colubridae; genus Pituophis; species Pituophis catenifer. Next base: position 8,849,509 of record NW_027256882.1, on the reverse strand, counting down.
TCGTCCCCTTCTTCTTTTGCCCTCAATTGTTCCCAGCATTAGGCTCTTCTCCAGTGAGTCTTTCCTTCTCATTAGGTGGCCAAAGTATTTGAGTTTCATCTTCAGGATCTGGCCTTCTAAAGAGCAGTCAGGGATGATCTCCTCTAGGACTGACTGGTTTGATCACCTTGCAGTCCAAGGGACTCGCAGGAGTCTTCCCCAGCAACATAGTTCAAAGGCCTCAATTCTTCTTTAGGAAATATTAAACAGTCTAAATTGTCAAATAATGTTATCAACAAATACCTTCCAATATTCTTCATAGCAGTTATAAATAGAATTATGTTTTAACCTCTCTCTTCCTAAGGTTACATTGCAACTCTTTTTATCTATACTTTCCTGTGTTTAAAAGCCATAAATCACAACTTCATTTTTACACAAAAAATCCATAATGGGTTTCCAGTTATCAATACATATAGGTATTGCCCTTTCTCTATTCAAAGTAGTCAGTTTGTGTTGAAGCGTAAATCAGCTTCGATACTCCCCTGGGGTAATTGCACTTAATTAGTGACGGATGGTTGCCTGGGACAAAACATGGTTGTAAAACATGGTCCTTAGGTGCCCAGTTCTTCTGACTGATATTATCCTATTACTCTGACCAGAACAATGCTTAGTAGGAAATTTTAGTCACTGTTTCCAGAAGAATGTAAGAGTAAAGTCTATTATCTTCCCAGAAAAACATTTTGACCCCCTTGAGGTCAAAATGGGGGAGGAAGACTATGGAGGAATAAACCCACTTCTTATATGAGTGGAATCAAATAAATCAAAATGGTATATAGAGATACAAAGCCAACCTTGCTTATGCAATTAGAACAATCCCATAGATTTGCAATAAGAAATGTTTTATTTTTGAATTTAACATTCTCAAACTAAGCCCTCCATTTGATTATGGGAGACGTTTCCCTCCCTATTTTATTTATTTAGTCTCCCTCCCTTCCTTTTAGGTTTCTGAAGGAAAACAGGTGCGGGAACTGAGTTCGCAAAGTTGATGTGTTTGAAGAAAGCTTCCAATTCCTGTGTTTTAATCTTGACCCATGTATCTCCAACATACCTATACCAACGAATGAGAGGAATTCCTGTGCAGGACTTTAGAGCTTTGGTTTCTACTTCCTCCATGTTGAGCAGTAGTGGGTTTCAATTTTGTTTGCTACTGGTTTGCTCGCAGGTGCAGAAGCTTCTGCACATGCACAGAGACATCTGGACAGGTGGGCGGAGCCTACCGCCACCGCCGCTACCAGTTCGCCTGATCTTCGGCAAACCAGTAGCAATCCACCACTGATGTCGAGCTTCGCTACAATTGGGGACACAGGTGAGTCCATGGCACAGCTGTGATTTTGTCTGTAGAAACCTTCATTGTATTTAAAAATTCTCACAGTAGTGAAGAAACAACTGCTACAAGACAGCACATTAGGTGACAGAACCAACCTCAGCCCAGACCACACATGTGCCTTGCTAGATCTCTGCCTGATCACTATTTTAAATACAATGAAGATTTCTACTTCTCTTGGGGTCTTTTTTTCCCCAATCCATTTAATTCTGTTACTTTGCCTGGGTCGGTGTCACTCACCTGGCTTCAAGGTATTGCTCTCTCCTCTTCTCTCCAGCACGATCTTTTTCCCAGTCTGCTGTGGCTTTGCGAAAGCCGCCATGGCTGCCTACCCCCATCTCTGGCTTAGAGGATTTCCTCTGGCCTCCGAGGAACTTGCCTGTTACTCTTGGCCCAACGAGGTGCTCCTCTTCTCCCCCCATCCCTACAGGATGGGGTTGGTCAAAGACCGATCAGAGAATGGATCGTCAGTCGGGGTTTTCGCGGGCTCGTTAGAGCCCGCCATTCCCCCGACTGTGTCACCATGGTTCCAGACCGGAAGTCCACAATGAAGATTTCTACTTCTCATTTGGAGGCCAGTGGATCATGAGGCTTACTTGGATAAGAGACTAATACGTTTTAGCCTGTTTTCTTCCTTTTTTCCTGGATCAAGTTTTCACAGAGAGTGTTAAGTCTTCCAGATATTGTTTTGTAGTGGGGTCAGTAGTTGGTTTCAAGTCCCAGCGCTACCGGTTTGCTATTGGTAGTGCATGGGCACATGTGCTCACTTCACGAGTGTGTTGTGCTTCTGCGCAAGTGCAGATAGTTTTTGATGATGTCTGGGCGGGTGGGCGGAGCCTCCCATCACCACCACTACTAGTTCGTCCAAAACGGGGCAAACTGGTAGAAACCCACAACTGGGTGGGGTCAATCCTTTAGGGACATGTCCAGAAAGGGTGTTGGGAGAGTGATGAGTCAACATTGAAGTCATGGAATTCTGAGGTTCCGCAAGGGTTATGATGTCACCAAACAACTTCATAACAACATAAATATTTTTATGTATTTATTTGTCAGGTACATATTAGTTAATAAGTATAAAACATGGATTGGATACATAAAATAGGTACAAATAGAGAAAACATTAGGACAGGGATGGTAGGCATTCTGGTGCTCTTATGCATGCCCCTAACAGACCTCTTAGGAATTGGGGTGAGGTCAACAGTAGACAGTCTTAGGTTAAAATTTTTATTATTTATTTATTTATTATTCAAATTTCTATACCGCCCTTCTCCTTTCAGACTCAGAGCGGTGAACAGCCAAAATAAAAACATCTATACATAACATTACAGTTAAAAATAGAGTTAAAATAATTTATAAATTTGGCCTGTAATTTAAAACTTGTCAATTTAAAATCAATATCAAAATTTTAAAACTAACCCTAAAATCAAGACAGACCGGCTAACTGAAAAAAGTAAGTTTTTAGGGCCCGACGAAAAGTCCAGAGGTCGGAGATCACTTGTATCTCTGGGGGTAGATTGTTCCATAGGGTAGGTGCCACCACAGAGAAGGCTCTCCTCCTGGGGGTCGCCAGCCGGCATTGTCTGGCCGACGGCACCCTGAGGAGGCCCTCTCTGTGGGAGTGAACCGGCCGGTGGGAGGCTATTGGTGGCAGAAGGCGGTCCCATAAGTACCCCGGCCCTAAGCCATGGAGCGCTTTAAAGGTGATCACCAACACCTTGAAGTGCACCCGGAAGTCCACTGGAAGCCAATGCAGCTTGCGCAGGAGAGGAGTCACATGGGAGCACTCCGTCGCTCCCATAATCCCCCGCGCGGCCGCATTCTGCACCAGTTGGAGCCTCCGGGTGTACCCCAAGGGGAGCCCCATGTAGAGAGCATTACAATAGTCCAGACGAGAGGTGACGAGTGCTTGAGTGACCATGTGTAGGGAGTCCTGGTCCAGAAAGGGGTGCAACTGGCGTATCAGGCGAACCTGACAAAAAGCCCCCCTGGCCACAGCTGTCATATGCCCTTCTAAAGACAGCTGTGCATCCAGGAGGACACCCAAGTTGCGGGCCCTCTCTGTGGGGGCCAATGATTTGCCCCCAATAACCAGCGATGGCGTCAGCTGGCTATACCAGGACGCCGGCAGCCACAGCCACTCGGTCTTGGAAGGGTTGAGTCGAAGCCTGTTTCTCCCCATCCAGACCCGCACGGCCTCCAGGCACTGGGACATCATTTCCAAGGCATCATCGGGGTGGTCTGTCATGGAAATGTACAGCTGAGTATCATCAGCGTACTGATGGAACTCCACCCCAAAACCACGGATGATCTCACCCAGCAACTTCACATAAATGTTGAACAGGAGGGGCGAGAGGACCGACCCTTGTGGCACCCCACAAACAAGGCGCCTTGGGGTCAACTGCTGCCCCCCTGTCAACACGGATTACGACCGGTCGGAGAGATAGGAGAACCACCGCAAAACGGTGCCCCCCACTCCCAGTCCCTCCAGCCGGCGCAACATGATACCATGGTCAATGGTATCAAAAGCCGCTGAGAGGTCTAATAGGACCAGGATAGAGGAATAACCCCTATCCCGGGCCCTCCAGAGATCATCCACCAATGCGACCAATGCCGTTTCCATGCTGTACCCAGGTCTGAAGCCGGACTGGAGCGGATCCAAATAGACAGCTTCATCCAGGTACTGGGGAAGCTGTCGTGCCACCACACTCTCAACAACCTTCGCAATAAAGCGAAGGTTGGAGACTGGACGATAGTTAGCCAAAACAGCCAGATCCAGGGATGGCTTCTTGAGGAGAGGCCTCACCACCGCCTCTTTCAAGGCGGCCAGCAGGACACCCTCACTCAAAGAAGCGTTGATAATCCCCTGGAGCCAGCCTCGTGTAACCTTCTGGGAAGCCAGGACCAACCAGGAGGGACACGGGTCCAATAAACATGTGGTCGCGTTCAGCCGTCCCAAGATCCTGTCCACGTCCTCGGGAGCCACGGGGTCGAACTCCTCCCAGATAACACTCTCAAGGCCTGCCTCAGTCATCTTGTCTGAACTAACCCAGTCGGCGGCCAAGTCTTCCCGAATCTGAGTTATTTTATCATCCAGATACTGTACAAAATCCTCAGCTCGGCCCTGCAAGGGGTCCTCCCGTGCTCCCAGATGGAGAAGGGAGCGGGTCACCCTAAACAGGGCGGCTGGGCAGTTATCTGATGAATAGCTAGATTTCGCCACGTTTATCGCCACTAGCTAGGTCTTAATATGAGACCTTACCAGTGTCAAGTCAGATTCGGAACAACTGGCCCTCCAACCGCTCTCTAGGCGTCTTTTCCGGCACTTCATCTCCCTCAGCTCCTCGGAGAACCAAGGAGCTAAGTGAGTTCGGTGCCGGGTCAGAGGCCGCAAAGGCACGACCCGGTCCAAAGCCCCGGCAGCCGCCCTATCCCAGGCGGCCACCAGGTCATCAGCCGAGTCATGAGCTAGAGTCTCAGGAAATGGCCCAAGCTCCATCTGGAACCTATCAGAGTCCATCAGGCGCCTGGGGCAGAACCACCTGGTCGGCTTGGGGGTTTGGGGAAGAAACCACAGAGTCAGGTAGTGCATTCCAGGCACTGTCCACTCTGTTGCTAAAGTCGTATTTTCTGCAATCGAGTTTGGAGCGGTTCACTTTAAGTTTGTATCTATTGTGTGCTCGTGTATTGTTGTGGTTGAAGCTGAAGTAGTCATTGACAGATAGGACATTGTAGCAGATAATTTTATGAGCTACGCTTAAGTCATACCGAAGGTGGCGTAATTCTAAGTTGTCTAAGCCCAGAATTTCAAGTCTGGTGGCATAAGGTATTTTGTTGCGAGCAGAGGAGTGGTGTTCTCTTCTTGTAAAATATTTCTGGACATGTTCAATTGTATTAATGTGTGATATGCAGTGTGGGTTCCAGACAGATGAACTGTATTCGAGAATTGGTCTAGCAAATGTTTTGTATGCTCTGGTTAGTAGTGTAATATTACCGGAGAAGAAGCTACACAAGATTAAGTTGACAACTCTTAATGCCTTTTTGGCAATGCTGTTACTGTGGGCTTTGGCACTTAGATCAGTGGTGGGTTCCTCCCGGTTCAGTCCGGTTTGGCCAAGCCGGTAGCGGTGACGATATGACGTCACCGAACCGGTTCTCTCCCCCCGCCCTCCCACCCCCCCACCCACCCACGTTATTCTTACCTTTTTGGTCCCACCCCCAATCTATTGCTGCCTCCTGAGTCCCAGCTGATGACTAGAGGGAAAAAACCTGTTTAAACTCTTGCCGCGGGGCTTCAAAGGGCCATCCTACAGCTGATCAGTGTTAAAAGCAAACAAATGAGTCAGGTCGTAAGTGTGAGGACTGGTCGTAAGTGCGAGGACCTTCCAGAAATGACTCTGACCAGCTAGCCACACCCACCTAGTCACATGACCTTCAAGCCACACCCACAAAATAAGCCACGCCCACAGAACCAGTAATAAAAAAATTTAGAACCCACCCCTGATTTAGGTCATTAGATATGAGTACTCCAAGGTCCTTGACAGAGTGAGATAACTGGGGAAGGTCATCCAGAGTGTTGCCACTAGGGTCATCTGCACGTTCTTCACATCCAGCTCTACTATCCCCATCTACTTACAAGAATAGGTCATAGAGAGGAACAAGAGCTTGTTCATACAAACTTAGATTTCCATATTCATCCCACCTAAGGAAAAGGACTCCCCTCTTTTGTTCTGCAGCTGTTTTTTGTTAACAAAACTCATTTCTTATCCTGTCCTTCATTAGCTGCATGAAAATTTAATTATTAATTCAGGTATTTTAGTGTTTGAGGATTATGTTGGAATTTAATTTCATTAGATTTATACACTTCTTAAGTTTATTTCCTTTGGTTTTAAATAATTTTAATTGTCAAATGGATGCAAAGGAAGCATAAAGGTAAAGGTTCCCCTCGCACGTATGTGCTAGTTGTTCCTGACTCTAGGGGGCGGTGCTCATCTCTGTTTCAAAGCCGAAGAGCCAGCGCTGTCCGAAGACGTTGCCGTGGTCATGTGGCCAGCAGGACTAAAGGCCAAAGGCGCACAGAACGCTGTTACCTTCCCACCAAAGTGGTCCCTATTTTTCTACTTGCATTTTTTATGTGCTTTTGAACTGCTAGGTTGGCAGAAGCTGGGACAAGTAACAGGAGCTCACCCCGTTAAGCACCACTAGGGATTCGAACTGCTGAACTGCCAACCTTCTTATCAACAAGCTCAGCATCTGAGCCATTGAGCCACCATGTCCCTGGATACATACCGTGTCCCTGGAAGCATACAAGCACATTAATAACTGCAATGAAAAAGTAAATGCCATGAACCTAAACAACTTTAACATTACTTTCCAACTTTTATTTAGTATTACTTATCATAAAATAAATAAATAAAATTGTTCAGATACAATTGTGCATGCTTCTGTTTGTGTGTCATTATGTACGGAAGTTATCAGGTAAAAAGAAATTATTGAATTGTAAATAAATGATGAAGAAAAGATTAAACAAAAATAAACATCATTCTTGGAAATGAGAAGCCAAAACCAAAAGTATTTGTAAAACAGAATAATACATTTTGAGGTCTATTTTTATATAAAAAAATCTTTTTTTTTTTTTTTTTGCTTTAATTTATATGCCGCCCTTCTCCGGAGACTCAGGGCGGCTTACAATGCGTTAAGCAATAGCCTTCATACTTTTGTATATTTATATAAAGTCAGCTTATTGCCCCCACAATCTGGGTCCTCATTTTACCTACCTTTTAAAGGATGGAAGGCTGAGTCAACCTTGAGCCTGGTGGGATTTGAACTTGCAGTAATTGCAAGCAGTAGATGTTAATAACAGTGCATTAGTCCACTGTGCTACCAAGGCTCTTTTGTGTTGAGATCTGGCCTCAGGATAATAATATAGCACTTCGGGATGAAGATGCAGCCCAGCAGTCCCGCACTGGAAGCTAAAATGGAGAAGACCTGAACAGCCACCATGTACTTCCCTTTGGTGCTCAGGTAGGCAAGCACAAAGGAGATCCAGATGCTACAGAAGACCAGTATGCTGAAGGTGATCAACTTGGCTTCGTTGAAGGCCCCAGGCAGATTCCTGGTCAGGAAAGCCACCGTGAAGCAAATGGCAGCCAGGAAGCCCATGTAGCCAAGGGCTCCATAGAACATAGTAACAGACCCTTCACTGCATTGCAGGATGATCTGTCCAGGCTGAGAGTGGAAGTCAGCATCGGGGAAAGGGGGAGAGACTCCTAACCATATGGAGCAAATTAGAGCTTGAATCCCAGAACAAGAAAGGATGATGGAGTTGGCCAGAGTCTTCCCCTGCCACCTCCTCATAGTGTTGCCTGGCTTTGTGGCCAAGAAGGCCAACACCACTTTGATTGTCTTATAGAGATATGTCACTTTTGTAATGGATCCCATCAAATAAGAAAGCATCTCAGGTGCCTTTGAGGCAGCCAAATAGTCTGATCCACAATGATACATTAAAATGTTCATATGTTGGAGATATAGTCATTATTGTGAAGACAAAATCCAAGTCAGGAGAAATCCATAGGATAGCCATTACTTAATATTTGTTGGAAAGTCAGAATTGCAGCCTCCAACCAAAGACTGGACATCAACCATTTTTGTAATTCAGATACCAATCAAGTTTTGAGAATTGGGGAAAAATAAATCTTGCTCATTGTTTTCAACAGATAAGTACAACTAAATATGTCCTTGTGGAAAGGCTTAGGAAATCACTCAAGAAATAGGCAGCTTTTGTATTTAATAAAGCAGAAAACATCTTTTTTTTTTTAAATGATTTATATCCCGCCCTTCTCCAGAGACTCAGGGCGGCTTACAATGCATTAAGCAATAGCCTTCATACCTTTGTATATTTATACAAAGTCAGCTAATTGCCCCCACAAACTGGGTCCTCAATTTACCTACCTTAGAAAGGATGGAAGGCTGAGTCAACCTTGAGCCTTGGCGAGATTCGATCTTACTTTAATTGCAGGCAGCTGGTGTTAAATTACAGTGCTTCCGTCTGTTGAGCTATCCAGGCTCCATCTTTAAACAAATCATTAAGATAAATACTTTCATTCCTCAATCATGCTTAGCTTAAGTTTTTTCTCTCTACTTGAACTGAAAATGGAAATTCATGTCTCAAAATCAGTTAAGCTGGGGAATCCATAATCATTTCTTAGCTTCAGAGAGGCATTGAGTTCTCTGCTGCAAGGAATAGAACATAGAATAATAGAGCGGGAAGGGACCTTGGAGGTCTTGTAGTCCAACCATTTGCTCAAGCAGGAGACCCAATACGATTTGGACAAATAGCTGTCCAGCCTCTTCTTGAAAATCTCCATTGATGCATTACCTTACTAACAATGTTTCCAGCCTACACCAATGTCAGTAGACTCAAGTTGGGAACAACAAGACAAACCAAGAAATGTCAAACATAATATAACCTATATTCATTTTATTAATTTTATTTTCCTTGTTTAATTTCATTCAGTTTTACTGAAATTGCCCAATATAATCATGCATTCTTGTATTTTCGAGTGACAGTGTCCTGAAGCTGTAAGGTGAAAAGAGATTATTGAATTGTAAACAAAGTACAAGGAAAAGTAAGCATAATTTCTGGGAATAAAAAAACCCCAAACCCAAAACATTTATAATACAAACTAATGGATTTTGAGGCCTACGTTTGTAAAATATCATGTGGAAGAAGTTCAGCCTCTATTTTGTTTTTATCACCATACCCCAAATCTAACCCAGAGTAGTAGGGGAAAAGATGCAAGTTGAATTTTTTAAATGTACAACACAATACAAAATACAATACAAAATAAAATTGTTGTGAAGGTTCCGACAGATGTCGGAATTTGTCATGAAGAATCTTAAATTATCATCTTCAAATACAAAAAGTAGCATCCCCAGCATTTTTATTTTACTTTTAATATAAGCTGCTCCTTTGTGTTGAGATCTGGCCTCAGGGTAATAATGTAGCACTTGGGGATGAAGATGCAGCCCAGCAGCCCTGCACCAGATGCCAAGATGGAGAAGACCTGCACAGCTACCATGTATTTCCCTTTAGTACTCAAATAGGTGGGTACAAAAGAGACCCAGACACTGCAGAAGACCAGCATGCTGAAAGTGATCAGCTTGGCTTCGTTGAAGGTCCCAGGGAGATTCCTGGCAAGGAAAGCCACAATAAAGCAGATGCCAGCCAGGAAGCCCATGTAGCCCAGGGCTACATAAAACATGGTAACAGAGCCTTCATTGCATTGCAGAATGATTTCTCCAGGCAGGGAGTGCGGGTCAGAGTCAGGGAAGGGGGGAGAGACTCCTAGCCAGGTGGAGCCAATGAGTGCTTGAATCCCAGCACAACAAAGTATAAGGGAGTTGGCCAGAGTCTTCCCCAGCCACCTCTTCATGGTGTTGCCTGGCTTTGTGGCCAGGAAGGCCAACACTACTGTGATTGTCTTCGCTAAGACTGAGGAGACAGCAGTTGAGAAGACGATGCTGAAAACAGTTTGACGGAGAAGACACGTGACTTTCCTTGGCTGGCCAATGAAGAGGAAGGAGGTCAGGAAAGAGAACAATAAGGAGATCAGGAGGATGTAAGAGAGGTCCCTGTTGTTGGCCTTGACTATTGGAGTTTCCAAGTATCTAATGAAGATTGCTAAGACAAGCAGTGTGGCTAACGACAAGAAGAGGGCAAAGGAAGTCAGGATCATCCCCAGAAGTTCTCTGTACGATAAAAAGGTTATGATCTTGGGGATGCACTGATCTCGTTTCTCATTTGGATACTGATCCTCTGGACATTTGATGCACACTTTTGCATCTGCAAAGAAGAGAGATGAGATAAATGTGATTTATCCACTTCCTGAAATGTTGGCCTTTTCCCCTTCTGTCTCCCTTGTCCACCATTATCTTCTCTTCCGTAAATGCATTGTATAAAATTGATCAATTCCATAGATTTTGTTTTTTATATTTTCTGAGCAATCAATTTCATTCAGCGCTACCTTTTCTTGAGAACTTTACCAACTTTACTATTCTTTTTCATGTGGCTGTGTTTTTAGCACTTTTCCCTAAATATGCCCTCTTGAATTTGTTAAGAAACCTTGCTAAAAGAATAGAATAGAATAGAATAGAATAGAATAGAATAGAATAGAATAGAATGCAATGCAATGCAATGCAATGCAATAGAATAATAGAGTTGGAAGGGACCTTGGAGGTCTTCTAGTCCAACCCCCTGCCTAGGCAGGAAACCCTACACCACTTCAGACAAATGGTTATCCAGCATCTTCTTAAAAACTTCCAGTGTTGGAGCATTTAGAACTTCTGGAGGCAAGTTGTTCCACTGATTAATTGTTCTAACTGTCAGGAAATTTCTCCTTAGTTCTAAGTTGCTTCTCTCCTTGATTATTTTCCACCCGTTGCTTCTTGTCCGGCCCTCAGGTGCTTTGGAGAATAGCTTGACTCTCTTTTCTTTGTTGCAACCCCTGAGATATTGGAACACTGCTATCATGTTTCCCCTAGTCCTTCTTTTCATTAAACTAGCATTTCATTAAACTAGCAAATATCAGAATTGAATGTGCAAAGTTATATCCTTTTCTCATATAAAGGTCCCAGTGGTGGGTTTCGCTTACCTTTGCTACCGGTTCGCTTGTGCGTGTGCCACTTCTGCACATGTGCAGAAGCTTCTGCTTTTGTGCAGATTGTATTTTATGATGTCCGGGTGGGCGGAGCCTCCCGCTGTTGCTGCTACCAGTTCAAGAACCGGTAGCAACCCACCACTGAAAGATCCTCAATTAACTTTATGAAACTAGTTCTGGATTTTAAGACAAGGAGGCAAAAAAAATATGAAAGACCCCCACCAGAGAAATCAGACTTTCCCACTGAATACTTTGAGAGACTACAGTGACCACTCCCACTGGGGAAACCTCCCTTTCAGAGCCACTTAACTTCCTGAGTGGATATGGTCCCTTCCGCACAAGAAACACAGTCGTAGCAGCAAAGGAGTTCCCCTTCCCGAGGTACCTTGACAAATCCTGGACGGCAACTCTCCACACACTTGGATTCAGGGAGAGACTAAGGGAAAACAGGAGGAACATTGAGGACAATGTGTAGGAAATGTGTTGGGTGTATCCTTGTTAATTCTGATAGCCACCTGGTGGCTTTATCTTTGATGGACAGAGATGGGTTATAGCACCATCTGATGGGGTGCTGACAGGAATTGTACAGATGGAAATATGGTTCTCAAGACAAAGGAGTCTGAAACACTTGTAACTCCAGAGCAAGAACACTTGGAAGTGGCTCAGGAAGACACCTCCCTAATTCACTGGAGTATCAGAAGGGGAGGGAGATAGTAGAATCAGTCCTGAAAGATAATATCATTAGAATCAGTTTTGTCTGACTTTGTCTGACTTTGGCCTGTGAAATGTTAAAGAATTGGGGAAGAAAAATATGCTTCACCTGGTTGAGCCATTTTGGGGACACCATTGCATCCTGGTCAACAGTAAACATGGTTTCTCCAGATCCTTGTTTTGCTAGGCTCCCAAATTTTGACCAGACAACTGACTTGTTGGGAAACTGGGCTGAACTCATGATATCAAGATCAGCAGCCAGATCTCCACTCTGATCCAGATATAATCTATTCTGTGAGTTATTGTGAACCTTGAACAGGTTTTGCAGGAAATGATGAAGCTGAAATAACAAAGATGAGGGAAGAACACAGAAAACAGGACATGAATTCCAATAGTATAATTCTTAATAATTACAAAGTTCTGGATAGGTTCTTACAATAATGCTTAATATTAGCAGGGATTTCTGTATGGGTGCAATTAACCCAATCAACGCTTTCTTTGGGTTACTTAAAACTGTTATCTGAGATCCTAAATTGACTAAAACAGTCCTGGCAAATGATGGAGGTCATCACTTGTGGGATCATTAATCCTTCCAGGAAATGCCTCACTGAATGTCTTGAACACTTTCTCCTTATGAAGGTAGTGGAAGGAACCAATAAAGAGGAATAATGGGCAATCCGGTTTTATAAAAATCCATAGGGAAATTGATAAATTAGAGTCACAGGAATATTGGAGGAAAAATACCTTGTTACTTTGGAGTTCTTGATTTTAGGTACTAACGGAGAACATAGCAAACACTTGCCTTGGGAATTCAAACAACAAATACTAATAAACTCCATGGCAGAGGTGGGTTTCAGCAGGTTCTGACCAGTTCTGGGGAACCGGTAGTGGAAATTTTGAGTAGTTCGGAGAACCGGTAAATACCACCTCTGTCTGGCCCCGCCCCCATATATTCTCTGCCTCCCAAGTCCCAGCTGATTGGGAGGAAATGGGGATTTTGCAGTAACCTTCTCCTGGAGTGGGATGGGAATGGAGATTTTACAGTATCCTTCCCCTGCCATGCCCACCAAGCCATACCACGCCCACCAAGCCACTCCCACAGAACTGGTATAAAATTTTTTGAATCTCACCATTGCTCCATGGCATTGGGAAGAGATGCATATAAGGAATTTCCTTTATTATTATTTTTTTTTAAATAAAGGAAAAGTCTGTGGCAATAAAGTGAAGGACCTCAGAAAGTTTATCAATTTGTTGAATTTTTTCTAAATCTAAATGAATTCAAATTCATATAATACCTGGATATCAGGATAAAGCAATCAAACTTAAGAGCAAATTTCAATAAAGCAAAATTAATGGAAAAAAGAGCTCAGGATGTAACATTAAAAAATAGGATATTACAAGAAAAATCACAAGAAACTCCAATAACGCAAAGAGGAGAGGAGGAGAGGAGAAGCTAACTCTCTATATTAAAATGAAGAGCTGAAAAATAAAAGTAGAGGAAAATTAATAGCAGACGGAAAGAGAGATAGCCGGAAAGTGGGAAATGCATGCAGTTAGTCCAGGACTACAGTCAGGAAAACTGAAGCTCTGGACAAAATAATGAACTTCCAGTTAAAAAAAGAGAAAAGTGTGGCATTACAGGGTTGTACAAAAGGAAATACCTGCCATGGCTGTAAATGCTGAGCAGCCAACCTATTTTTTTCATCCTTCACTTTCCTCTTGGATCTGGATGAATAGGCAGCATTTAAGGCCCTGGCTACACTCCAGATGGAGCGATGGATGAGGAAGCTGTCCAGAGACAGGATTCCTTCAATCTCCTCTTGGGACAGACTTTCTACATCCTTAATCTCTGGGCATCTTGTCCAGCCTTTCACGGACAAGCCATGCTTGGAATAAGAACAAACAAACGCTTTGTCCATAAAGTCTATGGCAGAATAATAAATAGACCTAACATCCTTATATTTGGTATTTCTGCCATTCTGGTTTAAGAAGGAAATATAGCCATAGATGAATGGAATAATCTGTGAATTATACTGTAAATCGAAAGTAATATCCCACATAGCTGAAGTGAGCCAGACCTTCCCAATTGTGGCTTTCGTGCAGAATTCAATTATTTTCTGCATAATCATTATTCCCATTATGAAGGTATCAATCGCTGCGAAATAAACAAAGACATTGACTTGTGTCCATTTGCACAATTTAAAAGGTTCAAGGCGTACTTCATTGACAGCTACAGGGATGTTTTGGGATAAAACAACACAGATGCCATTCCTGACCAGCAGAGGAGTCAAACTTCTCATGAACCTCTCTCCACCATCAGAGTCTGGTGCAATCAGATTGATCATCGTCCACCTGAAATGCTGGAGCAGTTTGATAATTGTGGGGTACTGAGCTCCTTCTTTGGGGACCACTCGGTAGAAAAAAGGGAAGAGAAATTTATCACTCTGAGCCTGTGACAGAAAAGTATAACTGATCTGGAAAAAAAATAAGTGTGGGTTATATGCTGAGTCAAATCCAAGCCAAAATAATAGCAGATGAAATCTGTGGTAAAAAATGGTGTTTCTTATACAATGGTGGAAGTTTGTATACTTAGTCTATTCATAGGTTGCACCTCCTCCCAAACAACCTTGAATTTGAAGTGTTTCTTCCTGTGTCTTATGGACATGAGCACAAATAGGAGGAACATAGCTAGAAGAGTGTTTTCAATCTGGCTGCTTTGACCCTTTGTTCTCTGGCTGAATCCAGAGCCACTTCGATTGCAATAAGCTTCATATTTCCGTGATCAAAAGCTTTCCTTGAGATTCATGGAGGATTCAGAGTAGATTTAGATTGCAAAAACATGCAGACTCTGAGAGGCACATACAAACCTGTGGAATTTTATAAATTCCCAGCATATTTGGTATCTGGATGGAGATATCAGCACTGGACCCATCCAAAATGACCAAGGGTCTATTATGACTTCCACATCTGTAGTTTGGAATATTTGCCTCTCCAGTAGATAGCAAATCGAGCAAGGCATCTGAAGTCATCATTGGGTTGAAATGGTTGTCATGGAGGTTGTAGCCCAGGGAGATGTTGGGTAAGACCTGGAGATCCTGGTTGATCTCCCTGAAGGTAAATAGAAAGGAGGCAATTTTCCAGCGAAACAGAGCTGCTTTCCTGCAAATATATACATTTTACACCATCATTAATGATTAAGCATTGAAGATTTTTCTGCAGTGGCCCCTACTCTATGGAATATCCTCTCCTCAGAGATCAGAATGGCCCCGACCCTGTTAGTCTTTCATACGGACCTGAAGACCTGACTATGTCTTCAGGCTTGGGGGTCTGAATGTATTAAGGGCCACACTTCCTGACTGGTCAAGTATTTTGCTCCTATGTATCTTTAATCTGGATGCTTCTGTTGTTTTTGTTGTTTAAAGATTTTTTTGGGGGGGAGGGGTATTTTAATTGTAACATATGAATGAATGAATGAATGAATGAATGAATGAATGAATGAATGAATGAATGAGATCTCATGTTTATATCCCTTTAATTACATAGGGTTTTTCTGTTTGTCTACATCTTCCATATCTCACCAACCAACATGTCAAACTTCATGTCTGCATATACAGTAGTAAACCATCAGCCCTACGGTTTAACATCATCACAATCATCATTTACCCAAAAATTTTCTGAAAGAGCTTTCTGAGTAAGAACTATGGAGTTACAAAGAATAGCGAAAATAACAATGAAATAAAATGCATTTTAGGTAGCAAAGAAAGTGCATTATAAAGCAGGAAGAAACCATTGTAATAGAGTTCTTTCACATCAGAAAAGGTGAAATGTATCAATGTTGGGACGTTCAGTCCCAATGATGTTCTCTGATGGAGTAAGAAGTCTAGCGAGGGGCATCCAGGGATGAAAGGTCTGGAGGATGTGATGCCAGGAGCGTTGAAGACAATGATTCCACTTTGGGTAAGGGAGATCCAGCAGGTCCTCAGGATTCCTTGCCTGATTCTAGAATCCTGAAGTTCACCCACCCATCCAGTCCCAAGCAGAGACAGGCTTTTAAGGCTCTCAAGAACTGAGGGATAGCTCTGTGCAGAGTTGCCAAAAGGCAGCCCAGCAGAAGAGCTGACTCTAGTGTGTAACACACCCCCATTGTGCATTGGGGTAGAGTCCCAGCTGGTTCATTTTTGGGCTCCTCTCTGGGCAGAAACACTGAGAACAACTTCTCAAGATTCAGCATTGCTGCGTTTGGCTTGCTGTTCCAAACCTGGATTCCATCTAGGCAACTGCTGTCTCCACCCCATTCCTCCTTGCATATTTTGCCTGTTCACTGGAGGTCTTGGGTTTTGACTCAAGTCCAGCCTGTTGACTACAGTTTCAGTCACTGCCTTGAGATGCTGTTAAAAGCATCTCTCTCTCTCTCTCTCTCTCTCTCCCCCTCCTTCCCTCCCTCCCAAAAAGCTTTCTTATCACTAAACTGTTGGAAGCTTGCTTTCTTCTGTGCAAGTCTTGGCACAGAAAATCATAGATGTCCTTTCAGGTCCTTTCTCTTCCAGAAAAGATGGTGCATGACATCTAATGGTTCAATGTCTTATTTACAGTGCAGGGTGAAAAGAAAGAGTTTTTTTGACAGGTGCTAATCTAGACTTGATGGGCTGCTACCAGGGAGCTAATCTATCTGACAGATGCTAATCTAGCTGAGGTGCTACCAGGGAGGGAGGTCACCACTTTCTGAGCTGTGAAATAGCTTCTGTGCTTCCAAAGCTTTTCCTAATGGTTGCCTTCTCCTTCTCCCTTTGAAATGTCCACCCCTTCCTCTTGGTTCTGCAAGGCTGTCTGTCAGACACTGGGAAGCAACTATCCCAAGTCTCCATCACCTTCTCGGTTCCAGAAGAAAGGGAGGTCACTTTCAAATCTCCCCCACAGAATTTAATGCCCACATTGACAATACTTCCTGTTTAATGATCAATTATGGGTTTGTGTGTATGGGCAAGGAGGGAAGACCTGCTCTGCTATCTCAGTTAAGGTTTCTCTGTTCAGATAAGGTAAAAGAAAATGGGTGTCTGGTTCTCCACTAAAGGGAGATAGGACTCTGTCGCCATTGAAAAGAGACCTCAAAAGACAGGAGGAGGGCTGATGCCTTTGCAGTGATGCATCCCAAACTTTTATCCTCCAAGAGCAACCAACTGAGGAAGCCTGATCTAACCTGAAAATGTACACAAAAGACGTTGCTTCCAATGCTATTATTCTCTGATTCTAGGATTTGAAGGCAGCAACGGATGAAGGATGACAATGAAACAGTGCAGTGACACCTGGGGTTGTCTGGAAGCCTGCAAACCAGCAGAAAAACAAGCCTCATTGTAACTGAGATGACCTACCCGGAAACTTTTATGGAAGGGGTCCTGCTGAAATCGTAAGGTTGCAATACTGCATTCGTTACCCCGATGACCCCGCCCAGAAGAAGGTCTCCCTGCTTGTAATAATTCAGTGGATCAAGCTCATTCCTCTTCAGATTCAGAGGGCATTTCCAAGTGAGCTTCCTGTTGGCTGTGTGAGGAAGCAGCATGAGAAGGAGAAGCAAAAGGACCATTTGTCTGCCTGAATCAATCCTCTGCCTTGCAGCTTTTTTTTCTTTTTCTCAAAGGAAGCAGAAACCAACACCTCGTTGTAAAAGGATTGGAGATTTTCCCTATTTTCCTAAGTCAAATGGGGTCCTGTGGATGCACCAAAGGGGAGGGGGGGTCAATTCACTGGCACAGAACATGCTTGCTCTCCAACACTCATCGTGGTTCTTTAGGCATGTAGCATTTCTCCTCTAGTATTCAGCTCTTGTCCTTTAGGCTGATGTTTACATCCATAACTCTCTTTGGGGGCCGTTCCTTGGAGTCTGGCACAAGGGAATGAGCAAACAACTATGATTTTGATAATGGGAAGGAGAAAAAGCATCACTCTAAACTCTGCCTAATGCTATGGTGCCTAAAGGTAAAGATTCCCCTCACACAAATGTGCTAGTCGTTCCCGACTCTAGAGGGCGCTACTCATCTCCGTTTCAAAGCCAAAGAGCCAGCACTGTCTGAAGATGTCTCTGTGGTCATTTGGCCGGCATGACTAAACTCCAAAGGCACACAGAACGCTCTTACCTTCCCACCAAAGGTGGTCTGTATTTTTCTACTTGCATTTTTTTTTAATGTGCTTTCGAAGGTTGGCAGAAGCTGAGACAAGTAACAGGAGCTCACCCCATTACGCGGCACTAGGGATTCGAACCACTGAACTGCCGACCTTTCAATCGACAAGCTCAGTGTCTTAGCCATTGAGCCACTGCGTCCCATTTTATGGTGCTTAGGAAGAAATTAAAATGTTCTAATGAGTGAGATAAAAGAGCTTAGCCAGCTTCTTAGAATCATAGTATGGATGAGTTGGAAGGGATCTGTAGATCATCTAGCTTGACCACCTGCCCTCTTCCTCAGTCCCGCCATCTGGCATTGCTTCATTGTTGTGTCCCAGAGCATATGCTGAGTCTGTCAAACCATATGGGACAGGCAAAGACTGCAGGAAACAGTCATTCCTTCAAAGGAGCCTTGGTGGAGCAGCGGACTAAAGCGCTGTTAAATAGCACTTAGCTGCCAGCTGCCTGCAATTACTGCGAGTTCAAATCTCACCAAGCTCAAGGTTGACTCAGCCTTCCATCCTTCTGAGGTAGGTGAAATGAGGACCCGGATTGTGGGGGCAATAAGCTGACTTTGTTTAAAAAACAACACCGCTTGGGGGGGGCGAAAGCCCTACTAAGCAGGTATACACAAAAGTATGAAGGCTATTGCTTAATGCATTGTAAGCCACCCTGAGTCCCCGGAGAAGGGCAGCATATAAATTGAACCAATAAATAAACAATAAATAAATAAATGGCCAGACTACATGCCAGAGAGGATTTTGTACATGAAACTGAGCACCTTAAATCACAACCAGAAGCCAGATGGCACCCAGTGCAACTCATAAAGTACATCCAGGCAATGCCCATAACTGCCAGTGACACTGAATTTTGGACCGTCTGTAGGTTCTGAGGGATCTTCAAGGGCAGCTCCATGTAGAACCCATTGCATTAGCCTTCCAATTGTATGGTTAATTTTATCCCCAGAAGAAAATCTTGTAAGCTTAGTTTGCCTGAAGTCATTCAATGAGTCTCCACACCAAAGAGTGGATTAAACCTGAGTCTCTGCAGTCCTAATATACCGTATTTTTCAGACTATAAGATGTACCTCTCCCTCCAAAAGTGGGTGAAAATTTAGGTGCATCTTATAAAAACTGAATATGGGCGTTTTTGGCCTCCCAAACCCTCTCTGTGTTATGTTTTTGCCCTCCCTGGCCCCCAGAACATTCTGCAATGCTCTACACAACCTGTTTTTCCCAAAAATGACCTGTTCTGGGGCTCCCAAGCCCTCCGCGCATCACATTTTTGCCCAAAAGCACTCTGCAGGCCAAAAACGGGTGTGTTTTTGGTGAAAATGGGCCCATTTTTGGCTAACACGGGCTGTGCGGACCACTGCAGAGTGCTTCTGGGGGCCTGGGAGGGTGGAAACGTGACACACGGATGCCAAAAAGTATTTTTTCTTCTTTTCGTCCTATAAATTTAGGTGTGTCTTATAGTCTGGTGCATTTTATAATCCAAAAAATACGGTAATACAAATATACATATATACATACATACATACATACATACATACATACATACATACATATACACATACACATACACATACACACACACACAATATAATGATAGATAGATAGATAGATAGATAGATAGATAGATAGATAGATAGATAATATAATTATATAATTGTATGTATGTATGTATGTATGTATGTAAGTAATAGAATGTTTCAGCATTGACACTGCTTAGGTGATTTTCCCAGCCAGTTGGGCTAATTTTGGAGATACGTTCTGGAAAATTTCAGACATATGCCTATTGTGGTTTGTGGGCTATTTCAGGCTACTTTGAAGAGCATAGAGAGTTTCTGGGCAATATATAAAACTGCCATGAATGATAATTGCAAAATGCATCACAGTGACACACATGACATGGCATGATGAGTCAGGTCGACTTGTCTCCTCCCATCTCACTGCACCACCAGAATCTCATGCCCTAAATCCCACCTTCTCCTTTCTCCGCCCACTTTCCACCTCATCTCCCAAGGACCCCTTTTCAAAACTGGAGGGGGGCTCATGGCTTGCAACCTCCAACCTCCCTCCCCTTAATATTCAGACTCCCCAATCTCTCCTGAACATTTCGCATCCCAACGTCAAAGCCTCCACACCATTTGTCTTCCTCCCACCTGTCTCCTTCCATTTCACCTTTGTGGGTGGCTTTTACAGATGGAGAGCTCTTCTTCTGTCAACCAGCAGAGGCCACACACCAACCAAAAGGCTTTTGAATTTTTTTTTCTTTCACAGAAACTAGGAATATGGGATAGGCTAGACAGTGCTAGGGCAGACAGTCAGCTGAGAACTGACAAAGAGTAAGAGTTTGCCAGTCCTGTCATGAAGGGTAAGGCTATAAAAATGTCTGCTGCAGGAAATTCCTCACCAGAATATCAGAATAACAGGAACCTTGGAGGTCTTCTAGTCCAAATCCCTGCTCAGACAGCAAACTCTATGCCATTTCAGACAAAGGGTGATCCAGTCTCTTCTTAAAAACATCAGTGTTGGAGCATCCACAAGGGAGGTTGGAGGTTGCAAGCCATGAGCCCCCCTCCAGTTTTGAAAAGGGGTCCTTGGGAGATGAGGTGGAAAGTGGGCGGAGAAAGGAGAAGCTGGGATTTAGGGCATGAGATTCTGGTGGTGCAGTGAGATGGGAGGAGACAAGTCGACCTGACTCATCATGCTATGTCATGTGTGTCACTGTGATGCATTTTGCAATTATCATTCATGGCAGTTTTATATATTGCCCAGAAACTCTCTATGCTCTTGAAAGTAGCTCGAAATAGCCCACAAACCACAGTAGAGATATGTCTGAAATTTTCCAGAATGTATCTCCAAAATTAGCCCAACTGGCTGGGAAAATCACCCAAGCAGTGTCAATGCTGAAACATTCTATTACTTACTTACATACATACATACATACAATTATATAATTATTCTATCTATCTATCTATCTATCTATCTATCTATCTATCTATCTATCTATCTATCTATCTATCTATCTACCTACCTACCTACCTACCTACCTACCTACCTACCTACCTACCTACCTACCTATCTATCTATCTATCTATCTATCTATCTATCTATCTATCTATCTATCTATCTATCTGTAATTATATTGTTTGTGTATGTGTGTATGTGTATGTGTAAATTAATGCAGTAAAATATCTGTTGACACAGGCAATGTTAGTAAATTGAATCCACCTCTCCCTCTTCTTCCAATTGAATGGCAATATCACTTTTAAGGATCTGACAGCTTCCTTCTTTTCTTTTCCTTTTCTTTCTCTGCAGAATTATTTGGTCCTTGGATTCACATGATAGACTATTCTTAACTTGGGAGGGTTACCTCAGGAGTGGGTTTCACTTACTTTCGCTACCGGTTCACTCATGCGCACGAGCTTGCTTCGCTCATGCACAGAAGCTTCTGTGCATGCACAGAGCGTATTTAATGATGTCCAGTTGGGTGGGTGGAGCCTCTCACCGCTGTTGCTACCAGTTCGCCTGAACTGGGGCAAACCAGTAGCAACCTACCACTGGGTTACCTCTTTATGAACACTTACATTTTCATACACTGTCTCTCTCAAAGGGAGTTTGCTTTATATTGCCTTACCTGCCAAGTAGCAACTAAGACAACTTCATTCAAAGAGACAGCAGGATAAAATTTGAGTTTGAACAGAGCCTCAGGACTCGTTTCAACACAGAGGGGTTCACAATCACTCCCCCAAAGTCAAATTCCCCCTGTCAGACACTTCCAGTCATTGCTCAGTTGAGTTCTCTGCAGGAAAGCTGACAATTGAATGAAAAAGGGGGCCACACACATTTAACAATCACATACTATTTATTTATTTATTTATTTATTTATTTATTTATTTATTTATTTATTTATTTATTTATTTTTGAATTTGTATACCTCCCTTCTCCCTAAGGACTCAGGGCGGTGTCCAGCCACATAAAAACATAGACTACAAATATTAAAACACCATTAAAAGATATATATAAATTTGGTCCCATAATTAAAAACAGTAACAAACCAATTAAAACATTTAAAAAGTGTTAGGCCAGCCCGGCTTGCTGGAAAAAGAGAGTTTTAAGGGCACGGCGGAAGGCACCGAGGTCTTGGATTCTCCTTATCTCTGGGGGCAGCTGATTCCAGAGGGTAGGTACCCCTACAGAGAAGGCCCTCCCCCTGGGGGTCACCAACCTACATTGTTTGGCTGATGGCACCCCGAGGAGGCCCTCTCTGTGGGAGCGCACGGGTCAATGGGAGGCTGTCGGTAGCAGCAGGCGGTCTCGAAGATAACTAGTTCCTATGCCATGGAACGCTTTAAAGGTGATAACCAACACCTTGAAGCGCACCCGGAAGACCACTGGGAGCCAGTGCAGCTCACGCAGGAGAGGTGTTATATGGGAGCACCAGGTAGCTCCTGTGACTACCCTACTATTGCCTGGCACACGCTCCTAAATTGTGCTCTTTATTGGAAGCAGGAAAGGACATGGGATCAAATTCTTCCCAACAATATAGGGCACCCTGCTATTGTCCAGGGTCCCAGCTCAAAAATTGTGAATCCCATTTCTGACACCAGTTTCCGTGGAATCAAAACACACGATCCAAAGCAAAGCAATCAAAGCTCACTGCAGTCCTTATTACATAGCACATACTGGGAGTGGATCGGGGTGGGTTTCATTTACCTTTGCTACCAGTTCGCTCGTGCACACATGCTTGCTTCACTCGCACGTGCACCACTTTTGCGCATGCGCAGATCGTATTTGATGATGTCCAGTTGATGGGCGGAGCCTCCTGCTGCTGCTGCTATCGGTTCGCCCGAACCAGGGCGAACTGGTAGCAACCCACCACTGGAGTGATCTTGTCAAAAAAAGAGAAAAAAAATAGTGAGAAACTCCTTCAAACAAGGAATTCACTCACATCCAACTCACAGAATACAATTCTTTATTGGGATGGGATTTTAATGAGTGATCCTTAAAGTTGTAAGCTGTCCAGTGGCACCTATGGGTGAATGTGGCAGCCTTACGAATTTATTTAATGAGGATATATAAATATTTATACATTTCAGAAAGGAGGGCGAAAGGATGCAAAACAGGAGAAGAAAAGAGGGCATACATACATAAATATTAACACGAGAAAACTCAGATTACATCTTGCCCTTCTATTATCTACAAAGTAAAAATGGCCTTAGTTATAAGGAGCATTTTCATCTTCAGATTCCAGGGTTGCTATGAGAACATTTGATAGAACTTATCACTCTCAGCTGCAAGGCCACATTCCTTACATCTCCATTTGCCTAATAAAAAGTCCCATTCATCCAAAAGCTAAATTTATCTACACTATTGTGACTAAAAATAAGATGGTGTATTGGTTCCTTTGGGATTATAAAGGGATATAAATAAGAGTTCATTTAGAAATAAGACGGATGGCTCACCCCATGGGCATCTTGAACCTTTCCTTCACATATTTGTTGATTTTAAAACAAAGTATTATTTATTGCTTTAATTTCTGACCTTTTTTCTCAGTTGGAAGCGGTCTAGATTCATCTCTACCCAAGATGGGCAGCATTTAGGTTTAATAAATGAATAAACCAACAAACATTAAATGATCAAACCTTGACATTTTTGAAAAACAATAGATTTCTAAAAGTCATTTTTTACAAATTTTATTTTGACATCAAATGTTCTTTGGTATTCAGGTCAGATCTAAAAATAATAATGTAGCACTTCGCACTGAAGATGAAGCCCAGCAAAGCAGCACTGGAGGCCAAGATGGAGAAGACCTGAACAGCCACCGTGTACTTCCCTTTGGTGCTCAGGTAGGCAGGCACAAAGGACACCCAGACACTGCAGAAGACCAGCATGCTGAAGGAGATCAGCTTGGCTTCGTTGAAGGCCCCAGGGAGGTTCCTGGCCAGGAAAGCCACTGTGAAGCAGACAGCAGACAGGAAGCCCATGTACCCAAGGGCAACATAAAACATGGTGACAGAACCTTCATTGCATTGTAGGATGATCTCTCTAGGTTGGGAGTTCATGTCAGAGTCAGGGAATGGGGGGAAAGTGCTCAACCAGATGCTGCAAATGACAACTTGAAGGCCAGAACAAGAAAGGACAATGGAATTGGCCAAGCTCTTCCCCAACCATCTCTGCACTTTATTCCCTGGTTTTGTGGCCAAGAAGGCTAACACCACTGTGATGGTTTTGGCCAAGATTGAAGAAATGGCAAGTGAGAAGACAATGCTGAAGGCGGTTTGTTTGAGGAGGCAGGTCACCTTCCTTGGCCGGCCAATGAACAGGAAGGAAGTCAAAATGGAAAGCAGGAGGGAGACCAGGAGGATGTAGGAGAGGTCCCGATTGTTGGCTTTGACAATTGGTGTTTCCATGAATTTAATGAAGATCCCCAAGCCAAAGCCTGTGGTTAAAGAGAGGAACAAGGCAATGGAAGTCAGGATGATCCCCAGATTTTCCTTATAAGAAAGATAACTTTTCATCTTGGGGATACAGTGAACTCGACAGGTGTTTGGATGTTGATCTTCTGGACATTTGGTACATTTGTCTGCATCTGAAAAAGAGCAAGAGTAGAGTCTTCCTTCAACATGTCCTTTAATAAACTGCATTGTTTGGGTAAACCTGTTGTTAGTATGAATGACTGTGTGTAGGTGAAGTCAATATATTTCTTCATTCCCCTCCAGCTAGAACAATTTTTTTCTTTTCTTTTTATGGTTACCATTTCAGCAACTGAATTTGTTGACAGAGAAGAAGGGAAGAAGAAAGGATTCAAGGAAGGTTGGCAGTTCCACCATCTTATCTTTTCATTGCTAAATCTCTTGAAAATTGCAGCCCAGCCTTTTGTCAATGCTTTAAGGCACCAATGGGATCCATCTTATAGTGGAATTAAGTACATGTGAAGGATCACTAAATGTAGCTTATGCCAGCTAAAATGAATAAACACTGATTTTGCCATGGAGAAAGAAACGTCCGGTGGAGTGGCCCTTGAAGAAGAGTTGGATATGGAGTGAGGACATCAAAATGCATTCCTCATTTTTTTATTATCAGAAAGAGGAACATCTTTCAATAATATGAAGGAGGTTTGTCTCAACCCCAACTCATGATTCCTCTTCTCCCCTGCCCTCTTCTCCCCTCTCCTCCCCTCCTCTCCTCTTCTCTCCTCTCCATGGGCCATGAGTTTGAAAATTACTTTAAGAGAAGCCTCCAGCAGAACCTCTTCAATGTCAAACTCAAGAAGTATAAACCCAGGAGTCACCTGAAGCAGACCCAAAAAGGCATCACCTGAACAGATGGAACAGTCAACAGATTATGACATAAGGCTACCAACTCCCCCCTGCCAGCAAGTAGAATGAAGAGCCCATCAAAGACACTCTGTGAGATTCCTGTCAACCCTGAAGCTGACCTGACTGGAGCTATCTTGGAGCTTCTGTGCTGTCACACTGGAGCTGAGGGATAGGGAGGGGGGATTAGAGATAGCTGGGGTTTTGTAGCCAAAATAAAATACTTTCTCTTGGGAACAAAGGACATTCTACCACCTGGCCAGAGGAAGGAGTGATGTCAACAGGCAACCAGACAGTGCCTTGATTGTACCATGTGACTGGTTGTTTTGGGTTTCAGGGAAACCTTTTACTTTTAATTAGGTGAAAACTGTGGGAACTTTCAGTCTGTTTTCTCCTGATCTTTGCCAATATGATATATCCAAAATTCTATCGTTAAATGTAAACGGCTTTAACTCACCATCCAAGCGACATCAAACATTAAAAAAAAAATTGGAAACAAAAAACAGATATTGTGTGCCTCCAGGAGGTACACATAAGAAAACAAGACGAAAAATATGTACAATACAAGAAGTTAGGCAAAGCATATGCAGCTTTGACTGAAGAAAAAAAAAAGAGGGGTTGTGGTATATGTGTCAGCCTCCGCTTTTGCTGCTTTGGTTGCCCGCTATCGCCTTTACTTTTTATTTTGACTTTGGAAAACTTATTAATTAGGATTAGGTCAAATAAAGAAATAAAAGGATTAAACATAAAAAAAGAAGAATACAAGGTCCAAGCATTTGCGGACGACCTTGTCTTCTTCATAGAAGACCCAATAAAAACAACACCAAAATTAATAAAAGAGATAGAGAAATTTGGAAAGGTAGCGGGCTTAAAAATCAATAAAGAAAAGACTAAAATGATAACGAAAAACATGATAGCAAAACAGGTGGAGAAATTAGTAAAAGATTCAGGATTACAAGTAGTTAAAAAGGTGAAATACCTAGGGATACATTTGACAGCCAGAAGTGTAACGATAAAAGAAAATAATTATGACCCTTTGGTTCAAAAAATAAAAGAGGATTTGGCAAAATGGGGGAAATTAAAATTGTCATTGCTGGGAAGAATTGCAGCAATAAAATCGAATATACTGCCAAGACTCCTTTATTTATTCCAAACAATCCCAATAAAATTAGACAAGAAATTCTTTATTAATTTGGATAAAATAACTACTAATTTCGTGTGGGAGGAGAAAAAATCAAGAATTAAATTAAGTATATTACAAGATGATAAAATTAGAGGTGGATTCGGACTTCCAGCATGGGAGAAATATTATAAAGCTTCAAGTTTAACATGGATTAGAGAATGGGTAACATGGGAAATCAAAGATTATTACAATTAGAAGGCCACGATTTAATGAAGGGATGGCATGCCTTTCTATAGAGCCCTAGAAATAAAATATATAAACATTTCAATAATCATGTAATTAGGAAATCATTAATTAGTACATGGCAGGAAACCAAATGTAAACATTATATGAAAGTACCCGGTTGGATATCAACAATAGAAGCAATAACATACCCTAATACAGTATCCAAACAAAAATTGTTAAGATATAGAGAGATACTAGACCCACAAGGAATATTGAAAACAAGAGAGGAATTAAAAGAGCAAGGAATATTAATAAACTGGTGGCCCTACTCACAAATTAAGACAAGCTATAGAAAAGACCAGGAGGAGGGAGGAATAGACCCAAAACCAAATCGATTAGACAAATTATTAGAATCCAAAGAAGAAAAATCAATTTCAAAAATTTACAAATATCTACTAGAATTCGATTTGGCAGAAGAATTGGTTAAAGGACAGATGATAGCTTGGGCAAGGAACATTGGGCACAGTATACAGCTAGAAGAATGGGAAAGGGCATGGGAAAACAATTACAGTATGATAAAATCAGTAGCATATAAGGAGAATCATTATAAAATGTGGTACAGATGGTATCTAGCTCCTTCGAGGTTAGCGAAAATGTACCCGAATGTAAATTCAGCTTGTTGGAAATGTAAGCAAGCTCAGGGTACTTTCTTCCATTCATGGTGGCTTTGCCCAGAAATCAAGAAATATTGGAGGAAAATAAAAACATGGATAGTAGAAATAACAGATCAAGAAATTGAATTAGAACCAGAAATCTTTTTATTAGGCATGATCAAAAGGAACATTAGACAGGACATAAAATACTTAACACTACACATAATTATGGCGGCAAGATTGGTACTAGCACAATTATGGAAAACAGATCGTTTGCCAACAGACCAGGAGATAATTCAAAAAATTTACGCATGCGCAGAAATGGATAAATTAACCTTAAAATTAAAAGACAAGGAAGACTCAAAATATTTTGAAGTATGGAATAGATGGTATAAGTGGATAAATCAAAAGAAAAAAGGGTAAAGACTAAATTTAGGAAAAATCAAAGGTAACAAATAAGCACCGTTAGGTAGATAGAATAAGAAATAAATCACTGTTTATATATGTATGTATATATGTACACACAGGTACATATATTTAGCTTGTCAGTGGAGTTGTGTATTGTATATGCAATTTTACGATTGAGAAAAATTTGTATAATTTTGTATTTTAAAATTTTTAAATTCAATAAAGTTTGTTTTTTTTTAAATTAAAAAAAAAGATATATCCAATAAAGCTATTCTTTGAGGAATTTACCTGCCTCGGAGTTTTGCTTTCTATGGGTCTATTACTTGGAACCCAGACAACTCCTTTAGCAAAGAAATACATACTTTGATTAAAGGCAAGTAGCTACAATGTGAAACTGTGGCTGCCCAAAATGGACACTTGCAAGAATCTGATCAATCCTCTTTCAAAGATCTCTCTTTCAAATAGAGTCATCTCTCTCACAACACTCAACCCTCACTTATCCCATATATTCATCTATGATCTGTATCCCTGTTTGCTTGACCTACATATCAGATTAATCTCCAAGATATTTTCTTTTTTATATATATAAAGGTTTTTTTTTATTTTATAGACAAACATACAACATATAGTCAATCATTCAGTGTATCATCTGAGTACATCTTTGGTGTCTTCTTCTTATTCCTCCAATCTTTATTGTATCTTGATATTATCATTTCATTTATTGTAACATTTCTCCCCCATTTAATACATATTATCTATCCTATATATATATATCTTCTCTAACCAATGATAAAATTGCCCCATATCTTAAAATAATATATTTTCTTATAATTCACTATGACATAAATTTATATATCTTGATCACGACTCAAAGAGGTGGGAACCCTCTGGCCAAGCCTTCCAAAATGCATGTTAATGGAGAATATCAGGATTTCTGATCCTCCCCAAAGTCTGTCCCTTTCTCCTGTCACCCACCTTCCATGGTGGAGATGGATCCTTCTGCACAAGGACGACAATTGTAGCAGCAGATGGACTTCCCTTCCTGAGCCACCTTCATAAATCCAGGAGGACAGCTTTCCACACACCTGGAAGGAGGGAACGGCTGGCCAGAGAGAGGGGGGGAAATAATATCCAGAACATGAATTATTTTATTTCCTAAAATATGTATAAGGAAAAGTTTGGGGATCGCCAATTCAATTCATTGCTAAATTTGAAGACTACAAGAAACTTAGAGCTCCTCAAACTGCTGTGGTTGCTTGCTGTTTCTCTATTTACCTTCTCTTCTAATTTTTCTCCCACTACAATTTTAGATTAAATTCTCAATGTACCTACTGAAAAGAAACTTGAATGGATTTTTGTTTTGACAAAATCAATCACTTTGTCCCATGATATAAATCCAGCTTCCTTCCAGAAGTTTGATGAACAGTTAACTGGAATAGTTAGGAAGATTTTTCTCATAGACACCTGGACATCTAACGGGAAGATGTTTCCTCTCTGGGAGAACTCCACCCCTGCTCCAATTCTGCAATTGTGTTGGAAAGACCTTCAGAAAGAACAGAATAAAGTCTTTTCCCCACCTTGTTCAGCATCTCCATCTTTGCAATAGCATTCAGGTTCCTCATGAACTTGAAATCCAAGGATCCCACTCTTTCTAGCCTCCCAAGTGTCATTATGATAAAAGTCATATTGGGGAAAATCACCATGTTCTCAATGTCCAGGTCTGCTACCAGCTTTCCATTCTCATCCAAATATACCCCATCTATGGAATTATTATAAAACTCAGCAGTTCGAAGGAAAGAATGAAACTGGAATGGAAGAGAAAATGGGCAACGTTACACAGGACATAGAAAGCTCTTTGGTAAGATGCCCCCATTTGAGCTGGCATGAAGGATCTACATGAGGATATAGAATAAAAATCTTGTTAGAAGGACCAAGAACAACATGGAAAATAAGAAGAGTGAAGAATGTTCTTTATCTCTTCCATTTGTAGTTGTCACTGCAGAGTTTGGAAAACCAATGGGAAGTAACCAAAGCAAAGGATAGATGCAGTATGAAGTATTGAGGTTCAAAATTAAAACCCTAAAGGAAATGGAAGTTGTGCTCAACAACACTGAAGGAATGTTGCCAATAAAGCCAAAATGAAATCAGATGCCCCACACAGAAACAATGTTATAAAAAAACTGGTTTACAGGTCAATCGGCAGCTAGGAAGAGAAATTTTTTTGCTGAGTTTGGGGATGAATGTGCGACCTTTGCTCTACTAGTAAGTTGTGGTTATGAAACTCTCCATTGAGGTGACAGATGGGCAACTTGCCATGGAGCAGAGACCCCAATATCTTCATGGTGAAAGATGAACTCTGGTACCAGTTAAGGTCAACTCCTTCAATTTTATGGAACATCTTTGGAATATTTTGTGGAATATTCTTGTTGCTTCCAGACTTTTCCCAGTCCAACCTTCATCTTCTCACCTGACCTTAGCCTGCTTAGCTTCTTGGCCCAAAGAGGCTTCTACTGGGAGCTTTGAGCCGGGGAAGGAAAATCAAAGGGATTCTTAGCCAAAGAATGAGTCCCACTCTGGGTAAAGCCCAGGAAGTGAGAGAGTGACAGATGTTAGACAGCTTAATATACAGAACACACATTTTTAGACTGTGTGCAACATGGTAATGGTACTGCTTATAAAAAAAAGTCAAAGAAGAAAGAGATGGAAGAATAATATTTTTACAAAGAAGCATGTAAAAAACAATCGGAGAAGAAATGAGCAGGGTGAAATTAATTGCAGAAAGGAGAGCAGTGAAAAATTGAAATTTCACATAATTTTTATATTCCAAATACAGTATAATTATTGTCAATGGTAACATAGATTCTCAAGTGCAATGGAGAGCTATGCAATAGAAAATAAGTACCTGCCATGCCTTCAGCTTTGGAGTTTTCACGTTTTTACCAGTTTTAAACGTGTTCCTGGATCTGGATAAATAAGCTGCATGTAAGGCCCTTGCCACAGCCCAGACTGTATTGTAAATTAAATAGCTGTCCCGAGTCAGGATTGGATCCATCTCCTTTTCCCTGAGAGCTTCCAGATCTTCTCTTTGCCTGCACCGTCTCCAGACTTTCACCCAAAAGGCATCATTGGTGTAGGAACACAGGAAGGAAGTCTCTACATAGTATCTCATAAAAGAATGAAACTTCAACTGCCTACCATACTTTGCAAATTGATTTTTCTGCATAGGAAAGGAAAATATGCTATGGAAGTATTTGACTGGAAAAGATTGTTTTTTCAAATAAATAGTGAAGTCCCAGCGGATTGTGGTGAGCAGGACTTTTCCTCTAGGAGGTTCTGTAATCCTTTCAAATACTAGATTCAGAAGCAAAATTCCTACATTGAATGAACTCAAGTCTGCAGCAAAAATAAAGACATTGATCTTTCTCCAACTGCGGAATAAATGCCACTCTATCTTCGCTTCCTGAGAAGCTGGGGAAAAGGTTTGTGATAAAACTGGGCAAATGCCATTCCTGCTCAACAGAGAAGCCAACATCCTGATGAATCTTTGTCCGTTCTCAGTGTCTGGAGCAAGGAGACCCACCAAGGTCCACCTGAAATGGAGGACCAGCTTCACCATCCCTGGATATTGGGCTCCTTCGGCAGGGAGCATTGGGTAGAAGAAAGGATTTTCATCACTCAGAACCTGGGAGTCAAAACCGTGACTGATCTGAAATTGAAAAAAAAAGTTAACTTTATTATTTTTTTTTTGAGAGAGATCATAAAAACAATATCCAGCCCAAATGGAGGAATTGTTCTACTCCTGGTTATTCTGTTTACATTGCCTCTCTTCTCACTTCAATAGCAATAGCAAAAATACTTAGACTTATATACCGCTTCACAACCTCTCTAAGTGGTTTACAGAATCAGCATATTGTCTCCAACAATCTGGGTCCACATTTTACCCACCTCAGAAGGATGGAAGGCTGAGTCAACCTTGAGCAGCAGTCAGCAGAAATAGCCTGCAGTACTGCATTCTAACCACTGAGCCACCGCAGCTCTTCAATGAAGCATTTGGCTATTGCAAATCACTAGCAGAGATGCATCGTCTGCATTACGAGTGTGCCAGAGAGAGGATTTTTTGCTTCGATCCTTCTCTACTATCTGATAGAACCGTCATCCTTATTCCATGCAATTCCCACAATAGAACTTTGCTCTTCATTTACAGCAGAGGATGTCTGGCTGTAAGTTGCATGTCTAAGAGGGCTGGGAAAATATCTACAGAGTCCTCACATCCTGGATATAAATTGTTTCAACTTCTACCCTCAAAACGACACTATAGGGCATTGCACAGCAGAACAACTAGACACAAGTACAATTTTTTCCCGAATGCCATCACTCTGCTTAACAACTAATTCCCACAACACTGTGAAATAATTTACTAAGACTGTTGTCAGCTTTGGAAGTCATATTTGGACGGAAGCTTCCACGTTGCCACCTGTGTGGGAAAGTAGGAGGGGGGATTTTTGTAGAAGGATTGGTTTTAGACAAAATAGCATTCTTCCTTTCGGTTAAGGTCAGGACAATCCTGCATCTGGAGAAGGAGTGGTTGGAGTGCTGTCTTGAGATGGGACGGATGGTGATTGGAGCATGTGATCATCTGAGGAGTGAGGGGATGGTTTGGGGGTTTTGATTTACTGAGGGAAAACCCGGACCTCTCAGATTCAGGTTTTCCCAGATGTGCCACTATACCTACTCAATTAAAAAGAACTTTGAGAAATTCTTGCTTCAGAGTTTTTAATGGGGGAGGGGTTGTTTCTATTATTCTTGTCTTCCTTACTAGTATCTATCTCTTTCCCCTTATTACTATAACCATGTCGCTTGTATCTTTCAATTTATATTATTTTTATTTGTTTCCCTGTACGATTTGATAGTTTATCAGTAACCTTGACTATCACTAAGTCTTGTAAATTTTTATTCTTGATGAATGTATTTTATTCTCCTTATGTACACTGAGAGCATATATACCAAAGACAAATTCCTTGTGTGTCCAATCACACTTGGCCAATAAAGAATTCTATTCTATTCTAAAAATGGTCTTCAAAAGAAAGGCAAACCTGTGGGACTTTGTAGGTTTCCAACATGGTTGAAATCTGGATGGAGATGTCAGTACCAGCCGCTTCAAGGACAGCCACCATGTTTTTCTGCTTTCCACAGCTGTAGTTGGGAACGTTGGCCTCCCCCTCTGAAAGCAGGTCCAGCAAAGCCTCTGAGGTCATTTGTGCTGTGAAATAATTGTCATAGATGTTGTATCCCAGGGTGACATTGAACAAAATGTTGGGATTCTTGTTGATTGCTTGGATTGCGAAAAGGAAGGATAGCATTTTCCAGTACTCTGATGATGGTCTCCTGAAAGTATGAATGTATCAGGACATAATCAATGGAAGCAACATTTTAATGAACTGTTAAATTTAACAATTGTATTTTTAATCCACCTAAGCCTGAGAGGTTTGGAGGCATTTTTAAATCCCATTCACCCAAAAAAATCTCACTTATTGAATAGAACTCTGGGATACTTTCCATTTTTCTTTTATTTTTGGATACCGAATGCATATTATTTCTGAGTTAGCCTTGTTATTGTTAGCTTTCTCTAATTCTTTTTTAAATTGATATTTATAAAGAATTGTTTAAGAAAATGAAATATTAATCAAAAGAAAAAAGGAAGAAAAAATAGAGAAAGGAAGGAAAGGTCCAAGAATTCTTTAAAAAAAAAAAAAAACCTGATTTCCCACCTTCTTTACAACAGATATTTTTTTTTCATTTCTGCAAATTCTACATTTTTCACAATCTAGTCCTCCACTGTGAGAATCTTGCCACAGTTACCATTTATAAACACTATGAATGTTATCTCATTCTTTGCTCAGAAGTCCCAGTAAAAAAGAATTTTAGTTTCTTCCCAATTTTTAGTCTTTCAAGTTCTTTGCATTGTGTCAATTTGTATCTAAAATTTCTGAGCTTTCTCACAAGTCCACCCTGCATGAAAAAATGTTTCCCCATTCTTTTCACAAACCTTACATTGGTTTGAAATATGTTTAGCCATTCTTTATTATTTCTCTAATTTCCTATACTAAGAATACATCATCTTATGTCAAAAAAATTCTCTTAACCTATGACAGAGTGTAAACCGAATATCAATTACCCAAATTGTCTACATCTTTATTTAAAACCTGAATTTAACAGTGAATTCAGTCATACAAATTGAGCCTGTTCATCCTCTGTTTCAAATCTTTAAAACTTTATACATTTTTGTTATTACATGTTCACCATTTTTACATAATTCAGTTTCAAATTCAGTTTAGCTTATTCTTCATATTGTCCTTTTTCTTGCTGTTGCATTAAGATTTCAGACTGACTTTCAATCACTTTCTATGCCTTTGCCTATTTATCTATCCAATAATTAATCATTGGAAGTGTGACCTATTATTCCACATGAAATATAAAATCATTAAAGGACACATTCAGACACAGACACCCACAATGTCACATAAAACAAGCAACTATGACTGTTAACAAATGCAGTAAGTGCTAAATTTCTGGAGGTGTTTATAGGACCCACATGTCTACCATAGAGACTTAGCTGACAAACAACTCATTGTATGATTGGGATGCTGGCATCCCCTCAAATGAAATTCA
The DNA here is from genome assembly GCF_029215685.1 of Pituophis catenifer annectens. NCBI lineage: Eukaryota > Metazoa > Chordata > Lepidosauria > Squamata > Colubridae > Pituophis > Pituophis catenifer. Next base: position 8,815,220 of record NW_027256882.1, on the reverse strand, counting down.
CATATTTAAGAAAAGTCCATTCTAAACTGGGACCCATTCATTTAATTGGTGGTACAGAATGAAATCATCAAGCTTATCTCATTTTTACTTCAGAGAAAAAAATTCAACATTTCTACATTTTTCTATCCATTCTGATGACCTTATTGGGCATGAGAGTGTTAGAAGAGAAGAACCATCCTCTCTTCTCCATCCACAGTCCAGCTCTGCTGAGAGAATGTCAAGAAAAGCAAATGCTTCTTCAAAATCAAGAAAATCGGAAGATCTCTACTGATTACTTCTTTGAGAATTTCAAATCAGGCTCATCAGCTGAAAAGGATGAGCCAAGGATGAACTGAGACAGAAAGAGAGAAAAACTAGCAGATCAAAGAGATCATTCATTGTAAGAGAGGGAGCTGAAACTTTAGAACTTAGGGTGGAATGGAGAGGCTCTAAGTCTGTGCACGAAATTTGACATACCAAGCATGAGTCAAAGGAGATTTGTTGAAGCTTAATGGTTCAAATCGCATCCTTGTTGCAGAGACAATGCCACCAATGAGAAACTCTCCTGGCTTGTAATAGTTCTCTGGATGCACCTGGTCCCTCTTCAGAGTCAGGAGGCATTTGGCTCTGAGACTTGCCAGAACTTCCTGGGGCAGCAGAAGTAGCAGAAGCAGCAGCAACATGACTTGTGTTCCTGATGGAGTCTCCAGCCTCGCTTTGAAGACACAGTGATAGGAAGAGGTGGAAGAAACCAAAGCCCTCTTTCGAGACAGAAGCTCCAAAGATTTCCTAATCCTGACAGAGTCTGTGCAAGTCTTCATATCTGTATCCCCTGCCTGTCATAAAAGCTTTCAAGGTTCTCTATTTCTTCAGGGCCATTTATGCACCCAAGATTTTCCAGTGCAAAGAGATCAGCCAACAAGGTGTTGATGTGATATCAAAGTGGAAGCCTGTTATGGCTGTGTTTGTGCAATATCTGAAAGTAATCCAAAATGTCTTTTGAGATTTAGCCCCAAGAGAATAAATAAATCACTATGATTTGGATAATGAGAACAAGGAGAGACTTCATCTCTCTAAACTCTGAGTCAACAAGCAGGTGCCCAATGGGAGGAGTCACAAATGGGGTGAAACTCTGAAAATAAGACAAGAGGTGAGACAGGAGAACTTTCTCCCAAACATCTCATTCCTACCATTGCATCATCATTACAGCATTACAGCATCATGGCAGCTGTTCAGCTCTTAAAGTATTTCCCTGACATCCCTTAGAAAAACTCTTGATACATTCCAGTCTCAAGAGAGAATTTTGGCTTGAGTCTGAAATGTTAATCCTCAATATGGATACAGTTGATTCTGGTTTGCCTTTGTTAAGAGATGGGTGGCTGTTTTTGTTCATATGACTTTATCTTCTCTCTTACACAGTTCCAGACCAGGACAAAATCCCTGAAAAATCACTTTTATCCATTATAGTCATCGAAAGTTTGACTTTGGGCTCTACTGTTGGGACATTTCAATTGTGAAAAAGAGTAGACATTTTTCTTCATTGGAGAAAAAAAGGTGTTCTTTGTTTGCAAAGGTGGAGCAGTTAAGGCCAACCTGTTCAATACATTCTTCAGTTCAATCTTTGTCAACAGAAATGACTCATGCCCCACATTTCCTAGTCATGCCACATCTAATTGCAATGATCTCTATCTATTGGCCCTGATGGATTATGTGCCTACTTCTTGAAAAAGCTTTCCACTGCCATAGCCTAACCACTAAGCACAATCTATGAGGTTTCTTTCAGAACCAGCTCCTTGCCCGACCTATGGTCATTAGCCACAGTCATTCCTATCTTCAAAAAGGGAGACCCCAGCCTAGTTAAAAATTACAGACCAATCTCACTGTGATGTGCCACCTGCAAAGTCATGGAATCAATTATAAACCACTCCATTACCCTCTATGTAGAGACAAACAACCTATTCTCTAACAAGTAGTTTGCTTTCAGGAAAAAAATTGTCCTGTAATCTGCAACTCCTACACTGCAGAAACATTTGGACTACACAACTCAACCAGGGTAAAGCAATAGACGCAATTTACATAGACTTCTGCAAAGCCTTTGATTCGGGTCTAGGACTTTTAGTCCCTGACTTTTCTTTCTCCTCGGGCGATTCTCCTCGGGCGATTCTCCCCCGACTTATCTCCTCAGATAGGGTCCCAGACCCTTCAACACAGCCTATTCGCAGAAAGGGGGTTCATCCTGGGTGTTCCACCCTCTGTGACAGTTAGCCCCCAACCAATTGGCTAGAGGGGGTGTAATAGAAATCCAGCCAAAGGAGAGAGGTGTGAAAGAATTTGCCAAAATGCCTTCCTTCCTTCCTTCCTTCCTTCCTTCCTTCCTTCCTTCCTTCCTTCCTTCCTTCCTTCCTTCCTTCCTTCCTTCCTTCCTCTCCCCCCCCAATACAGGGAGGAACAGTTGGTTTACTTGGAAGTAAGTCTCACTACATTCAATGCTAGGATTTAAATCCAGTGAAAGAAGAGAGGTGTAAAAGAATTTGCCAAAATGCCTGACTTCCTTCCTCCCTCCCTCTCTCTCTTCGACATGGGCCATGTCAAAGGGTCTGGGACAAAGTGTGGCCTTACCAAGGCATTATAAAGTGGTATTAACACTTCACATGATCTTGATTCTGCTGAACTGCCAACCTTTCAATCGACAAGCTCAGTGTCTTAGCCACTGAGTCATTGCGTCCCTGCTCACATGGTATTACATAATGCAAAATAAATGTTTGTTCAACATGGGATGAATCTGGCATGGAATTAACAATAAGAGCAAAGTACTTTGCAGTCTTCCTGTCTGCCAACATGTGTTGCTTTACAAGTGAGGAACATTCAGCAATTAACTAGTTTTGGGAATTGGCACTGAGATAATGTACTTGAAGTCGTCCTCCCTTTTCTTGTGACTCTTTTAGCTTGCAACACATGTTCTTTTAGAATTGGATCCCAATGAGACAACAACTCTATGACTCTGTTTATGCAGCCTAGGACTGTGTTTGCTTTTTTGGCAGCTGCTGCACACTGCTGGCTCACAATTAACTGGTTGTCCACTAAGACTCCAAGACCCCTCTCACAATTACTGCTATTAAGCCTGGCTTCACCCAGTCTATATGTGTACTTTTGGTTTTTCTTGCCTAAGTGTAAGAGAAATTTCCTAAGAGTGAGACCAGTCAACCAATGGAATAGCTTGCCTTCAGAACTTGTGGGTGCTCCATCACTAGAGGCTTTCGGAAAGATTGAGGGAAGTACACCCCAAAAGGACAGTGCCAGGAATCACTAAAACAATGCAGAAAACTTAAAACAGCCATTTCCCCTTTTTTAAAAAGCTAAAACCCCAAAGCAAAAGCAGCAGCTGAGAGGGAAAGTACGAGGAGCAATTCAGGCTAATTGAAAGCCTTGGTGTGCTGCCAAAAGCATTAATCCTTCCAACTCTATTATTTTTTGTTCTCTATGTTCTAAACTGGGTTCTTCACAGAAGAAGCAATTCAGCAGGCTGGACCACACACAGTGGTGGGATTCAGCCAGTTCGCACCACTTCGGGAGAACCGGTTGTTAACTTTCTGAGCAGTTTCGTGAACTGATTGTTGGAAGAAATCATTAGGGCAGAGAACCGGTTGTTAAATTATTTGAATCCCGCCACTGACCACACATGCATTAAATTCATGACCTGTATGATCAAGGTGCACCATTATCCCCTTCTGTATCTTTTTCCCCCAGGAAGAAACAAGAAGTAGCCAACACTGCAGCAGCTATAAAAGGTCTTGGGGAACTCCAGGGAGTATTAGCTGATCAGAGAAGTGTTACTTAATACCCTTTTATAATGAAAATGTTTGTAATCTTGTCCTTCTTCCTGAAAAGAAGAGATTAATTCCATCCCTAGATGGGTGATTGATGGGTTTCCTGGGGGTTTCCCTGCCCTAATCCTATCAGTTTCTGTTGTATTTTGACTTTATTCAAGGTGTGTGTTGGCTGAATTCCAGTTACAACTAGGTAGCCTGTTAAGTGGTTCTTGGCTGTCTACCTGGAGCTATTAATTGAAGGGAGAAAGAAGAAAAAAAAAACATTCTTGCACTTTATTTTCAGCAAGTTCTCCTAATTGTATAAGCAGTTAGCTACCAGTTTGGGTGAATGGGGTGAACCAGCTGAATCCCACCACTGAATGTAGAGTCGTAGACCCATTAAGGACTAGTCATTGAGTACGGTTTGTCAGCCAGTTACAAATTCATCTGGTGCTGATGCTATCTATCCCACATTTTTCTAATTTACCAAGAAGTATGTTGTGGTCTACTTTGTCAAATGCCTTTCTGAAGTCTAAATGTATTGTTTCAAATATTTCAACAATAAATCACCCAGATAATCCAGGAACATAGGTCTCCCAACTGCTCCTCAAAGCACTTGTGTGTGGAAGGAGTATTAGGCACAAAGCCTGAGAGATGGGAATGTTAAATGGGGCCCATCCCACTGAGTGCATTCATAGAAGCAGAGAAAGGGCCACTGTGTATCTCTAAACCAGTTTTTGGGTAGGTCTGGCAAGAAATCAACTCACACCATCCACTATGCTGTGAGCACCACCACCATCTCAGTTGCAGACTTCACACCCACTCTTTATTTAATAAACTATGAACCTTCAAAATATAAAGGATTTCAATGTCTTCCATGAATATTGAAGGATAACAGAGTGTCAAGGAAAATAAAAATTTCTATCTCTTCTGTAAATTTTTCCCCATTTACCCAAGAATACAATCTACAGACTATAACTTTCCTAACCCTTATTCAGCTCTCATCCAAAAAATTATGCTTCTAGAACAGATGGAAATGAAATGTCACTTCAGGCACAAGGAATTTTTAAATCAGATCCAAATTAGGATCAGGAGGAGGGAGGAATAGATTTAAAACAACATCGATTGGGCAAATTATTAGAATCCAAAGAAGGGAAATTAATTTCAAAAATTTATAAATATTTACTCGAATGTGATCTGGCAGAAGAATTGGTTAAAGGGCAGATGATAGCCTGGGCAAGGAACATCGGGCACAGTATACAACTAGAAGAATGGGAAAGAGCGTGGGAAAATAACTATACCATGACAAAATTGTTGGCCTACAAAGAAAATCACTATAAAATGTAGTATCGATGGTATCTGGCCCCTGCAAGGTTAGCAAAAATGTACCCAAATGTAAATCCGACCTGTTGGAAGTGTAAAAAAGCACAGGGAACTTTTTATCACGCTTGGTGGCTCTGCCCAGAAATTAAGAAATATTGGAACAAGATAAAAACATGGATAGCAGAAATAACAGATTATGAAATTCATTCATTTCATTTTTCATTTTATTAAATTTGTATACTGCCCTACTCCCGAAGGACTCAGGGCAATGAACAGGCACAAAATAAAACACATAAATACAAAAGTTAAAAAACATAATTAAAACCAAATTAAATAATTTTGCCCGAGACAATTAAAATTCCCAACAATTTAAAACAATTTAAAATTTCAATTTAAAAATTTAAAAGAAGGGGAGAAAATTAGGCCAGGCCGGCCTGCTGGAATAGGAGTGTCTTCAAAGCACGGCGGAGGGTGCGCAGATCCGGGATCCTCCGTATCTCCGGGGGGAGCTCATTCCAGATAGTAGGTGCCCCCACAGAGAAGGCCCTCCCCCTAGGGGCCGCCAGTCGACATTGTTTGGCTGACGGCACCTGGAGGAGCCCCTCTCTATGAGAGCGTACCGGCCGGTGGGAGGCTGTTTGTGGTAGTAGGCGGTCCCGTAAGTAGCCAGGTCCTAAGCCTAATTGAATTAGAACCCGAATTTTTTTTATTAGGTATGATTAAAAAGAACATTAGGAATGACATAAAATATTTAATACGTCACATAATAACGGCGGCTAGACTAGCAGTAGCACAACTTTGGAAAACAAATAGATTGCCAACTGATCAGGAGCTAATACAAAAGATATACACATGTGCAGAAATGGACAAATTAATCTTAGAGTTACAGGATAAGGAGGACTCAGAATATTTTATAATATGGAATAGATGGTACCAGTGGATAAATCAGAGGAGGCCAAATGGGTTGAGATGAAATTTAGAGGAAATTAACATAATTAAAAAATGCACTGTCAGATAGATAGAAAATGAAATATGTCACTGTAGGTTTGTATATATGTATATATAATTATAGAAATTAGTTAGTAGTTGAAGTCGTTTATTGTATATGTATATGTAAATTTGTTTCTTGATTAAGTTAACTCTTAACTTAATCAAGCTTTTGTATGTTTTAAATGTTTTTTTAAGAATGAATAAAGTTTTGCTTTTTAAAATAAAAAAAAAAAGGATTAATATCTGGAGATGTCATAGAAACAAAAATCACGAAGAAGACCTGCTTTTAACATTAGGCAGGGTTCAAGGGTGCAGAAGGTGTCATAGAGCAGTAGAGTTAAGTGTTAAGAACCTAGATTGCACCAAACTGCACAGCTCCAGGCGACCTTCTTTAGCAAACTCTGGAGACCATATGACACAATGGTGGAGAGCAGAAGTCAATTCCTTGGCTATTGAAGCATCTTCCTCCAGCATCACTTTCTGGACATGTCCTGACAGGAAGGATAACAGCCATTATAGAAGAGTGTCTCCAGGGGTGTATCTGCAACAGGGCAGAAAAATACTTTTTACCAGCTGTCCCTCAGTACATGGAGCCCTGGAAGAGGACAAATTATCACTCACAGTAATTATCACAATCCCAGACTTTGAGACATTTACTGCTACTTTTTCAGTGTCTGCCTTTGATATAACATCAGACTGAAGCAACATGGAACGAATCTTGCATCAGAAAAAGATATGAGCCTCTACTCATGCTGAATGGTTTGCAAAAGATTTAGGACACAGGTAGGGGCTGTGCTGCTGAATGTATCTTTCCCTCTTTTCCAGATAAAGCTCAATTTGTTTCTGTTTGAATAAGGAAAGCTCCTGGATATTCCATTTTCTGAGAGTGCTTTAAAATTATCTAACTCTTCTTTGGAAACAGGCGATTGATTCAGCTCCATGAATTATGGACCTCTTGCTTCTGCTTTCAATGCTACTGGTGTCCCAGGCAGTCTCTGGGAAGCTTGTAATGAAGTGTCCACTGAATATGGTGCACCTGGATAGAGAAAGACCATGGAGCCCAGGAGACCATCTCATCGGTATAGTCACCAGTACAGTAACACTAAACCAGAAAATGTTGTTTTTCAACCTGCTTCCTTATAGTCGGTCTTACTTGTAAGTTATTCAATGTGATGAAATTGTATTCCTTCCATCTGCAGTTCTGACACTGATTAACTTTTTTGATTGATCGGTTTTCCATGGGTTTCCTCTTTCGTCTTATTTAGTGGAAGAGACACAAATACAAAGTTGGAGCAGAAAAAAAAAAGATCTGAAAGAAGTCCACATTATTTCCCTCTCTATGTCCAATCTAGAATTCATGATTTGAGTACTGACTTCTGTTTAAAGCAGTGATTGTTGTAGTTAACCTTGAGCAGCTTATTTCTATATTTTTATAACTGCTCCTTCCGATCCTTATAGGAATAATGGATGACTTGTTTTTAGAACAGCTTTTCTGGGTCACTTATGAAATATATTCTTCCTTTTATGATGGTTGAATGACTTTAAAAAAAGGAATTATTTTGCCGACTGGGTACTGCGTTGATGAAAATTAGTGCTGCTATAAATAATAGATTATTTGTGATTCTTATGTGTTTCCCATTTTCTCAACATTTACAAATATTAAATGTTGAATGTGTGACCATTGTTTTTTATCAATATTGGCTTCAGATTCAATAGTCATGTATTGATAAAGAGGATGAAATTGGAAAAAAAGGTATTTTATTACTGCTGTTGATGATGCTTGTATTAATTAAAGCATTTTTTTTACACTAGTGAAACTTATACTTCCAAAGGAATAGAACGCTTTATTTTCACCATTCAAGAGATAAACAAGACTATCCAGCTCCTGTGCAATCTCACACTTGGCTACAATATCCATGATAACTATTTGCACACGCGTGGCACTTCAGATGTCTTGCTGGACATGCTCTCTACTGGAGAAGCCAATGTTCCCAACTACAGCTGTGGAAGGAAGGACAATATTTTGGCTCTTCTTGATGCAGCTGACAGGGAGTTTTCCATCCAGATGTCAACATTAGTAGGAACCTACAAAGTCCCACAGGTTTGTGTGCATGTTTCTCTATATAGTAAAGTGAGTAGGGTGGTAGTGGGTGCATGATAGATCCATCCATATCTTCTCTATGGAATTCAAGAGTTGCTTTTCACTATGTCTACTGTAGGTGTAGCTGGGAACTGGGGATACACATTAGGATGAGAGTGTCAGGGTTTCAAGTAACACCCCCAATGAAAGAAGACTCCGAGGCTAGAAGTACCTCAAAGTTCCATTTTATTAGAGATGTCATATCGGCACATCTGGAAAAACCTGAATCTGAAAGCTTCCAGGTTTTCCCCACCCAAAAGGAAGTCCAAGTCCCTTTTACTGCACCCACATGTCCATCACATGGTCCAATCAATGCACCGTCCCAACTGGAGATGCCTCCCAGTCATCCCACTCCAGGTACAGGGTAGAATGTCCTTGACTCTGAGAGAAAAGAATGTTATTATGACTATATATCTCCCCAACTCCATACAATCCCCTCTCGCAGTTTCCCACAGCACTCAATGTGGCAGCTCTGAAGATCCAAAGAAAAGATGGCTTCCAGGGCTGCCAGGGAGCATGTATCAAAACAGTCAGATCCTCTCTTGGTAGCATCCCCATTGCTTTGGGGGCTTCTGCTGCATAGTTGTGAAGGTGAGGAGGGGCTCTGTGTCCAATCAAAGGTTCTGTACATTAGAAAGGTGCAGCACTGATGGAAAGCTCACATTTTGTGCATGATCTTAGTTAAATGATGACAATGCTGAACAAATGCCATATTCATGAAAATACATGAAGTACATCAAAATACATCAAAGAAAATTTACTTGGCATTAAATTCACAGATTTTCTGGGGAAACATTTAAATATCTCAGTCCTCAGCAAGTTAAAACTAATCAGTGCTTGTAACATCAATGTTTGTGCAGTTAAGAATATCAACCTTGCTGTCAAGGAAAATCAAGCTTTTAACAGATTAACAAATTAACAGAGTTGGAAAGGACCTTTTAGGTCACCTAGTCCAACCCCACACCCAAGCAGGAGACCCTACACCATTTCTGACAGATGGCAGTCCAGTCTCTTCTTGAACATTTCTGGGGATGAAGCTCCTACAATGTCTGAAGGCAACTTTTGTTCCACGGGTTGATTTTTCTCACTGTCAGAAAATTTCTCCTTATTTCTAGGTTGAATCTCTCCTTGTTCAGTTTCCATCCATTATTCCTTGTCTGGCCTTCAGGTGCTTTGGAAAACAGCTTGGCCCCCTCCTCTCTGTGGCAGTCCCTCAAATATTGGAACACCGCTATTGTGTCTACCCTGGTCCTTCTCTTCACTAGACTAGCCGTGCCCAGTTCCTGCAACCGTTCATTGTATGTTTTAATCTCCAGCCCCCTAATCATTTTAGTTGTTCTTCTCTGCACTTTTTCTAGAGTCTCAACATCTTTTTCTAGTGTGGTGACCAAAATTGGATGCATTACTCTAGGTGTGGTCTTACTAAGGCTTTATAGAGTGGTATCAGTACCTCCCTTGATCTTGATTGTATCCCTCTGTTAATGCAATTTAGGATTGCATTGGCTTTTTTGGCTGCTGCCGCACACTGCTGGCTCATATTAACCTAGTTGTCCACTAAGACTCCAAGATCCCTCTCACTGTCACTGCTATTAAACATGGTTTCAATTGTCTTACACTTACAAAAGTATGTATAGTCAAGGCTATGGTTTTCCCAGTTGCAATGGATGGCTGTGAAAGTTGGACCATAAGGAAGGCTGAGTGCCAAAGAATTGAGGTCTTTGAACTCTGGTGCTGGAGAAGACTCCTGCGAGTCCCTTGGACTGCAAAGCGATCAAACCAGTCAGTCCTAGAGGAGATCAACCCTGACTGCTCTTTAGAAGGCCAGATCCTGAAGATGAAACTCAAAATACTTTGGCCACTTAAAGAGAAGGAAGGACTCAGGGAGAAGAGCCTAATGCTGGGAACGATTGAGGGCAAAAGAAGAAGGGGGCTTCAGAGAATGAGGTGGCTGGATGGAGTCACTGAAACAGTTGGTCTGAGCTTCAGTGGACTCCAGGGGATGGTAGAGGACAGGAAGGCCTGGGGGAACATTGTCCATGGGGTCACAATGGATCAGACATGACTTCACAACTACCAACAACAACAACAATGTGTAGGACTTTACTTTTCTCTACATTGAATTCCATTTTGTTAAATAGGGCCCAGTGTTCAAGTCTGTCAAGAGCCATCTGGATCTTGAGCCTATCATCTAGGGTTTTGGCTATTCCTGCCAGTTTAGTATCATCCACAAATTTGGTAAGTTCCCCTTCTATTCCCTCATCTAAGACATTTATGAAGATATTGAAGAGTACTGGGCTTAAGATGGAACCTTGTGGTACCCCACTGCTTACTTCCCTCCATATAGATGTAGTACCATTAAGGGCTATTCGTTGAGTATGATTTGTCAGCCAGTTGTGAATCCATCTGGTGGTGAAGCTACCTATCCCACTTTTTTCTAGTTTACCAAGAAGTAGGTTGTGCTCTACTTTGTCGAATGTCTTGCTGTAGTCTAAGTATATTATTGTCCACAGTATTTTGCCGGTCTACTAATTTAGTCACTATGTTGAAAAATGAAATAAGATTGCTTTGGCATGATCTGTTTTTAACAAACCCATGCTGACTTCTAGTTATTATTTTACTTGTTTCTAGATGTTCGCAGAGCTGTTTTTTTATTATCTTTTCCAGTTTCTTCTCGGATATTGATGTTAGGCTCATTGGTCTGTATTTTCCTGGGTTTGGTTCCCCCCACTTTTTTGAAGATGGGAACCCCATCAGCTCTTTTCCAGTGCTCTGGTACTTCCCCAGTGCTCCAGGATTTTTGGAAGATATGGTACAATGGTTCTTAGATGATATATGCCAGCTCCTTTAAAACTCTGGGATGTAATCCATCAAGTCCCAGTGATTTGTATTCATCAAGATCAGACAGGTGTTCTCTTACCATTTTTTGGGTTTATTTTAACTTTTATTTCTAGTCTGTCTTTTACAGTTATGTTATGTTTTTGGTAGATTGGACTATTGTTTGTTTTTGTGTGAAGACTGATGCATGAGTTAAGCAGCTCTGCTTTCTCTCTGCTACCTGTTACTTCTTTGCTGTCTTCTCTCTTTAGTTGACCGATTGCATCCTTGATTTTTTTCTTGTTATTTATATGTTGGAAGAAACTTTTTTTATTACCTTTGTTGCAAGTCTTTGTTCATTCTGAGCCTTTGCTTTCCTGACTTCGTCTTTGCAGATTCTGGTTATCTGCTGATATTCTGCCTTAGTTATGTGTCCTTCTTTCCATTTTTTGTACTTGTCCTTTTTGTCTTTTAATTTGTCAGAGAGATCTTTGTGGAGCCATGCTGGTTTCTTCTTAGATTTCTTGTTTTTCTTTTTCAGTGGTATTGTGCTGGACTGGGCTTTTATGGTCATATTTTTCAGAGTTTCCCAAGCTTCTTGAGTTGTTTTCTCCTTAGGGATTTTCATCCAAGGAATCTTTCCTAAATTCTCTTTGAGCTTGTTATAATCAGCTCTTTTAAAATCTAGGACTCTGGTATCATTGTGTTCTATTGCGTGTGTTTGTGTTATGTTGAATTCTAGTATGACATGGTCACTCTCACCCAAGGTTCCTGCTGTTTCAACTCCCTCTATCACTTCTTCTCTATTTGTAAGAATTAAGACAGTATGGCTGTCCCTTGAGTTCCCTCCTCTACCTTTTGGACAACAAAGTTGTCAGCTAGGTTGGTCAGGAACCTATTTGAGTTCTCACTTGGTTGTGGAATTAGTCTTTCAATTCAGGATAATTGAAGTCCGCAATTACTATTGTAGTGTGTTTCCTACATATATTTGTTAGTTGGTTGGCAAAAGTACATCTAATTTTTCTGCTTGGTTGGGTGGCCTGTAGTACACACCTATGGTGATGTCATTCTTTTTTTCTTTTATATTGACTCATATGCATTCCAGGAGGTTTTCGTCTTTGGTTCCATACCTTTCTGTAGCAATGTAGTGCTCCTTTACATACAGTGCAACTCCACCTCCTCTTTTGTGGGGTCTGGTTTTTTTGAACAGTTTGTATTCTTCTATCAGTATGTTCCAGTCATGGGTTTCATGAGACGAAATAATGTGTGCTACATTATGTGATAGTGTGTGCTGCACTATATTAAAATTGAAAAAACTACAGAAAAGCATACTTGTAATAGCCTAGGGACACGGTGGTTCAGTGGCTAAGATTTGTTGATCAAAAGGTCGGCACTTCAGCGGTTCGAATCCCTAGTGCCTTGTAATGGGGTGAGCCCCCGTCACTTGTCCCAGCTTCTGCCAACTTAGCAGTTCGAAAACAAATAAAACAATGCAAGTAGAAAAATAGGGACCATCTTTGGTGGGAAGGTAACAGTGTTCCATGCACCTTTGGTGTTAGGCATGCTGGCCACATGACCAGGAGACGTTTTCGGATAGCGCTGGCTCTTCGGCTTTGAAACGAAGATGAGCACCGCCCCCTAGAATCGGCAACGACTAGCACATATGTGAGAGGGAACCTTCACCTTTACCTTTTAATAACCTAAAACATGGGGTGGGAGGGAGTAGATGAGCAGACTTGGAGGTGGGATCTGCAATTGATCAATCAACCAACATAAGACTACCTATTTGGGGCCTCAAGCCAACTGTCTTCAGGCTCTTGCAGAAGGTCAGGAGATTGGGAGCTGTCCTCACTCTGTAGGACAAGATGTTCCAAAGGGCAGGAGCAATGACAGAGAACATTCTTCTCCTGGACCCAGCCAACCAGAATTCCCTGACTGATGAGTTCTGCAGCATGCCTTCTTTGGGGTGAGATGGTTCCTCAAATTTTAGACAGAGTTTTGACTAACCAACCACATTCAGCATGTAGTCCACAATGGAATTGCATCTACATGGAGGGAAGAATGCACTGTGGTACCCCAAGATTTTGTCTTAGGCCCTCTTCAGGCCTAAGTGTTCTTCAACTTCTTCACAAATGATCTAGATGAGGGGAAATTCATCAAGTTTGCAGATGACAGCAAGTCAGGGGAAATTGCTAACACTTTAGAAGATGGACTCAAGATTCAGAAGGATTTTTTTAGTATTTTTTTTTATTTTTAAACAAACAATTCATCATTAATCAGTGTAACATCTGGATACAAATTTTTGTGTGTCATCACATTCAACATTTATCATCATTTTAATTTAATTTAATTTCGAATTTATATACCGCCCTTCTCCCTGAGGACTTTCTTTCTTCTTTCATTTAAATTTAATGTATTACAACATATTTTCCCATGTTTCTTATTTTTACATTGTCTATTGTCTATATTCAGTCTCTATCCATTGATAAAATTGCCCCATATGTTGTAATACTCCGATTCTTCCTTCCTTCTAATCGCTAATGCTAATCTACTCATTTCTGCACATTCTAATATTTTCTTAATTAGCTCTCCCTTTGTAGGAATTTTTTCTGCTTTCCAATTTTGTGCAAATACCATTCTTGCTACCATTATTACAAATATGTATTTTCTTTACTAAATTTCTCTGGTAAGATACCCAACAGGAACAGCTCTGGTTTAAGATCAATGTGTTGCCTTTATCATTTTCTCTAGCCATATTCAAATTTTTGCCCAATAATTTCTTGCTTCTGGACATGTCCACCACATGTGATAATTTATTTATTTATTTATTTATTTATTTATTTATTTATTTTATTTTATTTTATTTTATTTTATTTTATTTTATTTTATTATTTTATTATTTTATTATTTTATTATTTTATTTTATTTTATTTTATTTTATTTTATTTTATTTTATTTTATTTTATTTTATTTTATTTTATTTTATTTGGCTTATATGCCGCCCTATCTCCCAATGGACTCAGGGCAGCTCACAATAACACAATAAAGCCACAATACAAAATAAAATCTAAAATCTAAAAAATTTAAAATTTAACCCTTAGCCCCCCCCCCCAATCAGACCAGGTCAAGCGATTTAAAAAGCCAAGTTTTTAATTCATGATGGAAGGTGCGAAGGTCAGGCGCTAATTGGAGCTCCAAGGGAAGTTGATTCCAGAGGGTGGGCGCCCCCACCGAGAAGGCTCTATTCCTGGGGGCCGCCAACTGGCACAGTCTAGCTGACGACACCCTGAGTAGGCCCTCTCTATGGGCGTAAACCGGGCAATGGGATATCATTGCTGGCTGTAGGTGGTCCGCCAAATATCCTGGACCTAAGCCATGTAGGGCTTTATAGGTCATCACCAGCACCTTGGATCTCACCCGGAGGGCAACTGGCAACCAATGCAAGCTGCGCAGGAGGGGTGTAACATGGGAGTATCGGGGTTCTCCCATCACAACCCATGCGGCTGCATTTTGCACCAGCTGAAGATAATACAATCCCGATCGGTATTGTTTGAAATAAAAACAACAATCTAGGTAATATATTCATCTTAATTACCACTATTCTTCTCATTGATGATAATTGCAATTTTTTCCATCTCTCCAAACCATCTCAATTTGTCCTTTCAATTTATAGTAATTATCTTCTTTAATTGTTACACACCTTGCTGTTAATTGTATTCCTAAATACCTTACCTTTTTAGTAATCTGAATATCTAGTTCCTCCATTAAATCCCTCTTCTGTTTCTCTGTAATATTTTTCACCAATATTTTTGTTTTATCTTTATTAATTTTCAACCCTCTATATTCTTCTATTTGTTCTATCAGTCTGGATCCTACTTCTTGAGGCTCCTCTAAAATAAACACTAGATCATCTGCAAATGCTTGTAGTTTGCATTCTTCTTTTTTAATTTTCATCCCTTTTATCTCTTCATTTTGTCTTATATTTCTATTTAGCACCTCTAACGTCAACACAAATAGCAATGGGGATAGAGGACAACCCTGCCTTGTTCCTTTCATAATATTAACCTTCTCTGTCATATCTCCATTTATTATCACCTTTGCAGATTGCTTACTATAAATTGCCTCAATCATATTTATAAATCTTCCCACAAAGTCCATAGTCTGCAACTGTTTTATCATAAATTGCCAGTTCACATTATCAAAAGCCTTCTGTACATCAAGAAACATCAATGCCATTTGCTTTTCTGGGTGTACTTCATAATATTCCAAAGTATTTAAGATTGTTCTCATAGTGTCTCTGATCTGTCTCTTTGGTAAGAAACCATTTTGATCTGTGTAAATAAATTCATTTAACAATCTCCAATTTATTCGCCGTTATTGATGCAAACATTTTATAATCCGTACTTAACAAGGAAATCGGTCTATAATTTTTAACTTCTTGTAAGTCTATGTCTTCTTTCGGTATATATGCCCCTATCCAAGAGTTGGGTATTTTTGTATTTACTAAAAGTTCATTTAATACTTCCAACATTGTATTGCTAATTACATCCTGTAATATTTTGTACAACTCTGCTGGCAAACCATCTGGACCTAGCGTTTTACGATTCTTTTGTTTTTTAATCCCCTTCTTGTATTTTTTTTTTTTTTGGTATTTTAGGTAATTCAGACTTTTCTAAGTATTGCTTTATCTTCTTTTCAGATATTATCTCTTGTTTATAGAGTTTCTCATAGTATTTCTGTACTATTTTCTTCCTTTCCTCATTTCGATAGCATAAAGTTCCTTCCTTATCCATTAATTGATTAATTAGTTTTTTTTTCTCTCTCTCCTTTTTCATTTTATAAGCCAACCATCTACCTGGCTTATTAGCATTTTCAAAGAAGTTTTGTTTGGACATCTTTATTTTATTTGCCAACTCCTCTTTTTCAATTAAATTCATTTCATGTTTTTTCAAATCCATTTGATTTTTAATCCTCTTATTTTGCATGTCTTTTTGTAATTCCATCTCTAATTTCTTGTGTTCCTCTTCCAATTTTTTTTGAGATTGTCTTTTCTTTTTATTTCTTTTTCCCAAATAAATCATTGCCAACCCTCGAATGTATGCTTTCGCTGTATCCCACACATTTTGCAATTATTTTCCTTTTTATTTTGTTGAAACTCTTTTTCATTTAATATTGTTCGAGTCAAAGTCCATCTTAATCTCTTTCTTTGTCCCTTCCACTGCATTCAATTGTAGGAGTGATTGAGAAATATGATTTGCATTTTGATTGTTATTCTTTTTAGTTATTGTTTCTCATTTTCCATTTTTATCTAAAGTCTTCTTAATATTCTGTGTTTAATATTTTAAACAATGGTCAATCAACAAACTATTCGAAGATGTTTATCAAAACAAAAAGTTGGATTTATTAAAAGTTCGTATTTTGGAGTTGCCTTCTTCATTGTTTTTCCAGATCAGTCAAAGAATTGTTTCAGAGACTCTGAGTGATAAAAGTAAATTCCCTTTTTTCCACCGGATGCTCCTCAAAGAAGTATTTCAGTATTCAGCAATTGTCCGAGTGCTCCTACACTTCAGATGGACCTTGATTGGCCTCCTTGCTCCAGACACAGAGGAGGGAGATAATTTCCTGAGGATTTTTCCTCCTTTGCTTCTCAGGAATGGAATTTGTGTCGTTATATCACAACAATTCTCAATGAGTGGAGATCCAGAACCCTTGAGGGATTCCAGCTTTTCTCAGTGGAAACAAGTCAATGTCTTTGTTCACTTCACAGAACATATTATCGTTTCACATACATTTCATATTTTTCATCTAACACTTGATATTTTGTCAGGACCCATTAGAGAGAAAATCTGGATCACCACAAGTTTGGGAAACTATATAATGACTCATCTTGGATATCACAAATACATCCATAGTATTTGGAGTTTTGAATTTCTGCAAAAAATAAGCCCAAAATATGGTGCTTTTGAACCCTTTTCCTTTTTAGACTCCCAGTATGAAGACAAGAATTTTCAGTGTTCTTTTCCAAAGCATGTTTTTTCTGTCAAAGGCCAGAAAAGATGCACCCAAAAAACTCCAGTGGAGACAGAAGATGATTTGAATGGGATATTCGTTGAAAACAGTGATTCTGTTTACATTATCTTCATGACTCTGGCCCACGTCTTGAAGGCTGCATATTTGTCCAGATCCTGGAGGAGAAAGAAGGAGGCCCAAGAGACACTGGAGGCTCCAAGGCTGCAGCCGTGGCAGGTATGTGGTCCCAACAAGGATCCAACTAAACTAAATTCCTCTGGAGAAGGAATCCTTTAGAGAAAGAGGGGAATCAGATCAACCTCCTTGTGCTACAAAAGAGCAATAGATTTGGCCAATCTAGTGGCTGGGGTGCGTGTGATAATTTACCAAGGAGCTGGTAGCAGATATATGTTTGATATTAAACATTTGTTGTTTGCAATTTCTCACAACATATTAAGCATACTGGTAAACCAGTCTCATCAGCAGTGAAAGTAAATGAATCTGCCCACGTACCATTAAATGTTCTGTTTTCTTCTAAAATTTTTCTTTTCTTGGATTTATCCATGGTTGGCCTACCGCGGTTTGAAAAACTCAATAAATCATGTGCTGGCACTTGTCACACATTGGCAGTTGTGAAGCATATTTTGAGCGACAGGGAGCCGGAGCAGAGGGATGAAAGAGCCACATGTGGCTCCAGAGTGGCAGATTGCTGACCCTTGATCTAGTCCAACATCCTGCCCAAGTAGACCCTATGCTATTTTTGACAGATGGCAGTCCGGTCTCTTCTTGAGACTTCCAGTGATGAAGCTCCTACAACTTCCGAAGGCAACTTCTGTTCCATAGGTTGATTGTTCTCACTGTCAGAAAATTCCTCCTTATTTCTAGGTTGAATCTCTCCTTGATCAGTTTCCATCCATTATTCCTTGTCTGGACTTTGGGTGCTTTGGAAAATAGCTTGACCCCCCTCCTCAAATATTGGAAGACTGGAAGACTGCTATCATATCTCTCCTGGTCCTTCTCTTCACTAGACTAGCCATGCCCAGTTCCTACAACCGTTCAGCATTAAGCATGTTTGCAATTAAAAAAAAAAAACTAGAAGAAAAATTCATACATGAAAATACCAGGTGGGATAAAAAACCAAGGTTTCTGCTTTTAAAATTTCTGGATGTTTCCATTCTAGTTCCATCCCTTTCTGGAGAAGAATGAGTTCTACAATCTTTCCTTCTGGAATCTTTACATAGACCATAATGGAGAAATAGCTGCAGATATGGACATTGAGTTCTTGGTGATTTCGCCTGAGGGGGATTTGATCAAAAGGAAACTGGGGAGTATTGATAGACAGAGAATTATTATTAACGAAATTGCTCTTTCATGGATAAATCTGCTCAACAAGGTGGGTCAAATATTGCTGTGTTTTCTCCTTTTTTCTAAAGATTATGACCCATTTCAAGTGGCTTAATTCTAGTCACCATGGCAGATGATCCTCACTGGGAGTTGAATGTACAAAAGAGAAAACTTAACATTTTGTTAGATGGATTGTGGAGACTTCAGTACTATCTTAAAAAGTGTCCTTCAGATGCCATGATAAGGAATATCCTTTTAAACAGATTCAGTCATGTCCAATATTGGATGCTGGGTGATTATTCTTTAGGATGGAGACCATGGATTAAGCAGTTGTGTTCCTAATAGCCTCAGGTTCTTTCAACCAGTGTCTGCATTAAGGTTTGGACTGAATCAAATGAAATATAGTCATGGCTGGTTAGAGGTTCTGTTGATCCATGTGAGAAATAAGCCTCACCTTGTCCAGGTGGAGAAATGTCTCTCTTGAAAGGTCACTGATGTTCTATAATCTTTTTAAGCAGCTCAAACCTGGCCAGAGTTACCCATATCTCTCTTTCACCAGGATAAGCAATAGGCCTTCTGCTCCTCTGAAGAAGCTCCAAAGATATTCATGGTTCAAATGAAACCATAAAGGGTGATTTGATGTGAGATAATGCCCATCACCTGGCAAACTGAAGCAGTGAAACAAAACTTTGATTCAAAGAAAAGCCCTTCCTCATTTTGGAAATAACAAGGAAGAGTTTGAAAGAAAATGCTACTTTAGATTTGGGTTTTATTTTATTTATTTATTTATTTATTTTATTTTATTCGGCTTATATGCCGCCCTATCTCACAATGGACTCAGGGCGGCTCACAACAATAAAACACAAGCCACAATAAAAATAAAAACTAAAATCTAAAAAGTTTAAAATTAACCCATTAAAACCCTTAAAACCCCGTCATCAGACCAGGTCAAGGGATTTGAAAAGCCAAGTTTTTAATTCCCTTACAAGGGAATTTGAAAAGCCAAGTTTTTAATTCCCTTACAAGGGAATTTGAAAAGCCAAGTTTGTAATTCCCTTACAAGTTTTGGCTTGTAAGAGGGTAATACATCTGAAAAAAACTAGCTATGTTAAGTCCCTCTGAGCCAAAAGGAGGATCCAAATTTAAGTAATAAGAAATGCAGACTTCTCTTTCCATGCAAGTTGGTGTCCTCAAATTGTAGTAGAAAAAGACCCAGATACAGAGCTGGACACAAATCTCCCACTTGCTGAAGATGAAAAGATCCCCTTTTTGAGGGACAAGTTCTCATGACCTCTCCTGCATCTCATCTCACCCCAGTTCTAGTCAGTTTTAGTCTTAGTTGAGAGCCATGCGAATTGAGGAAAGAAACCCACAAATAAAGAAAGACCTAATTTTTAAGGATTTCTTTTCTTTTAAATCTTAATTGGGGAATGGTTTTGATTACTTTCAAAGGCAAGCAGTTTTGCAATGTTTTATATACTCCAGAAGAAGCCTATCCAGATCTTACTGGTCTGAAGTTTCTTTCTTTGTTACAGTTTTATTTAATCGACCTAAAAATAGATATAAAAATAATAATAAATCTTTTACAATAATTTATTTTCCAACATTTAATGCAAGATCATTGTACTCTAGTTTAAATCATAGTTATGTGAAGAATGGAGAAATGCATGTTAAAAAGGCTTGGAGGAGGAACCAAACTGGTTGTCACTTAAGGCTGAAAAGGCTGAAATCAATTCCATCCCTGCAGTCGTTCTTAAGTAGAAAAATCCTTTATTTCAATGTTATAGATGCCAAAAGCAAAGGGGAGTGAGTAAATAAACTATCTGCCAGTGTTTATCTCTCCTAAATATGTTTGGAATGAGTCAAAGATTTCATATTTATCTAAATGAAGCCCAGGAACTATTTGGCTAATGTTAATGTCTACATCCATTTTCATGCATGCTTCATCCCAATATTTTTTCTTTGGCATTTTTTCCTTTTATGCTTAGTCGAGAGTCCGGAGATGTCATCTCAACCTCCATTTTTCCTGGATAGTGAGTCCTAACACATTTTCTTTGGTGCTCCTTCTTGTTTTGCTTAGTCTCTCCCTCTGTCCCAATGTGTGGAAAGTTGTCATCCTGGATTTGTCAAGCGGAAGCGAGAAGGAGAGCCTGCTTGCTGCTACGACTGTATTCCTTGTCCTGAGGGGACCATCTCCATCCATGAAGGTGAGGGACACCAAGGAAAAGGACAGGCCTTGTGGAAGTGGATTCATCTGAAACACTGTCATAAAAGTGCAAGTTAAAAGACAGACTGAAGCTCAATTGTTTTTTTTGTTTTGCCAGCAGTTTGGCAGTTCTATTTTCACTGTCTCAAGGTTGACTCAGCCTTCCATCCTTCCGAGG
Organism: Pituophis catenifer annectens; assembly: GCF_029215685.1. Lineage (NCBI taxonomy): Eukaryota > Metazoa > Chordata > Lepidosauria > Squamata > Colubridae > Pituophis > Pituophis catenifer. Next base: position 8,794,428 of record NW_027256882.1, on the reverse strand, counting down.
TCGGTAAAATGATGTCCCAGATTGTTGGGAGCAATAGGCTGACTCTGTAAACTGCTTAGAGAGGGCTGTAAAAGCACTGTGAAGTTGTATATAAGTCTAAGCACTATTGCTATTATCTTCAAATTGCACAATTTCTTACTAGAGGGAGGAATAGCAGAAAATCCTTGAAGGAAGGTGTAGGAAGAGATAGGAGGGTGTAGCAGATTAGACAAGCTTCTCTACCAGCAGGAAAAAAAAATGTATCTTCTGCTTTTTAGTTCAGATTCCAGATTATTTGCAGAACCTTTTTTTCTAGCTAATTCAATTTCAGAAGATAGGCATCCAGCATCAAGTATATTAAGAAATGCCATCTGGCAAAATCCAGGAAATGTGTCTAGAAAGATTCATTATCTACTTCTAATAATGTAGGTTCTGCAAATTACACAAGAAATCATTCCATGACTTCTTCCAATTTCATAAACTATAAAAATATTGCTGTTTTTTTTAGAAAGTGATATTCTTCTTACCTTCTTTCTGAAAAGATTTTAAGCAACACATCTCAGAAATGCTGCTGGGACAAATGTGGTCCCAGGAAAGTATTTCTTGAAAGGTGAAAGTACAGAATATTTTTTACAAATATTCCTTTTTTTGTTTACTCAGATACAGAAAAATGCACCAAGTGTCCAGATGAAAAATATCCAAATGAGGACCGAATCCAATGTATCCCCAAAGTTATAACCTTCCTTTCTTATGAAGAACAGCTGGGAATCATTCTGGTCTCTTTTGCCCTATTCTTGTTCTTAGCCACAGGACTTGTTTTAATTATATTCATTAAATATCTAGAAACTCCCATTGTGAAAGCCAACAACCGAGACCTCTCTTACATCCTCCTGGTCTCCCTCCTGCTTTGCTTCCTGTCTCCTTTTCTCTTCATTGGTCAACCAAGAAAAGCCACCTGCCTTCTCCGACAAACAGCTTTCAGCATCATCTTCTCAGTTGCCGTTTCTTCTCTCTTGGCCAAAACCATCACAGTGGTGCTGGCTTTCCTAGCCACAAAACCAGGAAACCAAGTGAAAAGATGGTTGGGGAAGAGCTTGGCCAACTCCATCATCCTTTCTTGTTCTAGTGTCCAAATTATGATCTGCTCCATCTGGTTGGGAACTTCTCCCCCATTCCGTGACTCAGACTTTCACTCCCAGCCCGGAGAGATCATCCTGCAATGCAATGAAGGCTCTGTTTTCATGTTCTACATCACCCTCAGCTACATGGGCTTCCTGGCTGCCATCTGCTTCACAGTGGCTTTCCTGGCCAGGAATCTCCCTGGAGCCTTCAATGAAGCCAAGCTGATCACCTTCAGCATGCTGGTCTTCTGCAATGTCTGGATCTCCTTCCTGCCCACCTACCTGAGCACCAAGGGGAAATACATGGTGGCTGTGCAAGTCTTCTCCATCTTGGCCTCCAGTGCTGGTCTGCTGGTCTGCATCTTCATCCCCAAGTGCTACATTATCATTCTAAGACCAGACCTGAATACAAAGGAGTATCTTACGACCAGAAGAAATGTATAAATGTGAGTTAGAGGAATTTCAACACATTCCAACAGGCCAAGCACATAAATTGTTTCAAGCTTACATAAGCAGGGGCAACTATTTTGAGCTGAAATAATCAAAAGGCAATTGGAAGATAGTGTCCTCCATCCTTATCCAATATAATTGGAAGATCTGGATAATCTGGATTAGCCATCAGGTCAAATTATGTAGAAATAAAATAAGAGAGGAGCTGAAATTCAGCCGTATAAATTGGTTTGCAAAACAATTCCTAAATAATTGATAGTATCCATATTTGGACAATATGGACAATATTGGGTGTCCTCCTGGATGCACGGCTGTCTTTAGAAGGGCATATGACGGCCGTGGCCAGGGGGGCTTTCTATCAGGTTCGCCTGATACGCCAGTTGCGCCCCTTTCTGGATCGGGACTCCCTACGCATGGTCACTCAAGCACTCGTCACTTCTCGTCTGGACTATTGTAACAATCTCTACATGGGGCTCCCCTTGGGGTACACCCAGAGGCTCCAACTGGTGCAGAATGTGGCCGTGCAGGGGATTATGGGAGCGACAGGGTGCTCCCATGTGACTCCTCTCCTGCGCGAGCTGCATTGGCTTCCAGTGGACTTCCGGGTGCGCTTCAAGGTGTTGGTGATCACCTTTAAAGCACTCCATGGCTTAGGGCCGGGGTACTTACGGGACCGCCTTCTGCCACCAATAGCCTCCCACCGGCCAGTTCGCTCCCACAGAGAGGGCCTCCTCAGGGTGCCGTCAGCCAGACAATGTCGGCTGGCGACCCCCAGGAGGAGAGCCTTCTCTGTGGTGGCACCTACCCTTTGGAACAATCTACCCCCAGAGATACGCGTGATCTCTGACCTCCGGACTTTTCGTCGGGCCCTAAAAACTTATTTTTTTCAGTTAGCCGGTCTGTCCTGATTTTATGGTTGGTTTTAAAATTTGATACGGATTTTTAAATTGATAAGTTTTAAATTACGGGCCAAATTTATTTAATTATTTTAAATCTATTTTTAACTTTATGTATAAATGTTTTTTATCTTGGCTGTTCACCACCCTGAGTCCAGAAGGAGAAGGGCGGTATAGAAGTTTGAATAAATAAATAAATAAATAAATAAATAAATAAATAAATAAATAAATAAATAAATAAATAAATATTTAAATATCCCATAAATGAGGTAGAAGAGAAAGAGATGCAGCAATTCATCCATCTCATTCTTCTGATGGTGGACACTCCAGAGTTATTTGGTTCATGACTAATAGAATAACAAAGTTGGAAGGGATCTTATCTAGTCCAACTATCTGCTCAGGCAGAAAACTCTCTACCATTTCAGACAAATGGCTGCCGAAACTGGTTTTTTTTTTTTTTTTTTTTTTTAAACACCTCCAGTTTTGGAGCACCCACAAGTTCTGGAGGTAAGTTGTTCCACTGATTATTATTCTGACTGTCAGGAAATTTCTCCTTAGTTCTAGGTTGCTTCCCTTCTTGTTTAGTTTCCATCTGTTGCTTTTTGTCCTTCCTGCTGGTGCTTTGGAGAATAGGTTGATTCCCTCTTCTTTGGGGCAGGCCCTCAAATAGTGGAAGACTGCTATCATGTCACCTCTAGTCTTTATTTATTTATTATTTATTTATCTGTATATTTTTTTATTTATATTTTTTATTTATTTATCTGTATATTTCTAGCACCTAAGAAGTTATCAACCTTCCTCATTCCTTCTTGGATCTGGATAAATATGTATCATTTAAGGACTGTGTCACAATCTGCACCTTTAACCAATGTGGAGAAAGTCAAAGTTTTTGCTCAGAAACACATAGTAATATGGCCAGGTTTTCTACAGCGTCCTCTGTTATTCTTCTGTTTTTGAGAGAAACTGTTAATCATATACATGTTTTTCTTCTAACCACATATGCAATTAACTAGTTTTCAAAGATGCTAAAATGTTAAATGGTTTTTTTTTAACTCTAATTGTTCATTTTTTTTAAATCTGGTTTTCTTCTCTGAGTTCTCCTTTGAATAATATATTTTTTAAACAGCTGACCTAAGACTAAATGTAGCTGATGTACTCTTTAATTTACAAACTTGCACAGAACAGTGCATTGAATTCAACTCCAGCAGGTCTCTTTAACATCTGTGGCTCTAGTTATAAGATTTTTTGCTTTATTGTATCCCTGGACTTTTTCTTACTTCCTTTGCCTCCGGTGCGTTTCTTCTTGCTTGGAACTGAACCAGATGGAGATTTCTCCAACACCAATTTTGTGCATGGGTTGAGAAATTTTTAGAACAAATAGCAATAGCAATAATCTTTAAGAAATGTTAAATAGTCTAAATTGTCAAAAAATACATCAACAAATACTTTCCAATATTCTTCACAGAAGTTATAAGTAGAATTATATTTTAACCTCTCTTTTCCTAAAGTTACATTGTGACTCTTTTTATCTATACTTTCCTCTGTATGAAAACCATAAATCACAACTTTATTTATTTTTTTTAAATCCATAATGGTTTCCAGTCATCAATACATGTAGATTTTGCCTTTTCTCTATTTAAAATAGGCAGTTTGTCCATCTCTGGAAGTTCTGTCAATTTCACAAGCTTTTCCTCCCTGCTGGGTACTTCTGAATGTTCTTAAACCAATGTTCCATGGCATTTTCCTAACTGATCCTCCATCAATCCTCAAATAAAATATTGAACATTTATCTTTAAAATCCTCTGTATTACCTTCTTTACATGTCCACTGAGCATAATAAAATGTCCCATCACGTTTTTCACATTTCCAACTCTACAAAGCTTTTCAGTAAAAAGCCCATGATGTAATATCTGAAAATCTGTTTTAGTCGAATTAGTTTGAGAACTTTTATCAATGTAATTTCTCTCATCTTTGTCCTCAGTGCTCCTCATCTTTCTATTTAGCTCTTTCCCTAATTGAAGCAGGTAGAAAGAGCAACATGTTCAGAACCCTTAAAAAAACAGCATTGTGAGGGACTTCTGGATCTCTCGGGGAACCATGTCCATTTCTTTTGGAGTCGCCAACTCCAAAAGTGATTTATTTTACAGATAAGGAGATAAGAAATAATATTGTGCAAAATTCTTACAACTCTACTTTGCAATGGTTTGGAAGAAAGATTTGGATATACAAAGAGCTCCCGCCCAAGATGTTATTGGAAAGAAAGAAATTTGGTTTTCTGGTGACTGAACTTAAAAAAAGAAATATTCTATTCAGGTGGGATGCTCCAGTTGGTATTATATTGAGATATCAAGGAGAAAGATATCAATTAAATACTGTTGAAAAAGCGGAAGAATTTTATCAAAAATTTTTGAAAATGAATTCGACATCTTTATGCACAATACAGGATAAGCAGAAGGAATTGGAAATAAAGGGAAAACATCGAATTATAGAGGCTTCTGTAGACAAATTGCCTTCGGATTCTTTAGACACCTCAGCTGGATTATTTACAAATAAAAGAGAAGTGGCATCGGATTCTAACGTGATGATGATTCATCAAGTCACAGACAAGCATGGAAATCAATTAGCTGATATACAATTGATAAAAAAGAAATATGAGTTACAAAAGCAAAACCAACAAGATCAAGTCATAAAGCAGAATGAAAACCGATCAGTCGATATACAACTTGTAGAAAGGAAATTAGGATGGAGATCAAACCCACAAAAGGAAAAGAAAAAGGTTTCACAAAAATAAAAATTTCTAAATTAAGCAACAGTGAAGCCAGTTTTTTTTTTTTTTTTAAAAAAAATGAATGAATATATGAAAAGACAGTTGAGGCGAAGTATTGGTTAACATTATCCTGAGGAGAGTGACAGACCTCTGCAATACCGTAATTTTGGGATGTGAAAAGAGCCTTAAATTGGTTGGATTGGAATTATCCATTTTGGATTTCTTTTTATTGATAAATGTATTATATTTATGTTGAGCTATAAGGCAAGAGAGCTACGCTGGGGCACACAGAAGATCTGGTTGTTACCCATTATGATGATGGGAATTAATAATCCTGAAGAAAACCACAATTACAGATATTATATGGAATATAATTATAATGTCACTCGGGTGGTTGTTTTCCTTTTTTTATATATATATGAGGAGATTTATTACTGATGGGGGCAGATGATAACTGAGGATTTTGAACAATCTGTTGCAACTAGGATGCTATGTTACCCTAATATGGATGATGTACTCAACAATCTAGTGGAAAGACATCAAAGAAGATATTATATGGATTACAAATTTAAAGTTATTGATTTTTTCTATATAACAGAATATTTTTTTAGTAGGGCGGGCAGTAGATTAAAGATATTAAGAATTGTTGTGTATGGCAATTTTGTAGGAAAGTGGGTGATTGTTTAGTTTAAGAAAAGGGATGCTTAAGTGATATATTTATGGGAGTGGAGGAAATGGATGGAGCTGAATAAATGCTAAATTAGGATTTACGGGGAAGGCTGCTTTGAAATGTTATATTAATATACACAAAAGATTAAATGTTAAAGCAGGATTTATTATATAGTTTTAAAGTGGAAGGTTGTTATGAAATGTTGTATTAATATACAGATATAAGTACGGGGGAGGAGAAAAAGGGCAGATTACTGTTAAATTGGGAGTTATAATAATATTATTATGCTAAATTAGAAGTTATTATGCAATGTTATAGTAGAATGATATTTTGAAATGTATGGTAAAAGGGGGAAGTAATAATATTAATAATATTATTAGTAAGTAAGGGTCAGTATTTAGAGGAGGGAGTAAGGGGATGGTAAAATATTATATAATCTGTTATGAATTAGGTTTTTGTTGTGAAGAAGTCACAGGGGGGATGGGTGGTGAGGGGGGTTAGGGAGGAGGGGGGGAGAAAAATGTGGGAAAAAATTTGTATTTGAAAACTTTTTCAATAAAGAAAAAAAAACAGCATTGTGAGGGACTTCTGGATCTCTCGGGGAACCATGTCCATTTCTTTTGGAGTCGCTAACTCAAATTCCTCCCAGATCACAACACCAGACTTTGCACCAGGCACTTTGACCCTCCTTCTTCAGATTAGGACAAATCTCAGTAATTTTATCATCCAGACAGCCTGGATAAAATTCCTCCAGGAGGTCCAGCAGATGTTCTGAGAGCCTCTCCCTAACCTATAAGGACTAGGTCACCCTAAATCTGGCTGTTGCTTGGCTATCAGCAGATCTAGTGAAGGTGGGAAAATATTGCTGTACCTCGCTCTTAACATTAGGGAGGGTTTAAGGATATTTGAATTAAAAGACAGGCAGGATTAGAGTTGTGTCGCCAACATAGAGTTTAATCAAACTCCACAGCTCTGGGTGACCTTCCCCAGCAGTCTCTGGAGACAAGACGCCACAATGAAGGATAACAATTCTCTAGATCTTGAACTCTTTTCCTCCAGCATCACTTTCTGGACATATTCTGACAGGAAGGACAACAACACTTCCTGGGATGTATTTGTGATTTTTCACTTACATGAACTTCAGAATCCCCAGAGGAGAAGTTTCTTGTCATCATAATTATCATTATTCTGGTGATAATGGAGATCTATTCTGCTACACTGAGTGCCTTTGACATTATGATCACTACACTAAACTGGTGTGGTTGATATCCATACAATCCACTTAACCTGGTCATGTCACCAATGGCTGCATTCACATTTGTAACTTTTAACTATGTTTTCTGAAGTTGAACCCATTGGCTGATGGGTCAGTGAATTATTGGAATCCTGAAATACATGAATTTATTTATTATTATTTATTTATTTTATAATATTTATATGCCGCTCTTCTCCCAAAGGACTCGGGGTGGCTCACAGGATAAAAACAACAATAAATATCCAATAAAAATCAATAAAAAACCCCCACAATTAAAATAAAACTCCTAAACAGATCAGGCGATTTGATTAAAAAGCCGTGTCTTCAGGTCCTTGCGGAAGGAACGGAGGTCAGGGGCCATCCGGAGCCCAGTAGGTAGCTCATTCCAGAGGGTCGGTGCAGCCATAGAGGACACCCTCATCCTGGGCACCACCAGCCGGCATTGTCTGGTCGTTGGCACATGGAGGAGGGCAGTCCTATGTGCGCGCACTGGGCGGTGGGAGGCCGATAGGAGGTGATCCTGCAAGTTCCTCAAATCCTGCAAGTAATTTAGTGGAGACCATCTGAACAATAGTTTGTAACTGAAATAACCATGGACATTTTTCTTCCTGCAAGGATGACATTCACACAACAGATTTCACTAGATCAGGGAAAATTCTCATAGCCAAACTGAGACAAATTGGAGGTCTAAGTCCAGCCTCCTGAAAGACCATAATAAACCACAAATGACAACAGCCAACCTTCCTCCTCTCCTCTAGGGAAAAGCTACATATTGGCAAGGGCACATATCTAACTGAAAAGGGGAATTCCTCCCATCTTCTCTGGTACCCAGACCCTGAGAGTAGAAATTGAAGGCCAAACCGTGGGAAAACTTTCTCACTTTCTCTGTTCCTTACTTCAGGATGGACCTGCCTATCCCCTCAGCTCTCTCCTCTCACTTAAATCCCTCTGGTCTCCATTCAAAGCCGAGCTGTACATATGAAGTGACAATTCATTTCTATCTGTTCTCCAGGTAAGAAACGTAACCTCAGCATTAAATCACCCTAATAAACGAGGAACACAGGTCTCCTAACTGCTCCTCAAAGCACTTGTGTGTGTGGAGAAGTGTCACACAAAGCCTGAGAGATGGGAACGTCAAATGGGACCTAATCCTCCAAGTACATCTATAGAAGCAGAGAAAGGGCCATTATGTATCCCTAAACCAGTTTCTCAGTGGGTCTGGCAAGAAATCAGGTCATATCATACACAACGCTGTGAGCACCACCACAATCTCAGAGCTGCAGACTTCACCCGCATTCTTTATTTAATAAACTATGAAATTAAAAAAAAAAAAAGATTTTAGTGTCTTCCATGAATATTGAAGGACAGCAGAGAATCAAGGAAAATAAAAATTTCTATCCCTTCTATAAATTTCTCGCTATTTACCCAAGAATACAGTCTACAGACTGCCACTTTCCTGCCTCTTAACCAGCTATCATTCAAAAAAATTATACTTCTATTTTTTTCTAGGTGCAAGGAATTTTAAAATCAGCTCCAAATTAGGATTAATATCTGGAGATGTCATAGAAAAGAAAATCACAAAGAAGATCTGCTCTTAACATTAGGCAGGGTTCAAGGGTGCAGATGGTGTTAGAGAGCACAAGAGTTAAGTGTCAAGAACCTAGATTGCCACCAAACTGCAGAGCTCCAGGTAACCTTCTCGAGCAATCTCTGGGGACCATATGACACAATGGTGGACAGCAGAAGTCAATTACTTGGGTATTGGACTATCTTCCTCCAGCATCACTTTCTGGACATGTCCTGACAGGAAGGATGACAACCATTCTAGAAAAGTGTCTCCAGGGGTGTATCCGCAACGTTTCATAAAAATCCTTTTCTCCAGCTGCTCCTCTGTACATTGAGCCCTGGAAGAGGTAACAGGGCAAATTATCACTCACAATAATTATCACAATCCCAGACTTTGAGACGTTTACTGCTACTTTTCCAGTGTCTGCCTTTGATATAATGTCAGACTGACATTATATCATGGAATGGATCTTGCATCAGAAAAAGATATGAGCCTCTACTCATGCTGAATGGTTTGCATAAGATTTAGGACACAGGTAGGGGCTGTGCTGCTGAATCTATTTTTCTCTCTTTTTCAGATGAAGCTCAGTTTGTTTCTGTTTGAATAAGGAAAGCTCCTGGATATTCCATTTTCTGAGAGTGCTTTGAAATCATCTAACTCTTCTTTGGAAAAAGGCGATTGATTCAACTCCATGAATTATGGACCTCTTGCTTCTTCTTTCAATGCTACTGGTGTACCAGACAGTCTTTGGGAAGCTTAGAATGAAGTGCCCACTGAATATGGTGCACCTGGATAGAGAAAGACCATGGAGCTACTACTGGCCAGGGGACCATCTCATCGGTATAGTCACCAGTGCAGTAACACAAAACCAGAAAATGTTGTTTTTCAACCAGCTTCCTTATAATCAGTCTTACTTGTAAGTTATTCAATGTGATGAAATTGCATTCCTTCCATTTGCAGTTCTAACTCTCTCATTTTTTCCTCCTTATTCTGCTTACTCCTATAATTCAGGAAGTAATTAATTTTCTTGATTGACCAGATTTCTGTGGGTTTTCTCTTTTGTCTTATTTAGGGGAAGAGACAGAACTACAAAGATGGAACAGTAAAAAAAAAAAAATATCTGAAAGAACTCCACATTATTTTCTTTTCCAAGCCCAGTCTAGAATATATGACTTGAATAATGCCTTTTGTTTAAAGTAGTGAGTGTTGTAGTTAACCCTGACTTCCTTATTTTTATAATTGTTCATTGATATTCAATGCCTGATCCTTATAGGAATAGAGGATGACTTGTTTTTAGAACAGCTGTTCTGGGTCATTTATGAAATATCCTCTTCCTTTTATGATGGTTGTACTTTAAACAAGGAATTATTTTGCAGACTGGGTACTGTGCTGATGAATATCACTGCATCTATAAATAATTTGTAATTCTTATCTTCTTTCCATTTTCTCAACATTTACAAATATTAAATTTGATGGGTGACTATCATTTGCCTCTGGTTTTCTCTCGGTATTGGCTTCAGATTCAATAGTCATGTGTTGATAAAGAGGATAAAATTGGGGAAAGAAAGGTATTGTATTACTGCTGTTGATGATGCTTGTATTAACCAAAGCATTTTTTTTTTGCAGTAGTACACCTTACACTTCCAAAGGAATAGAACGCTTTATTTTCACCATTCAAGAAATCAACAAGACTATCCAGCTCCTGTGCAATCTCACACTTGGCTACAATATCCATGACAACTATTTGAAAACTCTTGGCACTTCAGAAGTCCTACTGGACATGCTCTCTACCGGAAAAGCCAATGTTCCCAACTACAGCTGTGGAAGGAAGGACAACATTTTGGCTCTGCTTGATGCAGCTGACAGGGAGATTTCCATCCAGATGTCAACATTAGTAGGAACCTACAAAGTCCCACAGGTTTGTGTGCTTGTTTCTCTATATAGTAAAAAGAATGGGGTGATAGCGGCTGCCTGAGAGATCCATCCATATCTTCTCTATGGAATTCAAGAGCTGCTTTTCACTAGGTCCATTGTAGGTGTCATGGCTGGGAACTGGGATACACATTAGGATGGGACAGGTGGTGAAATGTAAAATTTGTTGCTACCGGTTCTGTGGGCGTGGCTTGGGAGGGTAATGTGACTGGGTGGGCGTGGCCAACATTTTTTTTTTTACTTTTAAAAACATTTTTTCTGCAACCTTAAGAGGTTGCAGAAAAAAATGATTTTAAAAGCCTCTGATGATCAGGCAACTTAGCTGGGATCGTCAGAGGCTTTAAAAGGCTTTTTTTTTTCTACAACCTCTTCGGCTGAAGAGGTTGCAGAAAAAAATGCTTGTAAAAGCCTCGACCGAAGAGGTTGTAGAAAAAATGCTTTTAAAGGAGCCTGGTGGCGCAGTGGACTAAGTGTTGTTAAAGTAGCACTTAGTTGCCAGCTGCCTGCAATTACTGCAAGTTCAAATCTCACCAGGCTCAAGATTGACTCAGCCTTCTATCCTTTCGAGGTAGGTAAAATGAGGACCCGGATTGTGGGGGCAGTAAGCTGACTTTGTATAAAAAAAGAACACCGCTTGGGGAGGGGGGGGCAAAAGCCCTACTAAGCAGGTATATACAAAAGTATGAAGGCTATTGCTTAACGCATTGTAAGCCGCCCTGAGTCTCCGGAGAAGGGCGGCATATAAATCAAACTAATAAATAAATAATAAATAAATAAATAAAAGCCTCTGGAGATCCCAGCTGAGCCACGCTATTATCAGAGGCTTTTTTTTAAAACTTTTAAAAGCATTTTTTTTCGGCCAAAGAGGTTGTAGGGTCAGGGATTTTTGCTACAGGTTCTCCGAACCACCTGCCACCATCGCTATTGGATCGGTTCGGACCGGATCGCCCCGAACCAGGAGCATTTCACCCCGGGATGGGAGCACGTATCAAAACAGTCCTATCCTCTCTTGATAGCATCTCTATTGCTTTGGGGAAGATATTACCAACTCTATGGAAGGTGGACTCAAGATTCAGAAGGATCTTGACAGACTGAAGCACTGGGCCCTATCCAATGAAATGCAGTTCTCAATGGTGAGAAAAGTAAGGTCCTATTCCTAGACAAGAAATACTAAATGCATAGTTATAGAATAGTTGATACCTGGCTGAGCGTTAGCAATTGGGAGAGAAATCTAGGCGTCCTACTGGACCATGAGTTAAATAGGAGGCACCAGTATGTTGCAGCTGCCAAAGAAGCCAAGGCAGACATAGGCTGCATCAACAGAGGGATGGGATCAAATTGATAAAGGAGAATATTTGTATTTTGGTGTTGAAGTGAGGGTTTCTTGTTGTTTTCTGAGATTGGTTATTTTCTTACAGAGGTTTCATTACCCAAATTAGGCAAGATCATGAGTGCTAGTAAGGAGTGTGGGGTATGCTCTCAATTGTATCTTCTTTTTTAAAAAAAATAATTTTTATTAAACAATTTTTCCGTTTTCTATCACGATATCCTTCTTTACTGCACTTCAGTATCAGTATACCTCATATGTACATACAGGTTATTTCTATTCATCTTATATACATTATAATTAATACCTCTAAATTAACAACGTATCTTGATCTGTACACTGTGTTCTTGTTGTAGTTACATAAATATATATTCGTTTTTATCACATCTCATCTTACTTTAACATCCTTAATCTTCTATTCTCTAACCAGTTGTACCATAAACTCCAAATCAAATAGTAGTCAGTTTTTCCTCTGTCTTTTATGTCCATTGTCAGCCTATCCATCTCCGCACATTCTAGCACTTTCCTTATCACCATTCCATCAGAAGGTATACTTTCATTTTTCCAATTTTGTGCATAAACAATTCTTGCCGCTGTTGTTATATGTAGCATTATGTATTGGACTTTTTTATTATAATTTTCTATTAATATACCTAATAGAAATAACTCTGGTTTTAGATCTATTTGTTGTTTGGTAATTTTCTCTAGCCAATTTCTTATCTTTATTCAATATTTCTTTGCTTCTGGGCATGTCCACCACATGTGGTAGTATGTTCCTTGCTTCTGTTTACATTTCCAACAATTAGCTGGTTGGAATATTTGGGAACATTTTTTGCTAATCTCGCTGGGGACAAATGCCAGTGATAAAACATTTTATATAAATTTTCTTTATATGCCACTGACATCGTCAATTTATAATTTTTTTCCCCATAATTTTTTCCATTTCTCTAATTCTATGGTATAGCCAAAATTTTTTTGCCCAGGTTATCATAGTTTATTTAACCATTTCTTTCTCCATTTTAAACATCAATAAATAATTGTTTTTTAAATCATTTTTCCTCCGTTCCCTGTAATATTTTATCAAGCTCTTGTTGTTCCTAGAGAAACCATACTTTTCTATGTCTTTTTTTATATCTCCCTTGGATTTGCAGGTACAGACACCAATCTGTTTCAATTCCCTGGTTTTTTTAATTCTTGATTCATTTTTAATTTTCCTTGATCATCTAGTATGTCTTTATATCCTGCTATTTTGCCTAAGTCCAACACATTTGGTATATTAATGCTTCCATAGTTGATAGCCAGACTGGTATTTTATTGTAGTGGTTCTTCTTTATTTTTCCCCATACTAGTAAGAGAGCATCTCTAATTTGATGTCTTTGAAAATAAGGTATGTGCTTTGTTTTTCCCCTCCCATATGAAGGCATGCCAACCTACTTGTAAATCATGGCCTTCTATTGCCAGAATCCTCTTATTTTTTAGGTTTATCCAATCTTTTATCCATGTCAACTTGATAATATAACTCCCATTCTGGGAGTCCAAAACCACCTTTATTTCTATTATCTTGTAATAGTTTTTTAATTTTATTCTTGGTTTTTTCCCCTAGCCAAATAAATTTTGTTGTTATTTTGTTTAGTTCTTCAAAAAATTCTTTCCTAATTTTATCGTTTGAAATAAAAATAAAATTTTTGGTAATATGTTCATTTTAATTGTGGCAATTCTTCCGATTAGCAAGAGTTGTAGTTTTTTCCAGTTCTCCAAGTCCTTTTTTATTTGCTGAAGTAACTTATTGTAATTATCCCCTTTAATCGATGAACATTTTGCCATCAGCCAGATTCCCAGGTATTTAACCTTCTTGGCTATCTGCATATACATTTTCCCCTCTAGTTCTTTTTTCTGTTTATTGGTCAGATTTTTAACTATTATCTTTGTCTTGACTTTATTTATTTTAAGTCCAGCCACCTTGCCAAATTCTTCTATTTTCTGAACTAGTTTAGGTCCTGTTTCCAATGGTTCCTCTACGATAAATACTAAATCGTCAGCGAATGCTTGCACTTTGTATTCTTCCTTTTTTATTTGTAGACATTTTATCTTTCAATGACATAACCTGTCTTGGAGGGTTTATGATGGGCTGTTTACTGTTAGTTTGTTTGGCAGTTCCTTGTTTGGGGCATTGTTTACTTCTTTATTGTTGGTCTGATGTTAATCAACATCAATTAACCAACATAATGTTAATCAACATCAATTAACATCATTAATTATTGGTGCAAAATGAAAGCTATGGAAGCTATGGACTCCCAAATTTGTGTCTGTTAGAACAGGCAAAGTTTCAACTAAAGACCTCTTGGCTTATACAACTGAGAAATTATATGAGGAACTATGGTCTCTGTGTCACTTGTATTACTGGAGAAGAAAGTAAAAAGATGGCTGCAGAAAGAATATGAACTATAAAAGCAGAGAAAGATGTAGCAATCTTTAAAAAGCTAAATATAATATGGCCCTTTATTGGAACAATATACTTCAGTTAACATCTGCACATGGAAATTTAACTGCATTGAATTGTGATAAAGAAATATGATTTGCATTTTGATTGTTACTCTTTTTTACTTAATTTGTTTCTCATCTTCCATTTTTGTATAAAGTCTTCTTAATATACTGTGTTTAATATTTTAAACAATGGCCAATCAATAAACTATTCTAAGATGTTTATCAAAACAAAAGTTGGATTTATTAAAAACTCATATTTTGGAGTTGCCTTCTTCATTGCTTTTCCAGATCAGTCATAGAATTGTTTCAGAGACTCTGAGTGATAAAAGTAAATTTCCTTTTTTCCACCGGATGCTCCTCAAAGAAGCATTTCAGTATTCAGCAATTGTCCGAGTGCTCCTACATTTCAGATGGACGTTGATTGGTCTCCTTGCTCCAGACACAGAGGAGGGAGAGAATTTCCTGAGGATTTTTCCTCCTTTGCTTGTCAGGAATGGAATTTGTGTTGTTATATCACAACAATTTTCAATGATTGGAGAACCAGCACCCTTCAGGGATTCCAGCTTCTCTCAGTGGAAACAAGTCAATGTCTTTGTTCTCTTCACAGAACACATTATTGTTTCAAGCACATTTCATATTTTTCATCTAACACTTGACATTTTGTCAGGATCCATTAGAGAGAAAATCTGGATCACTACAAGTTTTGGAAACTATATAATGACTCATCTTGGATATCACAAATACATCCATAGTATTTGGAGTTTTGAATTCCTGCAAAAAAATAAGCCCAAAATATGGTGCTTTTGAACCCTTTTCCTTTTTAGACACCCAGTATGAACACAAGAATTTTCAGTGTTCTTTTTCAAAGCATGTTTTTTCTGTCAAAGGCCGGAAAAGATGCATCCAAAAAATTCCAGTGGAGACAGAAGATGATTTGAATGGGATATTCGTTGAAAACAGTGATTCTGTTTACATTATCTTTATGACTTTGGCCCACGTCTTGAAGACTGCATATTCGTCCAGATCCTGGAGGAGAAGGAAGGAGGCCCAAGAGACACTGGAGGCTCCTAGGCTGCAGCCGTGGCAGGTATGGGGTCTCAACAAGGATCCAACAAACTAAATTCCTCTGGAGAAGGTATCCATTATTTATTTATTTATTTTATTATTAAAATTTATATGCCGCTCTTCTCCCGAAGGACTCGGGGTGGCTCACACAAATAAAACAACAACAATAACACTTAAAACCAATATGAAAATTAAAATCCCCAAAATTAAAACCTCGTAGTTGATCAGGGAGTTTGCTGGAACAGCCATGTCTTCAGGCCAACGAGGAAAGTGCTGAGATCAGGAGCTGTCCGGAGCTTGGTGGGTAACTCATTCCAGAGGGTCGGTGCAGCCACAGAGAATGCCCTCATACTGGGAGTCACCAGTCGACATTGTCTGGTCGATGGCACCCAGAGGAGGGCAACTCTATGTGAATGCACTGGGTGGTGGGAGGCCGGTAGGAGGTGGTCCTGCAAGTATCCTGGGCCCATGCCATGTAGGGCTTTATAGGTTAATACCAGCACCTTGAAGTGGATCCGGAAGGCCACCGGCAGCCAGTGCAGCTCGTGCAGGAGAGGTGTTGCATGAGAGTAACGGGAAGCTCCTGTAACAACCCGCGTGGCCGCATTCTGGACCAGCTGGAGCCTCCGGGTGCACCACAAGGGCAGCCCCATGTCTCTCCAACCGAGAGACAATGAGAGCTTGAGTGATTGTACAGAGGGCATCTCTGTCTAGGAAAGGCCACAACTGGCGCACTAGGCAAACCTGTGCAAAGGCCCCCCTTGTCACGGCCGTCAGATGATCCACCAGGGACAGCCGTGAATCAAGGAGGATGCCAAGATTGCGAGCCTTTTCAGAGGAAGTAAGTAACTTCTCTCCCATCAAAAGTGATGGGATAACTAGATCAGGCGGTGCCGGGATCCACAGCCACTCAGTCTTGGAGGGGTTGAGTCTGAGCCCGTTTCTACCCATCCAGACCCGCACCGCCTCCAAGCACTTAGACATCATGGAAAGGGCATCCCTGGGTTGGTCCGGGGTGGAGATATACAATTGGGTATCATCAGCGTAGTGATGGTTGGTGTCTGACAGTTGCTGATGATGTTGCGTACCTTTGTAATATCATCAGATTCATTGGTGTCCTATAATTGATCAAATGTGTCTATTATATTCTCTCAATACATATTTTTTCAATATATGATTGACAAATTTTGCTGAACCTTTCTCATTCACTTATGAACTTAGTAGTAACACTTGTCCTAATTAAGTATGTTGGCATATTAAAAAACTGTAGAACAAAAAGTCATACTTGAAAATACCAGATGGGATAACAAACTAAGGTTTCTGCTTTGAAAATTCCTGGATGTTTCCATTCTAGTTCCATCCCTTTCTGGAGAAGAATGAGTTCTACAATCTTTCCCTCTGGAATCTTTACATGGACCATAATGGAGAAATAGCTGCAGATATGGACATTGAATTCTTGGTGATTTCACCCGAGGGGGATTTGATCAAAAGGAAACTGGGGAGTATTGAAAGGCAGAGAATTATTATTAACGAAATTGCTCTTTCATGGATAAATCTGCTCAACAAGGTGGGTCAAATATTGCTGAAATATTTTCAATTGCATCCCTCCAGTCTTTCTTAAGTAGAAAAATCCTTTATTTCAAAGTTATAGATGCCAAAAGCAAAGGTGAGTGAGTAAATGAACAATCTGCCAGTATTTATCTCTCCTAAATCTGTTTGGAATGAGTCAAGGATTTCATATTTATCTAAGTGAAGCCCAGGAACTATATTTTTTTAAAAAAATGATTTATATGCCGCCCTTCTCCAGAGACTCAGGGTGGCTTACAATGCGTTAAGCAATAGCCTTCATACTTTTGTATATTTATACAAAGTCAGCTTACTGCCCCCACAATCCGGGTCCTCATTTTACCTACCTTAGAAAGGATGGAAGGCTGAGTCAACCTTGAGCCTGGTGAGGTTCGAACTTACAGTAATTGCAGACAGCTGGTGTTAATCACAATGCTATCAGTCTGCTGAGCCACCAGGCCCCTATTTGGCTAATGTTAATCTCTACATCCATTTTCATGGATGCTTCTTCCCAATATATTTTCTTTGGCGTTTCTTCTTTTTCTTCTTAGTCTCTGCCTCAGTCCCAATGTGTGGAAAGTTGTCACCCTGGATTTGTCAAGCGGAAGCGAGAAGGAGAGCCTGCTTGCTGCTATGACTGCATTCCTTGTCCTAAGGGGACCATCTCCGTCCATGAAGGTGGGGACACCAAGGAAAAGTATAGGCCTTGTGGAAGTGGATTCATCTGAATCTCTGTCATACAAATACAAGTTAAAAGACAAATTGAAACTCAATTGTTATTTGTTTTTGCCAGCAGTTTGGAAGTTCTATTTTCACCAGCTCAGGGTTGACTCAGCCTTCCATCCTTCTGAGGTCGGTAAAATGATGTCCCAGATTCTTGGGATCAATAGGCTGACTCTGTAAACTGCTTAGAGAGGACTGTAAAAGCACTGTGAAGTTGTATATACGGCTAAGCACTATTGCTATTATCTTCAAATTGCACAATTTCTTATCTAGAGGAATAGCAATAAACCTTGAAGGAAGGCCTAGGAAGAGATAGGAGGGTGTAGCAGATTAGACAATCTTCTCTACCGTCAGAAAATATATATATATCTTCTGCTTTTTAGTTCAGATTCCAGATTATTTGCAGAAGCTTTTTTCTAACTAATTAGATTTCAAAAGATAGGCATCCAGAGTCAAGTATATTAAGAAATGCCATATGTCAGGATCCAGGAAATAAATCTAGAAAAAATAATTGATTCATTATCTACCTCTAATAATGTAGGTTCTGCAAATTTCACAAGAAATCATTCAGGTTCCAGGACCTCTTCCAATTTCATAAACTATAAAAATATAGCTGTTTTTTTAGAAAATTATATTCTTCTTATCTTCTCTTCTACTGTAGAGATTTTAAGAAAATGTTGCTGTTAACAAATTTTGTCGTAAGAAGGTATTTCCTGAAAGGTGAAAGTACAGAATATTTTTTTAAAAGGTTGCTTTTTTGTTTTATTCAGATACAGAAAAATGCACCAAATGTCCAGATGAAAAATATCCAAATGAGGAGAGAATCCAATGTATCCCCAAAGTTATAATCTTCCTTTCTTATGAGGAACATCTTGGAATCATTCTGGTCTCTTTTGCCCTATTCTTGTTCTTAGCCACAGGACTCATTTTAATCATATTCATTAAACATCTAGAAACTCTCATTGTGAAAGCCAACAACCAAGACCTCTCTTACATCCTCCTGGTCTCCCTCCTGCTTTGCTTCTTGTCTCCTTTTCTCTTCATTGGTCAACCAAGGAAAGCCACCTGCCTTCTCCGACAAACAGTTTTCAGCATCACCTTCTCAGTTGCCGTTTCTTCTCTCTTGGCCAAAACCATCACAGTGGTGCTGGCTTTCCTTGCCACAAAACCAGGAAACCGAGTAAAGAGATGGTTGGGGAAGAGCTTGGCCAACTCCATCATCTTTTCTTGTTCTAGTGTCCAAATTATGATCTGCTCCATCTGGTTGGGAACTTCTCCCCCATTCTGTGACTCAGACTTTCACTCCCAGCCTGGAGAGATCATCCTGCAATGCAATGAAGGCTCTGTTTTCATGTTCTACATCACCCTCAGCTACATGGGTTTCCTGGCTGCCATTTGCTTCACAGTGGCTTTTCTGGCCAGGAATCTCCCTGGAGCCTTCAATGAAGCCAAGCTGATCACCTTCAGTATGTTGGTCTTCTGCAATGTCTGGGTCTCCTTCCTGCCCACCTACCTGAGCACCAAGGGGAAATACATGGTGGCTGTGCAGGTCTTCTCCATCTTGGCCTCCAGTGCTGGTCTGCTGGTCTGCATCTTCATCCCCAAGTGCTACATTATCATTCTGAGGCCAGACTTGAATACAAAGGAGTATCTCACGACCAAAAGAAATGTATGAATGTGAGTTAGAGGAATTTTCACTCTCAACACATTCCAACAGGTCTGGGGCAACAATTTTGAGCTGTAATAATCAAAGGCAATTGGAAGATAGTATCCTCCATCCTTACCCAGTATAACTGCAAGATGTGGTAATCTGGATTATCCATCTGGTCAAATTATGTAGAAATAAAATAAAAGGGGAGCTGAAATATAACCGTATAAGAGTTTTACAAAACAATTCCTAAAGAATTGAGAGTATCCATATTTAAGTGTTCCATAAATGTGGTGTAAGGGAGGGAGGCGGGATTGGGCATAAAAACTCTTTACTAAATTGCAACAATTCATCCATCTCATTCTTCTGATGACATTCCAGAGTTATTTGGAAGGGATTTTGGAGGTCTTCTAGTCCAACCCCTTGATCAGACAGTAAACTATACAATTTCAGACAAATGGCTGTCCAATCTCTTTTTAAAAACCTCCATCCACAACTTCTGGAGGCAAGTTGTTCCACGGATTATTATTCTGTCAGGAAATTTCTCCTTAGTTCTAGGTTGCTTCTCTTCTTGATTAGTTTCCATCTGTTGCTTTTTCTCCTGCCCTCAGGTGCTTTGGAGAATGGATTGACTCCCTCTTCTTTGGGGCAGCCCCTCAAATAGTGGAAGACTGGTATCATGTCACCCCAGTCTTTCTTTTCATTAAACTAGACATACTTCTGAATTCATACTTCTGAATTCCAGAAACCGTTCTTTATATGTTTTAGACTCCGTTCCCCTAATCATCATTGTTGCTCTTCTCTGCCTTTTTTCTAGAGTCTCAACATCTTTTTTACATCATGGTGACCAAAACTGGATGCAGAATTCCAGGTGTGGTCTTCCCAAGGCACTGAGAGATAGAGATGGATCCTGACCTGATTCAGAAGACCTGTTCTTAATTTTTGGAAATGGATCTTTGTAAGGACATCCCATTCAAAGAAGGAATTCCTCCTGAAATTATCACATAGTTTCGCAAATTTAGCAGAAATATGTTTGGTTGGGTGGATTTCCCTTGTTGGCTTTATCATGGTTTTATTTTTCTAGCACCCAAAAAGTTCCAGCCTTCCTCATCCCTTCTTGGACCTGGATAAAGATGTAACATTTAAGGACTGGGCCACAATCTGCACTTTTAACCAATGTGGAGAAAGCCAGATTTTGCTGATGCATCTGCAGAAACACATAGTAATATGGCGAAGATTTGTACAGTGTCTTTTGTTATTCTGTTGTTTTGGAGAGAAACATGTCTATGTCAAACATATTCATGTGCCAATTTTCTTCAAACCATGTATGTGATTAACTAGTTTTCAAAGATTGATGTTAAATGTTTATTATTATTATTATTATTATTATTATTATTATTATTATTATTATTATTATTTAACTCTAATTGTTCATTTTTTAATCTGGTTTTCTTCTCTGAGTTCTCCTTTGAATAATATATATTTTTTAACAGCTGATCTAAAACTAAATGTAGCTGATGTAATCTTTAATTTACAACCTTGGATTGAACAGTGGATTGAATTCAATTCCTGCATGTCTCTTTCACATCTGTGGCTCTAGAAATAATTATCTTTTTTGCTTTATTGTATCCCTGGACTTTTTCTTACTTAAGCAGCATACCAATTTTGAGCGCATGGCTTGACAAATGTTTACAAAACATAGGTAGGGAAAAAGCAATAATCTTTAGGAAATGTTAAATAGTCTAATTTGTCAAAAAAAGATATCAATAAATACCTCCCAATATTCTTCACAGCAGTTACAAGTACAATTATATTTTAACCTCTCTCTTCCTAAGGTTACATTGTGATTCTTTTAAAAAATAAATAAATAAATAAACAGTTTTTTAAAAAAACAAACAAAAACAGATATTTACATCTCCTTCTTTTCAACATCTTCGCATCAGTAATCCATATTTATACATTTTCTTTCTTATCTTAATATACCTTTTATACACATACTTCTAATATATCATATATATACCGTTATAATATATTCTATTATTCTAATTATTTTATTTACACTTGACATAAACATGTACCTAATTTCCTTTCCACAATTTTTATTTCTTCCCATTTATTTCATGGCCCCACCCACAGGGGGGGGGTCACACTCTGGACTTGATTTTCGTCTCTGGCCAGTGGTTGAGTGGATCTTGTTATAGGGGATATAGATATGGAACCCTTGTCATGGTCTGACCACTCACTCCTTCGCCTAGATCTTCGAACCGCTACACCCTGCTGCAGGGAGGCGGAGCCTACAAGATGAGTCCGCCCCAGGCACCTGATGGATTCTGATAGATTCCAGACGGAGCTTGGGCCATTTCCTGAGGTTCTAGCTCAGGGCTCGGTCGGGGACCTGGTGGCGGCCTGTAACCGGGCCGCTAGCGGAGCCTTAGATCGAGTCGTGCCTTTGCGGCCTCTGACCTGGTCCCGATCCCTCGCGGCTCCTTGATTTACTGAGGAGCTGAGGGAGATGAAGCGCCAGAAAAGACGCCTGGAGAGTGGTTGGAGGGCCAGTTGCACCGAATCTGACTGAACACTGGTAAGGTCACATATTAAGACCTACCTAGTGGCGATAAAAGCGGCAAAGTCCAATTACTTTTCCGCTCTTATTGCGTCATCAGAGAATTGTCCGGCGGCCCTGTTCATAGTGACCCGCTCCCTGCTTCAACCGGGAGTGCGGGAGGACCCTCTGGAGGGCAGGGCTGAGGATTTCGGACGGTATCTGTATGACAAAATCACTCAGATCCGGTGGGATTTGGACTCTGACTGGGTAGATCCGGGCAGGGTGGCGAGGAATAGTCTTGAGAATGTTATCTGGGAAGAGTTTGACTCTGTGACTCCGGATGATGTGGACAGGATTTTGGGGAGACTTAATACGACCACATGTTTACTGGACCCGTGTCCCTCCTGGTTAGTACTGGCTTCCCGGGAGGTCTCACGAGGCTGGCTCCAGGGAATTATCAACGCTTCATTGAGTGAGGGTCACTTCCCCGCTACCTTGAAAGAGGCAGTGGTGAGGCCTCTCCTCAAGAAGCCCTCCCTGGATCTGGCAGTATTGGCTAACTATCGTCCTGTCTCCAACCTTCGCTTTGTGGCGAAGGTTGTTGAGAGTGTGGTCGCACGACAGTTCCCACAATTCCTGGAGGAAATGTCCTATCTAGACCCGTTCCAGTCGGGTTTCAGGCCTGGGCACAGCACGGAAACGGCATTGGTCGCGTTGGTTGATGATCTCTGGAGGGCTCGGGACAGGGGTTGCTCCGCTGTTCTGGTCCTATTAGATCTCTCAGTGGCTTTTGATACCATCGACCATGGTATCATGCTGCACCGGTTGGAAGAGTTGGGTATGGGGGGCACCGTGTTATGGTGGTTCTCCTCCTTTCTCTCAGACCGGTCGCAGTTCGTGTTGGCAGGGGGGCAGAGGTCGACCTCGAGGCCTCTCATCTGTGGAGTGCCGCAAGGATCAGTCCTCTCGCCCCTTCTGTTCAACATTTATGTGAAGCCGCTGGGCGAGATCATCCGTGGCTTTGGGGTGAGATACCACCAGTACGCTGATGACACCCAGCTGTACATCTCCACCCCAGGCCACCCCAACGATGCCCTTGAAGTGATGGCCCAGTGCCTGGAGGCTGTACGGATCTGGATGGGGAGGAACAAGCTCAAGCTCAACCCTTCCAAGACTGAGTGCTGTGGTTCCCGGCATCCCGATATAGTCAGCTGACTCCATCGCTGACTATCGGGGGCGAGTCTTTGGCCCCCGTTGAGAGGGCGCACAATCTGGGAGTCCTCCTGGATATGCAGCTGTCTTTGGAGGAACATCTGACGGCTGTAACCAGGGGGACCTTTTGTCAGGTTCACCTGATTCGCCAGTTGCGCCCCTTTCTTGATCGGGATTCCGTGTGCACAGTCACTCATGCCCTCGTCACCTCTCGCCTGGACTACTGCAACGCTCTCTACATGGGGCTCCCCTTGAGGAGCACCCGGAGGCTCCAACTGTCCAGAATGCGGCCGTGCGGGTAATTACGGGAGCTGCATGGCGCTCCCACATAACACCGCTCCTGTGCGAGCTGCACTGGCTCCCAGTGGTCTTCTGGGTGCGCTTCAAGGTGTTGGTTACCACCTTTAAAGCGCTCCATGGCATAGGACCTAGTTATCTCCGAGACCGCCTTCTGCCACCGACGACCTCCCATCGACCCGTGCGCTCCCACAGAGAGTGCCTCCTCGGGGTGCCATCAGCCAAGCAATGCAGGCTGGCGACCCCCAGGGGGAGGGCTTTCTCTGTGGGGACACCTACCCTCTGGAATCAGCTGCCCCCAGAGATAAGGAGAATCCAAGACCTCCATGCCTTCCGCCGTTCCCTTAAAACTTTCCTTTTCCAACAAGCCGGGCTGGCCTAAAAATGCCTTTTAAATGATTTTAAATTTGTATGTTTCTTAAATTTTTTGGCCAAATTGAGATATTTCCTTTTAATTTGTTCTTAATGTTTATATTATGTGTTTTTATCTGGCTGTACACCGCCCTGAGTTCCCAGGAAGAAGGGCGGTATATAAATTTGAAGTAAAATAAAAAAATAAATTTCTATATTTCTCCACCTAATTTAACCATTATTTAGTCTTCCTTTGTCCCCCCTTCCCCCCCACTTTCCTCCAACCATTTATACCATTTCTCCCAGACTAAGTAATATTCTGTTTCATCTTTTTCTTGTATCTCCTTCGGGAGCTCATCCATTTCCGCACACTCCATAATTTTTCTAATCAGATTGTCTAATCAGAATGGTATGTCATTGTTTTTCTAGTTTTGGGCGAAAACTATTCGTGCTGCTGTAATTATGTGAATGATTTACTCTTTTAATCTATACTTTCCTCCATATGAAAACCATAAATCACAACTTCATTTTTACACAAAAAAATTCATAATGGGTTTCCAGTCACCAATACATGTGGATGTAGCCCTTTCTCTGTTCAAAGTAGGCAGTTTGTCCATCTCAGAAAGTTCTGTCAATTTTACAAGCCATTCCTCCCCAGTAGGTAGTTCTTTTATATATATATATATATATAAAATAAAATTGTTTATTTTTGCTATTATACTAAAATGACATGGCCTTACCCCTGCTGATAATTTTAAAAAGGATGCTCTGACAGGTGTATTATAATGAACTGTACTAAGAATTATGTTTATGTCCTCCAAAGAGGATCTTCAACAATATCTTCCAAGAATACCTATCTTTCTGGAAATTAACCATAACGAAGGCATTAAGGAGGATTTTCTTCTTTAAATAAAAGGGAGATTTTGCACTGGTTGTGTTACCAAAAGTGTGAGATGATATAGCATAATCTTCCTTAACCTTATATTTTTGGGATGTGTTGAATCATTGTTTCCACATCCTCAGCCAGTAGTTCACACATTTGTAAAACATCTGTAAAAGTTGGAGAAAGTTAACCATATGAACTACTGAAGGAACTTGCTGGTCTCCATTTCTCAAGTTTGTCATGCAAATTATTAAAATGCTTACCTTGAGAGGACAATAGGCTTGGGGAGTATTTTCAAGCATCAAATTATCATTGTGTATTCCCAACTTTTTTTTTTCATATTTTTTTTTTTAAGACAGACAAACATTTAATACATTAATCCTGTCTTCCCCGTGACGCCTCGGTGTTATCTTCTAGGCTTTTTTTCCATCTTCCATGAGTTTCTTCTATCTTCACATTCATCCAAACTATTCTAACATTTCATTTCTAAATCAATATTATAGTCATCATTTGTACACAATTATAGTATCAATCATTTATATCTCTTTTCCAACCAACTATAAAAATAATTCCATGTTTTAAAATATTCTGATTCCTCCTTATCTTTAATCATCAAAGTTAATCTATTCATTTCTGCACAGTCTACAAATTTTTTTATTACTTCTTCTTCCAAAGGTATTTTCTCTGATTTCTATTCCCAACTTGAGAACAATACTGCTGCACTGCTTTTGCAGCATCCTCCTCACAGGGCCATACAGTGAGAAACCAGTTTTAATAACATAATTGGGAGATCTTTAAGGAATATTAGGCCTATGGATTAAAAAAAAACCCAAAAAATGTTTTTAAAAGGCATTTAAAGGTTTTAAAAAGGTTTTAAAAAACCACGTTTTTTATGGCTGACAAGCTACCTTGAGTCTTCAGAGAAAGGCGGCATACAAGTTGAACAAATAAAATAAAACAAATAAAATAAAGCTCCTGGCATTACTGGAACAATATCTGATCTGAAAGAGACTTACTGATCTCCACACAGTGCAGGACATCATTGACATACAATGCACATTACTTTGTGTTCCTTTTCCTGCTTCAATATTCAGTAAACTTTAAAAGCCATCCCTCATAGTTTTCTATCATCCCCAAGTGCAAAAAGGGAGAAGACTGGAATGTTAAAAGAAAAACAGGCAACTCAATTACGAACTAGCCCAATAATAGGAAGCTACTTTTATAAGACAGGTTTTATTTAAAGACCTAATTATTTTCTGTATTGCCATTCTAAAGATTTATTCTCTATAAATAGCAACTATTACCTCTTGTTTCTGATAAACAGAACAGAACAGAACAGAATATTTATTTTATTTTATTTTATTTTATTTTATTTTATTTTATTTTATTTTATTTTATTTTATTTTATTTTATTTTATTTTATTTTATTTTATTTTATTTTATTTTATTTTATTTTATTTTATTTTATTTTATTTTATTTTATTTTGAATTTGTATACCGCCCTTCTCCCTGAGGACTCAGGGCAGTGAACAGCCAAGTAAAAACATCAAGTACACCATTAATTAAAAATAATAAACAAAACACTTAAAAACACTTAAAAAAATTAGGCCAGCCCGGCTTGCTGGAAAAGGAAGGTTTTAAGGGCACGGCGGAAGGCACTGAGGTCTTGGATTCTCCTTATCTCTGGAGGCAATTGATTCCAGAGGGTAGGTGCCCCCACAGAGAAGGCCCTCCCCCTGGGGGTCGCCAGCCTGCATTGCTTGGCTGATGGCACCCCGAGGAGGCCCTCTCTGTGGGAGCGCACAGGTCTGTGGGAGGTCGTTGGTGGCAGCAGGCAGTCTCGAAGATAGCTAGGCCCTATGCCATGGAGCTCTTTAAAGGCGATAACCAACACCTTGAAGCACACCCGGAAGACCACCGGGAGCCAGTGCAGCTCGCGCAGGAGCGGTGTTATGCAGGAGCGCCATGCTGCTCCCGTCACTACCCGCGCTGCTGCGTTCTGGACCAGTTGGAGCCTCTGGGTGCTCCTCAAGGGGAGCCCCATGTAGAGAGCGTTGCAATAGTCAAGGCGAGAGGTGACGAGGGCATGAGTGACTGTGCACACGGAATCCCGATCAAGAAAGGGCCGCAACTGGCGGATCAGGCGAACCTGACAAAAGGTCCCCCTGGTTACAGCCGTCAGATGTTCCTCCAAAGACAGCTGCGTATCCAGGAGGACTCCCAGATTGCGAGCCCTCTCAGTCGGGGCCAAAGACTCGCCCCCGATAGTCAGTGATGGAGTCAACTGACTATATCGGGATGCCGGGAGCCACAGCACTCAGTCTTGGAAGGGTTGAGCCTGAGCCTGTTCCTCCCCATCCAGATCCGCACAGCCTCCAGGCACTGGGACATCACTTCAAGGGCATCGTTGGGGTGGCCTGGAGTGGAGATGTACAGCTGGGTGTCATCAGCGTACTGGTGGTATCTCACCCCAAAGCCACGGATGATCTCGCCCAGCGGCTTCACATAAATGTTGAACAGGAGGGGCGAGAGGACCGACCCCTGAGGCACTCCACATATAAGAGGCCTTGAGGACGACCTCTGCCCCCCTGCCAACACGAACTGCAACCGGTCGGAGAGAAAGGAGGAGAACCACCGTAATACGGTGCCCCCCATCCCCAACTCTTCCAACAGGTGCAGCATGATACCATGGTCGATGGTATCAAAAGCCGCTGAGAGGTCTAACAGGACCAGAACAGAGGAGCAACCCCTGTCCCGAGCCCTCCAGAGATCATCAACCAACGCGACCAATGACGTTTCCGTGCTGTGTCCAGGCCTGAAACCCGACTGGAATGGATCTAGATAGGATGTTTCCTCCAAGAATTGTGGAAACTGTTGCGCGACCACACTCTCAACAACCTTTGCCAGGAAGCGAAGGTTGGAGACAGGACGATAGTTGGCCAATATTGCCGGATCCAGGGACGGCTTCTTGAGGAGAGGCCTCACCACTGCTTCTTTCAAGGTGGTGGGGAGGTGACCCTCACTCAATGAAGCGTTATTAACACCCTGGAGCCAGCCTCGTGTAACCTCCCGGGAGGCCAGTACCAACCAGGATGGACACGGGTCCAGTAAACATGTGGCCACACTAATTCTCCCCCAAATCCTGTCCACATCATCGGGAGTCACAGCATCAAACTCCTCCCAGGTAACATTCTCAAGACTATTCCTCGTCACCCTGCCCTGATCTACCCAGTCAGAGTCCAAATCCCCCCGAATCTGAGCAATTTTGTCATACAGGTATTGTCCGAAATCCTCCGCCCTGCCTTCCAAGGGATCCTCCCGCGCTCCCGGATGGAGCAGGGAGCAGGTTACCCTGAACAGGGTGGCCGGACGATTCCCTGATGATGCAATAGAGGCGGAAAAGTAGTTAAACTTTGCCGTCTTTATCGCCACTAGGTAGGTCTTAATATGCGACCTTACCAGTGTTCGGTCAGATTCAGTGAGACTGGCCCTCCAACCGCTCTCTAGGCATCTTTTCCGGCAT
Source organism: Pituophis catenifer annectens (assembly GCF_029215685.1). Classification (NCBI taxonomy): domain Eukaryota; kingdom Metazoa; phylum Chordata; class Lepidosauria; order Squamata; family Colubridae; genus Pituophis; species Pituophis catenifer. The sequence goes on along the minus strand of NW_027256882.1, from coordinate 8,766,167 downwards.
TTCATCTCCCTTAGCTCCTCAGTGAACCAAGGAGCCACGAGGGATCGACACCGGGTCAGAGGCCACAAAGGCACGACTCGATCCAAGGCCCCACCAGCCGCCCAATCCCAGGCAGCTACCAGGTCCTCAGCCGAGTCGTGTGCCAGATCTTCAGGAATTGGCCCAAGCTCTGTCTGGAACCTATCAGGATCCATCAGGCGCCTGGGGCGGATCCATCTAATTGGGTCCGCCTCCCTGCAGTGGGGTGTAGCGGTTCGAAGGTCCAGACAAAGGAGTGAGTGATCTGACCATGACAAGGGTTTCATGTCTGTATCCCCTATAATAAGACCACTCAACCACTGGCCAGAGACAAAAATCAGGTCCAGCCTGTGTCCCCCCCTGTGAGTGGGGCCATGAACTAACTGGGTCAGGTCCATGGCCGTCATGGAAGCCATGAACTCCTGAGCCATCTCTGACGTTTCACCAACGGACGGCAGATTGAAATCACCCATGACCATAAGCCTGGGTGTATCAACTGCCACCGTGGCTATCACGTCGAGTAGCTCGGGCAGGGCTGTTGCCACGCGGCAGGGAGCCAGGTACGTAAGCAGCAAGCCCATCTGAACCCCATGACCCCATCTCACAAAGAGGGACTCACATCCGGCAATCTGTGGCACAGTGGTCTCCCTTGGACCCAGACCTTCGTTAATAATAATCGCCACCCCCCCCGCCCCTCCCCTGGGCCCTCGGCTGATGGAATGCTCTGAAGCCTGGTGGGCACATCTCAACCAGAGGGACCCCTCCCTCCAGGCCCAACCAGGTCTCCGTAATACCTGCCAGGTCCGCTCCCCCCTCTTGAATAAGATCGTAAAAGAATAGAATAGAATAGAATAGAATAGAATAGAATAGAATAGAATAGAATAGAATAGAATAGAATAGAATAGAATAGAATTCTTTATTGGCCAAGTGTGATTGGACACACAAGGAATTTGTCTTGATGCATATGCTCTCAGTGTACATAAAAGAAAAGATACATTCATCAAGAATCATAAGGTACATCACTTAATGATAGTCATTGGGTACAAATAAGCAATCAGGAAACAATATCAATATAAATCATAAGGATACAAGCAACAAAATTACAGTCAGACAGTCATAAGTGGAAGGAGATGGGTGGTGGGAACGATGAGAAAATTAATAGTAGTGCGGACTTAGTAAATAGTTTGACAGCATTGAGGGAATTATTTGTTTAGCAGACATTCGGGAAAAAACTGTCCTTGTGTCTAGTTGTTCTGGTGTGCAGTGCTCTATAGCGTCATTTTGTTGAATTCATCCTGGCGGGCTCCTCATGTATGGTCCAGATTAGAAAAAACACAGGACAAGTGTTTTCTCGGGATGAGAGAGCAGCAAACAAAAGGCTACAATCTCTTTTATTAGGTACCAAAATACAGCGTCATCAGAAGGCGTTATTATGACTACACATCTCACATTACGTACAAGAGATGGGAAAACAATAGTAATGATGCAAAGCGGAACTTTAACTCTGGCTTTTTACAATTCTCAGATATTATTAGGCGAGAGGCCCATCTCCGTTATCTGCTTCTCAGGAATGTGATTCTCAGGAAGGAGATAAGAGATATTTTTACTTTGTATCCCAGGATGTTTATACAAGGAGATATCTTTACTTTTGCAGGCACATCCTATGTTAAAAACAATGAGAGAATGAATAGGGCCCTTCATATAGTATCCATGTGAACCCGCTTTTCATTGTCTGGTTATTTCGGTGCTAAGCTCCATACAAGTGTCCAACCAGTTAAACTGGTATAAACATGTTTTATGGCCACCGCATTCCCACATTTCCTCTGTTTTTGTTTTTTGCAACTAGGTTCAGCTGTATTGTTATTATGATGTTCTCTTTATGCCTGGGAAACATGTCTATCATCATAGCAAACAAAGCAGGAATATATTGAATACATACAAAAATAAGCAAAGCAATAAGAAAGGCATACAAATGGTTATACATGTTATTATAGTTAGTTTCTTAAGTCATAGGGAGATTGTCTCCTTTATTCCCCTGATCCCATTACCACATATGAATCTAACTCAGAATCTGTAAGTTCTTCCATAGGGCAGGGACCAAGTTGATCAAGAAGATGTTCTGTCAAAGCTAGTTCCTTCTCAACTTGAATCTCTTTTACCGCTCTGATAGATAATTGTCTAATGATTGGTATCACACATGGGATGAACGTTAAACCAGCTATTGCGCATATGAACAAAAATATCATTTGCTTAATCCATCCGGATCCAGGCACCCAAGAAAACCACATGTCAGGAGTTTGTAACCTCTGAGTTATCTTGGAAGCCCTATCTTGCAAGTCCCGAGCACCTCCTCTGACCACACCTGATTTGTTCCTCCAGTTCCAGAAGGGCTTTGGTTTCACTTATCAGGACGTCCTTCCTATTGGAGGGAATAAAACCTTTGCATATTTGCAGAAGGGAGGGGAGACATTGGATACAGCAACAAAGCAAAACAAGCAGTACAATTATAGATACAATAGTTGGCATAATTGATTTCAATCAAGAACCATCCAGGAGCCATGACCAAAGAGCAGTCCAGGTGTCAATGGCGCCAGATCCATTGGATGATAAGGGATTGTTTTTTGATCAAGTTTTCCATATGTTCTATGGTGTGAGTGATGTTATACTGATAATCAGATACATAGGTACAACAACATGAATATATAAGGGCACAATTGCCTTCTTTAGCTAAGGCATATCGGTTTTGTAAGACTACCTCTCTGATTTCAGCCAGTTCTTTATTCATCAGCTTCAGCACCTTGATAGTCTCGTTGAACATATATACTGTCCAGTTATTTAATAAATGAAGATCCCAATAGTTCATTGCCACCCAAGATTGGGCAAGATGCCTCTGGATATCTGAGTTTTTAATGAGCCACCTGGTGTCAGTGATGGATGTGGTTTAGGAAATAGGAGTAGTGGAGTTTGTCCGATTAGCAGCTATTTGAATGTCTTTTACTGTCCCATCATGATTGAATGTAGAGGCTGCTGACATGAAGGATCATGAGATGTAGGGGCAATAGATGCAAGATCGTGACTTAATTCCAGAATCCATGATATATAGTCTCTTTTATGTAATTGTTACAGAGGCCCATTGTCCTTATCCACTCCCCCCTCAGCTGGAAATGTCAATATGGGAACCTTAGGTGTTGGAGTAGACTTAGGTAGAAAGTAAGGACCTTGTGCATAGACAATGCGTTTGTGGCAGGAGCGTTCTTACATGGTCACTTGAGAGTCCCAAAGCTAACAATGTCCAAGGCCATAAACAAATCATAGCCACTTATACGTGTGAAACAAAATTACTAGCAAAATCAGAAAAACAATTCTGCTAACATTAGTATGTGTAAGAAAGTGTTAAAATGTATATGTACAATATGAAGGTATTTTTTCTCCTGATGAAATCTTCCGCTGTGCGCAGGGGACCAACTTCCGGTGTAGTTCTGCAAAGCTGATGGTCACCACCTTGCGTTAAGAGTCTGTTGCCGGGAGGACTCAGCAAGATGTTTTTTCTCTTAAATGTCAGCACCAGGGGTTTCTCCTTCTTTTTGTTGTAAATGAAATGGTCTTACGTGTCTTTTGGGGATCCAAATAATGCGATCATTTGTCCTGGACAGCAGCATATCCATGGCCCCAGGTAATAAGGTCAGCAGGTCCTCTCCATGCAGGATCAGGTAGTTGGTGGAAATAGACCTTTGGTTTTAGGATAGCTAATGGATAAGCAGAAAAATGACGGGTCGCAGCCGATGTGGGAGGCTGTCCAGTCAGGTTAAGAAAGTTCAAAGTATATAAACAAAGATTGAGTTTGTTTTGCATGGCTGGGAGGCCGAGGCATTTTTCCTCTTTCAATTTTATAAGCCAAATGTGTGTGTGATGGACCACTTGTTACAAAAGTTTGCAAAGGCAGTACTGGTGTAGTAGATCCATTGTCAGTTTTAAGTTCAATTGGGCGTCCCATCGATGCAGAAATCCGAATACAATGATTTATTACATGTTTGGTTGCTTCTCCCCTTTGTGGAGATGCCATGATAAATCCTGAATAAATGTCCACGGAAACATGCAAATATTTCCATGGGGCAAAGGATGGGTACTGAGTTACATCCATTTGCCAAATTTCACAAGCTTTTAGTCCTCTAGGGTTACACCCATAGGGATAGAATGAGCTTGTTGACTACAGTTAGGACATTGTTGTATGATGGCAGTCACTTCAGCTGCCATGAGACCAAATTGTTTCGCTAATGCTTTTTATTTTGATGAAAATAGGCATGACTGTCCCATGGTGTGATGGAAGATATAACCATGAGCGCAGTTGCAGCTTTGTCATTTCCCTCTTCCAATCTCTGTCTCCGCTACCCACAATATCTATAACCTTCCAATAAACAAATCTCCTTATAACACTAAATATTCAAGTCCTTCTCTCACTGCCATTCTGACTTCCAAGCCAGCCCGTCTGTGCAAACCAACTTTCTCTTAAACAATTCAACTCCTTCTTACATTCCCTGTAACACTGGGTTCTTTGCATACCAGTCTTTATTCAAAATAGCACAATTATCTATTCACAGCCTACAATATCCAGTCAATCCTAAAAATTTCCTCAACTCTTCAGGTGTTATCTTCTGTCATTAATTAAATGTCCTATGTATTTTATCTCTCTTTCTACATATTGTAACTTCTAACTCATCTCTGTGATAATTCCAAACAAACAAACAAATAAACAAACAACAGACAAACAAAGAACAAACATGCCATCTGTTAAGTATGCAAAATGCACGTAGACATAAAAACATTAAGGAGTATTTTGAGTCAATGCTCTGAAATAGAATTGGGTATGAAAGTATTTAAAACGTCAAAAATGTTCAGAAGGAAAAAAATCAAAATTGCATTCTGAGCCATTCAGTGCTCTGCAAAGGCAGGTATCAGATATCACCCTTTCACTCCCGCCTTTCTCTGGCTGGTTCTCTGAGAGAAAAAAAAATGGTTAAAAGTACAAAGTAGCCCCCCCCTCTTTCGTGCCTCTCATCTCCCAGGGAAAAAAGGAGGGGGTGAGGGAAAGGAAAAATTTTTTAAAACAGACCAAGCCTCCCTTCTCCTCGGAGGGCAGGGAGAGAAAAGAAAAAAGGTGCTTATACACAAAATTACATTTCATGCAATCCAATACACACCCATTCACATCTGTACTGCAATCAGACCTTTTATATAATACATCCTTCATGCGAATCAGTCATTCAAATTATTTCAATGAACTAGTTTATTCCCAAAACAGTGAAAAAATTCAGGCAACAGTCATAATCACAAAAAGTGATATGGGCCCATAACCATTGCCCGGTTTTCCACAGTTTCAAGTTCAAACCCAGTCAATTTTTGCTGGCCAGCCAAGCATATCAATTCCACACACTATCATTATAGATGCACATCAACAAAATATTTTTAACAGAAATCACTTCAAGTTGATTAGTTCAAATTATCTGAGTCTTCCCATTTAGACAGGCTCTAATTTTATTTCCTGCTAAACCCCGGGTGGGAAGAACAATAAACAATTTATTTATTTATTTATTTATTTATTTATTTATTTTTTCAGCCTGAGAAACATACTGAGAGTCAGAGATCAAATTAAAAGCTTGTTGAGAAAAAGTGTGAAAGCTAAGATAGTCGCAGACAATTAGTGTAAGATTCTTTCCAGATGTCGTCATGAGTATCCTTGTAAGCAATGGCTCCTCTGGAGAAAATCATTAAGCAAGTAAACCTAGGATCTTTAGGCAAATAATATGAAATACAGCTTACATAGTCAGTTAGAGCACACTGAAGAGATGAATTATTCTGAAGACAAAAGTAAAAGTCAGATTTTGAGATAGAAAGAATAATATTTATTAGATCAGTTCCATTTCTTCGACAGTCTGGATTACGTCCCAAGGTTATAATTTCAGCAATAGCTTAAATAAAGGGTAAAACATTTTTAGATGGTAATGAGACAAATAAAGCAATGTACTTTTTACTGTTCTAAAACAGAATTAAATCTCCTGGCTTTTTTCTTTTTGTCAATAACTCAAATAATGGACTAAGTAAATGCATAGGTAAAGAGAAATATGAGCAGTCCCAATTAATAGTACCCAGTAATTGTTGCAAATTTTACTTTGGGTAACTTTAAAAGCCGGAGCAGAAAGAGATTGCACATAGTTTATGCCCTATACAGATAAGAAGCGTACAGCTGTATTTTTTCTGGGGCAATGTGCAATTCATTTACACATAAATCATTTTGTATTTTCAAAAAGCCAATTAGGTTGTATTTTTTGTGCTCCAATTAAAATGTCATCTATACGATGATCCTGACACACTTTAATCATATCTGCCAAATTAAGATTTTTTCCCAGCCCAACAATAGCTTTTAAGTGGTGTTGTTTTTTAGCTTTCTTCCTTTATGTTAGAGAAGGCTTGTTGACGCTTGCCAGAAACAAGCATTTTTCTGAAGGCTTGTTAAGCACATTCAGAAGAAGCTTGCAAAATTGCAGCCGGCAGACACACTGAAAGCATTTCAGCAATTTATTCTATCCATCCCCCTTTTTTTGTCTAACTGTTTCTTTAAATTCTGCTTAGTGGGGGTGTAACTGACTCCTTCAGAATGAGCTGATGTTTAATTTCATGCCGTGCGTCTGTGTGGGTGATTTAACGTGAGAGCAATCTCTCAACAAAGTCTGAAAAGGAACTATTAACAGTGTCCTGAAAGCTTTTATTTATTTATTTATTTATTTTTGTATCATTAAACACTCTATAACTAATCTCCAGAGTGCAAAAAATTTTTCAGGGCTGGGGAGGTTTGTGGAGGCATGTTCCCATCTGCTTCCACAGATTCACTTTTAAAGAGCCCTTTTATTGCCAAAAGTTTTTTAGAAGGTAAATCAAATTCTTTTTTATCACGGGCAGGACTTTCCCGTTATCTTTTAAAAACCAATAATATTAGTCTTGGATATCTCACCAAGCTCTTGCAAATGCTTCGTTTGCTGCTTGGTAAGACTCCCCCCCATACTCACGAAAGATTGTTGTCGTGTTTCAGACGAAATCGAGGTGCACAGCCTCTTCCAGGCGGTGAGAACAGGGGTTCCAAGAAACGTATAGCCTCAGCGGGTTATCACGTCGAGACGTATCTGTTTCAGAGATCACGTCGGGGACACCAGATGTTGAATTCATCCTGGCGGGCTCCTCATGTATGGTCCAGATTAGAAAAAACACAGGACAAGTGTTTTCTCGGGATGAGAGAGCAGCAAACAAAAGGCTACAATCTCTTTTATTAGGTACCAAAATACAGCGTCATCAGAAGGCGTTATTATGACTACACATCTCACATTACGTACAAGAGATGGGAAAACAATAGTAATGATGCAAAGCGGAACTTTAACTCTGGCTTTTTACAATTCTCAGATATTATTAGGCGAGAGGCCCATCTCCGTTATCTGCTTCTCAGGAATGTGATTCTCAGGAAGGAGATAAGAGATATTTTTACTTTGTATCCCAGGATGTTTATACAAGGAGATATCTTTACTTTTGCAGGCACATCCTATGTTAAAAACAATGAGAGAATGAATAGGGCCCTTCATATAGTATCCATGTGAACCCGCTTTTCATTGTCTGGTTATTTCGGTGCTAAGCTCCATACAAGTGTCCAACCAGTTAAACTGGTATAAACATGTTTTATGGCCACCGCATTCCCACACATTTTGAGGGTAGGAGTTGAAACAGTTTATGTCCAGGATGCGAGGGGTCTGTAGATATTTTCACAGCCCTCTTTTTGACTCGTGCAATATACAGGTCCTCAATGGAAGGCAGGTTGGTAGGAATTGTTCTTTTTGCAGTTCTAATTATCCTCTGAAGTTTGGCTGCAGAGCCAAACCAGACAGTTATAGAGGTGCAGATGAGAGACTCAATAATTCCTCTGTAGAACTGGATCAGCAGCTCTACAGCTCTATAGAAGAAATAGTGAACCTTGAAATACATTCTAATTTTATTTACCTAGAAGTCAGCAGCCTTTCCTCATCCAGTCTTCTATTCTGCCTTTACAGGTCTGAGAACTGTATAAACAGCTGCCTTAAAATCACCAGAAATCACACTGAGGGAATCTGTTTCTTTTATCTACAGACATGCTGGATGTGGGGGAAGGAAAGTCTGTAAATCCTTTTTAGCCTTTTTAAATACATACAGTATTTCTGTAAGTATCAGTTTTTCCACACACTGTATTTCTCAGTTAATTTTGGTTCTTATTCTATTACTGAAATTTATACTCTAGGCTAGGGCTGGCAAGCTCCTGGCCCATGGGCTGGATCAGTGGTGGGTTCCTCCCGGTTCTGCCAGGTTCGGCCGATCTGGTAGCGGTGACAATATGACATCACCGAACCGGTTCTCTTTGTTTGGGAGCTGGCCCCTCCCACCACCCCCCACATTATTCTTACCTTTTATTTGGCCCCGCCCCCAATCTATTCGCTGCCTCCCAAGTCCCAGCTGATTGGCTTGAAGGAAAAAAACTGTTTAAACTCTAGCCGCAGGGCTTCATAGGGCCGCCCTACAGCTGATCAGTGTTAAAAGGCAGTGTGGTGGTAGACCAGTGTGCTCAATAAACAAATGGGTAGACCGGTGCACTCCAAAAACAGATAATAATAATAATAATAATAATAATAATAATAATTTTATTTCTATACCGCCCTTCTCCCGAAGGACTCAGGGCGGTGTACAGCCTATTTAAAAACACAAACAAAACAATGATATAAAATTTAAAATAATTAAATAAATGGCTCAAATTTAAAACCCCAATAAATTTAAATACCCCAATTTAAAACTATTGTATTGATAGTCCGGCCTGGCGGAACAACAGGGTCTTCAATGCGCAGCGAAACACCCGGAGGTCAGATATCTTACGAATTTCCGGGGGCAGTTCATTCCACAGGGCTGGGGCTCCCACAGAGAAGGCCCTCCCCCTGGGCGTCGCCAGCCGACATAACTTGGCTGACGGCACCCTGAGGAGACCCTCTCTGTGGGAACGAACTGGTCGGTGGGAGGCTATTGGTGGCAGAAGACGGTCTCGGAGGTACCCGGGTCCTATGCCATGGAGCGCTTTAAAGGTGGTAACCAACACCTTGAATCGCACCAGATGGGTAGACCAGAACATCCAAGAACAAATGGGTAGACTGGTACAGCTCTGCAAGCAGTTAAAACCCTGGTAGACCAGTACCTCTGCCCTAAAGAATCTGCTCTAAAGAATTGTCACATGACCATCAAACCATACCCACAAAATAAGCCACGCCCACAGAACTGGTTGTAAAAAAATTTAGAACCCACCCCTGGGCTGGATGTGTTATGCGCTGGCCACGCCCATTTTAGCGATGGAAGAAAAAAAGTCCCGATACGTCATGTGATGCCACCGTGACGACATGAGTTTGACATCTCTGCTCTAGGCTAATCAAAAGCCTCTGGACAATTGAAACACTGATGACATCAAAATATGATCATGCAATTAGGTGCCTTATGTGTCAGAATTGCTTTTATGGCTCTGTGGTTTTATTCCATAAAGAAGATAGCCACAATGTACGGATAGTTCCAACTGGTTGTATTGTGGTAATTCTCACCACAATAATCACATATGAAAACAATGTTCTCTTGTCTTGTGAATGTTTCCACGCTGGATAGTCATGGACCCTGAATCAAAGGCAGATCCTATAAAAAGTTTTCAATGTCCTGTGCAAACATACTACATTGGCCATCACATAGATCAGGGGTGGGCAACTGTGGCCCTTTTACAACCTGTGGACTTCAACTCCCAGAATTCCTGAGACAGCTGTCTCAGGAATTCTGGGAGTTGAAGTCCACAGGTTGTAAAAGGGCTACAGTTGCCCACCCCTGACAAAAATGGTTTTTGGCAAATCTGGGTGACTTCACACAACGCCCTTAATTTAGGTTAATGAAAGAGAAGTGCTACATTGGCATAATGAACCATGCCAAAATATATAAACAAAACGCTGGCTTCGCATGATGCCCTGCTTCACATATTTCCACAGGACAAGATTCCCAGCTACTGCAATGAATTAAATGGAATAAACCCAGAGGTGAAATGCTCCCGCTTCGGACCGGATCGCCTGATCTGGTAGCAATGGAGGCGGGTGGTTCGGAGAACCGGTAGCAAAAATCCCTGCTTTCCCCCCGCCCCATGCTCAGTTGAGCCGCACAATCATCAGAGGCTTTTTTTTTTAACTTTTAAAAGCATTTTTTCTACAACCTCTTCGGCCGAAAAAATGCTTTTTTAAAAAAAGCCTCTGATGATCATGCGGCTCAGCTGGGATCGTCAAAGATCCCAGCTGAGTTGCCTGATCGTCAGAGGCATTTAAAAAAAAAAAAGAAAACCTCTGCCGATCAGACAACTCAGCTGGGATCGTCAGAGCCTTTTGAAAGCATTTTTTTTACAACCTCTTCACCAAAGAAGTTGTAGAAAAAATGGTTTTAATTTTTTTTAAAAAAAAATTGGCCACGCCCACCCAGTCACATTACCCCACCACCACCAAGCCATGCCCACAGAACCGGTAGTAACAAATTTTAGATTTCACCACTGGATAAACCTTTTTAAAAATCTGACTCAATATTTTCAGGGGCTTTGTGGCCAACCGTAGATGAGTCCCCAGTTCCTTAGAGGTTTCTTTGGGGGGTGCAAGGGAAAAAGAAGCCACAGGGGAAGTGCTAAGAGGTCCCCCTAAACCAACTTCTGGGTGGTTGTGGCAAGAAAATCAGGTCATACCATCCATCACACTGTGGGCACACATTATCTGAGCTGCAGACCTCATAGCTCACTATTTATTTAAGAAACCAAGAAACTTTAAAGGCCCTCAGTGTTTTTATCAGTATGGAAAAACAACACAGAATGACTACCAACTCTATAATTTTCTCTCTCTTACTCAGTGTTGTGGTCCACAGGCTGTCATCTTCCTGTCTCTTAGCTCTCATTATATATATATATATATTCCTTTAAATTCGTAGGTATAAATGTGTGATATTTTTGTAATCAGGGTTTTTCCTAGGTTGATAAAAGACGTTAAAATGGCCATGGTGGGATGAAATCTCCAATCATCACTTTCAGGCCTGTCAGACATTTTATGTTGTTTATTCTGAGACTTATGGGAGACTGGGATAGCACTATACAAAAATATCACACACACACACACACACACACACACACACGTGTGTGTGTGTGTGTGTGTGTGTGTGTGTGTGTGTGTGTGTGTCTTCTTAAGTTTTCGCGGGTGTGCATATGCAAAAAGTTAAAATCTCGGGTGTTTTCCCGCATCATTATAAATAAATTGGTTAAAATATTTAAAATCCTGGTTAAAATCCCAGCTTAAAATCTTCTAAAAATCCTTACAGAGCACTCTGCAAGGTCCCTTAAAACCTCAGCTAAAATCCTACCAGTGACTTTAAAAGTTTTTCTTAAAGCAACGTTTCGACAGGCTCACACCTGTTTCATGTAGAAGAGAACCCATAGCTTCTACATGAAACAGAGCCTGAAGATGACAGGGTTGTGAGCCTGTCGAAACGTTGCTTCAAGAAAAACTTTTAAAGTCACTGGTAGGATTTTAGATGAGGTTTTAAGGGACCTTGCAGAGTGCTCTGTAAGGAATTTTAGAAGATTTTAAGCTGGGATTTTAACCAGGATTTTAAATATTTTAACCAACTTATTTATAATGATGCAAACAGGCCCTATTCTTAACATTTGCTGGGTTCAAGGATAATGATTGCTTCCATGGCCACAGGCAGCACTAGAGTTAAGTGTCACCAACCTAGAATGGCAATGAACTTCGTAACTATGAGTGACCTTCCCTAGCAGTCTCTGGAGGCAAGAGACCACATTAAAGGACAGCAGAAGTCACTTTTCTGGCTGTTGAACTATCTTCATCCAGCATTACTTTCTGGCTGTGTCCTAACAAGAAGGACTAAGGCCCCAAGGGATGTATCTGTGAATTCTCACAAATATGCTTTTCTCCAGCTACCCTTCCTTACATGGAAGGAGTTCAGGGTCCCAAGAGAAGTTCCTTCTCACTGTTATTATTACTATACCAGCATTGAGATCTCTTCTGCTACTTCTCCAGTGACTGTTTTTGATGTAAACATCAGATTGAAGCAACATGGAAGGGATCTTGCATTAGGAAAGGATAAATAACACAGGTTACGGTGTTTGTGGCTCAAGTTATGGGACAGGCAGGAGCTGTGCTCTTGAATGTACTTTCTCTCTCTTCCAGATGAATCTTGGTTTGTCTCTGTTTGAATCAGGAAAGCCACTGGATGCTCCAATTCTTCTTTAGAAACAGGGAGGAGATTGATTCAGTCCTATGAATTATGGACCTCCTCCTTCTGCTTCTGCTGCTGCTGATGTCCCAGCCAGTCTCTGGGAAGCTGAGAATGAAGTGCCCACTGAATTGGGACAACCAGGATGGAGGAAAGCCATGGAGCTATTACAGGCCAGGAGATCTTCTCATTGGTATACTTGTCTCTGCATCAGCAATAGAACCTACATCATTACCTTTCAACTTGGCTCCTTCTATTCAGATTCGGTTGTAAGTCATTCACTATGATGGAGTTTCATTCCCTCTATTTGCAGTTCTAACACTCTTTTTTTTCCTCCTTATTTATTTACTTCTATATTGCAGGACCTGACTAATATCTTGAACCCTATTGATTTCCACAGCCTCTCTCTTTTGTCTTATTTTCTGGGAGAGGCTCAAATCCAAGCATAAGGAAAATAAAACCTGAAAGAAGTCCACATTATTTTCTACTCTTGTTCAATCCTAAATTCATGACTTGAATACTCAGTTTTGTTGAAAGTAGTGATGGTTGTAGCTTTCCCTGCCCAGCTCATTTCCACATTTTTATAACCTCTCACTGATAACCTATGCCTGATTTTTATAAGAATAACTTGTTTTTATAACAACTTTTCTGGGTCACTCATCAAAAATTCTCTTCCATTTATGATTGTTCCACTTTAATGACTGAATTATTCTGCCACCTCTTTACTGGGCTGATGAAAATTAATACTTCTATAAATAATGGTGTATGTCTGATTTTTAATCCTTTTGGAGGACTATCTCTATCCTATCTTCTCAACACTCACAAATATTAAAGGGTGATGGGTGAGTCTAATTTGCCTCTGGTTTTGGATCAATATTGGCTTAAGTCTCAGTTAGCTTGTGGAGAAAAAGACGATTAAATAGAGAGCAAGTATTTAGTTTTTGCTGTTGACGATCCTAATATTAACATGAGCATGGTTTTACAGCAATTTACTTTATGAAAAAGAAAGAATGATTTTCAATATTGAAAGGGTTAACAAAAAATACCAGCTCCTGCTCAATCTCACACTTGGCTACAACATCCATGACAACTATTCGAACACATTTGGAACTTCAAATGCCTTGCTGGATGTGCTCTCTACTGGAGAAGCCAATGTCCCCAACTACAGCTGTGGAAGGAAGGACAATCTTTTGGCTCTTCTTGATGGAGCTCTTGAGAACATCTCCATCCAAATGTCAACATTAGCAGGCCCCTACAAAGTCCCACAGGTTTGTGTTTGCACTTCTCTATTTGGTAAAGTAAGTGGGGCATTGGTTTGTGAGCAATAGATCCAACCACATCTTCGCTATGGAATCAACGCCCTCTCTACAAGCACTGACAATGAGAACAATTAATCAATGGAACAGGCTGAACTAGAAAATCTCCAGGATCCCTTCCATCCCAATTAGTCCATGTTCTTTGTTCATTTGTTAGAGGGTGTGATTTGGGCTCAATGGAGCCATGAGAAGTAGGACTGATCCTTACCAGAAGGCAAGACAAGGGTGCTGTAGATATGACATTATGGGTTTCATATGCTGTTAAGAGTACTTGGTTCCTACTCTCATAAATATTATTGGATGATCAATCAGTCAAAGTCAAAAGTTACAGTCTTTGGAAAATGACATATAGGGCTATTCAGTGAGGAGCCAATAGAGCAAGTTCACACCTTTCCTTACCTGAGGTATTTTTCTCTGTGACTGGATCTTGGCTCCCTCAACATTTAAAGGAGCTCATTTAGACCAAAGGCGCAAGTGAATGATCTGGGTTTTTTTAAAAAAATCATAGTTATGCAGCCTTGTTAGCCTGAATTATTAAAGTACAAAAGGCCAAAGTTACCATGATTCATTTATATTGAGCTGAACTTTGGGATTTAATTTATCCCAAAGGGGTATTTTAAATTTTTGGGGTTTTAAACTGGCCAAATCTATTTAATTATTTTAATTTTTAATCATTGTTGTGTCTTGTGTTTTTAAATTGGCTGTACACTGCCCTGAGTCCTTCGGGAGAAGGGCGGTATAGAAATAAAATTATTATTATTATTATTATTATTATTATTATTATTATTATTATTATTATTATTATTATTATTATTATTTCACTATTGCAACAAATTTGATCACATCATCTGAGAAGTATCTTGAGGATGAATTAAAAGGACTTCAGCTGCTGCCTTCAGAGCTGAATTGGGAATTTATACAATTTATAAAATTAAGGCATATATATTTTTTTTTATAAAATTAATGGTATGGAAAGTTACACAAAAAATATCTGTTAGAACGAATAAATTTCAATTAAAAAGATCTTGAATTGTACAACTGATAAATCAGATTAGGAATGGTGGTCTCTCTGTCTTTATGCAATTGGAGAAAAAAAAACTAAAAAAATGCTGCACAAAGAATCCAAGATTTTCAAAACAAAGGAAGACATAGCCATCCTCAGTAAGGATGGCACTTGGAAATGCATTAGCTGCTTCCAAATTGACAAGTGTTGCATTGAATCTTCCAAATCCCTTACAATGAACATAGAATAGAATAGAATAGAATAGAATAGAATAGAATAGAATAGAATAGAAGAGAAGAGAAGAGAAGAGAAGAGAAGAGAAGAGAAGAGAAGAGAAGAGAAGAGAAGAGAAGAGAAGAGAATTCTTTATTGGCCAAGTGTGATTGGACACACAAGGAATTTGTCTTGGTGCATATGCTCTCAGTGTACATAAAAAAAAAATATGTTCCTCAAGAATCATAAGGTACAACACTTAATGATAGTCATAGGGTACAAATAAGCAATCAAATCATATTAGGAAACAGTCAATATAAATCATAAGGATACCAGCAACAAGGTTACAGTCATAAGTGGAAGGAGATGGGTGGTGGGAATGATGAGAACATGGTCTTGTTGATGTTCTGAGTTTTGTATCTTGATATGGCCTACTGACTAATCAACAAGAAACTGTTGTAATATGTGCATGAGATAAAACCTGAGTTTATTAAAAGCTAAAACTTTGGACTTGATAAACCCCAAATATAACACAGAATTCTTCATTGCCTTTTCAGATCAGTCAGAGAATTGCTTCAGAGGCTCTGAGTGATAAAAGTCAATTCCCTTTTTTCCATCCGATGCTCCCCACAGAAGGGTTCCAGTACCCAGCAATTGTCCAACTGCTCCTCCATTTTGAATGGACCCTGATTGGTCTCTTTGCTCCAGACACAGAGAAGGGAGAGCATTTCATGAGGACTTTTACTCCTATGCTTGTCAGGAATAGAATTTGTGTTGTTATATCACAACAGTTCTCAGTGACTGCACACACAGGACGCCTCAGGAATGCCTTCTCTAAGTGGAAACAAGTCAATGTCCTTGTTCACTTCATGGAATTTGAGTCCCCCTTTGACAGAATTCTTCCTTTCCATTTAACACTTGAAGGTTTGCCAGGACCCATTGAAGGGAAAGTCTGGATCATAACAGTGGTTGGATTACATTTAATGAAAAAGGACAGGCGTCTGAAGTACATCCATAGTATTTGGAGCTTTCCTCTTCAATGGAAAAAAAGTTGGCAACAAGATGATGACTATAAAACATATTTCCTTGTGAAACGTGAATTTGAAGATGAGTATTTTCATTGTTCTGTTTCAAAACACATCTTTTCTATCAAAGGCCGGAGGAGATGCACCCAGATAGTGTCACTGGAGACCCAAGGGGAAGGGAATAGTATACTGGTCATAAATCCAGGCACTACTTACAGTGTCATTAAGATTCTGGCCCATGCCTTAAATGCTGTGTCCAAACCCCTGAGGAGAAGGAAGGAGGGAGAAGAGAGGTTGGGGACTCCAAGACTGCAACCGTGGAAGGTATGGGGTCCCAACAAGGATCCATCAAGCTAAATTTCTTTTCAGGGTCTTTGAGGCTCTCTGACCTTGGTTGTTTAAGATCTTAAGCTTCTGTACAGCATGTTCTACTTATTGAAAGAGCCCTGCATCCTCCCTTCTACAACTGAGACATTTTGTATATTCTGAAAAATGTTCCCAGACTCTGTTTGATTTTAAGCTCCTGTAAACCATGGCTCAGAGAATGAGGTGGCTGGATGGAGTCACTGAAGCAGCAGGCATGAGCTTAAATGGACTCCAGAGGCTGGTAGAGGACAGGAAGGCCTGGAGAAACATTGTCCATGGAGTCGCGATGGGTCAGACACGACTCACAACTAACAACAACAAACCATGGCTCTTCTCCTTGTTGTCTTTCCTCAAGGTTAAAAGCAGATCTTTTGATCCCTTCCTCACCTTCTTTGTCCTTGTCTAAAGCTGATAAAAATGTCGTGCAGTGTCTTCTCCGAGTGTGGTGCCTGCAAGGGACCTAGTATGATTTGGCTGGATCATTAATGACATTATCTTCAAGTTAATAATATAACACAATAATAGAGTTGGAAGGGACCTTGGATGTCTTCTAGCCCAACCCCTGCTCAGGCAGGAAACCCTATACCACTTCAGACAAATGGTTCTCCGATCTCTTCTTAAAAATTTCCAGTATTGGAGCACCCAAACCTCTGGAGGCACGTTGTTACACTGCTTAATTGTTTTGTCAGAAAATTTCTCCTTACTTCTAGGTTGTTTCTCTCCTTGATTAATCTCCATCCGTTGCTTCTTGTCCTGTTTTCAGGTGTTTTGGGGAGAATAGCTTGACTCCTTCTTCTTGGTGGCAACCCCTGAGATATCAGAACACTGCTATCATGTCACCCCTGGTCCTTCTTTTCATTAAACTAGACATACACAATTCCAGCAACTGTTCTTCGTATGTTTTAGCCTCTAGTCCCCTAATCATCTTGGTTGCTCTTCTCTGCACTCTTTCTAGAGCCTCAACATTTTTTTTAAAAAAATTTGGTGACCAAAACTGGATGCAGTATTCCAAGTGGGGTCTTACCAAGGCATTATAGAGTGGTATTAACACTTCACCTGATCTTGATTCTATCCATCTGTTAATGCAGCCTAGAACTGTTGGTGACCATCTTTAGAGCACTCCATGGCTTAGGGCCGGGATATTTACGGGACCGCCTTCTGCCACTGAGAGCCTCCCACTGGCCAGTACGCTCCCACAGAGAGGGGCTCCTCCATGTGCCGTTGGCCAAACAATGCCGACTGGCAGCCCCCAGGGGGAGAGCTTTCTCTGTGGGAGCACCTGCCCTCTGAAACGAGCTCCCCCTGGAGATACGGACGATTCCGGACTTACGTACTTTCCATTGGGCCCTCAAAACCTTTTTATTTCATCAAGTTGGGTTGGCCTAATCTCTCCAATTGTGTATTTTAATTTGGATTTTTAATTGGGGATTTAAACTGTCGGGCCAAAATGTTTAATTTATTTTTAAATTGTTTTTAAATTTTGTATTTGATGTTTTTTTACTTCTGGCTGTTCACCGCCCTGAGTCCTTCTGGAGAAGGGCGGTATATAAATTTAAATATTAAATTAAATTAACTTAAACTGTGTTGGCTTTTTTTGGCAGCTGCAGCACACTGTATATTTAAGTGATTGTCCACTAAGACTCCAAGATCCAGCGTGGTTTATCAGTTTAGCAGCAGACAGCCTGAATCTGCGAAGATGATGTGTGGAAAGCAAAGGCTCAGAATGAACAAAAACTTGCAACAAAAGTCAAAGATAACAAAAAATAAAGTTTCTTTCAAGATATAAATAACAAGCAAAAAATCAAGGAAAGTCGGTCCACTAAAGAGAGGTAGCAGAGAGAAAGCACAGTTGCTTATCTCATTCTTTGCATCAGTCTTCAGAAAAAAAAAAAAGAAACTATAGCCCAACCTACCAAAAACATAACTGTAAAAGACAGATTAGAAATAAAAATTAAAATAAACAAGAAAATGGTAAGAGAACACATGTCTGATGAATATAAATCACTGGGACATGATGGATCATATCCCAGAGTTCTGAAGGAGGTGGCAGATGTTATCTCAGAACCGTTGTATCATATCTTTAAAAAATCTTGGAGCACTGGGAAACTAACAGAGGATTGGAAAAGAGCTGATGTGGTTCCCATCTTCCAAAAAAACAAAAACCCAGACCCAGGAAACTACAGACCAATAAGCTAGAAAAATGTGGGATAGACAGCATTACCAACTGGCTGACAAACTGCACTCAACGAGTAGACCTTAATGGTACCATATCCAAATGGAGAGAAGTAAGCAATGTGGTATCGCAAGGTTCTGTCTTAGGCCCAGTACTCTTCAACATCTTCATAAATGACTTAGATGAGGGAATAGAAGGGGAATCCATCAAATTTGCAGATGACACTAAGCTGGCAGGAATAGCCAACATTCCAGAGGACAAGCTAAGGATCCAAAAAGATCTTGACAGACTTGAACAATGGGCCCTATGCAACAAAATGAAATTTAATGTGGAGAAAAGCAAAGTTTTTACACCTAGGCAGGAAAAACAAAACAAAAGTACAAGTAAAAATGTATTAAGTAGTTCTGCTTTCTCCCTGTTGCCACCTTCTTGCCGCTTTCGCCCTTTAATGGAAAAATCATTTCCTAGACTTTTTTCTTTTCTTTTTTTTTTTAAATGTTGAAATAAGTTTTTTGGGGGGATTATTTTTGACTTTTGTCACAAGCCATAGTTCATTTTGAGCCATAGTTTTCCTCACGTCAGCTGATATTCTGCCTTACTTTATTATGATCAGTAACCATCTGATCATATGGGGGTGTGGGGGGGGTGTAGGGTGGCATTTGGGGGTTTGCCAAAACCCAGCGATCCTTGGCTAGAGGATTGCCTGAACCCTGCCGAACCCCCGGGTATTCAAATACTTATTTGAGGTCAATGCCTGGAATGCACTACCTGACTCAGTAGTTTCTTCCCCAAACCCTCAAAACTTTAACCTTAAACTGTCTATTGTTGACCTCACCCCATTCCTAAGAGGTCTGTAAGGGGCGTGCATAAGTGCACCAGCGTGCCTACCGTCCCTGTCCTAATATTCCTTTTTACTTACTCTTTTCATGTATTCAAATTATGTTTATACTTTTACCTGTTATATATGCTTGACAAATAAACTTATGATTATGATTATGATTTGTTCAATGCATTTGTGACTTTTTCTACGATGTTCTCCATAACTGAGAATTTTTATCAATTACATCTTATCAGTATGCTTTTTGTCAGTTTACTGTATGATTGAGAACTATTACTGAACCTTTGTTCTTGAGTTTTGAAGATAGTGGCTTGTTCTCCCAACTCACAATATTTCCAAGTTAAACAACCATAGAAGAAAGACTCGGATGTAAAAATACATAAGAGATAAGAAACCAAGATTTCTGCTTTTAAAGTCCCTGGATGTTTCCATTCTAGTTCCATCCATTTCTAAAGAAGAAGGAATTGTACAATCTTTCCCTGCTGAAAGTGTACTTGGATCAAAATGGAGACGTAGCAGCAGATCTGGATGTTAGTGGGGTGGTTTTCTCCGAGGAGGATCCCATCAACAAGAAATTGGGGAGTTTTGAAAGGCAGCGACTGATAATCAACCAAGATGCTTTATCACAGCTAAAGTTGCTCAACAAGGTGGGGAAAATATTGATGTCTTTTCTCTTTTCTTTCCATTTCAAGTGAGCTATACCAAGTCAAAAAGGTGGGTATCCTTCACTGAGAATTGAATGTGTGGAGTCAAACTGTTTTAATTTTCTTAGACAAATAGGGAGGCTTCAGTTCTATTGACCAAGTTATCCTTCTGATGCCATAATGCTGAATACTATTATGCTGATTCAGCTGTATCCAAAATGACATTTAGGGTGATAAAATGATTAGGACATAAATCATTGTCATTTAATACCTCTTCTGCAATTTATCACCATAATATCAGCATTCCCAAGTAATGCACCCATTGAAAGCGGAACTCCAAGGCAGGCAAATTCCTCAAAGAACAATTTATTGGATATATCATATTGGCACAACTGGTAAAAACTGACTCTGAAGGTTCCCACAGTTTTCACCTAATTTGAAAAGTAAAAGTTCCCCCTTCCCCCAGGTCATTGGTCACATTGTCCAATAGTGGTGCCAGCAGGTTGCCTGGTTACTCCACTCCTCCACTTCTCAGCCACCTGTTGGAATGACCTTGGTTCCCAGAAGAAAACTTTTTATTTTGACAACCAAGCCAAGCTATCTAACATTTCCCCCTCCCTTCATCCCCTTCCGCTGTGTGGCAACCATGAAGTCTCCAAGATGGCCTAAGCCAGGCTCGCTTCAGGATTGACACATAAAACTGGTGAGAGAGGGCCTCATATGCTGAGGATTTTCATGATATTGGCTTTTTTTTTTTTTTAATTTGATTTATATGCCGCCCTTCTCCGAAGACTCAGGGCGGCTTACAATGTGCTCAGCAATGTGCTCGGCTTCTGGTATCTTTGTCTTCAATTATCAAACATGAAGTCAATTCTGTTGAGCAGGGCCTGAGTTCAGGTTTGGACTGAATATGATGAAACGGAATCAAGATTGAATGAATGTCCTGTTGGTCCAACTGGGAAATGACCTTCATCTTGTCCTGGTTGGAGTCAGGGTCTCCTAAAAATGCAGGTCCATAGTGTGCAATGTTTTTAACCAGCTGAGACCATAGTTATAAATGCCTCTCTTTAACCCCACTAGGATAGTGGAATTTAGGAAGGAGGTCCAAGGTTTTCTGTTCATGTGAAATAATAATGACTGGTCTGATGTGAGCTTATTTATTTATGAATTAAATTTATTTGCTGCCCATCTCACCATGATAATGGCTTGAAAACTGAAGCACCAAAACATGACTTTGATACAAAGA
This sequence comes from Pituophis catenifer annectens, assembly GCF_029215685.1. Taxonomy (NCBI): domain Eukaryota; kingdom Metazoa; phylum Chordata; class Lepidosauria; order Squamata; family Colubridae; genus Pituophis; species Pituophis catenifer. Next base: position 8,744,980 of record NW_027256882.1, on the reverse strand, counting down.
AAAGCAATTCCTGATATCAGATGTAATGAGGCACAATTTCGAGGGACATATTACTTAGATTTGGTCATTGGCTTGTAAGAGTGCACTTCATCTGAAAATCCATTGAATCCAATGTCTTATCTTAATCGTTAGCTATCTTAAGACACTCAGGGAGGCTGCAAATCAGACCAATAATAAATATGGGTATCTATTTCCCTGTGAGTTTGTGTCATCTAATTGTAATCTTTCAACAGAAAGGATTTTGTGCTGGATACCTTGTGTTGAATAACCCTTTCCTACACAGGGTTCATATTCATGACCCATATGCTGCATCAAAAGATCCCTGACTTACCGTTTTTGAGGGACACGTTCAGATGGCCTCACCTCCATCTCACCTCACTATAGTTTTAGAAAGTAATCAGTCAGTTTTAATTTTAGTTCACCAATATGGCAGTGATATAAATTGAACAAATAAATATGCAAATAAGGAACATCTCCTTTAAGATTGACAGTCCTTATTTCTCTGTATCTTAAGTGGAAGATAGATAGATAGATAGATAGATAGATAGATAGATAGGTAGGTAGGTAGGTAGGTAGGTAGGTAGGTAGGTAGATAGATAGATAGATAGATAGATAGATAGATAGATAGATAGATAGATAGATAGAGCCTTTCAAAGAGAAGCAGCTTTGCCATGTACTCCAGAAAGAAACCTTTCCAGATCCTACTGGTCAGAAGTTGCTTTCTACATCACAGTTTTATTCTAATAAATGTAATGAATAAAAAATTAATAAATCTTTTACAGTAAAGTTTACTTTAAAATTTAGTATGCGTGTGCATCTTATTTTAAAATCATGCCTATATGAAAAATAGATTCCACTATGAGGAGGAACCCACAAATTGTCACTTGATGCTTAAATCTTCTCTCAATTTAATCACTCTAGTGTTTATTAAGTAGAACAATACTTTTGTTTGCAATCTGATATGCCCCAAGAATAAAGGAGGAACTAAATGAGGCATCTGTCTGCAATTGTATCTCCTGTAACTAATTGGAAGTATTCAGAGATTTCATATTTGCCTACAGGAAGCCCAGAGACTACTTGGCTAATGTTCATATCTACCTCCATCTTATATGGATGATGCGTCTCAGCATATTTTCTTTAGCATTTTTTCTTTTTCTTCTCAGTCTCTGCCTCAGTCCAAATGTGTGGAAAAATGTCAGCCTGGATTTGTCAAGAAGGCTCGAGAAGGAGACCCAGTTTGCTGCTACGACTGCATTCCTTGTCCAGAGGGGACCATCTCAACTCAGGAAGGTAGGTGACACCATAAGGAAACCTACTGAATTCATCCAGAGCACTTTGATCAATATACTTCTTGAAAGTTTTGTTTTTAATTCTCGTGGTGTCCAGTTTCTTCCCTAATGAGAGGGGAAAGAAAAAGATCTTGAAGGATGAGGTAGGAAGAAGGATGTTGTGGGTTGGGTAGGAAATCTCTCTTTTATTTGTAAGTTTGGATGTGTCCTTCCATATTTATCTTCTTTAGGAACATGTGAATTTTTTGTAACTTGAGGAATGATTTTAGATCAATGTGCTTTGCTCACCCAAACTAACTGTACATTATAGGCCAAAAGATACATCAATCAGTCCTTCAATTAATCAGTCAATGTTTATAAAGATCATTAATCCTCATAAACTGAAAAATCTAATTGGGAGGAACAATGGAGGGAGAGAAGTTGGGATGAAGGAGGAAATGGAAACCAACTAGAGGACTTGCCGTAAAAACATCAAGTGGATATTTACTTCCTACCTTTTCTTATCATTCCAATTTTCTTTGTTGTTAATAATGAGATACAAACAGTTATAACACCAACAACAAAAAAAAGGAATATAGTTGTGGTTCTGAAAGGGGGAAAAAGACTACAGTAATATACAGTGTTGGGATTAAAAGGAACAGAAAGGAGAGGGAAAAAGAACTAATAGAGGACCAATCTACTAAATAACCATTGGTACCAAAGTTGAATTCATTCTCTCTTTAAAATTGTTGCCAAATCTAGAGATTATGGAAATATATTGCTTCATCTTCTCATGTTTACAGGGTAAAAAGACTTTGCAGACAACAAAGTTCCTCTTCTTGAAATCCTTCATGAATTAATCTTTTAATCTTTTTTTCTTTAAAAAAAATATTTATCAAATTCATATGGCTGTCTATTTCACACACAGTGACTCTTGGTGGCAATTAAATCAATAATTAAAAATAAAAACAATGAGGTATAAATGCTAGAAAAACAAGAGAGGAATGCATCAAGGTGCTACCTGTCATGCAACGAGCATACAGGGCCCAAGGAATCCTGAGGACTATTGAAAGAATCACATTTTAAGGAATTTCTAGACGGCTCCATAATTTGGAGACACTCTCAATTTAAGGGTATTCATTCATTCGTTCATTCATTCGTTCATTCATTCATTTATTGTGAAGGGGGCTGTACAACTTGTCCTGAAATAATCAGTGTTCTTCTCAAGTGGTTCTCCATGGATCCAACCAAATTTGACAACTTTGATCCTGTATTTTTCTCCGGTATTTTTGGAGCAGATTATTGAGAGCATGGTTGGTGGGTCACTCATCAGTGACTGAGTTTAAACATTTTTGGGATAAGCATATGTCCATCATCTGCATTTTTTTAAAAGTAAGAAAACAAAAAACTCAAAGGATAGATTATGTCTTTTTGTGCTGTCAGTTTTCTGTTTCTATCTTTTTATCCCATACTCATTGCGTTGCTCTTGAAAACCACTTGTAATTAACAAATGGTCCAGAATGCAAATGCACAATGTTGTTTTTCCAGGTGTTGTTCCATAGGACACCCCTATTATGCAGGCTCCACAGAATCTCAGTTTCTTTCCAAGTGCAATTAAATTCACCTTTAAAACCCTACATGAGACGGAACTGGAGTATCTGCAGGGCTTCCCTTGTCCCAACAGAGCAGACATAATTGGCATGCAAAAGGTCTGTTCCCTAAAAGATTCCCACTTTATAGGTCCTCAGATGACTGCTTTGTCTGGTGCAGATCCTGCCTCATTGGGCCCACTCCCTCTTGAAATTCAATAGGCCCCCATCTTCTTAAACTTCTGGAGACTTGCTACATCTCCTAACTTTTGGGATAAGGTAAGGTGAGTGCAAGATAAGAATCTGGTGGATTACGTCAGAGAAAGGAGGTTGTGGCACCAGATATTTCTTCTTTTAATTTAATTTTGTTTTTGTTCTTATTTTTAAAGTTGCATGTTTTGGGGATTTATTTATTTTTCTGCTGGAGTGTAAGTATATTCCATTTACTGAGACTTTCCTGTCTCTCAGTATCAAATCTCTTCCAAAGTTTTTTCTTGAAATTTGAAAGACTATAAAACAATTCTTACTTTGTTTCCTCAGATAATGACAAATGCACCAAGTGCCCAGATGATCACTATCCAACCAAGAACCGAGTCCAATGTATCCCCAAAAGAATAACCTTCCTCTCCTACAAAGAATATCTCAGCATTATCCTCATCTCCTTTGCCCTACTCTTGTTCCTAACCACAGGCCTTGTTTTAATTATATTCCTTAAATACCTAGAAACTCCCATTGTCAAAGCCAACAACCGGGACCTCTCCTACATCCTCCTGGTCTCCCTCCTCCTGTGTTTTTTGTCCTCCTTTCTCTTCATTGGCCAACCAAGGAAAGCTACCTGTCTTCTCCGACAAACAATGTTCAGCATTGTCTTCTCAGTAGCTGTGTCTTCTGTGTTGGCCAAAACAATCACAGTGGTGCTGGCTTTCCTGGCTTCAAAACCAGGGAATAAAGTGAGAAGATGGTTGGGGAAGAGCTTGGCCAACTCCATCATCCTTTCTTGTTCTGCTGTCCAAATTCTCATCTGTGCCATGTGGTTGGGAGTTTCTCCCCCATTTCCTGACTCTGATCTGCACTCCCAGCCTGGAGAGATCATCCTTCAATGCAACGAAGGCTCTGTCATCATGTTTTATGTTGTCCTTGGGTACATGGGCTTTCTGGCTGCCATTTGCTTCACGGTAGCTTTCCTGGCCAGGAACCTGCCTGGGGCCTTCAACGAAGCCAAGCTGATCACCTTCAGCATGCTGGTCTTCTGCAGTGTCTGGGTTTCCTTCCTTCCCACCTACCTGAGCACCAAAGGAAAATCCATGGTTGCCGTGCAGATCTTCTCCATCTTGGCCTCCAGTGCTGGACTGTTAGGCTGCATCTTCTTCCCCAAGTGCTACGTTATCATCCTGAGGCCAGATCTAAACACGAAGGAACATCTAATGACAAAAGCAGGGGAATGACTGTGAAATTCTTAGCCTCATAACTTTTAGTTATCCATTATTATTGGGCTTATATGCTTCCTTTGCATTTGTTTGATTACTTATGTTTATTAAAACTGAAGGAAACAAATATGAAGGAGGATCTCTTAATCCAAATAGGAGAATCTGCAAAAGGTGGAAACTATATAATTGAATTGATTCATTTTGGCAGTGGTCATCCTTTTCTTCTCTTTCGTTCAACCTCTTCCAACATTATCGACTTCCCCAGGAAGGTGGGTCTTCACAGAATGTGTCTAAATAGGATAGTTTGAGCATCTCAGATCGATTTATTCAAACATGGTGATTAGAAGTTTCTGGAACTTTCAATGTTTCTACACAAATGTGACCTAAAACATTTGTTTGATTGAAACATTTGTTGATTGAAAACAATCAGTTCTCCAGACAAATCCTAAAAGTAGATGAAGAGAACCCAATTAAGCAATGGGTCAAAAACAGTATAGTTATTCATTTATTTGTTGAGGGACATGCTACAAATGTGTGTGTGGCAAAAGTAGGTGAACTTTCAATAATTCCTTCAATAATTGATATATCTCCTTAGGCGGCAATAAGTACAATTAAATATTTCTGATAACTGTTGACCAGTTCCACGCATCATCTTGGAGGAATTTTATCTCATTCCTCCTTACAGAACAGCTGGCTACTCTTTATCTGGTTTTAGAATCAGGGTGAGAACAGATCACATTTCAAGCTACATTTATGCAAAAATGTTGAACATTCCAATGGGTTCCATAGGGACAATCAGTTTCCAGCTGAATGGGACAGTTTAATAGACAAATTGAGGCATATGGGATGTGGTCTTTCAGGTCACAGGACTCATGGTAAAAGGTTTGATGAAAAGTTCTACTAATATACACACAATACACAAAACTCACAGAAGGAATGGTGAATGTGAACATGGCCAGCAGCCGCATTCATCTCAGATAGAGATTCAGCTTTTTAAAGGCACAGACATATAATTTCCAATCTTTTTTTTTTTTGGAAACTCAACAATTTCTAAAGTTGACACTTTGTTTTATGCAGATGCACAAACAAACTAAACAAACAAATACCCACAAAGAGAAAATACTTTTTTAAAAAAAATTATTTATATGCCGCCCTTCTCCGGAGACTCAGGGCGGCTTACAATGCATTAAGCAATAGCCTTCATACTTTTGTATATTTATACAAAGTCAGCTAATTGCCCCCACAAACTGGGTCCTCAATTTACCTACCTTAGAAAGGATGGAAGGCTGAGTCAACCTTGAGCCTGGTGGGATTTGAACTTGCCGTAATTGCAAGCAGCTGAATGATAATAACAGGCTATTAGTCTGCTGCGCCACCAGGCTCTACTTGTGTCTGAACTTTGATGATGTAAAAAACACCACCTATTATCACAGCCCTATAGAGACACAGGAATTCTTCCTCTCTGTTGGAGGCCAGCAGATCAAAGGAAGGGTCGTAGGGCATTGTCTTTTGAACCTCTCAATTTATAATTGGACTTCCCCCAACAAAATTCAAAAGGAGCCCCATGATGACCACCTCTCCTCCCATGAAGAGTCCAGTGTATTTGTCCACTTCCAGGGTACAAGAGGAATTTATAATGCCTTAGTAAGGCTACACTTGGAATACTACATCCAGTTTTGGTGGCCATAATGTAAAAAAGATATTAAGACTCTGGAAAGAGTGCAGAGAAGAGCAGGTTCACCTGATTCGCCAGTTGCATCCCTTTCTGGATCAGGACTCCTTGCGCACGGTCACTCATGCCCTCGTCACCTCCCATCTGGACTACTGTAATGCTCTGTACATGGGGCTCCCCTTGAAGAGCACCCAGGGGCTCCAACTGATCCAGAATGCGGCCGCGCGGGTGATTATGGGAGCGACACAGCACTCCCATGTAACACCACTCCTGCGCGAGCTGCACTGTCTCCTGGTGGTCTTCCGGGTGTGATTCAAGGTGTTGGTTATCATCTTTAAAGCGCTCCATGACTTAGGACCTGGGCACTTACGAGATCGCCTTCTGCTACCGATAGCCTCCCACTGGCCAATACACTCCCACAGAGAGGGACTCCTCAGGGTACCGTTGGTCAAACAATGTCGACTGGTGACACCCAGGGGGAGAGCCTTCTCTGTGGGGGCACTCGCCCTCTGGAACGAATTGCCCCCGGAGATACGGATGATTCCTGACCTGCGCACCTTTCTCCGTGCCCTCAAGACGTTATTGTTCCAACAAGCTGGGTTGGCCTAAACATTAATTTTATTGTTTAATATTGCTTAGCGCATTGTAAGCCGCCCTGAGTCTCCGGAGAAGGGCAGCATATAAATCAAATTAAAAATAAAAATAAATAAAAAAATAATGGGTTGCTTTTGTTTTAATGGTTGGGGCCAAATTATTTAATATGTTTTTAAATGGTTTTTAAATTTTATATATGTATTTGTTTTTATCTTTGGCTGTGCACCGCCCTGAGTCCTTCGGGAGAAGGGCGGTATAAAAATTAAACAAACAAACAAACAAACAAACAAACAAACAAACAAAGAAAGGAAAGAAAGAAAGAAAGAAAGAAAGAAAGAAAGAAAGAAAGAAAGAAAGAAAGAAAGAAAGAAAGAAAGATAGATTGCTCTTCTCTTCAGGAGACTGGAAGCTAAAACATAAAACCTGGTTGCTATTATTGGGTGTGATATGTTTTTAAATGGTTTTTAAATTTTATATATGTATTTGTTTTTATCTTTGGCTGTGCACCGCCCTGAGTCCTTCGGGAGAAGGGCGGTATAAAAATTAAATAAATAAATAAATAAATAAATAAATAAATAAATAAATAAATAAATAAATAAATAAATAAAAGAAAAGAAAAGAAAAGAAAAGAAAGAAAGAAAGAAAGAAAGAAAGAAAGAAAGAAAGAAAGATAGATAGATAGATAGATAGATAGATAGATAGATAGATAGATAGATAGATAGATTGCTCTTCTCTTCAGGAGACTGGAAGCTAAAACATAAAACCTGGTTGCTATTATTAGGTGTGATTAGTTTAATGAAAAGGACTAGGGGAGACATGATAGCAGTGTTCCAATATCTCAGGGGCTGCCACAAAGAAAGAGGGAGTCAAACTATTCTCCAAAGCACCTGAGGGCAGGAGAAGAAGCAATGGATGGAAGCTAATCAAGGAGGGAAGCAACCTAGAACTAAGGAGAAATTCCCTGACAGTGAGAACAATTAATCAATGGAATAGCTTGCCTCCAGAAGTTGTGAATGCTCCAACGTTGGAAGTTTTTAAGAAGAAATTGGACAACTATTTGTCTGCAATGGTATAGAGTTTCCTGCCTGAGCTGCAGGTTGGATTAGAAGACCTTCAAAGTCCCTTCCAACTCTGCTATTCTGTTCTTCTGTTATAAGATGATATTTGGGTTAGTTTGATTAGTTGATTAGTTTCCATTGTCCCATGTGTTTAACAATTCCAAGTCAAAACTGGTGCTTCTCCCAGAGACTCTACATTCCCATAAATATACTTTTATCCTTTTTGTTACTTCTTGCATGCAGGATCTGGATATATTCATTGGTGGCTTCTTTCTTTTCTTTTCCTTTTCTTTATTTGCAGTATTATTTGGTCCTTGGATTCACAAGACAGTCTGTTCTTAACTTGAGAGGGTTACCTCTTTATGAACACTTACATTTTCACAAACACTCTCTCTTGTCAGTTTGCTTCACACTCCATGAAGATGTGGCACTAAAACAAAAAATCTTCTCTCTCTTAGCCAACCATATGTGTACCATAGGTCATCCCTTTCCTGTCTCTTAATAAGCTCTTATGCAAAAATTGATATTTCTAGAGTAGATGGCAAATGAAATTTCACTTCAGCTACAAGGAATTATAAAATCAGCTCCAATTTATGATTAATATATGAAGAACTCATTGAAAAGAAAATCACAAACAGGTTCTACTCTTTGTCTTAACGACAAAGTGATTAAATTAGTGGATCAACAAAATTCTGTGCACATGGTATCCTGTGATTTCAGTAAGGTATTTGACAAAATAGACTACAACCTACTTCTTGATAAGCTAGAAAAATGTAGACTAGGCAGCATCACCAACAGATGGACTGAATAGCTACTTGTTTGAAATGTTATAGGGTCTCCTTCTTGAGCAAGGGGTTGGACTAGAAGAACTTCAAGGTCCCTTCTAACTCTGTTATTCTGTTATTCTAACAGTATTTATTTATTTATTATTTTATTTTATTAGTCATATTTCTATGCCGCCCATTCTCCGAGGACTCTGGGCGGCCTACACCAAAGACAGTATACTAAATAGCATATTTAGTATAACAATCTGGGTCCTCATTTTACCCACCTCGGAAGGATGGAAGGCTGAGTCAACCTTGAGCCGGTGAGATTTGATCCGCTGATCTGCTGAACTAGCAGTCAGCTGAAGTAGCTGCAGTACTGCATCCTAACCACTGTGCCATCTTGGCTCATATTATCATATTAGGCTGAGTTCAATGCTTCCATGGTGTTAAGAGTATATGCAGCACTAGAGTTAAGTATCACCAACCTAGAGTGACTCTGGGTGACCTTCCCTAGCAGTCTCTGGAGGCAAGAGACCACACTGGAGGACAGTAGAAGTCACTTTTCCAGCTGATGAAGTCTCTTGCTCCAGCATCACTTTCTGAACATGTCCTAACAGGAAGGGCTAAGATCACTACAGAACAGTGCCCCACAGGGTATATTTTTTCACCAATGTGCTTTTTTCCAGCTACCCCTCATTAGATGGAAGAAGTTCAGGATCCCAAGAGGACAAGTTACTTCTCACTGTAATTATCACCATGCAGGCCTTGAGACCTTTCCTCCAACTTCTCCAAAGACTGCCTTTGACATAAACATCATACTGAAGTCACATAGAAGGGATCTTGCATTAGAAAAGAATAAATACCACAGGTTATCTCTTTGTGGCTCAAGTTACTGAACAGGCAGGAGCTGGACTCTTAAATGTACTTTCTCTCTCTTCTAGGTGAATCTTGGTTTGTCTCTGTCTGAATCAGGAAAGCCATTGGATATTCCACCCTGTGCATGTGCTTTTAATTCTGCTAATTCTTCTTTAGAAACAGGAAGGAGAGAGATTCAGCCCCATGAATTATGGGTCTCCTGCTTTTGCTTCTGATGCTGCTGGTGCCCCAGACAGTCTCTGGGATGCTTAGAAACAAATGTCCACTGAATTTGGACCACCAGGATGGAGAAAAGCCATGGAGCTATTACAGGCCAGGAGATCTTCTCATTGGTATAGTCATCTCTGCATCAGCAATAACACATACAACATTACCTTTCAACGTTGCTCCTTCTAGTCAGATTCAGTTGTAAGTCATTCACTGTGTTGGAATTTCATTCCCTCCATTCTCAATTCTAACATTCTCCTCCTCCTCCTCCTCCTCCTCCTCCTCCTCCTCCTCCTCCTCCTCCTCCTCCTCCTCCTCCTAGTTACTCTTATATTGCAGGACCTGACTAATTTCATGAATCCTTTTGATTTCCATGGCCTCTCTCTTTTGTCTTATTCTGACCCTACATTCTGTCTTAGTTTACCTTCCCAATAAACAACTTGGTTGGAAGATTATCTTAAAGCAGTTTATTAGGGTACCCTAATAAAGTGGGATCTCCCTTTGAAAAAGGAGAATCTTGAGAACCTTAACCCAACACAACAAAGAAAAATGAAAGAGGAACATTGGTTGGCTAAAATAAGAGTATACCCCCTCCTTGCACAGTAAATCAACTATAAAGCTTGCTTGATGTTAGATAACCAGATGCCCCTGACACTAAGACATTTTGGTAACCAGAAGATCCTTCTGTAACTTATCTTTTCAGTTTAGGAATGTTAGAATCTAATCAATCCATACATCTGTAGGATAAAAGTTTTCCTACATTCCAGTCTGTAATGAGTCTGAACATCATTTCAAAAGGGAAAAAATAAGTCAAATTAAAATACAAAATAACTATGTTAGTTAACAAGTTATAAAATCCATGTCATCTGCCCCTCGGTCCAGTATCAAAAATACTCTTCCTTTTATAATTGTTCTACTTTAATGACTGAATTATTCTGCAACCTGTTTACTGGGTTGAAGAAAATTAATACTGCTACAAATAATGTTGTATTTCTGATTTTTTAATCCTTTTAGAGGACTATCTCCATTTTATCTTCCCAACTCTCACAAACATTAAATGGTGATGGGTGACTATAATTTGCCTCTGGTTTTGGATCAATTCTGGCTTAAGTTTCAGTTAGCTTGTGGAGAAAAAGAGGATTAAATAGGGATAAAGCATTTTGTTGTTCCTGTTGATGATGATAATATTAACATGAACATTGCTTTACACTAGTTTACCTTATAAAAGGGAAAATATACTACGCATGATTTTAAATATTGAAGTTTTTAATAAAAATCAGCAGCAGCTGCAAAATCTTACACTTGGCTACAACATCCATGACAACTATGATAACACCCTCGGCACTTCAGAGGCCTTGCTGGACATGCTCTCTACTGGAGAAGCCAATGTTCCCAACTACAGCTGTGGAAGGAAGGAAAACCTTTTGGCACTTGTTGATGGAACTGACAGGAGTATCACCATCCAGATGTCAACTTTAGCAGGCATCTACAAAGCTTCACAGGTTTGTGTTTGTGTTCCCCAATTTGGCAAAGTGAGTGGAGTGGTAGTGTTTGATGACAGATCCAACTATATCTTCTTTATAGAATTCAACCAATCTGGAGATATGGTTAAAAGACTAAACACTTGAAAAATTTGAATTGGATTTTAAAAAAGAAAAAGAAGACTTGATATTTTTTGTTTTTTAAATTAAAAGGAGAATAAATGGACTGGACAGTTATATAATAATAAATAAAATGGAGTCTTGCATGACTAATGGAAAATGTGGATTACAGGGAGACACCATCTGGTGTAAAGAGGAACTTTGAAACCTCCTTTTGTTATGAGAAACTTTGAATTTTATAGATAAATATTACTGAACTCTGTGGAGGAGGTTTTTTTTTCCTGTTTGCAGGTGGTTTGATTATGGTAAAAAGAAAAGAAATCTACAATGGAACTCCTACAGTTGAAATAATAATAACTTAAGTACTGGTGCAGGAAAAGAAGAAGGATCAAGCGTAGCCTTAAAAAAAATTGATATATCATATCTGGAACAAAAATAAGAAAAGAGAATTAACTTGATTTATGGAGAACAAATTTAAGAATTTGGGAAATGGAAGGAAAAATATGTTTTCAGACGACGAAATGAAGATAAAGTGATTAAAAATAAAATAAAGTAAAGATGGATTGTAATAAGGGAAGTTTTTATAGAAATTAAGAATGTTAAAAGAAATTAATCAATACATGTAAAGTTATGCTAGATGCAAGAACTATGTTTTAATGTTAAAATGTTAAGGAAAAAGAAATAAAGATAAATATGATTAATTGAAAATGTTAAAAGAAATTTATAAACATAGTTAAAGATATGTTTTAAGCAAAAACCATGTCTCAATGTTAAAATGTCATGAATGTCATGAAAAAGGATACAGAAAAATAAGACTATGTGAAAAAGTAATGCATAGATGGATGGAAACAACAAAGAAAGGTTCAAGTAGAGATTGATAGTTAAACCAACTATGAATATGCTGTGTTGAACAGCCAAAAAGTTACAATATGCTGTGTTGAACAGCCAAACAAAAGGAATATGCTGTGTTTAACAGCCAAAAAATGGAATATGCTGTGTAACGGCCAAAAGTAGAAACTAATATGCTGTGTTTAACAGCCAAATAAGGAAGGGCATGCTTTGTAACAGCAAAAAAATAATAAAAGGGTATGCTGTGTTCAACAGCTAAAACAAATGTTTATGCTATGTTTAACAGTCAAGAAATCAAAATGATTGGTTTAACAACAAAGATAAAGATAATAACACTAGGTTTCTTTAGGAAAATATAAAATGAGGTGGGATAATTAAAATGAGGAGATGTATGTTGAAAGTGATAGTTAAGATAAGATGAATAAGGTAGGTTTAATAATAGAAATAAAGAGTATAAATTTGGAGTCTAATAATTAGAAATAAAATGGGTATGTTGAAACTGAATATCTTTGGAATGTTTAATATAATTGTATGCTTTATATTGTTAAAATATATCCAACTAGGCAAATGAAAGAGAAAAACGGATTGATAATTTGTTAGTTTAAGGTAACGGGTTTTTGGGGATAATGGCATAGTTATATAAACAGATTTGAGGGAAATACTTGTTTAAAATATTTAGTTGTGTTAATTGAAAAATAAGATTTGTTAATGATTTGCTTTAATATGTGACAGGAACAAAAGCTTCGTTTTGAAAAGATGTGTTTCATGTTTTTGTTTTTTTAAAAAATTTAAAAAAAAAAATTAAAAAAAGAAGAAGCAATGGGTGGAAACTAATCAAGAAGAGAAGCAATTTAGAACTAAGGAGAAATTTCCTGACAGTTAGAATAATTAATAAGTGGAACAACTTGCCTGTAGAAGTTGTAAATGCTCCAACACTGAAAATTTTTAAGAAGATGTTGGATAACCATTTGTCTGAAGTGGTAGAGGGTTTCCTGCCTGGGCAGGAGGTTGGACTAGAAGACCTCCAAGGTCCCTTCCAACTCTGTTATTCTATTCTATTCTATTCTATTCTATTCTATTCTATTCTATTCTATTCTATTCTATTCTATTCTATTCCATTCCATTCCATTCCACTCCACTCCACTCCACTCCACTCCACTCCATTCCATTCCATTCCATTCCATTCCATTCCATTCCATTCCATTCTATTCTATTCTATTCTATTCTATTCTATTCTATTCTATTCTATTCTATTCTACTGAATTGGCTGGCAATTACCCAGAGCTGGTTTTACTTTCATTCTGTGCTGAAATGATGTACTCAATGAAGTTTTGCCTTAAGAGACTGGAACATCTCAAAAGTGCTTGATTGGGTTTGTCAGTCGGAACATTGACATTCTGGAGGTGATAAAGAAATACTATTTTCAATCTTTATGCTTATTCTCTTGCATTTGTTTTTAACTTCTATTTTTATATAGAATTTGTTAATAGTTACATAGTTTGTTAAAATTCTGTGTTTCATATTCTGTAACTTGATATGGCCTCATGACTAATCAACAAGAAAAGTTGGACGTATGAAAAGCTAAAATTTTCAACTTGGTAAGACCCTGATTATAATATAGCAAATATTATAATCTTTGTTGCTTTTTCAGGTCAATAATAGAATTGCTTCAGAGGCTCTGAGTGATAAAAATCAATTCCCTTTTTTCCATCCGATGTTTCCCAAAGAAGGGATCCAGTACCCAGCAATTGTCCAACTGCTCCTCCATTTCGGATGGATCTTCATTGGTCTCTTTGCTCCAGACACAGAGAAGGGAGAGCATTTCATACGAACTTTTACTCCTGTGCTTGTCAGGAATAGAATTTGTGTTGTTATATCACAACAATTCTCAACAAATGGACATACATCAGCCCTCAGGGTTGCCCTCTCCAAGTGGAAACAAGTCAATATCTTTGTTCACTTCATAGAATTTGAGTCCATTGCTAACAGAATTCATCCTTTCCATTCAACATTTGAAAGTTTGCCAGGACACATTGAAGGGAAAATCTGGATCACAACAATGCTTGGAGTATATACAATGAAAAAGTACAGGCATTACAAGTATGTTCATAGTATTTGGACCTTTATTTTTCAATGGAAAAAGAATTGGCAAAATGATGATGCCTATAAATCATCTTTCTTTCTGGAACATGAATTTCAAGATGAGTGTTTTCACTGTTCTGTTTCAAAACAGATCTTTTCTGTCAAAGGCCGGAGAAGATGCACCCAGAAAGTACCACTGGAGACACAAGAGGAAAAGAATAGGATGAGGATTCAAAATGGTGGCTATACTTATAGTGTCATTAAGATTCTGGCCCATGCCTTAAATGCTGCATCCAAATCCAAGAAAAGGATGAAGGAGGGAGAAGAAAGGTTGAAGACTCCAAGGTTGCAGCCATGGAAGGTATGTGGTCCTAACAAGGATCCATCAAACTAAATTCCTTTTCAGGGTTTTTTGGTGCTGTCTGAGCTTGGTTGTTCAAGATCTCAAGCTTCCTACAAGAGGACCTGGAATGATAATCACCCTGTTGTTTTCAAGGAGTTTATGAATACTCCAGTTATTTGGGGGCTTTCTTCAATTGATTTGTATTTTTTTCTAAAAAGTTCCCTTTAGTTGACAATTTCTGTCAATTGTATCTTCTCACTATATTTTTTGTCAATATACAAGAGAACTATACTGAACCTTTGTTCTTGAGTTTTGAAGATAGTGGCAACACTTGTTCTCCCAACTCACAATATTTGTACATTAAACAACTATAGAAGAAAGATTCAAATGTAAAAAGACTGTGTGAGATAAGAACTTTAAAACTTTAACTTTAACTTTAACTTTAAAATCCCTCAATGTTTCCATTCTAGTTCCATCGATTTCTAAAGAAGAAGGAATTGTACAACCTTTCCCTGTTTGAAATGTACTTGGATCAAAATGGAGACATAGCAGCAGATTTGGGGATCATTAGTAGGGTGTTTCTCCCCAAGAAGGATCCCATCAACAAGGAATTGGGGAGTTTTGAAAGACAGAGACTTACAATCAACCAAGTTGGTTTGTCACAGCTAAGGTTGCTCAACAAGGTGAGGAAAATATATATTTTTTATTAAAGAGTTTTACAAAAAAAAATTTTTTTTACAAATATTTCCCCCTCCCCCCTCCCTTCCTTACCCCCCCACCCTCCACCCCGAACTTCCCAGAACAAAATACAGGGTATAACAATTAATAATCATATACTAAACTAAGCTAACTAATTATGGATTCCTATCCCCCCTTCACACTTTAACTCCCCTTTTACTTAACTAAATATAAATACTCTTAATTTTTCTATTCATTCATAAGCTATTTGATACTTTTTAGTCCGATATTTGTTTTGAATATAATCAATCTATCTTCTCCATTCTGATATATATCTTTCTTGTGAATGATCTTTCAAATATGTTGAAATTTTCGCCATTTCTGCCAAATTCGCTACTTTTAATGTCCATTCTTCAACAGTAGGCAAATCTTCCTTCTTCCAATATTGAGCCACCAAAAGTCTAGCTGCAGTTATTAAATTTAAAATAAATTTAGTCTCTATAACCATACAATCTGTGATTATACCCAGCAAAAACAATTGTGGAGTAAACTTTATCTTCTTTTTAAGAATATTTTGGATAAACCACCATATTTTAATCCAAAATGCTTTAACTTTTTTACAAGTCCACCATATGTGATAATAAGTGGCATCATTACAATCACATCTCCAACACTTAGATTGCAAATTCGGATACATACAAGCCAACTTTTTAGGATCTAAATGCCATCTATAGAACATTTTATAAAAAATTTCTCTTAAATTTTGGGCTTGCGTAAATTTTACATTTCTAACCCATATTTTTTCCCAAGTTTCCATCATTATTGGTTCCTGAATGTTTTGTGCCCATTATCATACAATCCTTAACTAATTCCCTTTCTGAATCTATTTCTATCAATATATTATATAATCTTTTTATATGCATTTGACCTTGATCTCTAATTTGTTTTACCAAATTTTCTTCGTTCTGCATGATACCAATTCTCTGATCTTCTTTCCATCTAGCTTGTCCATACTGAAACTAAGTTTGAATTATTCTTTCTTCTTTTAATGCGTTTAAAGATTTTAACTGCAATACACCCCCTTCCATTTTAAGAAGCTCTTTATAGGTAATCACCTCTTGCTTTTGTTCTACACTTATATTCTCTATCGCATGTCTGGGTATTGCCCATATAGGTATCTTATAATTTAATTTATATTAATACTTTTTCCAAACTCGTAACAAGGCATTCCTTAGTATATGGCTTTTAAAGGTCTTATCCACCTTTTTATCATATAATAAATAAGCATGTCAGCCATATAACAAATCATATCTTTCAATATTCAATATTCTTTCTTCTGTTGAATTAATCCAGTCACTAATTATTGTTAGGACAGCTGCTTCATAGTATAATCTTAAATTAGGCATTTTAAGACTTCCTCTTTCACGTATGTATATCTTGCATTATTTTTAACTTTATTCTCGGTCTTTTCCCTGCCCAAACACAATTATTAATACCCTTCTGCCATTCCCTCAAATTTTCATCTTTCTTGAGTATTGGTATCATTTGAAACAAAAATAAAAACCTAGGTAAAACATTCATTTTTATTGCTGCTATTCTTCCCAACAGAGATAATTGTAGTTTTCCCCAATTCTCCATCTCTTTCTGTATTTTTTGCCATAACATTTCATAATTATTTTTATATAATTTTATATTTGAAGCTGTAATATATACCCCTAAATATTTAACCTTTTTTACTATTTCAAATCCTGTTAGTCTTTCTAGTTCTTCTTTTTGCTTTACTGTCATATTTTTAGTTATTATCTTTGTTTTTGTTTATTTATTTTAAATCCAGACATTTGTCCATATTGGCTAAGTATATCCATTAAACCTGTAACTGATAGTACTGGTTGAGTTAAAGTAACAACCAAGTCATCCGCAAATGCTCTTAATCTATAATCATGATGTCTAATTTTAATTCCCTTTATTTTATTTGACCCTCATATTTTATTCAATAAAGGTTCCAAAGTTAAAATAAACAATAATGGTGATAAAGGGCTTCCCTGTCTTGTTCCTTTTTCAATTTTAAAAGTTTCTGTTAAACCACCATTAATTATTATTTGTGCTGTTTGTCTCTGATATATTGCCCTAATAGATTGTGTAAAGTATTGTCCAAACTGCATCTTTTCCATTATTTTCAATAAAAATTGCCAATTCAATCGATCAAAAGATAATTTGATCGCATCCAAAAAGATAAGCGCTGCAGGGACTTGGTTGTTCCTTTCCAAATATTCCAATAAGTTTACAATTTGTCTTACATTACATTTCATTTGTCTCCCACTTATAAATCCAGATTGGTCATAATGAATCATTTGTTGCATAATTATCATTAACCTATTTGTTAATATTTTAGCAAAAATCTTATAATCAGTATTTAAAAGCGATATTGGCCTATAATTCTTAGGTTGACTACGATCTTGGTCCTCCTTTGGAATCAATGAAATAAAAGCTGTTCTCCAGGAAATGGGTACATCTCCTCCGGCTTGAATCTTACAAAATAGTTCCTTAAGCGGTTCTACCATTTCTAACTGCAATTTTTTATAATAAACAGCTGTCAGTCCATCTGTGCCTGGAGCTTTACCCCCCTTTAACTGTTTAATTGCTAAAATAATTTCCTCTGAAGTTATTGGTTGGTTCAGTCCTTCCCTTTGCTCTGGTGTAATTACAGGAATATTCTCCTCCTGTAAATATCTATGTCTTTGCCTTGAATTGTATCACTAGCATATAACTTTGTATAGAATTCTAAAAAAGCTTTTCTAATCATATTTTGTTGATATACCTCTTTACCTTTGTATTCTATTTTTTCTATAGTATGTACTTTTGTTTTTTTCCTTAACAAGTAAGCTAACCATCTACCTGGTTTATTTGCATTACAAAAAGTATTATGTTTAGCATATTGTAAGTTAGTTGCCATTTGGTCTGCCATCAACATATTGAACTGCCCTCGCAACAAATTTATTGTTTCCTTTATTTTCTTATCTGTTGGATTCAATATAAGTGCCTGCTTTTTCTTTTTTATTTCCTCTTCTAAATCCCTCCATTTCTTTTCTTGTCTACATCTATATTTATTATTCAAATGTATTAAGGTTCCTCTCATATATGCTTTACTTTCATCCCAAACCATTTCCATAGATGTACCCTTGTGCATATTCATAACAAAAAATTCTTTCATTTGTTTTTTACATTCTTTCACATTTTCCTCATACCTAACCAAATTTTCATTTAGCCTCCAAGACCTTCTAGCTCCCTTTTCCTGCTTTAATTCCATCCACACCAGACTATGATCAGATAAAATTCTTGAACATATCTTCGTCTTCTTTACCCTAGAAAAGAAATCATTAGTGATTAGTATAAAATCAATCCTAGAAAAGGATTGATGTCTATCAGAAAAAAAAGTAAAATCCTTTTCTTCAACATTTCGTTCCCACCAGATATCTCTCAACTCCATATCATCCATCATATCAAAAAAAGATTTGGGCAATCTTGCACGATTTTGGGTATTTTGAAGTAGTCCTTTTTTGTCCTTTTGAGTATCCAGTACTCCATTCCAATCACTTATTAATATACATGATTTATAATCCCATTGTATTATTTTGGTATGCAAAAGCTTATAAAATTTTTCTTGCTGTTGGTTGGGAGCATATACTCCAATTAAAAGTGTTTTTTCCCCTTCTATTAGAAATTCAATTGCAATATATCTTCCTTGAGCATCTGCCTCAATTAATTTGGCTGTTAAATCTGTCTTTAGGTATATAACTATACCATTTTTCTTCTCTGGAGCAGATGCAACAAAATGTGTCCCCAATCTTGAATTTATCAAATATTTTTGATCTGTCACTCTAATATGTGTTTCTTGTAGACAAATTACATCGTTTTTAAACTGTTTCAAATAATGAAATATTTTCTTTGTATTTTGTGGTGAATTTAAACCATTGATATTCCAAGTCAAAAATTTAGTTGCCATTCTTGGCACCTTGAAGCTTTAAGAGTGCCAGCTGAAGATCCTCCTTCACCTTTCTCTTTGGCCTTGCTCCTCCCACTGCTTCTGTTTTTGTAGCTTCTTGAGCTTTCATTTGGGTTTGCTGTAACTTTAAATCTTGTTCTTTTTGCTTTGCTGCAGCATGAGTCTGCCTTTGATCTTTTGGTTCTTCTCTTTTTTCTGCTACTTCCAAAGGTGGAACAGTACCAAAAAGTTGCAATAAATCTTCTTCAATAAGCAAGGTCTCTCCTGCAGCTTGTGGCTGTTTACTTTCCTTCTGTCCCTGTATTGCCAGCTCTTCTTTTCTTCTCCTCATTTCCTGAGATGGTGAATACTGTTTTAAGCTGATTCAACTATATCCAAAATGAGATTTAGGGTGATTATTATTTAGGACACAAATCATTGTCATTTAATGTCTCTTCTGCAATTTATTACTATAAAACTGGTGAGAGAGGACCTCACATGAATTTTGTGATAATACCTTCAAGTTCATTTGTTCCTTATCTTCAAATATGAAAGATGAAGGCAATTCTGTTGACCAGGGTTTGACTTCAGGTTTGGACTGAATCTGATGAAATGGGATCAAGATTGGATGGAGATCCTGTTGGTCCACTTGGCAAAATAAGCTTCATCTTGTCCTGGTTGGAGTCAGGATCTCCTAAAATTACAGGTCCATATCCTACAATAGTTTTAATCAGCTGAGACCTGGTCATAGTTATACATGCCTCTCTTTAACTCCACTGGGGCAGTGGAATTTAGGAAGGAAGTCCAAGGTTCCCAGTTCACATGAAATCATAAGGACTGGTCTGATGTGAGCTCATTTATTTATTTATTAAATTTATTTTCTGCCCATCTCACCCTGATAATGGGTTGAAAATTGAAATAGTGAAGCATGATTTCGGTGCAAAGAAAAGCAATTCCTGACATCAGAAGTAATAAGGGACAATTTCGAGGGAAGTATTACTTAGGTTTCGAAATTGGCTTTTAATAGATAGAATAGAATAGAATTCTTTATTGGCCAAGTGTGATTGGACACACAAAGAATTTGTCTTGGTGCATACGCTCTCAGTGTACATAAAAGAAAAGATACATCCATCATGAATCATAAGGTACAACACTTAATGATAGTCATAGGGTACAAATAAGCAATTAGGAAACAATATCAATATAAATCGTAAGGATACAAGCAACAAAATTACAGTCGTACAGTCGTGAGAGGAGATGGGTGATGGGAACAATGAGAAGATTAATAGTAGCGCAGACTTAGTAAATAGTTTAACAGTGTTGAGGGAATTATTTGTTTAGCAGAGTGATGGTGCTCGGGAAAGAAATGTTCTTGTGTCTAGTTGTTCTGGTGTGCAGGGTTCTATAGCGTCACTTTGAGGGTAGGAGTTGAAACAATTTATGTCCAGGATATGACAGGTCTGTAAATATTTTCACAGCCCTCTTTTTGACTCGTGCAGTAGACAGGTCCTCAATGGAAGGCAGGTTGGTAGCCATGGTTTTTTCTGCAGTTCTAATTATCATCTGAAGTCTGTGTCTGTCTCATTGGGTTGCAGAACCAAACCAGACAGTTCTAGAAGTGCAGGTGACAGACTCAGTAATTCCTCTGTAGAACTGGATCAGCAGCTCCTTGGGCAGTTTGAGCTTTCTGAGTTGGTACAGAAAGAACATTCTGTGTTGTGCTTTTTTGATGACGTTTTGATGTTGGGTGTCCATTTTAGGTCGTGAGATATGGTCGAACCTAGAAATAAGAGTGCACTTCATCTGAAAATCCCTTGAATGTAATTGTTGATCTTGATTGTTAGCTACCTTAAGACAAGGAGTCTCCAAATCAAGCTAATAATAAATATGGGCATGCATTTCCCTGTGATTTGTGTCATTTAAATGTAGTCTTTCGACATAAAATACCTTCTTTTGGATACCTTGTGTTGAATATTCCTTTCCCACACAGGGCTCACATTCATGTCCCACATGCTGCTGCATCAAAAAATGCCTGACTCACTCCTTTTTTTTGGGGGGGAGACATTCTCGTGACCTCACCCCCATCTCACCTCACTATAGTTTTAGAAAGTAGTCAGCCAGTTTTAGTTGTAGTTCAGCAGCATTGCTGAACAATGCTGCTATACAGTAAGTAGAACAGGTAAATATAAAAATAAAGAAATCTCCTTTAAGGTTGACAGCCCTTATTTGTAAAGAAATTTTCCTTTCTATCTTAACTGGGAGATAGTTTTGGTCTACTTTCAAAAGGAAACCGCTTTGCAATGTTTGATGAACTCCTGAAAGAACTTTTCCAGACCCTACCCATCAGACGTTTCTTTCTTTATCACGGTTTTTTTTTAGAATAAAACCATTGGATTTTTTTAGAACTATTGGAATAAAAAAATAATAAATATTTGACAATAAAGTATACTCTAAAATTTAGTATGAGTGGATATCTTATTTTAAAATCATGCATATCTGAGGAATGGAGAAATACATGTTCATTTTACTACAAGGAGGAACCCCCTGGTTGTTACTTAATGCTTAAATCTTTTTTCAATTGCATCCCTCCAGACTTTATTAAGTAGAAAGATACTTTTTTTTAGCAATCAGATATGTCAAAAGAAAAAGGGAGGAACTAAACGAGGTACAAGTGCAATTGTATCTCTTGAAGCCATTTGAAGTATTCATAGGCAAATAGTCATATTTGCCTATGTGTAGCCAAGAGACGTGCATAAGCGCACCAACGTACTTACCATCCCTGTCCTACTGTCCCCATTTATTCGTATCCATATCCTGTGTTCATAATCATGTTTATACTTATATCTGTTATCTTATACATGCTTGACAAATAAATAAATAAATAAATAAATAAATAAATAAATAAATAAATAAATAAATAAGAGACTATTTGCTAATGTTCATGTCCACCTCCATTTTACATCCACGGTTAGTTCTAACATATTTCCATTGGCATTTCTTCATTTTCTTCTCAGTCTCTGCCTCAGTCCAAATGTGTGGAAAAATGTCAGCCAGGATTTGTGAAGAAGGCTCGAGAAGGAGAGCCATTTTGCTGCTACGACTGCCTTCCTTGTCCAGAGGGGACCATCTCCACTCAGGAAGGTGGGTGACGCCATAAGGAAACCTTCTGAATTCATTCAGGGCACTTTGATCAATATGCATATCAAAACATATATCAGTTTGATTCATTTGTTCTTAATTTTCATGGTGTCCAATTTCTTCCATAATGGCAAGAATAAGAAAAAGATCTTGAAGGATGAGGCAGGAAAAAGGATGTTGTGGATTGGGTAGAAAATCTCTCTTTTATTTGCCAGTTGGAATGTGTCCATCCATATTTATCTTCCTTAGGGACATCTGAATTCTTTGTAACTTGAGGTATTTTGTTTTCTTCTTTTCCTCCCCAAAAGCTAGGTACTTCGTATATTTCTGAGAGTCTTATAGTCTGAAAAATACGGTAACCTCTTTTCTTGAAGCTGAAGCATGCTGTTTGCCTGGGGGCTATGATCCGAAGGCTTAGGGAAGAAGAAAAACTGAGATGATGTTCTTTTAACCTAAGATTTTAGATCTTTAGATTTTAATCTAAAATCTAAAATCTAAATCTTTACTTTTAGCAGCTTGACTTTTTGGTCTTTTCTGAGGCCTTTTCTTAGTGTTTTATAGAAAAGGAAGGAAGGTGATGTTTGTGTATGTGTTTGCGTGTACACAAAGTAGTCTAAGTAGTTCTTAAACTACTTTGTGGGTCTTCCGAAGCCAGACATTTCAGTTGCTACTCCTGCCTTATGGAACATTTTCCTCCTTGAAATCCATTAGGTTTCTACCCTCCTAACCTTCTGGATATTTGGCTCTTCTCCCAGGAATTGGGATAAGGCAACATCAGTGTAGGATGAGAATGTGGTGGGTTGCATTAGTGAGGGTGGTTGGGGTGCCAGGTATTTCTTCTGGATTTAATTTTGTTCTTGTTTTCATTATTAGTATATGTATATATTAATATATATTAATATATGTATATATTAGATTTATTTTTACATTAAAGTTGCCCAAAGATGGGTTTTAAGCAGGCAGCCAGACAAATGACCTTTTGCCATTTGCTAAAAAAAAAAAAAACTTTCTTGAAATGTAGAAAAATATAAATGAAATCTTTGTTTTTTTCTCAGATACTGAAAAATGCACCAAATGCCCAGATGATCAATATCCAAACAAGAAGAGACTGCAATGTATGCCCAAAAGAATAACCTTCCTGTCCTATAATGAACATCTCAGCATCATCCTCATTTCCTTTACTCTCCTCCTGTTCCTAACTACAGGATTCATTTTAATCATATTCCTTCAACACCTAGAAACTCCCATTGTCAAAGCCAACAACCGGGACCTCTCCTTCATCCTCCTGGTCTCCCTCCTACTTTGTTTTTTGTCCTCCTTTCTCTTCATTGGCAGACCAAGGAAAGCCACCTGTCTTCTCCGACAAACGGTTTTTAGCATTGTCTTCTCAGTAGCCGTGTCTTCTGTGTTGGCCAAAACTCTCATTCTACTGCTGGCCTTCCTGGCCACAAAACCAGGGAACAGGATGGGAAGATGGTTGGGAAAGAGATTGACTTACACCATTATCTTTTCTTGTTCTGGTATCCAAATTTTCATCTGTGCCATGTGGCTGGGAGTATCTCCCCCATTCCCTGACTCTGATCTGTACTCAGAGCCTGGAGTGATCATCCTTCAATGCAATGAAGGCTCTGTCACCATGTTTTATGTTGCTCTTATCTACATGGGTTTCCTAGCTGCCATTTGTTTCACAGTGGCTTTCTTGGCCAGGAACCTGCCTGGGGCCTTCAATGAAGCCAAGCTGATCACCTTCAGCATGCTGGTCTTCTGCAGTGTCTGGGTCTCCTTCCTGCCCACGTACCTGAGCACCAAAGGAAAGTCCATGGTGGCCGTGCAGGTCTTCTCCATCTTGACTTCCAGTGCTGGGCTGTTGGGTTGCATCTTCTTCCCCAAGTGCTACATTATTCTCCTGAGGCCAGATCTAAATACTAAGGAACAACTAATGATAAAAGTAGGGACCTGATGATGAAATTGTTTCTTAGGGTTATAACATTTAATAATTGATTTCAATTGTTATTGCTTTAAATGCTCTGTTTGCTTCTGTTTGACAATTGATGTTATTTAAAACTGAAGGAGATAAATATAGTTACATTAATCAAATTAAAATCTAAGATAAAAAATAAAATAAATTAATAATTCATATTTGTGGGTTTTTTAACTATTGGTAGTCTTTTTCCTCATGATTCAGGTTACCCAATATTTGGCTTAAGCAACCCTTTAAGAGAGGAGACATATGAAACATGTCCTGGGCTTTGGACTGCTTTCAGCTTGGTAGGTATCTCCAAAATTGGTTAGGAGGGTCTCAACCTCATCTCCTTCATGGTCATCAATTCCCCCAAGGTCTGATTGTATTGGGAGGAGACGGGTTAGTGTAGACAATGCGGTGTCACCACTTCAACAGTTCTACTTGGTTTTGATGTTCATTCTCTCTCTCTCTCTCTCTTTATGTGCTCTTCCTCATCAATCTCCCTTCATTTAAGCTCCAGATCAACTTTCATCCTCTTTGTGGCTTCTTCTGTTTCTTTGCCTCCAGTTCCAGCTTCTCTGGGCTGCGCTGCTGAACAGACTTTCTGCCTTCTAATGAGGAATCTTCTTTAGCAGACATTTTCATAGCCTGTGAGTTTCTGAGAAGACTGGCGTAGAGATATCTTAGTTACTTCTCAATTGTGTGACTGCCCTAGCAGACTATCCCTGGCCTATCCATTGTTATCAGTTTCTAGATGGGGAAAATTAAAGACCTGTGGTCGGTGAGTCACCTCTGCTGATTGTCAGAGGAATTAAAAGAAAAACCACCTCTTGATTCCCTGGTTATTCCCCCCTTTTGTTCAATTTCCCACTTCTACCACTATATGATAATGGAAAAGGTGTCCTCAGGATAATGATGCTAGAACTGAAGAGGGCAATCCAAAAACAAAAAAATAGCAAAACCCCAGGCTCGGATGGAATTCCAGCAGAATTGTATAAGGAATTTCAAAAACTGTTAGAAAACGTACAACTATTAGAAATGTACAATGAAGTATTAAAACATGCTAAGATAACAAAATCCTGGACTGAGGCTTTAATAACACTCATCCCAAAAGCAATACTGAAAAACAAAAGATCCAAAATTATAGGCCAGTCTCACTGTTAAATGCTGATTATAAGATATTTATGGCTATAATAGCAGACAGAATTAAAAATATATTAAACGAAATCAGACACCCAGACCAAAACGGATTTCTGCCCAACAGACACATAAAAAATAACTTAAGAACCATTATGAACGTATTAGAATACTATGAGGCTCACCTGGAAAAACAGGCAGCTTTGATATTCCTGGACGCACAGAAAGCTTTTGATAACCTAAATTGGGACTTGACATGGCTCAAAGATTGGATTCAATTAAAAAACAAACAAATATTACCAATAGAAGGCCATGATCTTCCACTTGGCTGGCACAGTTTCCTCTGGGAGGGAAAGAATAAATACCACTCATATTTCCAGAGACACATATTAAGAGATGCTCTACTAAAGTCTGGGAAAAAATCAAAAAGAATCATTATAGGAAAGTCCCAATTTGGTTATCAATGATGGAAGCAATGATACACCCAAACACCACAGCTTTGAGCAAAATGGTGAGTTATGCAGAATTACTAGACAAAAAAGGAGAATTAAAATCAGTTCAAGTGTCTCCAGTGATGAAGCACCTACAACTTCCACTGATTAATTGTCCTAATTAGGAAGTTTCTCCTTAATTCCAGGTTGCTACTCTCCTTGACCAGTTTCCATCCATTGTTTCTTGTCTTGCCTTCTGGTGCTTTGGAAAATAGGTTGAGCCCCTCTTCTTTGTGGCAACCTCTCAGATACTGGAATACTGCTATCATGTCCCCCCCCTCCTTTTTTCGCTAGACTGGTCATGCCCAAATCCTGCAATCATTTTCACATGTTTTAGTCTCCAGGCCTTCAATCATCTTAGTTGCTCTTCTCTGCACTTTCCCCAAAGTTTTCAACATCTTTTTTTGTAATGAGGTGACAAAAGCGAAAAAGGGAAAAATCCAACCTAAAGTGCCCAATGTGTGGAAGAGACTAGCAGTGGAACATGGGTCCCCCTTCCCTCCCTTTCTTCCTTACATGGGCTGAAAGGCATCCTTTATTTCTCTCTCTTTCATTTTCTGTGCATTGGAATCATACTTATTTTTAACTATGCAAAGTCCTGATAACTAATTTTTAACTTTTCTATTACACTATTGCATCAGACATTTTGTGTTGGTGCCCTTTAGCATTAACTTTCAAAATAATTACACTTTGGTTTTAACTCAGTAGGAAACTATCTCAGTTCAGTGACATGTTCAGGCATTAAATAGTCCCTGGGGTTTTCTCTTTAAACACAATGCCAACAAATATCCAATTTCTTTTTCTTCAGCCACAGGTGACGTGTATTCCCTCTGGGACCAATTTCAAGGATGGAGCTTTTAAACCTCTCAATTATTGGTGACTAATTCAATTCTATCTCTACCCTGTCATTTTGAACCAGATGGGAATTATTTCCCTTTCGTTTCTCTCCAGAGAAATGCCCAACAAACTCTGAGTCCAAGAACTAGTTGAATTAGCTGGGGATCTCTCATGAGAAGGAAAATTATTATTCTCAAAGTTTTATCTCTGCTCTTTGGCCGAATCCTCCAGGGGAGACTTTGGGCAGAGACAGATGGAGTCAGCTGCAGTTCACTTCTCACATTGACCTGCAAGGCCCTAAATAGAAATGTTTCCTGGTGGAGAACTTGGCTTTAGGCAAAAAGTGTCACTGGATGATTTTAGATTTTGGACTTCCCTCCCACTCACGATCAGGGCTGTCTGTCTTCCTTCACCTCAAAGTGTTTTATCCTGGGGAAAATATTTGCTTGCCAGAGTCACCTTCTCCCCATCAAAAGAGCCCCCTTTTCCATCTCCTTCCCCCAAATATGAGCTCTGTCTTCAGGGGTACAGACCTCTCCTCTCTTTCTGTGAACACCTTGGACGCCTAGAGAGCACACTTCCATGTTCTTCCAACATACTGTAGAAAGGAAATGCATGATATAAAACAATAAAAAAACTTTTTTTAAAAAAAAGGAATCCAAAGTGGCCACCCAGTTTAGAGTCATGGCTACGCTGGAGTCCTTCAAGTCTCAGACTTGCAGGGACATACAATTTGGATCCCTTCCATGCTAGTCCCTTCCTCATGGTCAAGACATCTTTATTGTCTGTGAGTCAAGGATCAGCTGGTAACGCTGCTTTCAATTTAGCTGTCAATCCATCCCGGTTTGGGTTGCCTGACTTGGCTCCTGGTGGTGACTTGTGCAGCTGATTGTGTGGGGAGAATGATGGCGTGGACCACTTCCTCCCGGCAGCTGTCAAATTGAGGTTTCCTCGATAGGGCGTCTGCCAACAGGTTTTTTCCTGCTGGTATGTATTTCAGCTCAAATTTGAAGTGCCTGAAGTATTGAGCCCAGCGGACTTTTTTGGGAGACAGTTTCGTGAGGGTTTTTAGGGCCTCAAGGTTTTTATGATCAGTCCAGACCTCAAAAGGCGCTTTTCCCCCCTCTAGGAAATGTCTCCAGGAGAGTAGGGCCCAGCAAACTGCATAGGCTTCTTTCTCCCAGATGGCCCACCATCTCCATGTTATTGAGTTTTTTGGACACGTAGGCACAGGGCAAGATTGGGTGGGTGCACCTCATCCCTCTTCAGAGTCAGGAGACATTTGGCTCTGAGATTTGCCAGAACTTCCTGGGGCAGCAGAAGCAGCAGAAGCAGCAACATGACTTGTGCTCCTGATGGAGTCTCCAACCTTGCTTTGAAGACACAGTGATAGGAAGAGGTGGAAGAAACCAAAGCCCTCTTCCAAGACAGAAGCTCCAAAGATTTCCTAATAGTGACAGAGTCCAGACAAGCCTTCATATCTACATTCCCCTGCCTCTCATAAAAGCCTTCAAGGTTCTCTCTTTCTCCAAGGCCATTTATGCCCCCAAGATTTTGCAGTACTGTTTATTTAAGAAACCAAGAAACTTCAAACTATAAAGGCTCTCAGAGTTTTTGTGAGTGGAGAGAGAATGCAGAAAGTGTTCCTAGTTAAGGAAACTAAAACTCTCTCTCTTAGCCAACCATATGTGTACCATAGGTCATCACTTTCCTGTCTCTTAATCAGCTCTTATGTAAAAATTGATATTTGTAGAGTAGATGGCAAATGAAATTTCACGTCAGCTACAAGGAATTATAAAATCAGCTCCAATTTATGATTAATATATGAAGAACTCATTGAAAAGAAAATCACAAACAGGTTCTAATCTTTGTCTTAACAACAAAGTGATTAAATTAGTGGATTAACAAAATTCTGTGGACATAGTATCCTGTGATTTCAGTAAGGTATTTGACAAAATAGACTACAACCTACTTCTTGATAAGCTAGAAAAATGTAGAATAGGCAGCATCACCAACAGATGGACTGAATAGCTACTTGTTTGAAATGTTATAGGGTCTCCTTCTTGAGCAAGGGGTTGGAGTAGAAGACCTTCAAGGTCCCTTCCAACTCTGTTATTCTGTTATTCTAACAGTAGGCTGAGTTCAAGGATACTGATTGCCTCCATGGTGTTAGAGCATATGCAGCACTAGATTTAAGTGTCACCAACCTAGAGTGATTCTGGGTGACCTTCCCTAGCAGTCTCTGGAGGCAAGAGACCACACTGGAGGACAGAAGAAGTCACTTTTCCGGCTGATGAAGTCTCTTGCTCCAGCATCACTTTCTGAACATGTCCTAAAATAAGGTGACCAGATTTTAAGATTGGTAAAGAGGGACACCATTGTGGGCGTGGCTTATTTTGTGGGCGTGGCTAGCTGGTCATGTGACTGGGTGGCCGTGGCTACCTGGTCATGTGACCGGGTGGCCATGGCTATGTGTATAGAGACTACTCAGAGGGCTGAAAAAAGTCATTTCTGACAGGTCCTCACACTTTTGACTGGTCCTCACACTTATGACCATCCTCACATTTATGCCCATGCAGCATTCTTAACAACCATGTCACTCATTTCACAACTGCTTCTCTTCACCATGGTGATAAGACTGGGCAAAAAACGTAAAATGTGAGGACAGTCGTAAGTTTGAGGACTGGTCAAAAGTGCGAGGACCACTCAAAAATAACTTTTTCAGCCCTCTGAGTAGTCCATATGCACAAAACGACTAACCAGAGGGCTGAAAAAAGTGATTTCTGACAGGTCTTCGCACTTTTGACTGGTCCTCACACTTATGACCATCCTCACATTTATGCCCATGCAGCATCCTTAACAACCATGTCACTCATTTCACAACTGTTTCTCTTCACCATGGTGATAAGATAGGGCAAAAAATGTAAAATGTGAAGACAGTCGTAAGTTCGAGGACTGGTCAAAAGTGCGAGGACCAGTCAAAAATAACTTTTTCAGCCCTCTGAGTAGTCCATATGCATAAAAGGATACAGCAATAGAGAGGGATGAAGGAAGGGAAGAGAAATTAGAGTAGGAGTGAGGGTAAGAGAGGGAGGAAGAGAGGAGGAGAAGGAGAAAGGAAGAGGAAGTAGGGAGGAGAAGAAGAGGGTGGGGGGGAAGAGAAAGTAAGAAGGAAAGAAAAGAGAGGTGCTGGTTTGAGGAGAAAGATTGCTGTACAATAAAAAAGATGAAAGGGAAGAAAGACAACCCCAAACAAATATAAAGATATTAAGATAAAGAATGAATGGTTAAACTTTAAAGAATAAAAGAGAACAAATATGAATAAATAGCAGTAATTAGAAACACACATACAAACATACAATTTATTTTCTTTGAACAGAGTATTTGGCCGGTTCACAAATTTAAACAGTGTTTAGTCACTTCAATTAAATTTACAATTTCTCTATTTCCTTTTTGCCATATTTATTCCTCATCTATTTTTTTAAAAAAACCAATATTACCCTTCATCCTCATCTCTAATCTTAATCAAATTCAATTTTTC
This sequence comes from Pituophis catenifer annectens, assembly GCF_029215685.1. Lineage (NCBI taxonomy): Eukaryota > Metazoa > Chordata > Lepidosauria > Squamata > Colubridae > Pituophis > Pituophis catenifer. The sequence continues at coordinate 8,714,880 of NW_027256882.1, read as the reverse complement.
CCTTCTATTCTATATTATACCCCTTTCCATTGTCATCTATTTTTATATCCATCCTCACATTGTTTAATTATGTAATTATGTAATACAGTTGTTTAATACAAATTCAACATTTTAATATAAATCAATTAGTTATAAAACTATCTTTTTTGTATATTAATCAATATGAACATGAATATTCCAATTATTTCCATGCAATCCAATTTCTTACAAATCAATTAATTATATTTACCAATAATAATAAACCAAATAATTTCCCCCATATATTCCTCTGAACCACAACTTAACCATTTCTGCTTTCAACACAATATACAATTAATAGTATCTCAATTATTACAATTCCCTAGTTAAATACAGCTTTTTTTTCTTTTGTGTTTTAAAATCTTGAACTCTCCTCCTAAATTTCCCATTGTTTGCAGTTTTTCACCTACCTTTTTTGGGGAGGAAAAATAAAAATAAAAATAAATCTCTCTGTGCCTCATTTTGTCACGTTGCACCAAAGATCCTGGTTTCGGTTTCGGTTCTGCAGCTTAGCTAGGGGAAAAAAAAACTGCTTCAGGAACTCTTTACACTGGTTGCCTGTAGGGCGGCCCTTTGAAGCCCCGGGCAAGAGTTTAAACAGTTTTTTTTTCTTCTAGCCATCAGCTGGGGCTCAAGAGGCAGCGGGACTCAGGAGGCAGAATGAAAAATCGGGACTTTTTTGAAACGCCGCAGGACGCGGGACAAATTGCTAAAAATCGGGACTGTCCCACCAAAAGCGGGACGTCTGGTCACCTTACCTAAAAGGAAGGGCTAAGATCACTACAGAACAGTGCCCCACAGGGTATATTTTTTCACCAATGTGCTTTTTTCCAGCTACCCCTCATTAGATGGAAGAAGTTCAGGATCCCAAGAGGACAAGTTACTTCTCACTGTAATTATCACCATGCAGGCCTTGAGACCTTTCCTCCAACTTCTCCAAAGACTGCCTTTGACATAAACATCATACTGAAGTCACATAGAAGGGATCTTGCATTAGAAAAGAATAAATACCACAGGTTATCTCTTTGTGGCTCAAGTTACTGAAGAGGCAGGAGCTGGACTCTTAAATGTACTTTCTCTCTCTTCTAGGTGAATCTTGGTTTGTCTCGGTCTGAATCAGGAAAGCCCCTGGATATTCCACCCTGTGCGAATGCTTTTAATTCTGCTAATTCTTCTTTAGAAACAGGAAGGAGAGTGATTCAGCCCCATGAATTATGGATCTCCTGCTTTTCCTTCTGATGCTGCTGGTGCCCCAGACAGTCTCTGGGATGCTTAGAAACAAATGTCCACTGAATTTGGACCACCAGGATGGAGAAAAGCCATGGAGCTATTACAGGCCAGGAGATTTTCTTATAGGTATAATCATCTCTGCATCAGCAATAACACACACAACATTACCTTTCAACGTGGCTCCTTCTAGTCAGATTCAGTTGTAAGTCATTCACTGTGTTGGAGTTTCATTCCCTCCATTTGCAATTCTAACATTCTCCTCCTCCTCCTCCTCCTCCTCCTTCTATTGCAGGACCTGACTAATTTCATGAATCCTTTTGATTTCCATGGCCTTTTCTTTTGTCTTATTCTGACCCTAGGTTCTGCCTTAGTTTACCTTCCCAATAAACAACTTGGTTGGAAGAAAATCTTAAAGCAGTTTTTAGGGTACCCTAATAAAGTGGGATCCCCCTTTGAAAAAGGAGAATCTTGAGAACCTTAACCCAACACAACAAAGAAAAATGAAAGAGGAACGTTGGTTGGATAAAATAAGAGTATAACCCCTCCTTGCACAGTAAATCAACTATAAAGCTTGCTTGGTGAATAAGCTAACTACAGACTGATTAGTTTAAGAAAAGGGATTTTTAAGTGATATATTTAGGGGAGTGGAGGAAATGGATAGAGTGGAATAAATGTTAAATTAGATTTTAAGGGGAGGCCGCTTTGAAATGTTATAGTAATATATATAGAAGATTAAATATTAAAGTAGGATTTATCGTATAGTTTTAAAGTGGAAGGTGGTTTTGAATTGTTGTAATAATATATAGATATAAAACACTATTATGTTAAATTAGAAGTTATTTTATAATAGTTATAGTATAATGTTTTTTTTTTTTTTGTTCTCTTCTTTTCTGAAACGTATGGATAAAGGGGGATGTTATGATATTTATAATATTTTTAGTAAGTAAAGGTCAGTATTTTGAGGAGGGAGTAAGTAATCTGTTATGAATTAGGGGTTTTTTTGTTACGAAGAAGTCACAGGGGGGGATGGGTGGGGAGGGGGGGGTTAGGGAGGGGGAGGGAGAGGGGGGGGAAAAAGGGGGAAAAAATTTGTATTTGAAAACTTTTTCAATAAAAAAAAAAACTATAAAGCTTGCTTGATGTTAGATAGCCAGATGCCCCTGACACTAAGACATTTTGGTAACCAGAAGATCCTTCTGTAACTTATCTTTACAGTTTAGGAATGTTATAATCTAATCAATCCATACATCCGTAGGATAAAAGTTTTCCTACATTCCAGTCTGTAATGAGTCTGAACATCATTTCAAAAGAGAGAAAATAAGTCAAATTAAAATACAAAATAACTATGTTAGTTAACAAGTTATAAAATCCATGTCATCTGCCCCTCGGTCCAGTATCAAAAATACTCTTCCTTTTATAATTGTTCTACTTTAATGACTGAATTATTCTGCAACCTGTTTACTGGGTTGAAGAAAATTAATACTGCTACAAATAATGTTGTATTTCTGATTTTTTAATCCTTTTAGAGGACTATCTCCATCTTATCTTCCCAACTCTCACAAACATTAAATGGGTGACTATAATTTGCCTCTGGTTTTGGATCAATTCTGGCTTAAGTTTCAGTTAGCTTGTGGAGAAAAAGAGGATTAAATAGGGATAAAGCATTTTGTTGTTCCTGTTGATGATGATAATATTAACATGAACATTGTTTTACACTAGTTTACCTTATAAAAGGGAAAATATACTGCGCATGATTTTAAATATTGAAGTTTTTAATAAAAATCAGCAGCAGCTGCATAATCTTACACTTGGCTACAACATCCATGACAACTATGATAACACCCTCGGCACTTCAGAGGCCTTGCTGGACATGCTCTCTACTGGAGAAGCCAATGTCCCCAACTACAGCTGTGGAAGGAAGGAAAACCTTTTGGCACTTGTTGATGGAACTGACAGGAGTATCACCATCCAGATGTCAACATTAGCAGGCACCTACAAAGTCTCACAGGTTTGTGTTTGTGTTCCCCTATCTGGCAAAGTGAGTGGAGTGGTAGTGTTTGATGACAGATCCAACTATATCATCTTTATAGAATTCAACAGTTGCTTTCACTATGCTTTTCACTACGGCCATCCGTAGGCTTCATGGCTGGGGATTGAGGCAACAGTGGGAGGAAGGATCAAAAGAGAAATATCTACACATGACACCATCTCATTGCTCTGAGAGCTTCTGCTGCACACTTGTGAAGGTGAGGAGAGACTCTTGTGTTCAGTCAAAGATCGACTACATGGAATGCCAAAGTGCATCATCTCCGACAGGGGTGCAATTTATGGTTAGGTTCTGGAGATAATTCATAAAGATGATAGGGTTCTCCCAAGGCAGGGGAACTCCTGCCGTTTGCTGAGGTTGCATACAACAATGCAGTCCATAGCAGCACGGGACTCACTCCCTTTAAAGTAGCCATGGGGGTGGAGTTTGTGCCCATGCCAGAATACCCAAGAGATCCTCCCACAGCAGTATCCCTAACAGCGTGGGTAGACTCTCTCCAAAATGCTTGCAGTAATGTAAGAAGGGCTTTAGCTAAGGCAACAGAGAGTCAGACAAAACAAGCAGATAAAAGGCGAGCACCACAAGGGACATTTCACATAGGAGATAAAATGTATCTGTCCACAAAGTATCTAAAATTAAGATTACCTTGTAAGAAGTGAGGTCTAAAGTACATGGGACCATTCTCTGTTGTGAAAGTGATTAACCCAGTCACCATAGAATTAAAATTGCCTTGAATACTGGGGAAAGTGCATCCAGTATTCCACTGTAACTTGCTCAAACTGGCCTGGGGTCTAGACTAATGCCAGTTGAGAGAGAGGATCCAGGACCAATAATAGTAGGGGCAGGGGTGAAATCTAGCAGGTTCTGACAGGTTCTGGAGAACTAGTAGCAGAAATTTTGAGCAGTTTGGAGAACTGGTAGCGGAAATTTTAAATAGTTCAGAGAACTGGGAAATACCACCTCTGGCTGGCCCCCGAGTGGGGTGGGAATGGAAATTTTGCAATATCCTTCCCCCAGAAGTGGAGAGGGAATTGAGATTTTGCAGTATCCTTCCCCTGCCACACCCACCAAGCCACACCACACCCACCAAGCCACACCCACAGAACCAGTAGTAAAAAAATTTGGATTTCACCACTGAGTAGGGGATGAAAGTCAAACGGATCCTGGATTCTAGACTATATAAGGTTAAGCTTCAATTCCTAGTACAATGGAGGGATTATCCAATTTCAGAAGCAAGGTGGATAAAAGCTCAAAGCATGACGACAGAGTGATTAATAAACAGATTTCATGAAAAATATCCCTACAAGCCAGGGGCCACTTCATAGTGAGGTTGGGCGTCCTAATACCACTAACATGTGCTTACTGTATTCCAGGTATCACCCACATTTTAAGGGGGGGGGGTTGCCTGTCGAGCTTCAAAGTGTACTCAGGCTACTTTCACCTTTACTGCTTCACAGCTTGCCATCAGAGGGAGGGAGGGACGGAGAGATTGAAATCTGTATTTCAAACAATAACAAGAAACTGTTTTGGGGACATGCCCAAAGGCAAAAAAATATTGGACAAAAATACACACTTGGATAGAAAAATGATAAAGAAACATATAGACTTAAAATCAGAAATATTTCCGTTGGGTATCATACCAGAAAAATATAATAAAGGGAATATTTAGTTAATACTACATGTGTTAACAGCAGCTAGAATTGTATTTGTATTTGTATTTGAAAGAGCATAGAGATAATATTCTTTCTTTTAAGAATAATATTAATTCTTAATATGGTATTCGTTCTATCAATGGTTAACAAGCAGAAACAGAAGATTTTTTTTTAATTTTTAAAATTTTTATTAATTTAAGAAACCACATAATACATTTATAAATGCAAGTAAAACAATTTACAACAAACATCATCTTTATAACTTCTACCTATAATATCTGAATTGTTACAATATCAATATCCTATATTCTTCAATATACAATATTTCTCACTTTATATAATGATATTATTTTATTGATATCTCATGTCTCTTTCTTAAATTTCATTTGATGTAAAAAATTATTTTACTGTAGTGATATCTTTTCTTTTATTTAATTTTTCTTTCTTTTTTCTTCTCTTTTTTTTTCACTTCCCTCTAACCATTTATACCATTTTTGCCAGACCAGATAATATTCAGATTCTTCTTTTCCTTGGATCTCCTTGGTAAGTTTATCCATCTCAGTGCATTCCATAATTTTGGATATTAATTTCTCTTGAGTCGGGACCTCTTCTTGTTTCCAATTTTGTGCGTATATAATTCTTGCTGCAGTCAAAATGTGTGTTATTAAATATATTATTTCTTTTTCATATTTGCTTGTAGGTATTCCTAATAAATAAGTTTCTGGCTTTATAATAATAATAATAATAATAATAATTTTATTTCTATACCGCCCTTCTCCCGAAGGACTCAGGGCGGTGTACAGCCTATTTAAAAACACAAAAAACACAACAACAATTTAAAATTTAAAATCATTAAATAATTAGGCTCCAATTAAAATCCCAGAAATTTAAAATACCCCAATTTAAAACGTTATGTTAATAGCCCTGCCTGGCGGAACATTGGCACCTTTTGAGTTATTATTTGTTCCAGTTGCATTTTTATATTGTTCCAGAATTTTTTAGCTTTGGGACATGACCACCATATATGATAGTATGTCCCTTTATGCGCTTTACATTTTCAACAGAGTGGAGATGTGCCGGGAAACATTTTAGAAATTCGCGCCGGTGGTAGATGCCACCTATAGAACAATTTATAAGCATTTTCTTTGTATGGTACAGATAATGTTAATTTATTAATATTTTTCCACAATTTTTCCCACTTATTTAATTCTATTGCATACCCAAAATTCGTCGCCCATGTGATCATATTCTCTTTAACTACTTCCTCTGCTAGTTTATATTCCAATAGAAAATTATAAATTTTGGTTATTAATTTCTCATTGGGGCCTAATAAAATTTTATCCAACTGATTTGGTTCCATTTGAATTCCAGTTTTTTCCATATCAGATTTATATCTGGATTTTAATTGCAAATATGACCACCACTCTATTTCCACATTTTGCATTCTCAATTCTTCTCTTGTTTTTAGTTTTCCTTCTTCATTTAAGATGTCCTTATATGTTTTTAATTTATTTGTATCTATTGTATTTGGATAAATATGTGCTTCCATTATGGAAGTCCACCTAGGAATCCTATCATAGTGATATTTTCTGATTTCATTACATATTTTAAGGAAATTATCTCTTACAATATGTTTGCGAAATTGTTCTTGTTTTGTAATTTTCTCTCCCCAAAGATATGCATGCCAACCTCTTGTTAAGTCAAAACCTTCCAATATTAATGTTCTTGTGTTTTTGAGTTCGATCCAATCTTTTATCCATATTAACGCTGAGGCTTTGTAATAACTCTGCCAATCAGGGAGTCCCATTCCCCCCCTCTCTCTTTTGTCTTGTAGATGTTTTAATTTGATTCTTGCTTTTTTTCCCTGCCAAATAAATTTTAATATCATTCTGTCTAAATCTTTAAAATATGTTCTTCCTGGGTTTACTGGTATTACCCTAAATAAATATAACACTCTTGGCAGAATATTCATTTTAATGGTAGCAATTTTGCCTAAAAGAGACAATTGGAGTTTTGCCCATCTTTCCAAATCCTTTTCTATTTGTTTAGCCAATTTAATATAATTGTCTTCCTTCAAGTTAGATTTTTAAAAATACAAGAGAATGACTAATTTTGTAAAAATGGTTTACTAAATGAATAAGTAAGCACTATTGTCACGATATGTTTATTATCAGTGATATGATGAGAAATTATTGTTACTATATGATGACTACTAATGTTATGAATGCTATTGTGATGATGATGATGATGATGATTACTTAAAAAAACTATACCCAGACAACACACTGTTTATATAGAAATTGAATTTTTTGCTTTTTCTATAAATAAAAAAAAAGAAAAGAAAAGATAGAAACTGTTTCATGGGAACCAAGGACATATCAACAGGTGTTCACCAGAGTTGTGGAAATCTTTCCAGAACAATACCTGGTCATCTAATTGGACAAAGTGACCTAGACTAATTTAATTTAATTTAATTTTAATAATAAAATTTATATGCCGCCCTATCTCTGAGGATTCAGGGTGGCTCACAACAATAAAACAACCAGTTAAAAATAAAAAATACATAATATATAATTTATATTAAAAAAACCCAAATCTAAAAACCCTCTCAGTCCAGGCTGGGCGATGTAAACAACCATGTTTTTAATTCACGGCAGAAGGTGCAAAGGTCAGGAGCCAACTGGAGCCCCAGGGGAAGTTGATTCCAAAGGGTGGGCGCGCCCACAGAGAAGGCTCTACCCCTGGGGGTCGCCAGCCAACACTGTCTAGCTGACGGCACCCGGAGCAGGCCCTCCCTGTGAAAACGCACCAGGCGATGGGCTGCTGTTGCTGGCAGCAGATGGTCCGCCAAATATCCTGGGCCTAAGCCATGTAGGGCTTTATAGGTCATCACCAGCACCTTGAATCTCACCCGGAGGGCAACCGGCAACCAATGCAAGTCACGCAGGAGACATGTAACATGAGAGTATCGGGACCCTCCCATCACAACCCGCGCGGCTCCATTCTGTACCAGTTGAAGCCTCTGAGTGGTCCTCAAGGGCAGCCCCATGAAGAGAGCATTAGAGTAGTCAATGCATGAGGTAACTAGTGCATGAGTAACTGTGCATAGGGCATCTTGGTCCAAATACGGGCGCAACTGGCGGACCAGACGAATCTGGGCACATGCCTCCCTGGTCACGGTAGTTATATGATCTTCTAAGCTCAACCATGAATCCAGGAGGACACCCAAGTTGCGCGCCCTGTCTACAGGGAGCAAAATTTCACCCCCTATAGCCAGCGATGGAATCTCTCCTTTGAACTGAGATGCTGGCATCCACAGCCACTCAGTCTTGGCAGGATTGAGCCGAAGCCTGTTCCTCCCCATCCAGATCCGTACCGCTTCCAGGCACCGCGACATCACATCGAGGGCATCACTGGGCTGGTTCGGGGTGGATATAAAAAGCTGGGTATCATCAGCGTACTGATGACACCCCACCCGGGAACCACGGATGATCTCCCCCAGCGGTTTCATATAAATGTTGAACAGAAGGGGTGAGAGAACCGACCCCTGAGACACCCCACATTGAGGGGCCTCATGGTCGATCTCTGCCCTCCTGCCAACACACCTTTCGTCCGACCCGAGAGGTAAGAGGAGAACCACCATAAAACGGTGCCTCCCACTCCCAACCCCTCGAGGCGCCGCAGCAGGATACCATGGTCGATGGTCTTGAAAGCCTCTGAAAGATCTAATAGGACCAGAACAGAGGAATGACCTCTGTCCCAAGCCCTTCAGAGATCATCCACCAGTGTGACCAATGCCATCTCCATGCTGTATCCGGGCCTGAAACGCTATTGGTATGGATCAAGGTACTCCGCTTCATCCAGGGCCACTGGGAGCTGACGTGCCACCACAGTCTCAACAACCTTCGCAAGGAAGCGAAGGTTGGAGACCGGACGAAAGTTGCTCAAAACAGCTGGATCCAGGGCAGGCTTCTTGAGGAGGGGCCTCACCACCGCTTCCTTTAAGGTGGCAGGAAAACTACCCTCCCCTAAAGAAGCAGCTATCACCACCTGGATCCAGCCACATGTCACCTCCCGAGCTGAATAAACCAGCCAGGAGGGGCACAGGTCCAGTACACATGTGGCAGCACTCAACTTCCCCATGATCCTGTCCACTTCGTCTGGCGTAACAGGATCAAACTCTTCCCAAGGCACAAGACTCTCCGCTTCCTCACCGTCTGACCCTGTCCAGTTAGAGTCCAAGCCGGGGGAGGGGGGGAGAGGATTCTATATTTTAATTATACTGAATTGCCTGACAATTACCCAGAGCTAGTTTTACTTTTATTCTGTGATGAAATGATGTACTCATTGAAGTTTTGCCTTAAGAGACTGGATCGTCTCAACAATGCTTGATTAGGTTCGTCAGTCAGAACATTGACATTCTGGAGGTGATAAAGAAATACTATTTTCAATCTTTATGCTTAATCTCTTGCATTTATTTTTCTAAATACTATTTTTATGTAGAATTTGTTAATAGTTACATAGTTTGTTAATATTCTGTGTTTCATATTCTGTAACTTGATATGGCCTCATGACTAATCAACAAGAAAAGTTGGATGCATGAAAAGCTAAAATTTTTAACTTGGTAAGACCCTGATTATAATATAGCAAATATTATAATCTTTGTTGCTTTTTCAGGTCAGTAATAGAATTGCTTCAGAGGCTCTGAGTGATAAAAATCAATTCCCTTTTTTCCATCCGATGTTTCCCAAAGAAGGGATCCAGTACCCAGCAATTGTCCAACTGCTCCTCCATTTTGGATGGATCTTGATTGGTCTCTTTGCTCCAGAGACAGAGAAGGGAGAGCATTTCATGAGAACTTTTACTCCTATGCTTGTCAGGAATAGAATTTGTGTTGCTATATCACAACAATTCTCAACAAATGGACATACATCAGCCCTCAGGGTTGCCCTCTCCAAGTGGAAACAAGTCAATATCTTTGTTCACTTCATAGAATTTGAGTCCATTGCTAACAGAATTCATCCTTTCCATTCAACATTTGAAAGTTTGCCAGGACACATTGAAGGGAAAGTCTGGATCATGACAATGCTTGGAGTATATACAATGAAAAAGTACAGGCGTTACAAGTATGTTCATAGTATTTGGACCTTTCCTTTTCAGTGGAAAAAGAATTTGAAAAAGGATAATACCTATAAAGATTCTTTCTTGGTGGAACATGAATTTCAAGATGACTATTTTCACTGTTCTGTTTCAAAACAGATCTTTTCTGTCAAAGGGCAGAGAAGATGCACCCAGAAAACACCATTGGAGACCCAAGAGAAAAAGAATAGGATGAGGGTCCAAAATGGAAGCCATACTTATAGTGTCATTAAGATTCTGGCCCATGCCTTAAATGCTGCATCCAAATCCAAGAAAAGGATGAAGGAGGGAGAAGAAAGGTTGAGGACTCCAAGGTTGCCGCCATGGAAGGTATGTGGTCCCAACAAAGATCCATCAAACTAAATTCCTTTTCAGGGTTTTTTTGGTGCTGTCTGAGCTTGGTTGTTCAAGATCTCAAGCTTCCTACAAGAGGACATGGAATGATAATCACCCTGTTGTTTTCAAGGAGTTTATGAATGCTCTTGTTATTTGGGGGGTTTCTTCAACTGATTTATGACCTTTCCTAAAATGTTTCTTGTAATTGACAATTTTTGCCATTTGCATCTTCTCACTATACTTTTTGTCAATATACTATATGATTGAGAACTATTACTGAACCTTTGTTCTTGAGTTTTAAAGATAGTGGCCACAGGCCAACTCACAATATTTGCAAGTTAAACAACCATAGAAGAAAGATTCAAATGTAAAAAGAGATAACAAAACAAGATTTCTGTTTTTAAAGTTCCTGGACGTTTCCATTCTAGTTCCATCTATTTCTAAAGAAGAAGGAATTGTTCAATCTTTCCCTGCTGAAAGTGTACGTGGATCAAAATGGAGATGTAGCAGCAGATCTGAGGATCTTGAGTAGGGTATTTCTCCCCAAGAAGAATCCCATCGAAAAGGAATTGGGGTATTTTGACAGGCAGCGACTGATAATCAACCAAGGTGCTTTATCACAGCTAAGGTTGCTCAACAAGGTGAGGAATTTTTTTTAAAATTTGATTTATATGCCGCCCTTCTCCGGAGACTCAGGGCGGCTAACAGTGTGTTAAGCAATAGCCTTCATACTTTTGTATCTTTTATACAAAGTCAGCTTATTGCCCCCCCAAACTGGGTCCTCAATTTACCTGCCTTAGAAAGAATGGAAGGCTGAGTCAACCTTGAGCCTGGTGAGATTTAATTGCAGACAGCTGGTGTTAAATTACAGTGCTTTAGTCTGCAGAGCTATCCAGGAAAATCTGGCTAGAAGAAAAACACACATAAATCCTATGAAGAAATAAGAAAATAGATATTGTACCTTTACAGGGAGGATACATGAGATGTGGGTGTGACTTACTGATGATGGCTAACGAGCCAGAAATAGATCTATATAATCTCACCTGGCAGCAAGAGTTTGCTGGCTGCCAGAAAGAAAAAAGCCCAGAATCTAGTGGATGTGATTCCACTGAGCTAGGGCTGCATATATATATCAGATATGCCAGAAGAAAAAGGGAGGAACTAAATGAGGTACAAGTGCAATTGTATCTCTTGAAGCCATTTGGAAGTATTCATAGGCAAATAGTCATATTTGCCTACGTGTAGCCAAGAGACGTACATAAGCGCACCAACGTACTTACCGTCCCTGTCCTACTGTCCCCATTTATTCGTATCCATATCCTGTGTTCATAATCATGTTTATACTTATATCTGTTATCTTATACATGCTTGACAAATAAATAAATAAATAAATAAATAAATAAATAAATAAATAAATAAATAAATAATACACTATTTTGCTAATGTTCATGTCCACCTCCATTTTACATCCACGGTTAGTTCTAACATAATTCCATTGGCATTTCTTCATTTTCTTCTCAGTCTCTGCCTCAGTCCAAATGTGTGGAAAAATGTCAGCCAGGATTTGTGAAGAAGCCTCGGGAAGGAGAGCCATTTTGCTGCTACGACTGTCTTCCTTGTCCAGAGGGGACCATCTCCACTCAGGAAGGTGGGTGACGCCATAAGGAAACCTTCTGAATTCATTCAGGGCACTTTGATCAATATGCATATCAAAACATATATCAGTTTGATTCATTTGTTCTTAATTTTCATGGTGTCCAATTTCTTCCATAATGGCAAGAATAAGAAAAAGATCTTGAAGGATGAGGCAGGAAAAAGGATGTTGTGGATTGGGTAGAAAATCTCTCTTTTATTTGCCAGTTGGAATGTGTCCATCCATATTTATCTTCCTTAGGGACATCTGAATTCTTTGTAACTTGAGGTATTTTTTTTTCTTCTTTTCCTCCCAAAAGCTAGGTGAGTTTTATATTTCCGAGAGTCTTATAGTCCAAAAAATACAGTAACATCTTTTGTTGAAGCTGAAGCATGCTGTTTGCCTGGGGGCTATGATCCGAAGGCTTAGGGAAGAAGAAAAACTGAGATGATGTTCTTTTACTTTTAGCAGCTTGACCTTTCGGTCTTTTCTGAGGCCATTTCTTAGTATTTTACAGAAAAGGAAGGAAGGTGGTGTTTGTGTTTGTGTGATTACTTCTTAGACTACTTTGTGGGTCTTCCGAAGCCAGACATTTGAGTTGCAACTCCTGCCTTATGGAACACTTTCCCCCTTGAAATCCACCAGGTTTCCACCCTCCTAACCTTCTGGATATTTGGCTCTTCTCCCAGGAATTGGGGTAAGGCAACATCAGTGTAGGATGAGAATGTGGTGGGTTGCATTAGTGAGGGTGGTTGGGGTGCCAGGTATTTCTTCTGGATTTAATTTTGTTCTTGTTTTCATTATTAGTGATGAAAATTATTAATATATGTATATATTAGATTTCTTATTTTTATATTAAAGTTGCCCAAAGATGGGTTTTAAGATGGGAAGCCAGACATATGTAATACCTTTTGCCATTTGCTAAAAAAAATCTTTCTTGAAATATAGAAAGATATAAATGAAATCTTTGTTTTTTTCTCAGATACTGAAAAATGCACCAAATGCCCAGATGATCAATATCCAAACAAGAAGAGACTCCAATGTATGCCCAAAAGAATAACCTTCCTGTCCTATAATGAACATCTCAGCATCATCCTCATTTCCTTTACTCTCCTCCTGTTCCTAACTACAGGATTCATTTTAATCATATTCCTTCAACACCTAGAAACTCCCATTGTCAAAGCCAACAACCGGGACCTCTCCTTCATCCTCCTGGTCTCCCTCCTACTTTGTTTTTTGTCCTCCTTTCTCTTCATTGGCAGTCCAAGGAAAGCCACCTGCCTTCTCCAACAAGCGGTTTTTAGCATTGTCTTCTCAGTAGCCGTGTCTTCTGTGTTGGCCAAAACTCTCATTCTACTGCTGGCCTTCCTGGCCACAAAACCAGGGAACAGGATGGGAAGATGGTTGGGAAAGAGATTGACTTACACCATTATCTTTTCTTGTTCTGGTATCCAAATTTTCATCTGTGCCATGTGGCTGGGAGTATCTCCCCCATTCCCTGACTCTGATCTGTACTCAGAGCCTGGAGTGATCATCCTTCAATGCAATGAAGGCTCTGTCGCCATGTTTTATGTTGCTCTTATCTACATGGGTTTCCTAGCTGCCATTTGTTTCACAGTGGCTTTCTTGGCCAGGAACCTGCCTGGGGCCTTCAATGAAGCCAAGCTGATCACCTTCAGCATGCTGGTCTTCTGCAGTGTCTGGGTCTCCTTCCTGCCCACGTACCTGAGCACCAAAGGAAAGTCCATGGTGGCTGTGCAGGTCTTCTCCATCTTGACTTCCAGTGCTGGACTGTTGGGTTGCATTTTCTTCCCCAAGTGCTACATTATTCTCCTGAGGCCAGATCTAAATACTAAGGAACAACTAATGATAAAAGTAGGGACCTGACGATGAAATTGTTTCTTAGGGTTATAACATTTAATTATTGATTTCAATTGTTATTGCTTTAAATGCTTCGTTTGCTTCTGTTTGACAATTGATGTTATTTACAATGGAAGAGAAATAAAAATAATTACATTAATCAAATTAAAATCTAAGATAATAATCAAACAATAAAATAAATTAATAATTAATGTTTGTGGCTTTTTTAACTGTTGGTAGTCTTTTCCCTCAAGATTCAGGTTACCCAATATTTGGCTTAAGCAACCCTTTAAGAGAGGAGACAAATGAAACATGTCCTGGGATTTGGACTGCTTTCAGCTTGGTAGGTATCTCCAAAGTTGGTTAGGAGGGTCTCAACCTCATCTCCTTCATGGTCATCAATTCCCCCAAGGTCTGGTTGTATTGGGAGGAGATGGGTTAGTGTAGACGATGCGGTGTCATCACTTCAACAGTTCTACTTGGGTTTGATGTTCATTCTCTCTCTCTCTCTCTTTATGTGCTCTTCCTCATCAATCTCCCTTCATTTAAGCTCCAGATCAACTTTTTTTTTCTTTTTTTTTTAAATTTGATTTATATGCCGCCCTTCTCCGGAGACTCAGGGCGGCTTACAATGTGCTCAGCAATAGCCTTCATCCTTTTGTATATTTATACAAAGTCAGCTTATTGCCCCCACAAACTGGATCCTCATTTCACCTACCTTGGAAAGGATGGAAGGCTGAGTCAACCTTGAGCCTTGGTGAGATTTGAACCCTGCAGTAATTGCAGGCAGCTGGTCTTAATAAGCTTAATAACAGGGTGCCTTAAACCCCTGTAGTACCAAGGCTTTCACCCTCTTCGTGGCTTCCTCTGTTTCTTCACCTCCAGTTTCAGCTTCTCTGGGCTGCTGTGCTGAACAAACTTCCTAGTGAGGAATCTTCTTTAGCAGACATTTTCCTAGCCTGTGAGTTTCTGAGAGGGCTGGTATGTAGATATCTTAGTTACTTTTCATTTGTGTGACTGCCCTAGCACTCTCTGGCCTATCCATTGTTGTCAGCTTCTAGGGGGGAAAATTAAAGATCTGTGGTTGGTGTGTCACCTCTGCTGATTGTCAGAGGAATTAAAAGAAAAACCACCTCTTGATTCCCTGGTTATTCCCCCCTTTTGTTCAATATCCCACTTCTACCACTATATCATAATGGAAAAGGTGTCCTCAGGATAATGATGCTAGAACTGAAGAGGGCAATCCAAAAACAAACAAAAAAAAATAACAAAAGCCCAGGCCTGGATGGAATTCCAGCAGAATTGTATAAGGAATTTCAAAAACTGTTAGAAAACGTACAACTATTAGAAACGTACAATGAAGTATTAAAACATGCTAAGATACCCAAATCCTGGACTGAGGCTTTAATAACATTCATTCCCAAAAGCAATACTGAAAAACAAAAGATCCAAAATTATAGGCCAGTCTCACTGTTAAATGCTGAATTATAAGATATTTATGGCTATAATAGCAGACAGAATTAAAAATATATTAAACGAAATCAGACACCCAGACCAAAACGGATTTCTGCACAACAGACACATAAAAAATAACTTAAGAACCATTATGAACGTATTTGAATACTATGAGGCTCACCCGGAAAAACAGGCAGCTTTGATATTCCTGGACGCACAGAAAGCTTTTGATAACCTAAATTGGGACTTTATGATAAATCAACAAATAGCAATGAACTTTGGAGAAAACTTTACTGAAATGGTCAGAGCAATATATTCCAACCAGAGAGCAAAAATAATGGTGAACAAACAGAAAGTTTCAATATAGCTAAAAGAGTAAGACAGGGATGCCCTTTATCTCCTCTGCTATTCAGTCTCTCAATGGAAACATTAATGTCACAAATTAGAGATAATTCAGAAATAAAGGGATTAAAAATTAGATCACAGGACTATAAAGTCCAGGGATTCGCCGGAGATTTGGCATTTATTATTGAGGAACCTTTAGAATCTGGACAACTATTACTACAAGATATAAACCATTTTGGCAAAGTGCCAGGGCTCAAAATAAATAAAAAACTAAAATATTGACTAAAACTCTAACAAATAGACAGAATGAAGAACTAGAGGAGAAATTGGGAATCTCGAGAGTTAAAAAAAATAAATTTTTAGGAATATGGCTATCAGCAAAGTGCACCACAATTAAAAAAGACAATTATAATACACTCCTACAACAAATACAAAAAGATTTGGAAAATTGGACTAAATTACAAATATCATTAATTGGCAGAATTTCAACAATTAAAATGAATATATAAATTATTTTATCTTTCTCAAACAGTACCAATAAAACTAGAAAAAAAACGTTTTTGAACAATTAAATAAAATGACATTGAACTTCATTTGGTCAGGGAAAAAAAAACAATGTATCAAATTTAAACAATACAAGATAGCAGAAATAGGATGGTTTTGGTCTCCCAGATTGAGAGCTCTATTATCAGGCGGCAGCTTTGACATGGCTCAAAGATTGGATTCAATTAAAAAAACAAACAAATATTACCAATAGAAGGCCATGATCTTCCACTTGGCTGGCACAGCTTCCTCTGGGAGGGAAAGAATAAATACCACTCATATTTCCAGAGACACATATTAAGAGATGCTCTACTAAAAGTCTGGGAAAAAATCACAAAGAATCATTATAGGAAAGTCCCAATTTGGTTTTCAACGATGGAAGCAATGATACACCCAAACACCACAGATTTGAGCAAAATGGTGAGTTATGCAGAATTACTAGACAAAAAAGGAGAATTAAAATCAGTTCAAGTGTCTCCAGTGATGAAGCACCTACAACTTCCACTGATTAATTGTCCTAATTAGGAAGTTTCTCCTTAATTCCAGGTTGCTTCTCTCCTTGATTAGTTTCCATCCAGTGTTTCTTGTCTTGCTTTCTGGTGCTTTGGAAAATAAGCTGAGCCCCTCTTCTTCGTGGCAACCTCTCAGATACTGGAATACTGCTATCATGTCCCCCCCCTGGTCCTTTTTTCTCTAAACTGGTCGTGCTCAAATCCTGCAACCGTTTTCACATGTTTTAGTCTCCAGGCCTTCAATCATCTTGGTTGCTGTTCTCTGCACTTTCCCCAAAGTTTTCAACATCTTTTTTTGTAATGAGGTGACAAAAACGAAAAAGGGAAAAATCCAACCTAAAATCAAAGAGAAATTTCCTGACAATTGAAACAATTATCCAGTGGAACAATTTGTCTTCAGAAGCTGTGGATGCTCCAACACTGGAGGATTTTAAGAAGAGTTTGGACACCCATTTCCCTGAAATAGGGTCTCCTGCTGGAGCAGGGGGTTGGACTAGAAGACCTCCAAGGTCCCTCCGAACTGTTATTCTATTATTCTGCCTCCAGTGGCTGGGGAGACATTTCCATTTCCTAAAAGAAAACCTTACACATTTATTTAAAAAGGAATTGTAAATTATAAGTGCTTTCAACCAATGCCAAAAATATTAATACTAAAACTATTTTCTATTTCAGCTGTTTTTTATAAGATCATTATCCACACTATTTTCTTTAATATCCACTTTTACTTTTACTCTTCCTATCTTTTATCTGTTTTTAGTTTCTATTTCCTATTTTCCTTCTCTCAAGATCTTGAATTTTTCCTCCATTTTTCAAAATATTTTTAAAATATTCTTTCATTTTTTTCCTACTCTGGGCTGCATCTGATCAGAGTTTCCTGAAAAAGAGATTTCCCCTTCAACTCCTCCAGTTCTGAGTGAAGACAAAAGCCCCACCCCTCTCTCTCCCTAATGGCTGCCTCTGTTCTTGGCCTGTCCCTGTCATCATGGCAACCCACCAGCAGCCAATCAAATAGGAGGGAAGAGACAATGGTTGCCTGGTAGCTCAGCCACCAATCAGCCTTGGGGAGAAGAAGTTCAATAAACAAAGACAAAGGGGGGAGGGGCAGAGCATTTCAAATAAGGATAAAGTTAAAAAACTTTCAGTGTGAAGAGAAAGAGGCAAAAACTCCCAGAAATGCAGAGGGAGGGGAGGCTGAAGTCCTGGAAGTCCCTCACCTAGAAATGACTGCCCTGAAGAGATTCTCCTCCACTGGAGGCTCTTGGGCAAGTGGGAGCAGCAGCTGCCCAGGAGAGTCCAGCCGGAGGGTCTTCAGGGGCCATGAGGGACCCCAGGATGCCCCTTCCTCAGAGCCCCTGAGGGTTCCTCCAAGGAGACACCCCTCATTTTCTCCTCCTGAGCAATGCTAGGTCCCCCTTTGGAGACAAAGGCCCTTCATGGCTTCCCTCAAACAGGAGCCTTTCCTGGGAACACAGAAAGACAAACCAAAGCTTCACAAACCCATATTGGCTTCCTCCCCTTAAAATGCAACTCCAAAGCCCATAAGTCACATTAGTCTCTTCCCAGAATGTGGGGTTGAAGGGTTCACACAGATCCCCAGCTTCTTCCTGACACTTTTCTATGAGCAACAGGAAGAGTCTGGCCTTTGCTTTCCCCCCTCAGTGCCCAATGTGTGGAAGAGACTGGAAGTGGAACATGGGTCCCCCTTCCCTCCCTTTCTTCCTTACATGGGCTGAAAGGCATCCTTTATTTCTCTCTCTCTCATTTTCTGTGCATTGGAGTCATACTTATCAAACTCCTGATGACTAATTTTTAACTTTTCTATTACACTATTGCATCAGACATATTTGGGGGAAGGAGATGGAAAAGGGGGCTCTTTTGATGGGGAGAAGGTAACTCTGGCAAGCAAATATTTTCCCCAGGATAAAACACTTTGAGGTGAAGGAAGACAGAAAGCCCTGATCGTTAGTTAGATAAAATCATCCAGTGACACTTTTTGCCTAAAGCCAAGTTCTCCACCAGGAAGCATTTCTATTTAGGGCCTTGCAGGTCAGTGTGAGAAGTGAACTGCAGCTGACTCCATCTGTCTCTGCCCAAAGTCTCCCCTGGAGGATTCGGCCAAAGAACAGAGATAAAACTTTGAGGATAATAATTTTCCTTCTCACGAGAGATTCCCGGGTAATTCAACTAGTTCTTGGACTCAGAGTTTGTTGGGCATTTCTCTGGAGAGAAACGAAAGGGAAATAATTCCCATCTGGTTCAGAATTATAGGGTAGAGATAGAATTAAATTAGTCACCAATAATTGAGAGGTTTAAAAGCTCCATCCTTGAAATTGGCCCCAGAGGGAATACACGGCACCTGTGACTGAAGAAAAAGAAATTGGATATTTGTTGGCATTGTGTTTAAAGAGAAAACCCCAGGGACTATTTAATGCCTGAACATGTCACTGAACTGAGATAGTTTCCTACTGAGTTAAAACCAAAGTGTAATTATTTTGAAAGTTAATGCTGAAGGACACCAACACAAAATGTCTGATGCAATAGTGTAATAGAAAAGTTAAAAATTAGTCATCAGGAGTTTGCATAATTAAAAATAAGTATGACTCCAATGCACAGAAAATGAGAGAGAGAAAAATAAAGGATGCCTTTCACCCCATGTAAGGAAGAAAGGGAGGGAAGGGGGACCCATGTTCCACTGCCAGTCTCTTCCACACATTGGGCACTGAGGTGGGAAAGCAAAGGCCAGAAATGTTTCCTGGTGGAGAACTTGGCTTTAGGCAAAAAGTGTCACTGGATGATTTTAGATTTTGAACTTCTCTCCCACTAATGATCAGGGCTGTCTGTCTTCCTTCACATTGAAGTGTTTTATCTTGAGGAAAATATTTGCTTGCCAGAGTTACCTTCTCCCCATCAAAAGAGCCCCCTTTTCCATCTCCTTCCCCCAAATATGAGCTCTGTCTTCAGGGGTACAAACCTCTCCTTATGCCCCCACAAAGCTCTCTTTCTGGTAAAGAAGTGTTAAGGATCTTCCAGATGTGGTGACACCTTTCCCTCTGGCTGGAAGCCTCCCATCCTTTGCTCTTGCCCCAACAGGACCCTGCAGTGCCTGGGCCTGATCCCCGTTGCCTCCTGGAAGTGGCCACCATTTTCAATACCCTGACAAGTCCTTGTAGAAATGGCGGCTGCTTTTGAAGCCTTCCACCCTGATCATCAGGCTGTTGGGAGACTGCAGACCTCTCCTGACTCTTTTAGGCTTGGGAAACCAGGCACTGGATGGTAAGGTGGCAGCTTCAGATGAGCTTCCTCCTTTGACCCCCTCCCTCCCCCCAAAACCCACATTTCTTCAATAAAGAACACAAAAGAAACCTAGGACAGATAAACTTGTTCATCTTTCACCTCCACCCACCCAATTAGACGCTAAAACTAAACTCCCCACCTCTAGACTCAAATCTCTGTCCCGTGAAAATACAGCATGCCTGAAACAGAATAAGAGAGTTGGGAGGAACATCTGAGGTCTTCTAGTCTAACCCCCTGCTCAAGCAGGCAACCCTATCATTTACCATCTCAGACAAATGGTTGTCCAATCTCTTTGTAATCTCTTTGTTGGAGCACCCATAACTTCTGGAGGCAAATCCTTCCCCTGATTAATTGAAACAGAACAGAGTCCGGTGTATCCCAAAAAGAATAATCTTCCTGTCTTATGAAGAACATCTGGGCATAATCCTTGTGTTCTTTGCTCTACTCTTGTTCCTAACCACAAGCCTTGTTTTAATCATATTCCTTAAATACTTAAAAAAACTCCAATTGTCAAAGCCAACAACCGAGACTTCTCCTTCATCCTCCTGATCTCCCTCCTGCTCTGTTTTTTGTCCTCCTTTCTTTTCATCGGCCAGCCAAGGAAAGCCACCTGCCTTCTCCAACAAACAGCTTTCAGCATTGTCTTCTCAGTAGCTGTGTCTTCTGTGTTGTCCAAAACAGTCACGGTGGTGCTGGCCTTCCTGGTCTCAAAACCAGGAAACAGGGTGAGAAGATGGCTGGGGAAGAGCTTGACAAACTCCATCATCCTTTCTTGTTTTACTGTTCAAATTTTCATCTGTGTCATATGGCTGGGAGTTTCTCCCCCATTCCCTGATTCCGACATGCACTCCCAGCCTGGAGAGATCATCCTTCAATGCAACGAAGGCTCTATTACCATGTTTTATGTTGTCCTCGGCTACATGGGTTTCCTAGCTGCTGTCTGCTTTGTGGTGGCTTTTGTGGCCAGGAACCTGCCTGGGGCCTTCAATGAAGCCAAGCTAATCACCTTCAGCATGCTGGTCTTCTGCAGTGTCTGGGTCTCTTTCATGCCCACCTATCTGAGCACCAAAGGAAAGTCCATGGTGGCTGTGCAGGTCTTCTCCATCTTGGCCTCCAGTGCTGGACTGCTGGGCTGCATCTTCATCCCCAAGTGCTACATTATTATCATGAGACCAGATCTAAACATGAAGGAACATCTAATGATAAAAGTAGGGAAGTAATAATGAAATTGTTTCTTAGACTTGTGACAATTAATTATTGATTGCAATTTGTTGTTGGTTTATATCTTTCATTTGCCTCTGTTTGACACAGAACATAGAACAATAGAGTTGGAAAGAACCTTAGAGGTCTTCTAGTCCAACCCCCTGCTTGAGCAGGAGACCCTATACCATTTGAGACAAATGATTGTCTAGTAACTTTTTTAGAGCCTCTAGTGCTGGAGCACCCACAACTTCTGGAGGCAAGCTATTCCATTGGTTTTGTGAGGTCTTCCATCATTGGCTTGGCACCTCACAAGCGTCCTACCATTAAAGAATCAGGATTAGGGTGGGCAGTTGGGTAATAAACCTATATGCTTCTATGATGGGAATTTGGGAGGGAGGAATGACAGTGGAAGGAGTGCAAAGCAGTTTGTGCCAGACATCTTCAAGGTCGTTCACCCTGAGTGTGGAATTTCACCAGCCCAAACACTTCAGCATTTCCCAAAACATCTCAGTGATATCCGATTGGCTAAAGACCAACTAGACATGGGGGAAGGGTGGGAAACTAAGGGTTTGTTTTTTGTATTGTTTCATGGGAACTTCAGATTCCTCCTGACTTTACTGCAACCTGAATTTTTAAATAAAAGTTATTTTCATTGCAGACAAATGGAGTTGAGGGTTTTTACTTTCCTAAGGGATCAGACTGGGCCAGGTCTGACATTAGGCAAAATCTGATATTGTGGTCAACCCAGAGAGGACATCATCTCTACCGTGGGGACCATGCACATGATATAGGCTCAAGGGAGCAATTAGGAGGAGATTGAATGCTGGGGAGGAGGCTTTGAAGAGGCCTCCTCCAGGCCTGGATCGCTCTGAATGGACAGGGGAGGCAGAAAGATGTGGCAATCTGCTGAGATCCAGGTGATCTCTGGGCATCAGGCAAAAGGAGGAATGGAGGGGAAGGCCATGGTGATGACTTTCACTCATGGAAGCTGCGGCAGTTGCTGGCGGGAACAATGAGTGGAGCTGGAGGAGGAAGAAGAAGAGGGTGAAGAATTCAACCAAGATGACTGGATGATGGAACAAGACATCAAGTTCATGCAGGGGGCTTTCAAGAACCTCAAGGTGTGTGAACACCAGGCCCGGGCCATGCAACCTGATGACAGCCACCTCCAGCCACAACAGGAGGCTGAGTAATAACATCCACCACCACAGCCAGCCCCTCAGCCAGTGTAATGGCAGCAGTGACTATGGCTGGTCCAGCACCAGGAGCTGCCGCCTGTATCATCCCACCTGCAGGGATAGCCCCAGGGAGGAGGACACCCACAGGACACAACAGCTGGGTGTGAAGTTTAACAGGAATCCCCTGTCAGTTTTGGAAGACAGTTTTCTTTCTTGCTTCTTAACTGCCACATATTTTAGCTGGGGAAATTGGGAGGGGGCTGTTGTTGGAGTGAAAGTTAGTCATGACAACATTCCATATCCAAGGACTTTTGCCTGCGCCTGCTGGAGACTGCCTGAAGATTGTATTCAGTTGAGTGTGAGGAGTTGATTGGACAATGTGATGAACTTGTGGGTGTGGGGCAGGGCTGTGAACTGTCAGCTGGGTGTGGAAAACCTGGAAGCTTTCAGATTTGGATTTTCCCAGATGTGCCAACATGACATCTCTAATAAATTAGGCCTCAGGCCTCAGAGCTTTATTTGACATTGCCAGCAACTGGGGTTCTTCCTGCCCAGGTTTGGACCTACATGCAGGAGTATCATCTGGAGATAACCACTGAAAGTGCCAAGGTCAGATGTGTCACCAGGGATGATCACCCTCGGAGTGGGTCAGAGGGGAGTGGCTGAGTATACAGAAGAACTTTGTCACCTAGTGTCAGGTTTCCAACCAATGCCCTAATTAAATCATGAGCCTTGAGCCAAACTTCAAAAGGAATCTAGTTATTTATTAGGAGCTTCAGGTCGGCATATTCTAACTGAAGCCAACTCTGACGTCACTTAATTTTCATTCCGGCTCTGACTCTGTTTCCCCCTCCCCCCAAGGTGTGTCATCAGTCACATTCTCCAATGAAGCAATTGTTTCACTGCAATCCTGTAATCAAAGGATGGGGGGAGGGAGGGGAACAGATGGGTAATAAACCTCTATGCTTCTATGGTGGGAATTTGGGAGGGGAGAATAACAGTTGAAGGAGTGCAAAGCAGTTTGGAACCAGTTCATGCCAGGAATCAATCAATCAATCAATCAATCAATCAATCAATCAATCAACCATCCAACCAACCAATCAATCAATCACTAAAGATACATCAACACCAATAACAGCAATAGACCTAATCTTGAGGTAGTTGAGGCCATCTAGATCTCCAGGGAGGCTCTTCCACAAGGCAGCGGATGCCAGAGGGAAGGGCTGCTTTCTTGTCCAACAGGATGATATGGTTTCATAGAGGGGATGCTAAGAATGTCCCTGTGCTAGGCCTGCCCTGGGCCATGTTGGATGCCAAAAAGTTATTCACTTAACACATTTCCACTTTCTGATGAACTCTTCACACACATTTAACCAAGGTGTCAGGTTCCCCCCTTCCTATCCCTCAGCTCCAGCGTGGCAACACTGAAGCCTCAAAAATGGCCTCGGTCAGGTCAGCTTCAGAATTGATGGAAGGACTATAGAGTATCTTAGAAAACAAAATTAGAAAAACAAATTAGAAAAGTTTTATAGTTGGTGGATTTTAATCTCATTGCCTAGATCAGTTCAACAGGTTTCATAGGTTTTATGTCTACAAAAGTTATGCTATCCTAATTCTACCTATTTATTGATCTATCTCTAAACATGTAGACATTTTGCTGTATTTTCTCTCTCTCTTTACACACTGGTCCCCGACAAACACCCTCTTCTGGTTTATTCTGTTATTGATTCCACCTTTACAAACAAATAATGGCATTTCACCAATGAAGAAAAATGTCTAGGTTTTTTTTCAGAATTGTCCCAACAGTTGAACCCAAAGTCAAACTTTTGATGACTATAATGAATAAAAGTGATTTTGAAGGGTTTTGTTCTGGTTTGGAACTTTGTAAGAGAAAAGAATGTCATATGAATAAAAACAGCCACCCATCTCTTAACAAAGGCAAACCAGAGTCAGCTGTATCCATATTGAGGATTGACATTTCAGACTGAAGCCAAAATTCTCTCTTGAGACTGGAATGTATGGAGAGTTTTTCTAAGGGATGTGTCAGGGAAATACTTTATGAGCTGACTAGTTGCCATGATGCTGTAATGCTGTAATGCTGTAATGATGATGCAATGGTAGGATGAGAGGTTTGGGAGAAAGTTCTCCTGTCTCACTTCTTGTCTCGTTTTCAGAGTTTCACCCCATTTGTGACTTCTCCCATTGGGCACCTGCTTGTTGACTCACTCAGAGTTTAGAGAGATGATGTCTATTCTTGTTCCCATTATCCAAATCATAGTGATTTATTTATTCTCTTGGTGCTAAATCTCAAAAGACATTTTGGATTGCTTCCAAATATCACACAAACACAGCCATAACAGGCTTCCGCTTTGACATCATATCAACACCTTGTTGGCTGATCTCTTTGCACTGGAAAATCTTGGAGGCATAAATGGCCCTGAAGAAATAGAGAACCTTGAAACCTTTTATGACAGGCAGGGGCTGCAGATATGAAGGCTTGTATAGACTCTGTCACTATTAGGAAATCTTTGGAGCTTCTGCCTTGGAAGAGGACTTTGGTTTCTTCCACCTCTTCCTATCACTGTGTCTTCAAAGCAAGGCTGGAGACTCCATCAGGAACAAAAGTCATGTTGCTACTTCTCCTGCTTCTGCTGCCCCAGGAAGTTCTGGCAAGTCTCAGAGCCAAATGTCTCCTGATTCTGAAGAGGGATGAGGTGCATCCAGAGAACTATTACAAGCCAGGAGAGTTTCTAATTGGTGGCATTGTCTCTGCAACGAGGATGTTGCTTTCATCATTAAGCTTCAACAAATCTCCTTTGACTCAAATTTCTCTGTACGTCAAAATTTTATGTACAGAATTAGATCCTCTCCATTCCACCCTAAGTTCTAAAGTTTCAGCTGTCTCTCTTACAATGAATCATCTCTTTGATCTGATACTTTTTCTCTCTTTCTATCTCATTTCATTCTTCGGTCACCCTTTTTCAGCTGATGATCCTGATTTGAAATTCTCAAATAAATAATCAGTTGAGATCTTCTTCTTTCTTGACTTTGAAGAAGAAGCATTTGCTTTTCTTGACATTCTCTCAGCAGAGTTGGACTGTGGATGGAGAAGAGAGGATGGTTCTTTTCTTCTACCACTCTCATGCCCAATAAGGTCATCAGGATGGGTAGAAAAATGCTGAAATGTTGAATTTTCCTCTGAAGTAAAAATGAGATAATTCTATTCTGTACCACCAATTAAATGAATGGATCCCAGTTAAGAATTGACTTTTCTTAAATGTGTGAATCTCATTTGAGTGGATGCCAGCATCCCAATCATACAATGAGTTATTTGTCAGCTAAGTCTCTATAGCTAAGTTAAGTTTAGATATAGGCCATTTAAACACCTCCAGAAATTTAGCACTTACTGCACTTGTTAACAGTGATAGTTGCTCATTTTATGTTTCATTGTGGGTGTATCTGTCTGTATGTGTCCTTTAATGATTCTATATTTCATGTGGAATAATAGGTCACACTTGTAACTGAATTATGTACACATGGTGAACATGTAATAACAAAAATGTATAAAGTTTTAAGGATTTGAAACAAAAGATGAAGAGGCTCAATTTGCATGACTAAATGCACTATTAAACTTGGATATTAAATAGAGATGCAGAGAATTTGGGTAACTGGTGTTCTGTTTATAGTCTGTCATAAGTTTTTTTTTTTTTTTGAAATAAAATGATGTATTCTTGGTATAGGACATCAGATAAATTACCAAAGATGTGTAAACACATTTCAAAGCAAAGCAAGAATTGTGAAAGGAATGGGGAAACATTTTATCATGCAGGGTAGACATGTGAGAAAGCTCAGAAATTTTATATCAAATTAACATAACAATGCAAAGAATTAGAAAGGCTAAAAATTGTGAAGAAACCAGATTTTTTTTTAGTGGGACTTCTGAGCAAAGAATTACCGTATTTTTTGCACTATAAAATGTTCTGGAATCTAAGACGCACCTAACTTTTAGGGAGGAAAACAACCTGCAATCCTTGCCACCTGGAACGGGCCAAAAATGAGGCCAAAAATGAGGCTCGTGGAGGACAAAAATGGGGCACACAGAGGTGGTGAGAGGCGGCCATGGTGATGGGTGGCGACAGCGGCAATGGGCAGTGGTGATCCCCACAACCTGGAACAGCTGATTGGCAGTATTCTGGGAGGCTGATCACAGCCAGTCAGCTGCTTGTCCTGAATCAGGCTATGCTGAAGCTGACCAGGCTGTTTTCTGTTTGCTGCAAGGAGGCAAATTGCTGGGAGGCAGAGGCCGAAGCGTGGGGGCCAGTGGGTGGGTGAGGCTTCAGCAACATTTGCTCTATAAGACACACAGACATTTCCACCCACTTTTTTGGAAGGGAAAAGTGAAAAAAATACGGTAAATAACATTCATAGTGTTTATATATGGTAACTGTGGCAAGATTATTGTATTCAATGATGGAAGAATCATGGAATCCTCACAGTGGAGGACTAGATAGTGAAAAATGTAGAATTCACAGAAATGAAAAATTATGTGTTGATGGGGACAAAAAAAGAAGATGGGGAATCAGGATTTTTCTTTCTCTGTTTTTAATTTTTTGGACCTTTTCTTCCTTTCTCTATTTTTTCATTCCTTTTTCATTTTGAATAATATTTCATTTTCTTAAACAATTCTTTATAAATATAAATTTAAAAAAGAATTAGAAAAAGCTAAAAATTACTAGACTAACTCAGAAATAAGATGCATTTGGTATCCAAAAATAAAGGAAAAATGGAAAGTATCCCAGAAGTTCTATTCGATAGGTGAGATTTTTTTTTTTTTTTTGGTGGATGGGGGGATATTAAAATGACTCCAAACCTCTGAGCCTTAGGTGGATTAAAAATACAATTGTTAAATTTACCAGTTAAATAAAATGTTGCTTCCACTGATTATGTCCTGATACCTTCATACTTTCAGGAGACCAGGAACAGAGTACTGGAAAATGTTATCCTTCCTTTTCACAATCCAAGCAATCGACAAGAATCCCAACATTTTGTTCAATGTCACCCTGGGATACAACGTCTATGACAATTATTTCACACCACAAATGACCTCAGAGGCTTTGCTGGACCTGCTTTCGGAGGGGGAGGCCAATGTTCCCAACTACAGCTGTGGAAGGCAGAGAAACACAGTGGCTGTTCTCGAAGCTGCTGCTACTGACATCTCCATCCAGATTTCAACCATGTTGGAAACCTACAAAATCCCACAGGTGTGTCTTTGTTGGGAAGACCATTTCTAGACATGCAACTTACAGCCAGACATCCTCTCTTCTAAATGAAGAGCAAAGTTCTATTATAGGAATTTATGAAGTAAGGATGAAGGTTCTATCAAATGGTGGAGAAGGATCCCAGCAGACAATCCTCTCTCTGGTACAATCATAATGCAGACTATGCATCTCTGCTGGCGATTTGCAATAGCCAAATGCTTCACTGAAGAGCTGCAGTGGCTCAGTGGTGAGAAGGCAGTACTGCAGGCTATTTCTGCTGACTGCTACTGACTGCAATTTGGCAGTTCTAATCTCACCAGCTCAAGGTTGACTCAGCCTTCCATCCTTCTGAGGTGGGTAAAATGAGGACCCAGATGGTTGGGGGCAATATGCTGACTCTGTAAACCATTTAGAGAGGGCTGTAAAAGCAATGTGAAGTGGAATATAAGTCTAAGTGCTTTTATATTTATATTTATAAAGTTTATTGTCATTGTACGTATAAACACAGTATACCCATACAACAAAATTCACATAACACCAAGAGACCAAGCCCAACACACATGACAATTCCCAGACACACCCCCACCCACCAAAAATTCCCCACCCCTAAATCACCCAAACATCCACACAGCAGACCAAATAATGCTGTCCAACAGCTTACTGATGGTGGCCCATTAGTCCATTGTGTGGAATTATAGATCTGGGATAAAAACTATTCAGAAAATGTGTGGTCTGAGTTTTATTTGTTCTGTATTTTCTGCCAGAAGGCAACAGTCCAAAAAGATTATAAGCAGGATGAGTCTCTGAGAATGTTGTGCAACTTCCTCAAACAGCAAGTACAGCCTCTTCTGTGCCTTCTTCACAAGCATGTCAACATTCATAGTCCATGAGAGGTTCTCTGAGATATAAATGCCCAGAAATTTAAAACTACCAACCCTCTCCACCTCCTCACCATTTATGTACAATGGTAAATGTACATCTCTCTTCCTCCTGAAGTCTATTTTATGTTCTTTAGTTTTTTTGGTGTTAAGTATAAGATTATTTTCTTTACACCACAATGTCATCCCTTGTACTTCGTTTCTATAAGCAGACTCATTGTTCTTATTAAGGAGCCCCACCACTGTCCTGTCATCTATTTTGTTTTGCTATTGAAGTGAGAAGAGAGGCAATGTAAACAGAATGACCAGGCGTCGAACAATTCCTCCATTTGGGCTGGATATTGTTTTTATGATCTCTCTCTCAAAAAAAATAAAGTTAACTTTTTTTTTCCTTTTAAGATCAGTCACAGTTTTGACTCCCAGGTTATGAGTGATGAAAATCCTTTCTTCTACCCAATGCTCCCTGCTGAAGGAGCCCAGTACCCAGGGATGGTGAAGCTGGTCCTCCATTTCAGGTGGACCTTGGTGGGTCTCCTTGCTCCAGACACTGAGAATGGACAACGGTTCATGACGACGTTGACTTCCCTGCTGGTCAGGAATGGCATTTGTCCAGTTTTATCACAAACCTTTTCTCCGGCTACACAGGAAGCGAAGATAGACTGGCATTTATTCCTCAGTTGGAGAAAGATCAATGTCTTTATTTTTGGTGCAGACTTGAATTCATTCAGGGCAGGGATTTTGCTTGTGTATCTAGTATTTGAAAGGCTTATGGAACCTCCTAGAGGAAAAGTCCTACTATTCACAATCCGCTGGGACTTCACTGTTTATTTGTCAAAACAAGCTTTTCCAGTCAAATACTTCCATAGCATATTTTCCTTTCGTATGCGGAAAAACAAATTTGCAAAGTATAGTAGGCCTTTGAACCTTTATTCTTTTATGAGATACTATGTAGAGATCTCCTTCCTGTGTTCCTACACCAATGATGCCTTTTCGGTGAAAGTCTGGATACAGTGCAGGCAGAGACAAGACTTGGAAGCTCTCAAGGAAGAGGAGATGGATCCAATCCTAACTCGGGACAGCTATTTAATTTACAACACAATCTGGGCTGTGGCAAGGGCCTTAAATGCAGCTTATTTATCCAGATCCAGGAACACATTTAAAACTGGTAAAAAAGCGAAAACTCCAAAGATGAAGGCATGGCAGGTACTTATTTTCTATTGCAAAGCTCTCCGCCGCATCTGAGAATCTATGTTACAATTGTAAGAACCTGACAATAATTATAATGTATTCTGAATATAAAAATTACATTAAATTCCAATTTTCCACCGCTCTCCTTTCTACAACACATTTCACCCTGCTCATTTCTTTTCCAATTTCTTTTTACAAAATTCTTGGTAAAAATATTTTTCTTCCACCTCTTTCTTCTTTGACTCTTTTTTTTACTAGCAGGACCATTACCACATCATACACTAAAAAGTGCGTTGTGTATATTAAGCTGTTTAAAACCTGCGATCCTCTCACTTCCCGGGCTTTCCCGAGAGTGGGTCTTATTCTTTGGCTAAGAATCAGTGGTGGGATTCAAAAATTATTACTACCGGTTCTGTGGGCGTGGCTTGATGGGCATGACATGGCTTGGTGGCATGGCTTGGTGGGTGTGGCAGGGGAAGGATACTGTAAAATCTTCATTCCCACCCCACTCCAGGGGAAGGTTACTGCAAAATCTCCATTTCCTCCTGATCAGCTGGGACTTGGGAGGCAGAGAATAGATGTGGGTGGGGCCAGTCAGGGGTATTTACTGGTTCTCTGAACTACTCAAAATTTTTGCTATCGGTTCTGCAGAACAGCTCATAACCTGCTGAATGCCACCTCTGCTAAGAATCCCTTTGATTTTTCTTCCCCGGCTCAAAACTCCCAGTAGAAGACTCTTTGGGCCTAGAAGCAGGCTAAGGTCAGGTGAGAAGATGAAGGGTTGGGCTAGGAAAAGTCTGGAAGCAACAAGAGTGAAGAATATTCCACAAAATATTCCAAATATGTTATGTAAAATTGAAGGAGGTGACCTTAACTGGTACCAGAGATCATCTTTCACCATCTCTGCTCCATGGCAAGTTGCCCACCTGTCACCTCAATGCACAGTTTCATAACCACAACTTACTAGTAGAGCAAAGGTCCCACAGTCATCCTCAAACTCAGCAAAAAAATTTCTCTCCCTAGCTGCCGATTGACCTGTAAACCAGTTTTTTTATAACATTGTTTCTGTGTGGGGATTCTGATTTCATTTTGGCTTTATTGGCAAGATTCCTTCAGTGTTGTTGAGCACAACTTCCATTTCCTTTAGGGTTTTAATTTTGGACCTCAATAGTTCATACTGCATCTATCCTTTGCTTTGGTTACTTCCCATTGGTTTTCCAAACTCTGCAGTGACAACTACAAATGGAAGAGATAAAGAACATCCTTCACTCTCCTTATTTTCCATGTCGTTCTTGGTCCTTCTAACAAGATTTTTATTTCATTTTCCTCATATAGATCTGTGAGATTTAAAAAAGCAGCAAACCTCATAAAAAGTAAAAAGGAGACCATGAACAAGTAAAAAGTAGTTTTATTACACACACACACACACACATACACACACACACACACACACACACACACACACACACACACACACACACACAAATATATGAACTTGGGCTTCCTGCATGTTAGGCAGTTGAATTAACCTTTTGAACCACAAGTTCTCCTCCCTTCATAAGCTTGATACACATATACGTGTGTGTGTGTGTGTGTGTGTGTGTGTGTGTGTGTGTGTGTATCATAAGCTTTTGCAAAAGGGTTCTCCCATGAAAGAGAGAGAACGTCTTACAGCTCCGAATACATGGTTTAAATACATTTTCAGGCAATTAGCAAAACAATTAAAATGCCCCCACTTATCATTGTTTTTCAGATGTTACATAACATTTTGGCTTTCTGAGCAACATTTGTTCCAACTTACAATTCTCTTTTGGAGGGGCATTTCCCCTCCAAAAATACCCTTTCAATATGTCCTTAACTAAGACAATTAATTGGAACAGGGTATCTTCCTTCCTTTTAATTTAGCTTAGGTCAGCCTGACCCAACTCAGAATGTACTAACACATTATTTCCTCAGAAAAGGCGTCATACATATTTCCCCTTTCTAAGTGTCTTAATCAGCTAAATAGCTTAGGGTTAACTCAGGTCATATGAAGGGTAAATATGGAATCACTTAGGCTATATTCTTTACAGGAATAATTCCATTTCTCTCAAGATCCTTCATGCCAGCTGAGATGGAGGAGTCTTACCAAAGAACTTTCTGTGACTCTATAACATTGCCCATTTTCTCTTCCATTCCAGTTTCATTCTTTCCTTCGAACTGCTGAGTTTTATAATAATTCCATCAATGGGGTATATTTGGATGAGAATGGAAAGCTGGTAGCAGACCTCGACATTGGGAACACGGTGGTTTTCCCCAATTACTCTGCTATCACAGTGACACTTGGGAGGCTAGAAAGAGTGGGATCCTTGGATTTCAAGTTCATGATGAACCAGAATGCTATTGCAAAGATGGAGATGCTGAACAAGGTGGGGAAAAGACTTTATTCTGTTTTTTTCTGAAGGTCTTTCCAAGACGATTGCAGAATTGGAGCAGGGACAGACTTGGGGTGTCATCTCAGTTCTCCCAGAGAGGAATCATCTACCTGTTAGATGTTCAGGTATCTATGAGAAAAATCTCCCTAACTATTCCAGTTAACTCTTCATCAAACTTCTGCAAGGAAGCTGGATTTATATTAGGGGACAAAGTGATTGATTTTGTCAAAACAAAAATCCATTCAAGTTTCTTTTCAGTAGGTACATTGAGAATTTAATCTAGAATTGTGGTGGGAGACAAATTAGAAGAGAAGGTAAATAGACAAACAGCAAGCAACCACATCAATTTAAGGAGCTCTTCGTTCCCTGTAGTGTTCAAATTTAGCAAAGCTAAACCTTGAATTGGAGATCCCCAAATGTTTCCTTTCATGTATTTTAGGAAATAAAATAATTCATTTAATGGAGGTTATTTTTCCCCTCTTGCTGGCCAGCCCCAGCCTCCTTCCAGGTGTGTGGAAAGCTGTCCTCCTGGATTCATGAAGGTGGCTCAGGAAGGGAAGCCCATCTGCTGCTACAATTGCCGTCCTTGTGCAGAAGGAACCATCTCCACCATGGAAGGTGGGTGACAGCAGGAGAAAGGGACAGACTTTGAGGAGGACCATAAATCCTGAGATTCTCCATGAACATGCATTTTGGAAGGTGTGGTGGGAGTGCATCCCACTTCTTTGAGTCTTGATCAAGATATACATTTATGTCATAATGAATTATAAGAAAATATCTTGGAGATTAATCTGGTATATAGGTCAAGCAAACAGTTATACAGATCATGGATGAAGATATGGGATAAGTGACGGTTGAGCACTGTGAGAGAGATGACATCTCTTACCTCTTTATATTTTACAACACATCTTCCATGTTTCAAATTACTATTTATTTCATTGCTCTGAAAAAGTGAGAGTTTCTGGATTCCAGAATATAATGATGGAACTTTGATTGGATTTCTATAGGAGGATCTATCAGATTCTTGCAAGTGTCCATGTCTCATGGCTATTTTGAACAGCCACAGTTTCAGGTTGTAGCTACTTGCCTTTAATCAAAAGATGTATTTCTTTGCTAAAGGAGTTGTCAGGATTCCAAGTAACACACCCATAGCAAGCAAAACTCCAAGGCAGGTACATTACTCAAAGGATAGCTTTATCATTTTGTCACAGATCTGGTGAAAACTGACTCTGAAGGTTCCCATAGTTTTCATCTAATTAAAAATAAAAGGTTTCCCTCAAACCCCAAACAATCAGTCACATGGTCCAATCAAGGCGCTGTCTGGTTGCCTGGTGACATCACTCCTCCTTCCTTTGGCCAGGTGGTAGAATGTCCTTTGTTCCCAAGAGAAAGGATTTTATTTTGGCTGCAAAACTCCAGCTATCTCTAATCCCCCCTCCCTATCCCTCAGCTCCAGTGTGGCTACACTGAAGCTCCAAGATGGCTCCGGTCAGGTCAGCTTCAGGGTTGACAGTTGGCACATACCGTGTCTTTGATGGGCTCTTCATTCTACTTGCTGGGGAGGGGAGTTGCTAGCCTTATGTCATCATCCTTTGACTGCTCCATATGTTCAGGTGATGCCTTTTTGGGTCTGCTTCTGGTGACTCCTGGGTTTATACTTCCTGAGTCTGAGATTGCAGAATTTCTGCTGGAGTCTCCTCTTAAAACAATTTTCAAAGTCATGGTCCATGAAGAGGAGAGGAGGGGAGGGGAGGAGAGGAGAGGAATCATGAGTTGGGGTTGAGCCAAACTTCCTTCTTGATCTTATTGGAAGTTGTTCCTCTTAATGATAATAAAAAAATGAGGAATGCATTTTGATGTCCTCACTCCATGTCCAACTCATGTTCAAGGGCCACTCCACCTGACATTTCTTTCTCCATGGCAAAATCAGTGTTTATCATTTTCAGCTAACATAAGCAACATTAACCTCTCGCCCCTTCTGTTCAACATTTATGTGAAGCCGCTGGGTGAGATCATCCATGGATTTGGGGTGGAGTTCCATCAGTACGCTGATGATACTCAGCTGTACATCTCCACCCCAGGCCATCCCAACGATGCCCTTGAAGGGTTGTCCCAGTGCCTGGAGGCCGTGCGGATCTGGATGGGGAGTAACAGGCTTCGTCTCAACCCT
This sequence comes from Pituophis catenifer annectens, assembly GCF_029215685.1. Taxonomy (NCBI): domain Eukaryota; kingdom Metazoa; phylum Chordata; class Lepidosauria; order Squamata; family Colubridae; genus Pituophis; species Pituophis catenifer. Next base: position 8,680,527 of record NW_027256882.1, on the reverse strand, counting down.
TCCAAGACCAAGTGGCTGTGGCTTCCAGCCTCCCGATATAGCCAACTGGTGCCATCACTGGCTATTGGGGGCGAGTTATTGGCCCCCACGGATAGGGCTCGCAACTTGGGCATCCTCCTGGATGCACGGCTGTCTTTAGAAGAGCATATGATGGCCGTGGCCAGGGGGGCTTTTTATCAGGTCCGCCTGATTCGCCAGTTGCGTCCCTTTCTGGATCGGGACTCCTTACGCACAGTTACTCAGGCACTCGTCATTTCCCGCCTGGACTACTGCAATGCTCTCTACATGGGGCTCCCCTTGAGGAGCACCCGGAGGCTCCAACTGGTGCAGAATGCGGCCGCGCCGGGGATTATGGGAGCGAGGGGGCGCTCCCATGTGACACCTCTCCCGCGTGAGCTGCATTGGCTTCCAGTTGTCTTCCGGGTGCGCTTCAAGGTGTTGGTTACCACCTTTAAAGCACTCCATGGCATAGGACCTGGGTATTTGCGGGACCGCCTTCTGCCGCCAATAGCCTCCCACCGACCAGTACGCACCCACAGAGAGGGACTCCTCAGGGTGCCGTCAGCCAGGCAATGTCGGCTGGTGACCCCCAAGGGGAGGGCCTTCTCTGTGGCAGCTCCCGCCCTCTGGAATGATTTTCCCCCAGAGATACGAAGGATATCAGATCTCCGGGTCTTTCTCTGTGCCCTAAAAACTTTTCTTTTCCATCAAGCAGGGCTGGCGTGAACCCCCTCCCCCTTTTTTAGTCTTTTTAGTTTTTTAGTTTTAAATTGTCATGGGGTTTTAAATTGAATTGTTTTAAATTGGGCCAGTTATATAATTCTTTTAACAATTTTAAATTTTGTATGTGCATGTGTTTTAGTTCTGGCTGTTCACCGCCCTGAGTCCACTAGGAGAAGGGCGGTATACAAATTGAAATAAATAAATAAATAAATAAATAAATAAATAAATAAATAAATAAATAAATAAACCAATCCTTCACATGTACCTCATTCCACTATTGAACTCATTGGTGCCTTAAAGCATTGACAAAAGGCTGGGCTCTAATTTTCAAGCGATTTAGCAGTGAAAAGATAAAATGGTGGAACTGCCTTCTTCCCTTCTTCTCTCTCAACTAGTTCACTGATAAAATGGTAACAGTAAAAAACAAAGAATATTAAGATATTCCAGCTGGAGGGAAATGAAGAAATATATTGACTTCACCTACACACAATCATTCACACCAGAAACAAGTTTACCCAAACAATGCATTTTATTAAATGACATGTTAAAATAAGACTCTACTCTTGCTCTTTTTCAGATGCAGACAAATGTACCAAATGTCCAGAAGATCAACATCCAAACATCAATCGAGTTCACTGTATCCCCAGGATTAAAAGTTATCTTTCTTATAAGGAAAATCTGGGGATTATCCTGACTTCCATTGCCTTGTTCCTCTCTTTAACCACAGGCTTTGGCTTGGGGATCTTCATTAAATTCATGGAAACACCAATTGTCAAAGCCAACAACCGGGACCTCTCCTACATCCTCCTGGTCTCCCTCCTGCTTTCCATTTTGACTTCCTTCCTGTTCATTGGCCGGCCAAGGAAGGTGACCTGCCTCCTCAGACAAACAGCCTTCAGCATTGTCTTCTCAATTGCCATTTCTTCAATCTTGGCCAAAACCATCACAGTGGTGTTAGCCTTCTTGGCCACAAAACCAGGGAATAAAGTGCAGAGATGGTTGGGGAAGAGCTTGGCCAACTCCATTGTCCTTTCTTGTTCTGGTCTCCAAGTTGTCATTTGCAGCATCTGGTTGAGCACTTTCCCCCCATTCCCTGACTCTGACATGAACTCCCAACTTACAGAAATCATCCTACAATGCAATGAAGGCTCTGTCGCCATGTTTTATGTTGCCCTTGGGTATATGGGCTTCCTCTCTTCTGTCTGCTTCACGGTGGCTTTTCTGGCCAGGAACCTCCCTGGGGCCTTCAACGAAGCCAAGCTGATCTCCTTCAGCATGCTGGTCTTCTGCAGTGTCTGGGTGTCCTTTGTGCCTGCCTACCTGAGCACCAAAGGAAAGTACACGGTGGCTGTTCAGGTCTTCTCCATCTTGGCCTCCAGTGCTGGACTGCTGAGCTGCATATTCTTCCCTAAATTCTACATTATTATTTTTAGGCCAGATCTGAATACCAAAGAACATTTGATGTCAAAATAAAATACAAAAAATGACTTTTACAAATCTATTATTTTTCAAAAATGTTATTTAGTAGGCTTGATTAACAGGTTTTGATAATTTAATGTATCTATGTATGTTTGTTTAATTTACATGCTGCCCATCTTGGTTAGGGATGACTATAGGCAAGTTATATTCAAGCCAAAAGAAAACAAAAGATTAGAATAATAAATAGTAGCACTAACATTGGTTTAAAATTGATAGGGAAGGAAGGGAGCAAGATCAAGGGTGAAATCAACAGGTTCTGACAAGTTCTGGAGAACCAGTAGCAGAAATTTTAAGTAGTTCGGAGAACCGGCAAATACCATCTCTGGCTGGCCCCAAACTGGGTTGGGAATGGAGATTTGGCAGTTTCCTTCCCCCAGGAGGGAATGGAGATTTGCAGTATCCTTCCCCTGCCATGCCCACCAAGCTACGCCCACGGAACTGGTAGGGAAAAATTTTGAATTTTACCCGTGAGCAAGATGCACATGGGGATGAGATATTCCTCTTATCTCTAAAGCTACCCATATTTATTTTCCTGTATATTCTTAAAGAAACCAATAACAATACACCAAGTCTCACTTGGAGTGACAATACTGTGGGTAAAATCAGATTCCGGATGAATGGGACTGTTTGATAGGGAAATGGAGACATAAGGAATGTGGCTTTGCAGCTCAGAGTGACCTGTTGGAAGTTTCAGCATCTCATCCCTATAGCAACCCCTGAATCGGAAGATGCAAATCTTTCTTACATCTAAGACCATCTTTCTTTGCCAATAACAGGAAGGCGAGAAGCAAGCTGAGGTTTATTATGCTATTGGTGGCCCCAAAATGTCTCAGCCTGGTGCCAAAGCCAATCAGAGCCACATACGAGTGAGGAACTTTCCCAAAACTTTAATTGAAGCACTTCAGCAAAAGGGTCCCAGACACTTAGGGAACTGAGACCCTGAACAACAGCATAGTATGATCTTTTATGCATTTCATTTCCAGAAATAGGGAAGTAACACTTCACAAAGCTACTACCTTTTTTGGGAGTTCTATCTTGCTTGTAATCTATGTGTCCATTTGTCTATGGAGTTGTGTCTTGTTTAAGCATATGTGTCGTTTTGCCCTTGGAGAGTCCTCTCTTGGTTAAACTCTATTTCTCCTTTTGCTCCCAGTTGAGGTTTCTGCTGCTTATCTTCATCTTGCCAAATCTTGCAACTTCCTGTCTAATTTGAGTAGGTGTTATTACATTTCCTTTATTTCAAACGGACATCTTTGTACAGTTACATTCTTCTCAATTCTCCCTCCCTCCCAAAATGGGAATATCTTGTTTCTTAATAGGTGATTCATCGCTATTATTTATAAGTACGGACAGATGGATCATTTCCAGGGATGAAATTTAAAAAATTCCCCTACCGGTTCTGTGGGCATGGCTTGTTGGGGGGGAGGTCATGTGACTTGGTGGGTGTGGCCAACTCAACATCACTCACATCAAGGGGCTCCTCACCGGCCCCTCCCCTCCCAGCCACTCCTTGTCGCGAATGAAAGGAAAATGGGGAGGGCATTATTCCTGCCTACCATCCTTCCCTTAGTCTGTGCTTAGATTGAGGAATGGATGACAGGCAGGAAAATCCCCTTCCCCATTTTCCTACCTTTCACAAAAACAGCTCCATTCCAGCTGCTCCCTCCGGTCCCCCACCCTCCTGGGGGCTACCTTAAAAGGAACAGCCTGAAGCAGCTCCGTTCTGAATGGATGGAGAAAAGTTAGCATTCTCTCTGCTGCATTTAACAGTGAATTCTGTGGAATATTGAGTGGCCGGAAGAGGTGAATGGCGACCGTCTGGGCATGGATGGATCCAAGGAGGGATAATTACTACTTGTTCGGCAAAGTGATGCCCATAATCCCTAGCGGTTTGCTAGGTAGGATCTCACTCCTGATCATTTCCCCCTTTTTTGCATCATTTTCCCTCCTTTCTGAAATGTATACCTAGTTATATATTTATTTAATAAACAAATTTATATGAACACCCTACACATGTGATTTTGGATGGCTTATAACTTTAAACATAACAGCATAAAAACTCATAAAAACCACATCACGTTATGAGTGGGGTGAGGGAGTGTGATACAAGTGTATCTCTTTCTTTGAAGGCATTTCTCACTATTCCTATGGAGAAGACTCCACTTCAAAACACATTTTTATTTTTTTCAGCATCCAGCAGGGTTGACTCAGTATATGTTTAATGTTAAATCTATTTGATATTTGGGTCACTTTTTTTCTTTGTTGTTGTTGTTGGTGCTGAATATATCATATTTTTTTTTTTGCTTTTCTGTTTTGTATTTTATTTTTGTGATAAAACAAAATAAATATATTTAACATATTGTTTAATAAATACTAGAGTGAGGTCCTGTGTTTTGAAACTGGTATTGGAATTAGGATTCACAATTTTTGATCTGTGATCAGAGATGACAGAGCAGATGGATGTGTTGTAGTTAGCTTGATTCCATGTCCTTCCCTGCTGCCAAAAAACCAGAACCATTTAGGAGCATGTTTGAGGCAACAATCTGTGCCTAAAGGTTTATTTTGGCTCGTTAATTCTGTGTGGCCTCTTTTTCATTCCAATTCTCAGTCACTGTTGGCCATGCAATGAGCACAACCAAGCAATGACTGGAGGTAACTGGCAAGGGGCATTTGGCTTTGGAGGGGTGAGAGGGACCCTTCTGTGCTTACCTGGGTCATTTTGAGTCTCAGGCAAAGACGATCGTCAATCATGCTGTCTCGGCTGTCAACCTTCAGAGGACTGTATGAGAACTGACTTAAGGGTTTAAGAGACAAGAGAACTTTCTCTTGGATTGAGAAGGGGCAGCCCCTTGATCAAAAGTCAGTCCATATGTTTGTGTGAAGTTATATGGTAGGGATTCCCAAAGACCAAAATGAAGTTTTTGGGTGTAAACCTTTAGCCATGTTATTCTTTGGAGGATGGAGGACAGACAAGGCCTTCAGCTCCTCCACTTTCTTAACAAGCCTTTCTGTTTGTAGCTCCTGAACAGCTTCTGTCATGGTGAGTTCCTCAGTGCTGGGGACAGAGGAGGGCTACCTGTATTGATGATACACCTTCTCACCTTCCCTCTTCTGGCATCAGTTGGAGCCAGGAAACAGGCCTGCTGCCTTTGTCTCCCCTCCTGAGATGGTCTCACCTTCCCTCTTCTGGCATCAGTTGGAGCCAGGAAACAGGCCTGCTGCCTTTGTCTCCCCTCCTGAGATGGTGATTTTGACCAGGATACTCTCAGCAGCCTAAATCGACTGACAGTGTTGGCTTGGATGAATGGGGTTTTTTTGACACCTCCAAAAAGAAATATTTTACCCAAAAAAAGAAGAAAAAATTACGTGAAGTTTTATTCATTCATTCATTCATTCATTTATTTATTTATTTATTTATTTATTTATTTATTTATTTATTTATTTATTTATTTATTTATACACTGCCCACCTTGACTAGAGGTGACTCTAGGTGGCTTACAATCAAGAAAAAACTAGATCAATATGCAACATTAAAATAAAAAATACCAATAAAGTTGCGTTTTATAGTTTGATCACTTGTTTTCTGATGTATTACATACACCAAATGTACTGCATGTAACATTTATTTCTGTACCCCATAAATAGACTTGAACCCACCTGAATACACTTGTGAGTTTTAAGTTACCTGCAAACACTGCTTGGAAAGAGTATTGTAACCCATAAATCTGCCACTTGGAGAATGTTCTGTACTGTGGAATCAATGTTTTCCATTGTTGAAGTCTCAAATGTAATCAGCGTCTTTTATTGTTTGATCACTTGCTATATTGCAAATGTTTGTATCATGTGTTTCTATACCCTATAAAAAGACTTGACTCCCTCCTCCCCCTTTAAGAAATGCCTTTTGCTTTGCTTGAATTACCTGGTGATTTGTATTTTTGGGTGGGCAAAGAAGCCTCTTAGCAAAGGTAAAAGTATCTCTTCAAGGATCATGTTCCAATCAGTTCATTATTAGGTTATCAGAGCCCAAATGAGATGGGAGGACATGTTATCAGAATGGAGGGTCACCTTATGCTTTGCCAGTTGCTCTGTTATATACTGGAATCTGAGTAGACACCTCAAGGTCCACCATGCAAGAGCTAGAAAGACTCTGTGAAAGAAAAATTAAGCCACTGTGACATCTAGCCAAGATAACCAGAAGCTGCAGCCACTAACAGAACCTTTGGAAAGCCCTGTGCTATGCAGTCTCCACCAGCTTTGCAGACAAGCACCCCGCAAAACTGATAGAAAATCATGTACGGCATCACAGAACAACACTCACAGCTAATATAACGATGGACTTTCAGTGCCCACTCCTCTTGTGCTAGACTCTGAACCTCCAGGCTGGGACTGTAGAGCCAACTTGATATCCACAGATGAAGTGGACAACATTTCTTCTTCAAACCCAAAGGACTACCACTTAGAATAAAAGTACCAGTAGAAATGAAATGTGTTATATGGATTAAAGGAAGGAGGAATGCACGATGCTCCTACATTTCCAGAAGAGAATCCACCTACTATTGGAAAGTTCTCTCATTTCTTTAGGCCATCTTAGATCAACCAGGTTCTCCAACTTTTCCCAACATTCACCTGGGTTTCAATCTCAGTGACAATTATTTGAACCTAAGAATAACTTGGGATGCTGTGCTGGACCTGCTCTCAGTTGGGAAGGTCAATGTTCCTAACTACAGTCGTGGAAGGAAGAAGGACCTTTTCAATGTTCTTGAAGGGACTGAGACTGAGATCTCTTCTCAGACTGCCACCATGTTGGCCACCTGCAGAATCCCCCAGGTATGTCCATATTATTCTACAGCATACTTCCCATGTTGTAGGTGTCAGTAGGAAGAGGGGAATGACAGTAAATAAAGAGAAGAGAAGCATTTCCTGGGCTCAAGTTTTCATCTGCAAGAGGGGAAATTGCTTGCTTCTTCCTAACGACTACCATCTTTATAATAATTTTCTTTTTCTGTGAAATAGGCAGCTCACACTATTGCATGCTATTAATGTCATATTTCCATCCTCTTTTTTGGAAGAAAAAAAAATTCAGTGACGTTCCTGCTTTTAAAAAACAGTTTGTAGATGAAACATTTAACTTTTCTAATTCCAAAAACTAATTTTCAGAGGAAGACTGGAGAAGATGGCTGCAGAAAGATGACTTGGACTCTCTCCCAGAAAGAGATTGAAAGAATCTTGTCCCTAAAAGCCACCTTTAAAATAATAGAATTTTTAGCGATCCTGACCAACTATATATTTCTGGCATATCAACAAGATTCCCATTGCACAAGTTATGTTTAAAAAAACTGGATATGGCATCTCAGGCCTCAGGAAGGCTAAGGGTACTGGATAGACATGGTGCATTAAGCATCCAAAAAAGCTCAGTGGACATTAGGGAATTTTACTGTACAAGGTTGGGGACAATATATTTTAAACACCATTTAAATACTTCAAGCAATATGTATACTGATGCATCGAGAGCAGTTTGGACCATTTTCTTGATGTGGATGTTGGAAAATGTTAAGACTTCAAATTCTTCTGTCTCACATATCTACATTTCTCCTTGTGGTAAGTTGCTCTTTTGTATTCAGGTCTGGCTTCAGGATGATAATGTAGCACTTAGGGATGAAGATGCAGACCAGCAGACCAGCACTGGAGGCCAAGATGGAGAAGACCTGAACAGCCACCATGTATTTTTCTTTGGTGCTCACGAAAGTGGACACAAAAGTCACCCAGACACTGCAGAAGACCAACATGATGAAGGTGGTCATTGAAGGCCCCAGGGAGATTCTTGGCCAGAAAAGCCACTGAGAAGCAGATGGAAGCCAGAAATCCCAAGTAGCTGAGGGTGATGTAGAACATGAAAACAGAGCCTTCATTGCATTGCAGGATGATCACTTCAGACTGGGAGAGGGAAATGTAGGTTTGAGAACATAGATGCTGCCGGTCTCAAAACTTGTATCCTATTGAGCAGGATCAGGTCCTGTCAGTGTTTATACTTTTCTGATGAAAGTTCCCCTCCATGTTGCTTGAGTCTGATGTTTACATTGAAGTTTGTCCACCACAAACAGGATCAACTATGTCCATATTGAGGATTGACATTTCAGATTCATCTCAAAATTCTTTCTGGAGAGTTGAATGCATCAAGAGATTTTCTAAGGGATGTTTGGGAGAAAGTTTTCCTGTCTCCTTGTCTCATCTTCAGAGTTTCTCCCCATTTGTGACTCCTCCCATTAGGCACCTGCTTGTTGACTCGCTCAGAGTTTAGAGAGAGATGATGTCTCTCCTTGTGGCCATTATCCAAATCATAGTGATTTATTTATTCTCTTGGTGATAAATCTCAAAAGACATTTTGGATTGCTTTTGGATATCATACAAACACAGCCATAACATTTATTTATTTATTTATTTATTTATTAAATTTTTATACCGCCCCCTCTCCCGAAGGACTCGGGGCGGTGAACAGCCAAAATTAAAAACACACAATACAAATATTAAAATGCATTAAAACAGAATTAAATTATCTTAGGCTTCTCCAATTTAAAACCCCGTTACCCATAAAATTCACCAATTAAAAATTTTTAACCCAGCCCGGCTTGCTGAAATAAAAACGTCTTCAGGGCCCGGCGGAAGGTCCGGAGATCCAGGATTAGTCGTATCCCTGGGGGCAGCTCATTCCAGAGGGCGGGTGCCCCCACAGAGAAGGCTCTTCCCCGGGGGGTCGCCAGCCGACATTGCCTGACAGACGGCACCCTGAGGAGACCCTCTCTGTGGGAGCGTGTTGGCCGGTGGGAGGTTATCGGAGGCAGAAGGTGGTCTCGTAAATAACTGGGTCCTAAGCCATGGAGCGCTTTGAAGATGAGAACCAACACCTTGAAGCGCACTCGGAAGACCACTGGAAGCCAATGCAGCTCGCGCAGGAGAGGTGTCACGTGGGAGCGCCATGCCGCCCCCATAAGTACCCGCGCGGCCGCATTCTGCACCAGTTGGAGCCTCCGAGTGCTCCTCAAGGGGAGCCCCATGTAGAGAGCATTACAGTAGTCAAGGCGGGAAGTAACGAGGGCATGAGTGACCGTGCATAGGGAGTCCCGATCCAGAAAGGGGCGCAACTGGCGTATCAGGCGGACCTGATAGAAAGCCCCCCTGGCCACGGCCGTCAAATGCTCTTCTAAGGACAGCCGTGCGTCCAGGAGGACACCCAAGTTACGCACATGCTTCCATTTTGATATCACATCAAAGCCTTTTTAGCTAATGTCTTTGCACTGAAAAATCTTGGGGACTCTGGAGAAAGAGAAAACCTTGAAGGCTTTTATGACAGGCAAGGTTGCATTTGCTCCCTTCCCCTTCAGATTTGAAGGTTTGGCTGGACTCTGTCTTGATTAGGAAACCTTTGGAGCTTTTCTCTTGGAAGAAGACTTTGGATTCTTCCAGCTCTTCTTTAATTGTTTCTTCAAAGATTAGAGACTCCATCAGGAGCACAAGTCATGTTGCTGCTTCTGCTGCTTCTGCTGCCTCACAAAGTTCTGGCAAGTCTCAGAGCCAAATGCATCCTGACTCTGAAGAGGGACGAGGTGCATCCAGAGAACTATTACAAGCCAGGAGAGTTTCTCATTGGTGGCATCATCTCTGGAACAAGGATGGCGCTTCTACCATTAAACTTCAACAAATCTCCTTTGACTCAAATTTCTCAGTATGTCAAAGTTCCTGCACAGAATTAGAGCCTTTCCATTCCACCCTAAGTTCTAAAGTTCCAGTCACCTCTCTTACAATAAATGATCCCTTTGATCTACTAGTTCTTCTCTCTTTCTGTCTCATTTCATCCTTGGCTCATCCTTTTCAGCTGATGAACTTGATTTGAAATTCTCAAATAAATAATCAGTAGAGATCTTCCGATTTTCTTAACTTTGAAGAAGAAGCATCTGCTTTTCTTGACATTGTCTCAGCAGAACTGGACTGTGGATGAAGAAGAGAAGATGGTTCTTCTCTTCTAACACTCTCATGTCCAATAAGGTCAATCTCATGGGTAGAAAAATGGAGAAATGTTGAAATTTTCTTTGCAGTAGAAATGAGATAAGCTTGACAATTTCATTCTGTACCACCAATTAAATGAATAGATCCCAGTCAGAATTGACGTTTCTTACATGTATGAATCCCACTTGAGTAAATGCCAGAATCTTAATCATACAATGAGTTAGATGTCAATTCAGTCTCTACTATGGACATTTGAGCCATAGAAACACTTCCAAAAATTGAGCGCTTACTGCATTTGTTAACAGTCATAGCTGCTCATTTTATGTGTCATTGGGAGTGCCTGTGTCTGTATGTGTCCTTTAAAGATTATATATTTCATATAATCTTATATGTGAAATTATAGGTCACACTTCCAATTATTAATTATTGGGAAGATAAATAGGCCAATAGATAGAAAGAGATTGAAAGTTAGTCTGAAATCTTAATACAACAGCAATAATAAGGACAATATGATGAGTAATCCAAAACTGAATTTGTAACTGAATTATATATAAATGATAAACATGTAATAAGAAAAATGTATAAAATTTTAAGGATTTGAAACAGAAGATAAGCAGGTTAAATTTTATTATTCTATTAACTTGTTAATAGAGATTCAGTTTACATGCTGTTATAATTTAGGATATTTTAAAACAAAATGATATGACACCAGATAAAGTATCAAAAATGTGGAAATATATCTCAAACCAAGGCAGGAATTGTGAAAAGCATGGGGGAAACATTTTTATCATGCAGGGTGAATTTGTGAGAAATTCACAAGTTCACCCTGCATAGGATGCGTAGGAAATTGTAGATGCAAATTGACACAATAATGCAAAGAATTCGAAAGGTTAAAAATGGTGAAGAAGCCAGAATTCCTTTTTATTGGGACTTCTGAGCAATGAATTGGAAAAGATTCATAGTGGATATTATAACTGTGGCAAGACTATTGAATACACAATGATGGAAAAATCATAGAATTCTCACAGTGGAGGACTAGACTACTAGAAAATGTAGATTTTGCAGAAATGAAAAATTGTCTGTCAAAAAGAAAATCAAAAATTTGTTTTTTAAAAAAATCTTGGAACTTTTCTTCCTTTCTCTATTTTTTTCTTTCCTTTTTTGATTAATATTTCATTGTTTTTTTGGAGATTTGCAAATGCCTCCAAACCTCTCATCTTTAGATGGATTAAAAATACAATTGTTGAAAAAAACAGTTAAATAACATGTTGCTTCCATTGTTTATGTCCTGATACATTCATACTTTCAGGAAAGCATTAACAGATTACTGAAAAATTCTATCCTTTCTTTTTGCAATCCAAGCGATCGACAAGAATCCCAACATTTTGTTCAATGTCACCCTGGGATACAACATCTATGACAATTATTTCAGACTACAAATGACCTCGGAGGCTTTGCTGGACCTGCTTTCGGAGGGGGAGGCCAATGTTCCCAACTACAGCTGTGGAAGGAAGAGAAACACAGTAGCTGTCCTCAAAGGGGCTGATACTGACATCTCCTTCCAGATTTTGACCATGTTGGGAACCTACAAAATCCCACAGGTGTGTCTTTGTTGGGAAAAACATTTTTAGACATGCAATTTACAGCCAGACATCCTCTGTTGTAAAGGAAGAGCAAAGTTCTATTGTTGGAATTGCATGAAGAAAGGATGAAGGTTCTATCAAATGGCAGAGAAGGATCCAAGCAGACCATCCTCTCTCTGGTACACTCGTAATGCAGATTGTGCATCTCTGCTGGATATTTGCAATAGCCAAATGCTATGCTGAAATGAGAAGAAAAGTAATGTAAGAGCAGAATAACCAGAGACTCCCTATAAAAGGTTCTTCATTGCAAGGAGTGGAACAATTCCTCCATTAGAATTGGATGTTGTTTTAATGGTCTCAAAAATAAAGTTAACTTTTTTTCCCTTTTCAGATCAGTCATGGTTTTGATTCCCAGGTTGTGAGTGATGAAAATCCTTTCTTCTACCCAATGCTCCCTGCTGAAGGAGCCCAGTACCCAGGGATGGTGAAGCTGGTCCTCCATTTCAGGTGGACCTTGGTGGGTCTCCTTGCTCCAGACACTGAGAACGGACAAAGGTTCATGAGGAGGTTGACTTCCCTGCTGATCAGGAATGGCATTTGCCCAGTTTTATCACAAACCTTTTCGCCGGTTTCTTGGATTGTGAATATAGACTGGCCTTTATACTGCAGTTGGAGAAAGGTGAAGGTCTTTATTTATGGTGCAGACTTGACTTCATTCAGTGCAGGTGTTACACTTTTGGGTCAGGTATTTGCGAGTCTTATGGAGCCTCCTAGAGGAAAAATCCTCATCATCACAATCCGCTGGAACTTTATTATTTATTTTTCCCCAAAAAACTTTCCTGTTCGATACATCCATAGCATATTTTACTTTCCTATGATGAAAAACCAAATTACAAAGTATGTTTGGCGTTTGAACCTTCATTCTTTTATGAGACACTTTGTAGAGACCTCCTTTCTTTGTTCCTACAACAATGACGCCTTTTCAGTGAAAGTTTGGAGATGGTGCAGGCAGAGAGAAGATCTGGAAGCTCTCACGGAAGATGAGATGGATGTAATCCTGACTGAGGATGACTATTTCATCTACAACACAATCTGGGCTGTGGCAAGGGCCTTAAACGCAGGGTATTCATCCAGATCCAGGAGGACATTTAAAGGTGGTAAAAACGTGAAAATTCCAAAGCTGAAGGCATGGCAGGTACTTATTTTCTATTGCATAGCTCTCCACAGCACTTGGGAATCAATGTTACAATTGCAACTATTCTGATAATAGTTTTATTTTATTATATTGTGAAAAAACAATTAAATTAAATTCTAATTTTCCATTGCTGTCTTTTCTGCAATTCATTTCACCCTATTCAATTCTTTTCCAATTTCTTTTTTCTTCCACCTCTTTCTTCTTTGATACTTTTTCTTACAATGAGGATCATTATCATTTGACCCAAAGTCTAAAAAAGTGTGCTGTGTATGTTGAACTGTCCAACAACTCTGACACTCTCATTTCCTGGGCTGCCCTTTTGCTCCAGGGTAGCCTTTACCCAGAGTGGATCTTATTCGTTGGCTAAGAATCCCTTTGATTTCCTTCTCTGGCTCAAAACTCTTTGTAGAATCACAGATAACAAAAGATCTCATCAAGCAGCAGCATATGGAGAACCCTCTTTGGGTTAAGAAGCTAAGCAACGTCCAGTGAGAAGATGAAGAGTCGGACTGAAAAAAAGTCACAAGAATGAAGAACGTTCCATAAAATAGTCCATAGATGTTCCATAAAATTGGAAGGAGATGACCTCAACTGGTACAAGATATCATATTTCAAAGGGAAGATCTGGGGTCTCTTCTCCACGCCAAGTGACCCATCTTCACCTCAATGCAGAGTTTCATAAGCACAACCTACTAGTGAAGCAAAGGCCTCCTTACTCATCCTCAAAGCGAGCAAAGATTTTTCTCTTCCTATCTGTCCATTGACCTGTAAACTGGCTGTTTATGGCATTGTTTCTGTGTGGGGCATCTGATTTCATTTTGGCCTCATTGGTAGAATTCCTTCTGTGTTCTTGCGTACAACATCCATTTCCTTTAAGGTTTTAACTTTGGGCCTCATTAGTTCACACTGGATGCTTTGGTTACTTCCCATTGGTTTTCCAAACTTTGCAGTGACAACTAGGAATGGAAGATATAAAGGACATCCTTCACTCTCATTTCCCACATCATTCATGGTCCTTCTAGCAAGATTTTTATTCTAGATTCCTCATACAGATCCTTCATGTCAGCTCAGATGGAGGAATTTTCACAAAGAGCTTTCTATGTCATTATTAATTAATTATTAATTATTTCTATGTCATTATTAATTATTAATGATCTATGGTCATTAGCCACGGTCATACCTATCTTCAAAAAGGGAGACCCCAGCCTAGTTGAAAATTACAGACCAATCTCATTGTGTTGCATCACCTGTAAAGTCATGGAATTAATTATAAACCAATCCATCACCCTCCACTTAGAGACAAACAACCTGCTCTCTAACAAGCAGTTTGTTTTCAGGAAAAAGTTGTCCTGTAATCTGCAACTCTTACACTGCAGAAACATTTGGACCACACAACTCAACCAGGGTAAAGCAATAGACGCAATTTACATAGATTTCTGCAAAGCCTTTGATTCAGTGGTACATGACAAATTACTGTTAAAACTAACCTCTTATGGCATTTCCGGATCCTTTCACAAGTGGATAGCCATGTTCCTGTCAAACAGGCAACAAGTAGTCAAAATATAGAGCTCTCTATCAAACCCTGCCCCAGTTGACAGTGGTGTCCCCCAAGGCAGTGTTTTAGGACTCATACTCTTTCTGCTTTACATAAATGACCTTTGCGATCATATTATAAACAGCTGCATCCTCTTCGCTGATGACGTAAAACTATTTAACCTCGCCAACAATACTTGCTGCTCTACAAAGCAACCTTGACTGTGTGTCAGAATGGTTGAACAGTTGGCAACTCCAAATCCCAACTAACAAATTCACTGTCTTATACATTGGCAAGAAATAACAGAACACCAAATACAAGCTGGGTGGATATGACCTCGTAGATGACCCTCACTCTGTCAAGGATTTAGGAGTACTCATCTTAAACGATCTAAGCCCCAGAGGTCACTGTAACAGCATAGCCAAATAGACATTAAGAGTTGTTAACCTAATTTTGTGAAGCTTCTTCTCCGGTAACACTATACTGCAAACTAGGACATACAAAACCTTTGCCAGACCAATCCTCGAATACAGCTCATCTGCCTGGAATCCACACTATATATTGGACATTAATACAATTGAATGGGTCCAGAGGTATTTTACGAGAAGAGTACTCCACTCCTCTACTCACAACAGAATACCTTATGCCACCAGGCTTAAAATTTTGGGCTTGGATAACCTTGAACTATGCAGCCTACTGTCTGACCTAAGCATAGTACAAAAAATTGTCCTACCTATACATCGTCCTACCTGTCAACGACTACTTCAGCTTCAACTGCAATAATACACGGGGCAAACAATAGATACAAACACAAGGTAAACAACTCCAAACTCGATTGCAGAAAATACAACTTCAGCAACAGAGTGATCAATGCCTGGAATGCTCTACCTGACTCCGTTGTTACATCCTCAAACCCCCAAAACTTTAACCTTAAACTGTCTACTGTGGACCTCACCCCATTCCTAAGAGGAGGCCTGAGCACACCAATGTGCCTACCGTCCCTGTCCTACTGTCCCCACTTATTTGTACTCATTTCCTATATTCACGTGCACATTTATACTTATACAGTACCTGTTTATACATGTTTGACAAACTAGATAAATAAATAAAAATAAATAAATGTCCTGTTTAACATTGCCTGTTTTCTCTTCCATTCCAGCTTCATTCTTTCCTTCGAACTTCTCAGTTTCATAATAATTCCATCAATGGGGTATATTTGGATGAGAATGGAAAGCTGGTAGCAGATCTGGACATTGTGAACACGGTGATTTACTCCAATTTCTCTATTAACAAAGTGGCAGTTGGGAGTCTAGAAAGAGTGGGATCCTTGGATTTCAAGTTGATGATGAACCAGAATGTTATTTCAAACATGGAGATGCTGAACAAGGTGAGGAAAAGACTTTATTGGGCTCTTTATGAAGGTCTTTCCAAGATGATTGCAGAATTGGAGCAGGGACAGACTTGGGATGTCATCTCAGTTTTCTCAGAAAGGAAACATCTTCCCGTTAGATGTTCAGGTGTCTATGAGAAAAATAGCCTTAACTATTCCAGTTAACTGTTTATCAAATGTCTACCAGGAAGCTAGATTTATATCATGGGACAAAGTGATTGATTTTGTCAAAGCAGAAATCCATTCAACTTTCCTTTCAGTGGATACATTGAGAATTTAAAATAAAATTGTGGTGGGAGAGAAATTAGAAGAGAAGATAAATAGGCAAACAGCAAGCAACCATATCAGTTTGAAGAGCTCTAAGTATCTTGAGGCTTTGAATTTAGCAAAGCTAAACCTAGAATTAGAGATCCCAAAACTTTTTCTTTTATCTATTTTAGGAAATAAAATAATCTATGTTGTGGATGTTATTTTTCCCCTCTTGCTGGCCAGCCCCTGCCTCCTTCCAGGTGTGTGGAAAGCTGTCCTGCTGGATTCATGAAGGTGGCTCAGGAAAGGAAGCCCATCTGCTGCTACAATTGTCGTCCTTGTGCAGAAGGATCCATCTCCACCATGGAAGGTGGGTGACAGCAAGAGAAAGGGGGAAATTTTGGGGAGGACCATAAATCCTGAGATTCTCTATCAACATGCATTTTGAAAGGCTTGATGGGAGTGGATCCCAACTCTTTGAATCTTGATCAAGATATACATTTATGTCATAGTTAATTATAAGAATAGATCTTGGAGATTAATCTTGTATATATGGCAAGCAAACAGGGATAGAGATCATGCATAAAGATACAGGATAAGTGAAGGTTTAGTATAGTGACATCTCTTGCTCTTTATCTTTTACAACGCATCTTCCACACATTTAAAATTTCTATTTACTTCATTGCCCTGAATAGTGAGAGTTTCCAGATTCCAGAATATAATATTTGAATTTTGATTGGATTTTTGTAGGAGGATTGATCAGATTATTGCAAGTTTCCATGTCTCATGTCTATTTTGGGCAGCCACAGATTCACATTGTAGCTATTTGCCTTTAATCAAAGGATGCTAAAGAAGTCTCACAGGGTGTCGTTGATGTGTGCTTCATTCTACTTGCTGTTGAGGGGGGGGGGAGAGAGTTGGTAGCCTTATGTCATAATCCTTTCACTGCTCCATCTGTTCAGGTGGTGCCTTCTTTTGGTCAGCCTCAGGTGACTCCTGGGTTTATACTTCCTGTGTCTGACATTGCAGAAATTCTGCTGGAGGCTCTTCTTAAAGGCTCTTCTTAAAGTAATTTTAGAATCATGGTCCATGGAGAGGAGAGGAAAGGAGAGGAGAGGAGGGGAGGGGAGGGGAGGAATCATGAATTGGGATTGAGCCAAACTTCCTTCTTGATGTTATTGGAAGATGTTCTTCTTTCTGATAATAAAAAAAATGAGGAATAGATTTTGATGTCCTCACTCCACATCCATCTCATCTTCAAGGGCCACTAAACCTGATGTTTGTTTCTCCATGGCAAAAGTAGCATTTATTCATTTCAGCTTGCATAAGCTACATTAAGCAATTATATTTACTTAATTCCACTATAGGCTGGATCGTATTGGTGCCTTAAAGCATTGACAAAAGGTTGGGCTTCAGTTTTCAAGAGATTTAGCAGTGAAAAAATAAAAAGATGGAACTGCTTCCTTTCTTCCTTTCTTCTTCTTTCTTCTCTCTCAACAAGTTCATTGATAAAATGGTAACAGTAAAAAAGAGAAAGAAATATTAGGATGTTCTAGCTGGAGAGAAATGAAGAAATATATTGGTTTCACCTACACACAATCATTCACACCAAAAAAAAGTTTATACAAACAATGCATTTGATTAAAAGACTATCAGCCACGCCCAGTTATCTGATGACACCTTTTCCTACAGGTCTACCATACATATTTTTAGTATCTTTGTTCTTCTGCCCACACCACAACCACTAAAAGATATTTCCATTTATAAATAAAATCCTCATATGTCTTTAAGTTTGTAATCCATATAGTATCTTCTGTAATGTCTTTCAACTGGATTGTTAATTCCATCGCCCATGTTAGGGTAACATCAAGTTCTGCTTCCAACAGTATATTCAGTATCTTCAATTACCATCTGCCCCCATCAATAATAAGTGTTTTCGTATATAAAAAACCACCCGAGTGACTTTATATTTATATTCCATGTAGTATCTTCTGTAGTGTCTTTTATCTAGATTATTAATTCCAACCACCACGTTAGGGTAACAACCAGATCTTCTGCATACCCCAATCCCATAGTTCTCTTGCCTTATAACTCAACATATACATAATCCATTTTTTCAAAGAGTCCAAAATAGAAAGTTCCAATCAGCTTAATCAGAGGCCATCTTCCACATCCCAAAAGCACCAGCACTGCAGAGATCTGTTATTCTTCTCAAAATAGTATAAATCAGTAATTTGCCTCAATTATATTTTCATGTATCAGCCTTCTATAAATCCTGCTTATTATATTTAATCATCTCTTAAGTAACTGGCATTAGTCTGTTGGCTAATAAAAAAAAAATATTTTTGTTTAGTTTAAAATTTTTTAGTTTTGTAGAACCTGCTTCTTCTTTTCTTAACTTGTTGTGGTTTAGATCTCCATCCTGGTTGCCTTTCTAGGACTTGTATATCAGCTGATTGAATTCCATGCTGGTCTGTAACTTGATAAAACATCAAATCGAAATCCAAAGCCGCCTCTCTTATATTTATAGGTGATCCAGTTATAGCCTCTGAAGGAGAATCCAAAAGCGGCTCATCCAAAAAGGCCTCTGTAACTTGTTGTTTTTCCATTACCTCCATCTCCATCTGCTTAGCCTGAGTTTCAATCTCTTGTTCATTTTGCTTTTCTTTATCCCTCTCCTGTGTTCCTAACACTGATGGCATACGTGGAGATGTTGGATCCATTTTAAAAACCTTGTAGTAAAATTCTTCAACAGTATTTAGTTGATATCTTTCTCCTTGATATCTCAGTATTTACCAACTGGAGCATCCCACCTAAATGGGATGTTTTGTTTCTTTAACTCAGTCACCAAAAATCCAAAGTCCTTTCTATCTTTTAACATCTTGAACAGCAGCTCTTTATATATCCAAATCTTCCTTCCATTCATTTCTAGAGTGGAGTTAAAAGACTTTTGCACAATATCATTTCTTATTCCTTTATCAGTAAAGTAAATCACCACATCTCTAGGCAACTGCCTTTGCTTTGCCACCCAAGAATTGACTCTGTAGGCCTTATCAATCTTACAGGATACCTCTTCAGGACTAACCTTTAAAATCACAGCCAGAACTTCAGCAGACATCTTTCTCAAATCATCTCTGTTATTCTCCTGTATTCCCCTTATTCTGACCGCAAATTCCATGGATCTGTATTGCATCATTGTGACTTCATTTTCAATCCTTTGTTTTATATTATCTGCATTGTAAGTCTTGTGATCAGCTTCCTTTATTTTAGACTCTACTTCTGAGCTATTTTCTTGAATATTTATCAAATCATTTTCAATTCTTTGTGTTTTATTATCCAGATTATGAATCTTATAATCAGCTTCCTTCATTTTAGACTCTATTTCTAAGTTGATATCTTTATCCATCTTTATAATTATTTCTGAAAAACTTTTCAATGCTGTTACAATATATCGTTTCAGGTTATCATACTTTTGTTGTATCAACTCTTTAATTTCCTGTCTGAATTTTTCAAGATTCTGGTTCACAATCTCATCATGTCTTGCCATCTCCTCCAAAACAAATTCCTTTAGGTCTTTAAAGCCATTCTTCTGCATCTGCAAGCTCAAAACTTGTTCATATGATTTGTAAATGGGGGAGCCCCCCCCCCAAGGCTTGATTGTCTGGCTTTGTCAGTTTTAATGCCATCCTGCCACACAAACAAACTCTTTTTAAAGAAAAAGACTTCTCTCCAAACAATATCAATATCAAGTCTCTAAGAAGGAAGAAGCATGAAATAGGAATTTTTCTCTTCACTTCTAGCCAGCGCTATTGTTTCAGATACTTTGTAACGTATTAAACTATTCAAAAGGAAGGACTTTCGCTTTCAGCTTTTTTCTCAAGCCTCAGCCAGTCACCATTTTAAACTTTCTTTCTTCGCTTTTAAAATCACTCATAGGGTTGTTAGAAATACTTGCAATTTAGAGTCCCAGATCCGGATTTCATCCTGTTTGTTCAGACAATCTGTTAGTTTTTGTTGATTGGGTTGGTCCCATCGCCTGGCTCTGCAAAACGCAGAGTTCCCCCGAAACCCGGAGCAGCGGCGAGCTGGATAGGGAGCCACATTCTGCTTCCTCCCCAAGAGTAGAAAAAAAAAACTCTGGGGAGTTCGCAGAGGGCTCTACCTGTTCTCGCCGGCTCTCTCTCACATCTCCTCAAGGAGACGGAGTTTTTCGAGCCGTCTCTCAGCTGTAGAGACGGCTCTTACGGGCGATGAGGCTGGCGGTCCTGAAAGACCGTCTGGCAGCGACGGAAGCCAAACCGGACTTGAACTCCCTCAGCTGCTCAATAAACCAAGGAGCCAAATGAGATCAGTGCCGGGTCAGAGGCCACAAAGAAACGACCCGATCCAGAGCTCCAGCGACCGCCCTATCCTAGGCGGCCACTAGGTCTCCAGTCGAGGCATGTGCCAGAGCCTCAGGAAATGGCCCAAGCTCCATCTGGAACCTGTCAGGTTCCATCAGGCACCTGGGGTGGAAGCATCTTACTGGCTCCGCCTCCCTGAGACGGGAGGCGGAGCCAGTAAGATGCTTCCACCCCAGGTGCCTGACGGGGTGCAGCGGTTCAAAAGTCGAGATGAAGGAGAGAGTGATCCGACCATGACAAGGACTCGGTGACTATATCCCCTATCTCAAGATCACTCAACCACTGTCCGGAGACAAAAACCAAGTCCAGTGTGTTTCCCCCCATGTGCGTAGGGCCATGAATTAGCTGGGTCAGGTCCATGGCCATCATGGAAGCCATGAACTCCCAAACCACCTCAGACGCCTCACCCACAGAAGGCAGGTTAAAATCCCCCATGACCATAAATCTGGGAGTATCAACCGCCACCGCGGTTTGAAGAAATGTCCATCTGGGTTCAGTTCCAAGTGGGGAGAAAGGCACTGGAAACATGGGGGCTGCCTGGAAGGATGGTTGAATGGTGAAATGGACCACATGGGTTTGAAGTCCTGGGTAGCTGACCACATGGAGTGGAGAGTGAGTGTTATTGATACCCTCTCTTGGGCTTTGAACTTGAGCTTCCTGTTCCTGTGGCAATCCATATCTCTGGGTGGCCTTCACTAGCAGTCTCTGGAGGCAAGAGACCACTTGAGCAGAAATCACTTTTCTGACTGTTGAAGTATCTTGCTCCAGCATCACTTTCTGGACATGTCCTAACAAGAAGGACTATGACCACTATAGCACAGTGTCCCAAGGGGTGCATCTGTGATTTTTCACCAACATGCTTTTTTCCACCTACCCCTCATTAGATGGTAGAAGTTCAGGGTCCCAAGAGGACAAGTTACTTCTCACTCTAATTATCCCCTTACAGGCCTTGAGACCTCTTCTCCTTTTTCTCCCAGTGACTGCCATTGATGTAAACATCAGACTGAAGCAACATGGAAGGGATCTTGCATTAGAAAAGGATAAATACCATGAATTATGCTCTCTGTGCCTCTAGTTATGGGACTGGCAGGAGCTGTGCACTTGAATGTACTTTCTCTCTCTTCCAGGTGAATCTTGATTTGTCTCTGTTTGAATCAGGAAAGCCACTGGATATTCCATCCTTTGAGATTGCTTTGAATTCTTCTAATTCTTCTTTAGAAACAAGAGGATTGATTCAGCCCCATGAATTATGGACTTCCTGCTTTTGCTTCGGCTTCTGATGCTGCTGGTGTCCCAGCCAGTCTCTGGGAAGCTGAGAATGAAGTGCCCACTGAATTTGGACCACTAGGATGGAGAAAAGCCATGGAGCTATTATAGGCCAGGAGATCTTCTCCTTGGTATAGTCGTCTCTCCATCAGAAATAACACTTGCAACTTTATCTTTCAACATGGCTCCTTCTACTCAGATTCAATTGTAAGTCATTCACTGTGATGGAGTTTCATTCCCTCCATTGGCAGTTCTAACACCTTCTTTTTTCTTCTTTTTTACTTACTTTTATACTGCAGGACTTGACTAATTTCTTGAATTGTTTTGATTTCCAGGGCTTCTCTCTTTTGTCTTACTTACTGGGAGAGGCTCAGATCCACACATGAGGGGGGGAAACCTGAAAGCAGTCCACATTATTTTCCTCTCCCTGTCCAATCCTAAATTAATGGTGTGAATACTGAGTTTTGTTGAAAAGAGTGATTGTTGTAGTCTCCCCTGCCCAGCTCATTTCCATATTTTTATACCCACTGATTGATATTCAATGTCTGATTTTTAAAGGAATAGAAGATGATTTGTTTTTAGAATAGCTTTTCTGGGTCACATATCAAATATTTTCTTCCTTTTATGATTGTTCTACTTTAATGACTGAATTATTTTGCAACCTGTTTACTGGGCTGGTGAAAGTTAGTCCTTCTACAAATAGTGGTTAATGTCTGATTTTTAATCGTCTTGGAGGAATATCTCCATTCTATCTTCCCCATACTCACAAATATTAAAGGGTGATGGGAGTCTATCACGTACCTCTGATTTTGGATCAATATTGGCTTAAGAGTTAGTTAGTTTGTGGAGAAAAAAAGGATTAAATAGAGAAAAATAGTTTTTGCTATTGATGATGCTAATATTAACCTGAGCATGGTTTTACACTAGTTTAGATTATGAAAAGAAAAGAATACTATGCATGATTTTCAATATTGAAGTGGTTAATAAAAATGAGCAGCTCCTGCGCAATTGCACACTTGGCTACAACATTTATGACAACTATCTGAACACCCTCGGCACTTCAGAGGCATTGCTAGGTATGCTTTCTACTGGAGAAGCCAATGTTCCCAACTACAGCTGTGGAAGGAAGGACAACCTTTTGGTGATTGTTGATGGAGCTCACAAAGACATCTCTGTCCAGATGTCAACATTAGTCAGCCCTTTCAAAATCGTCCAGGTTTGTGTTTGTGTTTTTCTATCAGGTAATGTGAGTGGGGTGTTGGGGTGTGAGTGATAGCTCCAACCATTTCTTCTCTATAGAATTCAAAATCTGCTTTTCGTTATGATTTTTATGAAGATTTTATGGCAACAGTAGGGAGGGAGCAAGAATCAAAATGGAAACATCTACTCATGAGACCATCCTCATTGCTTTGAGGGCTTTTACCGCACACTTATGGAGGTGAATAGAATGGAATGGAATGGAACGGAATGGAACAGAACGGAACGGAACGGAACGGAACGGAACGGAACGGAACGGAACGGAACAGAACAGAACAGAACAGAACAGAATAGAATAGTTGGAAGGGACCTTGGAGGCCTTCCAATCCAACCCTCTGCCTAGGCAGGAAACCCTACACCACTTCAGACAAATGGTAATCCAACGTCTCCTTAAAAACTTCCAGTGTTGGAGCATTCACAACTTCTGGAGGCAAGTTGTTTCACTGATTAATTGTTCTAACTGTCAGGAAATTTCTCCTTAGTTCTAAGTTGCTTCTCTTCTTGATTAGTTTCTACCCATTGCTTCTTGTCCTACCCTCAGGTATTTTGGAGAATAGCTTGACTCCCTCTTCTTTGTGGCAACCCCTGAGATATTGGAACACTCCTATTATGTCTCCCCTAGTCCTTCTTTTCATTAGACTAAACATACCCAGTTCCTGCAACTGTTCTTCATATGTTTTAGCCTCCAGTCCCCTAATCATCTTTGTTGCTCTTCTCTGCACTCTTTCTAGCGTCTCCACATCTTTTTTACATTGTGGCGACCAAAACTGAATACAGTATTTCAAGTGTGGCCTTACCAAGGCATTATAAAGTGGTATTAACTCTTCATGTGATCTTGATTCTATTCCTCTGTTTATGCAACCTAGAATTGTGTTGAATTTTTTGGGAGCTGTGGCACACTGCTGGCTCATATTTAAATAATAGTCCACTAGGACTCCAAGATCCCTCTCACAGTTACTACTATTGAGTGAGGCACCATATAGTGTACCCGTGCATTTTCTTTTTCGTGCCTAAATGTAGAACCTTACTTTTTTCATCATTGAATTTCATTTTGTTCGATAGCGCCCAATGTTCAATATTAGCCAATAATAGCTAAATGATATTAGCCAAAGTAATGATAATCTCAAACATGAATTAACCATTTTATAAAAGAGTTACAAATATGTTAGCCAAATGTCAACTATTTTTTACCCTAAAATGCTCATGTTCACATTCATTTTTAAATTTTTTAAGAACAATTCTACCAGATTTACAATTCAATAAATATCCCAACTCTATAGGCAGGTTCATTTACACATATAAATTATAATTGCCATTCCAATTTGGGTCAAAAATGGCAATTGTAGTTCATATATACTGTATAAAAAAAGGAATTAAAAGGACCCTAATTTTTCATGGCCCATTCTCTTACAGTTATTCTGACTAAATTACATTCAAACTTCCACTTGAGTAAAGTCGAGGGTAGGTGGATGAAAAGTACATTCCTTTTGGAAGCTCCAGCAGTCTTTAAGCAGATTTGATTTACTATTGGTAGTTGCATTGCCTTGAACCATTTACTATAAAAACATATCAGTCAGAGGTAATAATGGTTTACTGTCTTTATAGCATTTGACACAGTAAACCAAGAAATATTATGGAGGAAACTGATTGCCCTTACAATGGAACTCAAAATTTGACCCTTTTCAAAGCCCTTTCTACAAGCACTGACAGTGAGAAAAATTATATATAATATAAAATATAAAATATAACAGCTGTGACCAGGGGGGGCGTTTGCCCAGGTCCGCCTGGTGCGCAAGTTGTGTCCTTATTTGGACCGGGATGCACTATGCACAGTTATTCATGTGCTAGTCACCTCCCATATTGACTACTGCAACACTCTCTACCTAGGGCTGCCCTTGAGGACCATCCGGAGGCTTCAGCTGGTACAGAATGCAGCCGCATGGGTCGTGATGGGTGGTTCCCAATACACCCATGTTACACCTCTCCTGCGCTACTTGCATTGGTTGCCAGTTGCCCTCCGGGTGAGATTCAAGGTGCTGGTGATGACCTATAAAGCCCTACATGGCTTAGGGCCAGGATATTTGTCGGACCATCTGCAACCAGCAACAGCTCCCCATCACCCGGTGCATTCTCACAGGGAGGGCCTACTCAGGGTGCCATGGGCTAGACAGTGTCAACTGGTGACGTCTAGAGGCAGAGCTTTCTCAGTGGGTGCTCCCACCCTCTGGAACCAACTATAAATAAATATATAAATAAATAAAATAAATTAATCAGTGGAACAGCTTGCCTCATGAAGGTGTGCATGCTCCATTACTGGAGGTTTTCAAAAAGAGCTGGACATTCATTTTGTCTGGAACGACATATGATCTGCTATGTGAGAAGAGGGCTGCACCAGAAGACCTTAAAGATCCCTTCTGTCCCAATTATTCCATATTCTACATTCATTTGTTTGAGAGTGTGTTTTAAGACAGAGTTCCCTAATGTTTTTAGCTTCGTACACCGGGGGTGGAGTGGGGGAGCAGAGGGGATGGTTCCATCCAAGAGGCCGAGTGCGGATGCATCTATGAACATTTGTGCTTGCTGGCTGTTTCTGCATCCCGGTTGCAAATTTCTCACAGCGACACTAGTAGGTGTGGCCCATAGATTGGGATACCCTGTTTTAGGATCAATGGAGCCATAAGAAGTAGGACTGATCCTTATCAAAAGGTAAGACAAGGGTACTGCCCATATGACATTTGGGTTTCATATACTGTTAAGAAGACTTGACTCCTATTCTCATAAGAATTATCTGATTATTGATAAGCCAAAGTCAAAGGTTATGGTCTTTGGAAAATGATATCATTGCCATATAGGGCTATTAGATGATGAGCCAATAGAGCAAGTTCATACTTTTTCTTACCTGGGGTATTTGTCTCTGTGACTAGATCTTGGCTCCCTCAACATTAAAGGAGCTTATGTAGACCAAAGGCCAGGCCACTCATGCCCAACACCTGCCTCACCTCACATCATCAGTTCCGGCAGCCCCATCCAGCATGACTCTGCAAGGCCGCCGGCCCCCTTCTTCTGCTTGCCCAGACAGAATGGGCGGCCAACTGTCTGCATGGGCATTTAAGTAGGGCTTATTTTGGGGGTAGGGCTTATATTAGGCACATACGTTTAAAAAAAGGTCTTATTTTTGGGGAAACAGGATATGTGCATGAGAAAAAAGTTGGATTCATTAAAAGCTAAAAATTGGAGTGCAAGGGAGTGGGAGTGGGAGTGGGAGTGCAAGGCCAGGTACTGGCGCCTGGAGGCTCAGTGAGCTGAGATGGTCAGCCAGTTCCAGGCCATAAGGCAGTCCCACTGGAACAAGACCCTCCGGCTCTTCGCAACCAGCAGTGCTTCCCTCCAGTCTTTGCCCAAAGCCCCACACCAGGAGGCTGAAGCAGACCCCAAGTCAGAATTTCTGCCCCCCGCCAACGCGCACAAAAAGACCCCGAAGCGGGAGACTCTCTGCAGCAACAGAAACGTTCATTGCATGTATCTGTCCCAGGGGCCGTAGTTTGAGGAACCCTGATTTAGTGCAATATAAAAAATGCAAATAATTTTGAAGGATCAAGCGTAGCCTTAAAAGAAAAAGATTTGATATATCATATCAAATTTGGAAATATTTGGAAAATGGAAGGAAATATATGTTTGCAGACGAGGAAATGAAGATAAAGTGATTAAAAATAAAATAAAGTAAAGATGGATTGTAATAATAGAAAGGAGGTTTTTATAGAAATTAATGTTAAAAGAAATTAATTAATACATGTAAAGTTATGATGGATGCAAGAACTATGTTTTAATGTTAAAATGTTAAGGAAAAAGAATAAGGATAAATATGATTGATTGAAAATGTTAAAAGAAATTTATAAATTTCTTTTATAAATATATAAATAACCCAGTTTGTGGGGGCAATAAGCTGACTTTGTATAAATATACAAAAGGATGAAGGCTATTGCTGAGCACATTGTAAGCCGCCCTGAGTCTTCGGAGAAGGGCGGCATATAAATCAAATTAAAAAAAATAAAAATAAAATAAAATAAATATAGTTAAAGATATGTTTTAAGCAAAAACCATGTCTCAATGTTAAAATGTCATGAATGTCATGAAAAAGGATACAGAAGAATAATGACTATGTGAAAAAGCAATGCATACATGGATGGAAACAACAAAGAAAGGTTCAAGTAGAGATTGATAGTTAAACCAACTATGAATATGCTGTGTCTAACAGCCAAAAAGTTACAATATGTTGTGTTTAACAGCTAAATAAAAATGAATATGCTGTGTTTAACAGCCAAATAAGGAAGGGGATGCTGTGTAACAGCCAAAAAATAACAAAAGGATATGCTGTGTTCAACAGCTAAAACAAATGTTTATGCTACGTTTAACAGTCAAGAAATAAAAATGATTGGTTTAACAACAAAGTTAAAGATAATAACTCTGGGTTTCTTTAGGAAAATATGAGGTGGGATAATTAAATTGAGGAGATGTATGTTGAAAGTGATAGTTAAGATAAGAGGTTAGTTTAATAATAGAAATAAAGAGTATAAATTTGGAGTCTAATAATTAGAAATAAAATGGGTATGTTGAAATTAAATATCCTTGGAATGTTTAATATAATTGTATGCTTTATATTGTTAAAATATATCCATCTAGGCAAATGAAAGAGAAAAATGGATTAATAATTTGTTAGTTTAAGGTAACGGGTTTTTGGGGATAATGGCATAGTTACATAGACAGATTTGAGGGAAATACTTGTTTAAAATATTTAGTTGTGTTAATTGAAAAATAAGATTTGTTAATGATTTGCTTTAATATGTGACCGGAACAAAAGCTTCGTTTTGAAAAGATGTGTTTTATGTTTTTGTTTTTTTAAATATATATATATATATATATATATATATATATATATATATATATATATATATATATATATGTAGGTCTTTGGTTATTCGGGTCTTCTCCCACGTAAAATTGGAAGTGTCTTGGCGACGTTTCGACGAAGTCTCATTCGTCATCTTCAGGCTGGTGTTCTCGGCTTCGTGCTTCCAGGAGCAATGTGAGATCGCAGCTGTCTCTTCCTTTTAACTGCTAGTGGAGGTGTGAGCTGATTGGGTGGGAACTTGGCTGTGTTCTGAAACCAGCCTGACCAAAATCAACCCCGACGATGCAAACAGAATCAGACTCGAAATCACCAATATCCTCTGCACCAGCAAGCCACCCAAAAGTAACTTACCCAAAGAGGAACAGACAGCACTACTTAACCTGAAAGAAGACACCAGCATAATAATCCTACCAGCAGACAAGGGCAATGCCACGGTGGTTATGAACACATCTGACTACCAAACCAAATTAACCAACCTACTCCAAGACTCCATATACAAACCCCTAAACACAGACCCCACCACCTACCTGGAAAAAACCACCAGATCCAAAATAAAAGCCTCCCCCATCAGCGAAGAGATTCAGCAAAGAATCATACCCAGAGAGAAATCATCCAGATGCCCTAAGCTTTATGGTCTCCCCAAGATACACAAAGAAGGAACCCCACTTAGACCCATAGTCAGCTCCATAGGCTCACCTCTACAAAACCTAGCCAAATTTCTCGCCAAACAACTACAGCCCTATGCAGAATCCATCACCTCATACGTAAAAAACTCATTCCAGTTCATAGACATCATAAAGCAACAAAACTTACAGCCCAGTGACCTACTCGTGAGCTTTGATGTCATATCCCTCTTCACCCAAGTACCAATCAAAGAAGTCTTGACAGTTATCCAAAACAAATATAACCCCCCCAAGCACATCTTAGATCTGACCAACCACTGCCTATCCAACACATACTTCATCTATAATGGACAGAAATACAAACAAACAGAAGGAGCACCCATGGGATCACCCCTCTCACCTGTCATTGCCAACCTCTATATGGAATACTTTGAAACCCAAGCTCTAGAAAAATCCGATCACAAACCCAAACTCTGGCTCAGATATGTGGACGACACCTTCATAATCTGGCCACATGGGAAAGAAAAACTGGACAACTTCCTCACACACCTCAACAGCCTACACCCCAAAATACAGTTCACCATGGAAACAGAAGTGAACAACCAACTTCCCTTCCTGGATGTCTTAGTCTACAGAAAATCCAATGGCTCCCTAGGACACACTATATACCAGAAGAAAACACACACAAACCGCTATCTGCACGCACTCTCACACCACCACCCTGCCCAGATCAACTCTGTAGCCAAGACACTCATTTCCAGAACAAAACGCTTAGCTGACGAACAACACCTAAAAACCGAACTACACACCCTCACTAACGTACTCACATCCAATGGATTCCAAAGAAATAAGATCACCAACCTAATCCAAAAAGAAACCCCCACTAAAATCCAAGACAGAGAACAAGAAAACGGCAAAGCCCTCCTCCCATACATAAAAGGCACCACAGACAGAATAAGCAAAATCCTCCACAAACATAACATCAAGACAGCATTCTGCACAAACCGAAAAATATCCACCATTCTAAGGAACCCCAAAGACAAAATTGAGTTAGAAAATCAAGGAGTATATGAAATCCCATGCACCGCCTGCCCCACCACATACATCGGACAAACCAACAGACGAATAAGTGCACGCATAGAAGAACACAAGAACTCAGTCAGAAAACAGGAACCAACTTCTTCCCTGGTCCAACACCTTAAAGCCACAGGACATGATATTGACTTTAAAAAGACCAGAACTATCGCCAAAACTGAACACTTTAACAACAGAATAATCAGAGAAGCCATTGAGATAGAAAAACGCCCACACAGCATGAACAAACGAGACGATACCTCCCGCCTACCAGCCATTTGGAAACCCGCCCTTATTGACAAACGAGTCCCTAACACGACGAATGACACCAGACCCACACTCACGAGTGCCACACCTGATGTCACCACCACACATCCACGCAGAAAGCAGACTCAAACCCACACTGATAATGAGCCACGACCAAGGACCAGAAGCCAGACCGCAGCTGCATCATTAGCCACTTTAAACCCCTCCAATCCATACATGAAGCAGACTGACACCCACCATGAAGAGCTCGCACGGCCACAAACACGAAGCCAAACAACAACAACGCAGCTCACCAGCTCAAATCCCCCTGCAACTCAGACTAAGCTGAGCACAACCAAGCCCCCACCCAAACAGAACACAACCCCAGCCAATCAGAGCACAGCCAAGCCCCTAACCAATCAGAACACACCTCCACCCAATCAGAACACAGCCAAGTTCCCACCCAATCAGCTCACACCTCCACTAGCAGTTAAAAGGAAGAGACAGCTGCGATCTCACATTGCTCCTGGAAGCACGAAGCCGAGAACACCAGCCTGAAGATGACGAATGAGACTTCGTCGAAACGTCGCCAAGACACTTCCAATTTTACGTGGGAGAAGACCCGAATAACCAAAGACCTACATACAAACACCCGCGAAAACCTGAGAAAACATATATATATATATATATATATATATATATATATATATATATATATATATATATATATATATATATATATATATATATTTCTTTTTTTCATAGGCTTTTATGTGCATATTCTCTCTAGCCAGGTTTTACCTATGTAAACTTAGTTGTTCTTCAGCCCTAGGTTCTGTGAAATCTCATTCACAAGTTCTTGGGCCCTTTTTCTGCTGACAAACTGCAACTCTGTGTTGCTTCCTGGGAGACCCAGATAGCTATTTCTGCCTCTTAAGGCGTCCTCAGTGGGCCACACCCACTTCCCAATTATCCTCCCTGTAAAAGGCATAATGTATCTTTTTTCTTTTTTTCATAGGCTTTTATGTGCATATTCTCTCTAGCCAGGTTTTACCTATGTAAACTTAGTTGTTCTTCAGCCCTAGGTTCTGTGAAATCTCATTCACAAGTTCTTGGGCCCTTTTTCTGCTGACAAACTGCAACTCTGTGTTGCTTCCTGGGAGACCCAGATAGCTATTTCTGCCTCTTAAGGCGTCCTCAGTGGGCCACACCCACTTCCCAATTATCCTCCCTGTAAAAGGCATAATGTATCTTTTTTCTTTTTTTCATAGGCTTTTATGTGCATATTCTCTCTAGCCAGGTTTTACCTATGTAAACTTAGTTGTTCTTCAGCCCTAGGTTCTGTGAAATCTCATTCACAAGTTCTTGGGCCCTTTTTCTGCTGACAAACTGCAACTCTGTGTTGCTTCCTGGGAGACCCAGATAGCTATTTCTGCCTCTTAAGGCGTCCTCAGTGGGCCACACCCACTTCCCAATTATCCTCCCTGTAAAAGGCATAATGTATCTTTTTTCTTTTTTTCATAGGCTTTTATGTGCATATTCTCTCTAGCCAGGTTTTACCTATGTAAACTTAGTTGTTCTTCAGCCCTAGGTTCTGTGAAATCTCATTCACAAGTTCTTGGGCCCTTTTTCTGCTGACAAACTGCAACTCTGTGTTGCTTCCTGGGAGACCCAGATAGCTATTTCTGCCTCTTAAGGCGTCCTCAGTGGGCCACACCCACTTCCCAATTATCCTCCCTGTAAAAGGCATAATGTATCTTTTTTCTTTTTTTCATAGGCTTTTATGTGCATATTCTCTCTAGCCAGGTTTTACCTATGTAAACTTAGTTGTTCTTCAGCCCTAGGTTCTGTGAAATCTCATTCACAAGTTCTTGGGCCCTTTTTCTGCTGACAAACTGCAACTCTGTGTTGCTTCCTGGGAGACCCAGATAGCTATTTCTGCCTCTTAAGGCGTCCTCAGTGGGCCATACCCACTTCCCAATTATCCTCCCTGTAAAAGGCATAATGTATCTTTTTTCTTTTTTTCATAGGCTTTTATGTGCATATTCTCTCTAGCCAGGTTTTACCTATGTAAACTTAGTTGTTCTTCAGCCCTAGGTTTACATAGGTAAAACCTGGCTAGAGAGAATATGTATATATATATATATATAAAGAAGAAGCAATAGGTGGAAACTAATCAAGAAGAGAAGCAATTTAGAACTAAGGAGAAATTTCCTGACAGTTAGAACAATTAATAAGTGGAACAACTTGCCTGTAGAAGTTGTGAATGCCCCAACACTGGAAATTTTTAAGATGATGTTGGATAACCATTTGTCTGAAGTGGTGTAGGGTTTCCTGCCTAGGCAGGGGGTTGGACTAGAAGACCTCCAAGGTCCCTTCCAACTCTGTTATTCTATTCTATTCTATTCTATTCTATTCTATTCTATTCTATTCTATTCTATTCTATTCTATTCTATTCTATTCTATTCTATTCTATTCTATTCTATTCTATTCCATTCCATTCCATTCTATTCCATTCTATTCTACTGAATTTCCTGACAATTACCCAGAGCTGGTTTTACTTTCATTCTGTGCTGAAATGATGTACTCAATGAAGTTTTGACTTAAGAGACTGGATCGTCTCAAAAGTGCTTGATTGGGTTCGTCAGTCGGAACATTGACATTCTAGATGTGATAAAGAAATATTATTTTCAAACTTTATGCTTATTCTCTTGCATTTGTTTTTAACTTCTATTTTTATATAGAATTTGTTAATAGTTACTTAGTTTGTTAAAATTCTGTGTTTCATATTCTGTAACTTGATATGGCCTCATGACTAATCAACAAGAAAAGTTGGACGTATGAAAAGCTAAAATTTTCAACTTGGTAAGACCCTGATTATAATATAGCAAAGATTATAATCTTTGTTGCTTTTTCAGGTCAATAATAGATTTGCTTCAGAGGCTCTGAGTAATAAAAATCAATTCCCTTTTTTCCATCCGATGTTTCCCAAAGAAGGGATCCAGTACCCAGCAATTGTCCAACTGCTCCTCCATTTCGGATGGATCTTGATTGGTCTCTTTGCTCCAGAGACAGAGAAGGGAGAGCATTTCATGAGAACTTTTACTCCTATGCTTGTCAGGAATAGAATTTGTGTTGTTATATCACAACAATTCTCAACAAATGGACATACATCAGCCCTCAGGGTTGCCCTCTCCAAGTGGAAACAAGTCAATATCTTTGTTCACTTCATAGAATTTGAATCCATTGCTTACAGAATTCATCCTTTCCATTCAACATTTGAAAGTTTGCCAGGACACATTGAAGGGAAAGTCTGGATCACGACAATGCTTGGAGAATATTCAATGAAAAAGTACAGCCTTTACAAGTATGTTCATAGTATTTGGACCTTTATTTTTCAATGGAAAAAGAATTGGCAAAATGATGAGCCCTATAATGATTTTTTCTTTGTGGAACATGAATTTCAAGATGAGTGTTTTCACTGTTCTGTTTCAAAACAAATCTTTTCTGTCAAAGGCCGGAGAAGATGCACCCAGAAAACACCATTGGAGACCCAAGAGAAAAAGAATAGGATGAAGGTCCCAAATGATAGCTATGTTTATCATGTCATTAAGATTCTGACCCATGCCTTAAATGCTGCATCCAAATCCAAGAAAAGAATGAAGGAGGGAGAAGAAAGGTTGAGGACTCCAAGGTTGCCACCGTGGAAGGTATGTGGTCCCAACAAGGATCCATCAAACTAAATTCTTTTTCAGGGTTTTTTGGTGCTGTCTGAGCTTGGTTGTTCAAGATCTTAAGCTTCCTACAAGAGGACCTGGAATGATAATCACCCGGTTGTTTTCAAGGAGTTTATGAATACTCCGGTTATTTGGGGGCTTTCTTCAATTGATTTGTACTTTTTTCTAAAAAGTTCCCTTTAGTTGACAATTTCTGTCAATCGTATCTTCTCACTATATTTTTTGTCAATATACTGTTGAGAACTATTACTGAACCTTTGTTCTTGAGTTTTGAAGATAGTGGCAACACTTGTTCTCCCAACTCACAATATTGGTACATTAAACAACTATAGAAGAAAGATTCAAATGTAAAAAGACTGTGTGAGATAAGAAAACAAGATTTCTAACTTTAAAATCCCTCAATGTTTCCATTCTAGTTCCATCAATTTCTAAAGAAGAAGGAATTGTACAACCTTTCCCTGTTTGAAATGTACTTGGATCAAAATGGAGACATAGCAGCAGATTTGGGGATCTTGAGTAGAGTGTTTCTCCCCAAGGATGATCCCATCAACAAGGAATTGGGGAATTTTGAAGGACAGAGACTTATGATCAACCAAGATGCTTTGTCACAGCTAAGGTTGCTCAACAAGGTGAGGAAAATATTGATGTCTTTTCTTCATTTTTCCAAAGAATCCGGACCCTTTTCAAGTGGGCTAAATCTAGTCAAAAAAGGTGTGTTACCTTTATAGAGAATTGAATGTGTGGAGTAAAATATCTATAATTTTCTTAGACATGATCTATTGACCATGTTATCCTTCAGATGCTCTAATGCTGAATACTGTTTTAAGCTGATTCAACTATATCCAAAATGAGATTTAGGGTGATTATTATTTAGGACACAAATCATTGTTATTTAATGTCTCTTCTGCAATTTATCACTATAAAACTGGTGAGAGAGGACCTCACATGCTGAGGAATTTTGTGATAATACCTTCAAGTTCATTTGTTCCTTATCTTCAAATATCAAAGATGAAGGCAATTCTGTTGACCAGGGTCTGACTTCAGGTTTGGACTGAATCTGATGAAATGGGATCAAGATTGGATGGAGATCCTGTTGGTCCACGTGGCAAAATAAGCTTCATCTTGTCCTGGTTGGAGTCAGGATCTCCTCAAATTACCGGTCCATAGCCTGCAATGGTTTTAATCAGCCGAGACCTGGTCATAGTTATACATGCCTCTCTTTAACTCCACTGGGACAGTAGAATTTAGGAAGGAAGTCCAAGATTCTCAGTTCACATGAAATCATAAGGACTAGTCTGATGTGAGCTTATTTATTTATCTATTAAATTTATTTTCTGCCCATCTCACCCTGATAATGACTTGAAAACTGAAATAGTGAAGCATGATTTCGGTGCAAAGAAAAGCAATTGCTGACATCAGAAGTAATAAGGGACAATTTCAAGGGAAGTATTACTTAGGTTTCGAAATTGGCTTTTAATAGATAGAATAGAATAGAATTTTTTATTGGCCAAGTGTGATTGGACACACAAGGAATTTGTCTTGGTGCATATGCTCTCAGTGTACATAAAAGAAAAGCTATGTCTATCAAGAATCATAAGGTACAACACTTAATGATAGTCATAGGGTACAAATAAGCAATCAGGAAACAATCAATATAAATCATAAGGATATAAGCAACAAAGTTAGAAACATACAGTCGTAAGTGAGAGGAGATGGGTGATGGGCATGATGAGAAGATTAATAGTAGTGCAGACTTAGTAAATAGTTTGACAGTGTTGAGGGAATTACTTGTTTAGCAGAGTGATGGTGCTCGGGAAAGAAATGTTCTTGTGTCTAGTTGTTCTGGTGTGCAGGGTTCTATAGCGTCACTTTGAGGGTAGGAGTTGAAACAATTTATGTCCAGGATATGACGGGTCTGTAAATATTTTCACAGCCCTCTTTTTGACTCGTGCAGTAGACAGGTCCTCAATGGAAGGCAGGTTGGTAGCTATTGTTTTTTCTGCAGTTCTAATTATCCTCTGAAGTCTGTGTCTGTCTCATTGGGTTGCAGAACCAAACCAGACAGTTCTAGAGGTGCAGATGACAGACTCAATGATTCCTCTGTAGAACTGGATCAGCAGCTCCTTGGGCAATTTGAGCTTCCTGAGTTGGTGCAGAAAAAACATTCTGTGTTGTGCTTTTTTGATGACGTTTTTGACGTTGGGTGTCCATTTTAGGTCGTGAGATATGGTCGAGCCTAGAAATAAGAGTGCACTTCATCTGAAAATCCCTTGAATGTAATTGTTGATCTTGATTGTTAGCTACCTTAAGACAAGGAGGCTTCAAATCAAACTAATAATAAATATGGGCATGCATTTCCCTGTTATTTGTGTCATTTAAATGTAGTCTTTCGACATAAAATACCTTCTTTTGGACACCTTGTGTTGAATATTCCTTTCCCACACAGGGCTCACATTCATGTCCCACATGCTGCTGCATCAAAAAATGCCTGACTCACTCCTTTTTTTGGGGGGGGGACATTCTTGTGACCTCACCCCCATCTCACCTCACTATAGTTTTAGAAAGTAGTCAGCCAGTTTTAGTTGTAGTTCAGCAGCATTGCTGAACGATGCTGCTATACAGTAAGTAGAACAGGGAAATATAAAAATAAAGAAATCTCCTTTAAGGTTAATAAGCCCTTATTTGTAAAGAAATTTTCCTTTCTATCTTAACTGGGAGATAGTTTTGGTCTACTTTCAAAAGGAAACCTCTTTGCAATGTTTTACGTACTCCTGAAGGAACTTTTCCAGACCCTACTCATCAGACGTTTCTTTCTTTATCACGGGGTTTTTTAGAATAAAACCATTGGATTTTTTTAGAACTATTGGAATAAAAAAATAATAAATATTTGACAATAAAGTATAATCTAAAATTTAGTATGAGTGGATATCTTATTTTAAAATCATGCAAATCTGAGGAATGGAGGAATACATGTTCATTTCACTACAAGGTTGTAACTTAATGCTTAAATCTTTTTTTCTCAATTGCATCCCTCCAGACTTTATTAAGTAGAAAGATACTTTTTTTTTTTTTTTTTGCAATCAGATATGCCGGAAGAAAAAGGGAGGTACTAAACGAGGTACAAGTGCAATTGTATCTCTTGAAGCCATTTGGAAGTATTCATAGGCAAATAGTCATATTTGCCTACATGTAGCTAAGAGGCATGCATAAGCGCATCAACGTACTTACCGTCCCTGTCCTACTGTCCCCATTTATTCGTATCCATATCCTGTGTTCATAATCATGTTTATAATTATATCTGTTATCTTATACATGCTTGACAAATAAATAAATAAATAAATAAATAAATAAATAAATAAATAAATAAATAAGAGACTATTTGCTAATGTTCATGTCCACCTCCATTTTACATCCACGGTTAGTTCTAACATGTATCCATTCGCATTTCTTCATTTTCTTCTCAGTCTCTGCCTCAGTCTAAATGTGTGGAAAAATGTCAACCTGGATTTGTGAAGAAGGCTCGAGAAGGAGAGCCATTTTGCTGCTATGACTGTGTTCCTTGTCCAGAGGGGACCATCTCCACTCAGGAAGGTGGGTGACACCATAAGGAAACCTTCTGAATTCATCCAGAGCATTTTGATCAATATGCATATCAAAACACATATCAATTTGGTTCATTTGTTCTTAATTTTCATGGTGTCCAATTTCTTCCATAATGGCAAGAATAAGAAAAAGATCTGGAAGGATGAGGTAGGAAGAAGGATGTTGTGGATTGGGTAGAAAATCTCTCTTTTATTTGCCACTTGGAATGTGTCCGTCCATATTTATCTTTCTTAGGAACATCTGAATTCTTTGTAACTTGAGGTATTTTTTTTTTCTTCTTTTCCTCCCCAAAAGCTAGGTGTGTCTTATATTTCCAAGAGTCTTATAGTCCAAAAAATACAGTAACATCTTTTCTTGAAGCTGAAGCATGCTGTTTGCCTGGGGGCTATTATCCGAAGCCTTAGCGAAGAAGAAAAACTGAGATGATGTTCTTTTACTTTTAGCAGCTTGACCTTTCAGTCTTTTCTGAGGCTTTTTCTTAGTATTTTACAGAAAAGGAAGGAAGGTGGTGTTTGTGTTTGCGTGATTACTTCTTAGACTACTTTGTGGGTCTTCCAAAGCCAGACATTTGAGTTGCAACTCCTGCCTTATGGAACACTTTCCCCCTTGAAATCCATCAGATTTCCACCCTCCTAACCTTCTGGATATTTGGCTCTTCTCCCAGGAATTGGGATAAGGCGACATCAGTGTAGGATGAGAATGTGGTGGGTTGCATTAGTGAGGGTGGTTGGGGTGCTAGGTATTTCTTCTGGGGTTTAATGTTGTTCTTGTTTTCATTATTAGTGATGAAAATTAGTAATATATGTATATATTAGATTTTTTTTTTTACATTAAAGTTGCCGAAAGATGGGTTTTAAGATGGGCAGCCAGACATATGTAATACCTTTTGCCATTTGCTAAAAAAAATCTTTCTTGAAATATAGAAAGATATAAATGAAATCTTTGTTTTTTTCTCAGATACTGAAAAATGCACCAAATGCCCAGATGATCAATATCCAATTAAGAAGAGACTGCAATGTATGCCCAAAAGAATAACCTTCCTGTCCTATAATGAACTTCTCAGCATCATCCTCATTTCCTTTGCTCTCCTCCTGTTCCTAACTACAGGATTCATTTTAATCATATTCCTTCAATACCTAGAAACTCCCATTGTCAAAGCCAACAACCGGGACCTCTCCTTCATCCTCCTGGTCTCCCTCCTCCTTTGTTTTTTGTCCTCCTTTCTCTTCATTGGCAGACCAAGGAAAGCCACCTGTCCTCTTCGACAAATGGTTTTTAGCATTGTCTTCTCAGTAGCCGTGTCTTCTGTGTTGGCCAAAACTCTCATTGTGGTGCTGGCCTTCCTGGCCACAAAACCAGGGAACAGGATGGGAAGATGGTTGGGGAAGAGCTTGACTTACACCATTATCTTTTCTTGTTCTGGTATCCAAATTTTCATCTGTGCCATGTGGCTGGGAGTATCTCCCCCATTCCCTGACTCTGATCTGTACTCAGAGCCTGGAGTGATCATCCTTCAATGCAACGAAGGCTCTGTCGCCATGTTTTATTTTGTTCTTATCTACATGGGTTTCCTAGCTGCCATTTGTTTCACAGTGGCTTTCTTGGCCAGGAACCTGCCTGGGGCCTTCAATGAAGCCAAGCTGATCACGTTCAGCATGCTGGTCTTCTTCAGTGTCTGGGTCTCCTTCCTGCCCACGTACCTGAGCACCAAAGGAAAGTCTATGGTGGTTGTGCAGATCTTCTCCATCTTAGCCTCTGGTGCTGGGCTGTTGAGTTGCATCTTCTTCCCCAAGTGCTACATTATCCTCCTGAGGCCAGATCTAAACACTAAGGAGCATCTAATGATAAAAGTAGGGACCTGATGATGAAATTGTTTCTTAGGGTTATAACATTTAATTATTTATTTCAATTGTTATTGCTTTAAATGCTTTATTTGCTTCTGTTAGACAATTGATGTTATTTACAATGGAAGGAGATAAAAATAGATACATTAATCAAATTAAAATCTAAGATAATCATCAAACAATAAAATAAATTCATATTTGTGGGTTTTTAAGTGTTGGTAGTCTTTTTCCTCAAAATTCAGGTTACTCAATATTTGTCTTAAGCAACCCTTTAAGAGAGGAGACAAATGAAACATGTCCTGGGCTTTGGACTTCTTTCAGCTTGATAGGTATCTCCAAAGTTGGTTAGGAGGGTCTCAACCTCATTTCCTTCATGGTCATCAATTCCCCCAAGGTCTGATTGTATTGGGAGGAGACGGGTTAGTGTAGACAATGCGGTGTCGCCAATTCAACAGTTCTACTTGGGTTTGGTGTTCATTCTCTCTCTCTCTCTCTTTATGTGCTCTTCCTCATCAATCTCCCTTCATTTAAGCTCCAGATCAAATTCATCCTCTTCGTGGCTTCTTCTGTTTCTTTGCCTCCAGTTTCAGCTTCTCTGGGCTGTGGTGCTGAACAGACTTTCTGCCTTCTAATGAGGAATCTTCTTTAGCAGACATTTTCATAGCCTGTGAGTTTCTGAGAGGGCTGGCATATGGATATCTTTTTTATTATTTATTTATTTATTAGTCCAATTTATATGCCGCCCTTCTCAATAGATTCAGAGCGGCTTACAATGCATTAATTTAATTTAATTTAATTTAATTTAATTTAATTTAATTTAATTTAATTTAATTTAATTTAATTTAATTTAATTTAATTTAATTTAATTTAATTTAATTTAATTTAATTTAATTTAATTTAATTTAATTTAATTTAATTTAATTTAATTTAATTTATATGCCGTCCCTCTCCAACAACTCCAGGCGGCTCACAATACAGGGCGGCTCTGGACTAATGTGTTGGTCCAGAGTGCGGCTGCGTTCTGGACCAACTGTAGTCTCCGAACACTTTTCAAGGGTAGCCCCATGTAGAGTGCGTTGCAATAATCCAACTGTGAGGTGACAAGGGCATGAATGACTGTGAGGAGAGCCTCCTGATCCAAGTAGAGTCGCAATTGGTGCACCAGGTGAACCTGTGCAAAGGTCCCCCTAGCCACAGCTGTCAGATGTTGCTCTAATCTTAGCTGTGAGTCTAGGAGGACACCCAAATTGCGAACACGTTCTGAGGGGGACAATTTCTCTCCCCAGAACCAAGGATGGACAATCAACATAGTCTTTAGGAGGCAATACCCACAACCACTATTATAGCAATAGCCTGCATACTTTTATGTATATACCTGCTTATTAGGGCTTTGCCCCCCCCTCCCTCAAGCCGTGTTGTTCTATACAAAGCTGGCTTATTGATATCTTATATCTTATAGATATCTTAGTTACTTCTCATTTGTGTGACTGCCCTAGCACTCCCTGGCCTATCCATTGTTGTCAGTTTCTGGGGGGAGGGGGGAGTAAAGATCTGTGGTTGGTGTGTCACCTCTGCAGATTGTCAGAGGAATTAAAAAAAATACCACCTCTTGATTCCCTGGTTACCCCCATATTGTTCAATATCCCACTACTACCACCATATAATAATGGAAAAGGTGTCCTCAGGATAACAATGCTAGAACTGAAGAGGGCAATCCAAAAACAAAAAAATAACAAAACCCCAGGCCTGGATGGAATTCCACAGAATTCTATAAGGAATTTCAAAAACCATTAGAAAATTTACTACAATGAAGTATTAAAACATGCTAAAATACCAAAATCCTGGACTGAGGCTTGAATAACACTCATTCCCAAAAGCAATACTGAAAAACAGAAGATCCAAAATTATAAGCCAATCTCGCTGTTAAATGCTGATTATAAGATATTTATGGCTATAATAGCAGACAGAATTAAAAATATATTAAGCGAAATTGTACAATCAGACCAAAATGGATTTCTGCCCAACAGACACATAAAAAATAACATAAGGACCATTATGAACGTATTAGAATACTATGAGGCTCACCCAGAAAAACAGGCAGCTTTGATATTCCTGGGGGGAATGATTACAAAAATGTACAATTTTCTTTTAAGATATAGAATGGAAGAGGAAACAGTAAAAGAAACGATGAGTAGTTGGGCTAGAAATTTCAGACACAATATAGAATTAGAAAAATGGGATAAATTATGGGAAAGAAATTACAAATTTACAATGGTGGTAGCATACAAAGAAAATCTTTATAAAATGTTTTATAGATGGCATTTGGCTCCAGTGAGATTGGCCAAAATGTTTCCAGATTTATCACCCAAATGTTGGAGATGTGGCCATAAATTAGGAACATATTACCACATGTGGTGGATGTGCCCCTATGTAAAAAAAATTCTGGTGTAAAATTAAGAGATGGTTGGAAGAAATTATACTACAAAAGATAGAATTTAAACCGGAGCTGTTCCTATTAGGAATAATAGAACCAAAAATAGAGAAAAAATTGCAATATATAATACTACACATATTAACGGCAGCTAGGATTACCCTTGCACAATGGTGGAAACAGATTAACATACCATCAGAGGAAATAGTGATTAGAAAAATTCTTGAATGCACAGAAATGGATAAACTGACTATGGAAATAAAGGAAAGAGAATATTCGGATTACTATAAAGTGTGGAATAAGATGTACGAGTGGCTAGAAAACAGAAACCAAAATAAGAAATAGGAAATTTAATTTAATATCGATTAAATAAAAACCAAGAGCTACTAACTATTGTTAATGTTAAATCACTGACTATGTAAATAAGTATAATGTAAACATATGTATCTAGTGTGGTTATAAGAGTTATCAAAGTTGTTATAAAAGATAGAAAGATAAAGTAGAAGAGTTGAATATAAAAGCAGAATATAGATGCCGATGCAGGAGGCTGTAAAAATAGGGGGGAAGGGAGGGGAGGAAAAGGTGTCCTTAGGGTCGAACCTGCCACTCCTCTGAGCTACCTCAGTTCTGAAGAAACCCAGCTATGGGGGAACGGCTACTGCCCAATTTAGTTTCCTTGCTCCCTCCCTCCCTTCCTCCGTCCAGCCCTCTGGGGAACCAGAAGAGAATTGAAGGGAAAATCCTCACCCACCTTGAATGCCTGTAGTTAGAGTGTGACCTCTGACGGTTGACAGTGGAAAGAAATCTATTTTCTTAAAGGAGGGAAAATTCCTCTATTGTTTGATACCTTCTAGTGTTCAGTATCCTACTGCTTGTGGAATCAGGTGTAGGACCCAAAGCAAGCAATGAACTCCTACTGCAGTGTTTATTAGCTTGAGCTGGTGGGACTCACTCAAATAATATCGAGACGGGCCCCATACAACAAAGAGATGCGCTCCTATGTATGCATCTCAAAATGGCAGGAGAGACTAATGCATAGGTAACAAATATATTCATAGCTAAAGGATGCCAAGTTATTATAAATAAGTGAGCTCAGCTTCCTTCTTCTACCTGTTTTCCTTTGGGAGGGGGGGAACAAAGGCAAAAAAGCAATCAAGCAACAAAAGAGGGAAGAAAACATAAATCTAAAGTCTCCCCCATTTTGACCTCAAGAAGGTCAATCTATGTATCTATTCCTGTCCTGGGAGAAGGTGTGAAGAGGGTCATCATGTATAGCCACCATATAACTTATATATTTTGCCATGGCACAATTAACCAATGTAGCAGTTCTCCTTCATTAACTTGGGTTACAGGTCTTGTGTGATTTCACCAAGATTTACCCTAAATCAGCTATATGCAAGCCAATGCAGTCTATTTGCAGACAGGATTGAAAACTTTTTAGAGGATTTTGGGAGGTCCGTGGCTACCCAGCATGATGACATTCACAAGACAAGAGGTCAATCTGGATTGGGATTCTGGCTTGTGAAAGAAGGCACACCTCAGATTTTGCCTAGTTCTCAGGCTGTCAAAAAAAAGCCAAGTCATGTTTATGCCCAAAGCAATTTGTTTGTGGCTATTATCTCTGAGTTTTTATGTTATTTTTTTTAAAGGGGTGACTCTATGTTCTTGAAGACCAGCTATCATGAGTGCATGATATGGGAGAGGATGGTGATGTCGAAGAAGATCAGGCACAACTGGGGAAAACCCCTCAGCCAAAGGTTTAAATATTGATCTCTAGAGCAGGATTTTTAAATCTCAGCATCTTTTAGAGATTTCAACTTCATGCTGGCTGAAAAAGTCTGGGAGTTGGTCCTCACCTTCCTAAAGTTGCTGAGTTTGAGAAAGACTAGACTAGATGGTCTCCAAGATCCCTCCCAGGTCTTGCAATCAGTGACTTCCCCAAGGAAGATGTTTCCAAATGATTCTTCCAGCAAAGAGAAAAATATAAGGGAGAGGGAAAAAAAAAACCTTGTTATCTTTTCAACAAATCCGTGACAAAACCTCCCGTTTTAAATCCGAATTAGTTGTGGGATAGGGGAGGCTATTCAGATAAAATTAGTCTGAAAGAATCCCTCACAGAAGACAAAAAGATGCAAGCCACATTTATACG
Organism: Pituophis catenifer annectens; assembly: GCF_029215685.1. NCBI lineage: Eukaryota > Metazoa > Chordata > Lepidosauria > Squamata > Colubridae > Pituophis > Pituophis catenifer. Next base: position 8,636,831 of record NW_027256882.1, on the reverse strand, counting down.
TTATCGGGGGCTTTATGTGGATTGTGCAGTCCTCTCCTCCAACTGCAATCATTGAATAAACTATGCCTAAGTGAATGGGGTTTCAATCAATCAATCAATCAGAATAGAGCAGGAAGGGACCTTGGAGGTCTTCTTGTCCAACCCCCTGCTCAAGCAGGAGACCCTATACCCGTGATGGCAAACCTATGGCACGTGTGCCACAGGTGGCACGTGGAGCCATATCTGTGGGCACACGAGCGTTACCCTAGCTCAGCTCCAGCGTGCGTGCGCATGCCAGCCAGCTGATTTTCGGGCCTTACGGGCCCACCGGAAATTGGGAAGCAGGCCGTTTCTGGCTTCTAGGGGGTTGGGGAAGGCTGTTTTTGCCCTCCCCAGGCTCCTAGAAAGCAAGGAGGGCAAAAAACAGGCCTACCGGGCCCACCGTGCCATCGCGGGCCAAAAGCAGTGGGAGCGCAGGGGGGTCACGCATGCATGCATAGTGGGCGGGGCACATTGAATTATGGATGTGGGCATGCGCACGCTGCCCCCCCCCCCGCACTCCCCCCCTGCTTTTGGCACACGACAGCAAAAAGGTTAGCCATCACTGCCCTCTACCATTTCAGATAGGTGGCTGTCGTGTCTCCAGTGATGAAGCACCTACAACTTCCACTGATTAATTGTCCTAATTTGGAAGTTTCTCCTTAATTCCAGGTTGCTTCTCTCCTTGATCAGTTTCCATCTGTTGTTTCTTGTCTTGCCTTCTGGTGCTTTGGAAAATAAACTGAGCCCCTCTTCTTTGTGGCAACCTCTCAGATACTGGAATACTGCTATCATGTCCCCCCCCTCCTTTTTTCTCTAGACTGGTCATGCCCAAATCCTGCAATCATTTTCACATGTTTTAGTCTCCAGGCCTTCAATCATCTTAGTTGCTCTTCTCTGCACTTTCCCCAAAGTTTTCAACATCTTTTTTTTCCGTAATGAGGTGACAAAAATGAAAAAGGGAAAAACCCAACCTAAAATTAAAGAGAAATTTCCTGACAATTGAAACAATCATCCAGTGGAACAGTTTGTCTTCAGAAGTTGTGGATGCTCCGACACTGGAGGATTTTAAGAAGAGTTTGGACACCCATTTGCCTGAAATAGGGTCTCCTGCTGGAGCAGGGGGTTGGACTAGAAGACCTCCAAGGTCCCTCCCAAGTGTTATTCTGTTATTCTGCCTCCAGTGGCTGGGGAGACATTTCCATTTCCTAAAAGAAAACCTTACACGTTTATTCAAAAAGGAGTTGTAAATTATAAGTGCTTTCAACCAATGCCAAAAATATTAATACTAAAACTGTTTTCTATTTCAGCTGTTTTCTATAAGCTCTTTATCCACACTATTCCCTTTAATGTCCAATTTTACTGCATCTTCCTTGCATCTGTTTTTAGTTTCTGTTTCCTATTTTCCTTCTCTCAAGATCTTTTTTTTTTTAATTTGATTTATATGCCACCCTTCTCCAGAGACTCAGGGTGGCTTACAATGCGTTAAGCAAAATCTTGAATTTTCCCTCCATTTTTCAAAATATTTTTAAAATATTCTTTCATTTTTTTCCTACTCTGGGCTGCATCTGATCAGAGTTTCCTGAAAAAGAGATTTCCCCTTCAACTCCTCCAGTTCTGAGTGAAGACCAAAGCCCCGCCCCTCTCTCTCCCTAGTGGCTGCCCCTGTTCTTGGCCTGCCCCTGTCATCATGGCAACCCAGCAACAGCCAATCAAATAGGAGGGAAGAGACAATGGTTGCCTGGTAGCTCAGCCACCAATCAGCCTTGGGGAGAAGAAGTTCAATAAACAAAGACAAAGGGGGGAGGGGCAGAGCATTTCAAATAAGGATAAAATTAAAAAGCTTTCAGTGTGAAGTGAAAGAGGCAAAAACTCCCAGAAATGCAGAGGGAGGGGAGGCTGAAGTCCTGGAAGTCCCCCACCTAGAAATGACTGCCCTGAAGAAATTCTCCTCCTCTGGAGGCTCTTGGGCAAGTGGGAGCAGCAGCTGCCCAGGAGAGCCCAGCCGGAGGGATTTCAGGGGCCATGAAGGACCCCAGGATGCCCCTTCCTCAGAGCCCCAGAGGGTCCCTCCAGGGAGACCCCCCCTCACTTTCTCCTCCTGAGCAATGCCAGGCCCCCCTTTGGAGACAAAGGCCCTGCATGGCTTTTCTCATACAGGAGCCTTTCCTGGAAACACAGAAAGACAAACCAAAGCTTCACAAACCCATATTGGCTTCCTCCCCTTAAAATGCAACTCCAAAGCCCATAAGTCACATTAGTCTCTTCCCAGAATGTGGGGGTGAAGGGTTCACACAGATCCCCAGCTCCTTCCTGGGACTTTTCTATCAGCAACAGGAAGAGTCTGGCCTTTGCTTTCCCCCCTCAGTGCCAAATGTGTGGAAGAGACTGGCAGTGGAACATGGGTCCCCCTTCCCTCCCTTTCTTCCTTACATGGGGTGAAAGGCATCCTTTATTTCTCTCTCTCTCATTTTCTGTGCATTGGAGTCATACTTATTTTTAATTATGCAAACTCCTGATGACTAATTTTTAACTTTTCTATTACACTATTGCATCAGACATATTTGGGGGGAGGAGATGGAAAAGGGGGCTCTTTTGATGGGGAGAAGGTAACTCTGGCAAGCAAATATTTTCCCCAGGATAAAACACTTTGATGTGAAGGAAGACAGAAAGCCCTGATCGTTAGTTAGATAAAATCATCCAGTGACACTTTTTGCCTAAAGCCAAGTTCTCCACCAGGAAACATTTCTATTTAGGGCCTTGCAGGTCAATGTGAGAAGTGAACTGCAGCTGACTCCATCTGTCTCTGCCCAAAGTCTCCCCTGGAGGATTCGGCCAAAGAGCAGAGATAAAACTTTGAGAATAATAATTTTCCTTCTCATGAGAGATTCCTGGGTAATTCAACTAGTTCTTGGACTCAGAGTTTGTTGGGCATTTCTCTGGAGAGAAACGAAAGGGAAATAATTCCCATCTGGTTCAGAATTATAGGGTAGAGATAGAATTGAATTAGTCACCAATAATTGAGAGGTTTAAAAGCTCCATCCTTGAAATTGGCCCCAGAGGGAATACACGGCACCTGTGACTGAAGAAAAAGAAATTGGATATTTGTTGGCATTGTGTTTAAAAAGAAAACCCCGGGGACTATTTAATGCCTGAACTGAGATAGTTTCCTACTGAGTTAAAAACAAAGTGTAATTATTTTTGAAAGTTAATGCTGAAGGGCACCAACACAAAATGTCTGATGCAATAGTGTAATAGAAAAGTTAAAAATTAGTCATCAGGAGTTTGCATAATTAAAAATAAGTATGACTCCAATGCACAGAAAATGAGAGAGAGAAAAATAAAGGATGCCTTTCACCCCATGTAAGGAAGAAAGGGAGGGAAGGGGGACCCATGTTCCACTGCCAGTCTCTTCCACACATTGGGCACTGAGGTGGGAAAGCAAAGGCCAGAAATGTTTCCTGGTGGAGAACTTGGCTTTAGGCAAAAAGTGTCACTGGATGATTTTAGATTTTGAACTTCCCTCCCACTAATGATCAGGGCTGCCTGTCTTCCTTCACATCGAAGTGTTTTATCCTGAGGAAAATATTTGCTTGCCAGAGTTACCTTCTCCCCATCAAAAGAGCCCCCTTTTCCATCTCCTTCCCCCAAATATGAGCTCTGTCTTCAGGGGTACAAACCTCTCCTTATGCCCCCACAAAGCTCTCTTTCTGGTAAAGAAGTGTTAAGGATCTTCCAGATGTGGTGACACCTTTCCCTCTGGCTGGAAGCCTCCCATCCTTTGCTCTTGCCCCAACAGGACCCTGCAGTGCCTGGGCCTGATCCCCATTGCCTCCTGGAAGTGGCCACCATTTTCAATACCCTGACAAGTCCTTGTAGAAATGGTGGCTGCTTTTGAAGCCTTCCACCCTGATCATCAGGCTGTTGGGAGACTGCAGACCTCTCCTGACTCTTGCTAGGCTTGGGAAACCAGGCACTGGATGGTAAGGTGGCAGCTTCAGATGAGCTTCCTCCTTTTACCCCCTCCCTCCCCCCAAAACCCACATTTCTTCAATAAAGAACACAAAAGAAACCTAGGACAGATAAACTTGTTCATCTTTCACCTCCACCCACCCAATTAGACGCTAAAACTAAACTCCCCACCTCTATCCTCAAATCTCTGTCCCGTGAAAATACAGAATGCCTGAAACAGAATAAGAGAGTTGGGAGGAACTTCTGAGGTCTTCTAGTCTAACCCCCTGCTCAAGCAGGCAACCCTATCATTTACCATCTCAGACAAATGGTTGTCCAATCTCTTTGTAATCTCTTTGTTGGAGCACCCATAACTTCTGGAGGCAAATCCTTCCCCTGATTAATTGAAACAGAACAGAGTCCGGTGTATCCCAAAAAGAATAACCTTCCTGTCTTATGAAGAACATCTGGGCATAACCCTTGTTTTCTTTGCTCTACTCTTGTTCCTAACCACAAGCCTTGTTTTAATCATATTCCTTAAATACTTAAAAAAACTCCAATTGTCAAAGCCAACAACCGAGACTTCTCCTTCATCCTCCTGATCTCCCTCCTGCTCTGTTTTTTGTCCTCCTTTCTTTTCATCGGCCAGCCAAGGAAAGCCATCTGTCTTCTCCAACAAACAGCTTTCAGCATTGTCTTCTCAGTAGCTGTGTCTTCTGTGTTGTCCAAAACAGTCACGGTGGTGCTGGCCTTTCTGGTCTCAAAACCAGGAAACAGGGTGAGAAGATGCTTGGGGAAGGGCTTGACCAACCATCATCCTTTCTTGTTCTAGTGTTCAAATTTTCATCTGTGTCATATGGCTGGGAGTTTCTCCCCCATTCCCTGATTCCGACATGCACTCCCAGCCTGGAGAGATCATCCTTCAATGCAATGAAGGCTCTGTTACCATGTTTTATGTTGTCCTTGGCTACATGGGTTTCCTAGCTGCTGTCTGCTTTGTGGTGGCTTTTGTGGCCAGGAACCTGCCTGGGGCCTTCAATGAAGCCAAGCTAATCACCTTCAGCATGCTGGTCTTCTGCAGTGTCTGGGTCTCTTTCATGTCCACCTATCTGAGCACCAAAGGAAAGTCCATGGTGGCTGTGCAGGTCTTCTCCATCTTGGCCTCCAGTGCTGGACTGCTGGGCTGCATCTTCATCCCCAAGTGCTACATTATTATCATGAGACCAGATCTAAACATGAAGGAACATCTAATGATAAAAGTAGGGAAGTAATAATGAAATTGTTTCTTAGACTTGTGACAATTAATTATTGATTGCAATTTGTTGTTGGTTTATATCTTTCATTTGCCTCTGTTTGACACAGAACATAGAACAATAGAGTTGGAAAGAACCTTAGAGGTCTTCTAGTCCAACCCCCTGCTTGAGCAGGAGACCCTGTACCATTTTTGAGACAAATGATTGTCTAGTAACTTTTTTAGAGCCTCTAGTGCTGGAGCACCCACAACTTCTGGAGGCAAGCTATTCCATTGGTTTTGTGAGGTCTTCCATCATTGGCTTGGCACCTCACAAGCGTCCTACCATTAAAGAATCAGGATTAGGGTGGGCAGTTGGGTAATAAACCTATATGCTTCTATGATGGGAATTTGGGAGGGAGGAATGACAGTGGAAGGAGTGCAAAGCAGTTTGTGCCAGACATCTTCAAGGTCGTTCACCCTGAGTGTGGAATTTCACCAGCCCAAACACTTCAGCATTTCCCAAAACATCTCAGTGATATCCGATTGGCTAAAGACCGACTAGACATGGAGGAAGGATGGGAAACTAAGGGTTTGTTTTTTGTATTGTTTCATGGGAACTTCAGATTCCTCCTGACTTTACTGCAGCCAGCATTTTTAAATAAAAGTTCTTATCATTACAGACAAATGGAGTTGAGGGTTTTACTTTCCTAAGGGATCAGACTGGGCCAGGTCTGACATTAGGCGGAATCTGATATTGTGGTCAACCCAGAGAGGACATCATCTCTACCGTGGGGACCATGCACATGATATTGGCTCAAGGGAGCAATCAGGAGGAGATTGAATGCTGGGCGGGAGGCTTTGAAGAGGCCTCCTCCAGGACTGGATCGCTCTGAATGGACAGGGGAGGCAGAAAGATGTGGCAATCTGCTGAGATCCAGGTGGTCTCTGGGCATTGGGCAAAAGGAGGAATGGAGGGGAAGCCCATGGTGATGACTTTCACTCATGGAAGCTGTGGCAGTTGCTGGCGGAAACAATGAGTGGAGCTGGAGGAGGAAGAAGAAGAGGGTGAAGAATTCAACCAAGATGACTGGATGATGGAACAAGACATCAAGTTCATGCAGGGGGCTTTCAAGAACCTCAAGGTGTGTGAACACCAGGCCCGGGCCATGCAACCTGATGACAGCCACCTCCAGCCACAACAGGAGGCTGAGTAATAACATCCACCACCACAGCCAGCCCCTCAGCCAGTGTAATGGCAGCAGTGACTATGGCTGGTCCAGCACCAGGAGCTGCCGCCTGTATCATCCCACCTGCAGGGATAGCCCCAGGGAGGAGGACACCCACAGGACACAACAGCTGGGTGTGAAGTTTAACAGGAATCCCCTGTCAGTTTTGGAAGACAGTTTTCTTTTTTGCTTCTTAACTGCCACATATTTTAGCTGGGGAAATTGGGAGGGGGCTGTTGTTGGAGTGAAAGTTAGTCATGACAACATTCCATATTCAAGGACTTTTGCCTGCGCCTGCTGGAGACTGCCTGAAGATTGTATTCAGTTGAGTGTGAGGAGTTGATTGGACAATGTGATGAACTTGTGGGTGTGGGGCAGGGCTGTGAACTGTCAACTGGGTGTGGAAAACCTGGAAGCTTTCAGATTTGGGTTTTTCCAGATGTGCCAATATGATATCTCTAATAAATTAGAACTTTGAGGAACCTCAGGCCTCAGAGCTTTATTTGACATTGCCAGCAACTGGGGTTCTTCCTGGCCCAGGTTTGGACCTACATGCAGGAGTATCATCTGGAGATAACCACTGAAGGTGCTAAGGTCAGATGTGTTACCAGGGAAGAGGCTGCAGCGCACTGGATGATCACCCTCGGAGTGGGTCAGAGGGGAGTGGCTGAGTACACAGAAGAACTTTGTGACCTAGTGTCAGGTTTCCAACCGATGCCCTAATTAAATCATGGGCCTTGAGCCAAACTTCAAAAGGAATCCAGTTATTTATTAGGAGCTTCATGTCGGCATATTCTAAGTGAAGCCAACTCTGACCTCACTTAATTTTCATCCCGGCTCTGACCCTGTTTCCCCCTCACCCCAAGGTGTGTCATCAGTCAAATCATCCGATGAAGCAATTGTTTCACTGCAATCCTGTAATCAAAGGATGGGGGGAGGGAGTGGGCAGATGGGCAATAAACCTGTATGCTTCTGTGGTGGGAATTTGGGAGGGGGGAATGACAGTTGAAGGAGTGCAAAGCAGTTTGGAAATAGTTTTTATTTTATTTTAATTTGATTTATATGCCGCCCTTCTCCGGAGACTCAGGGCGGCTTACAATGCGTTAAACAATAGCCTTCATACTTTTGTATATCTATACAAAGTCAGATTATTGCCCCCACAATCTGGGTCCTCATTTTATCTACCTTAGAAAGGATGGAGTCAACCTTGATCCTGGTGAGATTTGAACTTACAGTAATTGCAGACAGCTTGATGTTAATAAGAGTAATAACAGTGCTTTAGTCTGCTGAGCCACCAGGCTCCTTATTCATGCCAGGAATCAATCAACCAACCAATCAATCAATCAATCACTAAAGATACATCAACACCAATAACAGCAATAGACCTAATCTTGAGGTAGTTGGGGCCATCTAGATCTCCAGGGAGGCTCTTCCACAAGGCAGCGGATGCCAGAGGGAAGGGCTGCTTTCTGGTCCAACAGGATGATATGGTTTCATAGAGGGGATGCTAAGAATGACCCTGTGCTAGACCTGCCCTGGGCCCTGTTGGATGCCAAAAAGTTATTCCCTTAACACATTCCACTTTCTGTTGAAGTCTTCACACACATTTAACCAAGGTGTCAAGTTCCCCCCTTCCTATCCTTCAGCTCCAGTGTGGCAACACTGAAGCCTCAAAAATGGCCTCGGTCAGGTCAGCTTCAGGATTGACACAAGCACTGTAGAGTATCCAACAAATTAGAAAAGTTTTAAAGATGGTGGATTTCATTAGGTTTACTTGCCTAGATCAGTTGAACAGGATTCATATGTTTTATATATACAAAAGTTATGCTATCCTAATTCTACCTATTTATTGATCTATCTCTAAACATGTCGATATTTTGCTGTATTTTCTCTCTCTCTTTACACACTGGTCCCCCAAAACCACCCTCTTCTGGTTTATTCTATTATTTAGTTCCACCTTTAAAGACAAATAATGGCTTTTCACCAATGTAGAAAAATGTCTAGTTTTTTTCAGAATTGAAATCTCCCAACAGTAGAACCCAAAGTCAAACTTTTGCTGACTATAATGACTAAAAGTGATTTTCAGGGATTTTGTTCTGGTCTGGAACTGTGTAAGAGAGAAGACGAAGTCCTATGAACAAAAACAGCCACCCATCTCTTAACAAAGGCAAACCAGAATCAGCTGTATCCATATTGAGGATTGACATTTCAGACTCAAGTCAAAATTCTCTCTTGAGACTGGAATGTATGGAGAGTTTTTCTAAGGGATGTGTCAGGGAAATACTTTAAGAGCTGACCAGCTGCCATGATGCTGTAATACTGTAATGCTGTAATAATGATGCAATGGTAGGAATGAGATGTTTGGGAGAAAGTTCTCCTGTCTCACTTCTGGTCTCGTTTTCAGAGTTTTCACCCCATTTGTGACTTCTCCCATTGGGCACCTGCCTGTTGACTCACTCAGAGTTTAGAGAGATGATGTCTATTCTTGTTGCCATTATCCAAATCATAGTGATTTATTTATTCTCTTGGTGCTAAATCTCAAAAGACATTTTGGATTGCTTGCAGATATCACACAAACACAGCCATAACAGGCTTCCACTTTGTCATCATATCAACAACTTGTTGGCTGATCTCTTTGTACTGGAAAATCCTGGAGGCATAAATGGCCTTGAAGAAATAGAGAACCTTGAAAGTTTTTATGACAGGCAGGGGCTGCAGATATGAAGGCTTGTATAGACTCTGTCACTATTAGGAAATCTTTGGAGCTTCTGTCTTGGAAGAAGACTTTGGTTTCTTCCACCTCTTCCTATCACTGTGTCTTCAAAGCAAGGCTGGAGACTCCATCAGGAACACAAGTCATATCGCTGCTTCTGCTGCTTCTGCTGCCCCAGGAAGTTCTGGCAAGTCTGAGAGCCAAATGTCTCCTGACTCTGAAGAGGGATGAGGTGCATCTAGAGAATTATTACAATCCAGGAGAGTTTCTCATTGGTGGCATTGTGTCTGCCACAAGGATGCTGCTTCTACCAATAAGCTTCAACAAATCTCCTTTGATTAAATCTCTGTACGTCAAATTTCGTGCAGACTTAGAGCCTCTCCATTTCACCCTAAGTTCTAAAATTTCAGCTACCTCTCTTACAATGAATCATCTCTTTGATCTGCTAGTTTTTCTCTCTTTCTGTCTTGTTTCATTCTTGGCTCGTCCTTTTTCAGCTGATGATCCTGATTTGAAATTCTCAAATAAGTAATCAGTAGAGATCTTCTTCTTTCTTGACTTCGAAGAAGAAGCATTTGCTTTTCTTGACATTCTCTCAGCAGAGTTGGACGGTGAATGGAGAAGAGAGGATAGTTCTTTTCTTCTACCACTCTCATGACCAATAAGGTCATCAGAATGCGTAGAAAAATGTAGAAATGTTGAATTTTCTCTGAAGTAAAAATGATAAAAGCTTGACAATTTTATTCTGTACCACCAATTAAATGAATGGATCCCAGTTCAGAATTGACTTTTCTTAAATGTTTGAATCTCATTTGAGTGGATGCCACCATCCCAATCATACAATGAGTTATTTGTCAGCTAAGTCTCTATGGCTAAGCTAAGTTTAGATATAGGCCATTTAAACACCTCCAGAAATTTAGCACTTACTGCACTTGTTAACAGTGATAGTTGCTCGTTTTATGTGTCATTCTGGGTGTATCTGTCTGTATGTGTCCTTTAATGATTCTATATTTCATGTGGAATAATAGGTGACACTTCTAATGATTAATTATTGGAGAAGATAAATAGGCAAATGGATAGAAAGAAATTGAAAGTTAGTCTGAAATCTTAATACAACAGCAAGAATAAGGACAATATGAAGAATAAGCCAAAACTGAATTTGAAACTGAATTATGTACAAATGGTGAACATGTAATAACAAAAATGGATAAAGTTTTAAGGATTTGAAAGAGAAGATGAAGAGGCTCAATTTGCATGACTAAATGCACTATTAAACTTGGATATTAGATAGAGATGCAACAAATTTGGGTAACTGGTATTCTGTTTATAGTCTGTCATAAATTAAGGTTTTTTAAAAAATAAAATGATGTATTCTTGGTATAGGACATCAGATAAATTATCAAAGATGTGAAACACATTTCAAAGCAAAGCAAGAATTGTGAAAAGAATAGGTAGACATGTGAGAAAGCTGTGAAATTTTGTATCAAATTAACACAACAACGCAAAGAATTAGAAAGGCTAAAAATTGTGAAGAAACCAGAATTCTTTTTTACTTGAACTTCTAAGCAAAGAATTACCGTATTTTTTGCACTATAAAATGCTCTGGGATTTAAGTTAACCTAACTTTGAGGCAGGAACACAATCTGCAATCCTTGCTATCTGGAATGGCCCAAAAATGGGATGCGCTGAGGCAAAAAATGAGGTTCATGGAGGATGAAAATGGGGCACGCAGAGGTGGTGAGAGGCAGCTGTGGTGATGGGTGGCGACAGTGGTGATGGGCAGTGGTGATCCCCACAATTGGAACAGCTGATCGGCAGTATTCTGGGAGGCCGATCCAACAGCCAATCAGCTGCTCATGCTGAATCAGGGTATGCTGAAGCTGACCGGGCTGTTTTCTGTTTGCTCCAAGGAGGCAAATTGCTGGGAGGCAGAGGCCAAAATGTGGGGGCCAGTGGGTTGGTGAGGCTTTAGCAACATTTGCTCTATAAGACACACAGACATTTCCACCCACTTCTTTGGAAGGGAAAAGTGCATTTTATAGTGCAAAAAATATGGTACATAACATTCATAGTGTTAATATAGGGTAACTGTGGCAAGATTCTTGTATGCTCAATGATGGAAGAATCAGGGAATCCTCACAGTGGAGGACTAGATGGTGAAAAATGTAGAATTTGCAGAAATGAAAAATTAAGTGTTGAAAAGAAGATGGGGAATCAGTTTCTTTTTCTTTTTTTAATTTTTTGGACCTTTTCTTCCTTTCTCTATTTTTTCATTCCTTTTTTTCTTTTGATTAATATTCCATTTTCTTAAACAATTTTTGACAAATATAAATTTAAAAAAGAATTAGAGAAAGCTAACATTTACTAGACTAACTCAGAAATAATATGCATTCGGTATCCAAAAATAAAAAGAAAAATGGAAAGTATCCCAGAAGTTCTATTCGATAGGTGAGATTTTTTTTTTGGGTGGATGGGGGGGTTTTAAAATGACTCCAAGCCTCTGAGCCATAGGTGGATTAAAAATACAATTGTTAAATTTACCAGTTAAATAAAATGTTGCTTCCGCTGATTATGTCCTGATACATTCATACTTTCAGGAGACCAGGAACAGAGTACTGGAAAATGTTATCCTTCCTTTTCGCAATCCAAGCGATCAACAAGAATCCCAACATTTTGTTCAATGTCACCCTGGGATACAAAGTCTATGACGATTATTTCATATCACAAATGACCTCGGAGGGTTTGCTGGATCTGCTTTCGGAGGGGGAGGCCAACGTTCCCAACTACAGCTGTGGAAGGCAGAGAAACACCGTGGCTGTCCTCGAAGCAGCTGGTACTGACATCTCCATCCAGATTTCAACCATGTTGGGAACCTACAAAATCCCACAGGTGTGTCTTTGTTGGGAAGACCATTTTTAGACATGCAACTTACAGCCAGACATCCTCTCTTCTAAATGAAGAGCAAAGTTCTATTATAGCAATTGTATGAAGTAAGGATGAAGGTTCTATCAAATGGGAGAGAAGGATCCCAGCAGACAATGCTCTCTCAGGTGCAATCATAATGCAGACTGTGCATCTCTGCTGGCGATTTGCAATAGCCAAATTCTTCACTGAAGAGCTGCAGTGGCTCAGTGGTTAGAAGGCAGTACTGCAGGCTATTTCTGCTGACTGCTACTGACTGCAATTTGGCAGTTCCAATCTCACCAACCTCAAGGTTGACTCAGCTTTCCATCCTTCCGAGGTGGGTAAAATGAGGACCCAGATGGTTGGGGGCAATATGCTGACTCTGTAAACCACTTAGAGAGGGCTCTAAAAGCACCGTGAAATGGAATAAAAGTCTAAGTGCTTTTATATTTAAATTTATAAAGTTTATTGTCATTGTACGTATATACACAATATACCCATACAATGAAATTCACATAACACCAAGAGACCAAGCCCAACACACATGACAATTCCCAGACATATTTCTCCTGAAGTCTATTATATGTTATTTAGTTTTTTTGGTGTTAAGTATAAGATTATTTTCTTTACACCACAATGTCATCCCTTGTACTTCCTTTCTATAAGCAGACTCATTGTTCTTAATAATGAGCCCCACCACTGTCGTGTCATCTATTTTGTTTTGCTATTCCTATTGAAGTGAGAAGAGAGGCAATGTAAACAGAATGACCAGGAATTGAAATAATAATAAAGTTAACTTTTTTTTTTCCTTTTCAGATCAGTCACGGTTTTGACTCCCAGGTTCTGAGTGATGAAAATCCTTTCTTCTACCCAATGCTCCCAGCCGAAGGAGCCCAGTACCCAGGGATGGTGAAGCTGGTCCTCCATTTCAGGTGGACCTTGGTGGGTCTCCTTGCTCCAGACACTGAGAACGGACAACGGTTCATGAGGACATTGACTTCCCTGCTGGTCAGGAATGGCATTTGCCCAGTTTTATCACAAACCTTTTGCCCAGTTTCATGGGAAACGAAGATAGAGCGGCATTTATTCCTCAGTTGGAGAAAGATGAATGTCTTTATTTTTGGTGCAGACTTGAGTTCATTCAGTGTAGGAATTTTGCTTCTGAATCTAGTATTTGAAAGGCTTATGGAACCTCCTAGAGGAAAAGTCCTGCTATTCACAATCCGCTGGGACTTCACTGTTTATTTGTCAAAACGATCTTTTCCAGTCAAATACTTCCATAGCATATTTTCCTTTCGTATGCAGAAAAATCAATTTGCAAAGTATGGTAGGCATTTGAACCTTTATTCTTTTATGAGACACTATGTAGAGACCTCCTTCCTGTGTTCCTACACCAATGAAGCCTTTTCGGTGAAAGTCTGGAGATGGTGCAGGCAGAGAGAAGACCTGGAAGCTCTCAAGGAAGAGGAAATGGATCAAATCCTGACTCGGGACAGCTATTTAATTTACAACACAATCTGGGCTGTGGCAAGGGCCTTAAATGCAGCTTATTTATCCAGATCCAGGAACACGTTTAAAACTGGTAAAAAAGCGAAAACTCCAAAGATGAAGGCATGGCAGGTACTTATTTTCTATTGCAAAGCTCTCCACCACATCTGAGAATCTTTCTTACAATTGTAAGAACCTGACAATAATTATACTGTATTCTGAATATAAAAATTACCTTAATTTGCAATTTTCCACCGCTCTCCTTTCTGCAATTCATTTCACCCTATTCATTTCTTTTCCAATTTCTTTTTGTAAAATTCTTGGTAAAAATATTTTTCTTCCACCTCTTTCTTCTTTGACTCTTTTTTTTACAAGCAGGATCATTACCACGTCATACACTAACAAGTGTGTTTTGTATATTAAGCTGTTTAACACCTCTGATCCTCGCACTTCCTGGGCTTTTCCCAGAGTGGGTCATTCCCACTCACTCACTCACTTCATTCCCACCCCACTCCAGGGGAAGGTTACTGCAAAATCCCCATTTCCTCCTGATCAGCTGGGACTCGGGAGGCAGAGAATAGATGTGGGTGGGGCCAGTCAGGGGTATTTACTGGTTCTCTGAACTACTCAAAATTTTTGCTATCGGTTCTGCAAAACTGCTCATAACCTGCTGAATGCCACATCTGCTCAGAATCCCTTTGATTTTCCTTCCCCGGTTCAAAACTCCCAGTAGAAGACTCTTTGGGTCAAGAAGCTAAGCAGGCTAAGGTCACATTGTTTCTGTGTGGGGCATCTGATTTCATTTTGGCTTTATTGGCAAAATTCCTTCAGTGTTGTTGAGCACAACTTCCATTTCCTTTAGGGTTTTAATTTTGGACCTCAATACTTCATACTGCATCTATCCTTTGCTTTGGTTACTTCCCATTGGTTTTCCAAACTGTGCAGTGACAACTACAAATGGAAGAGATAAAGAACATCCTTCACTCTCCTTATTTTCCATGTCGTTCTTGGTCCTTCTAACAAGATTTTTATTCTGTTTTCCTCATACAGATCTGTGAGATTTAAAAAAACAGCAAACCTCATAAAAACTAAAATGGAGATCATGAACAAGTAAAAAGTAGTTTTATTATACAAACATAGATATGCACACACACACACACACACACACACACATTTGTGTGTGTGTGTGTGTGTGTGTGTGTGTGTGTGTGTGTGTGATAAGCTTTTGCAAAAGGGTTCTCCCATGAAAGGGAGAGAACGTCTTACAGCTCCGAATACATGGTTTAAATACATTTTCAGGCAATTAGCAAAACAATTGAAATGCCCCCGCTTATCATTGTTTTTCGGATGTTACATAACATTTTGGCTTTCTGAGCAACATTTGTTCCAACTTACAATTCTCTTTTGGAGGGGCATTTTCCCTCCAAAAATACCCTTTCCATATGTCCTTAACTAAGACAATTTATTGGAACAGGGTATCTTCCTTCCTTTTAATTTAGCTTAGGTAAGCCTGACCCAACTCAGAATGTACTAACACATTATTTCCTCAGAAAAGGCATCATACGTACTTCCCCTTTCTAAGTGTCTTACTCAGCTAAATAGCTGAGGGTTAACTCAGGTTATATGAAGGGTAAATATGGAATCACTTAGGCTATATTCTTTACAGGAATAATTCCGTTTCTCTCAAGATCCTTCATGCCAGCTGAGATGGAGGGGTCTTACCAAAGAACTTTCTGTGTCTATATAACATTGCCCATTTTCTCTTCCACTCCAGTTTCATTCTTTCCTTCGAACTGCTGAGTTTTACAATAATTCCATCAATGGGGTATATTTGGATGAGAATGGAAAGCTGGTAGCAGACCTGGACATTTTGAACACGGTGGTTTTCCCCAATTACTCTGCTATCATAGTGAGACTTGGGAGGCTAGAAAGAGTGGGATCCTTGGATTTCAAGTTCATGATGAACCAGGATGCTATTGCAAAGATGGAGATGCTGAACAAGGTGGGGAAAAGACTTTATTCTGTTTTTTCTGAAGGTCTTTCCAAGACGATTGCAGAATTGGAGCAGGGACAGACTTGGGTTGTCATCTCAGTTCTCCCAGAGAGGAAACATCTTCCCATTAGATGTTCAGGTGCCTATGAGAAAAATATCCCTAACTATTCCAGTTAACTGTTCATCAAACTTCTGCAAGGAAACTTGATTTATATCATAGGACAAAGTGATTAAGTTTGTCAAAACAAAAATCCATTCTAGTTTCTTTTCAGTAGGTACATTGAGAATTTAATCTAAAATTGTAGTGGGAGAAAAATTAGAGGAGCTCTTAGTTTCTTGTAGTCTTCAAATTTAGCAAAGCTAAACCTTGAATTGGAGATCCCCAAACATTTCCCTTCATGTATTTTAGGAAATAAAATAATTCATTTAATGGAGGTTATTTTTCCCCTCTTGCTGGCCAGCCCCAGCCTCTTTCCAGGTGTGTGGAAAGCTGTCCTCCTGGATTCATGAAGGTGGCTCAGGAAGGGAAGCTCATCTGCTGCTACAATTGTCATCCTTGTGCAGAAGGAACCATCTCCACCATGGAAGGTGGGTGACAGCAGGAGAAAGGGACAGACTTTGTGGAGGATCATAAATCCTGAGATTCTCCATGAACATGCATTTTGGAAGGCGTGATGGGAGTGGATGCCACCTCTTGGAGTCTTGATCAAGATGTACATTTATGTCACAGTGAATTATAAGAAAATATCTTGGAGATTAAGCTCATATATAGGTCAAGCAAACAGTTATACAGATCATGGATGAAGCTATGGGATAAGTGAGGGTTGAGGGTTGTGAGAGAGATGGCATCTTTTGCTCTTAATCTTTTACAACACTTCTTCCATGTTTCAAATTACTATTTACTTTATTGCTCTGAATAGTGAGAGTTTCCGGATTCCAGAATATAATGATGGAACTTTGATTGGATTTTTATAGGAGGATCAATCAGATTCTTGCTAGTTTCCATGTCTCATGGCTATTTTGGGCTGCCACAGATTCACATTGTAGCTATTTGCTTTTAATCAAAAGATGTATTTCTTTGCTGAAGGAGTTGTCAGGGTTCCAAGTAATACATCCATAGCGAGCAAAACTCCGAGGCAGGTAGATTCCTCCAGAAATAGCTTCATTGGATATATCATATTGGCAAAATTCAGGAGAAAACCAACTCTGAAGGTTCCCATAGCTTGCACCTAATTAAAAATAAAAGGTTTCCCTGAAACCCCAAACAATCATGGTCCAATCAGGGCACTGTCTGGTTGCCTGGTGACATCACTCCTCCTTCCTCTGGCCAGGTGGTAGAATGTCCTTTGTTCCCAAGAAAAAGGATTTTATTTTGGCTACAAAACCCCAGCTATCTCTCATCCCCCCTCCCTATCCCTCAGCTCCAGTGTGGCAACATTGAAGCTCCAAGATGGCTGCGGTCAGGTCAGCTTCAGGGTTGACAGTTGGCACATAGCGTGCCTTTGATGGGCTCTTCTTTCTACTTTCTGGGGAGGAGAATTGGTAGCCTTATGTCATCATCCTTTGACTGCTCCATATGTTCAGGTGGTGCCTGTTTGGGTCTGCTTCTGGTGACTCCTGGCTTTATACTTCCTGAATCTGACATTGCAGAGTTTCTGCTGGAGGCACCTCTTAAAACAATTTTCAAAGTCATGGTCCATGAAGAGGAGAGGAGAGGAGGGGAGGGGAGGGGAGGGGAGGGGAGGGGAGGGGAGGGGAGGAGAGGGGAGGAGAGGAATCATGAGTCGGGGTTGAGCCAAACTTCCTTCTTGATCTTATTGGAAGATGTTGCTCTTTCTGATAATAAAAAAAAAATGAGGAATGCATTTTGATGTCCTCACTCCAAATCTAACTCATGTTCAAGGGCCACTCCACCTGACATTTCTTTCTCCATGGCAAAATCAGTGTTTATCATTTTCAGCTAACATAAGCAACATTAAGCAATCCTTCACATGTACTTCATTCCTCTATTGGCTGAACCTCATTGGTGCCTTAAAGCATTGACAAAAGGCTGGGCTCCAATTTTCAAGAGATTTAGCAGTGAAAAGATAAAATGGTGGAACTGCCTTTCTTCTTCCCTTCTTTTCTCTCAACAAGTTCACTGATAAAATGGTAGCAGTAAAAAACAAGGAATATTAAGATGTTCTAGCTGGAGGGAAATGAAGAAATATATTGACTTCACCTACACACAATCATTCACACCAAAAACAAGTTTACCCAAAAAATGCATTTTATTAAATGACATGTTAAAATAAGACCCTACTCTTGCTCTTTTTCAGATGCAGACAAATGTACCAAATGTCCAGAAGATCAACATCGAAACACCAATCGAGTTCACTGTATCCCCAAGATTAAAAGTTATCTTTCTTATAAGGAAAATCTGGGGATCATCCTGACTTCCATTGCCTTGTTCCTCTCTTTAACCACAGGCTTTGGCTTGGGGATCTTCATTAAATTCATAGAAACACCAATTGTCAAAGCCAACAACCAGGACCTCTCCTACATCCTCCTGGTCTCCCTCCTGCTTTCCATTTTGACTTCCTTCCTGTTCATTGGCCAGCCAAGGAAGGTGACCTGCCTCCTCAGACAAACAGCCTTCAGCATTGTCTTCTCACTTGCCATTTCTTCAATCTTGGCCAAAACCATCACAGTGGTGTTAGCCTTCTTGGCCACAAAACCAGGGAATAAAGTGCAGAGATGGTTGGGAAAGAGCTTGGCCAACTCCATTGTCTTTTCTTGTTCTGGCCTTCAAGTTGTCATCTGCAGCATCTGGTTGAGCACTTTCCCTCCATTCCCTGACTCTGACATGAACTCCCAACTTAGAGAAATCATCCTACAATGCAATGAAGGTTCTGTCACTATGTTTTATGTTGCCCTTGGGTACATGGGCTTCCTCTCTTCTGTCTGCTTCACGGTGGCTTTTCTGGCCAGGAATCTCCCTGGGGCCTTCAACGAAGCCAAGCTGATCTCCTTCAGCATGCTGGTCTTCTGCAGTGTCTGGGTGTCCTTTGTGCCTGCCTACCTGAGCACCAAAGGGAAGTACACGGTGGCTGTTCAGGTCTTCTCCATCTTGGCCTCCAGTGCTGGACTGCTGGGCTGCATATTCTTCCCTAAATTCTACATTATTATTTTTAGGCCAGATCTGAATACCAAAGAACATTTGATGTCAAAATAAAATACAGAAAATGACTTTTACAAATCTATTATTTTTCAAAAATGTCATTTAGTAGGCTTGATTAACAGGTTTTGATAATTTAATGTTTGTTTGTTTGTTTGTTTGTTTGTTCGTTTGTTTGTTTGTTTAATTTACATGCTGCCCACCCTGGATAGGGCTGACTCTAGGCAAGTTATATTCAAGTCAAAAGAAAATAAAAGATTAAAATAATAAATAGTAGCACTAACATTGGTTTAAAGTTGACAGGTGTGGGAAGGAAGGGAGCAAGATCAAGGGTGAAATCCAGCAGGTTATGACAGGTTCCTGAGAACCAGTAGTGGAAATTTTGAGTAGTTCAGAGAACCAGCAAATACCACCTCTGGTTGGCCCCAGACTGGGGTGGGAATGGAGATTTGGCAGTTTCCTTCCCCCAGGAGGGAATGGAGATTTTGCAGTATCCTTCCTCTGGAATGGGGAGGGAATGGAGATTTTGCAGTATCCTTCCCCTGCCATGCCCACCAAGCCACACCCACAGAACCGGTAGGGAAAAAATTTGAATTTCACCCCTGAGCAAGATGCACATGGGGAGGAGATATTCCTCTTATCTCTAAAACTACCCATATTTATTTTCCTGTATATTCTTAAAGAAACGAATAACAATACACCAAGTCTCACTTTGAGTGACAATACTGTGGGTCAACACAGATTCCGGATGAATGGGACAGTTTGATAGGGAAATGCAGACATAAGGAATGCGGCTTTGCAGCTCAGAGTGACCTGTGGGAAGTTTCATCATCACGTCCCTATAACAACCCCTGAATCGGAAGATGCAAATCTTTCTTACATCTAAGACCATCTTTTTTTGCAAATAACGGGAAAGCGAGAAGCAAGCTGAGGTTTATTATGCTATTGGTGGCCCCAAAATGTCTTAGCCTGGTGCCAAAGCCAATCAGAGCCACATACGAGTGTGGAACTTTCCCAAAACTTTTAAAATAAAGCCACTTAGATAACTGAGATCCTGAACAACAGCATAGTATGATATTTTATGCAGTTGATTTCTAGAAAAAAGAGAATTGAAGTTTCACAAATCTATTATCTTTTTTTGGAGTTCTATCTTGCTTTTAGTCAATGTGTCCATTTGTCTATGGAGTTGTGTGTTGTTTGAGCATACATGTTGTTTTGCCCCTGTAGAGTCATGTCTTGTTTAAACTCCACCTGTCCTTTCGTCCCCAGTTGTGGCTTCTGCTGCTTATCTTCATCTTGCCAAACCTTGCAACTTCCTATCTAATTTAAGTAGGTGTTCTTACATTTCCTTTATTTCAAACTGACATCTTTGTACAGTTACATTCCTCTCAATTATCCCTTCCTCCCAAAATGGGGATATCTTGTTTCTTAGTAGGTGATTCATCGCAATTATTTATAAGTATGGACAGATGGATCATTTCCAGTGATGAAATTTAAAAAAATTCCCTACAGGTTCTGTGGGCGTGGCTTGTTGGGGGGGAGGTCATGTGACTGGGTGGGAGTGGCCAACTTGACATCACTCACATCGAGGGGCTCCTCACTGGCCCCTCCCCTCCCAGCCACTCCTTGTAACGAACTTTGAGGAACCTCAGGCCTCAGAGCTTTATTTGACATTGCCAGCAACTGGGGTTCTTCCTGCCCAGGTTTGGACCTACACGCAGGAGTATCATCTGGAGATAACCACTGAAGGTGCCAAGGTCAGATGTGTCACCAGGGAAATGGCTGCAGTGCAGTGGATGATCACCCTCGGAGTGGGTCAGAGGGGAGTGGCTAAGTACACAGAAGAACTTTGTGACCTAGTGTCAGGTTTCCAACCGATGCCCTAATTAAATCATGAGCCTTGAGCCAAACTTCAAAAGAAATCCAGTTATTTATTAGGAATTTCATGTCAGCATATTCTAAGTGAAGCCAACTCTGACCTCACTTCATTTTCATCCCGGCTATAACCCTGTTTCCCCTCCCCCCAAGGTGTGTCATCAGTCACATTCTCCAATGAAGCAATTGTTTCACTGCAATCCTGTCATCAAAGGATGGGGGGAGGGAGGGGGACAGATGGGCAATAAACCAGGTGTGAAATGCTCCCGACTCAGACCGGCTCGGGGTGAGTAGGTAGCGGAGATTGAGGCTAGTTCACCGAACCGGGAGCAATGGCTGGCTGGCCATGTCCCTGAACCGGTCCACGGTCCGCAGTCCTGCCATGCTTGCCTGCCTTCCATGCTGCCTTCCTGGCGTCCCAGTGGCCAGCTTGTGAAGGCAAGCAAGCAGAAGCCCATGTGGAAGGCAGGCCAGCATGGCAGGGTTGCGGGGATGGAGTCACAGCCCAAGGACAGCTGGAGCATCTCTCAATTTGCAAAGAATTGCAATTGTTCAAAAGACCAGTAAGCCTAAATATCAACAACAGAGACCGAGGCTGTGTGCGGGTGGGGGGGTGTTAAGCACGAAGCCTTACAAAGCACTGGGCTACTCCCGACACCTTCCTTCCCGTGTGTGTGGAAGGTTCAGGCAAGCGGGGAACAATAGCTAGCCCTCCCCCCCTTTGCGCTCTGATATCCGTTCAAAGAGCAGCTTTCAAATGTTTGTTTGTGTATGTGTGTGAATTGCTGTGATTATGCTTTGATTTTATTTTTTTTCCCAATCAGGCTTTACAGCTATGCATCTCTATTGATGTGCGGGGGTGGGAAAAAAAAAAAAAGAAGGCTGGGCACGTTTGGCTGCAGGAGGAAGCCTGGGTAGAAGGTGGCTTTTTCTGCAGCATCCCCCTCCCCTCTTTGGATCACCCTACAAGGGGGAGGCTCTGCCTTTGCAGAAACGGGGTGGGCGGTTTGTATGGAGGATTGGCGGGGGGGATGTGCGGCCCTCTGGGATGAAGAGCAAGGCAAGAGATGGCTGGGAGGTTCGCCTGGGCAGTCAAGCCGGAGGGAAACTCAAAGCGGTGGGGGCTTCAGAAAGGCAGAATGGGCTTTTGTGCAGCTCCTGTCTTCTGTGACATTCTGTGAAAGACAGAATGTGCTTCTGTGTCAGAATGTGGAGCTCCTGGCTCTAACACTGAGTGACGTGAGTGACGTCAAACTGAGCACGCCCACCCAGTCACATGACCACCAAGCCATGCCCACAGAACCAGTAGCAGAATAATTTAGATTTCACCCCTGCAATCAATCTGTATGCTTCTATGGTGGGAATTTGGGACAGGAGAATAACAGTTGAAGGAGTGCAAAGCAGTTTGGAACCAGTTCATGCCAGGAATCAATCAATCAATCGATCAATCAATCAATCAATCAATCAATCAATCAATCAATCACTAAAGACATATCAACACCAATAACAGCAATAGACCTAATCTTGAGGTAGTTGGGGCCATCTAGATCTCCAGGGAGGCTCTTCCACAAGGCAGGGGATGCCCGTCTCTCTGGCATCCTTCTTTCTGGTCCAACAGGATGATATGGATTCATAGAGGGGATGCTAAGAATGTCCCTGTGCTTTCCCTACCCTGGGCCATGTTGGATGCCAAAAAGTTATTCACTTAACACATTTCCTCTTTCTGATAAATTCTTCACACACATTTAATCAAGGTGTCAGGTTCCCCCCCTCCCCCTTCAGCCCCAGTGTGGCAACACTGAAGCCTCAAAAATGGCCTCAGTCAGGTCAGATTCAGGATTGACAGAAGAACTCTAGAGTATCAAACAAATTAGAATTTTTTTTTTGAAATTTATTTAAATTTATTTTTAAACATAAAACATAAAATACATCTTTTTAGAGCAAATGTTTGATCTGGTATAAAATAAGTACAATTGTTCACACTCCCTTAACCAATTCAATTCCATATTTCATCTGACATTTGACATTCTACTAATCTTTAACTCCAAATATACACAGCTCCTTCTTATATTCAATCATTTCCAAATGCACACCATTCTATTTTTTTCCATTTTAACAATCAGTATTTCATATATATTCCTTAATCCTAAAACTGAATACATCAAATCTCTATTTTACCTCTCTTAAATGACATCTAGTGTCCACAGTCTTAACATAAAATATTTTTTTCTCTCTTAAAGTCATTTCAAAGTCAATTCATTTTAACATTCATTCAATATTTCCATCTATTAGCTTATTATTAATTAGCTGTTTTCCAGCTATGCTTTCCTCCACTCCTAGCCTTACTTACTTGGCTGGCTCATAGTTTGGATTTAACTGCTCTCCAACATTATTTCCTCCACTCCTCCTAAATCTATTGTTAATGTCGAGTCCTACTGGAGCTCGCCATCGATGGGGGGTGTGGGAGACGAAGGAGTGGAGATAAGCAGCCGCAGCGAACACACAAACAGTTCCTGGATAGCAGCATTCAGGGTGATGATTGATGACGTTGCCGGGCCTCTCCGATTCTGCTGTTCTCGCTGCTCTGGTGCTCGCAGCTGTTACTGTTAAGGGAGTGGGGGGTGCTTGATTGATAATCACCGGATGTATGTTTAAGGGGCTGAGTTTTTGTTAAATAGCGCTGTGGTGTGATTACACCCAGCACTGACTTTGAACCAAAACACCGACTTGTACTTTACTTTTGACTGCAAGCTTATCATTGCCAAAGTAAACCCTGATTCTCTCTGTGTTACTGGTGATTATTTCCTATCGCAGTTCTGAATGAATGACAAGCCGAGAGAAAGTCAGCGCTTGGTTCCTTTTCGCAAGAGGTGAGGAGTCCCTGTGGCTTTGCAGTAAGGGGGGTATGGCAGAAGGGACAGTCTTGGAAGAGCAGGAGTGTGGTGGAGATGTGGAGGGGGAGGAACCACTGATAGAGGAGGTGAAGGAGAGTGTGGAACAGTTGGCAGTGAAACCAAAAGTCAAGCAACCCAAGAGCGCCCCGCCCCGACCGGAGGAGGAGAGTTTTCCAGGATCAATGGGTAATCCAAAACCCCTCTATGGTTAGCTATAATGATGGAATAGCGTGGAGGGAGAATAGAATATATGTTCCAGAACATTTACGGAATGTAGTGTTATGCAGGTGCCATGATGCCAAATCAGCAGGCCATTTTGGGTATTTAAAAACTCTACACCTTGTGAGGAGGCAATTCTGGTGGCCACGAATGTGTAAGGACATAGAAGCATACGTTAAAGGTTGCACAACCTGTGCAACCACCAAACCCTGGTCTGGACGACCGTTAGGACTATTACAGACAGTCGCGAATCCTAGCAGGCCTTGGGAAGAGATCGCTATGGATTTCATAGTCGATCTCCCCCCTAGCCATGGCCACACTGTAATTTGGATGGTGGTAGATCTGTTTTCGAAACAGGCCCACTTTGTGCCATGTAAAAGCATACCATCCACGCGACAATTAACCGAACTCTTTTTGCAACATATCTATCGTCTCCATGGAGCACCTAAGAGGATTATATCCGACAGCGGTGTTCAATTCACCTCTAAGTTTTGGAGACGATTTGTCTGTTTAATTGGGTCCTCTCAAGGTGTCAGGTTTCAGTGCTATCTTAAATAAGTTTCATTTTCAAGCGCAATCTCTCTAATGAGTCATTTTTATTTAAGAACATAAAAAGCCGACATTCCTGATTTTATTTTGCAGCCAAACTGGCCCCTCCTTCCAACCCCCTCCTCTTCCGCTCTCCAACCCCAATGTCCCATTGGCCATCATGCAGATCCATCTCTACCTCCTGGCACGTTCTTTTCACAGGAATGTAGCCCCCACCCTCGTCTCCCAGGAAACACTATCTGTACATACAAAACTAGGTAAAAGTTCATCTTGTTATGTCAGCGCTGGAAGAGAGCCTAATTTGGAACGCTGACACAAGGGTTAAGTTCAGCATTCCACCCGAGCACTAACGGGGTGGCTGAACGGGCCAATGCCATGGTCGAAAGATATATCAGATGCTACGTTTCTTACCAGCAGACGAATTGGTCAAGACTCCTGCCTTTCGCCGAAGTGGCATATAACAACATACCACACCGCAGTACTGGGTTCTCCCCTTTCCAAGTAATATATGGCCAAGAGTTTTCAGCCATTCCAGAGTTAGATCCCCCTATGACAGACGGTGACACGCCACGCTGTTGGGCCGATAAAATTAGTAATGTATGGCCAAGTGTAAAAACAGCATTACAAAAGGCAGCAGACGAGTACAAAAAATATGCAGACAAGAAAAGAGCTGATCCAAAACCATTCCGGATAGGAGACAAAGTATACTTATCTACGAAATACCTTAAACTCCGACTGCCCAGTAAAAAATTAGGACCTAAATATATAGGACCATTTCCCATAACACAAGTCATCAATCCTGTAACTGTAGCTCTTAAACTTCCCCCTCTATTCAGTAGGATACATCCCGTATTCCATAGCAGTTTGGTGAAACCGGTGACGATAGAAAGGCCAGGTACCTCGACTACTCCACCGGGTCCCGTGCATACCAACCAATATGAGATAGACCGAATATTGGACTCCAGGGTTCGTAGGGGGATGTTACAATATCTTGTGCAGTGGAAAGGATATCCTGTAACACAGGCCTCATGGGTGGCAGCACCCGATGTTCACGCTGCCCGATTGATACAACGGTTCCATCGGAAATACCCAGACAAACCTAATGCAGGATCGTAACAGTGACTAACATCTGTATGCTTTCTATTTATAGGTGAGCTCCTGGTAGGGGGGGCCGCCTGTCGAGTCCTACTGGAGCTCGCCATCGATGGGGGTTGTGGGAGACGAAGGAGTGGAGATAAGCAGCCGCAGCGAACACACAAACAGTTCCTGGATAGCAGCATTCAGGGCGATGATTGATGACGTTGCCGGGCCTCTCCGATTCTGCTGTCCTCGCTGCTCTGGTGCTCGCAGCTGTTACTGTTAAGGGAGTGGGGGGTGCTTGATTGATAATCACCGGATGTATGTTTAAGGGGCTGAGTTTTTGTTAAATAGCGCTGTGGTGTGATTACACCCAGCACTGACTTTGAACCAAAACACCGACTTGTACTTTACTTTTGACTGCAAGCTTATCATTGCCAAAGTAAACACTGATTCTCTCTGTGTTACTGGTGATTATTTCCTATCGCAGTTCTGAACGAACGACAAGCCGAGAGTTAAGCTGGTTCACAACTCAATTAGTTTTTTCCAGCAATGCTTTCCTCCACTCCTACCTCTATTTGTGACTGGTTCACAACTTTGTTTCAGCTGATCTCCAGAATCGTGCTTTCCTCCACTCCTAACTCGATTTGTTGGCTGGTTCACAGCTTTGCTTTAACTGTTCTCCAGCATCATGCTTTCCTCCACTCCTACCTCTATTTGTTAAACTGGATCACAGCTTTGCTTTAACTATTCTCCAGAGTCATGTTTTCCTCCACTCCTAACTTCATTTATTTAGCTGGTTCATAGCATTTTATTTTAGCTATTATCCAGCTTTATGCTTTCCTCCACTCCTACATCTATTATTTGGCTATCTAGTTTTAACTTATTCACAATATATTACCGGTATTATTTTTCAACATATTCTCCTCCATGTCTCCTACTAATTTAAAATAGAAATGTAGTGTAACAAATATCTTCTAACCTGCTCTCTCCTAAGCTTTAAATTTTCTCTAAATTTCTCCCATTTCATACTTATTTCTTATTTTCCTATGAAAGGCAACATTTTGAACCACTTTAAAATCAATTTTCTGTAATTGTTAAATCTATAAATAGTTCTTATTATTATTCAAAAATTCATTCATTTGCCATACTTTTTGTAATTTTTCTATAGAAATCACATTTTTCCCACCTTGAAAATCACTTTCCTCTAATTATTAAGTCTGTAAATAATACTTATTAAAAATTCAAAATTTAAATTAAGCATTAAAACATTCAAAAATCACAATCATTTATACTCTTGTTTCCTAATCAAATTAATATTTAAATGTTTATATAGTCAGCTTCAATTAAGGTAATTAAGGATAATAATAATAAGGAAACAGAAAGAGAGAGAAAAAAAGAATAAAGATATAACAGGAAAAATTATGAAGAAAATTAAAAAAGATAAGAGAGGGGAAAAGAAATAAAGGGGAAAAAAGAAAAAAAAGAAAGACCAAAGAGAAGGAGGAAGATACCTCCTAGCATTATTCAAACATCAAATACACAAAAAACGTTACATCCATTTTAATCAAACTGTAATATTTTTCTTATCTTTCTACACAATATATTCCATTTTTTCTTTCTCCAATCTGTCCAAAAATATTTCTTTTCAGCTTCAATATCATCAAAATTGTAAACTCTATAAGGTTAGTTCTTTTGTAATAACTTTTCCATATATAGTATCATCATGTCTTCTTCTGCTGCCATGCCCTTTCCTTTTGTTACTGCGCCCATTAGTTCAAATTTCATTGTTTCATTAAATTTCTTCTTTCTAGTCATCAATAAATTCTCCAGTAGACAGATTAGATATCTCCAAAGTCAAACCTCCTAAGTTTTTTCTCAAAGTAATCCAGTTTGAGTAACAAGACACAAAGTTTCTCTTTCAAATAACAAACGATCCACAATTTGCACTTTCACTTCTCAGCTGATGACCATTTTGTCCATCTCCGTTTATCTTTTCTCCTTGCTTTGAAAAGTTCCTATTTACTTCCTCTTCTCTTTTTTCTCTCTTAAAAAGTAATCCATTCTCGTTAACGACAAGAAAAAAAAAAAGCCAAACTTTGCCGTAGAGTCATTCCCAAACAATCAGTATTTACTATAGTCCATTAACGGGCCTTTTCCTTTTATTGTTTATTTTAAATCCTTTTGCCCCAATAGTTCTTAGCCGCTATAAAGGCTAGGGCACACTTGTTAACATCCATCATTTAAAGGCTGTTCCCGCCTGGGTTAAAATCCACTTCCCTGGCTTTCAAACGCCTTGCTCTGTTCTCTGCTTCTCCTCCTGCACATCGCTTGTCCCAGTTGCCACAGTTTCGAGGCAGCCGCCGTGGCTGCCACTCCCACCGCCGCCGGCTCAGAGGGCAATACTCCAGTCCCGAGGAACCTGCCCGTTCCTCTCGGCCATCCGAGGGGGCCCTCTCTAACCTCCGGTCCCTCCAGGACAGGGTAGGTTCACAGACCTGCTGGTGGCAGCTTAAGAGACGGGGTTTTTGCGGGGCTCCTAGGAGCCCCACTAATTCCCCATCTGAATTGCTGTGGTGCCAACAAATTAGAAAAGTTTTATAGATGGTGGATTTTGTTAGGTTTACTTGCCTAGGTCAGTTCAACAGGTTTCATAGGTTCTAGATCTACAAAAGTTATGCTATCCTAATTCTACCTATTTATTGATCTATCTCTAAACATGTAGATATTTTGCTGTATTTTTTCTCTCTCTTTACACAGTGGTCCCCAACAACCACCCTCTTCTGGTTTATTCTGTTATTTAGTTCCACCTTTATGAACAAATAATGGCTTTTTTTCAATGAAGGAAATGTCTACTCTTTTTTAAAAATTGAAATGTCCCAACAGTCGAACCCAAAGTCAAACTTTTGTTGACTATAATGGATAAAAGTGATTTTCAGGGATTTTGTTCTGGTCTGGAACTGTGTAAGAGAGAAGAATGCCAAATTTATTTATTTATTTATTTGTTTAGACTTATATGCCACCCTTTCTCTGAGAGGACTCAGGGTGGCTCACAACAATAAAACAGAAAAATGAAACAAAAACTCCGGGTTAAAGATTACACATAAAATCCCTAAAATCAATTAAAATCCATTTTAAAAACCCCCATCAGTCCAGGCCGGCAAGGTGAAATAGCCACGTTTTTAGTTCATGGAAGAAAGAGCGAAGGTCGGGGGCCATCCGGAGCTACAGGGGAGCTGATTCCAGAGGGTAGGTGTGCCCACACAGAAGGCCCGTTCCCTAGGGGTCCCCAGCCAACACTGTCTGGCTCACGGCACCCCGAGTAGGCCCTCTCTGTGGGAACGCACCAGGCGATGGCAAGCTGTTGCTGGCCGCAGAAGGTCCGCAAAATACCCCAGTCCTAAGCCATGTAGGGCTTTATAGGTAATAACCAGCACCTTGAATCGCACACGGAGGGCAACCGGTAACCAATGCAGGTCGCACAGGAGGGGTGTAACATGAGAGCGTCGGGACAAATGAACAAAAACAGCCACCCATCTCTTAACAAAGGCAAACCAGAATCAGCTGTATCAATATGGAGGATTAACATTTCAGACTGAAGCCAAAATTCTCTCTTGAGACTGGAATGTATGGAGAGTTTTTCTAAGGGATGTGTCAGGGAAATACTTTAAGATCGGACCAACCGCCATGATGCTGTAATACTGTAATGCTGTAATAATGATGCAATGATAGGAATGAGATGTTTGGGAAAGAGTTCTCCTGTCTCACTTCTTGTCCTGTTTTCAGAGTTTCACCCCATTTGTGATTCCTCCCATTGGGCACCTGCTTGTTGACTCACTCAGAGTTTAGAGAGATGATGTCTATTCTTGTTGCCATTATCCAAATCATAGTGATTTATTTATTCTCTTGGTGCTAAATCTCAAAAGACATTTTGGATTGCTTTCAGATATCACATAAACACAGCCATAACAGGCTTCCCCTTTGACATCATATCAACACCTTGTTGGCTGATCTCTTTGCACTGGAAAATCCTGGAGGCGTAAATGGCCCTGAAGAAATAGAGAACCTTGAAAGCTTTTATGACAGGCAGGGACTGCAGATATGAAGGCTTGTATAGACTCTGTCACTATTAGGAAATCTTTGGAGCTTCTGTCTTGGAAGAGGACTTTGGTTTCTTCCACCTCTTCCTATCACTGTGTCTTCAAAGCAAGGCTGGAGACTCCATCAGGAACACAAGTCATGTCGCTGCTTCTGCTGCTTCTGCTGCCCCAGGAAGTTCTGGCAAGTCTAAGAGCCAAATGTCTCCTGACTCTGAAGAGGAATGAGGTGCATCCAGAGAACTATTACAAGCCAGGAGAGTTTCTCATTGGTGGCATTGTCTCTGCAACGAGGATGGTGCTTTCATCATTAAGCTTCAACAAATCTCCTTTGACTCAAATTTCTCTGTAAGTCAAATTTTATGTACAGAATTAGAGCCTCTCCATTCCACCCTAAGTTCTAAAGTTTCAGCTGTCTCTCTTACAATGAAGCATCTCTTTGATCTGCTAGTTTTTCTCTCTTTCTGTCTATTTTCATTCTTGGCTCATCCTTTTCAGCTGATGATCTTGATTTGAAATTCTCAAATAAATAATCAGTTGAGATATTCTTCTTTCTTGACTTTGACGAAGAAGCATTTGCTTTTCTTGACATTCTCTCAGCAGAGGTGGACTGTGGATGGAGAAGAGAGTATAGTTCTTCTCTTCTACCACTCTCATGCCCAATAAGGTCATCAGAATGGGTAGAAAAATGTAGAAATATTGAATTTTCTCTGAAGTAAAAATGATAAAAGCTTGAAAACTCTATTCTGTACCACCAATAAAATGAATGGATCCCAGTTCAGAATTGACTTTTCTTAAATGTGTGAACCTCATTTGAGTGGATGCCACCATCCCAATAATACAGTGAGTTATTTGTCAGCTAAGTCTCTATAGCTTAGCTAAGTTTAGATATAGGCCATTTAAACACCTCCAGAAATTTAGCACTTGCTGCACTTGTTAACAGTGATATTTGTTCGTTTTATGTGTCATTGTGGGTATATCTGTCTGTATGTGTCCTTTAATGATTCTATATTTCATGTGGAATAATAGGTGACACTTCCAATGATTAATTATTGGAGAAGATAAATAGGCAAACGGATAGAAAGAAATTGAAAGTCAGTCTGAAATCTTAATACAACAGCAAGAATTAGGACAATATGAAGAATAAGCCAAAACTGAATTTGAAACTGAATTATGTACAAATGGTGAACATGTAATAACAAAAATGTATAAAATTTTAAGGATTTGAAACAAAAGATGAAGAGGCTCAATTTGCATGACTAAATGCACTATTAAACTTGGATATTAAATACAGATGCAGAGAATTTGGGTAACTGGTGTTCGGTTTATATTCTGTCATAAGCTTTTTTTTTAAATAAAATGATGCATTCTTGGTATAGGACATCAGATAAATTATCAAAGATGTATTTGACATTTCAAAGCAAAGCAAGAATTGTGAAAAGAATGGGGAGACATTTTATCATGCAGGGTAGACATGTGAGAAAGTTCAGAAATTTTATATCAAATTAACACAACAATGCAAAGAATTAGAAAGGCTAAAAATTGTGAAGAAACCAGAATTCTTTTTTAATGGGACTTCTGAGCAAAGAATTACCGTATTTTTTTTTACTATAAAATGCTCTGGAATTTAAGATGCACCTAACTTTGAGGAACCTAATCTTGCCGCCTGGGCTAAAAACGGGATGCGCTGAGGCAAAAAATGAGGCTCATGGAGGACAAAAATGGGGCACACAGAGGTGGCGAGAGGCAGCTGTGGTGATGGGTGGTGACAGTGGCGATGGGCAGTGGTGATCCCCACAACCTGGAACAGCTGATCGGCAGTATTCTGGGAGGCCGATCGAACATCCAGTCAGCTGCTTGTGCTGAATCAGGGTATGCTGAAGCTGACCAGGCTGTTTGCTGTTTGCTGCAAGGATGCAAATTGCTGGGAGGCAGAGGCCAAAGCGTGTGGGCCAGCGAGTGGGTGAGGCTTCAGCAACATTTGATCTATAAGACACACAGACATTTCCACCCACTTTTTTGGAAGGGAAAAGTGCATTTTATAGTACAAAAAATATGGTACATTCATAGTGTTAATATAGGGTAACTGTGGCAAGATTATTGTATGCTCAATGTTGGAAGAATCATGGAATCCTCACAGTGGAGGACTAGATGGTGAAAAATGTAGAATTTGCAGAAATGAAAAATTATCTGTTGAAAAGAAGGTGGGGAACCAGGTTTTTTCTTTTTCTTTTTTTAATTTTTTGGACTTTCTTCCTTTCTCTATTTTTTCATTCCTTTTTAATTTTGATTAATATTTCATTTTCTTAAACAATTCTTTATAAATATAAATTTAAAAAAGAATTAGAAAGCTAACAATTATTAGACTAACTCAGAAATAATATGCATTCGGTATCCAAAAATAAAAGAAAAATGGAAAGTATCCCAGAAGTTTTATTTGATAGGTGAGATGTTTTTTGGGTGGGGTGGCGGATTTTAAAATGACTCCAAACTTCTGAGCCTTAGGTGGATTAAAAATACAATTATTAAATTTACCAGTTAAATAAAATGTTGCTTCCACTGATTATGTCCTGTTACATTCATACTTTCAGGAGACCAGCAACAGAGTACTGGAAAATTCTATCCTTCCTTTTCGCAATCCAAGCCATCAACAAGAATCCCAAGATTTTGTCCAATGTCACCCTGGGGTACAATGTCTATGACAATTATTTCATACCACAAATGACCTCGGAGGCTTTGCTGGACCTGCTTTCGGAGGGGGAGGCCAACGTTCCCAACTACAGCTGTGGAAGGCAGAGAAACACGGTGGCTGTTCTCGAAGCGGCTGGTACTGACATTTCCATCCAGATTTCAACCATGTTGGGGACCTACAAAATCCCACAGGTGTGTCTTTGTTGGGAAGACCATTTCTAGACATGCAACTTACAGCCAGACATCCTCTCTTCTAAATGAAGAGCAAAGTTCTATTATAGGAATTGTATGAAGTAAGGATGAAGGTTCTATCAAATGGGAGAGAAGGATCCCAGCAGACAATCCTCTCTCTGGTACAATCATAATGCAGACTGTGCATCTCTGCTGGTGATTTGCAATAGCCAAATGCTTCACTGAAGAGCTGCAGTGGCTCAGTGGTGAGAAGGCAGTACTGCAGGCTATTTCTGCTGACTGCAATTTGGCGGTTCCAATCTCACCAGGCTCCAGGTTGACTCATCTTTCCATCCTTCCGAGGTGGGTAAAATGAGGACCCAGATGGTTGGGTGCAATATGCTGGCTCTGTAAACCACGTAGAGAAGGCTGTAAAAGCACTGTGAAGCAGAATATAAGTCTAAGTGCTTTTATATTTATATTTATAAAGTTTATTGTCATTGTATGTATATACACAGTATACCCATACAGCGAAATTCACATCACACCAAGAGATCAAGACGGACACACATGACAATTCCCAGACATACCCCCACCCACCAAAAATTACCCACCCCTAAACCACCCAAGCATCCACACAGCAGACCAAGTAATGCTGTCCAACAGCTTACTGATGGTGGCCCTTTAGTTCATCGTTGAGTGCAATTATAGCTCTGGGATAAAAACTATTCAGAAAATGTGTGGTCTGAGTTTTATTTGTTTTCTATCGTCTGCCAGAAGGCAACAGTCCAAAAAGATTGTAAGCAGGATGAGTCTCTGAGAACTTCCTCAAACAGCAAGTACAGCCTCTTCTGTGCCTTCTTCACAAGCATGTCAACATTCATAGTCCATGAGAGGTTCTCTCAGATATAAATTCCCAGAAATTTAACTACCAACCCTCTCTACCTCCTCACCATTTATGTACAATGGTCAATGTACATCTCTCTTCCTCCTAAAGTCAATTATATGTTCTTTAGTTTTTTTGGTGTTAAGTATAAGATTATTTTCTTTACACCACAATGTCAGCCCTTGTACTTCCTGTCTATAAGCAGACTCATTGTTCTTATTAACGGGCCCCACCACTGTCATGTCATCTATTTTGTTTTGCTATTGAAGTGAGAAGAGAGGCAATGTAAACAGAATGATCAGGAGTTGAACAATTCCTCCATTTGGGCTGGATAGTGTTTTATGATGTCTCTCTCTCAAAAAAAATACTGTTTACTTTTTTTTTCAATTTCAGATCAGTCACGGTTTTGACTCCCAGGTTCTGAGTGATGAAAATCCTTTCTTCTACCCAATGCTTCCAGCCGAAGGAGCCCAGTACCCAGGGATGGTGAAGCTGGTCTTCCATTTCAGGTGGACCTTGGTGGGTCTCCTTGCTCCAGACACTGAGAATGGACAACAGTTCATCAGGACGTTGACTTCCCTGCTGATCAGGAATGGCATTTGCCCAGTTTTATCACAAACCTTTTCCCCAGTTTCACGGGAAGCGAAGATAGAGTGGCATTTATTCCTCAGTTGGAGAAAGATCAATGTCTTTATTTTTGGTGCGGACATGAGTTCATTCAATACAGGGATTTTGCTTATGGATATAGTATTTGAAAGGCTTATGGAACCTCCTAGAGGAAAAGTCCTGCTATTCACAATCCGCTGGGACTTCACTGTTTATTTGTCAAAACGATCTTTTCCAGTTGAATACTTCCATAGCATATTTTCCTTTCCTATGCAGAAAAATAAATTTGCAAAGTATAGTAGGCATTTGAACCTTTATTATATTATGAAATACTATGTAAAGACCTCCTTCCTGTGTTCCTACACCAATGATGCCTTTTCGGTGAAAGTCTGGAGATGGTGCAGGCAGAAAGAAGACCTGGAAGCTCTCAAGGAAGAGGAGATGGATACAATCCTGACTCGGGACAGCTATTTCATTTACAACACAGTCTGGGCTGTGGCAAGGGCATTAAATGCAGCTTATTTATCCAGATCCAGGAACACATTTAAAACTGGCAAAAACGTGAAAACTCCAAAGATGAAGGCGTGGCAGGTACTTATTTTCTATTGCAAAGCTCTCCACAGCATCTGAGAATTTATGTTACAATTGTAAGAACCTGACAATAATTATACTGTATTCTGAATATAAAAATTACATTAAATTCCAATTTTACACTGCTCTCCTTTCTGCAATTCATTTCACCCTGCTGATTTCTTTTCCAATTTCTTTTTACAAAATTCTTGGTAAAAATATTTTTCTTCCACCTCTTTCTTCTTTGACTCTTTTTTTCACAAGCAGGACCATTACCACGTCATACACTAAAAAGTGTGTTGTGTATATTAAGCTGTTTAACACCTCCGATCCTCTCACTTCCTGGGCTTTCCCCAGAGTGGGTCTGATTCTTTGGCTAAGAATCAGTGGTGGGATTCAAATATTATTACAACCGGTTCTATGGGCATGGCTTGATGGGAATGGCATGGCTTGGTGGGCGGGGCTTGGTGGGTGTGTCAGGGGAAGGATACTGTAAAATCTTCATTCCCACCCCACTCCAGAGGAAGGTTACTGCAAAATCCCTATTTCCTACTGATCAGCTGGGACTCGGGAGGCAGAGAATAGATTTGGGTGGGGCCAGTCAGAGGTATTTACTGGTTCTCCGAACTACTCAAATTTTTTGCTACCAGTTCTGCAGAACTGCTCATAACCTGCTGAATGTCACCTCTGCAAAGAATCCCTTTGATTTTCCTTCCCCGTCTCAAAACTCCCAGTAGAAGATTCTTTGGGCCAAGAAGCTAAGCAGGCTAAAGTCAGGTTAAAGATGAAGGGTTGGGCTGGGAAAAGACTGGAAGCAACAAGTGTGAAGAATATTCCACAAATATTCCAAAGTTGTTCCATAAAATTGAAGGAGCTGACCTTAACTGATACCAGAGTTCATCTTTCACCATGAAGATATTGGGGTCTCTGCTCCATGGTAAGTTGCCCACCTGTCACCTCAATGGAGAGTTTCATAACCACAATTTACTAGTAGTGCAAAGATCCCACATTCATCCTCAAACTCAGCAAAAAAATTCTCTTCCTAGCTGCTGATTGACCTGTAAACCAGTTTTTTTATAACATTGTTTCTGTGTGGGGCATCTGATTTCATTTTGGCTTTATTGGCAAAAATCCTTCACTGTTGTTGAGCACAACTTCCATTTCCTTTAGGGTTTTAATTTTGGACCTCAATACTTCATACTGCATCTATCCTTTGCTTTGGTTACTTCCCATTGGTTTTCCAAACTCTGCAGTGAGAACTACAAATGGAAGAGATAAAGAACATCCTTCACTCTCCTTATTTTCCATGTCGTTCTTGGTCCTTCTAACAAGATTTTTATTCCATTTTCCTCATACAGATCTGTGAGATTTAAAAAAAGCAGCAAACCTCATAAAAAGTAAAACAGAGACCATGAACAAATGAAATGTGTGTGTGTGTATGTGTGTGTGTGTGTATCATAAGCTTTTGCAAAAGGGTTCTCCCATGAAAGAGAACGTCTTACAGCTCCAAATACATGGTTTAAATACATTTTCAGGAATCAGCAAAACAATTGAAATGCCCCCGCTTAACATTGTTTTTCGGATGTTACATAACATTTTGGCTTTCTGAGAAACATTTGTTCCAACTTACAATTCTCTTTTGGAGGGGCATTTCCCCTCCAAAAATACCCTTTCAATATGTCCTTAACTAAGACAATTAATTGGAACAGGGTATCTTCCTTCCTTCTAATTTAGCTTAGGTCAGCCTGACCCAACTCAGAATGTACTAACACATTATTTCCTCAGAAAAGGCGTCATACATACTTCCCCTTTCTAAGTGTCTTACTCAGCTAAATAGCTTAGGGTTAACTCAGGTTATATGAAGGGTAAATATGGAATCACTTAGGCTATATTCTTTACAGGAATAATTCCATTTCTCTCAAGATCTTTCATGCCAGCTGAGATGGAGGAGTCTTACCAAAGAACTTTCTGTGTCTATATAACATTGCCCATTTTCTCTTCCACTCCAGTTTCATTCTTTCCTTCGATCTGCTGAGTTTTACAATAATTCCATCAATGGGGTATATTTGGATGAGAATGGAAAGCTGGTAGCAGACCTGGACATTGGGAACACGGTGATTTCCCCCAATTACTCTGCTATCACAGTGACACTTGGGAGGCTAGAAAGAGTGGGATCCTTGGATTTCAAGTTCATGATGAACCAGAATGCTATTGCAAAGATGGAGATGCTGAACAAGGTGGGGGAAAGACTTTATTCTGTTTTTTCTGAAGGTCTTTCCAAGATGATTGCAGAATTGGAGCAGGGACAGACTTGGGGTGTCATCTCAGTTCTCCCAGAGAGGAAACATCTTCCCGTTAGATGTTCAGGTGTCTATGAGAAAAATATCCCTAACTATTCCAGTTAACTCTTCATCAAACTTCTGCAAGGAAGCTGGATTTATATCATGGGACAAAGTGATTGATT
Organism: Pituophis catenifer annectens; assembly: GCF_029215685.1. Lineage (NCBI taxonomy): Eukaryota > Metazoa > Chordata > Lepidosauria > Squamata > Colubridae > Pituophis > Pituophis catenifer. Next base: position 8,600,048 of record NW_027256882.1, on the reverse strand, counting down.
TTGTCAAAACAAAAATCCATTCTAGTTTCTTTTCAGTAGGTACATTGAGAATTTAATCTAAAATTGTAGTGGGAGAAAAATTAGAAGAGAAGGTAAATAGACAAACAGCAAGGAACCACATCAATTTGAGGAACTCTTCGTTTCTTGTAGTCTTCAAATTTAGCAAAGCTAAACCTTGAATTGGAGATGCCCAAACGTTTCCTTTTATGTATTTTAGAAAATAAAATAATTCATTTAATGGAGGTTATATTCCCCCTCTTGCTGGCCAGCCCCAGCCTCCTTCCAGGTGTGTGGAAAGCTGTCCTCCTGGATTCATGAAGGTGGCTCAGGAAGGGAAGCCCATCTGCTGCTACAATTGTTGTCCTTGTGCAGAAGGAACCATCTCCACCATGGAAGGTGGGTGACAGCAGGAGAAAGGGAGAGACTTTGGGGAGGATCATAAATCCTGAGATTTTCCATGAACATGCATTTTGGAAGGCGTGATGGGAGTGGATCCCACCTCTTTGAGTCTTGATCAAGATATATATTTATGTCATAGTGAATTGTAAGAAAATATCTTGGAGATTAATCTGGTAGAGTATATAGGTCAAGCAAACAGTTATACAGATCATGGATCAGGGATATAGGATATAGAAGATATGGAATAAGTGAGGGTGAGGGTGGTGAGAGAGATGACATCTCTTGCTCTTATTCTTTTACAACACATCTTCCATGTTTCAAATTACTATTTACTTCATTGCTCTGAATAGTGAGAGTTTCCGGATTCCAGAATATAATGATGGAACTCTGATTGGATTTCTATAGGAGGATCAATCAGATTCTTCCAAGTATCCATGTCTCATGGCTATTTTGGACAGCCACAGTTTCAGGTTGTAGCTTCTTGCCTTTAATCAAAAGATGTATTTCTTTGCTAAAGGAGTTGTCAGGATTCCAAGTAACACACCCATAGCAAGCAAAACTCTGAGGCAGGTAGATTCCTCAAAGGATAGCGTTATCATATTGTCACAGATCTGGTGAAAATCGACTCTGAATGTTCCCACAGTTTTCATCTAATTAAAAATAAAAGGTTTCCCTCAAACCCTAAACAATCAGTCACATGGTCCAATCAAGGCACTGTCTGGTTGCCTGGTGACATCACTCCTCCTTCCTCTGGCCAGGTGTTAGAATGTCCTTGGTTCCCAAAAGAAAGAATTTTATTTTAAATGACATGTTAAAGGGAGACTCTACTTTTGCTCCATTTCAGATGCAGACAAATGTACCAAATGTCCAGAAGATCAACATCCAAACACCTGTCGAGTTCACTGTATCCCCAAGATTAAAAATTATCTTTCTTATAAGGAAAATCTGGGGATCATCCTGACTTCCATTGCCTTGTTCCTCTCTTTAACCACAGGCTTTGGCTTGGGGATCTTCATTAAATTCATGGAAACACCAATTGTCAAAGCCAACAACCAGGACCTCTCCTACATCCTCCTGGTCTCCCTCCTGCTTTCCATCTTGACCTCCTTCCTGTTCATTGGCCGGCCAAGGAAGGTGACCTGCCTCCTCAGACAAACAGCCTTCAGCATTGTCTTCTCACTTGCCATTTCTTCAATCTTGGCCAAAACCATCACAGTGGTGTTAGCCTTCTTGGCCACCAAACCAGGGAATAAAGTGCAGAGATGGTTGGGGAAGAGCTTGGCCAACTCCATTGTCTTTTCTTGTTCTTGCCTTCAAGTTGTCATTTGCAGCATCTGGTTGAGCACTTTCCCCCCATTCCCTGACTCCGACATGCACTCCCAACCTAGAGAGATCATCCTACAATGTGATGAAGGTTCTGTCACCATGTTTTATGTTGCCCTTGGGTACATGGGCTTCCTATCTGCTGTCTGCTTCACGGTGGCTTTTCTGGCCAGGAATCTCCCTGGGGCCTTCAACGAAGCCAAGCTGATCTCCTTCAGCATGCTGGTCTTCTGCAGTGTCTGGGTGTCCTTTGTGCCTGCCTACCTGAGCACCAAAGGGAAGAACATGGTGGCTGTTCAGGTCTTCTCCATCTTGGCCTCCAGTGCTGGTCTGTTGGGCTGCATATTCTTCCCTAAATTCTACATTATTATTTTTAGGTCGGATCTGAATACCAAAGAACATTTGATGTCAAAATAAAATACAAAAAATGACTTTTACAAATCTATTATTTTTCAAAAATGTTATTTAGTAGGCTTGATTAACAGGTTTTGATAATTTTATGTATGTATGTATGTTTGTTTGTTTAATTTACATGCTGCCCATCTTGGCTAGGGATGACTCTAGGCAAGTTATATTCAAGTCAAAAGAAAATAAAAGTTTAAAATAATAAATAGTAGCACTAACATTGGTTTAAAATTGACAGGTATGGGAAGGAAGGGATCAGGTCAAGGGGGAAATCCAGCAGGTTCTGACAGGTTCTGGAGAATGGAATAATGGAGCTATGGTCAAGCTATGCTCCTCCTTGTAAGGATGGACTTGCCCAAACCTCAGTTCTCCCTTGTGGGCCAAGTTGTACATATTAACATCCCCCTCCAGATAAGAAAAATAATTCATCAACAATCGATCAAGATAAACCAGAACATACGGACTCCTAACTGTAAGCATTTGAAGGTCTTCTGGGGAGGATAAACAAAGCCTCAGAGATAGGAATATCACAATAGTCTTACCATACCAAGTGCATTTACATAACCAGAAGAACTGCCACCACATCCCCCTAAACCAGGGGTCTGCAACCTTAAATACTCAAAGAGGCATTTGGACCCGCTTCCCACAGAAAAGAAAACACCAGGAGCCAAAAACCTGGGTGGGCATGACCAACTCAATGTCACTCACTTCCACCAGTCACATAACCCCCTAGCCTTGCCTACCCAGCCGGTCATTAGGGCAGACAACCAGTTGTTAAAAAACACCAGGAACCACAAAATCCTTTTGACATCTCTCTCTCCCCTCTCTCCTTCCCTCTCCCCCCCCTCTGTATCTCTCTGTCTCTGCCCTGGCCACTTCTCCATCCCTCCCCATCACCCTTACCTTCTCTGGTCAGGCAGGGAGTGACTGGGAGGGGAGGGCAAGGGGCAGGGTCAGCCAGTGGTGGGATCACCTACAGGGAGCCACAGGAGAAGGCCCAAAGAGCCGCATGCATCTCCGGAGCTGCAGGTTGTTGGCCCCTGCCCTAAACCAACTTCTGGATGGTTGTGGCAAAAAAATCAGGTCACACCATCCACTGCAATGTGGGTGCTGTCAAAATCTCAGTTGCAGACCTCACAGCACACTGTTTATTTAAGAAACCAAGAAAATTCAATATTCAGAGGCTCTCATTGTTTTTGTCAGTAGGCAAAGACAACACAAAAAATGTCCAGAAAACTAAAATAATAACCTTGACTCCATTTATAACTCCACTTATAATTTGCCAATGATGTGGTCAACAGTCATCACTTTCCTGCCTCTGTCAGCTCTCATACAAAAATTGATATTTTTTGAACAGGTGGCAAATAAAATTTCACTTCAGTTTCAAGGAATTCTAAAATCACTTCCAGTTTAGGATTAATACATGGAGATCTCATTGAAAAGAAAATCCCAAACAGGCCCTATTCTTAACATTAGGCTGGGTTCAAGGATACGGAGTGGTTCCAATGGAGTTAGAACACAGCCATCACCAGTGTTAAGTGCCACCAATCTAAAGTGGCATCAAACTCCATAGCTCTGATTGACCTTCCTAGCAGTCTCTAGATCAGTCTCTAGGGGTGTCAAACTCGTGGCCCACGGGCCGGATGTGTCACAAGCTGGCCACGCCCACCCCTGGTTTAGTGAAGGGAGAAAAAGTCATGATACATCATGTGAGGATGACATGATGAGGTCTGTAAGGGGTGTGCATAAGTGCATCAGCGTGCCTACCGTCCCTGTCCTAATGTTCTCTTTTGTTCGTATCCTTATCAGGGGTGAAATGCTCCCGGTTCGGACCGGATCACCCGATCTGGTAGTGATGGTGGCAAGTGGTTTGGAGAACCGGTAGCAAAAATCCCTGCGCCCACCCCCCCCCATGCTCAGCTGAAAAAAATATGCTTTTAAAAGCCTCTGACGATCCCAGCTGAGTTGCCTGATTGTCAGAGGCTTTTAAAAGCATTTTTTTCTGCAACCTCTTTGGCCGAAAGAACCGGTAGTAACAAATTTTACATTTCACCACTGATCCTTATCCTGTATTCATAATCATGTCTATATTTATATCGGTAATCTTATATGTGTTTGACAAATAAATAAAATAAAATAAATAAAATAAAATAAAATAAAATAAAATAAAATAAAATAATAAAATAATAAAATAAAATAAAATAAAATAAAATAAAATAAAATAAAATAAAATAAACATTTAAATAATGTGCCTGGGATATTGGTCATCCTTTGCTCCTCATTGTAAGGATGGACCTTCCTATTCCATTTGCTTCTCACTCAACCCCCTTCCCACTTTTCTCCCTTCTAGGCCCAGCTGTAATATTAACATTCCCCCTCCAGATAAGAAACATGATCCATCAACAATTGACCAAGATTAACCAGAACACAGGAAATCCAAACTGGCCCTTTGAAACACTTGGAGGTCTTCTGGGGTGGAGTTTCAAATAAAGCCTCAGAGATGAGAATGTCAGGGGAGTTGCACCAAGTGCATCTACAAAACCAGAGGAACTTTCACCAGGTCCTCCTAAACCAACTACTGGGTGGTTGTAGCAAGAAATCAGGCTACACCATCCATCACGCTCTGGGCACTGCCACCATCTCAGCTGCAGACCTCACAGCACACTGTGGTTGTTAAGAAACCATGAAACTTAAAAAATGTAAAGGCTCTCAGTGTGGAAGAGACAACACAGAAAGTGAAAAGGAAACTAAAATAAAAACTTCTATCCATTGTTCTATAACCATCTCTCTATTAGCCAATGATGCTGTCAACAGGACAACCCTTTCTTGTCTCTTAGTCTGCTCTCATGCAAACATTGATATTTCTAGAAGAAATGGAAAATTAAATTTCTCTTCAGTTACAGGAATTCAAAAATAAAGCTCCAATTTGGGATTCATATATGGAAATCCCATTGAAAAGAAAACCCCAACCTCTTCACATTAAGTTGGGTTCAAGGATAATGATTGCTTCCATGGCGTTAGAGCACAGGCAGCACTAGAGTTAAGTGGCACCAATGTAGAGTGGCACCAAACTCCTCAGCAGTCTCTGGAGGGAAAAGACCACACTGAAGGACAGCAGAAGTCACTTTTCTGGCTGTTGAGGTCTCTTGCTGCAGCATCACTTTCTGGACATGTCCTAACAGGAAGGACTCTGGCCACTACACAACACTGCCCCAAGAGCTCTATCTGTGATTTTTCACTAATATGTTTTTCTCCACCTGCCCCTCATCAGATGGAAGAGGTTCAGGATCCCAAAAGGACAAGATCCTTCTCATTGTAATTATCTCCTCACAGGCCTTGAGATCTCTTCTCCTCCCTCTCCAGTGATTGCCTTTGGTGGAAACATCACATTGAAGCGACATGGAAGGGATCTTGTATTAGAAAAGGATAAATGCCACAGGTTATGCTTTTTGTGGCTCAAGTTACAGGACAGGCAGGAGCTGTGATCTTCAGTGTAGTTTCTCTCTCTTCCAGGTGACTCTTGGTTTGTCTCTATTTGAATCTGGAAAGCCATTGGAGATTCCATCCTGTGTGACTGCTTCCAATTCTTCTAATTCTTCTTTAGAAACGGGAAGGAGATTGATTCAGGCCCATGAATTATGGACCTCCTGCTTCTGCTTCTGCTTCTGATGCTGCTGGTGCCCCAGTCAGTCTCTGAGAAACTTAGAAAGAAATGCCCACTGAATTTGGACCACCAGGATGGAGAAAAGCCATGGAGCTATTATAGGCCAGGAGATCTTCTCATTGGTATAGTCATCTCTGCATCAGCAATAACACACACAACATTACCTTACAACGTGGCTCCTTCTAGTCAGATTCGGTTGTAAGTCATTTACTGTGATGGAGTTTCATTCCCTCCATTTGCAAGTCTAACAACTTTTCTATTATGTATGTATGTATGTATGTATGTATGTATGTATGTATGTATTTATTTATTTATTTATTTATTTAATCAAGCATGTATTAGATAACAGATATAAGTACAGACATAATTATGAATATATGAGATGGATACAAATACAAGGGAACATTAGGACATGGCTGGTAGGCACGCTGGTGCGCTTATGTACGCTCCTTAAAGACCTCTTAGGAATGGGGTGAGGTCGACAGTAGACAGTCTAAGGTTAAAGTTTTGGGGGTTTGGGGAAGAAACCACAGAATCAGGTAGTGCATTCCAGGCATTAACAACTCTGTTGCTGAAGTCATATTTTCTGCAATCGAGTTTGGAGTGGTTTACCTTAAGTTTGTATCTATTCTTTGCTTGTGTAGTGTTGTGGTTGAAGCTGAAGTAGTCATTGACAGGTAGGACATTGTAGCAGATAATTTTATGTACTATGCTTAGGTCAGAATGAATGTGCCATAGTTCTAAGTTGTTTAAGCCCTAAATTTCAAGTCTGGTGGCATAAGGTATTAGAAGAATAGAATAGAATAACAGAGTTGGAAGGGACCTTGGAGGTCTTCTAGTCCAACCCCCTGCCCAGGCAGGAAAGCCTACACCACTTCAGACAAATGGTTATCCAACATCTTCTTAAAAATTTCCAGTGTTGGAGCATTCACAACTTCTGCAGGCAAGATATTCCACTTATTAATTGTTCTGTCAGGAAATTTCTCCTTAGTTCCAAGTTCTATTGTGAGCAGAGGAATGGAGGACTCTTCTCATGAAATATCTCTGGACTCTCTCAATTGTATTAATGTCCGATATGCAGTGCGGGTTCCAGAGAGATGAGCTGTATTCGAGAATTGGTCTAGCAAATGTTTTGTATGCTCTAGTTAGTAGTACGATATTATAGAGAAGAAGCTACACAAGATTAGGTTAACAACCTTTAATGCCTTTTTGGCAATGCTGTTACAGTGAGCTCTGGCACTTGGATCATTAGAGATGAGTACTCCAAGGTCTGTGACAGAGTGAGGGTCGTCTACAAGGTCGTATCTGCCCAGCTTGTATTTTGTGTTTTGATTTTTTTTTTTTTTGCCAATATGTAAGACAGAACATTTGTTGGTTGAGATTTGGAGTTGCCAATTGTTTGACCATTCTGACAGACAGTCAAGGACATTTTGTAGGGTAGCAATATTGTCGGTGGTATTGAATAGTTTTACATCATCTTTTTTTTTCTTCTTCTTATTTTAGTTACTCTTATATTGCAGGACCTGACTAATTTCTTGAATCCTTTTGATTTCCTGGCCTCTCACTTTTGTCTTATTTTCTAGGAGAAGCTCAAATCCAAATTATGAGGAAAATAAAACCTGAAGGAAATCCACATTATTTTCCTCTTCAATCCTCAGTTCATGATTTGAATACGAAGTTTTCTTGAAAGTAGTGATTTTTGTGCTTCCCTCTGGCCATGTCATTTCTATATTTTTATAACTGTAGATTGATACTCAATCCCTTATTTTTTAGGAATAGAGGATGACCTGTTTTAGAACAGCTTTTCTGAATCACTTCTTAAAAATCCTCTTCCATATATTCTGTTTTTGTCTTAATGACTGAAATATTCTGCAACTTGGTTACTGGACTGATGAAAATTAGTTCTGCTACAAATAATACTATATTCTTAATTTTAGTCCTTTTGGAGAACTATTTCCATCCTGTCTTCTGAACATTCACAATATCAAAAAAAGTGATGGGTGACTATCATTTGTCTCTGATTTGGATCGATATTGACTCAGTTAGCTTGTGGAGGAAAAGGGGATTATATAGAGAAAGAGTGTTTAATTTTTGCTAATTATTGATGATCCTAATATTAACATCATTTTACACTAGTTTACCTAATGACAAGAAAAGGATATTATGCACGGTTTTCAATATTGAAGTGGTTAACGAAAATCTCCGACACCTGCACAATCACACCCTTGGTTACAACTTCTATGACAACTATGATAACACCCTCGGCACTTCAGATGCCCTGCTGGACATGCTGTCTACTGGAGAAGCCAATGTTCCCAACTACAGCTGTGGAAGAAAGGACAACCTTTTGGTGATTGTTGATGGAGCTGACAGAGACATCTCCATCCAGATGTCAACATTAGTCGGCCCCTACAAAGTTGCCGAGGTTTGTGTTTGTGTTTCTCTATCTAGTAAAGCAAATGGGTTGTTGGTGTGTGTCTGAGTGAATGATAGATCCAACCATTTCATCTCTATGGAATTCAAACTCTGCTTTTCACCATGGCATTTTCAGTGGCATGACTCAGGATTGGGATAACAGTGGGGAGGGAGCAATGTTGAAAACAGAAATACTTCCTCATGACACCATCCTCATTGCTTTGAGGGCTTCTGTTGCATGATTGTGAAGGTGAGGAGAGGCTCTATATTCAATCAAAGGGTCTCCTATACAATAGGAAGGTGTAGCCCCAATGGAAAGCTCACATTTTTTTCATGATGTTAGCCAATGATATTCTCAGACATGAATTAACCATTTTATAAAAGAATTATAAATATGTAATTCTACAAGATGGCAATTTTAGTTCCCATATATAAAAAAGAGAAGAAAATGGACTCTGCAATTCCAGGCCCATTTATTTAACAGGTGTAACTAAAATCTATGTTAGCTTCCCCTTGAATAGAGTTGAGAGTAGGTAGATGAAAAGTGCATTTCTTGTAGAAGAACCAGCAGTCTTAAGCAGATGTGGTCCACTATTGACAATTCTTTTGTCTTGAAACATCACACCATCTAAAAAATATCAGTCAGAGGAAAGAATGGTTTCCTGCCTTTATAGCATTTGACAGAGTAAACAAAGAAATATTATGGAAGAAAGTGATTGCCCTTAAAATGGAACTCAGAATGTTGACCCTGTTCAAAGCCCTTTCTACAAGCTACAGACAACAATTAATCAAACAATAAACTATAAGGAAGTATTGACATTACCTAAAATTGAACAAGTAAAGTGGAAAGGAGCCAAGGAAATGAAATCCATGGGTGAACATAACGTGTTCACATCTATGGCTTGCCACAGGGTAGCAAAGCTGTAGGATGCAAGAAGAAAGTACTACCCAACAATGAGGTCCAATATAAAGCAAGGTTAGTGGCACAAGGTTTTTCACAGATGAAAAATGTGCAGTAAGATGAAGTATTCGCGCCAACTGTAAAGAGTGAAAGCATAAGGCTGGCACTAACGTTAGCAGCGGCACATGGCCATAAAACTTGGCATTTTGACATAACCACTGCATTCCTCAATGCAGAATTAGTTCAAGCACCAGGGTATGAAAGTAAAAGGCCTAACATGGTGTATAAATTGAACAAGGCCATTTATGGGCTGAAGCAGTCAGCCAGGAATTGAATATATGTTTAGATAAGGCATTGAAGGGTCTTGGGTTCAAGAGTTGCAAGGCTGATGGTTGCATATACACTGGAAAGTTACAAGGTGGGGATTGTCAACTATTAGCATTTGTGGATGATCTTTGTTTCATTGCAAATGATGTATCTCAAGTAAAAGAATTTGCTAATAAGTTGGAGAAGAAATTTGAACTAAAGAATTTGGGAGAAATACAAAATTATCTCGGTGTAGAGATACAAAAAATGGAGAAAGGTGGTTATGTTCTCAGTCAAAAAAGAAAAATTAAACAGTTGTTGGAGAGATATAACATGAAAGATGGTAATACTACTTCAACACCTATGAGCATGGATTTTCATAACAGTTTGGGTGAGGATGAAAGTGAAGCCTGTGATCAAGAGATATATCAGCCAGCAATAGGGAGCCTGTTATATCTGTCACAGTGGTCCAGACCAGACATAGCTTGTGGAGTAAGCATTTTGAGTCGCTGTACTGCTGCACCAACCCAATTGCATTGGATGGGTGTAAAAAGGGTTCTCAGGTATTTGAACGGAACTGTGAATTTGGATCTTCAAATACAGGTCTCTGAAGAATTAAAATTGAAATGGTATGTTGTACCTTTCTCTACAAACATGGAGTTGGGGTTTTTCTTTCTTGAGTTTTAAACGGAGGCACACCTGACAGGTAGTGATTATGCAAACAATGTAAAAACCAGAAATCCAATTCTGGGATTGTTGTATTGTTTGGAGGGGCTTTAATTGGATGGAAGCCCAGGAAGCAAATAACTGTTGCCATTTCTACTGCGAAGGCAGAATTTATTGCTTTGTCTGAACTCTGTTCAGAGGTAACGTGGTATGTACAGCTGTTACAGGATTTAAATGTAAAGGTAAATGAAGTTATAATGGTATATAAAAATAATGCTGCCTGGATTAAAATGGCAACAGGTGACAGAGTAAAGAGTAGAAGCAAGCATGTGGACATTAAATATTGGAATGTTAGGGAAGCCATTAAATGTAAATTAATTCACTTGCTTCACTGTTCTTCAGAGGACAATTTGGCGTACATAATGACCATGCCATTGGGTGGAGTGCACCATGGAAAGAATATTAAATTAATTGGATTAATGTCCCTTCCAGTAATGAAGGAAGGAGTGTCAGATTATTCATGAACTGGCAGAGACATGGTAACAAAGTCAGCCAATGGGAGCTGAGACAGACTGGAGCCAGAGCGTGTCTTAGTCTGCAGCTTCTGAGTCTGTGCATAGAAATGAAATTGAAACCAGTCTGAACTAGTCTGCTCTGCTGAAATGAAACTAACTGTTCTCTCCTGCTTGTGTTTGACTTGTAACTGCTACAAGGTTGGAAGAAATCTGCTGTTGGTATTGTAAATTTACTTCATGTATTATTATGTATATAAAGAAGTTAATGGATCCTGCTGCATCAGTTTACCTGTGTGTCAGAGGTGGTATTCAACAGGTTCTGACCAGTTCTGGAGAATCGGTAGTGGAAATTTTGAGTAATTCAGAGAACCGGTAAATACCACCTCTGACCGGCCCTGCCCCATCTATTCTCTGCCTCCCGAGTCCCAGTTGATCGGAAGGAAATGGAGATTTTGCAGTAACCTTCCCCTGGAGTGGGGAGGGAATTGAGATTTTACAGTATCCTTCCCCTGCCATGCCCACCAAGCCATGCCCACCAAGCCATGCCACACCCACCAAGCCATGCCCACAGAATTGGTAGTAAAAAATTTTGAAACCCATGACTGCTGTGTGTGCTTTCTGGATTTAATTTCTGCAACAAACTCTGACAACTTAGAGAAATGATCTATTGGGATCCTAATATTAAATCAATATATTTCTTGTGTGATCAGAATCCAACAATTATATATAATATGCTGCTTTTTTGGAGGAAATTAGTTCAGTTGAGCTTCTCTTATGTGGTCTGATTGTGGTAGATTCGGGGATGATTTAAAAAATACTATTTTTATTCTTAATGCTTATTCCATTTTACTTATTATTATTTTTTTAAATCTACTTTTTTCAGATCAGTAATAAAATTGCTTCGGATGATCTGAGTGATAAAACTCAATTCCCTTTTTCCCATTCGATGCTCCCCAAAGAAACAGTCCAATATCCAGGAATTGTCCAACTGCTCCTCCATTTTGGATGGACCCTGATTGGTCTCTTTGCTTCGGACACAGAGAAGGGAGAGAATTTCATGAGGACTTTTACTCCTATGCTTGTCAGGAATAGAATTTGTGTTGTTATATCACAACAATTCTCAGCGACTGGAAATACAGCAGCCCTCAGGGATGCCATCTTTAAGTGGAAACAAGTCAATGTCTTTGTTCACTTTATAGGATTTGATTCCATTTTTGACAGAATTCTTCCTTTCCATTTAATGCTCAGGCGTTTGCCAGGACCCATTGAAGGGAAAGTCTGGATCATGACAACACTTGGAATATATGTAATGAAAAAGCAGAGGCTTCTCAAGTATGTCCATAGTATTTGGACCTTTTCTCTTCAGTGGAAAAAGAGTTGGAACAATGATGATGCCTATAAAAGATATTTCTTTGTGGAACGTGAATTTCAAGTTGAGTATTTTCACTGTTCTGTTTCAAAACACATATTTTCTATCAAAGGCCAGAGAAGATGCACCCAGAAAGTACCATTGGAGACAAAAGAGGAAAAGAATAGGATGTGGATCCCAAATAATGGCGATACTTACAGTGTCATTAAGATTCTGGCCCATGCCTTAAAAACTGCATCCAAATCCCAGAGGAGAAGGGAGAAGGGAGAAGAGAGGCTGGGGGCTCCAAGGCTGCAACCATGGAAGGTATGGGGTCCCATCAAGGAGCCATCAAACTAAATTCCTTTTCAGGGTCTTTGGGGCTCTCTGAGCTTGTTTGTTTAAGATCTTAAGCTTCTGAACAACATCTGATACTTATTGGAAGAGCGTTGCATCTTCCCTTCTACAACCATTTTCTATATTCAAAAAAATGTTCCTAGACTCCATCTGATTTTCAGCTCCTGTAAACTGAAATGGCTCTTTTCCTTGTCTTTCCTCAAGGCTAAAAGAGGTTCCTCTGATCTCTTCCTTGCCTTCTTTGTTTTTGCTTAAAGCTGATGAATATATATATATATATATATTCATATTTGGCTGAAAAATGCCTGCGTTAGCGTCTTTATAACATTTATCTTCTCAGATTTCAAAGGTATTATTCCAGCACTTTTTTAAACATGCTTGTTTGTTTGCAACTGAATGAGGTTTGATTAAACAGTAGCCTCTTCTCCCACTATTCACAATAATGTTCAGTGCAAATGAGTTTGGTTCAATATTTTTAATTTAATTAATAAAATAAAAATAAATATTGAGGGCTTGTAAGCATTTCAGGAGGTATTCATGGGGGGGAAAAGAGAGCAGGATTTTTCAAAATTGGCAGCAAAACAGTATTTCCAGGATTGAAACCTGCTAGAAACAAATCGAGGAAGTGAATTCCATGAAAATAGGATTGGGGTAGAGCTGTAGAACCTAAGGGGCAGATTCTGTTACAGATTTGCAGACTTTCAAGCTTTAGAATAGCAGCCCAAGAGGGAAAGTGGCTAGATTACAATCCACCAACATGATGAACTGCCTGGAGAGAAAAATGAAGAATATCAGTGGACCGAAGTAAGAAAACCAAGCTAACTACAGAATGGGAAGGAGGAGGAAATATTAGGAAAAAATGTCCTGAAAGATTGTGGAATATACACTAAGGAAGAAGGGATTTAGAAACCGTAAGAAAAAGTCCGGGAGTGACAATTGTGAATGACGCAAGGGAGCAAACCAAATCTCGGCTTGTCCACTGAAGCAAACAACAACCAGAAGGAAATGAAGCAGTTTGCAGCGTCTTTAATCAGGTTAAGCACAGCAACACAGGCAGGAGTAAGGCACAAGCCGGCATCGACGTTTAAAGCTAGCGCTACACGCAGCTGCTGTGTAGCGCTCTTTATACACTTAGTAACAAGCAATTTACCATTTACCATGCAGATTGCCAGGCTGAGCTTTCCTTCTGGATCCATATTTTTTTTAGAAAGCAGCTGAGAAACTATCCTCCTTTTCAATTGGCAAGTCCTCTCTTCCAAAGGCATCCGTTTCTCCCGAGTCTCGTGATCCCATCTCAATCGAATCCTGCTCGGTCTGTCCTTCCTAAAAGGGTGGGGGCTCCAGCTTCTCCATCAGGGACTTGATCCACCTTGTTCCATTAATCAGTTTGGTGGTGGCGATGATGTATTCAGTGCCCCCGTCTTCCATCTGAGAGAGGAACCGAAGGGCTGCGATTTTGGCGTAGGTCATGCCTCCCAGAAAGAAGACGAGAGTGACATGGTTTTCTCCATGCTGGCGCTTTTTCTGAAGCCCGGTTGGCAGCTGCTGCCTCTCTTCAAAATGTGGACCAGGAAGTATTTTTAAGATTTCTTCAATGCTTCGCCAACCTGGCCAGACAAGCAACTCTGCCAGGAGAACGCTTAGAGGCGCATAACCACTGTAGACGTAAGAGATATTGTTTGGGTTCTGCTCTTTGATGTTGTCCATACACAGATGCAAAGTTTTCCAGATGGTTGGGTAGTTGTTCCGACTGCCCAGCCAGGGCTTCAAAAGTCCAGCCTTTTCTAGGCTATTCAAGGTCAGGATGTGTTTGTAGCCATAAGTCTGGAGAATTTCTCTCTTGTAATGATCCAGCACCTTCTGCTTTAAGCCGCTGTTGCACACCGACTGCAGGCAAATGAGCCTCAGTATCTTAATCAAAGGATACTTTCGGGCAATGCGATCTTCTATGTAGCTGTTGACCTTATCGGTATCTATCCTGGACATAAATTCTTGCTCCATGATTAAATTATTGAAGAAGTCTTCAGAGGTGGTGATGTCTTTCACGAGCTCCGCGATGGAGGTATGGTTCCCCAAAGAGCTTCTGGCAGCCTGCATGTGCGGCAGCTGTGAGACAAACTGCTTGATCTCCCCCACGGTTTTGGCGTGGTGCCTTTCCTCAAAAGCAGCTGAAATGATTTTGGCTTTCTTGCTCAAGACGCTGCCCACAGCGTTGAGGTTCTTGTTGCAGATCTCCGTGTACAGCTTCTCCGCGGAGTTCAGCTGCAGCTTCTTGGCCTCAGTGGGGAGCTCCTTCACAGCCTCCCCCTGCTTCTTGGGTTAAATTTTTCAGGGGGAAGTTTTATGTAGGTGTTCTGAATTCTATATATTTCATCAATTAGGCCCTCATAAGTCAGTTGGGTAGCCAGAGGAGAGACCAAATCCACGTTGTGATCCAGCAGCAGAAGGGTATCGAAGATGGGCAGGATGGTGTTCTGGATCCCCGAAAAGTCCCTTTTCATGCGGACCATCATGTTTGCCACATGCCATGCGCACTCTCCTTTTCCAAAGATGAGTGGGATGGTTCCGTAGAGAGCCTGGAGCATCATGAGTCCTTTCACAGCATGGTAGAGGCAGGTCTGGTCATTTTCTAGGTAACACTTCTTAAAGGCGTTTTCTGACTCCATGGACAAGAGGTCGCTGTCAAAGGGAATGAGGACGTCCAGGATACATTCCTCTCAGTGAATAAAACAGTGCAACACACCCAGTTCTTTGAGGCGCTGTTTGCACAACAAACTGCGACGCGGCACAAACAAGATGTAGAAATCCCGCTGCGGACAGCAGATTTTGTCTTCACTGAGCACATTGTCTGCAATTATGTTCATGAATTCTAACCTGGGCCTGACAAAGAAAATAATGTTCTTGACATTAGCCGGTGGAAGGTGACCCCCTTTGAGGGTGAACATTTTCTCCACCTCATGTTCCTTCAGAAGAGAATATTGCACAATCAATCCAAAGGGCCCAGTAACATACTCATCCCACATAATGGCCTTGGATCCGGTGCATTTGTCGAGGAAGGTGCGCACCTCCCTCCGCCTGGCTTCCCGCAGCACCGTCAACGGGACGTGGCCAGAGCTGAGGTGAGCCACCATGGCTGCTGCGCTGCACTCAAAGCTGATGAATATTTTTCTGCAATGTCTTCTCTAAGTGTGTTTTCTACAAGAGGACATGAAATGATTCCACTGGATCATTAATAGCATTATCGCCAAATTAATAATATGGATATTATCGTATCATTAAAAGATTACTGCTACTTTATTATAATAAGTAACCATTATCTATATAAAACAATGTGAGAAAAATCACAAAGATACAGTCATCTATCAAGTACTAGATGCTAAAAATTAGTTCATTTCCAAATGGATTTTACTTATGCACTTCTCTCTATCACAAAATCATATTTTTATTTTCTGGAAGCTGGAATTTTTTTTAAGGAGATCAAAATAACTTTGTATAAGCATTATTATAATATTTGCATCACAAAAACATGATTTATCTATTTCTTTTATCAATGAAAATACACTTGTTCATAATTTCCAATTTTATCATTAATATTAAAATTTATTTGAATACAAGTTTTAAGACAGTTGTATCCATTTAATTATCATGCCATCCAGCAATCAATTAACTAGTTCCCCATTCATCACATCATGAATCATTTTGTTAATTCTTTGCTGAAAACAAGTTCTACCACCAGCATTCACACAATCCATTAAGGAAGTGGGATATGTAGGAATTAGTTTGGAGGACTAGAGAAAGAGATGCAGGGAAGGATCAGATAAGATGGTGGGGGAGGATGAAGCAGCATCTGTGTTACAGGGAGAGAAAGAAATTCAGAGAAGGTCCTCCCAAATGTTTAGACTGTAAAAAGAGATGGTGAAAGATTTGTATTTTCATACTTGCAAGATTCTGTTAATATTGTCTTGCAGTAAAATAGAATTAGTTCATCTGGTCATTTTCCTGTCTTAGTCTTGCAACTTTCCTCTTAACAAATCCTTGCTAAACAACCATAGAAGAAAGATTCAAATGTAAAAAGAGATAACAAAACAAGATTTCTGCTTTTAAAGTTCCTGGATGTTTCCATTCTAGTTCCATCTATTTCTACAGAAGAAGGAATTGTTCAATCTTTCCCTGCTGAAAGTGTACTTGGATCAAAATGGAGAGGTAGCAGCAGATCTAAAGATCAACAGTAGGGTAGTTCTCCTCAAGGAGGATCCCATTAACAAGGAATTGGGGAGTTTCGAAAGGCAGCGACTGATAATCAACCAAGATGCTTTGTCACAGCTAAAGTTGCTCAACAAGGTGGGGAAAATAGTGATGTGTTTTTTTCATTTTCCCAAAGAATTAGGACCCTTTTCAAGTGGGCTAAACCTAGTCAAAATGGGGGGTAACCTTCACTGAGAATTGAATGTGTGGAGTAAAACATCTATCATTTTCTTAGAACATAGAGAGGCTTCTCTTCTATTGACCAAGTTATCCTTTTGATGCTATAATGCTGAATACTGTTGTAAGATGATTCAGCTATATCCAAAATGAGATTTGGGATGATTATTATTTAGGACAATAATCATTGCCATTTCATGTCTCTTCTTTATCACCATAAAACCGGTGACAGAGGGCCTCATATACTGAGGATTTTGATATTAATAGCTTCAGGTACACTAATTTCTTGTCTTCAAATATCAAAGTTGAAGGCAATTCTGTTGACCAGAGCCTGAGTTCAGCTTTGGTCTCAATCTGATAAAATGAAATCAATACTGGATGGAAGTCCTCTTGGTCCCAATGGGAAATAAGCTTCACCTTGACCTGTTTGGAGTCAGGGGACTCCCAAAATTGCAGGCCTAGAGTCTACAATGTTTTTAATCAGCTGAGACCATAGTTATACATGTCTCTCTTTAACCCCACTAGGATAGTAGAATTTAGAAAGGAGGTCCAAGGCATTCAGTTCACACAAAATAATAATGCCTGGTCTGATGTGAGCTTATTTATTCATTGATTGATTCAATTTATTTGCTCTCCCATCTCACCACAATAATGGTCTGAAAACTGAAGTATAGAAACATGACTTTGATGCAAAAAAATCCTGATATCAGAAGTAATAAGGGACAATTTCAAGGGAAATATTACTTAGGTTTTGGCATTGGAAGTAATCAGAGATTTCATATTTTTCATATGTGAAGCCCAGAGACTACTTGGCTAATGTTCCTATCTACCTCCATGTTACATAGATGGTGAGTGTAACATGTTTCCTTTGTCATTTTTTCTTTCTCTTCTCAGTCTCTGCCTCAGTCCAAATGTGTGGAAAAATGTCAGCCTGGATTTGTGAAGAAGGCTCGAGAAGGAGAGCCATTTTGCTGCTATGACTGCGTTCCTTGTCCAGAGGGGACCATCTCTACTCAGGAAGGTGGGTGACACCATAGGGGAACCTTCTGGATTCATCCATCAAGTGGATATTTCCTTCCCACCTTTTCTTATCTATCCAATTTGTGTTGTTGTTAAATATTGAGATAAAAACTGTTATAACACCAACAAAAAAAAAAGGAATATATTTGTAGTTCTGAAAAGAAAAAAATACTAACATACAGTGCTGGGATTAAAAACAAGAGAAAGGAGGGGGAGAAGGAGAACTAATAAAAGACCACTCTACAAATAGATACCAATGTTGAATTCATTCTCTCTTTAAAATTGTTGCCAAATTTAGAAAGGATGGAAATATATTGCTTCATCTTCTCATTTTTATTGGGTAAAAAGCCTTGGCAGATAACAAACTCAGTTCCCCTTCTGGAATTCCTTCATGAATTAATCTTCCTTAAGATCTCTTTCTTTTCAAGTTTATATGGTTGTCTATTTCACACATAGTGACTTTTGGTGGCACACAATTAAATCACAAATTAAAAATTTAAAACAATGAGAACTAAATGCTAAGAAAGCAAGAGAGGAGTACATCAAGATGCTACCTACCATGCAACCAGCACACAGGGCTCTGTTGTCAGGGGATCTCCAGGACTATTGGAAAATATCACATTTTATGGGATTTGTAGAGACCCTCATAGTCTGGAGATACTCTCAATTTCAGGATAGTTAATGATTTTAACTAAAAAGGTCTGTTCAATCTCCCCTGAAGTAGGCAGTGTTGCAACCCTTCTCAAGAGGAATTCCATGGATCCAACCATGTTAGACAACTTTTATCCTGTGTCCAAACTTTTTAGAGCAGTTTATTGAGATCATGGTTGTTGAGTCAATCATCATTAACGGAGTTTAAACATTCTTGGGTTAAACACATGTCCATCATCTCACAAAAGATAAAAAAATAATAATATAATAAATCAATAAAAACAAAGAACTCATGATAAGATCAGTGAGAGATAAGAATCTGGTGGATTAGCTCAGAGAAGGCAGTTTGTGGCACCAGATATTTCTTCTTACAATTTTATTTTGTTGTTGTTCTTGTTTTTTTTTTTTAATAGTTGTACTGTATATATTGGGGAATTTTTTGCTGGAATGAATGTATATACAGTACAATTTAATGAGGCTTTCCTGTCTCTCAGTATCAAATCTCATCTAAAGGTTTTCTTGAAATTTCAAAGATTATGAAAGAAATGTTACTTTGTTTTCTCAGATACTGAAAAATGCACCAAATGTGTAGATGAACAATATCCAACTAAGAACAGAGTCCGGTGTATCCCAAAAAGAGTAATCTTCCTGTCTTATGAAGAACATCTGGGCATAATCCTTGTGTTCTTTGCTCTACTTTTGTTCCTAACCACAAGCCTTGTTTTAATCATATTCCTTAAATATTTAGAAACTCCCATTGTCAAAGCCAACAACCGAGACCTCTCCTTCATCCTCCTGATCTCCCTCCTGCTCTGTTTTTTGTCCTCCTTTCTCTTCATCGGCCAGCCAAGGAAAGCCACCTGTCTTCTCCGACAAACGGTGTTCAGCATTGTCTTCTCAGTAGCCGTGTCTTCTGTGTTGTCCAAAACAGTCACGGTGGTGCTGGCCTTCTTGGCCTCAAAACCAGGAAACAGGTTGAGAAGATGGTTGGGAAAGAGCTTGATCAACTCCATCATCCTTTCTTGTTCTAGTGTTCAAATTTTCATCTGTGTCATATGGCTGGGAGTTTCTCCCCCATTCCCTGATTCCGACATGCACTTCCAGCCTGGAGAGATCATCCTTCAATGCAATGAAGGCTCTGTTACCATGTTTTATGTTGTCCTTGGCTACATGGGTTTCCTAGCTGCTGTTTGCTTCACGATGGCTTTCCTGGCCAGGAACCTGCCTGGGGCCTTCAATGAAGCCAAGCTAATCTCCTTCAGCATGCTGGTCTTCTGCAGTGTCTGGGTCTCTTTCCTGCCCACCTACCTGAGCACCAAAGGGAAATACATGGTGGCCGTGCAGGTCTTCTCCATCTTGGCCTCCAGTGCTGGGCTTCTGGGATGCATCTTCTTCCCCAAGTGCTACATTATTATCATGAGACCAGATCTAAACATTAAGGAACATCTAATGATAAAAATAGGGAAGTAATAATGAAAATGTTTCTTAGACTTGTGACAATTAATTATTGATTGCAATTTGTTGTTGGTTTATATCTTTCATTTGCCTCTGTTTGACACAGAACATAGAACAATAGAGTTGGAAAGAACCTTAGAGGTCTTCTAGTCCAACCCCCTGCTTGAGCAGGAGACCCTATACCATTTGAGACAAATGATTGTCTAGTAACTTTTTTAGAGCCTCTAGTGCTGGAGCACCCACAACTTCTGGAGGCAAGCTATTCCATTGGTTTTGTGAGGTCTTCCATCATTGGCTTGGCACCTCACAAGCGTCCTACCATTAAAGAATCAGGATTAGGGTGGGCAGTTGGGTAATAAACCTATATGCTTCTATGGTGGGAATTTGGGAGGGAGGAATGACAGTGGAAGGAGTGCAAAGCAGTTTGTGCCAGACATCTTCAAGGTCGTTCACCCTGAGTGTGGAATTTCACCAGCCCAAACACTTCAGCATTTCCCGAAACATCTCAGTGATATCCGATTGGCTAAAGACCGACTAGACATGGGGGAAGGATGGGAAACTAAGGGTTTGTTTTTTGTATTGTTTCATGGGAACTTCAGATTCCTCCTGACTTTACTGCAGCCAGCATTTTTAAATAAAAGTTATTTTCATTGCAGACAAATGGAGTTGAGGGTTTTACTTTCCTAAGGGATCAGACTGGGCCAGGTCTGACATTAGGCGGAATCTGATATAGTGGTCAACCCAGAGAGGACATCATCTCTACCATGGGGACCAAGCACATGATATAGGCTCAAGGGAGCAATCAGGAGGAAATTGAATGCTGGGCGGGAGGCTTTGAAGAGGCCTCCTTCAGGCCTGGATCGCTCTGAATGGACAGGGGAGGCAGAAAGCTGTGGCAATCTGCTGAGATCCAGGTGGTCTCTGGGCATCAGGCAAAAGGAGGAATGGAGGGGAAGCCCATGGTGATGACTTTCACTCATGGAAGCTGTGGCAGTTGCTGGCGGGAACAATGAGTGGAGTTGGAGGAGGAAGAAGATAAGGGTGAAGAATTCAACCAAGTTGACTGGATGATGGAACAAGACATCAGGTTCATGCAGGGGGCTTTCAAGAACCTCAAGGTGTGTGAACACCAGGCCTGGGCCATGCAACCTGATGACAGCCACCTCCAGCCACAACAGGAGGCTGAGTAATAACATCCACCACCACAACCAGCCTCTAAGCCAGTGTAATGGCAGCAGTGGCTATGGCTGGTCCAGCACCAGGAGCTGCCGCCTGTATCATCCCACCTGCAGGGATAGCCCCAGGGAGGAGGACACCCACAGGACACAACAGCTGGGTGTGAAGTTTAACAGGAATCCCCTGTCAGTTTTGGAAGACAGTTTTCTTTCTTGCTTCTTAACTGCCACATATTTTAGCTGGGGAAATTGGGAGGGGGCTGTTGTTTAAGCGGTAGAAAGTTAGTTATAACAACATTCCATCTTCAAGGACTTTTGCCTGTGCCTGCTGGAGACTGCCTGAAGATTGTATCCAGTTGAGTGTGAAGAGTTGATTGGACAATGTGATGAACTTGTGGGTGTGGGGCAGGGCTGTGAACTGTCAGCTGGGTGTGGAAAACCTGGAAGCTTTCAGATTTGGGTTTTTCCAGATGTGCCAACATGACATCTCTAATAAATTAGAACTTTGAGGAACCTCAGGCCTCAGAGCTTTATTTGACATTGCCAGCAACTGGGGTTCTTCCTGCCCAGGTTTGGACCTACATGCAGGAGTATCATCTGGAGATAACCACTGAAAGTGCCAAGGTCAGATGTGTCACCAGGGATGATCACCCTCGGAGTGGGTCAGAGGGGAGTGGCTGAGTATACAGAAGAACTTTGTCACCTAGTGTCAGGTTTCCAACCGATGCCCTAATTAAATCATGAGCCTTGAGCCAAACTTCAAAAGGAATCTAGTTATTTATTAGGAGCTTCATGTCAGCATATTCTAACTGAAGCCAACTCCGACGTCACTTAATTTTCATCCCGGCTCTGACCCTGTTTCCCCCTCCCCCCAAGGTGTCTCATCAGTCACATTCTGCAATGAAGCAATTGTTTCACTGCAATCCTGTAATCAAAGGATGGGGGGAGGGAGGGGAACAGATGGGCAATAAACCTCTATGCTTCTATGGTGGGAATTTGGGAGGGGAGAATAACAGTTGAAGGAGTGCAAAGCAGTTTGGAACCAGTTCATGCCAGGAATCAATCAATCAATCAATCAATCGACCATCCAACCAACCAATCAATCAATCACTAAAGATACATCAACACAAATAACAGCAATAGACCTAATCTTGAGGTAGTTGGGGCCATCTAGATCTCCAGGGAGGCTCTTCCCCAAGGCAGGGGATGCCAGAGGGAACGGCTGCTTTCTGGTCCAACAGGATGATATGGTTTCATAGAGGGGATGCTAAGAATGTCCCTGTGCTTTCCCTGCCCTGGGCCATGTTGGATGCCAAAAAGTTATTCACTTAACACATTTCCACTTTCTGATGAATTCTTCACACACATTTAACCAAGGTGTGAGGTTCCCCCCTTCCTATCCTTCAGCTCTAGTGTGGCAACCTTGAAGCCTCAAAAATGGCCTCGGTCAGGTCAGCTTCAGGATTGACACAAGGACTATAGAGTTTCAAACAAATTAGAAAAGTTTTAAAAATGGTGAATTTTGTTAGGTTTACTCGCCTAGATCAGTTGAACAGGATTCATAGGTTTTATGTCTACAAAAGTTAGGCTATCCTAATTTTACCTATTTATTGATTTATCTTTAAACTTGTAGATATTTTGCTGTATTTTCTCTCTCTCTTTACACACTGGTCCCCGACAAACACCCTCTTCTGGTTTATTCTGTTATTTAGTTCCACCTTTACAAACAAATAATGGCATTTCACCAATGTAGAAAAATGTCTAGTTTTTTTCAGAATTGAAATGTCCCAACAGTTGAACCCAAAGTCAAACTTTTGATGACTATAATGAATAAAAGTGATTTTGAAGGGTTTTGTTCTGGTTTGGAACTTTGTAAGAGAAAAGAATGTCATATGAATAAAAACAGCCACCCATCTCTTAACAAAGGCAAACCAGAATCAGCTGTATCCATATTGAGGATTGACATTTCAGACTCAAGCCAAAATTCTCTCTTGAGACTGGAATGTATGGAGAGTTTTTCTAAGGGATGTGTCAGGGAAATACTTTAAGAGCTGAGCAGCTGCCATGATGCTGTAATACTGTAATGCTGTAATAATGATGCAATGGTAGGAATGAGATGTTTGGGAGAAAGTTCTCCTGTCTCACTTCTTGTCTCGTTTTCAGAGTTTCACCCCATTTGTGACTTCTCCTATTGGGCACCTGCTTGTTGACTCACTCAGAGTTTGGAAAGATGATGTCTATTCTTGTTCCCATTATCCAAATCATAGTGATTTATTGATTCTCTTGGTGTTAAATCTCAAAAGACATTTTGGATTGCTTCCAAATATCACACAAACACAGCCATAACAGGCTTCCACTTTGACATCATATAAAAAACTTGTTGGCTGATCTCTTTGCACTGGAAAATCTTGGAGGCATAAATGGCCTTGAAGAAATAGAGAACCTTGAAAGCTTTTATGACAGGCAGGGACTGCAGATATGAAGTCTTGTACAGACTCTGTCACTATTAGGAAACCTCTGGAGCTTCTGTCTTGGAAGAGGACTTTGGTTTCTTCCACCTCTTCCTATCACTGTATCTTCAAAGCAAGGCTGGAGACTCCATCAGGAACACAAACCATGTTGCTGCTTCTGCTGCTTCTGCTGCCCCAGGAAGTTCTGGCAAGTCTCAGAGCCAAATGTCTCCTGACTCTGAAGAGGGACGAGGTGCATCCAGAGAACTATTACAAGCCAGGAGAGTTTCTCATTGGTGGCATTGTCTCTGCAACGAGGATGAAATTTCTACCATTAAGCTTCAACAAATCTCCTTTGACTCAAATTTCTCTGTACGTCAAATTTTATGTACAGAATTAGAGCCTCTCCATTCCACCCTAAGTTCTAAAGTTTCAGCTGCCTCTCTTACAATGAATCATCCCTTTGATCTGCTAGTTTTTCTCTCTTTCTGTCTCGTTTCATTCTTGGCTCATTCTTTACAGCTGATGAACCTGATTTGAAATTCTCAAGTAAATAATCAGTTGATATCTTCTTCTTTCTTGACTTCGAAGAAGAAGCATTTGCTTTTCTTGACATTCTCTCAGCAGAGGTGGACTGTGGATGGATGGAGAAGAGAGGATAGTTCTTCTCTTCTACCACTCTCATGCCCAATAAGATCATCAGGATGGGTAGAAAAATGCAAAAATGTTGAATTTTCTCTGAAGTACACATGATAAAAGCTTGACAATTCTATTCTGTACCACCAATTAAATGAATGGATCCCAGTTCAGAATTGACTTTTCTTAAATGTGTGAATCTCATTTGAGTGGATGCCAGCATCCCAATCATACAATGAGTTATTTGTCAGCTAAGTCACTATGGCTAAGCTAAGTTTAGATATAGGCCATCTAAAAACCTCCAGAAATTTAGCACTTACTGCATTTGATAAAGTGATATTTGCTCATTTTATGTGTCATTGTGGGTGTACCTGTCTGTATGTTTCCTTCAATGATTCTATATTTCATGTGGAATAATAGGTGACACTTCCAATTACTAATTATTGAAGAAGATAAATAGGAAATGGATAGAAAGAAATTGAAATCTCAATACACCAGCAAGAATAAGGACAATATGAAGAATAAGCCAAAACTGAATTTGAAACTGAATTATGTACACATGTTGAAAATGTAAATAAACATATATTAAGGATTTGAAAGAGAAGATGAACAGTCTCAATTTGCATGACTAAATGTAGTTTAAACTTGGATATTAAATAGAGATGCAGAGAATTTGGGTAACTGGGGTTCGGTTTATATTCTGTCATAAGTTAAGTTTTTTTAAAATAAAATAAAATAAAATGATATATTCTTGGTATAGGACATCAGATAAATTATCAAAGATGTGTAAACACATTTCAAAGCAAAGGAAGAATTGTGAAAAGAATGGGGAAACATTTTATCATGCAGGGTAGACATGTGAGAAAGCTCAGAAATTTTATATCAAATTAACACAACAATGCAAAGAATTAGAAAGGCTAAAAATTGTGAAGAAACCAGAATTCTTTTTTAATGGGACTTCTGAGCAAAGAATTACAGTATTTTTTGCACTATAAAATGCTCTGGAATTTAAGACACACCTAACTTTTAGGGAGGAAAATAATCTGCAATCCTTGCCGCCTGGGCCAAAAATGGGATGCGCTGAGGCAAAAAAATGAGGTTCATGGAGGATTAAAATGGGGCATGCAGAAGTGGTGAGAGGCAGCTGCTCGTGCTGAATCAGGGTATGCTGAAGCTGACTAGGCTGTTTGCTGTTTGCTGCAAGGTGGCAAATTGCTGTGAGGCAGAGGACGAAGCGTGGGGGCCCATGGGTGGGTGAGGCTTCAGCAACATTTGTTCTATAAGAGACACAGAGATTTCCACCCACTTTTTTGGAAGGGAAAAGTGCATTTTATAGTGCAAAAAATACGGCAAATAGCATTCATTTTGTTTATATAGGGTAACTGTGGCAAGATTATTGAATGCCCAATCATGGAATTCTCACAGTGAAGGATTAGATGGTGAAAAATGTAGAATTTGCAGAAATGAAAAATTATGTGTTGAAAAGAAGGTGGGGAATCAGGTTTTTTCTTTCTCTTTTTTTAATTATTTGGACCTTTTCTTCCTTTCTCTATTTTTTCATTCCTTTTTAATTTTGATTAATATTTCATTTTCTTAAACAATTCTTTATAAATATAAATAAAAATAAAAGAAAAATGGAAAGTATCCCAGAAGTTCTATTCAATAGGTGAGATTTATTTGGGTGGGGGGGTGGGGATTTTAAAATGACTCCAAACCTCTGAGCCTGTGGTGGATTAAAAATACAATTGTTAAATTTACCAGTTAAATAAAATGTTGCTTCCATTGATTATGTCCTGATACATTCATACTTTCAGGAGACCAGGAACAGAGTACTGGAAAATGCTGTCCTTCCTTTTTGCAATCCAAGCGATCAACAAGAATCCCAACGTTTTGTTCAATGTCACCCTGGGATACAATGTCTATGACAATTATTTCAGACCACAAATGACCTCGGAGGCTTTGCTGGACCTGCTTTCGGAGGGGGAGGCCAATGTTCCCAACTACAGCTGTGGAAGGCAGAGAAACACCGTGGCTGTTCTCGAAGCTGCTGCTACTGACATCTCCATCCAGATTTCAACCATGTTGGGAACCTACAAAATCCCACAGGTGTGTCTTTCTTGGGAAGACCATTTTTAGACATGCAATTTACAGCCAGACATCCTCTCTTCTAAATGAAGAGCAAAGTTCTATTGTGAGAATTGCATGAAGTAAGGATGAAGGTTCTATCAAATTGTAGAGAAGGATCCCAGCAGACAATCCTCTCTCAGGTGCAATCATAATGCAGACTGTGCATCACTGCTCAGTACAGCCTCTTCTGTTCCTTCTTCACAATCATGTCAACATTCATAGTCCATGAGAGGTTCTCTGAGATATAAATGCCCAGAAATTTAAAACTACCAACCCTCACCACCTCCTCACCATTTATGTACAATGGTAAATGTACATCACCCTTCCTTCTGAAGTCAATTTTATGTTCTTTAGTTTTTTTGATGTTAAGTATAAGATTATTTTCTTTACACCACAATGTCATCCCTTGTACTTCCTTTCTATAAGGAGACATTGTTCTTAATAATGAGCCCCACCACTGTCATGTCATCTATTTTATTTTTCTATTCCTATTGAAGTGAGAAGAGAGACAATGTAAACAGAATGATCAGGAATTGAACAATTCCTCCATTAGGGCTGG
The DNA here is from genome assembly GCF_029215685.1 of Pituophis catenifer annectens. Taxonomy (NCBI): domain Eukaryota; kingdom Metazoa; phylum Chordata; class Lepidosauria; order Squamata; family Colubridae; genus Pituophis; species Pituophis catenifer. The sequence goes on along the minus strand of NW_027256882.1, from coordinate 8,573,254 downwards.
ATATTGTTTTTATGATTTCTCTCTCTCTCTCAAAAAAAAAAAAAATAAAGTTAACTTTTTTTTCAATTTCAGATCAGTCACGGTTTTGACTCCCAGGTTGTGAGTGATGAAAATCCTTTCTTCTACCCAATGCTCCCAGCTGAAGGAGCCCATTACCCAGGGATGGTGATGCTTGTCCTCCATTTCAGGTGGACCTTGGTGGGTCTCCTTGCTCCAGACACTGAGAATGGACAACAGTTCATGAGGACGATGACTTCCCTGCTAGTCAGGAATGGCATTTGCCCAGTTTTATCACAAACCTTTTCCCCAGTTTCACGGGAAGCGAATATAGAGTGGCATTTATTCCTCAGTTGGAGAAAGATCAATGTCTTTATTTTTGCTGCAGACTTGAGTTCAGTCAGTGTAGGAATTCTGCTTCTGAATCTAGTATTTCAAAGGCTTATGGAACCTCCTAGAGGAAAAGTCCTGCTATTCACAATCCGCTGGGACTTCACTGTTTATTTGTCAAAACGATCTTTTCCAGTCGAATACTTCCATAGCATATTTTCCTTTCCTATGCAGAAAAATCAATTTGCAAAGTATGGTAGGCCTTTGAACCTTTATTCTTTTATGAGATACTATGTAGAGACCTCCTTCCTGTGTTCCTACATCAACAATGCCTTTTCGGTGAAAGTCTGGATACAGTGCAGGCAGAGAGAAGATCTGGAAGCTCTCATGGAAGAGGAGATGGATCTAATCCTGACTCGGGACAGCTATTTAATTTACAACACAGTCTGGGCTGTGGCAAGGGCCTTAAATGCAGCTTATTTATCGAGATCCAGGAACATGTTTAAAACTGGCAAAAACGTGAAAACTCCAAAAATGAAGGCATGGCAGGTACTTATTTTCTTTCTTTTTTTTTTAATTGAAAAGTTTTAAAAAGTTTTACAGACATTTCCCCTACCCCCTCCCTCCTCCCCTTCCAGCCCTCCCCTTCCCCTCCCCCCCCCCCGCCGCTTCCCAGAGCAAAATACAGGGTATAACATTTGACAATCACAAGCTAGCATAAGCTAATTATCTATAGCATCCTATTCCCCTCTTGAACTTTTAACTCCCCTTTTACTAGACTAAGTTTAAGTACTTAATAAAATCTTCTGGATCATTTGTGAGTTATTTGAAATTTTTTAGTCCGATATTTGCCTTGAATATAATCAATCCATCTTCTCCATTCTAACATATATTTCTCATTTGAATGGTCCTTTAAATATGCTGAATTTTTCACCATTTCTGCTAGATTTACTACTTTTAATGTCCATTAATGTCTAGTAGAGCAAAGGTCCCAGTCATCCTTAAACTCAGCAAAAAAATTTCTTTTCCTAGCTGCCGATTGACCTGTAAACCAGTTTTTTTTATAACATTGTTTCTGTGTGGGGCATCTGATTTCATTTTGGCTTTATTGGCAAAATTCCTTCTGTGTTGTTGAGCACAACTTCCATATCCTTTAAGGTTTTAATTTTGGACCTCAATAGTTCATACTGCATATATGCTTTGCTTTGGTTACTTCCCATTGGTTTTCCAAACTCTTCAGTGACAACTACAAATGGAAGTGATAAAGAACATCCTTCACTCTCCTTATTTTCCATGTTGTTCTTGGTCCTTCTAACAAGATTTTTATTCCATTTTCCTCATACAGATCTGTGAGATTTAAAAAAACAGCAAACCTCATAAAAAGTAAAATGGAGATCATGAACAAGTAAAAAGTAGTTTTACTACACACACACACACACACACACACAGTGTGTGTGTGTGTGTGTGTGTGGGTGTGGGTGTATGTTTTCTGAGGTTTTCACCCACACCGATGAGGCACGACCACAAACCAGAAGCCAGACCACAGCTGCATCATTAGCCACTTTAAACCCCTCCAATCCATACATGAAGCAAACTGACACCCACCATGAAGATGTGGCACGACCACGAACACGAAGCCAAACAACAGCAATGCAGCTCACCAGCTCAAATCCCCCTGCTACTCAGACTAACCCGAGCACAACCAAGCCCCCACGTAAACAGAACACACACCCATCCAATCAGAGCACAGCCAACCCCCCATCCAATCAGAACACAGCCAAACCCCCAACCAATCAGAACACACCTTCACCCAATCAGAACACAGCCAAGCTCCCACCTAATCAGTTCACAACTTCAGTGGCAGTTAAAAGGAAGAAAGAGCTGCGATCACGCACATTGCTCCTGGAAGCACGAAACCGAAGACACCAGCCTGAAGATGACGAATGAGACTTCGTCGAAACGTCGCCAAGACACTTCCAATTTTACACGGGAGAAAACCTGAATAACCAAAGACCTACATATATATATATAGCCATTGGATTTTCTGTAGACTAAGACATCCAGGAAGACATCCACGAACAACACCTAGAAACCGAACTACACACTCTCACTAACGTACTAACATCCAATGGATTCCAAAGAAATAAGATCACCAACCTAATCCAAAAAGAAACCCCCACTAAAATCCAAGACAAAGAACAAGAAAACGGCAAAGCCCCCCTCCCATACATAAAAAGCACCACAGACAGAATAAGCAAAATCCTCCACAAACATAACATCAAGACAGCATTCTGCACAAACCGAAAAATATCCACCATCCTAAGGAACCCCAAAGACAAAAATGAGTTAGAAAATCAAGGAGTATATGAAATCCCATGCACCGCCTGCCCCACCACATACATTGGACAAACCAACAGACGAATAAGTGCACGCATAGAAGAACACAAGAACTCAGTCAGAAAAGAGGAACCAACTTCTTCCCTGGTCCAACACCTTAAAGCCACAGGACATGATATTGACTTTAAAAAGACCAGAACTATCGCCAAAACTGAACACTTTAACAACAGAATAATTAGAGAAGCCATTGAGATAGAAAAATGCCCACACAGCATGAACAAACGAGACGATACCTCCCGCCTACCAGCCATTTGGAAACCTGCCCTTATTGACAAACGAGTCCCTAACACAACGAATGACACCAGACCCACACTCACGAGAGCCACACAGGATGTCACCACCACACATCCACGCAGAAAGCAGACTCAAACCCACACTGATAATGAGCCACGACCAAGGACCAGAAGCCAGACCGCAGCTGCATCATTAGCCACTTTAAACCCCTCCAATCCATACATGAAGCAGACTGACACCCACCATGAAGAGCTCGCATGGCCACAAACACGAAGCCAAACAACAACAACGCAGCTCACCAGCTCAAATCCCCCTGCAACTCAGACTAAGCTGAGCACAACCAAGCCCCCACACAAACAGAACACACCTCCAGCCAATCAGAGCACAACCAACCCCCCATCCAATCAGAGCACAGCCAAGCCCCTAACCAATCAGAACACACCTCCACCAAATCAGAACACAGCCAAGTTCCCACCCAATCAGCTCACACCCCCACTAGCAGTTAAAAGGAAGAGACAGCTGCGATCTCACATTGCTCCTGGAAGCACGAAGCCGAGAACACCAGCCTGAAGATGACGAATGAGACTTCGTCGAAACGTCGCCAAGACACTTCCAATTTTACGTGGGAGAAGACCCGAATAACCAAAGACCTACATACAAACACCCGCGAAAACCTGAGAAAACAAATATACATATACATATACATATCTATATATATACGTATCTATATCTATCTATATCTATCTATCTATCTATCTATCTATCTATCTATCTATCTATCTATCATCTATCTATCTATCTATCTATATATATGTACACATACATACATACCAAATTTATATTTTGCTGATAAATATATAAAGAGAGACTAGTATAGATCTATTTCAAGCTTTTTAGCTTTCTTTTTTTTTTTTAAATACTTTATTGAAATTTCCAATTTTTAAAAAGACAATGTACAAGCTTTTTAGCTTTCATCAGCTAGCCATACCCTTACTTGGATTCGAACTTGGGCTTCCTGCATGTTAGGCAGTTGAATTAACCTTCTGAGCCACAAGTTCTCCTCCCTTCATCAGCTTGATACACATATACATATGTGTGTGTGTGTGTGTGTGTGTGTGTGTGTGTGTGTGTGTGTGTGATAAGCTTTTGCAAAAGGGTTCTCCCATGAAAGAGAGAGAACGTATTACAGCTCCGAATACATGGTTTAAATACATTTTCAGGCAATTAGCAAAACAATTGAAATGCCCCCGCTTATCATTGTTTTTCGGATGTTACATAACATTTTGGCTTTCTGAGCAACATTTGTTCCAACTTACAATTCTCTTTTGGAGGGGCATTTCCCCTCCAAAAATATCTTTTCAATATGTCCTTAACTAAGACAATTAATTGGAACAGAGTATCTTCCTTCCTTCTAATTTAGCTTAGGTCAGCCTGACCCAACTCAGAATGTACTAAAACATTATTTCCTCAGAAAAGGCATCATACATACTTCCCCTTTCTAAGTGTCTTACTCAGCTAAATAGCTTAGGGTTAACTCAGGTTATATGAAGGGTAAATATGGAATCACTTAGGCTATATTCTTTACAGGAATAATTCCATTTCTCTCAAGATCCTTCGTGCCAGCTGAGATGGAGGAGTCTTATCAAAGAACTTTTTGCATCTATATAACATTGCCCATTTTCTCTTCCATTCCAGCTTCATTCTTTCCTTCGAACTGCTGAGTTTTACAATAATTCCATCAATGGGGTATATTTGGATGAGAATGGAAAGCTGGTAGCAGACCTGGACATTGGGAACACAGTGGTTTTCCCCAATTACTCTGCTACCACAGTGACACTTGGGAGGCTAGAAAGAGTGGGATCCTTGGATTTCAAGTTCATGATGAACCAGGATGCTATTGCAAAGATGGAGATGCTGAACAAGGTGGGGAAAAGACTTTATTCTGTTTTTTCTGAAGGTCTTTCCAAGATGATTGCAGAATTGGAGCAGGGACAGACTTGGGGTGTCATCTCAGTTCTTCCAGAGAGGAAACATCTTCCTGTTAGATGTTCAGGTGTCTATCAGAAAAATATCCCTAACTATTCCAGTTAACTGTTCATCAAACTTCTGCAAGGAAGCTGGATTTATATCATAGGACAAAGTGATTGATTTTGTCAAAACAAAAATCCATTCAAGTTTCTTTTCAGTAGGTACATTGAGAATTTAATCTAGAATTGTGGTGGGAGACAAATTAGAAGAGAAGGTAAATAGACAAACAGCAAGCAACCACATCAATTTGAGGAGCTCTTCGTTTCTTGTAGTCTTCAAATTTAGCAAAGCTAAACCTTGAATTGGAGATCCCCAAACATTTCCTTTTATGTATTTTAGGAAATAAAATAATTTCATTTAATGGAGGTTATTTTCCCCCTCTTGCTGGCCAGCCCCAGCCTCCTTCCAGGTGTGTGGAAAGCTGTCCTCCTGGGTTCATGAAGGTGGCTCAGGAAGGGAAGCCCATCTGCTGCTACAATTGCCGTCCTTGTACAGAAGGAACCATCTCCACCATGGAAGGTGGGTGACAGGAGAAAGGGACAGACTTTGAGGAGGATCATAAATCCTGAGATTCTCCATGAACATGCATTTAGGAAGGCGTGGTGGGAGTGGATCCCACCTCTTCGGGTCTTGATCAAGATGCACATTTATGTCATAGTGAATTGTAAGAAAATATCTTGGAGATTAATCTGGTATATAGATCAGGCAAACAGTTATACAGATCATGGATTAAAATATGGGATAAGTGAGGGTTGAGGGTTGTGAGAGAGATGGCATCTTTTGCTCTTCATCTTTTACAATACATCTTCCATGTTTCAAATTACTATTTACTTCATTGCTCTGAATAGTGAGAATTTCCGGATTCCAGATTATAATGATGGAACTTTGATTGGATTTCTATAGGAGGATCGATCAGATTCTTGCAAGTGTCCATGTCTCATGACTATTTTGAACAGCCACAGTTTCAGGTTGTAGCTACTTGCCTTTAATCAAAGGATGTATTTCTTTACTAAAGGAATTGTCAGGGTTCCACGTAACACACCCATAGCAAGCAATTCTCCAAGGCAGGTAGATTCCTCAAGGAATAGCTTTATTGGATATATCATATTGGCAAAGATCAGGAGAAAACCAACTCTGAAGGTTCCCATAGTTTTCACCTAATTAAAAGTAAAGAGTGTCCTTAAACTCCAAATAATCAGTCACTTGGTCCAATCAAGGCACTGTCTGGTTGCCTGGTGACATCACTCCTCCTTCCTCTGGCCAGGTGGTAGAATGTCCTTTGTTCCCAAGAGAAAATATTTTATTTTGGCTACAAAACCCCAGCTATCTCTAATCCCCCCTCCCTATCCCTCAGCTCCAGTGTGGCAACACTGAAGCTCCAAGATGGCTCCGGTCAGGTCAGCTTCAGGGTTGACAGGAATCTTATAGCGTATCTTTGATGGGCTCCTCATTCTACTTGCTGGGGAGGGGAGTTGGTAGCCTTATGTCATAATCCTTTGACTGCTCCATATGTTCAGGTGGTGCCTTTTTGGGTCTGCTTAAGGTGACTCCTGGCTTTATACTTCCTGAGTCTGACATTGCAGAGTTTCTGCTGGAGGCACCTCTTAAAACAATTTTCAAAGTCATGGCCCATAGAGAGGAGGGGAGAGGAAGGGAGGGGAGGGGAGGGGAGGGGAGAGGAGAGGAATCATGAGTTGGGGTTGAGCCAAACTTCCTTCTTGATCTTATTGGAAGATGTTCCTCTTTCTGATAATAAAAAAATGAGGAATGTATATCCAACTCATGTTCAAGGGCCACTCCACCTGACTTTATTTTCTCCATAGCAAAATCAGTGTTTATCATTTTCAGCTAACATAAGCAACATTAAGCAATCCTTCACATGTACTTCATTCCACTATTGGCTGAACCTCACTGGTGCCTTAAAGCATTGACAAAAGGCTGGGCTCCAATTTTCAAGAGACTTCGCAGTGAAAAGATAAAATGGTGGAACTGCCTTCCTTCCTTCCTTCCTTCCTTCCTTCCTTCCTTCCTTCCTTCCTTCCTTCCTTCCTTCCTTCCTTCCTTCCTTCCTTTCTTCTTCACTTCTTCTCTCTCAACTAGTTCACTGATAAAATGGTAACAGTAAAAAACAAAGAATATTAAGATATTCCAGCTGGAGGGAAATGAAAAAAATTATTGACTTCACCTACACACAATCATTCACACCAAAAACAAGTTTATCCAAACAATGCAGTTCATTAAATGACATGTTAAAGGGAGACCCTACTCTTGCTCTTTTTCAGATGCAGACAAATGTACCAAATGTCCAGAAGATCAACATCCAAACACCTGTCGAGTTCACTGTATCCCCAAGATTAAAAGTTATCTTTCTTATAAGGAAAATCTGGGGATCATCCTGACTTCCATTGCCTTGTTCCTCTCTTTAACCACAGGCTTTGGCTTGGGGATCTTCATTAAATTCATGGAAACACCAATTGTCAAAGCCAACAACCGGGACCTCTCCTACATCCTCCTGGTCTCCCTCCTGCTTTCCATTTTGACTTCCTTCCTGTTCATTGGTCGGCCAAGGAAGGTGACCTGCCTCCTCAGACAAACAGCCTTCAGCATTGTCTTCTCACTTGCCATTTCTTCAATCTTGGCCAAAACCATCACAGTGGTGTTAGCCTTCTTGGCCACAAGACCAGGGAATAAAGTGCAGAGATGGTTGGGGAAGAGTTTGGCCAACTCCATTGTCTTTTCTTGTTCTGGCCTTCAAGTTGTCATCTGCAGCATCTGGTTGAGCACTTTCCCCCCATTCCCTGACTCTGACATGAACTCCCAACTTAGAGAAATCATCCTACAGTGCAATGAAGGTTCTGTCGCCATGTTTTATGTTGCCCTTGGGTACATGGGCTTCCTGTCTGCTGTCTGCTTCATGGTGGCTTTTCTGGCCAGGAATCTGCCTGGGGCCTTCAACGAAGCCAAGCTGATCTCCTTCAGCATGCTGGTCTTCTGCAGTGTCTGGGTGTCCTTTGTGCCAGCCTACCTGAGCACCAAAGGGAAGTACACGGTGGCTGTTCAGATCTTCTCCATCTTGGCTTCCAGTGCTGGACTGCTGAGCTGCATATTCTTCCCTAAATTCTACATTATTATTTTTAGGCCAGATCTGAATACCAAAGAACATTTAATGTCAAAATAAAATACAAAGAATGACTTTTACAAATCTATTATTTTTCAAAAATTTCATTTAGTAGGCTTGATTAACAGGTTTTGATAATTTAATGTATGTATGTATGTTTGTTTGTTTAAATTACATGCTGCCCATCTTGGCTAGGGATGACTCTAGGCAACTTATAATCATGTCAAAGTTAAATAAAACATTAAAATAATAAATAGTAGCATTAACATTGGTTGAAAATTGACAGGTATGGGAAGGAAGGGAGCAAGATGCACATGGGGAGAAGGTATTCCTCGTATTTCTAAAGCTACCCATATTTATTTTCCTCTATATTCTCAAAGAAACCAATAACAATACACCAAGTCTCACTTGGAGTGACAATACTGTGGGTCAAATCAGATTCCGGATGAATGGGACTGTTTGATAGGGAAATGGAGACATAAGGAATGCGGCTTTGCAGCTCAGAGTGACCTATGGGAAGTTTCATCATCACGTCCCTATAGCAACCCCTGAATTGGAAGATGCAAATCTTTCCTACATCTAAGACCATCTTTCTTTGCAGATAACAGGAGGGTGAGAAGCAAACTGAGATTTATTATGCTATTGGTGGCCCCCAAATGTCTCAGCCTGGTGCCAAAGCCAATCAGAGCCACATTCGAGTGAGGAACTTTCCCAAAACTTTTATTGAAGCACTTCAGCAAAAGGGTCCCAGACACTTAGGGAACTGAGACCCTGAACAACAGCATAGTACGATCTTTTATGCATTTCATTTCCAGAAATAGGGAAGTAACACTTCACAAAGCTTCTACCTTTTTTGGGAGTTCTATCTTGCTTGTAATCTATGTGTCCATTTGTCTATGGAGTTGTGTCTTGTTTAAGCATACGTGTCGTTTTGCCCTTGGAGAGTCCTCTCTTGGTTAAACTCTATTTCTCCTTTTGCTCCCAGTTGAGGTTTCTGCTGCTTATCTTCATCTTGCCAAATCTTGCAACTTCCTGTCTAATTTGAGTAGGTATTATTACATTACCTTTATTTCAAACTGACATCTTTGTACAGTTACATTCCTCTCAATTATCCCTCCCTCCCAAAATGGGAATATCTTGTTTCACAGTAGGTGATTCATCATTATTATTTATAAGTATGGACAGATGGATCATTTCCCCCTTTTTTGCATCATTTTCCCTCCTTTATGAAATGTATACCTAGTTATATATTTATTTAATAAACAAATTCATATGGACACCCCACACATCTTACTTTGGATGCCTTATAACTTTAAAAATAACAACATAAAATCTTATAAAAACCACATCACGTTATGAGTGGGGTGAGGGAGTATGATACATGTGTATCTCTTTCTTTGAAGGCATTTCTCACTATTCCTTTGGACAAGACTCCACTTCAAAACACATTTTTATTTTTTTCAGCATCCAGCAGGGTTGACCCTATATGTTTAATGTTAAATTTATTTGATATTTGGGTCACTTTTTTCCCTTTTTGTTGTTGGTGGTGCTGGATGTACTGGATCTTTTTGTTCATTTGTCTTTCCCTTTTATCTTTTATTTGTTATGATAAAACAAGATAAGTATATTTAACATATTGTTTAATAAACACTGCAATGAGGTCCTGTGTTTTGAAACTGGTGTCAGAAGTAGGATTCACAATTTTTGATCTGTCATCAGGGATAACAGGGCATATGGATGTGTTGTAGTGAGCTTGATCCCATATCCTTTCCTGCTGCCAAATAACCAGAACCATTTAGGAGCATGTTTGAGGCAACAGTCTGTGCCTAAAGGTTTATTTTGGCTCGTTAATTCTGTGTGGCCTCTTTTTCCTTCCAATTCTCAGTCACTATTGACTATGCAATGAGCATAACCGAGCAATGACTGGAGGTATCTGTCAAAGGGGCATTTGGCTTTGGAGAAGGGGTACTATTCAGCAGGTTCTGACAGGTTCTGGAGAACTGGTAACAGAAATTTTGAGTAGTTCAGAGAACCGGCAAATTCCACCTCTGACTGGCACAACTTTAATGCTGTAGCTTTAACTTTGCCTCCTCCGTCCAGGTCTTCACTGATTTAATTGTTGGTTTGTGGTTTAAAGTCTTTGCCTATAAGAAGATACAAGGTAAATCATGCAATGACTCACCTTGTACCTGCTTACAGGAGGGGAAAAGGGGTCTATGAAGAACATCTGGGCATAATCTTGTGTTCTTTGCTCTACTCTTGTTCCTAACCACAAGCCTTGTTTTAATCATATTCCTTAAATACCTAGAAACTCCCATTGTCAAAGCCAACAACCGAGACTTCTCCTTCATCCTCCTGATCTCCCTCCTGCTTCGTTTTTTGTCCTCCTTTCTCTTCATTGGACAACCAAGAAAAGCCACCTGCCTTCTCCGACAAACAGTTTTCAGCATTGTCTTCTCAGTAGCTGTGTCTTCTGTGTTGTCCAAAACAGTCACGGTGGTGCTGGCCTTCCTAGCCTCGAAACCAGGAAACAGGTTGAGTAGATGGTTGGGGAAGAGCTTGCCAACTCCACCATCCTTTTTTGTTCTGATGTCCAAATTTTCATTTGTGCCATGTGGTTGGGAGTTTCTCCCCCATTCCCTGATTCTCACATGCACTCCCAGCCTGGAGAGATCATCCTTCAATGCAATAAAGGCTCTGTTACCATGTTTTATGTTGTCCTTGGCTACATGGGTTTCCTAGCTGCCATTTGTTTCAGGATGGCTTTCTTGGCCAGGAACCTGCCTGGGGCCTTCAATGAAGCCAAGCTAATCTCCTTCAGCATGCTGGTCTTCTGCAGTGTCTGGGTATCTTTCCGGCCTACCTACCTGAACACCAAAGGAAAGTCCATGGTGGCTGTGCAGGTCTTCTCCATCTTGGCCTCCGGTGCTGGACTGCTAGGCTGCATCTTCTTCCCCAAGTGCTACATTATTATCCTGAGACCAGATTTAAACACAAAGGAACATCTAATGACAAAAGTAGGGAACTGATAATAAAATTGTTTCTTAGACTCGTGACAGTTAATTATTGATTGAGATTTGTGGTTGGTTTATATATTTCATTTGCCTCTGTTTGACACAGAACATAGAACAATAGAGTTGGAAGGGATCTTAGAGGTCTTCTAGTCCAGCCCCCTGCTTGAGCAGGAGACCCTGTACCATTTGAGACAAATGATTGTCTAGTCACTTTTTTAAAGCCTCTAGTGCTGGAGCACCCATAACTTCTAAAAAAGCTGACTAAAAAAGTTCTAAAAAACTTGACTAAGTGGCTAAGACACTGAGCTTGTCGATCAGGAAGGTTGACAGTTTGGATGTTCGAATCCCTAGTACAGATCTCCTGTGTGAGCAGGGGGATGGACTACTTGATGTCCAAGATCCCTTCCAACTCTGCTACTTCTGGAGGCAAGCTATTCCATTGGTTTTGTGAGGTCCTCCATCATTGGCTTGGCACCTCACAAGCACCTTGCCATCAAAGGATCGGGATTCGGAGGGGGGTAGTTGGGTGATAAACCTATATCCTTTGATGGTGGGAATTTGGGAGGGGGGATTGACAGTTTGTTTATTGATTGATTGATTGATTGATTGATTGATTGATTGATTCAATTTATATGCCGCCCTTCTCCAGAGACTCAGTGCAGCTTACAATGCATTAAGCAATAGCCTTTATACTTTTGTATATACCTGCTTAGTAGGGCTTTCGGGGGCCCCCTAAGCGGTGTTCTTTTTTATACAAAGTCAGCTTATTGCCCCCACAATCCGGGTCCTCATTTTACCTACCTTGGAAGGATGGAAGGCTGAGTCAATCTTGAGCCTGGTGAGATTTGAACTCGTAGTAATTGCAGACAGCTGGCAGCTAAGTGCTACTTAACAGCACTTTAGTCTGCTGCTCCACCAAGGTTCATCAGTTGAAGGAGTGCAAAGCAGTTCATGCCAGGCATCTTCAAGGTCATTCACCCTGAGTGTAGAATTTCACCAGCCCAAAAATCTCAGCATTTCTCAAAACATCTCAGTGATATCCGATTGGCTAAAGACCAACTAGACATGGGGGAAGGATGGGAAACTGAGGTTTTGTTTTTTGTATTGCTTCATGGGAACTTCAGATTCCTCCTGACTTTACTGCAGCCAGCATTTTTAAATAAAAGTTATTTTCATTGCAGACAAATGGAGTTGAGGGTTTTACTTTCCTAAGGGATCAGACTGGGCCAGGTCTGACACTAGGTGGAATCTGATATTGTGGTCAACCCAGAGAGGACATCATCTGTACTGTGGGGACCATGCACATGATATTGCCTCAAGGGAGGAATCAGGAGGAGATTGAATGTTGGAGGGAGGCTTTGAAGAGGCCTCCTCCAGGACTGGATCTCTCTGAATGGACAGGGGAGACAGAAAGCTGTGGCAATCAAGCAATTAGCAATTAGCAATTAGCTGTACCTAATCTTGAGGTAGTTGGGGCCATCTAGATCTCCAAGGAGGTTCTTTCACAAGGCAGGTGATGCCAGAGGGAAGGGCTGCTTTCTGGTCCAACAGGATGGTATGGTTTCATAGAGGGGATGCTAAGAATGTCCCTGTGCTAGGCCTGCCCTGGGCCATGTTGGATGCCACAAAATTATTCCCTTAACACATTTCCACTTTCTGATGAATTCTTCACACACATTTAACCAAGAGGTCAGGTTCCCCCCTTCCTATCCCTCAGCTCCAGTATGGCAACACTGAAGCCTCAAAAATGGCGTCGGTCAGGTCAGCTTCAGGATTGACAGAAGGACTATAGAGTTTCAAATAAATTAGTTTTGTTTTATAGGTGGTGGATTTCATTAGGTTTACTTGCCCAGATTAGTTCAACAGGTTTCATAGGTTTTATATCTACAAAAGTTATGCTATCCTAATTCTACCTATTTATTGATCTATCTCTAAACATGTCGATATTTCGCTGTATTTTCTCTCTCTCTTTACACACTGGTCCCTGACAAACACCTCTTCTTCAAAACAGCCACCCATCTCGTAACAAAGGCAAACCAGAATCAGCTGTATCCATATTGAGGATAGACATTTCAGACTCAAGCCAAAATTCTCTCTTGAGACTGGAATGTATGGAGAGTTTTTCTAAGGGATGTGTCAGGGAAATACTTTATGAGCTGACCAGCTGCCATGATGCTGTAATGCTGTAATGCTGTAATAATGATGCAATGGTAGGAATGAGATGTTTGGGAGAAAGTTCTCCTGTCTCACTTCTTGTCTCGTTTTCAGAGTTTCACCCCATTTGTGACTTCTCCCATTGGGCACCTGCTTGTTGACTCACTCAGAGTTTAGAGAGATGATGTCTCTCCTTGTTGCTATTATCCAAATCATAGTGATTTATTTATTCTCTTGGTGCTAAATCTCAAAAGACATTTTGGATTGCTTGCAGATATCACACAAACACAGCCATAACAGGCTTCCCCTTTGACATCATATCAACACCTTGTTGGCTGATCTCTTTGCAGTGGAAAATCTTGGAGGCATAAATGGCCCTGAAGAAATAGAGAACCTTGAAAGTTTTTATGACAGGCAGAGGCTGCAGATATGAAGGCTTGTATAGACTCTGTCACTATTAGGAAATCTTTGGAGCTTCTGTCTTGGAAGAGGACTTTGGTTTCTTCCACCTCTTCCTATCACTGTGTCTTCAAAGCAAGGCTGGAGACTCCATCAGGAACACAAGTCATGTTGCTGCTGCTTCTGCTACTTCTGCTGCCCCAGGAAGTTCTGGCAAGTCTCAGAGCCAAATGTCTCCTGACTCTGAAGAGGGACGAGGTGCATCCAGAGAACTATTACAAGCCAGGAGAGTTTCTCATTGGTGGCATTGTCTCTGCCACGAGGATGGTGCTTTCATCATTAAGCTTCAACAAATCTCCTTTGACTCAAATTTCTCTGTACGTCAAATTTTATGTACAGAATTAGAGCCTCTCCATTCCACCCTAAGTTCTAAAATTTTAGCTGCCTCTCTTACAATGAATGACCTCTTTGATCTGCTAAAGCTAAATTTAGATATAGGCCATTTAAACACCTTCAGAAATTTAGCACTTACTGCACTTGTTAAGAGTGATAGTTGTTCATTTTATGTGTCATTGTGGGTATATCTGTCTGTATGTGTCCTTTGATGATTCTATATTTCATGTGGAATAATCGATCACACTTCCAATTACTAATTATTGGAGAAGATAAATAGGCAAAGGTATAGAAAGAAATTAAAAACCAGTCTGAAATCTTAATACAATAGCAAGAATAAGGACAATGTGAAGAATAAGACAAAACTGAATTTGTAACTGAATTATGTACAAATGGTGAACGTGTAATAACAAAAATGTATAAAGTTTTAAGGATTTGAAACAGAAGTTGAACAGGCTCAATTTGCATGACTAAATGCACTATTAAACTTGGATATTAAATAGAGATGCAGAGAATTTGGGTAACTGGTGTTCGGTTTATATTCTGTCATAAGCTTTTTTTTTTTTTAAATAAAATGATGCATTCTTGGTATAGGACATCAGATAAATTATCAAATATGTATTTGACATTTCAAAGCAAAGCAAGAATTGTGAAAAGAATGGGGAGACATTTTATCATGCAGGGTAGACATGTGAGAAAGCTCAGAAATTTTATATCAAATTAACACAACAACGCAAAGAATTAGAAAGGCTAAAAATTGTGAAGAAACCAGAATGTTTTTAGTGGGACTTCTGAGCAAAGAATTACCATATTTTTTGCACTATAAAATGTTCTGGAATCTAAGACGCACCTAACTTTTAGGGAGGAAAACAATCTGCAATCCTTGCCACCTGGAACGGGCCAAAAACGGAATGTGCTGAGGCAAAAAATGCGGCTCATGGAGGACGAAAATGGGGCATGCAGAGGTGGTGAGAGGCAGCTGTGGTGGTGGGTGGCGACAGCGGTGATTGGCAGTGGTGATCCCCACAACCTGGAACAGCTGATCGGCAGTATTCCGGGAGGCCGATCCAATAGCCAGTCAGCTGCTCGTACTGAATCAGGGTATGCTGAAGCTGATTAGGCTGTTTTCTGTTTGCTGCAAGGAGGCAAATTGCTGGGAGGCAGAGGCCGAAGTGTGGGGGCCAGTGGGTGGGTGAGGCTTCAGCAACATTTGCTCTATAAGACACACAGACATTTCCACCCACTCTTTTGGGAAGGGAAAAGTGCAAAAAATACGGTACATAACATTCATAGTGTTTATATATGGTAACTGTGGCAAGATTATTGTATGCTCAATGATGGAAGAATCATGGAATCCTCACAGTGGAGGACTAGATGGTGAAAAATGTAGAATTTGCAAAAATGAAAAATTGTGTGTTGAAAAGAAGGTGGGGAATCAGGTTTTTTCTTTTTCTTTTTTTAATTTCTTGGACTTTTTCTTACTTTCTCTATTTTTTCATTCCCTTTTTCTTTTGATTAATATTTCATTTTCTTAAACATTTCTTTATAAATATAAATTTAAAAAAGAATTAGGGAAAGCTAACAATTATTAGACTAACTCAGAAATAATATGCATTCGGTATCCAAAAATAAAAGAAAAATGGAACGTATCCCAGTTCTATTCGATAGATGAGATTTTTTTGGGTGGGTTGGGGGATTTTAAAATGGCTCCAAGCCTCTGAGCCTTAGGTGGTTTAAAAATACAATTGTTAAATTTACCAGTTAAATAAAATGTTGCTTCTACTGATTATGTCCTGATACATTCATACTTTCAGGACACCAGAAACAGAGTACTGGAAAATGCTATCCTTCCTTTTCGCAATCCAAGCGATCAACAAGAATCCCAAGGTTTTGTCCAATGTCACCCTGGGATAAAATGTCTATGACAATTATTTCAGACCACAAATGACCTCGGAGGCTTTGCTGGACCTGCTTTCGGAGGGGGAGGCCAATGTTCCCAACTACAGCTGTGGAAGGCAGAGAAACACCGTGGCTGTTCTTGAAGCGGCTGGTACTGATATCTCCATCCAGATTTCAACCATGTTGGGGACCTACAAAATCCCACAGGTGTGTCTTTGTTGGGAAGACAATTTTTAGACATGCAACTTACAGCCAGACATCCTCTCTTCTAAATGAAGAGCAAAGTTCTATTATAGGAATTGTATGAAATAAGGATGAAGGTTCTATCAAATGGTAGAGAAGGATCCCTGCAGACAATCCTCTCTCAGTCATAATGCAGACTGTGCATCTCTGCTGATGATTTGCAATAGCCATAGCTTTTATATTTATAAAGTTTATTGTCATTGTACGTATATACACAGTATACCCATACAACGAAATTCACTTAACACCCAAAGACCAGGTCCAACACACATAACAATCCCCAGACACACTCCCACCCACCACAATTCTCCACCCCTAAACCACCCAAGCATCCACACAGCAGACCAAGTAATGCTGTCCAACAACTCATTGATGGTGGCCCTTTAGTTCATTGTTGAGTGCAATTATAGGTCTGGGATAAAAACTATTCAGAAAATGTGTGGTCTGAGTTTTAATTGTTCTGTATCTTCTGCCAGAAGGCAACAGTCCAAAACGATTGTAAGTAGAATGGGAAGAGTCTCTGAGAATGTTTTGTTTTTGGTTCAAAATTTTTTATTTTAAAACAAACTTAAATCTTAAAACATAAAACAACTATCATCCATTACAATTACAGAAAGTGTATTGATCAGTTACAAATCTTTTGTGCTTAATCCCCTATCCAACATTTTCTTATTTGACGAATTATTACATTATTATTCTCATTTACCAATTATTTAACAATAGTTTATCTCCCATGAAAAAAAACCTTCTTTATATGTTTTATCATTTTATCCATTTCATATTTCATTTCCATGCTTTGTTGTCTAGCCATTGATAAAATAAACCCCATCTCAAATAATAATGTTTATCTTCCTGTTCCCTAAATTCAAATGTCAATTTACTCATTTCAGCACATTCCAAAATTTTCTTAATAACATCATCATCAGTAGGTATCTTCTCTCCTTTCCAGTTTTTAGCAAATACAATTCTAGCTGCCGTTAAAACATTCATAATTAAATATCTCAATTCTCTATTGTATGTTTCTGGTAAAATCCCTAATAAAAATATCTCTGGTTTAAAATCAATATGTTTCTTTATCATTTTTTCCAGCCTTGTGTGGATTTTAGTCCAATATGTTTTGGCTTCTGCACATGTCCACCACATATGGTAGCATGAACCCGGAGTCGGATGACACGTCCAACACTTCTCCGATTTGTTCTTGAACATTCTGGCAATTCTCGCCAGGGGTAAATGCCAACTGTAAAACATTTTATACAAGTTCTCCTTATATGCTGTTGACATTGTCATTTTGTAATTCTGTGACCACAGTTTTCCCATTTCTCTAAATCAATCCCATGACCAAAATTTTTCCCCCATGCAATCATTGTTTCCTTAACTTGTTCTTCTTCTAATTTTATTTCTAATAAATAACCATACAGTTTTTTAATTACATAGTCATCAGAACCTGTTAAAATTTTACTTAAATTTGTCAAATTACTGTAAAAACCTTCACTTTTAGAATCTTCATCGTGCCTAGACTGTATTTGCATATATGAAAACCAATCCATTTCAATCTCTTGTTCTTCTAATTCTTGCTTCAATTTAAGTTCACCCTTTTCATTCAATAATTCACCATATCTAATAATTTGTTCCTTTCTAAATGTTATTGAGTTTGAGGCTGCTTCAATAGAAGATAGCCAGACTGGAATTTTTAAATAATGGCATTTTTTGATCTTCTCCCAATTTAATAACAAAGATTCTCGTATCATATGTCTTCTAAAATAACCCTGTGTTTTTGTACTTTTATACCATATAAAAGCATGCGAGCCCAACAACAAATCATGTCCTTCTAAAGTCAACAATCTAATATTTCTTAACATTATCCATTCTTTTATCCACATCAAATTACAAGCTTGATAATATCATTCCCAATCCGGCAGACCAAAACCTCCTCTTGATCTAACATCTTGTAGCAGTTTTAATTTTATCCTTGCCTTTTTGCCCTGCCATATATATTTTAACACAATTTTATTTAAATCTTCAAAATATTCTTTTCCCAACTTGATTGGAATTGTCTGGAATAACTATAAGAGTATATATATATTCATTTTAATAGTTGATATCCTCCCTATCAATGATAATTGCAAATTCTCCCATTTTGCCAAGTCTGTTGCTATCTGTTGTTTAAGCTTATTATAGTTATTCTCCTTAAGCACATCTTGCTGTCAAATGTATCCCCAAATACTTAACCTTGTTCGTGACCTGCATCCTTGATACATCCACCAATTCTTCTTTTTGTTTTTTTAGCATATTTTTTGTCAAGATCTTCGTTTTATCTTTATTTATTTTCAAGCCTGCCACCTTCCCAAAATCTCTTATTTTGTCTATCAGTTTATTTATTGACTGAAATGGATCTTCCAAAATAAACACCAGGTCATTCGCAAATGCTTGCAATTTATATTCCTGATTTTGAATGTTCATTCCTTTTATTTCTTTTTCTTCTCTAATGTTTCTGTTTAGTACTTCTATTTTTTTTTTTATTAAGTTGCATAGTAATACAATACATGAACTATCGGTTAGACAGTGTTAATATAAATACAGATTGAATACATTCTTAACTTATTATATCTCATATTTTACTCCCTTATTTAGGTATCTAAGTTGTTCCTTTTCCTTTCTTTATTCTATCTTCCAACCATTTGTACCATAGTCCCCACACCATATAATATTCTGATTCCTCTTTCTCATCAATCTCATATGTTAATTTACACATTTCAGCGCATTCTAAAATTTTCCAAATTAAATGCTCTTCCGGTGGTATTCCTTTTTCTTTCCAATACTGTGCATATGTTATTCTGGCTGCCGTGATAATGTGTATTATTAAGTATCTCTTTCTCTTCTCATATGTCCTCTTTAGAACTCCCAGGAGAAAGGTTTCAGGTGCCAAATCTATATTTTCTTCGATTACTTCCTAGATCCAAATTCGAATCTTTTTCCAATATTTGATCACTTCGGGGCATGTCCACCACATATGAAAGAAGGTACCCTATTGGTGGTCACATTTCCAACAATTTGGTCTCAAATTTGGATAAATTTTGGCTAATCTTGAGGTGGCTAAATGCCATCTGTACAGCATTTTATACTGATTTTCTTTAAATGTTACCACTCTTGTCAATTTATAGTTCCTATTATTTCCCAATCAGCCAAATTTATATTATGCCCTAAGTTTTTTGCCCATACAATCATTTGTTTCTTTACCACCTCCTCGGTTCTGTCATATTCTAATAAGTAATTGTATAATTTGGATAGTATTTTATTTTCTGTGCCCGTCAATAATTTGTCAAATCTGTTTAATCCCGTCTCTATACCAAATTCCTCCTTATCTTTTTGATACCTAGATTTGATCTGTAAATATGGGCCACCAGTCAGTGTAGATGCCCTGTTCTTTGAATGATTCATTTGTTTTGAGATTTCCGCAACTATCTAAAATATCCTTGTACCTGTACATTTTATCTATTGCCTAGGGCATTGGGATATATCATGGCTTCCATTACTGAAAGCCAGTTTGGAATCTTCATGTGTTGTTTTAGCCCAATTTCCTTCCACGTTTATAATAGCGTATCCCGTAGCCTGTGTCTGTGGAAGTATGATTTTCTCCTCTTTTCCTTGTCCCATAAATACGCGTGCCAGCGTCTCTGTAGATCGTGCCCTTCTAGAGTCAAAATTCTTTTGTTTTCTAAAGTGATCCATTCCTTTATCCAAACTAAATTGGCTGTTTTATGGTAGATTTCTCAGGCTTCTACTGTCCTGTAACGATTTTAGCGAAATTCTGGGTTTTTTCCCTCCCCAAACAAATTTCCTAGTAATTTTGTTCAATTCTGCAAAGAATTTTTTATCTAAATTTATCGGCGTAGTTTGGAATAGCTATAATAATTTAGGCAGGATGTTCATCTTTATTGAGGCTATCCGGCCTAGGAGTGATAATTGTAGGTTCCCCCATCTTTCTAAATCTTATTTGATTTTCCTAATCAGGGGTATATAATTATCCTCTTTCAGGGCTGAACATCTTGACATTATCCATATTCCTAAGTATTTGATTTTTTTGACAATTTGTAAGTCCATTATCTTCTCTACTTCCTTTTGTCTCTCTGTCAAATTCTTTACCAACGTCTTTGTTTTTTCTTTGTTCAACTTAAATCCAGACATCTCCCCATACCTGCCTAATTCATCCAAGATTTTTTATTCCCCCAGAGATACGTACAATATCAGACCTCCGGATTTTTCGTCGGGCCCTGAAAACTTATTTATTTCAACTAGCTGGGCTGGCTTGATCCCACAGTTTTTGGGTTAAATTTAATTGATTTTAAATTGGGTTTGTTTTTAAACTGCAGCCAAAAATATTTAATTATTTTAAATTGTTTTTAAATTTTATATGTTCTGTTTTTATTCTGGCTCTTCACTGCCCTGAGTCCTGTTGGAGAAGGGCGGTATACAAATTGAAACAAAATAAAATAAAATAAAAATAAAAATATTTGCCTTTGTTTATTATAGATTGTTTTTATCATTTTCTCAAAATTCATGCCAAATTTCATTATTTTAATTTGTTCAATCATAAAATCCCAATTTAAATTATCGAATGCTTTTTGGGCATCTAAAAAGACTAGGGCTGACTTCCGTTGGCACCGCCGGCGTCGCAGACGGTTTTTTCAGATCGCGAGCCCCGCGATTCCATTGGAGCCATTCTGACAGCGCTAATCAGCTGTCAGATGGCTTGAAAACCTCTCCTTCGGGAGAAGAAGGAGAGGAGAGCCAGTGGGCGAGGGTAGAGCTCCCCGGGAGCCCCTGAAGCAATTCCAGGGGCTTGGAGGGTGAGAGCTCCCCGCTCAGCCCACTGAAGCTCCAGATCCGTGGTGACTCCATTTTAAATGGAGCCAGATGCCGACGACCAACTCTGCTGTCAACAAGGAGACTAATTGAGTCCAAAACCAGGCAGAACGGAAGCAGGAGAACAAGCCTTTGCAAGTATGTTGCTTAACTCCTGGGATACATTGTTTCTACTTGATTTTGTTGAGCTGAAGGAGGAAATTGTGTCTTTATTATGGCTGGACTGAAAGTGAAAGTTAAGTGCTTGTTAATAGATTTGTGCTTAGAGACTGGACTTAAGCTGCTAGGATTTGAGAGCTGGGTGTAGAAAAGACTATCTTGCTTGATAAACTACAAATAAATTTGAGAAAGTTGCTCAAGAAATGTTTTGGCTTTGAAAAGAAAAATTTTCTTAAAATAATATGGCTTCCAAGCAAGGAGTTTTTGAAAGTGGTGGAAGCTCTCTAATGGCGTCAGAAAGGACACAGAGAACTGACTCACAGAGCCAAGAGGATTTTTTCAGAGACTTTACAGAATTTATAAAGGAAGCCATGAATAACCAAATGGCAATTATTAATAATTTTACAGCAATCATGGAATGAAAATTTATAGAATTGGTGGAGGATATAAAAGCAAATGAGGATGTTTTTGAAGGAAAGCACAATGACAATGAAGGAGACGTTTTGGTTAAAACAGAGAAGCTGGATTTGGCTGATTCTCAAGAATCTTCAAACTTTCTTCCTGCCCTTGTGGAATTAACTGACAGAACTTTTCAAAAATATAATTTGGAGCAGAAAGAAGAAGAAACTGATCAGCCCTATAAGGTTTTGGAAGATTTGGCAGAGACTTTCACACAATTAATTGAAATGCAACAACTGGACTTTTTTTTCCAAACTCATCGAGTTAACTCTTCGTTCTATGAACTGACTGATTATATAAGCAAGAAGAGTCGATATGGGGGCTCCAAATCAGAGGAAATGATTCCAGAAAAGGGGCAAGTTTTAAAGATACATCAACCTCCAGTTGAAAATCAAAACCTCCTCAAAATAAAAGTAAGAGGGAAGAAGAAAGATTGGAAAAAATATAGAAAGAAAGGAAGAAGGGAAGATTAATTTTCTTTGGTCTAATAATTGATGTATTAATGACTAATTACAATGATTAAGTAAATGAATTTTCAATTAATGATTAATTAAGGTTTAAGAAAAAATATTTGAATTCTGAGAATAAAAGTAGGAGGGAGAGTAAAATGATTAAGAAAATGAACTAAGAATATTTTACAGATGTATTACGAGAATTCTAGGCTCTGAATGATCTATTAGTGCTTGTTAATGTTTTTAAAACTCTTAGGCCTAAAGGATTATATGTTATTTTGAGTTTAAAGGGAGGTTGATGAATAATCTGTAGAAGGGGAGATAAGGGGTCTAGGGATTTATAGTCTTGCATTAACTTAGCATATTTTAGCGTATGTTTGATAAAATTTATACCCTGTTTTTCTTCTGGGAAGTCAGGGGAGGGGAGTGGGAAGGGGGGGTGGAAGGTTGGGTTTATAAATGTTTAAATATACAAGTGAAAATGTTATTTGTTTGATTATAAAAAATAATAAAAACTTTTTTTTTCAAAAAAAAAAAAAGACTAGGGCCATGTGCTTTTCGGGGTGGGCCTCGTAGTATTCTAAAGTGTCAATGACTATTCTTAAGTTGTTTCTTATTTCTCTGCCAGGGAGGAAGCCGTTCTGATCTGTGTGTATTAGGGTATTTAATATTGTTTTCAATCTTTCCGCCACTATACTCATGAAAATTTTATAATCTGAATTTAAAAGTGAAATTGGCCTATAATATTTTATTTGTTTTGGGTCGGTACCTTCTTTTGGTAGTAATGTGATGTACGCTTCCCTCCACGAATCAGGTATTTTGGCATCCAGTAGGGCTTCATTATAAATCTCCAATAATTTGGGTAATAATATATCTTCCAATTTTTTGTATAATTCTCCTGGGAGACCGTCTGGACCTGGTGATTTGTTATTTTTTAGTCTGGAAGTTGCCCTCTTTAATTCTTCCATCGTAACCTCTCTATTTAACATTTCCCTTTCCTCTTCTCCTATCAGTACAAGTTCATCTTCTGAGAGGTACTGGACAATACTTTCTCTGGAAACTTCTTCCTCTTTATAGAGTTCCGTGTAGTATTCACGAGCAATTTCGAGCTTGACTTCTTCTTTATTTTGCAGCTCTCCCTTCTTATCTTCCAATTGGTGGATATTCCGTCTCTTGTTTTCTTTCTTTAATTTATACGACAACCATCTGCCCGGTTTGTTGGCATTTTCAAAGTAGTATTGCTTTGATTGAATTTTGTAAGCCAATTCCTCCTGCTCTAATATGTTCAATTTATGTCTTAACGTTATCCAATTCTCTTTCGTCACTTTGTCTCCCGGATTTTGCTGCATCTCCTTTTCCACTTTCCCCAATTCTTCCTGGAGGGTATCTTGCACCTTCCATTGTTTTTTTTTGTTGTTGTTGTTCTTATATGTATTATATGATATCATTATCCCTCTTAAATATGCCTTCATTGTGTCCCATACATTAACTCGGGATGTTTCTTGATTTTCATTTTCTTTGAAGAATAGTTTTAGTTCTCCCCTAATTTTATCTATGTAATCTTTATCTCTCAAGAGTTGTGTATTTAATCTCCACCTCCTCCTTTTTTTCCTCTGTGAGACCCTCCACCTAATTTCTAGGGGGTTGTGGTCTGCCCATATATTAGGTGTGATTTCTGCAGTATTGATTTCTAATCCCAATTGTTTGGTGACCCACATCATGTCTATTCTGGACCAGGATATTTGTGGGTTCAAGTAAAAGGTAAATTGTCTCTCATTTGGGTGTAGGGTCCGCCAAATATCTATTAAGTTCATTTCCTCCACTAAGTCAAAAAACAGTTTGGGTAGGGCATCCCCCCTTTTTTCCCCCTTTGCCGCTCCTATAGCCTTTGTCATGGTCTACAACCCCATTAAAATCACCCACAATACAAATTTTGCTATGTTCCATTTTACTTATTTGTTCATGAAGTTTTTTATAATAATTTCCCTGATTTTTATTTGGGGCGTATATAGCTACCAATAATATTGATAAATTACCTCTTTTTATCTCAATCATTAACGTCCTCCCTTTTGAATCGGCATATTTTTTTCCCACAATTATCCCTCCCTTAATGTATATTACTACCCCCCTCTTTTTTTTTTTCTGCTAGTGAAGTGAAGGCTTTCCCTAATTTATTATATTCTAAGTATCTTTCATCCTGCTTATGTATGTGGACTTCTTGAAGGCATATAATATCAACATTTTGTTTGACTAGTTTTGTAAATATTTGTTTTTTTTTCTACTCTCATTCAATCCATTAACATTAATTGATATTAATTTCCAATCTTCTATATACTATTCTCCTGGGCAACTTTAATATTTATTTGCTTGTAACTCTTTGGGTTCTTGGTTTCTTTTCTTTTGTGTCTTTGCTTTCTTTTTCTTCTAATTCTTTCTTTTCCAGAGATCCTTCCTTGGGTTCCCGTTGGGAATATATTTCCTCTTCTTGAGCTGCTGCTTCACTGTCTTCTTTACTGCTCTGCTCTTCCTCCATTCCCACTAGCTGATCAAGAATGTTTTGCACAGTTACTAAGCTATCAATCTTAGTAATTTTCTTCCCTAGCCATGTAATTATCATGCCTTCTGGCAGAATCCATCTAAATAAAATATTTCTCTTGGTTAATTGCATGGCTAGAAATCAATAGTCCCTTCTTAGTTCCCTAACATTTCTAGGAACTTGTTTCAATGTTGTTACTTCCTTCCCCTTATATATCATCGGTTCCTCCCTTGTAATATTATACAGTATGTCTCTGACTTTCTTCCTAGCAAACCTGATGTGGACCTCCCTTGGCAGCGTGTTCCTTCTAGCGAAATTGGTCTGCACTCTGTAAACTTAATTCAGCTCCCTTATTATTTGCTGCTTATCTTGTTGCAGGGCTTCCGCTATCATCTCTGCCATCACTTGCCTCAGATCTTCCTCTTTGTCTTCCGTTATATTTTGAAAACGCAAGTAGAAAGCCATCCGATCCATCTCTAGTTGGATGATTGAGTCCTCTAATTCTCTAGAGCTTTTTCTCATTCTGTTCCACCCTTGTTTCCACTTTCTTTATCTTTGGTTCATTATCGTGGATCAATTCTTGTATCTCATTCATCTTGCAATCTAGAGCTTGTATATCTGTCTTCAACTCAGCGTGATTGTTAGACATTTTCTCTTGCATTTTCATCATTGTTTCTTGGATTAATGTCAGGGTGGATGCATAGCTTGCATTGTCGGAATAACCACAGATTTTTCTGCTTTAGATAATCCTTCCGTCAATTTTTGGGTTGCAGGAGAAGTCATGGTGATTGTAGGATTAGACGTTGTCTTCTTTCCTGTTTTCAATACTTGAAATGTCATATCTTTCAGGATTTTTTTTTTGGTCTCTCACTATCCTGTCAATGTTCCTCCAGATTAACATCCACTGGTATTACCTGTTCTACTTGCTTCCCTTGGCTATCGTTGTTGCACTTTTTAATATCGTGCTAGACAATCCAAATAACAGTCTATAATAATTAATCAATTTGCTTATAGTTATAAATATATAGAACTGTGGTATAAATAAACATAGATATAAATATAGTTTAGTTATAAGTATAGTTAATCAATATATCTAGTTAATTCAATAAATTAAAATATACAATTGATCTTAATTTGCTACTATCTGATTTCTAATTGGTTAACAATCAACTACTAACTTATATCACAAATATATTTCTACTTATTTACTGGATAATAATTAAATATTACTCTATCAACCAAAAAAAGGGAAAGAGAAAAGGGAAAGGAGGGGGAGATAGAGGTCACCAAGGGATATCAAAGTAGAAATGAAATGCTTTGTCTTTAAAGGCTAGATCCAATGTTCTTTTACTGTGCTTTGTTAGTGAAAGTCACCATTGTTTAAACTTTCAAAGTCCTCTTAACCTCAATCTTCTTTTCCACTCTAAAAAGTCAATTTCTTAGTTTTATCCAAGTTAGTTACAAGTCCACATAAAATGTTTTTTCCAGATGTATTTCTTAGATCTCAGTTCTTTTAATTCATTGATTAGTCTCCCTTCTGTTTCTTTCTCCATCAGTTCCTTGCAATGGCTGTACTTCCTGCTTCCTTCCTCTTCAATTACCGCCTAAAGGTTCTGTCTGACATTCCATTGAGTCTCTTCTTGACAGCAACATTTTTTTCCCTTCCCACTTTATTGCTACTTACAGCGTCCCGCCGGTCTTTCTCTTTGTGCCGTAACACCTATAAAGAGCTCTTCTTATTCTCCCATGCCGACCTGTCAGTTCTCCGCTTTTTCAATCTGTCTCCTTCCTTCCAGTCGCTGCTCAGTTCCTTTCTGCGAGTCCTTTCATCCGATGCGATCGACCTCGTTCTCTTCCCGATCTGAGTCTCTACAATCTCTACGGTGGTCAGGGCAGTTAAAAATCCCTCATCTCACACTGTTTCCTCCGATCTTCTTCTTTGCTTCCCGTCTCTTTGCTGGTTTATTGTGGCCTCGGGTCTGCCATTAAATGACAGACACACCCGTGTTAGGATCAACAAAGGCGTCCAGTGAAGTGAGAAGTGCTTGCTCTGCAATTTCCCGCTCGCCTGACTCCCTCTCTCATTCGCCAAGCTCTCTGGGCTTTGTGCCCCTCAAGGTCTCCCAAAACACGGTGAAAAATGGGGCAAGAGAGCAGAGATCGCTCTCTTGTCACCCTGTCACCGCGACTCACCAACCGGAAGTCCCCCTGTTTAGTACTTCTAATGTTAACACAAACAACAGTGGTGACAATGGGCAACCTTATCTCATCCCTTTTTGTATTTCAATAAATTCTGTCAATTCTCCATTTATCATTACTTTTGCTATTTGCTTATGATATATAGCTTCTATGGCTTGAATAAATTTATCTCCAAAGCCCATCTGTTTCAATTGTAATATCATAAATTGCCAGTTCACATTGTTGAAGGCTTTCTGTGCATCTAAAAACATCAAAGCCATTTGCTTTTCTGGATGTGCCTCATAATATTCCAAAGTGCCCAGAATTATCCTCAAATTGTCCCTAATATGCCTTTTTGGCAGGAATCCGTTTTGATCTGAATGTATAAAATTATTTAAATATCTTTTAAATCTTTCTGCTAGTATTGTAGCAAATATTTTATAATCTGAATTTAGTAGAGATATAGGCCTGTAGTTCTTAACTTGTTGTAGATTGGTATCCTCTTTTGGAATAAGTGTAATATATGCTTCTAACCATGAGTTGGGTATTTCCTTCTTTGACATTACTTCATTCATAACTTCTAATAGTGGGAGACTCAATGATTCCTGTAAAGTCTTATAATATTCTGCCGGCAATCCATCTGGGCCTGGTGCCTTCCCAGTCTTTCGTTTTTTGATTGCTTCAGTCAATTCCATCATCATTATATTTCCTTCTAACATCATCTCAATGTCTTTTGGAACCTGGGGTAAATTCGCCTTATGTAAATATTGTTTAATACTTTCCTCTTCTATCTTGTCTTTTTCATATAGTTTTTTATAATAGTCTTGTACAATATTTTTCTTCTCCTCGTTTCCAAATCTAATTTGTCCTTGTTCATCTATTAGCTGTGATATTTTCCTTGAATCACTCTCTTTTTTTCAATTTATATGCTAGCCATCTGCCTGGTTTATTAGCATCTTCAAAATATTTCTGTTTAGCATTCCTGATTTTTTGTGCTAGATCTTCTTTCTCTATTAATCCCATTTTATGTTTAGTTGCATCCATTTTCATTTTAATGTCTTTTTTTGGTGGAAACTTCTGTAATTCTTTTTCAAATTTCTTATAATCATCCTCTAACATTTTATATGCTTGTCTTTCCTTAATATTTCTTTTTCTTGTATAGTCAATAATCAGGCCTCTGGCATAAGCTTTCATAGTGTCCCACAGTTTCTGTATTGATGTGTCCTCTTTTCTGTCAAATCCATTGTCATCCATATCATATCTATTCTAGACCATGATAAATGTCTGTTAGAATAAAAAGTGTATTGTCTATTTTTTGCATTTCTTTCTCTCCATATATCTTTTAAGTTTATTTCCTCTATCATCTTGAAAAAGGATTTTGGCAAAGTTCTTCTACTTTGTTTTGTTATCTTTTGTGTATTATAGTCCATTTTCTCATCTACTATTCCATTAAAATCTTCCATCATACAAATATTATCATAGTCCAACTCTATTAATTTCATGTGTAATTTTCTGTAAGAATCTTCTTGGTTGTCGCTTGGAGCATATATTGCTATTAACAGTATTTTTCTATTGTTCTCTATCATTTCCACCATCAGAATTTGTCCTTCTCCATCTTCATAAATTTTTTCCGCTGGTATTGTGTCTTTGATATACAAAACCACTCCTCTTTTCTTACATTGTGGCAATGAAGCAAATAATTTCCCTAGTTAGGCTTTACCAATAGTAATTCATGTTGTTTTTTAATATGCACTTCTTGTAAACAAATTATGTCCATTTTCAATTTCTCCAATTTATGGAATATGTTTCTTCTTTTAGTTGCTATACTGAGTCCATTTATATTAATTGTAATTATTTTTTTCTCCTCCATGTTTATACTTTGTATATGGGCTTTACTGATCTAGTGGATCTCAATTCACACTGTTCTTTATATTCTATAGCACCTCCTACTGCACCTTCTAGTGCAACTTCCTCCTTTTCCATCATCACTAGATCCTCTTCTTGCAATTGGAGCAATGTTTCCTCCCTTCTTGGCTCAACGTCTTTTTCTCTTAAATATTCCACATAAAATGCTTTCGCTTTGTTAATTGAATCTATTTTAAATCTTTGCATTTGCCATGTAAACACCAAGCCTTCTGGTGTCAGCCATCTGTAATTCACTTCTTTCTGGAGCAATATTTTTGTCAGAAATTGATATTCTCTTCTCAACTCTCTTACTCTTCTCGGTATTTGCTTCAGCACCATAATTTCCTTGCCCTTATATTGCAGTGCTTTCTTTTTTGCAATCTGCAGTATTTGCATTTTAATTGACTTTTTGGTAACTCTTATATGGACTTCTCTTAGTAGTTTATTTCTCATTGCATATCTAGTATATACTCGGTACATCTCATCAACACCATCCAGCATTTTTTCTTTAGGAATTTCTAGAGCTCCTGCAAGAATTTCTATCATTTTCTCAGCCAAATTTTCTCCTTTTTCTTCTTCCACATTTTGAAATCTTAAGTAAAATTCTGATTTGTCCATTTCCCATCCTAAGCCACTTTTATCACGTTCAACTTCTTCTAATCTGTTGTCCATGTCTCTCATTTTTTTTATCTCTTTGTTCCTTTTTTTCTTCAATTTTTTCAAGTCTGTCCTCATATTTCTTCATCATCTGTTGTATATTCTCCACTTTTCATCTGTTTTCTCTATTTTTAATTTTATGTCTTGTATTCCTTATAAGATCATCTGCATTGTCACATCTTTTTATTTCTCACATTCCTTCTCCTTTTCTTGCTGCAACATTGCCTGTATTGATCGTTATCCTCCCGCTGGTGATGAAGAGGGGGTCGATCCTGCAGAGCTATTAACTGCTGCTTTTTTACTCATTTTTATAGGTAATCCAAATCAAAGCAGTAGGATAAAGTGTCTTCAGGTTCTTCTCAACCCTAATCCGTTTTTATAAATGTCAGGGAATCAGAAAAAACAAGGAAAAACCAAAAGGAAAGAAAAAAAACCCCAATCTTCAAGCTCTTGTGTGCCCTAATCCCATCATGCATCCAATTAGCCAAAAACAAATTTAAATAACAATCTCCAATCAATAGAGGAAAAAGAAAAAGACTGTAAAAAGAAAAAAAGGTTAAAAAGGAAAAAAGTGTTGAGAAAAAAAAAGTAATTTCTTCAGGCTCTTGTATGCCTTAATCCAATTGAGTAAACACGTGTTGTGGAAGAACGAAAGGAGAAAAAAGAAGAGGGAGACATGATATACATACATACATACATATATATGTCTTCTTAAGTTTTTGCGGGTGTGTGTATGCAAAAAAATTGAAATCTCAGGTGTTTTCCCGCGTCATGTTAAATAAGTTAGTTAAAAAGTTTAAAATTCTGGTTAAAATCCCAGCTTAAAATCTTCTAAAAATCCTTACAGAGCAGTCTGCAAGGACCTTTAAAACCTTAGCTAAAATCCTTCCAATACCTTAAAACTTTTTCTTTATAGTAACGTTTTGACAGGCTCACAACCCTGTCATCTTCAGGCTCTTATCTAGTTTAGAAGCTGTGTTCTGACCTTGCAACACACCCACAGCTTCTTCCAACAATTTAAAAATAAAAATATTTGAGAAGTGAAGAAGTAGAAATAGAAAGGGGAAAGCTTTCTGTCTAATTTAAAAGTCCACAACTGTGTAACATTCAAAATCTCTTTCTTGTATCTCACTTAATTTAACAGCTCTTTTCCAGAGTTGCTGTTATCTTCCTCTTTTCAGTTTTAATCACCTTTCAGCAATATTTTTTCCAACAGGGCTCCTGTATAAACAATCCTGTAAACACTCTTTGATGCTCTTTTAAATTTTATCTGTAGGCTGGTACATTGACTTTGAAAAATAACACAGTTGCTACTTTTTTATTTACTTTTTCCCCCAGTTAAAAAAGGAAACAAAAAAGGATACAATGTTTCAGTCCACTAGATGGCAATGTTTCTTATTTTTTCCACTTCTCTTTGTTCTATTTCCAATTAACAATGAATCCAATATATAATAAAGTTCAAAAATAAAAATCAACCAAGAAAGAAAGAAAGAAAGAAAGAAAGAAAGAAAGAAAGAAAGAAAGAAAGAAAGAAAGAAAGAAATAGCAAAGCTGGTTCCAAAATTTATAAACTCAAAATGCATCAAGGGTTTAGTATTCAAACAAATAAAAAAGTGAACCTCCTTTACAATCCAGTCCAGTCCAATTTAAAATGAAACTTATCACAGGCATCCACACATAAGAATAGTTAATATTTTAGGAAAATTAACTTAAATTTAAGTTGGAGGTGACACGAGGCTGGCTCCAGAAGATTGTTAACGCTGGCCTGAGTTAATTTTAAATTGATTTTAAATTGGGTTTTTTAATTTACGGCCAATAATATTTAATTATTTTAAATTGTTTTTAAATTTTGTATGTATTGTTTTTTTACTCTGGCTGTTCACCGCCCTGAGTCCTATTCTGGAGAAGGGCGGTATAGAAATTTAAATAAATAAATAATAAATTAAATTCAAGCTCAATTCCACCGCTAAATTACTTCAAACTTCAATTCTAGTTGCCTTTGCACTTCAGGGTGTTCTTGAAGTCCAAATTTAAAAAGTCTATCACCAGATCATAACACTTTCACTCATTCTCTTCTGTTTGGAGTTGTCCCGACTTCAGCAGATTAATGGCTGCCTCTTCAGCGCCGGAAAAAAAGAGCTTCTCCTGGATCAAACAGAGACTTTGCGGTGTCCCTGGGATCAGCAGGATGTGCCCTCCTCTATCACTGTCTCTACAGGACAGTGAGGTCCAGTTTAGACCATCCAGCAGTGGAGATATCGGTGGTAATTCCGGAGCACCGAAACTTCCTACCGTCTCATCATGACACCAGCCCCGCCCCTCCCCAGTCTCTGAGAATGTTGTGCAACTTCCTCAAACAGCAAGTACAGCCTCTTCTGTGCCTTCTTCACAAGGATGTCAACATTCATAGTCCATGAGAGGTTCTCTGAGATATAAATGCCCAGAAATTTAAAACTACCAACCCTCTCCACCCCCTCACCATTTATGTACAATGGTAAATGTACCTCTCTCTTCCTCCTGAAGTCAATTATAAGTTCTTTAATTTTTTTTTGGTGTTAAGTATAAGATTATTTTCTTTACACCACAATGTCATCCCTTGTACTTCCTTTCTATAAGCAGACTCATTGTTCTTAATCATGAGCCCCACCACTGTCGTGTCATCTATTTTGTTTTGCTATTGCTATTGAAGTGAGAAGAGAGGCAATGTAAACAGAATGACCAGGAGTTGAACAATTCCTCCATTTGGGCTGGATATTGTTTTTATGATCTCTCAAAAAAAATAATAAAGTTAACTTTTTTTTCCTTTTCAGATCAGTCACGGTTTTGACTCCCAGATTGTGAGTGATGAAAATCCTTTCTTCTACCCAATGCTCCCAGCCGAAGGAGCCCATTACCCAGGGATGGTGAAGCTGGTCCTCCATTTCAGGTGGACCTTGGTGGGTCTCCTTGCTCCAGACACTGAGAATGGACAACAGTTCATGAGGACGATGACTTCCCTGCTGGTCAGGAATGGCATTTGCCCAGTTTTATCACAAACCTTTTCCCCAGCTTCACGGGAAGCAAAGATAAAGTGGCATTTATTCCTCAGTTGGAGAAAGATCAATGTCTTTATTTTTGGTGCGGACATGAGTTCATTCAATGCAGGGGGTTTGCTTGTGTATCTAGTATTTGAAAGGATTATGGAACCTCCTAGAGGAAAAGTCTTGCTATTCACAATCCGCTGGGACTTCACTGTTTATTTGTCAAAACAATCTTTTCCTGCCAAATACATCCATAGCATATTTTCCTTTCCTCTGCAGAAAAATCAATTTGCAAAGTATAGTAGGCATTTGAACCTTTACTATTTTATGAAATACTATGTAGAGACATCCTTCCTGTGTTCTTACACCAATGAAGCCTTTTCGGTGAAAGTCTGGAGATGGTGCAGGCAGAGAGAAGACCTGGAAGCTCTCAAGGAAGAGGAGATGGATCCAATCCTGAGTCAGGACAGCTATTTAATTTACAACACAATCTGGGCTGTGGCAAGGGCCTTAAATGCAGCTTATTTATCCAGATCCAGAAACACATTTAAAACTGGTAAAAAAGTGAAAACTCCAAAGATGAAGGCGTGGCAGGTACTTATTTTCTATTGCAAAGCTCTCCACCGCATCTGAGAATCTATGTTACAATTCTAAGAACCTGACAATAATTATAATGTATTCTGAATATAAAAATTACATTAAATTCCAATTTTCCACCGCTCTCCTTTCTGCAACACATTTCACCCTGCTCATTTCTTTTCCAATTTCTTTTTACAAAATTCTTGGTAAAAATATTTTTCTTCTACCTCTTTCTTCTTTGACGTTTTTTTTTTTACAATCAGGACCATTACCATGTCATACACTAAAAAGTGTGTTGTGTATATTAAGCTGTTTAACACCTCCGATCCTCTCACTTCCTGGGGTTTCCCCAGATTGCGTCTTATTCTTGGGCTAAGAATCAGTGGTGGGATTCAAAAATTATTACTACCGGTTCTGTAGGCGTAGCTTGATGGGAATGGCATGGCTTGGTGGCATGGCTTGGTGGGTGTTGCAGGGGAAGGATACTGTAAAATCTCCATTCCCACCCCACTCCAGGGGAAGGTTACTGCAAAATCCCCATTTCCTCCTGATCAGCTGGGATTCGGGAGGCAGAGAATAGATGTGGGTGGGGCCAGTCAGGGGTATTTACTGGTTCTCTGAACTACTCAAAATTTTTGCTACCGGTTCTGCAGAACTGCTCATAACCTGCTGAAAAACACCTCTGCTAAGAATCCCTTTGATTTTCCTTCCCTGACTCAAAACTCCCAGTAGAAGCCTCTTTGGGCCAAGAAGCTAAGCAGGCTAAGGTCAGGTGAGAAGATGAAGGGTTGGGCTGGGAAAAGTCTGGAAGCAACAAGAGTGAAGAATATTCCACAAAATATTCCAAAGATGTTCCGTAAAATTGAAAGAGGTGACCTTAACTGGTACCAGAGATCATCTTTCCTTCCGAGGTAGGTAAATTGGGGACCTGGATTGTGGGGGCAATAAGCTGACTTTGTAGAAACACCACTTACGGGGGGCCAAAAATCCTAATAAGCAGGTATATACAAAAAGAATGAAGGCGATTGCTATAGTGCATTGTAAACCACCCTGAGTCTTCGGAGAAGGGCGGCATATAAATTGAAATAATAAATAAATAAATAAGTAAGTAAGTAAGTAAGTAAGTAAGTAAGTAAGTAAGTAAGTAAGTAAGTAAATCTTTCATCATGAAGATATTGGGGTCTTATCACATCACTTATCACATCAATGCACAGTTTCATAACCACAACTTAC
The DNA here is from genome assembly GCF_029215685.1 of Pituophis catenifer annectens. Classification (NCBI taxonomy): domain Eukaryota; kingdom Metazoa; phylum Chordata; class Lepidosauria; order Squamata; family Colubridae; genus Pituophis; species Pituophis catenifer. The sequence goes on along the minus strand of NW_027256882.1, from coordinate 8,539,007 downwards.
TAGTAGAGGAAAGGTCCCCAAAGTCATCCTCAAACTCAGCAAAAAAATTTCTCTTCCCAGCTGCCGATTGACCTGTAAACCAGTTGTTTTATAAGATTATTTCCTCAGAAAAAGCATCATACATACTTCCCCTTTTTAAGTGTTTTACTCAGCTAAATAGCTTAAGGTTAACTCAGGTTATATGAAGGGTAAATATGGAATCGCTTAGGCTATATTCTTTACAGGAATAATTCCATTTCTCTCAAGATCCTTCATGCCAGCTGAGATGGAGGAGTCTTACCAAAGAACTTTCTGTGTCTATATAACATTGCCCATTTTCTCTTCCATTCCAGCTTCATTCTTTCCTTCGAACTGCTGAGTTTTATAATAATTCCATCAATGGGGTATATTTGGATGAGAATGGAAAGCTGGTAGCAGACCTGGACATTTTGAACATGGTGGTTTTCCCCAATTACTCTGCTATCATAATGACACTAGGGAGTCTAGAAAGAGTGGGATCCTTGGATTTCAAGTTCATGATGAACCAGGATGCTATTGCAAAGATGGAGATGCTGAACAAGGTGGGGAAAAGACTTTATTCTGTTTTTTCTGAAGGTCATTCCAACACGATTGCAGAATTGGAGTAGGGACAAACTTGGGTTGTCATCTCAGATCTCCCAGTGAGGAAACATCTTCCCGTTAGACGTTCAGGTGTCTATGAGAAAAATCTCCCTAACTATTCCAGTTAACTGTTCATCAAACTTCTGCAAGGAAGCTGGATTTATATCATGGGACAAAGTGATTGATTTTGTCAAAACAAAAATCCATTCAAGTTTCTTTTCAGTAGGTACATTGAGAATTTAAAATAAAATTGTAATGGGAGAATAATTAGAAGAGAAGGTAAATAGACAAACAGCAAGCAACCACATCGATTTGAGGAGCTCTTAGTTTCTTGTAGTCTTCAAATTTAGCAAAGCTAAACCTTGAATTGGAGGTCCCCAAACTTTTCCTTTTATGTATTTTAGGAAATAAAATAATTCATTTAATGGAGGTTATTTTCCCCCTCTTGCTGGCAAGCCCCAGCCTCCTTCCAGGTGTGTGGAAAGCTGTCCTCCTGGATTCATGAAGGTGGCTCAGGAAGGGAAGCCCATCTGCTGCTACAATTGTCGTCCTTGTGCAAAAGGAACCATCTCCACCATGGAAGGTGGGTGACAACAGGAGAAAGGGAGAGACTTTGGGGAGGATCATAAATCCTGAGATTCTCCATGAACCAATGTCCTTGGTTACCAAGAGAAAGTATTTTATTTTGGCTACAAAACCCCAGCCATCTCTAATCCCTATCCCTCAGCTCCAGTGTGGAAGCACTGAAGCTCTAAGATGGCTCCGGTCAGGTCAGCTTCAGGGTTGACAGGAGACACATACCGTGTCTTTGATGGGCTCTTCATTCTACTTGAATGAATGAATTTATTTATTGATTAGCCCTTGGGCCATATCAAAGTGCAGAGTTCCAGAAACAAATCATTACAAAAGTTTGGTAAAACAATTTAAATGAAATTGGAATAACGCACGATTAAAAATGCAATTAGAATAAAATACGATCTAAAATGAAATCGGAATAAAATACAATCATTTGAGATACAATTTAAATATGATTAAATTATATTATAATGTCACCCCTGCATCTATCCAATCAGTCTTAAAACTACTATTAAAATTACATTATTAGAGCAAATGGTCTTTCCTACAATCTACCACATTCTGCTGCACCAACTTTGTCCTTTTTTCCATCAACTTTACTGCAAATTTGGCAATCCATTTCACCAACTGCAAGTTAGAACCTAACAGACAATGTTGCAAGAAGTGCTCTTTAGACTTAGGGTGCTGGTATAAAAGATCCTGCCCAGTTGATGTTCCCTCAAATCTGAGTATAGGGGGCAATCAAAAATTACATGGGACATTGTTTCAACTTCCCCTGTCCCACATAACCAGACTTTTTCTCTTACAGGGATAACCTTATACCTACCCCAAAGCATGTTTGTTTGAAGTTGGTCTAATCTCAATTTGGTAAAAAATCTCCTTAGGACGGGAAATAAAGGCACAGTTAAATATTTTTCTATTTTAAACATTTGTTTATTGGCTGATAACCAGGGGCAAACTTTTACTGCTGTCACCTGTCCAATATCCCAGTGCTCTTCTCGTTCCCCAGGTGGCACAGACCCTCAGGCCCTGGGCCTTCGGCTGATGCTATGCAATGCCAGGTCCGTGGTAAATAAAGCCCCCCTCATTTGTGATCTTGTTCAGGAGGGGGGAGCGGACCTGGTGGGTATTACGGAGACCTGGTTGGGCCAGGAGGGGGGAGTCCCTCTCGTAGAGATGTGCCCACCCGGTTTCTGGGCATTTCATCAGCCAAGGTCACAGGGAAGGGGGGGTGGCAATTATCATTAAAGAGGGTTTTAGTCCGAGGGAGGCCACTGTTCCTCAGACGGCCGGATGTGAGTCCCTCCTTGTGAAGTGGGGTCATGGGGTGCAGATGGGCCTGCTGGTTATGTACCTGGCTCCCTGCCATGTGGCAGCGGCCTTGCCTGAACTACTCAACGTTATAGCCGCGGTGGCGATTGATACCCCTAGACTTATGGTCATGGGGGACTTCAACCTGCCATCCGTCGGTGAGGCGTCTGAGGTGGCTCAGGAGTTCATGGCTTCCATGACGGCCATGGACCTGACCCAATTAGTTCATGGCCCTGCTCACACGGGGGGAAACACACTGGACCTGGTTTTTGTCTCTGGTCAGTGGCTGAGTGGTCTCGAGATAGGGGATATAGCGATCGAGCCCTTGTCATGGTCAGATCACTCCCTCCTTCGCTTTGACCTTTGAACCACCACACCCCGCCACAGGGAGGTGGAACTGATGAGGTGGTTCTGCCCCAGGCGCCTGATGGACCCGGATAGGTTCCAGACGGAGCTTGGGCCATTTCCTGAGGCTCTGGCACACGACTCGACTGAAGACCTGGTGGCTGCCTGGGATAGGGCGGCCACTGGAGCTTTGGACTGGTCGTGCCTTTGCGGCCTCTGACCCGGCGTCGATCTCACCTGGCTCCCTGGTTCACCGAGGAGCTGAGGGAGATGAAGCGCCGGAAAAGACGCCTGGAGAGCAGTTGGAGGGCCAGCCGTTCTGAATCTGACCGAACACTGGTAAGGTCTCATATTAAGATCTATCTGGTGGCAATAAAAGCAGCAAAGTGTAACTATTTTTCCGCTCTTATTGCGTCATCAGATAATCGCTCGGCCGCCCTGTTTAGGGTGACCCGCTCCCTGCTCCACCAGGAAGCGCGGGAGGACCCCTTGGAGGGTAGAGCTGAGGACTTTGTACAATATCTGTATGACAAAATCGCTCAGATTCGGGAAAATTTGGACTCTGACTGGGTAGATTCGGGAGGGAGGATGGAGGCAAGTCTTGAGAATATTACTTGGGAAGAGTTTGATTCTGTGACTCCGGAAAATGTGGACAAGATACTGGGCAGACTGAGCACGGCCACATGTTTATTGGACCCGTGTCCCTCCTGGCTGGTGCTGGCCTCTCGGGAGGTTACACGAGGTTGGCTCCAGGGGATTATAAATGCTTCCTTGAGAGAGGGTGTCTTCCCTGCCGCCTTGAAGGAGGCGGTGGTGAGGCCTCTCCTCAAGAAGCCTTCCCTGGACCCAGCAGTGTTGGCTAATTACCGTCCAGTCTCCAACCTTCGCTTCGTTGCGAAGGTTGTTGAGAGTGTGGTAGCGCGACAGCTTCCTCAGTACTTGGATGAATCGGCTTATCTAGATCCATTCCAGTCGGGCTTCAGGCCTGGATACAGCACGGAAATGGCATTGGTCGCATTGGGAGATGATCTCTGGAGGGCCCGGGACAGGGGTTGTTCCTCTGTCCTGGTCCTATTAGACCTCTCAGCAGCTTTTGATACCATCGACCATGGTATCATGCTGCACCGGTTGGAAGAGTTAGGGGTGGGGGGCACCGTGTTGCGGTGGTTCTCCTCCTTTCTCTCTGATCGGTCGCAGTCTGTGTTGACAGGGGGGCAGAGGTCGACCCCGAGGCCCCTTATATGTGGGGTGCCACAGGGGTCGGTTCTCTCACCCCTTCTGTTCAACATTTATGTGAAGCCGCTGGGTGAGATCATCCGTGGTTTTGGGGTGAAGTATCATCAGTATGCTGATGATACTCAGCTTTACATCTCCACCCCAGACCACCCCAATGATGCCCTTAAAGTGATGTCCCAGTGCCTGGAGGCTGTACAGATCTGGATGGGGAGGAACAGACTCAGGCTCAACCCATCCAAGACCGAGTGGCTGTGGTTTCCGACGTCCCGATATAGTCAATTGGTGCCATCACTGACTATTGGGGGCAAGTCATTGCCCCCCACGGAGAGGGTTCGCAACTTAGGCGTCCTCTTGGACTCATGGCTGTCTTTAGAAGAACACTTGACGGCTGTGGCCAGGAGGTCTTTTTATCAGGTTCGCCTGATTCGCCAGTTACGCCCCTTTCTGGATCGGGACTCGTTAAATACGGTCACTCATGCCCTCGTCACTTCACGCCTGGACTACTGTAATGCTCTCTACATGGGGCTCCCCTTGAGGAGCACCCGGAGGCTCCAGCTGGTCCAGAATGCGGCCGCGCAGGTAGTTATGGGAGCAGCATGGCGCTCCCATGTGGCTCCCCTCCTGCGCGAGCTGCACTGGCTCCCTGTGGTCTTCCGGGTGCACTTCAAGGTCTTAGTTACCACCTTTAGAGCGCTCCATGGCTTAGGACCGGGGTACTTACGAGACCGCCTTCTGCCACCAATAGCCTCTCACCGCCCAGTACGCTCCCATAGAGAGTGGCTTCTCAGGGTGCCGTCAGCCAAACAGTGTCGACTGGTGGCCCCCAGGGGGAGAGCCTTTTCTGTGAGGGCACCCACCATCTGGAACGAGCTCCCCCCAGAGATACAGAAGATTCCGGATCTGCGCACTTTCCGCCGTGCCCTCAAAACATTCCTGTTTCAGCAGGCTGGCCTGGCCTAACTTTCCCTTTATATTGCTTTTTGATTTTATTTTAAACTGGGATGTCTTGAATTATCTAGGACCAGAGTGTTTAGTATATTTTAATTGGTTTTTTATTAACGTTTGTATTACATGTATTTTTATCGTTCGCTGTTCACCGCCCTGAATCCCTTAGGAATAGGGCGGTATATAAATTTAATAAATAAATAAATAAATAAATAAATAAATAAATAAATAAATAAATAAATAAATAAATATCTGATTGGGCACTTATGTCCTTAAATCTCTGTGCAATCCAATTTCGAATCTGCCTATGATCGTACTGCCGCCAATTTAAAGGAATACCAGAGCTAGATACCTGCTTCAGAACTCTTGATAACCAGTTATTTTTATTACTTGGGATAAACTGCTCCATTAGCGCTAATTTTGGTAAGCTCCCTTCCTCCATCTCGATTATTCTTAACCAATAATAAACAGTCTTCAACAAGGCCCTAGTGCCAATCGCATAGACTCCCGTTTCTGCCCTTACTACACATGCTGGGGTTCCAGGGGACACTGCCAAAATTCTCCTCAGGAACTTATTTTGAGGAGTTTCCAGCCCAGGCAACTTAACCGACCCCCATATTTCTGCCCCATAAGTAAACACTGGTTCAATTTTTGCCTGGAAGACCTTTAGCACTGGGATTAATGAAGATGGAGTTTTCTCTAAAATAAGTTTGTTTAATTGAGCCATCCGAGCCATGGCCTTCCGAGCTCCGGCTTTTACCTGCTTATTCCATTTGCCATTTGTCTGAAATACTAGCCCTAAATAGGTAAATGACTGAACTTGTTCTATTCTTCTGTCATTTAAAACCCATCTCCTCATATTTTGTTGCCTGCTAAATATCATTACCTTTGATTTCTCTATGTTAATTGTCAAGCGATTTTTTATACAATATGCTGCCAACCTTCCGAGTGACCTTCATAGCCCCACCTGTGAGGCCGACAGCAAAATTATATCATCGGCATATAACAAGCAATTGACCTGTCTTGTTCTTATACTAGGCCCATGGAGTAATGTATCTTCCAAACATTTTGGAAGGTCATTTAAATATAAGTTGAAAAGTGTTGGGGCTAAGATGCAACCTTGTCTGACACCCTTCTTTATTGGGATTGCAATTTTTACTGATCCTGTCCTATTCACTGGAACTCTTACTTGTGTTTCCGTGTATAACAATCTAATTAGATATAACAATTTCTTTTCAATTCCCATGGCCTCTAATTTATCCCATAAAATTTGTCTATCAATTGTGTCGAAGGCTGCCTTCAAGTCTATGAATGCCACATACAGTGTTTTTTTCCAAAACTTAAACTTTGTTATTAGATGGTCCAGCACAAAACAATTATCCATAGTAGATCTTCCACTCCTGAAACCTGACTGTTCTTCAGCTAGAAGGGGCGTTGGTCCTACCTGACATGCACCTTCTCGTTGGGTGGAGACAGCAGCCAGAAGTGGGTTCAGCTCATGCAATCAGATGAAGGACTGAGCCTGTCAAAGCTAAATCCCGCTCCTGTTGCTAGAGGCTCCAACCTTTGTGAAGGATGAAGACAGGCTTGACGTGTGGAATAAAAAACAGAAGAATAAACACATTAATGTCCAGACTGACAGGGTGGGACTGGCTGCTGTCTCCACCCAATGAGAAGGTGCGTGTCAGGTAGGACCAACGCCCCTTCTCCATTGTGGGGTGGAGACAGCAGTCAGAAGTGGGACATACCCAAGATCACCGTCCCAAGTCTAGGGAGGGAACAGTCTGGGCAAGTAACTCCCCGTTCCCCCAAAATCCTTGGAGAACTCTCCGCCCGAAGGCAGCCTCTGCAGAAGCAAATTTGTCTATCTTATAATGATGAATAAAGGGGGAAGGAGAGGTCCAGGTAGCTGCTCTGCAGATTTCGAGTAGTGAAGCCTGCGTGGACCAGGCTGCTGAGGTTGAAGCACTTCTCGTCGAGTGCGCCGTCATGTGGTAGGAGGCGATAAGGAACAAAGTTTATATGCTGTAGCGATCGTGCACCGGATCCAATGGCCAATAGTCGACGATGACACCTTGGCACCTAGCGAAGCAGGGAGAAAAGACACAAATAATGACTCAGACCGACGAATGCCCGCAGTCTTTGTCAAGTAGATTCAAAGAGCCCTCCAGACATCCAGCATGTGCCATCGACGTTCTAACGGATGAGACAGGTGAGGGCAGAAGTCTGGAAGAACCAGTTCCTGTAAACAGTGAAAAGGAGAGTTAATCTTAGGCACAAAGGTGGGGTCGAGTCGAAGGACAACCCGGTCCACATGAAAGACACACAAATCGTCCCTCATAGAAAGTGCAGTGATCTCCGAAATACCTTGAGCAGACGTTATAGCCACCAGGAAAGCTACTTTGTATGACAAAAGACGTAGATTGTCCGTCAGCAACGGTTCATATGGTGGCTCAGTAAGAGAGTTCAACACAAGTGAAAGATCCCAAGTGGAATATCTATGAAGAACTGGGGGAGACAAGTTGGTGGCCCCCCATAGGAAACGTCGTATAAGCGGCTGGTGAGACAAAGGTTGAAGAGAGTTGTAAGTCAAAACAGACGAAATCGCTGCCACCTGCCTCTGTAAGATGTTGGGCGAGAGCCCCTTGTCCAAGTCTGCCTGAAAAAATCTCAGGACTTGTATCACTGAAGCCTCCAGTGGTGAGATGTCCTGGGAGGAGCACCAAGTACAAAATGCCCGCCACGTTGATGAATAAATTGGATTCGTGGAGGGGCGGCGAGAAGCCTGGATAGTTCGAATTATTGAAGGAGGGACGTTGTCTCATTGAAGATCGCACCACTCAATCTCCAAGTGGTCAGTCTCAGCCACAGCGGGTCCGGATGCAGAATCTGCCCTTGACTGAGGCAATTGGAGGGGCACGGAAGTGTCCAACGAGAAGCCACTGATAAGTGCATGAGGTCGGTGAACCATGACCTCCGTGGCCAATGAGGGGCGATGAGAGTGATCTCCGCCCTTTCCAGAACAATCTTTCGGAGGACTCTCAGAAGGAGGGGAATCGGCGGGAATACAAAAAGCAGACCCGGAAGCCATGGGGAGCGCAGAGCATCCACTGCCTCTGCCTGAGGCGTCCGGAAACAGGAGAAAAATCTGGGGAGCTGTGCATTCTGAGGTAAAGCAAATAGGTCCACAATAGATTGCCAAAGTGACTTGTCAACTTCTGGAAGATACAGGGATTCAGATGCCACTCAGAATGGTCTATCGACTGGCGACTGAGCCAATCCGCTCATACGTTTGCCTCTCCTGAAATGTGTTCTGCCTTCAGGGAGATCAAGTGGCATTCCGACCAAACACAAAGTCGTCTGGCTTCCAACATCAGCAACTGGTGCCCCCCTGGCGATTTATGTGGGCTTTGGTTGAAATGTTCGGTGAGAACCAACACGTGTATTCCGCCCACCAGATGACGAAAAGCCCGAAGAGCGAGAACGACAGCTTGTAGTTCTAGCCAGTTTATACTGCGGGAGGCTTCGGTGGCCGACCATGTGCCCTGAGCCACTTGTGCTTCGCAGTGAGCGCCCCAGCCAAACATGCTGGCATCGGTGGTGACAACAACCCAGCGACGGTCCAGGAAAAAACAGCCCTTGGCAATGGCCTCGGAGCGCCACCATCGAAGGGACGCCAACACCTCCCTGGGAATGGAAATTCTGGTCAACGAGGTGCCTTTCCCCGCCTTCTGCAAAGGCAAAAGAAACCACTGAAGGTCTCTCAGGTGCAGTCTGGCCCAGGGAACAATATCAATGGCTGAAACCATCTTCCCTAACAATTTAGATAGAAGCAAAGGGGAAGCCCGCTTTTCCCGACTAACCTGAGCTGCTAGAGTCCTCAGCCGCTCCTGGCATTCCCCGGATAAATAGACCTTGCCCTTGACAGAATCAATGACTGCCCCTAGGTGTGTGATTCTAGTAGAAGGGATGAGATGGCTTCTTTCCACGTTAATGGAAAAACCGTGGGCAGCCAGGGTCTGAATGGTGAGGTGAAGGTCTGAATAGGCCTGAGGCGTAGAAGTGGACATGATAAGGATGTCATCCAGATGACACTGGAGACGAATTGACCTAAGCCTAAGGGAAGTGGCTAAAGCTGCCAATATCTTGGTGAAACTACAGGGAGCTGAGGAAAGACCAAAGGGCAAAGCCCTATACTGAAAATGATTCCCTGCATAGTAGAAACGTAAGAATTTTCTATGGGAAGGTCGAATGGGTACATGAAGGTAATCTTCAGTTAAATCAATTGAACAGAGGAGATAGCCCCTCCAAACGCTGTCTAAGATAGAACGTAATGATTGCATTTTGAACTTTCTATAGACTACAAAATGGTTCAAACGTTTAAGGTCCAGAATAGGTCTCCACCCACCTGATGATTTAGGTACCAGGAAAACCCGAGAGTAGAACCCCTGACCCAATTGATTCTGGGGCACAGGTTGGATGGCCCTGATGGAGAGGAGGTGATCTATAGCTGAATCCATAAGGGATCTACGCTCGGGGCTACCCGACCGGGGATAGCGGAGAAAAACAGGAGGAGGGGTGGAGACAAATTCGATGGCTAGTCCAGACTGAATGGAAGCCCGGACCCAGCAATCAGATGTAGTGCGTTCCCAAAGAGCAGCAAAGAGACCCAATCTGTCACCCACGGGAGGAACGGGAGCACTATTAATGACGGCGACAGATGGAATGACCCCCTCCCCCTCGAAAGGGCCGTCTAGTCATAAAGGACCTGCCCCTCCCAGGTCTATCCTGAAACCCCCTCTGCCTGGGAACAAAATTATTCATACCAAGAGAGGATCCCGAACCCCCATCTGAAGGATGAAATTGGGCACGAGAGGAATAAGGTAAGTATCTGGACTCCCCCCTACGGTAAGCCGTGGGTAATACTTTTCTCTTCTCCTTGGTTTCTATTAGGAAGGTCTCCAAAGGATCCCCAAACAACTTCTCCCCCAGAAAAGGAATGGAGGCCAACCGCCATTTATGCCGGGTGTCAGCCGGCCAATGACGCAGCCAAACCAGGCATCGGGCTGCAACAGTAGAAGCTAATGATTTGGATGCGAAGCAAGCTGCATTCAACGTCGCATCAGCCGAGAACTGTACTGCCGCCACAATTTTGTTGCTGTCTTGTCTGAATTTGTTATCCTTGGTGGATAGTTTGTCTTGGATCTGACGAAGCCAGAGAAGGGTCGATCGGTTAAAAAAGGAGGCCATCGTAGCTGATCGAATGGCCCAGGCAGCTGCAAGATGAGCCCGTTGGAGAACTTGGTTGGAGCGACGCTCTTCAGGGCGAAGGTTTTCTTCAGGATCACCTGGAACTGTAGAATGAGAAAGCAATGCCGCGACAGGGGCATCCACCTTTGGAACCTGAAGCAGGAAGGCCAATTCAGATGAAACGGAGAAGTTCTTCCTATCCGTGGTGGATGGTATGGGAGCAGTAGCAGGAGAAGACCATTGCCTCCGTATAACATCCATAAAGAGAGGGGGAGTAGGCACGGCCGTCACAGGTTTAGGTGGTTCTGTAAATAAGGGATTTAGCGTGCCCTCAGTCGTAGGCAGAGTTGGTTGAGTGGAAGTCCCAAGTTGAGCCGTATTCATGGCTTTAAACAGGAGAGACTTATACAGAGCCTGCGGAAAAAGGCCCGTAAAGGGAGGTTGATCCGGAGGGAGACCCTCGTCTTCAGACAACTCTGGTTCTTGGAAATCAGCATCACCAAAGGCAGAAGGTCGGCTCACACAGGACGGAGCAGGAGAGTGAGATTCCGCTATAGGGAACAGTTCGTCCTCCTCTTCCTCAGCCGAGGAGACGGAGGAGTATGATGCTACCGACAAGGTCACAGAATGTTTGGATCTGGAAGATTTATGTGCAGCCAAAGACTGATGCACAGCTGCTGCAATCATCTTTTGAATGTCCTCAGCATGAAGAACAGTCTGTATATGGTCAGTAGCTCGTCTGACTTCCATAGAAGTACGAACCGGAGCAGAAGATGAGACAGGAGGAGGCTGAGCAGGTGGAGCCTGGGATGAAGGAGCAGATGCCAGAGAGGCAGCAACTGGGCCGGAGCCCCACAAGTCAGCACTATGAATGTTCAAAGGGCAATCTTGAAGTGAGATTTGATCCGGTGTAGGAGGAGACTGATGAGGCCTTGCTTCAGGGAGTAGAGAGTGAGACACTGGTACTGGTGAATGAAGGCTGCTGGTGTTATTGCACGACTGCTTCAGAACTTTATCCCTGCGCCGTTCAGTACGCGATGGCATGGAAGAAGAGCCCTTGTCATGTGAACAGGCCTTTTTGGACTTGGAAACAGCCAGGTTGTCAGCCTCAGAAAGGGATTTGGTCCCCAAATCTCTGTGGATGTCTTGCGCCCACGCTTGCTCTTAGCCACTGCCTTAGGCATGTTGGGCAGAAAAAGAGAAGGCCTCGATTAAAGAGAGCCCTTGAGGCCGCTCCTGGACTGCCCTCAGCTATGCCTCAACAAAATGGCCGCCAGCCACAGAAAAACAAAGGATCTTTAAGCAGGACACCTCAGTGTCTCAGCGTTAAGGAAATAGAGGGTGCAGTAGTGGTATAAATGCCCTGGAGGCAATAAACCTGGCCAAGCCTCTACAGGGATCAGCGGCACTTTCAAAGCCTGGGGACCGCAGGAGAAAAAATGCCTCACCAGAAACCATGACTTGCGCAGTGAATTAAAATGGCGGATGCGCCCCAGCCGCAACGGGAGCGCAAAGCTCCACAGGATACCCCAAAAGCCGACCAAGCGACAGAGGGGTGAAAACGCTGCTCTAGCCGGTAAGGGCGAGCGAAATTGGCCAGGGACCTGCTAATTAAAGCCGGTCCGACAATCAGCTGAGGCTGCAAAAGCCGACAAGTGGCAATTCAAACTGCAAGAAATTTTTCCCTCAGCAAAAGTGGCTCTCAAAATGGCGGTCCGACCAGCGTTAGGGAGCGTAGCAACTCCACAGCGGTAATTAGGCTAGCTCAGTAGAAACAGGACAGGTCGATGTCAAAGAAAGTGGCGAAAATCGCCACCTCCCCCACGGGAGCGCGAGGCTCCACAATCCCCACTTACTGACCAATGGAAGGATGATCGTCAACAGTCCAGGGGGGAGGAAACAGGCAAGGAGGAAAATTCACCTCACTGTTCAAATAAGCAGGCATCCAGCAGGCAGAAGAATAGTCAGTATCACAGTCCAATTTTTAAAGCCAAAAGAATCCGAAAGTATTAAGAAAGGTGAGAAAAACTATGGAGAGAAATTCCACACTGCAGTCCAATCTGAAGGACTGAGCAAAGCTGGGAGCCCCTAGCAACGGGGGCAGGATTTAGCTTTGACAGGCTAAGTCCTTCATCTAATTGCATGAGCTGAACCCACTTCTGGCTGCTGTCTCCACCCCACAATGGAGAATGTTATTTCTCATTATCCAGTCCTCTAATTTATAAAGCAAATGCTTAGCATAAATTTTTGCTGAAATATCGATTAGACTAATTAATCGGAAATTATCTGGGTTATCTCTAGAGCCTTTTTTATGTAAGGGAATAATTATTTTTTTTTATAAAAAAAGTTTTTATTTTATAAACAAACAAGCAAACAATACATAATCAATCATTCAATGTATCATCTAAGTACATCTTTTGTGTCTTCTTCTTACTCCTCCAATATTTATCATATCTTAATATTATAATTTCATTTATTATAACATTTCCCCCACATTTCTTACTTCTCTATTAATACACTTATCTTTTTATTTTATTAAAAATTTTACAACAATTTCAACCCCACACAACCTTCAACCCCCCCTCCCCACACACACCCGACTTCCCAAAGCAAAAATGTGAAACTTAGATACAAAGCATTATGTGGTGTTGAAAGCCCCTGTTTAAAAGAAGAGGATTTTATTTTAAAAGGAGAAGGATTTAAAAATTATATCTAAGGGAAAAAAAATGGCTGGCTTTTTTTGAAAATGGTGAAGGCTCACAAATGCTGACTGTGGATCTTTTGGAAGAAGTTTTGGAATCATTTGTCTCTGTGTTCGTGGAAAGAATTGAAGGGTTTCTTAAGAAGGATTTTAGTCAAATCCCAAACAAGGATATAAGTGAAGAGGAGGCGGAAGAAAAAACCCAATTTATTGTGCCTTTGGAAAATGAAATAGAGGCTTTTCAAATTGAAAGGAGCAGAGAGGCTTGAAGGAGTGTAACCAGGAAGTATTGAGAGATATTCCTCCAGAGGTTCTGATACAGGCAAATGGAGAATTGTCAGGAGGTGTTGGGATTTTTTATACAAAAAGGAAGATTGGAAGTGGAACTTTACAATTGCAGTTAAAAAGGTGTTCTTACCGAGAGGAAGAGAACAGGATTGTGGCGGAGAAGTGAGACTGGAGAAGAAAGAAAGAAAGAAGAAAGTTTGTAAAAAAGCCAAAAAAAAAAAAATGGAGGAGAGAAAAATTCTCGAAAATAAAAGCAGGGGGAGGAGCAATGCTGAAGAAGAAAGTATTATTGAAGAAGAAGGACTGGAAAAAATATAGAAAGAAAGGAAGAATTGAAGATTAATTTCTTTTGGGGAGGATCTTAGTAATAAATCTGGAAAGTTTATTGAAATTAGTATTTTTTGAGACAATGATATAAAGGAAGTGTTTTATTATATTTAGCTTTGGATATAATTTAAGGGATAGCCTTTTGAGGGTTATATTTTGAAGAATGTCTTATTGAAGTAAAAATGTTTAACTAAAAATGGATAGCTTTTTAAAAGTTATTGAGGTATCCAAATGCTTAATTTAAAATTTAATGGATAGCTTCCTGAAAGTTTTGAAACTTATAAATTGAAGAATGAATTTAAGATTTAGAAATAACTTAACCCAATGGATTAACAGTATCTTTAAGGTTGTATTGTGAAGAATGTTTTATTACAATCAGAAATTGGCAAGTGGTTTATGAATGACCAAAGAGGATAAATGTTTAATTTAGAATTTTACTAGGGAGTAATGCTGAAAAAGAAGGTATGGAAAGGATTTTAGTAATAAATGTGAAATGTGATAAGAGAATCTATAAAAGGAAGGCTGAGGAATAACTTTTAAAAGGGGAGTTAAAAGAATGTGAGGGAGTTTTGAATCTTTTAGTAAGTTAGCATATTTTAGCTTAGGTTTGTTTGTTTATTTATTTATTTATTTTATTCAATTTGTATACCGCCTTTCTCCTAGTGGACTCAGGGCGGTGCACAGCCAGAACTAAAACACATACCAATACAAAATTTAAAATTATTAAAAAGAATTACATACTTTGGCCCAAATTTAAAACAATTCAAATTAAAACCCATTGACAAATTAAAAGCTAAAAAACTAAAAAAAAAAGGGGGGGGTTCATGCCAGCCCTGCTTGATGTAAAAGAAAAGTTTTCAGGGCACGGCGAAAGACCTGGAGATCCGATGTCCTTCGTATCTCTGGGGGCAAATCGTTCCAGAGGGCAGGAGCTGCCACAGAGAAGGCCCTCCCCCTGGGGGTTGCCAGCTGACATTGCCTGGCTGACGGCACCCTGAGGAGTCCCTCTCTGTGGAAGCGTACTGGTCGGTGGGAGGCTATCGGCGGCAGAAGGCGGTCCCGTAAATACCCAGGTCCCATGCCATGGAGCGCTTTAAAGATGGTGACCAACACCTTGAAGCACACCCAGAAGACCACTGGAAGCCAATGCAGCTCATGCAGGAGAGGTGTCACATGGGAGCGCCCCCTCGCTCCCATAATCCCCCATGCGGCCGCATTCTGCACCAGTTGGAGCCTCCGGGTGCTCCTCAAGGGGAGCCCCAGGTAGAGAGCATTGCAGTTGTCCAGGCGGGAAGTGACGAGTGGGATGACCTGGGGTGGAGATGTACAGCTGCGTATCATCAGCGTACTGATGGAACTCCACCCCAAAGCCACGGATGATCTCACCCAGCGGCTTCACATAAATGTTGAACAGAAGGGGTGAGAGGACCAAACCCTGAGGCACCCCACCAACAAGGCGCCTCGGGGTCGACCTCTGCCCCCCTGCTAACACCGACTGCGACCGGTCAGAGAGATAGGAGGAGAACCACCGCAGAATGGTGCCCCCCACTCCCAACCCCTCCAACCGGCGCAGCAGGATACCATGGTCGATGGTATCAAAAGCTGCTGAGAGATCTAAGAGGACCAGGATAGAGGAGCAACCCCTTTCCTGAGCCCTCCAGAGATCATCTACCAATGCGACCAATGCCGTTTCCGTGCTGTGCCCAGGCCTGAAGCCGGCCTGGAGTGGATCCAGATAGACAGCTTCATCCAGGTACCCAGGAAGCTGTCACGCCACCACACTTTCAACAACCTTCGCCAAGAAGGGAAGATTGGAGACCGGATGGTAGTTAGCCAAAACAGCCGGATCCAGAGCAGGCTTCTTGAGGAGGGGCCTCACCACCACCTCTTTCAAGGCAGATGGCAAGACTCCCTCACTCAAAGAAGCGTTGATAATCCCCTGGAGCCAGTCTCGCGTAACCTCCCGGGAGGCCAGCACCAACCAGGAGGGACACGGGTCCAATAAACATGTGGTCGCATTCAGCTGCCTCAGTATCCTGTCCATGTCCTGTCCATGTCCTGTCGAGCAACAGGGTCGAACTCCTCCCAAATGGCAGTCTCAAGACCGGCACCCATCATCCCATTTGTATCTACCCAGTCAGAGACCGAGCCTTCCCGAATCTGAGTGATTTTATCGTGCAGATACTGGACAAAATCCTCAGCACAACCCTGCAAGGGATCCTCCCACGCTCCCAGATGGAGGAGGGAGCGGGTCACCCTAAACAGGGCGGCTGGGCGATTATCTGCCAATGCGATAAGAGAGGAAAATGTTAAATGTTATACCCTGTTTTAAGGGGATAATTATTGATGAACGCCAACTGGCAGGAATTTGCCCTGTTCTATTGATAAAAGTAAAGAGACCTGCCAGGACAGGCGCCCACCAGGCTATGTTATCTTTAAATAATGATGCCGGGAGCGCATCCTATCCTGGAGCTTTGTTTGTCTTCAGGGAGGAGATTAAACTCCTCACCTCTGTGATTGACACTTCTTCCCACTGGGGTAAGGCTTCATATTCCTGTATCAAGCTCGGAGAGGATATAGCCTCATCAGAGCTTTCCGCTACTGCTGGAGTGGCCAAATGCTTCTCCCACCTTTCTGCACTAATGTTTGGTTTTCTATCTCTAATAATTTTTGAGACCTCCAACCAGAATAGTGTGGGTGAGGCCAGTTTTGCTGCCTGTTCTAGGGCAGCCCATAAGTTGTCAATATAGGAGGCCTTTTTTCTCTTCAGTAGCTGCTTATATTTCTGCCTTATGGTAATATACTCCTTCTGTAATTCCATGTTTGGGCTGATTAAGTATCTCCTAAGTGATTTCCTAAACCGTTTTTTCTTTTCCTTACAGTTGTTATCAAACCATGTTGAGTAACTAGAATCAGACTGGCCCATTGGCTTGGTAGTCATGGAAAAATGCTTCAATTTATGGCATATTTCCGCAAAAACTACTATAAGCTCTTGTTCACCCGTACTGTTTGAGCATATATGCACTAAGGCTTCCATACATGGTGAATTCATGAATTCAGTCACTGCTTTGCTATCAACCCTCTTCCATGTTAGTCTTCTCTCATGGGCTATTTCTAAATTGAAGCCTATTTGTTGAATTGTTTGATTCCTTTTCCTTAAGTCGGAAGGGATTGCCAGGGACGTCTCAATCGGAAGATGATCACTTTCTGGTCTTGGTAACGTCAAGACCGAAGTTGCCCCTGATACTAAGCTGTGAGAAACACAAAAATAATCAATAGAACTACATGCCTTAGGGCCAAAAAAAGTTGTGGGGTACCTTCTAACCTCTGAATACTGGCCTACAATTTGAAGGTTACAGTTGTATACCGCTGTTAGAAATTTCCCCCCATCTTTGTTCTTTTTCCTATCTTGGGAGACCCATGATTGTTGGTTATGTAAATATCCATCTGGAATTGTACCAATTTCAATAAAAGGTTCCAACGAGGGACCCACACGCGCGTTAAAGTCTCCTGCCAAAATTAGAGGTGTTTTTATAATTTTTTTACGTATATCTAATATTTTTACCTCTAGAGCCTCCCACAAATGGCACATTGCTGGATTAACATACACATTTACAAATACCATTGACTTCCCTTCATATGCCAAATGGATTGCTTGAAAAAATAAAGGGCCGGAATCCGAGCATATCTCATTTCCCTTCCATCCTAGTTCGGCTTTTACCAAGATGCCCAATCCTCCTGAGGCTCTCCCCTTTTTAGCTACTCTCTTTGCTGGCAGCTGCCAAATATTAAACTTGGGGAGCTCAATGGGGGTCTCATCACTGCTAACCCAAGTCTCCTGCAAGGCAATTACATGGTACCTGTTTAAAAATTTAATACAGTCGTCTGTGCACCAACTTCCTCTCCATCCTGCCACATTCCAAGAGAGGAAGTGCACTCTTGAAGGAAGTGATTGCTTGCTATTTCCTAGTCAGGCTTCTTGAATAATCTCTCCCACCCGTCCTCCCTCATTTACACTCACACACCCATTTAATCGCCTGAGCTCCATAGAAGTCTGTTTGGGCGTCATTGCACTGCCTGTTACTTTCGGGCTTGCAGGTCCATGGGCTCTATTAATCTCTGCCTCCACGATAAATGATTTTACATGAGGCACCGCGTTTGTGTCATTTCTTGGTATCATCTTTGCCACTAAGGGGGACAGGGGGATTCCTTCCTGGGTGCCTTCCATCTCCGATGTTTGTCCCACAACACTTTGCATTATCAAATCTGCTGTCTCTGGCACTTTGTGCTGTATAGACATGGGCATCAGGCTTCCTGGGCTTATAGGCTGCTGACTCTCCGGAATTGCGTCATGCCTTGAAGGGGGTAGAACAATTGACGCCAAAGGAGCGGCAGAGGAAATGGTCTGCTTCAGCAGCTTCCTCGTCTCTTTAAGTTTTTTAAGTACTTCTTGCTGCTCCGTTAGTGAAAGTGAGGAAAAAGTTTCCAAACAGGCAGAATCAAATGTCTCATCTTGCACCAAACCAATTGAAGGACGTTTCACATCAGCTGGATCCAAAACCCTAACCGACATTTCCTCTGTAACACTAAATCTCCTCCCTGCCTCGGCCAGCCTGCTTTCCCTATTCAGTCCACTTTCCCAATCAGCTGTCCCATGCACTGCCACGCTCTCCCTAGGGGCTCTCTGGATCAGCGGGCTGACCTCACCACTAGAAAAAACTCGGGAAGGTAAAATTTGATAAAAAGCCAAGAATCCTCTCATTCGCATAAGCAGGCTTGGAAAGAGCTGTTGTTTGAATTCTGAAATAATTGTCACATTGTGGAAGATATTCATATGCTGCCAAATCTAGTGCCCCCTTGTCACTCCGAGTAAGCTGAGACAAAGAGGTCACTATCCGTCTTTTTGAAGACCATCTACCCGCATTTATCTCAGAATTATATATATTCAATACAATCTGCTCCTTCAACAATCGCCTGTTCCCCCCCCCCCACTCCTGTACCCTGGGATTTCAGGCCCAACCAGCTCACCATCTCTTTTTTTTCCTCCACGCTTACAGTCAATATCCTGTCTGCTTGCTCTTTCCCTCGGTTGCACCATTGATGGTATCTGGCCAGGTCGTTCTGTCTGGCAGCCAGTTGAACATACCTGCGGCTTTTTCATCTGTGCCACAGCAATAAAATTAATCACAGAGTCCAACTTTAAACGCACCTCTGCAAACTGGTCAAAAATGGCCAAGACTGTCTGAGAAGTGAGCATACTGTGCCGGCTAATAAAATCCCTTGTACTATCACTTAGCTGGTTTTCAAGTCCTAAAGCTAATTCACTGTGGTTGTAAAACTCCGACTCTAGGCCCTTATCCCGGCCTGGAGCTGATTCACTTAAAGTTGCTGAGTCATTTGTCATCTGATTTCGCAGAGGGGTTCGCAAGCCTCTTAACTGGCTTCTTGACTGGCTCTCCTCAGCCTGCAGTTCCCATTCCAGGGGAGAATCCCCAAACAATGCCAAAGCTTCACAGCTATCTGGCAGGGAAATGGGGGAGGATGCACGACCCACTGTTGATTGTATAGGCTGACAAAATCCGTCAATTTTCTGTTGTTTTTGTGGATTGGTTCCACCTTCCTTACTGTTTGGTGAGCACTGTGCCGTCGTTCTTTTCTTCCCCTTGGGAGAGGCCATCTGAATTCCAGTTATACACAGCTACAAAGGTTCTTCCATGGGGCAAATTAGTCGCTGCATGAAGAAGCCACAGTCAGTATCATAGGTTGTCTGTGCGTTGGATAGCTGCCATGGATAGCTGGTTTGCTTAGTAGGGAAGGCTTTCCTCTCATTCACTAAATGCTTTACTAGCTGGAGTAAAAAGCTGAGGTAAAAGCTGGAGTAAAAAATGAACCTTTCAAATAGTAAAATTGAGACTTTTTAAATTTAAAAGTTAAAAATTAAAAATTGATTTAAAAGCTGCTACTCACTCCCATCCCTGGTTATTGTAGCCTTATGTCATAATCCTTTGATTGCTCCATATGTTCAGGTGGTGCCTTTTTCGGTCTGCTTTCGGTGACTTCTGGGTTTATACTTCCTGAGTCTGACATTGCAGAGTTTCTGCTGGACGCACCTCTTAAAACAATTTTCAAAGTCATGGCCCATGGAGAGGAGGAGAGAGGAGGGGAGGGGAGGGGAGGGGAGGAATCATGAGTCGGGGTTGAGCCAAACTTCCTTCTTGATCTTATTGGAAGATGTTCCTCTTTCTGATAATAAAAAAAAAATGAGGAATGCATTTTGATGTCCTCACTCCAAATCTAACTCATGTTCAAGGGCCACTCCACCTGACTTTATTTTCTCCATGGCAAAATCAGTGTTTATCATTTTCAGCTAACATAAGCAACATTAAGCAATCCTTCACATGTACTTCATTCCACTATTGGCTGAACCTCACTGGTGCCTTAAAGCATTGATAAAAGGCTGGGCTCCAATTTTCAAGAGATTTAGCAGTGAACTGCCTTTCTTCCTTTCTTCTTCCCTTCTTCTCTCTCAACAAGTTCATTGATAAAATGGTAACAGTAAAAAACAAAGAATATTAAGATGTTATAGCTGGAGGGAAATGAAGAAATATATTGACTTCACATACACACAATCATTCACACCAAAAACAAGTTTACCCAAACAACGCAGTTTATTAAATGACATGTTAAAGGGAGACTCTACTCTTGCTCTTTTTCAGATGCAGACAAATGTACCAAATGTCCAGAAGATCAACATCCAAACACCAGTCGAGTTCACTGTATCCCCAAGATTAAAAGTTATCTTTCTTATAAGGAAAATCTGGGGATTATCCTGACTTCCATTGCCTTGTTCCTCTCTTTAACCACAGGCTTTGGCTTGGGGATCTTCATTAAATTCATGGAAACACCAATTGTCAAAGCCAACAACCGGGACCTCTCCTACATCCTCCTGGTCTCCCTCCTGCTTTCCATTTTGACTTCCTTCCTGTTCATTGGCCGGCCAAGGAAGGTGACCTGCCTCCTCAGACAAACAGCCTTCAGCATTGTCTTCTCACTTGCCATTTCTTCAGTCTTGGCCAAAACCATCACAGTGGTGTTAGCCTTCTTGGCCACAAAACCAGGGAATAAAGTGCAGAGATGGTTGGGGAAGAGTTTGGCCAACTCCATTGTCTTTTCTTGTTCTGGCCTTCAAGTTGTCATCTGCAGCATCTGGTTGAGCACTTTCCCCCCATTCCCTGACTCTGACATGAACTCCCAACTGAGAGAAATCATCCTACAATGCGATGAAGGTTCTGTCGCCATGTTTTATATTGCCCTTGGATACATGGGTTTCCTGTCTGCTGTCTGCTTCACGGTGGCTTTTCTGGCCAGGAATCTCCCTGGGGCCTTCAACGAAGCCAAGCTGATCTCCTTCAGCATGCTGGTCTTCTGCAGTGTTTGGGTGTCCTTTGTGCCTGCCTACCTGAGCACCAAAGGGAAGTACACGGTGGCTGTCCAGGTCTTCTCCATCTTGGCCTCCAGTGCTGGACTGCTGGGCTGCATATTCTTCCCTAAATGCTACATTATTATTTTTAGGCCAGATCTGAAT
Organism: Pituophis catenifer annectens; assembly: GCF_029215685.1. Lineage (NCBI taxonomy): Eukaryota > Metazoa > Chordata > Lepidosauria > Squamata > Colubridae > Pituophis > Pituophis catenifer. The sequence goes on along the minus strand of NW_027256882.1, from coordinate 8,517,843 downwards.
ACCAAGGAACATTTGATGTCAAAATAAAATACAAAAAATGACTTTTACAAATCTATTGTTTTTCAAAAATGTCATTTAGTAGGCTTGATTAACAGGTTAGGATAATTTAATGTATGTATTTATGTATATATGTATGTGTAATTTACATGCTGCCCATCCTGGCTAGGGATGACTCTAGTCAAGTTATATTCAAGTCAAAAGAAAATAAAAGATTAAAATAATAAATAGTAGCACTAACATTGGATTAAAATTGACAGGTATGGGAAGGAAGGTAGCAAGATCAAGGGTGAAATCCAGCAGCTTCTGACAGGTTATGGAGAACCTGTAGCGGAAATTTTGAGTAGTTCGGAGAATACCACCTCTGGTTGGTCCCAGACTGGGTGGGAATGGAGATTTGTTTGTTTCCTTCCCCCAGGAGGGAATGGAGACTTTGTCTGGAGTGGGGAGGGAATGGGTATTTTGCAGTAATCTTCCCCTGGAGTGGGGTGGGAATGGGGATTTTGCAGTATCCTTCCCCTGCCATGCCCACCAAGCCACTCCCACAGAACCAGTAATAAAAAATTTTGAAACTCACGACTGCTGTGTGTGTTTTCTGGATTTAATTTCTGCAACAAACTCTGACAACTTTAGAGAAATGATCTATTGGGATCCTAATATTAAATCAATATATTTCCTCTTTGATCGGAATCCAGCTATTATATATAATATGCTGCTTTTTTGGAGGAAATTAGTTCAGTTGAGCTTCTCTTATGTGGTCTGATTGTGGTATATTCAGGGATGATTTTAAAAATACTATTTTTATTCTTAATGCTTATTCTATTTTACTTACTTATTTATTTATTTATTTATTTATTTTTAAATCTACTTTTTTCAGATCAGTAATAAAATTGCTTCGGATGATCTGAGTGATAAAAGTCAATTCCCTTTTTCCCATTCAATGCTTCCCAAAGAAACGGTCTGATACCCAGAAATTGTCCAACTGCTCCTCCATTTTGGATGGACCCTGATTGGTCTCTTTGCTTCGGACACAGAGAAGGGAGAGAATTTCATGAGGACTTTTACTCCTATGCTTGTCAGGAATAGAATTTGTGTTGTTATATCACAACAATTCTCAGAGACTGGAAATACAGGAGCCCTCAGGGATGCCCTCTCTAAGTGGAAACAAGTCAATGTCTTTGTTCACTTCATAGGATTTGATTCCATTTGGGACAGAATTCTTCCTTTCCATTTAACCCTTAGGCGTTTGCCAGGACCCATTGAAGGGAAAGTCTGGATCATGACAATGCTTGGAATATATGTAATGAAAAAGCAGAGGCTTCTCAACGGTGTCCATAGTATTTGGACCTTTTCTCTTCAGTGGAAAAAGAGTTGGAACAATGATGATGCCTATAAAAGATATTTCTTTGTGGAACGTGAATTTCAAGCTGAGTATTTTCACTGTTCTGTTTCAAAACACATATTTTCTATCAAAGGCCGGAGAAGATGCACCCAGAAAACACCACTGGAGACACAAGAGGAAAAGAATAGGATGTGGATCCCAAATGACGGCCATATTTACAGTGTCATTAAGATTCTGGCCCATGCCTTAAAAGCTGCATCCAAACCCCAGAGGAGAAGGGAGAAGGGAGAAGAGAGGCTGGGGGCTCCAAGGCTGCAACCGTGGAAGTTATGGGGTCCCATCAAGGAGCCATCAAACTACATTCCTTTTCAGGGTCTTTGGGGCTCTCTGAGCTTGTTTGTTTAAGATCTTAAGCTTCTGCACAACATCTTGTACTTATTGGAAGAGCGTTGCATCTTCCCTTCTACAACCATTTTGTATATTCAAAAAAATGTTCCCAGATTCCTTCTGATTTTAAGCTCCGGTAAACTGAAATGGCTCTTCTCCTTGTCTTTCCTCAAGGCTAAAAGAGGTTCTTCTGATCTTTTCCTTGCCTTCTTTGTCCTTGCCTAAAGCTGATGAATATTTTTGTGCAATGTCTTCTCTAAGTGTGTTTTCTACAAGAGGACATGAAATGATTCCACTGGATCATTAATAGCATAATCGCCAAATTAATAATATGGTTATTATCATATCATTAAAGTATTACTGCTACTTTATTATAATCAGTAACCATTATCTATATAGAATAATGTGAGAAAAATTATAAAGGAAATCTTAAAGAAAGATAGATTGTGACTGCCATTCATTTGTGTTATACAAGATACAGTCGTCTATCAAGTACTAGATGCTAAAAATTAGTTAGTTTCCAACTGGATTTTACTCATGCACTTCTGTCTATCACAAAATCATATTTTTATTTTCTGGAAGCCGGAAATTTTTTTAAAGGAGATTGAAATAACTTTGTCTAAGCATTATTATAATGTTTGCATCACAAAATCATGATTTATTGATTTCTTTTATCAATGAAAATACACTTCTTCATAATTTCCAATTTTATCAGTAAGATTAAAATTTATTTGAATACAAGTTTTAAGACAGTTGTATCCATTTAATTATCATGCCATCCAGCAATCAATTAACTAGATCCCCATTCATCACATCATGAAGCATTTTGTTAATTCTTTGCTGAAAACAAGTTCTACCACCATCATTCACACAATCCATTAAGGAAGTGGGATATGTAGAATTTAATTCGGAGGACCCAAGAAAGAGATGCAGGGAAGGATTAGATAAGATGGTGGGTGGAGGATGAACCAGCAGCTGTGTTATAGGGAGAGAAACAAACTCAGAGAAAGTCCTCCCAAATGTTTAGACTGGAAAAAGAGATGGTGAAAAATTTGTATTTTCATACTTGCAAGATTCTGTTAATATTGTCTTGCAGTAAAATAGAATTAGTTCATCTGGTCATTTTCCTGTCTTAGCCTTGCAACTTTCTTCTTAACAAATCCTTTCTTTCTGATCATCACCCTCTTGTTTTCAAAGAATTTATGAATGCTCTTGATATTTGGGGTTTTTCTTCAATTGATTTATGACCTTTCCTAAAATGTTTCTTGTAATTGAAAATTTTTGCCAATTATATCTTCTCACTATACTTTTTGTCAATATACTGTATGATTGAGAAATATTACTGAACCTTTGTTCTTTTTTTTTTAATTTGATTTAAATGCCGCCCTTCTCTGGAGACTCAGGGCGGCTTACAATGCGTTAAGCAATAGCCTTCATACTTTTGTATATTTATACAAAGTCAGCTTATTGCCCCCACAAACTGGGTCCTCATTTCACCTACTGAGTCAACCTTGAGCCTTGGAGAGATTTGAACCAGCAGAAATTGCAGGCAGCTGTGTTAATCATAGGGTGCACTAAACCACTGTACTATCAAGGCTCTTTCTTGAGTTTTGAAGAGAATGGCCACATGCCAACTCACAATATTTGCAAGTTAAACAACCATAGAAGAAAGATTCAAATGTAAAAAGAGATTAAGAAACCAAGATTTCTGTTTTTAAAGTTCCTGGATGTTTCCATTCTAGTTCCATCCATTTCTAAAGAAGAAGGAATTGTTCAATCTTTCCCTGCTGAAAGTGGACTTGGATCAAAATGGAGACGTAGCAGCAGATCTAAAGATCAACAGTAGGGTGGTTCTCCACAAGGGGGATCCCATCGACAAGGAATTGGGGAGTTTCGAAAGGCAGCGAATGATAATCAACCAAGATGCTTTGTCACAGCTAAAATTGCTCAACAAGGTGGGGAAAATAGTGATGTATTTTTTTTGTTTTCCCAAAGAATTAGGACCCTTTTCAAGTGGGTTAACCTAGTCAAAATGGGGAGGGGGGCAACCTTCACTGAGAATTGAATGTGTGGAGTAAAACATCTATCATTTTCTTAGAACATAGAGAGGCTTCTCTTCTATTGACCAAGGTATCCTTTTGATGCTGTAATGCTGAATACTGTTGTAAGCTGATTCAGCTATATCCAAAATGAGATTTGGGATAATTATTATTTAGGACAATAATCATTGCCATTTCATGTCTCTTCTTTATCACCATAAAACCGGTGACAGAGGGCCTCATATACTGAGGATTTTGATGTTAATAGCTTCAGGTACACTAATTTCTTGTCTTCAAATATCAAAGTTGAAGGCAATTCTGTTGACCAGGACCTGAGTTCAGCTTTGGTCTCAATCTGATAAAATGGAATCAAGACTGGATGGAAGTCCTCTTGGTCCCAATGGGAAATAAGCTTCACCTTGACCTGGGTGGAGTCAGGGGACTCCCAAAATTGCAGGCCTAGAGTCTGCAATGTTTTTAATCAGCTGAGACCATAGTTATACATGTCTCTCTTTAACCCTACTAAGATAGTAGAATTTAGAAAGGAGGTCCAAGGCATTCAGTTCACACGAAATAATAATGCCTGGTCTGATGTGAGCTTATTTATTCATTGATTGATTCAATTTATTTGCTCTCCCATCTCACACAATAATGGTCTGAAAACCGAAGTACAGAAACATGACTTTGATGCAAAAAAATCCTGATATCAGAAGTAATAAGGGACAATTTCAAGGGAAATATTACTTAGGTTTTGGCATTGGAAGTAATCAGAGATTTCATATTTTTCTATCTGAAGCCCAGAGACTACTTTGCTAATGTTCCTATCTACCTCCATGTTACATAGATGGTGAGTGTAACATCTTTCCTTTGTCATTTTTTCTTTCTCTTCTCAGTCTCTGCCTCAGTCCAAATGTGTGGAAAAATGTCAGCCTGGATTTGTGAAAAAGGCTCGAGAAGGAGAGCCATTTTGCTGCTATGACTGCGTTCCTTGTCCAGAGGGGACCATCTCCACTCAGGAAGGTCAGTGGCACCATAGGGGAACCTTCTGAATTCATCCATCAAGTGGATATTTCCTTCCCACCTTTTCTTATCTTTCCAATTTGTGTTGTTGTTAAATATTGAGATAAAAACTGTTATAACACCAACAAAAAAAGGAATATATGTGTGGTTCTGAAAAGAAAAAGATACTAACATACAGTGCTGGGATTAAAAGGAAGAGAAAGGAGGGGGAGAAGGAGAACTAATAAAAGACCAATCTACAAATAGATACCAATGTTGAATTCATTCTCTCTTTAAAATTGTTGCCAAATTTAGAAAAGATGGAAATATATCACTTAATCTTCTCATTTTTATTGGGTAAAAAGCCTTGGCAGATAACAAACTCAGTTCCCCTTCTGGAATTCCTTCATGAATTAATCTTCCTTAAGATCTCTTTCTTTTCAAGTTTATATGGTTGTCTATTTCACACATAGTGACTTTTGGTGGCACACAATTAAATCACAAATTAAAAATTTAAACAATGAGAACTAAATGCTAAGAAAGCAAGAAAGGAGTACATCAAGATGCTACCTACCATGCAACCAGCACACAGGGCTCTGTTGTCAGGGGATCTCCAGGACTATTGGAAAATATCACTTTTTAAGGGATTTGTAGAGACCCTCATAGTCTGGAGATACTCTCAATTTCAGGATAGTTAATTATTTTTAACTGGAAGGGGCTCTACACTATCCCCTGAAGTAGGCAGTGTTGCAACCCTTCTCAAGAGGAATTCCATGGATCCAACCATGTTAGACAACTTTTATCCCATGTCCAAACTTTTTAGAGCAGTTTATTGAGATCATGGTTGGTGGGTCAATCATCATTAACGGAGTTTAAACATTCTTGGGGTAAACATATGTCCATCATCTCACGAAAGATCAAAAAAATTAAATAATATAATAAATCAATAAAAACGAAGAACTCATGATAAGGTCAGTGAGAGATAAGTATCTGGTGGATAAGCTCAGAGAAGGGAGTTTGTGGCACGAGATGTTTCTTCTTTCAATTTTATTTTGTTGTTCTTGGTTTGTTTGTTTTTTAATAGTTGTACTGTATATATTGGGGATTTTTTTGCTGGAATGTATTTATATACAATACAATTTAATGAGGCTTTCCTGTCTTTCAGTATCAAATCTCATCTAAAGGCTTTCTTGAAATTTCAAAGATTATGAAAGAAATGTTACTTTGTTTTCTCAGATACTGAAAAATGCACCAGATGTGTAGATGAACAATATCCAACTAAGAACAGAGTCCGGTGTATCCCAAAAAGAATAACCTTCCTATCTTATGAAGAACATCTGGGTATAATCCTTGTCTTCTTTGCTCTACTCTTGTTCCTAACCACAAGGCTTGTTTTAATCACATTCCTTAAATACTTAAAAAAATCCCATTGTGAAAGCCAACAACCGAGACCTCTCCTTCATCCTCCTGATCTCCCTCCTGCTCTGTTTTTTGTCCTCCTTTCTCTTCATTGGCCAGCCAAGGAAAGCCACCTGTCTTCTCCGACAAACGGTGTTCAGCATTGTCTTCTCAGTAACTGTGTCTTCTGTGTTGTCCAAAACAGTCACGGTGGTGCTGGCCTTCCTGGCCTCAAAACCAGGAAAAAGGATGAGAAGATGGTTGGGAAAGAGCTTGACCAACTCCATCATCCTTTCTTGTTCTAGTATTCAAATTTTCATCTGTGTCATATGGCTGATAGTTTCTCCCCCATTCCCTGATTCCGACATGCACTCCCAGCCTGAAGAGATCTTCCTTCAATGCAATGAAGGCTCTGTTACCATGTTTTATGTTGTCCTCGGCTACATGGGTTTCCTAGCTGCCGTTTGCTTCACGATGGCTTTCGTGGCCAGGAACCTGCCTGGGGCCTTCAATGAAGCCAAGCTAATCACCTTCAGCATGCTGGTCTTCTGCAGCGTCTGGGTCTCTTTCCTGCCCACCTACCTGAGCACCAAAGGGAAATACATGGTGGCCGTGCAGGTCTTCTCCATCTTGGCCTCCAGTGCTGGCTTATTGGGCTGCATCTTCATCCCCAAGTGCTACATTATTATCATGAGACCAGATCTAAACATGAAGGAACATCTAATGATAAAAGTAGGGAAGTAATAATGAAATTGTTTCTTAGACTCGTGACAATTAATTATTGATTGCAATTTGTTGTTGGTTTATATCTTTCATTTGCCTCTGTTTCACACAAAACATAGAACAATCGAGTTGGAAAGAACCTTAGAGGTCTTCTAGTCCAACCCCCTGCTTGAGCAGGAGACCCTGTACCATTTTTGAGACAAATGATTATCTAGTAACTTTTTTAGAGCCTCTAGTGCTGGAGCAGCCACAACTTCTGGAGGCAAGCTATTCTACTGGTTTTGTGAGGTCCTCCATCATTGGCTTGGCACCTCACAAGCATCCCGCCATCAAAGTATCAGGATTAGGTTGGGCAGTTGGGTAATAAACCTATATGCTTCTATGGTAGGAATTTGGGAGGGAGGAATGTCAGTTGAAGGAGTGCAAAGCAGTTCATGCCAGTCATCTTCAAGGTCGTTCACCCCGAGTGTGGTATTTCACCAGCCCAAACACTTCAGCATTTCCCAAAACATCTCAGTGATATCCGATTGGCTAAAGACCGACTAGACATGGAGGAAGGATGGGAAACTAAGGGTTTGTTTTTTGTATTGTTTCATGGGAACTTCAGATTCCTCCTGACTTTACTGCAACCTGAATTTTTAAATAAAAGTTCTTATCATTACAGACAAATGGAGTTGAGGGTTTTACTTTCCTAAGGGATCAGACTGGGCCAGGTCTGACATTAGGCGGAATCTGATATTGTGGTCAACCCAGAGAGGACATCATCTCTACCGTGGGGACCATGCACATGATATAGGCTCAAGGGAGCAATTAGGAGGAGATTGAATGCTGGGGGGAGGCTTTGAAGAGGCCTCCTTCAGGACCGGATCTCTTTGAATGGACAGGAGAGGCAGAAAGCTGTGGCAATCTGCTGAGATCCAGGTGGTCTCTGGGCATTGGGCAAAAGGAGGAATGGAGGGGAAGCCCATGGTGATGACTTTCACTCATGGAAGCTGCGGCAGTTGCTGGCGAGAACAATGAGTGGAGTTGGAGGAGGAAGAAGAAGAGGGTGAAGAATTCAACCAAGATGACTGGATGATGGAACAAGACATCGAGTTCATGTAGGGGGCTTTCAAGAACCTCAAGGTGTGTGAACACCAGGCCCGGGCCATGCAATCTGATGACAGCCACCTCCAGCCACAACAGGAGGCTGAGTAATAACATCCACCACCACAGCCAGCCTCTAAGCCAGTGTAATGGCAGCAGTGACTATGGCTGGTCCAGCACCAGGAGCTGCCGCCTGTATCATCCCACCTGCAGGGATAGCCCCAGGGAGGAGGACACCCACAAGACACAACAGCTGTGTGTGAAGTTTAACAGGAATCCCCTGTCAGTTTTGGAAGACAATTTTCTTTTTTGCTTCTTAACTGTCACATATTTTAGCTGGGGAAATTGGGAGGGGGCTGTTGTTTAAGCGGTAGAAAGTTAGTCATAACAACATTCCATATTCAAGGACTTTTGCCTGTGCCTGCTGGAGACTGCCTGAAGATTGTATTCAGTTGAATGTGAGGAGTTGATTGGACAATGTGATGAACTTGTGGGTGTGGAGCAGGGCTGTGAACTGTCAACTGGGTGTGGAAAACCTGGAAGCTTTCAGATTCGGGTTTTCCCAGATGTGCCAACATGACATCTCTAATAAATTAGAACTTTGAGGAAGCTCAGTCCTCAGAGCTTTATTTGACATTGCCAGCAACTGGGGTTCTTCCTGGCCCAGGTTTGGACCTACATGCATGAGTATCATCTGGAGATAACCACTGAAGGTGCCAAGGTCAGATGTGTTACCCAGGGAAGAGGCTGCAGCGCACTGGATGATCACCCTCGGAGTGGGTCAGAGGGGAATGGCTAAGTACACAGAAGAACTTTGTGACCTAGTGTCAGGTTTCCAACCAATGCCCTAATTAAATCATGGGCCTTGAGCCAAACTTCAAAAGGAATCCAGTTATTTATTAGGAGTTCATGTTGGCATATTCTAAGTGAAGCCAACTCTGACCTCACTTAATTTTCATCCCGGCTCTGACCCTGTTTCCCCCTCCCCCCAAGGTGTGTCATCAGTCACATCATCCGATGAAGCAATTGTTTCACTGCAATCCTGTAATCAAAGGATGGGGGGAGGGAGTGGGCAGATGGGCAATAAACCTCTATGCTTCTATGGTGGGAATTTGGGAGCGGGGAATGACAGTTGAAGGAGTGCAAAGCAGTTTGGAAATAGTTTTTATTTTATTTTAATTTGATTTATATGCCGCCCTTCTCTGGAGACTCAGGGCGTCTTACAATGCGTTAAACAATAGCCTTCATACTTTTGTATATCTATACAAAGTCAGCTTATTGCCCCCACAATCTGGGTCCTCATTTTATCTACCTTAGAAAGGATGGAGTCAACCTTGATCCTGGTGAGATTTGAACTTACAGTAATTGCAGACAGCTTGATGTTAATAAGAGTAATAACAGTGCTTTAGTCTGCTGAGCCACCAGGCTCCTTATTCATGCCAGGAATCAATCAACCAACCAATCAATCAATCAATCACTAAAGATACATCAACACCAATAACAGCAATAGACCTAATCTTGAGGTAGTTGGGGCCATCTAGATCTCCAGGGAGGCTCTTCCACAAGGCAGCGGATGCCAGAGGGAAGGGCTGCTTTCTGGTCCAACAGGATGGTATGGTTTCATAGAGGGGATGCTAAGAATGACCCTGTGCTAGGCCTGCCCTGGGCCCTGTTGGATGCCAAAAAGTTATTCCCTTAACACATTCCACTTTCTGTTGAAGTCTTCACACACATTTAACCAAGGTGTCAAGTTCCCCCCTTCCTATCCTTCAGCTCCAGTGTGGCAACACTGAAGCCTCAAAAATGGCCTCGGTCAGGTCAGCTTCAGGATTGACACAAGGACTGTAGAGTATCCAACAAATTAGAAAAGTTTTAAAGATGGTGGATTTCATTAGGTTTACTTGCCTAGATCAGTTGAACAGGATTCATATGTTTTATATATACAAAAGTTATGCTATCCTAATTCTACCTATTTATTGATCTATCTCTAAACATGTCGATATTTTGCTGTATTTTCTCTCTCTCTTTACACACTGGTCCCCCAAAACCACCCTCTTCTGGTTTATTCTATTATTTAGTTCCACCTTTAAAGACAAATAATGGCTTTTCACCAATGTAGAAATATGTCTAGTTTTTTTCAGAATTGAAATGTCCCAACAGTAGAACCCAAAGTCAAACTTTTGTTGACTATAATGACTAAAAGTGATTTTCAGGGATTTTGTTCTGGTCTGGAACTGTGTAAGAGAGAAGACGAAGTCCTATGAACAAAAACAGCCACCCATCTCTTAACAAAGGCAAACCAGAATCAGCTGTATCCATATTGAGGATTGACATTTCAGACTCAAGTCAAAATTCTCTCTTGAGACTGGAATGTATGGAGAGTTTTTCTAAGGGATGTGTCAGGGAAATACTTTAAGAGCTGAGCAGCTGCCATGATGCTGTAATGCTGTAATGCTTTAATAATGATGCAATGGTAGGAATGAGATGTTTGGGAGAAAGTTCTCCTGTCTCACTTCTGGTCTCGTTTTCAGAGTTTTCACCCCATTTGTGACTTCTCCCATTGGACACCTGCCTGTTGACTCACTCAGAGTTTAGAGAGATGATGTCTATTCTTGTTGCCATTATCCAAATCATAGTGATTTATTTATTCTCTTGGTGCTAAATCTCAAAAGACATTTTGGATTGCTTGCAGATATCACACAAACACAGCCATAACAGGCTTCCACTTTGTCATCATATCAACAACTTGTTGGCTGATCTCTTTGTACTGGAAAATCCTGGAGGCATAAATGGCCTTGAAGAAATAGAGAACCTTGAAAGTTTTTATGACAGGCAGGGGCTGCAGATATGAAGGCTTGTATAGACTCTGTCACTATTAGGAAATCTTTGGAGCTTCTGTCTTGGAAGAAGACTTTGGTTTCTTCCACCTCTTCCTATCACTATGTCTTCAAAGCAAGGCTGGAGACTCCATCAGGAACACAAGTCATATCGCTGCTTCTGCTGCTTCTGCTGCCCCAGGAAGTTCTGGCAAGTCTGAGAGCCAAATGTCTCCTGACTTTGAAGAGGGATGAGGTGCATCTAGAGAATTATTACAATCCAGGAGAGTTTCTCATTGGTGGCATTGTGTCTGCCACGAGGATGCTGCTTCTACCAATAAGCTTCAACAAATCTCCTTTGATTAAATCTCTGTACGTCAAATTTCGTGCAGACTTAGAGCCTCTCCATTTCACCCTAAGTTCTAAAATTTCAGCTACCTCTCTTACAATGAATCATCTCTTTGATCTGCTGGTTTTTCTCTCTTTCTGTCTTGTTTCATTCTTGGCTCGTCCTTTTTCAGCTGATGATCCTGATTTGAAATTCTCAAATAAGTAATCAGTAGAGATCTTCTTCTTTCTTGACTTTGAAGAAGAAGCATTTGCTTTTCTTGACATTCTCTCAGCAGAGTTGGACGGTGAATGGAGAAGAGAGGATAGTTCTTTTCTTCTACCACTCTCATGACCAATAAGGTCATCAGAATGCGTAGAAAAATGTAGAAATGTTGAATTTTCTCTGAAGTAAAAATGATAAAAGCTTGACAATTTTATTCTGTACCACCAATTAAATGAATGGATCCCAGTTCAGAATTGACTTTTCTTAAATGTTTGAATTTCATTTGAGTGGATGCCAGCATCCCAATCATACAATGAGTTATTTGTCAGCTAAGTCTCTATGGCTAAGCTAAGTTTAGATATAGGCCATTTAAACACCTCCAGAAATTTAGCACTTACTGCACTTGTTAACAGTGATAGTTGCTCGTTTTATGTGTCATTCTGGGTGTATCTGTCTGTATGTGTCCTTTAATGATTCTATATTTCATGTGGAATAATAGGTGACACTTCTAATGATTAATTATTGGAGAAGATAAATAGGCAAATGGATAGAAAGAAATTGAAAGTTAGTCTGAAATCTTAATACAACAGCAAGAATAAGGACAATATGAAGAATAAGCCAAAACTGAATTTGAAACTGAATTATGTACAAATGGTGAACATGTAATAACAAAAATGGATAAAGTTTTAAGGATTTGAAAGAGAAGATGAAGAGGCTCAATTTGCATGACTAAATGCACTATTAAACTTGGATATTAGATAGAGATACAACAAATTTGGGTAACTGGTATTCTGTTTATAGTCTGTCATAAATTAAGGTTTTTTAAAAAATAAAATGATGTATTCTTGGTATAGGACATCAGATACATTATCAAAGATGTGAAACACATTTCAAAGCAAAGCAAGAATTGTGAAAAGAATGGGTAGACATGTGAGAAAGCTCTGAAATTTTGTATCAAATTAACACGACAACGCAAAGAATTAGAAAGGCTAAAAATTGTGAAGAAACCAGAATTTTTTTTTACTTGAACTTCTAAGCAAAGAATTACCGTATTTTTTGCACTATAAAATGCTCTGGGATTTAAATTAACCTAACTTTGAGGCATGAACACAATCTGCAATCCTTGCTATCTGGAATGGCCCAAAAATGGGATGCGCTGAGGCAAAAAATGAGGTTCATGGAGGATGAAAATGGGGCACGCAGAGATGGTGAGAGGCAGCTGTGGTGATGGGTGGCGACAGTGGTGATGGGCAGTGGTGATCCCCACAATTGGAACAGCTGATCGGCAGTATTCTGGGAGGCCGATCCAACAGCCAATCAGCTGCTCATGCTGAATCAGGGTATGCTGAAGCTGACCGGGCTGTTTTCTGTTTGCTACAAGGAGGCAAATTGCTGGGAGGCAGAGGCCAAAATGTGGGGGCCAGTGGGTTGGTGAGGCTTTAGCAACATTTGCTCTATAAGACACACAGACATTTCCACCCACTTTTTTGGAAGGGAAAAGTGCATTTTATAGTGCAAAAAATATGGTACATAACATTCATAGTGTTAATATAGGGTAACTGTGGCAAGATTCTTGTATGCTCAATGATGGAAGAATCAGGGAATCCTCACAATGGAGGACTAGATGGTGAAAAATGTAGAATTTGCAGAAATGAAAAATTAAGTGTTGAAAAGAAGATGGGGAATCAGTTTCTTTTTCTTTTTTTAATTTTTTGGACCTTTTCTTCCTTTCTCTATTTTTTCATTCCTTTTTTTCTTTTGATTAATATTCCATTTTCTTAAACAATTTTTTACAAATATAAATTTAAAAAAGAATTAGAGAAAGCTAACAATTACTAGACAAACTCAGAAATAATATGCATTCGGTATCCAAAAAGAAAAAGAAAAATGGAAAGTATCCCAGAAGTTCTATTCGATAGGTGAGATTTTTTTTTGGGTGGATGGGGGGATTTTAAAATGACTCCAAGCCTCTGAGCCATAGGTGGATTAAAAATACAATTGTTAAATTTACCAGTTAAATAAAATGTTGCTTCCACTGATTATGTCATGATACATTCATACTTTCAGGAGACCAGGAACAGAGTACTGGAAAATGTTATCCTTCCTTTTCGCAATCCAAGCGATCAACAAGAATCCCAACATTTTGTTCAATGTCACCCTGGGATACAAAGTCTATGACGATTATTTCATATCACAAATGACCTCGGAGGGTTTGCTGGATCTGCTTTCGGAGGGGGAGGCCAATGTTCCCAACTACAGCTGTGGAAGGAAGAGAAACACGGTGGCTGTTCTTGAAGCAGCTGGTACTGACATCTCCATCCAGATTTCAACCACGTTGGGAACCTACAAAATCCCACAGGTGTGTCTTTGTTGGGAAGACCATTTTTAGACATGCAACTTACAGCCAGACATCCTCTCTTCTAAATGAAGAGCAAAGTTCTATTATAGGAATTTATGAAGTAAGGATGAAGGTTCTATCAAATGGTAGAGAAGGATCCCAGCAGACAATCCTCTCTCAGGTGCAATCATAATGCAGACTGTGCATCTCTGCTGGCGATTTGCAATAGCCAGATGCTTCACTGAAGAGCTGCAGTGTCTCAGTGGTTAGAAGGCAGTACTGCAGGCTATTTCTGCTGACTGCTACTGACTGCAATTTGGCAGTTCCAATCTCACCAACCTCAAGGTTGACTCAGCTTTCCATCCTTCCGAGGTGGGTAAAATGAGGACCCAGATGGTTGGGGGCAATATGCTGACTCTGTAAACCACTTAGAGAGGGCTCTAAAAGCACCGTGAAATGGAATAAAAGTCTAAGTGCTTTTATATTTAAATTTATAAAGTTTATTGTCATTGTATGTATATACACAATATACCCATACAATGAAATTCACATAACACCAAGAGACCAAGCCCAACACACATGACAATTCCCAGACATATTTCTCCTGAAGTCTATTATATGTTATTTAGTTTTTTTGGTGTTAAGTATAAGATTATTTTCTTTACACCACAATGTCATCCCTTGTACTTCCTTTCTATAAGCAGACTCATTGTTCTTAATCATGAGCCCCACCACTGTCGTGTCATCTATTTTGTTTTGCTATTGAAGTGAGAAGAGAGGCAATGTGAACAGAATGACCAGGAATCGAACAATTCCTCCATTTGTGCTGGATATTGTTTTTATGATCTCTCTCAAAAAAAATAATAAAGTTAACTTTTTTTTTTTCCTTTTCAGATCAGTCACGGTTTTGACTCCCAGGTTATGAGTGATGAAAATCCTTTCTTCTACCCAATGCTCCCAGCTGAAGGAGCCCAGTACCCAGGGATGGTGAAGCTGGTCCTCCATTTCAGGTGGACCTTGGTGGGTCTCCTTGCTCCAGAAACTGAGAACGGACAACGGTTCATGAGGACATTGACTTCCCTGCTGGTCAGGAATGGCATTTGCCCAGTTTTATCACAAACCTTTTGCCCAGTTTCATGGGAAACGAAGATAGAGTGGAATTTATTCCTCAGTTGGAGAAAGATGAATGTCTTTATTTTTGGTGCAGACTTGAGTTCATTCAGTGTAGGAATTTTGCTTCTGAATCTAGTATTTGGAAGGCTTATGGAACCTCCTAGAGGAAAAGTCCTGCTATTCACAATCCGCTGGGACTTCACTTTTTATTTGTCAAAACAATCTTTTCCAGTCAAATACTTCCATAGCATATTTTCCTTTCGTATGCAGAAAAATAAATTTGCAAAATATGGTAGGCCTTTGAACCTTTACGCTTTTATGAGACACTATGTAGAGACCTCCTTCCTGTGTTCCTACACCAATGAAGCCTTTTCGGTGAAAGTCTGGAGATGGTGCAGGCAGAGAGAAGACCTGGAAGCTCTCAAGGAAGAGAAAATGGATCAAATCCTGACTCGGGACAGCTATTTAATTTACAACACAATCTGGGCTGTGGCAAGGGCCTTAAATGCAGCTTATTTATCCAGATCCAGGAACACGTTTAAAACTGGTAAAAAAGTGAAAACTCCAAAGATGAAGGCATGGCAGGTACTTATTTTCTATTGCAAAGCTCTCCACCACATCTGAGAATCTATCTTACAATTGTAAGAACCTGACAATAATTATACTGTATTCTGAATATAAAAATTACCTTAATTTCCAATTTTCCACCGCTCTCCTTTCTGCAATTCATTTCACCCTATTCATTTCTTTTCCAATTTCTTTTTATAAAATTCTTGGTAAAAATATTTTTCTTCCACCTCTTTCTTCTTTGACTCATTTTTTTACAAGCAGGATCATTACCACGTCATACACTAAAAAGTGTGTTGTGTATATTAAGCTGTTTAACACCTCTGATCCTCTCACTTCCTGGGCTTTTCCCAGAGTGGGTCATTCCCACTCACTCACTTACTTCATTCCCACCCCACTCCAGGGGAAGGTTACTGAAAAATCCCCATTTCCTCCTGATCAGCTGGGACTTGGGAGGCAGAGAATAGATGTGGGTGGGGCCAGTCAGGGGTATTTACTGGTTCTCTGAACTACTCAAAATTTTTGCTATCGGTTCTGCAGAACTGCTCATAACCTGCTGAATGCCACCTCTGCTAAGAATCCCTTTGATTTTCCTTCCCCGGCTCAAAACTCCCAGTAGAAGACTCTTTGGGTCAAGAAGCTAAGCAGGCTAAGGTCACATTGTTTCTGTGTGGGGCATCTGATTTCATTTTGGCTTTATTGGCAAAATTCCTTCAGTGTTGTTGAGCACAACTTCCATTTCCTTTAGGGTTTTAATTTTGGACCTCAATACTTCATACTGCATCTATCCTTTGCTTTGGTTACTTCCCATTGGTTTTCCAAACTCTGCAGTGACAACTACAAATGGAAGAGATAAAGAACATCCTTCATTCTCCTTATTTTCCATGTTGTTCTTGGTCCTTCTAACAAGATTTTTATTCCGTTTTCCTCATATAGATCTGTGAGATTTAAAAAAACAGCAAACCTCATAAAAACTAAAATGGAGATCATGAACAAGTAAAAAGTAGTTTTATTATACATACATAGATATGCACACACACACACACACACATATTTTGTGTGTGTGTGTGATAAGCTTTTGCAAAAGGGTTCTCCCATGAAAGGGAGAGAACATCTTACAGCTCCGAATACATGGTTTAAATATATTTTCAGGCAATTAGCAAAACAATTGAAATGCCCCCGTTTATCATTGTTTTTCATCACCAACATTTTGGCTTTCTGAGCAACATTTGTTCCAACTTACAATTCTCTTTTGGAGGGACATTTCCCCTCCAAAAATACCCTTTCAATATGTCCTTAACTAAGACAATTTATTGGAACAGGGTATCTTCCTTCCTTTTAATTTAGCTTAGGTAAGCCTGACCCAACTCAGAATGTACTAACACATTATTTCCTCAGAAAAGGCATCATACGTACTTCCCCTTTCTAAGTGTCTTACTCAGCTAAATAGCTGAGGGTTAACTCAGGTTATATGAAGGGTAAATATGGAATCACTTAGGCTATATTCTTTACAGGAATAATTCCATTTCTCTCAAGATCCTTCATGCCAGCTGAGATGGAGGGGTCTTACCAAAGAACTTTCTGTGTCTATATAACATTGCCCATTTTCTCTTCCACTCCAGTTTCATTCTTTCCTTCGAACTGCTGAGTTTTACAATAATTCCATCAATGGGGTATATTTGGATGAGAATGGAAAGCTGGTAGCAGACCTGGACATTGGGAACACGGTGGTTTTCCCCAATTACTCTGCTATCATAGTGAGACTTGGGAGGCTAGAAAGAGTGGGATCCTTGGATTTCAAGTTCATGATGAACCAGGATGCTATTGCAAAGATGGAGATGCTGAACAAGATGGGGAAAAGACTTTATTCTGTTTTTTCTGAAGGTCTTTCCAAGACGATTGCAGAATTGGAGCAGGGACAGACTTGGGGTGTCATCTCAGTTCTCCCAGAGAGGAAACATCTTCCCATTAGATGTTCAGGTGCCTATGAGAAAAATCTCCCTAACTATTCCAGTTAACTGTTCATCAAACTTCTGCAAGGAAGCTTGGTTTATATCATAGGACAAAGTGATTAAGTTTGTCAAAACAAAAATCCATTCTAGTTTCTTTTCAGTAGGTACATTGAGAATTTAATCTAAAATTGTAGTGGGAGAAAAATTAGAGGAGCTCTTAGTTTCTTGTAGTCTTCAAATTTAGCAAAGCTAAACCTTGAATTGGAGATCCCCAAACATTTCCTTTCATGTATTTTAGGAAATAAAATAATTCATTTAATGGAGGTTATTTTTCCCCTCTTGCTGGCCAGCCCCAGCCTCTTTCCAGGTGTGTGGAAAGCTGTCCTCCTGGATTCATGAAGGTGGCTCAGGAAGGGAAGCTCATCTGCTGCTACAATTGCCGTCCTTGTGCAGAAGGAACCATCTCCACCATGGAAGGTGGGTGACAGCAGGAGAAAGGGACAGACTTTGTGGAGGATCATAAATCCTGAGATTCTCCATGAACATGCATTTTGGAAGGCGTGATGGGAGTGGATCCCACCTCTTGGAGTCTTGATCAAGATGTACATTTATGTCATAGTGAATTGTAAGAACATATCTTGGAGATTAATCTCATATATAGGTCAAGTAAACAGTTATACAGATCATGGATGAAGCTATGGGATAAGTGAGGGTTGAGGGTTGTGAGAGAGATGGCATCTTTTGCTCTTAATCTTTTACAACACAGCTTCCATGTTTCAAATTATTATTTACTTTATTGCACTGAATAGTGAGAGTTTCCGGATTCCAGATTATAATGATGGAACTTTGATTGGATTTCTATAGGAGGATCGATCAGATTCTTGTAAGTGTCCATGTCTCATGGCTATTTTGGGCAGCCACAGTTTCAGGTTGTAGCTATTTGCCTTTAATCAAAGGATGTATTTCTTTGCTAAAGGAGTTGTCAGGATTCCAAGTAACACACCCATAGCAAGCAAAACTCCAAGGCAGGTACATTCCTCAAAGGATAGCTTTATCATATTGTCACAGATCTGGTGAAAACTGACTCTGAAGGTTCCCATAGTTTTTATCTAATTAAAAATAAAAGGTTTCCCTCAAACCCCAAACAATCAGTCACATGGTCCAATCAAGGTGCTGTCTGGTTGCCTGGTGACATCACTCCTCCTTCCTCTGCCCAGGTGGTAGAATGTCCTTTGTTCCCAAGAGAAAGGATTTTATTTTGGCTACAAAACCCCAGCTATCTCTAATCCCCTCTCCCTATCCCTCAGCTCCAGTGTGGCAACATTGAAGCTCCAAGATGGCTGCGGTCAGGTCAGCTTCAGGGTTGACAGTTGGCACATAGTGTGTCTTTGATGGGCTCTTCTTTCTACTTTCTGGGGAGGAGAGTTGGTAGCCTTATGTCATCATCCTTTGACTGCTCCATATGTTCAGGTGGTGCCTTTTTGGGTCTGCTTCTCGTGACTCCTGGGTTTATACTTCCTGAGTCTGAGATTGCAGAATTTCTGCTGGAGACTCCTCTTAAAACAATTTTCAAAGTCATGGTCCATGAAGAGGAGAGGAGGGGAGGGGAGGGGAGGAATCATGAGTTGGGGTTGAGCCAAACTCATGTTCAAGGGCCACTCCACCTGACTTTATTTTCTCCATGGCAAAATCAGTGTTTATCATTTTCAGCTAACATAAGCAACATTAAGCAATCCTTCACATGTACTTCATTCCACTATTGGCTGAACGTCATTGGTGCCTTAAAGCATTGATAAAAGGCTGTGCTCCAATTTTCAAGAGATTTAGCAGTGAAAAGATAAAATGGTGGAACTGCCTTTCTTCTTCCCTTCTTCTCTCTCAACAAGTTCACTGATAAAATGGTAACAGTAAAAAACAAGGAATATTAAGACGTTCTAGCTGGAGGGAAATGAAGAAATATATTGACTTCACCTACACACAATCATTCACACCAAAAACAAGTTTACCCAAACAATGCATTTTATTAAATGACATGTTAAAATAAGACCCTACTCTTGCTCTTTTTCAGATGCAGACAAATGTACCAAATGTCCAGAAGATCAACATCGAAACACCAATCGAGTTCACTGTATCCCCAAGATGAAAAGTTATCTTTCTTATAAGGAAAATCTGGGGATCATCCTGACTTCCATTGCCTTGTTCCTCTCTTTAACCACAGGCTTTGGCTTGGGGATCTTCATTAAATTCATAGAAACACCAATTGTCAAAGCCAACAACCAGGACCTCTCCTACATCCTCCTGGTCTCCCTCCTGCTTTCCATTTTGACTTCCTTCCTGTTCATTGGCAGGCCAAGTAAGGTGACCTGCCTCCTCAGACAAACAGCCTTCAGCATTGTCTTCTCACTTGCCATTTCTTCAATCTTGGCCAAAACCATCACAGTGGTGTTAGCCTTCTTGGCCACAAGACCAGGGAATAAAGTGCAGAGATGGTTGGGGAAGAGCTTGGCCAACTCCATTGTCTTTTCTTGTTCTGGCCTTCAAGTTGTCATCTGCAGCATCTGGTTGAGCACTTTCCCTCCATTCCCTGACTCTGACATGAACTCCCAACTTAGAGAAATCATCCTACAATGCCATGAAGGTTCTGTCGCCATGTTTTATGTTGCCCTTGGGTACATGGGTTTACTGTCTGTTGTCTGCTTCACGGTGGCTTTTCTGGCCCGGAATCTCCCTGGGGCCTTCAACGAAGCCAAGCTGATCTCCTTCAGCATGCTGGTCTTCTGCAGTGTCTGGGTGTCCTTTGTGCCTGCCTACCTGAGCACCAAAGGGAAGTACACGGTGGCTGTTCAGGTCTTCTCCATCTTGGCCTCCAGTGCTGGACTGCTGGGCTGCATATTCTTCCCTAAATTCTACGTTATTATTTTTAGGCCAGATCTGAATACCAAAGAACATTTGATGTCAAAATGAAATACAAAAAATGACTTTTACAAATCTATTATTTTTCAAAAATTTCATTTAGTAGGCTTGATTAACAGGTTTTGATAATTTAATGTTTGTTTGCTTGTTTGTTTGTTCATTTGTTTGTTTAATTTACATGCTGCCCATCCTGGATAGGGGTGACTCTAGGCAAGTTATATTCAAGTCAAAAGAAAATAAAAGATTAAAATAATAAATAGTAGCACTAACATTGGTTTAAAGTTGACAGGTGTGGGAAGGAAGGTAGCAAGATCAAGGGTGAAATCCAGCAAGTTATGACAGGTTCTTGAGAACCTGTAGCGGAAATTTTGAGTGGTTCAGAGAACCATCAAATACCACCTCTGGTTGGCCCCAGACTGGGGTGGGAATGGAGATTTGGCAGATCCTTCCCCTGCCATGCCCACCAAGCCACACCCACAGAACCGGTAGGGAAAAAATTTGAATTTCACCCCTGAGCAAGATGCACATGGGGAGGAGATATTCCTCTTATCTCTAAAACTACCCATATTTATTTTCCTGTATATTCTTAAAGAAACCAATAACAATACACCAAGTCTCACTTTGAGTGACAATACTGTGGGTCAACACAGATTCCGGATGAATGGGACTGTTTGATAGGGAAATGGAGACATAAGGAATGCGGCTGTGCAGCTCAGAGTGACCTGTGGGAATTTTCATCATCACGTCCCTATAGCAATCTCTGAATCGGAAGATGCAAATCTTTCCTACATCTAAGACCATCTTTCTTTGCAGATAACAGGAAGGCGAGAAGCAAACTGAGGTTTATTATGCTATTGGTGGCCCCAAAATGTCTCGGCCTGATGCCAAAGCCAATCAGAGCCACATACGAGTGAGGAACTTTCCCAAAACTTTTAAAATAAAGCCACTTAGATAACTGAGATCCTGAACAACAGCATAGTACGATCTTTTATGCAGTTGATTTCTAGAAAAAAGAGAATTGAAGTTTCACAAATCTATTACCTTTTTTGGAGTTCTATCTTGCTTTTAGTCAACGTGTCCATTTGTCTGTGGAGTTGTGCCTTGTTTGAGCATACATGTTGTTTTGCCCCTGTAGAGTCCTCTCTTGGTTAAACTCCACCTGTCCTTTCATCCCCAGTTGTGGCTTCTGCTGCTTATCTTCATCTTGCCAAACCTTGCAACTTCCTATCTAATTTAAGTAGGTGTTCTTACATTTCCTTTATTTCAAACTGACATCTTTGTACAGTTACATTCCTCTCAATTATCCCTTCCTCCCAAAATGGGGATATCTTGTTTCTTAGTAGGTGATTCATCGCAATTATTTATAAGTATGGACAGATGGATCATTTCCAGTGATGAAATTTAAAAAAATTCCCTACAGGTTCTGTGGGCGTGGCTTGTTGGGGGGGAGGTCATGTGACTTGGTGGGAGTGGCCAACTTGACATCACTCACATCGAGGGGCTCCTCACTGGCCCCTCCCCTCCCAGCCACTCCTTGTAACGAACTTTGAGGAACCTCAGGCCTCAGAGCTTTATTTGACATTGCCAGCAACTGGGGTTCTTCCTGCCCAGGTTTGGACCTACATGCAGGAGTATCATCTGGAGATAACCACTGAAGGTGCCAAGGTCAGATGTGTCACCAGGGAAATGGCTGCAGTGCAGTGGATGATCACCCTCGGAGTGGGTCAGAGGGGAGTGGCTAAGTACACAGAAGAACTTTGTGACCTAGTGTCAGGTTTCCAACCGATGCCCTAATTAAATCATGAGCCTTGAGCCAAACTTCAAAAGAAATCCAGTCATTTATTAGGAGCTTCATGTCAGCATATTCTAAGTGAAGCCAACTCTGACCTCACTTCATTTTCATCCCGGCTATAACCCTGTTTCCCCCTCCCCCCAAGGTGTGTCATCAGTCACATTCTCCAATGAAGCAATTGTTTCACTGCAATCCTGTCATCAAAGGATGGGGGGAGGGAGGGGGACAAATGGGCAATAAACCAGGTGTGAAATGCTCCCGACTCAGACCGGCTCGGGGTGAGTAGGTAGGGGAGATTGAGGCTAGTTCACCGAACCGGGAGCAATGGCTGGCTGGCCACGCCCCCGAACCGGTCCACGGCCCGCAGTCCTGCCATGCTTTCCTGCCTTCCATGCTGCCTTCCTGGTGTCCCAGTGGCCAGCTTGTGAAGGCAAGCAAGCAGAAGCCCATGTGGAAGGCAGGCCAGCATGGCAGGGCTGCGGGGAAGGAGTCACAGCCCAAGGGCAGCTGGAGCATCTCTCAATTTGCAAAGAATTGCAATTGTTCAAAAGACCAGTAAGCCTAAATATCAACAACAGAGACCGAGGCTGTGTGTGTGTGTGTGGGGGGGTGTTAAGCACGAAGCCTTACAAAGCACTGGGCTACTCCCGACACCTTCCTTCCCGTGTGTGTGGAAGGTTCAGGCAAGCGGGGAACAATAGCTAGCCCTCCCCCCTTTTGCGCTCCGACATCCGTTCAAAGAGCAGCTTTCAAATGTTTGTTTGTGTATGTGTGTGAATTGCTGTGATTATGCTTTGATTTTATTTTTTTCCCAATCAGGCTTTACAGCTATGCATCTCTATTGATGTGCGGGGGTGGGAAAAAAAAAAAAAGAAGGCTGGACACGTTTGGCTACAGGAGGAAGCCTGGGTAGAAGCTGGCTTTTTCTGCAGCATCCCCCTCCCCTCTTTGGATCGCCCTACAAGGGGGAGGCCCTGCCTTTGCAGAAACGGGGTGGGCAGTTTGTATGGAGGATTGGCGGGGGGGATGTGCGGCCCTCTGGGATGAAGAGCAAGGCAAGAGACGGCTGGGAGGTTCACCTGGGCAGTCAAGCCAGAGGGAAACTCAAAGCGGTGGGGGCTTCAGAAAGGCAGAATGGGCTTTTGTGCAGCTCCTGGCTTCTGTGACATTCTGTGAAAGACAGAATGTGCTTCTGTGTCAGAATGTGGAGCTCCTGGCTCTAACAGTGAGTGACGTGAGTGACGTCAAACTGGCCACGCCCACCCAGTCACATGACCACCAAGCCACGCCCACAGAACCGGTAGCAGAATAATTTAGATTTCACCCCTGCAATCAATCTGTATGCTTCTATGGTGGGAATTTGGGACAGGAGAATAACAGTTGAAGGAGTGCAAAGCAGTTTGGAACCAGTTCATGCCAGGAATCAATCAATCAATCACTAAAGACTCATCAACAACAATAACAGCAATAGACCTAATCTTGAGGTAGTTGGGGCCATCTAGATCTCAAGGGAGGCTCTTCCACAAGGCAGGGGATGCCCTTCTCTCTGGCATCCTTCTTTCTGGTCCAACAGGATGATATGGTTTCATAGAGGGGATGCTAAGAATGTCCCTGTGCTTTCCCTACCCTGGGCCATGTTGGATGCCAAAAAGTTATTCACTTAACACATTTCCACTTTCTGATGAATTCTTCACACACATTTAATCAAGGTGTCAGGTTCCCCCCCTCCCCCTTCAGCCCCAGTGTGGCAACACTGAAGCCTCAAAAATGGCCTCAGTCAGGTCAGCTTCAGGATTGGCAGAAGAACTCTAGAGTATCAAACAAATTAGAATTTTTTTTTTGAAATTTATTTAAATTTATTTTTAAACATAAAACATAAAATACATCTTTTTAGAGCAAATGTTTGATCCGGTATAAAATAGGTACAATTGTTCACACTCCCTTAACCAATTCAATTCCATATTTCATCTGACATTTGACATTCTACTGTATCACCCTAAATCTTTAACTCCAAATATACACAGCTCCTTCTTATATTCAATCATTTCCAAATACACGCCATTCTAATTTTTTTCCATTTTAACAATCAGTATTTCATATATATTCCTTAATCCTAAAACTGAATACATCAAATCTCTATTTTACCTCTCTTAAATGACATCTAGTGTCCATAGTCTTAACATAAAATATTTTTTTCTCTCTTAAAGTCATTTCAAAGTCAATTCATTTTAACATTCATTCAATATTTCCATCTATTAGCTTATTATTAATTAGCTGTTTTCCAGCTATGCTTTCCTCCACTCCTAACCTTACTTACTTGGCTGGCTCATAGTTTGGATTTAACTGCTCTCCAACCTTATCTCCTCCACTCCTCCTAAATCTATTGTTAAACTGGTTCACAACTCAATTAGTTGTTTCCAGCAATGCTTTCCTCCACTCCTACATCTATTTGTGACTGGTTCACAACTTTGTTTCAGCTGATCTCCAGAATCCTGCTTTCCTCCACTCCTAACTCGATTTGTTGGCTGGTTCACAGCTTTGCTTTAACTGTTCTCCAGCATCATGCTTTCCTCCACTCCTAACTGTTTTTTTTAACTGGTTCACATCTTTGCTTTAACTGTTTTCCAGTATCATGCTTTCCTCCACTCCTACCTCTATTTGTTAAACTGGATCACAGCTTTGCTTTAACTGTTCTCCAGAGTCATGTTTTCCTCCACTCCTAACTTCATTTATTTAGCTGGTTCATAGCATTTTATTTTAGCTATTATCCAGCTTTATGCTTTCCTCCACTCCTACATCTATTATTTGGCTATCTAGTTTTAACTAATTCACAATATATTACCGGTATTATTTTTCAACATATTCTCCTCCATGTCTCCTACTAATTTAAAATAGAAATGTAGTGTAACAAATATCTTCTAACCTGCTCTCTCCTAAGCTTTAAATTTTCTCTAAATTTCTCCCATTTCATGCTTATTTCTTATTTTCCTATGAAAGGCAACATTTTGAACCACTTTAAAATCAATTTTCTGTAATTGTTAAATCTATAAATAGTTCTTATTATTATTCAAAAATTCATTCGTTCGCCATACTTTTTGTAATTTTTCTATAGAAATCACATTTTTCCCACCTTGAAAATCACTTTCCTCTAATTATTAAGTCTGTAAATAATACTTATTAAAAATTCAAAATTTAAATTAAGCATTAAAACATTCAAAAATCACAATCATTTATACTCTTGTTTCCTAATCAAATTAATATTTAAATGTTTATATAGTCAGCTTCAATTAAGGTAAAAGTAAAGAGAGAGGATAGTAAGGATAATAATAATAAGGAAACAGAAAGAGAGAGAGAAAAAGAATAAAGATATAACAGGAAAAATTATGAAGAAAATTAAAAAAGATAAGAGAGGGGAAAAGAAATAAAGGGGAAAAAAGAAAAAAAAAGAAAGACCAAAGAGTAGGAGGAAGATATCTCCTAGCATTATTCAAACATCAAATACACAAAAAACGTTACATCCATTTTAATCAAACTGTAATATTTTTCTTATCTTTCTACACAATATATTCCATTTTTTCTTTCTCCAATCTGTCCAAAAATATTTATTTTCAGCTTCAATATCATCAAAATTATAAACTCTATAAGGTTAGTTCTTTTGTAATAACTTTTCCATATATAGTATCATCATGTCTTCTTCTGCTGCCATGCCCTTTCCTTTTGTTACTGCGCCCATTAGTTCAAATTTCATTGTTTCATTAAATTTCTTCTTTCTAGTCATCAATAAGTTCTCCAGTAGACATATTAGATATCTCCAAAGTCAAACCTCCTAAGTTTTTTCTCAAAGTAATCCAGTTTGAGTAACAAGGCACAAAGTTTCTCTTTCAAATAACAAACAATCCACAATTTGCACTTTCCCTTCTCAGCTGACGACCATTTTGTCCATCTCCGTTTGTCTTTTCTCCTTGCTTTGAAAAGTTTCTATTTACTTCCTCTTCTCTTTTTTCTCTCTTAAAAAGTAATCCATTCTCGTTAACGACAAGAAAAAAAAAAAGCCAAACTTTGCAGTACAGTCATTCCCAAGCAATCAGTAATTACTATAGTCCATTAACGGGCCTTTTCCTTTCATTGTTTATTTTAAATCCTTTTGCCCCAATAGTTCTTAGCCTCTATTAAAGCTAGGGCAAACTTGTCAACATCCATCATTTAAAGGCTGTTCCCGCCTGGGTTAAAATCCACTCCCCGGCTTTCAAACGCCTTGCTCTGTTCTCTGCTTCTCCTCCTGCACATCGCTTGTCCCAGTTGCCGCAGTTTTGAGGCAGCCGCCATGGCTGCCACTCCCACCACCACCGGCGCAGAGGGCAATACTCCAGCCCCGAGGAACCTGCCCGTTCCTCTCAGCCGTCCGAGGGGGCCCTCTCTAACCCCCGGTCCCTCCAGGACAGGGTAGGTTCACAGACCTGCCGGTGGCGGCTTAGCAGACGGGGTTTTCGCGGGGCTCCTAGGAGCCCCACAAATTCCCCATCTGAATCGCTGCGGTGCCAACAAATTAGAAAAGTTTTATAGATGGTGGATTTTGTTAGGTTTACTTGCCTAGGTCAGTTCAACAGGTTTCATAGGTTCTAGATCTACAAAAGTTATGCTATCCTAATTCTACCTATTTATTGATCTATCTCTAAACATGTAGATATTTTGCTGCATTTTTTCTCTCTCTTTACACAGTGGTCCCCGACAACCACCCTCTTCTGGTTTATTCTGTTATTTAGTTCCACCTTTATGAACAAATAATGGCTTTTTTTCGATGAAGGAAATGTCTACTCTTTTTTAAAAATTGAAATGTCCCAACAGTCGAACCCAAAGTCAAACTTTTGTTGACTATACTGGATAAAAGTGATTTTCAGGGATTTTGTTCTGGTCTGGAACTGTGTAAGAGAGAAGAATGCCAAATTTATTTATTTATTTATTTGTTTAGACTTATATGCCACCCTTTCTCTGAGAGGACTCAGGGTGGCTCACAAGAATAAAACAGAAAAATGAAACAAAAACTCCGGGTTAAAAATTACACATAAAATCCCTAAAATCAATTAAAATCTATTTTAAAAACCCCCATCAGTCCAGGCCGGCCACGTGAAATAGCCATGGTTTTAGTTTGTGGCAGAAAGAGCGAAGGTCGGGGGCCATCCGGAGCTCCAGGGGGAGCTGATTCCAGAGGGTAGGTGTGCCCACAGAGAAGATCCGCTCCCTAGGGGTCACCAGCCGACACTGTCTGACTGACGGCACCCCAAATAGGCCCTCTCTGTGGGAACGCACCGGGCGATGGCAAGCTGTTGCTGGCCGCAGAAGGTCCGCAAAATACCCTGGTCCTAAGCCATGTAGGGCGTTATAGGTAATAACCAGCACCTTGAATCGCACACGGAGGGCAACCGGTAACCAATGCAGGTCGCGCAGGAGGAATGTAACATGAGAGCGTCGGGACACTCCCAAATGAACAGAAACAGCCACCCATCTCTTAACAAAGGCAAACCAGAATCAGCTGTATCCATATGGAGGATTAACATTTCAGACTGAAGCCAAAATTCTCTCTTGAGACTGGAATGTATCGAGAGTTTTTCTAAGGGATGTGTCAGGGAAATACTTTAATATCGGACCAGCCACCATGATGCTGTAATACTGTAATGCTGTAATAATGATGCAATGATAGGAATGAGATGTTTGGGAAAAAGTTCTCCTGTCTCACTTCTTGTCCCGTTTTCAGAGTTTCATCCCATTGATGATTCCTCCCATTGGACACCTGCTTGTTGACTCACTCAGAGTTTAGAGAGATGATGTCTATTCTTGTTGCCATTATCCAAATCATAGTGATTTATTTATTCTCTTGGTGCTAAATCTCAAAAGACATTTTGGATTGCTTGCAGATATCACACAAACACAGCCATAACAGGCTTCCACTTTGACATCATATCAACACCTTGTTGGCTGATCTCTTTGCACTGGAAAATCTTGGAGGCATAAATAGCCCTGAAGAAATAGAGAACCTTGAAAGCTTTTATGACAGGCAGAGGCTGCAGATACGAAGGCTTGTATAAACTCTGTCACTATTAGGAAATCTTTGGAGCTTCTGTCTTGGAAGAGGACTTTGGTTTCTTCCACCTCTTCCTATCACTGTGTCTTCAAAGCAAGGCTGGAGACTCCATCAGGAACACAACTCATGTTGCTGCTTCTGCTGCTTCTGCTGCCCCAGGAAGTTCTGGCAAGTCTCAGAGCCAAATGTCTCCTGACTCTGAAGAGGGACGAGGTGCATCCAGAGAACTATTACAAGCCAGGAGAGTTTCTCATTGGTGGCATTGTCTCTGCAACGAGGATGAAATTTCTACCATTAAGCTTCAACAAATCTCCTTTGACTCAAATTTCTCTGTACGTCAAATTTTATGTACAGAATTAGAGCCTCTCGGTTCCACCCTAAGTTCTAAAGTTTCAGCTGTCTCTCTTACAATGAATCATCTCTTTGATCTGCTAGTTTTTCTCTCTTTCTCTCTCATTTCATTCTTGGCTCATTCTTTACAGCTGATGATCCTGATTTGAAATTCTCAAATAAATAATCAGTTGAGATCTTCTTCTTTCTTGACTTTGACGAAGAAGCATTTGCTTTTCTTGACATTCTCTCAGCAGAGGTGGACTGTGGATGGAGAAGAGAGGATAGTTCTTCTCTTCTACCACTCTCATGCCCAATAAGGTCATCAGAATGGGTAGAAAAATGTAGAAATATTGAATTTTCTCTGAAGTAAAAATGATAAAAGCTTGACAATTCTATTCTGTACCACCAATTAAATGAATGGATCCCAGTTCAGAATTGACTTTTCTTAAATGTGTGAACCTCATTTGAGTGGATGCCACCATCCCAATAATACAGTGAGTTATTTGTCAGCTAAGTCTCTATAGCTAAGCTAAGTTTAGATATAGGCCATTTAAACACCTCCAAAAATTAAGCACTTACTGCACTTGTTAACAGTGATAGTTGCTCATTTTATGTGTCATTGTGGGTGTATCTGTCTGTATGTGTCCTTTAATGATTCTATATTTCATGTGGAATAATAGGTCACACTTCCAATTACTAATTATTGGAGAAGATAAATAGGCAAAGATATAGAAAGAAATTGAACACCAGTCTGAAATCTTAATACAATAGCAAGAATAAGGACAATGTGAAGAATAAGACAAAACTGAATTTGTAACTGAATTATGAAGAAATGGTGAACGTGTAATAACAAAAATGTATAAAGTTTTAAGGATTTGAAACAAAAGATGAAGAGGCTCAATTTGCATGACTAAATGCACTATTAAACTTGGATATTAAATAGAGATGCAGAGAATTTGGGTAACTGGCGTTCGGTTTATATTCTGTCATAAGTTAAGGTTTTTGTTTGTTTGTTTTTTTTTGAAATAAAATGATGTATTCTTGGTATAGGACATCAGATAAATTATCAAAGATGTGTAAACACATTTCAAAGCAAAGCAAGAATTGTGAAAAGAATGGGGAGACATTTTATCATGCAGGGTAGACATGTGAGAAAGCTCAGAAATTTTATATCAAATTAACACAACAATGCAAAGAATTAGAAAGGCTAAAAATTGTGAAGAAACCAGAAATCTTTTTTAATGGGACTTCTGAGCAAAGAATTACCGTATTTTTTGCACTATAAAATGTTCTGGAATTTAAGACACACCTAACCTTTAGGCAGGAAAACAACCTGCAATCCTTGCCACCTGGAACGGGCCAAAAATGAGGCAAAAAATGAGGCTCGTGGAGGACAAAAATGGGGCACACAGAGGTGGCGAGAGGCAGCTGTGGTGATTGGTGGCGATGGGCAGTGATGATCCCCACAACCTGGAACAGCTGATCGGCAGTATTCCGGGAGGCCGATCCAACATCCAGTCAGCTGCTCGTGCTGAATCAGGATATGCTGAAGCTGACTAAGCTGTTTTCTGTTTGCTGCAAGGAGGCAAATTTCTGGGAGGCAGAGGCCGAAGTGTGGGATCCAGCGGGTGGGTGAGGCTTCAGCAAAATTTGCTCTATAAGACACACAGACATTTCCACCCACTTTTTTGGAAGGGAAAAGTGCATTTTACAGTGCAAAAAATGTGGTACATAACATTCATAGTGTTAATATAGGGTAAATGTGGCAAGATTATTGTATGCTCAATGTTGGAAGAATCATGGAATCCTGACAGTGGAGGACTAGATGGTGAAAAATGTAGAATTTGCAGAAATGAAAAATTATGTGTTGAAAAGAAGGTGGGGAATCAGGTTTTTTCTTTTTCTTTTTTTAATTTTTTGGACTTTCTTCCTTTCTCTATTTTTTCATTCCTTTTTAATTTTGATTAATATTTCATTTTCTTAAACAATTCTTTATAAATATAAATTTAAAAAAGAATTAGAAAGCTAACAATTACTAGACTAACTCAGAAATAATATGCATTCGGTATCCAAAAATAAAAGAAAAATGGAAAGTATCCCAGAAGTTTTATTCGATAGGTGAGATTTTTTGGGGGTGGGGTGGGGGATTTTAAAATGACTCCAAACTTCTGAGCCTTAGGTGGATTAAAAATACAATTGTTAAATTTACCAGTTAAATAAAATGTTGCTTTCACTGATTATGTCCTGATACTTTCATACTTAAGGAGACCAAGAACAGAGTATTGGAAAATGTTATCCTTCCTTTTCGCAATCCAAGCAATCGACAAGAATCCCAACATTTTGTTCAATGTCACCCTGGGATACAATGTCTATGACAATTATTTCACACCACAAATGACCTCGGAGGGTTTGCTGGACCTGCTTTCGGAGGGGGAGGCCAATGTTCCCAACTACAGCTGTAGAAGGCAGAGAAACACCGTGGCTGTCCTCGAAGCAGCTGGTACTGACATCTCCATCCAGATTTCAACCATGTTGGGAACCTACAAAATCCCACAGGTGTGTCTTTGTTGGGAAGACCATTTTTAGACATGCAACTTACAGCCAGGCATCCTCTCTTCTAAATGAAGAGCAAAGTTCTATTATAGGAATTGTATGAAGTAATGATGAAGGTTCTATCAAATGGTAGAGAAGGATCTCAGCAGACAATCCACTCTCTGATACAATCATAATGCAGACTGTGCATCTCTGCTGGTGATTTGCAATAGCCAAATGCTTCACTGAAGAGCTGCAGTGGCTCAGTGGTTAGAAGGCAGTACGGCAGGCTATTTCTGCTGACTGCTGACTGACTGCAATTTTCCGGTTCCAATCTCACCAGGCTCAAGGTTGGCTCATCCTTCCATCCTTCCGAGGATGCAGATGGTTGGGAGAAATATGCTGACTCTGTAAACCACTTAGAGAGGGCTGTAAAAGCATTGAGAAGTGGAAAATAAGTCTAAGTGCTTTTATATTTATATTTATAAAGTGTATTGTCATTGTACATATATACACAGTATACCCATACAAAGAAATTCACATCACACCAAGAGACCAAGCCCAACACACATGACAATTCCCAAACACACCCCCACTCATCAAAAATTCCCCACCCCTAAACCACCCAAACATCCACACAGCAGACCAAGTAATGCTGTCCAACAGTTTACTGATGGTGGCCCTTTAGTTCATTGTTGAGTGCAATTATAGCTTAGGGATAAAAACTATTCAAAAAATGTGTGATCTGAGTTTTAATTGTTCTGTATCTTCTGCCAGAAGGCAACAGTCCAAAAAGATTGTAAGCAGAATGGGAAGAGTCTCTGAGAACGTTGTGCAACTTCCTCAAACAGCAAATACAGCCTATTCTGTGCCTTCTTAACAAGGATGTCGACATTCATAGTCCATGAGAGGTTCTCTGAGATATAAATGCCCAGAAATTTAAAACTACCAACTCTCTCCACCTCCTCACCATTTATGTACAATGGTAAATGTACCTCTCTCTTCCTCCTGAAGTCAATTATAAGTTCTTTAGTTTTTTTGGTGTTAAGTATAAGATTATTTTCTTTACACCACAATGTCATCCCTTGTACTTCCTTTCTATAAGCAGACTCATTGTTCTTATTAACGGGCCCCACCACTGTCGTGTCATCTATTTTGTTTTGCTATTCCTATTGAAGTGAGAAGAGAGACGATGTAAACAGAATGACCAGGAGTTGAACAATTCCTCCATTTGAGCTGGATATTGTTTTTATGATCTCTCTCAAAAAAAATAATAATAATAATAATAATAAAGTTAACTTTTTTTTTTCCTTTTCAGATCAGTCACGGTTTTGACTCCCAGGTTCTGAGTGATGAAAATCCTTTCTTCTACCCAATGCTCCCTGCCAAAGGAGCCCAGTACCCAGGGATGGTGAAGCTGGTCCTCCATTTCAGGTGGACCTTGGTGGGTCTCCTTGCTCCAGACACTGAGAACGGACAATGGTTCATGAGGACGATGACTTCCCTGCTGGTCAGGAATGGCATTTGCCCAGTTTTATCACAAACCTTTTCCCCAGTTTCACGGGAAGCAAAGATAGAGTGGCATTTATTCCTCAGTTGGAGAAAGATCAATGTCTTTATTTTTGGTGCAGACTTCAGTTCAGTCAGTGTAGGAATTTTGCTTCTGAATCTAGTATTTGAAAGGCTTATGGAACCTCCTAGAGGAAAAGTCCTGCTATTCACAATCCGCTGGGACTTCACTGTTTATTTGGGAAAACGATTTTTTCCAGTTGAATACTTCCATAGCATATTTTCCTTTCCTATGCAGAAAAATAAATTTGCAAAGTATGGTAGGCCTTTGAACCTTTATTCTTTTATGAGATACTATGTAGAGACCTCCTTCCTGTGTTCCTACACCAATGATGCCTTTTCGGTGAAAGTCTGGATACAGTGCACGCAGAGAGAAGACTTGGAAGCTCTCAAGGAAGAGGAGATGGATCCAGTCCTGACTCGGGACAGCTATTTAATTTACAACACAATCTGGGCTGTGGCAAGAGCATTAAATGCAGCTTATTTATCCAGATTCAGGAATACATTTAAAACTGGTGAAAAAGTGAAAACTCCGAAGCTGAAGGTATGGCAGGTACTTATTTTCTATTGCAAAGCTCTCCACCGCATCCGAGAATCTATGTTACCATTGTAAGAACCTGACAATAATTATAATGTATTCTGAATATAAAAATTACATTAAATTCCAATTTTCCACCGCTCTCCTTTCTGTAACCCATTTCACCCTGCTCATTTCTTTTCCAATTTCTTTTTACAAAATTCTTGGTAAAAATATTTTTTTCCACCTCTTTCTTCTTTGATGCTTTTTTTTTTTACAAACAGGACCATTACCACGTCATACACTAAAAAGTGTGTTGTGTATATTAAGCTGTTTAACACCTCCGATCCTCTCATTTCTGGGCTTTCCCCAGATTGCGTCTTATTCTTGGGCTAAGAATCAGTGATGGGATTCAAAAATTATTACTACCGGTTCTGTGGGCGTGGCTTGGTGGGTGTGGCAGGGGAAGGATACTGTAAAATCTCCATTCTCTCCCCATTCCAGGGGAAGGTTACTGCAAAATCCCCATTTCCTCCTGATCAGCTGGGACTCGGGAGGCAGAGAATAGATGTGGGTGGGGCCAGTCAGAGATATTTACTGGTTCTGCAAACTACTCAAAATTTTTGCTACCGGTTCTGCAGAACAGCTCATAACCTGCTGAATAACACCTATGCTAAGAATCCCTTTGATTTTCCTTCCCTGGCTCAAAACTCCCAGTAGAAGACTCTTTGGGCCAAGAAGCTAAGCAGGCTAAGGTCAGGTGAGAAGATGAAGGGTTGGGCTGGGAAAAATCAGGAAGCAACAAGAGTGAAGAATATTCCACAAAATATTCCAAAGATGTTCCATAAAATTGAAGGAGGTGACCTTTACTGCTACTAGAGATCATCTTTCACCATGAAGATTTTGGGGTCTCTGCTCCATGGCAAATTGCCCACCTGTCACCTCAATACAGAGTTTCATAACCACAACTTACTAGTAGAGCAAAGGTCCCACATTCATCCTCAAATTCAGCAAAAAAATTTCTCTTCCTAGCATCCAATTGAGCTATAAAGCAGCTTTTTTATAACATTGTTTCTGTGTGGGGCATCTGATTTCATTTTGGCTTTATTGGCAAAATTCCTTCTGTGTTGTTGAGCACAACTTCCATTTCCTTTAGGGTTTTAATTTTGGACCTCAATACTTCATACTGCATCTATCCTTTGCTTTGGTTACTTCCCATTGGTTTTCCAAACTCTGCAGTGAGAACTACAAATGGAAGAGATAAAGAACATCCTTCACTCTCCTTATTTTCCATGTCGTTCTTGGTCCTTCTAACAAGATTTTTATTCCGTTTTCCTCATACAGATCTGTGAGATTTAAAAAAAAAAAGCAAACCTCATAAAAAGTAAAACGGAGACCATGAACAAGTAAAAAGTAGTTTTATTATACATACATACCCACCCACACACACACATGCACACACACACACAAATATATGAACTTGGGCTTCCTGCATGTTAGGCAGTTGAATTAACCTTTTGAGCCACAAGTTCTCCTCCCTTCATAAGCTTGATACACATATACATGTGTGTGTGTGTGTGTGTGTGTGTGTGTGTGTGTGTGTGTCATAAGCTTTTGCAAAAGGGTTCTCCCATGAAAGAGAGCGAACGTCTTACAGCTCTGAATACATGGTTTAAATACATTTTCAGGCAATCAGCAAAACAATTGAAATGCCCCCGCTTATCATTGTTTTTTGAGGTTACATAACATTTTGGCTTTCTCAGCAACATTTGTGCCAACTTAGAATTCTCTTTTGGAGGGGCATTTCCCCTCCAAAAATACCCTTTCAATATGTCCTTAACTAAGACAATTAATTGGAACAGGGTATCTTCCTTCCTTCTAATTTAGCTTAGGTCAGCCTGACCCAACTCAGAATGTACTAAAACATTATTTCCTCAGAAAAGGCGTCATACATACTTCCCCTTTCTAAGTGTCTTACTCAGCTAAATAGCTTAGGGTTAACTCAGGTTATATGAAGGGTAAATATGGAATCACTTAGGCTATATTCTTTACAGGAATAATTCCATTTCTCTCAAGATCCTTCATGCCAGCTGAGATGGAGGAGTCTTACCAAAGAACTTTCTGTGTCTATATAACATTGCCCATTTTCTCTTCCACTCCAGTTTCATTCTTTCCTTCAAACTGCTGAGTTTTATAATAATTCCATCAATGGGGTATATTTGGATGAGAATGGAAAGCTGGTAGCAGACCTGGACATTGGGAACACGGTGGTTTTCCCCAATTACTCTGTTATCACAGTGACACTTGGGAGGCTAGAAAGAGTGGGATCCTTGGATTTCAAGTTCATGATGAACCAGAATGCTATTGCAAAGATGGAGATGCTGAACAAGGTGGGGAAAAGACTTTATTCTGTTTTTTTCTGAAGGTCTTTCCAAGACGATTGCAGAATTGGAGCAGGGACAAACTTGG
Source organism: Pituophis catenifer annectens (assembly GCF_029215685.1). Taxonomy (NCBI): domain Eukaryota; kingdom Metazoa; phylum Chordata; class Lepidosauria; order Squamata; family Colubridae; genus Pituophis; species Pituophis catenifer. The sequence continues at coordinate 8,482,329 of NW_027256882.1, read as the reverse complement.
GATGTCATCTCAGTTCTCCCAGAGAGGAAACATCTTCCCGTTAGATGTTCAGGTGTCTATGAGAAAAATCTCCCAACTATTCCAGTTAACTCTTCATCAAACTTCTGCAAGGAAGCTGGATTTATATCATAGGACAAAGTGATTGATTTTGTCAAAACAAAAATCCATTCTAGTTTCTTTTCAGTAGGTACATTGAGAATTTAATCTAAAATTGTAGTGGGAGAAAAATTAGAAGAGAATGTAAATAGACAAACAGCAAGGAACCACATCAATTTGACGAGCTCTTCATTTCTTCTAGTCTTCAAATTTAGCAAAGCTAAACCTTGAATTGGAGATCCCCAAACTTTTCCTTTTATCTATTTTAGGAAATAAAATAATTCATTTAATGGAGGTTATTTTTCCCCTCTTGCTGGCCAGCCCCAGCCTCCTTCCAGGTGTGTGGAAAACTGTCCTCCTGGATTCATGAAGGTGGCTCAGGAAGGGAAGCCCATCTGCTGCTACAATTGCCGTCCTTGTGCAGAAGGAACCATCTCCACCATGGAAGGTGGGTGAAGCAGGAGAAAGCGACAGACTTTGGGGAGGACCATAAATCCTGAGATTCTCCATGAACTTGCATTTTGGAAGGTGTGGTGGGAGTGCATCCCACTTCTTTGAGTCTTGATCAAGATATACATTTATGTCATAATGAATTATAAGAAAATATCTTGGAAATTAATCTGGTATATAGGTCAAGCAAACTGTTATACAGATCATGGATTAAAATATGGGATAAGTGAGGGTTGAGGGTTGTGAGAGAGATGGCATCTTTTACTCTTAATCTTTTACAACACATCTTCCATGTTTCAAATTACTATTTACTTCATTGCTCTGAATAGTGAGAGTCTCCGGATTCCAGAATATAATGATGGAACTTTGATTGGATTTCTACAGGAGGATCAATCAGATTTGTGCATATTTCCATGTCTCATGGCTATTTTGGGCAGCCACAGATTCACATTGTAGCTATTTGCCTTTAATCAAAAGATTAAATAGATTTAGCAGTGAAAAGATAAAATGGTGGAACTGCCTTTCTTCTTCCCTTATTCTCTCTCAACAAGTTCACTATTTAGTTCATTGCTCTGAATAGTGAGAGTTTCCGGATTCCAGAATATAATGATGGAACTTTGATTGGATTTTTATAGGAGGATTGATCAGATTCTTGCAAGTGTCCATGTCTCCTGGCTATTTTGGACAGCCACAGTTTCAGGTTGTAGCTACTTGCGTTTAATCAAAGGATGTATTTCTTTGCTAAAGGAGTTGTCAGGGTTCCAAGTAATACACCCATAGCAAGCAATACTCAGAGGCAGGTAGATTCCTCAAGGAATAGCTTTATTGGATATATCATATTGGCAAAGATCAGGAGAAAACGGACTGAAGGTTCCCATAGTTTTCACCTAATTAAAAGTAAAGGGTTTCCCTCAAACCCCAAACAATCAGTCACATGGTCCAATCAAGGTGCTGTCTGGTTGCCTAGTGACATCACTCCTCCTTTCTCTGGCCAGATGGTAGAATGTCCTTTGCTCCCAAGAGAAAGGATTTTATTTTGGCTGCAAAACCCCTCCCTATCCCTCAGCTCCTGTTTGGCAACACTGAAGCTCCATGACGGCTCCGGTCAGATCAGCTTCAGGGTTGAGAGGAGACTCATAGCATGTCTTTGATGTCTTCTACTTGCTGTGGGGGGGAGTTGGTAGCCTTATGTCATCATCCTTTGACTGCTCCATATGTTCAGGTGGTGCCTGTTTGGGTCTGCTTCTGGTGACTCCTGGGTTTATACTTCCTGAGTCTGAGATTGCAGAATTTCTGCTGGTGGCACCTCTTAAAACAATTTTCAAAGTCAAGGTCCATGAAGAGGAGGGGAGGGGAGGGGAGGAATCATGAGCTGAGGTTGAGCCAAACTTCCTTTTTGATCTTATTGGAAGATGTTCCTCTTTCTGATAATAAAAAAAATGAGGAATGCATTTTGATGTCCTCACTCCATATCCAACTCATGTTCAAGGGCCACTCCACCTGACATTTCTTTCTCCATGGCAAAATCAGTGTTTATCATTTTCAGCTAACATAAGTAACATTAAGCAATCCTTCACATGTACTTCATTCCACTATTGAACTCATTGGTGCCTTAAAACATTGACAAAAGTCTGGGCTCTAATTTTCAAGAGATTTAGCAGTGAAAAGATAAAATGATGGAACTGCCTTTCTTCTTCCCTACTTCTATCTCAACAAGTTCATTGATAAAATGGTAACAGTAAAAAACAAAGAATATTAAGATGTTCTAGCTGGAGGGGAATGAAGAAATATATTGACTTCACCTACACACAATCATTCACACAAAAAACAAGTTTACCCAAACAAATGCATTTTATTAAAGGACATGTTAAAGGGAAACTCTACTCTTCCTCCTTTTCAGATGCAGACAAATGTACCAAATGTCCAGAAGATCAACATCCAAACACAAATCGAGTTCACTGTATCCCCAAGATTAAAAGTTACCTTTCTTATAAGGAAAATCTGGGGATTATCCTGACTTCCATTGCCTTGTTCCTCTCTTTAACCACAGGCTTTGGCTTGGGGATCTTCATTAAATTCATGGAAACACCAATTGTCAAAGCCAACAACCGGGACCTCTCCTACATGTTCCTGGTCTCCCTCCTGCTTTCCATTTTGACTTCCTTCCTGTTCATTGGTCGGCCAAGGAAGGTGACCTGCCTCCTCAGACAAACAGCCTTCAGCATTGTCTTCTCACTTGCCATTTCTTCAATCTTGGCCAAAACCATCACAGTGGTGTTAGCCTTTTTGGCCACAAGACCAGGGAATAAAGTGCAGAGATGGTTGGGGAAGAGTTTGGCCAACTCCATTGTCCTTTCTTGTTCTGGTCTCCAAGCTCTCATCTGTAGCATTTGGTTGAGCACTTTCCCCCCATTCCCTGACTCTGACATGAACTCCCAACTTACAGAAATCATCCTACAATGCAATGAAGGTTCTGTCACCATGTTTTATGTTGCCCTTGGGTACATGGGCTTTCTGTCTGCTGTCTGCTTCACAGTGGCTTTCCTGGCCAGGAATCTCCCTGGGGCCTTCAACGAAGCCAAGCTGATCTCCTTCAGCATGCTGGTCTTCTGCAGTGTCTGGGTGTCCTTTGTGCCTGCCTACCTGAGCACCAAAGGGAAGTACACGGTGGCTGTTCAGGTCTTCTCCATCTTGGCCTCCAGTGCTGGACTGCTGGGCTGCATATTCTTCCCTAAATTCTACATTATTATTTTTAGGCCAGATCTGAATACCAAAGAACATTTGATGTCAAAATAAAATACAAAAAATGACTTTTACAAATCTATTGTTTTTCAAAAATGTCATTTAGTAGGCTTGATTAACAGGTTTTGATAATTTTATGTATGTATGTATGTATGTATGTATGTATGTATGTATGTATGTTTGTTTGTTTGTTTAATTTACATGCTGCCCATCTTAGCTAGGGATGACTCTAGGTAAGTTATATTCAAGTCAAAAGAAAATAAAAGATTAAAATAATAAATAGTAGCACTAACATTGGTTTAAAATTGACAGGTATGGGAAGGAAGGGAGCAAGATCAAGGGTGAAATCCAGCAGGTTCCAACAGGTTATGGAGAACCTGTAGCAGAAATTTTGAGTAGTTCGGAGAATACCACCTCTGGTTGGCCCCAGACTGGGGTGGGAATGGAGATTTGGCTGTTTCCTTCTCCCGGGAGGGAATGGAGACTTCCTCTGGAGTGGGGAGGGAATGGGTATTTTGCAGTAATCTTCCCCTGGAGTGGGGAGGGAATTGATATTGTACAGTATCCTTCCCCTGCCACACCCACCAAGCCATGTCCACAGAACCAGTAATAAAAAATTTTGAAACCCATGACTGCTGTGTGTACTTTCTGGATTTAATTTCTGCAACAAACTCTGACAACTTTAGAGAAATGATCTATTGGGATCCTAATGTTAAATCAATATATTTCCTGTTTGATCAGAATCCAACAATTATATATAATATGCTGCTTTTTTTGGAGGAAATTAGTTCAGTTGAGCTTCTCTTATGTGATCTGATTGTAGTAGATTTGGGGATGATTTAAAAAATACTATTTTTATTCTTAATGTTTATTTTACTTATTTATTTCTTTTTTTAAAAAAATCTGCTTTTTTCAGATCAGTAATAAAATTGCTTCGGATGATCTGAGTGATAAAAGTCAATTCCCTTTTTCCCATTTGATGCTCCCCAAAGAAATGGTCCAATGCCCAGGAATTGTCCAACTGCTCCTCCATTTTGGATGGACCCTGATTGGTCTCTTTGCTTCAGACACAGAGAAGGGAGAGAATTTCATGAGGTCTTTTATTCCTATGCTTGTCAGAAATAGAATTTGTACTGTTATATCACAACTATTCTCAGCGACTGGAAATTCAGTAGCCCTCAGGGATGCCATCTTTAAGTGGAAACAAGTCAATTCCGTTGTTCACTTCATAGGATTTGATTCCATTTTTGACAGAACTCTTCCTTTCCATTTAACCCTTAGGCGTTTGCCAGGACCCATTGAAGGGAAAGTCTGGATCATGACAATGCTTGGATAGTATGTAATGAAAAAGCAGAGGCTTCTCAAGTATGTCCATAGTATTTGGACCTTTTCTCTTCAGTGGAAAAAGAGTTGGAACAATGATGATGCCTATAAAAGATATTTCTTTGTGGAACGTGAATTTCAAGCTGAGTATTTTCACTGTTCTGTTTCAAAACACATATTTTCTATCAAAGGCCGGAGAAGATGCATCCAGAAAACACCACTGGAGACACAAGAGGAAAAGAATAGGATGCGGATCCCAAATGACGGCCATATTTACAGTGTCATTAAGATTCTGGCCCATGCCTTAAAAGCTGCATCCAAACCCCAGAGGAGAAGGGAGAAGGGAGAAGAGAGGCTGGGGGCTCCAAGGCTGCAACCGTGGAAGTTATGGGGTCCCATCAAGGAGCCATCAAACTAAATTCCTTTTCAGGGTCTTTGGGGCTCTCTGAGCTTGTTTGTTTAAGATCTTAAGCTTCTGTACAACATCTTGTACTTATTGGAAGAGCGTTGCATCTTCCCTTCTACAACCATTTTGTATATTCAAAAAAATGTTCCCAGATTCCTTCTGATTTTAAGCTCCGGTAAACTGAAATGGCTCTTCTCCTTGTCTTTCCTCAAGGCTAAAAGAGGTTCCTTTGATCTCTTCCTTGCCTTCTTTGTCCTTGCCTAAAGATGATGAATATTTTTGTGCAATGTCTTCTCTAAGTGTGTTTTCTACAAGAAGACATGAAATGATTCCACTGGATCATTAATAGCATTATCGCCAAATTAATAATATGGTTATTATCATATCATTAAAATATTACTGCTACTTAATTATAATCAGTAACCATTATGTATATAGAATAATGTGAGAAAAATTACAAAGGAAATCTTAAAGAAAGATATAGATTGTGACTGCCATTCATTTGTGTTATACAAGATACAGTCGTCTATCAAGTACTAGATGCTAAAAATTAGTTAGTTTCCAACTGGATTTTACTTATGAACTTCTGTCTATCACAAAATCGTATTTTTATTTTCTGGAAGCCAGAAATTTTTTTTAAAGGAGTTCAAAATAACTTTGTCTAAGCATTATTATAATGTTTGCATCACAAAATCATGATTTATTGATTTCTTTTATCAATGAAAATACACTTGTTCATAATTCCCATTTTTATCAGTAAGATTAAAATGTATTTGAATATAATTTGTAAAACAGTTGTATCCATTTAATTATCATGCCATCCAGCAATCAATTAACTAGATCCCCATTCATCACATCATGAAACATTTTGTTAATTCTTTGCTGAAAACAAGTTCTACCACCAGCATTCACACAATCCATTAAGGAAATGGGATATTTAGGAATTAGTTTGGAGGACCAAAGAAAGAGATGCAGGGAAGGATCAGATAAGATGGTGGGTGGAGGATGAACCAGCAGCTGTGTTACAGGGAGAGAAAGAAACTCAGAGAAAGTCTTCCCAAATGTTTAGACTGTAAAAAGAGATAGTGAAAGATTTGTATTTTCATACTTGCAAGATTCTTTTAATATTGTCTTGCAGTAAAATAGAATTAGTTCATCTGTCATTTTCCTGTCTTAGCCTTGCAACTTTCTTCTTAAATCCTTGCTTTCTGATAATCACCCTATTGTTTTCAAAGAGTTTATGAATACTCTAGTTATTTGGGGGGTTTCTTCAATTGATTTAATTATTTATTTTATTAGGCTTATATGCCACCCTATCTCCAACGGACTTAGGGTCATTTATGACCTTTCCTAAAATGTTTCTTGTAATTGACAATTTTTGCAAATTACATCTTCTCATTATACTTTTTGTCAATATACTGTATGATTGAGAAATATTACTGAACCTTGTTCTTGAGTTTTGAAGAGAGTGGCCACATGCTAACTCACAATATTTGCAAGTTAAACAACCATAGAAGAAAGATTCAAATGTAAAAAGAGAAAACAAAACAAGATTTCTGCTTTTAAAGTTCCTGGATGTTTCCATTCTAGTTCCATCTATTTCTAAAGAAGAAGGAATTGTTCAATCTTTCCCTGCTGAAAGTGTACTTGGATCAAAATGGAGATGTAGCAGCAGATCTGAAGATCTTGAGTAGGGTGGTTCTCCCCAAGGAGGATCCCATCAACAAGGAATTGGGGAGTTTCGAAAGGCAGCGACTGATAATCAACCAAGATGCTTTGTCACAGCTAAAGTTGCTCAACCAGGTGGGGAAAATAGTGATGTGTTTTTTTTTCATTTTCCCAAAGAATTAGGACCCTTTTCAAGTGGGCTAAACCTAGTCAAAATAGGGGGTAACTGTTGCGATATTTTCAGGATCAGACTCAATAAATCATTTGAGAATTAAGAGTTCAAATATATCTCTCTTTATTTACATAAGGCATTCTATATTCACTGAATATTCACAGATAGAAGCGAGGAAGGTATGTGTGCAGCTCCTTATATATACAATGGGTGGAGCTAGATATGGGAGTGGTGGAGTATGAATACATTAAGAAGTGAAGAATAAATTAACCCCTGATATCCTGTACATATACTATTTACATAATGGAGAATAAGGCATTTACTTGTGACAAATCCCCCTCTAAATGCCGATTCGATATGCTACACCAATTACATTCAGATTCAGAACAATATAAAACATATAACTTAGAAGTCAAGTATTTATGTTGTTTAGACGGCAAAGGTTTTGTTAATATGTCAGCTATTTGTTCTGATGTTTCACAATGTACTGCTTTAATAAATCCATCCTGAGATAACTGTCTCACATGTTTAAATTTTATGTCTATATGTCTGGACCTTTGTCCAATGGCATCAGATCTAGATATTTTGATAGCAGCTTTGTTATCTTCATGCATGATAAAAGGCAAAGTGGGTTTTTTCCAAATGTCAGAAAGTAAGTCATTAAACCATACAAGGTTATTTGCTGCTTTAGATAGACAAACATATTCTGCTTCTGTAGTTGAAGTGGCTACTAAATCTTGTTTGCCAGTATACCAGTAAACTGGACAACCATTAAGGAGGAATATATAACCAGATGTACTTTTTCTACATGAAGTATCGCCAGCCCAATCCGCATCGGCGTAACATGTGAGGATGGGCTCCTTGACATTATTAGGCTCCAATATCAGACAAAAATCTAAGCTATTCTTTAAATATCTTAATATCCTTTTGACAGCTTCCCAGTGATACATTGTTGGTTTGCTGACATGTCTGGACAATAAATTGAGGGGCAAAGCGATATCAGGTCTAGTCCAATTGGAAATGTAAAGAAGGGAACCTATAATTGATCTATAGAATGTATTATCTTTGAATTCAGGGGATGATTCGTCTGCATTCCTTAGAAAGTCAGTTTGCATGGGAGTGTCACAGGGTTTAGCATCGCTTAAATTACATTTATTCAAGAGCTCTATGATCTTATCTCTCTGAGAAAGTTTGAATCCTCTTCTAGTCTTACTGATTTGAACACCAAGATACTTATTTACTTTGCCCAAAGATTTCAGTGAGAAATGTTCATTTAGCTTTGTTACAAATGTTTCTCTTCTTTCTTTATGTTTTCCTATGTACAAAATGTCATCCACATAGATCAATACAAATTCTATGGAATCATCACTCTTTTTTACAAAGAAACAGTTATCAGCAGTAGTAGCACTGAAATCCATAGTTTTAAGCACTTTTACTAAACAATCATACCATCGTTTACCAGATTGTTTCAACCCGTATAAACTTTTGTTTAATAACCAAGTCTCATTTTTGTTTGTGTATTGACTGTGAGGTGCTCTTACATATATTTCCTTGTCTAATTTTGCGTGTAAATACGCAGTCTGTATGTCATATTGGAACACATCGAGATTGAGTGCTGATGCTATAACTAGAGCTGTTTTGACACTCTCAGTTCTTACTGTGGGGGAGTATGTGTCAGTATAATCCTCGGGATATTTCTGTGCATAACCTTGTGCAACTAATCTAGCTTTGTATAGAGTATTGCCTCCCTCTAAATTTTTAATTTTATATATCCACCTAGTGCCAATAATAGTTTTGTCCTTTGGTGCAATGGCAGGTGTAAATACATTTAACCCTCGTAATCTTTCCATCTCTTTAGTCATTGCTGATTCCCATTTTTCTTTTTCTTTAGGAGGAAGTTTTAACACTTCCTCATATGTATTAGGTGTTGTTAATTCTCCATCCATATGCATTATATAATCCTTGTATTTATTTGGCATTTGATTTCTGGTATTTCTGATTGTTTTTTCAGGCTTACTATCATTGTCATGTAAATACCTTGCTTCTTTTTTAGTTAATGAGTCTGTCTTTATTTTATGTTGACTGTTTGTCCATGTTTTGGTTTTGTTTCTATGCTTGTTGTCATTGTGCTCTTCTATAGTTCTTTTCCCTTGGAGTTTGGTATCTGTGTTGGTGCTTGGGAATATTTCATTAAGATGTATTTTAGACCAGTTGGCCTGTTCATGGAACACAGCCGTTCTGGAAACTATAAATTTGTTATTATTATCGATGAATCTGTATCCTTTAGTACCTGTCTCGTATCCCATAAATCTAAGTCTTCTAGATACGTTTTCCCCTTTTCGCCTCAATTGTTTAGGTATGTGTACGTCTGCAGTGACTCCAAATATGTGCATGTGTGCTAATTTTGGTTTCCTATTATACATTACTTCATATGGTGTTTTATTTACAATGCTGGACCAAGTTCTATTTTGTGTGTAATTGGAATATTGTAGGGCTTCTGACCAGAATTGTTTGCTTAAGCCAGCATCTTCTAATGTGCATCTAATCATGGTTTGTAATGTTGAGTTCTTTCTCTCTACTACTCCGTTCTGGAATGCGGAAAATGGGCTAGATGTGTAATGTAACATTCCTTTGTCCTTCAGCCATTGGGAGAATTCTTTAGACATGAATTCACATCCCCTATCTGTCATGATTTGCTTTATTTTAATATTGTGCTGTGTTTCTATGCGTTTGTAAAACTCTTTAAATTTCTGAAAAGTTTCATCTTTATGTTTTAGTGTGTAAACAAATCCATAGTGACTATAATCATCCACAATGGTTAGAAAGTAACGTTTTTTATAAGTAATTGATGGTGTTAGCGGACCAACTAGGTCCATGTGTACCAAATCAAAAATTTTGTTGGTTGACCTTGTTGATTTTCTAGGTCTGGGACTAGTTTTAAGTTTTGTAGACTTACATACTGAGCATTCCAAATAGTTTTCACAATTTTTTATTTTAACACCTTCTGCGTGTTCAGTCATTTTTTGTACTACAGGAAAACTGGCATGTCCTAACTTCCTATGTAAAACATGAGCACACTCATCGTGAATTGGCTTACCTATTTTTGGTTTTTTTTCGTTATGTGTATCTTTGTGATTATGAGTTACTTTACATTCATCATTGTCACTGTTACTAATGTCTCCATTATCTATTTCAACACTATCTTCCATATTTGAATCAATGTTGTGTAACCATTTCTCCTTTGTTATTAAATAAGGTAGGCCTCCTTTGATTATTACTGTACCTATATCTATTTTATTTTTCTCCAATGTCGCTTTTCCCTTTGAAAACACAATGTTAATATCAGAATCTCTGCTTAGTTTTATGGCACTAAGTATGTTATGAGGTATTTCAGGTATTAGTAATACCCCCTCTATTTTTCCTAGGCCAGGTAAGGTTACATTCCCTCTACCTAATACTTGTACTTTTTCTTGGTTAGCTACCTTTATTACAAATTTATCCTCCACAAATGAAGACAATATATTTCTGTTATTTGTAGTGTGATTAGTTGCTCCAGAATCAATAAGCCAATTATTGTTCTCTAGTTGTTGTATGTTAGTGTTGTCTTGTTTGTTTAGTCCATTCAGTGAACCAGATTTTCTATCCTTTGAATTATCTCTGCCCCCTCTATGTTCTTTATAATTGGGTGGACTTCTATATCTATGTCTATCAGTGGAAGACTGTCTGTTGTTGTACTTATTTCTATATTCTGACCTATGTCTTTCCTTTGAAATTTTAGGGCAATCCCTTCTATTATGTTCTTTGGACCCACAATTGTGGCATCTAAATGTTTCATGATATCTTTCTTGAAAAGCTACCTTTCAATATAGTTTGTGTTCTAAGTGATTGTTAGAACGACTCCTCCTTGAATTGTCTTCAGCTATTAACTTATTGGATAGACTTTCTATGGATAAGTATCCTAGATTGATTGTGTCTAAATGTGACATATAATTATCCCATGATGGGTCAAGTGAGTTGATAATAACACTTTTCATCGTTTGATCTGAAATCACCTCCCCCCTTAAATGCAGTTCTGCTCTAATTTTGTTTAAAGATATTAAATGTTCACTTATGGTAACCCCTGGTTTTATCCTAGAAGAAAAGAAATCTTTAGACATTCTTGTGGTAGTAGCTACATTATCACTGTGAAACAAATTGAACATGCATTGAATAATTTCTGAGACAGTCAGATTTTGCTTAATGCTGTGATACATTGCAGGAGATACACTGGAAATTAATAAGAAAAATGCTCTATGGTGTAAGCAATCTAACTTTAGAGTCCAAGGTCTTTTTGGGGGATTAGTGATAAAAAACAGTAAGTTTTCCTTCATAAAGACAACCTGGAGCTGCTGATACCATTCTTGCAAATTAATGCCATCTATTCTCAGCTTTGGGAAGTCACTGGGTAAGTTTCCGACATTATTGGGTCCATTACTTACAACCGGGGGTAGTCCGTGGTCTCGTAAATGCTGGAAATTACAAAACGGCGTGGGAATGCTCGCAACGAGTCTGCACGATCCTCTCCGCGTCTCATGTCTTCCTGGGCCGTCCGCGTAGTCTTGCGCATGCGCGTTGCTCATTTCATTCCTGGAGTCGTCGTGAGAGGTTCTCGTCGCTGCGGCTCGTTCGCTCTGCTCTTCCTCAGATGAATCGGTCTCCGGCTCGATCTTGGGAGTCCTGATGATAGCGGTTGTTCGTTTTCTTCTGTTGAGAGCGCTGGTCCTTGGATCGGTCTGCGGTGTGGGGTGGTATCTGCAGGGCTCTCTGGGTTCAGGTGTCGGTGCTCTCGTCGTCTGGATGGGAGCGGGTAGATTTTGAGGCGTTGGCTTGCTTGCTTGCTTTCTGGTTGATTTTTTAGTAATCTTCAGTTTCGGTCCAAATGCAGCAAAAAGCGTTTTCATTGCTGACTTTATTTGTGTGTCTGTTGAATCACCTTCGCTTTCTGATTCTGATTCTTCTGAGGTGTGTGATTTTTCTTTTTCTTTTTCTTTATCTGGTAATGTCTTTCGCGCCAGAAATTTTGAATCAAGTTTCCTGATTGGCTCTGCTTCGCTCACCTTGGAGGTCTGTTGAAACCAAGATGGCTGCCATTTGAAATTTTGCGCGGGATCACCGTTTTTCTTCTTCACTGCGTTTTTGTCTGTAAGTGTATCACTCACTATTTTTGAATCTTTTGGCTTTTCAGTAGCGATGTGCTTCTCTCTCGCTGCTCCGCTGTTTTTTAGCATATCTTGGAGGTTCGTGATGAGGCTTTCATTGTTCTTTTGGCTTTTTAAAAGTTTTAATATTTCTGACCTGAGTTCGTTGTTTTCTATTTTGTTTTCCTCTTGGTCATCATTTTCATTTATTATTTCTTCGTCTTCTGTGGTGGATTCTTCAGATTCTCTCGAAATTGCATTTGTGGATTCTTCGATTATTTCTTGATCCGTTTCCATTTCTTTGCTGTATGCCCTGGTGTTGGGCCTATCTCTCTTAGACATATTTAAGTTTTTATTGAGTCAATTTAACCATCCTCTGCTACCAGCTTGTTGCGATATTTTCAGGATCAGACTCAATAAATCATTTGAGAATTAAGAGTTCAAATATATCTCTCTTTATTTACATAAGGCATTCTATATTCACTGAATATTCACAGATAGAAGCGAGGAAGGTATGTGTGCAGCTCCTTATATATACAATGGGTGGAGCTAGATATGGGAGTGGTGGAGTATGAATACATTAAGAAGTGAAGAATAAATTAACCCCTGATATCCTGTACATATACTATTTACATAATGGAGAATAAGGCATTTACTTGTGACAGTAACCTTCACTGAGAATTGAATGTGTGGAGTAAAACTTTTATAATTTTCTTAGAAAATAGAGAGGCTTCTCTTCTATTGACCAAGGTATCCTTTTGATGCTATAATGCTGAATACTGTTGTAAGCTGATTCAGCTATATCCAAAATGAGATTTGGAATGATTATTATTTAGGACAATAATCATTGCCATTTCATGTCTCTTCTTTATCACCATAAAACCGGTGACAGAGGGCCTCATATACTGAGGATTTTGATATTAATAGCTTCAGGTACACTAATTTCTTGTCTTCAAATATCAAAGTTGAAGGCAATTCTGTAGACCAGGGCCTGAGTTCAGCTTTGGTCTCAATCTGATAAAATGGAATCAAGACTGGATGGAAGTCCTCTTGGTCCCAATGGGAAATAAGCTTCACCTTGACCTGGTTGGAGTCAGGGGACTCCCAAAATTGCAGGCCTAAGAATCTACAATGTTTTTAATCAGCTGAGACCATAGTTATACATGTCTCTCTTTAACCCTACTAGGATAGTAGAATTTAGGAAGGAGGTCCAAGACATTCAGTTCACATGAAATAATAATGCCTGGTCTGATGTGAGCTTATTTATTCATTGATTGATTCAATTTATTTGCTCTCCCATCTCACACAATAATGGTCTGAAAACCGAAGTACAGAAATATGACTTTGACGCAAAAAAATCCTGATATCAGAAGTAATAAGGGACAATTTCAAGGGAAATATTACTTAGGTTTTGGCATTGGAAGTAATCAGAGATTTCATATTTTTCTATCTGAAGCCCAGAGACTACTTGGCTAATGTTCCTATCTACCTCCATGTTACATAGATGGTGAGTGTAATATCTTTCCTTTGTCATTTTTTCTTTCTCTTCTCAGTCTCTGCCTCAGTCCAAATGTGTGGAAAAATGTCAGCCTGGATTTGTGAAGAAGGCTCGAGAAGGAGAGCCATTTTGCTGCTATGACTGCATTCCTTGTCCAGAGGGGACCATCTCCACTCAGGAAGGTCAGTGGCACCATAGGGGAACCTTCTGAATTCATCCATCAAGTGGATATTTCCTTCCCACCTTTTCTTATCTTTCCAATTTGTGTTGTTGTTAAATATTGAGATAAAAACTGTTATAACACCAACAAAAAAAAAAGGAATATATTTGTAGTTCTGAAAAGAAAAAGATACTAACATACAGTGCTGGGATTAAAAGGAAGAGAAAGGAGGGGGAGAAGGAGAACTAATAAAAGACCAATCTACAAATAGATACCAATGTTGAATTCATTCTCTCTTTAAAATTGTTGCCAAATCTAGAAAGGATGGAACTATATTGCTTCATCTTCTCATTTTTATTGGGTAAAAAGCCTTGGCAGATAACAAACTCAGTTCCCCTTCTGGAATTCCTTCATTAATTAATCTTCCTTAAGATCAATTTCTTTTCAAATTTATATGATTGTCTATTTCACACATAGTGACGTTTGGTGGCACACAATTAAATCACAAATTAAAAATTTAAAACAATGAGAACTAAATGCTAAGAAAGCAAGAGAGGAGTACATCAAGATGCTACCTACCATGCAACCAGCACACAGGGCTCTGTTGTCAGGGGATCTCCAGGACTATTGGAAAATCTCACATTTTAAAGGATTTGTAGAGACCCTCATAGTCTGGATATACTCTCAATTTCAGGATAGTTAATGATTTTTAACTGAAAAGGCCTGTACAATCTCCCCTGAAGTAGGCAGTGTTGCAACCCTTCTCAAGAGGAATTCCATGGATCCAACCATGTTAGACAACTTTTATCCTGTGTCCAAACTTTTTAGAGCAGTTTATTGAGATCATGGTTGGTGAGTCAATCATCATTAACTGAGTTTACACATTCTTGGGGTAAACATATGTCCATCATCTCACAAAAGATAAAAAAAATGAAATAATATAATAAATCAATAAAAACAAAGATGATAAAATCAGTGAGAGATAAGAATCTGGTCGATTAGCTCAGAGAAGGCAGTTTGTGGCACCAGATATTTCTTCTTACAATTTTATTTTGTTGTTGTTCTTGGTTTTTTTTTTTTTTAATAGTTGTACTGTATATATTGGGGAATTTTTTGCTGGAATGAATGTATGTATATACAGTAAAATTTAATGAGGCTTTCCTGTCTCTCAGTATCAAATCTCATCTAAAGGTTTTCTTGAAATTTCAAAGATTATGAAAGAAATTTTACTTTGTTTTCTCAGATACTGAAAAATGCACCAAATGTGTAGATGAACAATATCCAACTAAGAACAGAGTCCGGTGTATCCCAAAAAGAATAATCTTCCTGTCCTATGAAGAACATCTGGGTATAATCCTTGTGTTCTTTGCTCTACTTTTGTTCCTAACCACAAGCCTTGTTTTAATCATATTCCTTAAATATTTAGAAACTCCCATTGTCAAAGCCAACAACCGAGACCTCTCCTTCATCCTCCTGATCTCCCTCCTGCTCTGTTTTTTGTCCTCCTTTCTCTTCATCGGCCAGCCAAGGAAAGCCACCTGTCTTCTCCGACAAACGGTGTTCAGCATTGTCTTCTCAGTAGCTGTGTCTTCTGTGTTGTCCAAAACAGTCACGGTGGTGCTGGCCTTCTTGGCCTCAAAACCAGGAAACAGGGTGAGAAGATGGTTGGGGAAGAGCTTGACCAACTCCATCATCCTTTCTTGTTCCTGTGTTCAAATTTTCATCTGTGTCATATGGCTGGGAGTTTCTCCCCCATTCCCTGATTCCGACGTGCACTCCCAGCCTGGAGAAATCATTCTTCAATGCAATGAAGGTTCTGTTACCATGTTTTATCTTGTCCTCAGCTACATGGGTTTCCTAGCTGCCGTTTGCTTCACGATGGCTTTCGTGGCCAGGAACCTGCCTGGGGCCTTCAATGAAGCCAAGCTAATCACCTTCAGCATGCTGGTCTTCTGCAGCGTCTGGGTCTCTTTCCTGCCCACCTACCTGAGCACCAAAGGGAAATACATGGTGGCTGTGCAAATCTTCTCCATCTTGGCCTCCACTGCTGGACTGTTAGGCTGCATCTTCTTCCCCAAGTGCTACATTATTACCATGAGACCAGATCTAAACATTAAGGAACAACTAATGATAAAAGTAGGGAACTAATAATGAAATTGTTTCTTAGACTCGTGACAATTAATTATTGATTGCAATTTGTTGTTGGTTTATATCTTTCATTTGTCTCTGTTTGACATAGAACATAGAACAATAGAGTTGGAAGCAGGAGACTCTGTACCATTTGAGACAAATGATTGTCTAGTAACTTTTTTAAAGCCTCTAGTGCTGGAGCACCCATAACTTCTAAAAAAGCTGACTAAAAAAGTTCTAAAAAACCTGACTAAGTGGCTAAGACACTAAGCTTGTCAATCAGGAAGGTTGACAGTTTGGATGTTTGAATCCCTAGTACAGGTCTCCTGTGTGAGCAGGGGGTTGGACTATATGATGTCCAAGATCCCGTCCAACTCTGTTATTGCTACTTCTGGAGGCAAGCTATTCCACTGGTTTTGTGAGGTCCTCCATTATTGGCTTGGCACCTCACAAGCACCCTCCCATCAAAGGATCAGGATTCGGAGGGGGGTAGTTGGGTGATAAACCTATATGCTTTGATGGTGGGAATTTGGGAGGGAGGATTGACTGTTTGTTTGTTTGTTTGTTTGTTTGTTTGTTTGTTTGTTTATTTATTGGTTCAATTTATATGCTGCCCTTCTCCGGAGACTCAGGGCGGCTTACAATGCTTTAAGCAATAGCCTTCATACTTTTGTATATACCTGCTTAGTAGGGCTTTCGCCCCCCCAAGCAGTGATGTTTTTCATACAAAGTCAGTTTATTGCCCCCACAATCTGGGTCCTCATTTTACCTACCTCGGAAGGATGGAAGGCTGAGTCAATCTTGAGCCTGGTGAGATTTGAACTTGTAGTAATTGCAGGCACCTGGCAGCTAAGTGCTACTTAACAGCACTTTAGTCTGCTGCTCCACCAAGGCTCATCAGTTGAAGGAGTGCAAAGCAGTTCATGCCAGGCATCTTCAAGGTCGTTCACCCTGAGTGTGGAATTTCACCAGCCCAAAAACCTCAGCATTTCCCAAAACATCTCAGTGATATCCGATTGGCTAAAGACTGACTAGACATGGGGGAAAGATGAGAAACTAAGGGTTTGGTTTTTGTATTGCTTCATGGGAACTTCAGATTCCTCCTGACTTTACTGCAACCTGAATTTTTAAATAAAAATTCTTTTCATTGCAGACAAATGGAGTTGAGGGTTTTACTTTCCTAAGGGATCAGACTGGGTCAGGTCTGACATTAGGTGGAATCTGATATTGTGGTCAACCCAGAGAGGACATCATCTCTACCGTGGGGACCATGCACATGATATTGCCTCAAGGGAGCAATCAGGAGGAGATTGAATGCTGGGGGGGGGAGGCTTTGAAGAGGCCTCCTCCAGGACTGGATCTCTTTGAATGGACAGGGGAGGCAGAAAGCTGTGGCAATCTGCTGAGATCCAGGTGGTCTCTGGGCATCAGGCAAAAGGAGGAATGGAGGGGAAGCCCATGGTGATAACTTTCACTCATGGAAGCTGTGGCAGTTGCTGGCGGGAACAATGAGTGGAAAGCTTTCAGATTCGGGTTTTCCCAGATGTGCCAACATGACATCTCTAATAAATTAGAACTTTGAGGAACCTCAGGCCTCAGAGCTTTATTTGACATTGCCAGCAACTGGGGTTCTTCCTGGCCCAGGTTTGGACCTACATGCAGGAGTATTGTCTGGAGATAACCACTGAAGGTGCCAAGGTCAGATGTGTCGCCAGGGACCTAGAAGGGGCTGTAGCATAGTGGATGATCACCCTCGGAGTGGGTCAGAGGGGAGTGGCTGAGTACACACAAGAACTTTGTGACCTAGTGTCAGGGTTCCCACCGATGACTTAATTAAATCATGGACCTCGAGCCAAGCTTCAAAAGGAATCCAGTTATTTATTAGGAGCTTCAAGGCGGCATATTCTAAGTGAAGCCAACTCTGACCTCACTTAATTTTCATCCCGGCTCTGACCCTGTTTCCCCTTCCCCCAAGGTGTGTCATCAGTCACATTCTCCAATGAAGCAATTGTTTCACTGCAATCCTGTCATCAAAGGATGGGGGGAGGGAGGGGGACAGATGGGCAATAAACCTGTATGCCTCTATGGTGGGAATTTGGGAGGGGAGAATAATAGTTGAAGGAGTGCAAAGCAGTTTGGTACCAGTTCATGCCAGGAATCAATCAATCAATCGATCAATTGATCAATCACTAAAGATACATCAACACCAATAACAGCAATAGACCTAATCTTGAGGTAGTTGGGGCCATCTAGATCTCCAGGGAGGCTCTTCCACAAGGCAGGGGATGCCAGAGGGAAGGGCTGCTTTCTGGTCCAACAGGATGATATGGTTTCATAGAGGGGATGCTAAGAATGTCCCTGTGCTTTCCCTGCCCTGGGCCATGTTGGACGCCAAAAAGTTATTCCCTTAACACATTTCCACTTTCTGTTGAATTCTTCACACACATTTAACCAAGGTGTCAGGTTCCCCCCTGCCTATCCCTCAGCTCCAGTATGGCAACCTTGAAGCCTCAAAAATGGCCTCGGTCAGGTCTGCTTCAGGTTTGACAAAAGGACTATAGAGTATCAAACAAATTAGAAAAGTTTTAAAGATGGTGGATTTCATTATATTTACTTGCCTAGATCAGTTCAACAGGTTTCATAGGTTTTACATCGAAAAATGTTATGCTATCCTAATTCTACCTATTTATTGATCTATCTCTAAACATGTAGATATTTTGCTGTATTTTCTCTCTCTCTTTACACACTGATCCCCGACAAACACCCTCGTTTATTCTGTTTTTTTGTTCTACCTTTACAAACAAATAATGGCATTTCACCAATGAAGAAAAATGTCTACGTTTTTTTTAAGAATTCTCCCAACAGTCGAACCCAAAGTCAAACTTTTGATGACTATAATGAATAAAAGTAATTTTCAGGGATTTTGTTCTGGTCTGGAACTGTGTAAGAAAGAAGACGAAGTCCTATGAACAAAAACAGCCACCCATCTCTTAACAAAGGCAAACCAGAATCAGCTGTATCCATATTGAGGATTGACATTTCACACTCAAGCCAAAATTCTCTCTTGAGACTGGAATGTATGGAGAGTTTTTCTAAGGGATGTGTCAGGGAAATACTTTAAGAGCTGAGCAGCTGCCATGATGTTGTAATGCTGTAATGCTGTAATAATGATGCAATGGTAGGAACGAGATGTTTGGGAGAAAGTTCTCCTGTCTCACTTCTTGTCTCGTTTTCAAAGTTTCACACCATTTGTGACTTCTCCCATTGGGCACCTGCTTGTTGACTCACTCAGAGTTAGAAAGATGATGTCTATTCTTGTTGCCATTATCCAAATCATAGTGATTTATTTATTCTCTTGGTGCTAAATCTCAAAAGACATTTTGGATTGCTCTCAGATATCGCACAAACACAGCCATGATAGGCTTCCACTTTGATATCACATAAACACCTCGTTGGCTGATCTCTTTGCACTGGAAAATCCTGGAGGCATAAATGGCCCTCAAGAAATAGAGAGCCTTGAAAGTTTTTATGACAGGCAGGGGCTGCAGATATGAAGGCTTGTATAGACTCTGTCAGGATTAGGAAACCTTTGGAGCTTCTGACTTGGAAGAGGATTTTGGTTTCTTCCACCTCTTCCTATCACTGTGTCTTCAAAGCAAGGCTGGAGACTCCATCAGGAACACAAATCATGTTGTTGCTTCTGCTGCTTCTGCTGCCCCAGGAAGTTCTGGCAAGTCTCAGAGCCAAATGTCTCCTGACTCTGAAGAGGGATGAGGTGCATCCAGAGAACTATTACAAGCCAGGAGAGTTTCTCATTGGTGGCATCGTCTCTGCAACGAGGATGAAGCTTCTACCAATAAGCTTCAACAAATCTCCTTTGACTCAATCTCTGTACGTCAAATTTCATGCACAGAATTAGAGCCTCTCCATTCCACCCTAAGTTCTAAAATTTTAGCTGCCCCTCTTACAATGAATGATCTCTTTCATCTGCTAGTTTTTCTCTCTTTCTGTCTCAGTTCATCCTTGATTCCAGCTGATGAACCTGATTTGAAATTCTCAAATAAATAATCAGTTGAGATCTTCTTCTTTCTTGACTTTGAAGAAGAAACATTTGCTTTTCTTGACATTCTCTCAGCAGAGTTGGATGGTGGATGGAGAAGAGAGGATGGTTCTTCCCTTCTAACACTCTCATGCCCAATAAGGTTATCAGGATGGGTAGAAAAATGTAGAAATGTTGAATTTTCTCTGAAGTAAAAATGATAAACACTTGACAATTCTATTCTGTACCACCAATTTAATGAATGGATCCCAGTTCAGAATTGACTTTTCTTAAACGTGTGAATCTCATTTGAGTGGATGCCAGCATCCCAATCATACAATGAGTTATTTGTCAGCTAAGTCTCTATGGCTAAGCTAAGTTTAGATATAGGCCATTTAAACAACTCCAAAAATTCAGCACTTACTGCAGTGATAGTTGTTCATTTTATGTGTCATTGTGGTTGTATCTATCTGTATGTGTCCTTTGATGATTCTATATTTCATGTGGAATAATAGGTCACACTTCCAATTACTAATTATTGGAGAAGATAAGTAGGCAAAGGTATAGAAAGAAATTGAAAACCAGTGTGAAATCTTAATACAATAGCAAGAATAAGGACAATGTGAAGAATAAGACAAAACTGAATTTGTAACTGAATTATGTACAACTGGTGAACGTGTAATAACAAAAATGTATAAAGTTTTAAGGATTTGAAACAGAAGTTGAACAGGCTCAATTTGCACTATTAAAATTGGATATTAAATAGAGATGCAGAGAATTTGGGTAACTGGCATTCGGTTTATAGTCTGTCATAAATTAAGATATTTTTTTTTAAAATAAAATGATGTATTCTTGGTATAGGACATCAGATGTGTAAACACATTTCAAAGCAAAACAAGAATTGTGAAAAGAATGGGTAGACATGTGAGAAAGCTCAGAAATTTTATATCACATTAACACAACAAGGCAAAGAATTAGAAAGGCTAATAATTGTGAATAAACCAGAATTTTTTTTTAATGGGACTTCTGAGCAAAGAATTACTGTATTTTTTGCACTATAAAATGCTCTGGAATTTAAGACGCACCTAACTTTGAGGCAGGAAAATAATCTGCAATCCTTGCTACCTGGAACGGGCCAAAAATGGGATGCGCTAAGGCAAAAAATTAGGCTCATGGAGGACGAAAATGGGGCACACAGAGGTGGTGAGAGGCGGCCATGGTGGTGGGTGGCGACAGTGGCGATGGGCAGTGGTGATCTCCACAACCTGGAACAGCTGATCGGCAGTATTCCAGGAGGCCGATCCAACAGCCAGTCAGCTGCTCGTGCTGAATCAGGGTATGCTGAAGCTGATTAGGCTGTTTTCTGTTTGCTGCAAGGAGGCAAATTGCTGGGAGGCAGAGGCCAAAGTGTGTGGGCCAGTGAGTGGGTGAGGCTTCAGCAACATTTGCTCTATGAGACACACAGACATTTCCACCCACTTTTTTGGAAGGGAAAAGTGCATTTTATAGTACAAAAAATATGGTACATTCATAGGGTTAATATAGGGTAAATGTGGCAAGATTCTTATATGCTCAATGTTGGAAGAATCATGGAATCCTCACAGTGGAGGATTAGATTGTCAAAAATGTAGAATTTGCAGAAATGAAAAATTATGTGTTGAAAAGAAGGTGGGGAATCAGGTTTTTTCTTTTTCTTTTTTTAATTTCTTGGACTTTTTCTTACTTTCTCTATTTTTTCATTCCCTTTTTCTTTTGATTAATATTTCATTTTCTTAAATACTTCTTTATAAATATACATTTAAAAAAGAATTTGGGAAAGCTAATAATTAGTAGACTAACTCAGAAATAATATGCATTCGGTATCCAAAAATAAAAGAAAAATGGAACGTATCCCAGTTCTATTCGATAGATGAGATTTTTTTGGGTGGGGGTGGGGATTTTAAAATGACTCCAAACCTCTGAGCCATAGGTGGATTAAAAATACAATTGTTAAATTTACCAGTTAAATAAAATGCTGCTTCTACTGATTATGTCCTGATACATTCATACTTTCAGGACACCAGAAACAGAGTACTGGAAAATGCTATCCTTCCTTTTCGCAATCCAAGCCATCAACAAGAATCCCAAGATTTTGTCCAATGTCACCCTGGGATACAACGTCTATGACAATTATTTCACACCACAAATGACCTCGGAAGCTTTACTGGACCTGCTTTCGGAGGGGGAGGCCAATGTTCCCAACTACAGCTGTGGAAGGCAGAGAAACACCGTGGCTGTTCTCGAAGCGGCTGGTACTGACATCTCCATCCAGATTTCAACCATGTTGGGAACCTACAAAATCCCACAGGTGTGTCTTTGTTGGGAAGACCATTTTTAGACATGCAACTTACAGCCAGACATCCTCTCTTCTAAATGAAGAGCAAAGTTCTATTATAGGAATTGTATGAAGTAAGGATGAAGGTTCTATCAAATGGTAGAGAGGGATCCCAGCAGACAATCCTCTCTCAGGTGCAATCATAATGCAGACTATGCATCTCTGCTGGTGATTTGCAATAGCCAAATGCTTCACTGAAGAGCTGCAGTGGCTCAGGGGTTAGAAGGCTATTTCTGCTGACTGCTATTGATTGCAATTTGGCAGTTCTAATCTCACCAGCCCAAGGTTGACTCAGCCTTCCATCCTTCCGAGGTGGGTAAAATGAGGACCCAGATGGTTGGGTGCAATATGCTGACTCTCTAAACCTCTTAGAGAGGGCTGTAAAAGCACTGTGAAGCAGAATATAAGTCTAAGTGCTTTTATATTTATATTTATAAAGTTTATTGTCATTGTACGTATATACACAGTATACCCATAGAACGAAATTCACTTAACACCCAAAGACCAGGTCCAACACACATAACAATCCCCAGACACACTCCCACCCACCACAATTCTCCACCCCTAAACCACCCAAGCATCCACACAGCAGACCAAGTAATGCTGTCCAACAACTCACTGATGGTGGCCCTTTAGTTCATCGTTGAGTGCAATTATAGCTCTGGGATAAAAACTATTCGGAAAATGTGTGGTCTGAGTTTTAATTGTTCTGTATCTTCTGCCAGAAGGCAACAGTCCAAAACGATTTTAAGTAGAATGGGAAGAGTCTCTGAGAATGTTTTGTTTTTGGTTCAAAATTTTTTATTTTAAAACAAACTTAAAACTTAAAACATAAAACAACTATCATCCATTACAATTACAGAAAGTGTATTGATCAGTTACAAATCTTTTGTGCTTAATCCCCTATCCAACATTTTCTTATTTGATGAATTATTACATTATTATTCTCATTTACCAATTATTTAACAATAGTTTATCTCCCATGGGAAAAAAAAAGCCCTCTTTATATGTTTTATCATTTTATCCATTTCATATTTCATTTCCATGCTTTGTTGTCTAGCCATTGATAAAATAAACCCCATCTCAAATAATAATGTTTATCTTCCTGTTCCCTAATTTCAAATGTCAATTTACTCATTTCAGCACATTCCAAAATTTTCTTAATAACATCATCATCAGTAGGTATCTTCTCTCCTTTCCAGTTTTTAGCAAATACAATTCTAGCTGCCATTAAAACATTCATAATTAAATATCTCAATTCTCTATTGTATGTTTCTGGTAAAATCCCTAATAAAAATATCTCTGGTTTAAAATCAATATGTTTCTTTATCATTTTTTCCAGCCATGTATGGATTTTAGTCCAATATGTTTTGGCTTCTGCACATGTCCACCACATATGGTAGTATGAACCCGGAGTCGGATGACACTTCCAACACTTCTCCGATTTGTTCTTGAACATTCTGGCAATTCTCGCCAGGGGTAAATGCCACCTGTAAAACATTTTATACAAGTTCTCCTTATATGCTGTTGACATTGTCATTTTGTAATTCTGTGACCACAGTTTTTCCCATTTCTCTAAATCAATCCCATGACCAAAACTTTTCCCCCATGCAATCATTGTTTCCTTAACTTGTTCTTCTTCCAATTTTATTTCTAATAAATAACCATACAGTTTTTTAATTACATAGTCATCAGAACCTGTTAAAATTTTATCTAAATTTGTCAAATTACTGTAAAAACCTTCACTTTTAGAATCTTCATCGTGCCTAGACTGTATTTGCATATATGAAAACCAATCCATTTCAATCTCTTGTTCTTCTAATTCTTGCTTCAATTTAAGTTCACCCTTTTCATTCAATAATTCACCATATCTAATAATTTGTTCCTTTCTAAATGTTATTGAGTTTGAGGCTGCTTCAATAGAAGATAGCCAGACTGGAATTTTTAAATAATGGCATTTTTTGATCTTCTCCCAATTTAATAACAAAGATTCTCGTATCATATGTCTTCTAAAATAACCCTGTGTTTTTGTACTTTTATACCATATAAAAGCATGCAAGCCCAACAACAAATCATGTCCTTCTAAAGTCAACAATCTAATATTTCTTAACATTATCCATTCTTTTATCTACATCAAATTACAAGCTTGATAATATCATTCCCAATCCGGCAGACCAAAACCTCCTCTTGATCTAACATCTTGTAGCAGTTTTAATTTTATCCTTGCCTTTTTGCCCTGCCATATATATTTTAACACAATTTTATTTAAATCTTCAAAATATTCTTTTCCCAACTTGATTGGAATTGTCTGGAATAACTATAAGAGTATATATATATTCATTTTAATAGTTGATATCCTCCCTATCAATGATAATTGCAAATTCTCCCATTTTGCCAAGTCTGTTGCTATCTGTTGTTTAAGCTTATTATAGTTATTCTCCTTAAGCACATCTTGCTGTCAAATGTATCCCCAAATACTTAACCTTGTTCGTGACCTGCATCCTTGATACGTCCACCAATTCTTCTTTTTGTTTTTTTAGCATATTTTTTGTCAAGATCTTCGTTTTATCTTTATTTATTTTCAAGCCTGCCACCTTCCCAAAATCTCTTATTTTGTCTATCAGTTTATTTATTGACTGAAATGGATCTTCCAAAATAAACACCAGGTCATCCGCAAATGCTTCCAATTTATATTCCTGATTTTGAATGTTCATTCCTTTTATTTCTTTTTCTTCTCTAATGTTTCTGTTTAGTACTTCTATTTTTTTTTTATTAAGTTGCATAGTAATGCAATACATGAACTATCGGTTAGACAGTGTTAATATAAATACAGATTGAATACATTCTTAACTTATTATATCTCATATTTTACTCCCTTATTTAGGTATCTAAGTTGTTCCTTTTCCTTTCTTTATTCTATCTTCCAACCATTTGTACCATAGTCCCCACACCATATAATATTCTGATTCCTCTTTCTCATCAATCTCATATGTTAATTTACACATTTCAGCGCATTCTAAAATTTTCCAAATTAAATGCTCTTCCGGTGGTATTCCTTTTTCTTTCCAATACTGTGCATATGTTATTCTGGCTGCCGTGATAATGTGTATAATTAACTATCTCTTTCTCTTCTCATATGTCCTCTTTAGAACTCCCAGGAGAAAGGTTTCAGGTGCCAAATCTATATTTTCTTCGATTACTTCCTAGATCCAAATTTGAATCTTTTTCCAATATTTGATCACTTCGGGGCATGTCCACCACATATGAAAGAAAGTACCCTATTGGTGGTCACATTTCCAACAATTTGGTCTCAAATTTGGATAAATTTTGGCTAATCTTGAGGTGGCTAAATGCCATCTGTACAGCATTTTATACTGATTTTATTTAAATGTTACCACTCTTGTCAATTTATAGTTCCTATTATTTCCCAATCAGCCAAATTTATATTATGCCCTAAGTTTTTTGCCCATACAATCATTTGTTTCTTTACCACCTCCTCGGTTCTGTCATATTCTAATAAGTAATTGTATAATTTGGATAGTATTTTATTTTCTGTGCCCATCAATAATTTGTCAAATCTGTTTAATCCCATCTCTATACCAAATTCCTCCTTATCTTTTTGATACCTAGATTTGATCTGTAGATATGGGCCACCAGTCAATGTAGATGCCCTGTTCTTTGAATGATTCATTTGTTTTGAGATTTCCGCAACTATCTAAAATATCCTTGTACCTGTACGTTTTATCTATTGCCTAGGGCATTGGGATATATCATGGCTTCCATTACTGAAAGCCAGTTTGGAATCTTCATGTGTTGTTTTAGCCCAATTTCCTTCCACGTTTATAATAGCGTATCCCGTAGCCTGTGTCTGTGGAAGTATGATTTTCTCCTCTTTTCCTTGTCCCATAAATACGCGTGCCAGCGTCTCTGTAGATCGTGCCCTTCTAGAGTCAAAATTCTTTTGTTTTCTAAAGTGATCCATTCCTTTATCCAAACTAAATTGGCTGTTTTATGGTAGATTTCTCAGGCTTCTATTGTCCTGTAACGATTTTAGCGAAATTCTGGGTTTTTTCCCTCCCCAAACAAATTTCCTAGTAATTTTGTTCAATTCTGCAAAAAAAAAATTATCTAAATTTATCAGCATAGTTTGGAATAGCTATAATAATTTAGGCAGGATGTTCATCTTTATTGAGGCTATCCGGCCTAGGAGTCATAATTGTAGGTTCCCCCATCTTTCTAAATCTTATTTGATTTTCCTAATCAGGGGTATATAATTATCCTCTTTCAGGGCTGAACATCTTGACGTTATCCATATTCCTAAGTATTTGATTTTTTTGACAATTTGTAAGTCCATTATCTTCTCTACTTCTTCCTTTTGTCTCTCTGTCAAATTCTTTACCAACGTCTTTGTTTTTTCTTTGTTCAACTTAAATCCAGACATCTCCCCATACCTGCCTAATTCATCCAAGATTATTTTGCCAGATTTCAATGGCTCTTCCACAATCAACACTATGTCATCGGTGAATGCCTGCATCTTATATTCCTTGTTCCTAATCTTCAGCCCTTTTATTTCGTTGTTTTTTCTAATCCTGCTTAACAATACTTCTAAGGCCATAATAAATAATAATGGTGATAGGGGGCATCCTTGTCTGATCTGTCCCCGTCCACACACACACACAAACACAGCCAGCCGAGGGTTAAGGAAGCACTTGGAACACACCCAGGTCTTTATCTCCAACTTGGCAGCAATATACACACCATCTGCCAAGTGCTTTTATTTCCACAGAACAGAAAGATAATATACTCAGTGTATAAGAGTCCAACAAAAATAAATATTCCTCTCAGCAGTTTCGGACGAGGCTTTAGTGACTATCCAAGGTTTATTTTTGTTCATCACAGGGATCACTGGCCACCACCCTCTATTATATAGTCTCTGGGGTGTGGTCCAGTGACTCAGTTCTAATCCCTAGCATGCCTCCTGAGCTGCTGCAATCGTTTATCACGCCTTCGGAGGCGTGCGTCCAGGAATGATGTCTCTCCTTCACTCTCATCCGAGACACCTGTCTCCCTGCTAATCTCCTCTCCCTTGGCCAGCACCTGAGACAGTGCCAGAGGGGAGGGGCCTGGAGAGGGAGGCCTGGCTGACTCCTCTTCCTCATGCTCGGAGCTTTCTTCCTCCGATGGGATAGGCTCAGAGGGCGGGGCCACAACATTGTCTTACCTCCTTCTTTATCTGGAATGGTTTAGTCATATCTCCATTTAATATTATATTTGCCCTTTGTTTATTATAGATTGTTTTTATCATTTTCTCAAAATTCATTCCAAATTTCATTATTTTAATTTGTTCAATCATAAAATCCCAATTTAAATTATCGAATGCTTTTTGGGCATCTAAAAAGACTAGGGCCATTTGCTTTTCAGGGTGGGCCTCGTAGTATTCTAGAGTGTCAATGACTATTCTTAAGTTGTTTCTTATTTGTCTGCCGGGGAGGAAGCCGTTCTGATCTGTGTGTATTAGGGCATTTAATATTGTTTTCAATCTTTCCGCCACTATACTCATGAAAATTTTATAATCCGAATTTAAAAGTGAAATTGGCCTATAATTTTTTATTTGTTTTGGGTCGGTACCTTCTTTTGGTAGTAATGTGATGTACGCTTCCCTCCACAAATCAGGTATTTTGGCATCCAGTAGGGCTTCGTTATAAATCTCCAATAATTTGGGTAATAATATATCTTCCAATTTTTTGTATAATTCTCCTGGGAGACCGTCTGGACCTGGTGATTTGTTATTTTTTAGTCTGGAAGTTGCCCTCTTTAATTCTTCCATCGTAACCTCTCTATTTAACATTTCCCTTTCCTCTTCTCCTATCAATACAAGTTCATCTTCTGAGAGGTACTGGACAATACTTTCTCTGGAAACTTCTTCCTCTTTATAGAGTTCTGTGTAGTATTCACAAGCAATTTCGAGCTTGACTTCTTCTTTATTCTCCCTTCTTATCTTCCAATTGGTGGATATTCCGTCTCTTGTTTTCTTTCTTTAATTTATACGACAACCATCTGCCCGGTTTGTTGGCATTTTCAAAGTAGTATTGCTTTGATTGAATTTTGTAAGCCAATTCCTCCTGCTCTAATATGTTCAATTTATGTCTTAACGTTATCCAATTCTCTTTCGTCACTTTGTCTCCCGGATTTTGCTGCATCTCCTTTTCCACTTTCCCCAATTCTTCCTGGAGGGTATCTTGCACCTTCCATTTTTTTTTGTTCTTATATGCATTATATGATATCATTATCCCTCTTAAATATGCCTTCATTGTGTCCCATACATTAACTTGGGATGTTTCTTGATTTTCATTTTCTTTGAAGAATAGTTTTAGTTCTCCCCTAATTTTATCTATGTAATCTTTATCTCTCAGGAGTTGTGTATTTAATCTCCACCTCCTCCTTTTTTTCCTCTGTGAGACCCTCCACCTAATTTCTAGGGGGTTGTGGTTTGCCCATGTATTAGGTGTGATTTCTGCAGTATTGATTTCTAATCCCAATTGTTTGGTGACCCACATCATGTCTATTCTGGACCAGGATATTTGCAGGTTCGAGTAAAAGGTAAATTGTCTCTCATTTGGGTGTAGGGTCCGCCAAATATCTATTAAGTTCATTTCCTCCACTAAGTCAAAAAACAGTTTGGGTAGGGCATCCCCCCTTCCCCCCCCCTTGCCACTCCTATAGTCTTTGTCATGGTCTACAATCCCATTAAAATCACCCACAATACAAATTTTGCTATGTTCCATTTTACTTATTTGTTCATGAAGTTTTTTATAATAATTTCCCTGATTTTTATTTGGGGCGTATATAGCTACCAATAATATTGATAAATTGCCTCTTTTTATCTCAATCATTAACGTCCTCCCTTTTGAATCGGCATATTTTTTCCAGCAATTATCCCTCCCTTAATGTATATTACTACCCCCCTCTTTTTTTTTCCGCTAGTGAAGTGAAGGCTTTCCCTAATTTATTATATTCTAAGTATCTTTCATCCTGCTTACATATGTGGACTTCTTGAAGGCATATAATATCGACATTTTGTTTGACTAGTTTTGTAAATATTTGTTTTCTTTTTCTACTCTCATTCAATCTGTTAACATTAATTGATATTAATTTCCAATCTTCTATATACTATTCTCCTGGGCAACTTTAGTATTTATTTGCTCGTAACTCTTTGGGTTCTTGGTTTCTTTTCTTTTGTGTCTTTGCTTTCTTTTTCTTCTAATTCTTTCTTTTCCAGAGATCCTTCCTTGGGTTCCCGTTGGGAATATATTTCCTCTTCTTGAGCTGCTGCTTCAGTGTCTTCTTTACTGCTCTGCTCTTCCTCCATTCCCACTAGCTAATCAAAAAAGTCTTGCACGGTTACTAAGCTGTCAATCTTAGTAATTTTCTTCCCTAGCCATGTAATTATCATGCCTTCTGGCAGAATCCATCTAAATAAAATATTTCTCTTGGTTAATTGCATGGCTAGAAATCAATAGTCCCTTCTTAGTTCCCTAACCCTTCTAGGAACTTGTTTCAACGTTGTTACTTCCTTCCCCTTATATATCATCGGTTCCTCCCTTGTAATATTATACAGTATGTCTCTGACTTTCTTCCTAGCAAACCTGATGTGGACCTCCCTTGGCAGTGTGTTCCTTCTAGCGTAATTGGTCTGCACTCTGTAAACTTCATTCAGCTCCCTTATTATTTGCTGCTTATCTTGTTCCAGGGCTTCTGCTATCATCTCTGCCATCACTTGCCCCAGATCTTCCTCTTTGTCTTCCGTTATATTTTGAAAACGCAAGTAGAAAGCCGTCCAATCCATCTCTAGTTGGATGATTGAGTCCTCTAATTCTCTAGAACTTTTTCTCATTCTGTTCCACCCTTGTTTCCACTTTCTTTATCTTTGGTTCGTTATCATGGATCAATTCTTGTATCTCGTTCATCTTGCAATCTAGAGCTTGTATATCTGTCTTCAATTCAGCGTGATTGTTAGACATTTTCTCTTGCATTTTCATCATTGTTTCTTGGATTAATGTCAGGGTGGATTGCATAGCTTGCATTGTCGGAATAACCACAGATTTTTCTGCTTTAGATAATCCTTCTGTTGATTTTTGGGTTGCAGGAGAAGTCATGGTGATTGTAGGATTAGAGGTTGTCTTCTTTCCTGTTTTCAATACTGTTGAAGCAAGACTTGTCATATCTTTCAGGATTTTTTTTTTTTTTTTTGGTCTCTCACTATCCTGTCAATGTTTCTCCAGATTAACATCCACTGGTATTACCTGTTCTACTTGCTTCCCTTGGCTATCGTTGTTGCACTTTTTAATATCGTGCTAGACAATCCAAATATCAGTCAATAATAATTAATCAATTTGCTTATAGTTATAAATATATATAACTGTGGTATAAATAAATAAAGATATAAATATAGTTTAGTTATAAGTATAGTTAATTAATATATCTAGTTAATTCAATTCATTAAAATATACAATTGATCTTAATTTGCTACTATCTGATTTCTAATTGGTTAACAATCAACTACTAACATATCACAAATGTATTTCTACTTATTTACTGGATAATAATTAAATATTACTCTATCAACCAAAAAAAGGGAAAGAGAAAAGGGAAAGGAGGGGGGATAGAGGTCACCAAGGGATATCAAAGTAGAAATGAAATGCTTTGTCTTTAAAGGCTAGATCCAACGTTCTTTTACTGTGCTTTGTTAGTGAAAGTCACCAATGTTTAAACTTTCAAAGTCCTCTTAACCTCAATCTTCTTCTCCACTCTAAAAAGTCAATTTCTCAGCTTTATCCAAGTTAGTTACAAGTCCACATAAAATGTTTTTTCCAGATGTATTTCTCATATCGCAGTTCTTTTAATTCATTGATCCATTAGTCTCCCTTCTGTTTCTTTCTCCATCAGTTCCTTGCAATGGCTGCACTTCCTGCTTCCTTCCTCTTCAATTACCGCCTAAAGGTTCTGTCTGACATTCCATTGAGTCTCTTCTTGACAGCAACATTTTTTTCCCTTCCCACTTTATTGCTACTTACAGCGTCCCGCTGGTCTTTCTCTTTGTGCCATAACACCTATAAAGAGCTCTTCTTATTCTACCATGGTGACCTGTCAGTTCTCCGCTTTTTCAATCTGTCTCCTTCCTTCCAGTCGCCACTCAGTTCCTTTCTGTGAGTCCTTTCATCTGATGCGATTGACCTCGTTCTCTTCCCGATCTGAGTCTCTACAATCTCTACAGTGGTCAGGGCAGTTAAAAATCCCTCATCTCACACTGTCTCCTCCGATCTTCTTCTTTGCTTCCTGTCTCTTTGCTGGTTTATCGTGGCCTCGGGTCCGCCATTAAATGACAGATGCACCCATGTTAGGATCAACAAAGGTGTCCGGTCAAGTGAGAAGTGCTTGCTCCGCAATTTCCCGCTTGCCTGACTCCCTCTCTCATTCGCCAAGCTCTCTGGGCTTTATGCCCCTCAGGGTCTCCCAAAACATGGTGAAAAATGGGGCAGGAGAGCAGAGATCGCTCTCCTGTCACCCTGTCACCACAAATTGCCAACCGGAAGTCCCCCTGTTTAGTACTTCTAATGTTAACACAAACAACAGTGGTGACAATGGGCAACCTTGTCTCATCCCTTTTTGTATTTCAATAAATTCTGTCAATTCTCCATTTATCATTACTTTTGCTATTTGCTTATGATATATAGCTTCTATGGCTTGAATAAATTTATCTCCAAAGCCCATCTGTTTCAATTGTAATATCATAAATTGCCAGTTCACATTGTCGAAGGCTTTCTGTGCATCTAAAAACATCAAAGCCATTTGCTTTTCTGGATGTGCCTCATAATATTACAAAGTGCCCAGAATTATCCTCAAATTGTCCCTAATCTGCCTTTTTGGCAGGAATTCTTTTTGATCCGAATGTATAAAATTATTTAAATATCTTTTAAGTCTTTCTGCTAGTATTGTAGCAAATATTTTATAATCTGAATTTAGCAGAGATATAGGCCTGTAGTTCTTAACTTGTTGTAGATCAGTATCCTCTTTTGGAATAAGTGTAATATATGCTTCTAACCATGAGTTGGGTATTTCCTTCTTTGACATTACTTCATTCATAACTTCTAATAGTGGGAGACTCAATGATTCCTGTAAGGTCTTATAATATTCCGCCAGCAATCCATCTGGGCCTGGTGCCTTCCCAGTCTTTTGTTTTTTGATTGCTTCAGTCAATTCCATCATCATTATATTTCCTTCTAACATCATCTCAATGTCTTTTGGAACCTGGGGTAAATTTGCCTTTTGTAAATATTGTTTAATACTTTCCTCTTCTATCTTGTCTTTTTTATATAGTTTTTTATAATAGTCTTGTACAATATTTTTCTTCTCCTCATTTCCAAATCTAATTTGTCCTTATTCATCTATTAGCTGTGATATTTTCCTTGAGTCCCTCTCTTTTTTCAATTTATATGCTAGCCATCTGCCTGGTTTATTAGCATCTTCAAAATATTTCTGTTTAGCATTCCTGAATTTTTGTGCTAGATCTTTCATTTCATTTTCATTTCATTTTATTAGATTTCTATACCGCCCTACTCCCGAAGGACTCAGGGCGGTGCACAGCCAAACAATAAAAACACATACAATACAAAATTTAAAAATAGAATAAAATCAAATTAAATAATTTTTGCCCCGACAAATTTAAAACCCCAAACTTTTAAAACCAATTTAAAATTGAATATATAAAATACTAAAAGATATTTAAAATTTTAAAAATCTTTTATAAAAGAGGGGGGATATTAGGCCAGGCCGGCCTGGTGAAATAGTAAGGTCTTTAAGGCGCGGCGGAAGGTGCGCAGATCCGGGATCCTCCGTATCTCTGGGGGGAGCTCGTTCCAGATAGTAGGTGCCCCCACAGAGAAGGCTCTCCCCCTGGGGGCCACCAGTCGGCATTGTTTGGCTGACGGCACCCCTCTCTATGGGAGCGTACCGGCCGGTGGGAGGCTATTGGTTGTAGTAGGCGGTCCCGCAAGTACCCGGGTCCTAAGCCATGGAGCGCTTTAAAGGTGGTAACCAGAACCTTGAAGCGCACCCGGAAGACCACCGGGAGCCATTGCAGCTCGCGCAGGAGGGGTGTTACATGGGAACGCCATGTCGCTCCCATTACCACTCGCACAGCCGCACTCTGCGCCAGTTGGAGCCTCCGGGTGCTCCTCAAGGGGAGCCCCATGTAGAGAGCGTTGCAATAGTCCAGGTGGGAGGTGACAAGGGCATGAGTGACCGTGCGTAACGAGTCCCAATCCAGAAAGGGACGCAACTGGCAAATCAGACAAACCTGATGAAAAATCCTCCCGGTCACGGCCGTCAAGTGCTCTTCTAAAGACAGCCGTGAATCCAGGAGGACGCCCAAGTTGCGAGCCCTCTCTGTGGGGGCCAATGATTCGCCCCCAATAGTCAGTGATGGCGTCAACTGACTATATCGGGACGTCTTCTTTCTCTATTAATCCCATTTTATGTTTAGTTGCATCCATTTTCATTTTAATGTCTTTTTTTAGTGGAAAATTCTGTAATTCTATTTCAAATTTCTTATAATCATCCTCTAACATTTTATATGCTTGTCTTTTCTTAATATTTCTTTTTCTTGTATAGTCAATAATCAGGCCTCTGGCATAAGCTTTCATAGTGTCCCACAGTTTCTGTATTGATGTGTCCTCTTTTCTGTCAAATCCATTGCCATCCATATCATATCTATTCTAGACCATGATAAATGTCTGTTAGAATAAAAAGTGTATTGTCTATTTTTTGCATTTCTTTCTCTCCATATATCTTTTAAGTTTATTTCCTCTATCATCTTGAAAAAGGATTTTGGCAAAGTTCTTCTACTTTGTTTTGTTATCTTTTGTGTATTATAGTCCATTTTCTCATCTACTATTCCATTAAAATCTCCCATCATACAAATATTATCATAGTCCAACTCTATTAATTTCATGTGTAATTTTCTGTAAAAATCTTCTTGGTTGTCGCTTGGAGCATGTATTGCTATTAACAGTATTTTTCTATTGTTCTCTATCATTTCCACCATCAGAATTCATCCTTCTCCGTCTTCATAAATTTTCTCCGCTGGTATTGTGTCTTTGATATACAAAACCACTCCTCTTTTCTTACATTGTGGCAATGAAGCAAATAATTTCCCTAGTTAGGCTTTACCAATAGTAATTCATGTTGTTTTTTAATATGCACTTCTTGTAAACAAATTATGTCCATTTTCAATTTCTCCAATTTATGGAATACGTTTCTTCTTTTAGTTGCTATATTGAGTC
This sequence comes from Pituophis catenifer annectens, assembly GCF_029215685.1. Lineage (NCBI taxonomy): Eukaryota > Metazoa > Chordata > Lepidosauria > Squamata > Colubridae > Pituophis > Pituophis catenifer. The sequence continues at coordinate 8,447,753 of NW_027256882.1, read as the reverse complement.
CATTTATATTAATTGAATTAATTATTTCTCCTCCATGTTTATACTTTGTATATGGGCTTTACTGATCTAGTGGATCTCAATTCACACTGTTCTTTATATTCTATGGCACCTCCTACTGAACCTTCTAGTGCAACTTCCTCCTTTTCCATCATCACTAGATCCTCTTCTTGCAATTGGAGCAATGTTTCTTCCCTTCTTGGCTCAACGTCTTTTTCTCTTAAATATTCCGCATAAAATGGTTTAACTTTGTTAATTGAATCTATTTTAAATCTTTGCATTTGCCATGTAAACACCAAGCCTTCTGTTGTCAGCCATCTGTAATTCACTTCTTTCTGGAGCAATATTTTTGTCAGAAATTGATATTCTCTTCTCAACTCTCTTACTCTTCTCGGTATTTGCTTCAGCACCATAATTTCCTTACCCTTATATTGCAGTGCTTTCTTTTTTGCAATCTGCAGTATTTGTGTTTTAATTGACTTTAAATCTTATATGGACTTCTCTTAGTAGTTTATTTCTCATTGCATATCTAGTATATACTCGGTACATCTCATCAACACCATCCAGTATTTTTTTCTTTAGGAATTTCTAGAGCTCCTGCAAGAATTTCTATCATTTTCTCCACCAAATTTTCTCCTTTTTCTTCTTCCACATTTTGAAATCTTAAGTAAAATTCTGATTTGTCCATTTCCCATCCTAAGCCACTTTTATCATGTTCAACTTCTTCTAATCTGTTGTCCATGTCTCTCATTTTTTTTATCTCTTTGTTCCTCTTTTTCTTCAATTTTTTCAAGTCTGTCCTCATATTTCTTCATCATCTGTTGTATATTCTCCACTTTTCATCTGTTTTCTCTATTTTTAAGTTTATGTCTTGTATTCCTTATAAGATCATCTGCATTGTCGCATCTTTTTCTTTCTCACATACTTTCTCCTTTTCCTTCTGCAACATTGCCTGTATTGATTGTTGTCCTCCCGCAGGTGATGAAGAGGGGGCCAATCCTGCAGAGCTAATAATTGCTGCCTTTTTACTCATTTTTATAGGTAACCCAAATCAAAACAGTAGGATAAAGTGTCTTCAGGTTCTTCTCAACCCTAATCCGTTTTTATAAATGGCAGGGAATCAGAAAAAACAAGGAAAAACCAAAAGGAAAGAAAAAAAAAAACCAATATTCAAGCTCTTGTGTGCCCTAATCCCATCATGCATCCAATTAGCCAAAAACAAATTTAAATAACAATCTCCAATCAATAGAGGAAAAAGAAAAAGACTGTAAAAAGAAAAAAGAAAAAAAGGTTAAAAAGGAAAAAAGTGTTGAGAAAAAAAAGTAATTTCTTCAGGCTCTTGTATGCCTTAATCCAATTGAGTAAACACGTGTTGTGGAAGAACGAAAGGAGAAAAAAGAAGAGGGAGACATGATATACATACATACATACATATATATGTCTTCTTAAGTTTTTGCGGGTGTGTGTATGCAAAAAAATTGAAATCTCAGGTGTTTTCCCGCGTCATGTTAAATAAGTTAGTTTAAAAGTTTAAAATTCTGGTTAAAATTCCAGCTTAAAATCTTCTAAAAATCCTTACAGAGCAGTCTGCAAGGACCTTTAAAACCTTAGCTAAAATCCTACCAGTACCTTAAAACTTTTTCTTTATAGTAACATTTCGACAGGCTCACAACCCTGTCATCTTCAGGCTCTTATCTAGTTTAGAAGCTGTGTTCTGACCTTGCAACACACCCACAGCTTCTTCCAACAATTTAAAAATAAAAATATTTGAGAAGTGAAGAAGTAGAAATAGAAAGGGGAAAGCTTTCTGTCTAATTTAAAAGTCCACAACTGTGTAACATTCAAAATCTCTTTCTTGTATCTCACTTAATTTAACAGCTCTTTTCCAGAGTTGCTGTTATCTTCCTCTTTTCAGTTTTAATCACCTTTCAGCAATATTTTTTTCCAACAGGGCTCCTGTATAAACAATCCTGTAAACACTCTTTGATGCTCTTTTAAATTTTATCTGTAGGCTGGTACATTGACTTTGAAAAATAACACAGTTGCTACTTTTTTATTTACTTTTTCCCCCAGTTAAAAAAGGAAACAAAAAAGGATACAATGTTTCAGTCCACTAGATGGCAATGTTTCTTATTTTTTCCACTTCTCTTTGTTCTATTTCCAATTAACAATGAATCCAATATATAATAAAGTTCAAAAATAAAAATCAACCAAAGAAAGAAAGAAAGAAAGAAAGAAAGAAAGAAAGAAAGAAAGAAAGAAAGAAAGAAAGAAAGAAAGAAATAGCAAATCTGGTTCCAAAATTTATAAACTCAAAATGCATCAAGGGTTTAGTATTCAAACAAATAAAAAAGCGAACCTCCTTTACAATCCAGTCCAGTCCAATTTAAAATGAAACTTATCACAGGCATCCACACATAAGAATAGTTTATATTTTAGGAAAATTAACTTAAATTCAAGCTCAATTCCACCGCTAAATTACTTCAAACTTCAATTCTAGTTGCCTTTGCACTTCAGGGTGTTCTTGAAGTCCAAATTTAAAAAGTCTATCACCAGATCATAACACTTTCACTCATTCTCTTCTGTTTGGAGTTGTCCCGACTTCAGCAGATTAATGGCTGCCTCTTCAGCGCCGGAAAAAAAGAGCTTCTCCTGGATCAAACAGAGACTTTGCGGTGTCCCTGGGATCAGCAGGATGTGCCCTCCTCTATCACTGTCTCTACAGGACAGTGAGGTCCAGTTTAGACCATCCAGCAGTGGAGATATCGGTGGTAATTCCGGAGCACCGAAACTTCCTACCGTCTCATCGTGACACCAGCCCTGCCCCTCCCCAGTCTCTGAGAATGTTGTGCAACTTCCTCAAACAGCAAGTACAGCCTCTTCTGTGCCTTCTTCACAAGCATGTCAACATTCATAGTCCATGAGAGGTTCTCTGAGATATAAATGCCCAGAAATTTAAAACTACCAACCCTCTCCACCTCCTCACCATTTATGTACAATAGTAATTGTACATCTCTCTTCCTCCTGAAGTCAATTATAATTCTTTAATTTTTTTGGTATTAAGTATAAGATTATTTTCTTTACACCACAATGTCATCCCTTGTACTTCCTTTCTATAAGCAGACTCATTGTTCTTATTAACGAGCCCCACCACTGTCGTGTCATCTATTTTGTTTTGCTATTGAAGTGAGAAGAGAGGCAATGTAAACAGAATGACCAGGAGTTGAACAATTCCTCCATTTGGGCTGGATATTGTTTTTATGATCTCTCAAAAAAAATAATAAAGTTAACTTTTTTTTCCTTTTCAGATCAGTCACGGTTTTGACTCCCAGATTGTGAGTGATGAAAATCCTTTCTTCTACCCAATGCTCCCAGCCGAAGGAGCCCAGTACCCAGGGATGGTGAAGCTGGTCCTCCATTTCAGGTGGACCTTGGTGGGTCTCCTTGCTCCAGACACTGAGAATGGACAACAGTTCATGAGGACAATGACTTCCCTGCTGGTCAGGAATGGCATTTGCCCAGTTTTATCACAAACCTTTTCTCTGGCTTCACGGGAAGCAAAGATAAAGTGGCATTTATTCCTCACTTGGAGAAAGATCAATGTCTTTATTTTTGGTGCGGACATGAGTTCATTCAATGCAGGGGGTTTGCTTGTGTATCTAGTATTTGAAAGGCTTATGGAACCTCCTAGAGGAAAAGTCCTGCTATTCACAATCCGCTGGGACTTCACTGTTTATTTGTCAAAACAATCTTTTCCTGCCAAATACATCCATAGCATATTTTCCTTTCCTCTGCAGAAAAATCAATTTGCAAAGTATAGTAGGCATTTGAACCTTTACTATTTTATGAAATACTATGTAGAGACATCCTTCCTGTGTTCTTACACCAATGAAGCCTTTTCAGTGAAAGTCTGGATACAGTGCAGGCAGAGAGAAGACCTGGAAGCTCTCAAGGAAGAGGAGATGGATCCAATCCTGAGTCAGGACAGCTATTTAATTTACAACACAATCTGGGCTGTGGCAAGGGCCTTAAATGCAGCTTATTTATCCAGATCCAGAAACACATTTAAAACTGGTAAAAAAGTGAAAACTCCAAAGATGAAGGCATGGCAGGTACTTATTTTCTATTGCAAAGCTCTCCGCCGCATCTGAGAATCTATGTTACAATTCTAAGAACCTGACAATAATTATAATGTATTCTGAATATAAAAATTACATTAAATTCCAATTTTCCACCGCTCTCCTTTCTGCAACACATTTCACCCTGCTCATTTCTTTTCCAATTTCTTTTTACAAAATTCTTGGTAAAAATATTTTTCTTCCACCTCTTTCTTCTTTGACGCTTTTTTTTTTACAATCAGAACCATTACCATGTCATACACTAAAAAGTGTGTTGTGTATATTAAGCTGTTTAACACCTCCGATCCTCTCACTTCCTGGGGTTTCCCCAGATTGCGTCTTATTCTTGGGCTAAGAATCAGTGGTGGGATTCAAAAATTATTACTACCGGTTCTGTAGGCGTGGCTTGATGGGAATGGCATGGCTTGGTGGCATGGCTTGGTGGGTGTTGCAGGGGAAGGATACTGTAAAATCTCCATTCCCACCCCACTCCAGGGGAAGGTTACTGCAAAATCCCCATTTCCTCCTGATCAGCTGGGATTCGGGAGGCAGAGAATAGATGTGGGTGGGGCCAGTCAGGGGTATTTACTGGTTCTCTGAACTACTCAAAATTTTTGCTACCGGTTCTGCAGAAATGCTCATAACCTGCTGAAAAACACCTCTGCTAAGAATCCCTTTGATTTTCCTTCCCTGACTCAAAACTCCCAGTAGAAGCCTCTTTGGGCCAAGAAGCTAAGCAGGCTAAGGTCAGGTGAGAAGATGAAGGGTTGGGCTGGGAAAAGTCTGGAAGCAACAAGAGTGAAGAATATTCCACAAAATATTCCAAAGATGTTCCGTAAAATTGAAAGAGGTGACCTTAACTGGTACCAGAGATCATCTTTCCTTCTGAGGTAGGTAAATTGGGGACCTGGATTGTGGGGGCAATAAGCTGACTTTGTAGAAACACCACTTACGGGGGGCCAAAAATCCTAATAAGCAGGTATATACAAAAAGAATGAAGGCGATTGCTATAGTGCATTGTAAACCACCCTGAGTCTTCGGAGAAGGGCGGCATATAAATTGAAATAATAAATAAATAAATAAATAAATAAATAAATAAATAAATAAATAAATAAGTAAGTAAGTAAGTAAGTAAGTAAGTAAGTAAGTAAGTAAATCTTTCATCATGAAGATATTGGGGTCTTATCACATCACTTATCACATCAATGCACAGTTTCATAACCACAACTTACTAGTAGAGTAAAGGTCCCCAAAGTCATCCTCAAACTCAGCAAAAAAATTTCTCTTCCCAGCTGCCGATTGACCTGTAAACCAGTTGTTTTATAAGATTATTTCCTCAGAAAAAGCATCATACATACTTCCCCTTTTTAAGTGTCTTACTCAGCTAAATAGCTTAAGGTTAACTCAGGTTATATGAAGGGTAAATATGGAATCGCTTAGGCTATATTCTTTACAGGAATAACTCCATTTCTCTCAAGATCCTTCATGCCAGCTGAGATGGAGGAGTCTTACCAAAGAACTTTCTGTGTCTATATAACATTGCCCATTTTCTCTTCCATTCCAGCTTCATTCTTTCCTTCGAACTGCTGAGTTTTATAATAATTCCATCAATGGGGTATATTTGGATGAGAATAGAAAGCTGGTAGCAGACCTGGACATTTTGAACATGGTGGTTTTCCCCAATTACTCTGCTATCATAATGACACTAGGGAGTCTAGAAAGAGTGGGATCCTTGGATTTCAAGTTCATGATGAACCAGGATGCTATTGCAAAGATGGAGATGCTGAACAAGGTGGGGAAAAGACTTTATTCTGTTTTTTCTGAAGGTCATTCCAAGACGATTGCAGAATTGGAGTAGGGACAAACTTGGGTTGTCATCTCAGATCTCCCAGTGAGGAAACATCTTCCCGTTAGACGTTCAGGTGTCTATGAGAAAAATCTCCCTAACTATTCCAGTTAACTGTTCATCAAACTTCTGCAAGGAAGCTGGATTTATATCATGGGACAAAGTGATTGATTTGTCAAAACAAAAATCCATTCAAGTTTCTTTTCAGTAGGTACATTGAGAATTTAAAATAAAATTGTAATGGGAGAATAATTAGAAGAGAAGGTAAATAGACAAACAGCAAGCAACCACATCGATTTGAGGAGCTCTTAGTTTCTTGTAGTCTTCAAATTTAGCAAAGCTAAACCTTGAATTGGAGGTCCCCAAACTTTTCCTTTTATGTATTTTAGGAAATAAAATAATTCATTTAATGGAGGTTATTTTCCCCCTCTTGCTGGCCAGCCCCAGCCTCTTTCCAGGTGTGTGGAAAGCTGTCCTCCTGGATTCATGAAGGTGGCTCAGGAAGGGAAGCCCATCTGCTGCTACAATTGCCGTCCTTGTGCAGAAGGAACCATCTCCACCATGGAAGGTGGGTGACAGCAGGAGAAAGGGACAGACTTTGAGGAGGACCATAAATCCTGAGATTTTCCATGAACATCCATTTTGGAAGGCTTGGCCAGAGTGGATCTCACCTCTTTGAGTCTTGATCAAGATATACATTTATGTCATAGTGAATTATAAGAAAATATCTTGGAGATTAATCTGGTATATAGGTGAAGCAAACAGTTATATAGATCATGGATGAAGCTGTGGGATAAGTGAGGGTTGAGTGTTGTGAGAGAGATGACATTTCTTGCTCTTTATCTTCCCAACACATCTTCCATGTTTCAAATTACTGTTTACTTCATTGCTCTGAGTAGTGAGAGTTTCTGGATTCCAGAATATAATGACGGAACTTTGATTGGATTTCTATAGGAGGATCGATCAGATTCCTGCAAGTGTCCATGTCTCATGGCTATTTTGGGCAGCCACAATTTCAGGTTGTAGCTATTTGCCTTTAATCAGAGGATGTATTTCTTTACTAAAGGAATTGTCAGGGTTCCACGTAATACATCCATAGCAAGTAATACTCAGAGGCAGGAAGATTCCTCAAGGAATAGCTTTATTGGTTATATCATATTGGCACAGATCTGGAGAAAACCAACTCTGAAGGTTCCCATAGCTTTCACCTAAATAAAAGTAAAAGGTTTCCCTGAAACCCCAAACAATTGGTGACATGGTCCAATCAGGACACTGTCTGGTTGCCTGGTGACATCACTCCTCCTTCCTCTGGCCAGGTGATAGAATGTCCTTGGTTCCCAAGAGAAAGTATTTTATTTTGGTTACAAACCCCAGCTATCACTAATCCCTTCTCCCTATCCCTCAGCTCCAGTGTGGCAACACTGAAGCTCCAAGATGGCTCCGGTCAGATCAGCTTCAAGGTTGAGAGGAGACTCATAGCGTGTCTTTGATGGGCTCTTCATTCTACTTGCTGGGAAGGGGAGTTGGTAGCCTTATGTCATAATCCTTTGACTGCTCCATATGTTCAGGTGGTGCCTTTTTGGGTCTGCTTCCGGTGAATCCTGGGTTTATACTTCCTGAGTCTGACATTGCAGAGTTTCTGCTGGAGGCACCTCTTAAAACAATTTTCAAACTCGTGACCCAGGAAGAGGAGAGGGGAGGGGAGGAGAGGAGAGGAGAGGAATCATGTGTTGGGGTTGAGCCAAACTTCCTTCTTGATCTTATTGGAAGATGTTCCTCTTTCTGATAATAAAAAAATGAGGAATGTATATCCAACTCATGTTCAAGGGCCACTCCACCTGACATTTCTTTCTCCATGGCAAAATCAGTGTTTATCATTTTCAGCTAACATAAGCAACATTAAGCAATCCTTCACATGTACTTCATTCCACTATTGGCTGAACCTCATTGGTGCCTTAAAGCATTGAGAAAAGGCTGGGCTCCAATTTTCAAGAGATTTAGCAGTGAAAAGATAAAATGGTGGAACTGCCTTCTTCCCTTCTTCCCTCTCAACAAGTTCACTGATAAAATGGTAACAGTAAAAAACAAAGAATATTAAGATATTCCAGCTGGAGGGAAATGAAAAAATTTATTGACTTCACCTACACATAATCATTCACACCAAAAACAAGTTTATCCAAACAATGCAGTTTATTAAAGGACATGTAAAAGGGAAACCCTACTCTTCCTCCTTTTCAGATGCAGACAAATGTACCAAATGTCCAGAAGATCAACATCCAAACACCTATCGAGTTCACTGTATCCCCAAGATTAAAAGTTATCTTTCTTATAAGGAAAATCTGGGGATTATCCTGACTTCCATTGCCTTGTTCCTCTCTTTAACCACAGGCTTTGTCTTGTGGATCTTCATTAAATTCATGGAAACACCAATTGTCAAAGCCAACAACCGGGACCTCTCCTACATCCTCCTGGCCTCCCTCCTGCTTTCCATTTTGACCTCCTTCCTGTTCATTGGCCAGCCAAGGAGAGTGACTTGCCTTCTCCGACAAACAGCCTTCAGCATTGTCTTCTCAATTGCCATTTCTTCAATCTTGGCCAAAACGATCACAGTAGTGTTAGCCTTCTTGGCCACCAAACCAGGGAATAAAGTGCAGAGATGGTTGGGGAAGAGTTTGGCCAACTCCATTGTCCTTTCTTGTTCTGGTCTCCAAGCTCTCATCTGTAGCATTTGGTTGGGAATATCTCCTCCATTCCCTGACTCTGACATGCACTCCCAATCTAGAGAGATCATCCTACAATGCCATGAAGGTTCTGTCACCATGTTTTATGTTGCCCTTGGGTACATGGGCTTCCTCTCTGCTGTTTGCTTCACGGTGGCTTTTCTGGCCAGGAACCTCCCTGGGGCCTTCAATGAAGCCAAGCTGATCTCCTTCAGCATGCTGGTCTTCTGCAGTGTCTGGGTGTCCTTTGTGCCTGCCTACCTGAGCACCAAAGGGAAGTACACGGTGGCTGTTCAGGTCTTCTCCATCTTGGCCTCCAGTGCTGGACTGCTGGGCTGCATATTCTTCCCTAAATTCTACATTATTATTTTTAGGCCAGATCTGAATACCAAAGAGCATCTGATGTCAACATAAAATACAAAAAATGACTTTTACAAATCTATTATTTTTCAAAAATTTCATTTAGTAGGCTTGATTAACGGGTTTTGATAATTTAATGTATCTATGTATGTTTGTTTGTTTAATTTACACACTGCCCATCTTGGCTAGGGATGACTCTAGGCAATTTATAATCAAGTCAAAGGAAAATAAAAGATTAAAATAATAAATAGTAGCATTAACATTGGTTGAAAATTGACAGGTATGGAAAGGAAGGGAGCAGGATGCACATGGGGAGAAGGTATTCCTCGTATTTCTAAAGCTACCCATATTTATTTTCCTCTATATTCTCAAAGAAACCAATAACAATACACCAAGTCTCACTTTGAGTGACAATACTGTGGGTCAAATCAGATTCTGGATGAATGGGACTGTTTGATAGGGAAATGGAGACATAAGGAATGTGGCCTTGCAAATCATAGTGACCTGTGGGAAGTTTCATCATCACGTCCCTATAGCAACCCCTGAATCGGAAGATGCAAATCTTTCCTACATCTAAGACCATCTTTCTTTGCCGATAACTGGAGAGCGAGAAGCAACCTGAGATTTATTATGCTACTGGTGGCCCCCAAATGTCTCAGCCTGGTGCCAAAGCCAATCAGAGCCACATACGAGTGAGGAACTTTCCCAAAACTTTTATTGAAGCACTTCAGCAAAAGGGTCCCAGACACTTAGGGAACTGAGACCCTGAACAACAGCATAGTATGATCTTTTATGCATTTCATTTCCAGAAATAGAGAAGTAACACTTCACAAAGCTACTACCTTTTTTGGGAGTTCTATCTTGCTTTTAATCTACGTGTCCATTTGTCTATGGAGTTGTGTCTTGTTTGAGCATACGTGTCGTTTTGCCCTTGGAGAGTCCTCTCTTGGTTAAACTCTATTTCTCCTTTTGCTCCCAGTTGAGGTTTCTGCTGCTTATCTTCATCTTGCCAAATCTTGCAACCTCCTGTCTAATTTGAGCAGGTGTTATTACATTTCCTTTATTTCAAACTGACATCTTTGAACAGTTACATTCCTCTCAATTATCCCTCCCTCCCAAAATGGGAATATCTTGTTTCACAGTAGGTGATTCATCGCTATTATTTATAAGTATGGACAGATGGATCATTTCCCCCTTTTTTGCATCATTTTCCCTCCTTTCTGAAATGTATACCTAGTTATATATTTATTTAATAAACAAATTCATATGGACACCCCACGCATGTGAGTTTGGATGGCTTATAACTTTAAAAATAACAACATAAAATCTTATAAAAACCACATTACATTATGATTGGGGTGTGGGAGTATGATACGGGTGTTTCTTTGTTTGAAGGCATTTCTCACTGTTCCTTTGGACAAGACACCACTTCAAAACACATTTTTATTTTTTTCAGCATCCAGCAGGGTTGACCCTATATGTTTAATGTTAAATTTATTTGATATTTGGGTCACTTTTTTTCCTTTTTGTTGTTGTTGATGCTGGATGTACTGTATCTTTTTGTTCATTTGTCTTTCTCTTTTGTCTTTTATTTGTTATGATAAAACAAGATAAGTATATTTAACATATTGTTTAATGAACACTGCAGTGAGGTCCTGTCTTTTGAAACTGGTGTCAGAAGTAGGATTCACAATTTTTGATTTGTCATCAGGGATAACAGGGCATATGGTTGTGTTGTAGTGAGCTTGATCCCATATCCTTTCCTGCTGCCAAAAAACCAGAACCATTTAGGAGCATGTTTGAGGCAACAGTCTGTGCCTAAAGGTTTATTTGGGCTCGTTAATTCTGTGTGGCCTTTTTTTCATTCCAATTCTCAGTCACTGTTGGCCATGCAATGAGCATAACTGAGCAATGACTGGAGGTATCTGTCAAAGGGGCGTTTGGCTTTGGAGAAGGGGTACTATTCAGCAGGTCCTGACAGGTTCTGGAGAACTGGTAACAGAAATTTTGAGGAGTTCAGAGAACCGGCAAATACCACCTCTGGCTGGTGCAACTTTAACACTTTAGCTTTAACTTTGCCTCCTCCGTCCAGGTCTTCACTGATTTAATTGTTGGTTTGTGGTTTTAAGTCTTTGCCTATAAGCAGGTACAAGGTGAATCATGCAATGATTCACCTTGAACCTGCTTACAGGAGGGGGAAAGGGGTCTATGAAGAACATCTGGGCATAATCCTTGTGTTCTTTTATCTCCTCTTGTTCCTAACCACAAGCCTTGTTTTAATCATATTCCTTAAATACCTACAAACTCCCATTGTCAAAGCCAACAACCGGGACTTCTCCTTCATCCTCCTGATCTCCCTCCTGCTTGGTTTTTTGTCCTCATTTCTCTTCATTGGCAACCAAGAAAAGCCACCTGCCTTCTCCGACAAACAATTTTCAGCATTGTCTTCTCAGTAGCTGTGTCTTCTGTGTTGTCCAAAACAGTCACAGTGGTGTTGGCCTTCCTAGCCTCGAAACCAGGAAACAGGTTGAGTAGATGGTTGGGGAAAAGCTTGGCCAACTCCACCATCCTTTTTTGTTCTGGTGTCCAAATTTTCATTTCTGCCCTGTAGTTTGGAGTTTCTCCCCCATTCCCTGATTCTGACATGCACTCCCAGCCTGGAGAGATCATCCTTCAATGCAATTAAGGCTCTGTTACCATGTTTTATGTTGTCCTTGGCTACATGGGTTTCCTAGTTACCGTTTGCTTCACGATGGCTTTCGTGGCCAGGAACCTGCCTGGGGCCTTCAATGAAGCCAAGCTAATCTCCTTCAGCATGCTGGTCTTCTGCAGCGTCTGGATCTCCTTCCTGCCCACCTACCTGAACACCAAAGGAAAGTTCATGGTGGTTGTGCAGGTCTTCTTCATCTTGGCCTCCGGGGCTGGACTGCTAGGCTGCATCTTCTTCCCCAAGTGCTACATTATTATCCTGAGACCAGATCTAAACACAAAGGAGCATCTAATGATAAAAGTGGGGAACTGATAATGAAATTGTTTCTTAGACTCATGACAGTTAATTATTGATTGAGATTTGTTGTTGGTTTATATGTTTCATTTGCCTCTGTTTGACACAGAACATAGAACAATAGAGTTGGAAAGAACCTTAGAGGTCTTCTAGTCCAACCCCCTGCTCGAGCAGGAGACCCTATACCATTTGAGACAAATGATTGTCTAGTAACTTTTTTAAAGCCTCTAATGCTGGAGCACCCATAACTTCTAAAAAACCTAAGTGGCTAAGACACTGAGCTTGTCAATCAGAAAGCTTGACAGTTTGGATGTTTGAATCCTTAGTACAGGTCTCCTGTGTGAGCAGAGGGTTGGACTACATGATGTCCAAGATCCCTTCCAACTCTGTTACTGCTACTTCTGGAGGCAAGCTATTCCACTGGTTTTGTGAGGTCCTCCATCATTGGCTTGGCACCTCACAAGCACCCTGCCATTAAAAGATCGGGATTCGGAGGGGGGTAGTTGGGTGATAAACCTATATGCTTGGATGGTGGGAATTTGGGAGGGGGGATTGACTGTTTGTTTATTTGTTTATTTGTTTGTTTATTTATTTATTTATTTATTTATTTATTTATTTATTTATTTATTTATTTATTTATTTATTTATTTATTTATTTATTGGTTCGATTTATATGCCGCCCTTCTCCGGAGACTCAGTGCAGCTTACAATACATTAAGCAATAGCCTTCATACTTTTGTATATATCTGCTTATTAGGGCTTTCGACCCCCCCAAGAGGTGATGTTTTTCATACAAAGTCAGCTTATTGCCCCCACAATCCGGGTCCTCATTTTACCTACCTCGGAAGCATGGAAGGCTGAGTCAATCTTGAGCCTGGTGAGATTTGAACTCATAGTAATTGCAGACAGCTGGCAGCTAAGTGCTACTTAACAGCACTTTAGTCCGCTGCTCCACCAAGGCTCATCAGTTGAAGGAGTGCAAAGCAGTTCATGCCAGGCATCTTCAAGGTCGTTCACCCTGAGTGTGGAATTTCACCAGCCCAAAAACCTCAGCATTTCCCAAAACATCTCAGTGATATCCGATTGGCTAAAGACCGACTAGACATGGGGGAAGGATGGAAAACTGAGGTTTTGTTTTTTGTATTGCTTCATGGGAACTTCAGATTCCTCCTGACTTTACTGCAACCTGAATTTTTAAATAAAAGTTATTTTCATTGCAGACAAATGGAGTTGAGGGTTTTACTTTCCTAAGGGATCAGACTGGGCCAGGTCTGACATTAGGCGGAATCTGATATTGTGGTCAACCCAGAGAGGACATCATCTCTACCGTGGGGACCATGCACATGATATAGGCTCAAGGGAGCAATCAGGAGGAGATTGAATGCTGGGGGGAGGCTTTGAAGAGGCCTCCTCCAGGACTGGATCTCTTTGAATGGACAGGGGAGGCAGAAAGCTGTGGCAATTTGCTGAGATCCAGGTGGTCTCTGGGCATTGGGCAAAAGGAGGAATGGAGGGGAAGCCCATGGTGATAACTTTCACTCATGGAAGCTGTGGCAGTTGCTGGCGGGAACAATGAGTGGAGCTGGAGGAGGAAGAAGAAGAAGAAGAGGGTGAAGAGTTAGACAAAGCTGACTGGACGATGGAGCAAGCAAGTTCATGCAGGTGGTTTTTAGGAACCTAAAGGTGTGTAAACACCAGGCCCAGGTCATACAACCTGACGACCTGCAGCCACAACAGAAGCCTGAGTAATAACATCCACCACCACAGCCAGCCTCTAAGCCAGTGTAATGGCAGCTGTGGCTACGGCTGGTTCAGCACCAGGAGCTGCCACCTGTATCATCCCACCTGCAGGGATAGCCCCAGGGAGGAGGACATCCACAAGACACAGTTGCTGTGTGTGAAGTTTAACAGGAATACCCTGTCAGTTTTGGAATATAATTTTCTTTTTTGTTTCTTAACTGAAACATATTTTAGCTGGGGAAATTGGGAGGGGGCTGTTGTTGGAGTGAAAGTTAGTCATAACAACGTTCCATATTCAAGGACTTTTGCCTGTGTCTACTGGAGACTGCCTGAAGATTGTATCCAGTTGAGTGTGAAGAGTTGATTGGACAATGTGATGAACTTGTGGGTGTGCGGCAGGGCTGTGAACTGTCAGCTGGGTGTGGAAAACCTGGAAGCTTTCAGATTTGGATTTTTCCAGATGTGCCAATATGATATCTCTAATAAATTAGAACTTTGAGGAACCTCAGGCCTCAGAGCTTTATTTGACATTGCCTGCAACTGGGGTTCTTCCTGGCCCAGGTTTGGACCTACATGGAGGAGTATCATCTGGAGATAACCACTGAAGGTGCCAAGGTCAGATGTCTCACCAGGGAAGGGGCTGCAGCGCAGTGGATGATCACCCTCAGATTGGGTCAGAGGGGAGTGGCTAAGTACACATAAGAACTTTGTGACCTAGTGTCAGGGTTACGACTAATTAAATAATGAGCTTTGAGCCAAACTTCAAAAGGAATCCAGTTATTTATTAGGAATTTCATGTTGGCATATTCTAAGTGAAGCCAACTCTGACCTCACTTAATTTTCATCCCGGCTCTGACCCTGTTTCCCCCTCCCCCCAAGGTGTATCATCAGTCACATTTTCCAATGAAGCAATTGTTTCACTGCAATCCTGTAATCAAAGGATGGGGGGGAGGGGGACAGATGGGCAATAAACCTGAATGCTTCTATGGTGGGAATTTGGGACAGGAGAATAACAGTTGAAGGAGTGCAAACCAGTTTGGAACCAGTTCATGCCAGGAATCAATCAATCAATCAACCATCCAACCAACCAATCAATCAATCACTAAAGATACATCAACACCAATAACAGCAATAGACCTAATCTTGAGGTAGTTGAGGGCATCTAGATCTCCAGGGAGGCTCTTTCCCAAGGCAGGGGATGCCAGAGGGAAGGGCTGCTTTCTGGTCCAACAGGATGATATGGTTTCATAGAGGGAATGCTAAGAATCTCCCTGTGCTAGGCCTGCCCTGGGCCCTGTTGGATGCCAAAAAGTTATTCACTTAACACATTTCCACTTTCTGATGAATTCTTCACACACATTTAACCAAGGTGTCAGGTTCCCCCCTTCCTATCCCTCAGCTCCCGTGTGGCAACACTGAAGCCTCAAAAATGGCCTCAGTCAGGTCAGCTTCAGGATTGACAGAAGGACTATAGAGTTTCAAACAAATTAGTTTTGTTTTATAGGTGGTGGATCTCATTAGGTTTACTTGCCTACATCAATTCAACAGGTTTCATAGGTTTTATATCTACAAAAGTTATGCTATCCTAATTTTACCTATTTATTGATCTATCTCTAAACATGTCGATATTTCGCTGTATTTTCTCTCTCTCTTTACACACTGGTCCCCGACAAACACCTCTTCTTCAAAACAGCCACCCATCTCTTAACAAAGGCAAACCAGAATCAGCTGTATCCATATTGAGGATTGACATTTCAGACTCATGCCAAAATTCTCTCTTGAGACTGGAATGTATGGAGAGTTTTTCTAAGGGATGTGTCAGGGAAATACTTTAAGATCGGACCAACTGCCATGATGCTGTAATACCGTAATGCTGTAATAATGATGCAATGATAGGAATGAGATGTTTGGGAGAAAGTTCTACTGTCTCACTTCTTGTCCCGTTTTCAGAGTTTCATCCCATTGATGATTCCTCCCATTGGGCACCTGCTTGTTGACTCACTCAGAGTTTAGAGAGATGATGTCTATTCTTGTTCCCATTATCCAAATCATAGTGATTTATTTATTCTCTTGGTGCTAAATCTCAAAAGACATTTTGGATTGCTTTCAGATATCACACAAACACAGCCATAAGAGGCTTCCACTTTGATATCACATCAACACCTTGTTGGCTGATCTCTTTGCACTGGAAAATCTTGGAGGCATAAAAGGCCCTGAAGAAATAGAGAACCTTGAAACCTTTTATGACAGGCAGGGGCTGCAGATATGAAGGCTTGTACAGACTCTGTCAGGATTAAGAAACCTCTGGAGCTTCTGCCTTGGAAGAGGGCTTTGGTTTCTTCCACCTCTTCCTATCACTATGTCTTCAAAGCAAAGCTGGAGACTCTATCAGGAACACAAGTCATGTTGCTGCTTCTGCTGCTTCTGCTGCCCCAGGAAGTTTTGGCAAGTCTCAGAGCCAAATGTCTCCTGACTCTGAAGAGGGACGAGGTGCATCCAGAGAACTATTACAAGCCAGGAGAGTTTCTGATTGGTGGCATTGTGTCTGCAACGAGGATAGTGCCTTTCCCAATAAGCTTCAACAAATCTCCTTTGATTCAATCTCTGTACGTCAAATTTCGTGCACAGACTTAGAGCCTCTCCATTCCACCCTAAGTTCTAAAATTTCAGCTGCCACTCTTACAATGAATTATCTCTTTGATCTGCTGGTTTTTCTCTCTTTCTGTCTCATTTCATTCTTGGCTCATCCTTTTTCAGCTGATGATCCTGATTTGAAATTCTCAAATAAATAATCTGTTTATATCTTCTTCTTTCTTGACTTCGAAGAAGAAGCATTTACTTTTCTTGACATTCTCTAAGCAGAGTTGGACTGTGGATGGAGAAGAGAGGATGGTTTTTGTCTTCTACCACTCTCATGCCCAATAAGGTCATCAGAATGGATAGAAAAATGTAGAAAATGTAGAAATGTTGAATTTTCTCTGAAGTAAAGATGATAAAAGCTTGACAATTCTATTCTGTATCACCAATTAAATGAATGGATCCCAGTTCAGAATTGACTTTTCTAAAATGTGTGAACCTCATTTGAGTGGATGCCAGCATCCCAATCATACAATGAGTTATTTGTCAGCTAAGTCTCTATGACTAAGCTAAGTTTAGATATAGGCCATTCAAACACGTCCAAAAATTTAGCACTTACTGCACTTGTTAACAATGATAGTTGCTCATTTTATGTGTCATTGTGGGTGTATCTGTCTGTATGTGTCCTTTAATGATTCTATATTTCATGTGGAATAATAGGTCACACTTCCAATTACTAATTATTGGAGAAGATAAATAGGCAAAGATATAGAAAGAAATTGAAAACCAGTCTGAAATCTTAATACAATAGCAAAAATAAGGACAATGTGAAGAATAAGCCAAAACTGAATTTGTAACTGAATTATGAAGAAATGGTGAACATGTAATAACAAAAATGTATAAAGTTTTAATGATTTGAAACAAAAGATGAAGAGGCTCAATTTACATGACTAAATGCATTATTAAACTTGGATATTAAATAGAGATGTAGAGAATTTGGGTAACTGGCGTTCGGTTTATATTCTGTCATAAGTTAAGATTTTTTGGTTTTTCTTTGAAATAAAATGATGTATTCTTGGTATAGGACATCAGATAAATTATCAAAGATGTGTAAACACATTTCAAAGCAAAGCAAGAATTGTGAAAAGAATGGGGAGACATTGGATCATGCAGGGTAGACATGTGAGAAAGCTCAGAAATTTTATATCAAATTAACACAACAACGCAAAGAATTAGAAAGGCTAAAAATTGTGAAGAAACCAGAATTTTTTTTAGTGGGACTTCTGAGCAAAGAATTACCATATTTTTTGCACTATAAAATGTTCGGGAATCTAAGACACACCTAACTTTTAGGGAGGAAAACAATCTGCAATCCTTGCTACCTGGAACAGGCCAAAAACGCTGAGGCAAAAAATGAGGCTCATGGAGGACGAAAATGGGGCACACAGAGGTGGCGAGAGGCAGCTGTGGTGATGGGTGGCGACGGTGGAGATGGGCAGTGGTGATCCCCACAACCTGGAACAGCTGATCGCCAGTATTTTGGGAGGCCGATCCAACATCCAGTCAGCTGCTCGAGTTGAATCAGGGAATGCTGAAGCAGACCAGGCTGTTTTCTGTTTGCTGCAAGGAGGCAAATTGCTGGGAGGCAGAGGCCGAAGCATGGGGGCCAGCGAGTGGGTGAGGCTTCAGCAACATTTGCTCTATAAGACACACAGACATTTCCACCCACTTTTTTGGAAGGGAAAAGTGCATTTTATAGTGCAAAAATTACGGTACATAACGTTCATAGTGTTTATATATGGTAACTGTGGCAAGATTATTGTATGCTCAATGTTGGAAGAATCATGGAATCCTCACAGTGGAGGACTAGATGGTGAAAAATGTAGAATTTGCAGAAATGAAAAATTATGTGTTGAAAAGAAGGTGGGGAATCAGGTTTTTTCTTTTTCTTTTTTTTAATTTTTTGGACTTTCTTCCTTTCTCTATTTTTTCATTCCTTTTTTTCTTTTGATTAATATTTCATTTTCTTAAACAATTCTTTATAAATATAAATTTAAAAAAGAATTAGAAAAAGCTAAAAATTACTAGACTAACTCAGAAATAAGATGCATTTGGTATCCAAAAATAAAAGAAAAATGGAAAATATCCCAGAAGTTCTATTCGATAGGTAAGATTTTTTTTGGGTGGGTGGAGGGATTTTAAAATGACTCCAAACCTATGAGCCTGAGGTGGATTAAAAATACAATTGTTAAATTTACCAGTTAAATAAAATGTTGCTTCCACTGATTATGTCCTGATACATTCATACTTTCAGGAGACCAGCAACAGAGTACTGGAAAATGCTATCCTTCCTTTTCGCAATCCAAGCAATTGACAAGAATCCCAACATTTTGTTCAATGTCACCCTGGGATACAACGTCAATGACAATTATTTCACACCACAAATGACCTCGGAGGCTTTGCTGGACCTGCTTTCGGAGGGGGAGGCCAACGTTCCCAACTACAGCTGTGGAAGGAAGAGAAACACTGTGGCTGTTTTCGAAGCGGCTGATACTGACATCTCCATCCAGATTTCAACCATGTTGGGAACCTACAAAATCCCACAGGTGTGTCTTTGTTGGGAAGACCATTTCTAGACATGCAACTTACAGCCAGACATCCTCTCTGGATGCAAATAGAGCAAAGTTCTATTATAGCAATTGTATGAAGTAAGGATGAAGGTTCTATCAAATGGTAGAGAAGGATCCCAGCAGACAATCCTCTCTTAGGTGCAATCATAATGCAGACTGTGCATCTCTGCTGGCGATTTGCAATAGCCAAATGCTTCACTGAAGAGCTGCAGTGGCTCAGTGGTGAGAAGGCAGTACTGCAGGCTATTTCTGCTACTGACTGCAATTTGGCGGTTCTAATCTCACCAGCTCAGGGTTGACTCAGCTTTCCATCCTTCCGAGGTGGGTAAAATGAGGACCCAGATGGTTGGGGGCAATATGCTGACTCTGTAAACCACTTAGAGAGGGCTGTAAAAGCACCGTGAAGCAGAATATAAGTCTAAGTGCTTTTATATTTATATTTATAAAGTTTATTGTTATTGTATGTATATACACAGTATACCTATACAATGAAATTCACATAACACCAAGAGATCAAGCCCAACAAACATGTCAATTCCCAGACACACCCCCACCCACCAAAACTTCCCCACCCCTAAACCACCCAAGCATCCACACAGCAGACCAAGTAATGATGTCCAACAACTCACTGATGGTGGCCCTTTAGTTCATTGTTGAGTGCAATTATAGCTCTGGGATAAAAACTATTCAAAAAATTGTAAGCAGGATGGGAAGAGTCTCTGAGAATGTTGGGCAACTTCCTCAAACAGCAAGTACAGCCTCTTCTGTGCCTTCTTCACAAACATGTCAACATTCATAGTCCATGAGAGGTTCTCTGAGATATAAACGCCCAGAAATTTAAAACTACCAACCCTCTCCACCTCCTCACCATTAATGTACAATGGTAAATGTACATCTCTCTTCCTCCTGAATTCAATTATAAGTTCTTTAATTTTTTTGGTGTTAAGTATAAGATTATTTTCTTTACACCACAATGTCATCCCTTGTACTTCCTTTCTATAAGCAGACTTATTGTTCTTAATAATGAGCCCCACCACTGTCATGTCATTTATTTTGTTTTGCTATTGAAGTGAGAAGAGAGGCAATGTAAACAGAATGACCAGGAATCGAACAATTAATCCATTTGGGCTGGATATTGTTTTTATGATCTCTCTCAAAAAAAAAATAATAAAGTTAACTTTTTTTTTCAATTTCAGATCAGTCATGGTTTTGACTCCCAGGTTATGAGTGATGAAAAACCTTTCTTTTACCCAATGCTCCCTGCCAAAGGAGCCCATTACCCAGGGATGGTAATGCTGGTCCTGTATTTCAGGTGGACCTTGGTGGGTCTCCTTGCTCCAGACACTGAGAATGGACAAAGGTTCATGAGGACGATGACTTCCCTGCTGGTCAGGAATGGCATTTGTCCAGTTTTATCACAAACCTTTTCTCCGGCTTCACGGGAAGCGAAGATAGAGTGGCATTTATTCCTCAGTTGGAGAAAGATGAATGTCTTTATTTTTGGTGCAGACATGAGTTCAGTCAGTGTAGGAATTTTGCTTCTGAATCTAGTATTTGAAAGGCTTATAGAACCTCCTAGAGGAAAAGTCCTGCTATTCACAATCCGCTGGGACTTCACTGCTTATTTGGGAAAACAAGCTTTTCCAGCCGAATACTTCCACAGCATATTTTCCTTTCCTATGCAGAAAAATAAATTTGCAAAGTATAGTAGGCCTTTGAACCTTTATTCTTTTATGAGGTACTATGTAGAGACATCCTTCCTGTGTTCCTACACCAATGAAGCCTTTTCGGTGAAAGTCTGGATACAGTGCAGGCAGAGAGAAGACCTGGAAGCTCTCAAGGAAGAGGAGATGGATCCAATTCTGACTCGGGACAGCTATTTAATTTACAACACAGTCTGGGCTGTGGCAAGGGCCTTAAATGCAGTCTATTTATCCAGATCCAGGAACACATTTAAAACTGGCAAAAACGTGAAAACTCCAAAGATGAAGGCATGGCAGGTACTTATTTTCTATTGCAAAGCTCTCCACAGCATCTGAGAATCTATCTTACAATTGTAAGAACCTGACAATAATTATACTGTATTCTGAATATAAAAATTACATTAAATTCCAATTTTCCACCGCTCTCCTTTCTGCAATTCATTTCACCCTGCTCATTTCTTTTCCAATTTCTTTTTACAAAATTCTTGGTAAAAATATTTTTTTCCACCTCTTTCTTCTTTGACGCTTTTTTTTTTACAATCAGGACCATTACCATGTCATACACTAAAAGGTGTGTTGTGTATATGAAGCTGTTTAACACCTCCAATCCTCTCACTTTCTGGGCTTTCCCCAGAGTGGGTCTTATTCTTTGGCTAAGAATCAGTGGTGGGATTAGAAAATTATTACTACCAGTTCTGTGGGTATGGCTTGATGGGCATGGCATGGCTTGGTGGCATGGCTTGGTGGGTGTGGCAGGAGAAGGATACTGTAAAATCTTCATTCCCACCTCATTCCAGGGGTGCAAAATCCCCATTTCTTCCTGATCAGCTGGGACTCTGGAGGCAGATAATAGATGTGGGCAGGACCAGTCAGAGATATTTACTGGTACTCTAAACTACTCAAAATTTTTGCTACCAGTTCTGCAGAACTGCTCATAACCTGCTGAATGCCACCTCTGCTAAGAATCCCTTTGATTTTTCTTCCCCGGCTCAAAACTCCCAATAAAAGACTCTTTGGGCCAAGAAGCTAAGCAGGCTAAGGTCAGGTGAGAAGATGAAGGGTTGGGCTGGGAAAAGCCTGGAAGCAACAAGAGTGAAGACTATTCCACAAAATATTCCAAAGATGTTCCATAAAATTGAAGGAGGTGACCTTAACTGGTACCAGAGTTCATCTTTACTATGAAGTTGTGCCTCTTTCTGAACCAGGATGCCCTGCGCACAGTCACTCATGCCCTCGTCTCGTCCCATCTGGACTACTGCAACGGTCTCTACATGAGGCTCCCCTTGAAGAGCACTCGGAGGCTCCAGTTAGTCCAGAATGCGGCCATGCAGGTGGTTATGGGGGCGACTCGGTGCTCCCATGTAACACCCCTCCTGCGCGAGCTGCACTGGCTCCTGGTGGTCTTCTGAGTGCGATTCAAGGTGTTGGTGACCACCTTTAAAGTGCTCCATGGCTTAGGATCGGGGTATATACAAGACCGCCTTCTGTAAACAACAGCCTCCCACTGCCCAATACACTCCCACAGAGAGGGGCTCCTCAGGGTGCCTTCGGCTAAACAATGTCGACTGGTGACACCCAGGGGGAGAGATTTCTCTGTGGGGGCACCAGCCCTCTGGAATCAGCTGCCCCTAGAGCTTCATCTAAGACCCGAACTGCATACTTTTCGCCGCGCCCTTAAGACCCTTCTGTTCCAGAAAGCTGGATTGGCCTAATACAAATTTTATAAGGGGTGTATGTATGTTTTAATTTTTGAGCCAAATTTTATATATTTGATTTTAATTGGTTTTAAGTTTTATAAATCTATGTGTTTTAATATGGCTGTACACCTTCCTGCGTCCTTTGGGAGAAGGGTGGTATAGAAGTCTAATAAATAAATAAATAAATCTTTACCATGAAGATGTTGGAGTCTCTGCTCCATGGCAAATTGCCCACCTGTCACCTCAATGCAGAGTTTCATAGCCACAACTTACTAGTAGAGCGAAGGTCCCACACTCATCCTCAAACTCAGCAAAAAAATTTCTCTTTCTAGCTGCCAATTGACCTATAAACCACTTTTTGATAACAATGTTTCTGTGTGGGGCATCTGATTTCATTTTGGCTTTATTGGCAAAATTCCTTCTGTGTTGTTGAGCACAACTTCCATTTCCTTTAGGGTTTTAATTTTGGACCTCAATACTTCATACTGCATATATCCTTTGCTTTGGTTACTTCCCATTGGTTTTCCAAACTCTGCAGTGACAACTACAAATGGAAGCGATAAAGAACATCCTTCACTCTGCTTATTTTCCATGTCATTCTTGGTCCTTCTAACAAGATTTTTATTCCGTTTTCCTCATACAGATCTGTGAGATTTAAAAAAACAGCAAACCTCATAAGAAGTAAAACGGAGACCATGAACAAGTAAAAAGTAGTTTTATTATAAATACACACACACCCATCCACCCACCCACCCACCCACACACACACACACACATACATATATACCAAATTTATATTTTGCTGATAAAGAAATAAAGAAAAACTAATATACATCTATTTCAAGCTGTTTAGCTTTCATCAGCTATCCATACCCTTACTCGGATTCAAACTTGGGCTTCCTGCATGTTACGCAATTGAATTAACCTTCTGAGCCACAAGAGCTCCTCCCTTCATCAGCTTGATACACATTTACATATTTGTGTGTGTGTGTGTGTGTGTGTGTGTGTGTGTGTGTGTGTGTGTGTGTCATAAGCTTTTGCAAAAGGGTTCTCCCATGAAAGAGAGAGAACGTCTTACAGCTCTGAATATATGGTTTAAATACATTTTCAGGCAATCAGCAAAACAATTAAAATGCCCCCGCTTATCATTGGTTTTCACGTTACATAACATTTTGGCTTTCTCAGCAGCATTTGTTCCAATTTACAATTCTCTTTTGGAGGGGCATTTCCCCTCCAAAAATACCCTTTCAATATGTCCTTAACTAAGACAATTAATTGGAACAGGGTATCTTCCTTCCTTCTAATTTAGCTTAGGTAAGCCTGACCCAACTCAGAATGTACTAACACATTATTTCCTCAGAAAAGACGTCATATATACTTCTCCTTCCTAAGTGTCTTACTCAGCTGAATAGCTTAGGGTTAACTCAGGTTATATGAAGGGTAAATATGGAATCACTTAGGCTATATTCTTTACAGGATTAATTCCATTTCTCTCAAGATCCTTCATGCCAGCTGAGATGGAGGAGTCTTACCAAAGAACTTTCTGTGTCTATATAACATTGCCCATTTTCTCTTCCACTCCAGTTTCATTCTTTCCTTCGAACTGCTGAGTTTTACAATAATTCCATCAATGGGGTATATTTGGATGAGGAAATAAAATAATTCATTTAATGGAGATTATTTCCCCCCTCTTGCTGGCCAGCCCCAGCCTCCTTCCAGGTGTGTGGAAAGCTGCCCTCCTGGGTTCGTGAAGGTGGCTCAGGAAGGGAAGCCCATCTGCTGCTACAATTGTTGTCCTTGTGCAGAAGGAACCATCTCCACCATGGAAGGTGGGTGACAGGAGAAAGGGACAGACTTTGGGGAGGATCATAAATCCTGAGATTCTCCATGAACATGCATTTCAGAATGCTTGGCCAGAGTGGATCCTACCTCTTTGAGCCTTGATCAAGATATACATTTAGGTCATAGTGAATTATAAGAAAATATCTTGGAGATTAATATGGTATATAGATCAGGCAAACAGTTATACAGATCATGGATGAAGAATTGGGTAAGTGAGGATTGAGGGTTTTGAGAGAGATGGCATCTTTTGCTCTTCATCTTTTACAATACATCTTCCATGTTTCAAATTACTATTTACTTCATTGCTCTGAATAGTGAGAGTTTCTGGATTCCAGAATATAATGATGGAACTTTGATTGGATTTCTATAGGAGGATCGAACAGATTCTTGCAAGTGTCCATGTCTCATGACTATTTTAAACAGCCACAGTTTCAGGTTGTAGCTACTTGCCTTTAATCAAAGGATGTATTTCTTTGCTAAAGGAGTTATCAGGATTCCACGTAACACACCCATAACAAGCAATACTCCAAGGCAGGTAGATTCCTCAAGGAATAGCTTTATTGGATACATCATATTGGCAAAGATCAGGAGAAAACCAACTCTGAAGTTTCCCATAGTTTTCACCTAAACAAAAGTAAAGAGTTTCCTTAAACTCCAAATAATCAGTCATATGATCCAATCAAGGCCCTGTCTGGTTGCCTGGTGACATCACTCCTCCTTCCTCTGGCCAGGTGGTAGAATGTCCTTTGTTCCCAAGAGAAAATATTTTATTTTGGCTACAAACCCCCAGTTATCTCTAATCCCCCTCCCTATCCCTCAACTCCAGTGTGGCAACATTGAAGCTCCAAGATGGCTCCGGTCAGGTCAGCTTCAGGGTTGACAGGAGTCTTATAGCGTATCTTTGATGGGCTCTTCTTTCTACTTTCTGGGGAGGAGAGTTGGTAGCCTTATGTCATAATCTTTTGACTGCTCCATATGTTCAGGTGGTGCCTTTTTGGGTCTGCTTCAGGTGACTCCTGGCTTTATACTTCCTGAGTCTGACATTGCAGAGTTTCTGCTGGAGGCACCTCTTAAAACAATTTTCAAAGTCATGGCCCATAGATAGGAGGGGAGAGGAGGGGAGGGGAGGGGAGGGCAGGGGAATCATGAGTTGGGGTTGAGCCAAACTTCCTTCTTGATCTTATTGGAAGATGTTCCTCTTTCTGATAATAAAAAAATGAGGAATGTATTTTGATATCCTCACTCCATATCCAACTCATGTTCAAGGGCCACTCCACCTGATGTTTCTTTCTCCAGGGCAAAATCAGTGTTTATCATTTTCAGCTAACATAAGCAACATTAAGCAATCCTTCACATGTACTTCATTCCACTATTGGCTGAACCTCACTGGTGCCTTAAAGCATTGACAAAAGGCTGGGCTCCAATTTTCAAGAGATTTAACAGTGAAAAGATAAAATGGTGGAACTGCCTTTCTTCTTCCCTTCTTCTATCTCAACAAGTTCACTGATAAAATGGTAACAGTAAAAAACAAAGAATATTAAGATGTTCTAGCTGGAGGGAAATGAAGAAATATATTGACTTCACCTACATACAATCATTCACACCAAAAACAAGTTTACCCAAACAATGCAGTTCATTAAATGACATGTTAAAGGAAGACTCTACTCTTGCTCTTCTTCAGATGCAGACAAATGTACCAAATGTCCAGAAGATCAACATCCAAACACCTGTCGAGTTCACTGTATCCCCAAGATTAAAAGTTATCTTTCTTATAAGGAAAATCTGGGGATTATCCTGACTTCCATTGCCTTGTTCCTCTCTTTAACCGCAGGCTTTGGCTTGGGGATCTTCATTAAATTCATGGAAACACCAATTGTCAAAGCCAACAACCGGGACCTCTCCTACATCCTCCTGGTCTCCCTCCTGCTTTCCATTTTGACCTCCTTCCTGTTCATTGGTCGGCCAAGGAAGGTGACCTGCCTCCTCAGACAAACAGCCTTCAGCATTGTCTTCTCACTTGCCATTTCTTCAATCTTGGCCAAAACCATCACAGTGGTGTTAGCCTTCTTGGCTACAAGACCAGGGAATAAAGTGCAGAGATGGTTGGGGAAGAGTTTGGCCAACTCCATTGTCTTTTCTTGTTCTGGCCTTCAAGTTGTCATCTGCAGCATCTGGTTGAGCACTTTCCCCCCATTCCCTGACTCTGACATGAACTCCCAACTTAGAGAAATCATCCTACAGTGCAATGAAGGTTCTGTCGCCATGTTTTATGTTGCCCTTGGGTACATGGGCTTCCTGTCTGCTGTCTGCTTCATGGTGGCTTTTCTGGCCAGGAATCTGCCTGGGGCCTTCAACGAAGCCAAGCTGATCTCCTTCAGCATGCTGGTCTTCTGCAGTGTCTGGGTGTCCTTTGTGCCAGCCTACCTGAGCACCAAAGGGAAGTACACGGTGGCTGTTCAGATCTTCTCCATCTTGGCTTCCAGTGCTGGTCTGTTGGGCTGCATATTCTTCCCTAAATGCTACATTATTATTTTTAGGCCAGATCTGAATACCAAAGAACATTTAATGTCAAAATAAAATACAAAGAATGACTTTTACAAATCTATTATTTTTCAAAAATTTCATTTAGTAGGCTTGATTAACAGGTTTTGATAATTTAATGTATGTATGTATGTTTGTTTGTTTAATTTACATGCTGCCCATCCTGGATAGGGATAACTCTAGGCAACTTATAATCAAGTCAAAGGAAAATAAAAGATTAAAATGATAAATAGTAGCATTAACATTGGTTGAAAATTGACAGGTATGGGAAGGAAGGGAGCAAGATGCACATGGGGAGAAGGTATTCCTCGTATTTCTAAAGCTACCCATATTTATTTTCCTCTATATTCTCAAAGAAACCAATAACAATACACCAAGTCTCACTTGGAGTGACAATACTGTGGGTCAAATCAGATTCCGGATGAATGGGACTGTTTGATAGGGAAATGGAGACATAAGGAATGCGGCTTTGCAGCTCAGAGTGACCTATGGGAAGTTTCATCATCACGTCCCTATAGCAACCCCTGAATCGGAAGATGCAAATCTTTCCTACATCTAAGACCATCTTTCTTTGCAGATAAGAGGAGGGTGAGAAGCAAACTGAGATTTATTATGCTATTGGTGGCCCCCAAATGTCTCAGCCTGGTGCCAAAACCAATCAGAGCCACATACGAGTGAGGAACTTTCCCGAAACTTTAATTGAAGCACTTCAGCAAAAGGGTCCCAGACACTTAGGGAACTGAGACCCTGAACAACAGCATAGTACGATCTTTTATGCATTTCATTTCCAGAAATAGGGAAGTAACACTTCACAAAGCTACTACCTTTTTTGGGAGTTCTATCTTGCTTTTAATCTACGTGTCCATTTGTCTATGGAGTTGTGTCTTGTTTGAGCATACGTGTCGTTTTGCCCTTGGAGAGTCCTCTCTTGGTTAAACTCTATTTCTCCTTTTGTTCCCAGTTGAGGTTTCTGCTGCTTATCTTCATCTTGCCAAATCTTGCAACCTCCTGTCTAATTTGAGTAGGTGTTATTACATTTCCTTTATTTCAAACTGACATCTTTGTACAGTTGCATTCCTCTCAATTATCCCTCCCTCCCAAAATGGGAATATCTTGTTTCTTAATAGGTGATTCATCGCTATTATTTATAAGTATGGACAGATGGATCATTTCCCCCTTTTTTGCATCATTTCCCCTCCTTTCTGAGATGTATACCTAGTTATATATTTATTTAATAAACAAATTTATATGGACACCCCACACGATGTCTGCGTTCCAAATCATGATCTCCTCCAGCGCTGACATGAATGAAAGAGGGAGAAGCTTTGCTTTAATGCTGAGATGAACTTTTACCTAGTTCTCTGCTCTTTAGTAGATAGTGTTACCTGGGTGACAGAGGGAGGGGGGAAATTCCTGTGAAAAGAAAGTGCTTGGGACGAAGAGATGGATCTGCACAATGACCTTGTACCTGCTAACAGGAGGGGGAAAGGCTCTATTACCATGTTTTATGTTGTCCTCGGCTACATGGGTTTCCTAGCTGCCATTTGCTTCAGGATGGCTTTCTTGTCCAGGAACCTGCCTGGGGCCTTCAATGAAGCCAAGCTAATCTCCTTTAGCATGCTGGTCTTCTGCAGCATCTGGGTCTCTTTCCTGCCCACCTACCTGAACACCAAAGGAAAGTCCATGGTGGCTGTGCAGGTCTTCTCCATCTTGGCCTCCGGTGCTGGACTGCTAGGCTGCATCTTTTTCCCCAAGTGCTACATTATTATCCTGAGACCAGATCTAAACAAAAAGGAACATCTAATGACAAAAGTAGGGAACTGATAATAAAATTGTTTCTTAGACTCGTGACAGTTAATTATTGATTGAGATTTGCGGTTGGTTTATATATTTCATTTGCCTCTGTTTGACACAGAACATAGAACAATAGAGTTGGAAGGGATCTTAGAGGTCTTCTAGTCCAGCCCCCTGCTTGAGCAGGAGACCCTGTACCATTTGAGACAAATGATTGTCTAGTCACTTTTTTAAAGCCTCTAGTGCTGGAGCACCCATAACTTCTAAAAAAGCTGACTAAAAAAGTTCTAAAAAACTTGACTAAGTGGCTAAGACACTGAGCTTGTCGATCAGGAAGGTTGACAGTTTGGATGTTCGAATCCCTAGTACAGATCTCCTGTGTGAGCAGGGGGTTGGACTATAAGATGTCCATGATCCCGTCCAACTCTGTTACTGCTACTTCTGGAGGCAAGCTATTCCACTGGTTTTGTGAGGTCCTCCATCATTGGCTTGGCACCTCACAAGCACCCTCCCATCAAAGGATCAGGATTTGGAGGGGGGTAGTTGGGTGATAAACCTATATGCTTCGATGGTGGGAATTTGGGAGGGGGATTGACAGTTTGTTTATTGATTGATTGATTGATTGATTGATTGATTGATTGATTGATTCAATTTATATGCCGCCCTTCTCCAGAGACTCAGTGCAGCTTACAATGCATTAAGCAATAGCCTTCATACTTTTGTATATACCTGCTTAGTAGGGATTTCGGGGGCCCCCTAAGCGGTGTTCTTTTTTATACAAAGTCAGCTTATTGCCCCCACAATCCGGGTCCTCATTTTACCTACCTTGGAAGGATGGAAGGCTGAGTCAATCTTGAGCCTGGTGAGATTTGAACTCGTAGTAATTGCAGACAGCTGGCAGCTAAGTGCTACTTAACAGCACTTTAGTCTGCTGCTCCACCAAGGCTCATCAGTTGAAGGAGTGCAAAACAGTTCATGCCAGGCATCTTCAAGGTCGTTCACCCTGAGTGTAGAATTTCACCAGCCCAAAATTCTCAGCATTTCCCAAAACATCTCAGTGATATCCGATTGGCTAAAGACCAACTAGACATGGGGGAAGGATGGGAAACTGAGGTTTTGTTTTTTGTATTGCTTCATGGGAATTTCAGATTCCTCCTGACTTTACTGCAACCTGAATTTTTAAATAACAGTTCTTATCATTACAGACAAATGGAGTTGAGGGTTTTACTTTCCTAAGGGATCAGACTGGGCCAGGTCTGACACTAGGTGGAATCTGATATTGTGGTCAACCCAGAGAGGACATCATCTGTACTGTGGGGACCATGCACATGATATTGCCTCAAGGGAGGAATCAGGAGGAGATTGAATGTTGGAGGGAGGCTTTGAAGAGGCCTCCTCCAGGACTGGATCTCTCTGAAAGGACAGGGGAGACAGAAAGCTGTGGCAATCAAGCAATTAGCAATTAGCAATTAGCTGTACCTAATCTTGAGGTAGTTGGGGCCATCTAGATCTCCAAGGAGGTTCTTTCACAAGGCAGGTGATGCCAGAGGGAAATGCTGCTTTCTGGTCCAACAGGATGGTATGGTTTCATAGAGGGGATGCTAAGAATGTCCCTGTGCTAGGCCTGCCGTGGGCCATGTTGGATGCCACAAAATTATTCCCTTAACACATTTCCACTTTCTGATGAATTCTTCACACACATTTAACCAAGAGGTCAGGTTCTCCCCTTCCTATCCCTCAGCTCCAGTGTGGCAACCTTGAAGCCTCAAAAATGGCCTCGGTCAGGTCAGCTTCAGGATTGACAGAAGGACTATAGAGTTTCAAATAAATTAGTTTTGTTTTATAGGTGGTGGATTTCATTAGGTTTACTTGCCTAGATCATTTCAACAGGTTTCATGGGTTTTATATCTACAAAAGTTATGCTATCCTAATTCTACCTATTTATTGATCTATCTCTAAACATGTCGATATTTTGCTGTATTTTCTCTCTCTCTTTACACACTGGTCCCCGACAAACACCTCTTCTTCAAAACAGCCACCCATCTCTTAACAAAGGCAAACCAGAATCAGCTGTATCCATATTGAGGATAGACATTTCAGACTCAAGCCAAAATTCTCTCTTGAGACTGGAATGTATGGAGAGTTTTTCTAAGGGATGTGTCAGGGAAATACTTTATGAGCTGACCAGCTGCCATGATGCTGTAATGCTGTAATGCTGTAATAATGATGCAATGGTAGGAATGAGATGTTTGGGAGAAAGTTCTCCTGTCTCACTTCTTGTCTCGTTTTCAGAGTTTCACCCCATTTGTGACTTCTCCCATTGGGCACCTGCTTGTTGACTCACTCAGAGTTTAGAGAGATGATGTCTCTCCTTGTTGCTATTATCCAAATCATAGTGATTTATTTATTCTCTTGGTGCTAAATCTCAAAAGACATTTTGGATTGCTTTCAGATATCACACAAACACAGCCATAACAGGCTTCCCCTTTGACATCATATCAACACCTTGTTGGCTGATCTCTTTGCAGTGGAAAATCTTGGAGGCATAAATGGCCCTGAAGAAATAGAGAACCTTGAAAGTTTTTATGACAGGCAGAGGCTGCAGATATGAAGGCTTGTATAGACTCTTTCACTATTAGGAAATCTTTGGAGCTTCTGTCTTGGAAGAGGGCTTTGGTTTCTTCCACCTCTTCCTATCACTGTGTCTTCAAAGCAAGGCTGGAGACTCCATCAGGAACACAAGTCATGTTGCTGCTTCTGCTACTTCTGCTGCCCCAGGAAGTTCTGGCAAGTCTCAGAGCCAAATGTCTCCTGACTCTGAAGAGGGACGAGGTGCATCCAGAGAACTATTACAAGCCAGGAGAGTTTCTCATTGGTGGCATTGTCTCTGCAACGAGGATGGTGCTTTCATCATTAAGCTTCAACAAATCTCCTTTGACTCAAATTTCTCTGTAAGTCAAATTTTATGTACAGAATTAGAGCCTCTCCATTCCACCCTAAGTTCTAAAATTTTAGCTGCCTCTCTTACAATGAATGACCTCTTTGATCTGCTAAAGCTAAATTTAGATATAGGCCATTTAAACACCTTCAGAAATTTAGCACTTACTGCACTTGTTAACAGTGATAGTTGTTCATTTTATGTGTCATTGTGGGTGTATCTGTCTGTATGTGTCCTTTGATGATTCTATATTTCATGTGGAATAATAGATCACACTTCCAATTACTAATTATTGGAGAAGATAAATAGGCAAAGGTATAGAAAGAAATTAAAAACCAGTCTGAAATCTTAATACAATAGCAAGAATAAGGACAATGTGAAGAATAAGACAAAACTGAATTTGTAACTGAATTATGTACAAATGGTGAACATGTAATAACAAAAATGTATAAAGTTTTAAGGATTTGAAACAGAAGTTGAACAGGCTCAATTTGCATGACTAAATGCACTATTAAACTTGGATATTAAATAGAGATGCAGAGAATTTGGGTAACTGGCGTTTGGTTTATAGTCTGTCATAAATTAAGATTTTTTTTTTTAATAAAATGTTGTATTCTTGGTATAGGACATCAGATAAATTATCAAAGATGTGTAAACACATTTAAAAGAAAACAAGAATTGTGAAAAGAATCGGGAAACATTTTATCATGCAGGGTAGACATGTGAGAAAGCTCAGAAATTTTATATCAAATTAACACAACAACGCAAAGAATTAGAAAGGCTAAAAATTGTGAAGAAACCAGAATTTTTTTTAGTGGGACTTCTGAGCAAAGAATTACCATATTTTTTGCACTATAAAATGTTCTGGAATCTAAGACGCACCTAACTTTTAGGGAGGAAAACAATCTGCAATCCTTGCCACCTGGAACGGGCCAAAAACGGAATGTGCTGAGGCAAAAAATGCGGCTCATGGAGGACGAAAATGGGGCATGCAGAGGTGGTGAGAGGCGGCCATGGTGGTGGGTGGCGACAGCGGTGATTGGCAGTGGTGATCCCCACAACCTGGAACAGCTGATCGGCAGTATTCCGGGAGGCCGATCCAATAGCCAGTCAGCTGCTCGTGCTGAATCAGGGTATGCTGAAGCTGATTAGGCTGTTTTCTGTTTGCTGCAAGGAGGCAAATTGCTGGGAGGCAGAGGCCGAAGTGTGGGGACCAGTGGGTGGGTGAGGCTTCAGCAACATTTGATCTATAAGACACACAGACATTTCCACCCACTCTTTTGGGAAGGGAAAAGTGCAAAAAATACGGTACATAACATTCATAGTGTTTATATATGGTAACTGTGGCAAGATTATTGTATGCTCAATGATGGAAGAATCATGGAATCCTCACACTGGAGGACTAGATGGTGAAAAATGTAAAATTTGCAAAAATGAAAAATTGTGTGTTGAAAAGAAGGTGGGGAATCAGGTTTTTTCTTTTTCTTTTTTTAATTTCTTGGACTTTTTCTTACTTTCTCTATTTTTTCATTCCCTTTTTCTTTTGATTAATATTTCATTTTCTTAAACATTTCTTTATAAATATAAATTTAAAAAAGAATTAGGGAAAGCTAAAAATTACTAGACTAACTCAGAAATAATATGCATTCGGTATCCAAAAATAAAAGAAAAATGGAACGTATCCCAGTTCTATTCGATAGATGAGATTTTTTGGGGTGGGTTGGGGGATTTTAAAATGACTCCAAGCCTCTGAGCCTTAGGTGGATTAAAAATACAATTGTTAAATTTACCAGTTAAATAAAATGTTGCTTCTACTGATTATGTCCTGATACATTCATACTTTCAGGACACCAGAAACAGAGTACTGGAAAATGTTATCCTTCCTTTTCGCAATCCAAGCGATCGACAAGAATCCCAACATTTTGTTCAATGTCACCCTGGGATACAAAGTCTATGACAATTATTTCATACCACAAATGACCTCGGAGGCTTTGCTGGACCTGCTATCAGAGGGGGAGGCCAATGTTCCCAACTACAGCTGTGGAAGGCAGAGAAACACAGTGGCTGTTCTTGAAGCAGCTGGTACTGATATCTCCATCCAGATTTCAACCATGTTGGAAACCTACAAAATCCCACAGGTGTGTCTTTGTTGGGAAGACCATTTTTAGACATGCAACTTACAGCCAGACATCCTCTCTTCTAAATGAAGAGCAAAGTTCTATTATAGGAATTGTATGAAGTAAGGATGAAGGTTCTATCAAATGGTAGAGAAGGATCCCAGCAGACAATCCTCTCTCAGTCATAATGCAGACTGTGCATCTCTGCTGATGATTTGCAATAACCAAATGCTTCACTGAAGGGCTGCAGTGGCTCAGTGGTTAGAAAGCAGTACTGCTATTTCTGCTGACTGCTATTGACTGCAATTTGGCAGTTCTAATCTCACCAGCTCAAGGTTGACTCAGCCTTCCATCCTTCCGAGGTGGGTAAAATGAGGACCCAGATGGTTGGGTGCAATATGCTGACTCTGTAAACCTCTTAGAGAGGGCTGTAAAAGCACTGTGAAGCGGAAGATAAGTCTAAGTGCTTTTATATTTATATTTATAAAGTTTATTGTCATTGTACGTATATACACAGTATACCCATACAACGAAATTCACTTAACACCCAAAGACCAGGTCCAACACACATAACAATCCCCAGACACACTCCCACCCACCACAATTCTCCACCCCTAAACCACCCAAGCATCCACACAGCAGACCAAGTAATGCTGTCCAACAACTCACTGATGGTGGCTCTTTAGTTCATTGTTGAGTGCAATTATAGGTCTGGGATAAAAACTATTCAGAAAATGTGTGGTCTGAGTTTTAATTGTTCTGTATCTTCTGCCAGAAGGCAACAGTCCAAAATGATTGTAAGTAGAATGGGAAGAGTCTCTGAGAATGTTTTGTTTTTTGTTCAAAATTTTTTATTTTAAAACAAACTTAAAACTTAAAACATAAAACAACTATCATCCATTACAATTACAGAACGTGTATTGATCAGTTACAAATCTTTTTTTTTTTTTTTAATTTGATTTATATGCCGCCCTTCTCCGGAGACTCAGGGCGGCTTACAATGCGTTAAGCAATAGCCTTCATTCTTTTGTATATTTTATACAAAGTCAGCTTATTGCCCCCACAAACTGGGTCCTCATTTCACCTACCTTAGAAAGGATGGAAGGCTGAGTCAACCTTGAGCCTGCTGAGATTCGAACCAGCAGAAATTGCAGGCAGCTGTGTTAATAACAGGGTGCACTAAACCCCTGTACTATCAAGGCTCTTTGTGCTTAATCCCTTATCCAACATTTTCTTATTTGACGAATTATTACATTATTATTCTCATTTACCAATTATTTAACAATAGTTTATCTCCCATGGAAAAAAAAACCTTCTTTATATGTTTTATCATTTTATCCATTTCATATTTCATTTCCATGCTTTGTTGTCTAGCCATTGATAAAATAAACCCCATCTCAAATAATAATGTTTATCTTCCTGTTCCCTAAATTCAAATGTAAATTTATTCATTTCAGCACATTCCAAAATTTTCTTAATAACATCATCATCAGTAGGTATCTTCTCTCCTTTCCAGTTTTTAGCAAATACAATTCTAGCTGCCGTTAAAACATTCATAATTAAATATCTCAATTCTCTATTGTATGTTTCTGGTAAAATCCCTAATAAAAATATCTCTGGTTTAAAATCAATATGTTTCTTTATCATTTTTTCCAGCCATGTGTGGATTTTAGTCCAATATCTTTTGGCTTCTGCACATGTCCACCACATATGGCAGCATGAACCCGGAGTCGGATGACACTTCCAACACTTCTCCGATTTGTTCTTGAACATTCTGGCAATTCTCGCCAGGGGTAAATGGCACCTGTAAAACATCTTATACAAGTTCTTCTTATATGCTGTTGACATTGTCATTTTGTAATTCTGTGACCACAGTTTTTCCCATTTCTCTAAATCAATCCCATGACCAAAATTTTTCCCCCATGCAATCATTGTTTCCTTAACTTGTTCTTCTTCCAATTTTATTTCTAATAAATAACCATACAGTTTTTTAATTACATAGTCATCAGAACCTGTTAAAATTTTATCTAAATTTGTCAAATTACTGTAAAAACCTTCACTTTTAGAATCTTCATCGTGCCTAGACTGTATTTGCATATATGAAAACCAATCCATTTCAATCTCTTGTTCTTCTAATTCTTGCTTCAATTTAAGTTCACCCTTTTCATTCAATAATTCACCATATCTAATAATTTGTTCCTTTCTAAATGTTATTGAGTGTGAGGCTGCTTCAATAGAAGATAGCCAGACTGGAATTTTTAAATAATGGCATTTTTTGATCTTCTCCCAATTTAATAACAAAGATTCTCGTATCATATGTCTTCTAAAATAACCCTGTGTTTTTGTACTTTTATACCATATAAAAGCATGCGAGCCCAACAACAAATCATGTCCTTCTAAAGTCAACAATCTAATATTTCTTAACATTATCCATTCTTTTATCCACATCAAATTACAAGCTTGATAATATCATTCCCAATCCGGCAGACCAAAACCTCCTCTTGATCTAACATCTTGTAGCAGTTTTAATTTTATCCTTGCCTTTTTGCCCTGCCATATATATTTTAACACAATTTTATTTAAATCTTCAAAATATTCTTTTCCCAACTTGATTGGAATTGTCTGGAATAACTATAAGAGTATATATATATTCATTTTAATAGTTGATATCCTCCCTATCAATGATAATTGCAAATTCTCCCATTTTGCCAAGTCTGTTGCTATCTGTTGTTTAAGCTTATTATAGTTATTCTCCTTAAGCACATCTTGCTGTCAAATGTATCCCCAAATACTTAACCTTGTTCGTGACCTGCATCCTTGATACGTCCACCAATTCTTCTTTTTGTTTTTTTAGCATATTTTTTGTCAAGATCTTCGTTTTATCTTTATTTATTTTCAAGCCTGCCACCTTCCCAAAATCTCTTATTTTGTCTATCAGTTTATTTATTGACTGAAATGGATCTTCCAAAATAAACACCAGGTCATCCGCAAATGCTTGCAATTTATATTCCTGATTTTGAATGTTCATTCCTTTTATTTCTTTTTCTTCTCATACAATACATGAACTATCGGTTAGACAGAGTTAATATAAATACAGATTGAATACATTCTTAACTTATTATATCTCATATTTTACTCCCTTATTTAGGTATCTAAGTTGTTCCTTTTCCTTTCTTTATTCTATCTTCCAACCATTTGTACCATAGTCCCCACACCATATAATATTCTGATTCCTCTTTCTCATCAATCTCATATGTTAATTTACACATTTCAGTGCATTCTAAAATTTTCCAAATTAAATGCTCTTCCGGTGGTATTCCTTTTTCTTTCCAATACTGTGCATATGTTATTCTGGCTGCCGTGATAATGTGTATTATTAAGTATCTCTTTCTCTTCTCATATGTCCTCTTTAGAACTCCCAGGAGAAAGGTTTCAGGTACCAAATCTATATTTTCTTCGATTACTTCCTAGATCCAAATTCGAATCTTTTTCCAATATTTGATCACTTCGGGGCATGTCCACCACATATGAAAGAAGGTACCCTATTGGTGGTCACATTTCCAACAATTTGGTCTCAAATTTGGATAAATTTTGGCTAATCTTGAGGGGGCTAAATGCCATCTGTACAGCATTTTATACTGATTTTATTTAAATGTTACCACTCTTGTCAATTTATAGTTCCTATTATTTCCCAATCAGCCAAATTTATATTATGCCCTATGTTTTTTGCCCATACAATCATTTTTTTCTTTACCACCTCCTCGGCTCTGTCATATTCTAATAAGTAATTGTATAATTTGGATAGTATTTTATTTTCTGTGCCCATCAATAATTTGTCAAATCTGTTTAATCCCGTCTCTATACCAAATTCCTCCTTATCTTTTTGATACCTAGATTTGATCTGTAAATATGGGCCACCAGTCAATGTAGATGCCCTGTTCTTTGAATGATTCATTTGTTTTGAGATTTCCGCAACTATCTAAAATATCCTTGTACCTGTACGTTTTATCTATTGCCTAGGGCATTGGGATATATCATGGCTTCCATTACTGAAAGCCAGTTTGGAATCTTCATGTGTTGTTTTAGCCCAATTTCCTTCCACGTTTATAATAGCGTATCCCGTAGCCTGTGTCTGTGGAAGTATGATTTTCTCCTCTTTTCCTTGTCCCATAAATACGCGTGCCAGCGTCTCTGTAGATCGTGCCCTTCTAGAGTCAAAATTCTTTTGTTTTCTAAAGTGATCCATTCCTTTATCCAAACTAAATTGGCTGTTTTATGGTAGATTTCTCAGGCTTCTATTGTCCTGTAACGATTTTAGCGAAATTCTGGGTTTTTTCCCTCCCCAAACAAATTTCCTAGTAATTTTGTTCAATTCTGCAAAGAATTTTTTATCTAAATTTATCAGCATAGTTTGGAATAGGTATAATAATTTAGGCAGGATGTTCATCTTTATTGAGCTATCCGGCCTAGGAGTGATAATTGTAGGTTCCCCCATCTTTCTAAATCTTATTTGATTTTCCTAATCAGGGGTATATAATTATCCTCTTTCAGGGCTGAACATCTTGACGTTATCCATATTCCTAAGTATTTGATTTTTTTGACAATTTGTAAGTCCATTATCTTCTCTACTTCTTCCTTTTGTCTCTCTGTCAAATTCTTTACCAACGTCTTTGTTTTTTCTTTGTTCAACTTAAATCCAGACATCTCCCCATACCTGCCTAATTCATCCAAGATTTTTTATTCCCCCAGAGATACGTACAATATCAGACCTCCGGATTTTTCGTCGGGCCCTGAAAACTTATTTATTTCAACTAGCCGGGCTGGCTTGATCCCACATTTTTTGGGTTAAATTTAATTGATTTTAAATTGGGTTTGTTTTTAAACTGCAGCCAAAAATATTTAATTATTTTAAATTGTTTTTAAATTTTGTATGTTCTGTTTTTATTCTGGCTGTTCACTGCCCTGAGTCCTGTTGGAGAAGGGCGGTATACAAATTGAAACAAAATAAAATAAAATAAAAATAAAAATATTTGCCCTTTGTTTATTATAGATTGTTTTTATCATTTTCTCAAAATTCATTCCAAATTTCATTATTTTAATTTGTTCAATCATAAAATCCCAATTTAAATTATCGAATGCTTTTTGGGCATCTAAAAAGACTAGGGCTGACTTCCGTTGGCACCGCCGGCGTCGCAGACGGTTTTTTCAGATCACGAGCCCCGCGATTCCATTGGAGCCATTCTGACAGCGCTAATCAGCTGTCAGATGGCTTGAAAACCTCTCCTTCGGGAGAAGAAGGAGAGGAGAGCCAGTGGGCGAGGGTAGAGCTCCCCGGGAGCCCCTGAAGCAATTCCAGGGGCTTGGAGGGTGAGAGCTCCCCGCTCAGCCCACTGAAGCTCCAGATCCGTGGTGACTCCATTTTAAATGGAGCCAGATGCCGGCGACCAACTCTGCTGTCAACAAGGAGACTAATTGAGTCCAAAACCAGGCAGAACGGAAGCAGGAGAACAAGCCTTTGCAAGTATGTTGCTTAACTCCTGGGATACATTGTTTCTACTTGATTTTGTTGAGCTGAAGGAGGAAATTGTGTCTTTATTATGGCTGGACTGAAAGTGAAAGTTAAGTGCTTGTTAATAGATTTGTGCTTAGAGACTGGACTTAAGCTGCTAGGATTTGAGAGCTGGGTGTAGAAAAGACTATCTTGCTTGATAAACTACAAATAAATTTGAGAAAGTTGCTCAAGAAATGTTTTGGCTTTGAAAAGAAAAATTTTCTTAAAATAATATGGCTTCCAAGCAAGGAGTTTTTGAAAGTGGTGGAAGCTCTCTAATGGCGTCAGAAAGGACACAGAGAACTGACTCACAGAGCCAAGAGGATTTTTTCAGAGACTTTACAGAATTTATAAAGGAAGCCATGAATAACCAAATGGCAATTATTAATAATTTTACTGCAATCATGGAACGAAAATTTATAGAATTGGTGGAGGATATAAAAGCAAATGAGGATGTTTTTGAAGGAAAGCACAATGACAATGAAGGAGACGTTTTGGTTAAAACAGAGAAGCTGGATTTGGCTGATTCTCAAGAATCTTCAAACTTTCTTCCTGCCCTTGTGGAATTAACTGACAGAACTTTTCAAAAATATAATTTGGAGCAGAAAGAAGAAGAAACTGATCAGCCCTATAAGGTTTTGGAAGATTTGGCAGAGACTTTCACACAATTAATTGAAATGCAACAACTGGACTTTTTTTTCCAAACTCATCGAGTTAACTCTTCGTTCTATGAACTGACTGATTATATAAGCAAGAAGAGTCGATATGGGGGCTCCAAATCAGAGGAAATGATTCCAGAAAAGGGGCAAGTTTTAAAGATACATCAACCTCCAGTTGAAAATCAAAACCTCCTCAAAATAAAAGTAAGAGGGAAGAAGAAAGATTGGAAAAAATATAGAAAGAAAGGAAGAAGGGAAGATTAATTTTCTTTGGTCTAATAATTGATGTATTAATGACTAATTACAATGATTAAGTAAATGAATTTTCAATTAATGATTAATTAAGGTTTAAGAAAAAATATTTGAATTCTGAGAATAAAAGTAGGAGGGAGAGTAAAATGATTAAGAAAATGAACTAAGAATATTTTACAGATGTATTACGAGAATTCTAGGCTCTGAATGATCTATTAGTGCTTGTTAATGTTTTTAAAACTCTTAGGCCTAAAGGATTATATGTTATTTTGAGTTTAAAGGGAGGTTGATGAATAATCTGTAGAAGGGGAGTTAAGGGGTCTAGGGATTTATAGTCTTGCATTAACTTAGCATATTTTAGCGTATGTTTGATAAAATTTATACCCTGTTTTTCTTCTGGGAAGTCGGGGGAGGGGAGTGGGAAGGGGGGGTGGAAGGTTGGGTTTATAAATGTTTAAATATACAAGTGAAAATGTTATTTGTTTGATTATAAAAAATAATAAAAACTTTTTTTTTCAAAAAAAAAAAAAAGACTAGGGCCATGTGCTTTTCGGGGTGGGCCTCGTAGTATTCTAAAGTGTCAATGACTATTCTTAAGTTGTTTCTTATTTCTCTGCCAGGGAGGAAGCCGTTCTGATCTGTGTGTATTAGGGCATTTAATATTGTTTTCAATCTTTCCGCCACTATACTCATGAAAATTTTATAATCCGAATTTAAAAGTGAAATTGGCCTATAATATTTTATTTGTTTTGGGTCGGTACCTTCTTTTGGTAGTAATGTGATGTACGCTTCCCTCCACGAATCAGGTATTTTGGCATCCAGTAGGGCTTCATTATAAATCTCCAATAATTTGGGTAATAATATATCTTCCAATTTTTTGTATAATTCTCCTGGGAGACCGTCTGGACCTGGTGATTTGTTATTTTTTAGTCTGGAAGTTGCCCTCTTTAATTCTTCCATCGTAACCTCTCTATTTAACATTTCCCTTTCCTCTTCTCCTATCAGTACAAGTTCATCTTCTGAGAGGTACTGGACAATACTTTCTCTGGAAACTTCTTCCTCTTTATAGAGTTCCGTGTAGTATTCACGAGCAATTTCGAGCTTGACTTCTTCTTTATTTTGCAGCTCTCCCTTCTTATCTTCCAATTGGTGGATATTCCGTCTCTTGTTTTCTTTCTTTAATTTATACGACAACCATCTGCCCGGTTTGTTGGCATTTTCAAAGTAGTATTGCTTTGATTGAATTTTGTAAGCCAATTCCTCCTGCTCTAATATGTTCAATTTATGTCTTAACGTTATCCAATTCTCTTTCGTCACTTTGTCTCCCGGATTTTGCTGCATCTCCTTTTCCACTTTCCCCAATTCTTCCTGGAGGGTATCTTGCACCTTCCATTGTTTTTTTTTTTTGTTGTTGTTGTTCTTATATGTATTATATGATATCATTATCCCTCTTAAATATGCCTTCATTGTGTCCCATACATTAACTCGGGATGTTTCTTGATTTTCATTTTCTTTGAAGAATAGTTTTAGTTCTCCCCTAATTTTATCTATGTAATCTTTATCTCTCAAGAGTTGTGTATTTAATCTCCACCTCCTCCTTTTTTTCCTCTGTGAGACCCTCCACCTAATTTCTAGGGGGTTGTGGTCTGCCCATATATTAGGTGTGATTTCTGCAGTATTGATTTCTAATCCCAATTGTTTGGTGACCCACATCATGTCTATTCTGGACCAGGATATTTGCGGGTTCAAGTAAAAGGTAAATTGTCTCTCATTTGGGTGTAGGGTCCGCCAAATATCTATTAAGTTCATTTCCTCCACTAAGTCAAAAAACAGTTTGGGTAGGGCATCCCCCCTTTTTTCCCCCTTTGCCGCTCCTATAGTCTTTGTCATGGTCTACAACCCCATTAAAATCACCCACAATACAAATTTTGCTATGTTCCATTTTACTTATTTGTTCATGAAGTTTTTTATAATAATTTCCCTGATTTTTATTTGGGGCGTATATAGCTACCAATAATATTGATAAATTACCTCTTTTTATCTCAATCATTAACGTCCTCCCTTTTGAATCGGCATATTTTTTTCCCACAATTATCCCTCCCTTAATGTATATTACTACCCCCCTCTTTTTTTTTTCTGCTAGTGAAGTGAAGGCTTTCCCTAATTTATTATATTCTAAGTATCTTTCATCCTGCTTATGTATGTGGACTTCTTGAAGGCATATAATATCAACATTTTGTTTGACTAGTTTTGTAAATATTTGTTTTTTTTCTACTCTCATTCAATCCGTTAACATTAATTGATATTAATTTCCAATCTTCTATATACTATTCTCCTGGGCAACTTTAATATTTATTTGCTCGTAACTCTTTGGGTTCTTGGTTTCTTTTCTTTTCTAGAGCTTTTTCTCATTCTGTTCCACCCTTGTTTCCACTTTCTTTATCTTTGGTTCATTATCGTGGATCAATTCTTGTATCTCATTCATCTTGCAATCTAGAGCTTGTATATCTGTCTTCAACTCAGCGTGATTGTTAGACATTTTCTCTTGCATTTTCATCATTGTTTCTTGGATTAATGT
This sequence comes from Pituophis catenifer annectens, assembly GCF_029215685.1. Classification (NCBI taxonomy): domain Eukaryota; kingdom Metazoa; phylum Chordata; class Lepidosauria; order Squamata; family Colubridae; genus Pituophis; species Pituophis catenifer. Next base: position 8,405,089 of record NW_027256882.1, on the reverse strand, counting down.
CAGGGTGGATGCATAGCTTGCATTGTCGGAATAACCACAGATTTTTCTGCTTTAGATAATCCTTCCGTCAATTTTTGGGTTGCAGGAGAAGTCATGGTGATTGTAGGATTAGACGTTGTCTTCTTTCCTGTTTTCAATACTTGAAATGTCATATCTTTCAGGATTTTTTTTTGGTCTCTCACTATCCTGTCAATGTTCCTCCAGATTAACATCCACTGGTATTACCTGTTCTACTTGCTTCCCTTGGCTATCGTTGTTGCACTTTTTAATATCGTGCTAGACAATCCAAATAACAGTCTATAATAATTAATCAATTTGCTTATAGTTATAAATATATATAACTGTGGTATAAATAAACATAGATATAAATATAGTTTAGTTATAAGTATAGTTAAGAGAGCCTTGGTACTACAGTGGTTTAAAGCACCCTGTTATTAACACAGCTGCCTGCAATTTACTGCTGGTTCGAATCTCTCCAAGGCTCAAGGTTGACTCAGCCTTCCATCCTTTCTAAGGTAGGTGAAATGAGGACCCAGTTTGTGGGGGCAATAAGCTGACTTTGTATAAAATATACAAAAAAGGATGAAGGCTATTGCTGAGCACATTGTAAGCCGCCCTGAGTCTCCGGAGAAGGGCGGCATATAAATCAAATTAAAAAAAAAAAAAAATCAATATATCTAGTTAATTCAATAAATTAAAATATACAATTGATCTTAATTTGCTACTATCTGATTTTTAATTGGTTAACAATCAACTACTAACTTATATCACAAATATATTTCTACTTATTTACTGGATAATTTTTTTTTTTTTTAATTTGATTTATATGCCGCCCTTCTCCGGAGACTCAGGGCGGCTTACAGTGCGTTAAGCAATAGCCTTCATACTTTTGTATATTTATACAAAGTCAGCTTATTGCCCCCACAAACTGGGTCCTCATTTAACCTACCTTAGAAAGGATGGAAGGCTGAGTCAACCTTGAGCCTTGGAGAGATTCGAACCAGCAGTAAATTGCAGGCAGCTGTGTTAATAACAGGGTGCTTTAAACCACTGTAGTACCAAGGCTCTTATTTATAATAAGATAATTAAATATTACTCTATCAACCAAAAAAAGGGAAAGAGAAAAGGGAAAGGAGGGGGAGATAGAGGTCACCAAGGGATATCAAAGTAGAAATGAAATGCTTTGTCTTTAAAGGCTAGATCCAATGTTCTTTTACTGTGCTTTGTTAGTGAAAGTCACCATTGTTTAAACTTTCAAAGTCCTCTTAACCTCAATCTTCTTTTCCACTCTAAAAAGTCAATTTCTTAGTTTTATCCAAGTTAGTTACAAGTCCACATAAAATGTTTTTTCCAGATGTATTTCTTAGATCTCAGTTCTTTTAATTCATTGATTAGTCTCCCTTCTGTTTCTTTCTCCATCAGTTCCTTGCAATGGCTGTACTTCCTGCTTCCTTCCTCTTCAATTACCGCCTAAAGGTTCTGTCTGACATTCCATTGAGTCTCTTCTTGACAGCAACATTTTTTTCCCTTCCCACTTTATTGCTACTTACAGCGTCCCGCCGGTCTTTCTCTTTGTGCCGTAACACCTATAAAGAGCTCTTCTTATTCTCCCATGCTGACCTGTCAGTTCTCCGCTTTTTCAATCTGTCTCCTTCCTTCCAGTCGCCACTCAGTTCCTTTCTGCGAGTCCTTTCATCTGATGTGATTGACCTCGTTCTCTTCCCGATCTGAGTCTCTACAATCTCTACAGTGGTCAGGGCAGTTAAAAATCCCTCATCTCACACTGTCTCCTCCGATTTTCTTCTTTGCTTCCCGTCTCTTTGCTGGTTTATCGTGGCCTCGGGTCCGCCATTAAATGACAGACGTACCCATGTTAGGATCAACAAAGGTGTCCGGTCAAGTGAGAAGTGCTTGCTCCGCAATTTCCCGCTTGCCTGACTCCCTCTCTCATTCGCCAAGCTCTCTGGGCTTTATGCCCCTCAGGGTCTCCCAAAACATGGTGAAAAATGGGGCAGGAGAGCAGAGATCGCTCTCCTGTCACCCCGTCACCACAAATCGCCAACCGGAAGTCCCCCTGTTTAGTACTTCTAATGTTAACACAAACAACAGTGGTGACAATGGGCAACCTTGTCTCATCCCTTTTTGTATTTCAATAAATTCTGTCAATTCTCCATTTATCATTACTTTTGCTATTTGCTTATGATATATAGCTTCTATGGCTTGAATAAATTTCTCTCCGAAGCCCATCTGTTTCAATTGTAATATCATAAATTGCCAGTTCACATTGTCGAAGGCTTTCTGTGCATCTAAAAACATCAAAGCCATTTGCTTTTCTGGATGTGCCTCATAATATTACAAAGTGCCCAGAATTATCCTCAAATTGTCCCTAATCTGCCTTTTTGGCAGGAATCCGTTTTGATCCGAATGTATAAAATTATTTAAATATCTTTTAAGTCTTTCTGCTAGTATTGTAGCAAATATTTTATAATGTGAATTTAGCAGAGATATAGGCCTGTAGTTCTTAACTTGTTGTAGATCAGTATCCTCTTTTGGAATAAGTGTAATATATGCTTCTAACCATGAGTTGGGTATTTCCTTCTTTGACATTACTTCATTCATAACTTCTAATAGTGGGAGACTCAATGATTCCTGTAAAGTCTTATAATATTCCGCCGGCAATCCATCTGGGCCTGGTGACCTCCCAGTCTTTTGTTTTTTGATTGCTTCAGTCAATTCCATCATCATTATATTTCCTTCTAACATCATCTCAATGTCTTTTGGAACATGGGGTAAATTTGCCTTATGTAAATATTGTTTAATACTTTCCTCTTCTATCTTGTCTTTTTCATATAGTTTTTTATAATAGTCTTGTACAATATTTTTCTTCTCCTAATTTGTCCTTATTCATCTATTAGCTGTGATATTTTCCTTGAGTCCCTCTCTTTTTTCAATTTATATGCTAGCCATCTGCCTGGTTTATTAGCATCTTCAAAATATTTCTGTTTAGCATTCCTGAATTTTTGTGCTAGATCTTTCATTTCATTTTCATTTCATATTATTAGATTTCTATACCGCCCTACTCCCGAAGGACTCAGGGCGGTGCACAGCCAAACAATAAAAACACATACAATACAAAATTTAAAAATAGAATAAAATCAAATTAAATAATTTTTGCCCCGACAAATTTAAAACCCCAAACTTTTAAAACCAATTTAAAATCGAATATATAAAATACTAAAAGATATTTAAAATTTTAAAAATCTTTTATAAAAGAGGGGGGATATTAGGCCAGGCCGGCCTGGTGAAATAGTAAGGTCTTTAAGGCGCGGCGGAAGGTGCACAGATCCAGGATCCTCCATATCTCTGGGGGGAGCTCGTTCCAGATAGTAGGTGCCCCCACAGAGAAGGCTCTCCCCCTGGGGGCCACCAGTCGGCATTGTTTGGCTGACGGCACCCGGAGGAGCCCCTCTCTATGGGAGCGTACCAGCCGGTGGGAGGCTATTGGTGGTAGTAGGCGGTCCCGCAAGTACCCGGGTCCTAAGCCATGGAGCGCTTTAAAGGTGGTAACCAGAACCTTGAAGCGCACCCGGAAGACCACCGGGAGCCAGTGCAGCTCGCACAGGAGGGGTGTTACATGGGAACGCCATGTCGCTCCCATTACCACTCGCACAGCCGCACTCTGCGCCAGTTGGAGCCTCCGGGTGCTCCTCAAGGGGAGCCCCATGTAGAGAGCGTTGCAATAGTCCAGGTGGGAGGTGACAAGGGCATGAGTGACCGTGCGTAACGAGTTCCGATCCAGAAAGGGATGCAACTGGCGAATCAGGCAAACCTGATGAAAAATCCTCCCGGTCACGGCCGTCAAGTGCTCTTCTAAAGACAGCCGTGAATCCAGGAGGACACCCAAGTTGCGAGCCCTCTCCGTGGGGGCCAATGATTCGCCCCCAATAGTCAGTGATGGCGTCAACTGACTATATCGGGACGTCTTCTTTCTCTATTAATCCCATTTTATGTTTAGTTGCATCCATTTTCATTTTAATGTCTTTTTTTAGTGGAAAATTCTGTAATTCTATTTCAAATTTCTTATAATCATCCTCTAACATTTTATATGCTTGTCTTTTCTTAATATTTCTTTTTCTTGTATAGTCAATAATCAGGCCTCTGGCATAAGCTTTCATAGTGTCCCACAGTTTCTGTATTGATGTGTCCTCTTTTCTGTCAAATCCATTGCCATCCATATCATATCTATTCTAGACCATGATAAATGTCTGTTAGAATAAAAAGTGTATTGTCTATTTTTTGCATTTCTTTCTCTCCATATATCTTTTAAGTTTATTTCCTCTATCATCTTGAAAAAGGATTTTGGCAAAGTTCTTCTACTTTGTTTTGTTATCTTTTGTGTATTATAGTCCATTTTCTCATCTACTATTCCATTAAAATCTCCCATCATACAAATATTATCATAGTCCAACTCTATTAATTTCATGTGTAATTTTCTGTAAAAATCTTCTTGGTTGTCGCTTGGAGCATATATCGCTATTAACAGTATTTTTCTATTGTTCTCTATTATTTCCACCATCAGAATTCATCCTTCTCCGTCTTCATAAATTTTCTCCGCTGGTATTGTGTCTTTGATATACAAAACCACTCCTCTTTTCTTACATTGTGGCAATGAAGCAAATAATTTCCCTAGTTAGGCTTTACCAATAGTAATTCATGTTGTTTTTTAATATGCACTTCTTGTAAACAAATTATGTCCATTTTCAATTTCTCTAATTTATGGAATACGTTTCTTCTTTTAGTTGCTATATTGAGTCCATTTATATTAATTGAATTAATTATTTCTCCTCCATGTTTATACTTTGTATATGGGCTTTACTGATCTAGTGGATCTCAATTCACACTGTTCTTTATATTCTATGGCACCTCCTACTGAACCTTCTAGTGCAACTTCCTCCTTTTCCATCATCACTAGATCCTCTTCTTGCAATTGGAGCAATGTTTCTTCCCTTCTTGGCTCAACGTCTTTTTCTCTTAAATATTCCGCATAAAATGGTTTAACTTTGTTAATTGAATCTATTTTAAATCTTTGCATTTGCCATGTAAACACCAAGCCTTCTGTTGTCAGCCATCTGTAATTCACTTCTTTCTGGAGCAATATTTTTGTCAGAAATTGATATTCTCTTCTCAACTCTCTTACTCTTCTCGGTATTTGCTTCAGCACCATAATTTCCTTACCCTTATATTGCAGTGCTTTCTTTTTTGCAATCTGCAGTATTTGTGTTTTAATTGACTTTAAATCTTATATGGACTTCTCTTAGTAGTTTATTTCTCACTGCATATCTAGTATATACTCGGTACATCTCATCAACACCATCCAGCATTTTTTTCTTTATGAATTTCTAGAGCTCCTGCAAGAATTTCTATCATTTTCTCCACCAAATTTTCTCCTTTTTCTTCTTCCACATTTTGAAATCTTAAGTAAAATTCTGATTTGTCCATTTCCCATCCTAAGCCACTTTTATCATGTTCAACTTCTTCTAATCTGTTGTCCATGTCTCTGATTTTTTTTATTTCTTTGTTCCTCTTTTTCTTCAATTTTTTCAAGTCTGTCCTCATATTTCTTCATCATCTGTTGTATATTCTCCACTTTTCATCTGTTTTCTCTATTTTTAATTTTATGTCTTGTATTCCTTATAAGATCATCTGCATTGTCGCATCTTTTTCTTTCTCACATACTTTCTCCTTTTCCTTCTGCAACATTGCCTGTATTGATTGTTGTCCTCCCGCAGGTGATGAAGAGGGGGCCAATCCTGCAGAGCTAATAATTGCTGCCTTTTTACTCATTTTTATAGGTAACCCAAATCAAAAAAGTAGGATAAAGTGTCTTCAGGTTCTTCTCAACCCTAATCCGTTTTTATAAATGGCAGGGAATCAGAAAAAACAAGGAAAAACCAAAAGGAAAGAAAAAAAAAACAATATTCAAGCTCTTGTGTGCCCTAATCCAATCACACATCCAATTAGCCAAAAACAAATTTAAATAACAATCTCCAATCAATAGAAGAAAAGGAGTGTAAAAAGAAAAAAAAAGGTTAAAAAGGAAAAAAGTGTTGAGAAAAAAAAAGTAATTTCTTCAGGCTCTTGTATGCCTTAATCCAATTGAGTAAACACATGTTGTGGAAGAATGAAAGGAGAAAAAAGAAGAGGGAGAATATGTAGGTCTTTGGTTATTCGGGTTTTCTCCCGCGTAAAATTGGAGGTTTCTTGGCAACGTTTCGACGAAGTCTCATTTGTCAAAATTGTTGGAATATATATATTCCAACAATTTAATAATAAAAATATTTGAGAAATGAAGAAGTGGAAATAGTCAGGGGAAAGCTTTCTGTCTAATTTAAAAGTCCACAACTGTGTAACATTCAAAATCTCTTTCTTCTGTCTCACTTAATTTAACAGCTCTCTTTTCCAGAGTCGCTGTTATCTTCTTCTTTTCAGTTTTAATCACCTTTCAGCAATATTTTTTCCAACAGGGCACCTGTATAAACAATCCTGTAAACACTCTTTGATGCTCTTTTAAATTTTATCTGTAGGCTGGTACATTGACCTTGAAAAATAACACAGTTGCTACTTTTTTATTTACTTTTTTCCCCAGTTAAAAAAGGAAACAAAAAAGGATACAATGTTTCAGTCCACTAGATGGCAATGTTTCTTATTTCTTCCACTTCTCTTTGTTCTATTTCCAATTAACAATGAATCCAATATATAATAAAGTTCAAAAAGAAAAAAAGAAAAAGAAAAAGAAATAGCAAAGCTAGTTCCAAAATTTATAAACTCAAAATGCATCAAGGGTTTAGTATTCAAACAAATAAAAAAGCGAAGCTCCTTTCCAATCCAGTCCAGTCCAATTTAAAATGAAACTTTTCACAGGCATCCACACATGAGAATAGTTTATATTTTAGGAAAATTAACTTAAATTCAAGCTGAATTCCACCGCTAAATTACTTCAAACTTCAATTCTAGTTGCATTTGCACTTCAGGGTGTTCTTGAAGTCCAAATTTAAAAAGTCTCTCACCAGATCGTAACACTTTCACTCATTCTCTTCCGTTCGAAGTTGTCCCGACTTCAGCAGCTTAATGGCTGCCTCTTCAGCGCCGGAAAAAAGAGCTTCTCCTGGATCAACCAGGGACTTTGCGGTGTCCCTGGGATCAGCAGGATGTGCCCTCCTCTAACACTGTCTCTACAGGACAGTGAGGTTCAGTTTGGACCATCCAGCAGTGGAGATATCGGCGGTAATTCCGGAGCACCAAAACTTCCTGCCGTTCATTGTGACACCAGCCCCACCCCTCCACAGTCTCTGAGAATGTTGTGCAACTTCCTCAAACAGCAAATACAGCCTCTTCTGTGCCTTATTCACAAGCATGTCAACATTCATAGTCCATGAGAGGTTTTCTGAGATACAAATGCCCAGAAATTTAAAACTACCTACTCTCCCCACCTCCTCACCATTTATGTACAATGGTAAATGTACATCTCTCTTCCTCCTGAAGTCAATTATAAGTTCTTTAATTTATTTTGGCGTTAAGTATAAGATTATTTTCTTTACACCACAATGTCATCCCTTGTACTTCCTTTCTGTAAGCAGACTCATTGTTCTTATTAATGAGCCCCACCACTGTCATGTCATCTATTCTGTTTTGCTATTGCTATTGAAGTGAGAAGAGAGGCAATGTAAACAGAATGACGAGGAGTCAAACAATTCCTCCATTTGGGCTGGATATTGTTTTTATGATCTCTCTGAAAAAATAAATAAAGTTAACTTTTTTTTCAATTTCAGATCAGTCACAGTTTTGACTCTCAGGTTGTGAGTGATGAAAATCCTTTCTTCTACCCAATGCTCCCTGCTGAAGGAGCCCATTACCCAGGGATGGTGATGCTTGTCCTCCATTTCAGGTGGACCTTGGTGGGTCTCCTTGCTCCAGACACTGAGAATGGACAACAGTTCATGAGGACGATGACTTCCCTTCTGGTCAGGAATGGCATTTGCCCAGTTTTATCACAAACCTTTTCTCCATCTACACGGGAAGCGAAGATAGAGTGGCATTTATTCCTCAGTTGGAGAAAGATCAATGTCTTTATTTTTGGTGCAGACTTCAGTTCATTCAGTGTAGGAATTTTGCTTCTGAATCTCGTATTTCAAAGGCTTATGGAACCTCCTAGAGGAAAAGTCCTGCTATTCACAATCCGCTGGGACTTCACTGTTTATTTGTCAAAGCAATCTTTTCCAGTCGAATACTTCCATAGCATATTTTCCTTTCCTATGCAGAAAAATAAATTTTCAAAATATGGTAGGTCTTTGAACCTTTATTTTTTTATGAGATACTATGTAGAGACCTCTTTCCTGTGTTCCTACATCAACAATGCCTTTTCGGTGAAAGTCTGGATACAGTGCAGGCAGAGAGAAGACCTGGAAGCTCTCAAGGAAGAGGAGATGGATCCAATCCTGAGTCAGGACAGCTATTTAATTTACAACACAATCTGGGCTGTGGCAAGGGCCTTAAATGCAGCCTCTTTATCCAGATCCAGGAACACATTTAAAATTGGTAAAAAAGTGAAAACTCCAATGCTGAAGGCATGGCAGGTACTTATTTTCTATTGCAAAGCTCTCCACCGCATCTGAGAATCTACGTTACAATTGTAAGAACCTGACAATAATTATACTGTATTCTGAATATAAAAATTATATTAAATTCCAATTTTCCACTGCTCTCCTTTCTGCAATTCATTTCACCCTGCTCATTTCTTTTCCAATTTCTTTTTACAACATTCTTGGTAAAAAAATATTTTTCTTCCACCTCTTTCCTCTGTGACTCTTTTTTTTTCAAGGAGGACCATTACCACGTCATACACTAAAAAGTGTGTTGTGCATATTAAGCTGTTTAACACCTGCAATCCTCTCACTTCCTGGGCTTTCCTCAGAGTGGGTCTTATTCTTTGGCTAAGAATCAGTGGTGGGATTAGAAAATTATTACTACTGGTTCTGTGGGCATGGCTTGATGGGCATGGCATAGTTTGGTGGGTGTGGCTTGGTGGGCATGGCATGGGAAGGATACTGTAAATCTCCATTTCCTCCTGATCAGCTGGGACTTGGGAGGCAGAGAATAGATGTGGGTGGGGCCAGTCAGAGATATTTACTGGTTCTGCAAACTACTCAAAATTTTTGCTACCGGTTCTGCAGAACAGCTCATAACCTGCTGAATGCCACCTCTGCTAAGATTCCCTTTGATTTTCCTTTCCCCGCTCAAAACTCCCAGTAGAAGACTCTTTGGGCCTAGAAGCAGGCTAAGGTCAGGTGAGAAGATGAAGGGTTGGGCTGGGAAAAGTCTGGAAGCAACAAGAGTGAAGAATATTCCACAAAATATTCCAAAGATGTTCCGTAAAATTGAAAGAGGTGACCTTAACTGGTACCAGAGATCATCTTTCCTTCCAAGGTAGGTAAATTGGGGACCTGGATTGTGGGGGCAATAAACTGACTTTGTAGAAACACCGCTTACGGGGGGGGGGGGGGCAAAAAGCCTAATAAGCAAGTATATACAAAAAGAATGAAGGCGATTGCTATAGTGCATTGTAAGCCACCCTGAGTCTTCGGAGAAGGGCTGCATATAAATTGAAATAATAAATGAATGAATGAATGAATGAATGAATGAATGAATGAATAAATAAATAAATAGATAAATAAATCTTTCATCATGAAGATATTGGGGTCTCTGCTCCATGGCAAGTTGCCCACTTATCACCTCAATGCAGATTTTCATAACCACAACTTACTAGTAGAGCAAAGGTCCCCACAGTCATCCTCAAACTCAGCAAAAATTTTCTCTTCCTAGCTGCCGATTGACCTGTAAACCAGTTTTTTTATAACATTATTTTCTCAGAAAAAGCATCATACATACTTCCCCTTTTTAAGTGTCTTACTCAGCTAAATAGCTTAAAGTTAACTCAGGTTATATGAAGGGTAAATATGGAATCACTTAGGCTATATTCTTTACAGGAATAATTCCACTTCTCTCAAGATCCTTCATGCCAGCTGAGATAGAGGATTCTTACCAAACAACTTTCTGTGTCTATATAACATTGCCCATTTTCTCTTCCATTCCAGCTTCATTCTTTCCTTCGAACTGCTGAGTTTTATAATAATTCCATCAATGGGGTATATTTGGATGAGAATGGAAAGCTGGTAGCAGACCTGGACATTGGGAACACGGTGGTGTTCCCCAATTACTCTGCTATCATAATGACACTAGGGAGTCTAGAAAGAGTGGGATCCTTGGATTTCAAGTTCATGATGAACCAGGATGCTATTGCAACATTGGAGATGCTGAACAAGGTGGGGAAAATACTTTATTCTGTTTTTTCTGAAGGTCATTCCAACACGATTACAGAATTGGAGTAGGGACAGACTTGGGTTGTCATCTCAGATCTCCCAGTGAGGAAACATCTTCCCGTTAGATGTTCAGGTGTCTATGAGAAAAATATCCCTAACTATTCCAGTTAACTGTTCATCAAACTTCTGCAAGGAAGCTGGATTTATATCATGGGACAAAGTGATTGATTTTGTCAAAACAAAAATCCATTCAAGTTTCTTTTCAGTAGGTACATTGAGAATTTAAAATAAAATTGTAGTGGGAGAAAAATTAGAAGAGAAGGTAAATAGACAAACAGCAAGCAACCACATCAATTTGAGGAGCTCTTACTTTCTTGTAGTCTTCAAATTTAGCAAAGCTAAACCTTGAATTAGAGATCCCCAAATGTTTCCTTTCATGTATTTTAGGAAATAAAATAATTCATTTAATGGAGGTTATTTTCCCCCTCTTGCTGGCCAGCCCCAGCCTCCTTCCAGGTGTGTGGAAAGCTGTCCTCCTGGATTCATGAAGGTGGCTCAGGAAGGGAAGCCCATCTGCTGCTACAATTGTCGTCCTTGTGCAGAAGGAACCATCTCCACCATGGAAGGTGGGTGACAGCAGGAGAAAGGGACAGACTTTGGGGAGGATCATAAATCCTGAGATTCTCCATGAACATGCATTTTGGAAGGCGAGGTGGGAGTGGATCCCACCTCTTCGGGTCTTGATCAAGATATTCATTTATGTCATAGTGAATTGTAAGAAAATAACTTGGAGATTAATCTGGTATATATGTCAAGCGAACAGTTATACAGATCATGGATGAAGCTATGGGATAAGTGAGGGTTGAGGGTTGTGAGAGAGATGGCATCTTTTCCTCTTAATCTTTTACAACACATCTTCCATGTTTCAAATTACTATTTAATTCATTGCTCTGAATAGTGAGAGTCTCTGGATTCCAGAATATAATGATGGAACTTTGATTGGATTTCTACAGGAGGATCAATCAGATTTGTGCATATTTCCATGTCTCAGGGCTATTTTGGGCAGCCACAGATTCACATTGTAGCTATTTGCCTTTAATCAAAAGATTAAAGAGATTTAGCAGTAAAAAGATAAAATGGTGGAACTGCCTTTCTTCTTCCTTTATTCTCTCTCAACAAGTTCACTATTTAGTTCATTGCTCTGAATAGTGAGAGTTTCCGGATTCCAGAATATAATGATGGAACTTTGATTGGATTTGTTAGGGTGTGTGTAAAAAGTATTTGTTGCTTGTGCAACGAGCAGAGCAGAAACACACAGGGAAGGAGATAAACGTCCAGCTCGTGTGAGAAAAATACTTTATAGATAACAAGCAGTCTCAGTGTAAGTAAAACAGTCCAAGGTCATAAACAGTAATATCAGTCCAGTAAGTATCTTCCCTTACCAAAGCAAACAGACTTTACTAACTCTTGGTATACAGTACCATATAACAGACGCAGTAAGCAACAGGATACAATCAGGTATCAATCCGGAAGAAGCAGGAAGAAGGAACGCTTCTCTGTGCTGCTTATTTATGCACTGTAGCCTAATTACAGGGTTCAGCAAACCCTGATTACGTGGCTCAGTTGTTTCTTAAAGAAACAGATATATTGCCTGACCAACAAGTTAGGAGTAAGCTGCAAGCTGAACCTAACATTCTCCCCATTGGGCAGGACAATATACACAATAGATACAGAAACAAAAATATACATCCAAATCATACATTGTACAGTAGTATCAGTTACATTTCAGATTCTTAATCCAAATCTTTCACAACAATTGGTGTGTTTAATGGCACCTTGCGCTTTGGTAAAATTATCGGCAATATTGTCCTCTGATGCGCAATATTCCAATGTAATCATGTTATCCTTAACACATTGCCGAACATTCAGATAACGTATATCAGTGTATTTAGTCCTTGTCTTTACAGCAAGATTCGTTGCCATTTTAATGGCTGCCTGGTTATCTTCATAAACCGTAATAGGATAATCCATTTTGAATCCAATATCTTCCATCAACTGTTTATAATAAATCAGTTCAGTACATGTAAGTGATAGACAAGAAAATTCCGCTTCCATGGTAGACAAATTGATGTGTTTCTGGCGAATCGATCTCCATCCAATCAGACAGTTATCCAACATGATTGCTATTCCAGACGTAGATTTTCTGGCAAAACTGGCATCAGCATATGCCTTTAACACCATATTGGCATTTGGTTCTAAATACATAGCAAAATGCAATGTTCTTTTAAGATACCTAAGAACACGTTTAGCAGCCTGCCAATGCCTATCAGTAGGCTCTGAACTATATTGTGCTAGTTGATTAACACTAAAAGCTATATCAGGCATGGTGGAAAGGTTAGAGGGGGTTTTATACTCAGTGTAAGCCCCTCCTCTCCACATAGGGGTGGGGGCACTTTCTGCCTCCACTAGTGTCTGTATGATATATGTGCCAATGGCTTGCAAATACTTGACAGTTCCCCTCCTTGCAAGCCGATGGCATGCAAACATACAAATGCAATGCACAACAGATTTTACCCTGTGAGACATAACTTTTTACACAGATCTTTGTGCCTATCTGCTGGTAGAGGTTTTTGTGAAAATATCAGCTGTTTGATATTTGGTCTGACAATGTGATAAAGATATAAACCCCATCTCTACTAGTTGCCTAACATTTTGATAGCGGATATCAATATGTCTGGACCTTTTTCCCACCGCATAGGCTTTGGCAATGCCTATGGCCCCGGTGTTGTCTTCTATAATTTGGATGGGCAAAGTCGGTGGTGTCCAGATGCTAGAAATTAAGGCATCAAACCATATCAGATCGTTCCCTGCCTCTGATAAGCATGCATATTCGGCCTCAGCGGTGGAGCACGAAACAAATTTCTGTTGCCCCACATGCCAATGGATGGGTGCCTCATTTAATAGTACCAAGAAGCCCGAAGTACTCCTACGTGTCTTGGTATCTCCGGCCCAGTCCGCATCCGCGAAGCATTTTAATTGGGCCTTGTCTCTATTCTCAGGTTCCAAGTGAAGCACATAATCTGCTGTGGTCTTGAGATACCTTAATAGCTTTTTAATGGCTAACCAGTGGAACTGGGTAGGATGTTCCACTTGTCTAGATAGCAGGTTTACGGCCAGGGCAATATCTGGACGGCTCCAATTACTTATATATAGTAATGAGCCAATCACTGACCTAAATAGAGTATTATTTTGGAACTCTGGGCTATCCTTGTGTGCCAATCCATAATAGTCGGTCTGCATTGGGATAGCCGTTGGCTTGCTATCTTCCATTTTACATTTCACCAAGAGTTCCTCTATCTTTTCCTTTTGGGAGAGAGCAAAACCTTTTGGTGTAGTGATGATTTGTACGCCTAGGTACTTGTCCACATATCCTAAATACTTTAGGTCCTGGCAAATATAATACATCCCCCCTTGTCAGGCCCTATATATAAAAGGTCATCGACATACACTAGGACTTTCTCCAGCCCCCCTTTGGTATCCCTTGTGAAGGTACATTTATCAGCTGGAGATGGATGGAAACCCAGTGATTTGAGAGTTTTGGTCAGGCATTTGTACCACAGTCTGCCTGATTGTTTGAGGCCGTACAAACTTTTCTTCAGAAGCCAGGTGTGGCCTTCCTGCCGTTGAAATCCGGGGGCACCTCTGACGTAAATTTCTTGTTTTAGATGTGCGTGTAAATAAGCAGTTTGCACATCAAATTGAAAAATGTGTTCCCCATGTGCTGCTGCGGTGACCAAAGCAGCCCTCACACTTTCCGCTCTCACGGTGGGGGAGTATGTTTCATCAAAGTCCTGCAAGTAGCGCTGTGCGTAGCCTTGTGCTATCAGCCGGGCCTTATAGAGGAGTTGGTTGTTGGGCATTGGCTTGACCTTGTAGACCCAACGGGTGCCAATTGCTTTCCTCTTTTTGGGGACTTCCATGGGGATGAAGACTTTCAATTTTTTGAGACTGTCCATTTCCTGCTCCATTGCCACCCTCCACCTGTGCTGTTCTTCCTCGGGAAGCTGGAGAACATCTGAGTACGTTTTAGGGGCCATGGTAACGCTGTTGACCGAGGCAACACAGCCAATGTCCAACCTTTTGGGTGGCACCCCTTTATTGGAGCGTTTTGATCGTCTGGGAAATTGCCACTCACCATCATCATTGTCATCCGGAGCATCGGTGTCAGAATTGGAGCTGCCGGAGGTATCTTTCCAATCAAAATGGGGCAGGCCTCTGTCCCAGGCGCTGCGAAGATATGGTCGTTTAGGTGAGGCAGGAGGTGTGAAGTCACCCAGGGATTACTTGTCTGAATCGTCAGAGTCAGGTAGGGATTCATCACCATCCGGATCTTCGCTGGTCAGTTGTTTGGAGTTTGTTGGTTCATCCTCTTCAGGTGGTGCTGCTTGTTCAGTGTCGCTTCTAATAGGGGAATAACCGGGTTCATTGGAATGAATTTTTGACCAATTTGACCCCTCCTCAAAGGAAGCTGATCTAGAGACAATGACAAGGTTATTTTTGTCTACAAACCTAGAGGCCTTGCTGCCGGTTGCATAACCTATAAATCTGAGCCTCCTTGATGCTTTGCCCCCCTTTCTTCTGAGGTGCTTGGGAATATGGACCCAGGCATAGGAACCAAAAATTCTCAGGTGTGAGAGGCTAGGTTTCCTTCCATGGACCAGGAAGTATGGGGTTTGGTTAATGGCACTACTCCACGTCCTGTTGACTAGATAATTAGCCATTTTGACCGCTTCTGCCCAAAAAACTTGGCTCATGTCAGCATCTGCAAGTAGGCAGTTCATGACATTCTGCAGCACGCCATTTCTCCTTTCTACAATGCCATTCTCGGACAGAGTTCGAGGGGATGATTTAAAATGGAGGATACCTCTCTCCTTCATCCACTTTTCAAAAGTCTTGGATGTAAACTCAGTCCCCCTATCACTCTGCACCTGAGCGATGCACACCTTGTGTTGCGTTTGGATCTGGTTGTAAAGATATTTGAAGTTGGTAAAGACTTCAGTTTTGTCCTTTAAAATAAATACATGGCCATAACGAGAGTAATCATCTACTACTGTTAAAAAATAATGCCCTCTACCAAGGGAGGGTCTAAAAGGACCAACCAAATCCATGTGTACCAGCTGATAAGGGTACCTTGCATGACGGGAAGAGACCTTAGGTATAGCAGCAGTTTTAGATTTTGCTGCCTTACAGATGGCACATTCCAAATAGGCATTACAATTCTTTATCTTAAGCCCATCAGAAAAATCTTGCATTTTCTTAATAACTGGGAAGCTGGCATGGCCGAGCCTGCGGTGTAATATATGAGCACAATCCAAATGTAAAGGTTTACCCATGCATACTTTGTCAACCTTATGTATCTTACCATTACAAGCCTTGGTCTGTTCAGTAATGAGAGTAGGCACTGGATTAATGGTCACCTTAGAGTTCCTCAGGGTTGGCTGAGGAGTTGTGACCTTAATGGGCTCAGCCTTAATGGCTTTGGATGTCCTAGGAGCTGGTTTAAAAGCTTCATTGGTTTTAGGTCCAGGGTCCTTGAGTTTGGACAACCTGGGGGCTGGCACAGAAGCTTTCTGCTCTATCTGGGCGTTAGCTCCCTGAGCCCTCTTGTTAGGTTTCTTGTGCCTTTTGACCTTTGCTTTTGGGGAAAAATAAGGCAAATTGTTGATTTTTACAATATCGCCAACAACACCCCCATTTTCGAAAACATAACCTCCACCCTTCTCAAAAACTAGTTTTACATTTTTATCCTCAGTCAATTTTAAGATGCTTAAAAGGTTGTTCTTGATTGAGGGAACATACAGTGCCCCTGTGACATCTCCTATACCAGGCACATTGATCACGCCTTCCCCAGTTACCTCTGCCCTATCCCCAGTGGCAACTTTTACTGAGGACTTGAGCGGGTGTAAAACCTTAAATCGTTGCTTCGTGTTGGCTATATGCGTTGATGCACCTGAATCAAGAAGCCACAGCCCCTCAGCATCCTTTACCTGGGAGGTGTGATTGTCACTAGCGACACTACAGAATTGGTATCCTTTATGACCACCTCCCCCTCTTCCACAGCCTCTTTTATTTTTATTGTGCTTAAGTCCAGCTGTGTTGGCCCTAGAGCGAGGGCACTCCCTTTTAAAGTGACCTTGTATGCCACAGTCAAAGCAGGTGGGAAGGGTATTAATCCTTTCACTTGTGTCCTGGCGCCTCCTCTGAGGCCTAGGTCTGTGATTTGCCTCCTTCATTTCTTGTTGTTCCTCATCTCTGCACCTTAAATCTTCCTCAATAAAGCGGCCAGAAAAGTATTCTATATTTCTTTGTTCCCTAGAAACCCCTTCTAGAGAAATAATAAAGGGACTCCAGGATTTGTCTAGGGAGTTCAACATCACACTAATTAGAGTGGATTCAGAAACAGGCTCCCCCCTCTGTATAAGCTCATCCCTCATGGCTTTAAGCGTTGCCAAATGTTCCCCCATTTTGACACCAGGTTTGAGTTTATAGTTGTGGAAAATTCTTGACAATCTGCTGGTTGCAGCCATATTGTCACTATGGAACAAATTATATAGGGCAGTCCAAACTTCCTGAGCTGTGAGGCCGTCTGAAAGACTGTCATACAGAGCTGTGTCTATAGAACTTAACAGGGTTGTGTAAGCTCTTTTATGCAGGAACTCAATTTCAGGGCTCCAAGGTAAAGGGGGTGGTCTTTTGATCATGTCCAGAGTATTTTTTCTTAAGAGAATTATCTGAATCTCTTTACACCATTTTTTAAAATTCTGACCACTTAAATGTAATTTTTCAAAATTATTTGGCAAAGTTACAAAATTATTGCCATTAAACTGCATGGGGAGTTGTTCAAATGGTTGAAAAGAGCCTGTTGTGAATGGCATTGGGATCCCTAAGCCTGGGATCGATTGCTTAGGTCTGGCTCCTTTTTGTAGTCCTTCTGTAGTTTGAAGCAACTGGGCACGTGCAGGAAATGGAGCATGCTCCAAAGCCTTTTTTTGTTGGAGCTCCGATCTCCCTCTCTGAGCTCTGAAGTCAAGTCTGGCTGGAGCTTCAGTATAGGCCCGGACATCAGCGATGTGGCGGGGAAGCCTTGGAGGAGTGGGAAGAAGGCCTGGAGATCTTTCTGGAGACTGGAAGCCCATCAAATGAGGTCCATGGGCTGGATAGGCCTGGAAATGTCTCTGGATCTCCTCTTCTCCATCAGAGGAGCAGGATTGCAGCTCTGGATCATCCCAGCAGGACCGGAAAGGTGCAGAGGCCTCAGCCTGGGCCTCCGTGGAGCATTCAGTGAATGGTGAGCGCCTCTGCAGTGGGGGGTGGGAGGCTGCAGGTCCATCTGGGTTCCTCTGGGGGTGGGAGGTTGGATTTGGGGCCCTCCTTAAGTGGGCAGCTGGGTCTGGGGCCTCGGGGCGGCCGGTGGGTGGTTGCTCCATAAGTTGCAGGGCAGCGACCAGGGCCTCTATGGCCTCTTTGATATTTGCCTTGGCAGGCGAGGCCTGGCAAGGGGCTTGTGGGTTCGGAGTGGTCCTCTGGGCCGCTGGAATGCTGAACTGACTGGCTGGCGTTGTAGGCTTGGGCTGTGGAGCTGGGGATGGCCTGGCTCGTGGTGCTGGCAAAGTGCCCAGGGGAGCAGCCATCTTGGAGGAAGTTGCCTCCGGAAGTGGCCTGGTGGCCATTTTGTTTGGCGGGAAACTGGGTGGGGGGGCAGTCTCTCTGGCGGCAGGCGCCATCTTGGAGAGATCAGGCAGGGGAGTCCTTACCGGGATGGCAGGCATCTCTGGTGCTGCCTCCTCAGGCCTCTTTCTGGCTGCTGCCCTTGTCTTCAGGAGGAAGGCGAGCGCTGCTCGGCACTCCTCTTCTGACATCTCAGCCACTTGCCTGTCCAGGCTTTCATCTGGTCCTTCTGCCCCCTCTTTGTCAGTGCTGAAGAAGCCTTCTCCAACATTGCCTGGCTCGGCCCCTGGGATCTCTTGCTGCATCTGGGTGGCCTCTGGCTGCCAGGGTGTAGCAGGATGGAAACCCCCTTCAATGTTTTCCATCATTGATTCAGTCTGGGGCTGCTGTGAAGTTCTCCTCCGTCGAAGGCCTCTGGTCACAACAGGGGAGCTTCTCTCACAGGTTATTTTGGAGGGCATCTCGCCTTTTCAACAGCTCCTGGAGTGGAGTTCTGCTACCATTCCTCTGCTACCATTCTGTGGAAATTGGGATCGTAGAAACACCCAGGAGCATAGAAGAGTCCAAAGGCAGATGCATGAATAAATGTGATAAATGTATTTATTCATATAACAGAACATATTAACTATATACAAAGGCTGTCTTAATATCCATTAGGATAGGGGGCACACAGCGTGTGTGACTACCCTTATCAAAGATCATGTCTCATGGAGAACAAACGTAAAAGAGAGCAAGGTGGAAAGGTTAGAGGGGGTTTTATACTCAGTGTAAGCCCCTCCTCTCCACATAGTGGTGGGGGCACTTTCTGCCTCCACTAGTGTCTGTATGATATATGTGCCAATGGCTTGCAAATACTTGACAGATTGATCAGATTCTTGCAAGTGTCCATGTCTCATGGCTATTTTGGACAGCCACAGTTTCAGGTTGTAGCTACTTGCCTTTAATCAAAGGATGTATTTCTTTACTAAAGGAATTGTCAGGGTTCCACGTAATACATCCATAGCAAGTAATACTCAGAGGCAGGAAGATTCCTCAAGGAATAGCTTTATTGGTTATATCATATTGGCACAGATCTGGAGAAAACCAACTCTGAAGGTTCCCATAGCTTTCACCTAATTAAAAGTAAAGGGTTTCCCTCAAACCCCAAACAATCAGTCACATGGTCCAATCAAGGTGCTGTCTGGTTGCCTGGAGACATCACTCCTCCTTCCTCTGGCCAGGTGATAGAATGTCCTTGGTTCCCAAGAGAAAGGATTTTATTTTGGCTACAAAACCCCTCCCTATCCCTCAGCTCCTGTTTGGCAACACTGAAGCTCCATGACGGCTCCGGTCAAGTCAGCTTCATTCCAATATTGAACTCATTGGTGCCTTAAAGCATTGACAAAATGCTGGGCTCCAATTTTCAAGAGATTTAGCAGTGAAAAGATAAAATGGTGGAACTGCCTTTCTTCTTCCCTTCTTCTCTCTCAACAAGTTCATTGATAAAATGGTAATGGTAAAAAACAAAGAATATTAGGATCTTCTAGCTGGAGGGAAATGAAGAAATATATTGACTTCACCTACACACAATCATTCACACCAAAAACAAGTTTACCCAAACAATGCAGTTTATTAAATGACATGTTAAAGGGAGACTCTACTCTTGCTCTTTTTCAGATGCAGAAGAATGTACCAAATGTCCAGAAGATCAACATCCAAACACCTATCAAATTCACTGTATCCCCAAGATTAAAAGTTATCTTTCTTATAAGGAAAATCTGGGGATTATCCTGACTTCCATTGCCTTGTTCCTTTCTTTAACCACAGGCTTTGGCTTGGGGATCTTCATTAAATTCATGGAAACACCAATTGTCAAAGCCAACAGCCGGCCAAGGAAGGTGACCTGCCTCCTCAGACAAACAGCCTTCAGCATTGTCTTCTCAATTGCCATTTCTTCAATCTTGGCCAAAACCATCACAGTGGTGTTAGCCTTCGTGGCCACAAGACCAGGGAATAAAGTGCAGAGATGGTTGGGGAAGAGCTTGGCCAACTGCATTGTCTTTTCTTGTTCTGGCCTTCAAGTTGTCATTTGCAGCATCTGGTTGAGCACTTTCTCCCCATTCCCTGACTCTGACATGAACTCCCAACTTACAGAAATCATCCTACAATGCAATGAAGGTTCTGTCGCCATGTTTTATGTTGCCCTTGGGTACATGGGCTTCCTATCTGCTGTCTGCTTCACGGTGGCTTTTCTGGCCCGGAATCTCCCTGGGGCCTTCAACGAAGCCAAGCTGATCTCCTTCAGCATGCTGGTCTTCTGCAGTGTCTGGGTGTCCTTTGTGCCGGCCTACCTGAGCACCAAAGGGAAGTACATGGTGGCTGTTCAGGTCTTCTCCATCTTGGCCTCCAGTGCTGGACTGCTGGGCTGCATATTCTTCCCTAAATGCTACATTATTATTTTTAGGCCAGATCTGAATACCAAAGAACATTTGATGTCAAAATAAAATACAAAAAATGACTTTTACAAATCTATTATTTTTCAAAATAATTTAGTAGGCTTGATTAACAATTTTTGATAATTTAATGTATGTATGTATGTATGTATGTATGTATGTATGTATGTATGTTTAATTTACATGCTGCCCATCTTGGCTAGGGATGACTCTAGGCAAGTTATATTCAAGTCAAAAGAAAATAAAAGATTAAAATAATAAATAGTAGCACTAACATTGGTTTAAAATTGACAGGTATGGGAAGGAAGGGAGCAAGATCAAGGGTGAAATCCAGCAGCTTCTGACAGGTTCTGGAGAACCTGTAGCAGAAATTTTGAGTAGTTCGGAGAATACCACCTCTGGTTGGCCCCAGACTGGGGTGGGAATGGAGATTTGTTTGTTTCCTTCCCCCAGGAGGGAATGGAGACTTCGTCTGGAGTGGGGAGGGAATGGGTATTTTGCAGTAATCTTCCCCTGGAGTGGGGAGGGAATTGATATTGTACAGTATCCTTCCCCTGCCACACCCACCAAGCCACACCCACAGAACCAGTAATAAAAATTTTTGAAACCCACGACTGATATGTGTGCTTTCTGGATTTAATTTCTGCAACAAACTCTGACAACTTTAGAGAACTTCAGAATCCAACAATTATATATAATATGCTGCTTTTTTGGAGGAAATTAGTTCAGTTGAGCTTCTCTTATGTGATCTGATTGTAGTAGATTTGGGGATGATTTAAAAAATACTATTTTTATTCTTAATGTTTATTCCATTTTACTTATTTATTTCTTTTTTTAAAAAAATCTACTTTTTCAGATCAGTAATAAAATTGCTTCGGATGATCTGAGTGATAAAAGTCAATTCCCTTTTTCCCATTTGATGCTCCCCAAAGAAATGGTCCAATGCCCAGGAATTGTCCAACTGCTCCTCCATTTTGGATGGACCCTGATTGGTCTCTTTGCTTCGGACACAGAGAAGGGAGAGAATTTCATGAGGACTTTTACTCCTATGCTTGTCAGGAATAAAATTTGTGTTGTTATATCACAACAATTCTCAGCGACTGGAAATTCAGTAGCCCTCAGGGATGCCATCTTTAAGTCGAAACAAGTCAATGCCTTTATTCACTTCATAGGATTTGATTCCATTTTTGACAGAACTCTTCCTTTCCATTTAACCCTTAGGCATTTGCCAGGACCCATAGAAGGGAAAGTCTGGATCATGACAATGCTTGAATAGTATGTAATGAAAAAGCAGAGGCTTCTCAAGTGTGTCCATAGTATTTGGGCCTTTTCTCTTCAGTGGAAAAATAGTTGGAACAATGATGATACCTATAAAAGATATTTCTTTGTGGAACGTGAATTTCAAGCTGAGTATTTTCACTGTTCTGTTTCATAACAGATCTTTTCTGGCAAAGGCCAGAGAAGATGCACCCAGAAAACACCACTGGAGACACAAGAGGAAAAGAATAGGATGCAGATCCCAAATGATGGCTATACTTACAGTGTCATTAAGATTCTGGCCCATGCCTTAAAAGCTGCATCCAAACTGCAGAGGAGAAGGGAGAAGGGAGAAGAGAGACTGGGGGCTCCAAGGCTGCAGCCATGGAAGGTATAGGGTCCCATCAAGGATCCATCAAACTAAATTCCTTTTCAGGGTCTTTGGGGCTCTCAGAGCTTGTTTGTTTAAGATCTTAAGCTTCTGTACAACATCTCGTACTTATTGGAAGAGCATTGCATCTTCCCTTCTACAACCATTTTGTATATTCAAAAAAATGTTCCCAGATTCCATCTGATTTTAAGCTCCGGTAAACTGAAATGGCTCTTCTCCTTGTCTTTCCTCAAGGCTAAAAGAGGTTCTTCTGATCTTTTCCTTGCCTTCTTTGTCCTTGCCTAAAGCTGATGAATATTTTTGTGCAATGTCTTCTCTAAGTGTGTTTTCTACAAGAAGACATGAAATGATTCCACTGGATCATTAATAGCATTATCACCAAATTAATAATATGGTTATTATCATATCATTAAAATATTACTGCTACTTAATTATAATCTGTAACCATTATGTATATAGAATAATGTGAGAAAAATTACAAAGGAAATCTTAAAGAAAGATATAGATTGTGACTGCCATTCATTTGTGTTATACAAGATACAGTCGTCTATCAAGTACTAGATGCTAAAAATTAGTTAGTTTCCAATTGGATTTTACTTATGCACTTCTATCTATCACAAAATCATATTTTTATTTTCTGGAAGCCGGAAATTTTTTTTAAAGGAGTTCAAAATAACTTTGTCTAAGCATTATTATAATGTTTGCATCACAAAATCATGATTTATTGATTTCTTTTATCAATGAAAATACACTTGTTCATAATTTCCAATTTTATCAGTAAGATTAAAATTTATTTGAATACAAGTTTTAAGACAGTTGTATCCATTTAATTATCATGCCATCCAGCAATCAATTAACTAGATCCCCATTCATCACATCATGAAGCATTTTGTTAATTCTTTGCTGAAAACAAGTTCTACCACCAGCATTCACACAATCCATAAAGGAAGTGGGATATGTAGAATTTAATTCAGAGGACCCAGGAAAGAGATGCAGGGAAGGATTAGATAAGATGGTGGGGGGAGGATGAAGCAGCAGCTGTGTTATAGGGAGAGAAACAAACTCAGAGAAAGTCCTCCCAAATGTTTAGACTGGAAAAAGAGATGGTGAAAAATTTGTATTTTCATACTTGCAAGATTCTGTTAATATCTTGCAGTAAAATAGAATTAGTTCATCTGGTCATTTTTCTGTCTTAGCGTTGCAACTTTCTTCTTAACAAATCCTTGCTTTCTGGTCATCACCCTCTTCTTTTCAAAGAGTTTATGAATGCTCTTGATATTTGGGGTTTTTCTTCAATTGATTTATGACCTTTCCTAAAATGTTTCTTGTAATTGACAATTTTTGCCAATTACATCTTCTCACTATACTTTTTGTCAATATACTGTATGATTGAAAAATATTACTGAACCTTTGTTCTTTTTTTTTTTAATTTGATTTAAATGCCGCCCTTCTCCGGAGACTCAGGGCGGCTTACAATGCGTTAAGCAATAGCCTTCATACTTTTGTATATTTATACAAAGTCAGATTATTGCCCCCACAAACTGGGTCCTCATTTCACCTACCTTAGAAAGGATGGAAGGCTGAGTCAACCTTGAGCCTTGGAGAGATTCGAACCAGCAGAAATTGCAGGCAGCTGTGTTAATCATAGGGTGCGTAGACCACTGTACTATCAAGGCTCTTTCTTGAGTTTTGAAGAGAATGGCCACATGCCAACTCACAATATTTGCAAGTTAAACAACCATAGAAGAAAGATTCAAATGTAAAAAGAGATAACAAAACAAGATTTCTGCTTTTAAAGTTCCTGGATGTTTCCATTCTAGTTCCATCTATTTCTAAAGAAGAAGGAATTGTTCAATCTTTCCCTGATGAAAGTGTACATGGATCAAAATGGAGAGGTAGCAGCAGATCTGAAGATCTTGAGTAGGGTGGTTCTCCCCAAGGAGGATCCCATCAACAAGGAATTGGGGAGTTTCGAAAGGCAGTGACTGATAATCAACCAAGATGTTTTGTCAAAGCTAAAGTTGCTCAACAAGGTGGGGAAAATAGTGATGTGTTTTTTTTTCATTTTCCCAAAGAATTAGGACCCTTTTCAAGTGGGCTAAACCTAGTCAAAATGGGGGGTAAAAAAATAGGTGGGGGGGATTCCCCCACTAAGAATTTAAAGGAACAAGTTTTAACTCTTCAGTCCCAGAAACCTGATTTTAATATAATAGAATTTCTCTTAGAGGAGATTGAAAGAAGGGATGAGATTGTGAATCAGCAACTTGAAAAATTTAAGCAGGAAACTAAGGAATTGGTGAAATCCAAGTTTGACTTTTTGCAGCAAAAAATTTTAAAAATGTCAGAATTCATGATTCGGTTGGAAACAAATGCTAATTTACTAGAGTCAAAAATGGATGAAATTCAAGACAAATTGGACAATAGAATTCAAAAAATTGAAAATGATTTGTTAAATATTCAGGATTATAGTTCAGAAGAAAAATTTAAAATGGATGCTGATCAAAAGTCTGGTAATGTAGAAACTCTGCAACAGAGGATTGAAAAAGAGGTTCTAAAGATACAATATAATTTTACAGAATATGCAATAAGACTTAGAGGTTTGCAGGAAAATAACAGAGATGACTTAAGGAAAATATCTTCTGAATTTCTAGCTGGGATTTTAAAGATTCAACCTGAGGAAGTGTTTTGTAGGATTGACAGAGCTTATCGAATAAACTCCTGGACTGCCAAGCAAAGGCAATTGCCTAGAGATGTGGTAATCTATTTTTCAGATAAAGAAATTAGGAATAAAATTGTGCAAAATTCCTTCAATTCTAATTTGCAATTGTATGGAAGAAAGATTTGGATTTACAAGGAACTCCCACCTAAGATATTAATGGAAAGGAAGAAATTTGGCTTTCTGGTGTCTGAGTTAAAAAGGAGAAATATTCAATTCCGGTGGGACGTCCCAGTTGGTATTATATTGAGATATCAAGGAGAAAGATACCAGTTAAATACTGTTGAAAGAGCGGAAGAATTTTATCAAAATAGGTTGAAAATGAATTTAACGTCTTCAGATATAATACAGGATAAGCAGAAGGAGCTGGAACTAAAGACAGAGACTGTACCAGATAAATTGCCTTTGGATTTATCGGATACCCCAGCTGGATTATCTACAAATTCGAGAGAAGTGCCATCTGATTTTAATGTGATGACTTATCAAGGCAAGGACAAGCATGGAAACCAATTAGAGGATATACAAGGGATAAAAAAGAAACGCGAGACACAAAAAATTAGGATGGAAGTCAAACCCACAAAAAGAAAACAAAAAAGAAATAGGTTGTGCAAAAATAGAAATTTCTAACCCAAGCAACAGTGAAGCCAGTGATTTTAAAATATGAATGATTATGTGAAAACATAGAGGAGGCGACACATTGGTCAATATCATCCTGAGGATAGTGGAGATCTCTGCATTGCCGTAATTTTGGGACATGGAAAGAGCCCCAAATTGATGGTTTTGAATTATCTACTTTGAAACTTCTTTTTGTGTTGATAAATATATTATAATTATTTTGAATTATAAGGCAAGAGAATCACATTGGGACATGCAGAAGATCGGGTTGTTACCCAATACGATGATGGAAATTAATAATCCTGATGAAACCCACAATTATTATTATATGGAATATAATTATAATGTCACTCGGGTGGTTGTTTTTACTTTTATATATATAAGAAGATGTTTACTACTGATGGGGGCAGATATGATTGGAGACCTTGAATAAACTGTTGCATCAGCAAGCTATGTTACCCTATTATGGATGTTGGTTCTAACAATCCAGTGGAAAGACTTCAAGAAGATATTATATGGACTATAAATTTAAAGTTATTGTCTTTTCTTTTTTTATTTAGATATAATGGAATATATATATATATATATATTTAAGTAGTGTGGGCAGTGAATTAAAGATATCAAGAATTGTTGTGTATGGTAAATTTGTAAGACAGTGGGTGAATAAGCTAGCTACAGATTGATTAGTTTAAGAAAAGGGATTTTTAAGTGATACATTTAGGGGAGTGGAGGAAATGGATAGAGTGGAATAAATGTTAAATTAGATTTTATGGGGAGCCCGCTTTGAAATGTTATTAAAGTAGGACTTATCGTATAGTTTTAAAGTGGAAGGTGGTTTTGAATTGTTGCAATAATGTATAGATATAAAACACTATTATGCTAAATTAGAAGTTATTTTATAATAGTTATAGTATAATGTGTTTGTTTTTTGTTTTGTTTTTTTCTCTTCTTCTTTTCTGAGATGTATGGATAAAGGGGGATTTATAATACTTTTAGTAAGTAAAGGTCAGTATTTTGAGGAGGGAGTAAGTAATCTGTTATGAATTAGGGTTTTTTTTTTTGTTACGAAGAAGTCACAGGGGGGGAAGGGTGGGGAGGGGGGGTTAGGGAGGGGGGGGGAGGGGGGGGGGGAAAGGGGGAAAAATTTGTATTTGAAAACTTTTTCAATAAAAAAAAAAAATGGGGGGTAACCTTCACTGAGAATTGAATGTGTGGAGTAAAACTTTTATAATTTTCTTAGAAAATAGGGAGGCTTCTCTTCTATTGACCAAGGTATCCTTTTGATGCTGTAATGCTGAATACTGTTGTAAGCTGATTCAGCTATATCCAAAATGAGATTTGGGTTAATTATTATTTAGGACAATAATCATTGCCATTTCATGTCTCTTCTTTATCATCATAAAACTGGTGACAGAGGGCCTCATATACTGAGGATTTTGATATTAATAGCTTCAGGTACACTAATTTCTTGACTTCAAATATCAAAGTTGAAGGCAATTCTGTTGACCAGGACCTGAGTTCAGCTTTGGTCTCAATCTGATAAAATGGAATCAAGACTGGATGGAAGTCCTCTTGGTCCCAATAGGAAATAAGCTTCATCTTGACCTGTTTGGAGTCAGGGGACTCCCAAAATTGCAGGTCAAGAGTCTACAATGTTTTAATCAGCTAAGACTATAGTTATACATGTCTCTCTTTAACCCCACTAGGATAGACCAGGAAGGTCAGTGGCACCATAGGGAAACCTTCTGAATTCATCCATCAAGTGGATATTTCCTTCCCACCTTTTCTTATCTTTCCAATTTGTGTTGTTGTTAAATATTGAGATAAAAACTGTTATAACACCAACAAAAAAAGGAATATATTTGTGGTTCTGAAAAGAAAAATATACTAACATACAGTGCTGGGATTAAAAGGAAGAGAAAGGAGGGGGAGAAGGAGAACTAATAAATGACCAATCTACAAATAGATACCAATGTTGAATTCATTCTCTCTTTAAAATTGTTGCCAAATTTAGAAAGGATGGAACTATATCGCTTCATCTTCTCATTTTTATTGGGTAAAAAGCCTTGGCAGATAACAAACTCAGTTCCCCTTTTGGAATTCCTTCATGAATTAATCTTCCTTAAGATCTCTTTCTTTTCAAATTTATATGGTTGTCTATTTCACACATAGGGACTTCTGGTGGCACACAATTAAATCACAAATTAAAAATTGAAACAATGAGAACTAAATGCTAAGAAAGCAAGAGAGGAGTACATCAAGATGCTACCTACCATGCAACCAGCACACAGGGCTCTGTTGTCAGGGGATCTCCAGGACTATTGGAAAATATTACATTTTAAGGGATTTGTAGAGACCCTCATAGTCTGGATATACTCTCAATTTCAGGATAGTTAATGATTTTTATCTGGAAGGGTCTGTACACTATCCCCTGAAGTAGGCAGTGTTGCAACCCTTCTCAAGAGGAATTCCATGGATCCAACCATGTTAGACAACTTTTATCCTGTGTCCAAACTTTTTAGAGCAGTTTATTGAGATCATGGTTGGTGGGTCAATCATCATTAACGGAGTTTAAACATTCTTGGGGTAAACATATGTCCATCATCTCACGAAAGATAAAAAAAATTAAATAATATAATAAATCAATAAAAACGAAGAACTCATGATAAGGTCAGTGAGAGATAAGTATCTGGTGGATAAGCTCAGAGAAGGGAGTTTGTGGCACCAGATGTTTCTTCTTTCAATTTTATTTTGTTGTTCTTGGTTTTTTTTTTTTAATAGTTGTACTGTATATATTGGGGATTTTTTTGCTGGAATGTATTTATATACAATACAATTTAATGAGGCTTTCCTGTCTTTCAGTATCAAATCTCATCTAAAGGCTTTCTTGAAATTTCAAAGATTATGAAAGAAATGTTACTTTGTTTTCTCAGATACTGAAAAATGCACCAGATGTGTAGATGAACAATATCCAACTAAGAACAGAGTCCGGTGTATCCCAAAAAGAATAACCTTCCTATCTTATGAAGAACATCTGGGTATAATCCTTGTCTTCTTTGCTCTACTCTTGTTCCTAACCACAAGGCTTGTTTTAATCACATTCCTTAAATACTTAAAAAAATCCCATTGTCAAAGCCAACAACCGAGACCTCTCCTTCATCCTCCTGATCTCCCTCCTGCTCTGTTTTTTGTCCTCCTTTCTCTTCATTGGCCAGCCAAGGAAAGCTACCTGTCTTCTCCGACAAACGGTGTTCAGCATTGTCTTCTCAGTAACTGTGTCTTCTGTGTTGTCCAAAACAGTCACGGTGGTGCTGGCCTTCCTGGCCTCAAAACCAGGAAAAAGGGTGAGAAGATGGTTGGGAAAGAGCTTGACCAACTCCATCATCCTTTCTTGTTCTAGTGTTCAAATTTTCATCTGTGTCATATGGCTGATAGTTTCTCCCCCATTCCCTGATTCCGACATGCACTCCCAGCCTGAAGAGATCATCCTTCAATGCAACGAAGGCTCTGTTACCATGTTTTATGTTGTCCTCGGCTACATGGGTTTCCTAGCTGCCGTTTGCTTCACGATGGCTTTCCTGGCCAGGAACCTGCCTGGGGCCTTCAATGAAGCCAAGCTAATCACCTTCAGCATGCTGGTCTTCTGCAGCGTCTGGGTCTCTTTCCTGCCCACCTACCTGAGCACCAAAGGGAAATACATGGTGGCCGTGCAGGTCTTCTCCATCTTGGCCTCCAGTGCTGGACTGCTGGGCTGCATCTTCATCCCCAAGTGCTACATTATTATCATGAGACCAGATCTAAACATGAAGGAACATCTAATGATAAAAGTAGGGAAGTAATAATGAAATTGTTTCTTAGACTCGTGACAATTAATTATTGATTGCAATTTGTTGTTGGTTTATATCTTTCATTTCCCTCTGTTTGACACAGAACATAGAACAATAGAGTTGGAAAGAACCTTAGAGGTCTTCTAGTCCAACCCCCTGCTTGAGCAGGAGACCCTGTACCATTTTTGAGACAAATGATTATCTAGTAACTTTTTTAGAGCCTCTAGTGCTGGAGCACCCACAACTTCTGGAGGCAAGCTATTCTACTGGTTTTGTGAGGTCCTCCATCATTGGCTTGGCACCTCACAAGCGTCCCGCCATCAAAGAATTGGGATTCGGAGTGGGGCAATTGGGTAATAAACCTATATGCTTCTATGGTAGGAATTTGGGAGGGAGGAATGTCAGTTGAAGGAGTTCCAAAGCAGTTTGGAACCAGTTCGTGCCAGGCATCTTCAAGGTCGTTCACCCTGAGTGTGGTATTTCACCAGCCCAAACACTTCAGCATTTCCCAAAACATCTCAGTGATATCCGATTGGCTAAAGACCGACTAGACATGGGGGAAGGATGGGAAACTAAGGGTTTGGTTTTTGTATTGTTTCATGGGAACTTCAGATTCCTCCTGACTTTACTGCAGCCAGCATTTTTAAATAAAAGTTATTTTCATTACAGACAAATGGAGTTGAGGGTTTTACTTTCCAAAGGGATCAGACTGGGCCAGGTCTGACATTAGGTGGAATCTGATATCGTGGTCAACCCAGAGAGGACATCATCTCTACCGTGGGGACCATGCACATGATATAGGCTCAAGGGAGCAATCAGGAGGAGATTGAATGCTGGGGGTGAGGCTTTGAAGAGGCCTCCTCCAGGACTGGATCTCTTTGAATGGACAGGGGAGGCAGAAAGCTGTGGCAATCTGCTGAGATCCAGGTGGTCTCTGGGCACTGGGCAAAAGGAGGAATGGAGGGGAAGCCCATGGTGATGACTTTCACTCATGGAAGCTGTGGCAGTTGCTGGCGGGAACAATGAGTGGAGCTGGAGGAGGAAGAAGAAGAGGGTGAAGAATTCAACCAAGATGACTGGATGATGGAGCAAGACATCAAGTTCATGTAGGGGGCTTTCAAGACCTCAAGGTGTGTGAACACCAGGCCCAGGCCATGCAATCTGATGACCAGCCATCTCCAGCCAAAACAGGAGGCTGAGTAATAACATCCACCACCACAGCCAGCACCTCAGCCAGTGTAATGGCAGCTGTGGCTATGGCTGGGTCAGCACCAGGAGCTGCCGCCTGTATCACCCCCTCTGCAGGGATAGCCCCAGGGAGGAGGACACCCACAGGACACAACAGCTGGGTGTGAAGTTTAACAGGAATCCCCTGTCAGTTTTGGAAGACAATTTTCTTTTTTGCTTCTTAACTGTCACATATTTTAGCTGGGGAAATTGGGAGGGGGCTGTTGTTTAAGCGGTAGAAAGTTAGTCATAACAACATTCCATATTCAAGGACTTTTGCCTGTGCCTGCTGGAGACTGCCTGAAGATTGTATTCAGTTGAGTGTGAGGAGTTGATTGGACAATGTGATGAACTTGTGGGTGTGGGGCAGGGCTGTGAACTGTCAACTGGGTGTGGAAAACCTGGAAGCTTTCAGATTTGGGTTTTTCCAGATGTGCCAATATGATATCTCTAATAAATTAGAACTTTGAGGAACCTCAGGCCTCAGAGCTTTATTTGACATTGCCAGCAACTGGGGTTCTTCCTGGCCCAGGTTTGGACCTACATGCAGGAGTATCATCTGGAGATAACCACTGAAGGTGCTAAGGTCAGATGTGTTACCAGGGAAGAGGCTGCAGCGCACTGGATGATCACCCTCGGAGTGGGTCAGAGGGGAGTGGCTGAGTACACAGAAGAACTTTGTGACCTAGTGTCAGGTTTCCAACCGATGCCCTAATTAAATCATGGGCCTTGAGCCAAACTTCAAAAGGAATCCAGTTATTTATTAGGAGCTTCATGTCGGCATATTCTAAGTGAAGCCAACTCTGACCTCACTTAATTTTCATCCCGGCTCTGACCCTGTTTCCCCCTCACCCCAAGGTGTGTCATCAGTCAAATCATCCGATGAAGCAATTGTTTCACTGCAATCCTGTAATCAAAGGATGGGGGGAGGGAGTGGGCAGATGGGCAATAAACCTGTATGCTTCTGTGGTGGGAATTTGGGAGGGGGGAATGACAGTTGAAGGAGTGCAAAGCAGTTTGGAAATAGTTTTTATTTTATTTTAATTTGATTTATATGCCGCCCTTCTCCGGAGACTCAGGGCGGCTTACAATGCGTTAAACAATAGCCTTCATACTTTTGTATATCTATACAAAGTCAGATTATTGCCCCCACAATCTGGGTCCTCATTTTATCTACCTTAGAAAGGATGGAGTCAACCTTGATCCTGGTGAGATTTGAACTTACAGTAATTGCAGACAGCTTGATGTTAATAAGAGTAATAACAGTGCGTTAGTCTGCTGAGCCACCAGACTCCTTATTCATGCCAGGAATCAATCAACCAACCAATCAATCAATCAATCACTAAAGATACATCAACACCAATAACAGCAATAGACCTAATCTTGAGGTAGTTGGGGCCATCTAGATCTCCAGGGAGGCTCTTCCACAAGGCAGCGGATGCCAGAGGGAAGGGCTGCTTTCTGGTCCAACAGGATGATATGGTTTCATAGAGGGGATGCTAAGAATGACCCTGTGCTAGACCTGCCCTGGGCCCTGTTGGATGCCAAAAAGTTATTCCCTTAACACATTCCACTTTCTGTTGAAGTCTTCACACACATTTAACCAAGGTGTCAAGTTCCCCCCTTCCTATCCTTCAGCTCCAGTGTGGCAACACTGAAGCCTCAAAAATGGCCTCGGTCAGGTCAGCTTCAGGATTGACACAAGCACTGTAGAGTATCCAACAAATTAGAAAAGTTTTAAAGATGGTGGATTTCATTAGGTTTACTTGCCTAGATCAGTTGAACAGGATTCATATGTTTTATATATACAAAAGTTATGCTATCCTAATTCTACCTATTTATTGATCTATCTCTAAACATGTCGATATTTTGCTGTATTTTCTCTCTCTCTTTACACACTGGTCCCCCAAAACCACCCTCTTCTGGTTTATTCTATTATTTAGTTCCACCTTTAAAGACAAATAATGGCTTTTCACCAATGTAGAAAAATGTCTAGTTTTTTTCAGAATTGAAATCTCCCAACAGTAGAACCCAAAGTCAAACTTTTGCTGACTATAATGACTAAAAGTGATTTTCAGGGATTTTGTTCTGGTCTGGAACTGTGTAAGAGAGAAGACGAAGTCCTATGAACAAAAACAGCCACCCATCTCTTAACAAAGGCAAACCAGAATCAGCTGTATCCATATTGAGGATTGACATTTCAGACTCAAGTCAAAATTCTCTCTTGAGACTGGAATGTATGGAGAGTTTTTCTAAGGGATGTGTCAGGGAAATACTTTAAGAGCTGACCAGCTGCCATGATGCTGTAATACTGTAATGCTGTAATAATGATGCAATGGTAGGAATGAGATGTTTGGGAGAAAGTTCTCCTGTCTCACTTCTGGTCTCGTTTTCAGAGTTTTCACCCCATTTGTGACTTCTCCCATTGGGCACCTGCCTGTTGACTCACTCAGAGTTTAGAGAGATGATGTCTATTCTTGTTGCCATTATCCAAATCATAGTGATTTATTTATTCTCTTGGTGCTAAATCTCAAAAGACATTTTGGATTGCTTGCAGATATCACACAAACACAGCCATAACAGGCTTCCACTTTGTCATCATATCAACAACTTGTTGGCTGATCTCTTTGTACTGGAAAATCCTGGAGGCATAAATGGCCTTGAAGAAATAGAGAACCTTGAAAGTTTTTATGACAGGCAGGGGCTGCAGATATGAAGGCTTGTATAGACTCTGTCACTATTAGGAAATCTTTGGAGCTTCTGTCTTGGAAGAAGACTTTGGTTTCTTCCACCTCTTCCTATCACTGTGTCTTCAAAGCAAGGCTGGAGACTCCATCAGGAACACAAGTCATATCGCTGCTTCTGCTGCTTCTGCTGCCCCAGGAAGTTCTGGCAAGTCTGAGAGCCAAATGTCTCCTGACTCTGAAGAGGGATGAGGTGCATCTAGAGAATTATTACAATCCAGGAGAGTTTCTCATTGGTGGCATTGTGTCTGCCACAAGGATGCTGCTTCTACCAATAAGCTTCAACAAATCTCCTTTGATTAAATCTCTGTACGTCAAATTTCGTGCAGACTTAGAGCCTCTCCATTTCACCCTAAGTTCTAAAATTTCAGCTACCTCTCTTACAATGAATCATCTCTTTGATCTGCTAGTTTTTCTCTCTTTCTGTCTTGTTTCATTCTTGGCTCGTCCTTTTTCAGCTGATGATCCTGATTTGAAATTCTCAAATAAGTAATCAGTAGAGATCTTCTTCTTTCTTGACTTCGAAGAAGAAGCATTTGCTTTTCTTGACATTCTCTCAGCAGAGTTGGACGGTGAATGGAGAAGAGAGGATAGTTCTTTTCTTCTACCACTCTCATGACCAATAAGGTCATCAGAATGCGTAGAAAAATGTAGAAATGTTGAATTTTCTCTGAAGTAAAAATGATAAAAGCTTGACAATTTTATTCTGTACCACCAATTAAATGAATGGATCCCAGTTCAGAATTGACTTTTCTTAAATGTTTGAATCTCATTTGAGTGGATGCCACCATCCCAATCATACAATGAGTTATTTGTCAGCTAAGTCTCTATGGCTAAGCTAAGTTTAGATATAGGCCATTTAAACACCTCCAGAAATTTAGCACTTACTGCACTTGTTAACAGTGATAGTTGCTCGTTTTATGTGTCATTCTGGGTGTATCTGTCTGTATGTGTCCTTTAATGATTCTATATTTCATGTGGAATAATAGGTGACACTTCTAATGATTAATTATTGGAGAAGATAAATAGGCAAATGGATAGAAAGAAATTGAAAGTTAGTCTGAAATCTTAATACAACAGCAAGAATAAGGACAATATGAAGAATAAGCCAAAACTGAATTTGAAACTGAATTATGTACAAATGGTGAACATGTAATAACAAAAATGGATAAAGTTTTAAGGATTTGAAAGAGAAGATGAAGAGGCTCAATTTGCATGACTAAATGCACTATTAAACTTGGATATTAGATAGAGATGCAACAAATTTGGGTAACTGGTATTCTGTTTATAGTCTGTCATAAATTAAGGTTTTTTAAAAAATAAAATGATGTATTCTTGGTATAGGACATCAGATAAATTATCAAAGATGTGAAACACATTTCAAAGCAAAGCAAGAATTGTGAAAAGAATAGGTAGACATGTGAGAAAGCTGTGAAATTTTGTATCAAATTAACACAACAACGCAAAGAATTAGAAAGGCTAAAAATTGTGAAGAAACCAGAATTCTTTTTTACTTGAACTTCTAAGCAAAGAATTACCGTATTTTTTGCACTATAAAATGCTCTGGGATTTAAGTTAACCTAACTTTGAGGCAGGAACACAATCTGCAATCCTTGCTATCTGGAATGGCCCAAAAATGGGATGCGCTGAGGCAAAAAATGAGGTTCATGGAGGATGAAAATGGGGCACGCAGAGGTGGTGAGAGGCAGCTGTGGTGATGGGTGGCGACAGTGGTGATGGGCAGTGGTGATCCCCACAATTGGAACAGCTGATCGGCAGTATTCTGGGAGGCCGATCCAACAGCCAATCAGCTGCTCATGCTGAATCAGGGTATGCTGAAGCTGACCGGGCTGTTTTCTGTTTGCTCCAAGGAGGCAAATTGCTGGGAGGCAGAGGCCAAAATGTGGGGGCCAGTGGGTTGGTGAGGCTTTAGCAACATTTGCTCTATAAGACACACAGACATTTCCACCCACTTCTTTGGAAGGGAAAAGTGCATTTTATAGTGCAAAAAATATGGTACATAACATTCATAGTGTTAATATAGGGTAACTGTGGCAAGATTCTTGTATGCTCAATGATGGAAGAATCAGGGAATCCTCACAGTGGAGGACTAGATGGTGAAAAATGTAGAATTTGCAGAAATGAAAAATTAAGTGTTGAAAAGAAGATGGGGAATCAGTTTCTTTTTCTTTTTTTAATTTTTTGGACCTTTTCTTCCTTTCTCTATTTTTTCATTCCTTTTTTTCTTTTGATTAATATTCCATTTTCTTAAACAATTTTTGACAAATATAAATTTAAAAAAGAATTAGAGAAAGCTAACATTTACTAGACTAACTCAGAAATAATATGCATTCGGTATCCAAAAATAAAAAGAAAAATGGAAAGTATCCCAGAAGTTCTATTCGATAGGTGAGATTTTTTTTTTGGGTGGATGGGGGGATTTTAAAATGACTCCAAGCCTCTGAGCCATAGGTGGATTAAAAATACAATTGTTAAATTTACCAGTTAAATAAAATGTTGCTTCCGCTGATTATGTCCTGATACATTCATACTTTCAGGAGACCAGGAACAGAGTACTGGAAAATGTTATCCTTCCTTTTCGCAATCCAAGCGATCAACAAGAATCCCAACATTTTGTTCAATGTCACCCTGGGATACAAAGTCTATGACGATTATTTCATATCACAAATGACCTCGGAGGGTTTGCTGGATCTGCTTTCGGAGGGGGAGGCCAACGTTCCCAACTACAGCTGTGGAAGGCAGAGAAACACCGTGGCTGTCCTCGAAGCAGCTGGTACTGACATCTCCATCCAGATTTCAACCATGTTGGGAACCTACAAAATCCCACAGGTGTGTCTTTGTTGGGAAGACCATTTTTAGACATGCAACTTACAGCCAGACATCCTCTCTTCTAAATGAAGAGCAAAGTTCTATTATAGCAATTTATGAAGTAAGGATGAAGGTTCTATCAAATGGTAGAGAAGGATCCCAGCAGACAATCCTCTCTCAGGTGCAATCATAATGCAGACTGTGCATCTCTGCTGGCGATTTGCAATAGCCAAATTCTTCACTGAAGAGCTGCAGTGGCTCAGTGGTTAGAAGGCAGTACTGCAGGCTATTTCTGCTGACTGCTACTGACTGCAATTTGGCAGTTCCAATCTCACCAACCTCAAGGTTGACTCAGCTTTCCATCCTTCCGAGGTGGGTAAAATGAGGACCCAGATGGTTGGGGGCAATATGCTGACTCTGTAAACCACTTAGAGAGGGCTCTAAAAGCACCGTGAAATGGAATAAAACTCTAAGTGCTTTTATATTTAAATTTATAAAGTTTATTGTCATTGTACGTATATACACAATATACCCATACAATGAAATTCACATAACACCAAGAGACCAAGCCCAACACACATGACAATTCCCAGACATATTTCTCCTGAAGTCTATTATATGTTATTTAGTTTTTTTGGTGTTAAGTATAAGATTATTTTCTTTACACCACAATGTCATCCCTTGTACTTCCTTTCTATAAGCAGACTCATTGTTCTTAATAATGAGCCCCACCACTGTCGTGTCATTTATTTTGTTTTGCTATTGAAGTGAGAAGAGAGGCAATGTAAACAGAATGACCAGGAATTGAAATAATAATAAAGTTAACTTTTTTTTTTCCTTTTCAGATCAGTCACGGTTTTGACTCCCAGGTTCTGAGTGATGAAAATCCTTTCTTCTACCCAATGCTCCCAGCTGAAGGAGCCCAGTACCCAGGGATGGTGAAGCTGGTCCTCCATTTCAGGTGGACCTTGGTGGGTCTCCTTGCTCCAGACACTGAGAACGGACAACGGTTCATGAGGACATTGACTTCCCTGCTGGTCAGGAATGGCATTTGCCCAGTTTTATCACAAACCTTTTGCCCAATTTCATGGGAAACGAAGATAGAGCGGCATTTATTCCTCAGTTGGAGAAAGATGAATGTCTTTATTTTTGGTGCAGACTTGAGTTCATTCAGTGTAGGAATTTTGCTTCTGAATCTAGTATTTGAAAGGCTTATGGAACCTCCTAGAGGAAAAGTCCTGCTATTCACAATCCGCTGGGACTTCACTTTTTATTTGTCAAAACGATCTTTTCCAGTCAAATACTTCCATAGCATATTTTCCTTTCGTATGCAGAAAAATCAATTTGCAAAGTATAGTAGGCATTTGAACCTTTATTCTTTTATGAGACACTATGTAGAGACCTCCTTCCTGTGTTCCTACACCAATGAAGCCTTTTCGGTGAAAGTCTGGAGATGGTGCAGGCAGAGAGAAGACCTGGAAGCTCTCAAGGAAGAGGAAATGGATCAAATCCTGACTCGGGACAGCTATTTAATTTACAACACAATCTGGGCTGTGGCAAGGGCCTTAAATGCAGCTTATTTATCCAGATCCAGGAACACGTTTAAAACTGGTAAAAAAGTGAAAATTCCAAAGATGAAGGCATGGCAGGTACTTATTTTCTATTGCAAAGCTCTCCACCACATCTGAGAATCTATCTTACAATTGTAAGAACCTGACAATAATTATACTGTATTCTGAATATAAAAATTACCTTAATTTGCAATTTTCCACCGCTCTCCTTTCTGCAATTCATTTCACCCTATTCATTTCTTTTCCAATTTCTTTTTATAAAATTCTTGGTAAAAATATTTTTCTTCCACCTCTTTCTTCTTTGACTCTTTTTTTTACAAGCAGGATAATTACCACGTCATACACTAAAAAGTGTGTTGTGTATATTAAGCTGTTTAACACCTCTGATCCTCTCACTTCCTGGGCTTTTCCCAGAGTGGGTCATTCCCACTCACTCACTCACTTCATTCCCACCCCACTCCAGGGGAAGGTTACTGAAAAATCCCCATTTCCTCCTGATCAGCTGGGACTTGGGAGGCAGAGAATAGATGTGGGTGGGGCCAGTCAGGGGTATTTACTGGTTCTCTGAACTACTCAAAATTTTTGCTATCGGTTCTGCAGAATTGCTCATAACCTGCTGAATGCCACCTCTGCTAAGAATCCCTTTGATTTTCCTTCCC
Source organism: Pituophis catenifer annectens (assembly GCF_029215685.1). Classification (NCBI taxonomy): domain Eukaryota; kingdom Metazoa; phylum Chordata; class Lepidosauria; order Squamata; family Colubridae; genus Pituophis; species Pituophis catenifer. Next base: position 8,366,717 of record NW_027256882.1, on the reverse strand, counting down.
CGGCTCAAAACTCCCAGTAGAAGACTCTTTGGGTCAAGAAGCTAAGCAGGCTAAGGTCACATTGTTTCTGTGTGGGGCATCTGATTTCATTTTGGCTTTATTGGCAAAATTCCTTCAGTGTTGTTGAGCACAACTTCCATATCCTTTAGGGTTTTAATTTTGGACCTCAATACTTCATACTGCATCTATCCTTTGCTTTGGTTACTTCCCATTGGTTTTCCAAACTCTGCAGTGACAACTACAAATGGAAGAGATAAAGAACATCCTTCACTCTCCTTATTTTCCATGTCGTTCTTGGTCCTTCTAACAAGATTTTTATTCCGTTTTCCTCATATAGATCTGTGAGATTTAAAAAAACAGCAAACCTCATAAAAACTAAAATGGAGATCATGAATAAGTAAAAAGTAGTTTTATTATACATACATAGATATGCACACACACACACACACACATTGTGTGTGTGTGTGTGTGTGTGTGTGTGTGTGTGTGTGTGATAAGCTTTTGCAAAAGGGTTCTCCCATGAAAGGGAGAGAACGAATACAGCCCCGAATACTGGTTTAAATACTTTTTCAGGCAATTAGCAAAACAATTGAAATGCCCCCGCTTATCATTGTTTTTCGGATGTTACATAACATTTTGGCTTTCTGAGCAACATTTGTTCCAACTTACAATTCTCTTTTGGAGGGGCATTTCCCCTCCAAAAATACCCTTTCAATATGTCCTTAACTAAGACAATTAATTGGAACAGGGTATCTTCCTTCCTTTTAATTTAGCTTAGGTCAGCCTGACCCAACTCAGAATGTACTAAAACATTATTTCCTCAGAAAAGGCATCATAAATACTTCCCCTTTCTACGTGTCTTACTCAGCTAAATAGCTTAGGGTTAACTCAGGTTATATGAAGGGTAAATATGGAATCACTTAGGCTATATTCTTTACAGGAATAATTCCGTTTCTCTCAAGATCCTTCATGCCAGCTGAGATGGAGGAGTCTTACCAAAGAACTTTCTGTGTCTCTATAACATTGCCCATTTTCTCTTCCACTCCAGTTTCATTCTTTCCTTCGAACTGCTGAGTTTTACAATAATTCCATCAATGGGGTATATTTGGATGAGAATGGAAAGCTGGTAGCAGACCTGGACATTTTGAACACGGTGGTTTTCCCCAATTACTCTGCTATCATAGTGAGACTTGGGAGGCTAGAAAGAGTGGGATCCTTGGATTTCAAGTTCATGATGAACCTGGATGCTATTGCAAAGATGGAGATGCTGAACAAGGTGGGGAAAAGACTTTATTCTGTTTTTTCTGAAGGTCTTTCCAAGACGATTGCAGAATTGGAGCAGGGACAGACTTGGGGTGTCATCTCAGTTCTCCCAGAGAGGAAACATCTTCTCATTAGATGTTCAGGTACCTATGAGAAAAATATCCCTAACTATTCCAGTTAACTGTTCATCAAACTTCTGCAAGGAAGCTTGATTTATATCATAGGACAAAGTGATTAAGTTTGTCAAAACAAAAATCCATTCTAGTTTCTTTTCAGTAGGTACATTGAGAATTTAATCTAAAATTGTAGTGGGAGAAAAATTAGAGGAGCTCTTAGTTTCTTGTAGTCTTCAAATTTAGCAAAGCTAAACCTTGAATTGGAGATCCCCAAACATTTTCTTTAATGTATTTTAGGAAAAAAAATAATTCATTTAATGGAGGTTATTTTCCCCCTCTTGCTGGCCAGCCCCAGCCTCCTTCCAGGTGTGTGGAAAGCTGTCCTCCTGGATTCATGAAGGTGGCTCAGGAAGGGAAGCTCATCTGCTGCTACAATTGTCATCCTTGTGCAGAAGGAACCATCTCCACCATGGAAGGTGGGTGACAGCAGGAGAAAGGGAGAGACTTTGTGGAGGATCATAAATCCTGAGATTCTCCATGAACATGCATTTTGGAAGGTGTGATGGGAGTGGATCCCACCTCTTGGAGTCTTGATCAAGATGTACATTTATGTCATAGTGAATTATTAGAAAATATCTTGGAGATTAATCTCATATATAGGTCAAGCAAACAGTTATACAGATCATGGATGAAGCTATGGGATAAGTGAGGGTTGAGGGTTGTGAGAGAGATGGCATCTTTTGCTCTTAATCTTTTACAACACATCTTCCATGTTTCAAATTACTATTTACTTTATTGCTCTGAATAGTGAGAGTTTCCGGATTCCAGAATATAATGATGGAACTTTGATTGGATTTTTATAGGAGGATCGATCAGATTCTTGCTAGTTTCCATGTCTCATGGCTATTTTGGGCTGCCACAGATTCACATTGTAGCTATTTGCCTTTAATCAAAAGATGTATTTCTTTGCTGAAGGAGTTGTCAGAGTTCCAAGTAATACATCCATAGCGAGCAAAACTCCGAGGCAGGTAGATTCCTCCAGGAATAGCTTCATTGGATATATCATATTGGCAAAATTCAGGAGAAAACCAACTCTGAAGGTTCCCATAGCTTGCACCTAATTAAAAATAAAAGGTTTCCCTGAAACCCCAATCAATCATGGTCCAATCAGGGCACTGTCTGGTTGCCTGGTGACATCACTCCTCCTTCCTCTGCCCAGGTGGTAGAATGTCCTTTGTTCCCAAGAGAAAGGATTTTATTTTGGCTACAAAACCCCAGCTATCTCTCATCCCCCCCTCCCTATACCTCAGCTCCAGTGTGGCAACATTGAAGCTCCAAGATGGCTGCGGTCAGGTCAGCTTCAGGGTTGACAGTTGGCCCATAGTGTGTCTTTGATGGGCTCTTCTTTCTACTTTCTGGGGAGGGGAGTTGGTAGCCTTATGTTATCATCCTTTGACTGCTCCATATGTTCAGGTGGTGCCTGTTTGGGTCTGCTTCCGGTGAATCCTCGGTTTATACTTCCTGAATCTGACATTGCAGAGTTTCTGCTGGAGACTCCTCTTAAAACAATTTTCAAAGTCATGGTCCATGAAGAGGAGGAGAGAGGAGGGGAGGGGAGGGGAGCAGAGGGGAGGAGAGGAATCATGAGATGGGGTTGAGCCAAACTTCCTTCTTGATCTTATTGGAAGATGTTGCTCTTTCTGATAATAAAAAAAAATGAGGAATGCATTTTGATGTCCTCACTCCAAATCTAACTCATGTTCAAGGGCCACTCCACCTGACTTTATTTTCTCCATGGCAAAATCAGTGTTTATCATTTTCAGCTAACATAAGCAACATTAAGCAATCCTTCACATGTACCTCATTCCACTATTGGCTGAACCTCATTGGTGCCTTAACACATTGACAAAAGGCTGGTCTCCAATTTTCAAGAGACTTAGCAGTGAAAAGATAAAATGGTGGAACTGCCTTCCTTCCTTCCTTCCTTCCTTCCTTCCTTCCTTCCTTCCTTCCTTCCTTCCTTCCTTCCTTCCTTCCTTCCTTCCTTCTTCCCTTCTTCTCTCTCAACAAGTTTGTTAATAAAATGGTAACAGTAAAAAACAAAGAATATTAAGATGTTCTAGCTGAAGGGAAATGAAGAAATATATTGATTTCACCTACACACAATCATTCACACCAAAAACAAGTTTACCCAAACAATGCAGTTTATTAAATGACATGTTAAAGGGAGTCCCTACTCTTGCTCTTTTTCAGATGCAGACAAATGTACCAAATGTCCAGAAGATCAACATCCAAACACCTATCGAGTTCACTGTATCCCCAAGATGAAAAGTTATCTTTCTTATAAGGAAAATCTGGGGATCATCCTGACTTCCATTGCCTTGTTCCTCTCTTTAACCACAGGCTTTGGCTTGGGGATCTTCATTAAATTCATGGAAACACCAATTGTCAAAGCCAACAACCAGGTCCTCTCCTACATCCTCCTGGTCTCCCTCCTACTTTCCATTTTGACTTCCTTCCTGTTCATTGGCCGGCCAAGGAAGGTGACCTGTCTCCTCAGACAAACAGCCTTCAGCATTGTCTTCTCACTTGCCATTTCTTCAATCTTGGCCAAAACCATCACAGTGGTGTTAGCCTTCTTGGCCACAAGACCAGGGAATAAAGTGCAGAGATGGTTGGGGAAGAGCTTGGCCAACTCCATTGTCTTTTCTTGTTCTGGCCTTCAAGTTGTCATCTGCAGCATCTGGTTGAGCACTTTCCCCCCATTCCCTGACTCTGACATGCACTCCCAACTTAGAGAAATCATCCTACAATGCAATGAAGGTTCTGTTGCCATGTTTTATGTTGCCCTTGGGTACATGGGCTTCCTCTCCTCTGTCTGCTTCACGGTGGCTTTTCTGGCCAGGAATCTCCCTGGGGCCTTCAACGAAGCCAAGCTGATCTCCTTCAGCATGCTGGTCTTCTGCAGTGTCTGGGTGTCCTTTGTGCCTGCCTACCTGAGCACCAAGGGAAAGTACATAGTGGCTGTTCAGGTCTTCTCCATCTTGGCCTCCAGTGCTGGACTGCTGGGCTGCCTTTTCATCCCTAAATGCTACATTATTATTTTTAGGCCAGATCTGAATACCAAAGAACATTTGATGTCAAAATAAAATACAAAAAATGACTTTTACAAATCTATTATTTTTCAAAAATGTTATTTAGTAGGCTTGATTAACGGGTTTTTATAGTTTAATTTATGTATGTTTGTTTGTTTAATTTACATGCTGCCCATCCTGGATAGGGATGACTCTAGGCAAGTTATATTCAAGTGAAAAGAAAATAAAAGATTAAAATAATAAATAGTAGCACTAACATTGGTTTAAGATTGACAGGTATGGGAAGGAATGGAGCAAGATCAAGGGTGAAATCCAGCAGGTTCTGACAGGTTCTGGAGAACCTGTAGTGGAAATTTTGAGTAGTTCGGAGAACCGGCAAATACCACCTCTGGTTGGCCCCAGACTGGGGTGGGAATGGAGATTTGGCAGTTTCCTTCCCCCAGGAGGGAATGGAGATTTTGCAGTATCCTTCCTCTGGAATGGGGAGGGAATGGAGATTTTGCAGTATCCTTCCCCTGCCATGCCCACCAAGCCACACCCACAGAACCGGTAGGGAAAAATTTTGAATTTCACCCCTGAGCAAGATGCACATGGGGAGGAGATATTCCTCTTATCTCTAAAGCTACCCATATTTATTTTCCTGTATATTCTTAAAGAAACCAATAACAATACACCAAGTCTCACTTGGAGTGACAATACTGTGGGTAAAATCAGATTCCGGATGAATGGGACTGTTTGATAGGGAAATGCAGACATAAGGAATGTGGCTTTGCAGCTCAGAGTGACCTGTGGGAAGTTTCATCATCACGTCCCTATAGCAACCCCTGAATAGGAAGATGCAAATCTTTCCTACATCTAAGACCATCTTTCTTTGCAGATAACGGGAAGGCGAGAAGCAAACTGAGGTTTATTATGCTATTGGTGGCCCCAAAATATCTCAGCCTGGTGCCAAAGCCAATCAGAGCCACATACGAGTGAGGAACTTTCCCAAAACTTTTAAAATAAAGCCACTTAGATAACTGAGATCCTGAACAACAGCATAGTACGATCTTTTATGCAGTAGATTTCTAAAAAAAAGAGAATTGAAGTTTCACAAAGCTATTACTTTTTTGGGAGTTCTATCTTGCTTTTAGTCAACGTGTCCATTTGTCTGTGGAATTGTGTCTTGTTTGAGCATACATGTTGTTTTGCCCCTGTAGAGTCCTCTCTTGGTTAAACTCCACCTCTCCTTTCGTCCCCAGTTGTGGCTTCTGCTATTTATCTTCATCTTGCCAAACCTTGCAACTTCCTATCTAATTTGAGTAGGTGTTGTAACATTTCCTTTATTTCAAACTGACATCTTTGTACAGTTAAATTCCTCTCAATTATCCCTCCCTCCCAAAATGGGGATATCTTGTTTCTTAGTAGGTGATTCATCGCTATTATTTATAAGTATGGACAGATGGATCATTTCCAGTGATAAAATTTTAAAAATTCCCCTACCGGTTCTATGGGTGTGGCTTGTTGGGGGGAGGTCATGTGACTGGGTGGGTGTGGCCAACTCAACATCACTCACATCGAGGGGCTCCTCACTGGCCCCTCCCCTCCCAGCCACTCCTTGTCACGAACTTTGAGGAACCTCAGGCCTCAGAGCTTTATTTGACATTGCCAGCAACTGGGGTTCTTCCTGCCCCAGGTTTGGACCTACATGCAGGAGTATCATCTGGAGATAACCACTGAAGGTGACAAGGTCAGATGTGTCACCAGGGATCTAGAAGGGGCTGCAGTGCAGTGGATGATCACCCTCGGAGTGGGTCAGAGGGGAGTGGCTGAGTATAAAGAAGAACTTTGTGACCTCATGTCAGGTTTCCAACCGATGCCCTAATTAAATCATGGCCCTTGAGCCAAACTTCAAAAGGAATCCAGTTATTTATTAGGAGCTTCATGTCAGCATATTCTAAGTGAAGCCAACTCTGACCTCACTTCATTTTCATCCCGGCTCTGACCCTGTTTCCCCCTCCCCCCAAGGTGTGTCATCAGTCACATTCTCCAATGAAGCAATTGTTTCACTGCAATCCTGTCATCAAAGGATGGGGGGAGGGAGGGGGACAGATGGGCAATAAACCAGGGGTGAAATGTTCCCGACTCAGACCGGCTCGGGTGAGTAGGTAGGGGAGATTGAGGCTAGTTCACCGAACTGGGAGCAATGGCTGTCTGGCCACGCCCCTGAACCGGTCCACGGCCCGCAGTCCTGCCATGCTTGCCTGCCTTCCATGCTGCCTTCCTGGTGTCCCAGTGGCCAGCTTGTGAAGGCAAGCAAGCAGAAGTCCATGTGGAAGGCAGGCCAGCATGGCAGGGCTGCGGGGAAGGAGTCACAGTCCAAGGGCAGCTGGAGCATCTCTCAATTTGCAAAGAATTGCAATTGTTCAAAAGACCAGTAAGCCTAAATATCAACAACAGAGACCGAGGCTGTGTGGGGATGGGGGTGTGTTAAGCACAAAGCCTTACAAAGCACTGGGCTACTCCTGACACCTTCCTTCCCATGTGTGTGGAAGGTTCAGGCAAGCGGGGAACAATAGCTAGCCCTCCCCCACTTTGCGCTCTGACATCCGTTCAAAGAGCAGCTTTCAAATGTTTGTTTGTGTATGTGTGTGAATTGCTGTGATTATGCTTTGATTTTATTTTTTTTCCCAATCAGGCTTTACAGCTATGCATCTCTATTGATGTGCGGGGGTGGGAAAAAAAAAAAGAAGGCTGGACACGTTTGGCTACAGGAGGAAGCCTGGATAGAAGGTGGCTTTTTCTGCAGCATCCCCCTCCCCTCTTTGGATCGCCCTACAAGGGGGAGGCTCTGCCTTTGCAGAAACGGGGTGGGCGGTTTGTATGGAGGATTGGCGGGGGGAATGTGCGGCCCTCTGGGATGAAGAGCAAGGCAAGAGATGGCTGGGAGGTTGACCTGGGCAGTCAAGCCAGAGGGAAACTCAAAGCCGTGGGGGCTTCAGAAAGGCAGAATGTGCTTCTGTGTCAGAATGTGGAGCTCCTGGCTCTAACAGTGAGTGACGTGAGTGACATCAAACTGGCCACGCCCACCCAGTCACATGACCACCAAGCCACGCCCACAGAACCGGTAGCAGAAGAATTTAGATTTCACCCCTGCAATCAATCTGTATGCTTCTATGGTGGGAATTTGGGACAGGAGAATAACAGTTGAAGGAGTGCAAAGCAGTTTGGAACCAGTTCATGCCAGGAATCAATCAATCAATCAATCAATCACTAAAGACACATCAACACCAATAACAGCAATAGACCTAATCTTGAGGTAGTTGGGGCCATCTAGATCTCCAGGGAGGCTCTTCCACAAGGCAGGGGATGCCCTTCTCTCTGGCATCCTTCTTTCTGGTCCAACAGGATGATATGGTTTCATAGAGGGGATGCTAAGGATGTCCCTGTGCTTTCCCTACCCTGGGCCATGTTGGATGCCAAAAAGTTATTCACTTAACACATTTCCTCTTTCTGATGAATTCTTCACACACATTTAATCAAGGTGTCAGGTTCCCCCCTCCCCCTTCAGCTCCAGTGTGGCAACACTGAAGCCTCAAAAATGGCCTCAGTCAGGTCAGCTGCAGGATTGACAGAAGGACTCTAGAGTATCAAACAAATTAGAAAAGTTTTTTTTTTTGAAATTTATTTAAATTTATTTTTAAACATAAAACATAAAATACATCTTTTTAGAGCAAATGTTTGATCCGGTATAAAATAGGTACAATTGTTCACACTCCCTTAACCAATTCAATTCCATATTTCATCTGACATTTGACATTCTACTGTATCACCCTAAATCTTTAACTCCAAATATACACAGCTCCTTCTTATATTCAATCATTTCCAAATGCACACCATTCTATTTTTTTTCCATTTTAACAATCAGTATTTCATATATATTCCTTAATCCTAAAACTGAATACATCAAATCTCTATTTTACCTCTCTTAAATGACCTCTAGCGTCCATAGTCTTAACATAAAATATTTTTTTCTCTCTTAAAGTCATTTCAAAGTCAATTCATTTTAACATTCATTCAACATTTCCATCTATTAGCTTATTATTAATTAGCTGTTTTCCAGCAATGCTTTTCTCTGCTCCTACCTTGATTTGTTGGCTGGTTCACATCTTTGCTTTAACTGTTCTCTAGCGTCATGCTTTCCTCCACTCCTAACTTCATTTATTTAGCTGGTTCATAGCATTTTATTTTAGCTATTATCCAGCTTTATGCTTTCCTCCACTCCTACATCTATTATTTGGCTATTAGTTTTAACTAATTCACAATATGTTACCGGTATTATTTTTCAACATATTCTCCTCCATGTCTCCTACTAATTTAAAATAGAAATGTAGTGTAACAAATATCTTCTAACCTGCTCTCTCCTAAGCTTTAAATTTTCTCTAAATTTCTCCCATTTCATGCTTATTTCTTATTTTCCTATGAAAGGCAACATTTTGAACCACTTTAAAATCAATTTTCTGTAATTGTTAAATCTATAAATAGTTCTTATTATTATTCAAAAATTCATTCATTTGCCATATTTTTTGTAATTTTTCTATAGAAATCACATTTTTCCCACCTTGAAAATCACTTTCCTCTAATTATTAAGTCTGTAAATAATACTTATTAAAAATTCAAAATTTAAATTAAGCATTAAAACATTCAAAAATCACAATCATTTATACTCTTGTTTCCTAATCAAATTAATATTTAAATGTTTATATAGTCAGCTTCAATTAAGGTAATTAAGGATAATAATAATAAGGAAACAGAAAGAGAGAGAAAAAAAGAATAAAGATATAACAGGAAAAATTATGAAGAAAATTAAAAAAGATAAGAGAGGGGAAAAGAAATAAAGGGGAAAAAAGAAAAAAAAGAAAGACCAAAGAGAAGGAGGAAGATATCTTCTAGCATTATTCAAACATCAAATACACAAAAAACGTTACATCCATTTTAATCAAACTGTAATATTTTTCTTATCTTTCTACACAATATATTCCATTTTTTCTTTCTCCAATCTGTCCAAAAATATTTATTTTCAGCTTCAATATCATCAAAATTATAAACTCTATAAGGTTAGTTCTTTTGTAATAACTTTTCCATATATAGTATCATCATGTCTTCTTCTCCTGCCATGCCCTTTCCTTTTGTTACTGCGCCCATTAGTTCAAATTTCATTGTTTCATTAAATTTCTTCTTTCTAGTCATCAATAAGTTCTCCAGTAGACAGATTAGATATCTCCAAAGTCAAACCTCCTAAGTTTTTTCTCAAAGTAATCCAGTTTGAGTAACAAGGCAAAAAGTTTCTCTTTCAAATAACAAACAATCCACAATTTGCACTTTCACTTCTCAGCTGATGACCATTTTGTCCATCTCCGTTTGTCTTTTCTCCTTGCATTGAAAAGTTCCTATTTACTTCCTCTTCTCTTTTTTCTCTCTTAAAAAGTAATCCATTCTCGTTAACGACAAGAAAAGGGGGAAAAAAAAAAAGCCAAACTTTGCAGTAGAGTCATTCCCAAACAATCAGTAATTACTATAGTCCATTAACGGGTCTTTTCCTTTTATTGTTTATTTTAAATCCTTTTGTCCCGATAGTTCTTAGCCGCTATAAAGGCTAGGGCACACTTGTTAACATCCATCATTTAAAGGCTGTTCCTGCCTGGGTTAAAATCCACTCCCCTGGCTTTCAAATGACTTGCTCTGTTCTCTGCTTCTCCTCCTGCACATCGCTTGTCCCAGTTGCCTCAATTTTGAGGCAGCCGCCATGACTGCCACTCCCACCGCCACCGGCGCAGAGGGCAATCCTCCGGTCCCGAGGAACCTGCCCGTTCCTCTCAGCCATCCGAGGGGGCCCTCTCTAACCCCCTGTCCCTCCAGGACAGGGTAGGTTCACAGACCTGCCGGCGTCAGCTTAACAGACGGGGTTTTCGCGGGGCTCCTAGGAGCCCCACAAATTCCACATCTGAATCGCTGCGGTGCCAACAAATTAGAAAAGTTTTATAGATGGTGGATTTTGTTAGGTTTACTTGCCTAGGTCAGTTCAACAGGTTTCATAGGTTCTATATCTACAAAAGTTATGCTATCCTAATTCTACCTATTTATTGATCTATCTCTAAACATGTAGATATTTTGCTGTATTTTTTCTCTCTCTTTACACAGTGGTCCCCGACAACCACCCTCTTCTGGTTTATTCTGTTATTTAGTTCCACCTTTATGAACAAATAATGGCTTTTTTTTTGATGAAGGAAATGTCTACTCTTTTTTAAAAATTGAAATGTCCCAGCAGTCGAACCCAAAGTCAAATTTTGTTGACTATAATTGATAAAAGTGATTTTCAGGGATTTTGTTCTGGTCTGGAACTGTGTAAGAGAGAAGAATGCCAAATTTATTTATTTATTTATTTGTTTAGATTTATATGCCGCCCTTTCTCACTCAGGGTGGCTCACAACAATAAAACAGAAAAATGAAACAAAAACTCCGGGTTAAAGATTACACATAAAATCCCTAAAATCAATTAAAATCCATTTAAAAAACCCCCATCAGTCCAGGCCGGCAAGGTGAAATAGCCACGTTTTTAGTTCATGGAAGAAAGAGCGAAGGTCAGGGGCCATCCGGAGCTACAGGGGGAGCTGATTCCAGAGGGTAGGTGTGCCCACACAGAAGGCCCGTTCCCTAGGGGTCCCCAGCCAACACTGTCTGGCTCACGGCACCCCGAGTAGGCCCTCTCTGTGGGAACGCACCAGGCGATGGCAAGCTGTTGCTGGCTGCAGAAGGTCCCCAAAATACCCCAGTCCTAAGCCATGTAGGGCTTTATAGGTAATAACCAGCACCTTGAATCGCACACGGAGGGCAACCGGTAACCAATGCAGGTCGCACAGGAGGGGTGTAACATGAGAGCGTCGGGACAAATGAACAAAAACAGCCACCCATCTCTTAACAAAGGCAAACCAGAATCAGCTGTATCAATATGGAGCATTAACATTTCAGACTGAAGCCAAAATTCTCTCTTGAGACTGGAATGTATGGAGAGTTTTTCTAAGGGATGTGTCAGGGAAATACTTTAAGATCGGACCAACCGCCATGATGCTGTAATACTGTAATGCTGTAATAATGATGCAATGATAGGAATGAGATGTTTGGGAAAGAGTTCTCCTGTCTCACTTCTTGTCCTGTTTTCAGAGTTTCACCCCATTTGTGATTCCTCCCATTGGGCACCTGCTTGTTGACTCACTCAGAGTTTAGAGAGATGATGTCTCTCCTTGTTGCTATTATCCAAATCATAGTGATTTATTTATTCTCTTGGTGCTAAATCTCAAAAGACATTTTGGATTGCTTGCAGATATCACACAAACACAGCCATAACAGGCTTCCACTTTGACATCATATCAACATCTTGTTGGCTGATCTCTTTGCACTGGAAAATCCTGGAGGCATAAATGGCCCTGAAGAAATAGAGAACCTTGAAAGCTTTTATGACAGGCAGGGGCTGCAGATACAAAGGCTTGTATAAACTCTGTCACTATTAGGAAATCTTTGGAGCTTCTGTCTTGGAAGAGGACTTTGGTTTCTTCCACCTCTTCCTATCACTGTGTCTTCAAAGCAAGGCTGGAGACTCCATCAGGAACACAAGTCATGTTGCTGCTTCTGCTGCTTCTGCTGCCCCAGGAAGTTCTGGCAAGTCCCAGAGCCAAATGTCTCCTGACTCTGAAGAGGGACCAGGTGAATCCAGAGAACTATTACAAGCCAGGAGAGTTTCTCATTGGTGGCATTGTCTCTGCAACGAGGATGAAATTTCTACCATTAAGCTTCAACAAATCTCCTTTGACTCAAATTTCTCTGTACGTCAAATTTTATGTACAGAATTAGAGCCTCTCCATTCCACCCTAAGTTCTAAAGTTTCAGCTGTCTCTCTTACAATGAATCATCTCTTTGATCTGCTAGTTTTTCTCTTGAGAGAAATTTCAAATCAGGATCATCAGCTGTAAAGAATGAGCCAAGAATGAAATGAGAATTTCTTTCTTGGCTCATTCTTTACAGCTGATGATCCTGATTTGAAATTCTCAAATAAATAATCAGTTGAGATCTTCTTCTTTCTTGACTTTGACGAAGAAGCATTTGCTTTTCTTGACATTCTCTCAGCAGAGGTGGACTGAGGATGGAGAAGAGAGGATAGTTCTTCTCTTCTACCACTCTCATGCCCAATAAGGTCATCAGAATGGGTAGAAAAATGTAGAAATATTGAATTTTCTCTGAAGTAAAAATGATAAAAGCTTGACAATTCTATTCTGTACCACCAATTAAATGAATGGATCCCAGTTCAGAATTGACTTTTCTTAAATGTGTGAACCTCATTTGAGTGGATGCCACCATCCCAATAATACAGTGAGTTATTTGTCAGCTAAGTCTCTATAGCTAAGCTAAGTTTAGATATAGGCCATTTAAACACCTCCAAAAATTAAGCACTTACTGCACTTGTTAACAGTGATAGTTGCTCATTTTATGTTTCATTCTGGGTGTATCTGTCTGTATGTGTCCTTTAATGATTCTATATTTCATGTGGAATAATAGGTCACACTTCCAATTACTAATTATTGGAGAAGATAAATAGGCAAAGATATAGAAAGAAATTGAACACCAGTCTGAAATCTTAATATAATATCAAGAATAAGGACAATGTGAAGAATAAGACAAAACTGAATTTGTAACTGAATTATGAAGAAATGGTGAACGTGTAATAACAAAAATGTATAAAGTTTTAAGGATTTGAAACAAAAGATGAAGAGGCTCAATTTGCATGACTAAATGCACTATTAAACTTGGATATTAAATAGAGATGCAGAGAATTTGGGTAACTGGCGTTCGGTTTATATTCTGTCATAAGTTAAGGGTTTTTTGTTTTTTTTTGAAATAAAATGATGTATTCTTGGTATAGGACATCAGATAAATTATCAAAGATGTGTAAACACATTTCAAAGCAAAGCAAGAATTGTGAAAAGAATGGGGAGACATTTTATCATGCAGGGTAGACATGTGAGAAAGCTCAGAAATTTTATATCAAATTAACACAACAATGCAAAGAATTAGAAAGGCTAAAAATTGTGAAGAAACCAGAAATCTTTTTTAATGGGACTTCTGAGCAAAAAATTACCGTATTTTTTGCACTATAAAATGTTCTGGAATTTAAGACACACCTAACTTTTAGGCAGGAAAACAACCTGCAATCCTTGCCACCTGGAACGGGCCAAAAATGAGGCAAAAAATGAGGCTCGTGGAGGACAAAAATGGGGCACACAGAGGTGGTGAGAGGCAGCTGTGGTGATTGGTGGCGACGGTGGCGATGGGCAGTGGTGATCCCCACAACCTGGAACAGCTGATCGGCAGTATTCCGGGAGGCCGATCCAACATCCAGTCAGTTGCTCGTGCTGAATCAGGATATGCTGAAGCTGACTAAGCTGTTTTCTGTTTGCTGCAAGGAGGCAAATTTCTGGGAGGCAGAGGCCGAAATGTGGGAGCCAGCGGGTGGGTGAGGCTTCAGCAAAATTTGCTCTATAAGACACACAGACATTTCCACCCACTTTTTTGGAAGGGAAAAGTGCATTTTACAGTGCAAAAAATGTGGTACATAACATTCATAGTGTTAATATAGGGTAACTGTGGCAAGATTCTTGTATGCTCAATGTTGGAAGAATCATGGAATCCTCACAGTGGAGGACTAGATTGTCAAAAATGTAGAATTTGCAGAAATGAAAAATTATGTTGAAAAGAAGGTGGGGAATCAGGTTTTTTCTTTTTCTTTTTTTTCTTTTTTTTAATTTTTTGGACCTTTTCTTCCTTTCTCTACTTTTTCATTCCTTTTTAAGTTTGATTAATATTTCATTTTCTTAAACAATTCTTTATAAATGTAATTTTTAAAAAGAATTAGAGAAAGCTAACAATTACTAGACTAACTCAGAAATAATATGCATTCGGTATCCAAAAATAAAAGAAAAATGGAAAGTATCCCAGAAGTTCTATTCGATAGGTGAGATTTTTTTGGGTGGTGGTGGTGGATTTTAAAATGACTCCCAACCTCGGAGCCTGAGGTGGATTAAAAATACAATTGTTACATTTACCAGTTAAATAAAATGTTGCTTCCATTGATTATGTCCTGATACATTCATACTTTCAGGAGACCAGGAACAGAGTACTGGAAAATGCTGTCCTTCCTTTTCGCAATCCAAGCGATCGATAACAATCCCAACATTTTGTTCAATGTCACCCTGGGATACAAAGTCTATGACAATTATTTCACACCACAAATGACCTCGGAGGCTTTGCTGGACCTGCTTTCGGAGGGGGAGGCCAATGTTCCCAACTACAGCTGTGGAAGGCAGAGAAATACGGTGGCTGTCCTCGAAGCAGCTGTTACTGATATCTCCATCCAGATTTCAACCATGTTGGGAACCTACAAAATCCCACAGGTGAGTCTTTGTTGGGAAGACCATTTTTAGATATGCAACTTATAGCCAGACATTCTCTGTTGTAAAGGAAGAGCAAAGTTCTAGTATAGGAATTGTATAAAGTAAGGATGAAGGTTCTATCAAATTGTAGAGAAGGATCCGAGCAGACAATCCTCTCTCTGGCACACTCCTAATGCAGACTGTGCATCTCTTCTGGCTATTTGCAATAGCCAAATGCTTCATTGAAGAGCTGCAGTGGCTCAGTGGTTAGATGGCAGTAATCATAATCATATCATAAGTTTATTTGTCAAGCATATATAAGATAACAGGTAACAGTATAAACATAATTTGAATTTGAACATGAAAAGAGTAAGTAAAAAGGAATATTAGGACAGGAACGGTAGGCACGTTGGTGTGCTTATGCATGCCCCTTACAGACCTCTTAGGAATGGGGTGAGGTCAACAGTAGACAGTTTTAGGTTAAAGTTTTGGGGGTTTGGGGAAGAAACTACAGAGTCAACTAGTGCATTCCAGGCATTGACCACTCTGTTGCTGAAGTCATATTTTCTGCAATCGAGTACTGCAGGCTGTTTTGCTGACTGCTGCTGATTGCAATTTGGCAGTTCCAATCTCACCAGCTCAAGGTTGACTCAGCCTTCCATCCTTCCGAGGAGGGTAAAATGAGGACCCAGATGGTTGGGTGCAATATGCTGACTCTGTAAACCACTTAGAGGGGGCTGTAAAAGCATTGTGAAGTGGAATATAAGTCTAAGTGCTTTCATATTTATATTTATAAAGTTTAATGTCATTGTATGTATATACACAGTATACCCATACAACGAAATTCACATAACACCAAGAGACCAGGTCGAACACACATGACAATTCCCAGACACACCCACACCCATCAAAAATTCCCCACCCCTAAACCACCCAAACATCCACACAGCAGACCAAGTAATGCTGTCCAACAGCTTACTGATGGTGGCCCTTTAGTTCATTGTTGTGTGCAATTATAGCTCTGGGATAAAAACTATTCAGAAAATGTGTGGTCTGCGTTTTAATTTTTCTGTATCTTCTGCCAGAAGGCAACAGTCCAAAAAGATTGTAAGCAGAATGGGAAGAGTCTCTGAGAATGTTGTGCAACTTCCTCAAACAGCAAGTACAGCCTATTCTGTGCCTTCTTAACAAGGATGTCAACATTCATAGTCCATGAGAGGTTTTCTGAGATATAAATGCCCAGAAATTTAAAACTACCAACCCTCTCCACCTCCTCACCATTTATGTAAAATGGTAAATGTACATCTCTCTTCCTCCTGAAGTCAATTATATGTTCTTTAGTTTTTTTGGTGTTAAGTATAAGGTTATTTTCTATACACCACAATATCATCCCTTGTACTTCCTTTCTGTAAGCAGACTCATTGTTCTTAATAATGAGCCCCACCACTGTCGTGTCATCTATTTTGTTTTGCTATTGAAGTGAGAAGAGAGGCAATGTAAACAGAATGACCAGGAGTCGAACAATTCCTCCATTTGGGCTTCATATTGTTTTTATGATCTCTCAAACAAAATAAAGTTAACTTTTTTTTCCTTTTCAGATCAGTCACGGTTTTGACTCCCAGGTTGTGAGTGATGAAAATCCTTTCTTCTACCCAATGCTCCCAGCCGAAGGAGCCCAGTACCCAGGGATGGTGAAGCTGGTCCTCCATTTCAGATGGACCTTGGTGGGTCTCCTTGCTCCAGACACTGAGAATGGACAACAGTTCATGAGGACGTTGACTTCCCTGCTAGTCAGGAATGGCATTTGCCCAGTTTTATCACAAACCTTTTTTCTGGCTACACGGGAAGCGAAGATAGACTGGCATTTATTCCTCAGTTGGAGAAAGATCAATGTCTTTATTTTTGGTGCAGACTTGAGTTCATACAGTGTAGGAATTTTGCTTCTGAATCTCGTATTTCAAAGGCTTATGGAACCTCCTAGAGGAAAAGTCCTGCTATTCACAATCCGCTGGGACTTCACTGTTGATTTGTCAAAACGATCTTTTCCAGTCGAATACTTCCATAGCATATTTTCCTTTCCTATGAAGAAAAATAAATTTGCAAAATATGGTAGGCCTTTGAACCTTTATTCTTTTATGAGATACTATGTAGAGACCTCCTTTCTGTGTTCCTACACCAATGATGCCTTTTCGGTGAAAGTCTGGATACAGTGCAGGCAGAGAGAAGATCTGGAAGCTCTCAAGGAAGAGGAGATGGATCTAATCCTGACTCGGGACAGCTATTTAATTTACAACACAGTCTGGGCTGTGGCAAGGGCCTTAAATGCAGCTTATTTATCGAGATCCAGGAACATGTTTAAAACTGGCAAAAACGTGAAAACTCCAAAGATGAAGGCATGGCAGGTACTTATTTTCTATTGCAAAGCTCTCCACCGCATCTGAGAATCTATGTTACAATTCTAAGAACCTGACAATAATTATACTGTATTCTGAATATAAAAATTACATTAAATTCCAATTTTCCCCTGGTCTCATTTCTGCTCATTTCTTTCCTTTCACCCTTTTACCTTTTCACTGTAAAATCTCCATTCCCTCCCCACTCCAGGGGAAGGTTACTGCAAAATTCCCATTTCCTCCTGATCAGCTGGGACTCGGGAGGCAGAGAATAGATGTGGGTGGGGCCAGTCAGAGATATTTACTGGTTCTCTGAACTACTCAAATTTTTTGCTACCAGTTCTGCAGAACTGCTCATAACCTGCTGAATGCCACCTCTGCTAAGAATCCCTATGATTTTCCTTCCCTGGCTGAAAACTCCCAGTAGAAGACTCTTTGGGCCAAGAAGCTAAGCAGGTTAAGGTCAGGTGAGAAGATGAAGGGTTGGGCTGGGAAAAGTCAGGAAGCAACAAGAGTCAAGAATATTCCACAAAATATTCCAAAGATGTTCCGTAAAATTGAAGGAGGTGACCTTAACTGGTACCAGAGATCATCTTTCACCATGAAGATATTGGGATCTCTGCTCCATGGCCAGTTGCCCACCTGTCACCTCAGAGTTTCATAACCACAACTTACTAGTAGAGCAAAGGTCCCACATTCATCCTCAAACTCAGCAAAAAATTTTCTCTTCCTAGCTTCCGATTGAACTGTAAACCAGTTTTTTTATAACATTGTTTCTGTGTAGGGCATCTGATTTCATTTTGGCTTTATTGGCAAAATTCCTTCTGTGTTGTTGAGCACAACTTCCATATCCTTTAGGGTTTTAATTTTGGACCTCAATAGTTCATACTGCATCTATCTTTTGATTTGGTTACTTCCCATTGGTTTTCCAAACTCTGCAGTGACAACTACAAATGGAAGCGATAAAGAACATCCTTCACTCTCCTTATTTTCCATGTCGTTCTTGGTCCTTCTAACAAGATTTTTATTCCATTTTCCTCATACAGATCTGTGAGATTTAAAAAAACAGCAAACCTCATAAAAAGTAAAATGGAGACCATGAACAAGTAAAAAGTAGTTTTATTACACACACACACACACACACACACACAATATACATACATACATACATACATACATACATACATACATACATACATATATATATATATATATATATATATATATATATATATATATATATGATATTTTTCCAATCAGGGTTTTTCCCTATGTTGAAAAAAGATGTTAAATGGCCATGGTGGGATGAAATCTCTATTCATCGCTTTCAGGCCTGTCAGACATTTTATGTTGTTTCTTCTGAGACTTATGGGAGACTGGGATAGCACTATTTCGGCCTTCTTGGACCTCTTCAGCCAGACACACCCATATTTTATGACTCCTCCCTGTAGAGGTCAAATATTTATTTCTTTTAATTCATAGGTATAAATGTGTGATATTTTTGCAATCAGGATTTTTTCCTATGTTGAAAAAAGATGTTAAATGGCCATGGTAAAAAAGATGTTAAATGGCCATAAGTCTCAGAAGAAACAACATAAAATGTCTGACAGGCCTGAAAGCGATGAATAGAGATTTCATCCCACCATGGCCATTTAACATCTTTTTTCAACATAGGAAAAAAACCCTGATTGCAAAAATATCACATATTTATACCTATGAATTAATATATATATATATGTACCAAATTTATATTTTGCTGATAAAGAAATAAAGAGAGACTAGTATAGATCTATTTCAAGCATTTTAGCTTTCATCAGCTAGCCATACCCTTACTTGGATTTGAACTTGGGCTTCCTGCATGTTAGGCAATTGAATTAACCTTCTGAGCCACAAGTTCTCCTCCCTTCATCAGCTTGATACACTTATACGTGTGTGTGTGTGTGTGTGTGTGTGTGTGTGTGTGTGTGTGTGTGTGTGTGTGTGTGATAAGCTTTTGCAAAAGGGTTCTTTCATGAAAGAGAGAGAACGTATTACAGCTCCGAACACATTGTTCAAATTCATTTTCAGGCAATTAGCAAAACAATTGAAATGCCCCCGCTTATCATTGTTTTTTGGAGGTTACATAACATTTTGACTTTCTCAGCAACATTTGTGCCAACTTAGAATTCCCTTTTGGAGGGGCATTTCCCCTCCAAAAATACCCTTTCAATATGTCCTTAACTAAGACAATTAATTGGAACAGGGTATCTTCCTTCCTTCTAATTTAGCTTAGGTCAGCCTGACCAAACTCAGAATGTACTAAAACATTATTTCCTCAGAAAAGGCATCATACATACTTCCCCTTTCTAAGTGTCTTACTCAGCTAAATAGCTTAGGGTTAACTCAGGTTATATGAAATGTAAATATGGAATCACTTAGGCTATATTCTTTACAGGAATAATTCCATTTCTCTCAAGATCCTTCATGCCAGCTGAGATGGAGGAATCTTACCGAAGAACTTTCTGTGTCTATATAACATTGCCCATTTTCTCTTCCATTCCAGTTTCATTCTTTCCTTCGAACTGCTGAGTTTTATAATAATTCCATCAATGGGGTATATTTGGATGAGAATGGAAAGCTGGTAGCAGACCTGGACATTGGGAACACGGTGATTTTCCCCAATTACTCTGCTATCACAGTGACACTTGGGAGGCTAGAAAGAGTGGGATCCTTGGATTTCAAGTTCATGATGAATCAGAATGCTATTGCAAAGATGGAGGAGATAAACAAGGTGGGGAAAAGACTTTATTCTGTTTTTTCTGAAGGTCTTTCCAAGATGATTGCAGAATTGGAGCAGGGACAGACTTGGGGTGTCATCTCAGTTCTCCCAGAGAGGAAACATCTTTCCATTAGATGTTCAGGTGTCTATGAGAAAAATCTCCCTAACTATTCCAGTTAACTCTTCATCAAACTTCTGCAAGGAAGCTGGATTTATATCATGGGACAAAGTGATAGATTTGTCAATCACTTGAATTGGAGATCCCCAAACATTTCCTTTTATGTATTTTAGAAAATAAAATAATTCATTTAATGGAGGTTATATTCCCCCTCTTGCTGGCCAGCCCCAGCCTCCTTCCAGGTGTGTAGAAAGCTGTCCTCCTGGATTCATGAAGGTGCCTCAGGAAGGGAAGCCCATCTGCTGCTACAATTGTCGTCCTTGTGCAGAAGGAACCATCTCCACCATGGAAGGTGGGTGACAGCAGGAGAAAGGGAGAGACTTTGAGGAGGACCATAAATCCTGAGATTTTCCATGAACATGCATTTTGGAAGGCGTGATGGGAGTGGATCCCACCTCTTTGAGTCTTGATCAAGATATATATTTATGTCATAGTGAATTGTAAGAAAATAACTTGGAGATTAATCTGGTAGAGTATATAGGTCAAGCAAACAGTTATACAGATTATGGATCAGGGATATAGGATATAGAAGATATGGAATAAGTGAGGGTGAGGGTGGTGAGAGAGATGACATCTCTTGCTCTTATTCTTTTACAACACATCTTCCATGTTTCAAATTACTATTTACTTCATTGCTCTGAATAGTGAGAGTTTCCAGATTCCAGAATATAATGATGGAACTCTGATTGGATTTCTATAGGAGGATCAATCAGATTCTTCCAAGTATCCATGTCTCATGGCTATTTTGGACAGCCACAGTTTCAGGTTGCAGTTACTTGCCTTTAATGAAAGGGTGTATTTCTTTGCTAAAGGAGTTGTCAGGATTCCAAGTAACACACCCATAGCAAGCAAAACTCTGAGGCAGGTAGATTCCTCAAAGGATAGCGTTATCATATTGTCACAGATCTGATGAAAATCGACTCTGAATGTTCCCACAGTTTTCATCTAATTAAAAATAAAAGGTTTCCCTCAAACCCTAAACAATCAGTCACATGGTCCAATCAAGGCACTGTCTGGTTGCCTGGTGACATCACTCCTCCTTCCTCTGGCCAGGTGTTAGAATGTCCTTTGTTCCCAAAAGAAAGAATTTTATTTTAAATGACATGTTAAAGGGAGACTCTACTTTTGCTCCATTTCAGATGCAGACAAATGTACCAAATGTCCAGAAGATCAACATCCAAACACCTATCGAGTTCACTGTATCCCCAAGATTAAAAATTATCTTTCTTATAAGGAAAATCTGGGGATCATCCTGACTTCCATTGCCTTGTCCCTCTCTTTAACCACAGGCTTTGGCTTGGGGATCTTCATTAAATTCATGGAAACACCAATTGTCAAAGCCAACAACCAGGACCTCTCCTACATCCTCCTGGTCTCCCTCCTGCTTTCCATCTTGACCTCCTTCCTGTTCATTGGCCGGCCAAGGAAGGTGACCTGCCTCCTCAGACAAACAGCCTTCAGCATTGTCTTCTCACTTGCCATTTCTTCAATCTTGGCCAAAACCATCACAGTGGTGTTAGCCTTCTTGGCCACCAAACCAGGGAATAAAGTGCAGAGATGTTTGGGGAAGAGCTTGGCCAACTTGTCTTTTCTTGTTCTTGCCTTCAAGTTGTCATTTGCAGCATCTGGTTGAGCACTTTCCCCCCATTCCCTGACTCCGACATGCACTCCCAACCTAGAGAGATCATCCTACAATGTGATGAAGGTTCTGTCACCATGTTTTATGTTGCCCTTGGGTACATGGGCTTCCTCTCTTCTGTCTGCTTCACGGTGGCTTTTCTGGCCAGGAATCTCCCTGGGGCCTTCAACGAAGCCAAGCTGATCTCCTTCAGCATGCTGGTCTTCTGCAGTGTCTGGGTGTCCTTTGTGCCTGCCTACCTGAGCACCAAAGGGAAGAACATGGTGGCTGTTCAGGTCTTCTCCATCTTGGCCTCCAGTGCTGGACTGCTGGGCTGCATATTCTTCCCTAAATTCTACATTATTATTTTTAGGTCGGATCTGAATACCAAAGAACATTTGATGTCAAAATAAAATACAAAAAATGACTTTTACAAATCTATTATTTTTCAAAAATGTTATTTAGTAGGCTTGATTAACGGGTTTTGATAATTTTATGTATGTATGTATGTATGTTTGTTTAATTTACATGCTGCCCATCTTGGCTAGGGATGACTATAGGCAAGTTATATTCAAGTCAAAAGAAAATAAAAGTTTAAAATAATAAATAGTAGCACTAACATTGGTTGAAAATTGACAGGTATGGGAAGGAAGGGATCAGGTCAAGGGTGAAATCCAGCAGGTTCTGACAGGTTCTGGAGAATGGAATAATGGAGCTATGGTCAAGCTATGCTCCTCCTTGTAAGGATGGACTTGCCCAAACCTCAGTTCTCTCTTGTGGGCCAAGTTGTACATATTAACATCCCCCTCCAGATAAGAAAAATAATTCATCAACAATCGATCAAGATAAACCAGAACATAGGGACTCCTAACTGTAAGCACTTGAAGGTCTTCTGGGGAGGATAAACAAAGCCTCAGAGATAGGAATGTCACAATAGTCATACCATACCAAGTGCATTTACATAACCAGAAGAACTGCCACCACATCCCCCTAAACCAGGGGTCTGCAACCTTAAATACTCAAAGAGCCATTTGGCCCTTTTTCCCACAGAAAAGAAAACACCAGGAGCCAAAAACCTGGGTGGGCATGACCAACTCAATGTCACTCACTTCCACCAGTCACATAACCCCCTAGCCATGCCTACCCAGCCGGTCATTAGGGCAGAGAACCAGTTGTTAAAAAACACCGGGAACCACAAAATCCTTTTGACATATCTCTCTCCCCTCTCTCCCCCCCTCTCTGTATCTCTCTGTCTCTGCCCTGGCCGCTTCTCCATCCCCCACCATCACCCTTACCTTCTCCAGTCAGGCAAGGAGTGACTGGGAGGGGAGGGCAAGGGGCGGGGCCAGCCAGTGGTGGGATCACCTGACAGGGAGCCACAGGAGAAGGCTCAAAGAGCCGCATGCAGCTCTGGAGCTGCAGGTTGTTGGCCCCTGCCCTAAACCAACTTCTGGATGGTTGTGGCAAGAAATCAGGTCACACCATCCACTGCAATGTGGGCGCTGTCAAAATCTCAGTTGCAGACCTCACAGCACGCTGTTTATTTAAGAAACCAAGAAAATTCAATATTTAGAGGCTCTCAGTGTTTTTGTCAGTAGGCAAAGACAACACAAAATATGTCCAGAAAACTAAAATAATAACCTTGACTCCATTTATAACTCCACTTATAATTTGCCAATGATGTGGTCAACAGTCATCACTTTCCTGCCTCTGTCAGCTCTCATACAAAAATTGATATTTTTTGAACAGGTGGCAAATAAAATTTCACTTCAGTTTCAAGGAATTCTAAAATCACTTCCAGTTTAGGATTAATACATGGAGATCTCATTGAAAAGAAAATCCCAAACAGGCCCTATTCTTAACATTAGGCTGGGTTCAAGGATACGGAGTGGTTCCAATGGAGTTAGAACACAGCCATCACCAGTGTTAAGTGCCACCAATCTAAAGTGGCATCAAACTCCATAGCTCTGATTGACCTTCCTAGCAGTCTCTAGATCAGTCTCTAGGGGTGTCAAACTTGTGGCCCACGGGCTGGATGTGTCACAAGCTGGCCATGCCCACCCCTGGTTTAGTGAAGGGAGAAAAAGTCATGATACATCATGTGAGGATGACATGATGAGGTCTGTAAGGGGTGTGCATAAGTGCACCAGCGTGCCTACCGTCCCTGTCCTAATGTTCGCTTTTATTCGTATCCTTATTAGGGATGAAATGCTCCCGACTCGGACCGGATCACCTGATCTGGTAGCGATGGTGGCGGGTGGTTTGGAGAACCGGTAGCAAAAATCCCTGCGCCCGCCCCCGCCCCCCCATGCCCAGCTGAAAAAAATATGCTTTTAAAAGCCTCTGACGATCCCAGCTGAGTTGCCTGATTGTCAGAGGCTTTTAAAAGCATTTTTTTCTGCAACCTCTTCGGCCGAAAGAACCGGTAGTAACAAATTTTACATTTCACCACTGATCCTTATCCTGTATTCATAATCATGTCTATATTTATATCGGTAATCTTATATCTGTTTGACAAATAAATAAAATAAAATAAAATAAAATAAAATAAAATAAAATAAAATAAAATAAAATAAAATAAAATAAAATAAAATAAAATAAAATAAAATAAAATAAAATAAAATAAAATAAAATAAAATAAAATAAAATAAACATTCAAATAATGTACCTGGGATATTGCTCATCCTGTCCTCCTGATTGTAAGGATGGACCTGCCTATTCCATTTGCCTCTCACTCAACTCCCTTCCCCCATTTTTCCCTTCTAGGCCAGCTGTAATATTAATATTCCCCCTCCAGATAAGAAACATGATCCATCAACAATTGACCAAGAGAAACCAGAACACAAGAAATCCAAACTGGCCCTTTGAAACACTTGGAGGTCTTCTGGGGTGGAGTTTCAAATAAAGCCTCAGAGATGAAAATATCACAGGAGTTGCAACAAGTGCATCTACAAAACCAGAGGTTCTTCCACCAGGTCCTCCTAAACCAACGACTGGGTGGTTGTAGCAAGAAATCAGGCTACACCATCCATCACGCTCTGGGCACTGCCACCATCTCAGCTGCAGACCTGTGGTTGTTAAGAAACCATGAAACTTAAAAAATGTAAAGGCTCTCAGTGTGGAAGAGACAACACAGAAAGTGAAAAGGAAACTAAAATAAAAACTTCTATCCATTGTTCTATAACCATCTCTCTATTAGCCAATGATGCCGTCAACAGGCCATCTCTTTCTTGTCTCTTAGTCTGCTTTCATGCAAACATTGATATTTCTAGAAAAAATGGAAAATTAAATTTCTCTTCAGTTACAAGGAATTCAAAAATAAAGCTCCAATTTGGGATTCATATATGGAAATCCCATTGAAAAGAAAATCCCAATCTCTTAACATTAAATTGGGTTCAAGGATAATGATTGCTTCCATGGCGTTAGAGCACAGGCAGCACTAGAGTTAAGTGGCACCAATGTAGAGTGGCACCAAACTCCTCAGCAGTCTCTGGAGGGAAAAGACCACACTGAAGGACAGCAGAAGTCACTTTTCTGGCTGTTGAGGTCTCTTGATGCAGCATCACTTTCTGGACATGTCCGAACAGGAAGGACTCTGGCCACTACACAACACTGCCCCAAGAGTTCGATCTGTGATTTTTCACTAATATGTTTTTCTCCACCTGCCCCTCACCAGATGGAAGAGGTTCAGGATCCCAAAAGGACAAGATCCTTCTCATTGTAATTATCTCCTCACAGGCCTTGAGACCTCTTCTCCTCCCTCTCCAGTGACTGCCTTTGGTGTAAACATCACATTGAAGTGACATGGAAGGGATCTTGTATTAGAAAAGGATAAATGCCACAGGTTATGCTTTTTGTGGCCCAAGTTACAGGACAGGCAGGAGCTGTGACCTTCAGCGTAGTTTCTCTCTCTTCCAGGTGAATCTTGGTTTGTCACTATTTGAATCCAGAAAGCCATTGGAGATTCCATCCTGTATGACTGCATCCAATTCTTCTAATTCTTCTTTAGAAACGGGAAGGAGATTGATTCAGGCCCATGAATTATGGACCTCCTGCTTCTGCTTCTGATGCTGCTGGTGCCCCAGTCAGTCTCTGGGAAACTTAGAATGAAGTGCCCACTGAGTTTGGACCACCAGGATGGAGAAAAGCCACGGAGCTATTATAGGCCAGGAGATTTTCTCATTGGTATAGTCATCTCTGCATCAAAAATAGTACCTGCAACATTACCTTTCAACATGGGTCCTTCTAGTCAGATTCAGTTGTAAGTTATTCACTGTGATGGAGTTTCATTCCCTCCATATGCAAGTCTAACACCTTCTTTTTTTTCTTCTTATTTTAGTTACTCTTATAAAGCAGAACCTGATTAATTTCTTGAATCCTTTTGATTTCCTGGCCTCTCATTTTTGTCTTATTTTCTAGGAGAGGCTCAAATCCAAATTAAGGGGAAAAGAAAGAAATCCACATTATTTTCTTTTTCCTGTTCAATCCTCAGTTTATGACTTGAATATTAAATTTTCTTGAAAGTAGTGATTGTTGTAGTTTCCTCTGGCCAGGTCATTTCTATATTTTTATAACTGTATATTGATATTCAATCCCTTATTTTTTAGGAATAGAGGATGGCATGTTTTAGAACAGCTTTTCTGAATCACTTCTTAAAAATCCTCCTCAATGTATTCTGTTTTTCTTTTAATGACTGAAATATTCTGCAACTTGATTACTGGGCTGATGAAAATTAATTCTGCTACAAATAATAGTACATTTCTTAATTTTAGTCCTTTTGGAGAACTATCTCCATCCTGAACATTCACAGTATTAAAGAGTGATTGGTTACTAATAATTTGTCTTTGATTTGGATCCATATTGACTTAAGTCTCAGTTAGTTTATGGAGGAAAAGAGGAATAAATATAGAAAAAGTGTATTTGCTATTGTTGATCCTAATATTAACATGGTTTTACAGTAGTTTACGTGATGAAAAGGAAAGAATACTATGCATGATTTTCAATATCGAGGTGGTTAACAAAAATCTCCGGCTCCTGCACAATCTCACCCTTGGCTACAACGTTCATGACAACTATGATAACACCCTCGGCACTTCAGATGCCTTGCTGGACATGCTGTCTACTGGAGAAGCCAATGTTCCCAACTACAGCTGTGGAAGAAAAGACAACCTTTTGGTGATTGTTGATGGAGCTAACAGGGACATCTCCATTCAGATGTCAACATTAGTCGGCCCCTACAAAGTTGCCCAGGTTTGTGTTTGTGTTTCTCTATCTGGTAAAGCAAGTGAGTTGTTGGTGTGTGTCTGAGTGAATGATAGATCCAACCATTTCATCTCTATGGAATTCAAACTCTGCTTTTCACCATGGCATTTTAAGTGTCATGACTCAGGATTGGGATAACAGTGGGGAAGGAGCAATGTGGAAAACTGAAATATTTACTCATCACACCATCCTCATTGCTTTGAGGGCTTCTGTTGCATGATTGTGAAAGTGAGGAGAGGCTCTGTGTTCAATCAAAGGGTCTCCTAAGCAATAGGAAGGTATAACACCAATTGAAAACTCACATTTTCCCCATGATATTAGCCAATGTAATGATATTCTCAGACATGAATTAACCATTTTATAACAGAATTATAAATATGTAATTCTAAAAGATGGCAGTTGTAGTTCCCATAAATAAAAAAGAGAAGAAAATGGATTCTGCCATTCCAGGCTTATAGAAGTCAGGGTCCAGGCATTTGCTCTGTGTGAAGATGTCTCTCCTTCGCAGCGTTTATTGCTTTTTTATACAGTTTTTTACAAGCAGAAAAGGCAAACCAGCAACAGTGTTTTAATTGGTAGAAACTATTCACCCTGCTCTTAAGATGCCATCATCCTGGTGGAGAAGGCAAGGTGAGATAATGCAGATCAGTTCCAGAATGAGATCATATAAGCAGGCAAGACTCATAGCGTCTGAGCCAAAGCGGTGTGCTGCTCTCGGCTTGACACCATGACCTTTTACCTACCTCTACACAGGCCCATTTATTTAACAGATGTGACTAAAATCTATGTTAGCTTCCCCTTGAATAGAGTTGAGAGTAGGTAGATGAAAAGTGCATTTCTTTTAGAAGAACCAGCAGTCTTAAGCAGATGTGGTCCACTATTGACAATTGTTTTATTTTATTTATTTATTTTATTTTATTTTATTTTTATACCGCCCTTCTCCTGCGGACTCAGGGCGGTGCACAGCCGAGATAAAACATAACATATAAAATTTAAAAACAGTTTAAAAAACAATTAAATAATTTCGTCCCAGTAATTAAAATAACCCAATTAAAACCAAATTCAATTAAAACTAAGAGGATGGGATCAAGCCAGCCCGGCTAGATGGAATAAGTGTGTTTTCAGGGCCCGACGAAAAGTCCGGAGGTCGGATATCGTGCATATCTCAGGGGATAGGTCATTCCAGAGGGTGGGTGCTGCCACAGAGAAGGCTCTCCTCCTGGGGGTCGTCAGCCGGCATTGTCTGGCCGACGGCACCCTGAGGAGGCCCTCTCTGTGGGAGCGAACTGGCCGGTGGGAGGCTATTGGTGGCAGAAGGCGGTCCCGTAAGTACCCTGGCCCTAAGCCATGGAGCACTTTAAAGGTGATCACCAACACCTTGAAGCGCACCCGGAAGTCCACCGGAAGCCAATGCAGCTCGCGCAGGAGAGGAGTCACATGGGAGCGCCCCGTCGCTCCCATAATCCCCTGCGTAGCCACATTCTGCACCAGTTGGAGCCTCCGGGTGTACCTCAAGGGGAGCCCCATGTAGAGAGCGTTACAATATAAGCAGGCAAGACTCATAGCGCCTGAGCCAAGGCAGTGTGCTGCTCTTGGCCTGACACCATGACCTTTTACCTACCTCTACACAGGCCCATTTATTTAACAGATGTGACTAAAATCTATGTTAGCTTCCCCTTGAATAGAGTTGAGAGTAGGTAGATGAAAAGTGCAGTTCTTTTAGAAGAACCAGCAGTCTTAAGCAAATGTGGTCCACTATTGACAATTGTTTTGTCTTGAAACATCACACCATCTAAAACATATCAGTCAGAGGAAAGAATGCTTTGCTGCCTTTATAGCATTTGACAGAGTAAACAGAGAAATATTATGGAAGAAAGTGATTGCTCTTAAAATGGAACTCAGAATGTTGACCCTGCTCCAAGACCTTTCTACAAGCTACTGACAACAATTAATCAGTGAAACTGTTTGCCTCATGAAGCTGTGTGTGCTCCATTACTGGAGATTGTCAAAAACAGCTAGACATTCCTTTTGTCTGGAATGGTATACAATCTCCTCTGTGAGCAGAGGGTTGGACTAGAAGACCTCAAAGATCCCTTCTATCCCAATTATTCCATATTCTATGTTCATTTGCTTGAGAGTATGTTTTAGGACAGAGTTCCCCAACTTTTCCAGTTTTGCACACCAGTGGGGGTGCGGGAGGAAGAGGGGATGGTTCCATGTGAGTGGCTGGCTTAAGTGGACTGTGAGGATGCGTGTGTGCACATCCATGCTTGCTGGCTGTTTCTGTGGTCTGGTTGCAAACCCCTCATGGCCCACTAGTGGACTTTGGCTCATAAGTTGAGGACCCTGTTTTACGACCAATGGAGCATTGAGAAGTAAGACTAATCCTTACCAGAAAGTAAGACCAGGGCCCAGCCAATATGACATTACAGGTTGCATATGCTGTTAACATATGATCGGGATTCCCTGTGCACAGTCACTCACACCCTCGTCACCTCTCGCCTTGACTACTGCAATGCTCTCTACATGGGGCTCCCCTTGAGGGGCACCCGGAGGCTCCAGCTGGTCCAGAACGCAGCAGCGCGGGTAGTGATGGGAGCAGCATGGCGCTCCCATGTAACACCGCTCCTGCGCGAGCTGCACTGGCTCCCGGTGGTCTTCCAGGTGCGCTTCAAGGTGTTGGTTATAAGCACCTTTAAAGTGCTCCATGGCATAGGGCCTAGCTATCTCCGAGACTGCCTGCTGCTACCGACGACCTCCCAGTGACCCGTGCGCTCCCACAGAGAGGGCCTCCTCAGGGTGCCATCAGGTCTTCCGGGTGCGATTCAAGGTTACCACCTTTAAAGCGCTCCATGGCATAGGACCCGGGTATCTTCGAGACCGACTTCTGCCACCAATGGCCTTCCACCGCCCTGTCCACTCCCACAGAGAGGGTCTCCTCAGGGTGCCATTGGCCAAGTTATGTCGGCTGGTGACACCCAGGGGGAGGGCCTTCTCTGTGGGAGCCCCTGCCCTGTGGAAAGAACTGCCCCCAGAGATAAGGAGAATCCAAGACCTCAGTGCCTTCCGCCGTGCCCTTAAAACCCACTTTTTCCAGCAAGCCGGGCTGGCTTAGGAAGAAATTTTTTAAAATTTTTAAATGTTTAATTGGTTTGAGGTTTTTTAAATTTTGGGCCAAATTTATATAGATTTTAATTGTTTTTAATATTTGTATTTCATGTTTTTAATTCTGGCTGTGCACCGCCCTGAGTCCTCAGGGAGAAGGGCGGTATATAAATTGGAAAAAAAAACAAACAACAACAACAAAAAAAAACACGACTTGGCTCCTTCTCTCATAAGAATTATCTGATTATGGATAAATCAGAGTCAAAAGTTATGGTCTTTGGACAGCATTGCCAAATAGGACTAGTTGATGAGGACCAACAGAGCCTTGGTAGTACAGTGGTCTAAGGCACCCTGTTATTAAGCTGGTTATTAAGACCAGCTGCCTGCAATTACTGCAGGTTCGAATCTCGCCAAGGCTCAAGGTTGACTCAGCCTTCCATCCTTTCTAAGATAGATAAATTGAGGACCCAGTTGTGGGGGCAATAAGCTGACTTTGTATAAAATATACAAAAGGATGAAGGCTATTGCTTAGCACATTGTAAGCTGCACTGAGTCTCCAGAGAAGGGCGGCATATAAATCAAAATTAAAAAAAAAAAACAGAGCAAGTTCACACATTTTCTTACCTGGGGTAGTTTTCTCTGTGACTGGTGTCAGTTTTGGAAACAATTATCTTTTTGCTTCTCAACTGCCACATATTTTAGCTGGGGAAATTGGGAGGGGGTTGTTGTTGGAGCGGTAGGAAGTTAGTCGTAACAACATTCCATATTCAAGGACTTTTGCCTGTGTCTGATGGAGACTGCCTGAAGATTGTATCCGGTGGAGTGTGAAGAGTTGATTGCACAATGTGATGAACTTGTGGGTGTGGGGCAGGGCTGTGAACTGTCAGCTGGATGGGGGAAACCTGGAAGCTTTCAGATTCGGGTTTTCCCAGATGTGCCAACATGACATCTCTAATAAATTGGAACTTTGAGGAACCTCAGGACTTCTTCCTTTCGCAGAAGTGGCTTACAATAATGCTCAGGACGCATTGGACAACTGGATCTTGGCTCCCTTAGCATCAAAGGAGCTCATTTAGACCAAAGGGACAAGTGGATGCACTGTTAAAAGCATTTTTAAAAAATCACAGCTATGCAGCTTTCTTAGCCTGAAATATTACAGTACAAAAGGCCAATGTTACCACTATGCACCTATACTGAACTGAACTCTGGGATTTAATTTATACAATTACTAAAACTGAGAAGTAAACCAGACTTACTTAAAAGTTTTTGAAAGAAAGAATTGTGAACTTGGGAAATGTGTAATCAATAGCTTATTTTTAGGAGTCATAATTTAATTGTCAAGTTTTTCTACCTCGGAAAAGAAAATAGAGGGTGCAGTTCACATAATCAATGTAGTGTATCTCTCACTACATTGTGCTCAGTGTATCTTTTAAATTGATTACTATTAAAAAAAGTGACATGGGAAAAAAAAGGACTTCAGCTGCTTTCTTGAGAACTGAATTGGGAATTTATACAATACAATATACTGTATAAAATTAGAGCATCCTTTTTTTTATATAAAATTAATGGCATGGAAACTGTCAAAGTCTCAAAACTGTGTTAGAAAAACCAAATTTCAATTAAAAAGCTCTTGAAGGGTACAATTGACAAATTATATTAGGAATTCTGGTCTCCCTGTCTTTTTACAACTGGAGACAAAACTAAAACACTCGCTGCACAAAGAATCCAAGATTTTCAAAACAGAGAAAAATATGGCCATCCTCAGCAAGATTGGCACATTTAAATGCATTAACTACTACAAAGGTACTGTCAGCCTCAGCTTTGCCTGCTTCAGCTGCCATAAGAAACGGGGGGGAGGGACCAGTTAAGGGGGCGAAGGGGGGGAAGATTGCAGGAGGTGTCTTTCCAATGCAGGAGGTGTCTTTCCAAGAAACGAAACTGAATCTCCAAAGGGGCCGGCTGACCAACTGCCCTACATTCCTGATGGATGACGTTGCCAGGCGTGATGCCACCTGACCTTTGGGAGACCTTTGGATTGGATGATGGTCAATGGACACGGGGGGGGGGGAGAAGCTTACTAGATGCTATTTCGCGCGTTTTGCTCACTTCCAGCTTTACCTGGGTTGCGATCATTTCATATTCAGTAAAAGTACTAATCTCTTTTAAAATATTGAGTTTGGGTTTTCTTTCCTGGATATTGAAGGAAGCATACCTGACAGGTACCTTCAAAATTGCCAAGTATTGAGTTAAATCTTTCAAATCCTTTACAACGAATAAATTTGTTTTTGTGGAGTTCCAGAGGTAGAAGATGTAATACATCTATTACTTGGATGTCAATTATATAAAAAAGTGAGAGATCAATATCTTGGACTGCACTTTAGAGAAACGATCTATTGGGATCCTAATATTAAATCAATATATTTCCTGTGTGATCAGAATCCAACAATTATATATAATATGATGCTTTTTTGGAGGAAATTAGTTCAGTTGAGCTTCTCTTATGTAGTCTGTTTGTGAATTGTGAGGGATGATAAAAAAAATACTATTTTTATTCTTAATACTTATTCCATTTTACTTTTTAATTTTTTTTAAAAAAATCTTTTTTCAGATCAGTAATAAAATTGTTTCGGATGATCTGAGTGATATGAGTCAATTCCCTTTTTTCCGTCTGATGCTCCCCAAAGAAACGGCCCAGTACTCAGGAATTGTCCAACTGCTCCTCCATTTTGGATGGACCCTGATTGGTCTCTTTGCTTCGGATACAGAGAAGGGAGAGAATTTCATGAGGACTTTTACTCCTATGCTTGTCAGGAATAGAATTTGTGTTGTTATATCACAACAATTCTCAGCGACTGGAAATACAGCAGCCCTCAGGGATGCCCTCTCTAAGTGGAAACAAGTCAATGTCTTTGTTCACTTCATAGGATTTGACTCCATTTGGGATAGAATTCTTCCCTTTCATTTAACGCTCAGGCGTTTGCCAGGACCCATTGAAGGGAAAGTCTGGATCATGACAACGCTTGGATAGTATGTAATGAAAAAGCAGAGGCTTCTCAAGTATGTCCATAGTATTTGGACCTTTCCTCTTCAGTGGAAAAAAAGTTGGTACAAAGATGATGCCTATAAACATCCTTTCTTTGTGAAACCTGAATTTCAAGCTGAGTATTTTCACTGTTCTGTTTCAAAGCACATATTTTCTATCAAAGGCCGGAGAAGATGCACCCAGAAAACACCACTGGAAAATGAAGAGAAAAGGATTAGGATGTGGATCCCAAATGACGGCAATACTTACAGTGTCATTAAGATTCTGGCCCATGCCTTAAAAGGTGCATCCAAACCCCAGAGGAGAAGGAAGGAGGGAGAAGAGAGGCTGGGGGCTCCAAGGCTGCAACCATGGAAGGTATAGGGTCCCAACAAGGATCCATCAAACTAAATTCCTTTTCAGGGTCTTTGGGGCTCTCTGAGCTTGTTTGTTTAAGGTCTTAAGCTTCTGTACAACATCTCGTACTTATTGGAAGAGCATTGCATCTTCCCTTCTACAACCATTTTGTATATTCAAAAAAATATTCCTAGATTCCATCTGATTTTCAGCTCCTGTAAAATGAAATGGCTCTCCTCCTTGTCTTTCCTCAAGGCTAAAAGAGGTTCCTTTGATCTCTTCCTTGCCTTCTTTGTCCTTGCCTAAAGCTGATGAATATTTTTGTACAATGTCTTCTGTAAGTGTGTTTTCTACAAGAGGACATGAAATGATTCAACTGGATCATTAATAATATGGTTATTATCATATTATTAAAATATTACTGCTACTTTATTATAATCAGTATCCATTATCTATATAGAATAATGTGAGAAAAATTACAAAGGAAATCTTAAAGAAAGATATAGATTGTGACTGCCACTAATTTGTTTTATACAAGATACTGTCATCTATCAGGTACTAAATGCTGAAAATTAGTTAGTTTCCAAATGGATTTTACTTATACACTTCTCTCTATCACAAAATCATATTTTTATTTTCTGGAAGCTGGAAATTTTTTTAAAGGAGTTCGAAATAACTTTGCCTAAGCATTATTATAATGTTTGCATCACGAAATCATGATTTATCTATTTCTTTTATCAATGAAAATACACTTGTTCATAATTCCCATTTTTATCAGTAAGATTAAAATGTATTTGAATATAATTTGTAAAACAGTTGTATCCATTTAATTATCATGCCATCCAGCAATCAATTAACTAGATCCCCATTCATCACATCATGAAACATTTTGTTAATTCTTTGCTGAAAACAAATTCTACCACCAGCATTCACACAATCCATTAAGGAAGTGGGATATTTAGGAATTAGTTTGGAAGACCAGAGAAAGAGATGCAGGGAAGGATCAGATAAAATTGGGGGGGGGGAGGATGAACCAGCAGCTGTGTTACAGGGAGAGAAAGAAATTCAGAGAAGGTCCTCCCAAATGTTTAGACTGTAAAAAGAGATAGTGAAAGATTTGTATTTTCATACTTGCAAGTTTCTGTTAATAATAATTTAAAAAGCCAACTACAATCTCATAGACACTGACCTAATTCTGTTCTCTGACTAACACTGCCAAAGACCATTATAATATTTTCTTTCTCGAAGTTAATAGAGTTATTAAACTATACGTACCACTAATCACTACCAAAACCAGGAAAAACAAATTACCCATAAAAATCCCTCTGGTGAGAAAACAAAACTGGTAATGTAGCTAACTTTGAAAGCCGCTACAAAAAATATGTCACCAAATAAAGACTGAATGCACCAACTACCATATCAAACAAGAAGAAAACCTGCACACAAAATCCAACTGCACCTTCTATAATTTTGTAAACAACAAACTTAAAGACTCAAGATCCATTTTACCCCTAAAAGGACCTAACAGTAATGATTGCAATGATGAAGCAATTAAAGCAAACCTCTTTAACACATTCTTCGGCTCAGTCTTTGTAAACAACAATGGCTCATGCCCAACATTCCCTAATCATGCCACAAATAACTACAGTGATCTAACACAAATAGATTTCACAGAAGATAACATTGAAAAGGCACTACATAGACTAAAACCATCTCTATCTATCGGACCTGATGGACTATGTGCATACTTCTTAAAAAAGCTTTCCACTGATATAGCAGAACCCCTAAGCATAATCTTTGAAAAATCTTTCAAGACCAGCTCCCTACCCAGCCCATGGTCACGAGCCATGGTCATCTCTATCTTCAAAAAGGGAGACCCCAGCCTAGTAGAAAATTACAGACCAATCTCTTTATGCTGCGTCACCTGCAAAGTCATGGAATCAATCATCAACCAATCCATTACCCTCCACCTAGAAACAAACAACCTACTCTCTAATAAACAATCTGGTTTCAGAAAAAAAAATCCTGTAATCTACAACTTCTACACTGCAAAAACATGGACTACAAATCTTGATCAAGGCAAAGCAATAGATACAATTTACATAGACTTCTATAAAGCCTTTGATTCAGTGGTACATGACAAACTACTTCTAAAATTAAAATCCTATGGCATCTCCAGACCCCTCCATAATTGGATAACCACGTTCCTGTCAAACAGACAACAATTGATCAAAATAGGGAGTGCCCTATCAAATCCTGCACCTGTTAATAGCTGTGTCTCCCAAGGCAGCATTCTAGGACCAACACCCTTCATACTATACATAAATATTTTTTAGATGGTGTGATGTTTCAAGATGTTTCTAGGACCAACACTCTTTAACCTATACATAAAAGATCTTTGTGATCATATTATAAGTAACTGCGTTCTCTTCTCTGATGATGTAAAACTATTTAACATCACCAACAATGTTGTTACCCTTCAAAAAGACCTTGACTTTGTGTTGGAATGGTCAAAAAATTAGCAACTCCAAATCTCAACCAACAAATGTTCTGTCTTACACATTGGCAAAAAGAATCAGAACACAAAATACAAGCTGAGAGGACACGACCTTGTAGATGACCCTCACTCTATCAAAGACCTTGGAGTACTCATATCAAATGATCTAAGTGCCAAAGCCCACTGTAACAACATTGCCAAAAAAAGAATTAAGGGTTGTAAACCTAATCTTGCGTAGCTTCTTCTCTGGTAATTTTACACTACTAACCAGAGCATACAAAACATTTGCTAGACCAATTCTCGAATACAGCTCATCCTCTGGAACCCGCACTGCATATCAGACATTAATACAATTGAACGTGTCCAGAAATATTTCACAAGAAGAGTCCTCCACTTGTTTGCTCGCAACAAAATAACTTATGCCACCAGACTTGAAATTTTGGGCTTAGAAAATTTAGAACGATGCCGTCTTTGTATGACCTAAGCATAGCTCATAAAATCATCTGCTACAATGTCCTACCTGTCAATGACTACTTCAGCTTCAACCACAACAATACACGAGCACACAATAGATACAAACTTAGTGAACCGCTCCAAACTCAATTGCAGAAAATATGACTTCAGCAACAGAGTGGTCAATGCCTGGAATGTACTACCTGATTCTGTGGATTCATCCCCAAACCCCCAAAATTCTAACCTTAGACTGTCTAATGTTGACCTCACCCCATTCCTAAGAGGTCTGTAAGGAGCGTGCATAAGAGCACCAGCGTGCCTACCGTCCCTGTCCTAATGTTCCCTTTAATTGTATTCATTTTATGTATTCAATTCATGCTTATACTTATATATATTATCTAATACGTACTCGATAAATAAATAAATAAATAAATAAATAAATAAATAAATAAATAAATAAATAAATATATTGTCTTGCAGTAAAATAGAATTAGTTCATCTGGTTATTTTCCTGTCTTAGCCTTGCAACTTTCTTCTTAACAAATCCTTACTTTCTGATAATCACCCTCTTGTTTTCAAAGAGTTTATGAATGCTCTTGTTATTTGGGTTTTTTTTTTAATTGATTTATGACCTTTCCTAAAATGTTTCTTGTAATTGACAATTTTTGCCAATTATATCTTCTCACTATACTTTTTGTCAATATACTGTATGATTGAGAATTATTACTGAACCTTTGTTCTTGAGTTTTGAAGAGAACGGCCACATGCCAACTCACAATATTTGCAAGTTAAACAACCATAGAAGAAAGATTCAAATAATCTTTCTCTAACAAAACAAGATTTCTGCTTTTAAAGTTCCTGGATGTTTCCATTCTAGTTCCATCTATTTCTAAAGAAGAAGGAATTGTTCAATCTTTCCCTGATGAAAGTGTACGTGGATCAAAATGGAGAGGTAGCAGCAGATCTGAAGATCTTGAGTAGGGTGTTTCTCCCCAAGAAGAATCCCATCGAAAAGGAATTGGGGTATTTTGACAGGCAGCAACTGATAATCAACCAAGATGCTTTATCACAGCTAAAATTGCTCAACAAGGTGGGGAAAATAGTGATGTGTTTTTTTCATTTTCCCAAAGAATTAGGACCCTTTTCAAGTGGGCTAACCCTAGTCTATATGGGGGGAAACCTTCACTGAGAATTGAATGTGTGGAGTAAAACTTTTATAATTTTCTTTAAAAACAGGGGAGCTTCTCTTCTGACCAAAGTATTCTTTTGATGCTATAATGCTGAATACTGTTGTAAGCTGATTGAGCTATATCCAAAATGAGGATTGGGATTATTATTATTTAGGACACAAATCATTGCCATTTCATGTCTCTTCTTTATCACCATCAAACCGGTGACAGAGGGCCTCATATACTGAGGATTTTGGTGTTAATAGCTTCAGGTACACTAAATTCTTGTCCTCAAATATCAAAGATGAAGGCAATTCTATTGACCAGGGCCTGACTTCAGGTTTGGTCTCAATCTGATAAAATAGAATCAAGACTGGATGGAAGTCCTCTTGGTCCCAATGGGAAATAAGCTTCATCTTGACCTGCTTGGAGTCAGGGGACTCCCAAAATTGCAGGCTCATAGTCTGGGAGGTTTTTAATCAGCCGAGACCTGGTCATAGTTATACTCTTTAATCCTGCTGGGATAGTAGAATTTAGGGAGGAGATCCAAGGAATTCAGTTCACACGAAATAATAGTGCCTGGTCTGATGTGAGCTTATGTATTCATTCATTGATTAAAATTATTTGCTGCCCATCTCACCACAATAATTATCTGAAAACTGAAGTACTGAAACACGACTTTGGTGCAAAAAAAAAAAAAATCCCGATATCAGAAGTAATAAGGGACAATTTCAAGGGAAATATTACTTAGGTTTCAGCATTGGCTTTTAAGAGTGAACGTCATCTGAAAATGCCTTGAATGCAATTGTTTATCTTGATTGTTAGCTCCCTTCAGGCACCCTAGGAGGCTCCAAATCACACTAAATGTCAGAATTGTTCAGCCCTAGTTTCCCATAAACCCTGGAGGGAGGGCGGAACAGAGGGTGGGAATGCATGATGGGAGGAATGTAAAATTGTTGGTCAGAGAAAGCCCCTTCAAGGCTCCAGATCAAAATAATAATGAAGATGGGTGTGTATTTCCCTGCTAGTTTGTGTTACCTAATTGTATTCTTTTCACAAAAAGGACCTTGTGTTGGATACCTTGTGTTGGACATCCCATTCCCACACACAGCTCTCACTCATGACCCACGAGATGCATCAAAAGATCCCTGACTCACCCTTTTTGACGGACACGTTCTCATGACCTCACCTCAATCTCACCTCACTATTATTTTAGAAACTAGTTAGTTTTAGTTTTAGTTTACCAGCATGGCAGCCATATAAACGGAACAAATAAATATACAAATAAGGAACATCAAGTTTAAGGTTGACAGCCTTTACTTGTAAGGAATTTTTTTCTTCGTATCTTAACTAGGAGATAGTTTTGGACTATTTTTAAAAGGAGCTTTGCACTCCAGAAGAAACCATTCCACATCTTACTGATCAGAGGTTTCTTTCTTCTGTTTTAGTCTATTTTAAATAAATTAAAAATAAATAGCATTTTAAATAAGTAAATTTATGCATAAAAGATACATCAATCAATCATTCAATTAGTCAGTTAATCTTTATAAAGATGATAAATGGAATAGAAATTTAATACATCTTTACAATAAAGTTTAGCCTAAAATTTAAAATAAGTGCATTTCGTAATTTAAAATCATGTATGTATCAAGAATGGAGGAATGCTTAATGCTTCAATATTTTCTCAAATTCATTCCTCCAGACTTCATTAAGTAGAAAGGTCCATTTTTGCAATCTGATATACCCCAAGAAAAAGGAGGAATTAAATGAGGTACGTGCCTGCAATTGTATTCTTGTAACCATTTGGAAGTACCATGTATCCCCAAAAATAAGGCCCTGTCTTATATTTTTTTGAACCCTGAAATAAGCACTTGGCCATGCACTCAAAAGCCCAATTGGGCTTGTTATCAGGAAATGTCTTATTTTGGGGGAAACAGGGTAGTCAGGGATTTCATATTTTTCATATGTGAAGCCCAGAGACTACTTGGCTAATGTTCCTGTCTACCTCCATGTTACATAGATGGTGAGTGTAACATCTTTCCTTTGGCATTTTTTCTTTCTCTTCTCAGTCTCTTCCTCAGTCCAAATGTGTGGAAAAATGTCAGCCTGGATTTGTGAAGAAGGCTCGAGAAGGAGAGCCATTTTGCTGCTATGACTGCGTTCCTTGTCCAGAGGGGACCATCTCCACTCAGGAAGGTGGGTGACACCAAAGGGAAACCTTCTGAATTCATCCAGAGCACTTTGATCAATATGCATCTTAAAGAGGCACATAAGTTTGATGGTTTTGTTTTTAATTTTCATGGTGTCCAATTCTTACCTAATGGCAGGGAAAAGAGCCTTGATGGTACAGTGGTCTAAGCACCCTGTTATTAACACAGCTGCCTGCAATTACTGCTGGTTCGAATCTCTCCACAGCTCAAGGTTGACTCAGCCTTCCATCCTTTCTAAGGTAGGTAAAATGAGGACCCGGTTTGTGGGGGCAATAAGCTGACTTTGTATAAAATATACAAAAGAATGAAGGCTATTGCTTAACGCATTGTAAGCTGCCCTGAGTCTCCGGAGAAGGGCGGCATATAAATCAAATTAAAAAAAGAAAAGAAAAGAAAACTATCTTTAAGGATGGGTTAGGAAGAAGGATGTTATGGATGGGGTAGGAAACCTTTCTTTTATTTGCCAGTTTGGATGTGTCTTTCCATATTTATCTTTCTTAGAAATATTTGAATTATTTGTAACTTGAGGTATGTTTTTGGATCAATGTGCTTTGTTCATCCAAATCAACCTTACATTAGAGGCTGAAAGATACATCAGTCATACATTTAATCAATTACTCTTTATTAAGATCATAAATCCTTATCAGCTGAAATATCTAATTGGGAGGAAGAATGGAGGGAGAGAAGTTGGATTCAAGGAACAAATGAAAATCAAAGAGAGGACCCATCATAAAGGATGGGTCCTCATAAAGGATATTTCCTTCCCACCTTTTCTTATCTTTCTAATTTAAATATTGAGATAAAAACGATTACAACACCAACAAAAACTGAATATAGTTGTGGTTTTGAAAGGAAAAAAATACTAATGTACAGTACTGGGTTTAAAAGGAACCAAAAGGAGAGGGAGAAGGAGAACTAATAAAAGACCAATCTACAAATAGATACCACTGTTGAATTCATTCTCTCTTTAAAATTGTTGCCAAATGTAGAAAGGATAGAAATATATTGCTTTATCTTCTGCCAAGACTTGGCAGATAACAAACTCAGTTCCTCTTCTGGAATTCCTTCATGAATTAATCTTCCTTAAGATCGCTTTCTTTTCAAATTTATTTATTTATTTATTTATTTATTTATTTATTTATTTATTTATTTGTTTGTTTGTTTGTTTGTTTTGTTTGTTTTATTTGATTTGTATACCGCCCTACTCCCGAAGGACTCAGGGCGGTGAACAGCCAAGCAATAAAATACATAAATACAAAAATTTAAAAAACCAGTTAAAATCAAATTAAATCATTTTGGCCCAGACAAATTAAAACACCCCAATAATTTAAGAACAGATTTAAAATTTATATATTAAAAGAGGGAGGAGATTAGGCCAAGCCTGCTTGATGGAATAAAAGAGTCTTCACAGCGCGGCGGAAGGTGCGCAGATCCGGGATCCTCTGTATCTCTGGGGGGAGCTCATTTATTTATTTATTTATTTACTCACTACCAATTAAAACATTTAAAACATTTAAAAACATTTAAAAATTTCTTCTTAAGCCAGCCCGGCTTGCTTGAAAAAATTGGTTTTATAAAAAAATTTATATGGTTGTCTATTTCACACATAGGGACTTTTGGTGTCACACAATTAAATCACAAATTAAAAACTTAAACAATGAGAACTAAATGCTAAGAAAGCAAGAGAGGAGTACATCAAGATGCTACCTACCATGCAACCAGCACACAGGGCTCTGTTGTCAGGGGAACTCCAGGACTATTGGAAAATATCCCATTTTAAGGGATTTCTAGAAGGCTTTACAGCTTGGAGATACTTTCAATTTTGAGATATTTGATGATTTTTAACTAGAAGGGTCTGTACAATTTCCCCTGAAGTAGGCAGTATTGCAACCCTTCTCAAGAGGAATTCCATGGATCCAACCATGTTAGACAACTTTTATCCTGTGTCCAAACATTTTATAGCAGTTTACTGAGATCATGGTTGGTGTGTCAATCACCAGTAATGGAGTTTAAACATTCTTGGCAGAAACATATGTCCATCATCTGACAAAAAAATAATAAACAAACAAACAAACAAACAATCTGGTTAGAGCAGTTTATTGAGAATATAGTTGGTGGGTCAATCATCAATAACTTAGTTTAAACATTCTTGGAGTAAACACATGTCCATCATCTCACAAAAGATTAAAAAAAATTAAATAATATAATAAATCAATAAAAACAAAGAACTCATGATAAGGTCAGTGAGAGATAAGAATCTGGTGGATTAGCTCAGAGAAGGCAGTTTGTGGCACCAGATATTTCTTCTTACAATTTTATTTTGTTGTTGTTCTTGTTTTTTTTTTTTTTTAAATGGTTGTACTGTGTATATTGGGGAATTTTTTGCTGGAATGTATGTACATACAGTACAATTTAATGAGGCTTTCCTGTCTTTCAGTATCAAATCTCATCTAAAGGTTTTCTTGAAATTTCAAAGATTATGAAAGAAATTTTACTTTGTTTTCTCAGATACTGAAAAATGCACCAAATGTGTAGATGAACAACATCCAACTAAGAACAGAGTCCAGTGTATCCCAAAAAGAATAACCTTCCTGTCTTATGAAGAACATCTGGGCATAATCCTTGTGTTCTTTGCTCTACTCTTGTTCCTAATGACAAGCCTTGTTTTAATCATATTCCTTAAATACCTAGAAACTCCCATTGTCAAAGCCAACAACCGGGACCTCTCCTTCATCCTCCTGATCTCCCTCCTGCTTTGTTTTTCATCCTCCTTTCTCTTCATCGGACAACCAAGGAAAGTCACCTGCCTTCTCAAACAAACAATGTTCAGCATTGTCTTCTCAATAGCTGTGTCTTCTGTGTTGGCTAAAACTATCATGGTGGTGCTGGCCTTCCTGGCCTCAAAACCAGGAAACAGGGTGAGAAGATGGTTGGGGAAGAGCTTGGCCAATTCTGTCATCCTTTTTTGTTCTAGTGTTCAACTTTTCATCTGTGTCATATGGCTGGGAGTTTCTCCCCCATTCCCTGATTCCAACATGCACTCCCAGCCTGGAGAGATCATCCTTCAATGTAATGAAGGCTCTGTTACCATGTTTTATGTTGTCCTCAGCTACATGGGTTTCCTAGCTGCCGTTTGCTTCATGATGGCTTTCTTGGCCAGGAACCTGCCTGGGGCCTTCAATGAAGCCAAGCTAATCTCCTTCAGCATGCTGGTCTTCTGCAGCGTCTGGGTCTCTTTCCTGCCCACCTACCTGAGCACCAAAGGGAAATACATGGTGGCTGTGCAGGTCTTCTCCATCTTGGCCTCCAGTGCTGGACTGCTAGGCTGCATCTTTTCCCCCAAGTGCTACATTATTATCCTGAGACCAGATCTAAACACTAAGGAACATCTAATGATAAAAGTAGGGAACTGATAATGAAATTGTTTCTTAGACTCATGAGAGTTAATTATTGATTGTAATTTGTTGTTGGTTTATATATTTCATTTGTCTCTGTTTGACACACAACATAGAACAATAGAGTTGTTCTATGGAAGGGACCTTGGAGGTCTTCTAGTCCAGCCCCCTGCTCGAGCAGGAGACCCTATACCATTTGAGACAAATGATTATCTAGTAACTTCTTAAAAGCCACTACCGCTGAAGCAGCCACAACTTCTGGAGTCAAGCTATTCCATTGGTTTTGTGAGGTCCTCCATCATTGGCTTGGCACCTCACAAGCATCCTACCATCAAAGAATCAGGATTCGGGGGGGGGGGCAGTTGGGTAATAAACCTATATGCTTCTATGGTGGGAATTTGGGAGGGGGGGAATGACAGTTGAA
The DNA here is from genome assembly GCF_029215685.1 of Pituophis catenifer annectens. Lineage (NCBI taxonomy): Eukaryota > Metazoa > Chordata > Lepidosauria > Squamata > Colubridae > Pituophis > Pituophis catenifer. The sequence goes on along the minus strand of NW_027256882.1, from coordinate 8,322,942 downwards.
GGAGTGCAAAGCAGTTTGGAACCAGTTCGTGCCAGGCATCTTCAAGGTCGTTCACACTGACTGTGGAATTTCACTAGCCCAAACACCTCAGCATTTCCCAAAACATCTTAGTAATATACTGCAGCCAGCATTTTTAAATAAAAGTTCTTTTCATTGCAGATAAATGGAGTTGAGGGTTTTACTTTCCTAAGGGATCAGACTGGGCCAGGTCTGACATTAGGCGGAATCTGAGATTACATCGGTAGAGGACATCATCTCTACCGTGTGGACCATGCACATAATATCGGCTCTAGGGAACAATCAGGAGGAGATTGAATGCTGGGGGGAGGCTTTGAAGAGGCCTCCTTCAGGACAGGATCTGTCTGAATGGACAGGGGAGGCAGAAAGATGTGGCAATCTGCTGAGATCCAGGTGGTCTCTGGACATCGGGCAAATGGAGGAATGCCAAGGGAAGCCCATGGTGATGACTTTCACTCATGGAAGCTGCGGCAGTTGCTGGCGGGAACAATGAGTGGAGCTGGAGGAGGAGGAAGAAGAAGAGGGTGAAGAGTTAGACAAAGCTGACTGGATGATGGAGCAAGCCATCAAGTTCATGCAGGGGGCTTTCAAGACCTCAAGGTGTGTGAACACCAGGCCCGGGCCATGCAATCTGATGACCAGCCACCTCCAGCCACAACAGGAGGCTGAGTAATAACATCCACCACCACAGCCAGCACCTCAGCCAGTGTAATGGCAGCAGTGGCCACTGCTGGTCCAGCACCAGGAGCTGCCTCCTGTATCACCCCCTCTGCAGGGATAGCCCCAGGGAGGAGGACACCCACAAGACACAACAGCTGGGTGTAAAGTTTAACAGGAATCCCCTGTCAGTTTTGGAAGACAATTTTCTTTTTTGCTTCTTAACTGCCACATATTTTAGTTGGGGAAATTGGGAAGGGGTTGTTGTTGGAATGGTAGAAAGTTAGTCATAACAACATTCCATATTCAAGGACTTTTGCCTGTGCCTGCTGGAGACTGCCTGAAGATTGTATCCAGTTGAGTGTGAAGACTTGATTGCACAATGTGATGAACTTGTGGGTGTGGGGCAGGGCTGTGAACTGTTAGCTGGGTGTAGAAAATTTGAAAGCTTTCAGATTCGGGTTTTCCCAGATGTGCCAACATAACATCTTTAATAAATTGGAACTTTGAGGAACCTCAGACCTCAGAGCTTTATTTCGTTGGGGGTGTTTCTTGGAACCCTGACATTCCCAGCAACTGGGGTTCTTCCTGCCCCAGGTTTGGACCTACATGCAGGAGTATGGTCTGGAGATAACCACTGAAGGTGCCAAGGTGAGATGTGTCACCATGGCCCTAGAAGGGGCTGCAGGTCCTCCTCAACCATGACACTCTGGAGCTGAGAAATTTCAACTGCTTCCTGGCAGCACTCTATGAATGTTTGGAGGACTCCCTGGCTGGGTACAGATCTAGAGATCACATCAAAACCATGAGCCAGGGATGGAGGGGAGTGGTTGAGTACACAGAAGAACTTTGTGACCTAGCATGCAGGCTCACCGACTGGCCACAAGCTATCCTCATTGGCTGTTTCAAAGATAGGCTGAATGATGAGATCAACAACATCTGCATTTCCAGGGGTGCCCCCCCCACTCTCCATGGCTGGTATATTTTGGTGGAGGTGGTGGAAATCGACCTAACCCAAAACAAGTACCAACTGGGGCCACAACACTCTCCCTCTCAAACCAAATTTTTCCTTGTTTTTTTCCCCCTCTTTTCTTTCTTCCCTGAAGGACTAATGTGCCTGTTTTGGGGAGAGGGGGCACATGTCAGGTCTTCCATCATCAGCTTGTTGTCTCGCTGAAATCCTGTCATCAAAGGATGGGGTGAGGGAGGGGGACAGATGGACAACAAATCTGTATGCTTCTGTGGTGGGAATTTAAGAGGGGGGGAATAACAGTTGAAGGATTGTAAAACACTTTGGTACCAGTTCATGCCAGTCATCAATCAATCAATCAATCAATCAATCAATCAATCAATCAATCACTAAAGACACACCAATAACAGCAATAGACTTAATCTTGAGGTAGTTGGGGCCATCTAGATCTCCAGGGAGGCTCTTCCACAAGGCAGCGGATGCCAGAGGGAAGGGCTGCTTTCTGGTCCAACAGGATGATATGGTTTCATAGAGGGGATGCCAAGAATCTCCCTGTGCTAGGCCTGCCCTGGGCCATGTTGGATGCCAAAAAGTTATTCCCTTAACACATTTCCACTTTCTGATGAATTCTTCGCACACATTTAACCAAGGTGTCAGGTTCCCCCCTTCCTATCCCTCAGCTCCAGCGTGGCAACACTGAAGCCTTTAAAAATGGTGAATTTTGTTAGGTTTACTCGCCTAGATCAGTTAAACAGGATTCATAGGTTTTATGTCTACAAAAGTTAGGCTATCCTAATTTTACCTATTTATTGATTTATCTTTAAACTTGTAGATATTTTGCTGTATTTTCTCTCGTCATCTGTTTTCTTTTGTTATTTAATTCCACCTTTACAAAAAAAAATGGCTTTTTTTCAATGAAGGAAAATGTCTACTCTTTTTTAAAAATTGAAATGTCCTAACTGTCGAACCCAAAGTCAAACTTTTGATGACTATAATGGATAAAAGTGATTTTCAGGGATTTTGTTCTGCTCTGGAACTGTGTAAGAGAGAAGACGTAGTCCTATGAACAAAAACAGCCACCCATCTCTTAACAAAGGCAAACCAGAATCAGCTGTATCCATATTGAGGATTGACATATCAGGCTCATGCCAAAATTCTCTCTTGAGACTGGAATGTATGGAGAGTTTTTCTAAGGGATGTGTCAGGGAAATACTTCAAGAGCTGACCAGCTGCCATGATGTTGTAATGCTGTAATGCTGTAATAATGATGCAATGGTAGGAATGAGATGTTTGGGAGAAAGTTCTCCTGTCTCACTTCTTGTCTCGTTTTCAGAGTTTCACCCCATTTGTGACTTCTCCCATTGGGCACCTGCCTGTTGACTCACTCAGAGTTTGGAGAGATGATGTCTCTTCTTGTTGCCATTATCCAAATCATAGTGATTTATTTATTCTCTTGGTGCTAAATGTCAAAAGACATTTTGGATTGCTTGCAGATATCACACAAACACAGCCATAACAAGCTTCCACTTTGATATCACATCAACACCTCGTTGGCTAATATCTTTGCACTGGAAAATCTTGGAGGCATAAAAGGCCCAGGAGAACCTTGAAAGCTTTTATGACAGGCAGGGGATGCAGATATGAAGGCTTGTACAGACTCTGTCAGGATTACAAAACCTTTGGAGCTTCTGTCTTGGAAGAGGGCTTTGGTTTCTTCCACCTCTTCCTATCACTGTGTCTTCAAAGCAAGGCTGGAGACTCCATCAGGAACACAAGTTATGTTGCTGCTTCTGCTGCTTCTGCTGCCCCAGGAAATTCTGGCAAGTCTCAGAGCCAAATGTCTCCTGACTCTGAAGAGGGACGAGGTGCATCCAGAGAACTATTACAAGCCAGGAGAGTTTCTCATTGGTGGCATTGTCTCTGCAACGAGGATGAAACTTCTACCAATAAGCTTCAACAAATCTCCTTTGACTCAAATTTCTCTGTATGTCAAATTTTATGCACAGACTTAGAGCCTCTCCATTCCACCCTGAGTTCTAAAGTTTCAGCTGTCTCTTTTACAATGAATGATCTCTTTGATCTGCTAGTTCTTCTCTCTTTCTATCTCAGTTCATCCTTGGCTCATTCTTTTCAGCTGATGAACCTGATTTGAAATTCTCAAATAAATAATCAGTAGAGATCTTCTGTTTTTCTTGACTTTGAAGAAGAAGCATCTGCTTTTCTTGACATCCTTTCAGCCGAATTGGACTGTGGATGGAGAAGAGAGGATGGTTCTTCTCTTCTAACACTCTCATGCCCAATAAGGTCATCAGGATGGGTAGAAAAATGCAGAAATGTTGACTTTTTTGTCTGAAGTAAAAATGAGATAAGCTTGATGATTTCATTCTGTACCACCAATTAAATGAATGGATCCCAGTTTAGAATTGACTTTTCTTAAATATGTTAATTTCATTTGAGGGGATGCCAGCATCCCAATCATACAATGAGTTGTTTGTCAGCTAAGTCTCTATGGTAGACATGTGGGTCCTATAAACACCTCCAGAAATTTAGCAATTACTGCATTTGTCACAGTTTCTCATTTTATGTGTCATCAGGGGTGTCTCTGCCTGTATGTGTCCTTTAATGATTCTATATTTCATGTGGAATAATAGGTCACACTTCCAATGATTAATTATTGGGAAGATAAATAGGCAAAGGGATAGAAAGAGATTAAAAATTTAAAACAACAGCAAGAATAAGGACAATATGAAGAATAAGCCAAAATCGAATTTGAAACTGAATTATGTAGAAATGGTGAACATGTAACAACAAAAATTTATAAAGTTTTAAAGATTTGAAACAGACGATGAACAGGTTCAATTTGTATGACTGAATTCACTGTTAAATTCAGATGTTAAAGGAAGATGCAGAGAATTTGTGTAATTGGTATTCAGTTTACCCTCTGTCATAGGTTAAGAGATTTTTTTTTTAAATAAAATGATGTAAATATATTTCAAGCAATGCAGGAATTGTGAACAACATTGGGAAACATTTTTTCATGCAGGGTGGACCTGTGAGAAAGCACAGGAATTTTAGATACAAATTGACACAACAATGCAAAGAGCTTGAAAGGCTAAAAATTGTGAAGAAACCAAAAAATTTTTTTTTACTGGGACTTCTGAGCAAAGAATTGAAAAACATTCATAATGTTTATAAATGGTAACCTCTCAACCTTAGGTGGATTAAAAATACAGCTGTTAAATTAACAGTTAAATACTCTGTTGCTTCCATTGATTATGTCCTGATACATTCATACTTTCAGGAAACCATCATCAGAGTACTGGAAAATGCTGTCCTTCCCTTTTGCAATCCAAACGATCGACAAGAATCCCAACATTTTGTTCAATGTCACCCTGGGATACAACATCTATGACAATTATTTCAGACCACAAATGACCTTGGAGTCATTGCTGGACCTGCTTTCGGAGGGGGAGGCCAATGTTCCCAACTACAGCTGTGGAAGGCAGAGAAACACTGTGGCTGTTCTCGAAGCGGCTGGTACTGATATCTCCATCCAGTTTTCAACCATGTTGGGAACCTACAAAATCCCACAGGTGTGTCTTTGTTGGGAAGACCATTTTTAGACATGTAACTTACAGCCAGATGTCCCCTGTTATAAATGAACAGTTCTATTGTGAGAATTGCATGAAGGAAGGATGAAGGTTCTATTAAACGGAAGAGAAGGATCTGAGAAGATAATCCCCTCCCTGATACACTCATAACAAAGACTGTGCATCTCTACTGCTCTTTGCAACAGCCAAATGCTGCACTGAAGTGAGAAGAGAAACGATGTAAGGCAGAATGATCAGAGACTCCTTATAAAAGGTTCTTCATTGCAAGGAGTGGAACCATTCCTCCTTTAGGACTAGATTTTCTTTCATGGTCTCCAATAAAATCAAGTTAACTTTATTTTCCCTTTTCAGATCTATCATGGTTTTGAGTCCCAGGTTGTGAATAATGAAAATCCTTTCTTCTACCCAATGCTCCCTGATGAAGGTGCCCAGTACCCAGGGATGGTGAAGCTGGTCCTCCATTTCAGATGGACCTTGGTGGGTCTCCTTGCTCCAGACGCTGAGAACGGAGAAAGGTTCATGAGGATGATGACTTCCCTGCTGGTCAGGAATGGCATTTGCCCAGTTATATCACAAACCTTTTCCTCAGCTTCTTGGAAAGCCAACATAGACTGGGATTTATACCACAGTTGGAGAAAGGTGAATGTCTTCATTATTGGTGCAGATGTGAGTTTATTCACTATAGGAATTTTGCTTATGTATATAGTATTTGAAAGACTTACTGAACCTCCTAGAGGAAAAGTCCTGCTCACCACAATCCGCTGGGATTTAACTGTTGATTTGTCAAAACGATCTTTTCCTGTCAAATACATCCATAGTATATTTTCCTTTCCTATGAAGAAAAATCAATTTGCAACATATTTGAAGATTCGTTCTTTAATGGTGCACAAAACAGAGACCTTCTTCCTGTGTTCCTACACCAATGATGCCTTTTCGGTGAAAGTCTGGAGACGGTGCAGGCAGAGAGAAGATCTGGAAGCTCTCAGAGAAGAGGAGAGGGATCGAATCCTGACTTGGGACAACTATTTCATTTACAACACAGTCTGCGCTGTGGCAAGGGCCTTAAATGCAGCGTATTTATCCAGATCCAGGAACACATTTAAAACTGGTAAAAATGTGAAAACTCCAATGCTGAAGGCATGGCAGGTACTTATTTTCTATTGCATAGCTCTCCATTGCAGTTGAGAATCTATGTTACTATTGTAAGAATCTGACAATAATTATATTGTATTCTGAATATAAAAAATACATTAAATTCCAATTTTCCATTGCTCTCCTTTAATTTATTTTATTATCTTTTTTAATTTTTAAAAAGTTTTTTATTTTAAACGCACTAAAAACACATTAAAAATACATATACATATACATACAACAAAAAATAACACAAAAAAGAAAAATATCACTTTTCTTTTCAGCTATACACAGCAGTCTGCTCTTTCTATACATCAATATTTACAAATATTTAAGTATAAACTTATTTATTTTTTTATTTTTATTTTATTAAATTTGTATATTGCCCTTCTCCTACTGGACTCAGGGCGGTGCACAGCCAAAAAAATAATAAAAATAAAAAATAAAAAACATCCCAATACAAAATTTAAAATTTGTTAAAAGAATTACACACTTTGGCCCAAAATTTAAAACATCCCAACTAAAACCCATAGACAATTAAAATCTAACATCTAAAAAAAAAAGGGGGGGTACACCAGCCCTGCTTGGTGGAAAAGAAAAGTTTTTAGGGCACGGCGAAAAGCCCAGAGATCTGGTATTATGCGTATCTCTGGGGGCAAGTCATTCCAGAGGGCAGGTGCTGCCACAGAGAAGGCCCTCCCCCTGGGGGTTGCCAGCCGACACTGCCTGGCTGATGGCACCCTGAGGAGTCCCTCTCTGTGGCAGCGTACTGGCCAGTGGGAGGCTATCAGCGGCAGAAGGCGGTCCCGCAAATACCCAGGCCCTATGCCTTGGAGCGCTTTAAAGGTGGTAACCAACACCTTGAAGCGCACCTGGAAGACCACCGGAAGCCAATGCAGCTCACACAGGAGAGGCATCACATGGGAGCGCCCCCTCGCTCCCATAATCCCCCACGCGGCCGCATTCTGCACCAGTTGGAGCCTCCGGGTGCTCCTCAAGGGGAGCCCCATGTAGAGAGCATTGCAGTAGTCCAGGCGGGAAGTGACGAGTGCCTGAGTGACTGTGCGTAAGGAGTCCCGATCCAGAAAGGGACGCAACTGGCAAATCAGGTGAACCTGATGAAAAGCCCCCCTGGCCATGGCCATCACATGCTCTTCTAAAGACAGCCGTGCATCCAGGAGGATGCCCAAGTTGTGAGCCCTCTCTGTGGGGGTCAATAACTTGCCCCCAATAGCCAGCGATGGCACTAGCTGGCTATATCGGGACGCCGGAAGCCATAGCCACTCGGTCTTGGAAGGGTTGAGTCAAAGCCTGTTACTCCCCATCCAGATCCGCATGGCCTCCAGGCACTGGGACATTACTTCAAAGGCAAAGGAAAATCAGTGGGATTCTTTCATGGCTCAAAACTCTCACAGATAATGTTAGATGTTTTTGTGCCAGCCATGGCAGTTTCTTAAAAGGCCACCAGATGGGAGCAAAGAGGCATCTTTGGTCCCACTGGTGGGTCAGGGCCCCCCGGCCCCTGCAGCCCTATTGGGGAGAGTTAATGGCCCTCCGGCCCCCTCACTCCCATTGGTAAGGGAGGGCCAGGGGCCCCCATAAGAACCCCTGCGCAGGGGCTGCTCCCCGGCTCTTGTTCTAGCTCCCTTTGGGAGAGATCCACGGGCTCAGTCCAGGCATGGATGCCTCCATGCCAGGGAATTGACTTTCTCTGCTTCACATTTAAAGAAAGCTTTAACTGATTTGCATCCTCCGCGTGATGCCTCTTTCTTGGAAGCGCCCCAATGAACCATCCACCTCGTGAGGATTCTCACAGATAACAAAGGGTCTCATCAAGCAGCAGCATATGGAGAAGCCTCTTTGGGCCAGGAAGCTAAGCAGGCTAAGGTCAGGGGAGAAAATGAAGGGTTGGACTGGGAAAATGTCTAGCAGCAGCAAGAGTGAAGAATGCTCTGTAAAATATTCCATCAATATTCACTAAAATTGAAGGAGGTGACCTTAACTGGTACCCGAGATCATCTTTCACATTCTTTCTGGAGTCTCTTATCCATGCCAAGTGACCCATCTTCACCTCAATGTAGAGTTTCATAACCTACTCTGTAACCTGCTAGTAGAGCAAGGGCCCCCTTAGTCATCCTCGAAGTGAGCAAAGACTTTTCTCTTCCTATCTGCCCATTGACCTGCACAACAGTTATTTTCAGCATTGTTATTTCCCAATGCAGAACCTTCATTCCAGCTCAATTGGAGGAGTCTTGCCAGAGAGCTTTCTGTATCTATGTAACATTGCCCATTTTCTCTTCCATTTCAGCTTCATTCTTTCCTTCAAACCTCTCAGTTTTATAATAATTCCATCGATGGGGTATATTTGGATGAGACTGGAGAGCTGGTAGCAGACCTGGACATTGTGAACATGTTGATTTTCTCCAATCGCTCTTTTATCCAAATGGCTGTTGGGAGGCTAGAAAAAGTGGGTTCCTTGGATTTCAAGTTGATGATGAACCAGAATGATATTGCAAAGATGGAGATGATGAACAAGGTGGAGGAAAGACTTCATTCTGGTTTTTTTTTTTTAAAGTCTTATCAAGAGGATTGCAGAGTTGGGAGTAGAGACAGGCTTGGGATGTCATCTCACTTTTCCCAGAGTGGAAGTATATTTCTTTGTTAAATATTCAAGTCTCTATCAGAAAAATATCCTTAGCTATTCCAATTAACTGTTTATCAGACTTCTGCAAGGGAGCTAGATTTAAATCATGGGGGGAAAGGGTTAATTTTGCCAAAGCAGCAATCCATTCAACTTCCTTTTCAGTAGGTTAAAATAAGATTGTATTGGGAGAAGAATTGGAAGAGAAGATAAATAGGCAAACAACAAGCAGCTAAATCAGTTTGATCAGCTCTAATATTCTTGGAGACTTCAAATTTAGCTAAACCTTGAACTGGAAATCTCTAAACTTTTCCTTTTACCTCTTTTAGGAAATAAAATAATTCATGTTATGGGTGTTATTTTTCCTTTCTTTCTGGCCAGCCCCAACCCCCTTCCAGGTGTGTGGAAAGCTGTCCTCCTGGATTCATGAAGGTGGCTCAGGAAGGGAAGCCCATCTGCTGCTACAATTGTCGACCTTGTGCAGAAGGATCCATCTCCACCATAGTAGGTGGGTGACAGTAGGAGGAGAAAGGGACAGACTTTGGGGAGGACCAGAGATTTCCCCTAAGAATCTCCATGAACATGCACTTTGGAAATCTTGGCCACAGTGGGTCCCACTTTCTGAGTCTTGATCAAGATATACATCTATGTCATCGTGAATTATAAGAAACTATCTTGGAGATTAATCTAGTATATAGGTCAAGGAAACAGGGATACAGATCATGGATAAAGATATGGGATAAGTGAAGTTTGAGTGTTGTGTGAGAGATGACACCTTTTACTCTTTGTCTTTCCCAACACATCTTCCATGTAATCTTTCAAATTGCGCCAAATAGTGAACAAAAAGAATTTTATCGAAAACTGCATGAAAAGATTATAGAACAAAATATAGAAAATGTACGTCTGTTGGGAGACCTCAACGCAATTGTGGACCCAAAAAAGGATTATAAGAGTGATCAAAATAATAATAATAAAAAAGAAAAATTTGCTGCCAAAAACATTTTTTAATTTAACAGAAGAATTAAACTTAGTAGATATATGGAGACTATATAACCCAAAAGAGGAAAGGTACACATATTATTCCAACCCCCACAAATCCTGATCAAGGATAGACATGGCATGGGCTACAAAGTGTTTAATACAGGAGATAGAATCAATAGAGATTGTGACGAATGACTGGGCTGATTATAATCCAATAACGATAGAATGGAGAGGGCAAAGAAAGAAAAGGAGCAGATGGATGATGAATGTTCAAATAATGAAAGAAAAGGAGTATACTGAAAGGATAGAAAAAGAATTGAAGGGGTTTTTCAAAGATAACAACAAATATCAGACATCCCTCCAAAACCTGTGGGACACAACAAAGGCTTACATTAGAGGCTTAACAATAGCCTATAATAGTAAATGGAAAAAGGAGAAGGAAAATGAATATAACAAAATTCGAGAGGAGATCAAAAATTGGGAAGGGAAATTACATGAGAGGCCAGGGGATGAACAAATAAGAACTAATTGGATGGCAGCTAAACACAAATTGAATTTACTTGAGCAAGAAAAATATGTCAATACAATGAAATTTGTAAAACAAAATCAATTTGAACAGGCAAACAAACCAAGGAGGTGGATGGCTTATAAATTAAGAAAAGAAAGAGAGAATCGAACAATTCATCAACTGCAGGATAAGGATGGTAAATTATGTCAGAATCTAGAAAAGAAGAAAGAGATAGAGATAAGAAAGAGATAATTTTTTTCAAAATTTATGCATATTAGGAAACAAAAAAACAATAAAACTCCGGGAACAGACAGGTTACCAATAGAACTATATAAAGGATTAGGGGAATCACTAAATTGGATACTATTAGAGGTCTACAATGAGGCATTGAAAGAGGCAAAGCTGCCAGAATCTTGAAGGGAGGCATATATCTCGCTAATCCCGAAGGAGCGGGCAGATACAACACAGATAAAAAATTATAGGCCGATTTCTTTACTAAATTCAGATTATAAGATTTTTATGAATTTGATGGCAAACAGATTAAAGACAATATTAAACCACAGAATACATTCAGACCAGAACGGATTCCTGCCGGCAAGACAAATTAAAAACAACATAAGGACAGTGATCAATGTGATAGAATACTATGAGGTGCAGCCAGAGAAACAAGTAGCCCTGATTTTCCTGGATGCACAAAAAGCGTTTGATCGGGTCAACTGGAGATTCATGACACAGCAAATAAAGAATATGAAATTCGGGGAGAAATTCGAAAAGATGATAGTTTCAATATACACAAAACAGAGAGCAAGGATACTAGTCAATGGGGAACTAACAATTTTTTTGAAATAAGTAGAAGAGTACGACAAGGGTGCCCACTTTCACCACTACTTTTTATTCTAACACTAGAAAATCTACTTAGAAAAATCAGACTCAACAAAAATATAAAAGGACTCAAGGTTAAAGGAGAAGAATACAAGGTCCAAGCATTTGCTGATGATCTTGTATTCTTCATAGAGGATCCACTAGAAACGGAATTAAAATTAACAGAAGAAATAGAGAATTTTGGTAAGGTGGCAGGTTTAAAAGTCAATAAGGATAAGACTAAAATATTAACTAAAAATTTAACAGCAAAACAAATAGAAGAGTTAGAAAAACAATCAGGATTACAAGTAGTTAAGAGGATAAAATATTTAGGTATTAATCTGACAACTAGGAATGTGGCTATAAAAGATAATAATTACGGAGAGTTAGTACAACAAATTAAAGATGATTTAGAAAGATGGGGGAAACTAAAGATATCATTGCTAGGAAGAATTGGGGCGATAAAGATGAATATACTCCCGAGGCTCCTCTACTTATTACAAACTATTCCAGTTAAATTAGAGAAAAACTTTTTTACAAATTTGAATAAAATAACATCAAAATTCGTATGGGAGGGAAAAAAAATCAAGAATAAATTTAAACATATTACAGGATGATAGATCTAGAGGGGGTTTTGGCCTACCAGCGTGGGAAAAATACTATAAGGCAGTGAGTTTAACATGGATTAAGGAGTGGGTCAATTTGGATAATTACTGACTATTAAAATTGGAAGGCCACAATCTATTAAAGAGGTGGCATGCCTTCTTGTGGAATGCCGGGAACAAAACCTATAAACATTTTAAAAGCCACATAATAAGAAATTCACTGATTGACACTTGGTTCGAAATTAAAAATAAACATTATATAAAGGTTCCCAGCTGGATATCTGCATTGGAAGCGGCAACGCACCCCAACACACTAGCCCCCCCCCATAAATTAATAAGATATAAAGAATTACTGGATCCCCAAGGAAGATTAAAAACACGGCAGGAACTCAGAGAACAAAGTATAGAAATAGATTGGTGGCCCTACCTACAAATACAAACTAGATACAATAAAGATAGTGAGGAAGGAGGAATCGAAATAAATCCCAACTGACTAGATAAATTATTAGGAGCTAAAGATGGAAATTTGATTTCAAAGATTTACAAATACTTATTAGAATTCGACCTAGCAGAAAATCTAGTCAAAGGACAAATGATAGCTTGGGCAAGGAATATTGGTAAAAACATACAATTGGAAGAATGGGAAAGGGTATGGGAAACCAACTATAGAATAACAAAATCCATAGCATATAAGGAGAACCACTACAAGATGTGGTACAGATGGTATCTAGCCCCTGCGAAATTGGCGAGGATGTATGCAAATCTTAATTCAACGTGTTGGAAATGTAAGCAAGCACAGGGAACCTTCTTTCATGTCTGGTGGTTTTGCCCAAAAATTAAGAAATATTGGATAAAAATAAAAATTTGGATATCAGAAATAATTGCGGAGGATATTGAGTTAGAACCAGAAATTTTTTTGTTAGAAATGCTTAAACAAAACATTAGAAAGGAAAAAAAGTACCCAATATTACATATAATTATGGTAGCTAGGTTAGCCCTAGCACAAGTCTGGAAAACAGATCAATTGCCAACGGAGCAGCAAATAATTCAAAAAAATTTACACATGTGCAGAAATGGATAGACTAACATTGAAATTGAAAGATAAGGAAGACTCACAGTATTTTAAGATATGGGACAGTTGGTATGAGTGGATAAACCAATGGAAAAGAAGGTAAAGTCAAAATTTGAAAAAAGGAAAAATAAGTTTTTGTATATATGTGTACTTATATACATTATATATACTTTGTTGTTTGTTGATACTGTTGATTGTATTTTAAGGTTGTGAATGTTTTATACAATTTTATTTCTTTTAAATCTAATAAAATTTGTTTTTTATAACTAAAAAAAAGGAAAAAAAGAAAAAAAGAAAAAGAAAAGGCAGCTTTCCAAGCGAGATAATTTCTGAATTGATAAATATTCCTCTGAAAGACTGCTTACCAGGCCTTGCTGACTGTGAAAGAAAGGAATTCAGAATCGTGCAAATAAAAGGGGTTTTGCTTGGTCCAAGACTTTGCTTTGTGCTTGTTAGGGAAGCCCAGGTTAGAACACCTGGATTGATACGTCCTTAGTCTGAAATTGCAGAGGTTCCTCTTAAAGTAATTTTCAAACTCATGGCCCATGGAGAGGGGAGGGCTGTGGAAGGGAGGGGACAGGAGGGGAGGGGATGAGAAGAGAGGAGAGGAATCATGAGTTGGGGTTGAGCCAAACTTCCTTCTTGATCTTATTGGAAGATTTTCCTTTTCCTGATAACAAAAAAATGAGGAATGCATTTTGATTTCTACACTCCATATCCAACTCATCTTCAAGGGCTACTTCACCTAACATTTCTTTCTCCATGGCAAAATCAGTGTTTATCCATTTCAGCTAGCTTAAACTACATTAAGCGATCCTTCACATGTACTTAATTGCACTATAAACTGGATCTCATTGGTGCCTTAAAGAATTGACAAAAGGCTGGGCTCCAATTTTCAAGAGGTTCAGCAGTGAAAAGGTAAAATGGTGGAACTGCCTTCCATCCATCCTTCCTTCCTTCCTTCCTTCCTTCCTTCCTTCCTTCCTTCCTTCCTTCCTTGAATCCTCCCTCCCTTCCTTCTTCTCTTTCAACAAGTTCAATTGATGAAATGGTAACCATAAAAAAGAAAAGAAAAAAATCAAGCTATTCTAGCTGGAGGGGAATGAAGAAATATGTTGACCTCACGTACACACAGTCATTCATTCTAACAAGAAGTTTATCCAAACAATGCATTTGATTAAAGGACATGTTAAAGGGAGACCCTACTCTTTTTCATTTTCAGATGCAGACAAATGTACCAAATGTCCAGAAGATCAACATCCAAACACCAGTCGAGTTCACTGTATCCCCAAGATTAAGAGTTATCTTTCTTATAAGGAAAATCTGGGGATTATCCTGACTTCCATTGCCTTGTTCCTCTCTTTAACCACAGGCTTTGGCTTGTGGATCTTCATTAAATTCATGGAAACACCAATTGTCAAAGCCAACAACCGGGACCTCTCCTACATCCTCCTGGCCTCCCTCCTGCTTTCCATTTTGACTTCCTTCCTGTTCATTGGCCAGCCAAGGAAGGTGACCTGCCTCCTCAGACAAACAGCCTTCAGCATTGTCTTCTCACTTGCCATTTCTTCAATCTTGGCCAAAACCATCACAGTGGTGTTAGCCTTCTTGGCCACAAAACCAGGGAATAAAGTGCAGAGATGGTTGGGGAAGAGTTTGGCCAACTCCATTGTCTTTTCTTGTTCTGGCCTTCAAGTTGTCATCTGCAGCATCTGGTTGAGCACTTTCCCCCCATTCCCTGACTCTGACATGAACTCCCAACTGAGAGAAATCATCCTACAGTGCAATGAAGGTTCTGTCACTATGTTTTATGTGGCCCTTGGGTATATGGGCTTCCTCTCTGCTGTCTGCTTCACGGTGGCTTTTCTGGCCAGGAATCTCCCTGGGGCCTTCAACGAAGCCAAGCTGATCTCCTTCAGCATGCTGGTCTTCTGCAGTGTCTGGGTGTCCTTTGTGCCTGCCTACCTGAGCACCAAAGGGAAGTACACGGTGGCTGTTCAGGTCTTCTCCATCTTGGCCTCCAGTGCTGGACTGCTGGGCTGCATATTCTTCCCTAAATGCTACATTATTATTTTTAGGCCAGATCTGAATACCAAAGAGCATCTGATGTCAACATAAAATACAAAAAATGACTTTTACAAATCTATTGTTTTTCAAAAATTTCATTTAGTAGGCTTGATTAACGGGTTTTGATAATTTAATGTATCTATGTGTGTTTGTTTGTTTAATTTACACACTGCCCATCTTGGCTAGGGATAACTCTAGGCAACTTATAATCAAGTCAAAGGAAAATAAAAGATTAAAATAATAAATAGTAGCATTAACATTGGTTGAAAATTGACAGGTATGGGAAGGAAGGGAGCAAGATGCACATGGGGAGAAGGTATTCCTCGTATTTCTAAAGCTACCCATATTTATTTTCCTCTATATTCTCAAAGAAACCAATAACAATACACCAAGTCTCACTTGGAGTGACAATACTGTGGGTAAAATCAGATTCCGGATGAATGGGACTGTTTGATAGGGAAATGGAGACATAAGGAATGTGGCCTTGCAGCTCAGAGTGACCTATGGAAAGTTTCAGCATCACATCCCTACAGTAACCCCTGAATCGGAAGATGCAAATCTTTCCTACATCTAAGACCATCTTTCTTTGCTGATAACAGGAGAGCGAGAAGCAACCTGAGATTTATTATGTTATTGGTGGCCCCCAAATGTCTCAGCCTGGTGCCAAAGCCAATCAGAGCCACATACGAGTGAGGAACTTTCCCAAAACTTTAATTGAAGCACTTCAGCAAAAGGGTCCCAGACATTTAGGGAACTGAGACCCTGAACAACAGCATAGTATGATCTTTTATGCATTTCATTTCCAGAAATAGGGAAGTAACACTTCACAAAGCTACTACCTTTTTTGGGAGTTCTATCTTGCTTTTAATCTACATGTCCATTTGTTTATGGAGTTGTGTCTTGTTTGAGCATACGTGTCGTTTTGCCCTTGGAGAGTCCTCTCTTGGTTAAACTCTATCTCTCCTTTTGTTCCCAGTTGAGGTTTCTGCTGCTTATCTTCATCTTGCCAAATCTTGCAACCTCCTGTCTAATTTGAGTAGGTGTTATTACATTTCCTTTATTTCAAACTGACATCTTTGTACAGTTGCATTCCTCTCAATTATCCCTCCCTCCCAAAATGGGAATATCTTGTTTCTTAATAGGTGATTCATTGCTATTATTTATAAGTATGGACAGATGGATTATTTCCCCCTTTTTTGCATCATTTCCCCTCCTTTCTGAGATGTATACCTAGTTATATATTTATTTAATAAACAAATTTATATGGACACCCCACACGATGTCAGCGTTCCAAATTATGATCTCCTCCAGCGCTGACATGAATGAAAGAGGGAGAAGCTTTGCTTTAATGCTGAGATGAACTTTTACCTAGTTCTCTGCTCTTTAGTAGATAGTGTTACCTGGGTGACAGAGGGAGGGGGGAAATTCCTGTGAAAAGAAAGTGCTTGGGACGAAGAGATGGATCTGCACAATGACCTTGTACCTGCTTACAGAAGGGGGAAAGGCTCTATTACCATGTTTTATGTTGTCCTCGGCTACATGGGTTTCCTAGCTGCCGTTTGCTTCAGGATGGCTTTCTTGTCCAGGAACCTGCCTGGGGCCTTCAATGAAGCCAAGCTAATCTCCTTTAGCATGCTGGTCTTCTGCAGCGTCTGGGTCTCTTTCCTGCCCACCTACCTGAACACCAAAGGAAAGTCCATGGTGGCTGTGCAGGTCTTCTCCATCTTGGCCTCCGGTGCTGGACTGCTAGGCTGCATCTTCTTCCCCAAGTGCTACATTATTATCCTGAGACCAGATCTAAACACAAAGGAACATCTAATGACAAAAGTAGGGAACTGATAATAAAATTGTTTCTTAGACTCGTGACAGTTAATTATTGATTGAGATTTGTGGTTGGTTTATATATTTCATTTGCCTCTGTTTGACACAGAACATAGAACAATAGAGTTGAAAAGGGATCTTAGAGGTCTTCTAGTCCAGCCCCCTGCTTGAGCAGGAGACCCTGTACCATTTGAGACAAATGATTGTCTAGTCACTTTTTTAAAGCCTCTAGTGCTGGAGCACCCATAACTTCTAAAAAAGCTGACTAAAAAAGTTCTAAAAAACTTGACTAAGTGGCTAAGACACTGCGCTTGTCGATCAGGAAGGTTGACAGTTTGGATGTTCGAATCTCTAGTACAGATCTCCTGTGTGAGCAGGGGGTTGGACTATATGATGTCCAAGATCCCTTCCAACTCTGCTACTTCTGGAGGCAAGCTATTCCATTGGTTTTGTGAGGTCCTCCATCATTCGCTTGGCACCTCACAAGCACCCTCCCATCAAAGGATCGGGATTTGGAGGGGGGTAGTTGGGTGATAAACCTATATGCTTCAATGGTGGGAATTTGGGAGGGGGATTGACAGTTTGTTTATTGATTGATTGATTGATTGATTCAATTTATATGCCGCCCTTCTCCAGAGACTCAGTGCAGCTTACAATGCATTAAGCAATAGCCTTTATACTTTTGTATATACCTGCTTAGTAGGGCTTTCGGGGGCCTCCTAAGTGGTGTTCTTTTTTATACAAAGTCAGCTTATTGCCCCCACAATCCGGGTCCTCATTTTACCTACCTTGGAAGGATGGAAGGCTGAGTCAATCTTGAGCCTGGTGAGATTTGAACTCGTAGTAATTGCAGGCAGCTGGCAGCTAAGTGCTACTTAACAGCACTTTAGTCTGCTGCTCCACCAAGGCTCATCAGTTGAAGGAGTGCAAAGCAGTTCATGCCAGGCATCTTCAAGGTCGTTCACCCTGAGTGTAGAATTTCACCAGCCCAAAAATCTCAGCATTTCTCAAAACATCTCAGTGATATCCGATTGGCTAAAGACCAACTAGACATGGGGGAAGGATGGGAAACTGAGGTTTTGTTTTTTGTATTGCTTCATGGGAACTTCAGATTCCTCCTGACTTTACTGCAGCCAGCATTTTTAAATAAAAGTTATTTTCATTGCAGACAAATGGAGTTGAGGGTTTTACTTTCCAAAGGGATGAGACTGGGCCAGGTCTGACACTAGGTGGAATCTGATATTGTGGTCAACCCAGAGAGGACATCATCTGTACTGTGGGGACCATGCACATGATATTGCCTCAAGGGAGGAATCAGGAGGAGATTGAATGTTGGAGGGAGGCTTTGAAGAGGCCTCCTCCAGGACTGGATCTCTCTGAATGGACAGGGGAGACAGAAAGCTGTGGCAATCAAGCAATTAGCAATTAGCAATTAGCTGTACCTAATCTTGAGGTAGTTGGGGCCATCTAGATCTCCAAGGAGGTTCTTTCACAAGGCAGGTGATGCCAGAGGGAAGGGCTGCTTTCTGGTCCAACAGGATGGTATGGTTTCATAGAGGGGATGCTAAGAATGTCCCTGTGCTAGGCCTGCCCTGGGCCATGTTGGATGCCACAAAATTATTCCCTTAACACATTTCCACTTTCTGATGAATTCTTCACACACATTTAACCAAGAGGTCAGGTTCCCCCCTTCCTATCCCTCAGCTCCAGTATGGCAACACTGAAGCCTCAAAAATGGCCTCGGTCAGGTCAGCTTCAGGATTGACAGAAGGACTATAGAGTTTCAAATAAATTAGTTTTGTTTTATAGGTGGTGGATTTCATTAGGTTTACTTGCCCAGATTAGTTCAACAGGTTTCATAGGTTTTATATCTACAAAAGTTATGCTATCCTAATTCTACCTATTTATTGATCTATCTCTAAACATGTCGATATTTCGCTGTATTTTCTCTCTCTCTTTACACACTGGTCCCTGACAAACACCTCTTCTTCAAAACAGCCACCCATCTCGTAACAAAGGCAAACCAGAATCAGCTGTATCCATATTGAGGATAGACATTTCAGACTCAAGCCAAAATTCTCTCTTGAGACTGGAATGTATGGAGAGTTTTTCTAAGGGATGTGTCAGGGAAATACTTTATGAGCTGACCAGCTGCCATGATGCTGTAATGCTGTAATGCTGTAATAATGATGCAATGGTAGGAATGAGATGTTTGGGAGAAAGTTCTCCTGTCTCACTTCTTGTCTCGTTTTCAGAGTTTCACCCCATTTGTGACTTCTCCCATTGGGCACCTGCCTGTTGACTCACTCAGAGTTTAGAGAGATGATGTCTCTCCTTGTTGCTATTATCCAAATCATAGTGATTTATTTATTCTCTTGGTGCTAAATCTCAAAAGACATTTTGGATTGCTTGCAGATATCACACAAACACAGCCATAACAGGCTTCCCCTTTGACATCATATCAACACCTTGTTGGCTGATCTCTTTGCAGTGGAAAATCTTGGAGGCATAAATGGCCCTGAAGAAATAGAGAACCTTGAAAGTTTTTATGACAGGCAGAGGCTGCAGATATGAAGGCTTGTATAGACTCTGTCACTATTAGGAAATCTTTGGAGCTTCTGTCTTGGAAGAGGACTTTGGTTTCTTCCACCTCTTCCTATCACTGTGTCTTCAAAGCAAGGCTGGAGACTCCATCAGGAACACAAGTCATGTTGCTGCTGCTTCTGCTACTTCTGCTGCCCCAGGAAGTTCTGGCAAGTCTCAGAGCCAAATGTCTCCTGACTCTGAAGAGGGACGAGGTGCATCCAGAGAACTATTACAAGCCAGGAGAGTTTCTCATTGGTGGCATTGTCTCTGCCACGAGGATGGTGCTTTCATCATTAAGCTTCAACAAATCTCCTTTGACTCAAATTTCTCTGTACGTCAAATTTTATGTACAGAATTAGAGCCTCTCCATTCCACCCTAAGTTCTAAAATTTTAGCTGCCTCTCTTACAATGAATGACCTCTTTGATCTGCTAAAGCTAAATTTAGATATAGGCCATTTAAACACCTTCAGAAATTTAGCACTTACTGCACTTGTTAAGAGTGATAGTTGTTCATTTTATGTGTCATTGTGGGTATTTCTGTCTGTATGTGTCCTTTGATGATTCTATATTTCATGTGGAATAATCGATCACACTTCCAATTACTAATTATTGGAGAAGATAAATAGGCAAAGGTATAGAAAGAAATTAAAAACCAGTCTGAAATCTTAATACAATAGCAAGAATAAGGACAATGTGAAGAATAAGACAAAACTGAATTTGTAACTGAATTATGTACAAATGGTGAACGTGTAATAACAAAAATGTATAAAGTTTTAAGGATTTGAAACAGAAGTTGAACAGGCTCAATTTGCATGACTAAATGCACTATTAAACTTGGATATTAAATAGAGATGCAGAGAATTTGGGTAACTGGTGTTCGGTTTATATTCTGTCATAAGCTTTTTTTTTTTTTAAATAAAATGATGCATTCTTGGTATAGGACATCAGATAAATTATCAAATATGTATTTGACATTTCAAAGCAAAGCAAGAATTGTGAAAAGAATGGGGAGACATTTTATCATGCAGGGTAGACATGTGAGAAAGCTCAGAAATTTTATATCAAATTAACACAACAACGCAAAGAATTAGAAAGGCTAAAAATTGTGAAGAAACCAGAATGTTTTTAGTGGGACTTCTGAGCAAAGAATTACCATATTTTTTGCACTATAAAATGTTCTGGAATCTAAGACGCACCTAACTTTTAGGGAGGAAAACAATCTGCAATCCTTGCCACCTGGAACGGGCCAAAAACGGAATGTGCTGAGGCAAAAAATGCGGCTCATGGAGGACGAAAATGGGGCATGCAGAGGTGGTGAGAGGCAGCTGTGGTGGTGGGTGGCGACAGCGGTGATTGGCAGTGGTGATCCCCACAACCTGGAACAGCTGATCGGCAGTATTCCGGGAGGCCGATCCAATAGCCAGTCAGCTGCTCGTACTGAATCAGGGTATGCTGAAGCTGATTAGGCTGTTTTCTGTTTGCTGCAAGGAGGCAAATTGCTGGGAGGCAGAGGCCAAAGTGTGGGGGCCAGTGGGTGGGTGAGGCTTCAGCAACATTTGCTCTATAAGACACACAGACATTTCCACCCACTCTTTTGGGAAGGGAAAAGTGCAAAAAATACGGTACATAACATTCATAGTGTTTATATATGGTAACTGTGGCAAGATTATTGTATGCTCAATGATGGAAGAATCATGGAATCCTCACAGTGGAGGACTAGATGGTGAAAAATGTAGAATTTGCAAAAATGAAAAATTGTGTGTTGAAAAGAAGGTGGGGAATCAGGTTTTTTCTTTTTCTTTTTTTAATTTCTTGGACTTTTTCTTACTTTCTCTATTTTTTCATTCCCTTTTTCTTTTGATTAATATTTCATTTTCTTAAACATTTCTTTATAAATATAAATTTAAAAAAGAATTAGGGAAAGCTAACAATTATTAGACTAACTCAGAAATAATATGCATTCGGTATCCAAAAATAAAAGAAAAATGGAACGTATCCCAGTTCTATTCGATAGATGAGATTTTTTTGGGTGGGTTGGGGGATTTTAAAATGGCTCCAAGCCTCTGAGCCTTAGGTGGTTTAAAAATACAATTGTTAAATTTACCAGTTAAATAAAATGTTGCTTCTACTGATTATGTCCTGATACATTCATACTTTCAGGACACCAGAAACAGAGTACTGGAAAATGCTATCCTTCCTTTTCGCAATCCAAGCGATCAACAAGAATCCCAAGGTTTTGTCCAATGTCACCCTGGGATACAATGTCTATGACAATTATTTCAGACCACAAATGACCTCGGAGGCTTTGCTGGACCTGCTTTCGGAGGGGGAGGCCAATGTTCCCAACTACAGCTGTGGAAGGCAGAGAAACACCGTGGCTGTTCTTGAAGCGGCTGGTACTGATATCTCCATCCAGATTTCAACCATGTTGGGGACCTACAAAATCCCACAGGTGTGTCTTTGTTGGGAAGACAATTTTTAGACATGCAACTTACAGCCAGACATCCTCTCTTCTAAATGAAGAGCAAAGTTCTATTATAGGAATTGTATGAAATAAGGATGAAGGTTCTATCAAATGGTAGAGAAGGATCCCTGCAGACAATCCTCTCTCAGTCATAATGCAGACTGTGCATCTCTGCTGATGATTTGCAATAGCCATAGCTTTTATATTTATAAAGTTTATTGTCATTGTACGTATATACACAGTATACCCATACAACGAAATTCACTTAACACCCAAAGACCAGGTCCAACACACATAACAATCCCCAGACACACTCCCACCCACCACAATTCTCCACCCCTAAACCACCCAAGCATCCACACAGCAGACCAAGTAATGCTGTCCAACAACTCATTGATGGTGGCCCTTTAGTTCATTGTTGAGTGCAATTATAGGTCTGGGATAAAAACTATTCAGAAAATGTGTGGTCTGAGTTTTAATTGTTCTGTATCTTCTGCCAGAAGGCAACAGTCCAAAACGATTGTAAGTAGAATGGGAAGAGTCTCTGAGAATGTTTTGTTTTTGGTTCAAAAATTTTTATTTTAAAACAAACTTAAATCTTAAAACATAAAACAACTATCATCCATTACAATTACAGAAAGTGTATTGATCAGTTACAAATCTTTTGTGCTTAATCCCCTATCCAACATTTTCTTATTTGACGAATTATTACATTATTATTCTCATTTACCAATTATTTAACAATAGTTTATCTCCCATGAAAAAAAACCTTCTTTATATGTTTTATCATTTTATCCATTTCATATTTCATTTCCATGCTTTGTTGTCTAGCCATTGATAAAATAAACCCCATCTCAAATAATAATGTTTATCTTCCTGTTCCCTAAATTCAAATGTCAATTTACTCATTTCAGCACATTCCAAAATTTTCTTAATAACATCATCATCAGTAGGTATCTTCTCTCCTTTCCAGTTTTTAGCAAATACAATTCTAGCTGCCGTTAAAACATTCATAATTAAATATCTCAATTCTCTATTGTATGTTTCTGGTAAAATCCCTAATAAAAATATCTCTGGTTTAAAATCAATATGTTTCTTTATCATTTTTTCCAGCCTTGTGTGGATTTTAGTCCAATATGTTTTGGCTTCTGCACATGTCCACCACATATGGTAGCATGAACCCGGAGTCGGATGACACGTCCAACACTTCTCCGATTTGTTCTTGAACATTCTGGCAATTCTCGCCAGGGGTAAATGCCACCTGTAAAACATTTTATACAAGTTCTCCTTATATGCTGTTGACATTGTCATTTTGTAATTCTGTGACCACAGTTTTCCCATTTCTCTAAATCAATCCCATGACCAAAATTTTTCCCCCATGCAATCATTGTTTCCTTAACTTGTTCTTCTTCTAATTTTATTTCTAATAAATAACCATACAGTTTTTTAATTACATAGTCATCAGAACCTGTTAAAATTTTACTTAAATTTGTCAAATTACTGTAAAAACCTTCACTTTTAGAATCTTCATCGTGCCTAGACTGTATTTGCATATATGAAAACCAATCCATTTCAATCTCTTGTTCTTCTAATTCTTGCTTCAATTTAAGTTCACCCTTTTCATTCAATAATTCACCATATCTAATAATTTGTTCCTTTCTAAATGTTATTGAGTTTGAGGCTGCTTCAATAGAAGATAGCCAGACTGGAATTTTTAAATAATGGCATTTTTTGATCTTCTCCCAATTTAATAACAAAGATTCTCGTATCATATGTCTTCTAAAATAACCCTGTGTTTTTGTACTTTTATACCATATAAAAGCATGCGAGCCCAACAACAAATCATGTCCTTCTAAAGTCAACAATCTAATATTTCTTAACATTATCCATTCTTTTATCCACATCAAATTACAAGCTTGATAATATCATTCCCAATCCGGCAGACCAAAACCTCCTCTTGATCTAACATCTTGTAGCAGTTTTAATTTTATCCTTGCCTTTTTGCCCTGCCATATATATTTTAACACAATTTTATTTAAATCTTCAAAATATTCTTTTCCCAACTTGATTGGAATTGTCTGGAATAACTATAAGAGTATATATATATTCATTTTAATAGTTGATATCCTCCCTATCAATGATAATTGCAAATTCTCCCATTTTGCCAAGTCTGTTGCTATCTGTTGTTTAAGCTTATTATAGTTATTCTCCTTAAGCACATCTTGCTGTCAAATGTATCCCCAAATACTTAACCTTGTTCGTGACCTGCATCCTTGATACATCCACCAATTCTTCTTTTTGTTTTTTTAGCATATTTTTTGTCAAGATCTTCGTTTTATCTTTATTTATTTTCAAGCCTGCCACCTTCCCAAAATCTCTTATTTTGTCTATCAGTTTATTTATTGACTGAAATGGATCTTCCAAAATAAACACCAGGTCATTCGCAAATGCTTGCAATTTATATTCCTGATTTTGAATGTTCATTCCTTTTATTTCTTTTTCTTCTCTAATGTTTCTGTTTAGTACTTCTATTTTTTTTTTTATTAAGTTGCATAGTAATACAATACATGAACTATCGGTTAGACAGTGTTAATATAAATACAGATTGAATACATTCTTAACTTATTATATCTCATATTTTACTCCCTTATTTAGGTATCTAAGTTGTTCCTTTTCCTTTCTTTATTCTATCTTCCAACCATTTGTACCATAGTCCCCACACCATATAATATTCTGATTCCTCTTTCTCATCAATCTCATATGTTAATTTACACATTTCAGCGCATTCTAAAATTTTCCAAATTAAATGCTCTTCCGGTGGTATTCCTTTTTCTTTCCAATACTGTGCATATGTTATTCTGGCTGCCGTGATAATGTGTATTATTAAGTATCTCTTTCTCTTCTCATATGTCCTCTTTAGAACTCCCAGGAGAAAGGTTTCAGGTGCCAAATCTATATTTTCTTCGATTACTTCCTAGATCCAAATTCGAATCTTTTTCCAATATTTGATCACTTCGGGGCATGTCCACCACATATGAAAGAAGGTACCCTATTGGTGGTCACATTTCCAACAATTTGGTCTCAAATTTGGATAAATTTTGGCTAATCTTGAGGTGGCTAAATGCCATCTGTACAGCATTTTATACTGATTTTCTTTAAATGTTACCACTCTTGTCAATTTATAGTTCCTATTATTTCCCAATCAGCCAAATTTATATTATGCCCTAAGTTTTTTGCCCATACAATCATTTGTTTCTTTACCACCTCCTCGGTTCTGTCATATTCTAATAAGTAATTGTATAATTTGGATAGTATTTTATTTTCTGTGCCCGTCAATAATTTGTCAAATCTGTTTAATCCCGTCTCTATACCAAATTCCTCCTTATCTTTTTGATACCTAGATTTGATCTGTAAATATGGGCCACCAGTCAGTGTAGATGCCCTGTTCTTTGAATGATTCATTTGTTTTGAGATTTCCGCAACTATCTAAAATATCCTTGTACCTGTACATTTTATCTATTGCCTAGGGCATTGGGATATATCATGGCTTCCATTACTGAAAGCCAGTTTGGAATCTTCATGTGTTGTTTTAGCCCAATTTCCTTCCACGTTTATAATAGCGTATCCCGTAGCCTGTGTCTGTGGAAGTATGATTTTCTCCTCTTTTCCTTGTCCCATAAATACGCGTGCCAGCGTCTCTGTAGATCGTGCCCTTCTAGAGTCAAAATTCTTTTGTTTTCTAAAGTGATCCATTCCTTTATCCAAACTAAATTGGCTGTTTTATGGTAGATTTCTCAGGCTTCTACTGTCCTGTAACGATTTTAGCGAAATTCTGGGTTTTTTCCCTCCCCAAACAAATTTCCTAGTAATTTTGTTCAATTCTGCAAAGAATTTTTTATCTAAATTTATCGGCGTAGTTTGGAATAGCTATAATAATTTAGGCAGGATGTTCATCTTTATTGAGGCTATCCGGCCTAGGAGTGATAATTGTAGGTTCCCCCATCTTTCTAAATCTTATTTGATTTTCCTAATCAGGGGTATATAATTATCCTCTTTCAGGGCTGAACATCTTGACATTATCCATATTCCTAAGTATTTGATTTTTTTGACAATTTGTAAGTCCATTATCTTCTCTACTTCCTTTTGTCTCTCTGTCAAATTCTTTACCAACGTCTTTGTTTTTTCTTTGTTCAACTTAAATCCAGACATCTCCCCATACCTGCCTAATTCATCCAAGATTTTTTATTCCCCCAGAGATACGTACAATATCAGACCTCCGGATTTTTCGTTGGGCCCTGAAAACTTATTTATTTCAACTAGCCGGGCTGGCTTGATCCCACAGTTTTTGGGTTAAATTTAATTGATTTTAAATTGGGTTTGTTTTTAAACTGCAGCCAAAAATATTTAATTATTTTAAATTGTTTTTAAATTTTATATGTTCTGTTTTTATTCTGGCTCTTCACTGCCCTGAGTCCTGTTGGAGAAGGGCGGTATACAAATTGAAACAAAATAAAATAAAATAAAAATAAAAATATTTGCCTTTGTTTATTATAGATTGTTTTTATCATTTTCTCAAAATTCATGCCAAATTTCATTATTTTAATTTGTTCAATCATAAAATCCCAATTTAAATTATCGAATGCTTTTTGGGCATCTAAAAAGACTAGGGCTGACTTCCGTTGGCACCGCCGGCGTCGCAGACGGTTTTTTCAGATCGCGAGCCCCGCGATTCCATTGGAGCCATTCTGACAGCGCTAATCAGCTGTCAGATGGCTTGAAAACCTCTCCTTCGGGAGAAGAAGGAGAGGAGAGCCAGTGGGCGAGGGTAGAGCTCCCCGGGAGCCCCTGAAGCAATTCCAGGGGCTTGGAGGGTGAGAGCTCCCCGCTCAGCCCACTGAAGCTCCAGATCCGTGGTGACTCCGTTTTAAATGGAGCCAGATGCCGACGACCAACTCTGCTGTCAACAAGGAGACTAATTGAGTCCAAAACCAGGCAGAACGGAAGCAGGAGAACAAGCCTTTGCAAGTATGTTGCTTAACTCCTGGGATACATTGTTTCTACTTGATTTTGTTGAGCTGAAGGAGGAAATTGTGTCTTTATTATGGCTGGACTGAAAGTGAAAGTTAAGTGCTTGTTAATAGATTTGTGCTTAGAGACTGGACTTAAGCTGCTAGGATTTGAGAGCTGGGTGTAGAAAAGACTATCTTGCTTGATAAACTACAAATAAATTTGAGAAAGTTGCTCAAGAAATGTTTTGGCTTTGAAAAGAAAAATTTTCTTAAAATAATATGGCTTCCAAGCAAGGAGTTTTTGAAAGTGGTGGAAGCTCTCTAATGGCGTCAGAAAGGACACAGAGAACTGACTCACAGAGCCAAGAGGATTTTTTCAGAGACTTTACAGAATTTATAAAGGAAGCCATGAATAACCAAATGGCAATTATTAATAATTTTACAGCAATCATGGAACGAAAATTTATAGAATTGGTGGAGGATATAAAAGCAAATGAGGATGTTTTTGAAGGAAAGCACAATGACAATGAAGGAGACGTTTTGGTTAAAACAGAGAAGCTGGATTTGGCTGATTCTCAAGAATCTTCAAACTTTCTTCCTGCCCTTGTGGAATTAACTGACAGAACTTTTCAAAAATATAATTTGGAGCAGAAAGAAGAAGAAACTGATCAGCCCTATAAGGTTTTGGAAGATTTGGCAGAGACTTTCACACAATTAATTGAAATGCAACAACTGGACTTTTTTTTCCAAACTCATCGAGTTAACTCTTCGTTCTATGAACTGACTGATTATATAAGCAAGAAGAGTCGATATGGGGGCTCCAAATCAGAGGAAATGATTCCAGAAAAGGGGCAAGTTTTAAAGATACATCAACCTCCAGTTGAAAATCAAAACCTCCTCAAAATAAAAGTAAGAGGGAAGAAGAAAGATTGGAAAAAATATAGAAAGAAAGGAAGAAGGGAAGATTAATTTTCTTTGGTCTAATAATTGATGTATTAATGACTAATTACAATGATTAAGTAAATGAATTTTCAATTAATGATTAATTAAGGTTTAAGAAAAAATATTTGAATTCTGAGAATAAAAGTAGGAGGGAGAGTAAAATGATTAAGAAAATGAACTAAGAATATTTTACAGATGTATTACGAGAATTCTAGGCTCTGAATGATCTATTAGTGCTTGTTAATGTTTTTAAAACTCTTAGGCCTAAAGGATTATATGTTATTTTGAGTTTAAAGGGAGGTTGATGAATAATCTGTAGAAGGGGAGTTAAGGGGTCTAGGGATTTATAGTCTTGCATTAACTTAGCATATTTTAGCGTATGTTTGATAAAATTTATACCCTGTTTTTCTTCTGGGAAGTCAGGGGAGGGGAGTGGGAAGGGGGGGTGGAAGGTTGGGTTTATAAATGTTTAAATATACAAGTGAAAATGTTATTTGTTTGATTATAAAAAATAATAAAAACTTTTTTTTTCAAAAAAAAAAAAGACTAGGGCCATGTGCTTTTCGGGGTGGGCCTCGTAGTATTCTAAAGTGTCAATGACTATTCTTAAGTTGTTTCTTATTTCTCTGCCAGGGAGGAAGCCGTTCTGATCTGTGTGTATTAGGGCATTTAATATTGTTTTCAATCTTTCCGCCACTATACTCATGAAAATTTTATAATCCGAATTTAAAAGTGAAATTGGCCTATAATATTTTATTTGTTTTGGGTCGGTACCTTCTTTTGGTAGTAATGTGATGTACGCTTCCCTCCACGAATCAGGTATTTTGGCATCCAGTAGGGCTTCATTATAAATCTCCAATAATTTGGGTAATAATATATCTTCCAATTTTTTGTATAATTCTCCTGGGAGACCGTCTGGACCTGGTGATTTGTTATTTTTTAGTCTGGAAGTTGCCCTCTTTAATTCTTCCATCGTAACCTCTCTATTTAACATTTCCCTTTCCTCTTCTCCTATCAGTACAAGTTCATCTTCTGAGAGGTACTGGACAATACTTTCTCTGGAAACTTCTTCCTCTTTATAGAGTTCCGTGTAGTATTCACGAGCAATTTCGAGCTTGACTTCTTCTTTATTTTGCAGCTCTCCCTTCTTATCTTCCAATTGGTGGATATTCCGTCTCTTGTTTTCTTTCTTTAATTTATACGACAACCATCTGCCCGGTTTGTTGGCATTTTCAAAGTAGTATTGCTTTGATTGAATTTTGTAAGCCAATTCCTCCTGCTCTAATATGTTCAATTTATGTCTTAACGTTATCCAATTCTCTTTCGTCACTTTGTCTCCCGGATTTTGCTGCATCTCCTTTTCCACTTTCCCCAATTCTTCCTGGAGGGTATCTTGCACCTTCCATTGTTTTTTTTTGTTGTTGTTGTTCTTATATGTATTATATGATATCATTATCCCTCTTAAATATGCCTTCATTGTGTCCCATACATTAACTCGGGATGTTTCTTGATTTTCATTTTCTTTGAAGAATATTTTAGTTCTCCCCTAATTTTATCTATGTAATCTTTATCTCTCAAGAGTTGTGTATTTAATCTCCACCTCCTCCTTTTTTTCCTCTGTGAGACCCTCCACCTAATTTCTAGGGGGTTGTGGTCTGCCCATATATTAGGTGTGATTTCTGCAGTATTGATTTCTAAACCCAATTGTTTGGTGACCCACATCATGTCTATTCTGGACCAGGATATTTGTGGGTTCAAGTAAAAGGTAAATTGTCTCTCATTTGGGTGTAGGGTCCGCCAAATATCTATTAAGTTCATTTCCTCCACTAAGTCAAAAAACAGTTTGGGTAGGGCATCCCCCCTTTTTTCCCCCTTTGCCGCTCCTATAGCCTTTGTCATGGTCTACAACCCCATTAAAATCACCCACAATACAAATTTTGCTATGTTCCATTTTACTTATTTGTTCATGAAGTTTTTTATAATAATTTCCCTGATTTTTATTTGGGGCGTATATAGCTACCAATAATATTGATAAATTACCTCTTTTTATCTCAATCATTAACGTCCTCCCTTTTGAATCGGCATATTTTTTTCCCACAATTATCCCTCCCTTAATGTATATTACTACCCCCCTCTTTTTTTTTTTCTGCTAGTGAAGTGAAGGCTTTCCCTAATTTATTATATTCTAAGTATCTTTCATCCTGCTTATGTATGTGGACTTCTTGAAGGCATATAATATCAACATTTTGTTTGACTAGTTTTGTAAATATTTGTTTTTTTTTCTACTCTCATTCAATCCGTTAACATTAATTGATATTAATTTCCAATCTTCTATATACTATTCTCCTGGGCAACTTTAATATTTATTTGCTTGTAACTCTTTGGGTTCTTGGTTTCTTTTCTTTTGTGTCTTTGCTTTCTTTTTCTTCTAATTCTTTCTTTTCCAGAGATCCTTCCTTGGGTTCCCGTTGGGAATATATTTCCTCTTCTTGAGCTGCTGCTTCACTGTCTTCTTTACTGCTCTGCTCTTCCTCCATTCCCACTAGCTGATCAAGAATGTTTTGCACAGTTACTAAGCTGTCAATCTTAGTAATTTTCTTCCCTAGCCATGTAATTATCATGCCTTCTGGCAGAATCCATCTAAATAAAATATTTCTCTTGGTTAATTGCATGGCTAGAAATCAATAGTCCCTTCTTAGTTCCCTAACATTTCTAGGAACTTGTTTCAATGTTGTTACTTCCTTCCCCTTATATATCATCGGTTCCTCCCTTGTAATATTATACAGTATGTCTCTGACTTTCTTCCTAGCAAACCTGATGTGGACCTCCCTTGGCAGCGTGTTCCTTCTAGCGAAATTGGTCTGCACTCTGTAAACTTAATTCAGCTCCCTTATTATTTGCTGCTTATCTTGTTGCAGGGCTTCCGCTATCATCTCTGCCATCACTTGCCTCAGATCTTCCTCTTTGTCTTCCGTTATATTTTGAAAACGCAAGTAGAAAGCCATCCGATCCATCTCTAGTTGGATGATTGAGTCCTCTAATTCTCTAGAGCTTTTTCTCATTCTGTTCCACCCTTGTTTCCACTTTCTTTATCTTTGGTTCATTATCGTGGATCAATTCTTGTATCTCATTCATCTTGCAATCTAGAGCTTGTATATCTGTCTTCAACTCAGCGTGATTGTTAGACATTTTCTCTTGCATTTTCATCATTGTTTCTTGGATTAATGTCAGGGTGGATGCATAGCTTGCATTGTCGGAATAACCACAGATTTTTCTGCTTTAGATAATCCTTCCGTCAATTTTTGGGTTGCAGGAGAAGTCATGGTGATTGTAGGATTAGACGTTGTCTTCTTTCCTGTTTTCAATACTTGAAATGTCATATCTTTCAGGATTTTTTTTTTGGTCTCTCACTATCCTGTCAATGTTCCTCCAGATTAACATCCACTGGTATTACCTGTTCTACTTGCTTCCCTTGGCTATCGTTGTTGCACTTTTTAATATCGTGCTAGACAATCCAAATAACAGTCTATAATAATTAATCAATTTGCTTATAGTTATAAATATATAGAACTGTGGTATAAATAAACATAGATATAAATATAGTTTAGTTATAAGTATAGTTAATCAATATATCTAGTTAATTCAATAAATTAAAATATACAATTGATCTTAATTTGCTACTATCTGATTCCTAATTGGTTAACAATCAACTACTAACTTATATCACAAATATATTTCTACTTATTTACTGGATAATAATTAAATATTACTCTATCAACCAAAAAAAGGGAAAGAGAAAAGGGAAAGGAGGGGGAGATAGAGGTCACCAAGGGATATCAAAGTAGAAATGAAATGCTTTGTCTTTAAAGGCTAGATCCAATGTTCTTTTACTGTGCTTTGTTAGTGAAAGTCACCATTGTTTAAACTTTCAAAGTCCTCTTAACCTCAATCTTCTTTTCCACTCTAAAAAGTCAATTTCTTAGTTTTATCCAAGTTAGTTACAAGTCCACATAAAATGTTTTTTCCAGATGTATTTCTTAGATCTCAGTTCTTTTAATTCATTGATTAGTCTCCCTTCTGTTTCTTTCTCCATCAGTTCCTTGCAATGGCTGTACTTCCTGCTTCCTTCCTCTTCAATTACCGCCTAAAGGTTCTGTCTGACATTCCATTGAGTCTCTTCTTGACAGCAACATTTTTTTCCCTTCCCACTTTATTGCTACTTACAGCGTCCCGCCGGTCTTTCTCTTTGTGCCGTAACACCTATAAAGAGCTCTTCTTATTCTCCCATGCCGACCTGTCAGTTCTCCGCTTTTTCAATCTGTCTCCTTCCTTCCAGTCGCTGCTCAGTTCCTTTCTGCGAGTCCTTTCATCCGATGCGATCGACCTCGTTCTCTTCCCGATCTGAGTCTCTACAATCTCTACGGTGGTCAGGGCAGTTAAAAATCCCTCATCTCACACTGTTTCCTCCGATCTTCTTCTTTGCTTCCCGTCTCTTTGCTGGTTTATTGTGGCCTCGGGTCTGCCATTAAATGACAGACACACCCGTGTTAGGATCAACAAAGGCGTCCAGTGAAGTGAGAAGTGCTTGCTCTGCAATTTCCCACTCACCTGACTCCCTCTCTCATTCGCCAAGCTCTCTGGGCTTTGTGCCCCTCAAGGTCTCCCAAAACACGGTGAAAAATGGGGCAAGAGAGCAGAGATCGCTCTCTTGTCACCCTGTCACCGCGACTCACCAACCGGAAGTCCCCCTGTTTAGTACTTCTAATGTTAACACAAACAACAGTGGTGACAATGGGCAACCTTATCTCATCCCTTTTTGTATTTCAATAAATTCTGTCAATTCTCCATTTATCATTACTTTTGCTATTTGCTTATGATATATAGCTTCTATGGCTTGAATAAATTTATCTCCAAAGCCCATCTGTTTCAATTGTAATATCATAAATTGCCAGTTCACATTGTTGAAGGCTTTCTGTGCATCTAAAAACATCAAAGCCATTTGCTTTTCTGGATGTGCCTCATAATATTCCAAAGTGCCCAGAATTATCCTCAAATTGTCCCTAATATGCCTTTTTGGCAGGAATCCGTTTTGATCTGAATGTATAAAATTATTTAAATATCTTTTAAATCTTTCTGCTAGTATTGTAGCAAATATTTTATAATCTGAATTTAGTAGAGATATAGGCCTGTAGTTCTTAACTTGTTGTAGATTGGTATCCTCTTTTGGAATAAGTGTAATATATGCTTCTAACCATGAGTTGGGTATTTCCTTCTTTGACATTATTTCATTCATAACTTCTAATAGTGGGAGACTCAATGATTCCTGTAAAGTCTTATAATATTCTGCCGGCAATCCATCTGGGCCTGGTGCCTTCCCAGTCTTTCGTTTTTTGATTGCTTCAGTCAATTCCATCATCATTATATTTCCTTCTAACATCATCTCAATGTCTTTTGGAACCTGGGGTAAATTCGCCTTATGTAAATATTGTTTAATACTTTCCTCTTCTATCTTGTCTTTTTCATATAGTTTTTTATAATAGTCTTGTACAATATTTTTCTTCTCCTCGTTTCCAAATCTAATTTGTCCTTGTTCATCTATTAGCTGTGATATTTTCCTTGAATCACTCTCTTTTTTTCAATTTATATGCTAGCCATCTGCCTGGTTTATTAGCATCTTCAAAATATTTCTGTTTAGCATTCCTGATTTTTTGTGCTAGATCTTCTTTCTCTATTAATCCCATTTTATGTTTAGTTGCATCCATTTTCATTTTAATGTCTTTTTTTGGTGGAAACTTCTGTAATTCTTTTTCAAATTTCTTATAATCATCCTCTAACATTTTATATGCTTGTCTTTCCTTAATATTTCTTTTTCTTGTATAGTCAATAATCAGGCCTCTGGCATAAGCTTTCATAGTGTCCCACAGTTTCTGTATTGATGTGTCCTCTTTTCTGTCAAATCCATTGTCATCCATATCATATCTATTCTAGACCATGATAAATGTCTGTTAGAATAAAAAGTGTATTGTCTATTTTTTGCATTTCTTTCTCTCCATATATCTTTTAAGTTTATTTCCTCTATCATCTTGAAAAAGGATTTTGGCAAAGTTCTTCTACTTTGTTTTGTTATCTTTTGTGTATTATAGTCCATTTTCTCATCTACTATTCCATTAAAATCTTCCATCATACAAATATTATCATAGTCCAACTCTATTAATTTCATGTGTAATTTTCTGTAAGAATCTTCTTGGTTGTCGCTTGGAGCATATATTGCTATTAACAGTATTTTTCTATTGTTCTCTATCATTTCCACCATCAGAATTTGTCCTTCTCCATCTTCATAATTTTTTTCCGCTGGTATTGTGTCTTTGATATACAAAACCACTCCTCTTTTCTTACATTGTGGCAATGAAGCAAATAATTTCCCTAGTTAGGCTTTACCAATAGTAATTCATGTTGTTTTTTAATATGCACTTCTTGTAAACAAATTATGTCCATTTTCAATTTCTCCAATTTATGGAATACGTTTCTTCTTTTAGTTGCTATACTGAGTCCATTTATATTAATTGTAATTATTTTTTTCTCCTCCATGTTTATACTTTGTATATGGGCTTTACTGATCTAGTGGATCTCAATTCACACTGTTCTTTATATTCTATAGCACCTCCTACTGCACCTTCTAGTGCAACTTCCTCCTTTTCCATCATCACTAGATCCTCTTCTTGCAATTGGAGCAATGTTTCCTCCCTTCTTGGCTCAACGTCTTTTTCTCTTAAATATTCCACATAAAATGCTTTCGCTTTGTTAATTGAATCTATTTTAAATCTTTGCATTTGCCATGTAAACACCAAGCCTTCTGGTGTCAGCCATCTGTAATTCACTTCTTTCTGGAGCAATATTTTTGTCAGAAATTGATATTCTCTTCTCAACTCTCTTACTCTTCTCGGTATTTGCTTCAGCACCATAATTTCCTTGCCCTTATATTGCAGTGCTTTCTTTTTTGCAATCTGCAGTATTTGCATTTTAATTGACTTTTTGGTAACTCTTATATGGACTTCTCTTAGTAGTTTATTTCTCATTGCATATCTAGTATATACTCGGTACATCTCATCAACACCATCCAGCATTTTTTCTTTAGGAATTTCTAGAGCTCCTGCAAGAATTTCTATCATTTTCTCAGCCAAATTTTCTCCTTTTTCTTCTTCCACATTTTGAAATCTTAAGTAAAATTCTGATTTGTCCATTTCCCATCCTAAGCCACTTTTATCACGTTCAACTTCTTCTAATCTGTTGTCCATGTCTCTCATTTTTTTTATCTCTTTGTTCCTTTTTTTCTTCAATTTTTTCAAGTCTGTCCTCATATTTCTTCATCATCTGTTGTATATTCTCCACTTTTCATCTGTTTTCTCTATTTTTAATTTTATGTCTTGTATTCCTTATAAGATCATCTGCATTGTCACATCTTTTTATTTCTCACATTCCTTCTCCTTTTCTTGCTGCAACATTGCCTGTATTGATCGTTATCCTCCCGCTGGTGATGAAGAGGGGGTCGATCCTGCAGAGCTATTAACTGCTGCTTTTTTACTCATTTTTATAGGTAATCCAAATCAAAGCAGTAGGATAAAGTGTCTTCAGGTTCTTCTCAACCCTAATCCGTTTTTATAAATGTCAGGGAATCAGAAAAAACAAGGAAAAACCAAAAGGAAAGAAAAAAACCCCCAATCTTCAAGCTCTTGTGTGCCCTAATCCCATCATGCATCCAATTAGCCAAAAACAAATTTAAATAACAATCTCCAATCAATAGAGGAAAAAGAAAAAGACTGTAAAAAGAAAAAAAGGTTAAAAAGGAAAAAAGTGTTGAGAAAAAAAAAGTAATTTCTTCAGGCTCTTGTATGCCTTAATCCAATTGAGTAAACACGTGTTGTGGAAGAACGAAAGGAGAAAAAAGAAGAGGGAGACATGATATACATACATACATACATATATATGTCTTCTTAAGTTTTTGCGGGTGTGTGTATGCAAAAAAATTGAAATCTCAGGTGTTTTCCCGCGTCATGTTAAATAAGTTAGTTAAAAAGTTTAAAATTCTGGTTAAAATCCCAGCTTAAAATCTTCTAAAAATCCTTACAGAGCAGTCTGCAAGGACCTTTAAAACCTTAGCTAAAATCCTTCCAATACCTTAAAACTTTTTCTTTATAGTAACGTTTTGACAGGCTCACAACCCTGTCATCTTCAGGCTCTTATCTAGTTTAGAAGCTGTGTTCTGACCTTGCAACACACCCACAGCTTCTTCCAACAATTTAAAAATAAAAATATTTGAGAAGTGAAGAAGTAGAAATAGAAAGGGGAAAGCTTTCTGTCTAATTTAAAAGTCCACAACTGTGTAACATTCAAAATCTCTTTCTTGTATCTCACTTAATTTAACAGCTCTTTTCCAGAGTTGCTGTTATCTTCCTCTTTTCAGTTTTAATCACCTTTCAGCAATATTTTTTCCAACAGGGCTCCTGTATAAACAATCCTGTAAACACTCTTTGATGCTCTTTTAAATTTTATCTGTAGGCTGGTACATTGACTTTGAAAAATAACACAGTTGCTACTTTTTTATTTACTTTTTCCCCCAGTTAAAAAAGGAAACAAAAAAGGATACAATGTTTCAGTCCACTAGATGGCAATGTTTCTTATTTTTTCCACTTCTCTTTGTTCTATTTCCAATTAACAATGAATCCAATATATAATAAAGTTCAAAAATAAAAATCAACCAAGAAAGAAAGAAAGAAAGAAAGAAAGAAAGAAAGAAAGAAAGAAAGAAAGAAAGAAAGAAAGAAAGAAAGAAAGAAAGAAATAGCAAAGCTGGTTCCAAAATTTATAAACTCAAAATGCATCAAGGGTTTAGTATTCAAACAAATAAAAAAGTGAACCTCCTTTACAATCCAGTCCAGTCCAATTTAAAATGAAACTTATCACAGGCATCCACACATAAGAATAGTTTATATTTTAGGAAAATTAACTTAAATTTAAGTTGGAGGTGACACGAGGCTGGCTCCAGAAGATTGTTAACGCTGGCCTGAGTTAATTTTAAATTGATTTTAAATTGGGTTTTTTAATTTACGGCCAATAATATTTAATTATTTTAAATTGTTTTTAAATTTTGTATGTATTGTTTTTTTACTCTGGCTGTTCACCGCCCTGAGTCCTATTCTGGAGAAGGGCGGTATAGAAATTTAAATAAATAAATAATAAATTAAATTCAAGCTCAATTCCACCGCTAAATTACTTCAAACTTCAATTCTAGTTGCCTTTGCACTTCAGGGTGTTCTTGAAGTCCAAATTTAAAAAGTCTATCACCAGATCATAACACTTTCACTCATTCTCTTCTGTTTGGAGTTGTCCCGACTTCAGCAGATTAATGGCTGCCTCTTCAGCGCCGGAAAAAAAGAGCTTCTCCTGGATCAAACAGAGACTTTGCGGTGTCCCTGGGATCAGCAGGATGTGCCCTCCTCTATCACTGTCTCTACAGGACAGTGAGGTCCAGTTTAGACCATCCAGCAGTGGAGATATCGGTGGTAATTCCGGAGCACCGAAACTTCCTACCGTCTCATCATGACACCAGCCCCGCCCCTCCCCAGTCTCTGAGAATGTTGTGCAACTTCCTCAAACAGCAAGTACAGCCTCTTCTGTGCCTTCTTCACAAGGATGTCAACATTCATAGTCCATGAGAGGTTCTCTGAGATATAAATGCCCAGAAATTTAAAACTACCAACCCTCTCCACCCCCTCACCATTTATGTACAATGGTAAATGTACCTCTCTCTTCCTCCTGAAGTCAATTATAAGTTCTTTAATTTTTTTTTGGTGTTAAGTATAAGATTATTTTCTTTACACCACAATGTCATCCCTTGTACTTCCTTTCTATAAGCAGACTCATTGTTCTTAATCATGAGCCCCACCACTGTCGTGTCATCTATTTTGTTTTGCTATTGCTATTGAAGTGAGAAGAGAGGCAATGTAAACAGAATGACCAGGAGTTGAACAATTCCTCCATTTGGGCTGGATATTGTTTTTATGATCTCTCAAAAAAAATAATAAAGTTAACTTTTTTTTCCTTTTCAGATCAGTCACGGTTTTGACTCCCAGATTGTGAGTGATGAAAATCCTTTCTTCTACCCAATGCTCCCAGCCGAAGGAGCCCATTACCCAGGGATGGTGAAGCTGGTCCTCCATTTCAGGTGGACCTTGGTGGGTCTCCTTGCTCCAGACACTGAGAATGGACAACAGTTCATGAGGACGATGACTTCCCTGCTGGTCAGGAATGGCATTTGCCCAGTTTTATCACAAACCTTTTCCCCAGCTTCACGGGAAGCAAAGATAAAGTGGCATTTATTCCTCAGTTGGAGAAAGATCAATGTCTTTATTTTTGGTGCGGACATGAGTTCATTCAATGCAGGGGGTTTGCTTGTGTATCTAGTATTTGAAAGGCTTATGGAACCTCCTAGAGGAAAAGTCCTGCTATTCACAATCCGCTGGGACTTCACTGTTTATTTGTCAAAACAATCTTTTCCTGCCAAATACATCCATAGCATATTTTCCTTTCCTCTGCAGAAAAATCAATTTGCAAAGTATAGTAGGCATTTGAACCTTTACTATTTTATGAAATACTATGTAGAGACATCCTTCCTGTGTTCTTACACCAATGAAGCCTTTTCGGTGAAAGTCTGGAGATGGTGCAGGCAGAGAGAAGACCTGGAAGCTCTCAAGGAAGAGGAGATGGATCCAATCCTGAGTCAGGACAGCTATTTAATTTACAACACAATCTGGGCTGTGGCAAGGGCCTTAAATGCAGCTTATTTATCCAGATCCAGAAACACATTTAAAACTGGTAAAAAAGTGAAAACTCCAAAGATGAAGGCGTGGCAGGTACTTATTTTCTATTGCAAAGCTCTCCACAGCATCTGAGAATCTATCTTACAATTCTAAGAACCTGACAATAATTATAATGTATTCTGAATATAAAAATTACATTAAATTCCAATTTTCCACCGCTCTCCTTTCTGCAACACATTTCACCCTGCTCATTTCTTTTCCAATTTCTTTTTACAAAATTCTTGGTAAAAATATTTTTCTTCCACCTCTTTCTTCTTTGACGTTTTTTTTTTTACAATCAGGACCATTACCATGTCATACACTAAAAAGTGTGTTGTGTATATTAAGCTGTTTAACACCTCCGATCCTCTCACTTCCTGGGGTTTCCCCAGATTGCGTCTTATTCTTGGGCTAAGAATCAGTGGTGGGATTCAAAAATTATTACTACCGGTTCTGTAGGCGTAGCTTGATGGGAATGGCATGGCTTGGTGGCATGGCTTGGTGGGTGTTGCAGGGGAAGGATACTGTAAAATCTCCATTCCCACCCCACTCCAGGGGAAGGTTACTGCAAAATCCCCATTTCCTCCTGATCAGCTGGGATTCGGGAGGCAGAGAATAGATGTGGGTGGGGCCAGTCAGGGGTATTTACTGGTTCTCTGAACTACTCAAAATTTTTGCTACCGGTTCTGCAGAACTGCTCATAACCTGCTGAAAAACACCTCTGCTAAGAATCCCTTTGATTTTCCTTCCCTGACTCAAAACTCCCAGTAGAAGCCTCTTTGGGCCAAGAAGCTAAGCAGGCTAAGGTCAGGTGAGAAGATGAAGGGTTGGGCTGGGAAAAGTCTGGAAGCAACAAGAGTGAAGAATATTCCACAAAATATTCCAAAGATGTTCCGTAAAATTGAAAGAGGTGACCTTAACTGGTACCAGAGATCATCTTTCCTTCCGAGGTAGGTAAATTGGGGACCTGGATTGTGGGGGCAATAAGCTGACTTTGTAGAAACACCACTTACGGGGGGCCAAAAATCCTAATAAGCAGGTATATACAAAAAGAATGAAGGCGATTGCTATAGTGCATTGTAAACCACCCTGAGTCTTCGGAGAAGGGCGGCATATAAATTGAAATAATAAATAAATAAATAAATAAATAAATAAATAAATAAATAAATAAATAAATAAGTAAGTAAGTAAGTAAGTAAGTAAGTAAGTAAGTAAGTAAATCTTTCATCATGAAGATATTGGGGTCTTATCACATCACTTATCACATCAATGCACAGTTTCATAACCACAACTTACTAGTAGAGGAAAGGTCCCCAAAGTCATCCTCAAACTCAGCAAAAAAATTTCTCTTCCCAGCTGCCGATTGACCTGTAAACCAGTTGTTTTATAAGATTATTTCCTCAGAAAAAGCATCATACATACTTCCCCTTTTTAAGTGTTTTACTCAGCTAAATAGCTTAAGGTTAACTCAGGTTATATGAAGGGTAAATATGGAATCGCTTAGGCTATATTCTTTACAGGAATAATTCCATTTCTCTCAAGATCCTTCATGCCAGCTGAGATGGAGGAGTCTTACCAAAGAACTTTCTGTGTCTATATAACATTGCCCATTTTCTCTTCCATTCCAGCTTCATTCTTTCCTTCGAACTGCTGAGTTTTATAATAATTCCATCAATGGGGTATATTTGGATGAGAATGGAAAGCTGGTAGCAGACCTGGACATTTTGAACATGGTGGTTTTCCCCAATTACTCTGCTATCATAATGACACTAGGGAGTCTAGAAAGAGTGGGATCCTTGGATTTCAAGTTCATGATGAACCAGGATGCTATTGCAAAGATGGAGATGCTGAACAAGGTGGGGAAAAGACTTTATTCTGTTTTTTCTGAAGGTCATTCCAACACGATTGCAGAATTGGAGTAGGGACAAACTTGGGTTGTCATCTCAGATCTCCCAGTGAGGAAACATCTTCCCGTTAGACGTTCAGGTGTCTATGAGAAAAATCTCCCTAACTATTCCAGTTAACTGTTCATCAAACTTCTGCAAGGAAGCTGGATTTATATCATGGGACAAAGTGATTGATTTTGTCAAAACAAAAATCCATTCAAGTTTCTTTTCAGTAGGTACATTGAGAATTTAAAATAAAATTGTAATGGGAGAATAATTAGAAGAGAAGGTAAATAGACAAACAGCAAGCAACCACATCGATTTGAGGAGCTCTTAGTTTCTTGTAGTCTTCAAATTTAGCAAAGCTAAACCTTGAATTGGAGGTCCCCAAACTTTTCCTTTTATGTATTTTAGGAAATAAAATAA
The DNA here is from genome assembly GCF_029215685.1 of Pituophis catenifer annectens. Classification (NCBI taxonomy): domain Eukaryota; kingdom Metazoa; phylum Chordata; class Lepidosauria; order Squamata; family Colubridae; genus Pituophis; species Pituophis catenifer. The sequence continues at coordinate 8,281,829 of NW_027256882.1, read as the reverse complement.
TTCATTTAATGGAGGTTATTTTCCCCCTCTTGCTGGCAAGCCCCAGCCTCCTTCCAGGTGTGTGGAAAGCTGTCCTCCTGGATTCATGAAGGTGGCTCAGGAAGGGAAGCCCATCTGCTGCTACAATTGTCGTCCTTGTGCAGAAGGAACCATCTCCACCATGGAAGGTGGGTGACAACAGGAGAAAGGGAGAGACTTTGGGGAGGATCATAAATCCTGAGATTCTCCATGAACCAATGTCCTTGGTTACCAAGAGAAAGTATTTTATTTTGGCTACAAAACCCCAGCCATCTCTAATCCCTATCCCTCAGCTCCAGTGTGGAAGCACAGCTGTCAGGTCAGCTTCAGGGTTGACAGGAGACACATACCGTGTCTTTGATGGGCTCTTCATTCTACTTGAATGAATGAATTTATTTATTGATTAGCCCTTGGGCCATATCAAAGTGCAGAGTTCCAGAAACAAATCATTACAAAAGTTTGGTAAAACAATTTAAATGAAATTGGAATAACGCACGATTAAAAATGCAATTAGAATAAAATACGATCTAAAATGAAATCGGAATAAAATACAATCATTTGAGATACAATTTAAATATGATTAAAATTATATTATAATGTCACCCCTGCATCTATCCAATCAGTCTTAAAACTACTATTAAAATTACATTATTAGAGCAAATGGTCTTTCCTACAATCTACCACATTCTGCTGCACCAACTTTGTCCTTTTTTCCATCAACTTTACTGCAAATTTGGCAATCCATTTCACCAACTGCAAGTTAGAACCTAACAGACAATGTTGCAAGAAGTGCTCTTTAGACTTAGGGTGCTGGTATAAAAGATCCTGCCCAGTTGATGTTCCCTCAAAACTGAGTATAGGGGGCAATCAAAAATTACATGGGACATTGTTTCAACTTCCCCTGTCCCACATAACCAGACTTTTTCTCTTACAGGGATAACCTTATACCTACCCCAAAGCATGTTTGTTTGAAGTTGGTCTAATCTCAATTTGGTAAAAAATCTCCTTAGGACGGGAAATAAAGGCACAGTTAAATATTTTTCTATTTTAAACATTTGTTTATTGGCTGATAACCAGGGGCAAACTTTTACTGCTGTCACCTGTGCAATATCCCAGTGCTCTTCTCGTTCCCCAGGTGGCACAGACCCTCAGGCCCTGGGCCTTCGGCTGATGCTATGCAATGCCAGGTCCGTGGTAAATAAAGCCCCCCTCATTTGTGATCTTGTTCAGGAGGGGGGAGCGGACCTGGTGGGTATTACGGAGACCTGGTTGGGCCAGGAGGGGGGAGTCCCTCTCGTAGAGATGTGCCCACCCGGTTTCCGGGCATTTCATCAGCCAAGGTCACAGGGAAGGGGCGGGGGAGTAGCGGTTATTATTAAAGAGGGTCTTAGTCCGAGGGAGGCCACTGTTCCTCAGACGGCCGGATGTGAGTCCCTCCTTGTGAAGTGGGGTCATGGGGTGCAGATGGGCCTGCTGGTTACATACCTGGCTCCCTGCCATGTGGCAGTGGCCTTGCCTGAACTACTCAACGTTATAGCCGCGGTGGCGATTGATACCCCTAGACTTATGGTCATGGGGGACTTCAACCTGCCATCCGTCGGTGAGGCGTCTGAGGTGGCTCAGGAGTTCATGGCTTCCATGACGGCCATGGACCTGACCCAATTAGTTCATGGCCCTACTCACACGGGGGGAAACACACTGGACCTGGTTTTTGTCTCTGGTCAGTGGCTGAATGGTCTCGAGATAGGGGATATAGCGATCGAGCCCTTGTCATGGTCAGATCACTCCCTCCTTCGCTTTGACCTTCGAACCACCACACCCCGCCGCAGGGAGGCGGAACCGATGAGGTGGTTCCGCCCCAGGCGCCTGATGGACCCGGATAGGTTCCAGACGGAGCTTGGGCCATTTCCTGAGGCTCTGGCACACGACTCGACTGAAGACCTAGTGGCTGCCTGGGATAGGGCGGCCACTGGAGCTTTGGACTGGTCGTGCCTTTGCGGCCTCTGACCCGGCGTCGATCTCACCTGGCTCCCTGGTTCACCGAGGAGCTGAGGTAGATGAAGCGCCGGAAAAGACGCCTGGAGAGCAGTTGGAGGGCCAGCCGTTCTGAATCTGACCGAACACTGGTAAGGTCTCATATTAAGATCTATCTGGTGGCAATACAAGCAGCAAAGTGTAACTATTTTTCCGCTCTTATTGCGTCATCAGATAATCGCCCGGCCGCCCTGTTTAGGGTGACCCGCTCCCTGCTCCACCAGGAAGCGCGGGAAGACCCCTTGGAGGGTAGAGCCGAGGACTTTGTACAATATCTGTATGACAAAATCGCTCAGATTCGGGAAAATTTGGACTCTGACTGGGTAGATTCGGGAGGGAGGATGGAGGCAAGTCTTGAGAATATTACTTGGGAAGAGTTTGATTCTGTGACTCCAGAAAACGTGGACAAGATACTGGGCAGACTGAGCGCGGCCACATGTTTATTGGACCCGTGTCCCTCCTGGCTGGTGCTGGCCTCTCGGGAGGTTACACGAGGTTGGCTCCAGGGGATTATAAATGCTTCCTTGAGAGAGGGTGTCTTCCCTGCCGCCTTGAAGGAGGCGGTGGTGAGGCCTCTCCTCAAGAAGCCTTCCTTGGACCCAGCAGTGTTGGCTAATTACCATCCAGTCTCCAACCTTCGCTTCGTTGCGAAGGTTGTTGAGAGTGTGGTAGCGCGACAGCTTCCTCAGTACTTGGATGAATCGGCTTATCTAGATCCATTCCAGTCGGGCTTCAGGCCTGGATACAGCACGGAAACGGCATTGGTCGCATTGGGAGATGATCTCTGGAGGGCCCGGGACAGGGGTTGTTCCTCTGTCCTGGTCCTATTAGACCTCTCAGCAGCTTTTGATACCATCGACCATGGTATCATGCTGCACCGGTTGGAAGAGTTAGGGGTGGGGGGCACCGTGTTGCGGTGGTTCTCCTCCTTTCTCTCTGATCGGTCACAGTCTGTGTTGACAGGGGGGCAGAGGTCGACCCCGAGGCCCCTTATATGTGGGGTGCCACAGGGGTCGGTTCTCTCACCCCTTCTGTTCAACATTTATGTGAAGCTGCTGGGTGAGATCATCCGTGGTTTTGGGGTGAAGTATCATCAGTATGCTGATGATACTCAGCTTTACATCTCCACCCCAGACCACCCCAATGATGCCCTTAAAGTGATGTCCCAGTGCCTGGAGGCTGTACAGATCTGGATGGGGAGGAACAGACTCAGGCTCAACCCATCCAAGACCGAGTGGCTGTGGTTTCCGACGTCCCGATATAGTCAATTGGTGCCATCACTGACTATTGGGGGCGAGTCATTGCCCCCCACGGAGAGGGTTCGCAACTTAGGCGTCCTCTTGGACTCACGGCTGTCTTTAGAAGAACACTTGACGGCTGTGGCCGGGAGGTCTTTTTATCAGGTTCGCCTGATTCGCCAGTTACGCCCCTTTCTGGATTGGGACTCGTTAAATACGGTCACTCATGCCCTCGTCACTTCACGCCTGGACTACTGTAATGCTCTCTACATGGGGCTCCCCTTGAGGAGCACCCGGAGGCTCCAGCTGGTCCAGAATGCGGCCGCGCGGGTAGTTATGGGAGCAGCATGGCACTCCCATGTGGCTCCCCTCCTGCGTGAGCTGCACTGGCTCCCTGTGGTCTTCCGGGTGCGCTTCAAGGTCTTAGTTACCACCTTTAGAGCGCTCCATGGCTTAGGACCGCGGTACTTACGAGACCGCCTTCTGCCACCAATAGCCTCTCACCGTCCAGTATGCTCCCATAGAGAGTGGCTTCTCAGGGTGCCGTCAGCCAAACAGTGTCGACTGGCGGCCCCCAGGGGGAGAGCCTTTTCTGTGAGGGCACCCACCATCTGGAACGAGCTCCCCCCAGAGATACAGAAGATTCCGGATCTGCGCACTTTCCGCCGTGCCCTCAAAACATTCCTGTTTCAGCAGGCCGGCCTGGCCTAACTGTCCCTTTATATTGCTTTTTGATTTTATTTTAAACTGGGATGTCTTGAATTATCTAGGACCAGAGTGTTTAGTATATTTTAATTGGTTTTTTATTAACGTTTGTATTACATGTATTTTTATCGTTCGCTGTTCACCGCCCTGAATCCCTTAGGAATAGGGCGGTATATAAATTTAATAAATAAATAAATAAATAAATAAATAAATAAATAAATAAATAAATAAATAAATAAATATCCGATTGGGCACTTATGTCCTTAAATCTCTGTGCAATCCAATTTCGAATCTGCCTATGATCGTACTGCCGCCAATTTAAAGGAATACCAGAGCTAGATACCTGCTTCAGAACTCTTGATAACCAGTTATTTTTATTACTTGGGATAAACTGCTCCATTAGCGCTAATTTTGGTAAGCTCCCTTCCTCCATCTCGATTATTCTTAACCAATAATAAACAGTCTTCAACAAGGCCCTAGTGCCAATCACATAGACTCCCGTTTCTGCCCTTACTACACATGCTGGGGTTCCAGGGGACACTGCCAAAATTCTCCTCAGGAACTTATTTTGAGGAGTTTCCAGCCCAGGCAACTTAACCGACCCCCATATTTCTGCCCCATAGGTAAACACTGGTTCAATTTTTGCCTGGAATACCTTTAGCACTGGGATTAATGAAGATGGAGTTTTCTCTAAAATAAGTTTGTTTAATTGAGCCATCCGAGCCATGGCCTTCCGAGCTCCAGCTTTTACCTGCTTATTCCATTTGCCATTTGTCTGAAATACTAGCCCTAAATAGGTAAATGACTGAACTTGTTCTATTCTTCTGTCATTTAAAACCCATCTCCTCATATTTTGTTGCCTGCTAAATATCATTACCTTTGATTTCTCTATGTTAATTGTCAAGCGATTTTTTATACAATATGCTGCCAACCTTCCGAGTGACCTTCATAGCCCCACCTGTGAGGCCGACAGCAAAATTATATCATCGGCATATAACAAGCAATTGACCTGTCTTGTTCTTATACTAGGCCCATGGAGTAATGTATCTTCCAAACATTTTGGAAGGTCATTTAAATATAAGTTGAAAAGTGTTGGGGCTAAGATGCAACCTTGTCTGACACCCTTCTTTATTGGGATTGCAATTTTTACTGATCCTGTCCTATTCACTGGAACTCTTACTTGTGTTTCCGTGTATAACAATCTAATTAGATATAACAATTTCTTTTCAATTCCCATGGCCTCTAATTTATCCCATAAAATTTGTCTATCAATTGTGTCGAAGGCTGCCTTCAAGTCTATGAATGCCACATACAGTGTTTTTTTCCAAAACTTAAACTTTGTTATTAGATGGTCCAGCACAAAACAATTATCCATAGTAGATCTTCCACTCCTGAAACCTGACTGTTCTTCAGCTAGAAGGGGCGTTGGTCCTACCTGACATGCACCTTCTCGTTGGGTGGAGACAGCAGCCAGAAGTGGGTTCAGCTCATGCAATCAGATGAAGGACTGAGCCTGTCAAAGCTAAATCCCGCTCCTGTTGCTAGGGGCTCCCACCTTTGTGAAGGATGAAGACAGGCTTGACGTGTGGAATAAAAAACAGAAGAATAAACACATTAATGTCCAGACTGACAGGGTGGGACTGGCTGCTGTCTCCACCCAATGAGAAGGTGCGTGTCAGGTAGGACCAACGCCCCTTCTCCATTGTGGGGTGGAGACAGCAGTCAGAAGTGGGACATACCCAAGATCACCGTCCCAAGTCTAGGGAGGGAACAGTCTGGGCAAGTAACTCCCCGTTCCCCCAAAATCCTTGGAGAACTCTCCGCCCGAAGGCAGCCTCTGCAGAAGCAAATTTGTCTATCTTATAATGATGAATAAAGGGGGAAGGAGAGGTCCAGGTAGCTGCTCTGCAGATTTCGAGTAGTGAAGCCTGCGTGGACCAGGCTGCTGAGGTTGAAGCACTTCTCGTCGAGTGCGCCGTCATGTGGTAGGAGGCGATAAGGAACAAAGTTTATATGCTGTAGCGATCGTGCACCGGATCCAATGGCCAATAGTCGACGATGACACCTTGGCACCTAGCGAAGCAGGGAGAAAAGACACAAATAATGACTCAGACCGACGAATGTCCGCAGTCTTTGTCAAGTAGATTCAAAGAGCCCTCCAGACATCCAGCATGTGCCATCGACGTTCTAACGGATGAGACAGGTGAGGGCAGAAGTCTGGAAGAACCAGTTCCTGTAAACAGTGAAAGGGAGAGTTAATCTTAGGCACAAAGGTGGGGTCGAGTCGAAGGACAACCCGGTCCACATGAAAGACACACAAATCGTCCCTCATAGAAAGTGCAGTGATCTCCGAAATACCTTGAGCAGACGTTATAGCCACCAGGAAAGCTACTTTGTATGACAAAAGACGTAGATTGTCCGTCAGCAACGGTTCATATGGTGGCTCAGTAAGAGAGTTCAACACAAGTGAAAGATCCCAAGTGGAATATCTATGAAGAACTGGGGGAGACAAGTTGGTGGCCCCCCATAGGAAACGTCGTATAAGCGGCTGGTGAGACAAAGGTTGAAGAGAGTTGTAAGTCAAAACAGACGAAATCGCTGCCACCTGCCTCTGTAAGATGTTGGGCGAGAGCCCCTTGTCCAAGTCTGCCTGAAAAAATCTCAGGACTTGTATCACTGAAGCCTCCAGTGGTGAGATGTCCTGGGAGGAGCACCAAGTACAAAATGCCCGCCACGTTGATGAATAAATTGGATTCGTGGAGGGGCGGCGAGAAGCCTGGATAGTTCGAATTATTGAAGGAGGGACGTTGTCTCATTGAAGATCGCACCACTCAATCTCCAAGTGGTCAGTCTCAGCCACAGCAGGTCCGGATGCAGAATCTGCCCTTGACTGAGGCAATTGGAGGGGCACGGAAGTGTCCAACGAGAAGCCACTGATAAGTGCATGAGGTCGGTGAACCATGACCTCCGTGGCCAATGAGGGGCGATGAGAGTGATCTCCGCCCTTTCCAGAACAATCTTTCGGAGGACTCTCAGAAGGAGGGGAATCGGCGGGAATACAAAAAGCAGACCCGGAAGCCATGGGGAGCGCAGAGCATCCACTGCCTCTGCCTGAGGCGTCCGGAAACAGGAGAAAAATCTGGGGAGCTGTGCATTCTGAGGTGAAGCAAATAGGTCCACAATAGATTGCCAAAGTGACTTGTCAACTTCTGGAAGATACAGGGATTCAGATGCCACTCAGAATGGTCTATCAACTGGCGACTGAGCCAATCCGCTCATACGTTTGCCTCTCCTGAAATGTGTTCTGCCTTCAGGGAGATCAAGTGGCATTCCGACCAAACACAAAGTCATCTGGCTTCCAACATCAGCAACTGGTGCCCCCCTGGCGATTTATGTGGGCTTTGGTTGAAACGTTCGGTGAGAACCAACACGTGTATTCCGCCCACCAGATGACGAAAAGCCCGAAGAGCGAGAACGACAGCTCGTAGTTCTAGCCAGTTTATACTGCGGGAGGCTTCGGTGGCCGACCATGTGCCCTGAGCCACTTGTGCTTCGCAGTGAGCGCCCCAGCCAAACATGCTGGCATCGGTGGTGACAACAACCCAGCGACGGTCCAGGAAAAAACAGCCCTTGGCAATGGCCTCGGAGCGCCACCATCGAAGGGATGCCAACACCTCCCTGGGAATGGAAATTCTGGTCGACGAGGTGCCTTTCCCCGCCTTCTGCAAAGGCAAAAGAAACCACTGAAGGTCTCTCAGGTGCAGTCTGGCCCAGGGAACAATATCAATGGCTGAAACCATCTTCCCTAACAATTTAGATAGAAGCAAAGGGGAAGCCCGCTTTTCCCAACTAACCTGAGCTGCTAGAGTCCTCAGCCCCTCCTGGCATTCCCCGGATAAATAGACCTTGCCCTTGACAGAATCAATGACCGCCCCTAGGTGTGTGATTCTAGTAGAAGGGATGAGATGGCTTCTTTCCACGTTAATGGAAAAACCGTGGGCAGCCAGGGTCTGAATGGTGAGGTGAAGGTCTGAATAGGCCTGAGGCGTAGAAGTGAACATGATAAGGATGTCATCCAGATGACACTGGAGACGAATTGACCTAAGCCTAAGGGAAGTGGCTAAAGCTGCCAATATCTTGGTGAAACTACAGGGAGCTGAGGAAAGACCAAAGGGCAAAGCCCTATGCTGAAAATGATTCCCTGCATAGTAGAAACGTAAGAATTTTCTATGGGAAGGTCGAATGGGTACATGAAGGTAATCTTCAGTTAAATCAATTGAACAGAGGAGATAGCCCTTCCAAACACTGTCTAAGATAGAACGTAATGATTGCATTTTGAACCTTCTATAGACTACAAAATGGTTCAAACGTTTAAGGTCCAGAATAGGTCTCCACCCACCTGATGATTTAGGTACCAGGAAAACCCGAGAGTAGAACCCCTGACCCAATTGATTCTGGGGCACAGGTTGGATGGCCCTGATGGAGAGGAGGTGATCTATAGCTGAATCCATAAGGGATCTACGCTCGGGGCTACCCGACCGGGGACAGTGGAGAAAAACAGGAGGAGGGGTGGAGACAAATTCGATGGCTAGTCCAGACTGAATGGAAGCCCGGACCCAGCAATCAGATGTAGTGCGATCCCAAAGAGCAGCAAAGAGACCCAATCTGCCACCCACGGGAGGAATGGGAGCACTATTAATGACGGCGACGGATGGAATGACCCCCTCCCCCTCGAAAGGGCCGTCTAGTCATAAAGGACCTGCCCCTCCCAGGTCTATCCTGAAACCCCCTCTGCCTGGGAACAAAATTATTCATACCAAGAGAGGATCCCGAACCCCCATCTGAAGGACGAAATTGGGCACGAGAGGAATAAGGTAAGTATCTGGACTCCCCCTCCCCCCCACGGTAAGCCGTAGGTAATACTTTTCTCTTCTCCTTGGTTTCTATTAGGAAGGTCTCCAAAGGATCCCCAAACAACTTCTCCCCCAGAAAAGGAACGGAGGCCAACCGCCATTTATGCCGGGTGTCAGCTGGCCAATGACGCAGCCAAACCAGGCATCGGGCTGCAACAGTAGAAGCTAACGATTTGGATGCGAAGCAAGCTTCATTCAACGTCGCATCAGCCGAGAACTGTACTGCCGCCACAATTTTGTTGATGTCTTGTCTGAATTTGTTATCCTTGGTGGATAGTTTGTCTTGGATCTGACAAAGCCAGAGAAGGGTCGATCGGTTAAAAAAGGAGGCCATCGTAGCTGATCGAATGGCCCAGGCAGCTGCAAGATGAGCCCGTTGGAGAACTTGGTCGGAGCGACACTCTTCAGGGCGAAGGTTTTCTTCAGGATCACCTGGAACTGTAGAATGAGAAAGCAATGCCGCGACAGGGGCATCCACCTTTGGAACCTGAAGCAGGGAGGCCAATTCAGATGAAACAGAGAAGTTCTTCCTATCCGTGGTGGATGGTACGGGAGCAGTAGCAGGAGAAGACCATTGCCTCCGTATAACGTCCATAAAGAGAGGGGGAGTAGGCACAGCCGTCACAGGTTTAGGTGGTTCTGTAAATAAGGGATTTAGCGTGCCCTCAGTCGTAGGCAGAGTTGGTTGAGTGGAAGTCCCAAGTTGAGCCGTATTCATGGCTTTAAACAGGAGAGACTTATACAGAGCCTGCGGAAAAAGGCCCGTAAAGGGAGGTTGATCCGGAGGGAGACCCTCGTCTTCAGACAGCTCTGGTTCTTGGAAATCAGCATCACCAAAGGCAGAAGGTCGGCTCACACAGGACGGAGCAGGAGAGTGAGATTCCGCTATAGGCAACAGTTCGTCCTCCTCTTCCTTGGCCGAGGAGACGGAGGAGTATGATGCTACCGACAAGGTCACAGAATGTTTGGATCTGGAAGATTTATGTGCAGCCAAAGACTGATGCACAGCTGCTGCAATCATCTTTTGAATGTCCTCAGCATGAAGAACAGTCTGTATATGGTCAGTAGCTCGTCTGACTTCCGTAGAAGTACGAACCGGAGCAGAAGATGAGACAGGAGGAGGCTGAGCAGGTGGAGCCTGGGATGAAGGAGCAGATGCCAGAGAGGCAGCAACTGGGCCGGAGCCCCACAAGTCCGCACTATGAATGTCCAAAGGGCAATCTTGAAGTGAGATTTGATCCGGTGTAGGAGGAGACTGATGAGGCCTTGCTTCAGGGAGTAGAGAATGAGACACTGGTGCTGGTGAATGAAGGCTGCTGGTGTTATTGCACGACTGCTTCAGAACTTTATCCCTGCGCCGTTCAGTACGCGATGGGATGGAAGAAGAGCCCTTGTCATGTGAACAGGCCTTTTTGGACTTGGAAACAGCCAGGTTGTCAGCCTCAGAAAGGGATTTGGTCCCCAAATCTCTGTGGATGTCTTGCGCCCACGCTTGCTCTTAGCCACTGCCTTAGGCATGTTGGGCAGAAAAAGAGAAGGCCTCGATTAAAGAGAGCCCTTGAGGCCGCTCCTGGACTGCCCTCAGCTATGCCTCAACAAAATGGCCGCCAGCCACAGAAAAACAAAGGATCTTTAAGCAGGACACCTCAGTGTCTCAGCGTTAAGGAAATAGAGGGTGCAGTAGTGGTATAAATGCCCTGGAGGCAATAAACCTGGCCAAGCCTCTACAGGGATCAGCGGCACTTTCAAAGCCTGGGGACCGCAGGAGAAAAAATGCCTCACCAGAAACCATGACTTGCACAGTGAATTAAAATGGCGGATGCGCCCCAGCCGCAACGGGAGCGCAAAGCTCCACAGGATACCCCAAAAGCCGACCAAGCGACAGAGGGGTGAAAACGCTGCTCTAGCCGGTAAGGGCGAGCGAAATTGGCCAGGGACCTGCTAATTAAAGCCGGTCCGACAATCAGCTGAGGCTGCAAAAGCCGACAAGTGGCAATTCAAACTGCAAGAAATTTTTCCCTCAGCAAAAGTGGCTCTCAAAATGGCGGTCCGACCAGCGTTAGGGAGCGTAGCAACTCCACAGCGGTAATTAGGCTAGCTCAGTAGAAACAGGACAGGTCGATGTCAAAGAAAGTGGCGAAAATCGCCACCTCCCCCACGGGAGCGCGAGGCTCCACAATCCCCACTTACTGACCAATGGAAGGATGATCGTCAACAGTCCAGGGGGGAGGAAACAGGCAAGGAGGAAAATTCACCTCACTGTTCAAATAAGCAGGCATCCAGCAGGCAGAAGAATAGTCAGTATCACAGTCCAATTTTTAAAGCCAAAAGAATCCGAAAGTATTAAGAAAGGTGAGAAAAACTATGGAGAGAAATTCCACACTGCAGTCCAATCTGAAGGACTGAGCAAAGCTGGGAGCCCCTAGCAACGGGGGCAGGATTTAGCTTTGACAGGCTAAGTCCTTCATCTAATTGCATGAGCTGAACCCACTTCTGGCTGCTGTCTCCACCCCACAATGGAGAATGTTATTTCTCATTATCCAGTCCTCTAATTTATAAAGCAAATGCTTAGCATAAATTTTTGCTGAAATATCGATTAGACTAATTAATCGGAAATTATCTGGGTTATCTCTAGAGCCTTTTTTATGTAAGGGAATAATTATTTTTTTTTATAAAAAAAGTTTTTATTTTATAAACAAACAAGCAAACAATACATAATCAATCATTCAATGTATCATCTAAGTACATCTTTTGTGTCTTCTTCTTACTCCTCCAATATTTATCATATCTTAATATTATAATTTCATTTATTATAACATTTCCCCCACATTTCTTACTTCTCTATTAATACACTTATCTTTTTATTTTATTAAAAATTTTACAACAATTTCAACCCCACACAACCTTCAACCCCCCCTCCCCACACACACCCGACTTCCCAAAGCAAAAATGTGAAACTTAGATACAAAGCATTATGTGGTGTTGAAAGCCCCTGTTTAAAAGAAGAGGATTTTATTTTAAAAGGAGAAGGATTTAAAAATTATATCTAAGGGAAAAAAAATGGCTGGCTTTTTTTGAAAATGGTGAAGGCTCACAAATGCTGACTGTGGATCTTTTGGAAGAAGTTTTGGAATCATTTGTCTCTGTGTTCGTGGAAAGAATTGAAGGGTTTCTTAAGAAGGATTTTAGTCAAATCCCAAACAAGGATATAAGTGAAGAGGAGGCGGAAGAAAAAACCCAATTTATTGTGCCTTTGGAAAATGAAATAGAGGCTTTTCAAATTGAAAGGAGCAGAGAGGCTTGAAGGAGTGTAACCAGGAAGTATTGAGAGATATTCCTCCAGAGGTTCTGATACAGGCAAATGGAGAATTGTCAGGAGGTGTTGGGATTTTTTATACAAAAAGGAAGATTGGAAGTGGAACTTTACAATTGCAGTTAAAAAGGTGTTCTTACCGAGAGGAAGAGAACAGGATTGTGGCGGAGAAGTGAGACTGGAGAAGAAAGAAAGAAAGAAGAAAGTTTGTAAAAAAGCCAAAAAAAAAAAAATGGAGGAGAGAAAAATTCTCGAAAATAAAAGCAGGGGGAGGAGCAATGCTGAAGAAGAAAGTATTATTGAAGAAGAAGGACTGGAAAAAATATAGAAAGAAAGGAAGAATTGAAGATTAATTTCTTTTGGGGAGGATCTTAGTAATAAATCTGGAAAGTTTATTGAAATTAGTATTTTTTGAGACAATGATATAAAGGAAGTGTTTTATTATATTTAGCTTTGGATATAATTTAAGGGATAGCCTTTTGAGGGTTATATTTTGAAGAATGTCTTATTGAAGTAAAAATGTTTAACTAAAAATGGATAGCTTTTTAAAAGTTATTGAGGTATCCAAATGCTTAATTTAAAATTTAATGGATAGCTTCCTGAAAGTTTTGAAACTTATAAATTGAAGAATGAATTTAAGATTTAGAAATAACTTAACCCAATGGATTAACAGTATCTTTAAGGTTGTATTGTGAAGAATGTTTTATTACAATCAGAAATTGGCAAGTGGTTTATGAATGACCAAAGAGGATAAATGTTTAATTTAGAATTTTACTAGGGAGTAATGCTGAAAAAGAAGGTATGGAAAGGATTTTAGTAATAAATGTGAAATGTGATAAGAGAATCTATAAAAGGAAGGCTGAGGAATAACTTTTAAAAGGGGAGTTAAAAGAATGTGAGGGAGTTTTGAATCTTTTAGTAAGTTAGCATATTTTAGCTTAGGTTTGTTTGTTTATTTATTTATTTATTTTATTCAATTTGTATACCGCCTTTCTCCTAGTGGACTCAGGGCGGTGCACAGCCAGAACTAAAACACATACCAATACAAAATTTAAAATTATTAAAAAGAATTACATACTTTGGCCCAAATTTAAAACAATTCAAATTAAAACCCATTGACAAATTAAAAGCTAAAAAACTAAAAAAAAAAGGGGGGGGGGGTTCATGCCAGCCCTGCTTGATGTAAAAGAAAAGTTTTCAGGGCACGGCGAAAGACCTGGAGATCCGATGTCCTTCGTATCTCTGGGGGCAAATCGTTCCAGAGGGCAGGAGCTGCCACAGAGAAGGCCCTCCCCCTGGGGGTTGCCAGCTGACATTGCCTGGCTGACGGCACCCTGAGGAGTCCCTCTCTGTGGAAGCGTACTGGTCGGTGGGAGGCTATCGGCGGCAGAAGGCGGTCCCGTAAATACCCAGGTCCCATGCCATGGAGCGCTTTAAAGATGGTGACCAACACCTTGAAGCACACCCAGAAGACCACTGGAAGCCAATGCAGCTCATGCAGGAGAGGTGTCACATGGGAGCGCCCCCTCGCTCCCATAATCCCCCATGCGGCCGCATTCTGCACCAGTTGGAGCCTCCGGGTGCTCCTCAAGGGGAGCCCCAGGTAGAGAGCATTGCAGTTGTCCAGGCGGGAAGTGACGAGTGGGATGACCTGGGGTGGAGATGTACAGCTGCGTATCATCAGCGTACTGATGGAACTCCACCCCAAAGCCACGGATGATCTCACCCAGCGGCTTCACATAAATGTTGAACAGAAGGGGTGAGAGGACCAAACCCTGAGGCACCCCACCAACAAGGCGCCTCGGGGTCGACCTCTGCCCCCCTGCTAACACCGACTGCGACCGGTCAGAGAGATAGGAGGAGAACCACCGCAGAATGGTGCCCCCCACTCCCAACCCCTCCAACCGGCGCAGCAGGATACCATGGTCGATGGTATCAAAAGCTGCTGAGAGATCTAAGAGGACCAGGATAGAGGAGCAACCCCTTTCCTGAGCCCTCCAGAGATCATCTACCAATGCGACCAATGCCGTTTCCGTGCTGTGCCCAGGCCTGAAGCCGGCCTGGAGTGGATCCAGATAGACAGCTTCATCCAGGTACCCAGGAAGCTGTCACGCCACCACACTTTCAACAACCTTCGCCAAGAAGGGAAGATTGGAGACCGGATGGTAGTTAGCCAAAACAGCCGGATCCAGAGCAGGCTTCTTGAGGAGGGGCCTCACCACCACCTCTTTCAAGGCAGATGGCAAGACTCCCTCACTCAAAGAAGCGTTGATAATCCCCTGGAGCCAGTCTCGCGTAACCTCCCGGGAGGCCAGCACCAACCAGGAGGGACACGGGTCCAATAAACATGTGGTCGCATTCAGCTGCCTCAGTATCCTGTCCATGTCCTCGGGAGCAACAGGGTCGAACTCCTCCCAAATGGCAGTCTCAAGACCGGCACCCATCATCCCATTTGTATCTACCCAGTCAGAGACCGAGCCTTCCCGAATCTGAGTGATTTTATCGTGCAGATACTGGACAAAATCCTCAGCACAACCCTGCAAGGGATCCTCCCACGCTCCCAGATGGAGGAGGGAGCGGGTCACCCTAAACAGGGCGGCTGGGCGATTATCTGCCAATGCGATAAGAGAGGAAAATGTTAAATGTTATACCCTGTTTTAAGGGGATAATTATTGATGAACGCCAACTGGCAGGAATTTGCCCTGTTCTATTGATAAAAGTAAAGAGACCTGCCAGGACAGGCGCCCACCAGGCTATGTTATCTTTAAATAATGATGCCGGGAGCGCATCCTATCCTGGAGCTTTGTTTGTCTTCAGGGAGGAGATTAAACTCCTCACCTCTGTGATTGACACTTCTTCCCACTGGGGTAAGGCTTCATATTCCTGTATCAAGCTCGGAGAGGATATAGCCTCATCAGAGCTTTCCGCTACTGCTGGAGTGGCCAAATGCTTCTCCCACCTTTCTGCACTAATGTTTGGTTTTCTATCTCTAATAATTTTTGAGACCTCCAACCAGAATAGTGTGGGTGAGGCCAGTTTTGCTGCCTGTTCTAGGGCAGCCCATAAGTTGTCAATATAGGAGGCCTTTTTTCTCTTCAGTAGCTGCTTATATTTCTGCCTTATGGTAATATACTCCTTCTGTAATTCCATGTTTGGGCTGATTAAGTATCTCCTAAGTGATTTCCTAAACCGTTTTTTCTTTTCCTTACAGTTGTTATCAAACCATGTTGAGTAACTAGAATCAGACTGGCCCATTGGCTTGGTAGTCATGGAAAAATGCTTCAATTTATGGCATATTTCCGCAAAAACTACTATAAGCTCTTGTTCACCCGTACTGTTTGAGCATATATGCACTAAGGCTTCCATACATGGTGAATTCATGAATTCAGTCACTGCTTTGCTATCAACCCTCTTCCATGTTAGTCTTCTCTCATGGGCTATTTCTAAATTGAAGCCTATTTGTTGAATTGTTTGATTCCTTTTCCTTAAGTCGGAAGGGATTGCCAGGGACGTCTCAATCGGAAGATGATCACTTTCTGGTCTTGGTAACGTCAAGACCGAAGTTGCCCCTGATACTAAGCTGTGAGAAACACAAAAATAATCAATAGAACTACATGCCTTAGGGCCAAAAAAAGTTGTGGGGTACCTTCTAACCTCTGAATACTGGCCTACAATTTGAAGGTTACAGTTGTATACCGCTGTTAGAAATTTCCCCCCATCTTTGTTCTTTTTCCTATCTTGGGAGACCCATGATTGTTGGTTATGTAAATATCCATCTGGAATTGTACCAATTTCAATAAAAGGTTCCAACGAGGGACCCACACGCGCGTTAAAGTCTCCTGCCAAAATTAGAGGTGTTTTTATAATTTTTTTACGTATATCTAATATTTTTACCTCTAGAGCCTCCCACAAATGGCACATTGCTGGATTAACATACACATTTACAAATACCATTGACTTCCCTTCATATGCCAAATGGATTGCTTGAAAAAATAAAGGGCCGGAATCCGAGCATATCTCATTTCCCTTCCATCCTAGTTCGGCTTTTACCAAGATGCCCAATCCTCCTGAGGCTCTCCCCTTTTTAGCTACTCTCTTTGCTGGCAGCTGCCAAATATTAAACTTGGGGAGCTCAATGGGGGTCTCATCACTGCTAACCCAAGTCTCCTGCGAGGCAATTACATGGTACCTGTTTAAAAATTTAATACAGTCGTCTGTGCACCAACTTCCTCTCCATCCTGCCACATTCCAAGAGAGGAAGTGCACTCTTGAAGGAAGTGATTGCTTGCTATTTCCTAGTCAGGCTTCTTGGATAATCTCTCCCACCCGTCCTCCCTCATTTACACTCACACACCCATTTAATCGCCTGAGCTCCATACAAGTCTGTTTGGGCATCATTGCACTGCCTATTACTTTTGGGCTTGCAGGTCCATGGGCTCTATTAATCTCTGCCTCCACGATAAATGATTTTACATGAGGCACCGCGTTTGTGTCATTTCTTGGTATCATCTTTGCCACTAAGGGGGACAGGGGGATTCCTTCCTGGGTGCCTTCCATCTCCGATGTTTGTCCCACAACACTTTGCATTATCAAATCTGCTGTCTCTGGCACTTTGTGCTGTATAGACGTGGGCATCAGGCTTCCTGGGCTTATAGGCTGCTGACTCTCCGGAATTGCGTCATGCCTTGAAGGGGGTAGAACAATTGACGCCAAAGGAGCGGCAGAGGAAATGGTCTGCTTCAGCAGCTTCCTCGTCTCTTTAAGTTTTTTAAGTACTTCTTGCTGCTCCGTTAGTGAAAGTGAGGAAAAAGTTTCCAAACAGGCAGAATCAAATGTCTCATCTTGCACCAAACCAATTGAAGGAAGTTTCACATCAGCTGGATCCAAAACCCTAACCGACATTTCCTCTGTAACACTAAATCTCCTCCCTGCCTCGGCCAGCCTGCTTTCCCTATTCAGCCCACTTTCCCAATCAGCTGTCCCATGCACTGCCACGCTCTCCCTAGGGGCTCTCTGGATCAGCGGGCTGACCTCACCACTAGAAAAAACTCGGGAAGGTAAAATTTGATAAAAAGCCAAGAATCCTCTCATTCGCATAAGCAGGCTTGGAAAGAGCTGTTGTTTGAATTCTGAAATAATTGTCACGTTGTGGAAGATATTCATATGCTGCCAAATCTAGTGCCCCCTTGTCACTCCGAGTAAGCTGAGACAAAGAGGTCACTATCCGTCTTTTTGAAGACCATCTACCCGCATTTATCTCAGAATTATATATATTCAATACAATCTGCTCCTTCAACAATCGCCTGTTCCCCCCCCCCCACTCCTGTACCCTGGGATTTCAGGCCCAAGCAGCTCACCATCTCTTTTTTTTCCTCCACGCTTACAGTCAATATCCTGTCTGCTTGCTCTTTCCCTCGGTTGCACCATTGATGGTATCTGGCCAGGTCGTTCTGTCTGGCAGCCAGTTGAACATACCTGCGGCTTTTTCATCTGTGCCACAGCAATAAAATTAATCACAGAGTCCAACTTTAAACGCACCTCTGCAAACTGGTCAAAAATGGCCAAGACTGTCTGAGAAGTGAGCATACTGTGCCGGCTAATAAAATCCCTTGTACTATCACTTAGCTGGTTTTCAAGTCCTAAAGCTAATTCACTGTGGTTGTAAAACTCCGACTCTAGGCCCTTATCCCGGCCTGGAGCTGATTCACTTAAAGTTGCTGAGTCATTTGTCATCTGATTTCGCAGAGGGGTTCGCAAGCCTCTTAACTGGCTTCTTGACTGGCTCTCCTCAGCCTGCAGTTCCCATTCCAGGGGAGAATCCCCAAACAATGCCAAAGCTTCACAGCTATCTGGCAGGGAAATGGGGGAGGATGCACGACCCACTGTTGATTGTATAGGCTGACAAAATCCGTCAATTTTCTGTTGTTTTTGTGGATTGGTTCCACCTTCCTTACTGTTTGGTGAGCACTGTGCCGTCATTCTTTTCTTCCCCTTGGGAGAGGCCATCTGAATTCCAGTTATACACAGCTACAAAGGTTCTTCCAAGGGGCAAATTAGTCACTGCATGAAGAAGCCACAGTCAGTATCATAGGTTGTCTGTGCGTTGGATAGCTGCCATGGATAGCTGGTTTGCTTAGTAGGGAAGGCTTTCCTCTCATTCACTAAATGCTTTACTAGCTGGAGTAAAAAGCTGAGGTAAAAGCTGGAGTAAAAAATGAACCTTTCAAATAGTAAAATTGAGACTTTTTAAATTTAAAAGTTAAAAATTAAAAATTGATTTAAAAGCTGCTACTCACTCCCATCCCTGGTTATTGTAGCCTTATGTCATAATCCTTTGACTGCTCCATATATTCAGGTGGTGCCTTTTTCGGTCTGCTTCCGGTGACTTCTGGGTTTATACTTCCTGAGTCTGACATTGCAGAGTTTCTGCTGGACGCACCTCTTAAAACAATTTTCAAAGTCATGGCCCATGGAGAGGAGGAGAGAGGAGGGGAGGGGAGGGGAGGGGAGGAATCATGAGTCGGGGTTGAGCCAAACTTCCTTCTTGATCTTATTGGAAGATGTTGCTCTTTCTGATAATAAAAAAAAAATGAGGAATGCATTTTGATGTCCTCACTCCAAATCTAACTCATGTTCAAGGGCCACTCCACCTGACTTTATTTTCTCCATGGCAAAATCAGTGTTTATCATTTTCAGCTAACATAAGCAACATTAAGCAATCCTTCACATGTACTTCATTCCACTATTGGCTGAACCTCACTGGTGCCTTAAAGCATTGACAAAAGGCTGGGCTCCAATTTTCAAGAGATTTAGCAGTGAACTGCCTTTCTTCCTTTCTTCTTCCCTTCTTCTCTCTCAACAAGTTCATTGATGAAATGGTAACAGTAAAAAACAAAGAATATTAAGATGTTATAGCTGGAGGGAAATGAAGAAATATATTGACTTCACATACACACAATCATTCACACCAAAAACAAGTTTACCCAAACAACGCAGTTTATTAAAGGACATGTTAAAGGGAGACCCTACTCTTACTCTTTTTCAGATGCAGACAAATGTACCAAATGTCCAGAAGATCAACATCCAAACATCAATCGAGTTCACTGTATCCCCAAGATGAAAAGTTATCTTTCTTATAAGGAAAATCTGGGGATTATCCTGACTTCCATTGCCTTGTTCCTCTCTTTAACCACAGGCTTTGGCTTGGGGATCTTCATTAAATTCATGGAAACACCAATTGTCAAAGCCAACAACCGGGACCTCTCCTACATCCTCCTGGTCTCCCTCCTGCTTTCCATTTTGACTTCCTTCCTGTTCATTGGCCGGCCAAGGAAGGTGACCTGCCTCCTCAGACAAACAGCCTTCAGCATTGTCTTCTCACTTGCCATTTCTTCAGTCTTGGCCAAAACCATCACAGTGGTGTTAGCCTTCTTGGCCACAAAACCAGGGAATAAAGTGCAGAGATGGTTGGGGAAGAGT
Organism: Pituophis catenifer annectens; assembly: GCF_029215685.1. NCBI lineage: Eukaryota > Metazoa > Chordata > Lepidosauria > Squamata > Colubridae > Pituophis > Pituophis catenifer. The sequence continues at coordinate 8,262,129 of NW_027256882.1, read as the reverse complement.
TTGGCCAACTCCATTGTCTTTTCTTGTTCTGGCCTTCAAGTTGTCATCTGCAGCATCTGGTTGAGCACTTTCCCCCCATTCCCTGACTCTGACATGAACTCCCAACTGAGAGAAATCATCCTACAATGCGATGAAGGTTCTGTCGCCATGTTTTATATTGCCCTTGGATACATGGGTTTCCTGTCTGCTGTCTGCTTCACGGTGGCTTTTCTGGCCAGGAATCTCCCTGGGGCCTTCAACGAAGCCAAGCTGATCTCCTTCAGCATGCTGGTCTTCTGCAGTGTTTGGGTGTCCTTTGTGCCTGCCTACCTGAGCACCAAAGGGAAGTACACGGTGGCTGTCCAGGTCTTCTCCATCTTGGCCTCCAGTGCTGGACTGCTGGGCTGCATATTCTTCCCTAAATGCTACATTATTATTTTTAGGCCAGATCTGAATACCAAGGAACATTTGATGTCAAAATAAAATACAAAAAATGACTTTTACAAATCTATTGTTTTTCAAAAATGTCATTTAGTAGGCTTGATTAACAGGTTAGGATAATTTAATGTATGTATTTATGTATATATGTATGTGTAATTTACATGCTGCCCATCCTGGCTAGGGATGACTCTAGTCAAGTTATATTCAAGTCAAAAGAAAATAAAAGATTAAAATAATAAATAGTAGCACTAACATTGGATTAAAATTGACAGGTATGGGAAGGAAGGTAGCAAGATCAAGGGTGAAATCCAGCAGCTTCTGACAGGTTATGGAGAACCTGTAGCGGAAATTTTGAGTAGTTCGGAGAATACCACCTCTGGTTGGTCCCAGACTGGGTGGGAATGGAGATTTGTTTGTTTCCTTCCCCCAGGAGGGAATGGAGACTTTGTCTGGAGTGGGGAGGGAATGGGTATTTTGCAGTAATCTTCCCCTGGAGTGGGGTGGGAATGGGGATTTTGCAGTATCCTTCCCCTGCCATGCCCACCAAGCCACTCCCACAGAACCAGTAATAAAAAATTTTGAAACTCACGACTGCTGTGTGTGTTTTCTGGATTTAATTTCTGCAACAAACTCTGACAACTTTAGAGAAATGATCTATTGGGATCCTAATATTAAATCAATATATTTCCTCTTTGATCGGAATCCAGCTATTATATATAATATGCTGCTTTTTTGGAGGAAATTAGTTCAGTTGAGCTTCTCTTATGTGGTCTGATTGTGGTATATTCAGGGATGATTTTAAAAATACTATTTTTATTCTTAATGCTTATTCTATTTTACTTACTTATTTATTTATTTATTTATTTTTAAATCTACTTTTTTCAGATCAGTAATAAAATTGCTTCGGATGATCTGAGTGGTAAAAGTCAATTCCCTTTTTCCCATTCAATGCTTCCCAAAGAAACGGTCTGATACCCAGAAATTGTCCAACTGCTCCTCCATTTTGGATGGACCCTGATTGGTCTCTTTGCTTCGGACACAGAGAAGGGAGAGAATTTCATGAGGACTTTTACTCCTATGCTTGTCAGGAATAGAATTTGTGTTGTTATATCACAACAATTCTCAGAGACTGGAAATACAGGAGCCCTCAGGGATGCCCTCTCTAAGTGGAAACAAGTCAATGTCTTTGTTCACTTCATAGGATTTGATTCCATTTGGGACAGAATTCTTCCTTTCCATTTAACCCTTAGGCGTTTGCCAGGACCCATTGAAGGGAAAGTCTGGATCATGACAATGCTTGGAATATATGTAATGAAAAAGCAGAGGCTTCTCAACGGTGTCCATAGTATTTGGACCTTTTCTCTTCAGTGGAAAAAGAGTTGGAACAATGATGATGCCTATAAAAGATATTTCTTTGTGGAACGTGAATTTCAAGCTGAGTATTTTCACTGTTCTGTTTCAAAACACATATTTTCTATCAAAGGCCGGAGAAGATGCACCCAGAAAACACCACTGGAGACACAAGAGGAAAAGAATAGGATGTGGATCCCAAATGACGGCCATATTTACAGTGTCATTAAGATTCTGGCCCATGCCTTAAAAGCTGCATCCAAACCCCAGAGGAGAAGGGAGAAGGGAGAAGAGAGGCTGGGGGCTCCAAGGCTGCAACCGTGGAAGTTATGGGGTCCCATCAAGGAGCCATCAAACTACATTCCTTTTCAGGGTCTTTGGGGCTCTCTGAGCTTGTTTGTTTAAGATCTTAAGCTTCTGCACAACATCTTGTACTTATTGGAAGAGCGTTGCATCTTCCCTTCTACAACCATTTTGTATATTCAAAAAAATGTTCCCAGATTCCTTCTGATTTTAAGCTCCGGTAAACTGAAATGGCTCTTCTCCTTGTCTTTCCTCAAGGCTAAAAGAGGTTCTTCTGATCTTTTCCTTGCCTTCTTTGTCCTTGCCTAAAGCTGATGAATATTTTTGTGCAATGTCTTCTCTAAGTGTGTTTTCTACAAGAGGACATGAAATGATTCCACTGGATCATTAATAGCATAATCGCCAAATTAATAATATGGTTATTATCATATCATTAAAGTATTACTGCTACTTTATTATAATCAGTAACCATTATCTATATAGAATAATGTGAGAAAAATTACAAAGGAAATCTTAAAGAAAGATAGATTGTGACTGCCATTCATTTGTGTTATACAAGATACAGTCGTCTATCAAGTACTAGATGCTAAAAATTAGTTAGTTTCCAACTGGATTTTACTCATGCACTTCTGTCTATCACAAAATCATATTTTTATTTTCTGGAAGCCGGAAATTTTTTTAAAGGAGATTGAAATAACTTTGTCTAAGCATTATTATAATGTTTGCATCACAAAATCATGATTTATTGATTTCTTTTATCAATGAAAATACACTTCTTCATAATTTCCAATTTTATCAGTAAGATTAAAATTTATTTGAATACAAGTTTTAAGACAGTTGTATCCATTTAATTATCATGCCATCCAGCAATCAATTAACTAGATCCCCATTCATCACATCATGAAGCATTTTGTTAATTCTTTGCTGAAAACAAGTTCTACCACCATCATTCACACAATCCATTAAGGAAGTGGGATATGTAGAATTTAATTCGGAGGACCCAAGAAAGAGATGCAGGGAAGGATTAGATAAGATGGTGGGTGGAGGATGAACCAGCAGCTGTGTTATAGGGAGAGAAACAAACTCAGAGAAAGTCCTCCCAAATGTTTAGACTGGAAAAAGAGATGGTGAAAAATTTGTATTTTCATACTTGCAAGATTCTGTTAATATTGTCTTGCAGTAAAATAGAATTAGTTCATCTGGTCATTTTCCTGTCTTAGCCTTGCAACTTTCTTCTTAACAAATCCTTTCTTTCTGATCATCACCCTCTTGTTTTCAAAGAATTTATGAATGCTCTTGATATTTGGGGTTTTTCTTCAATTGATTTATGACCTTTCCTAAAATGTTTCTTGTAATTGAAAATTTTTGCCAATTATATCTTCTCACTATACTTTTTGTCAATATACTGTATGATTGAGAAATATTACTGAACCTTTGTTCTTTTTTTTTTTAATTTGATTTAAATGCCGCCCTTCTCTGGAGACTCAGAGCGGCTTACAATGCGTTAAGCAATAGCCTTCATACTTTTGTATATTTATACAAAGTCAGCTTATTGCCCCCACAAACTGGGTCCTCATTTCACCTACTGAGTCAACCTTGAGCCTTGGAGAGATTCGAACCAGCAGAAATTGCAGGCAGCTGTGTTAATCATAGGGTGCACTAAACCACTGTACTATCAAGGCTCTTTCTTGAGTTTTGAAGAGAATGGCCACATGCCAACTCACAATATTTGCAAGTTAAACAACCATAGAAGAAAGATTCAAATGTAAAAAGAGATTAAGAAACCAAGATTTCTGTTTTTAAAGTTCCTGGATGTTTCCATTCTAGTTCCATCCATTTCTAAAGAAGAAGGAATTGTTCAATCTTTCCCTGCTGAAAGTGGACTTGGATCAAAATGGAGACGTAGCAGCAGATCTAAAGATCAACAGTAGGGTGGTTCTCCACAAGGGGGATCCCATCGACAAGGAATTGGGGAGTTTCGAAAGGCAGCGAATGATAATCAACCAAGATGCTTTGTCACAGCTAAAATTGCTCAACAAGGTGGGGAAAATAGTGATGTATTTTTTTTGTTTTCCCAAAGAATTAGGACCCTTTTCAAGTGGGTTAACCTAGTCAAAATGGGGAGGGGGGCAACCTTCACTGAGAATTGAATGTGTGGAGTAAAACATCTATCATTTTCTTAGAACATAGAGAGGCTTCTCTTCTATTGACCAAGGTATCCTTTTGATGCTGTAATGCTGAATACTGTTGTAAGCTGATTCAGCTATATCCAAAATGAGATTTGGGATAATTATTATTTAGGACAATAATCATTGCCATTTCATGTCTCTTCTTTATCACCATAAAACCGGTGACAGAGGGCCTCATATACTGAGGATTTTGATGTTAATAGCTTCAGGTACACTAATTTCTTGTCTTCAAATATCAAAGTTGAAGGCAATTCTGTTGACCAGGACCTGAGTTCAGCTTTGGTCTCAATCTGATAAAATGGAATCAAGACTGGATGGAAGTCCTCTTGGTCCCAATGGGAAATAAGCTTCACCTTGACCTGGGTGGAGTCAGGGGACTCCCAAAATTGCAGGCCTAGAGTCTGCAATGTTTTTAATCAGCTGAGACCATAGTTATACATGTCTCTCTTTAACCCTACTAAGATAGTAGAATTTAGAAAGGAGGTCCAAGGCATTCAGTTCACACGAAATAATAATGCCTGGTCTGATGTGAGCTTATTTATTCATTGATTGATTCAATTTATTTGCTCTCCCATCTCACACAATAATGGTCTGAAAACCGAAGTACAGAAACATGACTTTGATGCAAAAAAATCCTGATATCAGAAGTAATAAGGGACAATTTCAAGGGAAATATTACTTAGGTTTTGGCATTGGAAGTAATCAGAGATTTCATATTTTTCTATCTGAAGCCCAGAGACTACTTTGCTAATGTTCCTATCTACCTCCATGTTACATAGATGGTGAGTGTAACATCTTTCCTTTGTCATTTTTTCTTTCTCTTCTCAGTCTCTGCCTCAGTCCAAATGTGTGGAAAAATGTCAGCCTGGATTTGTGAAAAAGGCTCGAGAAGGAGAGCCATTTTGCTGCTATGACTGCGTTCCTTGTCCAGAGGGGACCATCTCCACTCAGGAAGGTCAGTGGCACCATAGGGGAACCTTCTGAATTCATCCATCAAGTGGATATTTCCTTCCCACCTTTTCTTATCTTTCCAATTTGTGTTGTTGTTAAATATTGAGATAAAAACTGTTATAACACCAACAAAAAAAGGAATATATGTGTGGTTCTGAAAAGAAAAAGATACTAACATACAGTGCTGGGATTAAAAGGAAGAGAAAGGAGGGGGAGAAGGAGAACTAATAAAAGACCAATCTACAAATAGATACCAATGTTGAATTCATTCTCTCTTTAAAATTGTTGCCAAATTTAGAAAAGATGGAAATATATCACTTAATCTTCTCATTTTTATTGGGTAAAAAGCCTTGGCAGATAACAAACTCAGTTCCCCTTCTGGAATTCCTTCATGAATTAATCTTCCTTAAGATCTCTTTCTTTTCAAGTTTATATGGTTGTCTATTTCACACATAGTGACTTTTGGTGGCACACAATTAAATCACAAATTAAAAATTTAAACAATGAGAACTAAATGCTAAGAAAGCAAGAAAGGAGTACATCAAGATGCTACCTACCATGCAACCAGCACACAGGGCTCTGTTGTCAGGGGATCTCCAGGACTATTGGAAAATATCACTTTTTAAGGGATTTGTAGAGACCCTCATAGTCTGGAGATACTCTCAATTTCAGGATAGTTAATTATTTTTAACTGGAAGGGGCTCTACACTATCCCCTGAAGTAGGCAGTGTTGCAACCCTTCTCAAGAGGAATTCCATGGATCCAACCATGTTAGACAACTTTTATCCCATGTCCAAACTTTTTAGAGCAGTTTATTGAGATCATGGTTGGTGGGTCAATCATCATTAACGGAGTTTAAACATTCTTGGGGTAAACATATGTCCATCATCTCACGAAAGATCAAAAAAATTAAATAATATAATAAATCAATAAAAACGAAGAACTCATGATAAGGTCAGTGAGAGATAAGTATCTGGTGGATAAGCTCAGAGAAGGGAGTTTGTGGCACGAGATGTTTCTTCTTTCAATTTTATTTTGTTGTTCTTGGTTTGTTTGTTTTTTAATAGTTGTACTGTATATATTGGGGATTTTTTTGCTGGAATGTATTTATATACAATACAATTTAATGAGGCTTTCCTGTCTTTCAGTATCAAATCTCATCTAAAGGCTTTCTTGAAATTTCAAAGATTATGAAAGAAATGTTACTTTGTTTTCTCAGATACTGAAAAATGCACCAGATGTGTAGATGAACAATATCCAACTAAGAACAGAGTCCGGTGTATCCCAAAAAGAATAACCTTCCTATCTTATGAAGAACATCTGGGTATAATCCTTGTCTTCTTTGCTCTACTCTTGTTCCTAACCACAAGGCTTGTTTTAATCACATTCCTTAAATACTTAAAAAAATCCCATTGTGAAAGCCAACAACCGAGACCTCTCCTTCATCCTCCTGATCTCCCTCCTGCTCTGTTTTTTGTCCTCCTTTCTCTTCATTGGCCAGCCAAGGAAAGCCACCTGTCTTCTCCGACAAACGGTGTTCAGCATTGTCTTCTCAGTAACTGTGTCTTCTGTGTTGTCCAAAACAGTCACGGTGGTGCTGGCCTTCCTGGCCTCAAAACCAGGAAAAAGGATGAGAAGATGGTTGGGAAAGAGCTTGACCAACTCCATCATCCTTTCTTGTTCTAGTATTCAAATTTTCATCTGTGTCATATGGCTGATAGTTTCTCCCCCATTCCCTGATTCCGACATGCACTCCCAGCCTGAAGAGATCTTCCTTCAATGCAATGAAGGCTCTGTTACCATGTTTTATGTTGTCCTCGGCTACATGGGTTTCCTAGCTGCCGTTTGCTTCACGATGGCTTTCGTGGCCAGGAACCTGCCTGGGGCCTTCAATGAAGCCAAGCTAATCACCTTCAGCATGCTGGTCTTCTGCAGTGTCTGGGTCTCTTTCATGCCCACCTACCTGAGCACCAAAGGGAAATACATGGTGGCTGTGCAGGTCTTCTCCATCTTGGCCTCCAGTGCTGGACTGCTGGGCTGCATCTTCATCCCCAAGTGCTACATTATTATCATGAGACCAGATCTAAACATGAAGGAACATCTAATGATAAAAGTAGGGAAGTAATAATGAAATTGTTTCTTAGACTCATGACAATTAATTATTGATTGCAATTTGTTGTTGGTTTATATCTTTCATTTGCCTCTGTTTCACACAAAACATAGAACAATCGAGTTGGAAAGAACCTTAGAGGTCTTCTAGTCCAACCCCCTGCTTGAGCAGGAGACCCTGTACCATTTTTGAGACAAATGATTATCTAGTAACTTTTTTAGAGCCTCTAGTGCTGGAGCACCCACAACTTCTGGAGGCAAGCTATTCCATTGGTTTTGTGAGGTCCTCCACCATTGGCTTGGCACCTCACAAGCATCCCGCCATCAAAGTATCAGGATTAGGGTGGGCAGTTGGGTAATAAACCTATATGCTTCTATGGTAGGAATTTGGGAGGGAGGAATGTCAGTTGAAGGAGTGCAAAGCAGTTTGTGCCAGGCATCTTCAAGGTCGTTCACCGTGAGTGTGGAATTTCACCAGCCCAAACACTTCAGCATTTCCCAAAACATCTCAGTGATATCCGATTGACTAAAGACTGACTAGACATGGGGGAAGGGTGGGAAACTAAGGGTTTGTTTTTTGTATTGTTTCATGGGAACTTCAGATTCCTCCTGACTTTACTGCAACCTAAATTTTTAAATAAAAGTTATTTTCATTGCAGACAAATGGAGTTGAGGGTTTTACTTTCCAAAGGGATCAGACTGGGCCAGGTCTGACATTAGGTGGAATCTGATATTGTGGTCAACCCAGAGAGGACATCATCTCTACCGTGGGGACCATGCATATGATATTGCCTCAAGGGAGCAATCAGGAGGAAATTGAATGCTGGGGAGGAGGCTTTGAAGAGGCCTCCTCCAGGACTGGATCGCTCTGAATGGACCGGGGAGGCAGAAAGCTGTGGCAATCTGCTGAGATCCAGGTGGTCTCTGGGCATTGGGCAAAAGGAGGAATGGAGGGGAAGCCCATGGTGATAACTTTCACTCATGGAAGCTGTGGCAGTTGCTGGCGGGAACAATGAGTGGAGTTGGAGGAGGAAGAAGATGAGGGTGAAGAATTCAACCAAGCTGACTGGATGATGGAGCAAGCCATCGAGTTCATGTAGGGGGCTTTCAGGAACCTAAAGGTGCGTAAACACCAGGCCCAGGCCATGCAACCTGACGACTTGCAGCCACAACAGGAGGCTGAGTAATAAAATCCACCACCACAACCAGCACCTCCGCCAGTGCAATGGCAGCAGTGGCTACGGCTGGTCCAGCACCAGGAGCTTCCCCATGTATGGCCTCTCTGCAGGGATAGCCCCAGGGAGGAAGACCACCTGCAAGATACAGCTGCTGTGTGTGAAGTTTAACAGGAATCCCCTGTCAGTTTTGGAAGACAATTTTCTTTTTTCCTTCTTAACTGCCATATATTTTAGCTGGGGAAATTGGGAGGGGGTTGTTGTTGGAGCGGTAGAAACATTCCATATTCAAGGACTTTTGTCTGTTCCTGCTGGAGACTGCCTGAAGATTGTATTCAGTTGAGTGTGAGGAGTTGATTGGACAATGTGATGAACTTGTGGGTGTGGGGCAGGGCTGTGAACTGTCAACTGGGTGTGGAAAACCTGGAAGCTTTCAGATTTGGGTTTTTCCAGATGTGCCAATATGATATCTCTAATAAATTAGAACTTTGAGGAACCTCAGGCCTCAGAGCTTTATTTGACATTGCCAGCAACTGGGGTTCTTCCTGGCCCAGGTTTGGACCTACATGCATGAGTATCATCTGGAGATAACCACTGAAGGTGCTAAGGTCAGATGTGTTACCAGGGAAGAGGCTGCAGCACACTGGATGATCACCCTCGGAGTGGGTCAGAGGGGAATGGCTAAGTACACAGAAGAACTTTGTGACCTAGTGTCAGGTTTCCAACCGATGCCCTAATTAAATCATGGGCCTTGAGCCAAACTTCAAAAGGAATCTAGTTATTTATTACGAGCTTCATGTCGGCATATTCTAAGTGAAGCCAACTCTGACCTCACTTAATTTTCATCCCAGCTCTGACCCTGTTTCCCCCTCCCCCCAAGGTGTATCATCAGTCAAATCATCCGATGAAGCAATTGTTTCACTGCAATCCTGTAATCAAAGGATGGGGGGAGGGAGTGGGCAGATGGGCAATAAACCTGTATGCTTCTATGGTGGGAATTTGGGAGGGGGGAATGACAATTGAAGGAGTGCAAAGCAGTTTGGAAATAGTTTTTATTTTATTTTAATTTGATTTATATGCCGCCCTTCTCCGGAGACTCAGGGTGTTTTACAATGCGTTAAACAATAGCCTTCATACTTTTGTATATCTATACAAAGTCAGCTTATTGCCCCCACAATCTGAGTCCTCATTTTATCTACCTTAGAAAGGATGGAGTCAACCTTGATCCTGGTGAGATTTGAACTTACAGTAATTGCAGACAGCTTGATGTTAATAAGAGTAATAACAGTGCTTTAGTCTGCTGAGCCACCAGGCTCCTTATTCATGCCAGGAATCAATCAACCAACCAATCAATCAATCAATCAATCACTAAAGATACATCAACACCAATAACAGCAATAGACCTAATCTTGAGGTAGTTGGGGCCATCTAGATCTCCAGGGAGGCTCTTCCACAAGGCAGCGGATGCCAGAGGGAAGGGCTGCTTTCTGGTCCAACAGGATGATATGGTTTCATAGAGGGGATGCTAAGAATGACCCTGTGCTAGGCCTGCCCTGGGCCCTGTTGGATGCCAAAAAGTTATTCCCTTAACACATTCCACTTTCTGTTGAAGTCTTCACACACATTTAACCAAGGTGTCAAGTTCCCCCCTTCCTATCCTTCAGCTCCAGTGTGGCAACACTGAAGCCTCAAAAATGGCCTCGGTCAGGTCAGCTTCAGGATTGACACAAGGACTGTAGAGTATCCAACAAATTAGAAAAGTTTTAAAGATGGTGGATTTCATTAGGTTTACTTGCCTAGATCAGTTGAACAGGATTCATATGTTTTATATATACAAAAGTTACGCTATCCTAATTCTACCTATTTATTGATCTATCTCTAAACATGTAGATATTTTGCTGTATTTTCTCTCTCTCTTTACACGCTGGTCCCCAAAAACCACCCTCTTCTGGTTTATTCTATTATTTAGTTCCACCTTTAAAGACAAATAATGGCTTTTCACCAATGTAGAAAAATGTCTAGTTTTTTTCAGAATTGAAATGTCCCAACAGTAGAACCCAAAGTCAAACTTTTGCTGACTATAATGACTAAAAGTGATTTTCAGGGATTTTGTTCTGGTCTGGAACTGTGTAAGAGAGAAGACGAAGTCCTATGAACAAAAACAGCCACCCATCTCTTAACAAAGGCAAACCAGAATCAGCTGTATCCATATTGAGGATTGACATTTCAGACTCAAGTCAAAATTCTCTCTTGAGACTGGAATGTATGGAGAGTTTTTATAAGGGATGTGTCAGGGAAATACTTTTTAGAGCTGACCAGCTGCCATGATGCTGTAATACTGTAATGCTGTAATAATGATGCAATGGTAGGAATGAGATGTTTGGGAGAAAGTTCTCCTGTCTCACTTCTAGTCTCGTTTTCAGAGTTTTCACCCCATTTGTGACTTCTCCCATTGGGCACCTGCCTGTTGACTCACTCAGAGTTTAGAGAGATGATGTCTATTCTTGTTGCCATTATCCAAATCATAGTGATTTATTTATTCTCTTGGTGCTAAATCTCAAAAGACATTTTGGATTGCTTGCAGATATCACACAAACACAGCCATAACAGGCTTCCACTTTGTCATCATATCAACAACTTGTTGGCTGATCTCTTTGTACTGGAAAATCCTGGAGGCATAAATGGCCTTGAAGAAATAGAGAACCTTGAAAGTTTTTATGACAGGCAGGGGCTGCAGATATGAAGGCTTGTATAGACTCTGTCACTATTAGGAAATCTTTGGAGCTTCTGTCTTGGAAGAAGACTTTGGTTTCTTCCACCTCTTCCTATCACTGTGTCTTCAAAGCAAGGCTGGAGACTCCATCAGGAACACAAGTCATATCACTGCTTCTGCTGCTTCTGCTGCCCCAGGAAGTTCTGGCAAGTCTGAGAGCCAAATGTCTCCTGACTCTGAAGAGGGATGAGGTGCATCTAGAGAATTATTACAATCCAGGAGAGTTTCTCATTGGTGGCATTGTGTCTGCCACGAGGATGCTGCTTCTACCAATAAGCTTCAACAAATCTCCTTTGATTAAATCTCTGTACGTCAAATTTCGTGAGAGCCTCTCCATTTCACCCTAAGTTCTAAAATTTCAGCTACCTCTCTTACAATGAATCATCTCTTTGATCTGCAAGTTTTATAAGTAATCTGTTTATATCTTCTTCTTTCTTGACTTCGAAGAAGAAGCATTTGCTTTTCTTGACATTCTCTCAGCAGAGTTGGACGGTGAATGGAGAAGAGAGGATAGTTCTTTTCTTCTACCACTCTCATGACCAATAAGGTCATCAGAATGCGTAGAAAAAAGTAGAAATGTTGAATTTTCTCTGAAGTAAAAATGATAAAAGCTTGATAATTTTATTCTGTACCACCAATTAAATGAATGGATCCCAGTTCAGAATTGACTTTTCTTAAATGTTTGAATCTCATTTGAGTGGATGCCACCATCCCAATCATACAATGAGTTATTTGTCAGCTAAGTCTCTATGGCTAAGCTAAGTTTAGATATAGGCCATTTAAACACCTCCAGAAATTTAGCACTTACTGCACTTGTTAACAGTGATAGTTGCTCGTTTTATGTGTCATTCTGGGTGTATCTGTCTATATGTGTCCTTTAATGATTCTATATTTCATGTGGAATAATAGGTGACACTTCTAATGATTAATTATTGGAGAAGATAAATAGGCAAATGGATAGAAAGAAATTGAAAGTTAGTCTGAAATCTTAATACAACAGCAAGAATAAGGACAATATGAAGAATAAGCCAAAACTGAATTTGAAACTGAATTATGTACAGATGGTGAACATGTAATAACAAAAATGGATAAAGTTTTAAGGATTTGAAAGAGAAGATGAAGAGGCTCAATTTGCATGACTAAATGCACTATTAAACTTGGATATTAGATAGAGATGCAACAAATTTGGGTAACTGGTATTCTGTTTATAGTCTGTCATAAATTAAGGTTTTTTAAAAAATAAAATGATGTATTCTTGGTATAGGACATCAGATACATTATCAAAGATGTGAAACACATTTCAAAGCAAAGCAAGAATTGTGAAAAGAATGGGTAGACAGGTGAGAAAGCTCTGAAATTTTGTATCAAATTAACACAACAACGCAAAGAATTAGAAAGGCTAAAAATTGTGAAGAAACCAGAATTCTTTTTTACTTGAACTTCTAAGCAAAGAATTACCATATTTTTTGCACTATAAAATGCTCTGGGATTTAAGTTAACCTAACTTTGAGGCATGAACACAATCTGCAATCCTTGCTATCTGGAATGGCCCAAAAATGGGATGCGCTGAGGCAAAAAATGAGGTTCATGGAGGATGAAAATGGGGCACGCAGAGGTGGCGAGAGGCAGCTGTGGTGATGGGTGGCGACAGTGGTGATGGGCAGTGGTGATCCCCACAATTGGAACAGCTGATCGGCAGTATTCTGGGAGGCCGATCCAACAGCCAATCAGCTGCTCATGCTGAATCAGGGTATGCTGAAGCTGACCGGGCTGTTTTCTGTTTGCTGCAAGGAGGCAAATTGCTGGGAGGCAGAGGCCAAAATGTGGGGGCCAGTGGTTTGGTGAGGCTTTAGCAACATTTGCTCTATAAGACACACAGACATTTCCACCCACTTTTTTGGAAGGGAAAAGTGCATTTTATAGTGCAAAAAATATGGTAACATTCATAGTGTTAATATAGGGTAACTGTGGCAAGATTCTTGTATGCTCAATGATGGAAGAATCAGGGAAAGACTAGATGGTGAAAAATGTAGAATTTGCAGAAATGAAAAATTAAGTGTTGAAAAGAAGATGGGGAATCAGTTTCTTTTTCTTTTTTTAATTTTTTGGACCTTTTCTTCCTTTCTCTATTTTTTCATTCCTTTTTTTCTTTTGATTAATATTCCATTTTCTTAAACAATTTTTTACAAATATAAATTTAAAAAAGAATTAGAGAAAGCTAACAATTACTAGACTAACTCAGAAATAATATGCATTCGGTATCCAAAAATAAAAAGAAAAATGGAAAGTATCCCAGAAGTTCTATTCGATAGGTGAGATTTTTTTTTGGGTGGATGGGGGGATTTTAAAATGACTCCAAGCCTGTGAGCCATAGGTGGATTAAAAATACAATTGTTACATTTACCAGTTAAATAAAATGTTGCTTCCACTGATTATGTCCTGATACATTCATACTTTCAGGAGACCAGGGACAGAGTACTGGAAAATGTTATCCTTCCTTTTCGCAATCCAAGCGATCAACAAGAATCCCAACATTTTGTTCAATGTCACCCTGGGATACAAAGTCTATGACGATTATTTCATATCACAAATGACCTCGGAGGGTTTGCTGGATCTGCTTTCGGAGGGGGAGGCCAATGTTCCCAACTACAGCTGTGGAAGGCAGAGAAACACCGTGGCTGTCCTCGAAGCAGCTGGTACTGACATCTCCATCCAGATTTCAACCATGTTGGGAACCTACAAAATCCCACAGGTATGTCTTTGTTGGGAAGACCATTTTTAGGCATGCAACTTACAGCCAGACATCCTCTCTTCTAAATGAAGAGCAAAGTTCTATTATAGCAATTGTATGAAGTAAGGATGAAGGTTCTATCAAATGGGAGAGAAGGATCCCAGCAGACAATCCTCTCTCAGGTGCAATCATAATGCAGACTGTGCATCTCTGCTGGCGATTTGCAATAGCCAAATTCTTCACTGAAGAGCTGCAGTGGCTCAGTGGTTAGAAGGCAGTACTGCAGGCTATTTCTGCTGACTGCTACTGACTGCAATTTGGCAGTTCCAATCTCACCAACCTCAAGGTTGACTCAGCTTTCCATCCTTCCGAGGTGGGTAAAATGAGGACCCAGATGGTTGGGGGCAATATGCTGACTCTGTAAACCACTTAGAGAGGGCTCTAAAAGCACCGTGAAATGGAATAAAAGTCTAAGTGCTTTTATATTTAAATTTATAAAGTTTATTGTCATTGTACGTATATACACAATATACCCATACAATGAAATTCACATAACACCAAGAGACCAAGCCCAACACACATGACAATTCCCAGACATATTTCTCCTGAAGTCTATTATATGTTATTTAGTTTTTTTGGTGTTAAGTATAAGATTATTTTCTTTACACCACAATGTCATCCCTTGTACTTCCTTTCTATAAGCAGACTCATTGTTCTTAATAATGAGCCCCACCACTGTCGTGTCATTTATTTTGTTTTGCTATTGAAGTGAGAAGAGAGGCAATGTAAACAGAATGACCAGGAATTGAAATAATAATAAAGTTAACTTTTTTTTTTCCTTTTCAGATCAGTCACGGTTTTGACTCCCAGGTTCTGAGTGATGAAAATCCTTTCTTCTACCCAATGCTCCCAGCTGAAGGAGCCCAGTACCCAGGGATGGTGAAGCTGGTCCTCCATTTCAGGTGGACCTTGGCGGGTCTCCTTGCTCCAGACACTGAGAACGGACAACGGTTCATGAGGACATTGACTTCCCTGCTGGTCAGGAATGGCATTTGCCCAGTTTTATCACAAACCTTTTGCCCAGTTTCATGGGAAACGAAGATAGAGCGGCATTTATTCCTCAGTTGGAGAAAGATGAATGTCTTTATTTTTGGTGCAGACTTGAGTTCATTCAGTGTAGGAATTTTGCTTCTGAATCTAGTATTTGAAAGGCTTATGGAACCTCCTAGAGGAAAAGTCCTGCTATTCACAATCCGCTGGGACTTCACTGTTTATTTGTCAAAACGATCTTTTCCAGTCAAATACTTCCATAGCATATTTTCCTTTCGTATGCAGAAAAATCAATTTGCAAAGTATGGTAGGCATTTGAACCTCTATTCTTTTATGAGACACTATGTAGAGACCTCCTTCCTGTGTTCCTACACCAATGAAGCCTTTTCGGTGAAAGTCTGGAGATGGTGCAGGCAGAGAGAAGACCTGGAAGCTCTCAAGGAAGAGGAAATGGATCAAATCCTGACTCGGGACAGCTATTTAATTTACAACACAATCTGGGCTGTGGCAAGGGCCTTAAATGCAGCTTATTTATCCAGATCCAGGAACACGTTTAAAACTGGTAAAAAAGCGAAAACTCCAAAGCTGAAGGCATGGCAGGTACTTATTTTCTATTGCAAAGCTCTCCGCCACATCTGAGAATCTATCTTACAATTGTAAGAACCTGACAATAATTATACTGTATTCTGAATATAAAAATTACCTTAATTTCCAATTTTCCACCACTCTCCTTTCTGCAATTCATTTCACCCTATTCATTTCTTTTCCAATTTCTTTTTGTAAAATTCTTGGTAAAAATATTTTTCTTCCACCTCTTTCTTCTTTGACTCTTTTTTTTACAAGCAGGATCATTACCACGTCATACACTAACAAGTGTGTTTTGTATATTAAGCTGTTTAACACCTCTGATCCTCGCACTTCCTGGGCTTTTCCCAGAGTGGGTCATTCCCACTCACTCACTCACTTCATTCCCACCCCACTCCAGGGGAAGGTTACTGCAAAATCCCCATTTCCTCCTGATCAGCTGGGACTCGGGAGGCAGAGAATAGATGTGGGTGGGGCCAGTCAGGGGTATTTACTGGTTCTCTGAACTACTCAAAATTTTTGCTATCGGTTCTGCAAAACTGCTCATAACCTGCTGAATGCCACATCTGCTCAGAATCCCTTTGATTTTCCTTCCCCGGTTCAAAACTCCCAGTAGAAGACTCTTTGGGTCAAGAAGCTAAGCAGGCTAAGGTCACATTGTTTCTGTGTGGGGCATCTGATTTCATTTTGGCTTTATTGGCAAAATTCCTTCAGTGTTGTTGAGCACAACTTCCATTTCCTTTAGGGTTTTAATTTTGGACCTCAATACTTCATACTGCATCTATCCTTTGCTTTGGTTACTTCCCATTGGTTTTCCAAACTCTGCAGTGACAACTACAAATGGAAGAGATAAAGAACATCCTTCACTCTCCTTATTTTCCATGTCGTTCTTGGTCCTTCTAACAAGATTTTTATTCTGTTTTCCTCATACAGATCTGTGAGATTTAAAAAAACAGCAAACCTCATAAAAACTAAAATGGAGATCATGAACAAGTAAAAAGTAGTTTTATTATACAAATATAGATATGCACACACACACACACACACACACACACACACACACACATTTTGTGTGTGTGTGTGTGTGATAAGCTTTTGCAAAAGGGTTCTCCCATGAAAGGGAGAGAACGTCTTACAGCTCCGAATACATGGTTTAAATACATTTTCAGGCAATTAGCAAAACAATTGAAATGCCCCCGCTTATCATTGTTTTTCGGATGTTACATAACATTTTGGCTTTCTGAGCAACATTTGTTCCAACTTACAATTCTCTTTTGGAGGGGCATTTTCCCTCCAAAAATACCCTTTCAATATGTCCTTAACTAAGACAATTTATTGGAACAGGGCATCTTCCTTCCTTTTAATTTAGCTTAGGTAAGCCTGACCCAACTCAGAATGTACTAACACATTATTTCCTCAGAAAAGGCATCATACGTACTGTTGCAATATTTTCAGGATCAGACTCAATAAAGATAATAAGAATTAGAGATTTAAATATATTTCTCTTTAATAATAATAGGCATTCTATATTCGCTGAATATTCAAGATAGAAGCAAAGAAAATGGTGAGGGTGGCTCCTTATATATACAAGGGGTGGAGCCAGGAATGGGAGTGGTAAATTATGAATACATTAAAATCCAAAGAATAAGTTAACCCCTGATGTCCCATATATACATTATTTACACAATAGAGAATAAGGCATTTACATCTGACAAATCCCCCTCTAAATGCCGGTTCGCTATACAACACCAATTGCATTCAGATTCAGGACAATATAATACATACAATTTAGAAGTTAAATATTTGTGCTGTTTAGAAGGTAAAGGCTTCGTTAATATATCAGCTAATTGTTCAGAAGTATCACAATGTATTGCTTTGATGAATCCATCTTGAGATAATTGTCTCACGTGCTTAAATTTTATATCAATATGCCTGGACCTTTGTCCAATGGCATCGGATCT
The DNA here is from genome assembly GCF_029215685.1 of Pituophis catenifer annectens. Classification (NCBI taxonomy): domain Eukaryota; kingdom Metazoa; phylum Chordata; class Lepidosauria; order Squamata; family Colubridae; genus Pituophis; species Pituophis catenifer. The sequence continues at coordinate 8,244,532 of NW_027256882.1, read as the reverse complement.
GGATATTTCAATGGCTGCTTTATTATCTTCATGCACAACAAAAGGTAATGCAGGTTTTTTCCAAACATCTGAGATCAAGTCATTAAACCATACAAGGTTATTTGCAGCTTTAGATAAACAAACATATTCCGCTTCTGTGGTTGAAGTGGCTACCAGTTCTTGTTTACCAGTGTACCAGTAAACTGGACAATCATTCAATAGAAAAATATAACCAGAAGTACTCTTTCTGCATGATGTATCACCAGCCCAATCTGCATCTGCATAACAGGTAATTTTTGGTTCTTTGTCATTATTAGGTTCTAATACTAAACAAAAATCTAATGTACTTTTCAGATATCTTAGAATTCTTTTGACAGCTTCCCAATGATACATGGTTGGTTTGCTAACATATCTTGACAATAAATTGAGAGGTAATGCAATATCTGGTCTGGTCCAATTAGATATATAAAGGAGTGAGCCTATAACTGATCTGTAAAATGTATTATCTTTAAATTCAGGGGAAGACTCATCAGTGTTTCTAAGGAAATCAGTTTGCATAGGAGTGTCACAGGTTTTGGCATTGTTTAAATTACATTTGTTTAGAAGTTCAATGATCTTATCTTTCTGAGTAAGTTTGAATCCCCTTCTAGTTTTGTTAATTTGTACACCAAGGTATTTATTCACTTTACCTAGAGATTTCAACGAGAAATGTTCGTTTAACTTATTTACAAAGATTTCTCTGCTCTCTTTGTGTTTTCCTATATATAAAATATCATCCACATAAATTAATACAAATTCAATGTGATCATCACTCTTTTTTACAAAGAAACAGTTATCAGCAGTGGTAGCGTTGAAATCCATGGTCTTTAGTACTTTTACCAAGCAATCGTACCATCTCTTGCCAGATTGCTTTAATCCGTATAGACTCTTGTTTAATAACCAAATTTCATTCTTATTAGTGTATTGACTATGTGGTGCTCTTACATATATTTCCTTATCTAGTTTTGCATGTAAATACGCAGTCTGTATGTCATATTGAAATACGTCCAGATTGAGTGCAGATGCTACTACTAGAGCTGTTTTAACACTCTCTGTCCTCACCGTGGGGGAGTATGTGTCAGTATAGTCTTCTGGATATTTTTGTGCATAACCTTGTGCAACTAGTCTAGCCTTGTATAAAGTATTGCCTCCTTCTAGGTTCTTAATTTTATAAATCCACCTGGTACCTATAATTGTTTTATCCTTAGGTGCGATCGCAGGAGTGAATACATTTAATCCTTGCAAACTTTCCATCTCTTTTTTCATAGCTAGTTCCCATTTTTCTCTTTCTTCACGAGGGAGTTTTAATACTTCCTCATATGTATTAGGTGTTATTTGTTCTCCATTCATATGCATTATGTAATCTTTGTATTTACTTGGTATTTGATTTCTATTGTTTCTAATAGCTCTTTCAGGTTTGCTATGGTTGTCATGCAAATATCTAGCTTCCTTTTTTGTTAATGTGTCTGTCTTTATTTTATGCTGACTATTTGTCCAAGTTTTGGTTTTGTTCTTATTTTTGTTAATGTTTTGATTTTCTATTGTCCCTTCCTCGCAAGATATCGCATCTTTGCATTTATTTGGAAATATTTCATTAAGGTGCAGTTTAGACCAATTGGCCTGCTCATGGAACACAGCTGTTCTGGAGACTATAAATTTGTTATTATTATCAATGAATCTGTACCCTTTGGTTCCAGTTTCATATCCCATAAATCTTAATCTTCTGGATACGTTTTCTCCCTTTCTCCTCAACTGCTTAGGTATGTGCACATCTGCAGTGACTCCAAATATGTGCATGTGTGCTAATTTAGGTTTCCTATTGTACATCACCTCATACGGTGTCTTATTCACAATACTGGACCAGGTTCTATTTTGAGTGTAATTTGAATAATGTAGGGCTTCTGACCAGAATTGTTTGCCTAAACCAGCATCCTCTAATGTGCATCTAATCATGGTTTGTAGTGTGGAATTCTTTCTCTCTGCAATCCCGTTTTGAAACGCAGAAAATGGATTGGACGTGAAATGTAGCATTCCTCTATCCTTTAACCATTGGGAGAATTCTTTAGACATGAATTCACATCCCCTATCTGTCATAATTTGTTTTATTCTGATATTATGTTGTGTTTCTATGCGTTTGTAGAATTCCTTAAATTTCTGAAAGGTTTCATCCTTGTGCTTTAATGTGTAAACAAAACCATAGCGACTATAATCATCCACTATTGTTAGAAAGTAACGTTTTCTATAGGTAATTGATGGAGTTAATGGACCAACTAAATCCATATGTACTAAGTCAAAAATATTGTTAGTTGATCTGTTAGATTTTTTTGGTCTGGGACTGGTTTTTAGTTTGGTGGATTTACATACTGAGCATTCCAAATAATTTTCACAATTTTTTATTTTGACACCTTCTGCGTGTTCAGTCATTTTTTGAACTACAGGAAAGCTTGCATGCCCTAACTTCCTATGTAAGATGTGAGCACACTCATCATGAATTGGTTTACCTATTTTTGGTTTCTTCTCATTGTGTGTATTTTTGTGATCATGAGGTATTTTACATTCATCATTGTCACTGTTACTAACATTTTCATCATCTGCTTCAATACAATCTTCCATATTTGAATCAATGTTATGTAACCATCTTTCTTTTGTTATCAGATAGGGTAGACCTCCTTTTATCATCACAGTGCCTATATTTGTTTTGTCCTTCTCTAAAGTTGCTTTCCCCTTTGAGAAAACTATATTGATGTCAGAATCTCTGCTTAGTTTTATAGCACTTAGTATGTTATGAGGTATTTCTGGGATTAATAATACCCCCTCTATTTTACCTAAACCAGGCAAGGTCACATTTCCTCTGCCTAATACTTGAACCTTTTCTTGATTAGCTACCTTTATCACAAACTTATCTTCTGTAAATGAAGATAATATACTTTTGTTGTTAGTGGTGTGATTGGTTGCACCAGAATCAATAAGCCAATTATTGTTCTCATTTTGTTGTGTTTTGGTGCTTTCTTGTTTGTTTAGTCCATTTAGTGACCCAGATTTTCTCTCTTTTGAATTTTCTCTACCCCCTCTACTTTCTCTGTAATTTGGTGGGCTTCTATATTTGTGTCTATCTGTGGAAGACTGTCTATAATTGCATTTGCTCCTATATTCTGGCCTATGTCTCTCCCTTGAGACTTTGGGACAGTCTCTTCTACTGTGTTCCCTGGACCCACAATTGTGGCATCTAAAGGCTTCATTATATTTTTCTTGGAAAGCTACTTTCCTAAAAGATTTGTGTTCTGTTTGATTACTGGAACGATTTTTTCTTGAATTGTCTTCTGCTATCAATTTGTTAGATAGACTTTCTATGGTTAAATATCCTAAATTAATAGTATCTAAGTGTGACATAAAGCTATCCCATGATGGATCAAGTGAATTGATAATAACACTTTTCATTGTTTGATCTGAAATCACTTCCCCCCTCAATTGCAGCTCAGCTCTTATTTTGTTTAGAGATATCAAATGCTCACTTATAGAAACCCCTGGTTTCACTCTAGAAGAAAAGAAATCCTTAGACATTCTTGTAGTTGTAGCTACGCTATCGCTGTGAAATAGATTAAACATGCATTGAATTATTTCTGACACAGTTAGGTTTGATTTGATGCTATGATACATTGCAGGAGACACGCTAGATATTATTATGAAAAATGCTCTATGATGTAAACAATCTATTTTTAAAGTCCAAGGTCTTCTTGGAGGACTAGTTATAAAGAATAGTAAATTTTCTTTCATAAAGACAACCTGAAGCTGTTGGTACCACTCTTGTAAATTAATGCCATCAACTCTAAGTTTTGGGAAGTCACTGGGTAAGTTCCCCACATTATTTTGTCCATTACTTACAACCTGAGGCAGTCCGTGGTCTCGCAAGTGCAGGAAATTACAGAACGGCATGGGGATGCTCGCAACGAGTCTGCGCGGTTCTCTGGCCAGTTCAAGTCTTTCGGGGCCGTCTACGTAGCTTTGCACATGCGCGTTGCTCATTTCTTCCTTGGCGTCGTCGTGGAAGGTTCTCTCCATTTCAGCTCTCTCGTTCCGCTCCTCTTCAGATGAGTCGGTCTCTGGTTCGGTTTTAGGGGTTCTGGTGGTGGCGACAGCTCTTCTCTTTCTTTCGTGTGCGTTGGCACTTGATCCGGTCTGTGGTGTAGGACGGAATCGGCATGGCTCTCTGGGCTCAGGTGTCGTCGCCTTCGAAGTCAGGATGGGAGCGTGCAGGTCTCGAGTTGTCGGTTTGATCTCTTGCTTCTTCGTTGGTGCCTTGGAAATTTTCAATCTTGGCCCAAAAGCAGCAAAAAGCGTTTTCATTGCTGACTTTACTTGAGACTTTGTTAAATCGTCTTCACTTTCTGATTCTGGTTCTTCTGAAGAGTTTGAGTCTTCTTTTTCACTTTCGTCGTCTGATAGCGTTTTTCGCGCCAGAAATTTTGAACTGAGCGTTTTGATTGGCTCTGCTTCACTCTCTTTTGAAGTTCGTTGAAACCAAGATGGCTGCCATTCAAAATTTCGCGCGGGATCACATCTTTTCTTTTTCACAACGACTTTCTCAGTATTCATTTCACTCACAGTTTTTTGATCTTTGGGTTTTTCTTTAACGACGTTTTTCTCTCTCGCTGCTCCGTTGTTCTTCAGCATTTCTTGGAGGTTCGCGATGAGGCTTTCATCGTTCTTCTGGCTTTTTAGTATCTTCAATATCTCTGACCTGAGTTCGTTATTTTCTATTTCGATTTCTTCCTGGTCATTATTTTCATTTATCAGTTCTTCTTCTTCAGTGGTGTATTCTTCGGATTCTCTCGAAATCGCGTTAGTGAATTCGTTGATCATCTCTTGTTCAGTTTCTATTTCCTTGCTGTAGGCCCTGGTGTTGGGCCTATCCTTCTTAGACATTTTTAATTATTTATTGAGTCAATTAACCATCCTCTGCTACCAGCTTGTTGCAATATTTTCAGGATCAGACTCAATAAAGATAATAAGAATTAGAGATTTAAATATATTTCTCTTTAATAATAATAGGCATTCTATATTCGCTGAATATTCAAGATAGAAGCAAAGAAAATGGTGAGGGTGGCTCCTTATATATACAAGGGGTGGAGCCAGGAATGGGAGTGGTAAATTATGAATACATTAAAATCCAAAGAATAAGTTAACCCCTGATGTCCCATATATACATTATTTACACAATAGAGAATAAGGCATTTACATCTGACACGTACTTCCCCTTTCTAAGTGTCTTACTCAGCTAAATAGCTGAGGGTTAACTCAGGTTATATGAAGGGTAAATATGGAATCACTTAGGCTATATTCTTTACAGGAATAATTCCGTTTCTCTCAAGATCCTTCATGCCAGCTGAGATGGAGGGGTCTTACCAAAGAACTTTCTGTGTCTATATAACATTGCCCATTTTCTCTTCCACTCCAGTTTCATTCTTTCCTTCGAACTGCTGAGTTTTACAATAATTCCATCAATGGGGTATATTTGGATGAGAATGGAAAGCTGGTAGCAGACCTGGACATTTTGAACACGGTGGTTTTCCCCAATTACTCTGCTATCATAGTGAGACTTGGGAGGCTAGAAAGAGTGGGATCCTTGGATTTCAAGTTCATGATGAACCAGGATGCTATTGCAAAGATGGAGATGCTGAACAAGGTGGGGAAAAGACTTTATTCTGTTTTTTCTGAAGGTCTTTCCAAGACGATTGCAGAATTGGAGCAGGGACAGACTTGGGTTGTCATCTCAGTTCTCCCAGAGAGGAAACATCTTCCCATTAGATGTTCAGGTGCCTATGAGAAAAATATCCCTAACTATTCCAGTTAACTGTTCATCAAACTTCTGCAAGGAAACTTGATTTATATCATAGGACAAAGTGATTAAGTTTGTCAAAACAAAAATCCATTCTAGTTTCTTTTCAGTAGGTACATTGAGAATTTAATCTAAAATTGTAGTGGGAGAAAAATTAGAGGAGCTCTTAGTTTCTTGTAGTCTTCAAATTTAGCAAAGCTAAACCTTGAATTGGAGATCCCCAAACATTTCCTTTCATGTATTTTAGGAAATAAAATAATTCATTTAATGGAGGTTATTTTTCCCCTCTTGCTGGCCAGCCCCAGCCTCTTTCCAGGTGTGTGGAAAGCTGTCCTCCTGGATTCATGAAGGTGGCTCAGGAAGGGAAGCTCATCTGCTGCTACAATTGTCGTCCTTGTGCAGAAGGAACCATCTCCACCATGGAAGGTGGGTGACAGCAGGAGAAAGGGACAGACTTTGTGGAGGATCATAAATCCTGAGATTCTCCATGAACATGCATTTTGGAAGGCGTGATGGGAGTGGATGCCACCTCTTGGAGTCTTGATCAAGATGTACATTTATGTCATAGTGAATTATAAGAAAATATCTTGGAGATTAAGCTCATATATAGGTCAAGCAAACAGTTATACAGATCATGGATGAAGCTATGGGATAAGTGAGGGTTGAGGGTTGTGAGAGAGATGGCATCTTTTGCTCTTAATCTTTTACAACACTTCTTCCAAGTTTCAAATTACTATTTACTTTATTGCTCTGAATAGTGAGAGTTTCCGGATTCCAGAATATAATGATGGAACTTTGATTGGATTTTTATAGGAGGATCGATCAGATTCTTGCTAGTTTCCATGTCTCATGGCTATTTTGGGCTGCCACAGATTCACATTGTAGCTATTTGCCTTTAATCAAAAGATGTATTTCTTTGCTGAAGGAGTTGTCAGGGTTCCATGTAATACATCCATAGCGAGCAAAACTCCGAGGCAGGTAGATTCCTCCAGAAATAGCTTCATTGGATATATCATATTGGCAAAATTCAGGAGAAAACCAACTCTGAAGGTTCCCATAGCTTGCACCTAATTAAAAATAAAAGGTTTCCCTGAAACCCCAAACAATCATGGTCCAATCAGGGCACTGTCTGGTTGCCTGGTGACATCACTCCTCCTTCCTCTGGCCAGGTGGTAGAATGTCCTTTGTTCCCAAGAAAAAGGATTTTATTTTGGCTACAAAACCCCAGCTATCTCTCATCCCCCCTCCCTATCCCTCAGCTCCAGTGTGGCAACATTGAAGCTCCAAGATGGCTGCGGTCAGGTCAGCTTCAGGGTTGACAGTTGGCACATAGCGTGCCTTTGATGGGCTCTTCTTTCTACTTTCTGGGTAGGAGAATTGGTAGCCTTATGTCATCATCCTTTGACTGCTCCATATGTTCAGGTGGTGCCTGTTTGGGTCTGCTTCTGGTGACTCCTGGCTTTATACTTCCTGAATCTGACATTGCAGAGTTTCTGCTGGAGGCACCTCTTAAAACAATTTTCAAAATCATGGTCCATGAAGAGGAGAGGAGAGGAGGGGAGGGGAGGGGAGGGGAGGAGAGGGGAGGAGAGGAATCATGAGTCGGGGTTGAGCCAAACTTCCTTCTTGATCTTATTGGAAGATGTTGCTCTTTCTGATAATAAAAAAAAATGAGGAATGCATTTTGATGTCCTCACTCCAAATCTAACTCATGTTCAAGGGCCATTCCACCTGACTTTATTTTCTCCATGGCAAAATCAGTGTTTATCATTTTCAGCTAACATAAGCAACATTAAGCAATCCTTCACATGTACTTCATTCCTCTATTGGCTGAACCTCATTGGTGCCTTAAAGCATTGACAAAAGGCTGGGCTCCAATTTTCAAGAGATTTAGCAGTGAAAAGATAAAATGGTGGAACTGCCTTTCTTCTTCCCTTCTTTTCTCTCAACAAGTTCACTGATAAAATGGTAACAGTAAAAAACAAGGAATATTAAGATGTTCTAGCTGGAGGGAAATGAAGAAATATATTGACTTCACCTACACACAATCATTCACACCAAAAACAAGTTTACCCAAACAATGCATTTTATTAAATGACATGTTAAAATAAGACCCTACTCTTGCTCTTTTTCAGATGCAGACAAATGTACCAAATGTCCAGAAGATCAACATCGAAACACCAATCGAGTTCATTGTATCCCCAAGATTAAAAGTTATCTTTCTTATAAGGAAAATCTGGGGATCATCCTGACTTCCATTGCCTTGTTCCTCTCTTTAACCACAGGCTTTGGCTTGGGGATCTTCATTAAATTCATAGAAACACCAATTGTCAAAGCCAACAACCAGGACCTCTCCTACATCCTCCTGGTCTCCCTCCTGCTTTCCATTTTGACTTCCTTCCTGTTCATTGGCCAGCCAAGGAAGGTGACCTGCCTCCTCAGACAAACAGCCTTCAGCATTGTCTTCTCAATTGCCATTTCTTCAATCTTGGCCAAAACCATCACAGTGGTATTAGCCTTCTTGGCCACAAAACCAGGGAATAAAGTGCAGAGATGGTTGGGGAAGAGCTTGGCCAACTCCATTGTCTTTTCTTGTTCTGGCCTTCAAGTTGTCATCTGCAGCATCTGGTTGAGCACTTTCCCTCCATTCCCTGACTCTGACATGAACTCCCAACTTAGAGAAATCATCCTACAATGCAATGAAGGTTCTGTCACTATGTTTTATGTTGCCCTTGGGTACATGGGCTTCCTCTCTTCTGTCTGCTTCACGGTGGCTTTTCTGGCCAGGAATCTCCCTGGGGCCTTCAACGAAGCCAAGCTCATCTCCTTCAGCATGCTGGTCTTCTGCAGTGTCTGGGTGTCCTTTGTGCCTGCCTACCTGAGCACCAAAGGGAAGAACATGGTGGCTGTTCAGGTCTTCTCCATCTTGGCCTCCAGTGCTGGACTGCTGGGCTGCATATTCTTCCCTAAATTCTACATTATTATTTTTAGGCCAGATCTGAATACCAAAGAACATTTGATGTCAAAATAAAATACAGAAAATGACTTTTACAAATCTATTATTTTTCAAAAATGTCATTTAGTAGGCTTGATTAACAGGTTTTGATAATTTAATGTTTGTTTGTTTGTTTGTTCGTTTGTTTGTTTGTTTAAATTACATGCTGCCCACCCTGGATAGGGCTGACTCTAGGCAAGTTATATTCAAGTCAAAAGAAAATAAAAGATTAAAATAATAAATAGTAGCACTAACATTGGTTTAAAGTTGACAGGTGTGGGAAGGAAGGGAGCAAGATCAAGGGTGAAATCCAGCAGGTTATGACAGGTTCTTGAGAACCAGTAGTGGAAATTTTGAGTAGTTCAGAGAACCAGCAAATACCACCTCTGGTTGGCCCCAGACTGGGGTGGGAATGGAGATTTGGCAGATCCTTCCCCTGCCATGCCCACCAAGCCACACCCACAGAACCGGTAGGGAAAAAATTTGAATTTCACCCCTGAGCAAGATGCACATGGGGAGGAGATATTCCTCTTATCTTTAAAACTACCCATATTTATTTTCCTGTATATTCTTAAAGAAACGAATAACAATACACCAAGTCTCACTTTGAGTGACAATACTGTGGGTCAACACAGATTCCGGATGAATGGGACAGTTTGATAGGGAAATGCAGACATAAGGAATGCGGCTTTGCAGCTCAGAGTGACCTGTGGGAAGTTTCATCATCACGTCCCTATAACAACCCCTGAATCAGAAGTTGCAAATCTTTCTTACATCTAAGACCATCTTTTTTTGCAAATAACGGGAAAGCGAGAAGCAAGCTGAGGTTTATTATGCTATTGGTGGCCCCAAAATGTCTTAGCCTGGTGCCAAAGCCAATCAGAGCCACATACGAGTGTGGAACTTTCCCAAAACTATTAAAATAAAGCCACTTAGATAACTGAGATCCTGAACAACAGCATAGTATGATATTTTATGCAGTTGATTTCTAGAAAAAAGAGAATTGAAGTTTCACAAATCTATTATCTTTTTTTGGAGTTCTATCTTGCTTTTAGTCAATGTGTCCATTTGTCTATGGAGTTGTGTCTTGTTTGAGCATACATGTTGTTTTGCCCCTGTAGAGTCATGTCTTGTTTAAACTCCACCTGTCCTTTCGTCCCCAGTTGTGGCTTCTGCTGCTTATCTTCATCTTGCTAAACCTTGCAACTTCCTATTTAATTTGAGTAGGTGTTCTTACATTTCCTTTATTTCAAACTGACATCTTTGTAAGTTACATTCCTCTCAATTATCCCTCCCTCCCAAAATGGGGATATCTTGTTTCTTAGTAGGTGATTCATCGCTATTATTTATAAGTATGGACAGATGGATCATTTCCAGTGATAAAATTTTAAAAATTCCCCTACCGGTTCTATGGGTGTGGCTTGTTGGGGGGAGGTCATGTGACTGGGTGGGAGTGGCCAACTCGACATCACTCACATCGAGGGGCTCCTCACCGGCCCCTCCCCTGCCAGCCACTCCTTGTCGCGAACTTTGAGGAACCTCAGTCTCAGAGCTTTATTTTACATTCCCAGCAACTGGGGTTCTTCCTGGCCCAGGTTTGGACCTACATGCAGGAGTATCATCTGGAGATAACCACTGAAGGTGCCAAGGTCAGATGTGTCACCAGGGAAATGGCTGCAGTGCAGTGGATGATCACCCTCGGAGTGGGTCAGAGGGGAGTGGCTGAGTACACAGAAGAACTTTGTGACCTAGTGTCAGGTTTCCAACCGATGCCCTAATTAAATCATGAGCCTTGAGCCAAACTTCAAAAGAAATCCAGTTATTTATTAGGAGCTTCATGTCAGCATATTCTAAGTGAAGCCAACTCTGACCTCACTTAATTTTCATCCCGGCTCTGACCCTGTTTCCCCCTCCCCCCAAGGTGTGTCATCAGTCACATTCTCCAATGAAGCAATTGTTTCAATGCAATCCTGTAATCAAAGGATGGGGGGAGGGAGGGGGACAAATGGGCAATAAACCAGGGGTGAAATGCTCCCGACTAAGACCGGCTCGGGTGAGTAGGTAGGGGAGATTGAGGCTAGTTCACCGAACCGGGAGCAATGGCTGGCTGGCCACGCCCCCGAACCGGTCCACGGCCCGCAGTCCTGCCATGCTTGCCTGCCTTCCATGCTGCCTTCCTGGTGTCCCAGTGGCCAGCTTGTGAAGGCAAGCAAGCAGAAGCCCATGTGGAAGGCAGGCCACCATGGCAGGGCTGCGGGGAAGGAGTCACAGTCCAAGGGCAGCTGGAGCATCTCTCAATTTGCAAAGAATTGCAATTGTTCAAAAGACCAGTAAGCCTAAATATCAACAACAGAGACCGAGGCTGTGTGGGGATGGGGGTGTGTTAAGCACAAAGCCTTACAAAGCACTGGGCTACTCCTGACACCTTCCTTCCCGTGTGTGTGGAAGGTTCAGGCAAGCGGGGAACAATAGCTAGCCCTCCCCCCCTTTGCGCTCTGACATCCGTTCAAAGAGCAGCTTTCAAATGTTTGTTTGTGTATGTGTGTGAATTGCTGTGATTATGCTTTGATTTTATTTTTTTTCCCAATCAGGCTTTACAGCTATGCATCTCTATTGATGTGCGGGGGTGGGAAAAAAAAAAGAAGGCTGGACACGTTTGGCTACAGGAGGAAGCCTGGGTAGAAGGTGGCTTTTTCTGCAGCATCCCCCTCCCCTCTTTGGATCACCCTACAAGGGGGAGGCTCTGCCTTTGCAGAAACAGGGTGGGTGGTTTGTATGGAGGATTGGCGGGGGGGGATGTGCAGTCCTCTGGGATGAAGAGCAAGGCAAGAGACGGCTGGGAGGTTCGCCTGGGCAGTCAAGCCAGAGGGAAACTCAAAGCGGTGGGGGCTTCAGAAAGGCAGAATGGGCTTTTGTGCAGCTCCTGGCTTCTGTGACATTCTGTGAAAGACAGAATGTGCTTCTGTGTCAGAATGTGGAGCTCCTGGCTCTAACAGTGAGTGACGTGAGTGACATCAAACTGGCCACGCCCACCCAGTCACATGACCACCAAGCCATGCCCACAGAACCGGTAGCAGAATAATTTAGATTTCACCCCTGCAATCAATCTGTATGCTTCTATGGTGGGAATTTGGGACAGGAGAATAACAGTTGAAGGAGTGCAAAGCAGTTTGGAACCAGTTCATGCCATGAATCAATCAATCAATCAATCAATCAATCAATCAATCACTAAAGACACATTGACACCAATAACAGCAATAGACCTAATCTTGAGGTAGTTGGGGCCATCTAGATCTCCAGGGAGGCTCTTCCACAAGGCAGGGGATGCCCTTCTCTCTGGCATCCTTCTTTCTGGTCCAACAGGATGATATGGATTCATAGAGGGGATGCTAAGAATGTCCCTGTGCTTTCCCTACCCTGGGCCATGTTGGATGCCAAAAAGTTATTCACTTAACACATTTCCACTTTCTGATGAATTCTTCACACACATTTAATCAAGGCGTCAGGTTCCCCCCTCCCCCTTCAGCCCCAGTGTGGCAATACTGAAGCCTCAAAAATGGCCTCAGTCAGGTCAGCTTCAGGACTGACAGAAGGACTCTAGAGTATCAAACAAATTGGAAAAGTTATTTTTTGAAATTTATTTAAATTTATTTTTAAACATAAAACATAAAATACATCTTTTTAGAGCAAATGTTTGATCCGGTATAAAATAGGTACAATTGTTCACACTCCCTTAACCAATTCAATTCCATATTTCATCTGACATTTGACATTCTACTGTATCACCCTAAATCTTTAACTCCAAATATACACAGCTCCTTTTTATATTCAATCATTTCCAAATACACACCATTCTAATTTTTTTCCATTTTAACAATCAGTATTTCATATATATTCCTTAATCCTAAAACCCAATACATCAAATCTCTATTTTACCTCTCTTAAATGACATCTAGTGTCCAAAGTCTTAACATAAAATATTTTTTTCTCTCTTAAAGTCATTTCAAAGTCAATTCATTTTAACATTCATTCAACATTTCCATCTATTAGCTTATTATTAATTAGCTGTTTTCCAGCAATGCTTTCCTCCACTCCTAACCTTACTTGCTTGGCTGACTCATAGTTTGGCTTTAACTGCTCTCCAATCTTGTCTCCTCCACTCCTCCTAAATCTATTGTTAAACTGGTTCACAACTCAATTAGTTGTTTCCAGCAATGCTTTCCTCCACTCCTACCTCTATTTGTGACTGGTTCACAACTTTGTTTCAGCTGATCTCCAGAATCGTGCTTTCCTCCACTCCTAACTTTTATTTTTTGGCTGGTTCACATCTTTGCTTTAACTGTTTTCCAGTATCATGCTTTCCTCCACTCCTACCTCAATTTGTTAAACTGGATCACAGCTTTGCTTTAACTGTTCTCCAGCATCATGCTTTCCTCCACTCCTAACTCTGTTTTTTTTTAAACTGGTTCACATCTTTGCTTTAACTGTTTTCCAGTATCATGCTTTCCTCCACTCCTACCTCTATTTGTTAAACTGGATCACAGCTTTGCTTTAACTGTTCTCCAGAGTCATTTTCCTCCACTCCTAACTTCATTTATTTAGCTGGTTCATAGCATTTTATTTTAGCTATTATCCAGCTTTATGCTTTCCTCCACTCCTACATCTATTATTTGGCTATCTAGTTTTAATTAATTCACAATATGTTACTGGTATTATTTTTCAACATATTCTCCTCCATGTCTCCTACTAATTTAAAATAGAAATGTAGTGTAACAAATATCTTCTAACCTGCTCTCTCCTAAGCTTTAAATTTTCTCTAAATTTCTCCCATTTCATGCTTATTTTTCTATGAAAGGCAACATTTTGAACCACTTTAAAATCAATTTTCTGTAATTGTTTAATCTATAAATAGTTCTTATTATTATTCAAAAATTCATTCATACTTTTTGTAATTTTTCTATAGAAATCACATTTTCCCGCCTTGAAAATGGCTTTCCTCTAATTATTAAGTCTGTAAATAATACTTATTAAAAATTCAAAATTCACTCGGGTGGTTGGTTTTTTTTTAGAAGATATTTGCTATTGATGGGAGCAGATGGTAATTGAAGATACCGAACATACTGTTGGAATTAGGATGTGATGTTACCCTAACATGGGTGATGGAATTAACAATCCAGCTGAAAGACATTACAGAAGATATCATATGGATTACAAGCTTAAAGTCATTTTAAGAGGATTTTATTTACATAAAATTTTAGTGGTGTGGGCAGAAGAATAAAGATATTAAGAATTATTAAGTATGGTAGTCCTGTAGGAAAGTGGGTGGAGACAGGTTAGCTTATTGATTGTTTAGTTTAAGAAAAGGGATATTGTGTTTAGATATGAATATATGTAAAAGATTTGAGTTAAGAGATATATTTATGGGGATGGAGGAAATGGGCAGACCATGAGTTGAATCAATGTTAAATTAGGACTTATTATATAGTCTTATAGAGGAAGGTTGCTTTGAAATGTTATATTAATATACATAAAAGATTTGATTTAAGAAATATATGTATGGGGGGGTGAAAAAGAGTAGATTATGAGCAGAAGTTGCTAAACTGGGAGATATAATAATATTATTATGCTAAATTAGGAGTTATTATATAATGTTATAGTAGAATGTTATTTTGAAATGTATAGTATAAGGGGGATATAATAATATTATTAGAAAGAAAGGGTCAGCGTATGGGGGATGGAGCAAGGGGATGGTAAAGTATTATATAATCTGTTATGAATTTGGGTTTTATTTTGAAGAAGCCACAGGGGGAGGGGAGGGGGGGTTAGGGAGGAAGGGGAAAAAAGGGTGGGAAAATTTGTATTTGAAAAACTTTTTCAATAAAAAAAGACAGGTAAGATATTAAAAAAATTCAAAATTTAAATTAAGCATTAAAACATTCAAAAATCACAATCATTTATACTCTTGTTTCCTAATCAAATTAATATTTAAATGTTTATATAGTCAGCTTCAATTAAGGTAAAAGTAAAGAGAGAGGATAGTAAGGATAATAATAATAAGGAAACAGAAAGAGAGAGAGAAAAAGAATAAAGATATAACAGGAAAAATTATGAAGAAAATTAAAAAAGATAAGAGAGGGGAAAAGAAATAAAGGGGAAAAAAGAAAAAAAGAAAGACCAAAGAGAAGGAGGAAGATACCTCCTAGCATTATTCAAACATCAAATACACAAAAAACGTTACATCCATTTTAATCAAACTGTAATATTTTTCTTATCTTGCTACACAATATATTCCATTTTTTCTTTCTCCAATCTGTCCAAAAATATTTATTTTCAGCTTCAATATCATCAAAATTATAAACTCTATAAGGTTAGTTCTTTTGTAATAACTTTTCCATATATAGTATCATCATGTCTTCTTCTGCTGCCATGCCCTTTCCTTTTGTTACTGCGCCCATTAGTTCAAATTTCATTGTTTCATTAAATTTCTTCTTTCTAGTCATCAATAAATTCTCCAGTAGACAGATTAGATATCTCCAAAGTCAAGCCTCCTAAGTTTTTTCTCAAAGTAATCCAGTTTGAATAACAAGACACAAAGTTTCTCTTTCAAATAACAAACAATCCACAATTTGCACTTTCCCTTCTCAGCTGATGACCATTTTGTCCATCTCCGTTTGTTTTTCTCCTTGCATTGAAAAGTTCCTATTTACTTCCTCTTCTCTTTTTTCTCTCTTAAAAAGTAATCCATTCTCGTTAACGACAAGAAAAAAAAAAAGCCAAACTTTGCAGTACAGTCATTCCCAAGCAATCAGTATTTACTATAGTCCATTAACGGGTCTTTTCCTTTTATTGTTTATTTTAAATCCTTTTGCCCCGATAGTTCTTAGCTGCTATAAAGGCTAGGGCACACTTGTTAACATCCATCATTTAAAGGCTGTTCCTGCCTGGGTTAAAATCCACTCACCTGGATTTCAAAGCCTTGCTCTGTTCTCTGCTTCTCCTCCTGCACATCGCTTGTCCCAGTTGCCACAGTTTCGAGGCAGCCGCCATGGCTGCCACTCCCACTGCTGCTGGCGCAGAGGGCAATCCTCTGGTCCCGAGGAACCTGCCCGTTCCTCTCAGCCGTCTGAAGGGGCCCTCTCTAACACCCGGTCCCTCTAGGACAGGGTAGGTTCACAGACCTGCCGGCGGCGGCTTAACAGATGGGGTTTTCGCGGGGCTCCTAGGAGCCCCACAAATTCCCCATCTGAATCGCTGCGGTGCCAACAAATTAGAAAAGTTTTATAGATGGTGGATTTTGTTAGGTTTACTTGCCTAGGTCAGTTCAACAGGTTTCATAGGTTCTAGATCTACAAAAGTTATGCTATCCTAATTCTACCTATTTATTGATCTATCTCTAAACATGTAGATATTTTGCTGCATTTTTTCTCTCTCTTTACACAGTGGTCCCCGACAACCACCCTCTTCTGGTTTATTCTGTTATTTAGTTCCACCTTTATGAACAAATAATGGCTTTTTTTCGATGAAGGTAATGTCTACTTTTTTAAAAAAATTGAAATGTCCCAACAGTCGAACCCAAAGTCAAACTTTTGTTGACTATACTGGATAAAAGTGATTTTCAGGGATTTTGTTCTGGTCTGGAACTGTGTAAGAGAGAAGAATGCCAAATTTATTTATTTATTTATTTATTTGTTTAGACTTATATGCCACCCTTTCTCTGAGAGGACTCAGGGTGGCTCACAAGAATAAAACAGAAAAATGAAACAAAAACTCCGGGTTAAAGATTACACATAAAATCCCTAAAATCAATTAAAATCCATTTTAAAAACCCCCATCAGTCCAGGCCGGCAAGGTGAAATAGCCACGTTTTTAGTTCATGGAAGAAAGAGCGAAGGTCGGGGGCCATCCGGAGCTCCAGGGGGAGCTGATTCCAGAGGGTAGGTGTGCCCACACAGAAGGCCAGTTCCCTAGGGGTCCCCAGCCAACACTGTCTGGCTCACGGCACCCCGAGTAGGCCCTCTCTGTGGGAACGCACCAGGCGATGGCAAGCTGTTGCTGGCCGCAGAAGGTCCGCAAAATACCCCAGTCCTCAGCCATGTAGGGCTTTATAGGTAATAATCAGCACCTTGAATCGCACACGGAGGGCAACCGGTAACCAATGCAGGTCGCACAGGAGGGGTGTAACATGAGAGCGTCGGGACAAATGAACAAAAACAGCCACCCATCTCTTAACAAAGGCAAACCAGAATCAGCTGTATCCATATGGAGGTTTAACATTTCAGACTGAAGCCAAAATTCTCTCTTGAGACTGGAATGTATGGAGAGTTTTTCTAAGGGATGTGTCAGGGAAATACTTTAAGATCGGACCAACCGCCATGATGCTGTAATACTGTAATGCTGTAATAATGATGCAATGATAGGATGAGATGTTTGGGAAAGAGTTCTCCTGTCTCACTTCTTGTCCCGTTTTCAGAGTTTCACCCCATTTGTGATTCCTCCCATTGGGCACCTGCTTGTTGACTCACTCAGAGTTTAGAGAGATGATGTCTATTCTTGTTGCCATTATCCAAATCATAGTGATTTATTTATTCTCTTGGTGCTAAATCTCAAAAGACATTTTGGATTGCTTCCAAATATCACACAAACACAGCCATAACAGGCTTCCACTTTGACATCATATCAACACCTTGTTGGCTGATCTCTTTGCACTGGAAAATCTTGGAGGCATAAATAGCCCTGAAGAAAGAGAGAACCTTGAAAGCTTTTATGACAGGCAGGGGCTGCAGATAGGAAGGCTTGTATAAACTCTGTCACTATTAGGAAATCTTTGGAGCTTCTGTCTTGGAAGAGGGCTTTGGTTTCTTCCACCTCTTCCTATCACTGTGTCTTCAAAGCAAGGCTGGAGACTCCATCAGGAACACAAGTCATGTTGCTGCTTCTGCTGCTTCTGCTGCCCCAGGAAGTTCTGGCAAGTCTCAGAGCCAAATGTCTCCTGACTCTGAAGAGGAATGAGGTGCATCCAGAGAACTATTACAAGCCAGGAGAGTTTCTCATTGGTGGCATTGTCTCTGCAACGAGGATGAAATTTCTACCATTAAGCTTCAACAAATCTCCTTTGACTCAAATTTCTCTGTACGTCAAATTTTATGTACAGAATTAGAGCCTCTCCATTCCACCCTAAGTTCTAAAGTTTCAGCTGTCTCTCTTACAATGAATCATCTCTTTGATCTGCTAGTTTTTCTCTCTTTCTCTCTCATTTCATTCTTGGCTCATTCTTTACAGCTGATGATCCTGATTTGAAATTCTCAAATAAATAATCAGTTGAGATCTTCTTCTTTCTTGACTTTGACGAAGAAGCATTTGCTTTTCTTGACATTCTCTCAGCAGAGGTGGACTGTGGATGGAGAAGAGAGGATAGTTCTTCTCTTCTACCACTCTCATGCCCAATAAGGTCATCAGAATGGGTAGAAAAATGTAGAAATATTGAATTTTCTCTGAAGTAAAAATGACAAAAGCTTGACAATTCTATTCTGTACCACCAATTAAATGAATGGATCCCAGTTCAGAATTGACTTTTCTTAAATGTGTGAACCTCATTTGAGTGGATGCCACCATCCCAATAATACAGTGAGTTATTTGTCAGCTAAGTCTCTATAGCTAAGCTAAGTTTAGATATAGGCCTTTTAAACACCTCCAAAAATTAAGCACTTACTGCACTTGTTAACAGTGATAGTTGCTCATTTTATGTGTCATTGTGGGTGTATCTGTCTGTATGTGTCCTTTAATGATTCTATATTTCATGTGGAATAATAGGTCACACTTCCAATTACTAATTATTGGAGAAGATAAATAGGCAAAGATATAGAAAGAAATTGAACACCAGTCTGAAATCTTAATACAATAGCAAGAATAAGGACAATGTGAAGAATAAGACAAAACTGAATTTTTAACTGAATTATGAAGAAATGGTGAACGTGTAATAACAAAAATGTATAAAGTTTTAAGGATTTGAAACAAAAGATGAAGAGGCTCAATTTGCATGACTAAATGCACTATTAAACTTGGATATTAAACAGAGATGCAGAGAATTTGGGTAACTGGCGTTCGGTTTATATTCTGTCATAAGTTAAGGGTTTTTTTTTTTTTTTTGAAATAAAATGATGTATTCTTGGTATAGGACATCAGATAAATTATCAAAGATGTGTAAACACATTTCAAAGCAAAGCAAGAATTGTGAAAAGAATGGGGAGACATTTTATCATGCAGGGTAGACATGTGAGAAAGCTCAGAAATTTTATATCAAATTAACACAACAATGCAAAGAATTAGAAAGGCTAAAAATTGTGAAGAAACCAGAAATCTTTTTTAATGGGACTTCTGAGCAAAGAATTACCGTATTTTTTGCACTATAAAATGTTCTGGAATTTAAGACACACCTAACTTTTAGGCAGGAAAACAATCTGCAATCCTTGCTACCTGGAACGGGCCAAAAATGAGGCAAAAAATGAGGCTCGTGGAGGACAAAAATGGGGCACACAGAGGAGGTGAGAGGCAGCTGTGGTGATTGGTGGCGACGGTGGCGATGGGCAGTGGTGATCCCCACACCTGGAACAGCTGATCGGCAGTATTCCGGGAGGCCGATCCAACATCCAGTCAGCTGCTCGTGCTGAATCAGGATATGCTGAAGCTGACTAAGCTGTTTTCTGTTTGCTGCAAGGAGGCAAATTTCTGGGAGGCAGAGGCCGAAGTGTGGGAGCCAGCGGGTGGGTGAGGCTTCAGCAAAATTTGCTCTATAAGACACACAGACATTTCCACCCACTTTTTTGGAAGGGAAAAGTGCATTTTACAGTGCAAAAAATGTGGTACATAACATTCATAGTGTTAATATAGGGTAACTGTGGCAAGATTCTTGTATGCTCAATGTTGGAAGAATCATGGAATCCTCACAGTGGAGGACTAGATTGTCAAAAATGTAGAATTTGCAGAAATGAAAAATTATGTGTTGAAAAGAAGGTGGGGAATCAGGTTTTTTCTTTTTCTTTTTTTTTTCTTTTTTTTAATTTTTTGGACCTTTTCTCCTTTCTCTACTTTTTCATTCCTTTTTAAGTTTGATTAATATTTCATTTTCTTAAACAATTCTTTATAAATGTAATTTTTAAAAAGAATTAGAGAAAGCTAACAATTACTAGACTAACTCAGAAATAATATGCATTCGGTATCCAAAAATAAAAGAAAAATGGAAAGTATCCCAGAAGTTCTATTCGATAGGTGAGATTTTTTTGGGTGGTGGTGGGGGATTTTAAAATGACTCCAAACCTCAGAGCCTGAGGTGGATTAAAAATACAATTGTTACATTTACCAGTTAAATAAAATGTTGCTTCCATTGATTATGTCCTGATACATTCATACTTTCAGGAGACCAGGAACAGAGTACTGGAAAATGCTGTCCTTCCTTTTTGCAATCCAAGCGATCGATAAGAATCCCAAGATTTTGTTCAATGTCACCCTGGGATACAATGTCTATGACAATTATTTCACACCACAAATGACCTCGGAGGCTTTGCTGGACCTGCTTTCGGAGGGGGAGACCAATGTTCCCAACTACAGCTGTGGAAGGCAGAGAAACACGGTGGCTGTCCTCGAAGCGGCTGGTACTGATATCTCCATCCAGATTTCAACCATGTTGGGAACCTACAAAATCCCACAGGTGAGTCTTTGTTGGGAAGACCATTTTTAGATATGCAACTTATAGCCAGACATTCTCTGTTGTAAAGGAAGAGCAAAGTTCTAGTATAGGAATTGTATAAAGTAAGGATGAAGGTTCTATCAAATTGTAGAGAAGGATCCGAGCAGACAATCCTCTCTCTGGCACACTCCTAATGCAGACTGTGCATCTCTTCTGGCTATTTGCAATAGCCAAATGCTTCATTGAAGAGCTGCAGTGGCTCAGTGATTAGATGGCAGTAATCATAATCATATCATAAGTTTATTTGTCAAGCATATATAAGATAACAGGTAACAGTATAAACATAATTTGAATTTGAACATGAAAAGAGTAAGTAAAAAGGAATATTAGGACAGGGACGGTAGGCACGTTGGTGTGCTTATGCATGCCCCTTACAGACCTCTTAGGAATGGGGTGAGGTCAACAGTAGACAGTTTTAGGTTAAAGTTTTGGGGGTTTGGGGAAGAAACTACAGAGTCAACTAGTGCATTCCAGGCATTGACCACTCTGTTGCTGAAGTCATATTTTCTGCAATCGAGTACTGCAGACTGTTTTGCTGACTGCTGCTGATTGCAATTTGGCAGTTCCAATCTCACCAGCTCAAGGTTGACTCAGCCTTCCATCCTTCCGAGGAGGGTAAAATGAGGACCCAGATGGTTGGGTGCAATATGCTGACTCTGTAAACCACTTAGAGGGGGCTGTAAAAGCATTGTGAAGTGGAATATAAGTCTAAGTGCTTTCATATTTATATTTATAAAGTTTAATGTCATTGTATGTATATACACAGTATACCCATACAACGAAATTCACATAACACCAAGAGACCAGGTCCAACACACATGACAATTCCCAGACACACCCACACCCATCAAAAATTCCCCACCCCTAAACCACCCAAACATCCACACAGCAGACCAAGTAATGCTGTCCAACAGCTTACTGATGGTGGCCCTTTAGTTCATTGTTGTGTGCAATTATAGCTCTGGGATAAAAACTATTCAGAAAATGTGTGGTCTGCGTTTTAATTTTTCTGTATCTTCTGCCAGAAGGCAACAGTCCAAAAAGATTGTAAGCAGAATGGGAAGAGTCTCTGAGAATGTTGTGCAACTTCCTCAAACAGCAAGTACAGCCTATTCTGTGCCTTCTTAACAAGGATGTCAACATTCATAGTCCATGAGAGGTTTTCTGAGATATAAATGCCCAGAAATTTAAAACTACCAACCCTCTCCACCTCCTCACCATTTATGTACAATGGTAAATGTACATCTCTCTTCCTCCTGAAGTCAATTATATGTTCTTTAGTTTTTTTGGTGTTAAGTATAAGGTTATTTTCTATACACCACAATATCATCCCTTGTACTTCCTTTCTGTAAGCAGACTCATTGTTCTTATTAATGAGCCCCACCACTGTCGTGTCATCTATTTTGTTTTGCTATTGAAGTGAGAAGAGAGGCAATGTAAACAGAATGACCAGGAGTCGAACAATTCCTCCATTTGGGCTTCATATTGTTTTTATGATCTCTCAAACAAAATAAAGTTAACTTTTTTTTCCTTTTCAGATCAGTCACGGTTTTGACTCCCAGGTTGTGAGTGATGAAAATCCTTTCTTCTACCCAATGCTCCCAGCCGAAGGAGCCCAGTACCCAGGGATGGTGAAGCTGGTCCTCCATTTCAGATGGACCTTGGTGGGTCTCCTTGCTCCAGACACTGAGAATGGACAACAGTTCATGAGGACGTTGACTTCCCTGCTAGTCAGGAATGGCATTTGCCCAGTTTTATCACAAACCTTTTTTCTGGCTACACGGGAAGCGAAGATAGACTGGCATTTATTCCTCAGTTGGAGAAAGATCAATGTCTTTATTTTTGGTGCAGACTTGAGTTCATACAGTGTAGGAATTTTGCTTCTGAATCTCGTATTTCAAAGGCTTATGGAACCTCCTAGAGGAAAAGTCCTGCTATTCACAATCCGCTGGGACTTCACTGTTGATTTGTCAAAACGATCTTTTCCAGTCGAATACTTCCATAGCATATTTTCCTTTCCTATGAAGAAAAATAAATTTGCAAAATATGGTAGGCCTTTGAACCTTTATTCTTTTATGAGATACTATGTAGAGACCTCCTTTCTGTGTTCCTACACCAATGATGCCTTTTCGGTGAAAGTCTGGATACAGTGCAGGCAGAGAGAAGATCTGGAAGCTCTCAAGGAAGAGGAGATGGATCTAATCCTGACTCGGGACAGCTATTTAATTTACAACACAGTCTGGGCTGTGGCAAGGGCCTTAAATGCAGCTTATTTATCGAGATCCAGGAACATGTTTAAAACTGGCAAAAACGTGAAAACTCCAAAGATGAAGGCATGGCAGGTACTTATTTTCTATTGCAAAGCTCTCCACCGCATCTGAGAATCTATGTTACAATTCTAAGAACCTGACAATAATTATACTGTATTCTGAATATAAAAATTACATTAAATTCCAATTTTCCCCTGGTCTCATTTCTGCTCATTTCTTTCCTTTCACCCTTTTACCTTTTCACTGTAAAATCTCCATTCCCTCCCCACTCCAGGGGAAGGTTACTGCAAAATTCCCATTTCCTCCTGATCAGCTGGGACTCGGGAGGCAGAGAATAGATGTGGGTGGGGCCAGTCAGAGATATTTACCGGTTCTCTGAACTACTCAAATTTTTTGCTACCAGTTCTGCAGAACTGCTCATAACCTGCTGAATGCCACCTCTGCTAAGAATCCCTATGATTTTCCTTCCCTGGCTGAAAACTCCCAGTAGAAGACTCTTTGGGCCAAGAAGCTAAGCAGGTTAAGGTCAGGTGAGAAGATGAAGGGTTGGGCTGGGAAAAGTCAGGAAGCAACAAGAGTCAAGAATATTCCACAAAATATTCCAAAGATGTTCCGTAAAATTGAAGGAGGTGACCTTAACTGGTACCAGAGATCATCTTTCACCATGAAGATATTGGGATCTCTGCTCCATGGCCAGTTGCCCACCTGTCACCTCAGAGTTTCATAACCACAACTTACTAGTAGAGCAAAGGTCCCACATTCATCCTCAAACTCAGCAAAAAATTTTCTCTTCCTAGCTTCCGATTGAACTGTAAACCAGTTTTTTTATAACATTGTTTCTGTGTAGGGCATCTGATTTCATTTTGGCTTTATTGGCAAAATTCCTTCTGTGTTGTTGAGCACAACTTCCATATCCTTTAGGGTTTTAATTTTGGACCTCAATAGTTCATACTGCATCTATCTTTTGATTTGGTTACTTCCCATTGGTTTTCCAAACTCTGCAGTGACAACTACAAATGGAAGCGATAAAGAACATCCTTCACTCTCCTTATTTTCCATGTCGTTCTTGGTCCTTCTAACAAGATTTTTATTCCATTTTCCTCATACAGATCTGTGAGATTTAAAAAAACAGCAAACCTCATAAAAAGTAAAATGGAGACCATGAACAAGTAAAAAGTAGTTTTATTACACACACACACACACACACACACACACAATATACATACATACATACATACATACATACATACATACATACATACATATATATATATATATATATATATATATATATATATATATATATATGATATTTTTCCAATCAGGGTTTTTCCCTATGTTGAAAAAAGATGTTAAATGGCCATGGTGGGATGAAATCTCTATTCATCGCTTTCAGGCCTGTCAGACATTTTATGTTGTTTCTTCTGAGACTTATGGGAGACTGGGATAGCACTATTTCGGCCTTCTTGGACCTCTTCAGCCAGACACACCCATATTTTATGACTCCTCCCTGTAGAGGTCAAATATTTATTTCTTTTAATTCATAGGTATAAATGTGTGATATTTTTGCAATCAGGATTTTTTCCTATGTTGAAAAAAGATGTTAAATGGCCATGGTAAAAAAGATGTTAAATGGCCATAAGTCTCAGAAGAAACAACATAAAATGTCTGACAGGCCTGAAAGCGATGAATAGAGATTTCATCCCACCATGGCCATTTAACATCTTTTTTCAACATAGGAAAAAAACCCTGATTGCAAAAATATCACATATTTATACCTATGAATTAATATATATATATATGTACCAAATTTATATTTTGCTGATAAAGAAATAAAGAGAGACTAGTATAGATCTATTTCAAGCATTTTAGCTTTCATCAGCTAGCCATACCCTTACTTGGATTTGAACTTGGGCTTCCTGCATGTTAGGCAATTGAATTAACCTTCTGAGCCACAAGTTCTCCTCCCTTCATCAGCTTGATACACTTATACGTGTGTGTGTGTGTGTGTGTGTGTGTGTGTGTGTGTGTGTGTGTGTGTGTGATAAGCTTTTGCAAAAGGGTTCTTTCATGAAAGAGAGAGAACGTATTACAGCTCCGAACACATTGTTCAAATTCATTTTCAGGCAATTAGCAAAACAATTGAAATGCCCCCGCTTATCATTGTTTTTTGGAGGTTACATAACATTTTGGCTTTCTCAGCAACATTTGTGCCAACTTAGAATTCCCTTTTGGAGGGGCATTTCCCCTCCAAAAATACCCTTTCAATATGTCCTTAACTAAGACAATTAATTGGAACAGGGTATCTTCCTTCCTTCTAATTTAGCTTAGGTCAGCCTGACCAAACTCAGAATGTACTAAAACATTATTTCCTCAGAAAAGGCATCATACATACTTCCCCTTTCTAAGTGTCTTACTCAGCTAAATAGCTTAGGGTTAACTCAGGTTATATGAAATGTAAATATGGAATCACTTAGGCTATATTCTTTACAGGAATAATTCCATTTCTCTCAAGATCCTTCATGCCAGCTGAGATGGAGGAATCTTACCGAAGAACTTTCTGTGTCTATATAACATTGCCCATTTTCTCTTCCATTCCAGTTTCATTCTTTCCTTCGAACTGCTGAGTTTTATAATAATTCCATCAATGGGGTATATTTGGATGAGAATGGAAAGCTGGTAGCAGACCTGGACATTGGGAACACGGTGATTTTCCCCAATTACTCTGCTATCACAGTGACACTTGGGAGGCTAGAAAGAGTGGGATCCTTGGATTTCAAGTTCATGATGAATCAGAATGCTATTGCAAAGATGGAGGAGATAAACAAGGTGGGGAAAAGACTTTATTCTGTTTTTTCTGAAGGTCTTTCCAAGATGATTGCAGAATTGGAGCAGGGACAGACTTGGGGTGTCATCTCAGTTCTCCCAGAGAGGAAACATCTTTCCATTAGATGTTCAGGTGTCTATGAGAAAAATCTCCCTAACTATTCCAGTTAACTCTTCATCAAACTTCTGCAAGGAAGCTGGATTTATATCATGGGACAAAGTGATAGATTTGTCAATCACTTGAATTGGAGATCCCCAAACATTTCCTTTTATGTATTTTAGAAAATAAAATAATTCATTTAATGGAGGTTATATTCCCCCTCTTGCTGGCCAGCCCCAGCCTCCTTCCAGGTGTGTAGAAAGCTGTCCTCCTGGATTCATGAAGGTGCCTCAGGAAGGGAAGCCCATCTGCTGCTACAATTGTCGTCCTTGTGCAGAAGGAACCATCTCCACCATGGAAGGTGGGTGACAGCAGGAGAAAGGGAGAGACTTTGAGGAGGACCATAAATCCTGAGATTTTCCATGAACATGCATTTTGGAAGGCGTGATGGGAGTGGATCCCACCTCTTTGAGTCTTGATCAAGATATATATTTATGTCATAGTGAATTGTAAGAAAATAACTTGGAGATTAATCTGGTAGAGTATATAGGTCAAGCAAACAGTTATACAGATTATGGATCAGGGATATAGGATATAGAAGATATGGAATAAGTGAGGGTGAGGGTGGTGAGAGAGATGACATCTCTTGCTCTTATTCTTTTACAACACATCTTCCATGTTTCAAATTACTATTTACTTCATTGCTCTGAATAGTGAGAGTTTCCAGATTCCAGAATATAATGATGGAACTCTGATTGGATTTCTATAGGAGGATCAATCAGATTCTTCCAAGTATCCATGTCTCATGGCTATTTTGGACAGCCACAGTTTCAGGTTGCAGTTACTTGCCTTTAATGAAAGGGTGTATTTCTTTGCTAAAGGAGTTGTCAGGATTCCAAGTAACACACCCATAGCAAGCAAAACTCTGAGGCAGGTAGATTCCTCAAAGGATAGCGTTATCATATTGTCACAGATCTGATGAAAATCGACTCTGAATGTTCCCACAGTTTTCATCTAATTAAAAATAAAAGGTTTCCCTCAAACCCTAAACAATCAGTCACATGGTCCAATCAAGGCACTGTCTGGTTGCCTGGTGACATCACTCCTCCTTCCTCTGGCCAGGTGTTAGAATGTCCTTTGTTCCCAAAAGAAAGAATTTTATTTTAAATGACATGTTAAAGGGAGACTCTACTTTTGCTCCATTTCAGATGCAGACAAATGTACCAAATGTCCAGAAGATCAACATCCAAACACCTATCGAGTTCACTGTATCCCCAAGATTAAAAATTATCTTTCTTATAAGGAAAATCTGGGGATCATCCTGACTTCCATTGCCTTGTCCCTCTCTTTAACCACAGGCTTTGGCTTGGGGATCTTCATTAAATTCATGGAAACACCAATTGTCAAAGCCAACAACCAGGACCTCTCCTACATCCTCCTGGTCTCCCTCCTGCTTTCCATCTTGACCTCCTTCCTGTTCATTGGCCGGCCAAGGAAGGTGACCTGCCTCCTCAGACAAACAGCCTTCAGCATTGTCTTCTCACTTGCCATTTCTTCAATCTTGGCCAAAACCATCACAGTGGTGTTAGCCTTCTTGGCCACCAAACCAGGGAATAAAGTGCAGAGATGTTTGGGGAAGAGCTTGGCCAACTTGTCTTTTCTTGTTCTTGCCTTCAAGTTGTCATTTGCAGCATCTGGTTGAGCACTTTCCCCCCATTCCCTGACTCCGACATGCACTCCCAACCTAGAGAGATCATCCTACAATGTGATGAAGGTTCTGTCACCATGTTTTATGTTGCCCTTGGGTACATGGGCTTCCTCTCTTCTGTCTGCTTCACGGTGGCTTTTCTGGCCAGGAATCTCCCTGGGGCCTTCAACGAAGCCAAGCTGATCTCCTTCAGCATGCTGGTCTTCTGCAGTGTCTGGGTGTCCTTTGTGCCTGCCTACCTGAGCACCAAAGGGAAGAACATGGTGGCTGTTCAGGTCTTCTCCATCTTGGCCTCCAGTGCTGGACTGCTGGGCTGCATATTCTTCCCTAAATTCTACATTATTATTTTTAGGTCGGATCTGAATACCAAAGAACATTTGATGTCAAAATAAAATACAAAAAATGACTTTTACAAATCTATTATTTTTCAAAAATGTTATTTAGTAGGCTTGATTAACGGGTTTTGATAATTTTATGTATGTATGTATGTATGTTTGTTTAATTTACATGCTGCCCATCTTGGCTAGGGATGACTATAGGCAAGTTATATTCAAGTCAAAAGAAAATAAAAGTTTAAAATAATAAATAGTAGCACTAACATTGGTTGAAAATTGACAGGTATGGGAAGGAAGGGATCAGGTCAAGGGTGAAATCCAGCAGGTTCTGACAGGTTCTGGAGAATGGAATAATGGAGCTATGGTCAAGCTATGCTCCTCCTTGTAAGGATGGACTTGCCCAAACCTCAGTTCTCTCTTGTGGGCCAAGTTGTACATATTAACATCCCCCTCCAGATAAGAAAAATAATTCATCAACAATCGATCAAGATAAACCAGAACATAGGGACTCCTAACTGTAAGCACTTGAAGGTCTTCTGGGGAGGATAAACAAAGCCTCAGAGATAGGAATGTCACAATAGTCATACCATACCAAGTGCATTTACATAACCAGAAGAACTGCCACCACATCCCCCTAAACCAGGGGTCTGCAACCTTAAATACTCAAAGAGCCATTTGG
Source organism: Pituophis catenifer annectens (assembly GCF_029215685.1). NCBI lineage: Eukaryota > Metazoa > Chordata > Lepidosauria > Squamata > Colubridae > Pituophis > Pituophis catenifer. The sequence goes on along the minus strand of NW_027256882.1, from coordinate 8,216,022 downwards.
CCCTTTTTCCCACAGAAAAGAAAACACCAGGAGCCAAAAACCTGGGTGGGCATGACCAACTCAATGTCACTCACTTCCACCAGTCACATAACCCCCTAGCCATGCCTACCCAGCCGGTCATTAGGGCAGAGAACCAGTTGTTAAAAAACACCGGGAACCACAAAATCCTTTTGACATATCTCTCTCCCCTCTCTCCCCCCCTCTCTGTATCTCTCTGTCTCTGCCCTGGCCGCTTCTCCATCCCCCACCATCACCCTTACCTTCTCCAGTCAGGCAAGGAGTGACTGGGAGGGGAGGGCAAGGGGCGGGGCCAGCCAGTGGTGGGATCACCTGACAGGGAGCCACAGGAGAAGGCTCAAAGAGCCGCATGCAGCTCTGGAGCTGCAGGTTGTTGGCCCCTGCCCTAAACCAACTTCTGGATGGTTGTGGCAAGAAATCAGGTCACACCATCCACTGCAATGTGGGCGCTGTCAAAATCTCAGTTGCAGACCTCACAGCACGCTGTTTATTTAAGAAACCAAGAAAATTCAATATTTAGAGGCTCTCAGTGTTTTTGTCAGTAGGCAAAGACAACACAAAATATGTCCAGAAAACTAAAATAATAACCTTGACTCCATTTATAACTCCACTTATAATTTGCCAATGATGTGGTCAACAGTCATCACTTTCCTGCCTCTGTCAGCTCTCATACAAAAATTGATATTTTTTGAACAGGTGGCAAATAAAATTTCACTTCAGTTTCAAGGAATTCTAAAATCACTTCCAGTTTAGGATTAATACATGGAGATCTCATTGAAAAGAAAATCCCAAACAGGCCCTATTCTTAACATTAGGCTGGGTTCAAGGATACGGAGTGGTTCCAATGGAGTTAGAACACAGCCATCACCAGTGTTAAGTGCCACCAATCTAAAGTGGCATCAAACTCCATAGCTCTGATTGACCTTCCTAGCAGTCTCTAGATCAGTCTCTAGGGGTGTCAAACTTGTGGCCCACGGGCTGGATGTGTCACAAGCTGGCCATGCCCACCCCTGGTTTAGTGAAGGGAGAAAAAGTCATGATACATCATGTGAGGATGACATGATGAGGTCTGTAAGGGGTGTGCATAAGTGCACCAGCGTGCCTACCGTCCCTGTCCTAATGTTCGCTTTTATTCGTATCCTTATTAGGGATGAAATGCTCCCGGCTCGGACCGGATCACCTGATCTGGTAGCGATGGTGGCGGGTGGTTTGGAGAACCGGTAGCAAAAATCCCTGCGCCCGCCCCCGCCCCCCCCATGCCCATCTGAAAAAAATATGCTTTTAAAAGCCTCTGACGATCCCAGCTGAGTTGCCTGATTGTCAGAGGCTTTTAAAAGCATTTTTTTCTGCAACCTCTTCGGCCGAAAGAACCGGTAGTAACAAATTTTACATTTCACCACTGATCCTTATCCTGTATTCATAATCATGTCTATATTTATATCGGTAATCTTATATCTGTTTGACAAATAAATAAAATAAAATAAAATAAAATAAAATAAAATAAAATAAAATAAAATAAAATAAAATAAAATAAAATAAAATAAAATAAAATAAAATAAAATAAAATAAAATAAAATAAAATAAAATAAACATTCAAATAATGTACCTGGGATATTGCTCATCCTGTCCTCCTGATTGTAAGGATGGACCTGCCTATTCCATTTGCCTCTCACTCAACTCCCTTCCCCCATTTTTCCCTTCTAGGCCAGCTGTAATATTAATATTCCCCCTCCAGATAAGAAACATGATCCATCAACAATTGACCAAGAGAAACCAGAACACAAGAAATCCAAACTGGCCCTTTGAAACACTTGGAGGTCTTCTGGGGTGGAGTTTCAAATAAAGCCTCAGAGATGAAAATATCACAGGAGTTGCAACAAGTGCATCTACAAAACCAGAGGTTCTTCCACCAGGTCCTCCTAAACCAACGACTGGGTGGTTGTAGCAAGAAATCAGGCTACACCATCCATCACGCTCTGGGCACTGCCACCATCTCAGCTGCAGACCTGTGGTTGTTAAGAAACCATGAAACTTAAAAAATGTAAAGGCTCTCAGTGTGGAAGAGACAACACAGAAAGTGAAAAGGAAACTAAAATAAAAACTTCTATCCATTGTTCTATAACCATCTCTCTATTAGCCAATGATGCCGTCAACAGGCCATCTCTTTCTTGTCTCTTAGTCTGCTTTCATGCAAACATTGATATTTCTAGAAAAAATGGAAAATTAAATTTCTCTTCAGTTACAAGGAATTCAAAAATAAAGCTCCAATTTGGGATTCATATATGGAAATCCCATTGAAAAGAAAATCCCAATCTCTTAACATTAAATTGGGTTCAAGGATAATGATTGCTTCCATGGCGTTAGAGCACAGGCAGCACTAGAGTTAAGTGGCACCAATGTAGAGTGGCACCAAACTCCTCAGCAGTCTCTGGAGACAAAAGACCACACTGAAGGACAGCAGAAGTCACTTTTCTGGCTGTTGAGGTCTCTTGATGCAGCATCACTTTCTGGACATGTCCGAACAGGAAGGACTCTGGCCACTACACAACACTGCCCCAAGAGTTCGATCTGTGATTTTTCACTAATATGTTTTTCTCCACCTGCCCCTCACCAGATGGAAGAGGTTCAGGATCCCAAAAGGACAAGATCCTTCTCATTGTAATTATCTCCTCACAGGCCTTGAGACCTCTTCTCCTCCCTCTCCAGTGACTGCCTTTGGTGTAAACATCACATTGAAGTGACATGGAAGGGATCTTGTATTAGAAAAGGATAAATGCCACAGGTTATGCTTTTTGTGGCCCAAGTTACAGGACAGGCAGGAGCTGTGACCTTCAGCGTAGTTTCTCTCTCTTCCAGGTGAATCTTGGTTTGTCACTATTTGAATCCGGAAAGCCATTGGAGATTCCATCCTGTATGACTGCATCCAATTCTTCTAATTCTTCTTTAGAAACGGGAAGGAGATTGATTCAGGCCCATGAATTATGGACCTCCTGCTTCTGCTTCTGATGCTGCTGGTGCCCCAGTCAGTCTCTGGGAAACTTAGAATGAAGTGCCCACTGAGTTTGGACCACCAGGATGGAGAAAAGCCACGGAGCTATTATAGGCCAGGAGATTTTCTCATTGGTATAGTCATCTCTGCATCAAAAATAGTACCTGCAACATTACCTTTCAACATGGGTCCTTCTAGTCAGATTCAGTTGTAAGTTATTCACTGTGATGGAGTTTCATTCCCTCCATATGCAAGTCTAACACCTTCTTTTTTTTCTTCTTATTTTAGTTACTCTTATAAAGCAGAACCTGATTAATTTCTTGAATCCTTTTGATTTCCTGGCCTCTCATTTTTGTCTTATTTTCTATGAGAGGCTCAAATCCAAATTAAGGGGAAAAGAAAGAAATCCACATTATTTTCTTTTTCCTGTTCAATCCTCAGTTTATGACTTGAATATTAAATTTTCTTGAAAGTAGTGATTGTTGTAGTTTCCTCTGGCCAGGTCATTTCTATATTTTTATAACTGTAGATTGATATTCAATCCCTTATTTTTTTAGGAATAGAGGATGGCATGTTTTAGAACAGCTTTTCTGAATCACTTCTTAAAAATCCTCCTCAATGTATTCTGTTTTTCTTTTAATGACTGAAATATTCTGCAACTTGATTACTGGGCTGATGAAAATTAATTCTGCTACAAATAATAGTACATTTCTTAATTTTAGTCCTTTTGGAGAACTATCTCCATCCTGAACATTCACAGTATTAAAGAGTGATTGGTTACTAATAATTTGTCTTTGATTTGGATCCATATTGACTTAAGTCTCAGTTAGTTTATGGAGGAAAAGAGGAATAAATATAGAAAAAGTGTTTTTGCTATTGTTGATCCTAATATTAACATGGTTTTACAGTAGTTTACGTGATGAAAAGGAAAGAATACTATGCATGATTTTCAATATCGAGGTGGTTAACAAAAATCTCTGGCTCCTGCACAATCTCACCCTTGGCTACAACGTTCATGACAACTATGATAACACCCTCGGCACTTCAGATGCCTTGCTGGACATGCTGTCTACTGGAGAAGCCAATGTTCCCAACTACAGCTGTGGAAGGAAGGACAACCTTTTGGTGATTGTTGATGGAGCTGACAGAGACATCTCCATCCAGATATCAACATTAGTTGGCCCCTACAAAGTTGCCGAGGTTTGTGTTTGTGTTTCTCTATCTGGTAAAGCAAATGGGTTGTTGGTGTGTGTCTGAGTGAATGATAGATCCAACCATTTCATCTCTATGGAATTCAAACTCTGCTTTTCACCATGGCATTTTAAGTGGCATGACTCGGGATTGGGATAACAGTGGGGAGGGAGCAATGTTGAAAACTGAAATACTTACTCATGACACCATTCTCGTTGCTTTGAGGGCTTCTTGCATGATTGTGAAGGTGTGTTCAATCAAAGGGTCTTTTGTACAATAGGAAGGTGTAGCCCCAATGGAAAGCTCACATTTTTTTCATGATATTAGCCAATTATATTCTCAGACATGAATTAACCATTTTATAAAAGAATTATAAATATGTAATTCTAAAAGATGGCAGTTGTAGTTCCCATAAATAAAAAAGAGAAGAAAATGGACTCTGCCATTCCAGGCCTGTAGAAATCAGGGTCCAGGCATTTGCTCTGTGCGAAGATGTCTCTCCTTTGCAGCGTTTATTATACCGTTTTTTACAAGCAGAAAAGGCAGACCAGCAACAGTGTTTTAATTGGTAGAAACTATTCACCCCCCTCTTAAGATGCCATCATCCTGGTGGAGAAGGCAAGGTGAGATAATGCAGATCAGAGCCAGAATGAGATCATATTTATTTATTTATTTATTTATTTATTTATTTATTTATTTATTTATTTATTTATTTATTATTCAAATTTCTATACTGCCCTTCTCCTTTCGGACTCAGGGCGGTGAACAGTCAAGATAAAAACATCTATACAAACATCACAGTTAAAAATAAAGTTAAAATAATTTATAAATTTGGCCCATAATTTAAAACTTGTCAATTAAAATCAATATTAAAATTTTAAAACTAACCCTAAAATCAAGACAGACCGGCTAACTGAAAAAAATAAGTTTTTAGGGCCCGACGAAAAATCCGGAGGTCGGAGATCACTCGTATCTCTGGGGGTAGATTGTTCCATAGGGTAGGTGCCACCACAGAGAAGGCTCTCCTCCTGGGGGTCGTCAGCCGGCATTGTCTGGCCGACGGCACCCTGAGGAGGCCCTCTCTGTGGGAGCGAACCGGCCGGTGGGAGGCTATTGGTGGCAGAAGGCGGTCCCGTAAGTACCCTGGCCCTAAGCCATGGAGCGCTTTAAAGGTGATCACCAACACCTTGAAGCGCACCCGGAAGTCCACCGGAAGCCAATGCAGCTCGCGCAGGAGAGGAGTCACATGGGAGCGCCCCGTCGCTCCCATAATCCCCCGCGCAGCCACATTCTGCACCAGTTGGAGCCTCCGGGTGTACCCCAAGGGGAGCCCCATTTAGAGAGCGTTACAATATAAGCAGGCAAGACTCATAGTGCCTGAGCCAAGGCAGTGTGCTGCTCTTGGCCTGACACCATGACCTTTTACCTACCTCTACACAGGCCCATTTATTTAACATGTGTAACTAAAATCTATGTTAGCTTCCCCTTGAATAGAGTTGAGAGTAGGTAGATGAAAAGTGCATTTCTTGTAGAAGAACCAGCAGACTTAAGTAGATATGGTCCACTATTGACAATTGTTTTGTCTTGAAACATCACACCATCTAAAAAATATCAGTCAGAGGAAAGAATGCTTTGCTGCCTTTATAGCATTTGACAGAATCAACAAAGAAATATTATGGAAGAAAGTGATTGCTCTTAAAATGGAACTCAGAATGTTGACCCTGCTCAAAGACCTTTCTACAAGCTACTGACAACAATTAATCAGTGAAACTGTTTGCCTCATAAAGCTGTGTGTGCTCCATTACTGGAGATTGTCAAAAACAGCTGGACATTCCTTTTGTCTGGAATGGTATACAATCTCCTCTGTGAGCAGAGGGTTGGACTAGAAAACCTCAAAGAACCCTTCTATCCCAATTATTCCATATTCTATGTTCATTTGCTTGAGAGTATGTTTTAGGATAGAGTTCCCCAACTTTTCCAGTTTTGCACACCAGTGGGGGTGCGGGAGGAAGAGGGGATGGTTCCATGTGAGTGGCTGGCTTAAGTGGACTGTGAGGATGCGTGTGTGCACATCCATGCTTGCTGGCCGTTTCTGTGGTCTGGTTGCAAACCCCTCATGGCCCACTAGTGGACGTTGGCTCATAAGTTGAGGACCCTGTTTTATGACCAATGGAGCATTGAGAAGTAAGACTGATCCTTACCAGAAAGTAAGACCAGGGCGCAGCCAATATGACATTACAGGTTGCATATGCTGTTAACACGACTTGGCTCCTTCTCTCATAAGAATTATCTGATTATGGATAAATCAGAGTCAAAAGTTATGGTCTTTGGACAGCATTGCCAAATAGGGCTAGTTGATGAGGACCAAATGTTCATACATTTCCTTACCTGGGGTATTTTTCTCTGTGACTGGTATCAGTTTTGGAAGACAATTTTCTTTTTTGCTTCTTAACTGCCATATATTTTAACTGGGGAAATTGGGAGGGGGTTGTTGTTGGAGCGGTAGGAAGTTAGTCATAACAACATTCCATATTCAAGGACTTTTGCCTGTGTCTGATGGAGACTGCCTGAAGATTGTATCCGGTGGAGTGTGAAGAGTTGATTTTTATTTTTTTTAATTTTGATTTATAGGCCGCCCTTCTCCGGAGACTCAGAGTGGCTTACAGTGCGTTAAGCAATAGCGTTCATACTTTTGTATATTTATACAAAGTCAGCTTATTGCCCCCACAAACTGGGTCCTCAATTGCACAATGTGATGAACTTGTGGGTGTGGGGCAGGGCTGTGAACTGTCAGCTGGGTGTGGAAAACTGGAAGCTTTCAGATTTGGGTTTTCCCAGATGTGCCAACATGACATCTCTAATAAATTGGAACTTTGAGGAACCTCAGGACTTCTTCCTTTCGCAGAAGTTGCTTACAATAATGCTCAGGACACATTGGACAACTGGATCCTGGCTCCCTTAGCATCAAAGGAGCTCATTTAGACCAAAGGGACAAGTGGATGCACTGTTAAAAGCATTTTTTAAAAAAATCACAGCTATGCAGCTTTCTTAGCCTGAAATATTACAGTACAAAAGGCCAATGTTACCACTATGCACCTATACTGAACTGAATTCAGTATAGGTGCCGCACGGGGGATTATGGGAGCGACGGGGTGCTCCCATGTGATTCCCCTCCTGCGCGAGCTGCATTGGCTTCCGGTGGACTTCTGGGTGCGCTTCAAGGTGTTGGTGATCACCTTTAAAGCGCTCTATGGCTTAGGGCCGGGGTACTTACGGGACCGTCTTCTGCCACCAATTGCCTCCCACCGGCCAGTTCACTCCCACAGAGAGGGCCTCCTCAGGGTGCCGTCGGCCAGACAATGTCGGCTGGCAACCCCCAGGGGGAGAGCCTTCTCTGTGGTGGCACCTACCCTCTGGAACAATCTACCCCCAGAGATACGAGTGATCCCAGACCTCCGGACTTTTCGTCGGGCCCTTAAAACCTACCTCTTTCAGTTAGCCGGGCTGTCCTGATTTTATGATGGGGTTTTTAAAATTTGAAATTGGTTTTAAATTGAAATGTTTTAATTATGGGCCAAATTATTTAATTATTTTAAATCTATTTTAACTTTTGTATATAAAGTGTTTTACTTGGCTGTTGACCGCCCTGAGTCCGAAAGGAGAAGGGCGGTATAGAAATTTGAAAAATAAATAAATAAATAAATAAATAAATAAATAAATAAATAAATAAATAAATAAATTCTGGGATTTAATTTATACAATTACTAAAACTGAGAAGTAAACCAGACTTACTTAAAAGTTTTTGAAAGAAAGAATTGTGAACTTGGGAAATGTGTAATCAATAGCTTATTTTTAGGAGTCATAATTTAATTGTCAAGTTTTTCTACCTTGGAAAAGAAAATAGAGGGTGCAGTTCACATAATCAATGTAGTGTATCTCTCACTACATTGTGCTCAGTGTATCTTTTAAATTGATTACTATTAAAAAAAGTGACATGCAAAAAAAAGAACTTCAGCTGCTTTCTTGAGAACTGAATTGGGAATTTATATAATACATTATACTGTATAAAATTAGAGCATCCTTTTTATATATATAAAATTAATGGCATGGAAACTGTCAAAGTCTCAAAACTGTGTTAGAAAAACCAGATTTCAATTAAAAAGCTCTTGAAGAGTACAATTGACAAATTATATTAGGAATTCTTGTCTCCCTGTCTTTTTACAATTGGAGACAAAACTAAAACAATCGCTGCACAAAGAATCCAAGATTTTCAAAACAGAGAAAAATATGGCCATCCTCAGCAAGATTGGCACATTTAAATGCATTAACTACTTCAAAGGTACTGTCAGCCTCAGCTTTGCCTGCTTCAGCTGCCATAAGAAACGGGGGGGAGGGACCAGTTAAGGGGGCGAAGGGGGGGAAGATTGCAGGAGGTGTCTTTCCAATGCAGGAGGTGTCTTTCCAAGAAACGAAACTGAATCTCCAAAGGGGCCGGCTGACCAACTGCCCTACATTCCTGATGGATGACGTTGCCAGGCGTGATGCCACCTGACCTTTGGGAGACCTTTGGATTGGATGATGGTCAATGGACACGGGGGGGGGGAGAAGCTTACTAGATGCTATTTTGCGCGTTTTGCTCACTTCCAGCTTTACCTGGGTTGCGATCATTTCATATTCAGTAAAAGTACTAATCTCTTTTAAAATATTGAGTTTGGGTTTTCTTTCCTGGATATTGAAGGAAGCATACCTGACAGGTACCTTCAAAATTGCCAAGTATTGAGTTAAATCTTTCAAATCCCTTACAACGAATAAATTTGTTTTTGTGGAGTTCCAGAGGTAGAAGATGTAATACATCTATTACTTGGATGTCAATTATATAAAAAAAGTGAGAGATCAATATCTTGGACTGCACTTTAGAGAATGATCTATTGGGATCCTAATATTAAATCAATATATTTCCTGTGTGATCAGAATCCAACAATTATATATAATATGCCGCTTTTTGGAGGAAATTAGTTCAGTTGAGCTTCTCTTATGTGGTCTGTTTGTGGATTGTGGGGAACGATAAAAAAATACTATTTTTATTTTTAATGCTTATTCCATTTTACTTTTTAATTTTTTTAAAAAAATCTACTTTTTTCAGATCAGTAATAAAATTGCTTGGGATGATCTGAGTGATAAAAGTCAATTCCCTTTTTTCCGTCTGATGCTCCCCAAAGAAACGGCCCAGTACTCAGGAATTGTCCAACTGCTCCTCCATTTTGGATGGACCCTGATTGGTCTCTTTGCTTCGGATACAGAGAAGGGAGAGAATTTCATGAGGACTTTTACTCCTATGCTTGTCAGGAATAGAATTTGTGTTGTTATATCACAACAATTCTCAGTGACTGGAAATACAGCAGCCCTCAGGGATGCCCTCTCTAAATGGAAACAAGTCAATGCCTTTGTTCACTTCATAGGATTTGATTCCATTTTTGACAGAATTCTTCCTTTCCATTTAACCCTTAGGCGTTTGCCAGGACCCATTGAAGGGAAAGTCTGGATCATGACAATGCTTGGATAGTATGTAATGAAAAAGCAGAGGCTTCTCAAGTGTGTCCATAGTATTTGGACCTTTCCTCTTCAGTGGAAAAAAAGTTGGTACAAAGATGATGCCTATAAACATCCTTTCTTTGTGAAACCTGAATTTCAAGCTGAGTATTTTCACTGTTCTGTTTCAAAGCACATATTTTCTATCAAAGGCCGGAGAAGATGCACCCAGAAAACACCACTAGAAAATGAAGAGAAAAGGATTAGGATGTGGATCCCAAATGACGGCAATACTTACAGTGTCATTAAGATTCTGGCCCATGCCTTAAAAGGTGCATCCAAACCCCAGAGGAGAAGGAAGAAGGGAGAAGAGAGGCTGGGGGCTCCAAGGCTGCAACCATGGAAGGTATAGGGTCCCAACAAGGATCCATCAAACTAAATTCCTTTTCAGGGTCTTTGGGGCTCTCAGAGCTTGTTTGTTTAAGATCTTAAGCTTCTGTACAACATCTCGTACTTATTGGAAGAGCATTGCATCTTCCCTTCTACAACCATTTTGTATATTCAAAAAAATATTCCTAGATTCCATCTGATTTTCAGCTCCTGTAAAATGAAATGGCTCTTTTCCTTGTCTTTCCTCAAGGCTAAAAGAGGTTCCTTTGATCTCTTCCTTGCCTTCTTTGTCCTTGCCTAAAGCTGATGAATATTTTTGTACAATGTCTTCTGTAAGTGTGTTTTCTACAAGAGGACATGAAATGATTCAACTGGATCATTAATAATATGGTTATTATCATATTATTAAAATATTACTGCTACTTTATTATAATCAGTAACCATTATCTATATAGAATAATGTGAGAAAAATTACAAAGGAAATCTTAAAGAAAGATATAGATTGTGACTGCCACTAATTTGTTTTATACAAGATACTGTCATCTATCAGGTACTAAATGCTGAAAATTAGTTAGTTTCCAAATGGATTTTACTTATACACTTCTCTCTATCACAAAATCATATTTTTATTTTCTGGAAGCTGGAAATTTTTTTAAAGGAGTTCGAAATAACTTTGCCTAAGCATTATTATAATGTTTGCATCACAAAATCATGATTTATCTATTTCTTTTATCAATGAAAATACACTTGTTCATAATTCCCATTTTTATCAGTAAGATTAAAATGTATTTGAATATAATTTGTAAAACAGTTGTATCCATTTAATTATCATGCCATCCAGCAATCAATTAACTAGATCCCCATTCATCACATCATGAAGCATTTTGTTAATTCTTTGCTAAAAACAAGTTGTACCACCAGCATTCACACAATCCATTAAGGAAGTGGTATAGGTAGGAATTAGTTTGGAGGACCAGAGAAAGAGATGCAGGGAAGGATCAGATAAAATTGGGGGGGGGGAGAGGATGAACCAGCAGCTGTGTTACAGGGAGAGAAAGAAATTCAGAGAAGGTCCTCCCAAATGTTTAGACTGTAAAAAGAGATAGTGAAAGATTTGTATTTTCATACTTGCAAGTTTCTGTTAATAATAATTTAAAAAGCCAACTACGATCTCATAGACCCCGACCTAATTCTGTTCTCTGACTAACACTGCCAAAGACCATTATAATATTTTCTTTCTCGAAGTTAATAGAGTTATTAAACTATATGTACCACTAATCACTACCAAAACCAGGAAAAACAAATTACCCATATCAATATGAAAACTCCAATCCCAAAAAAATCCCTCTGGTGAAAAAACAAAACTGGTAATGTAGCTAACTTTGAAAGCCGCTACAAAAAATATGTCACCAAATAAAGACTGAATGCACCAACTACCATATCAAACAAGAAGAAAACCTGCACACAAAATCCAACTGCACCTTCTATAATTTTGTAAACAACAAACTTAAAGACTCAAGATCCATTTTACCCCTAAAAGGACCTAACAGTAATGATTGCAATGATGAAGCAATTAAAGCAAACCTCTTTAACACATTCTTCAGCTCAGTCTTTGTAAACAACAATGGCTCATGCCCAACATTCCCTAATCATGCCACAAATAACTACAATGATCTAACACAAATAGATTTCACAGAAGATAACATTGAAAAGACACTACATAGACTAAAACCATCTCTATCTATTGGACCTGATGGACTATGTGCATACTTCTTAAAAAAGCTTTCCACTGCTATAGCAGAACCCCTAAGCATAATCTTTGAAAAATCTTTCAAGACCAGCTCCCTACCCAACCCATGGTCATGAGCCATGGTCATCTCTATCTTCAAAAAGGGAGACCCCAGCCTAGTAGAAAATTACAGACCAATCTCTTTATGCTGCGTCACCTGCAAAGTCATGGAATCAATCATCAACCAATCCATTACCCTCCACCTAGAAACAAACAACCTACTCTCTAATAAACAATCTGGTTTCAGAAAAAAAAATCCTGTAATCTACAACTTCTACACTGCAAAAACATGGACTACAAATCTTGATCAAGGCAAAGCAATAGATACACTTTACATAGACTTCTATAAAGCCTTTGATTCAGTGGTACATGACAAACTACTTCTAAAACTAAAATCCTATGGCATCTCCAGACCCCTCCATAATTGGATAACCACGTTCCTGTCAAACAGACAACAATTGATCAAAATAGGGAGTGCCCTATCAAATCCTGCACCTGTTAATAGCTGTGTCTCCCAAGGCAGCATTCTAGGACCAACACCCTTCATACTATACATAAATATTTTTTAGATGGTGTGATGTTTCAAGATGTTTCTAGGACCAACACTCTTTAACCTATACATAAATGATCTTTGTGATCATATTATAAGTAACTGCGTTCTCTTCTCTGATGATGTAAAACTATTTAACATCACCAACAATGTTGTTACCCTTCAAAAAGACCTTGACTTTGTGTTGGAATGGTCAAAAAATTAGCAACTCCAAATCTCAACCAACAAATGTTCTGTCTTACACATTGGCAAAAAGAATCAGAACACAAAATACAAGCTGAGAGGACACGACCTTGTAGATGACCCTCACTCTATCAAAGACCTTGGAGTACTCATATCAAATGATCTAACTGCCAAAGCCCACTGTAACAACATTGCCAAAAAGGAATTAAGGGTTGTAAACCTAATCTTGCGTAGCTTCTTCTCTGGTAATTTTACACTACTAACCAGAGCACACAAAACATTTGCTAGATCAATTCTCGAATATAGCTCATCCTCTGGAACCCGCACTGCATATCAGACATTAATACAATTGAACGTGTCCAGAAATATTTCACAAGAAGAGTCCTCCACTTGTTTGCTCGCAACAAAATAACTTATGCCACCAGACTTGAAATTTTGGGCTTAGAAAATTTAGAACGATGCCGTCTTTGTATGACCTAAGCATAGCTCATAAAATCATCTGCTACAATGTCCTACCTGTCAATGACTACTTCAGCTTCAACCACAACAATACACGAGCACACAATAGATACAAACTTAGTGAACCGCTCCAAACTCAATTGCAGAAAATATGACTTCAGCAACAGAGTGGTCAATGCCTGGAATGTACTACCTGATTCTGTGGATTCATCCCCAAACCCCCAAAATTCTAACCTTAGACTGTCTAATGTTGACCTCACCCCATTCCTAAGAGGTCTGTAAGGAGCGTGCATAAGAGCACCAGCGTGCCTACTGTCCCTGTCCTAATGTTCCCTTTAATTGTATTCATTTTATGTATTCAATTCATGCTTATACTTATATATATTATCTAATACGTACTCGATAAATAAATAAATAAATAAATAAATAAATAAATAAATAAATAAATAAATATATTGTCTTGCAGTAAAATAGAATTAGTTCATCTGGTTATTTTCCTGTCTTAGCCTTGCAACTTTCTTCTTAACAAATCCTTACTTTCTGATAATCACCCTCTTGTTTTCAAAGAGTTTATGAATGCTCTTGTTATTTGGGGTTTTTTTTTAATTGATTTATGACCTTTCCTAAAATGTTTCTTGTAATTGACAATTTTTGCCAATTATATCTTCTCACTGTACTTTTTGTCAATATACTGTATGATTGAGAAATATTACTGAACCTTTGTTCTTGAGTTTTGAAGAGAGTGGCCACAGGCCAACTCACAATATTTGCAAGTTAAACAACCATAGAAGAAAGATTCAAATGTAAAAAGAGATAACAAAACAAGATTTCTGCTTTTAAAGTTCCTGGACGTTTCCATTCTAGTTCCATCTATTTCTAAAGAAGAAGGAATTGTTCAATCTTTCCCTGATGAAAGTGTACGTGGATCAAAATGGAGAGGTAGCAGCAGATCTGAAGATCTTGAGTAGGGTGTTTCTCCCCAAGAAGAATCCCATCGAAAAGGAATTGGGGTATTTTGACAGGCAGCAACTGATAATCAACCAAGATGCTTTATCACAGCTAAAATTGCTCAACAAGGTGGGGAAAATAGTGATGTGTTTTTTTCATTTTCCCAAAGAATTAGGACCCTTTTCAAGTGGGCTAACCCTAGTCAAAATGGGGGGTAACCTTCACTGAGAATTGAATGTGTGGAGTAAAACTTTTATAATTTTCTTTAAAAACAGGGGAGCTTCTCTTCTATTGAACAAGGTATCCTTTTGATGCTATAATGCTGAATACTGTTGTAAACTGATCCAGCTATATCCAAAATGAGATTTGGGATGATTATTATTTAGGACATAAATCATTGCCATTTCATGTCTCTTCTTTATCACCATCAAACCGGTCACAGAGGGCCTCATATACTGAGGATTTTGATGTTAATAGCTTCAGGTACACTAATTTCTTGTCTTCAAATATCAAAGTTGAAGGCAATTCTGTTGACCAGGACCTGAGTTCAGCTTTGGTCTCAATCTGATAAAATAGAATCAAGACTGGATGGAAGTCCTCTTGGTCCCAATGGGAAATAAGCTTCATCTTGACCTGCTTGGAGTCAGGGGACTCCCAAAATTGCAGGCTCATAGTCTGGGAGATTTTTAATCAGATGAGACCTGATCATAGCTATACTCTTTAATCCTGCTGGGATAGTAGAATTTAGGGAGGAGATCCAAGGAATTCAGTTCACACGAAATAATAATGACTGGTCTGATATGAGCTTATGTATTCATTCATTGATTAAAATTATTTGCTGCCCATCTCACCACAATAATTGTCTGAGAACTGAAGTACTGAAACACGACTTTGGTGCAAAAAAATAAATAAATCCCGATATCAGAAGTAATAAGTAATAAGTAATTAGGTTTCAGCATTGGCTTTTAAGAGTGAACGTCATCTGAAAATGCCTTGAATGCAATTGTTTATCTTGATTGTTAGCTCCCTCAGGCACCCTAGGAGGCTCCAAATCACACTAAATGTCAGAATTGTTCAGCCCTAGTTTCCCATAAACCCTGGAGGGAGGGCGGAACAGAGGGTGGGAATGCATGATGGGAGGAATGTAAAACTGTTAGTCAGAGAAAGCCCCTTCAAGGCTCCAGATCAAAATAATAATGAAGATGGGTGTGTATTTCCCTGCTAGTTTGTGTTACCTAATTGTATTCTTTTCACAGAAAGGACCTTGTGTTGGATACCTTGTGTTGGACATCCCATTCCCACACACAGCTCTCACTCATGACCCACGAGATGCATCAAAAGATCCCTGACTCACCCTTTTTGATGGACACGTTCTCATGACCTCACCTCCATCTCACCTCACTATTATTTTAGAAACTAGTTAGTTTTAGTTTTAGTTTACCAGCATGGCAGCCATATAAACGGAACAAATAAATATACAAATAAGGAACATCAAGTTTAAGGTTGACAGCCTTTACTTGTAAGGAATTTTTTTCTTCGTATCTTAACTAGGAGATAGTTTTGGACTATTTTTAAAAGGAGCTTTGCACTCCAGAAGAAACCATTCCACATCTTACTGATCAGAGGTTTCTTTCTTCTGTTTTAGTCTATTTTAAATAAATTAAAAATAAATAGCATTTTAAATAAGTAAATTTACGCATAAAAGATATATCAATCAATCATTCAAAGATTAACTGGCTAAATTAATCTTTATAAAAATGATAAATGGAATAGAAATTTAATACATCTTTACAATAAAGTTTAGCCTAAAATTTAAAATAAGTGCATTTCGTAATTTAAAGTCATGCATGTATCAAGAATGGAGGAATGCTTAATGCTTCAATATTTTCTCAAATTCATTCCTCCAGACTTCATTAAGTAGAAAGGTCCATTTTTGCAATCTGATATGCCCCAATAAAAAGGAGGAATTAAATGAGGTACGTGCCTGCAATTGTATTCCTGTAACCATTTGGAAGTACCGTGTATCCCCAAAAATAAGGCCCTGTCTTATATTTTTTTGAACCCTGAAATAAGCACTTGGCCATGCACTCAAAAGCCCAATTGGGCTTGTTATCAGGAAATGTCTTATTTTGGAGGAAACAAGGTAGTCAGGGATTTCATATTTTTCATATGTGAAGCCCAGAGACTACTTGGCTAATGTTCCTGTCTACCTCCATGTTACATAGATGATGAGTGTAACATCTTTCCTTTGGCATTTTTTCTTTCTCTTCTCAGTCTCTTCCTCAGTCCAAATGTGTGGAAAAATGTCAGCCTGGATTTGTGAAGAAGGCTCGAGAAGGAGAGCCATTTTGCTGCTACGACTGCGTTCCTTGTCCAGAGGGGACCATCTCCACTCAGGAAGGTGGGTGACACCAAAGGGAAACCTTCTGAATTCATCCAGAGCACTTTGATCAATATGCATCTTAAAGAGGCACATAAGTTTGATGGTTTTGTTTTTAATTTTCATGGTGTCCAATTCTTACCTAATGGCAGGGAAAAGAGCCTTGATGGTACAGTGGTCTAAGCACCCTGTTATTAACACAGCTGCCTGCAATTACTGCTGGTTCGAATCTCTCCACAGCTCAAGGTTGACTCAGCCTTCCATCCTTTCTAAGGTAGGTAAAATGAGGACCCGGTTTGTGGGGGCAATAAGCTGACTTTGTATAAAATATACAAAAGAATGAAGGCTATTGCTTAACGCATTGTAAGCTGCCCTGAGTCTCCGGAGAAGGGCGGCATATAAATCAAATTAAAAAAAGAAAAGAAAAGAAAACTATCTTTAAGGATGGGTTAGGAAGAAGGATGTTATGGATGGGGTAGGAAACCTTTCTTTTATTTGCCAGTTTGGATGTGTCTTTCCATATTTATCTTTCTTAGAAATATTTGAATTATTTGTAACTTGAGGTATGTTTTTGGATCAATGTGCTTTGTTCATCCAAATCAACCTTACATTAGAGGCTGAAAGATACATCAGTCATACATTTAATCAATTACTCTTTATTAAGATCATAAATCCTTATCAGCTGAAATATCTAATTGGGAGGAAGAATGGAGGGAGAGAAGTTGGATTCAAGGAACAAATGAAAATCAAAGAGAGGACCCATCATAAAGGATGGGTCCTCATAAAGGATATTTCCTTCCCACCTTTTCTTATCTTTCTAATTTAAATATTGAGATAAAAACGATTACAACACCAACAAAAACTGAATATAGTTGTGGTTTTGAAAGGAAAAAAATACTAATGTACAGTACTGGGTTTAAAAGGAACCAAAAGGAGAGGGAGAAGGAGAACTAATAAAAGACCAATCTACAAATAGATACCACTGTTGAATTCATTCTCTCTTTAAAATTGTTGCCAAATGTAGAAAGGATAGAAATATATTGCTTTATCTTCTGCCAAGACTTGGCAGATAACAAACTCAGTTCCTCTTCTGGAATTCCTTCATGAATTAATCTTCCTTAAGATCGCTTTCTTTTCAAATTTATTTATTTATTTATTTATTTATTTATTTATTTATTTATTTGTTTGTTTGTTTGTTTTGTTTGTTTTATTTGATTTGTATACCGCCCTACTCCCGAAGGACTCAGGGCGGTGAACAGCCAAGCAATAAAATACATAAATACAAAAATTTAAAAAACCAGTTAAAATCAAATTAAATCATTTTGGCCCAGACAAATTAAAACACCCCAATAATTTAAGAACAGATTTAAAATTTATATATTAAAAGAGGGAGGAGATTAGGCCAAGCCTGCTTGATGGAATAAAAGAGTCTTCACAGCGCGGCGGAAGGTGCGCAGATCCGGGATCCTCTGTATCTCTGGGGGGAGCTCATTTATTTATTTATTTATTTATTTATTTATTTATTTATTTATTTATTTATTTATTTATTTATTTATTTAAATTTGTATACCGCTCTTCTCCCTGAGGACTCAGGGCAGTGTACAGCCAAAATTAAAAAACATACAGGACAAATATTAAAAAACAATTAAAAGATATATAAATTTGGCCCAATTAAAACTCACTACCAATTAAAACATTTAAAACATTTAAAAACATTTAAAAATTTCTTCTTAAGCCAGCCCGGCTTGCTTGAAAAAATTGGTTTTATAAAAAAATTTATATGGTTGTCTATTTCACACATAGGGACTTTTGGTGTCACACAATTAAATCACAAATTAAAAACTTAAACAATGAGAACTAAATGCTAAGAAAGCAAGAGAGGAGTACATCAAGATGCTACCTACCATGCAACCAGCACACAGGGCTCTGTTGTCAGGGGAACTCCAGGACTATTGGAAAATATCCCTTTTTAAGGGATTTCTAGAAGGCTTTACAGCTTGGAGATACTTTCAATTTTGAGATATTTGATGATTTTTAACTAGAAGGGTCTGTACAATTTCCCCTGAAGTAGGCAGTATTGCAACCCTTCTCAAGAGGAATTCCATGGATCCAACCATGTTAGACAACTTTTATCCTGTGTCCAAACATTTTATAGCAGTTTACTGAGATCATGGTTGGTGTGTCAATCACCAGTAATGGAGTTTAAACATTCTTGGCAGAAACATATGTCCATCATCTGACAAAAAAATAATAAACAAACAAACAAACAAACAATCTGGTTAGAGCAGTTTATTGAGAATATAGTTGGTGGGTCAATCATCAATAACTTAGTTTAAACATTCTTGGAGTAAACACATGTCCATCATCTCACAAAAGATTAAAAAAAATTAAATAATATAATAAATCAATAAAAACAAAGAACTCATGATAAGGTCAGTGAGAGATAAGAATCTGGTGGATTAGCTCAGAGAAGGCAGTTTGTGGCACCAGATATTTCTTCTTACAATTTTATTTTGTTGTTGTTCTTGTTTTTTGTTTTTTTTTAAATGGTTGTACTGTGTATATTGGGGAATTTTTTGCTGGAATGTATGTACATACAGTACAATTTAATGAGGCTTTCCTGTCTTTCAGTATCAAATCTCATCTAAAGGTTTTCTTGAAATTTCAAAGATTATGAAAGAAATTTTACTTTGTTTTCTCAGATACTGAAAAATGCACCAAATGTGTAGATGAACAACATCCAACTAAGAACAGAGTCCAGTGTATCCCAAAAAGAATAACCTTCCTGTTTTATGAAGAACATCTGGGCATAATCCTTGTGTTCTTTGCTCTACTCTTGTTCCTAATGACAAGCCTTGTTTTAATCATATTCCTTAAATACCTAGAAACTCCCATTGTCAAAGCCAACAACCGGGACCTCTCTTTCATCCTCCTGATCTCCCTCCTGCTTTGTTTTTCATCCTCCTTTCTCTTCATCGGACAACCAAGGAAAGTCACCTGCCTTCTCCGACAAACAATGTTCAGCATTGTCTTCTCAATAGCTGTGTCTTCTGTGTTGGCTAAAACTATCATGGTGGTGCTGGCCTTCCTGGCCTCAAAACCAGGAAACAGGGTGAGAAGATGGTTGGGGAAGAGCTTGGCCAATTCTGTCATCCTTTTTTGTTCTAGTGTTCAACTTTTCATCTGTGTCATATGGCTGGGAGTTTCTCCCCCATTCCCTGATTCCAACATGCACTCCCAGCCTGGAGAGATCATCCTTCAATGTAATGAAGGCTCTGTTACCATGTTTTATGTTGTCCTCAGCTACATGGGTTTCCTAGCTGCCGTTTGCTTCATGATGGCTTTCTTGGCCAGGAACCTGCCTGGGGCCTTCAATGAAGCCAAGCTAATCTCCTTCAGCATGCTGGTCTTCTGCAGCGTCTGGGTCTCTTTCCTGCCCACCTACCTGAGCACCAAAGGGAAATACATGGTGGCTGTGCAGGTCTTCTCCATCTTGGCCTCCAGTGCTGGACTGCTAGGCTGCATCTTTTCCCCCAAGTGCTACATTATTATCCTGAGACCAGATCTAAACACTAAGGAACATCTAATGATAAAAGTAGGGAACTGATAATGAAATTGTTTCTTAGACTCATGAGAGTTAATTATTGATTGTAATTTGTTGTTGGTTTATATATTTCATTTGTCTCTGTTTGACACACAATATAGAGTTGTTCTATGGAAGGGACCTTGGAGGTCTTCTAGTCCAGCCCCCTGCTCGAGCAGGAGACCCTATACCATTTGAGACAAATGATTATCTAGTAACTTCTTAAAAGCCACTACCGCTGAAGCAGCCACAACTTCTGGAGTCAAGCTATTCCATTGGTTTTGTGAGGTCCTCCATCATTGGCTTGGCACCTCACAAGCATCCTACCATCAAAGAATCAGGATTCGGGGGGGGGGGGCAGTTGGGTAATAAACCTATATGCTTCTATGGTGGGAATTTGGGAGGGGGGGAATGACAGTTGAAGGAGTGCAAAGCAGTTTGGAACCAGTTCGTGCCAGGCATCTTCAAGGTCGTTCACACTGACTGTGGAATTTCACTAGCCCAAACACCTCAGCATTTCCCAAAACATCTTAGTAATATACTGCAGCCAGCATTTTTAAATAAAAGTTATTTTCATTGCAGATAAATGGAGTTGAGGGTTTTACTTTCCTAAGGGATCAGACTGGGCCAGGTCTGACATTAGGCGGAATCTGAGATTACATCGGTAGAGGACATCATCTCTACCGTGTGGACCATGCACATAATATCGGCTCGGAACAATTAGGAGGAGATTGAATGCTGGGGGGAGGCTTTGAAGAGGCCTCCTTCAGGACAGGATCTGTCTGAATGGACAGGGGAGGCAGAAAGATGTGGCAATCTGCTGAGATCCAGGTGGTCTCTGGGCATCGGGCAAATGGAGGAATGGAGGAGAAGCCCATGGTGATAACTTTCACTCATGGAAGCTGTGGCAGTTGCTGGCGGGAACAATGAGTGGAGCTGGAGGAGGAAGAAGAAGAGGGTGAAGAATTCAACCAAGTTGATTGGATGATGGAACAAGACATCAAGTTCATGCAGGGGGCTTTCAAGAACCTCAAGGTGTGTGAACACCAGGCCCAGGCCATGCAATCTGATGACCAGCCACCTCCAGCCACAACAGGAGGCTGAGTAATAACATCCACCACCACAGCCAGCCCCTCAGCCAGTGTAATGGCAGCAGTGGCTACGGCTGGTCCAGCACCAGGAGCTGCCGTCTGTATCATCCCACCTGCAGGGATAGCCCCAAGGAGGAGGACACCCACAAGACACAACAGCTGGGTGTGAAGTTTAACAGGAATCCCCTGTCAGTTTTGGAAGACAATTTTCTTTTTTGCTTCTTAACTGCCACATATTTTAGTTGGGGAAATTGGGAAGGGGTTGTTGTTGGAATGGTAGAAAGTTAGTCATAACAATATTCCATATTCAAGGACTTTTGCCTGTGCCTGCTGGAGACTGCCTGAAGATTGTATCCAGTTGAGCGTGAAGACTTGATTGCACAATGTGATGAACTTGTGGGTGTGGAGCAGGGCTGTGAACTGTTAGCTGGGTGTAGAAAATTTGGAAGCTTTCAGATTCGGGTTTTCCCAGATGTGCCAACATAACATCTTTAATAAATTGGAACTTTGAGGAACCTCAGACCTCAGAGCTTTATTTCATTGGGGGGTGTTTCTTGGAACCCTGACATTCCCAGCAACTGGGGTTCTTCCTGCCCCAGGTTTGGACCTACATGCAGGAGTATGGTCTGGAGATAACCACTGAAGGTGCCAAGGTGAGATGTGTCACCATGGCCCTAGAAGGGGCTGCAGGTCCTCCTCAACCATGACACTCTGGAGCTGAGAAATTTCAACTGCTTCCTGGCAGCACTCTATGAATGTTTGGAGGACTCCCTGGCTGGGTACAGATCTAGAGATCACATCAAAACCATGAGCCAGGGATGGAGGGGAGTGGTTGAGTACACAGAAGAACTTTGTGACCTAGCATGCAGGCTCACCGACTGGCCACAAGCTATCCTCATTGGCTGTTTCAAAGATAGGCTGAATGATGAGATCAACAACATCTGCATTTCCAGGGGTGCCCCCCCCACTCTCCATGGCTGGTATATTTTGGTGGAGGTGGTGGAAATCGACCTAACCCAAAACAAGTACCAACTGGGGCCACAACACTCTCCCTCTCAAACCAAATTTTTCCTTGTTTTTTTCCCCCTCTTTTCTTTCTTCCCTGAAGGACTAATGTGCCTGTTTTGGGGAGAGGGGGCACATGTCAGGTCTTCCATCATCAGCTTGTTGTCTCGCTGAAATCCTGTCATCAAAGGATGGGGTGAGGGAGGGGGACAGATGGACAACAAATCTGTATGCTTCTGTGGTGGGAATTTAAGAGGGGGGGAATAACAGTTGAAGGATTGTAAAACACTTTGGTACCAGTTCATGCCAGTCATCAATCAATCAATCAATCAATCAATCAATCAATCAATCACTAAAGACACACCAATAACAGCAAT
Source organism: Pituophis catenifer annectens (assembly GCF_029215685.1). Taxonomy (NCBI): domain Eukaryota; kingdom Metazoa; phylum Chordata; class Lepidosauria; order Squamata; family Colubridae; genus Pituophis; species Pituophis catenifer. The sequence continues at coordinate 8,193,540 of NW_027256882.1, read as the reverse complement.
AGACTTAATCTTGAGGTAGTTGGGGCCATCTAGATCTCCAGGGAGGCTCTTCCACAAGGCAGCGGATGCCAGAGGGAAGGGCTGCTTTCTGGTCCAACAGGATGATATGGTTTCATAGAGGGGATGCCAAGAATCTCCCTGTGCTAGGCCTGCCCTGGGCCATGTTGGATGCCAAAAAGTTATTCCCTTAACACATTTCCACTTTCTGATGAATTCTTCGCACACATTTAACCAAGGTGTCAGGTTCCCCCCTTCCTATCCCTCAGCTCCAGCGTGGCAACACTGAAGCCTTTAAAAATGGTGAATTTTGTTAGGTTTACTCGCCTAGATCAGTTAAACAGGATTCATAGGTTTTATGTCTACAAAAGTTAGGCTATCCTAATTTTACCTATTTATTGATTTATCTTTAAACTTGTAGATATTTTGCTGTATTTTCTCTCGTCATCTGTTTTCTTTTGTTATTTAATTCCACCTTTACAAAAAAAAATGGCTTTTTTTCAATGAAGGAAAATGTCTACTCTTTTTTAAAAATTGAAATGTCCTAACTGTCGAACCCAAAGTCAAACTTTTGATGACTATAATGGATAAAAGTGATTTTCAGGGATTTTGTTCTGCTCTGGAACTGTGTAAGAGAGAAGACGTAGTCCTATGAACAAAAACAGCCACCCATCTCTTAACAAAGGCAAACCAGAATCAGCTGTATCCATATTGAGGATTGACATATCAGGCTCATGCCAAAATTCTCTCTTGAGACTGGAATGTATGGAGAGTTTTTCTAAGGGATGTGTCAGGGAAATACTTCAAGAGCTGACCAGCTGCCATGATGTTGTAATGCTGTAATGCTGTAATAATGATGCAATGGTAGGAATGAGATGTTTGGGAGAAAGTTCTCCTGTCTCACTTCTTGTCTCGTTTTCAGAGTTTCACCCCATTTGTGACTTCTCCCATTGGGCACCTGCCTGTTGACTCACTCAGAGTTTGGAGAGATGATGTCTCTTCTTGTTGCCATTATCCAAATCATAGTGATTTATTTATTCTCTTGGTGCTAAATGTCAAAAGACATTTTGGATTGCTTGCAGATATCACACAAACACAGCCATAACAAGCTTCCACTTTGATATCACATCAACACCTCGTTGGCTAATATCTTTGCACTGGAAAATCTTGGAGGCATAAAAGGCCCAGGAGAACCTTGAAAGCTTTTATGACAGGCAGGGGATGCAGATATGAAGGCTTGTACAGACTCTGTCAGGATTACAAAACCTTTGGAGCTTCTGTCTTGGAAGAGGGCTTTGGTTTCTTCCACCTCTTCCTATCACTGTGTCTTCAAAGCAAGGCTGGAGACTCCATCAGGAACACAAGTTATGTTGCTGCTTCTGCTGCTTCTGCTGCCCCAGGAAATTCTGGCAAGTCTCAGAGCCAAATGTCTCCTGACTCTGAAGAGGGACGAGGTGCATCCAGAGAACTATTACAAGCCAGGAGAGTTTCTCATTGGTGGCATTGTCTCTGCAACGAGGATGAAACTTCTACCAATAAGCTTCAACAAATCTCCTTTGACTCAAATTTCTCTGTATGTCAAATTTTATGCACAGACTTAGAGCCTCTCCATTCCACCCTGAGTTCTAAAGTTTCAGCTGTCTCTTTTACAATGAATGACCTCTTTAATCTGCTAGTTCTTCTCTCTTTCTATCTCAGTTCATCCTTGGCTCATTCTTTTCAGCTGATGAACCTGATTTGAAATTCTCAAATAAGTAATCAGTTGAGATCTTCTGTTTTTCTTGACTTTGAAGAAGAAGCATCTGCTTTTCTTGACATCCTCTCAGCAGAGTTGGACTGTGGATGGAGAAGAGAGGATGGTTCTTCTCTTCTAACACTCTCATGCCCAATAAGGTCATCAGGATGGGTAGAAAAATGCAGAAATGTTGACTTTTTTGTCTGAAGTAAAAATGAGATAAGCTTGATGATTTCATTCTGTACCACCAATTAAATGAATGGATCCCAGTTTAGCATTGACTTTTCTTAAATATGTGAATATCATTTGAGGGGATGCCAGCATCCCAATCATACAATGAGTTGTTTGTCAGCTAAGTCTCTATGGTAGACATGTGGGTCCTATAAACACCTCCAGAAATTTAGCACTGACTGCATTTGTTAACAGTCACAGTTTCTCATTTTATGTGTCATTGTGGGTGTCTCTGCCTGTATGTGTCCTTTAATGATTCTATATTTCATGTGGAATAATAGGTCACACTTCCAATGATTAATTATTGGGAAGATAAATAGGCAAAGGGATAGAAAGAGATTAAAAATTTAAAACAACAGCAAGAATAAGGACAATATGAAGAATAAGCCAAAATTGAATTTGAAACTGAATTATGTAGAAATGGTGAACATGTAACAACAAAAATGTATAAAGTTTTAAAGATTTGAAACCGACGATGAACAGGTTCAATTTGTATGACTGAATTCACTGTTAAATTCAGATGTTAAAGGAAGATGCAGAGAATTTGTGTAATTGGTATTCAGTTTACCCTCTGTCATAGGTTAAGAGATTGTTTTTTTTTTTTTTTTGAAATAAAATGATGTAAACACATTTCAACCAATGCAGGAATTGTGAACAACATTGGGAAACATTTTTTCATGCAGGGTGGACCTGTGAGAAAGCATAGGAATTTTAGGTACAAATTGACACAACAATGCAAAGAGCTTGAAAAGCTAAAAATTGTGGAGAAACCAACAAAAAAAATGTTACTGGGACTTCTGAGCAAAGAATTGGAAAACATTCATAGTGTTTATAAATGGTAACCTCTCAGCCTTAGGTGGATTAAAAATACAGCTGTTCAATTAACAGTTAAATACTCTGTTGCTTCCATTGATTATGTCCTGATACATTCATACTTTCAGGAAACCATCATCAGAGTACTGGAAAATGCTGTCCTTCCCTTTTGCAATCCAAGCGATCAACAAGAATCCCAACATTTTGTTCAATGTCACCCTGGGATACAACATCTATGACAATTATTTCAGACCACAAATGACCTTGGAGGCTTTGCTGGACCTGCTTTCGGAGGGGGAGGCCAATGTTCCCAACTACAGCTGTGGAAGGCAGAGAAACACTGTGGCTGTTCTCGAAGCGGCTGGTACTGATATCTCCATCCAGTTTTCAACCATGTTGGGAACCTACAAAATCCCACAGGTGTGTCTTTGTTGGGAAGACCATTTTTAGACATGTAACTTACAGCCAGATGTCCCCTATTATAAATGAACAGTTCTATTGTGAGAATTGCATGAAGGAAGGATGAAGGTTCTATTAAACGGAAGAGAAGGATCTGAGAAGACAATCCCCTCCCTGGCACACTCATAACAAAGACTGTGCATCTCTTCTGGCTCTTTGCAACAGCCAAATGCTGCACTGAAGTGAGAAGAGAAACGATGTAAGGCAGAATGATCAGAGACTCCTTATAAAAGGTTCTTCATTGCAAGGAGTGGAACCATTCCTCCATTAGGGCTAGATTTTCTTTCATGGTCTCCAATAAAATCAAGTTAACTTTATTTTCCCTTTTCAGATCTATATTGGTTTTGATTCCCAGGTTGTGAGTAATGAAAATCCTTTCTTCTACCCAATGCTCCCTGATGAAGGTGCCCAGTACCCAGGGATGGTGAAGCTGGTCCTCCATTTCAGGTGGACCTTGGTGGGTCTCCTTACTCCAGACGCTGAGAACGGAGAAAGGTTCATGAGGATGATGACTTCCCTGCTGGTCAGGAATGGCATTTGCCCAGTTATATCACAAACCTTTTCCCCAGCTTCTTGGAAAGCCAACATGGACTGGGATTTATACCTCAGTTGGAGAAAGGTGAATGTCTTCATTATTGGTGCAGACGTGAGTTCATTCACTATAGGAATTTTGCTTATGTATATAGTATTTGAAAAGCTTTCTGAACCTCCTAGAGGAAAAGTCCTGCTCACCACAATCCGCTGGGATTTAACTGTTGATTTGTCAAAACGATCTTTTCCTGTCAAATACATCCATAGTATATTTTCCTTTCCTATGAAGAAAAATCAATTTGCAAAGTATTTGAAGATTCGTTCTTTAATGGTGCACAAAACAGAGACCTTCTTCCTGTGTTCCTACACCAATGATGCCTTTTCGGTGAAAGTCTGGAGACGGTGCAGGCAGAGAGAAGATCTGGAAGCTCTCAAAGAAGAGGAGAGGGATCAAATCCTGACTTGGGACAACTATTTCATTTACAACACAGTCTGCGCTGTGGCAAGGGCCTTAAATGCAGCGTATTTATCCAGATCCAGGAACACATTTAAAACTGGTAAAAATGTGAAAACTCCAAAGCTGAAAGCGTGGCAGGTACTTATTTTCTATTGCATAGCTCTCCATTGCAGTTGAGAATCTATGTTACTATTGTAAGAATCTGACAATAATTATATTGTATTCTGAATATAAAAAATACATTAAATTCCAATTTTCCATTGCTGTCCTTTATTTTATTTTATTTTATTTTTTAATTTTTAAAAAGTTTTTTTATTTTAAACACACTAAAAACACATTAAAAGTACATATACATATGCATACAACAAAAAATAACACAAAAAAGAAAAATATCACTTTTCTTTTCAGCTATACACAGCGGTCTGCTCTTTCTATACATCAATATTTACAAATATTTAAGCATAAACTTATTTATTTTTTATTTTTATTTTATTAAATTTGTATATTGCCCTTCTCCTACTGGACTCAGGGCGGTGCACAGCCAAAAAAATAATAAAAATAAAAAATAAAAAACATCCCAATACAAAATTTTTTTTTTTTTTTAAAGAATTACACACTTTGGCCCAAAATTAAAAACATCCCAACTAAAACCCATAGACAATTAAAATCTAACATCTCAAAAAAAAAAAAAAAAGGGGGGGGGTACGCCAGCCCTGCTTGGTGGAAAAGAAAAGTTTTTAGGGCACGGCGAAAAGCCCAGAGATCTGGTATTATGCGTATCTCTGGGGGCAAGTCATTCCAGAGGGCAGGTGCTGCCACAGAGAAGGCCCTCCCCCTGGGGGTTGCCAGCCGACACTGCCTGGCTGACGGCACCCTGAGGAGTCCCTCTCTGTGGGAGCGTACTGGCCGGTGGGAGGCTATCGGTGGCAGAAGGCGGTCCCGAAAATACCCAGGCCCTATGCCATGGAGCGCTTTAAAGGTGGTAACCAACACCTTGAAGCACACCTGGAAGACCACCGGAAGCCAATGCAGCTCACACAGGAGAGGCATCACATGGGAGCGCCCCCTCGCTCCCATAATCCCCCACATGGCCATATTCTGCACAGTTGGAGCCTCCGGGTGCTCCTCAAGGGGAGCCCCATGTAGAGAGCATTGCAGTAGTCCAGGCGGGAAGTGACGAGTGCCTGAGTGACTGTGCGTAAGGAGTCCCGATCCAGAAAGGGACGCAACTGGTGAATCAGGTGAACCTGATGAAAAGCCCCCCTGGCCATGGCCATCACATGCTCTTCTAAAGACAGCCGTGCATCCAGGAGGATGCCCAAGTTGTGAGCCCTCTCTGTGGGGGCCAATAACTTGCCCCCAATAGCCAGCGATGGCACTAGCTGGCTATATCGGGATGCCGGAAGCCATAGCCACTCGGTCTTGGAAGGGTTGAGTCAAAGCCTGTTACTCCCCATCCAGATCCGCATGGCCTCCAGGCACTGGGACATTACTTCAAAGGCAAAGGAAAATCAGTGGGATTCTTCCCTGGCTCAAAACTCTCACAGATAATGTTAGATGTTTTTGTGCCAGCCATGGCAGTTTCTTAAAAGGCCACCAGATGGGAGCAAAGAGGCATCTTTGGTCCCATTGGTGGGTCAGGGCCCCCCAGCCCCTGCAGCCCTACTGGGGAGAGTTAATGGCCCTCCGGCCCCCTCACTCCCATTGGTAAGGGAGGGGCCAGGGACCCCCATAAGAACCCCTGCGCAGGGGCTGCTCCCCAGCTCTTGTTCTAGCTCCCTTTGGGAGAAATCCACAGGCTCAGTCCAGGCATGGATGCCTCCATGCCAGGGAACTCACTTTCTCTGCTTCACATTTAAAGAAAGCTTTAACTGATTTGCATCCTCCGCGTGATGCCTCTTTCTTGGAAGCGCCCCAATGAACCATCCACCTCGTGAGGATTCTCACAGATAACAAAGGGTCTCATCAAGCAGCAGCATATGGAGAAGCCTCTTTGGGCCAGGAAGCTAAGCAGGCTAAGGTCAGATGAGAAAATGAAGGGTTGGACTGGGAAAATGTCTAGCAGCAGCAAGAGTGAAGAATGTTCTGTAAAATATTCCATCAATATTCACTAAAATTGAAGGAGGTGACCTTAACTGGTACCGAGATCATCTTTCACATTCTTTCTGGAGTCTCTTATCCATGCCAAGCGACCCATCTTCATCTCAATGTAGAGTTTCATAACCTACTCTGTAACCTGCTAGTAGAACAAGGGCCCCCTTAGCCATCCTCGAAGTGAGCAAAGACTTTTCTCTTCCTATCTGCCCATTGACCTGCACAACAGTTATTTTCAGCATTGTTGCTATCTGGGGCATCTGATTTCATTTTGGTTCCATTGAGAGAATTCCACCAATGTGTTTGTGGAAAACATCCATTTCCTTTCAGGTTTTAACTTTGGTGCTCATTAGTTCACACTGGATGTATCCTTTGCTATACTTCCCTTTGGTTTTCTAAACTCTGCAGTAACAACTATGAATGGGAGAGATAAAAGGACATCTTTGACCATTGTTATTTTCCAAATCATTCTTGGTTCTTCTAAGAAAATACTTATTCTATATTTCCCAATGAGGAACCTTCATTCCAGCTCAATTGGAGGAGTCTTGCCAGAGAGCTTTCTGTATCTATGTAACATTGCCCATTTTCTCTTCCATTCCAGCTTCATTCTTTCCTTCAAACCTCTCAGTTTTATAATAATTCCATCGATGGGGTATATTTGGATGAGACTGGAGAGTTGGTAGCAGACCTGGACATTGTGAACATGTTGATTTTCTCCAATCGCTCTTTTATCCAAGTGGCTGTTGGGAGGCTAGAAAAAGTGGGTTCCTTGGATTTCAAGTTGATGATGAACCAGAATGATATTGCAAAGATGGAGATGATGAACAAGGTGGAGGAAAGACTTCATTCTGTTTTTTTTTTTAAAGTCTTATCAAGAGGACTGCAGAGTTGGGGGCAGAGACAGGCTTGGGATGTCATCTCACTTTTCCCAGAGTGGAAGTATATTTCTTTGTTAAATATTCAGGTCTCTATCAGAAAAATATCCTTAGCTATTCCAGTTAACTGTTTATCAGACTTCTGCAAGGGAGCTAGATTTAAATCATGGGGGAAAGGGTTAATTTTGCCAAAGCAGCAATCCATTCAACTTCCTTTTCAGTAGGTTAAAATAAGATTGTATTGGGAGAAGAATTGGAAGAGAAGATAAATAGGCAAACAACAAGCAGCTAAGTCAGTTTGATCAGCTCTAATATTCTTGGAGACTTCAAATTTAGCTAAACCTTGAACTGGAAATCTCTAAACTTTTCCTTTTACCTCTTTTAGGAAATAAAATAATTCATGTTATGGGTGTTATTTTTCCTTTCTTTCTGGCCAGCCCCAACCCCCTTCCAGGTGTGTGGAAAGATGTCCTCCTGGATTCATGAAGGTGGCTCAGGAAGGGAAGCCCATCTGCTGCTACAATTGTCGACCTTGTGCAGAAGGATCCATCTCCACCATAGTAGGTGGGTGACAGCAGGACGAGAAAGGGACAGACTTTGGGGAGGACCAAAGATTTCCCCTAAGAATCTCCATTAACATGCACTTTGGAAATCTTGGCCACAGTGGGTCCCACTTTCTGAGTCTTGATCAAGATATACATCTATGTCATAGTGAATTATAAGAAACTATCTTGGAGATTAATCTAGTATATAGGTCAAGGAAACAGGGATACAGATCATAGATAAAGATATGGGATAAGTGAAGTTTGAGTGTTGTGTGAGAGATGACACCTTTTACTCTTTGTCTTTCCCAACACATCTTCCATGTAATCTTTCAAATTGCGCCAAATAGTGAACAAAAAGAATTTTATTGAAAACTGCATGAAAAGATTATAGAACAAAATATAGAAAATGTATGTCTGTTGGGAGACCTCAACGCAATTGTGGACCCAAAAAAGGATTATAAGAGTGATCAGAATAATAATAAAAAAAAGAAAAATTTGCTGCCAAAAACATTTTTTAATTTAACAGAAGAATTAAACTTAGTAGATGTATGGAGACTATATAACCCAGAAGAGGAAAGGTACACATATTATTCCAACCCCCACAAATCCTGATCAAGGATAGACATGGTATGGGCTACAAAGTGTTTAATACAGGAGATAGAATCAATAGAGATTGTGACGAATGACTGGGCTGATCATAATCCAATAACAATAGAATGGAGAGGGCAAAGAAAGAAAAGGAGCAGATGGATGATGGATGTTCAAATAATGAAAGAAAAGGAGTATACTGAAAGGATAGAAAAAGAATTGAAAGGGTTTTTCAAAGATAACAACAAATATCAGACATCCCTCCAAAACCTGTGGGACACAACAAAGGCTTACATTAGAAGCTTAACAATAGCCTATAATAGTAAATGGAAAAAGGAGAAGGAAAATGAATATAACAAAATTCGAGAGGAGATCAAAAATTGGGAAGGGAAATTACATGAGAGGCCAGGGGATGAACAAATAAGAACTAATTGGATGGCAGCTAAACACAAATTGAATTTACTTGAGCAAGAAAAATATGTCAATACAATGAAATTTGTAAAACAAAATCAATTTGAACAGGCAAACAAACCAAGGAGGTGGATGGCTTATAAATTAAGAAAAGAAAGAGAGAATCGAACAATTCATCAACTGCAGGATAAGGATGGTAAATTATGTCAAAATCTAGAAAAGAAGAAAGAGATAGAGATAAGAAAGAGATAATTTTTTTCAAAATTTATACATATTAGGAAACAAAAAAACAATAAAACTCCGGGAACAGACAGGTTACCAATAGAACTATATAAAGGATTAGGGGAATCACTAAATTGGATACTATTAGAGGTCTACAATGAGGCATTGAAAGAGGCAAAGCTGCCAGAGTCTTGAAGGGAGGCATATATCTCGCTAATCCCGAAGGAGGGGGCAGATACAACACAGATAAAAAATTATAGGCCGATTTCTTTACTAAATTCAGATTATAAGATTTTTATGAATTTTATGGCAAACAGATTAAAGACAATATTAAACCATAGAATACATTCAGACCAGAACGGATTCCTGCCGGCAAGACAAATTAAAAACAACATAAGGACAGTGATCAATGTGATAGAATACTATGAGGTGCATCCAGAGAAACAAGTAGCCCTGATTTTCCTGGATGCACAAAAAGCGTTTGATCGGGTCAACTGGAGATTCATGACACAGCAAATAAAGAATATGAAATTCGGGAAGAAATTCGAAAAGATGACAGTTTCAATATACACAAAACAGAGAGCAAGGATACTAGTCAATGGGGAACTAACATTTTTTTTTGAAATAAGTAGAAGAGTACGACAAGGGTGCCCACTTTCACCACTACTTTTTATTCTAACACTAGAAAATCTACTTAGAAGAATCAGACTCAACAAAAATATAAAAGGACTCAAGGTTAAAGGAGAAAAATACAAGGTCCAAGCATTTGCTGATGATCTTGTATTCTTCATAGAGGATCCACTAGAAACGGAATTAAAATTAACAGAAGAAATAGAGAATTTTGGTAAGGTGGCAGGTTTAAAAGTCAATAAGGATAAGACTAAAATATTAACTAAAAATTTAACAGCAAGACAAATAGAAGAGTTAGGAAAACAATCAGGATTACAAGTAGTTAAGAGGATAAAATATTTAGGTATTAATCTGACAACTAGGAATGTGGCTATAAAAGATAATAATTACGGAGAGTTAGTACAACAAATTAAAGATGATTTAGAAAGATGGGGGAAACTAAAGATATCATTGCTAGGAAGAATTGGGGTGATAAAGATGAATATACTCCTGAGGCTCCTCTACTTATTACAAACTATTCCAGTTAAATTAGAGAAACACTTTTTTACAAATTTGAATAAAATAACATCAAAATTCGTATGGGAGGGAAAAAAATCAAGAATAAATTTAAACATATTACAGGATGATAGATCTAGAGGGGGTTTTGGCCTACCAGCGTGGGAAAAATACTATAAGGCAGCGAGTTTAACATGGATTAAGGAGTGGGTCAATTTGGATAATTACTGACTATTAAAATTGGAAGGCCACAATCTATTAAAGGGGTGGCATGCCTTCTTGTGGAATGCCGGGAACAAAACCTATAAACATTTTAAAAGCCACATAATAAGAAATTCACTGATTGACACTTGGTTCGAAATTAAAAATAAACATTATATAAAGGTTCCCAGCTGGATATCTGCATTGGAAGCGGCAACGCACCCCAACACACTAGCCCCCCCCCCCATAAATTAATAAGATATAAAGAATTACTGGATCCCCAAGGAAGATTAAAAACACGGCAGGAACTCAGAGAACAAAGTATAGAAATAGATTGGTGGCCCTACCTACAAATACAAACTAGATACAATAAAGATAGTGAGGAAGGAGGAATCGAAATAAATCCCAACTGACTAGATAAATTATTAGGAGCTAAAGATGGAAATTTGATTTCAAAGATTTACAAATACTTATTAGAATTCGACCTAGCAGAAAATCTAGTCAAAGGACAAATGATAGCTTGGGCAAGGAATATTGGTAAAAACATACAATTGGAAGAATGGGAAAGGGTATGGGAAACCAACTATAGAATAACAAAATCCGTAGCATATAAGGAAAACCACTACAAGATGTGGTACAGATGGTATCTAGCCCCTGCGAGATTGGCGAGGATGCATGCAAATCTTAATTCAACGTGTTGGAAATGTAAGCAAGCACAGGGAACCTTCTTTCATGTCTGGTGGCTTTGCCCAAAAATTAAGAAATATTGGATAAAAATCAAAATTTGGATATCAGAAATAATTGCGGAGGATATTGAGTTAGAACCAGAATTTTTTTTGTTAGAAATGCTTAAACAAAACATTAGAAAGGAAAAAAAGTACCCAATATTACACATAATTATGGTAGCTAGGTTAGCCCTAGCACAAGTCTGGAAAACAGATCAATTGCCAACGGAGCAGCAAATAATTCAAAAAAATTTACACATGTGCAGAAATGGATAGACTAACATTGAAATTGAAAGATAAGGAAGACTCACAGTATTTTAAGATATGGGACAGTTGGTATGAGTGGATAAACCAATGGAAAAGAAGGTAAAGTCAAAATTTGTAAGAAATTAAAAGTAATAATTATACACCGTCATCAAGGAAAAAAAGGAAAATAAGTTTTTGTATATATGTGTACTTATATACATTATATATACATTGTTGTTTGTTGATACTGTTGATTGTATTTTAAGGTTGTGAATGTTTTATACAATTTTATTTCTTTTAAATCTAATAAAATTTGTTTTTTATAACTAAAAAAAAGGAAAAAAAGAAAAAAAGAAAAAGAAAAGGCAGCTTTCCAAGCGAGATAATTTCTGAATTGATAAATATTCCTCTGAAAGACTGCTTACCAGGCCTTGCTGACTGTGAAAGAAAGGAATTCAGAATCGTGCAAATAAAAGGGGCTTTGCTTGGTCCAAGACTTTGCTTTGTGCTTGTTAGGGAAGCCCAGCTTAGAACACCTGGATTGATACATCCTTAGTGGACGGGGAGGGGATGAGAAGAGAGGAGAGGAATCATGAGTTGGGGTTGAGCCAAACTTCCTTCTTGATCTTATTGGAAGATTTTCCTTTTTCTGATAACAAAAAAATGAGGAATGCATTTTGATTTCTTCACTCCATATCCAACTCATCTTCAAGGGCTACTTCACCTAACATTTCTTTCTCCATGGCAAAATCAGTGTTTATCCATTTCAGCTAGCATAAACTACATTAAGCGATTCTTCACATGTACTTAATTGCACTATAAACTGGATCTCATTGGTGCCTTAAAGAATTGACAAAAGGCTGGGCTCCAATTTTCAAGAGGTTCAGCAGTGAAAAGGTAAAATGGTGGAACTGCCTTCCTTCCTTCCTTCCTTGAATCCTCCCTCCCTTCCTTCTTCTCTTTCAACAAGTTCAATTGATGAAATGGTAACCATAAAAAAGAAAAGAAAAAAATCAAGCTATTCTAGTTGGAGGGGAATGAAGAAATATATATCACCTACACACAGTCATTCATTCTAACAAGAAGTTTACCCAAACAATGCATTTGATTAAAGGACATGTTAAAGGGAGACCCTACTCTTGCTCTTTTTCAGATGCAGACAAATGTACCAAATGTCCAGAAGATCAACATCCAAACACCAGTCGAGTTCACTGTATCCCCAAGATTAAAAATTATCTTTCTTATAAGGAAAATCTGGGGATTATCCTGACTTCCATTGCCTTGTTCCTCTCTTTAACCACAGGCTTTGGCTTGGGGATCTTCATTAAATTCATGGAAACACCAATTGTCAAAGCCAACAACCGGGACCTCTCCTACGTCCTCCTGGCCTCCCTCCTGCTTTCCATTTTGACTTCCTTCCTGTTCATTGGCCAGCCAAGGAGAGTGACTTGCCTTCTCCGACAAACAGCCTTCAGCATTGTCTTCTCAATTGCCATTTCTTCAATCTTGGCCAAAACGATCACAGTGGTGTTAGCCTTCTTGGCCACCAAACCAGGGAATAAAGTGCAGAGATGGTTGGGGAAGAGTTTGGCCAACTCCATTGTCCTTTCTTGTTCTGGTCTCCAAGCTCTCATCTGTAGCATTTGGTTGGGAATATCTCCTCCATTCCCTGACTCTGACATGCACTCCCAATCTAGAGAGATCATCCTACAATGCCATGAAGGTTCTGTCACCATGTTTTATGTTGCCCTTGGGTACATGGGCTTCCTCTCTGCTGTTTGCTTCACGGTGGCTTTCCTGGCCAGGAATCTCCCTGGGGCCTTCAACGAAGCCAAGCTGATCTCCTTCAGCATGCTGGTCTTCTGCAGTGTCTGGGTGTCCTTTGTGCCAGCCTACCTGAGCACCAAAGGGAAGTACACGGTGGCTGTTCAGGTCTTCTCCATCTTGGCCTCCAGTGCTGGACTGCTGGGCTGCATATTCTTCCCTAAATGCTACATTATTATTTTTAGGCCAGATCTGAATACCAAAGAGCACCTGATGTCAACATAAAATACAAAAAATGACTTTTACAAATCTATTGTTTTTCAAAAATTTCATTTAGTAGGCTTGATTAACGGGTTTTGATAATTTAATGTATCTATGTGTGTTTGTTTGTTTAATTTACACACTGCCCATCTTGGCTAGGGATGACTCTAGGCAACTTATAATCAAGTCAAAGGAAAATAAAAGATTAAAATAATAAATAGTAGCATTAACATTGGTTGAAAATTGACAGGTATGGGAAGGAAGGGAGCAAGATGCACATGGGGAGAAGGTATTCCTCGTATTTCTAAAGCTACCCATATTTATTTTCCTCTATATTCTCAAAGAAACCAATAACAATACACCAAGTCTCACTTGGAGTGACAATACTGTGGGTAAAATCTGATTCCGGATGAATGGGACTGTTTGATAGGGAAATGGAGACATAAGGAATGTGGCCTTGCAGCTCAGAGTGACCTGTGGAAAGTTTCAGCATCACATCCCTACAGTAACCCCTGAATCGGAAGATGCAAATCTTTCCTACATCTAAGACCATCTTTCTTTGCAGATAACAGGAGAGTGAGAAGCAACCTGAGATTTGTTATGCTATTGGTGGCCCCCAAATGTCTCAGCCTGGTGCCAAAGCCAATCAGAGCCACATACGAGTGAGGAACTTTCCTAAAACTTTAATTGAAGCACTTCAGCAAAAGGGTCCCAGACACTTAGGGAACTGAGACCCTGAACAACAGCATAGTATGATCTTTTATGCATTTCATTTCCAGAAGTAGGGAAGTAACACTTCACAAAGCTACTACCTTTTTTGGGAGTTCTATCTTGCTTTTAATCTACGTGTCCATTTGTCTATGGAGTTGTGTCTTGTTTGAGCATACGTGTCGTTTTGCCCTTGGAGAGTCCTCTCTTGGTTAAACTCTATCTCTCCTTTTGTTCCCAGTTGAGGTTTCTGCTGCTTATCTTCATCTTGCCAAATCTTGCAACCTCCTGTCTAATTTGAGTAGGTGTTATTACATTTTCTTTATTTCAAACTGACATCTTTGTACAGTTGCATTCCTCTCAATTATCCCTCCCTCCCAAAATGGGAATATCTTGTTTCTTAATAGGTGATTCATCGCTATTATTTATAAGTACGGACAGATGGATCATTTCCCCCTTTTTTGCATCATTTCCCCTCCTTTCTGAGATGTATACCTAGTTATATATTTATTTAATAAACAAATTTATATCGACACCCCACACGATGTCAGCGTTCCAAATTATGATCTCCTCCAGCGCTGACATGAATGAAAGAGGGAGAAGCTTTGCTTTAATGCTGAGATGAACTTTTACCTAGTTCTCTGCTCTTTAGTAGATAGTGTTACCTGGGTGACAGAGGGAGGGGGGAAATTCCTGTGAAAAGAAAGTGCTTGGGACAAAGAGATGGATCTGCACAATGACCTTGTACCTGCTTACAGGAGGGGGAAAGGCTCTATTACCATGTTTTATGTTGTCCTCGGCTACATGGGTTTCCTAGCTGCCGTTTGCTTCAGGATGGCTTTCTTGTCCAGGAACCTGCCTGGGGCCTTCAATGAAGCCAAGCTAATCTCCTTTAGCATGCTGGTCTTCTGCAGCGTCTGGGTCTCTTTCCTGCCCACCTACCTGAGCACCAAAGGAAAGTCCATGGTGGCTGTGCAGGTCTTCTCCATCTTGGCCTCCGGTGCTGGACTGCTAGGCTGCATCTTTTTCCCCAAGTGCTACATTATTATCCTGAGACCAGATCTAAACACAAAGGAACATCTAATGACAAAAGTAGGGAACTGATAATAAAATTGTTTCTTAGACTCGTGACAGTTAATTATTGATTGAGATTTGTGGTTGGTTTATATATTTCATTTGCCTCTGTTTGACACAGAACATAGAACAATAGAGTTGGAAGGGATCTTAGAGGTCTTCTAGTCCAGCCCCCTGCTTGAGCAGGAGACCCTATACCATTTGAGACAAATGATTGTCTAGTCACTTTTTTAAAGCCTCTAGTGCTGGAGCACCCATAACTTCTAAAAAAGCTGACTAAAAAAGTTCTAAAAAACTTGACTAAGTGGCTAAGACACTGCGCTTGTTGATCAGGAAGGTTGACAGTTTGGATGTTCGAATCCCTAGTACAGATCTCCTGTGTGAGCAGGGGGTTGGACTATATGATGTCCATGATCCCGTCCAACTCTGTTACTGCTATTTCTGGAGGCAAGCTATTCCACTGGTTTTGTGAGGTCCTCCATCATTGGCTTGGTACCTCACAAGCACCCTCCCATCAAAGGATCGGGATTTGGAGGGGGGTAGTTGGGTGATAAACCTATATGCTTCGATGGTGGGAATTTGGGAGGGGGATTGACAGTTTGTTTATTGATTGATTGATTGATTGATTGATTCAATTTATATGCCGCCCTTCTCCAGAGACTCAGTGCAGCTTACAATGCATTAAGCAATAGCCTTTATACTTTTGTATATACCTGCTTAGTAGGGCTTTCGGGGGCCCCCTAAGTGGTGTTCTTTTTTATACAAAGTCAGCTTATTGCCCCCACAATCCAGGTCCTCATTTTACTTACCTTGGAAGGATGGAAGGATGAGTCAATCTTGAGCCTGGTGAGATTTGAACTCGTAGTAATTGCAGACAGCTGGCAGCTAAGTGCTACTTAACAGCACTTTAGTCTGCTGCTCCACCAAGGCTCATCAGTTGAAGGAGTGCAAAGCAGTTCATGCCAGGCATCTTCAAGGTCGTTCACCCTGAGTGTAGAATTTCACCAGCCCAAAAATCTCAGCATTTCTCAAAACATCTCAGTGATATCCGATTGGCTAAAGACCAACTAGACATGGGGGAAGGATGGGAAACTGAGGTTTTGTTTTTTGTATTGCTTCATGGGAACTTCAGACTCCTCCTGACTTTACTGCAACCTGAATTTTTAAATAAAAATTCTTTTCATTGCAGACAAATGGAGTTGAGGGTTTTACTTTCCAAAGGGATGAGACTAGGCCAGGTCTGACACTAGGTGGAATCTGATATTGTGGTCAACCCAGAGAGGACATCATCTGTACTGTGGGGACCATGCACATGATATTGCCTCAAGGGAGGAATCAGGAGGAGATTGAATGTTGGAGGGAGGCTTTGAAGAGGCCTCCTCCAGGACTCGATCTCTCTGAAAGGACAGGGGAGACAGAAAGCTGTGGCAATCAAGCAATTAGCAATTAGCAATTAGCTGTACCTAATCTTGAGGTAGTTGGGGCCATCTAGATCTCCAAGGAGGCTCTTCCACAAGGCAGGGGATGCCAGAGGGAAGGGCTGCTTTCTGGTCCAACAGGATGGTATGGTGTCATAGAGGGGATGCTAAGAATGTCCCTGTGCTAGGCCTGCCCTGGGCCATGTTGGATGCCACAAAATTATTCCCTTAACACATTTCCACTTTCTGATGAATTCTTCACACACATTTAACCAAGAGGTCAGGTTCCCCCTTTCCTATCCCTCAGCTCCAGTGTGGCAACCTTGAAGCCTCAAAAATGGCCTCGGTCAGGTCAGCTTCAGGATTGACAGAAGGACTATAGAGTTTCAAATAAATTAGTTTTGTTTTATAGATGGTGGATTTCATTAGGTTTACTTGCCTAGATCAGCTCAACAGTTTTCATAGGTTTTATATCTACAAAAGTTATGCTATCCTAATTCTACCTATTTATTGATCTATCTCTAAACATGTCGATATTTTGCTATATTTTCTCTCTCTCTTTACACACTGGTCCCCGACAAACACCTCTTCTTCAAAACAGCCACCCATCTCTTAACAAAGGCAAACCAGAATCAGCTGTATCCATATTGAGGATAGACATTTCAGACTCAAGCCAAAATTCTCTCTTGAGACTGGAATGTATGGAGAGTTTTTCTAAGGGATGTGTCAGGGAAATACTTTATGAGCTGACCAGCTGCCATGATGCTGTAATGCTGTAATGCTGTAATAATGATGCAATGGTAGGAATGAGATGTTTGGGAGAAAGTTCTCCTGTCTCACTTCTTGTCTCGTTTTCAGAGTTTCACCCCATTTGTGACTTCTCCCATTGGGCACCTGCTTGTTGACTCACTCAGAGTTTAGAGAGATGATGTCTCTCCTTGTTGCTATTATCCAAATCATAGTGATTTATTTATTCTCTTGGTGCTAAATCTCAAAAGACATTTTGGATTGCTTTCAGATATCACACAAACACAGCCATAACAGGCTTCCCCTTTGACATCATATCAACACCTTGTTGGCTGATCTCTTTGCAGTGGAAAATCTTGGAGGCATAAATGGCCCTGAAGAAATAGAGAACCTTGAAAGTTTTTATGACAGGCAGAGGCTGCAGATATGAAGGCTTGTATAGACTCTGTCACTATTAGGAAATCTTTGGAGCTTCTGTCTTGGAAGAGGGCTTTGGTTTCTTCCACCTCTTCCTATCACTGTGTCTTCAAAGCAAGGCTGGAAACTCCATCAGGAACACAAGTCATGTTGCTGCTTCTGCTACTTCTGCTGCCCCAGGAAGTTCTGGCAAGTCTCAGAGCCAAATGTCTCCTGACTCTGAAGAGGGACGAGGTGCATCCAGAGAACTATTACAAGCGAGGAGAGTTTCTCATTGGTGGCATTGTCTCTGCAACGAGGATGGTGCTTTCATCATTAAGCTTCAACAAATCTCCTTTGACTCAAATTTCTCTGTAAGTCAAATTTTATGTACAGAATTAGAGCCTCTCCATTCCATCCTAAGTTCTAAAATTTTAGCTGCCTCTCTTACAATGAATGACCTCTTTGATCTGCTAAAGCTAAATTTAGATATAGGCCATTTAAACACTTTCAGAAATTTAGCACTTACTGCACTTGTTAACAGTGATAGTTGTTCATTTTATGTGTCATTGTGGGTGTATCTGTCTGTATGTGTCCTTTGATGATTCTATATTTCATGTGGAATAATAGATCACACTTCCAATTACTAATTATTGGAGAAGATAAATAGGCAAAGGTATAGAAAGAAATTAAAAACCAGTCTGAAATCTTAATACAATAGCAAGAATAAGGACAATGTGAAGAATAAGACAAAACTGAATTTGTAACTGAATTATGTACAAATGGTGAACGTGTAATAACAAAAATGTATAAAGTTTTAAGGATTTGAAACAGAAGTTGAACAGGCTCAATTTGCATGACTAAATGCACTATTAAACTTGGATATTAAATAGAGATGCAGAGAATTTGGGTAACTGGCGTTTGGTTTATAGTCTGTCATAAATTAAGATTTTTTTTTTAATAAAATGTTGTATTCTTGGTATAGGACATCAGATAAATTATCAAAGATGTGTAAACACATTTAAAAGAAAACAAGAATTGTGAAAAGAATCGGGAAACATTTTATCATGCAGGGTAGACATGTGAGAAAGCTCAGAAATTTTATATCAAATTAACACAACAACGCAAAGAATTAGAAAGGCTAAAAATTGTGAAGAAACCAGAATTTTTTTTAGTGGGACTTCTGAGCAAAGAATTACCATATTTTTTGCACTATAAAATGTTCTGGAATCTAAGACGCACCTAACTTTTAGGGAGGAAAACAATCTGCAATCCTTGCCACCTGGAACGGGCCAAAAACGGAATGTGCTGAGGCAAAAAATGCGGCTCATGGAGGACGAAAATGGGGCATGCAGAGGTGGTGAGAGGCGGCCATGGTGGTGGGTGGCGACAGCGGTGATTGGCAGTGGTGAGCCCCACAACCTGGAACAGTTGATCGGCAGTATTCCGGGAGGCCAATCCAATAGCCAGTCAGCTGCTCGTGCTGAATCAGGGTATGCTGAAGCTGATTAGGCTGTTTTCTGTTTGCTGCAAGGAGGCAAATTGCTGGGAGGCAGAGGCCGAAGTGTGGGGACCAGTGGGTGGGTGAGGCTTCAGCAACATTTGATCTATAAGACACACAGACATTTCCACCCACTCTTTTGGGAAGGGAAAAGTGCAAAAAATACGGTACATAACATTCATAGTGTTTATATATGGTAACTGTGGCAAGATTATTATATGCTCAATGATGGAAGAATCATGGAATCCTCACAGTGGAGGACTAGATGGTGAAAAATGTAAAATTTGCAAAAATGAAAAATTGTGTGTTGAAAAGAAAGTGGGGAATCAGGTTTTTTCTTTTTCTTTTTTTAATTTCTTGGACTTTTTCTTACTTTCTCTATTTTTTCATTCCCTTTTTCTTTTGATTAATATTTCATTTTCTTAAACATTTTTTTATAAATATAAATTTAAAAAAGAACTAGGGAAAGCTAACAATTACTAGACTAACTCAGAAATAATATGCATTCGGTATCCAAAAATAAAAGAAAAATGGAACGTATCCCAGTTCTATTCGATAGATGAGATTTTTTGGGGTAGGTTGGGGGATTTTAAAATGACTCCAAGCCTCTGAGCCTTAGGTGGATTAAAAATACAATTGTTATAAATTTACCAGTTAAATAAAATGTTGCTTCTACTGATTATGTCCTGATACATTCATACTTTCAGGACACCAGAAACAGAGTACTGGAAAATGCTATCCTTCCTTTTCGCAATCCAAGCGATCAACAAGAATCCCAAGGTTTTGTCCAATGTCACCCTGGGATAATTGTCTATGACAATTATTTCAGACCAAAAATGACCTCAGAGGCTTTGCTGGACCTGCTTTCGGAGGGGGAGGCCAATGTTCCCAACTACAGCTGTGGAAGGCAGAGAAACACCGTGGCTGTTCTTGAAGCGGCTGGTACTGATATCTCCATCCAGATTTCAACCATGTTGGGGACCTACAAAATCCCACAGGTGTGTCTTTCTTGGGAAGACAATTTTTAGACATGCAACTTACAGCCAGACATCCTCTCTTCTAAATGAAGAGCAAAGTTCTATTATAGGAATTGTATGAAATAAGGATGAAGGTTCTATCAAATGGTAGAGAAGGATCCCAGCAGACAATCCTCTCTCAGTCATAATGCAGACTGTGCATCTCTGCTGATGATTTGCAATAGCCAAATGCTTCACTGAAGGGCTGCAGTGGCTCAGTGGTTAGAAGGCAGTACTGCAGGCTATTTCTGCTGACTGCTATTGACTGCAATTTGGCAGTTCTAATCTCACCAGCTCAAGGTTGACTCAGCCTTCCATCCTTCCGAGGTGGGTAAAATGAGGACCCAGATGGTTGGGTGCAATATGCTGACTCTGTAAACCTCTTAGAGAGGGCTGTAAAAGCACTGTGAAGCGGAAGATAAGTCTAAGTGCTTTTATATTTATATTTATAAAGTTTATTGTCATTGTACGTATATACACAATATACCCATACAACGAAATTCACTTAACACCCAAAGACCAGGTCCAACACATATAACAATCCCCAAACACACTCCCACCCACCACAATTCTCCACCCCTAAACCACCCAAGCATCCACACAGCAGACCAAGTAATGCTGTCCAACAACTCATTGATGGTGGCCCTTTAGTTCATTGTTGAGTGCAATTATAGGTCTGGGATAAAATCTATTCAGAAAATGTGTGGTCTGAGTTTTAATTGTTCTGTATCTTCTGCCAGAAGGCAACAGTCCAAAACGATTGTAAGTAGAATGGGAAGAGTCTCTGAGAATGTTTTGTTTTTGGTTCAAAATTTTTTATTTTAAAACAAACTTAAATCTTAAAACATAAAACAACTATCATCCATTACAATTACAGAAAGTGTATTGATCAGTTACAAATCTTTTGTGCTTAATCCCCTATCCAACATTTTCTTATTTGACGAATTATTACATTATTATTCTCATTTACCAATTATTTAACAATAGTTTATCTCCCATGGGAAAAAAAAACCCCTCTTTATATGTTTTATCATTTTATCCATTTCATATTTCATTTCCATGCTTTGTTGTCTAGCCATTGATAAAATAAACCCCATCTCAAATAATAATGTTTATCTTCCTGTTCCCTAAATTCAAATGTCAATTTACTCATTTCAGCACATTCCAAAATTTTCTTAATAACATCATCATCAGTAGGTATCTTCTCTCCTTTCCAGTTTTTAGCATATACAATTCTAGCTGCTATTAAAACATTCATAATTAAATATCTCAATTCTCTATTGTATGTTTCTGGTAAAATCCCTAATAAAAATATCTCTGGTTTAAAATCAATATGTTTCTTTATCATTTTTTCCAGCCATGTGTGGATTTTAGTCCAATATGTTTTGGCTTCTGCACATGTCCACCACATATGGTAGTATGAACCCGGAGTCGGATGACACGTCCAACACTTCTCCGATTTGTTCTTGAACATTCTGGCAATTCTCGCCAGGGGTAAATGCCACCTGTAAAACATCTTATACAAGTTCTTCTTATATGCTGTTGACATTGTCATTTTGTAATTCTGTGACCACAGTTTTTCCCATTTCTCTAAATCAATCCCATGACCAAAATTTTTCCCCCATGCAATCATTGTTTCCTTAACTTGTTCTTCTTCCAATTTTATTTCTAATAAATAACCATATAACCATTGTCAAATTACTGTAAAAACCTTCACTTTTAGAATCTTCATCGTGCCTAGACTGTATTTGCATATATGAAAACCAATCCATTTCAATCTCTTGTTCTTCTAATTCTTGCTTCAATTTAAGTTCACCCTTTTCATTCAATAATTCACCATATCTAATAATTTGTTCCTTTCTAAATGTTATTGAGTTTGAGGCTGCTTCAATAGAAGATAGCCAGACTGGAATTTTTAAATAATGGCATTTTTTGATCTTCTCCCAATTTAATAACAAAGATTCTCGTATCATATGTCTTCTAAAATAACCCTGTGTTTTTGTACTTTTATACCATATAAAAGCATGCGAGCCCAACAACAAATCATGTCCTTCTAAAGTCAACAATCTAATATTTCTTAACATTATCCATTCTTTTATCCACATCAAATTACAAGCTTGATAATATAATTCCCAATCCGGCAGACCAAAACCTCCTCTTGATCTAACATCTTGTAGCAGTTTTAATTTTATCCTTGCCTTTTTGCCCTGCCATATATATTTTAACACAATTTTATTTAAATCTTCAAAATATTCTTTTCCCAACTTGATTGGAATTGTCTGGAATAACTATAAGAGTATATATATATTCATTTTAATAGTTGATATCCTCCCTATCAATGATAATTGCAAATTCTCCCATTTTGCCAAGTCTGTTGCTATCTGTTGTTTAAGCTTATTATAGTTATTCTCCTTAAGCACATCTTGCTGTCAAATGTATCCCCAAATACTTAACCTTGTTCGTGACCTGCATCCTTGATACGTCCACCAATTCTTCTTTTTGTTTTTTTAGCATATTTTTTGTCAAGATCTTCGTTTTATCTTTATTTATTTTCAAGCCTGCCACCTTCCCAAAATCTCTTATTTTGTCTATCAGTTTATTTATTGACTGAAATGGATCTTCCAAAATAAACACCAGGTCATCCGCAAATGCTTGCAATTTATATTCCTGATTTTGAATGTTCATTCCTTTTATTTCTTTTTCTTCTCTAATGTTTCTGTTTAGTACTTCTATTTTTTTTTTATTTTTATTAAGTTGCATAGTAATACAATACATGAACTATCGGTTAGACAGTGTTAATATAAATACAGATTGAATACATTCTTAACTTATTATATCTCATATTTTACTCCCTTATTTAGGTATCTAAGTTGTTCCTTTTCCTTTCTTTATTCTATCTTCCAACCATTTGTACCATAGTCCCCACACCATATAATATTCTGATTCCTCTTTCTCATCAACCTCATATGTTAATTTACACATTTCAGCGCATTCTAAAATTTTCCAAATTAAATGCTCTTCCGGTGGTATTCCTTTTTCTTTCCAATACTGTGCATATGTTATTCTGGCTGCCGTGATAATGTGTATAATTAAGTATCTCTTTCTCTTCTCATATGTCCTCTTTAGAACTCCCAGGAGAAAGGTTTCAGGTGCCAAATCTATATTTTCTTCGATTACTTCCTAGATCCAAATTCGAATCTTTTTCCAATATTTGATCACTTCGGGGCATGTCCACCACATATGAAAGAAGGTACCCTATTGGTGGTCACATTTCCAACAATTTGGTCTCAAATTTGGATAAATTTTGGCTAGTCTTGAGGGGGCTAAATGCCATCTGTACAGCATTTTATACTGATTTTATTTAAATGTTACCACTCTTGTCAATTTATAGTTCCTATTATTTCCCAATCAGCCAAATTTATATTATGCCCTATGTTTTTTGCCCATACAATCATTTGTTTCTTTACCACCTCCTCGGCTCTGTCATATTCTAATAAGTAATTGTATAATTTGGATAGTATTTTATTTTCTGTGCCCGTCAATAATTTGTCAAATCTGTTTAATCCCGTCTCTATACCAAATTCCTCCTTATCTTTTTGATACCTAGATTTGATCTGTAGATATGGGCCACCAGTCAATGTAGATGCCCTGTTCTTTGAATGATTCATTTGTTTTGAGATTTCCGCAACTATCTAAAATATCCTTGTACCTGTACATTTTATCTATTGCCTAGGGCATTGGGATATATCATGGCTTCCATTACTGAAAGCCAGTTTGGAATCTTCATGTGTTGTTTTAGCCCAATTTCCTTCCACGTTTATAATAGCGTATCCCATAGCCTGTGTCTGTGGAAGTATGATTTTCTCCTCTTTTCCTTGTCCCATAAATACGCGTGCCAGCGTCTCTGTAGATCGTGCCCTTCTAGAGTCAAAATTCTTTTGTTTTCTAAAGTGATCCATTCCTTTATCCAAACTAAATTGGCTGTTTTATGGTAGATTTCTCAGGCTTCTACTGTCCTGTAACAATTTTAGCGAAATTCTGGGTTTTTTCCCTCCCCAAACAAATTTCCTAGTAATTTTGTTCAATTCTGCAAAGAATTTTTTATCTAAATTTATCAGCGTAGTTTGGAATAGGTATAATAATTTAGGCAGGATGTTCATCTTTATTGAGCTATCCGGCCTAGGAGTGATAATTGTAGGTTCCCCCATCTTTCTAAATCTTATTTGATTTTCCTAATCAGGGGTATATAATTATCCTCTTTCAGGGCTGAACATCTTGACGTTATCCATATTCCTAAGTATTTGATTTTTTTGACAATTTGTAAGTCCATTATCTTCTCTACTTCTTCCTTTTGTCTCTCTGTCAAATTCTTTACCAACGTCTTTGTTTTTTCTTTGTTCAACTTAAATCCAGACATCTCCCCATACCTGCCTAATTCATCCAAGATTATTTTGCCAGATTTCAATGGCTCTTCCACAATCAACACTATGTCATTGGTGAATGCCTGCATCTTATATTCCTTGTTCCTAATCTTCAGCCCTTTTATTTCGTTGTTTTTTCTAATCCTGCTTAACAATACTTCTAAGGCCATAATAAATAATAATGGTGATAGGGGGCATCCTTGTCTGATCTGTCCCCGTCCACACACACACACAAACACAGCCAGCCGAGGGTTAAGGAAGCACTTGGAACACACCCAGGTCTTTATCTCCAACTTGGCAGCAATATACACACCATCTGCCAAGTGCTTTTATTTCCACAGAACAGAAAGATAATATACTCAGTGTATAAGAGTCCAACAAAAATAAATATTCCTCTCAGCAGTTTCGGACGAGGCTTTAGTGACTATCCAAGGTTTATTTTTGTTCATCACAGGGATCACTGGCCACCACCCTCTATTATATAGTCTCTGGGGTGTGGTCCAGTGACTCAGTTCTAATCCCTAGCATGCCTCCTGAGCTGCTGCAATCGTTTATCACGCCTTCGGAGGCGTGCGTCCAGGAATGATGTCTCTCCTTCACTCTCATCTGAGACAGCTGTCTCCCTGCTAATCTCCTCTCCCTTGGCCAGCACCTGAGACAGTGCCAGAGGGGAGGGGCCTGGAGAGGGAGGCCTGGCTGACTCCTCTTCCTCATGCTCGGAGCTTTCTTCCTCCGATGGGATAGGCTCAGAGGGCGGGGCCACAACATTGTCTTACCTCCTTCTTTATCTGGAATGGTTTAGTCATATCTCCATTTAATATTATATTTGCCCTTTGTTTATTATAGATTGTTTTTATCATTTTCTCAAAATTCATTCCAAATTTCATTATTTTAATTTGTTCAATCATAAAATCCCAATTTAAATTATCAAATGCTTTTTGGGCATCTAAAAAGACTAGGGCCATTTGCTTTTCAGGGTGGGCCTCGTAGTATTCTAGAGTGTCAATGACTATTCTTAAGTTGTTTCTTATTTGTCTGCCGGGGAGGAAGCCATTCTGATCTGTGTGTATTAGGGCATTTAATATTGTTTTCAATCTTTCCGCCACTATACTTATGAAAATTTTATAATCCGAATTTAAAAGTGAAATTGGCCTATAATTTTTTATTTGTTTTGGGTCGGTACCTTCTTTTGGTAGTAATGTGATGTACGCTTCCCTCCACAAATCAGGTATTTTGGCATCCAGTAGGGCTTTGTTATAAATCTCCAATAATTTGGGTAATAATATATCTTCCAATTTTTTGTATAATTCTCCTGGGAGACCGTCTGGACCTGGTGATTTGTTATTTTTTAGTCTGGAAGTTGCCCTCTTTAATTCTTCCATCGTAACCTCTCTATTTAACATTTCCCTTTCCTCTTCTCCTATCAGTACAAGTTCATCTTCTGAGAGGTACTGGACAATACTTTCTCTGGAAACTTCTTCCTCTTTATAGAGTTATGTGTAGTATTCACAAGCAATTTCGAGCTTGACTTCTTCTTTATTCTCCCTTCTTATCTTCCAATTGGTGGATATTCCGTCTCTTGTTTTCTTTCTTTAATTTATACGACAACCCGGTTTGTCTGCCCGGTTTGTTGGCATTTTCAAAGTAGTATTGCTTTGATTGAATTTTGTAAGCCAATTCCTCCTGCTCTAATATGTTCAATTTATGTCTTAACGTTATCCAATTCTCTTTCGTCACTTTGTCTCCCGGATTTTGCTTCATCTCCTTTTCCACTTTCCCCAATTCTTCCTGGAGGGTATCTTGCACCTTCTGTTTTTTTTTTTTGTTCTTATATGCATTATATGATATCATTATCCCTCTTAAATATGCCTTCATTGTGTCCCATACATTAACTTGGGATGTTTCTTGATTTTCATTTTCTTTGAAGAATAGTTTTAGTTCTCCCCTAATTTTATCTATGTAATCTTTGTATCTTTAACAATTCCAATTTATCTTTGTAATCTTTACAATTCCTATGTAATCAGGAATTGTGTATTTAATCTCCACCTCCTCCTTTTTTTCCTCTGTGAGACCTTCCACCTAATTTCTAGGGGGTTGTGGTTTGCCCATATATTAGGTGTGATTTCTGCAGTATTGATTTCTAATCCCAATTGTTTGGTGACCCACATCATGTCTATTCTGGACCAGGATATTTGCAGGTTCGAGTAAAAGATAAATTGTCTCTCATTTGGGTGTAGGGTCCGCCAAATATCTATTAAGTTCATTTCCTCCACTAAGTCAAAAAACAGTTTGGGTAGGGCATCCCCCCTTTTCCCCCCCCCCTTTGCTGCTCCTATAGTCTTTGTCATGGTCTACAATCCCATTAAAATCACCCGCAATACAAATTTTGCTATGTTCCATTTTACTTATTTGTTCATGAAGTTTTTTATAATAATTTCCCTGATTTTTATTTGGGGCGTATATAGCTACCAATAATATTGATAAATTGCCTCTTTTTATCTCAATCATTAACGTCCTCCCTTTTGAATCGGCATATTTTTTCCAGCAATTATCCCTCCCTTAATGTATATTACTACCCCCTTCTTTTTTTTTCAGCTAGTGAAGTGAAGGCTTTCCCTAATTTATTATATTCTAAGTATCTTTCAATCTGCTTACGTATGTGGACTTCTTGAAGGCATATAATATCGACATTTTGTTTAACTAGTTTTGTAAATATTTGTTTTCTTTTTCTACTCTCATTCAATCTGTTAACATTAATTGATATTAATTTCCAATATTCTATATACTATTCTCCTGGGCAACTTTAGTATTTATTTGCTCGTAACTCTTTGGGTTCTTTTCTTTTGTGTCTTTGCTTTCTTTTTCTTCTAATTCTTTCTTTTCCAGAGATTCTTCCTTGGGTTCCCATTGGGAATATATTTCCTCTTCTTGAGCTGCTGCTTCAGTGTCTTCTTTACTGCTCTGCTCTTCCTCCATTCCCACTAGCTAATCAAAAAAGTCTTGCACGGTTACTAAGCTGTCAATCTTAGTAATTTTCTTCCCTAGCCATGTAATTATCATGCCTTCTGGCAGAATCCATCTAAATAAAATATTTCTCTTGGTTAATTGCATGGCTAGAAATCAATAGTCCCTTCTTAGTTCCCTAACCCTTCTAGGAACTTGTTTCAATGTTGTTACTTCCTTCCCCTTATATATCATCGGTTCCTCCCTTGTAATATTATACAGTATGTCTCTGACTTTCTTCCTAGCAAACCTGATGTGGACCTCCCTTGGCAGTGTGTTCCTTCTAGCGTAATTGGTCTGCACTCTGTAAACTTCATTCAGCTCCCTTATTATTTGCTGCTTATCTTGTTCCAGGGCTTCCGCTATCATCTCTGCCATCACTTGCCCCAGATCTTCCTCTTTGTCTTCCGTTATATTTTGAAAACGCAAGTAGAAAGCCGTCCAATCCATCTCTAGTTGGATGATTGAGTCCTCTAATTCTCTAGAGCTTTTTCTCATTCTGTTCCACCCTTGTTTCCACTTTCTTTATCTTTGGTTCATTATCGTGGATCAATTCTTGTATCTCATTCATCTTGCAATCTAGAGCTTGTATATCTGTCTTCAACTCAGCGTGATTGTTAGACATTTTCTCTTGCATTTTCATCATTGTTTCTTGGATTAATGTCAGGGTGGATTGCATAGCTTGCATTGTCGGAATAACCACAGATTTTTCTGCTTTAGATAATCCTTCTGTTGATTTTTGGGTTGCAGGAGAAGTCATGGTGATTGTAGGATTAGAGGTTGTCTTCTTTCCTGTTTTCAATACTGTTGAAGCAAGACTTGTCATATCTTTCAGGATTTTTTTTTTTTTTTTTGGTCTCTCACTATCCTGTCAATGTTTCTCCAGATTAACATCCACTGGTATTACCTGTTCTACTTGCTTCCCTTGGCTATCGTTGTTGCACTTTTTAATATCGTGCTAGACAATCCAAATATCAGTCAATAATAATTAATCAATTTGCTTATAGTTATAAATATATATAACTGTGGTATAAATAAATATAGATATAAATATAGTTTAGTTATAAGTATAGTTAATTAATATATCTAGTTAATTCAATTCATTAAAATATACAATTGATTTTAATTTGCTACTATCTGATTTCTAATTGGTTAACAATCAACTACCCAACTTATATCACAAATATATTTCTACTTATTTACTGGATAATAATTAAATATTACTCTATCAACCAAAAAAAGGGAAAGAGAAAAGGGAAAGGAGGGGGAGATAGAGGTCACCAAGGGATATCAAAGTAGAAATGAAATGCTTTGTCTTTAAAGGCTAGATCCAATGTTCTTTTACTGTGCTTTGTTAGTGAAAGTCACCATTGTTTAAACTTTCAAAGTCCTCTTAACCTCAATCTTCTTTTCCACTCTAAAAAGTCAATTTCTTAGTTTTATCCAAATTAGTTACAAGTCCACATAAAATGTTTTTTCCAGATGTATTTCTTAGATCTCAGTTCTTTTAATTCATTGATTAGTCTCCCTTCTGTTTCTTTCTCCATCAGTTCCTTGCAATGGCTGTACTTCCTGCTTCCTTCCTCTTCAATTACCGCCTAAAGGTTCTGTCTGACATTCCATTGAGTCTCTTCTTGACAGCAACATTTTTTTCCCTTCCCACTTTATTGCTACTTACAGCGTCCCGCCGGTCTTTCTCTTTGTGCCGTAACACCTATAAAGAGCTCTTCTTATTCTCCCATGCCGACCTGTCAGTTCTCCGCTTTTTCAATCTGTCTCCTTCCTTCCAGTCGCTGCTCAGTTCCTTTCTGCGAGTCCTTTCATCCGATGCGATCGACCTCGTTCTCTTCCCGATCTGAGTCTCTACAATCTCTACGGTGGTCAGGGCAGTTAAAAATCCCTCATCTCACACTGTCTCCTCCGATCTTCTTATTTGCTTCCCGTCTCTTTGCTGGTTTATTGTGGCCTCGGGTCTGCCATTAAATGACAGACACACCCGTGTTAGGATCAACAAAGGCGTCCGGTCAAGTGAGAAGTGCTTGCTCTGCAATTTCCCGCTCGCCTGACTCCCTCTCTCATTCGCCAAGCTCTCTGGGCTTTGTGCCCCTCAAGGTCTCCCAAAACACGGTGAAAAATGGGGCAAGAGAGCAGAGATCGCTCTCTTGTCACCCTGTCACCGCGACTCACCAACCGGAAGTCCCCCTGTTTAGTACTTCTAATGTTAACACAAACAACAGTGGTGACAATGGGCAACCTTATCTCATCCCTTTTTGTATTTCAATAAATTCTGTCAATTCTCCATTTATCATTACTTTTGCTATTTGCTTATGATATATAGCTTCTATGGCTTGAATAAATTTATCTCCAAAGCCCATCTGTTTCAATTGTAATATCATAAATTGCCAGTTCACATTGTCGAAGGCTTTCTGTGCATCTAAAAACATCAAAGCCATTTGCTTTTCTGGATGTGCCTCATAATATTCCAAAGTGCCCAGAATTATCCTCAAATTGTCCCTAATATGCCTTTTTGGCAGGAATCCGTTTTGATCTGAATGTATAAAATTATTTAAATATCTTTTAAGTCTTTCTGCTAGTATTGTAGCAAATATTTTATAATCTGAATTTAGGAGAGATATAGGCCTGTAGTTCTTAACTTGTTGTAGATTGGTATCCTCTTTTGGAATAAGTGTAATATATGCTTCTAACCATGAGTTGGGTATTTCCTTCTTTGACATTATTTCATTCATAACTTCTAATAGTGGGAGACTCAATGATTCCTGTAAAGTCTTATAATATTCTGCCGGCAATCCATCTGGGCCTGGTGCCTTCCCAGTCTTTTGTTTTTTGATTGCTTCAGTCAATTCCATCATCATTATATTTCCTTCTAACATCATCTCAATGTCTTTTGGAACCTGGGGTAAATTCGCCTTATGTAAATATTGTTTAATACTTTCCTCTTCTATCTTGTCTTTTTCATATAGTTTTTTATAATAGTCTTGTACAATATTTTTCTTCTCCTCGTTTCCAAATGTAATTTGTCCTTGTTCATCTATTAGCTGTGATATTTTCCTTGAATCACTCTCTTTTTTCAATTTATATGCTAGCCATCTGCCTGGTTTATTAGCATCTTCAAAATATTTCTGTTTAGCATTCCTGATTTTTTGTGCTAGATCTTCTTTCTCTATTAATCCCATTTTATGTTTAGTTGCATCCACTTTCATTTTAATGTCTTTTTTTGGTGGAAACTTCTGTAATTCTTTTTCAAATTTCTTATAATCATCCTCTAACATTTTATATGCTTGTCTTTCCTTAATATTTCTTTTTCTTGTATAGTCAATAATCAGGCCTCTGGCATAAGCTTTCATAGTGTCCCACAGTTTCTGTATTGATGTGTCCTCTTTTCTGTCAAATCCATTGTCATCCATATCATATCTATTCTAGACCATGATAAATGTCTGTTAGAATAAAAAGTGTATTGTCTATTTTTTGCATTTCTTTCTCTCCATATATCTTTTAAGTTTATTTCCTCTATCATCTTGAAAAAGGATTTTGGCAAAGTTCTTCTACTTTGTTTTGTTATCTTTTGTGTATTATAGTCCATTTTCTCATCTACTATTCCATTAAAATCTTCCATCATACAAATATTATCATAGTCCAACTCTATTAATTTCATGTGTAATTTTCTGTAAGAATCTTCTTGGTTGTCGCTTGGAGCATATATTGCTATTAACAGTATTTTTCTATTGTTCTCTATCATTTCCACCATCAGAATTCGTCCTTCTCCATCTTCATAAATTTTTTCCACTGGTATTGTGTCTTTGATATACAAAACCACTCCTCTTTTCTTACATTGTGGCAATGAAGCAAATAATTTCCCTAGTTAGGCTTTACCAATAGTAATTCATGTTGTTTTTTAATATGCACTTCTTGTAAACAAATTATGTCCATTTTCAATTTCTCCAATTTATGGAATACGTTTCTTCTTTTAGTTGCTATACTGAGTCCATTTATATTAATTGTAATTATTTTTTTCTCCTCCATGTTTATACTTTGTATATGGGCTTTACTGATCTAGTGGATCTCAATTCACACTGTTCTTTATATTCTATGGCACCTCCTACTGCACCTTCTAGTGCAACTTCCTCCTTTTCCATCATCACTAGATCCTCTTCTTGCAATTGGAGCAATGCTTCCTCCCTTCTTGGCTCAACGTCTTTTTCTCTTAAATATTCCACATAAAATGCTTTCGCTTTGTTAATTGAATCTATTTTAAATCTTTGCATTTGCCATGTAAACACCAAGCCTTCTGGTGTCAGCCATCTGTAATTCATTTCTTTCTGGAGCAATATTTTTGTCAGAAATTGATATTCTCTTCTCAACTCTCTTACTCTTCTCGGTATTTGCTTCAGCACCATAATTTCCTTGCCCTTATATTGCAGTGCTTTCTTTTTTGCAATCTGCAGTATTTGCATTTTAATTGACTTTTTGGTAACTCTTATATGGACTTCTCTTAGTAGTTTATTTCTCATTGCATATCTAGTATATACTCGGTACATCTCATCAACACCATCCAGCATTTTTTCTTTAGGAATTTCTAGAGCTCCTGCAAGAATTTCTATCATTTTCTCAGCCAAATTTTCTCCTTTTTCTTCTTCCACATTTTGAAATCTTAAGTAAAATTCTGATTTGTCCATTTCCCATCCTAAGCCACTTTTATCACGTTCAACTTCTTCTAATCTGTTGTCCATGTCTCTCATTTTTTTATCTCTTTGTTCCTTTTTTTCTTCAATTTTTTCAAGTCTGTCCTCATATTTCTTCATCATCTGTTGTATATTCTCCACTTTTCATCTGTTTTCTCTATTTTTAATTTTATGTCTTGTATTCCTTATAAGATCATCTGCATTGTCACATCTTTTTATTTCTCACATTCCTTCTCCTTTTCCTGCTGCAACATTGCCTGTATTGATCGTTATCCTCCCGCTGGTAATGAAGAGGGGGTCGATCCTGCAGAGCTATTAACTGCTGCTTTTTTACTCATTTTTATAGGTAATCCAAATCAAAGCAGTAGGATAAAGTGTCTTCAGGTTCTTCTCAACCCTAATCCGTTTTTATAAATGGCAGGGAATCAGAAAAAACAAGGAAAAACCAAAAGGAAAGAAAAAAAAACCCCAATCTTCAAGCTCTTGTGTGCCCTAATCCCATCATGCATCCAATTAGCCAAAAACAAATTTAAATAACAATCTCCAATCAATAGAGGAAAAAGAAAAAGAAAAAAGAAAAAAAGGTTAAAAAGGAAAAAAGTGTTGAGAAAAAAAAAGTAATTTCTTCAGGCTCTTGTATGCCTTAATCCAATTGAGTAAACACGTGTTGTGGAAGAACAAAAGGAGAAAAAAGAAGAGGGAGACATGATATACATACATATATATATATATATATATATATATATATATATATATATATATATATACATATATATATATATATATATATATATATATATATATATATATGTCTTCTTAAGTTTTTGCGGGTGTGTGTATGCAAAAAATTGAAATCTCAGGTGTTTTCCCGCGTCATGTTAAATAAGTTAATTAAAAAGTTTAAAATTCTGGTTAAAATCCCAGCTTAAAATCTTCTAAAAATCCTTACAGAGCAGTCTGCAAGGACTTTTAAAACCTTAGCTAAAATCCTACCAGTACCTTAAAACTTTTTCTTTATAGTAACGTTTCGACAGGCTCACAACCCTGTCATCTTCAGGCTCTTATCTAGTTTAGAAGCTGTGTTCTGAC
The DNA here is from genome assembly GCF_029215685.1 of Pituophis catenifer annectens. NCBI lineage: Eukaryota > Metazoa > Chordata > Lepidosauria > Squamata > Colubridae > Pituophis > Pituophis catenifer. The sequence continues at coordinate 8,160,187 of NW_027256882.1, read as the reverse complement.
CTCGCAACACACCCACAGCTTCTTCCAACAATTTAAAAATAAAAATATTTGAGAAGTGAAGAAGTAGAAATAGAAAGGGGAAAGCTTTATGTCTAATTTAAAAGTCCACAACTGTAACATTCAAAATCTCTTTCTTGTGTCTCACTTAATTTAACAGCTCTCTTTTCCAGAGTTGCTGTTATCTTCCTCTTTTCAGTTTTAATCACCTTTCAGCAATATTTTTTCCAACAGGGCTCCTGTATAAACAATCCTGTAAACACTCTTTGATGCTCTTTTAAATTTTATCTGTAGGCTGGTACATTGACTTTGAAAAATAACACAGTTGCTACTTTTTTATTTACTTTTTCCCCCAGTTAAAAAAGGAAACAAAAAAGGATACAATGTTTCAGTCCACTAGATGGCAATGTTTCTTATTTTTTCCACTTCTCTTTGTTCTATTTCCAATTAACAATGAATCCAATATATAATAAAGTTCAAAAATAAAAATCAACCAAAAAAAAAGAAAGAAAGAAAGAAAGAAAGAAAGAAAGAAAGAAAGAAAGAAAGAAAGAAATAGCAAAGCTGGTTCCAAAATTTATAAACTCAAAATGCATCAAGGGTTTAGTATTCAAACAAATAAAAAAGCGAAGCTCCTTTACAATCCAGTCCAGTCCAATTTAAAATGAAACTTATCACAGGCATCCACACATAAGAATAGTTTATATTTTAGGAAAATTAACTTAAATTCAAGCTCAATTCCACCGCTAAATTACTTCAAACTTCAATTCTAGTTGCATTTGCACTTCAGGGTGTTCTTGAAGTCCAAATTTAAAAAGTCTATCACCAGATCATAACACTTTCACTCATTCTCTTCCGTTTGGAGTTGTCCCGACTTCAGCAGATTAATGGCTGCCTCTTCGGCGCCGGAAAAAAAGAGCTTCTCCTGGATCAAACAGAGACTTTGCGGTGTCCCTGGGATCAGCAGGATGTGCCCTCCTCTATCACTGTCTCTACAGGACAGTGAGGTCCAGTTTAGACCATCCAGCAGTGGAGATATCGGTGGTAATTCCGGAGCACCGAAACTTCCTACCGTCTCATCGTGACACCAGCCCCACCCCTCCCCAGTCTCTGAGAATGTTGTGCAACTTCCTCAAACAGCAAGTACAGCCTCTTCTGTGCCTTCTTCACAAGCATGTCAACATTCATAGTCCATGATTCCATAGTTCATGAGAAGTTCTCTGAGATATAAATGCCCAGAAATTTAAAACTACCAACCCTCTCCACCTCCTCACCATTTATGTACAATGGTAAATGTACATCTCTCTTCCTCCTGAAGTCAATTATAAGTTCTTTAATTTTTTTTGGCATTAAGTATAAGATTATTTTCTTTACACCACAATGTCATCCCTTGTACTTCCTTTCTGTAGGCAGACTCATTGTTCTTATTAATGAGCCCCACCACTGTCATGTCATCTATTCTGTTTTGCTATTGCTATTGAAGTGAGAAGAGAGGCAATGTAAACAGAATGACGAGGAGTCAAACAATTCCTCCATTTGGGCTGGATATTGTTTTTATGATCTCTCAAAAAAATGATAAAGTTAATTTTTTTTTCCTTTTCAGATCAGTCACAGTTTTGACTCCCAGGTTGTGAGTGAGGAAAATCCTTTCTTCTACCCAATGCTCCCTGCCAAAGGAGCCCATTACCCAGGGATGGTGAAACTGGTTCTCCATTTCAGGTGGACCTTGGTGGGTCTCCTTGCTCCAGACACTGAGAATGGACAAAGGTTCATGAGGATGATGACTTCCCTATTGAGCAGAAATGGCATTTGCCCAGTTTTATCACAAACCTTTTCTCCGGCTTCACGGGAAGCAAAGATAGAGTGGCATTTATTCCTCAGTTGGAGAAAGATCAATGTCTTTATTTTTGGTGCAGACATGAGTTCATTGAATGCAGGGATTTTGCTTATGGATATAGTATTTGAAAGGCTTAAGGAACCTCCTAGAGGAAAAGTCCTGCTATTCACAATCCGCTGGGACTTCACTGTTTATTTGTCAAAACAATCTTTTCCAGTCGAATACTTCCATAGCATATTTTCCTTTCCTATGAAAAAAAATAAATTTGCAAAGTATGGTAGGCCTTTGAACCTTTATTTTTTTATGAGATACTATGTAGAGACCTCCTTCCTGTGTTCCTACATCAACAATGCCTTTTCAGTGAAAGTCTGGATACAGTGCAGGCAGAGAGAAGACCTGGAAGCTCTCAAGGAAGAGGAGATGGATCCAATCCTGAGTCAGGACAGCTATTTAATTTACAACACAATCTGGGCTGTGGCAAGGGCCTTAAATGCAGCCTATTTATCCAGATCCAGGAACACATTTAAAATTGGTAAAAAAGTGAAAACTCCAATGCTGAAGGCATGGCAGGTACTTATTTTCTATTGCAAAGCTCTCCACCGCATCTGAGAATCTATGTTACAATTGTAAGAATCTGACAATAATTATACTGTATTCTGAATATAAAAATTATATTAAATTCCAATTTTCTACCGCTCTCCTTTCTACTCATTTCTTTCCTTTCACCCTTTTACCTTTTCACTGTAAAATCTCCATTCCCTCCCCACTCCAGGGGAAGGTTACTGCAAAATCCCCATTTCCTCCTGATCAGCTGGGACTCGGGAGGCAGAGAATAGATGTGGGTGGGGCCAGTCAGAGATATTTACTGGTTCTCTGAACTACTCAAAATTTTTGCTACCGGTTCTGCAGAACAGCTCATAACCTGCTGAATGTCACCTCTGCTAAGAATCCCTTTGATTTTTCTTCCCCGACTCAAAACTCTCAGTAGAAGACTCTTTGGGCCAAGAAGCTAAGCAGGCTAAGGTCAGGTGAGAAGATGAAGGGTTGGGCTGGGAAAAGTCAGGAAGCAACAAGAGTGAAGAATATTCCACAAAATATTCCAAAGATGTTCTGTAAAATTGAAGGAGGTGACCTTAACTGGTACCAGAGATCATCTTTCACCATGAAGTTATTGGGGTCTCTGCTCCACGGCAAATTGCCCACCTGTCACCTCAATGCAGAGTTTCATAACCACAACTTACTAGTAGAGCAAAGGTCCCACATTCATCCTCAAACTCAGCAAAAAAATTTCTCTCCCTAGCTTCCGATTGACCTGTGAAACAGTTTTTTTATAACATTGTTTTTGTGTGGGGCATCTGATTTCATTTTGGCTTTATTGGCAAAATTCCTTCTGTGTTGTTGAGCACAACTTCCATATCCTTTAAGGTTTTAATTTTGGACCTCAATAGTTCATACTGCATATATGCTTTGCTTTGGTTACTTCCCATTGGTTTTCCAAACTCTTCAGTGACAACTACAAATGGAAGTGATAAAGAACATCCTTCACTCTCCTTATTTTCCATGTCGTTCTTGGTCCTTCTAACAAGATTTTTATTCCATTTTCCTCATACAGATCTGTGAGATTTAAAAAAACAGCAAACCTCATAAAAAGTAAAATGGAGACCATGAACAAGTAAAAAGTAGTTTTATTACACACACACAGAGAGAGAGATTATATATACCAAATTTATATTTTGCTGATAAAGAAATAAAGAGAGAATAGTATAGATCTATTTCAAGCTTTTTAGCTTTCATCAGCTAGCCATACCCTTACTTGGATTCGAACTTGGGCTTCCTGCATGTTAGGCAGTTGAATTAACCTTCTGAGCCACAAGTTCTCCTCCCTTCATCAGCTTGATACACTTATACGTGTGTGTGTGTGTGTGTGTGTGTGTGTGTGTGTGTGTGTGTGTGTGTTATAAGCTTTTGCAAATGGGTTCTCCCATGAAAGAGAGAGAACGTATTACAACTCCGAACACATGGTTTAAATTCATTTTCAGGCAATTAGCAAAACAATTGAAATGCCCCCGCTTATCATTGTTTTTCGGATGTTACATAACATTTTGGCTTTCTGAGCAATATTTGTTCCAACTTACAATTCTCTTTTGGAGGCGCATTTCCCCTCCAAAAATACCCTATCAATATGTCCTTAACTAAGACAATTAATTGGAACAGTGTATCTTCCTTCCTTCTAATTTAGCTTAGGTCAGCCTGACCCAACTCAGAATGTACCAAAACATTATTTCCTCAGAAAAGGCGTCATACATACTTCCCCTTTCTAAGTGTCTTACTCAGCTAAATACCTTAGGGTTAACTCAGGTTATATGAAGGGTAAATATGGAATTTTCATTTCATTTCATTTTATTAGATTTCTATACCGCCCTACTCCCAAAAGACTCAGGGCGGTGCACAGCCAAACAATAAAAACACATACAATACAAAATTTAAAAAATAGAATAAAATCAAATTAAACAATTTTGGCCCCGACAAATTTAAAACCCCAAACTTTTAAAACCAATTTAAAATTGAATATATAAATACTAAAAGATTTAAAATTTTAAAAATCTTTATAAAAGAGGGGGGATATTAGGCCAGGCCGGCCTGGTGAAATAGTAAGGTCTTTAAGGCGTGGCGGAAGATGCGCAGATCCGGGATCCTCCGTATCTCTGGGGGGAGCTCGTTCCAGATAGTAGGTGCCCCCACAGAGAAGGCTCTCCCCCTGGGGGCCGCCAGTCGGCATTGTTTGGCTGACGGCACCCAGAGGAGACCCTCTCTATGGGAGTGTACTGGCCGGTGGGAGGCCATTGGTGGTAGTAAGCGGTCCCGCAAGTACCCGGGTCCTAAGCCATGGAGCGATTTAAAGGTGACAACCAAAACCTTGAAGCACACCCGGAAGACCACCGGGAGCCAGTGCAGCTCGCGCAGGAGGGGTGTTACATGGGAACGCCATGTCGCTCCCATTACCACCCGCGCGGCCGCACTCTGTGCCAATTGGAGCCTCCGGGTGCTCCTCAAGGGGAGCCCCATTTAGAGAGTGTTGCAATAGTCCAGGCGGGAGGTGACAAGGGCATGAGTGACCGTGCGTAACGAGTCCCGATCCAGAAAGGGACGCAACTGGCGAATCAGGCGAACCTGATGAAAAATCCTCCCGGTCACGGCCGTCAAGTGCTCTTCTAAAGACAGCCGTGAATCCAGGAGGATGCCCAAGTTGCGAGCCCTCTCCGTGGGGGCCAATGATTCGCCCCCAATAGTCAGTGATGGCGTCAACTGACTATATCGGGACGTCGGAAACCACAGCCACTCAGTCTTGGATGGGTTGAGCCTGAGCCTGTTCCTCAGGCTCACTTAGGCTATATTCTTTACAGGAATAATTCCATTTCTCTCAAGATCCTTCATGCCAGCTGAGATGGAGGAGTCTTACCAAAGAACTTTCTGTGTCTATATAACATTGCCCATTTTCTCTTCCATTCCAGTTTCATTCTTTCCTTCAAACTGCTGAGTTTTATAATAATTCCATCAATGGGGTATATTTGAATGAGAATGGAAAGCTGGTAGCAGACCTGGACATTGGGAACATGGTGATTTTCCCCAATTACTCTGCTATCACAGTGACACTTGGGAGGCTAGAAAGAGTGGGATCCTTGGATTTCAAGTTCATGATGAACCAGAATGCTATTGCAAAGATGGAGATGCTAAACAAGGTGGGGAAAAGGCTTTATTCTGTTTTTTCTGAAGGTCTTTCCAAGACGATTGCAGAATTGGAGCAGGGACAGACTTTGGATGTCATCTCAGTTCTCCCAGAGAAGAAACATCTTCCTGTTAAATGTTCAGGTGTCTATGAGAAAAATATCCCTATCTATTCCAGTTAACTGTTCATCAAACTTCTGCAAGCAAACTGGATTTACATCATGGGACAAAGTGATTGATTTTGTCAAAACAAAAATCCATTCAAGTTTCTTTTCAGTAGGTACATTGAGAATTTAATCTAAAATTGTAGTGGGAGAAAAATTAGAAGAGAAGGTAAATAGACAAACAGCAAGCAACCACATCAATTTGAGGACCTCTTCGTTTCTTGTAGTCTTCAAATTTAGCAAAGCTAAACCTTGAATTGGAGATCCCTAAACGTTTCCTTTTATGTATTTTAGGAAATAAAATAATTCATTTAATGGAGGTTATTTTCCCCCTCTTGCTGGCCAGCCCCAGCCTCCTTCCAGGTGTGTGGAAAGCTGTCCTCCTGGATTCATGAAGGTGGCTCAGGAAGGGAAGCCCATCTGCTGCTACAATTGTCGTCCTTGTGCAGAAGGAACCATCTCCACCATGGAAGGTGGGTGACAGCAGGAGAAAGGGAGAGACTTTGGGGAGGATCAGAGATCCTGAGATTCTCCATGAACATGCATTTTGGAAGGCTTGGTGGGAGTGGATCCCACCTCTTTGAGTCTTGATCAAGATATACTTTTTTGTCATAGTGAATTATAAGAAAATATCTTGGAGATTAATCTGATATATAGGTCAAGCAAACAGTTATACAGATCATGGATGAAAATATGGGATAAGTGAGGGTTGAGGGTTGTGAGAGAGATGACATCTTTTGCTCTTAATCTTTTACAACACATCTTCCATGTTTCAAATTACTATTTACTTCATTGCTCTGAATAGTGAGAGTTTCCAGATTCCAGATTATAATAATGGAACTTTGATTGGATTTCTATAGGAGGATCAATCAGATTCATGCATGTTTCCATGTCTCATGGCTATTTTGGGCAGCCACAGATTCACATTGTAGCTATTTGCCTTTAATCAAAAGATTAAAGAGATTTAGCAGTGAAAAGATAAAATGGTGAAACAGCCTTCTTCCCTTCTTCTCTCTCAACAAGTTCACTGATAAAATGTTAACAGTAAAAAACAAAGAATATTAAGATGTTCTAGCTGGAGGGAAATGAAGAAATATATTGACTTCACCTACACACAATCATTCACACAAAAAACAATTTACTCAAACAATGCAGTTTATTAAATGACATGTTAAAGGGAGAGCCTACTCTTGTTCTTTTTCAGATGCAGACAAATGTACCAAATGTCCAGAAGATCAACATCCAAACACCTATCGAGTTCACTGTATCCCCAAGATTAAAAGTTATCTTTCTTATAAGGAAAATCTGGGGATTATCCTGACTTCCATTGCCTTGTTCCTCTCTTTAACCACAGGCTTTGGCTTGGGGATCTTCATTAAATTCATGGGAACACCAATTGTCAAAGCCAACAACCGGGACCTCTCCTACATCCTCCTGGTCTCCCTCTTGCTTTCCATTTTGACTTCCTTCCTGTTCATTGGCTGGCCAAGGAAGGTGACCTGTCTCCTCAGACAAACAGCCTTCAGCATTGTCTTCTCAATTGCCATTTCTTCAATCTTGGCCAAAACCATCACAGTGGTGTTAGCCTTCTTGGCCACCAAACCAGGGAATAAAGTGCAGAGATGGTTGGGGAAGAGCTTGGCCAACTCCATTGTCTTTGCTTGTTCTGGCCTTCAGGTTGTCATCTGCAGCATCTGGTTGAGCACTTTCCCCCCATTCCCTGACTCTGACATGAACTCCCAACTGAGAGAAATCATCCTAGAATGCCATGAAGGTTCTGTCGCCATGTTTTATGTTGCCCTTGGGTACATGGGCTTCCTGTCTGCTGTCTGCTTCATGGTAGCTTTTCTGGCCAGGAATCTCCCTGGGGCCTTCAACGAAGCCAAGCTGATCTCCTTCAGCATGCTGGTCTTCTGCAGTGTCTGGGTGTCCTTTGTGCCTGCCTACCTGAGCACCAAAGGGAAGTACACGGTGGCTGTTCAGGTCTTCTCCATCTTGGCCTCCAGTGCTGGACTGCTGGGCTGCATATTCTTCCCTAAATTCTACATTATTATTTTTAGGCCAGATCTGAATACCAAAGAACATTTGATGTCAAAATAAAATACAAAAAATGACTTTTACAAATCTATTGTTTTTCAAAAATGTCATTTAGTAGGCTTGATTAACAGGTTTTGATAATTTTATGTATGTATGTATGTATGTATGTATGTATGTATGTATGTATGTATGTTTGTTTAATTTACATGCTGCCCATCTTGGCTAGGGATGACTCTAGGTAAGTTATATTCAAGTCAAAAGAAAATAAAAGATTAAAATAATAAATAGTAGCACTAACATTGGTTTAAAATTGACAGGTATGGGAAGGAAGGGAGCAAGATCAAGGGTGAAATCCAGCAGGTTCCGACAGGTTATGGAGAACCTGTAGCAGAAATTTTGAGTAGTTCGGAGAATACCACCTCTGGTTGGCCCCAGACTGGGGTGGGAATGGAGATTTGGCTGTTTCCTTCTCCCAGGAGGGAATGGAGACTTCCTCTGGAGTGGGGAGGGAATGGGTATTTTGCAGTAATCTTCCCCTGGAGTGGGGAGGGAATTGATATTGTACAGTATCCTTCCCCTGCCACACCCACCAAGCCACGCCCACAGAACCAGTAATAAAAATTTTTGAAACCCATGACTGCTGTGTGTACTTTCTGGATTTAATTTCTGCAACAAAGTCTGACAACTTTAGAGAAATGATCTATTGGGATCCTAATGTTAAATCAATATATTTCCTGTTTGATCAGAATCCAACAATTATATATAATATGCTGCTTTTTTTGGAGGAAATTAGTTCAGTTGAGCTTCTCTTATGTGATCTGATTGTAGTAGATTTGGGGATGATTTAAAAAATACTATTTTTATTCTTAATGTTTATTTTACTTTTTTATTTCTTTTTTAAAAAAAATCTACTTTTTTCAGATCAGTAATAAAATTGCTTCGGATGATCTGAGTGATAAAAGTCAGTTCCCTTTTTCCCATTTGATGCTCCCCAAAGAAACGGTCCAATGCCCAGGAATTGTCCAACTGCTCCTCCATTTTGGATGGACCCTGATTGGTCTCTTTGCTTCGGACACAGAGAAGGGAGAGAATTTCATGAGGTCTTTTATTCCTATGCTTGTCAGAAATAGAATTTGTACTGTTATATCACAACAATTCTCAGCGACTGGAAATTCAGGAGCCCTCAGGGATGCCATCTTTAAGTGGAAACAAGTCAATTCCGTTGTTCAATTCATAGGATTTGATTCCATTTTTGACAGAATTCTTCCTTTCCATTTAACGCTCAGGCGTTTGCCAGGACCCATTGAAGGGAAAGTCTGGATCATGACAATGCTTGGATAGTATGTAATGAAAAAGCAGAGGCTTCTCAAGTGTGTCCATAGTATTTGGACCTTTTCTCTTCAGTGGAAAAAGAGTTGGAACAATGATGATGCCTATAAAAGATATTTCTTTGTGGAACGTGAATTTCAAGCTGAGTATTTTCACTGTTCTGTTTCAAAACACATATTTTCTATCAAAGGCCAGAGAAGATGCATCCAGAAAACACCACTGGAGACACAAGAGGAAAAGAATAGGATGCGGATCCCAAATGACGGCCATATTTACAGTGTCATTAAGATTCTGGCCCATGCCTTAAAAGCTGCATCCAAACCCCAGAGGAGAAGGGAGAAGGGAGAAGAGAGGCTGGGGGCTCCAAGGCTGCAACCGTGGAAGTTATGGGGTCCCATCAAGGAGCCATCAAACTAAATTCCTTTTCAGGGTCTTTGGGGCTCTCTGAGCTTGTTTGGTTCAGATCTTAAACTTCTGTACAACATCTCGTACTTATTGGAAGAGCATTGCATCTTCCCTTCTACAACCATTTTGTATATTCAAAAAAATATTCCTAGATTCCATCTGATTTTAAGCTCCTGTAAACTGAAATGGCTCTTTTCCTTGTCTTTCCTCAAGGCTAAAAGAGGTTCCTTTGATCTCTTCCTTGCCTTCTTTGTCCTTGCCTAAAGCTGATGAATATTTTTGTGCAATGTCTTCTCTAAGTTTGTTTTCTACAAGAGGACATGAAATGATTCCACTGGATCATTAATAGCATAATCGCCAAATTAATAATATAGTTATTATCATATTATTAAAATATTACTGCTACTTTATTATAATAACTAAAAATTATCTACATAGTATAATGTGAGAAAAATTACAAAGGAAATCTTAAAGAAAGTTATAGATTGTGACTACCATACATTTGTGTTATACAAGATACAGTCATCTATCAAGTCCTGGATGCTAAATATTAGTTAGTTTCCAAATGGATTTTACTTATGCACTTCTCTCTATCCCAAAATCATATTTTTATTTTCTGGAAGCTGGAAATATTTTTAAGGAGATCAAAATAACTTTGTCTAAGCATTATTATAATTTTTGCATCACAAAATCATGATTTATCTATTTCTTTTATCAATGAAAATACACTTGTTCATAATTTCCAATTTTATCAGTAAGATTAAAATTTATTTGAATACAAGTTTTAAGACAGTTGTATCCATTTAATTATCATGCCATCCAGCAATCAATTAACTAGATCCCCATTCATCACATCATGAAGCATTTTGTTCTTGTTGAAAACAAGTTCTACCACCAGCATTCACACAATCCATTAAGGAAGTGGGATATTTAGGAATTAGTTTGGAGGACTAGAGAAAGAGATGCAGGGAAGGATCAGATAAGATGGTGGGTGGAAGATGAACCAGCAGCTGTGTTACAGGGAGAGAAAGAAACTCAGAGAAAGTCCTCCCAAATGTTTAAACTGTAAAAAGAGATGGTGAAAGATTTGTATTTTCATACTTGCAAGATTCTGTTAATATTATCTTGCAGTAAAATAGAATTAGTTCATCTGGTCATTTTCCTGTCTTAGCCTTGCAACTTTCTTCTTAATAAATCCTTGCTTTCTGATAATCACCCTCTTGTTTTCTAAGAGTTTATGAATGCTCTTGTTATTTGGGGGTTTTCTTCAATTGATTTATGACCTTGCCTAAAATGTTTCTTGTAATTGACAATTTTTGCCAATTACATCTTCTCACTATACTTTTTGTCAATATACTGTGTGATTGAGAACTATTACTGAACCTTTGTTCTTGAGTTTTGAAGAGAGTGGCCACATGCCAACTCACAATATTTGCAAGTTAAACAACCATAGAAGAAAGATTCAAATGTAAAAAGAGACTAAGAAACCAAGATTTCTGCTTTTAAAGTTCCTGGACGTTTCCATTCTAGTTCCATCTATTTCTAAAGAAGAAGGAATTGTACAATCTTTCCCTGCTAAAAGTGTACTTGGATCAAAATGGAGACGTAGCAGGAGATCTGAAGCCCAGAGACTACTTGCTAATGTTCCTATCTACCTCCATGTTACATAGATGGTGAGTGTAACATCTTTCCTTTGTCATTTTTTCTTTCTCTTCTCAGTCTCTGCTCAGTCCAAATGTGTGGAAAAATGTCAGCCTGGATTTGTGAAGAAGGCTCGAGAAGGAGAGCCATTTTGCTGCCATGACTGCATTCCTTGTCCAGAGGGGACCATCTCCACTCAGGAAGGTCAGTGGCACCATAGGGAAATCTTCTGAATTCATCCATCAAGTGGATATTTCCTTCCCACCTTTTCTTATCTTTTCAATTTGTGTTTTTGTTAAATATTGAGATAAAAACTTTTATAACACCAACAAAAAAAAAAGGAATATATTTGTAGTTCTGAAAAGAAAAAAGATACTAACATACAGTGCTGGGATTAAAAGCAAGAGAAAGGAGGGGGAGAAGGAGAACTAATAAAAGACCAGTCTACAAATAGATACCAATGTTGAATTCATTCTCTCTTTCAAATTGTTGCCAAATCTAGAAAGGATGGAAATGTATCGCTTCATCTTCTCATTTTTATTGGGTAAAAAGCCTTGGCAGATAACAAACTCAGTTCCCCTTCTGGAATTCCTTCATGAATTAATCTTCCTTAAGATCTCTTTCTTTTCAAATTTATATGGTTGTCTATTTCACACATAGTGACTTTTGGTGGCACACAATTAAATCACAAATTAAAAATTGAAACAATGAGAACTAAATGCTAAGAAAGCAAGGGAGGAGTACATCAAGATGCTACCCACCAAGCAACCAGCACACAGGGCTCTGTTGTCAGGGGATCTCCAGGACTATTGGAAAATATCACATTTTAAGGGATTTGTAGAGACCCTCATAGTCTGGAAATACTCTCAATTTCAGGATAGTTAATGATTTTAACTAAAAAGGTCTGTTCAATCTCCCCTGAAGTAGGCAGTGTTGCAACCCTTCTCAATAGGAATTCCATGGATCCAACCATGTTAGACAACTTTTATCCTGTGTCCAAACTTTTTAGAGCAGTTTATTGAGATCATGGTTGGTGGGTCAATCATCATTAACGGAGTTTACACATTCTTGGGGTAAACATATGTCCATCATCTCACAAAAGATAAAAAAAAATAATATAATAAACCAATAAAAACAAAGAACTCACAATAAGGTCAGTGAGAGATAAGAATATGGTGGATTAGCTCAGAGAAGGAAGTTTTTGGTACCAGATATTTCTCCTTACAATTTTATTTTTTTTGTTGTTCTTGTTTTGTTTTGTTTTTTAAAAAATAGTTGTACTGTATATATTGGCGGATTTTTTTGCTTGAATGAATGTATATACAGGACAATTTAATGAGGCTTTCCTGCAGTGGTGAAATGTAAAATTTGTTACTGCTGGTTCTGTGGGCGTGGCTTGAAGGTGGGGGAATAATATGACTGAGAGGGCATGGCCAACTTCCCCTTTTTTTTTTATTTTTACTTTTAAAACCATTTTTTCTATAACCTCTTTGGCCGAAGAGGCTTTAGAAGCCTCTGACGATCCCAGCTGACTTGCCTGATCGGCAGAGGCCTTTTTTCCTTTTAAAAGCATTTTTTCTATAACCTCTTTGGCGAAAGAGGTTGTAGAAAAAAATGCTTTTAAAAGCCTCTGATGATCCCAGCTGAGCCACGTGATAATCAGAGGCTTTTTTTTTTTTTTACTTTTAAAAGCATTTTTTTTTGCCAAAGAGGTTGTAGAAAAAATGCTTTGAAAAATTTTAAAAAAGCCTCTGATGATTGTGCAGCTCAGCTGGGCAATGGGGGCGGCAGGGGCAGGGATTTTTGCTACCAGTTCTTTGAACCACCCGCCTCCATCACTACTGGATTGGGTGATCTGGTCCGAACTGGGAGCATTTCACCCCTGCTTTCCTGTCCCTCAGTATCAACTCTCATCAAAAGGTTTTCTCAAAATTTCAAAGACTTTATTTTGTTTTTGTTTTTGTTTTTGTTTTAATAGTTGTACTGCATATATTGGGGAATTTTTTGCTGGAATGTATGTATATACAGTACAATTTAATGAGGCTTTCCTGACTCTCAGTAACAAATCTCAACAAAAGGTTTTCTCGAAATTTCAAAGACTATGAAATAAACGTTACTTTGTTTTCTCAGATACTGAAAAATGCACCAAATGTCCAGATGAACAATATCCAAAGAAGAATTGAGTCAAGTGTATCCCAAAAAGAATAATCTTCCTGTCTTATGAAGAACATCTGGGCATAATCCTTGTGTTCTTTGCTCTACTCTTGTTCCTAACCACAAGCCTTGTTTTAATCATATTCATTAAATACCTAGAAACTCCCATTGTCAAAGCCAACAACCGGGACCTCTCCTTCACCCTCCTGGTCTCCCTCCTGCTTTGTTTTTTGTCTGCCTTTCTCTTCTTCGGACAACCAAGGAAAGCCCCCTGTCTTCTCCGACAAACGGTGTTCAGCATTGTCTTCTCAGTAGCTGTGTCTTCTGTGTTGGCCAAAACTATCATGGTGGTGCTGGCCTTCCTGGCCTCAAAACCAGGAAACAGGGTGAGAAGATGGTTGGGGAAAAGCTTGACCAACTCCATCAACCTTTCTTGTTCTGGTGTACAAATTTTCATCTGTGTCATATGGCTGGGAATTTCTCCCCCATTCTCTGATTCCGACATGCACTCCCAACCTGGAGAGATCATCATTCAGTGCAACGAAGGCTCTGTTACCATGTTTTATGTTGTCCTCGGCTACATGGGTTTCCTAGCTGCTGTCTGCTTTGTGGTGGCTTTTGTGGCCAGGAACCTGCCTGGGGCCTTCAATGAAGCCAAGCTAATCACCTTCAGCATGCTGGTCTTTTGCAGCGTCTGGGTCTCTTTCCTGCCCACCTACTTGAGCACCAAAGGAAAGTCCATGGTGGCTGTGCAGGTCTTCTCCATCTTGGCCTCCAGTGCTGGGCTTCTGGGATGCATCTTCTTCCCCAAGTGCTACATTATTATCATGAGACCAGATCTATACATTAAGGAAATGATAAAAGTAGGGAACTGATAATAAAATTGTTTCTTAGACCCGTGACAGTTAATTATTGATTATAATTATTGGCTTGGCACCTCACAAGTGTCCTGCCATCAAAGAGGGGGGCAGTTGGGTAATAAACCTATATGTTTCTATGGTGGAAATTTGGGAGCGGGGAATGACAGTTGAAGCAGTGCAAAGCAGTTTTTATTTTATTTTAATTTGATTTATATGCCGCCCTTCTCCGGAGATTCAGGGTGGCTTACAATGCATTAAACAATAGCCTTCATACTTTTGTATATCTATACAAAGTCAGCTTATTGCCCCCACAATCTGGGTCCTCATTTTACCTACTTTAGAAAGGATGGAAGGCTGAGTCAACCTTGATCATGGTGAGATTTGAATTTACAGTAATTGCAGACAGCTTGATGTTAATAAGAGTAATAACAGTGCTTTAGTCACCACCAGGCTCCTTATTCATGCCAGGAATCAATCAATCAATCAATCACTAAAGATACATCAACACCAATAACAGCAATAGACCTAATCTTGAGGTAGTTGGGGCCATCTAGATCTCCAGGGAGGCTCTTCCACAAGGCGGGGATGCCAGAGGGAAGGGCTGCTTTCTGGTCCAACAGGATGATATGGTTTCATAGAGGGGATGCCAAGAATCTCCCTGTGCTAGGCCTGCCCTGGGCCATGTTGGATGCCAAAAAGTTATTCCCTTAACACATTTCCACTTTCTGATGAATTCTTCACACACATTTAACCAAGGTGTCAGGTTCCCCCTTCCTATCCTTCAGCTCCAGTGTGGCAACACTGAAGCCTCAAAAATGGCCTCGGTCAAGTCAGCTTCAGGATTGACAGAAGTACTATAGAGTATCAAAGAAATTAGAAAAGTTTTATAGATGGTGGATTTCATTAGGTTTCCTTGCCTAGATCAGTTGAACAGGATTTAGATGTTTTATATCTACAAAGTTATGCTATCCTAATTCTACCTATTTATTGATCTATCTCTAAACATGTCAATATTTTGCTGTATTTTCTCTCTCTCTTTACACACTGGTCCCCGACAAACACCCGCTTTATTCTATTATTTAGTTCCACTTTACAAACAAATAATGACTTTTCACCAATGTAGAAAAATGTCTAATTTTTTTCAGAATTGAAATGTCCCAACAGTAGAACCCAAAGTCAAACTTTTGATGACTATAATGAATAAAAGTGATTTTCAGGGATTTTGTTCTGGTCTGGAACTGTGTAAGAGAGAAGACGTAGTTATATGAACAAAAACAGCCACCCATCTCTTAACAAAGGCAAACCAGAATCAGCTGTATCCATATTGAGGATTGACATTTCAGACTCAAGCCAAAATTTTCTCTTGAGACTGGAATGTATGGAGAGTTTTTCCAAGGGACGTGTCAGGGAAATACTTTAAGAGCTGAGCAGCTGCCATGATGCTGTAATGCTGTAATGCTTTAATAATGATGCAATGGTAGGAATGAGATGTTTGGGAGAAAGTTCTCCTGTCTCACTTCTTGTCTCATTTTCAGAGTTTCACCCCATTTGTGACTTTTTCCATTGGGCACGTACCTGTTGACTCACTCAGAGTTTAGAGAGATGATGTCTATTATTGTTGCCATTATCCAAATCATAGAGATGTATTTATTCTCCTGGGGCTAAATCTCAAAAGACATTTTGGATTGCTTTCAGATATCACACAAACACAGCCATAACAGGCTTCCACTTTGACATCATATCAACACCTTGTTGGCTGATCTCTTTGCACTGGAAAATCCTGGAGGCATAAATGGCCCTGAAGAAATAGAGAACCTTGAAAGCTTTTATATTATTATAATATAATTTATATTATATTATTTATATTATTTGCAGAGGCTGCAAATATGAAGACTTGTTTAGACTCTGTCACTATTAGGAAATCTTTGGAGCTTCTGACTTGGAAGAGGGCTTTGGTTTCTTCCACCTCTTCCTATCACTGTGTCTTCAAAGCGAGGCTGGAGACTCCATCAGGAACACAAGTCATATTGCTGCTTCTGCTGCTTCTGCTGCCCCAGGAAGTTCTGGCAAGTCTCAGAGAAAAATGTCTCCTGACTCTGAAGAGGGATGAGGTGCATCCAGAGAACTATTACAAGCCAGGAGAGTTTCTCATTGGTGGCATCGTCTCTGCAACGAGGATGAAATTTCTACCATTAAGCTTCAACAAATCTCCTTTGACTCAAATTTCTCTGTACGTCAAATTTTATGTACAGAATTAGAGCCTCTCCGTTCCACCCTAAGTTCTAAAGTTTCAGCTGTCTCTCTTACAATGAATCATCTCTTTGATCTGCTAGTTTTTCTCTCTTTCTGTCTCATTTCATTCTTGGCTCATCCTTTTCAGCTGATGATCCTGATTTGAAATTCTCAAATAAATAATCAGTTGAGATCTTCTTTCTTGACTTTGATGAAGAAGCATTTGCTTTTCTTGGCATTCTCTCAGCAGAGTTGGACTGTGGATGGAGAAGAGAGGATAGTTCTTCTCTTCTACCACTCTCATGCCCAATAAGGTCATCAGAATGGGTAGAAAAATGTAGAAATATTGAATTTTCTCTGAAGTAAAAATGATAAAAGCTTGACAATTCTATTCTGTATCACCAATTAAATGAATGGATCCCAGTTCAGAATTGACTTTTCTTAAATGTGTGAACCTCATTTGAGTGGATGCCACTATCCCAATCATACAGTGAGTTATTTGTCAGCTAAATCTCTATAGCTAAGCTAAGTTTAGATATAGGCCATTTAAACACCTCCAGAAATTTAGCACTTACTGCACTTGTTAACAGTGATAGTTGCTCGTTTTATGTGTCAGTTTGGTTGTTGTTGTCTCTATGTGTCCTTTAATGATTCTATATTTCATGTGGAATAATAGGTCACACTTCCAATTATTAATCATTGGAGAAGATAAATAGGCAATTGGATAGAAAGAAATTGAAAGTCAGTCTGAAATCTTAATACAACAGCAAGAATAAGGACAATGTGAAGAATAAATAAGCCAGAACTGAATTTGAAACTGAATTATGTACAAATGGTGAACATGTAATAACAAAAATGTTATAAAGTTTTAAGGATTTGAAACAAAAGATGAAGAGGCTCAATTTGCATGACTAAATGCACTATTAAACTTGGATATTAAATAGAGATGCAGAGAATTTAGGTAACTGGCGTTCGGTTTATATTCTGTCATAAGTTAAGTTTTTTTTTTCTTTGAAATAAAATGATGCATTCTTGGTATAGGACATCAGATAAATTATCAAAGATGTGTAAACACATTTCAAAGCAAAACAAGAATTGTGAAAAGAATGGGGAGACATTTTATCATGCAGGGTAGACATGTCAGAAAGCTCAGAAATTTTATATCAAATTAACACTAGAGCCTTGGTAGTACAGTGGTCTAAGGCACCCTGTTATTAAGCTGGTTATTAAGACCAGATGCCTGCAATTACTGCAGGTTCGAATCTCGCCAAGGCTCAAGGTTGACTCAGCCTTCCATTCTTTCTAAGGTAGGTAAATTGAGGACCCAGTTGTGAGGGCAATAAGCTGACTTTGTATAAATATACAAAAGAATGAAGGCTATTGCTTAGCGCATTGCTTAGCGCATTGTCAGCCACCCTGAGTCTCCGGAGAAGGGCGGCATATAAATCAAATTAAAAAAACAACAACAACAACAAAAAAAACACAACAACACAAAGAATTAGAAAGGCTAAAAATTGTGAAGAAACCAGAATTCTTTTATAATGGGACTTCTGAGCAAAGAATTACCGTATTTTTTGCAGTATAAAATGCTCTGGAATTTAAGATGCACCTAATTTTTAGGCAGGAAAACAATCTGCAATCCTTGCTACCTGGAACGGGCCAAAAACGGGATGCACTGAGGCAAAAAATGAGGCTCATGAAGGACGAAAATGGGGCACACAGAGGTGGTGAGAGGCAGCTGTGGTGATGGGTGGCGACAGTGGTGATGGGCAGTGGTGATCCCCACAACTGGAACAGCTGATCGGCAGTATTCCGGGGGGCCGATCCAACATCCAGTCAGCTGCTCGTGCTGAATCAGGGTATGCTGAAACTGACCAGGCTGTTTACTGTTTGCTGCAAGGAGGCAAATTGCTGGGAGGCAGAGGCCGAAGGGTTGGGACCAGCGAGTGGGTGAGTCTTCAGCAACATTTGCTCTATGAGACACACAGAAATTTCCACCCACTTTTTTGGAAGGGAAAAGTGCATTTTATAGTGCAAAAAATACGGTACATTCATAGTGTTTATATATGGTAACTGTTGCAAGATTATTGTATGCTCAATGTTGGAAGAATCATGGAATCCTCACAGTGGAGGACTAGATGGTAAAAAATGTAGAATTTGCAGAAATGAAAAATTATGTGTTGAAAAGAAGGTGGGGAATCAGGTTTTTTCTTTTTCTTTTTTTAATTTTTTGGACTTTCTTCCTTTCTCTATTTTTTCATTCCTTTTTAATTTTTATTAATATTTCATTTTCTTAAACAATTCTTTATAAATATAAATTTAAAAAAGAATTAGAAAGCTAACAATTATTAGACTAACTCAGACATAATATGCATTTGGTATCCAAAAATAAAAGAAAAATGGAAAGTATCCCAGAAGTTTTATTTGATAGGTGAGATTTTTTTTGGGTGGGGTGGGGGATTTTAAAATGACTCCAAACTTCTGAGCCTTAGGTGGATTAAAAATACAATTGTTAAATTTACCAGTTAAATAAAATGTTGCTTCCACTGATTATGTCCTGATACATTCATACTTTCAGGAGACCAGGAACAGAGTACTGGAAAATGCTGTCCTTCCTTTTTGCAATCCAAGCGATCGACAAGAATCCCAACGTTTTGTTCAATGTTACTCTGGGATACAATGTCTATGACAATTATTTCATACCACAAATGACCTCGGAGGCTTTGCTGAACCTGCTTTCGGAGGGGGAGGCCAACGTTCCCAACTACAGCTGTGGAAGGCAGAGAAACACTGTGGCTGTTCTTGAAGCGGCTGGTACTGACATCTCCATCCAGATTTCAACCATGTTGGGAACCTACAAAATCCCACAGGTGTGTCTTTGTTGGGAAGACCATTTTTAGACATGCAATTTACAGCCAGACATCCTCTGTTGTAAAGGAAGAGCAAAGTTCTATTATAGGAATTGTATGAAGTAAGGATGAAGGTTCTATCAAATGGTAGAGAAGGATCAAAGCAGACAATCCTCTCTCTGGTACAATCATAATGCAGACTGTGCATCTCTGCTGGTGATTTGCAATAGCCAAATGCTTCATTGAAGAGCTGCAGTGGCTCAGTGGTTAGAAGGCAGTAATCATAATTGTATCATAAGTTTATTTATCAAGCATATACAAGATAACAGGTTAAAGTATAAACATAATTTGAATACATGAAAATAGTAAGTAAAAAGGAATATTAGGACAGGGACAGTAGGCACACTGGTGCACTTATGCATGTCCCATACAGACCTCTTAGGAATGGGGTGAGGTCAACAGTAGACAGTTTTAGGTTAAAGTTTTGGGGGTTTGGGGAAGAAATTACAGAGTCAGGTAGTGCATTCCAGGCATTGACCACTCTGTTACTGAAGTCATATTTTCTGCAATCGAGTACTGCAGGCTATTTCTGCTGACTGCTGCTGACTGCAATTTGAAAGTTCCAATCTCACCAGCTCAATCTTACTTTCATATTTATATTTATAAGGTTTATTGTCATTGTATGTATATACACAGTGTACCCATAAAACAAGAGACCAAGCCCAACACACATGACAATTCCCAGACACACCCCCTCCCACCAAAAATTACCCACCCCTAAACCACCCAAGCATCCACACAGCAGACCAAGTAATGCTGTCCAACAGCTCACTGATGGTGGCTCTTTAGTTCATTGTTGAGTGCAATTATAGCTCTGGGATAAAAACTATTCAGAAAATGTGTGGTCTGCGTTTTAATTGTTCTGTATCTTCTGCCAGAAGGCAACAGTCCAAAAAGATTGTAAGCAGGATGGGAAGAGTCTCTGAGAATGTTGTGCAACTTGTCAAACAGCGAGATGCAAAGATGTCATCCAGGGCTAGTAGCTGGAGCCTGATGATATTCTGGGCAGTTTTAATAATTTCCTGTAGTGCTTTGATGTCCGCTGCAGAGTTGCTCCCATACCATGAAAGAATGCCGTATGTCAGGACACTCTCAAAGATGCTGCGATAATAGGACAGAAGTAGATGCTGAGATAGAGTTATCTTCCTGAGCATTCCCAGGAAGTACAGCCTCTTCTGTGCCTTCTTCACAAGTATATCAGCATTCATAGTCCATGAGAGGTTCTCCAAGATATAAATGCCCAGAAATTTAAAACTACCAACCCTCACCACCTCCTAACCATTTATGTACAATGGTAAATGTACATCTCTCTTCCTTCTGAAGTCAATTATATGTTCTTTAGGGTTTTTTTGGTGTTAAGTATAAGATTATTTTCTTTACACCACAATGTCATCCCTTGTACTTCCTTTCTGTAAGCAGACTCATTGTTCTTAATCATGAGCCCCACCTCAAAAAAATAATAATAATAAAGTTCACTTTTTTTTTCTTTTTCAGATCAATCATGGTTTTGACTCCCAGGTTGTGAGTGATGAAAATCCTTTCTTCTACCCAATGCTCCCAGCCGAAGGAGCCCATTACCCAGGGATGGTGATGCTAGTCCTCCATTTCAGGTGGACCTTGGTGGGTCTCCTTGCTCCAGACACTGAGAATGGACAATGGTTCATGAGGACATTGACTTCCATGCTGATCAGGAATGGCATTTGCCCAGTTTTATCACAAACCTTTTCCCCAGCTTCACGGGAAGCAAAGATAGAGTGGCATTTATACCGCAGTTGGAGAAAGATAAATGTTTTTATTTTTGGTGCAGACATGAGTTCATTGAATACAGGGATTTTGCTTATGGATATAGTATTTGAAAGGCTTATGGAACCTCCTAGAGGAAAAGTCCTGCTATTCACAATCCGCTGGGACTTCACTGTTTATTTGGGAAAACGAGCTTTTCCAGCGGAATACTTCCATAGCATATTTTCCTTTCCTATGCAGAAAAATAAATTTGCAAAGTATAGTAGGCATTTGAACCTTTATTCTTTTATGAGATACTATGTAGAGATCTCCTTCCTGTGTTCCTACACCAACAATGCCTTTTCGGTGAAAGTCTGGAGATGGTGCGGGCAGAGAGAAGATCTGGAAGCTCTCAAGGAAGAGGAGATGGATCTAATCCTGACTCGGGACAACTATTTCATTTACAACACAGTCTGGGCTGTGGCAAGGGCCTTAAATGCAGCTTATTTATCCAGATCCAGGAACACATTTAAAACTGGCAAAAACGTGAAAACTCCAAAGCTGAAGGCATGGCAGGTACTTATTTTCTATTGCAAAGCTCTCCATCGCATCTGAGAATCTATGTTACAATTCTAAGAACCTGAGAATAATTATACTGTATTCTGAATATAAAAATTACATTAAATTCCAATTTTACACTGCTCCCCTTTCTGCAATTCATTTCACCCTGCTCATTTCTTTTCCAATTTCTTTTTACAAAATTCTTGATAAAAATATTTTTCTTCCACCTCTTTCTTCTTTGACTCTTTTTTTCACAAGCAGGACTATTACCACGTCATACACTAAAAAGTGTGTTGTGTATATGAAGCTGTTGAACACCTCCGATCCTCTCACTTCCTGGGGTTTCCCCAGAGTGGGTCTTATTCTTTGGCTAAGAATCAGTGGTGGGATTCAAATATTATTATAACCGGTTCTATGGGCATGGCTTGGTGGGTGTGGCAGGGGAAGGATACTGTAAAATCTTCATTCCCACCCCACTCCAGGGGTGCAAAATCCCCATTTCCTCCTGATCAGCTGGGACTCGGGAGGCAGAGAATAGATGTGGGCAGGGCCAGTCAGAGGTATTTATCAGTTCTCCGAACTACTCAAAATTTTCGCTACCAGTTCTGCAGAACTGCTCATAACCTGCTGAATGCCACCTCTGCTAAGAATCCCTTTGATTTTCCTTCCCCGGCTCAAAACTCCCAGTAGAAGACTCTTTGGGCTAAGAAGCGAAGTAGGCTAAGGTCAGGTGAGAAGATGAAGGGTTGGGTTGGGAAAAGTCTGGAATCAACAAGATTGAAGAATATTCCACAAAATATTCCAAACATGTTCCATAAAATTGAAGGAGGTGACCTTAACTGGTACCAGAGATCATCTTTCACCATGAAGATATTGGGGTCTCTGCTCCATGGCAGGTTGCCCACCTGTCACCTCAATGCAGAGTTTCATAACTACAACTTACTACTAGAGCAAAGGTCCCACAGTCATCCTCAAACTCAGCAAAAACATTTCTCTTCCTAGCTGCCGATTGACCTGTAAACCAGTTTTTTTATAACATTGTTTTTGTGTGGGGCATCTGATTTCATTTTGGCTTTATTGGCAAAATTCCTTCAATGTTGTTGAGCACAACTTCCATTTTTTTTAGGGTTTTAATTTTGGACCTCAATAGTTCATACTGCATCTATCCTTTGCTTTGGTTACTTCCCATTGGTTTTCCAAACTCTGCAGTGACAACTACAAATGGAAGAGATAAAGAACATCCTTCACTCTCCTTATTTTCCATGTCATTCTTGGTCCTTCTAACAAGATTTTTATTCCATTTTCCTCATACAGATCTGTGAGATTTAAAAAAAACAGCAAACCTCATAAGAAGTAAAACGGAGACCATGAACAAGTAAAAAGTAGTTTTATTATAAATACACACAAACCCATCCACCCACCCACCCACACACACATATATACCAAATTTATATTTTGCTGATAAAGAAATAAAGAGAAACTAGTATAGATCTATTTCAAGCTCTTTAGCTTTCATCAGCTAGCCATACCCTTACTCCGATTCAAACTTGAGCTTCCTGCATGTTAGGCAATTGAATTAACCTTCTGAGACACAAGGTCTCTCTCTCTCTCTCTCTCTCTCTCTCTCTCTCTCTCTCTCTCTCTCTCTCTCTCTCTGTGTGTGTGTGTGTGTGTGTGTGTGTGTATCATAAGCTTTTGAAAAAGGGTTCTCCCATGAAAGAGAGAGAACGTCTTACAGTTCTGAATACATGGTTTAAATACATTTTCAGGCAATCAGCAAAACAATTAAAATGCCCCCGCTTATCATTGTTTTTCGCATGTTACATAACATTTTGGCTTTCTAAGCAACATTTGTTCCAACTTACAAATTCCATTTGGAGGGGCATTTCCCTGGCTTCGAAAATGGGTAAATTGGAAGACGGGGGTCTTGCACATCCGCACAGCAAAACCGATCCCAGAGAAGGAAAATTTACCCATGAAGGATGAGATACAACCAGAAAGGGTGGAAGTAGCATTAGACTATATTGAGGGGCAGGAGAAAATTCCAAAAAAATATTGGGACCTCAGGGAAGTTTTTAGCGAAAGGGCCTCAGACACGCTGCCTCCCCACCGGACTACCGACTGCACCATTGAAATACTCCCCGGGGTGAAACTTCCCAAACCAAAAATCTACCCCATGACCCCTCGAGAATTAGGGGAATTGCGGAGCTTTATTGATAAGAATCTAGAACGGGGATTCATCGAAAGAGCCAAAAGAAAGATGGCTCCTTTCGTTTGATGGTCGACTATAGAAACATAAACGCTATTTGCGTAGAAAATGTTTACCCCCTCCCACTCATGAAGGACATGTTAGCCCATTTAGGGAAGGGAAAGATATTCACCAAACTTGATTTAAGAGAAGCGTACTACCAAGTGAGAATTAAAGAGGGGGATGAATGGAAAACAGCATTTAATTGCCCACTGGGATGTTTCCAGTTCAGAGTACTCCCTTTTGGGTTACAGGGAGCTCCTGCTGTATTCATGCAATTGATCAACGAAGTATTGCATGAGCACCTGTATAAGGGGGTGCTAGTCTACTTGGATGACATTCTTATCTACTCTGAGAACATGGCCGACCATGTCAAATTGGTGCGAACTGTCCTGAAAAAACTCAGGGCTGCTGAACTATATGCCAAACTTTCTAAATGTGAATTCCACCAAGACAAGATCCACTATCTTGGATATCGCATATCGCATGATGGAGTAGAAATGGACCCTGAGAAGGTTCGTGCAGTATTGGAATGGGCCTCACCATGCACTCGCAAACAGTTACAGAGTTTTCTGGGGTTTGCCAATTTTTATTGACAATTTATCCCCTCGTTTGCAAAAATTGCACTGCCAATTACTGACCTTCTAAAAACAAAAGGTGAAGTAAAGCCCAGACCCTCGAAACCACTGAAATGGACTATGGACTGTCAAGCCACTTTCGAAAAATTGAAACAGCTGTTTGTGGCTGAACCAGTACTCAAACACCCAGACATGGAACAGCCTTTTGTAGTACAAGCTGACACCAGCGACGTAGCTGTGGGACCAATACTCTTGCAAAAGAATGAAAAAGGGGAACTACAACCTTGTGCCTACACGTCCCGGAAACTCTCGGAAACGGAAAGGAGATGGGCCATATGGGAGAAGGAAGCTTTTGCAGTGAGATGGGCCCTGTTAACCTGGAGACAATTTCTAGAAGGAGTGAAACACCCTTTTGAAGTCTGGACTGATCACAAAAATTTAGAGGCATTAAAAACACCACGTAAATTGTCCCCAAAGCAAGCTCGTTGGGCCCAATATTTCAATCGTTTCAATTTCACTCTATGTTACCTTCCTGGTGGAAAGAACTTCATGGCAGACACACTTTCCAGACTGCCTCAGTACAACAGCATCAAAAAGGAGGTGGTTCAGCCTATTATCCCCTCGACTCAATTGGCAGTACCAGTAACTACCAGAGCACAGGCAAAAGTCGAACCAGAACTCACGGGACACTTACTTAAAAAATTGCAAGAAGCTCTGGAAACTGCTGAGTGGTTTAAAAACCACTCAAATGAATGTACACTCCGTGACGGACTAGCTTGGATTGGGGCGAAATTGTATGTTCCGGCCAAGTTAAGAGAAACAGTATTGCAATATGCCCATGATTCCAAGGCAGTGGGACACTTTGCATTTGTCAAAACGTTACATTTGGTTAAGAGACAATTTTGGTGGCCTGCACTCAAGAAGGATATACAGGCATATGTCGCTAGTTGTCCAGTGTGCGCCTCGTCTAAAAGACCTCCAGGGAAGCCACCTGGATTACTTCAAAGTGTGGCTAGACCGAATGCCCCGTGGAAGGAAATATCTATGGATTTTATTGTAGACCTGCCAGAGAGTGAAGGGTGTACTGTCATTTGGGTGGTGACGGATTTGTTTTCCAAACAAGTACATTTCATCCCTTGCTCAAAGATCCCTTCAGCAAAAACCCTTGCAAAACTGTTTATTCGTCAGATTTACCGACT
This sequence comes from Pituophis catenifer annectens, assembly GCF_029215685.1. Lineage (NCBI taxonomy): Eukaryota > Metazoa > Chordata > Lepidosauria > Squamata > Colubridae > Pituophis > Pituophis catenifer. The sequence continues at coordinate 8,134,588 of NW_027256882.1, read as the reverse complement.
ACATGGAGCTCCAAAAAGAATAATCTCGGACAGGGGTGTAAAGTTTACTTCCAACTTCTGGAAGGAGTTTTTGAAATTGATAGGCTCCACCCAAGGGCTAAGTTCCAGTCACCACCCCCAAATCCTTTCAATATGTACTTAACTAAGACAACAGAGTGCGGCCGCGCGGGTGGTTATGGGAGCAACATGGAGCTCCCATGTAACACCTCTCCTGCGCGAGCTGCACTGGCTCCCGGTGGTCTTCCGGGTGCACTTCAAGGTTCTGGTTACCACCTTTAAAGTGCTCCATGGCTTAGGACCTGGTTACTTACGGGACCGCCTACTACCATCAACAGCCTCCCACCGACCAGTACGTTCCCACAGAGAGGGGCTCCTCCAGGTGCCGTCGGCCAAACAATGTCGGCTGTCAGCCCCTAGGGGGAGAGCCTTCTCTGTGGGGGCACCGACGATCTGGAATGAGCTCCCCCCAGAGATACGGAGGATTCCGGATCTGCACACCTTCCGCCACGAGTTGAAGACGCTTTTATTTCATCAAGCTGGCCTCGCCTAAATCTTCTCCCTTTTAAGTGTAAATTTTAAATTTTTAATGTATTTTAAAATTATGGGTATTTTAAATTATGGGTATTAATTCAGCCAAATTTATTTAATTCATTTTATTCGATTTTAAATTTTGTATATCTATGTGTTTTATTTCATGGCTGTGCACCGCCCTGAGTCCTTCGGGAGTAGGGCGGTATAGAAATTCAATAAAATAAATAAAATAAATAATAATTGGAACAGGGTATCTTCCTTCCTTCTAATTTAGCTTAGGTCAGCCTGACCCAACTCAGAGTGTACTAACACATTATTTCCACAGAAAAGGCGTCATACGTATTTCCCCTTTCTAAGTGTCTTACTCAGCTAAATAGCTTAGGGTTAACTCAGGTTATATGAAGGGTAAATATGGAATCACTTAGGTTATATTCTTTACAGGAATAATTTCATTTCTCTCAAGATCCTTCATGCCAGCTGAGATGGAGGAGTCTTACCAAAGTACTTTCTGTGTCTATATAACATTGCCCATTTTCTCTTCCATTCCAGTTTCATTCTTTCCTTCGAACTGCTGAGTTTTATAATAATTCCATCAATGGGGTATATTTGGATGAGAATGGAAAGCTGGTAGCAGACCTCGACATTGGGAACACAGTGATTTTCCCCAATTACTCTGATATCACAGTGACACTTGGGAGTTTAGAAAGAGTGGGATCCTGCGATTTCAAGTTCATGATGAACCAGAATGCTATTGCAAAGATGGAGATGCTGAACAAGGTGGGGAAAAGACTTTATTCTGTTTTTTTCTGAAGGTCTTTCCAAGATGATTGCAGAATTGGAGCAGGGACAGACTTTGGATGTCATCTCAGTTCTCCCAGAGAGGAAACATCTTTCTGTTAGATGTTCAGGTGTCTATGAGAAAAATATCCCTAACTATTCCAGTTAATTGTTCATCAAACTTCTGCAAGGAAGCTGGATTTATATTAGGGGACAAAGTGATTGATTTTGTCAAAACAAAAATCCATTCAAGTTTCTTTTCAGTAGGTACATTGAGAATTTAATCTAGAATTGTAGCAGGAGAAAAATTAGAAGAGAAAGTAAATCGACAAACAGTAAGCAACCACATCAATTTGAGGAGCTCTTTGTTTCATGTAGTCTTCAAATTTAGCAAAGCTAAACCTTGAATTGGAGATGCCCAAATGTTTCCTTTTATGTATTTTAGGAAATAAAATAATTCATTTAATGGAGGTTATTTTCCCCCTCTTGCTGGCCAGCCCCAGCCTCCTTCCAGGTGTGTGGAAAGCTGTCCTCCTGGATTCATGAAGGTGGCTCAGGAAGGGAAGCCCATCTGCTGCTACAATTGCCGTCCTTGTGCAGAAGGAACCATCTCCACCATGGAAGGTGGGTGACAGCAGGAGAAAGGGACAGACTTTGGGGAGGATCATAAATCCTGAGATTTTCCATGAACATCCATTTTGGAAGGCTTGGCCAGAGTGGATCTCACCTCTTTGAGTCTTGATCAAGATATACATTTATGTCATAGTGAATTATAAGAAAATATCTTGGAGATTAATCTGGTATATAGGTGAAGCAAACAGTTATATAGATCATGGATGAAGCTGTGGGATAAGTGAGGGTTGAGTGTTGTGAGAGAGATGACATTTCTTGCTCTTTATCTTTCCCAACACATCTTCCATGTTTCAAATTACTGTTTACTTCATTGCTCTGAGTAGTGAGAGTTTCTGGATTCCAGAATATAATGATGGAACTTTGATTGGATTTCTATAGGAGGATCGATCAGATTCCTGCAAGTGTCCATGTCTCATGGCTATTTTGGGCAGCCACAATTTCAGGTTGTAGCTATTTGCCTTTAATCAAAGGATGTATTTCTTTACTAAAGGAATTGTCAGGGTTCCACGTAATACATCCATAGCAAGTAATACTCAGAGGCAGGAAGATTCCTCAAGGAATAGCTTTATTGGTTATATCATATTGGCACAGATCTGGAGAAAACCAACTCTGAAGGTTCCCATAGCTTTCACCTAAATAAAAGTAAAAGGTTTCCCTGAAACCCCAAACAATTGGTGACATGGTCCAATCAGGACACTGTCTGGTTGCCTGGTGACATCACTCCTCCTTCCTCTGGCCAGGTGATAGAATGTCCTTGGTTCCCAAGAGAAATGATTTTATTTTGGCTACAAAACCCCAGCTATCTCTATTCCCCCCTCCGTATCCCTCAGCTCCAGTGTGGCAACAATGGAGCTCCAAGATGTCTCTGGTCAGGTCAGCTTCAGGGTTGAGAGGAGACTCATAGCGTGTCTTTGATGGGCTCTTCATTCTACTTGCTGGGAAGGGGAGTTGGTAGCCTTATGTCATAATCCTTTGACTGCTCCATATGTTCAGGTGGTGCCTTTTTGGGTCTGCTTCCGGTGAATCCTGGGTTTATACTTCCTGAGTCTGACATTGCAGAGTTTCTGCTGGAGGCACCTCTTAAAACAATTTTCAAACTCGTGACCCAGGAAGAGGAGGGGAGGGGAGGGGAGGAGAGGAGAGGAGAGGAATCATGTGTTGGGGTTGAGCCAAACTTCCTTCTTGATCTTATTGGAAGATGTTCCTCTTTCTGATAATAAAAAAATGAGGAATGCATTTTGATGTTCTCACTGACATTTCTTTCTCTGTGGCAAAATCAGTGTTTATCCATTTTAGCTGGCATAAGCTACATTTGGTGATCCTTCACATGTACTTAATTCCACTATTGAACTCATTGGTGCCTTAAAGCATTGATAAAAGGCTGGGCTCCAATTTTCAAGAGATTTAGCAGTGAAAAGATAAAATGGTGGAACTGCCTTCTTCCCTTCTTCTCTCTCAACAAGTTCACTGATAAAATGGTAACAGTAAAAAACAAAGAATATTAAGATGTTTTAGATGGAGGGAAATGAAGAAATATATTGACTTCATCTACACACAATCATTCACACCAAAAACAAGTTTACCCAAACAATGCATTTGATTAAAGGACATGTAAAAAGGAGACTCTACTCTTCCTCCTTTTCAGATGCAGACAAATGTACCAAATGTCCAGAAGATCAACATCCAAACACCAGTCGAGTTCACTGTATCCCCAAGATTAAAAGTTATCTTTCTTATAAGGAAAATCTGGGGATTATCCTGACTTCCATTGCCTTGTTCCTCTCTTTAACCACAGGCTTTGGCTTGGGGATCTTCATTAAATTCATGGAAACACCAATTGTCAAAGCCAACAACCGGGACCTCTCCTACATCCTCCTGGTCTCCCTTCTGCTTTCCATTTTGACTTCCTTCCTGTTCATTGGCCGGCCAAGGAAGGTGACCTGTCTCCTCAGACAAACAGCCTTCAGCATTGTCTTCTCACTTGCCATTTCTTCAATCTTGGCCAAAACCATCACAGTGGTGTTAGCCTTCTTGGCCACCAAACCAGGGAATAAAGTGCAGAGATGGTTGGGGAAGAGTTTGGCCAATTCCATTGTCTTTTCTTGTTCTGGCCTTCAAGTTGTCATTTGCAGCATCTGGTTGAGCACTTTCCCCCCATTCCCTGACTCTGACATGAACTCCCAACTTAGAGAAATCATCCTACAATGCAATGAAGGCTCTGTCACCATGTTTTATGTTGCCCTTGGGTACATGGGCTTCCTGTCTGCTGTCTGCTTCACGGTGGCTTTCCTGGCCAGGAACCTCCCTGGGGCCTTCAACGAAGCCAAGCTGATCTCCTTCAGCATGCTGGTCTTCTGCAGTGTCTGGGTGTCCTTTGTGCCAGCCTACCTGAGCACCAAAGGGAAGTACACGGTGGCTGTTCAGATCTTCTCCATCTTGGCTTCCAGTGCTGGACTGCTGAGCTGCATATTCTTCCCTAAATTCTACATTATTGTTTTTAGGCCAGATCTGAATACCAAAGAACATTTAATGTCAAAATAAAATACAAAAAATGACTTTTACAAATCTATTATTTTTCAAAAATGTTATTTAGTAGGCTTGATTAACAGTTTTTGATAATTTAATGTATGTATGTATGTATCTTTGTTTGTTTAATTTACACGCTGCCCATCTTGGCTAGGGATGACTCTAGGCAAGAGTCAAGGTATAATCAAGTCAAAGGAAAATAAAAGATTAAAGTAATAAATAGTAGCATTAACATTGGTTGAAAATTGACAGGTATGGGAAGGAAGGGAGCAAGATGCACATGGGGAGAAGGTATTCCTCGTATTTCTAAAGCTACCCATATTAATTTTCCTGTATATTCTTAAAGAAACCAATAACAATACACCAAGTCTCACTTGGAGTGACAATACTGTGGGTAAAATCAGATTCCGGATGAATGGGACTCTTTGATAGGGAAATGGAGACATAAGGAATGTGGCCTTGCAGCTCAGAGTGACCTGTTGGAAGTTTCATCATCACGTCCCTGTAGCAACCCCTGAATTGGAAGATGCAAATGTTTCTTATATCTAAGACCATCTTTTTTTGCAGAGAACAGGAGGGCGAGAAGCAAGCTGAGATTTATTATGCTATTGGTGGCCCCAAAATGTCTCAGCCTGGTGCCAAAGCCAATCAGAGCCACATACGAGTGAGGAATTTTCCCAAAACTTTTATTGAAGCAAAAGGGTCCCAGCAACTTGGAGAACTGAGACCCTAAACAAGAGCATAGTACGATCTTTTATGCAGTTGCTTTCTAGAAAAGAGAGAATTAAAGTTTCACAAAGCTATTACCTTTTTGGGAGCTCTATCTTGTTTTTAGTCTATGTGTCCATTTGTCTATGGAGTTATGCCTTATTTGAGCATACATGCTGTTTTGCCCCTGTAGAGTCCTCTCTTGGTTAAACTCCACCTCTCCTTTTGTTCCATTTTGAGGTTTCTGCTGCTTATCTTCATCTTGCCAAATCTTGCAATTTCCTATCTAATTTGAGTAGGTGTTGTAACATTTCCTTTATTTCAAACTGACATCTTTGTACAGTTACATTCCTCTCAATTATCCCTCCCTCCCAAAATGGGAATATCTTGTTTTTTAGTAGGTGATTCATCGCTATTATTTATAAATATGGACAGATGGATCATTTCCAGTGATGAAAATAAAAAATTTTCCCTACTGGTTCTGTGGGTGTGGCATGTTGGGGGGAGGTCATGTGACTGAGTGGGCGTGGCCAACTCAACATCACTCACATCGAGGGGCTCCTCACTGGCCCCTCCCCTCCCAGCCACTCCTTGTCGCGAATGAGAGGAAAATGGGGAGGGGATTATTCCTGCCTACCATCCTTCCCTCAGTCTGTGCTGAGATTGAGGAATGGATGACAGGCAGGAAAGTCCCCTTCCCCATTTTCCTGCCTTTCACGAAAATGACTCCATTCTAGCTTCTTCCCTCCCCATCCCCCACCCTCCTGGGGGCTACCTTAAAAGGAACAGCCTGCAGCAGCTCCGTTCTGAATGGAGGGAGAAAAGTTAGCATCCTTTCTGCTGCATTTAACATTGAATTCTGTGGCATATTGAGCGGCCGGAAGAGGTGAATGACGACCGGCTGGGCGTGGATGGATCCAAGGAGGGGTAATTACTACTTGTCCAGTGAACTGATGCCCATAATCCCTAGTGGTTCGCTAGGTAGGATTTCACCCCTGATCATTTCCCCCTTTTTTCTGTCATTTCCCTTCCTTTCTGAAATGTATACCTACTTATATATTTATTTAATCAACAAATTTATACGGACACCCCACACATGTGATTTTGGATGGCTTATAACTTTAAACATAACAGCATAAAAACTCATAAAAACCACATCACGTTATGAGTGGGGTGAGGGAGTATGATACAGGTGTATCTCTTTCTTTGAAGGCATTTCTCACTATTCCTTTGGAGAAGACTCCACTTCAAAACACATTTTTATTTTTTTTCAGCATCCAGCAGGGTTGACTCTATATGTTTAATGTTAAATTTATTTGATATTTGGGTCACTTTTTTTCTTTTTTGTTGTTGTTGGTGCTGAATATATCATTTTTTTTTTTGCTTTTCTGTTTTGTATTTTATTTTTGTGATAAAACAAAATAAATATATTTAACATATTGTTTAATAAATACTAGAGTAAGGTCCTGTGTTTTGAAACTGGTATCGGAATTAGGATTCACAATTTTTGATCTGTGATCAGGGATGACAGAGCAGATGGATGTGTTGTAGTGAGCTTGATCCCATGTCCTTCCCTGCTGCCAAAAAACCAGAACCATTTAGGAGTATGTTTGAGGCAACAATCTGTGCCTAAAGGTTTATTTTGGCTCGTTAATTCTGTGTGGCCTCTTTTTCATTCCAATTCTCAGTCACTGTTGGCCATGCAATGAGCACAACCGAGCAATGACTGGAGGTAACTGGCAAGGGGCATTTGGCTTTGGAGGGGTGAGAGGGACCCTTCTGTGCTTACCTGGGTCATTTTGAGTCTCAGGCAAAGACGATCGTCAATCATGCTGTCTCGGCTGTCAACCTTCAGAGGACTGTATGAGAACTGACTTAAGGGTTTAAGAGACAAGAGAACTTTCTCTTGGATTGAGAAGGGGCAGCCCCTTGATCAAAAGTCAGTCCATATGTTTGTGTGAAGTTATATGGTAGGGATTCCCAAAGACCAAAATGAAGTTTTTGGGTGTAAACCTTTAGCCATGTTATTCTTTGGAGGATGGAGGACAGACAAGGCCTTCAGCTCCTCCACTTTCTTAACAAGCCTTTCTGTTTGTAGCTCCTGAACAGCTTCTGTCATGATCCGTTCCTCAGTGCTGGGGACAGAGGAGGGCTACCTGTATTGATGATACACCTTCTCACCTTCCCTCTTCTGGCATCAGAGGTTGGAGTCAGGAAACAGGCCTGCTGCCTTTGTCTCCCCTCCTGGGATGGTGACTTTGACCAGAACAGTCTCACCAGTCTAAATTGATTGACAGTGTTGGCTTGGATGAATGGGGTTTTTTTGACACCTCCAAAAAGAAATATTTTACCCAAAAAAAGAAGAAAAAATTACATGAAGATTTATATATTTATTTATTTATTTATTTATTTATTTATTTATTTATTTATTTATACACTGCCCACCTTGACAAGAGGTGACTCTAGGTGGCTTACAATCAAGAAAAAACTAGATCAAATGTGCAACATTAAAATAAAAAATACCAATAAAGTTGAGTTTTATAGTTTCATCACTTGCTTTCTGATGTATTACATACACCAAATGTACTGCATGTAACATTTGTTTCTGTACCCCATAAATAGACTTGAACCCACCTGAATACACTTGCGATACGCTGCTTGGAAAGAGTATTGTAACCCATAAATCTGCCACTTGGAGAATGTTCTGTACTGTGGAATCAATGTTTTCCATTGTTGAAGTCTCAAATGTAATCAGCGTCTTTTATTGTTTGATCACTTGCTATATTGCAAATGTTTGTATCATGTGTTTCTATAAAAAAAACTTGACTCCCTTCTCCCCCTTTTGCTTTGCTTGAATTACGTGGTGATTTGTATTTTTGGGTGGGCAAAGAAGCCACTTAGCAAAGGTAAAAGTATCTCTTCAAGGATCATGTTCCAATCAGCTCATTATTAGGTTATCAGAGCCCAAATGAGATGGGAGGACATGTTATCAGAATGGAGGGTCACCTTATGCTTTGCCAGTTGCTCTGTTATATACTGGAATCTGAGTAGACACCTCAAGGTCCACCATGCAAGAGCTAGAAAGACTCTGTGAAAGAAACCCTAAACCACTGAGACATCCAGCCAAGGGAACCAGAAGCTGCAGCCACTAACAGAACCTTTGGAAAGCCCTGTGCTATGCAGTCTCCACCAGCTTTGCAGACAAGGACCACCCAAAACTGATAGAAAATCATGTATGGCATCACAGAACAACACTCACAGCTAATATAACAATGGACTTTCAGTGCCCACTCCTCTTCTGCTAGACTCTGAGCCTCCAGGCTGGGACTGTACAGCCAACTTGATATCCACAGATGAACTGGACAATATTTCTTCTTCAAACCCAAAAGACTACCACTTAGAATAAAAGTACCAGCAGAAATGAAATGTGTTATATGGACTAAAGCAGTGTTTCTCAACCTTGGTAGCTTGAAGATGGGTGGACTTCAACTCCCAGAATCCCCCAGCCAGCGCTGCTGGCTGGGGGATTCTGGGAGTTGAAGTCCACCCATCTTCAAGCTACCAAGGTTGAGAAACACTGGACTAAAGGAAGGAGGAATGCACGATGGTCTTACATTTCCAGAAGAGGATCCACCTACTATTGGAAAGTTCTCTCATTTCTTTAGGTCATCTTTAGGTCATCTTAGATCAACCAGGTTCTCCAACTTTTCCCAATGTCCACCTGGGTTGCAATCTCTCAATGGCAATTATTTGAACCTAAGAATGACTTGGGATGCTGTGCTGGACCTGCTCTCAGCTGGGAAGATCAATGGTCCTAATTACAGTTGTGGAAGGAAGAAGGACCTTTTCATTGTCGCATTGGGACTGAGATCTCCTCTCAGACTGCCACCATGTTGGACATCCCCCAGGTATGTCCATATTATTCTACAGCATTCTTCCCATGTTGTAGGTGTCAGTAGGAAGAGGGGAATGACTGTAAATAAAGAGAAGAGAAGCATTTCCTGGGCTCAAGTTTTCATCTGCAAGAGGAGAAATTGTTTGCTTCTTCATAACAACTACCATCTTTATAATAATTTTATTTTTCTGTGAAAAAGGCAGCTCACGCTATTGCATGATAGTAATGTCACATTTTCATCCTCTGTTTTGGAAGAAAAAAAATTCAGTGACGTTCCTGCTTCTATTAAACAGTTTGTAGATGAAACTTGGAGGTCATCTGGGGTGGAGTTTCAAACAAAGCCTCAGAGGTAGGAATGTCATAGGAGTCGCACCACACCAAGTGCATCTACACAACCAGAGGAACTTCCACCAGGTCCCCCTAAACCAACTTCTGGGTGGTTATGGCAAGAGACCAGGTCACACCATCCACCTCACTGTGGGTGCTGCCACCATCTCAACTGCAGACCTCACAGAACATTGTTTATTTAAGACACCAAGAAACTTCAAAATGTAAAGGCTCTCATTCATTGTATCAATATGGAAAGAGAACACAGAAAATGTAAAACAAAAACTCCTATCCATTCCATAATTTTCTCTCTCTTAGCCAATGGTGCGGTCCATGGGCTGTCACTTTCTTGTCTCTTAGTCAGCAAAAAAATGGATATTTCTAGAACAGATGGCAAATGAAATTTCACTTCAGTGACAAGAAATTATAAAATCAGCTCCAATTTAAGATTAATCCATGGAGATTTCATTGAAAAGAAAATACCAAACAGGCCTTACTGTTAACATTAGGTTCTGCTCAAAGATACCGATTACTTCCATTGAGTAAAAGCACAGGGAGCACTAGAGTTAAGTGCCACCAATGTAGAGTGGCACCAAACTCCATAGCTCTGGGTGACCTTTCCTAGCAAGGAAAGGCAAGAGACAAGAGACCCCATTGAAAGACAACCAAAGTCAGTTTTCTGGCTGTTGAACTACCTTCATCTAGCATCACTTTCTGGACATATCCTAACAGGAAGGATTACAACAACTGTTATTGTTGGCTGTTCACCGCCCTGAGTCCTTCGGAAGTAGGGTGGTATAAAATCAAATCAAATCAAATCAAATAAATAAAATAACTCCAGAACACTGCCCCAAGCGGTCTATCTGTGATTTTTGGCTAACATATATATATATATATATATCACCTACCTTAGAAAGGATGGAAGGCTGAGTCAACCTTGAGCCTTGGAGAGATTCGAACCAGCAGAAATTGCAGGCAGCTGTGTTAATAACAGGGTGCAGAATATCATTGATATTCTGTGCCTGGAATAGAGGATGACTTGTTTTTAAAACAGCTTTTCTGGACCGTTTATCAAAAAATCCTCTCCATTTATTATGGTTTTGCTTGAATGACTAAATTATTCTGCAAACTGTTTCCCAGGTTGATTAATTTTGATCCCAAAATTATTACTCTACAAATAATGGTGTGTTTGTGATTTTTAATCCTTTTAGAGGACTATCTCCATCCTACCTTCTCCACACTCACAAATATTAAAGGGTGAGAGGTGATTATCATTTGCCTCTGGTTTTGGATCAATATTGGCTTAAGACTCCATTTGCTTGTGGAGGAAAAAAAAAGGATTAAATAGAGAAAAAGTATTTTGTTATTGCTGATGATGATTCAATATTAACATGAGCATGGTTTTACACTAGTTTACCTCATCGAAAGGAAAAAATAATACAAATGATTTTCAATATTGAAGTTTTTAATAAAAATCACCGGCACCTGCACAATCTCACACTTGGCTACAACCTCTATGACAACTATGGTAACACCCTTGGTACTTCAGAAGCCTTGCTGGACATGTTCTCTACTGGAGAAGCCAATGTTCCCAACTACAGCTGTGGATGGAAAGACAACCTTTTGGCCCTTGTTGATGGAGCTGACCGTGACATCTCCATCCAGATATCAACATTAGCCGACACCTACAAAGTCGCCCAGGTTTGTGTTTGTGTTTCTCTATCTGATAAAGTGAGTGGATTGTTGGTATGTGAGTGATAGAGTGACAGTGAGAGGGAGGCAGCAAGGATCAAAACATCTACTCATGACACCATCCTCTTTGATTTGAGGGCTCCTGCTGCAGACCTGTGAAGGTGAGGAGAGACTACGTGTCAAATCAAAGGATCGTCTGTACAACAGGAAGGTGCAGGACTGATGGAAAGCTCACATTTGTACATGATCTTAGTCAAAATAAGGATATTCTCAGTCATGAACAAACCCCAGATTTATAAACAGAGTTCCACTGGATTATCTTTCCTACTATTGATGAAACATAAATAATATGAATCTGCAGGGAGCATTAACATTCATTAACCATTTTATATATTTTAAAAAAACCTGACAAATATATTTTCCAAATTCATTATAAAAGGTTTGAAAGACAACATTGCCCCTGAGAGGATTTTCTACCAGCTGAACAGTTCAAGAAATATCCCAGCTGGTGGGACCCTCTATTAGCAGGTTCATTTACAAATAATACCTGCTGTACCCATTTGGGTTTAAGATGACAATTGTAGTTTCCATATATAAAAAAGGCAATAAAATGGACCCTATCAATTCCACACCCATTTGTCTAATGTAAGAGCCCAGGTGGCGCAGTGGTTAGAGTGCAGTACTGCAGGCTACTTCAGCTGACTGCTAGGTGTAGTTCAGCAGTTCGAATCTCACCAGGCTCAAGATTGACTCAGCCTTCCATCCTTCCGAGGTAGGTAAAATGAGGACCCAGATTGTTGGGGTCAATAGGCTAACTCGGTAAACCGCTTAGAGAGGGCTGTAAAAGCACTATGAAGCGGTATATAAGTCTAAGTGCTATTGCTATTGCTATATATTGTTGCTTAAGTATATGCCAGCTTCCCCTTGAATAGAGTTGAGAATGGTAGATGAAAAATATATTCCTAGTAGAAGAACCAGCAGTCTTTAGGCAGATGTGATCCACTGCTGACAAATATTTTGTCTTGAACCATCTAAATATAAAAATATCAGCCAGAGGAAATAATGGTTTGCTGCCTTTTTAGCATTTGACACAGTAAACAAAGAAATATCATGGAAGAAACTGATTGCCCTTAAAATGGAACTCAGAATGGTGACCCTGCTCAAAGTCCTTTCTACAAGCACTGACAGTGAGAACTATTATTAATCCGTGGAACCGCTTGCCTCATGGAGTTGTGGATGCTCCATTACTGGAGATTTTCAAGAAGAGACTGGACATTCCTTTTGTCTGGAGTGGTATAGGATCTCCTGAAATGAGCAGGGGCTTGGACTAGAAGACTTCCAAGTTCCCTTCTATCTCAACTATTTTTGTTCATTCGTTTGAGGGTGTGTTTGGGGCTCAATGGAGTCACGAGAAGTAGGATTGATATTTACAGAAAGGTAAGACAAAGGTGTTGCCAATATGATATTTGGACTGCATATGCTGTTAAAAGGACTTGGCTCCCATTCTCATAATAATTATCTGATTATGGATAAGTCAAAGTCAAAAGTTGTCATCTTTGTAAAATGGCAGCATTTCCAAATAGGACTATTTGATGATGATCTAAGAGAGGAAGTTCACACCTTTTCTTACCTGGGGTATTTTTCTCTGTGACTGGATCTTGGCTCCGTCAATATCAAAGGAGCTATTTTAAAAGGCACAAGTGAAAGCACTGTTAATTTTTTTTTAAAAAAAAATTATAGCTGTGCAGCTTCCTTAGGCTGATTTAAAGTACAAAAGTCCTAAAATGCTGTTATAACAAATGTATTTCAATTAAAACTGTCTTGAATTGTATACGTGACTATTTACAGTAGGAACTGTGACCTCTCTGTCTTTTTTGCAACTAGGAAAAAAGCTAAAAAAATGTTGCACAAAGAATCCAAAATTATCAAAACAGACAAAGACATAGCCATCCTCAGTAAGTTTGGCATGTTGAAATGCATCAGCTGCTACAATACTTTCCAAACTGACAAACTCAGAAAAAAACTCTGCTCCAATTAAAAACTCCAAAGCAAGCATTTTCTCAAAGTTCCATTTATTACAATAGATATACTGGTATATCTGGGAACTCTGAGAGTTCTGGGTTTTCCCTCAGTATATCAAAACCCCCAAAACCATCCCCTCACTCATCAGTCCATCACATGCTCCAATCGCCATCTGTTCCATCTTGAGACATCACTCCAAACACTCCTTCTCCAGATGCATGATTGTCCTGACCTTGACCGAAAGGAAGAATGCTATTTTGTCTAGCTACATTCCCTCTACTAAATCCCCCCTCTTACTTTCCCACACATGAGAAGGTGGCAGCATGGAAGCTTCCGGGGCTAATATGACTTCCAAAGCTAACACTGTTATTGAGTTGAATCTTCCAAATCCCTTACAGTGAACACCGGTGTATTTGTGGAGGTCCAGAGACAGAAGATGTAATATATCTATTGTTTTTAAAATCAATTATATAAGAAAGAGGGAGATCAATATCTTGGACTGCACATTAGAGAAAACCTATTGGGATCCTATTATTAAAATAACATATTTCCTGTGTGGTCAGAATTCAAAAATGATGTATATAATCCAGCCCTTTTTTAGAGGAAATTAATTCAGCTTAAATCTTTATTTTCATTCGTTATGCTTATTCTATTGTACATTTTTTAAAAATTCTACTTTTACATACATGTTCTGCATTTTATATTTTGTATCTTGATATGGCCTACTGACTAATCAACAAGAAACTGTTTTAATATGTGCCTGAGAAAAACATTGGATTGATTAAAAGGTCAAAATTTGGATTTGGTAAGACCCCAAATATAACTGAGAATTCTTCATTGCTTTTTCAGATGAGTGATAGAATTGCTTCAGAGACTCTGAGTGATAAAAGCCAATTCCCTTTTTTCCATCCGATGCTCCCCACAGAAGGGTTCCACTATCCAGCAATTGTCCAACTGCTCCTCCATTTTGAATGGACCCTGATTGGCCTTTTTACTTCAGATACAGAGAAGGGGGAGAATTTCATGAGAACTTTTACTCCTGTGCTTGTCAGGAATAGGATTTGTGTTGTTCTATCACAACAATTCTCAATGACTGGAGATGCAACATTCCTCAGGGATGACATCTCTAAGTGGAAACAAGTCAATGTCTTTGTTCACTTCATAGAATATGCTTCTCTTTGGAACAGAATTCTTCCTTTCCATTTAACACTTGAATTTTTGCCAGGACCCATTGAAGGGAAAGTCTGGATTATGACAATGCTTGGAGCATATGTAATGAAAAAGAACATGCTTCTCAAGTACGTCCATAGTGTTTGGACCCTTTATTCTCAGTGGAAAAAAAACTGGCGAAAAGACGATGCCTTTAAATATTCCTTCTTTGTGGAACGTGAATTTGAAGCCAAGTATTTCCACTGTTCTGTTTCAAAACACATCTTTTCTGTCAAAGGCCGGAGAAGATGCACCCAGAAAGCACCACTGGAGACCCAAGAGAAAGAGAATGGGATGCGGATCACAAATGACGGCGTTACTTATAGCATCATTAAGATTCTGGCCCATGCCTTAAATGCTGCAACCAAATCCAAGAGGAGAAGGAAGGAGGGAGAAGAGAGGTTGGGGGCCCCAAAGTTGCAGCCATGGAAGGTATGGGGTCCCAACAAGGATCCATCAAACTAAATTCCTTTTCAGGGTCTTTGGTTCTTTCAGAGCTTGGTTGTTTAACATCTTAAGCTTCTGTATAATATCTTGTACTTATTGGAAGAGCATTGCATCCTCCCTTCTACAACCATTTTGTATATTCAAAAAAAAATGTTCCCAGATTCCTTCTGATTTTAAGCTCCTGGAAACCAACATGACTCTTCTCCTAGTTGTCTTTCCTCAAGGCTAAAAGTAGCTCCTTTGATTTCTTCCTCGCCCTCTTTGTCCTTGACTAAAGCTGATGAAAACTCTGTGCAATGTTTTCTCCAAGTGTGTTTCATACAAGAGGACCTAGTATGATTCACCTGGATCATTATTGGCATTATCATCAAATTAATAATATGCTTTTCATATCACTAAAATATTACTACTACTTTATTATAATCACTAACCATTCTATGTATAGAATAATGTGAGGAAAACTACAAATGAAATCTTAAAATAGATTGTTGCTGCCATTCATTACATTCATATTGAGCCACTGTGGCACAGTGGTTAGAATGCAGTATTACAGGCTACTTTTGCTGACTGCTGATGGCCAGCAGTTTGGCAGTTCGAATCTCACTGGCTCAAGGTTGACTCAGCCTTCCATCCTTCCGAGGTCTGTAAAATGGGGACCCAGATTGTTGGAGGCAATCTGCTGACTCTGTAAACCACTTAGAGAGGGATGTAAAGCACTGTGAAGTGGCATTTAAGTATAAGTGCTATTGCTATTCGCACAATCATGTATCATGTCCCAGATGATAAAAATCCTATTGAATTTTACTTATGCACCTCTCTCTATCACAAAAACATTTTTTTATTTTATTTTCCAGAAGCTGGGAATTTTTTAAAGGAAATCAAAATAATTTTGTCCAAGCATTATTATAATTTTTGCATCACAAAATCATGATTTATCTACTTCCTTTATTAATGAAAATATAGAAGGATCAACGACCAAGGTCTAATTGTTTTTCATAACTTCCCAGTTTTGTCAGTAAGATTAAAATGTATTTGAGTAGAATTTTTAAGACAGTTTGTATCCATTTAATTATCTCATACCATCCAGCGCTCAGTTAATTAGATTCCCAATCATAACATCATGAAGCATTTTGTTAATTATTTGCTAAAGACAAATTATACCACCAGCATTCACACAATCTATTAAGGACATGTAACTGTATGTGGGAATGAGTTTGGAGGACCATAGAAAGAGATACAGGAAAGGATCAGATAAGATGGTTGGGGGGAGGGGCAATTCACAGCTACATAACAGGCAGAGAAAGAAACTCAGAGAAAGTTCTCCCTAATTTTTTTGACTGTCAAAAGAGATGGTGAAAAATGTGTACTTTCACACTGGCAAGATTCTGTTAATGTAATCTTACAATAAAGTAGAATTTGTTCATTTGGTGATTTTTCTTGTCTGTTCTACCTGAATGAAGATTAGCCTTGCAACTTTCTTCTTAACAAATCCTTGCTTTCTGGTAAAAACCCTGTTGTTTTCAAGTTTATAAATACTCTAGTTATTTGGGGGTTTTCTTCAATTGTTCCCTATAATTGATCATTTTTTGTCAATTATATCTTCTATACTTTTGGTCCATATACTATATGATTGAGAACTGATTACTGAACATTTGTTCTTAAGTTTTGAAGATAGTGGCAATACTTGTTCTTCCAACTCACAATATTTGCAAGTTAGAATAGAATAGAATATCAGAGTTGGAAGGGACCTTGTAGGTCATCTATTCCAACCCCATACCCAAGTAGGAGACCCTACACCATTTCTGACTGATGGCAGTCCAGTCTCTTCTTGAAATCTTCCAGTGATGAAGCCTTCACAACTTCTGAAGGCAAACTGATCCATTGGTTGATTGTCCTCACTGTCAGAAAATTTCTCCTTATTTCTAAATTGAATCTCTCCTTGATCAGTTTCCATCCATTGTTCCTTGTCTGGCCTTCAGGTGCTTTGGAAAATAGGTTAACCACCTTCTCTCTGGGTAAAAGGTAAAGGTAAAGGTTCCTCTCGCATGTGCTAGTTGTTCCCAACTCTAGGGGGCAATGCTCATCTCCATTTCAATGCCGAAGAGCCAGCGCTGTCCAAAGACGTCTCCGTGGTCATGTGGCCGGCATGACTAAATGGCAAAGGTGCACGGAAAATAGGAACCAAAGGTGGTCCCTATTTTTCTACTTGCATTTTTTACATGCTTTCAAACTGCTAGGTTGGCAGAAGCTGGGACAAGTAACGGGAGCTGACCCTGTTACATGGCACTAGGGATTCAAACCACTGAACTGCCAAACTTTTGATCGATAAGCTGAGTGTCTTAGCCACTTTGCCAACGCATCCCTATTACTGTGACAGCCCCTCAAATATTGGAACACTGCTATTATGTCTCCCCCAGTCCTTCTCTTCACTAGACTAGCCATGTCCGGTTCCTGTAACCATTTTTCTTAGGTGTTACCTTCCAGTTCCTTAATCATCTTTGTTGCTCTTCTCTACACTCTTTCTAGAGTTTCAACATCTTTTTTTATAGAATGATGACCAAGATTGAATGCAGTATTCTAAGTGTGGTCTTACTAAAGCTTTATAGAGTGGTATTAGTGCTGATCTTGATGGAATCCCTCTGTTAATGCAATTTAGGATTGCATTGGCTTTTTTGGGTGCCACCACACACTTTCGGCTCATATTTAATTGGTTGTCCACTAAAACTCCAAGATTACTCTCACAGTTGCTACTATTAAGCCTAGTTTCACCCAATCTATATGTGCACCTTTTGTTTTTCTTGCTTGAGTGTAAGACTTTACTTTTCTCTATATTGAAATTCATTTTGTTAGATAGGGCCCAGTATTCAAGTCTGTCAAGATCTATGTAGATCTTGAGCCTATCATCTAGGAAAGGGCTGTCAAACTCCCAGCCTGCAGGCCGGATGTGTCACATGCTGGCCAGGCCCCCACCCAGTTTAGCGAAAGGGAAAAAAGTCCCGATACATCACATGATGCTGCCATGATGATGTAAGTTTGACACCCCTGATCTAGGGTGTTGGCCAGCTTAGTATCATCTACACATTTTATAAATTCTATTCCCTCATCTCAGTTTATGAAGATATTGAATAGTACTGGGCCTTAGATGGAACCTTGTGATACCTCACTGCTTACTTCTCTCCATGTAGACATGGTCTACTTTGTCAAATGCCTTGCTGAAGTCTAAGTATATTATGTCCACAGTATTTTGCTGGTCTACTAATTTAGTCACTATGTCAAAGAATGAAATAAGATGGGTTTGGCATGATCTGTTTTTTAAAAACCCATGCTGGCTGCTAGTTATTACTTTACTCGTTTCTAGATATTGGCAGATCTGGGTTTTTATTATCTTTTCCAGTATCTTCCCAGGTATTTATGTTAGGCTGATTGGTCTGTAGTTTCCTGGGTCTGGGTTCCCCCCCCCACACATCTTTTTTTTGAAGATGGAAACAACATCAGCTCTTTTCCAGTCCTCTGGTAGTTCCCTGGAGCTCCAGGATTTTTAAAAGATGTGGTAGATGTAAGATGTAGTAGTTCTGAGATGACATCTGCCATCTCCTTTAGAACTCTGGGATGTAATCCATCAGGTCCCAGTGATTTATATTCATCAAGATCAGACAAGTGTTCTCTTACCATTTTGTTTTTGGGTTATTTTAACTTTTATTTCTAGTCTGTCTTTTATTATTATGATTTTGGTAGGTTGGACTATAATTTCTTTTTGTGTGAAGACCGATGCAAAGAATGAGTTAAGCAGCTCTGCTTTCTCTCTGCTGCCTTTTAGTTCCTTGCTGAGTTCTCCTTAGTGGACCTACTGTTTCCTTGATTTTTTTTCTTGTTATTTATATATTGAAAGAAACTTTATTATCTTTGACTTTTGTTGCAAGTTTTTGTTCATTCTGAGCCCTTCCTTTCCTGACTTCATCTTTTCAGTTTCTGGCTATCTGCTGATATTTTGCCTTAGTTATGTGTCCCTCTTTCCATTTTTTGTACTTGTCCTTTTTGTCTTTCAGTTTATGAGAGAAATCTTTGTGCAGCCATGCTGGCTTCTTCTTGGATTTCTTGTTTTTCTTTTACAGTGGTATTGTTCTGGACTGGGTTTTTATGATCATATTTTTCAATTTCTCAAGCTTCTGGAATTATTTTCCCTTTAGGATTTTCATCCAGGGAATTTTTCCCAAGTTCTCTCTGAGTTTGTTCGAATCAGGTCTTTTAAAATCTAAGAGTCTCATATCATTGTGTTCTATTGCTTGTGTTTGCATTATGTTGAATTCTAGTATGACATGGTCACTCTCACCCAAAGTTCCTGCTGTTTCAACTCCCTCTGTCACTTCTTCTGTTTGTAAGAATTAAGTCCAAGTCCAGTTTGGCTGTTCCGCTAGTTCCCTCCTCTACCTTTTGGACAACAAAGTTGTCAGCTACGTTGGTCAGGAACCTATTTGATTTCTCATTTGGTGAGGAATTAATTTTCCAGTCGATGTCAGGTTAATTGAAGTCCCCCATTACTATTGTACTGTGTTTCCTACATATATTTGTTAACTGGTTAGCAAAAAGTACATCCATTTTTTTCTGCTTGGTTGGGTGGCTTGTAGTATACACCTATGGCAATGTCATTCTTTACTTTTATATTGACCCATATGCATTCTCGTAGGTTTTTGTCTTTGATTTCTTGCATTTCTATAGTAATATAGTGGTCTTTTACATATAGTGCAACTCCACCTCCTCTTTTATGGGGTCTGAGTTTTTTTGAACAGTTTGTATCCTTCTATCAGTATGTTTCAGTCATAGATTTCATCCCACCATGTTTCAGTAATTCCAGCTATATCATGTCTGCCTTCATGTATTAATAATTCAAATTCACCCTCTTTGTTCCCCAGACTTTGTGCATTTGTATATAGGCATTTGAGATCTTTATTAACAACATGCAAGAAATTTGAGATCTTTATAAACAACGTACAAGAAAGAGTCAAATGTAAAAAGAGATAACAAACCAAGATTTATACCTTTAAAATTACTGGATGTTTCCATTCTAGTTCCATCGATTTCTAAAGAAGAATCAATTGTACAACCTTTCCCTGGTGAAAGTGTACTTGGATCAAAATGGAGTCCTAGCAGCTGATCTGTGGGTCGCTAGTAGGGTTGTTATCCCCCAGGTGGATCCCATCCAAAAGCGATTGGGGAGTTTTGAAAGACAGAGACTTATAATCAACCAAGACGCTTTGTCACAGCTAAAGTTGCTCAACAAGGTGGGGAAAATATTGATGTCTTTTTTTTTTTCATTTTTCCAAAGCCTTAGGATCTATTTCAAATGGACTAAATGTAGTTAGAAAGGTGGATTACCTTCACTGAAAAATGAAATTTTAATATTTTAAAATCATGCATATATGAAGAATAGAGGAATGCATGTTAATTCCACTATGAAGAAGAATTGTAACAGTTGTCACTTAATGTTTAAATATTTTCTCAGTTTCATCCCTCCAGACATTAAGTAGAAAGATACTTTTTTAAAAAAAAATCAATCTGATATTCCAGAAGAAAAAGGGAGGATCTAAATGAGGCATCTGCCTACAATTGTATCTCCTGCAACCATTTGGAAGTGGTCAAAGATTTCATATTTGCCTACATGAAGCCCAGAGACTATTTAGCTAATGTTCATGTCTACTTCCATCTTACACAGATGGTGAGTCCTAACATATTTGCTTTGGCATTTCTTCTTTTTCTTCTCAGTCTCTGCCTCAGTCCAAATGTGTGGAAAAATGTCAGCCTGGATTTGTGAAGAAGGCTCGAGAAGGAGAGCCAGTTTGCTGCTATGACTGCGTTCCTTGTCCAGAGGGGACCATCTCCACTCAGGAAGGTGGGTGATACCATAGGGAAACCTTCTGAATTCATCCAGAGCACTTTGATAAAATATGCATCTTAAAGACACATGTAAGTTTGATTCTTTTGTTTTTAATTTTCATGGTATCCAATATCTTCCCTAGTGGGAGGAGGAAAAAAGGTCTTGAAGGATAAGATAGGAAGAAGGATGTTGTTGATTGGGTAGAAAGTCTCTCTTTTATTCTGGATGTTTCCATCCATATTTAAATTTCTTAGAAAAAATTTAATTCTTTGTAACTTGAGGAACGATTTTAGATCAATCCACTTTGCTCACCTAAGACAACTTTATCTTACAAGCCAAATGATACATCAATCAATATTCCATTAATAAGTTAATCATAAATCCTCTTAAGCTGAAATATCTAATTGGGAGGAACAATGGAGGGAGAAAAGTTGGATTGAAGGAGTAAAAGAGAACCAAACAGCAGATTCACCATAAAACCATCAAGTAGATATTACTTTCCCACCTTTTCTTATTTTTTCAATTTTTCAAGTAATGAGATACAAACAGTTATAACACCAACAAAAAGGAATATGGTTGTGGTTCTGAAAGGGGAAAAAAAGACTAATATACAGTGTTAGGATTAAAAGGAACAGAAAGGAAGGGGGAAAAAAAGAACTAATAAAATATCAATCTACTTATCCATTGATACCATTGATACCATTGATATCCAATAATGCCCTTGAAGTGATGTCCCAGTGCCTGGAGGCCGTGTGGGCCTGGATGGGGAGAAACAGGCTCCGACTCAACCCTTCCAAGACCGAGTGGCTGTGGCTTCCGGCGTCCCGATATAGCCAGAAAAGGGCTCGCAACTTAGGTGACCTCCTGGATCCACGGCTGTCTTTAGAAGAGCATATGACAGCCATGGCCAGGGGGGCTTTTTATCAGGTTCGCCTGATATGCCAGTTGCATCCCTTTCTGGATCGGGACTCCCTACGCACGGTCACTCAAGCACTTGTCACTTCCTGCCTGGACTACTGCAATGCTCTCTACATGGGGCTCCCCTTGGGGTGCACCCGGAGGCTGCAGTTGGTCCAGAATGCGGCCCCGCAGGGGATTATGGGAGCGACGGGGCGCTCACATATAACACCTCTCCTGCGCGAGCTGCACTGGCTTCCTGTGGTCTTCCGGGTGCGCTTCAAGGTGTTGGTGACCACCTTTAAAGCGCTCCATGGCTTAGGGCTGGGGTATTTGCGAGACCACCTTCTGCCGCCAATAGCCTCCCACCGACCGGTTCGCTCGCACAGAGAGGGCCTTCTCAGGGTGCCGTCGGCCAGAATCGAATTTGGTTTTAATTGGGTTGTTTTAAATTCGGGCCAAAATTATTTAATTGTTTTTTAAAATGTTTTTAAATTTTATATGCTATGTTTTATCCTGACTGTACACCGCAGTCATATTATATATGATATAATAATAATAATAATAATAATAATAATAATAATAATAATAATAATAATAATAATAATAATAATAATAATAATAATAAAATAATAAATACCAATATTGAATTCATTCTCTCTTTAAAATTGTTTCCAAATCTAGAGGGTTTGGAAATATATTGCTTCATCCTGTCATGTTCACAGGGTAAAAAGACTTTACAGATAACAGACTGAGTTTCTCTTCTTGAATTCCTTCATGAATTAATCTTCCTCCAAAAATTTTTTTCAAATTTATTTATCAAATTTATATGGCTATTTCACACAAAGTGACTCATAGTGGCATACAATTAAACAAATAATTAAAAATTAAAACACTGAGATATAAATGCTAAAAATCAAGAGAAGAATACAATACATCAACATGCTACCTACCAGGCAATCAGTACACAGGACTCTGTTACCCGGGATTCTGTTGAAGGGATCACATTTTAAGGAATTTCTAGAAGGCCTCAAAGTTTGGAGATACTCTTAAATTCAGGGTAGTGAATGATTTTTAACTGGATGGGTCTGTACAATCTCTCCTGAAGTAAGCAGTGTTGCAAACATTCTCAAGAGGAATTCCATGGATCCAACGATGTTAGACAATTTTTATCCTGTGTCCAATATTTTAGAGCAGTTTATTGAGAACATGGTTGGTGGGTCAATCATCAATAACTTAGTTTAAACATTCTTGGGGTAAACACATGTCCATCATCTGTCAAAAGTTAAAAAATAAAATAAAATAATAAACAAAGAAAAACAAAGAACTCATGGTACAGTCAGTGAAAGATAAGAATCTGGTGGATTACCTCAGAGAAGAGAGCTTGTGGCACCAGATATTTCTTCTTATAATTTTTGTTGTTGTTGTTGTTTGTAGTTGTATACATGGGGAGGTTTTTTTTTTTTTTCTGGAGTGTATGTATATATCATTTACTGAGGCTTTCCTGTCTCTCAGTATCTCAAGTCATCTAAATGTTTTCTTGAAATTTGAAAGATTATCAAAGAAATATTACTTTGTTTTCTCAGATACTGAAAAATGCACCAAGTGCCCAGATGATCAATATCCAACCATGAATCGAGTCAAATGTATCCCCAAAAGAATAACCTTCCTGTCCTATGAAGAACATCTGGGCATAATTCTTATGTTCTTTGCTCTACTCTTGTTCCTAACCACAAGCCTTGTTTTAATCATATTCATTAAATACCTAGAAACTCCCATTGTCAAAGCCAACAACCGGGACCTCTCCTTCATCCTCCTGGTCTCCCTCCTGCTTTGTTTTTTGTCTGCCTTTCTCTTCTTCGGACAACCAAGGAAAGCCACCTGTCTTCTTCAACAAACAGTGTTCAGCATTGTCTTCTCAGTAGCCGTGTCTTCTGTATTAGCCAAAACTATCATGGTGGTGCTGGCCTTCCTGGCCTCAAAACCAGGAAACAGGATGAGAAGATGGTTGGGGAAGAGCTTGACCAACTCCATCATCCTTTCTTGTTCTGGTGTACAAATTTTCATCTGTGTCATATGGCTGGGAATTTCTCCCCCATTCTCTGATTCCGACATGCACTCCCAACCTGGAGAGATCATCATTCAGTGCAACGAAGGCTCTGTTACCATGTTTTATGTTGTCCTCGGCTACATGGGTTTCCTAGCTGCTGTCTGCTTTGTGGTGGCTTTTGTGGCCAGGAACCTGCCTGGGGCCTTCAATGAAGCCAAGCTAATCACCTTCAGCATGCTGGTCTTTTGCAGCGTCTGGGTCTCTTTCCTGCCCACCTACTTGAGCACCAAAGGAAAGTCCATGGTGGCCGTGCAGGTCTTCTCCATATTGGCCTCCAGTGCTGGATTGCTGGTCTGCATCTTCTTCCCCAAGTGCTACATTATTATCCTAAAACCAGATCTAAACACTAAGGAACATCTAATGATAAAAGTAGGGAACTGATAATGAAATTGTTTCTTAGACTCATGACAGTTAATTATTGATTACAATTTGTTTTTGGTTTATATGTTTCATTTGCCTCTGTTTGACATAGAATTTAGAACAATAGGGTTGGAAGGGACCTTGGAAATCTAGTCCAACCCCTTTCACGAGCAGGAGAAACTATACCATTTCAGACAAATGGTTGTCCAGTAACTTTTTTAAAGCCTGTGGTGCTGGACCACCCCCATTTTATGAAAGCAAGCTATTCTATTGGTTGAGTGAGTTCCTCCATTGTTGGTTTGGCACCTCGCTGATGTCCTGCCATCAAAGGATGGGGGGAGGGAGGGGGACAGATGGGCAATAAAACTGTATGTTTCTATGGTGGGAATTTGGGAGGGGCAATAACAGTTGAAGGAGTGCAGAGCAACTCCTCCAGTTCAGGTCAGGCAACTTTGAGGCTGTTCACCTTGAGTGTTGAGTTTCACCAGTCCAAACACTTCAGCATTTCCCAAAATATCTCCACGATGTCGGATTGGCTAAAGACAGACTGGACATGGAGGAATGGATGGGGAACCGAGGGTTTGGTTTTTGTATTGCTGCACGGGAACTTCAGATTCTGGCTGACTTTACTGCAGCCAGCATGGTTTACTAAAAGTTCTTTTCACTTCAAAGAAATGGAGTCAAATGTTTTAGTTTGCTAAGGATCAGACGGGGGCAGAATCTGCAATTGTAGCCAAGACAGGATCAATGGTGGGTTGCTGCCAGTTCGCCAGAGATTGGGCGAACCAGTAGCGGCGGTGGTGGGAGCTCCACCCACCTGCCCGGATGTTTCTGCACATGCACCCACGAGCGAACTGGTAGCGACTGGTTTTGAAACCCTCCCCTGGAATTGACCTCTGTCATGGGGACTGTGCACATGATGTCAACTCAAGGGAGCAATCAGGAGGAGATTGAATGCTGGGAGGCTTTGATCAGGCCTCCTCTGGGACTGGATCTCTACAAATGAACAGGAGATGCAGTGTAAGGAACTTCCTCAGCTAGTCTCTCAGGAAAATAAGAATTAGTTGAATCAAAAGAACTTTTACTGAGACAAAAGTGATTTCAGGAGAACAAAATTTTTTGTTCCAAAATTACCTCCTCTACCACCTTTCCTTTGCTTCTGTTCTCTGACCTCAACCATTTCCTGCCTGGGTCTTCCAACCTTACCCACATTCACGAATCCCTTTGTGCAGTGGTGGGATTCAGCCAGTTTGCACCACTTCAGGAGAACCAGTTGTTAACTTTCTGAGCAGTTTGGCAAAGTGGTTGTTGGAAGAAATCATTAGGGCAGAGAACCGGTTGTTAAATTACTTGAATCCCATGCTTAATCTCTTTGACGTGAGAGTAACCCACTACTTCTCTGGCTGGAAGAACTACTATGAGCTCTCAAGGCCTTTAGCATTAAACATGGGGCAACCCATTCACTCCCAGGTCATTTACAAGTGGTAGCAACTATTTTGAACATGGTAAAATGAACTTCTGTTTCTTCTATTGCTGAGTGGGAAATTCCAGGTTCAGATAATTGACTCAAAAAAGGTAGAAAACTCCTGAGGGAATTGTCTTCACGATCCTCTCATTGTTGTCCTCTCACAGCCTTCAATGATCGGAACCATCCTGACAGCTCAATCTGAGGTGCTTTCCAAAGCTGCCTTCAGATGCAATTTTTTTTGGCCCTTCATACAGAAGCCCAGAACCACTTTTTGTGAGATGTCTGTCTATGAAAACTTGATCAATCAATCAATCAATCAATCAATCAATCAATCAATCGCTAAGGACACATTAACAACAGGGGACTTTGGTGCTCTCTGATCTTGGTTGTTTTCTTGCAGACATTTTATTACCCAAATTAGATAACATAATCAGTACTAGCATTGTTACTAGCACTGATGATGTTACCTTGTATTGAAACATCTGGAAGAAAATGAACAACTTCTTAGCACCAAAGAGCCCTCATTTCAACCCTGAGCTACACATATTTGCTTTACTGACATCAACAGCAGCAATAGACCTATCCTTACCTTGAGATCTCCATCTGGAACTCCAGGGAGGCTCTTCCACAAGGCAGGAGATGCAAGAGAGAAGGGCTGGGTTTTGGATCCATCTAGATGATATGGTTTCATAGAGGGGATGCCAAGAATGTCCCTCTGCTAGGCCTGCCCTGGGCCATATTGGATGCCAAAAAATTAATGACTTAACCCACTCCACTTTCTGACAGATTTTTCACACACACTTAACCAAGGACTACAGAGTATCAAACAAATTAGACAAGTTTTATTGATGGTGGATTTTATTAGGTTTACTTGCCTAGATCAGTTCAACAGGTTTCATAGGTTTTATATCTAAAAATGTTATGCTATCCTCATTTTACCTATTTCTAAACATGTACATATTTTGCTGTATTTTACACACTGGTCCCTGACCACCACAATCTTCTGGTTTCTTCTATTATGTAGTTCTATTTTTACAAACAAATAATGGCTTTTCTCCAATGAAGGAAAATGTCTACTCTTTTTCAGAATTGAAATGTCCCAACAGTCGAACTCAAAGTCAAACTTTTGATGACTATAATGAATAAAAGTGATTTTTAGGGATTTTGTTCTTGTCTGGAACTGTGTAAGAGAGAAGACGTAGTCATATGAACAAAAACAGCCACCCATCTCTTAACAAAGGCAAACCAGAATCAACTGTATCCATATTGAGGATTAACATTTCAGACTCATGCCAAAATATGTAACTGTGTTCTCTTCGCCGATGATGTTAAACTATTTAACACTACCAACAATGCTGCTACCCTTCAAAAAGACCTTGACTTTGTGTTGGAATGGTCAAAAAACTGGCAACTCTAAATCTCAACCAACAAATGCTCTGTCTTGCACATTGGCAAAAAGAATCAGAACAGAAAATACAAGCTAAGTAGACATGACCTTGTAGTTGACCCTCACTCTGTCAAGGGCCTTGGTAGTTCAGTGGTCTAAAGCACCATGTTATTAAGACCAGCTGCCTGCAATTACTGCAGGTTCGAATCTCGCCAGGCTCAAGGTTGACTCAGCCTTCCATTCTTTCTAAGGTAGGTAAATTGAGGACCCAGTTGTAGGGGCGATAAGCTGACTTTGTATAAATATACAAAAGGATGAAGGCTATTGCTTAGTGCATTGTAAGCCGCCCTGAGTCTCCGGAGAAGGGCGGAATATAAATCAAATAAAAAAAAAAAAGGACCTTGGAGTACTCATATCAAATGATCTAAGTGCCAAAGCCCACTGTAACAACATTGCCAAAAAGACATTAAGGGTTGTAAACCTAATCTTGTGTAGCTTCTTCTCCGGTAATATTACACTACTAAGCAGAGCATACAAAACATTTGCTAGACCAATTCTCAAATACAGCTCATCTGTCTGGAACCTGCACTGCATATCAGACATTAATACAATTGAGTGCATCCAGAAATGTTTCACAAGAAGAGTCCTCTACTCCTCGCAACAAAATACCTTATGCCACCAGGCTTGAAATTTTGGGCTTTGAAAATTTAGAACTATGCCGCCTTCAGTATGAGCTAAGCATAGCTCATAAAATCGTCTGCTACAGTATCCTATCTGTCAATGACTACTTCAGCTTCAACCACAACAATACACAAGCACACAATAGATACAAACTTAAAGTGAGCTGCTCCAAACTCAATTGCAGAAAATATGACTTCAGCAACAGAGTGGTTAATGCCTGGAATGCACTACCAGACTCTGTGGTCTCATCCCAAAACCCCCATAACTTTAACCTTAGACCATCTACTGTTGACCTCACCCCATTCCTAAGAGGTCTGTAAGGGGTGTGCATAAGAGCACGAGCGTGCCTACCATCCCTGTCCTTATGTTCCCTTTAATTGTATTTATTTTATGTATTCAATTCATGCTTATACTTATATATATTATCTAATATGTACCCAACAAAATAAATAAATAAATTAAAATAAAATAAAATTCTCTCTTGAGACTGGAATGTATTGAGACATTTTCTAAGGGATGTGTCAGGGAAATACTTTAAGTGCTGACCAGCGGCCATGATGCTGTAATGCTGTAATGATGATGCAATGGTAGGAATGAGATGTTTGGGAGAAATGATGTTTGGGAGAAAGTTCTGTCTCACTTCTTGTCTCATTTTCAGAGTTTCATTTGTGACTCCTCCCATTGGGCATCTGCTTGTTGACTCACTCAGAGTTTAGAGAGATGATGTCTATTCTTGTTGCCATTATTCAAATCATAGTGATTTATTTATTCTCATGGTGCTAAGTCTCAAAAGACATTTTGGATTGCTTTCAGATATCACACAAACACAGCCATTACATGCTTCCACTTTGATATCATATCAACACCTTGTCGGCTAATCTCTTTGCACTGGAAAATCTTGGGGGCATAAAAGGCCCTGGAGAAATAGAGAACCTTGAAAGCATTTATGACAGGCATGGGATGCACTATGAAGGCTTATACAGACTGTATGGATTAGGAAATCTTTAGAGCTTCTGTCTTGGAAGAGGGCTTTGGTTTCTTCCACCTCTTCCTATCACTGTGTCTTCAAAGCAAGGCTGGGGACTCCATCAGGAACACAAGTCATGTTGCTGCTTCTCCTGCTTCTGCTGCCCCAGGAAGTTCTGGCAAATCTCAGAACCAAATGCATCCTGACTCTGAAGAGGGACAAGGTGCATCCAGAGAACTATTACAAGCCAGGAGAGTTTCTCATTGGTGGCATTGTCTCTGCAACAAGGATGATGCTTTCACCCTTAAGCTTCAACAAATCTCCTTTAACTCAAATTTCTCAGTACGTCAAATTTCATGCACAGACTTAGAGCCTCACTATTCCACCCTAAATTCTAATGTTTCAGCTACCTCTCTTACAAAGAATAATCTCTTTGATCTGCTAGCTCTTCTCTCTTTCTGTCTCATTTCATTCTTGGCTCATCCTTTTCAGCTGATGATCTTGATTTGAAATTCTGAAATAAGTAATGAGTAGAGATCTTCTGTGTTTCTTGTCTTTGAAAAAGAAGCATTTGCTTTTCTTGACATCCTCTTAGCAGAGTTGGACTGTGGATGGATGGAGAAGAGAGGATGGTTCTTCTCTTCTACCACTCTCATGTCCAATAAAATATTCAGAATGGGTAGAAAAATGCAGAAATGTTGACTTTTTCTCTGAAGTAAAAATGAGATAAGCTTGACAATTTCATTCTGTACCACCAATTAAATGAATGGATTGCAGTTTAGAATTGAGTTTTCTTAAATATGTGAATTTCATTTGAGGGGATGCCAGCATCCTAATCATACAATGAGTTATTTGTCAGCTAAGTCTCTATGGTAGACATGTGGGTCCTATAAACACCTCCAGAAATTTAGCACTTACTGCATTTGTTAATAGTCATACTTGCATATTTCATGTTTCATTGTGGGTGTCTAGCATGTTTTCCCCAAAATAAAACCCTGTCTTATATTTTTTGAACTCCGAAATAAACACTTGTCCTTATTTTCAGGTAGGTGTTATTATTTTGGGGCGCGTGAAGCAAGATGGGGCTCCTCTGGGTGTCTTACCTGATTTCCAGCTCTGTGTTTAAATATTTTCAGGGAGGGCTTATTTTTGGGGGAGGCTTATTTTAGCATATGTGCTCCAAAGCCTGATTGGACTTATTATCAGAGGATGTCTTATTTTTGGGGAAACAGGGTATGTCTGAATGTGTCCTTTAATGATTCTATATTACATATGGAATAATAGGTCACATTTCCAATTACTAATTATTGGGAAGATAAATAGGCAAAGATATAGAAAGAAATTGAACACCAGTCTGAAATCTTAATACAACAGCAAGAAAAAGGACAATGTGAAGAATAAGCTAAAACTGAATTAGAAACAGAATTACAGTATGTAGAAATGGTGAACATGTAATAACAAAAATGTATAAAGTTTTAACGATTTGAAACAGAGGGTGAACAAGTTCAATTTGTATGACTGAATTCACTATTAAATTCAGATATTAAATAAAGATGCAGATAATTTGGGTAACTGGTATTCGGTTTATACTCTGTCATAGGTTAAGAGAAATAAATAATTTTTTGAAATAAAATGATGTATTCTTGGAACAGGACATCAGATAAATTACAGTATCAAAGATGTGTAAACATATTTCAACCAACGCAGGAATTGTGAAAAGCGTGGGGAAACATTTTATCATGCAGGGAGGACTTGTGAGAAAACTCAGAAATTTTAGATACAAATTGACACAATGCAAAGAACTTGAAAGACTAAAAATTGCGAAGAAACTAATTTTTTTTTTTTACTGGGACTTCTGAGCAAAGAATTAGATAACGTTCATTGTGTTTATAAATGGTAACTGTGGCAAGATTATTGTATGCTCAATGATGGAAGTATCATGGAATTCTCACAGTGGAGGACTAGATTGTGAAAAATATAGAATTTGCAGAAATGAAAAAAGTATCTGTTGAAAAGAAGGTGGGGAATCAGGGTTTTTTTACAAAAAAATCTTGGACCTTTCCTTCCTTTCTCTATTTTTTCATTCCTTTTTTCTTTTGAGTAATATTTCATTTTCTTAAACAATTCTTTATAAATATCAATTTAAAAAAGAATTAGAGAAAGCTAACAATAACTAGACTAACTCAGAAATAATATGCATTCACTATCCAAAAATAAAAGAAAAATGGAAAGTATCCCAGAGTTCTATTCAATAAGTGAGATTTTTTGGGTGGGGGGGATTTAAAAATGCCTCCAAACCTCTCAGCCTTAGGTGGATTAAAAATACAATTGTTATATTTAACAATTAAATAAAATGTTGCTTCCATTGATTATGTCCTGATACATTCATACTTTCAGGAGACCAGACACAGAGTACTGGAAATTGCTATCCTTTCTTTTTGCAATCCAAGCAATCAACAAGAATCCCAACATTTTGTTCAATGTCACCCTGGGATACAACGTCTATGACAATTATTTCAGAGCACAAATTACCTCGGAGGGTTTGCTGGATCTGCTTTCGGAGGGGGAAGCCAACGTTCCCAACTACAGCTGTGGAAGGCAGAGAAACACAGTGGCTGTTCTCGAAGCAGCTGGTACTGACATCTCCATCCAGATTTCAACCATGTTGGAAACCTACAAAATCCCACAGGTTTGCCTTTCTTATGAAGACCATTTTTAAACATGCAACTTACAGACAGATATCCTCTGTTGTAAAGGAAGAGCAAAGTCATGCAATTGTGTGAATTACATGAAGTAAGGATGAAGGTTCTATCAAATGGAAGAGAAGGATCGAAGCAGAGAATAGCAATAGCACTTAGATTTATATACCGCTTCATAGTGCTTTTACAGTCCTCTCTAAGCAGTTTACCAAGCTACCATATTGCCCCCAACAATCTGGGTCCTCATTTTACCCACCCCAGAAGGCGGGAAGGCTGAGTCAACCTTGATCTGGTGAGATCTGTACTGCTGAACTGCAGCTAGCAGTCAGCTGAAGTAGCCTGCAGTACTGCACTTTAAGCACTGCTCCACCTTGGCTCTCCCTGGCACACTCCTAATGCAGACTGTACATCTCTGCTGGCTATTTGCAATTGACAAATGCTTCACTGAAGAGCTGTGGTGGCTCAGTGGTTAGAATGCAGCATTGCAGGCTATTTCTTCTGACTGCTGCTGACTGCAATTTGGCAGGTCCAATCTCACCAGGCTCAAGGTTGACTTAGCCTTCCATCCTTCCAAGGTGGGTAAAATGTGGACCCAGATTGTTGGGGGCAATAGGCTGACTCTGTAAACCACTTAGAGAGGTTGTGAAGAGGTATATAAGTCTAAGTGTTTTTGCTATTGCTATTGAAGTGAGAAGAGAGTAAACAGAATGACCAGGAGTAGAACAATTCCTCCATTTGGGCTGGATATTGTTTTTATGATCTCTCAAAATAAATAAATAAATAAAATAAAGTTAACTTTTTTTTTCAATTTCAGATCAGTCATGGTTTTGACTCCCAGGTTATGAGTGATGAAAATCCTTTCTTCTACCCAATGCTCTCAGCCGAAGGAGCCCAGTACCCAGGGATGGTTAAACTGGTCCTCCATTTCAGGTGGACCTTGGTGGGTCTCCTTGCTCCAGACACTGAGAACGGACAAAGGTTCATGAGGACGATGACTTCCATGCTGGTCAGGAATGGCATTTGCCCAGTTTTATCACAAACCTTTTCCCCAGCTTCACGGGAAGCGAAGATAGATTGGCATTTATTCCTCAGTTGGAGAAAGATCAATGTCTTTATTTTTGGTGCAGACTTGAATTCAGTCAATACAGGGGTTTTGCTTCTGGATCTAATATTCAAAAGGATTACAGAACCTCCTAGAGGAAAAGTCCTGCTCACCACAATCCGCTGGGACTTCACTGTTTATTTGTCAAAACGAGCTTTTCCTGTTGAATACTTCCACAGCATATTTTCTTTTCCTATGCAGAAAAATCAAATTGGAATGTATGGTAGGCATTTGAACCTTTATTCTTTTATGAGATACTATGTAGAGATCTCCTTCCTGTGTTTTTACACCAATGATGCCTTTTCGGTGAAAGTCTGGATACAGTGCAGGCAGAGAGAAGACCTGGAAGCTCTCAAGGAAGAGGAGATGGATCCAATCCTGACTCGGGACAACTATTTCATTTACAACACCATCTGGGCTGTGGCAAGGGCCTTAAATGCAGCTTATTTATCCAGATCCAGGAACACATTTAAAACTGGCAAAAACGTGAAAACTCCAAAGCTGAAGGCGTGGCAGGTACTTATTTTCTATAGCTCTCCATTGCAGTTGAGAATCTATGTTGCCATTGACAATAATTATAATGTATTCTGAATATAAAAATTACATTAAATTCCAATTTTCCATTGCTCTCTTTTCTGCAATTCATTTCACCCTGCTCATTTCTTTTCCAATTTCTGTTTCCATGCTTCTTTGTAAAAATATTATTCTTCCACCTCTTTCTTCTTTGACGTTTTTTTTTTTACAATCAGGACCATTACCATGTCACACAGAGTCTAAAAAATGCTGTGTATAATTAAGCTGTTTAACATCTCGGATCCTCTCACTTCCTAGGCTGTCTTTCTGCTCCAGGACGGAGCAGAAAGAGTGGGTCTCATTCTTTGGCTAAGAATCCCTTTGATTTTCCTTCTCCGGCTCAAGATGATGAAGGGTTGGGCTGGGAAAAGTCTGGAAGCAACAAGAGTGAAGAATATTCCACAAAATATTCCAAAGATGTTCCGTAAAATTGAAGGAGCTGACCTTAAGTTTTATAAGCACAATCTACTAGTAGAGCAAAGGTCCCACATTCATCCTCAAACTCAGCAAAAAATTTTCTCTTCCTAGCTTCCGATTGAACTGTAAACCAGTTTTTTTATAACATTGTTTCTGTGTAGGGCATCTGATTTCATTTTGGCTTTATTGGCAAAATTCCTTCTGTGTTGTTGAGCACAACTTCCATTTCCTTTAGGGTTTTAATTTTGGACCTCAATACTTCATACTGCATCTATCCTTTGCTTTGATTACTTTCCATTGGTTTTCCAAACTCTGCAGTGACAACTACAAATGGAAGCGATAAAGAACATCCTTCACTCTCCTTATTTTCCATGTCGTTCTTGGTCCTTCTAACAAGATTTTTATTCCATTTTCCTCATACAGATCCTTCAATGCAGCTCAAATGGAGGAGTCTTACCAAAGAGCTTTCTATGTCCTGTGTAACGTTGCTCATTTTCTTTTCCATTCCAGCTTCATTCTTTCCTTCGAACCTCTCAGTTTTATAATAATTCCAT
Source organism: Pituophis catenifer annectens (assembly GCF_029215685.1). Taxonomy (NCBI): domain Eukaryota; kingdom Metazoa; phylum Chordata; class Lepidosauria; order Squamata; family Colubridae; genus Pituophis; species Pituophis catenifer. The sequence goes on along the minus strand of NW_027256882.1, from coordinate 8,100,734 downwards.
CAATGGGGTATATTTGGATGAGAATGGAGAGCTGGTAGCAGACCTGGACATTGGGAACACGGTGGTTTTCCCCAATAGGACTGTTATCATAGTGACACTTGGGAGTCTAGAAAGAGTGGGATCCTTGGATTTCAAGTTCATGATGAACCATGATGCTATTGCAGAGTTGGAGGAGCTAAACAAGGTGGGGAAAAGACTTTATTTGGCTCTTTCTAAAGGTCTTTCCAAGACAATTGCAGAATTGGAGCAGGGACAGACTTGGGATGTCATCTCAGTTCTCCCACAGTGGAAATATACCTTTTGTTCAGGAGTTTATGAGGAAAAAAAAAGTATTCCAGTTAACTGTTCATCAAACTACTACACGGAAGCTGGATTTTCATCATTGGACAAAGTGATTAATTTTGTCAAAGCAGAAATACATTCAACTTTCTTTTCTTTAGTTTAGTTTAGTTTAGTTTAATGCGATTTATATGCCGCCCTATCGCCAATGGGCTCAGGGCGGCTCACAACAATAAAATGCACAATTGCACATTAAAATAATATAAAATTAAAAGTCCAAATTAAAACAATTTAAAATCAATTTAAAATCTATTAAGGAACCCCCCCCTCCCCAATCAGTCCAGGCTGCGAAACAGCCAGGTCTTCAAATCACGGCGGAAGGAGCGAAGGTCAGGGGCCATCCAGAACTCCAAAGGAAGCTGGTTCCAAAGGGTGGGTGCGCCCACAGAGAAAGCTCTCCCCCCAGGGTTCGCCAGCCGACATGAGGTACATTGAGGATTTAATCTAAAATTGTAGTGGGAGAAAAATTAGAAGAGAAGGTAAATAGACAAACAGCAAGCAACCACATCAATTTGAGGACCTCTTAGTTTCTTGTAGTCTTCAAATTTAGCAAAGCTAAACCTTGAATTGGAGATCCCCAAATGTTTCCTTTCATGTATTTTAGGAAATAAAATAATTCATTTAATGGAGGTTATTTTCCCCCTCTTGCTGGCCAGCCCCAGCCTCCTTCCAGGTGTGTGGAAAGCTGTCCTCCTGGATTCATGAAGGTGGCTCAGGAAGGGAAGCCCATCTGCTGCTACAATTGTCGTCTTTGTGCAGAAGGAACCATCTCCACCATGGAAGGTGGGTGACAGCAGGAGAAAGGGAGAGACTTTGGGGAGGATCAGAGATCCTGAGATTTTCCATGAACATGCATTTTGAAATGCTTGGCCAGAGTGGATCCCACCTCTTTGAGTCTAGATCAAGATATACATTTATGTTACAGTGAATTATAAGAAATATCTTGGAGATTAATCTTATATATAGGTGAAGCCAGGAGGGATAGAGATCATGGATAAAGATGCAAGATAAGTGAGGGTTGAGTGTTGTGAAAGAGATGACATCTCTTGCTCTTTATCTTTTACCACACATATTTCATATTTCAAATTACTATTTACTTCATTGTTCTGACTAGTGAGAGTTTCCCAATTCCAGAATATAATGATGGAACTTTGATAGGATCTTTGGAAGAGGATTGACCAAATTCTGGGAAGGGTCCATGTCTGGTGGGCACTTTGGGCAGCCACAGTTTCAGGTGGTAGCTACTTGCCTTTAATAAAAGGATGTATTTCTTTGCTAAAGGATTCCCACAGAGTGTCTTCACTGTGCTCTTCATTCTACTTGCTGGGGAGGGAGGGAGTTGGTAGCCTTATGTCATAATCCTTTGACTGCTCCATCTGTTCAGGTAGTGCCTTTTTTGGTCTGCTTCAGGTGACTCCTGGGTTTATACTTCCTGAGTCTGATATTGCAGAGGTTGTGCTGGAGGCCCTTCTTAAAGTAATTTTCAGAATCATGGCCCATGGAGAAGAGGAGAGAGGAGGGGAGGGGAGGGGAGAGGAGAGGAATCATCAGTTGGGGTTGAGCGAAACTTCCTTCTTCATCTTATTGGAAAATGTTCATCTTTTTGATAATAAAAGAAATGAGGAATGCATTTTGATGTCCTCACTCCATATCCAACTCATCTTCAAGGGCCACTCCACCTAACATTTCATTCTCCATGGCAAAATCAGTGTTTATCCATTTCAGCTAGCTTAAACTACATTAAGCAATCCTTCACATGTACTTAATTCCACTATAAGCTGGATCTCATTGGTCCCTTAAACCATTGACAAAAGGCTGGGCTCCAATTTTCAATTGACTTAGCAGTGAAAAGATAAAATGGTGGAACTGCCTTTCTTCCTTGAATCCTTTCTTTTTCCCTTCTTAAATATTATGATGTTCTAGCTGGAGGGAAATGAAGAAATATATTGACTTCACCTACACACAATCATTCACACAAAAAACAAGTTTACCCAAACAATGCAGTTTATTAAATGATATGTTAAAGGGAGACCCTACTCTTGCTCTTTTTCAGATGCAGACAAATGCACCAAATGTCCAGATGATCAACATCCAAACATCAATCGAGTTCACTGTATCCCCAAGATTAAAAGTTATCTTTCTTATAAGGAAAATCTGGGGATTATCCTGACTTCCATTGTCTTGTTCCTCTCTTTAACCACAGGCTTTGGCTTATGGATCTTCATTAAATTCATGGAAACACCAATTGTCAAAGCCAACAACCGGGACCTCTCCTACATCCTCCTGGTCTCCCTCCTGCTTTCCATTTTGACTTCCTTCCTGTTCATTGGCCAGCCAAGGAAGGTGACCTGTCTTCTCAGACAAACAGCCTTCAGCATTGTCTTCTCAATTGCCATTTCTTCAATCTTGGCCAAAACGATCACAGTGGTGTTAGCCTTCTTGGCCACCAAACCAGGGAATAAAGTGCAGAGATGGTTGGGGAAGAGCTTGGCCAACTCCATTGTCCTTTCTTGCTCTGGCCTTCAAGTTGTCATCTGCAGCATCTGGTTGAGCACTTTACCCCCATTCCCTGACTCTGACATGAACTCCCAACTGAGAGAAATCATCCTACAATGCAATGAAGGCTCTGTCACCATGTTTTATATTGCCCTTGGGTACATGGGCTTCCTGTCTGCTGTCTGCTTCATGGTGGCTTTTCTGGCCAGGAATCTGCCTGGGGCCTTCAATGAAGCCAAGCTGATCTCCTTCAGCATGCTGGTCTATTGCAGTGTCTGGGTGTCCTTTGTGCCTGCCTACCTGAGCACCAAAGGGAAGAACACGGTGGCTGTTCAGGTCTTCTCCATCTTGGCCTCCAGTGCTGGCTTGCTGGGCTGCATCTTCATCCCCAAATGCTACATTATTATTTTTAGGCCAGATCTGAATACCAAAGAACATTTGATGGCAAAATAAAATAGAAAAAAAAAGAGTTTTACAAATCTATTATTTTTCAGAAATGTCAGATTTTGATTTTTTAATGTTTGTTTATTCATTTATTCAACTTAAATGCCACCCATCTTGGCTAGAGAAGAATCTAGGCAGCTTACAATCAAGAAAAGAAAAAAAAAGGAGAGAAGTTAAAGCAATAAATAGTACCTCTAACATAGGCTTAAAATTGACAAATATGGAAAGGAAAGGAGCAAGATGTTATTCCTGTTATTCCTAAACATGGTCCAATTTATATTCCTTTATATTTCTCAAGGAACCAATACTCCAAGTCTTAATTTTAGTCACAATAGTGTGGGTAAATTTAGTTTTTGGATGAATGGGACTTTTTATTAGGCAAATGGAGACATAAGGAATGTGGCCTTGCAGCTCAGGGTGACCTGTGGGAAATTTTATCAGAACATTCCGGTAGCAACCCCTGAATCTGAAGATGCAAATGTTTCTGCTAAGGCCATTTTTCTTTGCAGATAACAGAAAGGCTAATAATCTGAGAGTTTTTATGTAATTATTTGTGTTTGCATGCCCCCTTTTCTCCTCTTGTTTTGCATCATTTCGCTCTCCTTTCTGAAATGTATAAATATTTATATATTCCCATTAAATAAATAAAGTCATAAGGTTGCCATATTTACCCATAGGTGCCACTGGACAGCTTACAACTTTAAAGTTCACAACATAAAAACTCATTAAAATCCCATCCCAATAGAGAATTCTATTCTGTGAGTGGGATGGGAGTGTATCTCCTTGTTTGAAGGAGTTTCTCACTATTTTTTTGGACAAGATCCACTCCCAAGGTGTACTGTGTAAAAAACACTGCAGTGAGCCTTGATTGCTTTTCTTTGGATCTTGTGTTTTGATTCCACGGAAACTGGTGTCAGAAATGGATTCACATTTTTTGAGCTGGGACCATGGACAATAGCAGGGTGCCCTATATGCCCTAAACATATGAAGAACAGTTACAGGAACTGGGCATGGTTAGTCTAGTGAAGAGAAGGACCAGGGGAGACATGATAGCACTGTTCCAATATTTGAGGGGCTGCCAGAGAGCGGAGGGGGTGAAGCTGTTTCCCAAAGCACCTGAAGACCAGACAAGGAATAATGGATAGAAACTGGACAAGGAGAGATTCAACCTACAAATAAGGAGGAATTTTCTGACAGTGAGAAATCAACCAATGGAACAGAAGTTGCTTTTGGAAGTTGTGGGAGCTTCATCACTTGAGACTTTCAAGAAGAGATTGGACTGCCATTTGTCAGAGATGTTGTAGGGTCTCCTGCTTGGGTGGGAGGTTGGACTAGATGACCTACAAGGTCCCTTCCAACTCTGTTAATCTGTAAATATTGTTGGGGTGAATTTGATCCCATGTCCTTTCCTGCTTCCAATTAAGAGCATGATTTAGGAGTGTGTGCCAGGCAATAATATGTGTCTAAAAGGCTATTTTGGTCAGGGACAATTATTAAATATGTGTGGCGCCCTTTTTCATTCAATTGTCAGTTTTCCTGCAGAGAGCTCAATTGAGTAATGACTGGAAGTGTCTGACAGGGGGAATTTGACTTTGGGGGAGTGATTGTGTCCCTTCTGTGTTGAACAGAAATGGGTCCTGAGGCTCTGTTCAAACTCAAAATTTATCCTGCTGTCTCCTTGAATGAAGTTATCTTAGTTGCTACTTGGCAGGTAAGGCAATATAAAGCAAACTCCCTTTGAGGGAGAGAGCATATGAAAATATAAGTGTTCATAAAGAGGTAACCCTCCCAAGTTAAGAACAGTCTATCATGTGAATCCAAGGACCAAATAATACTGCAGAGAAAGAAAAGGAAAAGAAAAGAAAAGGAGGAAGCCGCCAATGAATATCTCCGGATCCTGCATGCAGGAAGCAACTAATAAAATAAAAGTATATTTATGGGAATTTAGAGACTCTGGGAGAAGCACCAGTTTTGACTGGAAATTGTTAAAGACATGGGACAATGGAAACTAATCAATTAATCAAACTAACCCAGGAATCATCTTATAACAACAATAATAACAACAACAAAAAAAAAACAACAACAAAAAAAAACAGAATATCCGAGTTGGAAAGGACCTTGGAAGTCTTCTAGTCCAACCCCCTGTTTAGGCAGGAAACTCTATACCATTTCAGACAAATAGTTGTCCAATCTCTTCTTAAAAACTCCCAGTGTTAGAGCACCCACAACTTCTGGAGGGAAGTTGTTCCACTGATTAATTTTTCTCACTGTCAGGAAATTTATCTTTAGTTCTAGGTTGCTTCTCTCCTTGATTAGCTTAAATTTTTATCTTTTCTCACCCAAATTCTAAAACCAGTTAAAAAGTAGCCAAGTGTTTTGCTAAGGAAGGAATTCCTGCAAGATGTGTGGGATTACTTGACAGTTATCATAACTCTTTAGTTGCACTTATTGCTGCCTAAGGAGATACACCAATTATTGAAGGAATTACTGAAGGTTCAGCTACTTTTGCTACACACAAATTTGTACCTTTGGATTATTTCCATCAATACATAAATGAATAAGTATAATGTTTTTGACTCATTGCTTAATTGTGTTCTCTTCATCTAGTTTTAGCATTTGTCTGGAGAACCAGTCATGTTTTAGGTTACATTTATGTAGAAACACTGAAAGTCCAAAGGATTCAGAAATTTTTAATCACCATATTAGAATAAATCAATCTGAGATGCTCAAACTATCCTATTTGGACACACTCTGTGAAGACGCAGCTTCATAATGTTGGGAAAGATTGAAAGAAAGAGAAGAGGATTACAAAATTCAGTTACAAAAGCATGAATACCCTCCTGAGGGAACAAAATGGCTACGATAAGACAGATGACACTGAAGAAAGTCTATATATTTAGTTGCTGATGGTCATGACACCTAATCAACCAACCAGCAAACATCTCAGGTGTATATTATGTCCTTGGCCTTTAGAATTTTTCTCAGTTCTGATTTAAAGAGTTACTTCCGGGGAGACTTTAATGCAAGGAAAGTGAACTGGTTCTTTGAACCACCACCTACACTTCACAATTTCTCTCCATTAAAACTCAAATCAGTTAAGTTTAAATGGAAGGTCTTTCCACATATCCACAGATGTATGTTGGAGAGATTGGGAGTCGGGATATTTTGGTATGTACCAGGGAGATGGGCATGGTTGGACCTTTCCCCATCTTTCATCCATGTCTTGGTATTATCCTCCATATCCCCTTTCTGTGTGCTGACTAATATTCCAATTCTTCCTAATCTCTGGATAGATTCTGTATTCCTCTCCATGGCTTCTTTATCTGAAAGGATCACCACCATGACCAAATGTCATTCCACATTTCATGTAGCTCACGTGGTTTCAACCTTTTGCAGATTCTCCTACATGGATTAGGAGATCCTCCTTCATAGAGTACAACAAGTGTATTGCAAGCAGAGTCTCAGTTGCCCCTTCCATGCCCATTTGTGTGCTGGATTTCTAATGGAAACAGAGGACAAACATGATAGAAGAACCCAAGGATGATTCTTCAGTTGGCCTCTAGATTGTGGGAATTTGGGGGAATGGGGGTCCATTCTGAGCAAACATTAAAGCATCTGATTTTATAACCATAATAGGAAATCAGCTGATTTAAAGGATATGTGTGAGAGCAATAGGCCAAGCCTTACATCTATATAATGATGACAGACACCATGGATTCTTTGGGTTAGTATGTGGAAAGATAGATTGAAGAGAGAGACATGAGATGAGATGTCTCTTTGACAAATAGTAGAAAAAGTGATAGACAAAGAGGAAATCTTTCACTCTCTCTTTCTCTTTCTATATAGGGCCCATTGCATTGATTCAAGGGCCCAATTGCATTGATGAGCTCCTGAGGTATTGAAAACTCCATGATAAAATATTTCTGATAACAGAAATGTGCATCAAATTATCTCTGATTTAGGCAATTTTGAAAGTATTTAGAGCAGTGGTGGAATTCAATTTTTTTTACTACTAGTTCTGTGGGTGGCACTTGGTGGGCATGGTGTGGCTTGGTGGGCATGGCAGGGGAAGGATACTGCAAAATCTCCATTCCCACCCCATTCCAGGGGAAGGATACTGCAAAATCCTAATTCCCTCCCCACTCCTGGGGGAAGGATATTGCAAAATCTCCATTCCCACCCCACTCTGGGGCCAGCCAGAAGTGGTATTTGCCGGTTCTCCAAATTACTCAAAATTTCCACTACCAGTTCTCCAGAACCTGTCAGAACCTGCTGGATTTCACCCCTGATTTAGAGAGAGAAAAAATGGATCAAACCTTAGAATCTTCTGAGCTGGCCCAAAAAGGAATGTCATCATGAACTCTCTTATCACTGACCTGACACCCCACCACAACAGGGATCAGAATGTTAATCTCCAACCCTTTCCCTTTGATCATATGTGGCAAGGACCATTGGCCTCTAGCCAGCTTCTGGAGAAGATGGTCTCTACTTGCAGCTCCCTAGTTAACTCTCCATAGTTAACTCTGGATAGAGAAGCCTCAGGGATGCCCTCCTGCTATTTTCATCCACATATTATTTTCCCATTTGCATGGCACAATGCTAAAAGCTTCCCTTTTGGGGACCAGAGAACCATGTGGATAAGAGACAAATCTGGTCTCAGGATGTTTTCTTCTTTCTTTCCTAGATCAAGACTGCATAGAAGGTGTTGAACCTCACCGATACTTTTTGGAGTGGGGTGTCTCCTTTTGGGACATGTCCAGAAAGGATGTTGGGAGAGTGATGACTCAACATTGAGGTCATGGAATTCTGGAAGTCCCAACAAGGACTTATGATGTTACCTAACACCAGCAGATAAACTAGAAAATGTCATACAGAGTCCTGTAACTGGGGGTCATCTGAATGTCCTTGAAACCCATATAGCTGAGGACAACATAAAACATTGTGACAGAGCCTGCATTGCACTGAGGGATGATCTCACCAGCTCTATTTCCATCCCTTACTTTAGAGAGTAACTCATAGAGAGAAAGAGGGCATATTTACACAGACTGAGATTTCCATATTCATCCTACCCAAGGCAAAAGACTCCTTCCCCTTCTCTTTAGGGAATCTTGTCTCTTCTCTTCAGCCATCTTATCTTAATACAACTGTCTTATTTCTTATCCTGTCCTTCCCTGGCTACATAACAATTTTAATGATTAATTAATTTACTGTTTGATGATTATGTTGGGTTTTAATTTCATTAATCTTACACTCATATGTTTTCTTTTGTTTGTTTTTAAATTACCTTTATTCTGCAAAAGATGCAAAAGAAACATACAATCCAATAATAACCGCAATGAAAAATGACATGTTATGAGTCTGAGAAACAATTTTATTATCAGCTCCCTATTTTTATCATTAGATGCTCCTTTGTGTTTAGATCTGGCCTCAGAATGATAATGTAGCACTTGGGGAAGAAGATGCAGACCAGCAGACCAGCACTGGAGGCCAAGATGGAGAAGACCTGCACGGCCACCATGAACTTTCCTTTGGTGCTCAAGTAGGTGGGCAGGAAAGAGACCCAGACGCTGCAGAAGACCAACATACTGAAAGTGATCAGCTTGGCTTCGTTGAAGGCCCCAGGCAGGTTCCTGGCCAGGAAAGCCACTATGAAGCAAATAGCAGCAAGGAAGCCCATGTAGCTGAGGACAACATAAAACATGGTGACCAAGCCTTCATTGCACTGAAGGATGATCTCTCCAGGCTGAGAGTGCATGTCAGAGTCAGGGAATGGGGGAGAAACTCCCAGCCACATGGCACAGATGAACATCTGGACACTAGAACAAAAAAGAATGATGGAGTTGGCCAAGCTCTTCCCCAACCATCTCCTCACTCTGTTCCCTGGTTTTGTGGCCAAGAATGCCAATACCACTGTGATTGTTTTGGCCAACACAGAAGACACAGCTACTGAGAAGACTGTGCTAAACATGGTTTGTCGGAGAAGGCAGGTGGCTTTCCTTGGTTGGCCAATAAAGAGAAAAGAAGACAGGAAGCAAAACAGCAGGGAGACCAAGAGGATGTAGGAGAGGTTGCGGTTGTTTGCTTTGACAATAGGAGTCTCTATGTATTTAAGAAATTTGATTAAAATGAGGCCTGTGGTTAGGAACAAAAGCAGGGCAAAGGAGACCAGGATGATGCCCAGATGTTCTTCATACAACAGGAAGGTTATAACTTTGGGGATACATTGGACTTTTTTCTCATTTGGATATTTATCATCTGGACACTTGGTGCATTTTTCCACATCTGAGGAAAATAAATACCAATATTTCTTTAATAATATGTCAATTTAGTTTCCATGGAATACAACTAGGAAATATTTCATAAAACTATAAAAAAAAGTTTGTGAAACCTCAGCATTTGGGCTTGGTCAGAGCATCCATCCTTATTGCAGAACGTGCAGAAATAAAGTCCTGAACTCCAGTTTCCCCTCAGTGGGATTTTTGGTTCAAATTGTGCTAGGCCAAACAGTCCCAGTGTTGGGCTGGACCCACAAACTAACTCCTCTCCCCCTCTATGGTCCTCCCATTTTCTGCTTATCTGGCTCTATGATCTTCAAAAAAACAAAAAACAATGACTGATTGGTTGGTTGATTATTGTACCTTTTGGCCTATAGGGTAACATTTCTTTTGGTGAGGAGGAACCACTGATCTGAAACCATTCTTCAAGGTTCCATGAATTCAGTTGTTCCCAACAAAGGTAATATTTGAAGGACATTCCCAAAGTGACAAGTAAAAGAGAGATTTACTCTGGCAGAAGTAATCTTGATCAATCTACCATGTCTTTCTATCTCTTCCTATCTCACCCTTCAAGATCTTGTTCTTATTCCTCCCATTCTGGAACAAATTGTTGAGAAACAAAGAACAACAATAAAATAGTCAAGTTTAGATCTGTTTCTATTAAAAGCATATTGATTGAAATGCTCTGTCTATATCCGATATCATTTCTTCTGGTGTCACCCACCTTCCTGAGTGGAGATGGTCCCCTCTGGACAAGGAACACAGTCATAGCAGCAAACAGGCTCTCCTTCCCGAGCCCGTTTCACAAATCCAGGATAACAATTTTCCACACATTTGGACTCAGGCAGAGACTAAGAAGATAAACAAGGAATGCCAAAGAAAATGGGTTAGGATGCACCATCCATGGAAAATTGTGGTCAACCTGAATATTAGACAAGGAGTCTCTGAGCTTCACATAGGAAACTATGAAATCTCTAAAAAGTTTTAAACAGTTGCAGGAAATACAACTATTCACCGATTCTTCATTTAGTTCTTCCCTTTTGTTTCTGGCACAATATTTTAAGAAAGGACTTTTCTATTTAATAAATCTTGAAATTGACCTTACAAACTAACTACTTCCTGCAAAGGCTCACGCCCATTTGCTCCTCTTTATGTCTTGTGGGAGGGGCCAATTATCTCCAAGCCTTACTCCCGAGTCGCCCTTTTTTTCTTAATTGTTCTTGCCTTCTGGCAGCTCTGCGCATGCACATACTGGGAACAGGCTCACACTGTTCTTCTGCCTCACTGATATCAGATTCCGGAGGCTCTGGGGGCAGCACATAACTCCCAGATGGCCCTGGCCCCCTCTCTGCCTCTGATGCAGAGCCCTCGTCTGAGCCTTCCCCAGATTCCAGGACTGGCCCACATTCCTCCCCAACCTCCTCACTGTCTGAATCTGCCACCAGCTTCACTGGCCACTGGCAGGCCACAACAATAGGAAGCAATCCATAAGATAAGCAGATTTATGAGAATTTGGAGTTCCTTGGAGAAGCACCAATTTTGACTGGGAATGGTTAAACACATGGAGCACTGGAAACAGTGAAATTCAGTGGTCATCCTATATACAGGGAAGTGGACAAAGTGAAGACTTCTCCTTCAGGCCTGGTGAGAGCGAATGTGGTAGAGTCTGAAGAAGGGAAGCTTTGAGTCTGGGCAACACTAGGACAGGTAGAGGAAGAGAAAAAATCCACCCAGGTGCCTTTCCAGGTGATGCAAAGAGACTTTGCTGAGATGCCCTCATATAAAAAGAAGAAGCATTTATTAGTTTTTTTTTTAAATTTGATTTATATGCCACCCTTCTCCAGAGACTCAGGGCGGCTTACAGTGCATTAAGCAATAGCCTTCATACTTTTGTATATTTTATACAAAGTCAGCTTATTGCCCCCACAAACTGGGTCCTCAATTTACCTACCTTAGAAAGGATGGAAGGCTGAGTCAACCTTGAGCCTGGCAAGATTCGAATTTACTTTAATTGTAGACAGCTGGTGTTAAATTACAGTGCTTAGTCTGCAGAGCTATCCATAAGCACCTCTTTTAATTCAGTGGAGGCAATTTTCTTTCCCAGTTCTCCTCTTTTCTATGTAGGGTTCCTGCTACTTAGTCTGGAGTTTGCCCTTCTGTTTTTCCCCCGGCTTTTACAGTATTTGGACATATAGCCATTTCCCACACAATTGTAACAACTACGGGTCCCTCTGACCTCCCATTGTCTTCCTTTAGTTGGGGAAGCAGGTAAAGTCTTCTTGACTCCTTTGATCTTTCTCACTTCTAACTCCTTAGTTAGTTCTTACATTCTGGGATAGTTCTTATTCTCCACTCTCCTTCTGCATCTTCCTCTCCCACTTTTGTGCTGCTATGAAGTTCTCAGCAATTCAACTTGCACCCCAAACCTCAGTTTGGTAGGGAGTATTTAGAAACTATACCAAAATTACCTAAAACTTCCTATAAGGAGTGACATCCTATTAATATAGGATTAATCTCTTTGACATGAGAGTAATCCACTACTTCTCTGGCTGGAAGAACTACTATAACTTCTCAAGGCCTTTAGCATTAAACATGGGGCAACCCATTCACTCTCAGGTTTTTACAAGAAGTGGAAACTTTTTTGAACATGGTAAAATGAGCTTCTGAGTCTTCTATGCTGAGTGGGAAATTCCAAGCTCAGAACAGGACTCAACAAAGAAAAAGAAAAAAAAACCAGAGGAAATCATCTTTGCAATCTTCTCATTCTTCCATTTCACATTCTCCATTGTTCAGAACTATCCTGACACCATGTAGTGCAAGCTCAGCCTGAGCTGCCTTACAAAGCTGCCTTCAGATGTACTTATTATTTTATTGGACTGCCCAGAACCACTTTCTGTGAGATGTCTGGGCATATAAATTTGATTCCGCCGCTGAATTACTTCTATATTAAATCCTAGTTGCATTTGCTCTTCAGGGTGTTTTTAAAATCAAATTAGAAAAAACTCTCACCAGATTGTAACACTTTCACTCATTCTCTTCTGTTCGGGGCTGTCCTATCTTCAGCAGCTTAATGGCTGCCTCTTCAGTGCTGGAAAAAAGAGCTTCTCCTGGATCAACCAGGGACTTTGTGGTGTCCCTGGGATCAACAGAATGTGCCCTCCTCTATCACTGTCTCAACAGGACAGTGAGATCCAATTTGGATCGTCCCGCGGTGGAGATATCGGCGGTAGTTCCGGAGCCCCAAAAACTTCCCGCCATCTTGTTGCAACGCCAGCCATATTGAATGCAAAAAAATTAATAACTTGCCCCTCTCCATTTTCTGACTGATTCTTTACCTGGACCTAACCAAGGACTGCAGAGTGTCAAATAAAGTAGACAAGTTTTATAGAAGGTAGATTTTATTAAGTTTAGTTGCCAAGAGCAACTCCACAGGTTTCATAGGTTTTACATCTGAAAATAGTACGCTATCTCAAGTTTACCTATTTATTAATTTATCTCTAAAAATGTACATATTTTGCTAGGTACTTTCTATCTCTCTTTTTGTACTGGTCCCTGACCATAATCATCTTCTTATTTCTTTTGTGATTTAGTTCCACCTTTACAAACAATGAACAGCTTTTTTTAAATAAAAAATGGCTACTTTTTTCAAAACTGAAATGCCGCAATAGCAGAATCTGAAGTCAAACCTTTGATGTCTACATTGAATAAAAAATAATTTTGGGGGATTTTGTTCTGGTTTGATACATTATAAGAGAGAAGAAGTAGTCATGTGAACAAGAGCAGCCTCCCATCTTTTAACAAAGGCAACCAAAGTCCACCACAAACAGGATCAACTATGTCCATATTGAGGATTGACATTTCAGATTCATCCCAAAATTCTCTTCGGAGAGTTGAATGAATCAGGAGATTTTCTAAGGGATGTTTGGGAGAAAGTTCTCCCTTCTTGTTCCTTGTCTTATTTTCACATATTCACTCTATTTCTGACTCTACTCATTGGGCACCTGCTTGTTGACTCACTCAGAGTTTAGAGAAATGATGTATTTTCTTGTTGCCATTATCAAAATCATAGATATTTATTTATTCTCTTGGTGTTAAATCTCAAAAGACATTTTGGATTGCTTTCAGATATCACACAGCAATAACAATCATCCACTTTGATATGTCATATCAAAGCCTTGTTGACTGATCTCTTTCCACTGGAAAATCTTGGGGGCATAAATGGCCCTGTAGAAAGAGAGAACCTTGAATGATTTTAAGACATGCAGGGCTGCAGATGTGAAGGCTTGTCTGGACTCTGTCTGGAATAGGAAATCCCTGGAGCTTCTGTCTTGGAAGTGGGCTTTGGTTTCTTCCAACTCTTCATTTAATTGTTTCTTCAAAGCAAGGCTGGAGACCCCATCAGGAACACAAGTCATGTTGCTGCTTCTGCTGCTTCTGCTGTCCCAGGAAGTTCTGGGACGTCTCAGAGCCAAATGTCTCCTGACTCTGAAGAGGGATGAGGTGCATCCACAAAACTATTACAAGCCAGGAGAATTTCTCATTTGTGGCATTGTCTCTGCAACAAGGAAGTTGCTCCTACCAATAAGCTTCAACAAATCTCCTTTGATTCAAATTTATCAGTACGTCAAAGTTCCTGCACAGAATTAGAGCCTCTCCATTCCACCCTATGTTCTAAAGTTCCAGCTGCCTCTCTTCCAATGAATGATCTCTTTGAGCTGCTAGTTTTTCTCTCTTTCTGTCTCATTTCATCCTTGGCTCATCCTTTTCAGCTGATGAGCCTCATTTGAAATTCTGAAATAAGTAATCAGTAAAGATCTTCTGTGTTTCTTGGCTTTGAAGAAGAAGCATCTGCTTTTCTTGAGATCCTCTTAGCAGAGCTGGACTGTGGATGGAGAAGGGAAGATGGTTCTTCTCTTCTACCACTCTCATGTCCAATAAGGTCATCAGCCTCAGTAGAAAAATGCAGAAATGTTGACTTTTCCTCTGAAGTAAAAATGAGATAATTTTATCCTGTAACACCAATTAAATGAATGGATCCCAGATCAGAATTGAATTTCTTAAATGTGTGAATCTCATTTGAGTGGATGGCAACATCCTAATCATACAAAGAATTAAAAGTTAGTTAGGTCTCTATTGTGGATATAAACACCTCCAGAAATTAAGCATTTACTCCATTTGTTAACAGTCATAGTTGCTTATTTTATGTGTCAAAGTGGGTGTCTATGTCTCTATGTGTCGTTTAATGATTGCATATTTCATGTGGAATAATAGGTGACACTTCCAATTATTAATTATTGGAGAAGATAAATAGGCAAAGGGATAGAAAGAGATTGAAAGTCAGTCTGAAATGTTAATACAACAGCAAGAATAAGGACAATGTGAAGAATAAGCTAAACTGAATTTGAATGCATTACGTACAAATTGGGAATGTGTAATAGCAACAATGTATAAAGTTTTAAGGATTTGAAACAGAAGACGAACAGATTAAATTTGAATGACTGAATGCACTATTACATTTGGATATTAAATAGAGACAGAGAATTGGGGTAACTGGTATTCAGTTTACACTGTCATAATTTAAGATATATTTTTTTAAAAAATAAAATGATCTATTCTTGGTATATGACACCAGAGAAATTATCAAAAAGGTGTAAACTTATTTCAAACCAATGCAGGAATTGTGAAAAGCATGGGGAAATATTTTATCATGCAAGGCAGATTTGTGAGGAAACTGAGAAATTTCAGATAGAAATTGACAAATAATGCAAGAATTCGAAAGGCTTTTTTAAAAAATTTTTGGACCTTTTCTTCCTCCCTTTCTTTCTTTCTTTATTCTTCTCATTAATATTTTATTTCTGTAAAAGTTCTTAATAAATATAAATTTAAAAAAGAATTAAAGAAAGCTAAAAATAACTAGATCGACTGAGACATATGCATTCAGTATCCAAAAATAAAAGAAAAATGGAAAGAATCCCAGAGTTCCATTCAGATAGGTGAAATATTTTTTGAACATTTGAAAATGCCTCCAAACCTCTCAGACGTAGGTGGATTAGAAATACAATTGTTGAAAGAACAGTTAAATAAAATGTCACTTCCATTGATTATGTCCTAATATATTCATACTTTTAGGAAAGCATTAACAGAGTACTGGAAAATCCTATCCTTCCTTTTTGCAATCCAGGCAATCAACGAGAATCCCAACATTTTGTTCAATGTCACCCTGGGATACAACATCTATGACCATTATTTCACAGCACAAATGACCTCGGAGGCTTTGATGGACCTGCTTTCGGAGGGGGAGGCCAACGTTCCCAACTACAGCTGTGGAAGGCAGAGAAACATGGTGGCTGTTCTTGAAGGGGCTGATACAGACATCTCCATCCAAATTTCAACCATGTTGGCAACCTACAAAATCCCACAGGTGTGTCTTTGTTGTGAAGACCATTTTTAAACATGCAACTTACAGCCAGACATCCTCTCTTCTAAATGAAGAGCAAAATTCTATTTTGGGAATTGCACGAAGAAAGGATGAAAGTTCTATCAAATGGAAGAGAAGGATCCGAGAAGACAATCCCCTCCCTGGCACACTCGTAATGCAGACTGTGCATCTCTTCTGGCTCTTTACAACAGCCAAGTGCTGCACTGAAGTGAGAAGAGAAAAAATGTAAACAGAATAACCAGAGACTCCCTATAAAAGGTTCTTCATTGTAAGGAGTGGAACAATTCTTCCATTAGGGCTAGGTTTTGTTTCTATGATCTCCCAATAAAACAAAGTTAATCTCTCCCCCCCCCTTTTCAGATCAGTCACGGTTTTGATTCCCAGGTTGTGAGTGATGAAAATCCTTTCTTCCACCCAATGCTGCCTGCTGAAGGAGCCCATTACCCAGGGATGGTGAAGCTAGTCCTCCATTTCAGGTGGACCTTGGTGGGTCTCCTTGCTCCAGACAATGAGAATGGACAAAGGTTCATGAGGACGATGACTTCCCTGTTGAGCAGGAATGGCATTTGCCCAGTTTTATCACAAAAATTTTTGCCGGCTTCTTGGAAAGTGAACATAAACTTTTATTTATACCTTAGTTGGAGAAAGATGAAGGTCTTTATTTATGGTGCAGACTTGACTACATTCAATGCAGGTGTTTCAGTTTTGTTTCAAATATTTGAAATAATTATTGAACCTCCTAGAGGAAAAGTCCTGATCACAACAATCCGCTGGGATTTCACTGTTTATTTGTCAAAAAAACCCTTTCGTATTAATTACATCCATAGCATATTTTCCTTTCCTATGAAGAAAAAGCAAATTGGAAACTATGGTGGACATTTTAAATTTTACTCTCTTATGAGACACTTTGTAGAGAATTCCTTCCTGTGCTCCTACGCCAACGATGCCTTTTCAGTGAAAGGGTGGAGACGGTGCAGGCAGAGAGAAAACATAGAGTTTCTCAAGAAAGAAGAAATAGATCCAATCCTGACTGGGGACAACTATTTCATCTACAACACAATCTGGGCTGTGGCAAGGGCCTTAAATGCTGCTCATATATCCAGATCCAGG
Source organism: Pituophis catenifer annectens (assembly GCF_029215685.1). Lineage (NCBI taxonomy): Eukaryota > Metazoa > Chordata > Lepidosauria > Squamata > Colubridae > Pituophis > Pituophis catenifer. The sequence goes on along the minus strand of NW_027256882.1, from coordinate 8,083,631 downwards.
AGGACATTTAAATATGGTAAAAACTTGAAAACTCCTATGATGAAGGCATGGCAGGTACTTATTTTCAATTACATAGCTCTCCATAACAGTTGAGAATCAATTTTACAATTTTACAATTGTTTACAATTGTCAGAACTGTGTAACTATTCTGACAATAATTTTACTCTGAAAAAACAAATTAAATTCCAATTTTCCATTGCTCTCTTTTCTATAATTCATTACACCCTGCTCATTTCTTTTCCAATTTCTTTTTACAAGCTTTTTGGTAAAAATATTTGTCCTCCATCTCCTTCTTTTTCTGGCTCTTTTTTGTTTTACAAAGCAGGACCATTAGCACACCACACACCATCTAGAAAAGTATGTTGTGTATATCAAGCTGTCTCTGACCCTCTCACTTCCTGGGATGCTCTTCTGCTCCAGGACAGCCTTTACCCAGAGTGACTCTCATCCTTTGGGTAAGAATCCTTTTGATTTTCCTTCCCCGGCTCTAATCTCTCGGTAGAAACACAGATAATAAAGGATCACATCAAACAGCAGCATATGGAGAAGACTCTTTTGGCCAAGAAGCTAAGTAGGCTAAGGTCAAGTGAGAAGATGAAGGGGATGAGTGAGAAAAAGTCTAGAAGCAGCAGGAATGAAGAATAGTCCATAAAATATTCCATAAATATTCAATAAAGTTAAAGGAAGTGACCTTAACTGGTCCTGGAGATCATCTTTCACAATGAAGATCTGGGGTCTCTTCTCCATGCCAAGGGACCAATCCTCACCTCAATGCAGAGTTTCATAAACACAACCCACTGGTAGAAGAAAGGCTCTCTTACTCATCCTCAAAGTGAGCAAAGATTTTTCTCTTCCTATCTGCCCATTGACCTGTACACCAGGTGTTTAGAGCATTGTTGCTATGTGGAGCATCTGATTTCATTATGGTTTCACTGGCAGAATTCCTTCAGTGTTGTTATGCACAACATCCATTTCCTTTCACGTTTTAACTTTGGATCTCATTAGTTCACACTGGGTGTATCCTTTCCTTCCCATTGGCTTTCCAAATTGTGCAGTGACAATTATGAATGGCAGAGATAAAGGACATCCTTCACCATCTTTGTTTTTCAAGTCATTATTGGTCCTTCTAAGATTTTTATTCTATATTCCTCAGTTCAGATCCTTCATTCCAGCTCAGTTGGAGGAGTCTTGCCAGAGAGGTTTTTGTGTTTATGTACTGTAACATTGCCCATTTTCACTTCCATTCCAGCTTCATCCTTTCCTTCAAACCTCTCAATTTTATAATAATTCCATCAATGGGGTCTATTTGGATGAGAATGGAGAGCTGGTAGCAGACCTGGACATTGTGAACACGGTGATTTCCCACAATATGTCTGTTAGCCAAGTGACAGTTGGAAATCTAGAAAGTGTGGGATCCTCGCATTTCAAGTTCATGATGAACCAAAATGCTATTGCAAATGTGGAAATGTTGAACAAGGTAGAGAAAATACCAGGGGTGGGCTTCAAAAATTTTAGCAAGGGGTTCTCTGCCCAAATGCTGGGTGGGCATGGCCATGGTGGGCATGGCCTAGTGGGCCTCCTGCACTTTGGTGGGGGGCTGTTTTTGCCCTCCCCAGGCTCTGGAGGCTTTCCTCGAGCCTCCGGAAGGGCAAAAACGGCCTTCCCCAGCTCTGAAGGCCCTCTGGAGGCCTTCCCGAACTTCTGGTAGGCCCGTTTTTCACCCTCCCCAAGCCTCCGCACATGGCCTGCACTTACCTGCATCCAAAACGGGTCGCATGGGGACTCAGGGGAGGGAAGGGGAGGAGTGGGCATGGCCAGCCAGAAGTGGGATTTGGGGGTTCTCCGAACTGCTCAGAATCTTAGCTAGTGGTTCTCCCGAACCCCTGTGAACTCCCAGCAGACTACCCCTGGAAAGTAATTTTTTTTTTCAGAGTCTTACCAAGTGGATTGCAGAGTTGGGGAAGGGGCAGGCTTGGGTGTCATCTCAATTTTCCCAGAGGAGAAAATTAACTTTTGGTTGGTTGTTCAGGAGTCTGTGAGAAAAATATTCTTAACTATTCCAGTTAACTGTGTATCAGTCTTCTTCAAGGGAGCTAGAATTAAATCATAGGACAAAATGATTGGTTTTGCCAAACTAGAAATCCATTCATCTTTCTCCTGAGTAGATACATTGAGAACGTAAAATAAAATTGTAGTGTGAGAAAAATTAGAAGAGTGGATAAACAGACCTACATCATGCAGGCAAATCAGTTTGATGGACTCTAAGTTTATTGTAGGCTTTAATATAGCCAAGCTAAGCCTTGAACTGGAAATGTCCAAAGTTCTCCCTTTACTTCCTTAAGGAATACAATAATTCATTCTGTGGGTGTATTTATTTCCTTCTCTCTGGCTAGCCCCTGCCTCCTTCCAGGTGTGTGGAAAGCTGTCCTCCTGGATTCATGAAGGTGGCTCAGGAAGGGAAGCCCATCTGCTGCTACAATTGTCATCCTTGTCCTGAAGGAACCATCTCCACCAAGGAAGGTGGGTGACAGCAGGAGAAATGGGCAGACTTTGGGGAGGACCACAAATCCTGAGATTTTACATGAATGTGAATTTGAAAGGATTGGTAATAATGGGTCCCATCTCTTTGAGTCTTGATCAAATTATATTTGAATGTGAAATATAAGAACCGATCTTGGAGATTAATCCAGTACATAGCACAAGCAAACAGGGATAGAAATCATGCATAAAGATACAGGATAAGTGAGCGTTGAGTATTGTGAGAGAGGTGACATCTCTTGCTCTTTATCCTTTACGACACATCTTCCATGTTTCAAATTACTATTTACTTCATTGCTCTTGTTAGAAATTATGTTTATATATTGCAAGACAGAGCAATCAAGGAAACTCTATTTAGAACAAAGGAGCATAGAGTATATACCATAGATCCAAACTTACAAACACTGTCATCTCCTGTTTGAATATTGCTGTAGTTGTTGTATAAAATACATTCCAACACTGAATTCCAAACCCCCCACTCAACAATTACTCCTTATATTTGTCCCATTTTGGATCTTCGTTCTATAAATCTGCTTCTTATGCTTCTCCTTGTCCTTCTTTTCCTCTTCTTCGAGACATCTTGGGTGTCCGCAGAGCTGGTGTTTCTGCTGTTGTGTCTTTGACCTTGGCTCTCTGAAGAGCTAACACTGGAGCTGCTGGGGCTCTGGCTGGGACCATGGCAGTGGTTGCAGTCTCTTTTGAATTCTCCTTCCCATCTCTGGGGTTTTAATGCTTTGCAAGCAACATCGGATAGACATTTGGCTAGGATGCCTTTACTGCTTCTGTAGTGTTTCCTGATTGAAACCTCTTGTGGCCTAGTTTCTTCTTTTGTAGTATTTGGATAGTCCTTCTCAGTTAAGTTCTTTATTATGTCAGGACTTCTGTGCCCATGTTCTCTGTGCCATGTGTGTATGCAGTCTGAATGTTTTTCCTCCTTGGCAGGATTAACCACCTGAGTGAAGTTAACTGACACAGTTCATCTGTAATTTTAGCCTTTGCAAGTAAGACATCCCTTTTGGGATAATACAACTGCCCCAGTTAACAGTCACTACATTGCCTTGTTTTGTGAGCTTCTTCACCAACAAGATATTTGTTTCAAGAGCGGGGACATACAATACATTTCTGACAATTATCTTTCTGGTGACACTCTGGGAAATAGGACAGTAAAGAAAACAATATCCTATTCCTTCTGATTCCATTATTTGCCCATTAGCTGTGGTGATTTTGTCTGTTTTACTCTGGTCAAGGTGAGTTAAGAAATTTCTGTCATTTGTCATGTGCCTTGTAGATCCTGAATCAACACACCATGTTTGCAAAGATGAGGTGCAACTTTTAGATTTATTTATTTATTTATTTATTTATTTATTTATTTATTTATTTATTTATTTATTTATTTATTTATTTATTTATTTATTGGTTCGATTTATATGCCGCCCTTCTCCGGAGACTCAAGGCGGCTTACAAAGTGTTAAGCAATAGCCTTCATTCTTTTTTATACACCTGCTTAGTAGGACTTTTGCCCCCCCCCCCCAAGCAGTGTTCTTTTTTATACAAAGTCAGCTTATTGCCCCCACAATCCGGGTCCTCATTTTACCTACCTCGAAAGGATGGAAGGCTGAATCAACCTTGAGCCTGGTGAGATTCGAACTTGCAGTAATTGCAGGCAGCTGGTGCTATTTAACAGCACTTTAGTCTGCTGTGCCACCAAGGCGCTTTGTTTTTCAATCTTTAGTTGAAAGATTGAAAAACAAGTTCATTATCCTTTAAGTAATTATCTATTAAGTAATATTGCTGCAACATGAAAATCTTTTATTGCTTCTCGTATACCTCTCAGGAGTTCAACCATTTCCAAAGTTCCAAGCTTAGGTAATAGCAATAGTAATAGCACTTAGACTTACTGTATATATCACTTCACAGCGTTACAGACTCCTCTAAGCAGTTTACAGAGTCAGCCTCTTGCCACAATCTGGATCCTCATTTTACCCACCTCGGAAAGATGGAAGGCTGAGTCAACTTTGAGGTGGTTAGATTTGAACTGCCAAACTGCTGGCAATCATCAGTCAGCAGAAGTAGTCTGCAATACTGCATTTTAATCACTGTACCACCACGCATGTACTTCATTCCACTATAAGCTGATCTCATTGGTGCCTTAATGCATTGAGAAAAGGCTGGGCCCAGTTTTTAACAGGTTCAGCAGTGAAAAGGTAAAAGGGTAGAACTGCCTGCCTTCTTTGAATCTTTTCTTTTTCCCTTCTTCTCTCTCAGTCAATGAAATCAATGAACACCAAAAAAGAAAAGTAACATTAAGCTGTGCTAGCAAAAGGATAATGAAAAAATATATTGGCTTCACCTACACACAGTCATTCACACAAGTTTACCCAAACAATGCATTTGAATAAAGGATCTGTTAAATTGAGGTCCTATTCTTGCTCTTTTTCAGATGCAGACAAATGTACCAAATGTCCAGATGATCAACATCCAAACATCAATCGAGTTCACTGTATCCCCAAGATTAAAAGTTATCTTTCTTATAAGGAAAATCTGGGGATCATCCTGACTTCCATTGCCTTGTTCCTCTCTTTAACCACAGGTGTTGGCCTGTGGATCTTCATTAAATTCATGGAAACACCAATTGTCAAAGCCAACAACCGGGACCTCTCCTACATCCTCCTGGTCTCCCTCCTGCTTTCCATTTTGACTTCCTTCCTGTTCATTGGCCGGCCAAGGAAGGTGACCTGCCTCCTCAGACAAACAGCCTTCAGCATTGTCTTCTCACTTGCCATTTCTTCAATCTTGGCCAAAACCATCACAGTGGTGTTAGCCTTCTTGGCCACAAAACCAGGGAATAAAGTGCAGAGATGGTTGGGGAAGAGCTTGGCCAACTCCATTGTCCTTTCTTGTTCTGGTCTCCAAGCTCTCATCTGCAGCATCTGGTTGATCACTTTCCCCCCATTCCCTGACTCTGACATGAACTCCCAACTGAGAGAAATCATCCTACAGTGCAATGAAGGTTCTGTCGCCATGTTTTATGTTGCCCTTGGGTACATGGGCTTCCTGTCTGCTGTCTGCTTCACGGTGGCTTTCCTGGCCAGGAATCTCCCTGGGGCCTTCAACGAAGCCAAGCTGATTTCCTTCAGCATGCTGGTCTTCTGCAGTGTCTGGGTGTCCTTTGTGCCTGCCTACCTGAGCACCAAAGGGAAGTACACGGTGGCTGTTCAGATCTTCTCCATCTTGGCTTCCAGTGCTGGTCTGTTGGGCTGCATTTTCTTCCCTAAATGCTACATTATTATTTTTAGAGCAGATCTGAATACAAAAGAACATTTGATGTCAAAATAAAATTTAAAAATGACTTTTACAAATCTATTATTTTTCAAAAATGTCATTAATAAATGGCTTTGACTTTAATTGGCTTTAATGTTTGCTTCATGGTTCCAAGTAATGCCTCCAACTGAGTTAGGACTCTAAGGCCTGTGGTCCAGTGGTGGGTTCCTCCTGGTTTGGCCCGGTTCGGCCAAGCCGGTAGTGGTGACAATATGACATCACCGAACCGGTTCTCTTTGTTCGGGAGCTGGGCCCTCCCACCCACCCCCATGTTATTCTTACCTTTTATTTGGCCCCGCACCCAATCTATTCACTGCCTCCCGAGTCCCAGCTGATTGGCTCAAAGGAAAAAACTGTTTAAACTCTTGCTGCGGGGCTTCAAAGGGCCACCCTACAGCTGATCAGTTTTAAAAGACAGTATGGTGGTAGACCAGTGCACTTGAAAAACAAATGGGTAGACCAGTACAGCTCTGCAAGCAGTTAAAAGCCTGGTAGACCAGTACCTCTGCTAAATCCTAAAGAATTGTCACATGACCATCAAACCACACCCACAAAATAAGTCATGCCCACAGAACCGGTAGTAAAAATTGTTAGAACCCACCCCTGCTGTGGTCTGCTCCAAGTTCTTTTTATTGGGTACATCATATCAGCATGTTCAAAAGTGAAACCAACTCTAAACTTTTCCCGCGTGTCAACATAACTAAGAGAATAAAACTCCCCCCCACCCCGCCAAGCATCACAGCTCACATTAACCAACTGGAAAAGTGGTGGGCTTCTCAGTCACTCTCTCCGGCTGCTATGAGGATCCATTGCAATGACCTTGATTCCCACCATCTTTGTTTATGTTGTGTCTGGCACATTGGAGCCCTTTATTGCCCTGCCCCCTGATGTGGAAACTAAGAAACGAAGCAGGAGAAAGTATGGTTCTCCTGCTTTGTTTTGAGAGTTGACAGTCAGCTCCCCTTACAGTGAAAAAAGCATCTGAAAAGTACCAAGCAGAAGCATGTGTTACCCTAACCACCTCTATTGTCACTCCAGCCAAGTCATTTCTAGAGTTGACAGTTTGTTTGTTTATTTCTTTAACCTAAATGCTGCCCATCTAAGCTAGAGATGACTCTAGGCATCTTACAATCAAGAAAAAAGAAGAAGAAAGGGTAAAACAATAGTATAAAAACATTGGTTTAAAATTTATAAAGATGGGAAGGAAGGGAGTAAGATAGACATGGGGAGGAGGTATTCCTCTTATTCCTAAAGCTACTCCTATATAGATTCCTCTATATTTCCTAAAGAGACCAATAGCAAAACACCAAGTCTTATTTTTAGTGTGGGTAAAATCAGTTTCCAGATGAATGAGACTGTTTAGTAGACAAATGAAGAGATAAAGAATATGGCCTTGCAGCTGATAGTGATCTATGGGAAGTTTTATCAGAAAATTCCCACAGAAACCCCTGACTCTGAAGAGGCAAATGTTTCTTCCAACTAAGACCATTTTCCTTTGCACATAAAAGAAGGGCAAGAAGTAACCTGAGATTTATTATGCCATTATTTGTGAATATGGATGGATGGATCACTTTCTCCTTTTTTTGCATCATTTCCCCCTCCTTTCTGAAATATATAAATATTTATATATTTATTTAATAAACAGATGTTTACGGATACCCAATTCACACACAGGGGACTCTGGACGGCTTACAATTTTAAACACAACAAAATAAAAAACTCATAATAACTTATACATTTTTATTAAACAAATGTATAAGTCTGCCAAACTCAGATGACAGGTAGAAGAGAGGAGAGGAATGTCATCATAAAGTCTCCTGATTCTAACCTGTACATGGTGTATGTGTGTGTGTGTGTGTTTGTGTGACTGTGTGAGGGTTTGTATGCATACACATCTGAGGTGTGACGTCTGAGGTGGCTCGGGAGTTCATGGCTTCCATGACGGCTATGGATCTGACCCAGCTAATTCATGGCCCTACGCACATGGGGGGAAACACACTGGACTTGATTTTTGTCTCTGGACAGTGGCTGAGTGATCTCGAGATAGGGGACATAGCCATCGAGCCCTTGTCATGGTCGGATCACTCTCTCCTTCGCCTTGATCTTCGAACCGCTGCTCCCCGCCGCAGGGAGGCGGAACCGATAAGATGGTACCGCCCCAGGTGCCTGATGGAACCTGATAGGTTCCAGACGGAGCTTGGGCCAATGCCTGAGGTCCTGGCTCACGCCTCGACTGGAGACTTAGTGGCCGCCTGGGATAGGGCGGCCGCTGGAGCTCTGGATCGAGTCGTGCCTTTGCGGCCTCTGACTCGGCGCCGATCTCACCTGGCTCCTTGGTTTACCGAGGAGCTGAGGGAGATGAAGCGCCGGAAAAGATGCCTAGAGAGTAGTTGGAGGGCCAGTCGTACTGAATCTGACCGGACACTGGTAAGATCTCATATTAAGAATTACCTAGTGGCGATAAAAGCAGCGAAACGTACTCATCTTGCTGCTCTTATTGTGTCATCAGATAACTGCCCGGCCGCCCTGTTTAGGGTGACCCGCTCCCTGCTCCACCAGGAAGCGAGGGAGGACCCCTTGGAGGGAAGAGCCGAGGACTTTGTTCAGTATCTGTATGACAAAATCACTCAGATTCGGGAAGATCTGGACTCCGACTGGGTAGATCCAGTGGGGATGACGGAGGCAGGTCCTGAGAATGTTATCTGGGATGAGATTGACTCTGTGACCCCTGAGGACGTGGACAGGATTCTGGGTAGACTGAATGTGACCACATGTTTGTTGGACCCGTGCCCCTCCTGGTTAGTGCTGGCTTCCCGGGAGGTGACGCGAGGCTGGCTCCAGGGGATTATAAATGCTTCATTGAGTGAGGGTGTCTTTCCCGCCGCCTTGAAAGAGGCGGTGGTGAGACCTCTCCTCAAGAAGCCTTCCCTGGATCCGGCAATATTGGCTAATTATCGTCCAGTCTCCAACCTTCGCTTTGTTGCGAAGGTTGTTGAGAGTGTGGTGGCGCGACAGTTTCCCCAGTACCTGGATGAAACGACGTATCTAGATCCGTTCCAGTCGGGCTTCAGGCCTGGGTACAGCACGGAAACAGCATTGGTCGCGTTGGTGGATGATCTCTGGAGGGCTCGGGACAGAGGTTGTTCCTCTGTCCTGGTCCTATTAGATCTCTCAGCGGCTTTTGATACCATCGACCATGGTATCATGCTGCACCGGTTGGAAGGGTTGGGGGTGGGAGGCACTGTACTACGGTGGTTCTCCTCCTTTCTCTCTGACCGGTCGCAGTCTGTGTTGACAGGGGGGCAGAGGTCGACCCCGAGGCCCCTTATATGTGGGGTGCCACAAGGATCGGTCCTCTCGCCCCTTTTGTTCAACATTTATGTGAAGCCGCTGGGCGAGATCATCCGTGGTTTTGGGGTGGAGTACCATCAGTACGCTGACGACACCCAGCTGTACATCTCCACCCCAGACCACCCCAACGATGCCCTTGAAGTGATGTCCCGGTGCCTGGAGGCTGTACGGATCTGGATGGGGAGAAACAGGCTCAGACTCAACCCATCCAAGACCGAGTGGCTGTGGTTTCCGACGTCCCGATATAGTCAGCTGGTGCCATCGCTGACTATTGGGGGCGAAGCATTGACCCCCACGGAGAGGGCTCGCAACTTGGGTGTCCTCCTGGATTCACGGCTGTCTTTAGAAGAGCACTTGACGGCCATGACCGGGAGGATTTTTCATCAGGTCCACCTGATCTGCCAGTTGCGTCCCTTTCTGGATCGGGACTCGTTACGCACGGTCACTCATGCCCTCGTCACCTCCCGTCTGGACTACTGTAACGCTCTCTACATGGGGCTCCCCTTGAGGAGCACTCGGAGGCTCCAACTGGTGCAGAGTGCAGCTGCGCGGGTGGTGATGGGAGCGACGTGGCGCTCCCATGTAACGCCCCTCCTGCGCGAACTGCACTGGCTCTCGGTGGTCTTCCGAGTGCGCTTCAAGGTTTTGGTTATCGCCTTTAGAGCGCTCCATGGCTTAGGACCTGGTTATCTACGGGACCGCCTGCTACCACCAATAGCCTCCCACCGACCAGTATGCTCCCATAGAGAGGGGCTCCTCCGGGTGCCGTCGGCCAAACAATGTCGACTGGCGGCCCCCAGGGGGAGAGCCTTCTCTGTGGGGGCACCTACTATCTGGAACGAGCTCCCCCCCGAGATACGGAGGATTCCGGATCTGCGTACCTTCCGTCGCACGCTTAAGACGTTCCTATTCCAGCAAGCCGGCCTGACCTAAACTTCTCCGCTTTTAAATGGGAATTTTAAATTTGGTTTTAAATTATTGGGGTTTTAAATATGGTTCAGCCAAATTTATTTAATTTGTTTTATCTCTATTTTAAATTTTGTATTTCCATGTTTTATTTTTATGGCTGTTCACCGCCCTGAGTCCTTCGGGAGTAGGGCGGTATACAAATTCAATAAATACAAATACAAATACAAATACACATCAGAGATCAGAATGTTATGAAATGGTTCTCCATTCAAGGAATGCCAAAGAAAATGTGTTAGGATGCACCATCCATGGAAAATTGTGGTCAACCTGAATATTAGAGAAGGAGTCTCTGAGCTTCATACAAGAAACTATGAAATCTCTAAAAAGTTTTAAACAGTTGCAGGAAATACAACTATTCATCCAATGAATAGACCGCCCTGGGCATAGAACTCCAATGTCACAAAAAAACCAGTTTGGTCTTGTGCTGGCCTAGGAATCAGGAGACGGTGAGTTCGAGTCCCTCCTTAGGCATGAAAAATCGATTGGGTGACTTTGGCCCAGTCACACTCTGTCGGCCCAACCCACCTTACAGGATTGTTATTGTGAGGAAAACAGAAAGAAGAAGGAGTATTAAGCACGTCCAACACCTTGAGTTATGAAATCCTCTTTGGCCAAGACAACAGCAGGAACATTTAAAAAACTGCCTGGCCAGACTAGGAGAAGTAATTGACTGGAGGTGGATATGAATGAATGAATGAATGAATGAATGAATGAATGAATGAATGAATGAATGAATGAATGGAGGTGGATAGATGTGCTTCCAATAGCACTCTTGCCCATCAGAAGTTCACCTTTAAAGAAACTAAAGATGTCTCCCTATGAGATTGTCTATGGGGGAACCGATGCCTTTAGACTTTGAATTAATTCTAATCCCAGAAGTTGTTCTTCATCCTGACCAATGGCCAAGTTATTTACTGCTATACAATCTTTTCAACGGGAGCAGCTTCTGACCCAAGCAGCTCATCAGGACCAGAATGGGATACCTGGCACTGAGGCCTATGAGCAGCTGCAAGCAGGAGATTGGGAGCATCACAAAGTGCATCAGAGGAAGAAGGTTCTGTCTCCAAGGTGGAAAGGCCCATACCTGGTGCTGTTAGTTGCTCATAGCAGAGCCAGGTTTGAAGGCCTGATTGTTGTGGCCCCGCCCTCTGAGCCTATCCCATCGGAGGAAGAAAGCTCCGAGCATGAGGAAGAGGAGTCAGCCAGGCCTCCCTCTCCAGACCCCTTCCCTCTGGCACTGTCTCAGGAGCCGGCCGAGGGAGAGGAGATTAGCAGGGAAACAGGTGTCTCGGATGAGAGTGAAGGAGAGACGTCATTCCTGGACGCACGCCAACGAAGGCGTGATAAACGATTGCAGCAGCTCAGGAGGCATGCTAGGGATTAGAACTGAGTCACTGGACCACACCCCAGAGACTATATAATAGAGGGTGGTGGCCAGTGATCCCTGTGACGAACAAAAATAAACCTTGGATAGTCACTAGAGCATCGTCTGAAACTGCTGAGAGGAATATTATTTCAGTCGGACTCTTGTATGCTGAGTATATTATCTTTCTGTTTCTGTGGCAATAAAAGCACTTGGCAGACGGTGTGTATATTGCTGCCAAGTTGGAGATAAAGACCTGGGTGCATGCTAAGTGCTTCCTTAACCCCCGGCTGGCTGTGTTTGTGTGTGTGTGTGGACGGGGACAGATCATTGATCTTGAGGGTTCATCTACCTAAGGTGACCTCCAGCTCTAGAAACCGCAGAAGGAAACCCCAGAAGAAAAGCCCAGAAGGAAACCCCAGAAGGAAAGCATTTTTCAAGAGGCAACTGGAATTTCAGGTTCAGCTCTCTTGTGCCATTTCCTCAGGAAGTTGAAATGGTAGATTTTAGTTTTCTTCTCTCCCAGTTCAACTTTGCAATTTGCTTTCCCAGTTCTCCTCTTTTCTATGTAGGGACCCTGCTACTTAGTCTGGAGTTTGCCCTTCTCTTTTCCCCCCTGGCTTTTACAGTATTTGGACATATAGCCCTCTGACCTCTGGATTGTGGTGCACTGCCCAGAACCACTTTCTGTGAGATGTCTGGGCATATAAATTTGATTATCCAATCAATCACTGAAGACACATCAATGTCAACAACTGTAACAGGCCTAGCCTAAACTTGAGACAGTTGGGGCCATCTGGATCTCTAGGGAGGTTCTTCTACAAGGCAGGGGATGTCAGAGTGAAGGATTGATTTCTGGGTCCAACAGGATGATATGGTTTCATAGAGACGTTGCCAAGAATGTCCCTGTGCTAGGCCTGCCATGGGCCATATTGGATGCCAAAAAAATTAATGACTTAACCCACTCCATTTTCTGACTGATTCTTTACATGGACCTAAGCAAGGACTGCAGAGTGTCAAATAAAGTAGACAAGTTTTATAGATGGTGGATTTTATTAGGTTTATTTGCCTAGATCAGTTCAACTCATAGGTTTTAGATCTAAAAATGGTATGCTACCCTCATTTTACCTATTTCTAAGCATGTACATATTTTGCTGTATTTTACACACTGGTCCCTGACCACAATGATCTTCTGGTTTCTTTTATTATTTAGTTCCACATTCACAAACAAATAATGGCTTTTCTCCAATGAAGGAAAATGTCTACTTTTTTTCAAAATTGAAATGTCCTAACAGTAGAACCCAAAGTCAAACTTTTGATGACTATAATGAATAAATTTTCAGGGATTTTGTTCTGGTCTGGGACTGTGTAAGAGAGAAGAATGTCAAATTAACAAAAACAGCCACCCATCTCTTACCAAAGCTGAACCAGAATCAGCTGTATCCATATTGAGGATTGCCATTTCAGACTCATGCCAAAATTCTCTCTTGAGACTAGAATGTATCAAGAGATTTTCTCAGGGAAGTTTGGGACAAAGTTCTCCTGTCTCACACCTTGTCTCATTTTCATTCACCCCATTTGTGTCTCCTCCCATTGGGCACCTGCTTGTTGACTCACTGAGAGTTTATAGAGAGATGATGTTTCTCCTTGTGGCCATTATCCAAATCATAGTGATTTATTTATTCTCTTGGTGCTAAATCTGAAAAGACATTTTTGATTGCTTTCGGATATCACACAAACACAGCCATTACATGCTTCCACTTCATATCATATCAACACCTTGTTGGCTGATCTCTTTGCACTGGAAAATCTTGGGGGCATAAATGGCCCTGGAGAAATAGAGAACCTTGACAGCTTTTATGACAGGCAGGGGATGCAGATCTGAAGGCTTGTACAGACTCTGTCAAGATTAGGAAACTTCTGGAGTTTCTGTCTTGGAAGTGGGCTTTGTTTTCTCCATTTAATTGTTTCTTCAAAGCAAGGCTGGAGACTCCATCAGGACTACAAGTCACGTTGCTGCTTCTGCTTCTGTTGCTTCTGTTACCCCAGGAAGTTCTGGCAAGTCTCAGAGCCAAATGTATCCTGATTCTGAAGAGGGACGAGGTGCATCCACAAAACTATTACAAGCCAGGAGAGTTTCTCATTGGTGGCATTGTCTCTGCCACAAGGATGCAATTTCTACCATTAAGCTTCAACAAATCTCCTTTGACTCAAATTTCTTTGTATGTCAAATTTTCTTGCACAGAATTAGAGCCTCTCCGTTCCACCCTAAGTTCTAAAGTTTTAGTTGCCTCTTTTACAATGAATGATCTCTTTGATCTGCTAGTTTTTCTCTCTTTCTGTCTCATTTCATCCTTGGATCATCCTTTTCAGCTGATGAACCTGATTTGAAATTCTCAAATAAATAATCAGTAGAGATCTTCCATTTTTCTTGACATCGTCTTAGCAGAGTTGGACTGTGGATGGAGAAGGGAAGATGGTTCTTCTCTTCTACCACTCTCATGCCCAATAAAGCCATCAGGATGGGTGCAAAAATGCAGAAATGTTGACTTTTTCTCTGACATAAAAAATGTTTTTACTTTCTCTGAAGTAAAAATGAGATAAGTTTGACAATTTTATTCTGTATTACCAATTAAATGAATGGATCCCAGTTCAGAACTGACTGTTCTTAAATGTGTGAATCTCATTTGAGTGGATGCCAGGACCCTAATCATACAATGAGTTATTTGTCAGCTAAGTGTCTATGATAGACATGTGGGTCATATAACGCCTCTAGAAACTGAGCACTTAGTCCATTTGTTAACAATTTGTTAACAAATTGTTATTCATAGTTGCTCATTTTATGTGTCAGTTTGGGTGTCGTTGTCTCTATGTGTCCTTTAATTATTCTATATTTCATGTGGAATAATAGGTCAAACTTTCAATTATTAATTATTGGAGAAGATATATAGGCAGAGGGACAGAAAGAGATTGAAAGTCAATTTGGAATCTTAATACAACAGCAAGAATAAGGACAATATGAAGAATAAGTCAAAACTGAATTTGAAACTGAATTATGTACAAATGGTGAACATGTAATAACAAAAATGTATAAAGTTTTATGGATTTGAAACAGAAGATGAAGAGGCTCACTTTGCATGACTGAATGCACTATTGAATTTACATATTAAATAGAGATACAGAGAGTTTGGGTAACTGGTATTTGGTTTACATTCTGTTCCATTCAGATAGGTGAGATTTTTTTTTTTTAGATTTGAAAATGCCTTCTAACCTCTCAGCCTTAGGTTAGGTGGATTAAAAATGCAATTGTTAAAGTTAAATAACATGGCACTTCCATTGATTATGTCCTGATATATTCATACTTTTAGGAAACCATCATCAGAGTACTGGAAAATGCTGTCCTTCCTTTTTGCAATCCAGGCAATCAGCCAGAATCTCAACATTTTGTTCAATGTCACCCTGGGATACAACATCCATGACAATTATTTCAGACCACAAATGACCTTGGAGGCTTTGCTGGACCTGCTTTCGGAGGGGGAGGCCAATGTTCCCAACTACAGCTGTGGAAGGCAGAGAAACACGGTGGCTGTTCTCGAAGCAGCTGGTACTGATATCTCCATCCAGATTTCAACCATGTTGGGAACCTACAAAATCCCACAGGTGTGCGTTTGTTGGGAAGATTATTTTTAGACATGTAATTTACAGCTAGATGTCCCCTGTTATAAATGAATAGTTCTATTGTGAGAATTGCATGAAGTAAGGATGAAGATTCTATTAAACGGAAGAGAAGGATCGGAGCATACAATCCCCTCCCTGATACGCTCGTAATGCAGACTGTGCATCTCTTCTGGCTCTTTGCAACAGCCGAATGCTGCACTGAAGTGAGAAGAGAAATGATGTAAGGCAGAATGACCAGAGACGCCTTACAAAAGGTTACTCATTGCAAGGAGTGGAACAATTCCTCCATTAAGGCTAGATTATGTTTTATGGTTTTTATGGGTTTTTTTTTTCTTTTCAGATCAATCACGGTTTTGATTCCCAGGTTGTGAGTGATGAAAATCCTTTCTTCTACCCAATGCTCCCTGCTGAAGGAGGCCAGTACCCAGGGATGGTGAAGCTGGTGCTCCATTTCAGGTGGACCTTGGTGGGTCTCCTTGCTCCAGACAATGAGAACGGACAAAGGTTCATGAGGATGATGACTTCCCTGCTGATCAGGAATGGAATTTGCCCAGTTTTATCACAAATCTTTTCTCCGGCTTCTCGGAAAGCCAACATAGACTGGGATTTATATCTCAGTTGGAGAAAGGTGAATGTCTTTATTTTTGGTGCAGACTTCAGTACAATCAATCTAGGGGTTATGCTTATGCATCAGATATTTAAAAGTCTCATGGAACCTCCTAGAGGAAAAGTCCTGATCACCACAATCCGCTGGGACTTCACTATTTATTTGTCAAAAAAATCATTTCCTGTTCAATACATCCATAGTATATTTTCCTTTCCTATGAAGAAAAGTCAAATGGCAAAGTATGGTAGGCGTTTGAACCTTCATTCTTTTATGAGACACCATGTAGAGACCTCCTTCCTGTGTTCCTACACCAACAATGCCTTTTCCGTGAAAGTCTGGAGACGGTGCAGGCAGAGAGAAGATCTGGAAGCTCTCAGGGAAGAGCAGATGGATCCAATCCTGATTCGGGACAACTATTTCATTTACAATACAGTCTGGGCTGTGGCAAAGGCCTTAAATGCTGCTTATTTATCCAGATCCAGGAACACTGGTAAAAATGTGAAAGCTCCAAAGCTGAAGGCATGGCAGGTACTTATTTTCTATTGCTCAGCTCTTCAAAGCAGCTGAAAATCTATGTTACAATTGTAAGAACCTGACAATAGTTATACTGTATTCTGAATCTAAAATTTAAATTTAAATTCCAATTTTCCATTGCTCTCCTTTCCGCAATTCATTTCACCCTGCTTATTTATTTTCCAATTTATTTTTACAAGCTTCTTTGTAAAAATATTATTCTTCCACCTCTTTCTTCTTTGACTCTTTTTTTTTTAAAGCAGAACCATTACCATGTCACATATAGTCTAAAAAAGTATGCTGTGTATATTAAGCTGTCTAACAGCTCTGATCCTCTCATTTCCTGGGGCTGCACTTCTACTCAAGGACAGCCTTTTCCCAGAGAGGGTATTGGGCTAAGAATCCCTTTGATTTTCCTTCCCTGGCTCAAAACTCCCAGTAGAAGACTCTTTGGGCCAAGAAACTAAGCAGGCTAAGGACAGGTGAGAAGATCAATGTTTGGACTGGGAAAAGTCTGGAAGCAGCAAAAGTGAAAAATATTCCATTAAATATTCCATAGACGTTCCATAAAATTCAAGGAGATTACTTTAACTGGTACAAGAGATCATCATTCCCAGTAAAGATCTGGGATCTCTTCTCTGTGCCAAGTGATCCATCTTCACCTCAATGCAGAGTTTCATAAGCACATATGAACCTACTATATAACCTACTAGTAGAGCAAAGGTCTCCTTACTCGTCCTCAAAGTGAGCAAAGATTTTTCTCTTCCTATCTGTCCATTGACCTGTACACCAGTTGTTTACAGCATTATTGCTATGTGGGGCATCTGATTTCATTTTGGTTCCATTGACAATATTCAATCAGTGTTGCTGTGCACATCCATTTCCTTTCGGGTTTTAACTTTGGTGCTCATGAGTTCATACTAGATGTATTCTTTGTTATACTTCCCTTTGGTTTTCCAAGCTTTGCAGTGACAATTATGAATGGAAAAGATAAAGGACATACTTCACCATCCTTATTTTCCAAGTCATTTTTGGTTCTTCTAAGAAGATTTTTTTATCCTATATTCCTCAGTACAGATCCTTCATGCCAGCTCAAATGGAGGAGTCTTACCAAAGAGCTTCCTGTGTCTATGTAACATTGCCCATTTTCTGTTCCATTCCAGCTTCATTCTTTCCTTCGAACCTCTCAATTTTATAATAATTCCATCAATGGGGTCTATTTGGATGAGAATGGAGAGCTGGTAGCAGACCTGGACTCTGTGAACACGGTGATTTTCCCCAATATGTCTGTTAGCCAAGTGACAGTTGGGAGTTTAGAAAGGGTGGGATCCTTGGATTTCAAGTTCATGGTGGACCAGAATGCTATTGCAAAGATGGAAATGCTGAACAAGGTGGAGAAAAGATTTTTTCTGGTTTTTTTTTAAAGTCTTACCTATAGGATTACAGATTTGGGGTAGGGACAGGCTTGGGATGTCATCTCAGTTCTCCTAGAGTGGAAATTATATATACATACATAATACACACACACACGCACACACACACACACACACACACACACACACACACACACACAATTCTTTAACTATTGCAATGAACTTTTATCAGTATTTGTGTGTATATACACACACACATCAGAAGGTAACAAGGAAACAGGTTCATGAAAAGAATGTGTAGCATCCTAGACAATACTGCAGACCCTATTCAAGCTATGTCCTGGACAGAAAGGAGTGAACTGCCAATAATCATTTCTTCCATCCTCACAACTCTCTGCACTGTATGAAGCAGTAATGCTTCCAAACCAGACAGTAATGTGATACGACAGGATGCTCTTGATTGTCCTTCTATGGAAAGTGGTGAGGACAGAGGAAGGACATTAGAAAAGAAGATAAACAGGCAAGCAGCAAGCAGCCAAATAAGTTTCATGAACTTCAAATTTTCTTGTAGGCTTCAAATTTACCAAATGTAAGCCTTGAACTGGAGTTGCCCAAATTTTTCTTTTTACTTCCTTTAGTATAGACAATAATTCATGTTATGGATGTGATTACTTTCCCTCTCTCTGCCCAGCCCCTGTCCCTTTCCAGGTGTATGGAAAACTGTCCTCCTGGATACATGAAGGTGGCTCAGGAAGGGAAGCCCATCTGCTGCTACAATTGTCGTCCTTGTGCTGAACAATCCATCTCTACCATGGAAGGTGGGTGACAACAAGGGAAATGGGCAGATTTTGTGGAGGATGATAAATCCTGAAATTCTCCATGAGCATGCATTTTGAAAGGCTGGGCCAGAGGGGTTCCACTTCTTTGAATCTTGACCTAGGTATACATTTATGTTATAGTGAACAATAGATATTTGGATATGATAGGGTGCCTTTTTTTGATCAGCCTCAGGTGACTCTTGGGTTCATACTTCCTGAGGCTGACACTGCAGAGGTTCTGCTGGAGGCTCCTCTTGAAGTAATTTTCAGAGGAGGATGGAGATGAGAGGAATCATGAATTGGGATTGAGCCAAACTTCCTTCTTGATCTTATTGGAAGATGGCCTTCTTTCTGTTTATACAAAAATGAGGAATGCATGTTGATGTCCTCACTCCATATCCAACTCATCTTCAAGGGCCACTCCATCTAACATTTCTTTCTCCACGGCAAAAACAGAGTTTATCTACTTCATCTGGCATAAGCTATGTTAAGTGATGCTTGACATGAACTTCATTCCATTGTAGGCTGGTTCTCATTGGTGCCTTAAAGAACTGACAGAAGGCTGGGCTCCAGTTTTCAAGAGGTTCAGCAGTAGAAAGGTAAAATGGTGGAACTGCCTTCCTTTGTAGAATTCTTTCTTCCTCCCTCCTTCTCTCTCAACAAGTTCCTTGATGAAATTGTGCTATCAAAAGAAAAGTATTATTAAACTGTTCTATCTGGAAGGAAAAGAAGAAATATATTGACTTCACCTATATGCAGTCATTCACACACAAAAATATTATTTTTATCCAAACAACGCAGTTTATTAAATGACATGTTAAAGGGAGACCCTACTCTTGCTCTTTTTCAGATGCAGATGAATGTACCAAATGTCCAGATGATCAACATCCAAACATCAATCGAGTTCACTGTATCCCCAAGATTAAAAGTTATCTTTCTTATAAGGAAAATTTGGGGATTATCCTGACTTCTACTGCCTTGTTCCTCTCTTTAACCACATGCTTTGGCTTGGGAATCTTCATTAAATTCATGGAAACACCAATTGTCAAAGCCAACAACCGGGACCTCTCCTACATCCTCCTGGTCTCCCTCCTGCTTTCCATCTTGACCTCCTTCCTGTTCATTGGCCAGCCAAGGAAGGTGACCTGCCTCCTCAGACAAACAGCCTTCAGCATTGTCTTCTCACTTGCCATTTCTTCAATCTTGGCCAAAACCATCACAGTGGTGTTAGCCTTCTTGGCCACCAAACCAGGGAATAAAGTGCAGAGATGGTTGGGGAAGAGCTTGGCCAACTCCATTGTCCTTTCTTGTTCTGGTCTCCAAGTTGTCATCTGCAGCATCTGGTTGGGCACTTTCCCCCCATTCCCTGACTCTGACATGAACTCCCAACCTAGAGAGATCATCCTACAATGCAATGAAGGTTCTGTCACCATGTTTTATGTTGCCCTTGGGTACATGGGCTTCCTGTCTACTGTCTGCTTCACGGTGGCTTTTCTGGCCAGGAATCTCCCTGGGGCCTTCAACGAAGCCAAGCTCATCTCCTTCAGCATGCTGGTCTTCTGCAGTGTTTGGGTGTCCTTTGTGCCTGCCTACCTGAGCACCAAGGGGAAGTACACGGTGGCTGTTCAGGTGTTCTCCATCTTGGCCTCCAGTGCTGGACTGCTGGGCTGCATCTTCTTCCCTAAATGCTACATTATTATTTTTAGGCCAGATCTGAATACCAAAGAACATTTGATGTCAAAATAAAATTTAAAAATGACTTACAAATTTATTATTTTTCAAAAATGTTATTTAGAAAGTTAGATTAAAAGATTTAATGTTTGTTTGTTTCTTTATTTATTAAACCTAAATGCAGCCTATCTTGGCTAGAGATGACTCTAGGCAGCTAACAGAGCTGTGGTGGTGCAGAATGCAGTTGTTGCAGTTGTTGTTGTTGTTTGTTGTTGTTAGTGTCTGACCCATTGCGACTCCATGGACAACATTCCTCCATCCTCCAGAGTCCATTTAAGCTCATGCCGACTACTTCAGTGACTCCATCCAGCCACTTCCTTCTCTGTTGTCCCCTTCTTCTTTTGCCCTCAATCTTTCCCAGCATTAGGCTCTTCTCCAGTGAGTCCTTCCTTCTCATTAGGTGGCCAAAGTATTTGAGTTTCATCTTCAGGATCTGGCCTTCTAAAAAGCAGTCAGGGTTGATCTCCTCTAGGACTGACTCAATTCTTTGACGCTCAGCCTTTCTTATGGTCCAACTTTCACAGCCATACATCGCAACTGGGAAAACCATAGCCTTGACTCTACGCACTTGTGTTGGCAGGGTGATGTCTCTGCTTTTTAGTATGCTATCTAGCTTTGCCATGGCTTTCCTCACCAAGAGCAAGCGCCTTTTAATTTCTTGGCTGTGGTCCCCATCTGCGGTGATCTTGGAGCCCAAGAAAATAAAATCTGTCACTACCTCCATTTCTTCCCCATCTATTTGCTAGGAATTGAGAGGACCGAGTGCCATGATTTTAGTTTTCTTAGTGTTGATTTTCAAGACAGCTTTTGCACTTTCCTCCATCACCTGCATCAAAAGGCTCTTTAGTTCTTCTTCACTTTCTACCATTAGAGTGGTATCATCTGCATATCTGAGGCTGTTGATATTTCTCCCGGCAATCTTAATTCCAACTTGTGATTCATCTAGCCCTGCCTCTCTCAGGATGTGATCTGCATATAAGTTAAATAGGCAGGACAACAGTATACAGCCTTGCCAAACTCCTTTCTCAATTTTGAACCAATCAGTAGTTCCATGTCCAGTTCTCATTGTTGCTTCTTGACCCGCTTATAGGTTTCTCAAGAGACAAGTAAGATGGTCTGGTACTCCCTGTCACAAGTAAATGCCTTATTCTCCATTATGTAAATAATACATGAACAGTGTGTCAGGGGTTAACTTATTCTTCACTTCTTAATGTATTCATACTTTACCACTCCCATACTTAGCTCCACCCATTGTATATATAAGGAGCTGCATACGTTCATTCTGTGCTTCTATCTGTGAATATTCAGTGAATATAGAATGCCTTATGTAAATAAAGAGAGATATATTTGAACTCTTAATTCTTAAATAATTTATTGAGTCTGATCCTGAAAATATCGCAACAATCTGGTAGCAGAGGATGGTTGAATTGACTCAATAAAAACTTAAACATGTCTAAAAGAGATAGGCCCAACACCAGGGCATACAGCAAAGAAATGGAAGTGGATCAAGAAATAATAGATGAGTCCACGAATGCAATTTCGAGAGAATTTGAAGAATACACCACAGAAGACGAAGAAATAATAAATGAAGATGATGACCAAGAAGAAAACGAAATAGAAAACAACGAACTCAGGTCAGAGATACTAAAACTCTTAAAAAGCCAAAAGAGCGATGAAAGTCTTGTCGCGAACCTCCAAGATATACTAAAAAACAACGGAGCAGCGAAAGAGAAGCACATCGCTACTGAAAAACCAAAAGACTCAAAAATAGTAAGTGATATGCTTACAGATAAAAATGCAGCGAAGAAGAAAACCAACAATCCCGCGCAAAATTTCGAATGGCAGCCATCTTGGTTTCAACAGACTCCCAAGATGAGCGAAGCAGAGCCAATCAGAAAGCAGGATTCAAAATGTCTGGCGCGAAAAGCCTTACTCGATACGAAAAATGAAAAAGAAAAAGTATATACCTCAGAAGAATCAGAAACAGAGAACGAAGAAGATTCGATAGACATGCAAGTAAAGTCAGCAATGAAAACGCTTTTTGCCGCATTTGGACCGAAACTGAAGATTACTAAAAAATCAACAAAAAAGCAAGCAAGCGAGCCAACGCCTCAAAATCTACCTGCTCCTATCCAGACGGCGAAAGCACCGACACCTGAACCCAGAGAGCCCTGCAGATACCACCCCACACCGCAGACTGATCCAAGGACCAGCGCCTTCAGCAAAAGAAGATGAGCGCCCACTATCACCAGGACTCCCAAGATCGAGCCGGAGACTGATTCATCGGAAGAAGAACGAAGCGAGGGAGCTGCAGCAGCGAGAACCTCTCACGATGACTCCAGGAACGAAATGAGCAACGCGCATGCGCGGGACTACGCAGACAACCCAGGAAGACATGAGATGCAGAGAGAACCATGCAGACTTGTTGCGAGCATCCCCACGCCGTTTTGCAATTTTCGACATTTGCAAGACCACGGACTACCCCCGGTTGTAAGTAATGGACCCAACAATGTTGGGAATTTACCCAGTGACTTCCCAAAGCTGAGAATAGATGGCATTAATTTGCAAGAATGGTATCAGCAGCTCCAGGTTGTCTTTATGAAAGAAAACTTACTGTTTTTTATTACTAACCCCCCAAAAAGACCTTGGACTCTAAAGTTAGATTGCCTACATCATAGAGCATTCTTCTTATTAATTTCCAGTGTGTCTCCTGCCATGTATCACAGTATTAAGCAAAATCTGACTGTCTCAGAAATTATTCAATGCATGTTTAATTTGTTTCACAGTGAAAGCGTAGCCACTACCACAAGAATGTCTAAAGATTTCTTCTCTTCTAGGATAAAGCCAGGGGTTACCATAAGTGAACATTTAATATCTTTAAACAAGATTAGAGCAGAACTGCATTTAAGGGGGGAGGTGATTTCAGATCAAACGATGAAAAGTGTTATCATCAATTCACTTGACCCATCATGGGATAATTATATGTCACACTTAGACACAATCAATCTAGGATACTTATCCATAGAAAGTCTATCCAATAAGTTAATAGCTGAAGACAATTCAAGGAGAAGTCGTTATAACAACCAAATAGAACACAAACAATATAAAAGAGTAGCATTTCAAGAAAGATATCATGAAACATTTAGGTGCCACAATTGTGGGTCCAAAGAACATAATAGGAGGGATTGTCCCAAAATTCTAAAAGAAAGACATAGGTCAGAATATAGAAATAGGTACAACAACAAACAGTCTTCCATTGATAGACTTAGGTATAGAAGTCCACCCAACTATAGAGAACATAGAAGGGGCAGAGATAATTCAAAAGATAGAAAATCTGGCTCACTGAATGGGCTAAACAAACATGACAACATTAACACACAACAACCAGAGAACAATAATTGGCTTATTGATTCTGGAGCAACTAATCACACTACTAATAATAAAAATATATTATCTTCATTTGTAGAAGATAAATTTGTAATCAAAGTAGCTAACCAAGAAAAAGTTCAAGTTATAGGTAGAGGGAATTTAATCTTACCTGGCCTAGGAAAAATAGAGGGGGTATTACTAATACCTGAAATTCCTCATAACATACTTAGTGCCATAAAACTAAGCAGAGATTCTGACATTAACATTGTGTTCTCAAAAGGAAAAGCAACATTAGAGAAAAACAAAATAAACATAGGTACAGTAATAATCAAAGGAGGTCTACCTTACTTAATGACAAAGGAGGAATGGTTACACAACATTGATTCAAATATGGAAAATGACAATGAAATAGATAATGGAGACAATAGTAACAGTGACAATGAGGAACGTGAGGTAACACATAATCACAAAGATACACACAATGAAAAAAAACCTAAGATAGGTAAACCAATTCATGATGAGTGTGCTCATGTCTTACATAGGAAATTAGGACATGCCAGTTTTCCTGTAGTACAAAAGATGACTGAACATGCAGAAGGTGTTAAAATAAAAAATTGTGAAAACTATTTGGAATGCTCAGTATGTAAATCTACAAAGCTCAAAACTAGTCCCAGACCTAGAAAGTCAACGAGATCAACCAACAAAATTTTTGAATTGGTACATATGGACCTAGTTGGTCCACTAACACCATCAATTACTTATAAAAAACGTTACTTTCTAACAATTGTGGATGATTATAGTCGTTATGGATTTGTTTACACATTAAAACATAAGGATGAAACTTTTCAGAAATTTAAAGAGTTTTACAAACGTATAGAGACACAACACAATATTAAAATAAAACAAATCATGACAGATAGGGGATGTGAATTCATGTCTAAAGAATTCTCCCAATGGCTAAAGGACAAAGGAATGTTACATTACACATCTAGCCCATTTTCTGCATTCCAGAACGGAGTGGTAGAGAGAAAGAACTCAACATTACAAACCATGATTAGATGCACTTTAGAAGATGCTGGCTTAGGTAAACAATTCTGGTCGGAAGCCCTACAATACTCTAATTACACACAAAATAGAACTTGGTCCAGCATTGTAAATAAGACACCATACGAAGTGATGTATAATAGGAAACCAAAATTAGCACACATGCACATATTTGGAGTCACTGCAGACGTACACATACCTAAACAACTAAGGCGCAAAGGTGAGAACGTATCCAGGAGACTTAGATTCATGGGGTACGAGACAGGTACAAAAGGATACAGATTTATCGATAATAATAATAAATTTATAGTTTCCAGAACAGCTGTGTTCCATGAACAGGCCAACTGGTCTAAAATACATCTTAATGAAATATTCCCAAACACCAACCCAGATACCAAACTCCAAGAAAAAAGAATTAGAGAAGAGCACAGTAACAATACACATAAAATTAAAATTAAAACATGGACAAACAGTCAACATAAAATAAAGACAGATTCATTAACTAAAAAAGAAGCAAGGTATTTACATGACAATGATAGTAAACCAGAAAAAAACAATCAGAAGTAGCAGAAATCAAATGCCAAACAAATACAAAGATTATGTAATGTATATGGATGGAGAGTCATCAATACCTAACACATATGAGGAAGTGTTAAAACTTCCTCCTGAAGAAAAGAAAAAATGGGAAGCAGCCATGACTAAAGAGATGGATAGTTTACGAGGGCTAAATGTGTTCACCCCTACAGTTGCACCAAAGGACAAAACTATCATTGGCACTAGGTGGATATATAAAATTAAGAATTTAGAAGGAGGCAATACTCTATACAAAGCTAGATTAGTTGCACAAGGCTATGCACAGAAATATCCCGAGGATTATACAGACACATACTCCCCCACAGTAAGAACAGAGAGTGTCAAAACAGCTCTGGTTATAGCATCAGCACTCAACCTCGATGTGTTTCAATACGACATACAGACTGCGTACTTACACGCAAAATTAGATAAAGAAATATATGTAAGAGCACCCCACAGTCAATACACAAACAAAAATGAGACTTGGTTATTAAATAAAAGTTTATACGGGCTGAAACAATCTGGTAAACAATGGTATGATTGTTTAGTAAAAGTTCTCAAAACTATGAATTTCAATGCCACTACTGCTGACAATTGCTTCTTTGTTAAAAAAGATAATAATTCCCTAGAATTTGTACTAATCTATGTGGATGACATTTTATACATAGGTAAACATAAAGAAAGGAAAGAGGCATTTGTAACAAAACTGAATGAACATTTTTCATTGAAATCTTTGGGTAAAGTAAATAAGTATCTTGGTGTTCAAATCAGTAAAACAAGAAGAGGATTTAAACTCTCTCAAAGGGACAAAATCATAGAGCTCTTGAATAAATGTAATTTAAGTAACGCTAAGCCCTGTGACACTCCCATGCAAACTGATTTTTTGAAGAATACAGAAGAATCATCTCCTGAATTCAAAGATAATACATTTTACAGGTCTGTCATAGGTTCACTTCTTTATAACTCCAATTGGACTAGGCCTGATATTGCTTTGCCTCTCAATTTATTGTCCAGACATGTCAGCAAACCATCACTATACCATTGGGAAGCTGTCAAAAGGATATTAAGGTACTTGAAAAATAGTTTAGACTTCTGTTTATTGTTGGAACCTAATAATGTCAAAGAGCCCATCCTCACATATTACGCCGATGCGGATTGGGCTGGAGATACCTCATGTAGAAAAAGCACATCTGGTTATATATTCTTTCTTAATGACTGTCCAGTTTACTGGTATACTGGCAAACAAGATTTAGTAGCCACCTCAACAACAGAGGCAGAATATGGTTGTCTATCTAAGGCAGCAAATAACCTTGTATGGTTCAATGATTTACTCTCTGACATTTGGAAAAAACCCATTTTGCCTTTTATCATGCATGAAGATAACAAAGCTGCTATCGAAATATCTAGATCTGATGCTATTGGACAAAGGTCCAGACATATAGATATAAAATTTAAACACGTGAGACAGTTGTCTCAGGATGGATTTATCAAAGCAGTTCCTTGCGAAACATCGGAGCAAATAGCTGACATATTAACAAAGCCTTTGCCATCTAAGCAACATAAATACTTGACTTCTAAGTTACATGTCTTATATTGTTCTGAATCTGAATGTAATTGTTGTAATATATCGAATCGGCATTTAGAGGGGGATTTGTCACAAGTAAATGCCTTATTCTCCATTATGTAAATAATACATGAACAGTGTGTCAGGGGTTAACTTATTCTTCACTTCTTAATGTATTCATACTTTACCACTCCCATACTTAGCTCCACCCATTGTATATATAAGGAGCTGCATACGTTCATTCTGTACTTCTATCTGTGAATATTCAGTGAATATAGAATGCCTTATGTAAATAAAGAGAGATATATTTGAACTCTTAATTCTTAAATAATTTATTGAGTCTGATCCTGAAAATATCGCAACACTCCCATCTCTTTAAGAACTTGCCACAATTTGTTGTGATCCACACAATCAAAGGCTTTAGCATAATCAATGAAACAGAAGTAGATGTTTTTCTGGAACTCCCTAGCTTTCTCCATGATCCAGCGTATGTTGGCAATTTGATCTCTAGTTCCTCTGCCTCTTTGAAATTCTGCCTGTACTTTTGGTAGTTCTTGGTCCACATACTCTGGAGCCTAGCTTGTAGGATTTTGAGCATAACTTTACTAGCATGTGAAATCAGTGCAATGGTGTGGTATTTTGAACATTCTTTGTCATTGCCCTTCTTTGGAATTGGAATGTAAACTGATCTTTTCTAATCCTGTGGCCACTGTTGAGTTTTCCAAATTTGCTGGCATATTGAGTGTAGCACTTTTACTGCATCATCTTTTAAGATTTTGAATAGCTCAAATGTAATACTGTCACCTCCACTAGCTTTGTTGTTGCTCAGACTTCCTAAGGCCCATTTTACTTCACATTCCAGGATGTCTGGCTCAAGGTCAGTGGCCACCCCATTGTGATTATCAGTGAAATTAAGCTTGTTCTTGTATAGTTCTTCTGTGTAAGAGGTTTTGCCAC
The DNA here is from genome assembly GCF_029215685.1 of Pituophis catenifer annectens. Taxonomy (NCBI): domain Eukaryota; kingdom Metazoa; phylum Chordata; class Lepidosauria; order Squamata; family Colubridae; genus Pituophis; species Pituophis catenifer. Next base: position 8,055,862 of record NW_027256882.1, on the reverse strand, counting down.
CTCTTCTTAATCTCTTCTGCCTCTGTTAGGTCCCTGCCATTTTGGTCCTCTATCATGCCCATCTTTGCATTAAACGTTCCCTTCATATCTCCAATTTTCTTGAAGAGGTCTCTGGTCCTCCCTATTCCATTGTTTTCTTCTATTTCTTTGCACTGTTCATTTAAAAAGGCATTCTTATCTCTTCTAGCTATTCTCTGGAATTCTTCATTCAACTGGGTGTATCTATTTTTTCTCCCTTGCCTTCTACTTCCCTTCTTTCCTCAGCTATTTGCAAAGCTCCCTCAGACGACCATTTTGCTTTCTTGTGTTTCTTTTTCTTTGGGATGGTTTTAGTTGCTACCTCTTGTACAATGTTGTGAAACTCCGTCCATAGTTCTTCAGGCACTCTGTCTATCAGATCTAATTCCTTAAATCTATTTGTCACCTCTACTGTATATTCATCAGGGATATGATTTAGTTCACACCTGAGTGGCTTAGTGCTTTTCCCTACTTTCTTCAATTATAAGATAAGAAAGATAAATATGGAAGGACACATTCAAACTGGCAAATAAAAGAAAGATTTCCTACCCAATCCATAACTTCCTTCTTCCTAACTCATCCTTCAAGATTTTTTTCTTTTCCCTCCCATTAGGTAAGAAATTGGACACCATGAAAATTAAAAACAAAATCATCAAACCTATATGTCTCTTTAAGATGAATATCAATCAAAGTGCTCTGGATGAATTCAGAAGGTTTCCCCATGGTGTCACCCACCTTCCTGAGTGGAGATGGTCCTCTCTGGACAAGGAACGCAGTCATAGCAGCAAACTGGCTCTTGTACAATGTTGCAAACCTCCATCCATAGTTCTTCAGGCACTCTGTCTATCAGATCTAATTCCTTAAATCTATTTGTCACCTCTACTGTATATTCATCAGGGATATGATTTAGTTCACACCTGAGTGGCCTAGTGCTTTTCCCTACTTTCTTCAATTTAAGCCTAAATTTTGCAACGAGAAGCTCATGATCTGAGCCACAGTAGAGCCAGCTACCTGCAATTTGGCAGTTCGAATCTCACCAGGCTCAAGGTTAACTCAGCCTTCCATCCTTCTGAGGTCGGTAAAATGAGGACCCAAATTGTTAGGGGCAATATGCTGATTCTGTAAACCGCTTAGAGAGGGCTGTAAAGCACTGTGAAGTGGTATGTAAGTCTAAGTGCTATTGCTACTACAACCAAGGCAAAAAAAACAAAGGATTAAAATAATACAATGGTAGCACTAACATTGGTTTCAAATTGACAAACATGTGAAGAAAGGGAGCAAGATGCACATGGGGAGGAGGTATCCCTCTTATTACTGAAGGTGCTCGTAATTACTTTCCTCTATATTCCGAAAGAAAGCAATAACAATATAGCAAGTCTCATTTTTAGTCACAATAGTGTGAGTAAAATCACTTTCCAGATGGATGGGATTGTTAAGTAGGCAAATGGAGACACAAGGAATGTGGCCTTGCAGCTCACAGTGACTTGTGGGAAGTTTTATCAGAACATCCCCATGGCAGCCCCTGAATCTGAAGATGCAAATACGTCTTTTAACTAAGACCATTTTTCTTGTTTGATAACAGAAGGGCAAGAAGGCTTACCTACGGGACCGCCTACTACCACCAATAGCCTTCCACCGGCCGGTACGCTCTCATAGAGAGGGGCTCCTCCGGGTGCCGTCAGCCAAACAATGTCGACTGGCGGCCCCTAGGGGGAGAGCCTTCTCTGTGGGGGCACCTACTGTCTGGAATGAGTTCCCCCTGGAGATACGGAGGATCCCGGATCTGCGCACCTTCCGCCGCGCTTTGAAGACCTTTTTATTCCACCAGGCGGGCCTGGCCTAATCTTTTTCCCTCTTTTCTTTTTAAACATGCAAATTTTAATCTGTTTTTAAATGACTGGGGTGTTTTAATTTGTCTGGGCCAAATTGTTTAATTCGATTTTATCCTGTTTTTTAAATTTTGTATTTATGTATTTTACTGTTTGGCTGTTCACCGCCCTGAGTCCTTCGGGAGTAGGGTGTCAGACTTCGATGCTATCTCAAAATAAATGAATTTCCAAACTGCCAATCTTTAAGGAAATATTTTCTTTATTCGAGCACAGCAACTGGATCATGACTCGATGCGGACAAGACTGACCTTTTGCCCCCCAATCCCTCCCTTTCCGATCCCCAATTCTCTGCTTCTCATTGGCTATCTTCCAAGTCCCTCTCCTGACTTCTTGTCTCGTCATTTCACAGGAATGTCTCCCCCCTCCTCATTTCCACAACAACCGAGTTTCAAAGGGATTTAGCAGGCAAAAGTTCAGAGCTTATCTCTCCTCTCTATGCCGGCGCTGAGGCGCTGACATAGGGAGGTATACAAATTTGAAAAATAAATAAATAAAATAAATAAATAAAATAAGAAGTAACCTTAGATTTATTATGCTATCATTTATGAATCTGAATAGATGAATCATTTTCTCCCCTTTTTTGCATCATTTCCCCTTTCTTTCAGAAATGTATCCATGTTTATATATTGATTTAATAAATAAATTTCTATGGACACTCAATTCACATGGAGGTAAGTCTGCATGGCTTACAACTTTTAAACATACTGTAGCAACATAAAAACTCTGGAGGAAGAATTCCTGTGTCTCTATAGCATAAGGAGGGGGGTGTTTTTCACACCGTCAAAGTTCTGACACCAGTATTTTCGTTTTGTGAGTATTGTCTGTTTAGATTTGTTTGTGCATCTGCATAAAACAAAGTTTCAGGTTGAGAACTTGAACTTCTTGAGTTTCAAGAAAAAGGTTATATGTATATATGTCCGTTTAAAAAGCTGAATTTCAATCTGTGGTGAGCGCAGCTGCTGGCCTTTTCCAGATTCACCATTCATTCTGCTATGTGTGCGTTTTGTGTATTTTGTCTGTAGTAGAAGAAACATTTCCATCAAACCTTTTACCATGGGTCCTGTAAGCTGCAAGGCCACATTCCATATGTCTCAATTTGTCTATTAAACAGTCCCATTCAGCTGAAAATTGATTTTTCCATGGAACCCATTTGAATGTTCAATATTTTTGCATGAATAGAATAGAATAGAATAGAATAGAATAGAATAGAATAGAATAGAATAGAATAGAATAGAATAGAATAGAATAGAATAGAATAGAATAGAATAGAATAGAATAACAGAGTTGGAAGGGACCTTGGAGGTCTTCTAGTCCAACCCCCTGCCCAGGCAGGAAACCCTACACCACTTCAGATAAATGGTTATCCAACATCTTCTTAAAATTTTCCATTGTTGGAGCATTCACAACTTCTGCAGGCAAGTTGTTCCACTTATTAATTGTTCTAACTGTCAGGAAATTTCTTCTTAGTTCTAAATTGCTTCTCTCCTTGATTAGTTTCCACCCATTGCTTCTTGACCTACCCTCAGGTGCTTTGGAGCATAGCTTGACTCTTTCTTCTTTGCGGAAGCCCCTGAGATATTGGAACACTTCTATCATGTCTCCCCTAGTCCTTCTTTTCATCAAACTAGACATACCCAGTTCCTGCAACTGTTCTTCATATGTTTTAGCTTCCAGTCCCCGAATCATCTTTGTTGCTCTTCTCTGCACTCTTTCTAGAGTCTCAACATCTTTTTTACATCGTGGCGACCAAAACTGGATGCAGTATTCCAAGTGTGGCTTTACCAAGGCATTATAAGGCGGTATTAACACTTCATATGATCTTGATTCTATCCCTCTGTTTATGCAGCCCAGAACTGTGTTGGCTTTTTTGGCAGCTGCTGGACAATGCTGGCTCATATCTAAATGGTTGTCCACTAGGACTCCAAGATCCCTCTCACAATTATTACTATTGAGCAAGGTACCTGTGCATTTTGTTTTTCTTCCCTAAATGTAGAACCTTGCTTTTTTCACTGTTGAATTTCATTTTGTTAGACAGCACCCAATGTTCAAATCTCTCAAGATCCTTCCGCCAGCTTGGTGAAGTTCTCTGCTTGATTGAATAGCAAAAACTGCCTCCATTAACTGTCGAGATCCGCATTTAAAAATAGTTTAAAATGTGATCTGTTCTCGCCTGAATTCTAAAACCAGATAAAGAGTAGCCAGCTATTTTGCTAGGGGAGGAATGATCTAAAATTTCTCCAAGATGATGTGTGGGATTGGTCAACAGTTATCAGTCATATTTAGTTGAATTTATTGCTGCCTATAGAGAAACAGTAATTATTGAAGAAATTAAGTGCAGAAATTAATGAAGAAATTATTGAAGGTTCGTCTATTTTTCCCACACACAAATTTGTAGCTTTGGAACATTTCCCTCAATACATAAATAAATATGTATAATGTTTTTGACTTATTTTTGACTCATAATGTTTTCAACTTATTGCTTAATTGGGTTTTCTTCATCTAATTTTGGGATTTGTCTGGAGAACCGATCATGTTTTAGGTTACATTTGTGTAGAAACATTGAATATTCCAAATGGTTCAGAAACTTCTAATCACCATGTTAGAATAAATCAATCTGAGATGCTCAAACTATCCTATTTGGACACATTCTGTGAAGACCCAGCTTCCTGGGGAAGTCGATAATTATGGAAGAGGTTGAAGGAAAGAGAAGAAGAGGATGACCACTGCCTAAATAAATCAATTCATTTACAAGAAGCATGAATATCCTCCTGAGGGAACAAAATGGCTACAATAAGACAGATGACACTGAAGAAAGTCTATATATTTAGTTGCTGATGGTCATGACACCTAATCAACCAACCAGCAAACATCTCAGGTGTATATTATGTCCTTGGCCTTTAGAATTTTTCACAGTTCTGATTTAAAGAGTTACTTCCGGGGAGACTTTAATGCAAAGAAAGCAAAATGGTTCCTTGAACCACCATGTACATTTCTCTCCATTAAAGCTCAAATTAGTTAAATTTAAATGGAAGGACTTTCCACATATCCACAGGTGTATGTTGAAGAGATTAGGTATTGGGATATCTTGCTATGCACCAGGGAGATAGGCGTGGTTGGACCTTTCCCCATCTTTCATCCATGTCTTGGTATTATCCTCCATATCCCCTTCCTGTATGCTGACTAATATTCCAATTCTTCCTAATCTCTGGATAGATTCTGTATTCCTCTGCATGGCTTCTTTATCTGAAAGGATCACCACCATGACTGAATGTCATTCCACATTTCATGCAGCTCACATGGTTTCAACCTTTGGCAGATTCTCCTACATGGATTAGGAGATCCTCCTTCATATTTATTTCCTTCAGTTTTAATAAACATAAATTGTCAAACAAATGCAAAGTAAGCATATCAGCCCAATAATAATGGATAACTAAAAGTTATGAGGCTAAGAATTTCATAGTCATTTCACTGCTTTTGTCATTAGATGTTCCTTCGTGTTTAGATCTGGTCTCAGGATGATAATGTAGCACTTGGGGATGAAGATGCAGCCTAATAGTCCAGCACTGGAGGCCAAGATGGAGAAGATCTGCACGGCAACCATGGATTTTCCTTTAGTGCTCAGGTAGGTGGGCAGGAAGGAGACCCAGACACTGCAGAAGACCAGCATGCTGAAGGTGATCAGCTTGGCTTCATTGAAGGCCCCAGGCAGGTTTCTGGCCAGAAAAGCCACAGTGAAGCAGATGGCAGCCAGGAAGCCCATGTAGCCAAGGACAACATAAAACATGATGACAGAGCCTTCGTTGCATTGCAGGATGATCACTCCAGGCTGGGAGTGCAGATCAGAGTCAGGAAATGGGGGAGAAACTCCCAACCACATGGCACAGATGAGAATTTGGACACCAGAACCAGAAAGGATGATGGAGTTGGCCAAGCTTTTCCCCAACCATCTTCTCACCCTGTTTCCTGGTTTTGAGGCCAGGAAGGCCAGCACCACTGTGATTGTTTTGGCCAACACAGAAGACACAGCCACTGAGAAGACAATGCTGAACACCATTTGTCGGAGAAGACAGGTAGCTTTCCTTGGTTGGCCAATGAAGAGAAAGGAGGACAAAAAACAAAGGAGGAGGGAGACCAGGAGGATGAAGGAGAGGTCCCGGTTGTTAGCTTTGACAATGGGAGTTTCTAGGTATTTAAGGAATATGATTAAAACAAGGCCTGTGGTTAGAAACAACAGTAAGGCCATGGAGATGAGGAGGATGCTGAGATATTCTTCGTAGGAGAGGAAGGTTATTCTTTTGGGGATACATTGGACTCGGTTCTTGATTGGATATTGATCATCTGGGCACCTGGTGCATTTTTCAGTATCTGAGAAAACAAAGTAATATTTCTTTTATTCAAATTTCAAATAAAATTTTGGATGAGATTTGATACTGAGAAACAGTAAAGTCTCAGTAAATGGAATATACTTAAACTCAAAAAAAGAAAAAAATCCCCAATACATACAACTATAAGAACAAGAATAAGACCAAAAACAAAATTAAATTAAATTAAAAGAAATATCTGGTGCCACAACCTCTCCAGATTCTTATCTTGCACTGACCTTACCTTATCCCAAAAGTTTGGGAGATGTAGCAAGTCTCCAGAAGTCTAAGAAGGTGGGGGCCTATTGAATTTCAAGAGGGAGTGGGCCCAATGAGGCAGGATCTGCACCAGACAAAGCAGTCATCTGAGGACCTATAAAGTGGGAATCTTTTAGGGAACAGACCTTTTGCATGCCAATTATGTCTGCTCTGTTGGGACAAGGGAAGCCCTGCAGATACCCCAGTTCTGTCTCATGTAGGGTTTTAAAGGTGAATTTAATTGCACTTGGAAAGAAACTGGGATTCTGCGGAGCCTGCATAATAGGGTTGTCCTATGGAATAATACCCGGAAACACAACATTGTGCATTTGCATTCTGGACCATTTGTTAATTACAGCTGGCTTTCAAGAGCAACCCTATGAGTATGGGATAAAAAGATAGAAACAGAAAACTTGCAGCACAAAAAGACATAATCTGTCCTTTGAGTTTTTTGTTTTCTTACTTATTTAATAATTTATTTCATTTTTAAAAAAAATAAATTCAGATGATGGACATATGATTATCCCAAAAATGTTTAAACTCAGTTACTGATGATTGACCCACCAACCATGCTCTCAATAATCTGCTCCAAAAATACTGGAGAAAAATACAGGATCAAAGTTGTCTAACATTGTTGGATCCATGGAGAACCACTTGAGAAGGGTTGCAACCAGGGTTGTAATCTAAAATTTTTCCCTACCGATTCTGTGGATGTGACTTGGTGGGCATGGCAGGGGAAGGATACTGCAAAATCTCCATTCCCACCCCACTCCAGGGGAAGGATATTGCAAAATCTCCATTCCCACCTCATTCTGGGGCCAGCCAGAGGTGGTATTTGCAGGTTCTCCAAACTACTCAAAATTTCCACTACCAGTTCTCCAGAACCTGCTGGATTTCACCCTTGATTGCAACACTGCCTATTTTAGGACAGGTGGTACTGCCCCCTTCAGAATGAATGAATGAATGAATGAATGAGTGAATGAATGACTACCCTGAAATTGAGAGTGTCTCCAAATTATTGGGCCTTCTAGAATTTCCTTAAAATGTGATTCTTTCAACAGTCGTTGGGATTCCCTTGGCCCTGTATGCTGGTTGCATGACAGATAGCACCTTGATGCATTCCTCTCTTGTTTTCCTAGCATTTATACCTCATTGTTTTTATTTTTAATAATTGATTTAATTGCCACCAAGAGTCACTGTGTGTGAAATAGACAGACAAATGAATTTGATAAATATATATATATATATATTAAAAAAAGAGATCTTAAGGAAGATTAGTTCATGAAGGAATTCAAGAAGAGGAACTTAGCCCGTTGTCTGCAAAGTCTTTTTACCCTGTAAACATGAGAAGATGAAGCAATATATTTCCATATTCTCTAGATTTGGCAACAATTTTAAAGAGAGTTAAAATTTTAAAAAATTAAACAATTTTAAATTCAACATTGGTAGCAACCGATATTTAGTAGATTGGTCCTCTATTAGTTCTTTTTCCCTCTCCTTTCTGTTCCTTTTAATCCCAACACTGTATATTACTGTAGTCTTTTTCCCCCTTTCAGAACCACAACTACATTCCTTTTTTTTGTTGGTGTTATAACTGTTTGTATCTCATTATTAACAACAAAGAAAATTGGAAAGATAAGAAAAGGTAGGAAGTAAATATCCACTTGATGTTTTTACGGCGAGTCCTCTGTTTGGTTTTCATTTTCTCCTTCAACTCAACTTCTCTCCCTCCATTGTTCCTCCCAGTTAGATATTTCAATTTATGATGATTTGTGATCTTTATAAACATTGACTGATTAATTGAAGGACTGATTGATGTATCTTTTGGCCTGTAATGTACAGTTGTTTTGGGTGAGCAAAGCACATTGATCTAAAATCATTCCTCAAGTTACAAAAATTCAGATGTTCCTAAAGAAGATAAATATGGAAGGACACATCCAAACTTAAAAATAAAAGAGAGATTTCCTACCCAACCCACAACATCCTTCTTCGTACCTCATCCTTCAGGATCTTTTTCTTTCCCCTCCCATTAGGGAAGAAACTGGACACCACAACAATTAAAAACAAAACCATCAAACCTATATGTCTCTTTAAGTAGTATATTGATCAAAGTGCTCTGGATGAATTCAGTAGGTTTCCTTATGGTGTCACCTACCTTCCTGAGTGGAGATGGTCCCCTCTGGACAAGGAATGCAGTCATAGCAGCAAACTGGCTCTCCTTCTCGAGCCTTCTTGACAAATCCAGGCTGACATTTTTCCACACATTTGGACTGAGGAAGAGACTGAGAAGAAAAACAAGAAATGCCAAGGAAAATATGTTGAGACTCATCATCCATGTAAGATGGAGGTAGATATGAACATTGGCCAAGTAGTCTCTGCCCTTCATGTAGGCAAATATGAAATCTCTGAATACTTCCAAATGGTTAAAGGAGATACAATTGAAGGCAGATGCCTCATTTAGTTCCTCCTTTTTTCTTGAGGCATATCAAATTGCAAACAAAAGTACCTTTCTACATAATAAAATCTGGAGAGATGACATTGAGAGAAGATTTAAGCATCAAGTGACAATTGGTGGGTTCCTCCTCATACTGGAATTAACATGCATTCCTCTATTTTTCAGATAGGCATGATTTTACAATAAGATATCGCGCATACTATTTTTTTTTATTAAAGAGTTTTACAAAAATTTTTAGAAATATTTCCCCCTCTCTTCCTTACCCCCCCCACAACCTCCCCCGAACTTCCCCGAACAAAATACAGGGTATAACAATTAACAATCATATCCTAAACTGAGCTAACTATCTATGGACTCCTATCCCCTCCTTGACACTTTAACTCCCCTTTTACTTCACTAAATATGAATACTCTTAATTTTTTTATTCATTCATAAGCTATTTGATACTTTTTAGTCTGATATTTGTTTTGAATATAATCAATCCATCTTCTCCATTCTGATATATATCTTTCTTGTGAATGATCTTTCAAATATGCTGAAATTTTTGCCATTTCTGCTAAATTCGCTACTTTTAATGTCCAATCTTCAATAGTAGGCAGATCTTCCTTCTTCCAATATTGCGCCACCAAAAGTCTAGCTGCAGATATTAAATTTAAGATCAATTTAGTCTCTATAACCCTACAATCTGTAATTATACCCAACAAAAACAACTGTGGAGTAAACCTTATCTTCTTTTTAAGAATATTTTGGATAATCCACCATATTTTAATCCAAAATGCTTTAACTTTTTTACAAGTCCACCATATATAATAATAGGTAGCATCATCACAATCGCATCTCCAACACTTAGATTGCCACTCATACTAAATTTTAAAGTAAACTTTACTGTAAAAGATTTATTAATTTTTTATTCCATTACATTTATTAGAATAAATATAATGGTTCTGAGTAATGCTCCCAACCTATTCTAGACTCTGAGGCCTTCCTCAAAAATCCTGTTTATTCAGTACATTATATCAGCATGGTCAAATGTGAAACCAACACTGAATAATTCCCACATTTTTTGTATAATTAAAGAATAGATACTGCCCATCTCCTTGTGTCACAGGTCACGTTAGCCAATAAAGCCGGTGATGAACTTCTCATCACTCCCTCCTGCCATTGCTAGGCCATACTGATTTGGCCTTGTTTCTCAAGAGTCTTATTGTTGTTATGTCTGGCACACTGGAGGAAAGTATTCTACATTCCATAAATCCCGCTCCCTCACATATAAGTATGGCAACTAAGAAACGAAGCAAGAAAAGTATGGCTTCAGCTAGAGTTGTTTCAGCTCCCCTTACATGGAAAAGAGCATCTGTAAGATATGAATCACAAACAGTCATTCCCACCCTCATCTATTGATGCTTTGGGTTTTGAGGGTTCTTTTCATGGAATTTCTTTACTAGCCTGTCTGCTCTCATGTTGGTGCTCTTAATCCAGGTGGCCTTTGATAAAGATATCCTGTCCATTGCACTAAATATTGTAACTTCCCCTTGTAAAGCCTTGAATCTAAAATCTACTTTACTTCATAATGGGTCTCCCCTTCCACCACTATGGGCTTTGGTGCCACAGTCTCAATGTAGAGCCAACTACCAGTTTTAACAAGCTACTGTGGAACGCCGGGTGCACCTTCCCCACAAGGCGGGAGAGTTTTAATTCCACAGTAAAGGTCTCTGCTGGGCTTGTTTCTTATCACCCTGCTCTTTGTAGGCTTTTGTTGCTTTTGTCAGTGCTCGCCTTACATTCCTCCAAGTGTTCTGTAACGAGTCAACCCACTCTGTTAGACTAATAGAAGAGGGAGACTCCTGTGGGAATTCTGGCATGGGGACAAAGTCTACCCTGTTGACCACCTTGAAGGGAGTAAGCCCCATACTACTGTGCACTGCATTATTGTATGCCACTTCAGCAAAAGGCAGTATTTCTGCCCAATTAGTCTGCGGGTATTTGACATACCAGCAGACTAATTTGATCTAATTTGATGACATATTTGATCTCCTGTATGGAGAATTAGTGCAGGGAAAGCACCTCAGAGGGAGATCGCAGCTGCGATATAAGGATATCTGCAAGAGGGACCTAAAGGCCCTGGGAATGGACATTAACAACTGGGAAACCTTGACCTCTGATCATTCAGCTTGGAGGCTAAAGACGCAGCATGGCCTTCTCCAATTCAAAGAGACACTTGTTCGGCAGGCTGAGGCAAAGAGGCAGTCCCGGAACCAGCGAAATCTGGGGGCTGGGCAGGGGACAGAATGTATCTGCCCTCTGTGTGGAAGGGATTTGCCACTCTCGAATTGGCCTTTTTAGTCACACTAGATGCTGTTTTAGGACCTCTTTCCAGAGCATGATACCATAGTCTCTTGAGACTGAAGGATGTCAATGGAATTTGACATAGCACTTTAGGTACTGCTCCACCATGGTGTTAGCTCTCTCCACTGCCCCATTTGTACTTAGATGAAAAGCCAAACTAAGCCGTGGGAGGACCCAATGGATTTTAACAACTCCCTCCAGAACGTATCCATGAATTGGCCACACACACACACACACGATCTGAAATAATTCTGCATGGGACCCCATGCAATTGGTAGATATGCCTCAAGGACAACTTTGCCAGTTTGTGGGCAAATGGTAATCCAGGATAGCCGATAAAGTGAGCCTGCTTGGAAAATAGATCAATCACTGTCCAAATCATGGTATTCCCTCCACTTTGCAGCAGCTGAACTATAAAGTCCATCACAATCTCTTCCCAGGGTTGTGTGGGGTTGTGTTGTGGCTCCGTTACCTGAGCCTGTGTTATTGGCAGGAGAGGACTCCGAGAGTGAAGGAGAGGAGTTGGCAAGGCCTCCCTCTCCAGGACCCTCCTCTCTGGCAATGCCTTCGGTGTCCGCCGAAGGTCAAGAGATAGGCCTGGGGCCAAGCACGTCCACGCAGCCACAGGTGGACAGTAATGAGGGAGATGAGTCTTGGCTGGACCCTCAGCAGTGTTGCAGAGATAAGCACATGCAACAGAAGAAGAGGCGTGCCAGGGATTAGGCTGAGTCACTGGACCACACCCCACAGGGTATAAAAGAGGGTGTGGTGGCCGGTTCAGCTCTGTGACAAGCAAAAAACAGATATCGGACGACCTTCTTTTTATTTACTGGACTTTGTTGATTATTGTGTATTGGCTTTGTTCCCGGACGAAGGGAGAAACTCCCCCCTCGTGAGTAAAGAATACCTGGCAGCCAGCCACTGGGTTGCTGCCAATTCTGATACAAGATAAACTGTTGTCGGCTGAGTTCTTTAACTGTTGCCTGTCTGTGGGGGTGCGTGTGTGAGACGGGGACAGAACAGGTTGGCTACATGCTGTAACACCCAAAGTGGGGGAGGGGGCTTCCCTGGTCTCTTCTTCAGAGTTGCACAGGTTGAACAGCTCTTTACATAGCTCTCAATGTCCTTTTTCATCCCTGGCCACCAAAACTGCCTCGTAGCCAGGTGCAAGGTTTTCAAGAATACAAGGTGCCCAACCTGCCCGACGTCATGGCTCTGTCGAAGGACCTGCATCTGGTGATGAACTTCTCAGCATCCCTCCTGTCATTGCTACGGCGTTCTGATTTGGCCTTGGTTCTCAGGAGCCTTATCATTGTTATGTCTGGCACATTGGAGGAAAACATTCTACATTCCATAAATCCCCCTCCCCCCCCCCCCATAAGTATGGTAACTAAGAAATGAAGCAAAAAAAAATATGGCTTCAGCTAAAGTTGTTTCCGGAGTTGACAATAAAACTGTGATGAAAGAAGAAATTTCTGAAATCTCTATCTATCCTATTTATATATTTATTTGTTTAATTTATCTGACTGCCATATTGGTGAATTAAAAGTAAAACTGACTGATTACTTTCTCAAACTATAGTGACGTGAGATGGAGCCAGGGGTGAAATGCTCCCGGTTCGGACCAGATCACTCGATCCGGTAGCAATGGAGGTGGGTGGTTTGGAGAACCGGTAGCAAAAATCCCTGCCCCCGCCCCCATGCCCAGCTGAGTCACACAATCATCAGAGGATTTTTTTTTTACTTTTAAAAGCATTTTTTCTACAACCTCTTTGGTGGAAAAAATGCTTTTAAAAGTTAAAAAAAAAAAAGCCTCTGCCGATCAGGCAACTCATCTTGGATCGTCAGAGGCATTTAAAAAAAGAAAAGGGTTTTTTTCTTTTAAATGCCTCTGACGATCCAAGATGAGTTGCCTGATCGGCAGAGGCTTTTAAAAAAACTCAGCTTGGATCGGCAGAGGCATTTAAAAGAAAAAAACCCTTTTTTTCTTTTAAATGCTCTGATGATCCAAGATGAGTTGCCTGATTGGCAGAGACTTTTTAAAAAAACCTCTGCCGATCAGGCAACTCAGCTGGGATCGTCAGAGCCTTTTGAAAGCATTTTTTTACAACCTCTTCGCTGAAGAGGTTCTAGAAAAAAATGGTTTTAAAAGTTAAAAAGAAATTGGCCATGCCCACCCAGTCACATTACCCCCCTACTAAGCCACGCCCACAGAACCGATAGTAACAAATTTTAGATTTCACCACTGGATGGAGCTGAGAACGTATCCCTGAAAATGGGTGAGTTAGGCATCTTTTGATGCAGCATATGGGTTCCGCTTACCTTTGCTACCGGTTCGGAACTGTGAGCACACACGCTCGCACGGTGCACTTCTGCACATGTGCAGAGCCTTTTGTGCTTGCGCAGAGCATCTATCATGATGTCCGGATAGGTGGGCAGAACCTCCCACTGCCACCACTACCAGTTTGCCTGGTAGTGGCGAACCCGTAGAAACCCATTACTGGTCATGCGTATGAACCCTGTGTGGGAAAGGGATATCCAACACAAGGTATCCAACACAAGGCCCTTTCTATTGAAAGATTACAATTAGATGACACAAACTCACAGGGAAATAGATACCCGCATATTTATTATTCGTTTGATTTGCAGCCTCCCAAAATGTCTTAAATTGCTAACCATCAAGATAAACAGTTGCATTCAAGGGATTTTCAGATGAAGCACACTCTTAAAAGCCAAGGCCCAAATCTAAGTAATATTTCCCTCGAAATTGTTCCTTATTACTTCTGATATCAGGAATTGATTTTCTGTTCATCAAAGTCATGTTTTGGTGCTTAGTGAGATGGGCAGCAAATAAATTTAATGAATAAATAAGCTCACATCAGACCAATTATTATTATTTCATAGGAACTGAAAACCGAATTTTTCTGGACCCCGCCCAAACTGGGGTGAACTGGTAGCAACCCACCACTAGTATGAGCCCAATACAAGTTCCTTTCTGTTGAAAGACTACAATCAAGTAACAAAAACCCACAGAGAAACACACACTCATATTTATTATTAGTTTGATTTGGTCCCCCTCGGTGTGTCCTAAGGTAGCTAACAGTCAAGATAAACAATTGCGTTGAAGGGAATTTCAGATGAAGTACACTTTTACAAGTCAATGCCAAAATCTAAGTAATATTTCCCTCAAAATTGTCCCTTATTGCTTCTCATATCAGGATTATTATTATTTTTTTTTGCATTGAAGTCATGCTTCAGTACTTCAATTTTCAAGCCATTATCATGAGCAGCAAATAAATGTACTGAATCAATGACTAAATAAACTCACAGATTGGACCAGTCATTATAATTTCATGAGAACGGAAAGCCTTGGACCTCCTTCCTCAATTCCACTATCCCAGCGGGGTTAAAGAGAGGCATGTATAACTATGGTCTCAGCTGAATAAAAACCTCACAGACTCTGGACCTGCATTTTTAGGAGATCCTGACACCAACCAAGACAAGATGAAGCTTATTTCCCAATTGGACCAACAGAATCTCCATCCAACTCTCTACACTCTGGATTCCATTTAATCGGATTTACTCCAAACCTGAAGTCAAGAACTGGTCAACAGAATTGCCTTCATCTTTGATCACTAAAGACAAGGAACAAGTGAACTTAAACCACCCACCCCTGGTTGCAATCCTCTCAACAGCTTTATAAAAATACTAAATTGCAGAAGAGATACTAAATGGCAATGATTTGTGCCCTAAATAATAATCACCCAAAAACCTCATTTTAATTATAGCTGAATCAGCTTACAAAAATATTCAGCATTATAGCATCTGAAAGACAACTTGGTCAATAGAACTGAAGCCTCCTTATCTGTCTAAGATAAGGTGCCGAGGTGGCACAGTGGTTAGAGTGCAGTACTGCAGCTACTTCAGCTGACTGCTAGTTCAGCAGATCAGCGGATCAAATCTCACTGGCTTAAGGTTGACTCAGCTTTCCATCCTTCCGAGGTGGGTAAAATGAGGACCCAGATTGTTAGGGGGCAATATGCTATTTAATATACTGTCTTTGGTGTAAGCCGCCCAGAGTCCTCGGAGAGTGGGCGGCATAGAAATATGACAAACAAACAAACAAACAAACAAACAAACAAACAAACAAACAAACAAACAAATAAGAAAATTGTTTTAAAAATTACTCTAGATTCAATTGTCAGTGAAGGTTATCTACATTTTTGACTAGGTTGAGTCCACTTGAAATGGGTCCTAAGGCTTTTGAAAAAAAGAGAAAAGACATCAATATTTTTCCACACCTTGTTGAGCAACTTTAGCTGTGACAAAGCATCTTGATGGATTATAAGTCTCTGTCTTTCAAAACTCCCCAAATGTTTGTTGATGGGATCCTTCTTGGGGAGAACTACCCCACTAATGATATCCAGATCTGCTGCTATGTCTCCATTTTGATCCAAGTACACTTTAAACAGGGAAAGATTGTACAATTCCTTCTTCTTTAGAAATGGATGGAACTAGAATGGAATAGAATTTTAAAAGCAGAAAACTTTGTTTCTTATCTCAAATGGTCATTTGTGGATTTTCTCATATTATTCTATACATAGAATGGTTACTGATTATAATAATGTAATAGTAGTATTTTAATTTTATGAGAATCATTATATTATTCTCATTGGCCGGCTGAAACCTACAAAGGGGGAGTCAAGTTATTCTCCAAAGCACTTGAGCGCAACTTAGAGTTAAGGAGAAATTTCCTGACTGTTAGAACAATTAATCAGTGGAACAGCTTGCCTTCAGAAGTTGTGAATGCTCCAACATTGGAAGTTTTTAAGATGATGTTGGATATCCATTTGTCTGAAATGGTGTAGGGTTTCCTGCCTAAGCAAGGGGTTGGATTAGAAGACCTCCAAGGTCCCTTCCAACTCTGTTATTCTATTCTAAATGGAATACACAGCTAAAGGGGTTTAAGTTATTTAAAAGAAATAGACCAAATAAAAAAAGAGGAGGAGTTGCACTATATATAAGAAATAACTAAATGTCTACAGAAATAGAGCACAACAATGATGAAAACTGCCTGGAATGCATTTGGGTCAATGTAAAAGGGGAGGGGGAATGACATTTCCATAGGTGTATAATTTAGATCACCCAACCAAACAGAGGAAATAGATGAACTTTTTGCTAGTCAGCTAACTAAGGTATGTAGGAAGCACATCACAATAGTAGTGGGGGATTTTAACTACCCTGACGTCAACTGGGAGACAAACTCTGCACCAAGTGGAAGATCCAACACGTTCCTGACAAACCTAGCAGACAACTTTGTCTCCCAAAAAGTAGAAAAGGGAACTAGGGGATCAGCCATATTGGACTTAATTCTCACTAACAGAGATGAAATAATAGAAGTTGTTGAAGCAACAGGAACCTTGGGGTGTGTGTGTGTGTGGGGGGGTGATCATGCAATATTAGAATTCAACATTATGCAAGCACAATCAATAGAACAAAGTCAAACTAGAATCCTAGACTTTAAGAGAGCTAATTTCAATAAACTTAGAGAGACTTTGTGAAGGACTTCATGGATGAGAATTCTCAAGGGGAAAATAACCCAAGAAGCTTGGGAAACTTTGAAAAGTGAGATTATAAAAGCCCAATCTAGCACAATACCAATGAAGAAAAAAAAAAAAGCTCTCAAAAGCTGACTGCTTGGTCCACATCTGCACAGACTATAAGTGCACAATCAACAAGGCCTTGCAGCAGAACGCCTATCCTGTTCCCATCATTCAACATGTTTCTTTGAGTGAGGGTGCCTTTCCCGCTGCCTTGAAAGAGGCGGTGGTGAGGCCCCTCCTCAAGAAGCCATCCCTGGACCCAGCTATTTTAGCTAATTATCATCCGGTTTCCAACCTTTGCTTTGTGGCGAAGGTTGTTGAGAGTACAGGGAATTTGCCTGGATTTCCGGATCAAAAAGATAATCCGGGAGGACCTACTGCCCCCTGCAATGGTACTGGAACCTTCCTTACTCTATACACATACAATGGGGCTATGCTTTCTTGAAAAACACCAGAGATTCCCTTTTTCCTTTTATCACCCTTTTTCACTTTCACTTGGCGTTCGCTCAGCTTTCGTTCCCTTTAAATATAAAGTCCACGTCTGGCAAAACCCCCTCCCCCCCCCCGCTTTCTCTATCCTACAGGTCACGGCTCGGTGGAGGTAGCGATAGGCAGAGATGCAGCTAGAGGTCACTCAAAGAGGTGGAATCAGACTGTTGTCTGGGTGGAATCCCACACACACACTTCCTCCTTCCCTAACAGAAGGTCCTGTGCTATGGCAAATCCCCCATGCTCTCCAGACTGTTGGTCTTTCTGTGGTTAGAAAATGCACAGAGGAAGCAAGATCCAGCTGTGATTGGAAGAAGTGCCCTCTCACTCACACACATGCAGGCATACACACATTTTTCACACTTTCCCATGCTTTAAAATTAAAATTTAGAGGTACTCACCTTCTTTCCAAGCAGCCTTTGAGCTCAACACTCAACACCCCTTTAAAGCCTAGTTCCAAATGGCCAAGGTCCAGGAAAACTTACCCACAGACTCAATGGGTCTGCTGCTAGCAAGGGAGGCTTACCTGGGCCAGGTCCATTGGTTAGGTTAGCTTGGAGTCCCATCTGTGGGGGCCAAATTGTTGGAAGAAATGTCCTCTGGGTTCAGTTCCAAGTGGGGAAAAAGACACTGGAAACATGGAGACTGCTTGGAAAGATGGTTTAATGGTGGACAGGATCACATGGTTTGAGTTCCTGAACAGAAAGGGGATGAGATGCTCAGCATGCCTTGGTTTTATGCACTCTCAGAGTTTTGAACTTCCTGAGGCACAGGAAGACTATCCTGATTGGTTGTCAGACTCCCGGGGGTGGGGGTCTTAGCTAGCCTTGCTGGCTGATGTAATCTTTCCAGGTACCATGTGGTGAGTTTCTGTTGCTAGATGGGTCCTATTGTGTTGCAGATGATGGTCCATTGACAAATTGGGGGGAGGCAGGAAGCTGCTTTATCTTTAAAACATGTTTCTCTATTTCTCATCCAGGGAAATATAATATTCTGCTTTTTTTAATATTTCCTAAAAAATTTCATTCTTCTAGGAGAGGGGTGAGTGCTAACTTCCTACATTATCTAAAGGCTCTGTGTGCTGCGTTTTGCTCCTGGGCTTATCTCATACTACTAGTCACGCTACCTAAACTCTGACAAAAGATCTGCTTTCAGCCTTGAGTAAAGACAACAAGGAGAAGAGCCATGTTGGGTTACAGGAGCTTAAAATTAAACGGAGTCTGGGAACATTTTTCCGAATATACAAAACGTCTTGGTTGTAGAAGGAAGGATGTAGGGTTCTTACGATAAGTACAAGATGTTGTACAGAAGCTTAAGATCTTAATTAACCAAGCTCAGAAAGCACAAAAGACCCTGAAAAGGAATTTAGTTTGATGGATCCTTGTTGGGACCCCATACCTTCCACGGTTGCAGCCTTGGAGCCCCCAACCTCTCTTCTCCCTTCTTCCTTCTCCTCTGTAGTTTGGACACAGCATTTAAGGCATGGGCCAGAATCTTAATGACACTGTAAGTAGTGCCTGGATTTGCAACCAGTATACTATTCCCTTCCCCTTGTTTCTCCAGTGACACTTTCCATAAGCATCTCCTCCGGCCTTTGACAGAAAAGATGTGTTTTGAAACAGAACAATGAAAATACTCATCTTGAAATTCAGGTTTCACAAATAAATATGTTGTATAGTCATCCTCTTGTTGCCAACTTTTTTTCCATTGAAGAGGAAAGCTCCAAATACTATGGACGTACTTTAGACGTGTGTCTTTTTCCATTATATGTAATCCAACCACTGTTATGATCCAGACTTTCCCTTCAATGGGTCCTGGCAAACCTTCAAGTGTTAAATGGAAAGGAAGAATTCTGTCAAAGGGGGACTCAAATTCCATGAAGTGAACAAGGACATTGACTTGTTTCCACTTAGAGAAGGCATTCCTGAGGCGTGCTGGGTGTGCAGTCACTGAGAACTGTTGTGATATAACAACACAAATTCTATTCCTGACAAGCATAGGAGTAAAAGTCCTCATGAAATGCTCCCCCTTCTCTGTGTCTGGAGCAAAGAGACCAATCAGGGTCCATTCAAAATGGAGGAGCAGTTGGACAATTGCTGGATAGTGGAAACCTTCTGTGGGCAGCATTGGATGGAAAAAAGGGAATTGACTTTTATCACTCAGAGCCTCTGAAGCAATTCTCTGACTGATCTGAAAAGGTAATGAAGAATTCTGTGTTATATTTGGGGTTTATCAAGTCCAACGTTTTAGCTTCTAATAAACTCATATTTTTTTCTCATGCACATATTAGAACAGTTTCTTGTTGATTAGTCAGTAGGCCATATCAAGATACAGAATATAAAACATAGAACATTAACAAGATCATATATAAAAATAGAATTTAAAACATTAAGTAGAATAGAATAAGCATGAAGCATAAAAATAGTATTTCTTATCATCCCCAGAATTTACTGCAATCAAATCACATAAGAAGATTTCAGCTGAATTAATTTCCTCCAAAAAAAAAAGATTATATTATATATAATTTCTGAATTCTGACCACATATGAAATATGTTGTTTTAATATTAGGATCCCAACAGGTTGTTTCTCTAAAGTACAGTCCAAGATATTGATCTCCCTTTTTCTTATCGAATTGACATGCAAAATAATAGATACATTATATCTTTTATTTCTGGAGCTCCACAAATATAAGTAGGTTCATTGTAAGGGATTTGGAAGAGTCAACTCAATACTTGTCAATTTGGAATGCATTTCAATGTGCCAACCTTACTGAGAATGGCTATGTCTTCATTTGTTTTGAAAATCTTGGATTTTTTCTGCAGCAATTTTTTTAGTTTTTTTTCCAATTCTATAAAAACAGAGAGATCATAGTTCCTAATATGATTTGTCAGTTGTACAATTCAATAACTTTTTAATTTAAATGTATTTGTTCTAACAGATTTGTTTGGACTGTGTCAGTTTCCATACCATTAATTTTATAAAAAAACAATTCTATGCCTTAATTTTATAAATTGTATAATCCCACAAGATACTTCTCAGATGATGTGATCAAATTTGTTCTAATAGTGGTATAAATTAAATCCCAAAGTTCAGCTCAATATATATGCATGGTTGTAACTTTGGCCTTTTGTACTTTAATAATTCAGGCTAACGAGGCTGCATAACTATGATTTAAAAAAAACCAGATCATTCACTTGTGCCTTTGGTCTAAACAAGATCCTTTAAATGTTGAGGGAGCCAAGATCCAGTCACAGAAAAAAATATCCCAGGTAAGGAAAGGTGTGAACTTGCTCTATTGGCTCCTCACTGAATAGCCCTATATGGCAATAATGTCATTTTCCAAAGACTATAACTTTTGACTTTGACTGATCGATCATCCAATAGTATTTATGAGAGTAGGAACCAAGTACTCTTAACAGCATATGAAACCCATAAAGTTAAATCTGCAGCACCCTTGTCTTGCCCTCTGGTAAGGATCAGTCCTACTTCTCATGGCTCCATTGAGCCCAAATCACACTCTCTAACAAATGAACAAATAACATTGACTAATTGGGATGGAAGGGATCTTGAAGATTTTCTAATCCAGCCTGTTCCATTGATTAATTGTTCTCATTGTCAGTGCTTGTAGAGCGGGTCAACATTCTGAGTTCCATTTTAAGGGCAATCAAGTTTCTTCTATGTTTCTTTATTGTGGCAAATGCTCTAAAAACAGCAAAACATTATTTCCTCTGATTGATATTTTTACAGTTAGATGGTTCAAGACGACACAATTGTCAATACAGGGTCAAATCTGCCTAAAGATTGCTGGTTCTTCTACAAGAAATGCACTTTTCATTATTCAAGTGGAAGCTGATATATATTTTAGTCACAATATCTGTTAGAGATATGGGCCTGGAATTCCTAGGGTGCTTTTTATTCCCTTTTTTAGTTATAGGAATGATGTTCGAGCCAAATATTATTTATATGTGTAAATAAAGTTGCCAGTAAAGGGTCCCACCAATTGGGATGTTTCTTGAATTGTTCAAAAGGTAAAAAATCTTTTCCATGGGCAATGTTGTTTGTCAAACCTTTTCTGATGAATTTGGTCATGAGCATTTTACGGTAAAAAATAATTTATTTATTTATTTATTTGTTTATTTATTTATTTATTTATTTATTTATTGGTTCAATTTATATGCCACCCTTCTCCGGAGACTCAGGGCGGCTTGCAATGCGTTAAGCAATAGCCTTCATACTTTTGTATATACCTGCTTTTGCGCCACCCCCTCTAAGCAGTGTTCTTTTTTTATACAAAGTCAGCTTATTGCCCCCACAATCTGGGTCCTCATTTTTCCTACCTCGGAAGGATGGAAGGCTGAGTCAACCTTGAGCCTGGTGAGATTTGAACTTGCAGTAATTGCAGGCAGCTGGTGTTACTTAACAGCACTTTAGTCTGCTGCACCACCAAGGCTCATGGCTTAACAGGATGGCTAACATATATGTAGTTTTATGTAAAAAAACCATTTTATGTAAAATGGTTAATTAATTAATTAATTTTATTTATTTATTTGTTTCAATTTGTATACCGCCCTTCTCCTAGTGGACTCAGGGCAGTGCACAGCCAGAACTAAAACACATACCAATACAATTAATGTTAGTGGTTCTTACAGGTTCATAATACATAATGTCTTATCAACAGTAGGAAAGATAAGCCAGTAAGGTTCTGTTTATAAATCTGGGATTTGTTCATGCTTGAGAATATCAGTGCTGCACTTTCCTATTGTACAGAAGACCTTTTGATTGAACCCAGAGCCTCTCCTCACCATCACAATTATGCAACAGAAGACTTGTAAGCAATGAGGATGGGGTCATGAGAAGATATATCTCTTTTATCCTTGCTCACCCCTTTCACTTCATATCCCAATCCCTAGTCATGACACTTACACATGCCATGGTGAAAAGCAGTTCTTGAATTCCATAGCGAAGATGTGGTTGGATCTACTGCTCCCTCTTACCAACGCCCCTCTTACTTTCCCAAATAAAGAAATGCAAACACAAACCTGTGGGACTTTGTAGGGTCCTGCTAATGTTGACATTTGGATGGAGATGTTCTCAAGAGCTCCATCAAGAAGAGCCAAAAGATTGTCCTTCCTTCCACAGCTGTAGTTGGGGACATTGGCTTCTCCAGTAGAGAGCACATCCAGCAAGGCATTTGAAGTTCCAAATGTGTTCGAATAGTTGTCATGGATGTTGTAGCCAAGTGTGAGATTGAGCAGGAGCTGGTATTTTATGTTAACCCTTTCAATATTGAAAATCATTCTTTCTTTTTCATAAAGTAAATTTCTGTAAAACCATGCTCATGTTAATATTAGGATCGTCAACAGCAAAAACTAAATACTTTCTCTCTATTTAATCGCCTTTTTCTCCACGAGCTAACTGAGACTTAACCCAATATTGATCCAAAACCAGAGGCAAATTAGAGTCACCCATCACCCTTTAATATTTGTGAGTGTTGAGAAGAGAGATAGTCCTCCAAAAGGATTAAAAATCAAACATACACCATTATTTGTAGAAGTATTAATTTTCATCAGCCCAGTAAAGATGCGGCAGAATAATTCAGTCATTAAAGTAGAACAATCATAAATGGAAGAGAATTTTTGATGAGTGACCCAGAAAAGTTGTTATAAAAACAAGTTATTCTTATAAAATTCAGGCATAGAGTATCAGTGAGAGGTTATAAAAATGTGGAAATGAGCTGGGCAGGGAAAGCTACAACCATCACTACTATCAACAAAACTGAGTATTCAACTCATGAATTTAGGATTGAACAGAGAGTGGAAAATAATGTGGACTTCTTTCAGGCTTTATTTTCCTTATGTTTGGATTTGAGCCTCTCCCAGAAAATAAGACAAAAGAGAGAGGCCATCTTTTGGAGGAAATCAATAGGGTTCAAGAAATTAATCAGGTCCTGCAATATAGAAGTAAATAAATGAGGGAAAAAAAGAGTGTTAGAACTGCAAATGGAGGGAATGAAACTCCATCACAGTGAATGACTTACAACCGAATCTGAATAGAAGGAGCCAAGTTGAAAGGTAATGATGTAGGTTCTATTGCTGATGCAGAGACAAGTATACCAATGAGAAGATCTCCTGGCCTGTAATAGCTCCATGGCTTTCCTCCATCCTGGTTGTCCCAATTCAATGGGCACTTCATTCTCAGCTTCCCAGAGACTGGCTGGGACATCAGCAGCAGCAGAAGCAGGAGGAGGAGGTCCATAATTCATAGGACTGAATCAATCTCCTCCCTGTTTCTAACGAAGAATTGGAGCATCCAATGGCTTTCCTGATTCAAACAGAGACAAACCAAGATTCATCTGGAAGAGAGAGAAAGTACATTCAAGAGGACAGCTCCTGCCTGTCCCATAACTTGAGCCACAAACACCGTAACCTGTGTTATTTATCCTTTCCTAATGCAAGATCCCTTCCATGTTGCTTCAATCTGATGTTTACATCAAAAACAGTCACTGGAGAAGTAAGAGAAGAGATCTCAATGCTGGTATAGTAATAATAACAGTGAGAAGGAACTTCTCCTCTTGGGACCCTGAACTCCTTCCATGTAAGGAAGGGTAGCTGGAGAAAAGCATGTTAGTGAGAAATCACAGATACATCCCTTGGGGCACCCTTCTGTGGTGGCCTTAGTCCTTCCTGCTAACTTTCTACCCTTTAAATCTTGTCCTGAGCAAATGTGTGAAGCAGAGCATCATGCTAAACCAGCGTTTTGTTTATATATTTTGGCATGGTGCATTACGTCAATGTAGCAGTTCTCTTTCCTTGAC
The DNA here is from genome assembly GCF_029215685.1 of Pituophis catenifer annectens. Classification (NCBI taxonomy): domain Eukaryota; kingdom Metazoa; phylum Chordata; class Lepidosauria; order Squamata; family Colubridae; genus Pituophis; species Pituophis catenifer. The sequence goes on along the minus strand of NW_027256882.1, from coordinate 8,031,629 downwards.
CTAAGTTAAGGGCATTGTGTGAACTCACCCAGACTTACCATAAACCATCTATGTGATGGCCAATGCAGTATGTTTGCACATAAGACCTCCGGACTTTTCGTCGGGCCCTAAAAACCTATTTTTTTTTTCAGTTAGCCGGGCTGTCCTGATTTTATGGTTGGTTTTAAAATTTGATATGGATTTTAATTGAAATGTTTTAAATTACGGGCCAAACTTATTTAATTATTTTAAACCTATTTTAACTTTTGTGTACAAATGTTTTATCTTGGCTGTTCACCGCCCTGAGTCCGAAAGGAGAAGGGCGGCCTAGAAATCTGAAAAATAAATAAATAAATAAATAAATAAATAAATAAATAAATAAGATTGAAATTTTTTTATGGGATCTGCTTTTGGGTCCATGGCTATCCAGCATGGAAACATTCACAAGACAAGAGATCAGCCTAATGTGTGATCCTCTTTTGTAAAGGAAGGAGAATCTCAGGTTTTGCCCCCAAATTCCTCTTTTCCCAGCCACTGCCTTGTTTTATGGATTATGTCTGGGGTTTCACTTGAACAAGCATTCTTGACTTTTTTTTTTGCTTTCATGAGCATTCTTTTTTTAAAAAAAAAATTGATTTATATGCCGCCCTTCTCCGGAGACTCAGGGCGGCTTACAATGCGCTAAGCAATAGCCTTCATACTTTTGTATATTTATACAAAGTCAGCTTATTGCCCCCACAATCCGGGTCCTCATTTTACCTACCTTAGAAAGGATGGAAGGCTGAGTCGACCTTGAGCCTGGTGAGATTCGAACTTACAGTAATTGCAGGCAGCTGATGTTAATAACAGTGCTTTAGTCTGCTGCGCTACCAGGGCTCCTTGACCATTCTTGCACTCTAGCAGATTATTAGGGATCAAGGCCTGTTTCCTTTCAGATTTGAATTTCTTAATACAAAGATATTAGGGACTGGGGATTTCAGTCTTTCCTTCAATGGCAGACCACTTCCTAAAAACCTTGCCAAGGTCTCTGGCTCAGCTCCTCCTGTGGTCTTTCTGCCAACCTTCACACAATTGGCTGAGGCTGCGAGCCTTGCTGTGCCTAGCTTTGTTCTTACGAGCCCAGCCGTGTGGCTTCCAACTTGCTAAAATTGGGCTGATTTTTACAGCTGGTTGTGTTGCAGAGAGGTGACAAGAAACTCCCAATCTTGACTAGGAAGGATGGGTTTCAAGTCCTCATGGGGTAAACAATTCCACTTCAGCTGCAGCCGTCAGAGCTGAATTGGGACATTTCTCACTGTACACCTATACAATCACTAGGGCGGTAGCCTACTGGCTAAAAATGACCCAGATGGATGCCAGCAGACTCCCTAAAATATGTCTAGAGGAACAGCAGATTTCAAATCCTCCAACCCGGCTGTCAGAAATATTGAACCGATATGGCGTAGGGTTCCCGTTGTGTGACACACTGAACCAAGTTAAACAACAGATTAAAGATATACATGGGCAAATGGACATGGCAACCCTTTCAACGAATCATTCCCTTAAACTGCTGACAGCAGTTAAAACAACTTTCACTCTGGAAAAGTATTTACATTTAGAAATGCCATCAGTGGAGAGACAGTTATTTGTTAAGTTTAGATTCGAACTTCTAGATACCAACGTTAAATTCGGCCGCTATCGGAAAATCCCGTATGACAAAAGAATATGCATATGTGGGGTAAACGACGTGGAGGACACGGCGCATATAATATTCGAATGTAGTCTCTATCAAGAAGTAAGAAAACAATATCTGTCCCCAATTATAAATAAATTTCCCCACTGGAATATAAGCCAAAAATTAGCATTTCTGTTGAGGGCTGACTCTCCTCCCCTGGTAAGAGCAATCACTCGATACCTTAAAAGAATGACGGCAATACGAGCCAGTTATATCAAAAAACATTTTATCGATTGTAAGGAAGATGAGCTCAGTTAGAGAGGAGCTAGCCTATTTGAGTTATCTAGTCTTGGCAACGTAGCTATTGAAATTTGATATTGTAAAATTTTAATGTCATCTATCATATATTTTTAGATTGCTATTTTTGTAACTGTTTTATCTTTTTCCCTTTTTCTTTTCTGTTTTGTTTGAAAAGGCCTTCGGGCTATTCAATAAACTATACTATACTAAAAAAAAAAAAAAGTCCTCATGAAGGTAACTGGGGGAGGGGAATGAATCACAGGCTGGCAAGGCCAGCAAGGATGCTTTGGAAGAGAGGAAGGCAGGCAGAGACACCAACCCAATCCAGTCAGGGCAGCCTTAGGTGTGGTCTGAAACTTCTCTTCTGAGGGAGGGTCCCTCCTCACATGCAGTGGAGCAGTTGAACTGCACTAACCTCAAAGTCAGCACCGTCAATATGTAGCAAAACAAATTCTTTGCTGATTTCCTTGCTTTTCTCTACTCTTCGACTCTATGAAGTCAAAGTTAGTAACTTACAGATTTTGAACCAACCTAGGACTAAGGAGAAATTTCCTGACGGTGAGAACAATTGAACAGTGGAATGACTTGCCTCCAGGAGTTATGGCTCCTTCAACATTAGAGGTTTTTGAGAAGAGATTGGGCAGCCATTTGTCTGAAATGGTAAATGGTAGGGTTTCCTGCTTGAGTAGGGGATAGACTAGAAGACCTCCAAGGTCCCTTTTAACTCTGTTATTCTGTTTCAGGCATGCAGTATATTTAGCAAATTGTTAAAGAAGATAGAGCAGTGATGGCTAACCTTTTTGCCATCACATGCCAGGAGGGGGGGGCGGGGGAGGGTCGCGCACACATGTGCCCATGCGCATGCGTGCACAACCCCCTCCCCCCCCGCTCCTGGCACATGATGGCCTGGTAGGCCCGTTTTTCTTTCTTACCTGGTTCCAGTTCCTCTCTGTGTATCTGGGAAGGGCGAAAACATCCTTTCTCACTCCCTTGGAGGACCTACGGAGGCTGAAAGGGCCCATTTCCCAACTCTCGGTGGGACAGGAAGTGACATTTTTTGCTGTCCCCAGCCTCCAGAACCTCTCTAGGAGTCTCTAGGAGCCTCTCTAGGAGTCTCTGGAGGCTGGGGATAGGAAAAAACGTCACTTCCTGTCCCACCGGGAGTCGGGAAATGGGCCCTTTCAGCCTCTGTAGGGCCTCCAAGGGAGTGGGAAAGGCTGTTTTCTCCCTTCCCAGATACACAGAGAGGATCTGGAGCCAGGTAAGAAAGAAAAACGGGCCTTCCCCACCCCGCCCCCAGGCACTCCAGAGGCAGGAAACAGCCTGTTTCCCTACTTCTGGTGGGCCCAGAAGGCCCGAAAATCAGCTGGCCGGTGTGCGCATGCGCCCCAGAGCTGAGCTGGCATGCCCACTAATATGGCTCCGCGTGCCACCTGTGGCACGCGTGCCATAGGTTCGCCATCATAGAGGTTTGAGGGCAGAGTGAGGAGTTTAGTTTTAGCCTTTTCATGAACTCACTGGGAAACTCACGTTACTGGAATGTGTGTACTATCGATAAGGAAAGATTCTGAATGTGTGTATGTGTGATATATTGTTGGTGATACCAGGTAGAACATTATTTATTTATTTATTTATTTATTTATTTATTTATTTATTTATTTATTTATTTATGTAATTTATTACATAAGTGGGCATAAGGAATGGAGTGGATTCCTGGAACAGGGAGTAGGAATGTGAAGTTCCTGACAAGACCCAGAGCAATATGTACCATATCCACGGATGCAGAGTAAACATGGGGGGAAAAGAGAAGACTGTCATGAACCCAGACCCCCGAAGTTCAAGATGACTCTTGTTGGAGCAGGACACACCCTGAGTCTACTTCCCAGCCTACTCTAACACACCCTGATCACCTGTGTTGAGAGTATAAGTGGGTATTGTGTGAATGAAGCCTAGATGGGCAGCAATACTTACAGCAACCTGAGTAGCTATGTTGGGCACAAGTGATTTGAATAGCCTTGTAGGACATAGTAACCTAGTCACTACACCGAACTGGTCTGGTTCATATCAGCAGAATCCCCCTAGCATGGTCACTTCACCAACGGCTGCATTCACGTGTGTAACTTTTAACCAGGGTTTGTTTTCTGAAGTCGAATCTGTTGACTGACAGGTCAATGAATTACTGGAACCCTGAAGTAGAATAACAGAGTTGGAACGGACCTTGGAAGTCTTCTAGTCCAAACGCTGCTTAGGCGTGACACCCACTTCAGAAAAATGGGGGGGGGTTTGTCAGCACATATTTATTTATTTGTTTGTTTGTTTTTGTTTGTTTGTTTGTTTCATCAAGTATGTATTAGATAGCAGGTATAAGTATAGGCATACATGAATTCGATACAAATTAAAGGGAACATTAGGACAGGGACGGTAGGCACGCTGGTGTGCTTATGCACGCCCCTTACAGACCTCTTAGGAATGGGGTGAGGTCAACAGCAGACAGTCTAAGGTTAAAATTTTGGGGGTTTGGGGAAGAAACCATAGAGTCTGGTAGTGCATTGCAGGCATTGACCACTCTGTTGCTGAAGTCATATTTCCTGCAATCGAGTTTGGAGCAATTTACCTTATGTTTGTATCTATTGTTTGCTCATGTATTGTTGTGGTTGAAGCTAAAGTAGTCATTGACAGGTAGGATAGCATAGCAGATAATTTTATGTACTATGCTTAGATCAGAACGAAGGCGGCATAGTTCTAAATTGTCTAAACCCAAAATTTCAAGCCTGGTGGCATAAGGTATTCTATTGTGGGTAGAGGAATGGAGGCCTCTTCTCGTGAAATATCTCGGAACTCTCTCGATTGTATTAATGTCCGATATGCAGTGCGGGTTCCAGACATATGAGCTGTATTTGAGAATTGGTCTAGCAAATGTTTTGTATGCTCTAGTTAGTAGTACAATATTATCAGAGAAGAAGCTACGCAAGATTAGATGAATAATTTTTAATGCCTTTTTGGCAATGCTGTTACAGTGAGCTCTGGCATTTAGATTGTTTGAGATGAGTAATCCAAGGTCCTTCTTAAAAACAAAGTCTCTTCTTAAAAACTTGCAGTGTTGGAGCATTCACAACCTCTGGAGGCAATTTGTTCCACTGATTAATTGTTTTAACTGTCAGGAAATTTTTCCTTAGTTCTAAGTTGCTTCTCTGCTTCTCTGATTAGTTTCCACCCATTGCTTCTTGTCCTACCCTCAGGTGCTTTGGAGCATAGCTTGACTCCCTCTTCTTTGTGGCAGCCCCTGAGATATTGGAACACTGCTATCATGTCTCCCCTAGTCCTTCTTTTCGCTAAACTAGACATACCCAGTTGCTGCAATGGTTCTTCATATGTTTTAGCCTCCTGTCCCCTAATCATCTTTGTTGCTCTTCTCTGCACACTTTCCAAAGTCTAAACATCTTTTTTACATCGTGGCAACCAAAACTGATTGTAGCATTCCAAGTGTGGCTTTACCAAGGCATTATAAAGTGGTATTAACACTTCACCTGAACTTGATTCTATCCCTCTGTTAATGCAGCCCAGAACTGTGTTGGCTTTTTTGGCAGCTACTGCACAATGCTGGCTCATATCTAAATGACCCTGGGTATTGAAGCATCTTCCTCCAGCATCACTTTCTGGACATGTCCTGACAGGAAGGATAACAACCATTGTAGAAGAATGTCTCCAGGGGTGTATCTGCAACATTTCACAAAAATCCTTTTCTCCAGCTGCCCCTCAGTACGTGGAGCCCTGGAAGAGAACAAATTATCACTCACAGTAATTATCACAATCCCAGACTTTGAGACATCTACTGCTCCTTTTCTAGTGTCTACCTTTGATATAACTTCAGACTGAAGCAACTTGGAATGGATCTTGCATCAGAAAAAGATATAAGCCTCTACTCATGCTGAATGGCTTGCACAAGATTTAGGACACAGGCAGGGGCTGTGCTGCTGAATGTACCCTTCTCTCTTTTCTAGATAAAGCTCAATTTGTTTCTGTTTCAATAAGAAAAGTCACTCGACATTCCATTTTCTGAGAGTGCTTTGAAATCATCTAACTCTTCTTTGGAAACAGGCAATTGATTCAGCTCCATGAATTATGGACCTCTTGCTTCTGCTTTCAATGCTACTGGTGTCCCAGAGAGTCTCTGGGAAGCTTAGAATGAAGTGCCCACTGAATTTGGTGCACTTGGATAGAGAAAGACCATGGAGCTACTACAGGTCAGGAGACCATCTCATTGGTATAGTCACCAGTGCAGTAACACTAAACCAGAAAATGTTGTTTTTCAACCAGCTTCCTTATAATCAGTCTTACTTGTAAGTTATTCAATGTGATGAAATTGTATTTATTCCATCTGCAGTTCTAACACTCTCATTCTTTTCTCCTTATTCTGCTTACTATACTATGTTTCAGGAACAGATTAATTTTGTTGATTGATCAGATTTCCATGGGTTTCCTCTTTTGTCTTATTTAGTGGAAGAGACACAAATACAAAGATGGAGCAGAAAAAAAAATACCCGAAAGATTATTTCCCACATTATTTTCCATTTCATTTCCAATCTAGAATGTATGACTTGAATACTGACTTTTGTTTAAAGTAGTGTTTGTTATAGTTAACCTTGACCAGCTCACTTAAATATTTTTATAACTGCTCATTGAAATTCAATGCCTGATCCTTATAGGAATAGAGGATGACTTGATTTTAGAACAGCTTTCTGGGTCACTTATGAAATATCCTCTTCATTTAAGGATAGTTGTACTTTAAAAAAGGAATTATTTTGAGACTGGGTACTGTGCTGATGAAAATCACTGTTGCTATAAATAATAGACTATTTGTGATTCTTATATGCTTCCCATTTTCTCAACATTTACAAATATTAAATGTTGAATGGGTGACTATCATTTGCCTCTGGTTTTCGATGAATATTAGCTTCAGACTCAATGGTCATGTGTTGATAAAGAGGATAAAATTGGAAAAAAAGGTATTTTATTACTGTTTTTGATAATGCTTGTATTAAGCAAAGCATTTTTTTTCACTAGTGCACCTTATGCTTCCAAAGGAATAGAACGCTTTATTTTCACCATTCAAGAGATCAACAAGAATATTCAGCTCCTATGCAATCTCACACTTGGCTACAATATACATGACAACTATTTGAACACACTTGGCACTTCAGATGTCTTGCTGGACATGCTCTCTACTGGAAAAGCCAATGTTCCCAACTACAGCTGTGGAAGGAAGGACAACATTTTGGCTCTTCTTGATGCAGCTGACAGGGAAATTTCCATCCAGATGTCAACATTAGTAAGCCCCTACAAAGTCCCACAGGTTTGTGTGTGTTTCTCTATATAATAATGTGAGTGGGGTGGTAGTGGGTGCATGATAGATCTATCCATATCTTCTCTATGGAATTCAAGAGCTGCTTTTCACTGTCCATTGTAGGTGTCATGGCTGAAAACTGGGATATACATTAGGCATGTATCAAAACAGTCATATCCTCTCATGATAGTATCTCTATTGTTTGGGGAAGAAATTGCAAAGTATGGAACATGGACTCAAGATTCATAAGGATCTTGAAAGACGTAAGCACTGGGCCCTATCCAATGAAATGCAATTCAGTGGTGAGAAAAGTAAGGTCCTATTCCTAGACAAGAAATACTAAATGCTCAGTTATAGAATACTTGATACCTGGCTGAGGAGTAGCAACTGTGAGACAAATCTAGGTGTCCTACTGGACCATGATTTAAATATGGGACACCAGTATGCTGTAGCTGCAAAAAACAAAACAAAAAAAAAACCCTAACTCTAATAAAAGTAAACTCAAATACTTTGGCCACCTAATGAGAAGGAAGGACTCACTGAAGAAAAGCCTAATGCTGGGAAAGATTGAGGGCAAAAGAAGAATAGGACAACAGAGAACGAGGTGGCTGGATGGAGTCATGGAAGCAGTAGCCGTGAGCTTAAACGGACTCTGGAGGATGGTAGAGGACAGGAAGGCCTGGAGGAATGTTGCCCATGGGGTTGTGATGGGTCAGATATAACTTTGCAACTAACAACAACAACAATAGTAGTAACTGTGAAAAGGATCTTGGAGTTTTAGTGGACAACCAATTAAATGTGAGCAAGCAGTGTGCGGTGGCAGCCAAAAAAGCCAATGCAATCCTAAATTGCATTAACAGAGGGATACAATCAAGAACAAGCGAGGTACTAATACCACTCTATAAAGCCTTAGTAAGACTACACCTAGAATACTGCATCCAGTTTTGGTCACCACACTATAAAAAAGATGTTGAGACTAGAAAAAGTGCAGAGAAGAGAAAGCAAAATGATTAGGAGACTGGAGATTAGGTGTAATCAAGTAATAAGATTTGTGTTTTGATTCTTATTCTTTTTTACTTAATTTGTTTCTCGTCTTCCCTTTTTACCCAAAATATAACACAGCATTCTTCATTGCTTTTCCAGATCAGTCATAGAATTGTTTCAGAGACTCTGAGTGATAAAAGTAAATTTCCTTTTTTTCATCGGATGCTCCTCAAAGAAGGGTTTCAGTATTCAGCAATTGTCCGAGTGCTCCTGCACTTCAGATGGACTTTGATTGGCCTCCTTGCTCCAGACACAGAGGAGGGAGATAATTTCCTGAGGACTTTTCCTCCTTTGCTTCTCAGGAATGGAATTTGTGTCGTTATATCAAAAGAATTCACAATGACTAGATATCCAGCACCCTTCAGGGATTCCAGTTTTTCTCAATGGAAACAAGTCAATGTCTTTGTTCACTTCACAGAACACATTATCGTTTCAAGCACTTTTCATACTTTTCATCTAACACTTGACATTTTGTCAGGACCCATCAGAGAGAAAATCTGGATCACCACAACTTTAGGACACTGTATAATGCATCATCTTGGATATCACAAATACATCCATAGTATTTGGAGCTTTGAATTTCTGCAAAAAACAAGCCCAAAATATGGTGCTTTTGAACCCTTTTCCTTTGTAGACTCCCAGTATGAAGACAAGAATTTTCAGTGTTCTTTTTCAAAGCATGTTTTTTCTGTCAAGGGCCGGAAAAGATGCATCCAAAAAACTCCAGTGGAGACAGAAGATGATTTGAACGGGATGATGATTGAAAACAGTGATTCTGTTTACTTTATCTTTATGACTCTGGCCCACGTCTTGAAGGCTGCATATTCATCCAGATCCTGGAGGAGAAGGAAGGAGACCCAAGAGACACTGGAGGCTCCAAGGCTGCAGCTGTGGCAGGTATGGGGTCCCAACAAGGATCCAACTAAACTAAATTCATCTGGAGAAGGAATTCATTAGAGAAAGAGGGAAATCATATCGACCTCCTTGTGCTACAAAAGGCCAACAGATTTGGCCAATCTAGTTGCTGGGGAGTATAATTTACCAAGGAGCTGGTAGCAGATATATATTTGATATTAAACACTTCTAATTTTAAAGGTGTGATTGCACCTTTAACAATATTCCTCTATTCATAACACCCAGCTCTCATTTAACTTGGTTCCTAATCATCACATAACAAAATCATTTGCTAGTACATAGTCCTCAACCTATGACCACAATTGAGCCCAAAATTCCTGTTGCTAAGTGAAACAATTTTCCCTATGTTATGGCCTCTCTTGCCACAGTTGTTAAGTGAATCACTGCAGTTGTTAAGTTAGTAGCTGGGTTGTTAAGTGAGTCTGGCTTCCCCATTTACTTTGCTTGTCAGGAGACCACAAAAGGGACCCTGGGACACAGCAACTGTCATAAATATGAACCAGTTTCCCCTCATCCAAATTTTGATCACGTGACCCTGGGGATGCTGCAATGGTTGCAAGTGTCAAAACTTGTCATAAATTACTTTTTTTTCAGTGATGTTGTAACTTTGAATGGTCACTAAATGAACTGTTGTAAATACTTATGTTTTGCTAAAATCAAGTTATATCACCATCCATTAATCCTTGTCTGGCCTTCAGATGCCTTGGAAAATAGCTTGACCCCTTCCTCTCTGTGGCAGCTCCTCAAATATTGGGAGACCGCATGTCTACCCTGGTCCTTCTCTTCATTAAACTAGCCATGCCCAGTTCCTGCAACCATTCTTCATATGTTTTAGTCTCCAGTCCCCTAATCATCCTGGTTGCTCTCCTCTGCACTTTTTCAAGAGTTTCAACATCTTTTTTATAGTGTGGTGACCAAAACTGGATGCAGCACTCTAGGTGTGGTCTTACTAGGGCTTTATAGCAATAGCAATAGCGCTTGGATTTATATACCGCTTCATAGTGCTTTACACCCCTGTCTAAGCAGTTTACAGAGTCAGCATATTGCCCCCAACAATCTGGGTCCTCATAGAGTGGTATTAGTACTTCACTTGATTGTATCCCTCTGTTAATGCAATTTAGGATTGCATTGGCTTTTTTGGTTGCTGCTGCACACTGCTAGCTCATATTTAGCTGGTTGTCTACTAAGACTCCAAGATCCCTCTCACAGTTGCTGCTATTAAGCCTGGTTTCACCCAATTTATATGTGTAGTTTTGGTTTTTCTTGCCTAAGGACTTTACTTTTCTCTACATTGAATTTCATTTTCTTAGATAGGGCCCAGTATCCAAGCCACGCTATTGATGATACAAGAGGCAATGACTAAAACACAGGAAGCAATAGCAAATAATCACGAAGAGACAAAAAAGAATAATGAAGAACTCAAATGTGATATGGGAGAAATGAAAGGAGATATTAAAAGAATGGATGACAAAATAGGAAATATCCAGCAAAATATCCAAAAAAATGAACAGAGAATTAAAACAGTGGAGACAAAAATGGAGCAAGTAGACAAAAAAATGGAAAGAATGGAACAGAATTATATGATTGCCAATAGAGACTTAGAAGAATCAATAGTGTTTTTGGAGATGGAGAAAGTGTCCTTCTTTCTAAGATTTCAAAATATTATGGAAAATAAAGAGAAAGACTTAGGGGAGACCATGTCAGAAATATTAGTGGAGGCACTACAGAAAGACAAACAGGACATGAGGAGGGATATCGATGAGGTATACAGAGTTCATACGAATTATGCACGTAGGCACAAATTGCTGAAAGAAGTTCATGTAATATTTACAAAAAAGGCGGTAAAGCATGAAGTATATAAAAGAATGAAGGAGGAATCAATATTATATAAAGGAAAGGAAATAACAACACTAAAACAAATTCCACGATGAGTGAGAGATCAAAGAAGAAATGGTCAATTCCTAACTTCACAATTAAACAAATACAGTGTGATGTTCCTATGGCTGGTACCAGAAGGTATCCTGATTTCCTGGCAGGAGAAAAAATTCAAAATAGATACGTTGGACAAAGCATAAGAATTTTTCGAACACCACTTTGCAATAGAAGAAGAGCAAGAGAGTAGAGAAGAAGTTGAGAGTAGGAGCCAGGAAGAATGCCAAATAGAGGAGAATGAGGGGAAACAAGAAGAAAAGAGAAAACAGGACAAAGAACAGATAGAGACAGAAGGTGCAAGATGAAAAATACAAAGAGAAACAAGAAATACAAGGAGATTAAGAACGACAAATAAATAAGTAAGAAATGGAGGAGAAAATTAAAATGGTCTCAATAAACATAAATGGACTAAATTCATCAGCTAAAAGAACTCAGACACTTACAAAATTACAAAGATTAGATATAGATATTATAAATTTACAGCAAGTACATATTAAGAAACAGCACAGTAAGCTACTAGAATACCCAAGAATAGGTAAACTCTACGTATCATTAGCACACAAAAAAAGAGGAATTGCAGTATATATCAAAGAAAGATTAAAATCAAAACAAATATACACAGACAAGGAGGGAAGTATTCTAATGATTGAGATAGGAACAGAACAAAAACGAATATTATTGGCTTCAACATAAGCATCAAACGATAACCAAAGTAAATTTTACAGAAAGATACATAATAAAATAAGGGAATTAGAATATGAAAATATATGTTTAATTGGAGATTTCAACGCAATTATGGATATTAAAAAAAGATTATAAAAGCAATAAGAAAAATAAGATGAAGAAAAGAACTCTTCCAGATACATTCCATGAAATGCCGCAAGAACTATGTTTACAGGATGCATGGAAAGAAATAAATATGGAAAAGAAACAATACACATTCTATTCAAATCCACATCACTCATGGTCAAGGATTGATATGGTATGGATGACACCAGGGCTCAGAAAAGAAACGGAAGAGATAGAAATAATGACAAACACCTGGGCGGACCACAATCCATTAAGGGTGATATGGAAAGGGTAGAAGAAGAAGAAAGAGATGGATGATGAATAAAGAAATATTAAAAGAGAAAGATTATACACAAATGATTGAAAAGGAAATGAAAATATTTTTAGTATAAATACAAAGGAAGAAACATCGCTCCAAAATTTATGGAATACCGCAAAAGCGTACATACGAGGGCTCACAATTGCATATATGGCAAAAAGAAATAGTTAAAAAAAAAAACAAGAACAAGATAATTTGCAAGAAGAACTTAAAAGACCAGAATTAAATCTACAGAAGGAGCCCCAAAATAATATAATTAAAGAAAAAAGAGACTTAATAAAACATAAGTTAAATTTGGTCACACAAGTTGATATGGCACAAAAAATTAAATTGGCAAAGCAAAATTGCTTCGAACATGCAAACAAATCGGGGCGATGGTTAGCATACAAATTAAAAAAGAGAGAGAGAGAGAGAAAAGAATAATACACCAGCTACAAGATGAGGCGGGAGAGATACATCACAGAAGAGAAAAAAAAAATATAGCATAATTTTTTTTTTACAAAATTTATATTCCCAAGAAAATATACCGGAAGATGATATTAAACAATATCTAGATAGAATGAACTTAGCCAAATTAGAGGAGATACAAAGAGAGACACTAAATGGGACAATTACTATGACGGAACTAATGGAGGCGAGAAAGAAGTAGAAAAACAATAAAACACCAGGCCCAGATGGACTTCTGGTAGAGTTATACAAGGCAATTCAGGAACCACTAGACCAGTGATGGCTAACCTTTTTGCAATTGCATGCCAGGAGTGGGTGGGAGGGGTCGCGTGCATGCGTGCCCACACCCATAATTCTATGCGCCCTGCCCCCGCACATGCACACATGACCACCACCCCCGCTTCCCCCCCACTCCTGGCACACGATGGTATGGTTTCCTCTCTCCCCAGGTTCGAGAGCCTTTCTAGGAGCTTGGGGAGGGTGAAAACGGCCTTCTCCACCACCCCCAGAGGCCCTCTGGAGGCCGGAAATGGCCCGTTTGCCAACTTCTGATCCCACCAGATTGGGGGGTGGGGAAGGTCATTTTTGCCCTCCCCAAACTCCTAGAAAGGCTCTGGAGCCTGGGGAGAGAGAAAAACAGGCCTTCCCCACCACCACCACCCTGAGGCTCTCCGGAGGCAGGAAACAGCCTATTTCTTACTTCCAGTGGGCCCAGAAGGCCCGAAATCAGGTGGCTGAGATCGCATGCCCATCGATATGGCTATGCGTGCCACTTGTGGCACGCATGCCATCAGTTCGCCATCATGGCACTAGACAATGTATTGTTGGAAATTTTCAATGAAGCACTCATGGAAGCAAGAATACCCAACTCTTGGACAGAAGCCCTTATCACCCTCATTCCAAAAGAAGATTCAGACCAACAACAAATTAAAAATTACAGACCTATCTCACTATTGAACGCAGATTATAAAATATTCACATCAATAATTTTGGAAAGATTCAAAAAAGCGATAAATGAGTACATTCACCCAGACCAAAACGGATTTTTACTAAAGAGGTAAATAAAAAACAATATGAGAAGAATAATAGATATATTAGAATATTACGAAGCACATCCACATTAATATTTCTGGATGCCCAAAAAGCTTTTGACAATTTAAATTGGAGATTTATTATTTTACAATTGGAAAACATGAAATTTGGAGAGAAATTTGTAAGGATGGTAGAAGAAATATATTCAATGCAAACGGCAAAATAATAATAAATGGAAACACTACTGAAAAATTTAATATAGCAAAGGGAGTGAGACAAGGGTGCCTCTTATCACCTTTATTATTTATACTAACATTAGAGGTACTGTTAATTAAAATTAGAGATGAACATGAAATAAAAGGCTTGAAAATAAAAAAAAGAAGAGTATAAAGTCCAAACGTTTGCAGATGATTTAGTATTTATTTTAGAGCAACTGATACAAACAGGACCCAAACTAATACAAAAAAATAAAATAAAATACGGTAGAGTAGTGGGACTCAAAATCAATAAATTCAAAACAAAAAACCTCACTAAAAACAGGAAAATGAACTGGAAGATAAAATGGGCATTAAAACAACCAAAAAAGTAAAATATTTAGGAATTTGGCTATCAACTAAATGCTCGTCTATTAAAGACCATAACTATAACAAACTAATATCACAGATAAAGAAAGATTTGGAAATTTGGAAAAAAAAATACAACTCTCATAGGAAGAATAGCATTGATCAAAATGAACATTGTACCACAAATATTGTTTCTTTTCCAAGTAGCGCTCATAAAACTAGGGAAGAATTTCTTCAAAGATTTAAACAAATTAATAGCGAATTACATCTGGCAAGGGAAAAAACTGAGAATTAAAATAAAATCTTTGCAGGACAGTAGAGAAAGAGGAGGCTTCGGGCTCCCAGACTGGGAGACATACTACCAGGTAACAACTTTGGGAACAGATTATCTTGGGAACTTTCATCTTGAAAAATCCATGCTTTTGTGTAATCAACCTTTATTTTCAAGGAGTTTATGAATAATCTCTTTTTTGCTGCTGTTCAATTAATTGGTACCTGCTATAGAATGTTCCTGTCAGATCCCTCCCGTGATGCTGCCATTCTTCAGGGGAAGGGAGGACGCTGGATATATTATTTAGTTTATTACTTTCTTCCGGATACCTTTCACAGCCTGTACACTATTGATTTATAACCTTTATCCTGGCGCCTAGGTGCCCTGAGATTTTCTCACCTTTTGGGGAATGTAAGGGGAGGGAGGGCCATGTGGGTTGTATTGCGTGAAAGCTGGCAGAGGATGACCCTGAGAAAGCATCCTTTTCAAGTTCTCAGGACAGCCGTTACAATAACATCTCCACTCCTGCAAATTGACTGAATCCACATCAGACTGAAAGGAGGGGTTTCTAATTCCTTTATCCTAACTGTATTGCATGAGGGAATTCAGAGTCTGCTTTTCTTTCATCTTGCTATCACTCCAGTTCAATAAAAGGTTCCTTTTGAAATGCTAAAGCTTCAAGAGTTTTTACTTTCTTGGATGAGGAGGAGTTACAGTTCCCTATAATTGATCAAATGTGTTTATTATATTCTCTCAATACTTATTTTTTTCAATATATGATTGACAAATTTTGCTGAACCTTTCTCGTTCACTTATGAACTTAGTGGTAACACTTGTCCTAATTTTTTAAAAATGTTTACATTAAAAAAAAACTGTAGAAGAAAAATTCATACATGAAAATAGCAGGTGGGATAAGAAACCAAGTTTTCTGCTTTTAAGATTCCGGGATGTTTCCATTCTAGTTCCATCCCTTTCTGGAGAAGAATGAGTTCTACAATCTTTCCCACTGGAATCTTTACATGGACCATAATGGAGAAATAGCTGCAGACATGGACATTGAGTTCTTGGTGATTTCGCCTGAGGGGGATTTGATCAAAAGGAAACTGGGGAGTATTGAAAGGCAGAGAATTATTATTAACAAATTTGCTCTTTCATGGATAAATCTGCTCAACAAGGTGGGTCAAATATTGCTGTGTTTTCTCCTTTTTTCTAAAGATTATGACCCATTTCAAGTGGGTTAACTTTAGTCACCGTAGCTGATGACCCTCACTGAGAGTTGAATGTACAGAAGAGAAAATTTAATATTTTGTTAAGTTTTAAACGGATTCAGTCATGTCCAATATTGGATGCTGGGTGATTATTCTTTAGGATGGAGACCATGGATCAAGCAGGTGACAAATATTCAAATGCAGGCATTTGTGTTCCTAATAGCCTCAGGTTCTTTTAATCAATGTCTGCATTAAGGTTTGGACTGAATCAGATGAAATATAGTCATGGCTGGTTAGAGGTTCTGTTGATCCATGTGAGAAATAAGCCTCACCTTGTCCAGGTGGAGGAATGTCTCTCTTGAAAGGTCACTGAAGTTCTATAATCTTTTCAAGCAGCCCAAACCTGGCCAGAGTTACCCATATCTCTCTTTCACCAGGATAAGCAATAGGCCTTCTGCTCCTCTGAAGAAGCTCCAAAGAAGTTCATGTTTCACATGAAACCTTGTAGGCTGTTTTGATGTGAGATAATGCCCATAACCCGGAAAACTGAAGTATCGAAACAAGACTTTGATTCAAAGAAAAGCCCTCCCTCATTTTGGAAATAACATGGGAGAATTTGAAAGGAAATGCTACTTAGATTTGGGTTTTGGCTTGTAAGAGGGTAATTCATCTGAAAAACCTAGAATGCATTTTTTGCTAGCTAAGTTCCTCTGAGCCAAAAGGAGGATCCAAATTTAACTAATAAGAAATGCAGACTTCTCTTCTTTCCATGCAAGTTGGTGTCCTCTAATTGTAGTAGAAAAAGACCCAGATACAGAGCTGGACACAAGTCTCCTACTCTTCTCCCGCTTGCTGAAGATGAAAAGATCCCTTCTTGAGGGACAAGTTCTCATGACCTCTCCTGCATCTCATCTCACCCCAGTTCTAGAAACTAGGCAGTCAGTTTTAGTCTTGGTTGAGAGCCCTGTGAATTGAGGAAAGAAACACACAAATAAAGAAAGCCCTAATTTTTAAGGATTTCTTTTGCTTTGCATCTTAATTGGGAGATGGTTTAATAAATTAATAAATCTTTTACAATAATCTATTTTCCAAAATTTCATATAAGATCATCAGATTGTACTTTAAAATCACAGTTATGTGAAGAATGGAGAAATGTATGTTAACAAGGCTAAGAGAAGAAACCAAACTGGTTGTCACTTAAGGCTGAAATATTTTCAATTCCATCCCTCCAATCTTTCTCAAGTAAAAAAATCCTTTATTTCAATGTTAGAGGCCAAAAGCAAAGGGGAGTGAATAAATAAACTATCTGTTAGTGTTTATCTCTCTCCTAAATCTGTTTGGAATGTGTCAAAGATTTCACATTTATCTAAGTGAAGCCCAGGAACTATTTGGCTAATGTTAATCTTTTCATCCATTTTTATGCATGCTTCATCCCAATATATTTTCTTTGCTGTTTCTTCTTCTTCTGCTTAGTCTCTGCCTCAGTCCCAATGTGTGGAAAGTTGTCATCCTGGGTTTGTCAAGAGGAAGCGGGAAGGAGAGCCTGCTTGCTGCTACGACTGTATTCTTTGTCCGGAGGGGACCATCTCCATCCATGAAGGTGGGGGACACCAAGGAAAAGGGCAGGACTTCTTGAAGTGGATTCACCAGAAACACTTTCATACAAATACAAGTTAAAAGATAGATTGAAGCTCAATTGTTTTTTGTTTTTGCCAACAGTTTGTCAGTTCAATTCTCACTGGCTGAAGGTTGACTCAGTCTTCCATCCTTCAGAGATCAGTAAAAGGAGGACCCAGATTGTTGGGGGCAACAGGCTGACTCTGTAAACCACTTAGACAGGGCTGTAAAGCACATAAAGTGGTATATAAGTCTATGCGATATTGCTATTATCTTCAAATTGTACAATTCCTTATCTAGAGGAATAACAGAAAACCTTGAGGGAAGGCCTAGGAAGAGATAGGAGGGTGTAGCAGATTAGACAAGCTTTTCTACAGCCAGGAAAAAAAATCTTTTCTGCTTTTTAGTTTGGATTCCAGAATATTCGCAGAACTAATTTTGTTTCCCTAGCTAATTCAATTTCAGAAGATAGGCATCCAGCGTCAAGTATATTAAGAAGTGCCATCTGGAAGG
This sequence comes from Pituophis catenifer annectens, assembly GCF_029215685.1. NCBI lineage: Eukaryota > Metazoa > Chordata > Lepidosauria > Squamata > Colubridae > Pituophis > Pituophis catenifer. The sequence goes on along the minus strand of NW_027256882.1, from coordinate 8,013,702 downwards.
ATCGAGGAAATGAATCTAGAAAGATTACTTGACTTTTAATATTGTAGGTTCTGCAAATTACACAAGAAATCATTCAGGTTCCAGGACCTGTTCTATTTTCATAAAATATAAAAATATAGCTTTTTTTGAAAATGATATTCTTCTTACCTTCTCTCTGTAGAGATTTTAAGAAAATGCTGCTGGTAACAATTTTTTGTCCCAGGAAAGTATTTCTTGAAAGGTGAAAGTACAGAATATTTTTTTAAAAGGTTGCTTTTTTGTTTTATTCAGATACAGAAAAATGCACCAAGTGTCCAGATGAAAAATATCCAAATGAGGAGAGAATCCAATGTATCCCCAAATTTATAACCTTCCTTTCTTATGAGGAACTTCTGGGAATCATTCTGGTCTCTTTTGCCCTATTCTTGTTCTTAGCCACAGGTCTTGTTTTAATTGTATTCATTAAACATCTAGAAACTCCCATTGTGAAAGCCAACAACCGAGACCTCTCTTACATCCTCCTGGTCTCCCTCCTGCTTTGCTTCCTGTGTCCTTTCCTCTTCATTGGTCAACCAAGGAAAGCCACCTGCCTTCTCCGACAAACAGTTTTCAGCATCACCTTCTCAGTTGCTGTTTCTTCTCTCTTGGCCAAAACCATCACAGTGGTGCTGGCTTTCCTGGCCACAAAACCAGGAAACCGAGTGAAGAGATGGTTGGGGAAGAGCTTGGCCAACTCCATCATCCTTTCTTGTTCTAGTGTCCAAATTGCGATCTGCTCCGTCTGGTTGGGAATTTCTCCTCCATTCTGTGACTCAGACTTTCACTCCCAGCCTGGAGAGATCATCCTGCAATGCAATGAAGGCTCTGTTTTCATGTTCTACATCATCCTCAGCTACATGGGCTTCCTGGCTGCCATTTGCTTCACGGTGGCTTTCCTGGCCAGGAATCTCCCTGGGGCCTTCAATGAAGCCAAGCTGATCACCTTCAGCATGCTGGTCTTCTGCAATGTCTGGGTCTCCTTCCTGCCCACCTACCTGAGCACCAAAGGGAAATATATGGTGGCTGTGCAGGTCTTCTCCATCTTGGCCTCCAGTGCTGGTCTGCTGGGCTGCATCTTCATCCCCAAGTGCTACATTATCATTCTGAGGCCAGACTTGAATACAAAGGAACATCTTACGACCAGAAGAAATGTATGAATGTGAGTTAGGGGAATTTCCACTCTCAACACATTCAAACAGGTCTGGGGCAACAATTTTGAGCTGTAATGATCAAAGGCAATTGGAAGATAGTGTCCTCCATCCTTATCCAGTATAATTGCAAGATGTGGATAATCTGGGTTATCCATCTGGTCAAATTATGTAGAAATAAAATAAAAGGGGAGCTGAAATATAATCGTATAAGAGTTTTACAAAACAATTCCTAAAGAATTGAGAGTATCTATATTTAAGTATTCCATAAATGTGGAGTAAGGGAGGGAGGCGGGATTGGGCATAAAAACTCCTTACTAAATTGCAACAATTCATCCATCTCATTCTTCTGATGACATTCCAGAGTTATTTGGAACATTCCAGAGTTATTTGGAAGGGATTTTGGAGGTCTTCTAGTCCAACCCCTTGATCAGACAGTAAACTATACCATTTCAGACAAATGGCTGTCCAATCTCTTTTTAAAAACCTCCTCCCACAACTTCTGGAGGCAAGTTGTTCCATTGATTATTATTCTATCAGGAAATTTCTCCATAGTTCTAGGTTGCTTCTCTTCTTGATTAGTTTCCATCTGTTGCTTCTTGTCCTGCCTTCTGGTGCTTTGGAGAATGGATTGACTCCCTCTTCTTTGGGGCAGCCCCTGAGCTATTGGAACACTGCTATCATGTCACCCCTGGTCCTTCTTTTCATCAAACTAGACATATCCAATTCCAGCAACCATTCTTTATATGTTTTAGCCTCCAGTCCCCTAATCATCATTGTTTGTTTATTTATTTATTTATTTATTTATTTATTTATTTATTTATTTATTTATTTAGAATTTGTATACCGCCCTTCTCCCTGAGGACTCAGGGCGGTGAACAGCCAAGTAAAAACATCAAATACAGATATTAAAATACAATTAAAAATATATATAAATTTGGCCCCATTAATTAAAAACAATAAACAAAACAATTAAAACACTTAAAAAATTAGGCCAGCCCGGCTTGCTGGAAAAGGAAGGTTTTAAGGGCTCGGCGGAAGGCACTGAGGTCTTGGATTCTCCTTATCTCTGGGGGCAATTGATTCCAGAGGGTAGGTGCCCCCACAGAGAAGGCCCTCCCCCTGGGGGTCACCAGCCTGCACTGTTTGGCTGATGGCACCCCGAGGAGGCCCTCTCTGCGGGAGCGCACGGGTTGATGGGAGGTCGTCGGTGGCAGCAGGCGGTCTCGAAGATAGCTAGGCCCTATGCCATGGAGCGCTTTAAAGGTGATAACCAACACCTTGAAGCGCACCCGGAAGACCACCGGGAGCCAGTGCAGCTCACGCAGGAGCGGTGTTACATGGGAGTGCCATGCTGCTCCCGTCACTACCCGCGCTGCTGCGTTCTGGACCAGTTGGAGCCTCCGGGTGCTCTTCAAGGGGAGCCCCATTTAGAGAGCGTTGCAGTAGTCAAGGCGAGAGGTGACGAGGGCATGAGTGACTGTGCACAGGGAATCCTGATCAAGAAAGGGCCGCAACTGGCGAATCAGGCGAACCTGACAAAAGGTCCCCCTGGTTACAGCCGTCAGATGTTTCTCCAAGGACAGCTGCATATCCAGGAGGACTCCCAGATTGCGAGCCCTCTCTGTGGGGGCCAACGACTCGCCCCCAATAGTCAGTGATGGAGTCAACTGACTATATCGGGATGCCGGGAGCCACAGCCACTCAGTCTTGGAAGGGTTGAGCTTGAGCCTGTTCCTCCCCATCCAGATCTGCACAGCCTCCAGGCACTGGGACATCACTTCAAGGGCATCGTTGGGGTGGCCTGGGGTGGAGATGTACAGCTGGGTGTCATCAGCGTACTGGTGGTATCTCACCCCAAAGCCACGGATGATCTCACCCAGCGGCTTCACATAAATGTTGAACAGGAGGGGCGAGAGGACCGACCCCTGAGGCACTCCACATATAAGAGGCCTCGAGGTCGACCTCTGCCCCCCTGCCAACACGAACTGTGACCGGTCGGAGAGAAAGGAGGAGAACCACCGTAACACGGTGCCCCCCATCCCCAACTCTTCCAACCGGTGCAGCATGATACCATGGTCGATGGTATCAAAAGTCGCTGAGAGATCTAACAGGACCAGAACAGAGGAGCAGCCCCTGTCTTGAGCCCTCCAGAGATCATCAACCAACGCGACCAATGCCGTTTCCATGCTGTGCCCGGGCCTGAAACCCGACTGGAACAGATCTAGATAAGATGTTTCCTCAAGGAATTGCAGAAACTGTCACGCGACCACACTCTCAACAACCTTCGCCAAGAAGCGAAGGTTGGAGACAGGATGGTAGTTGGCCAATATTGCCGGATCCAGGGACGGCTTCTTGAGGAGAGGCCTCACCACCGCCTCTTTCAAAGCGGTTGTTGCTCTTCTCTGCCTTTTTTCTAGAGTCTCAACATTTTTTTTACATCATGGTGACCAAAACTGGATGCAGAATTCCAGGTGTGGTCTTACCAAGGCACTGAGAGATAGAGATGGATCCTGACCTGATTCAGAAGACCTTTCCTTAATTTTTGGAAATGGATCTTTGTAAGGAAATCCCATTCAAAGAAGGAATTCCTCCTGAAATTATCACATAGTTTCTCAAATTTAGCAGAAATATGTTTGGTTGGGTGGATTTCCCTTCATGGCTTTATCATGGTTGTATCTTTCTTGCAGCCAAAAAGTTCCAGCCTTCCTCATCCCTTCTTGGACCTGGATAAAGATGTAACATTAAAGGACTGGGTCACAATCTGCACTTTTAACCAATGTGGAGAAAGCCAGACTTTGCTGATGCATCTGCAGAAACACATAGTAATATGGTGAAGATTTTTACAGTGTCTTGTGTTATTCTGTTGTTTTGGAGAGAAACATGTATATGTCAACCATATTCATGTGCCGATTTTCTTCAAACCATGTATGTGATTAACTAGTTTTCAAAGATTGATGTTAAATGCCTTTTTCTTATTTTTTTAACTGTAATTGTTTATTTTTAAATTTGTTTTTCTTCTCTGTGTTCTCCTTTGAATGATGTATTTTGTTGACAGCTTGTTGTGGCTCGTCAGCGGCCTGTGCAGCTAGTAGCTGATTCCGACAGTGAGGAGGCTGGTGTGGTGTTGCGCCAGCAGCCTGTGCAGCTGGCACTCGAGTCAGACAATGAGGAGGCTGGAGAAGATGTGGTGCCAGAGGCGGGGATTCAGCCAGGGCCTTCAGAACTTCCAGAAACTCCCATAAGTGAAGAGGAAGAAGAGGAAGAGCCTCTTCTTGATGCACGAGCACGCAGAGCTGTTAAAAGGCAGGAGTGGCTCCTCAGGAGGAGGTCTCCTTGAGAGTAAGGCTTGGGGCTAATTGGCCACTCCCTTAGCCTATTTAAGGAAGAACGCCGACTGAAGCAATTTGCAGGGAACAACTTTGTTCACATACCTTCGTGTCTTGTCTTGCCTTGCTTATCTTATCAGCTTCCTGCAAATTGCTTCTGGGCATTCTGCCAACTACAATAAGCTTTCAGTTATTATTCTTTGTGGCTGTTAATGTAGTTAATTAACAGCCATTATTGAAAAAGACTGATTTAATTTAGTAAACTAAGGTTTGAACAGACTTTGTGTGTGCTGTGTTCTTTGGGGTCCGTAGCTGGGGCAGAACACAGCTGGTCTAAGTGTAAATATAGCTGAGCTAATCTTTAATTTACAACCTTGGATGGAACAGTGGATTGAATTCAATTCCTGCATGTCTCTTTCACATCTGTGGCTCTAGAAATAATAATATTTTTTGCTTTATTGTATCCCTGGACTTTTTCTTACTTAAGCAGCATACCAATTTTGAGTGCATGGATTGACAAATGTTTACAAAAAATAGGAGAGGAAAAAGCAATAATATTTAGGAAATGTTAAGTAGTCTAAACTGTCAAAAAAAGATATCAATAAATACCTCCCAATATTCTTCACAGCTGTTATAAATACAATTATATTTTAATGTCTCTCTTCCTAAGGTTACATTGTGACTCTTTTTATCTATACTTTCCTCCATATGAAAACTGTAAATCACAACTTCATTTTTACACAAAAAATCCATAATGGGTTTCCAGTCACCAATACATATAGATGTTGCCCTTTCTCTGTTCAAAGTAGGCAGTTTGTCCAGCTCAGAAATTTCTGTCAATTTCACAAGCCCTTCATCCCTGGTGGGTAGTTCTATTGTGGTAATTCTCACCATAATAATCACATATTAAAACAATATTCCTTGGCATTTTCCTAACTGATCATCCATCAATCCTCAAATAAAATATTGAATATTTCTTTAAAATCATCTGTATTTGAAAACATTTTTACCCATTTTTCTTCTCTCAAGGTCTTGAATTTTTCCTTCATTTTTAAAATATATTTTTAAAAATATTATTTTATTTTTCCCTACTCTGGGCTACATCTGAGCAGAGTTTCCTAAAGAGAGAAGATTCTGCCTTCAACTCCTCCAGTTCTGAGGGAAGGCAAAAGCCATGCCCCTCTCTCTCCTCAGTGGCTGCCTCTCATCCTGGCCGGTCCCTGTCATCATGGCATCCAGCAGTAGCCAATCAAACAAGAGGGGAAGAGACAATGGTTGCCTGGGAACTCAGCCACCAATCAGCCCCATGAAGAAGAGGTTGAACAAAGAAAGGGAAAAGAAGGAGAGTTTCAAAAAAGGATACAATTAAAAAGCTTTCAGTGTGAAGAGAAAGAGGCAAAAACTCCCAGAACTGCAGAGGGAGGGGAGGCTGAAGTCCTGAAAGGGTTTTCCCTTCCCCACCTAGAAATAGCTGCCCTCAGCGGTGAATTCTACTTACCTTTACTACTGGTTCGCAACGCATGTGCAGATCGCTTCTGATGACGTCAGGGTCAGTGGGCGGAGCCTCCCGCCGGTTTTACTACTGGTTCTATAGAACTGGTCCAAACTGGGGGCAACCCACCATTGGCTGCCCAGGAGAGCCCAGCCGGAGGGTCTTCAGGGGCCATGAGGGATCCCCAGGATTCCCCTTCCTCAGAGCCCCTGAGGGTCCCTCCAGGTAGACCCCCCATTGCCTTCTCCTCCTGAGCAATGCCGGATTCCCCTGGCAAAGGCCCTGCGTGGCTTCCCCCAGACAGGAGCCTTTCCTGGAAACACACAACGACAAACCAGAGCTTCAGAAGGACTTTCAATTTTCCTTCCCACTAAAGATCATGGCTGCCTGTCTTCCTTCACATCAAAGTGTGCCACCCTGGGGAAAATAAGAGCTGAATGCAAATGGAGCCATGTTTTTACCTACTGGGGTCACCCACCATCAAAGAGAGCCCCTCCTTTTTCCATATCCTTTCCCCAAATGTGAGCTCTTTCTTCAGGGGGTGGAGGCCCCTCCTTGTCTCTTTTGTCCCATCACCAAGCCCCTCTTTATGGTATAGAAGTGTTGGGGGGGAGGGTTTTCCTGTGTCCTTCCAGATGTGGTTTGGTAACATCTTCCCCTCTGGCTGGAAACCTCTCCTCCTTCCATAATGGCCCAAATGGACCCTGCAGTGCCTGGGCCTGATCCCCATTGCCTCCTGGAAGTGGCCACCATTTTCAATATCCTGACAAGTCCTTGTAGAAATGGCAGCTGCTTTTGAAGCTTTCAACCCTGACCATCAGGCTGTTGGGAGACTGCAACCCCCCCCCCCCCAAAAAAAACCCACATTTCTTCAATAAAGAACACACAAAAAAAACCTGGGGGAGATAAATTTGTTCATCTTCAAATTTGTACCCCACCCCCCAAATTTAGATGCTAAAACTAAATTCCCTACCTCTGCCCTCCAATCTCTATCCTTTTTAACAATTTGGTACATATATTGCATGCTAGAAACAGAATAACAATAGCAGAGTTGAAGGGACCTTTGAGGTCTTCTAGTCTAACCCCCTGCTCAAGCAGGAAACCCTACCATTTACCATTTCAGACAAATTTGTTGTCCAGTCTCTTAAAAACTTCCAGTATTGGGACATCCACAACTTCTGGAGACAAGTCGTTCTACTGATTAATTCTTCTAAGTGCCAGGAAATTTCTCCTTAGTTCTAGGCTGGATCAAAATCTGTAAGTTATTTTGACTGCGAAGACTCAAAGAATAGAGAAAAGCAAGGGAGCAAGTGTTGGAAGAAATGTCCATCTGGGTTCAGTTCCAAGTGGGGAGAGAGAGGCACTGGAAACATGGGGGCTGCCTGGAAGGATGGTTTAATGGTGAAATGGACCACATGGGTTTGAAGTCCTGGGTAGCTGACCACATGGAGTGGAGAGTGAGAGTTATTTATACCCTCTCTTGGGCTTTGAACTTGAGCTTCCTGTTCCTGTGGCAAGGGCATGTATCAGTTGATTGCTGTAGGGGTCATGTGCAACTCCTAGGAGTTTGTCTGAGATAAGTTTGGTTGAACCTTGCTGGGTGATGTAATGACAGGGCTTGGCAGTGCCATGTGGTGAGCTCTGCTGATAGATAATCCTATCATGTCCTGGAGGGTCATGTCTTAAACCCATCACCCTGGAGTTGGAGGCCTTTTGTTTTGTAGATTAAGACTGGCCCAGTCTTAAAGTGCACCAAATATCTGCTGGGGGCAGGGAGGGCTCTTTGCCTTTAAAAACCTGTTTCTCCTTTTCTCATACAGGGAAATATAATATTCTGCCTTTTCAATATTTCCTAAAATATTTCATTCTTCTAAGAGGGGTGGGTGCTAACTTTCTCCACAAAAAAAGAAAAAGTTTCTTCTGTGTCAACAATGCTGACTTTGAGGTCAGTACAGTTCAACTGCCCCACTGCATGTGAGGAGGGTCCCTCCCTCCAAAGAGAAGTTTCAGACCACACCCAAGCCTTCCCCAACTGGATTGTCTGCCTTCCTCTCTTCCAGTGTGGCCTCCTTGCCCTTGTCAGGAAGGCCCACAGACCTCCTGTAGCCTCCCTGTTACTCCTGGCTCTCCAGGAACGTTGCTTCATTGTTCCCACACCCCAGTTACCTTCATAAGGGCTTGAAACCCATTCTTCTAGTCAGGATTGGGAGTTTTGTTTCACCTCTCTGCACCACAAGTAGTTGCAACAATCAGCCCAATTTTAGCAAGTTGGAGGCCACATGGCTGGGCTTGCAAGAATGAAGTCAGGCACAGCAAGGTTCATAGCCTCAGCCAACTGTGCGAAGGTATTCAGAAAAGCCACAAGTGGAGCTGAGCCAGAGACCTTGGCAAGATTTTTAGGAAGTGGTTTGCCATTGAAGGAACGGCTGAAAGCCCCGTTTTCTTAATATATTATTAAGAAACTGCAATCTTAAAGCAGACAGGCCTTGACCCTTAGTAAGCTGTTAGCATACAAGAATGGTCAAGAATACTTAAGAAAGCAAAAATGTCGGCTGGCGACCCCTAGGGGGAGAGCCTTCTCTGTGGGGGCACCTACCGTCTGGAATGAGCTCCCCCCAGAGATACGGAGGATCCCGGATCTGCGCACCTTCCGCCGCGCTGTGAAGACTCTTTTATTCCATCAAGCAGGCTTGGCCTAATCTCCTCCCTCTTTTAATATATAAATTTTAAATCTGTTCTTAAATTATTGGGGTTTTTTAATTTGTCTGGGCCAATAATGATTTAATTTGATTTTAACTGGTTTTTTAAATTTTTGTATTTATGTATTTTATTGCTTGGCTGTTCACCACCCTGAGTCCTTCGGGAGTAGGGCGGTATACAAATCAAACAAAACAAAACAAAACAAACAAACAAAAATAATCAAGAATTCTTGTTCAAATAAAACCCTAGACATAATACATAAGACAAGGCAATAGCTGGAAAAGATGAACCTGAGATGCTCCTTCCTTTGGAAAGACGGATCACAAATTAGACTGATCTCTTGCCTTGTGAATGTTGCCATGCTGGACAGCCAAAAGCATCTTATGTGCAAACATGCTGCATTGGCCATCATACAGATGGTTTTGGTAAATCTGGGTGAGTTCACACAACACCCTTGACGTCTGAGTGAATTTATACAATACCCTTCACTTAGGTTAACGAAACAGAACTGCTATTTTGGAATAATTTACCATGCCAAAATATATAAATGCCTATGGAGATTCTCAGTCATCCAGATCATGGTTGTCCCAAAGGTGATTTTTTTTAAGCTGAAGAACCTTCTTGGATGAGAAGCAAAATGTTTTCAAGGAAAAAAACAGAAAGTCCAGTTGCCTCTTGAAAAAAAGCACCTTTGGGTCTTCCGGTTGACTTTGTGGCAAAAACGGCTGGAAAATAGAGGAGCTCCTCTGGACTCTGTGAAAAGCAGCTGGCAACTGCTTCCTGGGAAACCCTATGGGGTTAAACCACCCTGGAGGGGTGGTGAAGAAAGCAGATGTGCTTTGTCAATCGTGAGGAAACAGCAATTTACTCACTGATCTGAAGAAAGCTCTCCTGAATGGCAGCAGGGATGATGGCCATTTTCTTGGTCTGTCACAAGCTGGGACAACTGGGACACTAAGATTTTGTGTTGGAGCAGTATTTGGACAGAGCAATGAAACTGGGTGAGATAATTTCCAACTGTTTACTTAGAAGACTAACCTAAGTAAAGAGTTCCAAAAAAATTATCTCCAAATCTTAAGAAAGCGGCAGTTGGATTTATGGAGAAAGTTTAAAGATTAAAAATTAAAGAGGAAGATCAAGGATTAAAGACATAGAAGTAAAAGAAAGACCTAAAGCATGATTTAAAACAAAGAAAGCCAGGAAAAAAAAGCTGAATAACAGTGTGAAAAGTGATTATTGGGAGAAATTGCTTTTCTGAAATTTAACCTCTAGCCCCTCTGGCTGGATGCAAATAAACTGTTTTCAATTTTCTTCACTCTGTTGAATACTGGATTTGGGAGCAGGGGAGCCATCTACTGGACAAAGAAGATAACTGCAACATGTAAAATCCAAAGGAAAGTGAAAAGAGAGAAAGTGAACAACATCTGGGAAGCTACTTGACCTTGACTTTATCTTAGTAGGCAATTTGGATGCTGGGAAACATCTACTGAGCTTTTTGAAGCTTTACAAGGCAAATCAAATTAAACATTAAAACTTTATTGGAACTCTACACTGAAAAGCAGAAAAAAGGAGAAGAAGAAAAGATAAATAAGACTTTAAAATCTGGACAATAGGGGAAGGGAAGGGTTAAATTGGAAATTATAAAGACTGAAAAATGCAAATTTTAATTTAATTTTTATGCATTTAAAGATCAGAAATTTAGGAGACTTGGAGGAATAATTTTAGCATTGACTAATTTTTATTAACAATTGATTTTTTTGGAGTTTCTAGATATTGGGATACTGGAATATTAGAGGTATATTAATTGGTTACAAAATTACCCAGCAGAAGATAATAAAGTTCTATGAAGAAATGTTAGAAATGACAACAAAGAATATAAGAAGTTGATGGGAATATTTAAAGATAAAGATCTGAAGTAGAAGGCTCTCAACAAATGGTGGGAAAAGATGAATATAACAGACAGAAGACAGTTGAGAAATTAGATGGAGTGGTGAAGGAGACAAAGCCAAATAAACTACAAGAAGATAAAAATAAATTAAAAGCATATAAAAACACTGAAAAGACAATAATAATAAATACTAAAAATCAAATAGATAATCTTTTAAGAGCCTACAACAGAATAGAGAAAAAAGGGAAGATTTTTCAAAATAATGAAACAGTGATGGATGGATATACAAAAGATGCAGCAGAAGGAGATAAAGGGTAAGGCAGAGGGAACAATTAGTCTGTGCAAAAATGCTAGAAAGACATGTAGGATTCCAAAAGAGAAACGTAAAAGAATTACCAAAAAATCAATAAATGATGAAATTCTAAAAAGGCTGAGAGATGATGGATAGAGATATAATACTCTCCAATAATTATATTGAAAACCAATAAAAATAAGTAGAAAGTTTAAATTGGGTAAATAATAGCACAATAATAATAATAGAAATTTATTATAACCATAAATGTATTAAGATGTAAAATGTATTAAGATGTAAAATGTATTTACGGGACCGCCTGCTACCACCAATAGCCTCCCACCGGCCAGTACGCTCCCATAGAGAGAGGCTCCTCCGGGTGCCGTCGGCCAAACAATGTCGGCTGTCGGCCCCTAGGGGGAGAGCCTTCTCTGTGGGGGCACCTACGATTTGGAACGAGCTCCCCCCGGAGATACGTAGGATCCCGGATCTGCGCACCTTCCGCCGCGCGCTTAAGACTTTTCTATTTTATCAAGCTGGCCTGGCCTAAATCTTCCCCCTTTTTAAATGTGGAAATTTTAAATTTTTAAATTTTAAATTCGTCTTTTTATAGGGGTATGGGTAAGGCATTTTAAATTGGGGAGCCATTTTAGATTTAATTCTGTTTTAAACGTATTTTAATTGTTTATATTGTATGTTTTTAACTTTGGCTGTTCACCGCCCCGAGTCCTTCGGGAGAGGGGGCGGTATAAAAATCTAATAAATAAATAAAATAAATAAATAAAGATTAGGAGATGGAAGATTAGGACTAGTTATATCTAAATGTATTATTATGATCAACAGGATGCAAAAAAATATATTGGAAAATATAATTTTCAAGGATTATAAATTCAGTGGATTTAGATATATAATCTTGGAACCGATTAAATCTTATTGACAACTGGTTTTATTGATGTTTATAGAAAACTGAGATATTGAAAATGTGGTGGAACCCTGAGTGATATTTATAATATTAAAATATTAGTGACTTAACCAGGGTTAATAAGTATGTTATATGAAGAAATGTTATTGATGTTTACATACATTTTTGGAGGAAGTGATAAAAAATCATAAAGAGAGAAGAGTATTGTTTAAAGATAATGAGGTGAATAAAGAAGAACCCCAACAAATGGGAAAAATAAAGAAATAAGTATAAATTGGGAAAATAGTAGAATATATATTGATACATAAAAGTATATATTATAATTATAATGAGCACGTTAAGGTTAGAAGTTGAAAGATTCCATATATCTAATTGTATTATTACTTCAGGGAAATACTTTAAAAGCTGACCACCTGCCATGATGCTGTAATGATGGTGCAATGATAGGAATGAGATGTTATTCAGCCATAACATGCTTCCACTTTGATATCATATCAACATCTTGTTGACTGATCTCTTTGCACTGGAAAATCTTGGGGGCATAAAAGGCCCTGGAGAAATAGAGAACCTTGAAAGCTTTTATGACAGGCAGGGGATGCAGATATGAAGGCTTTTATAGACTCTGTCAGGATTAGGAAACCTTTGGAGCTTCTGTCTTGGAAGAGGGCTTTAGTTTCTTCCACCTCTTCCTATCACTGTGTCTTCAAAGCAAGGCTGGAGACTCCATCAGGAACACAAGTCATGTTGATGCTTCTGCTGCTTCTGCTGCCCCAGGAAGTTCTGGCAAGTTTCAGAGCCAAATGTCTCCTGACTCTGAAGAGGGACGAGGTGCATCCAGAGAACTATTACAAGCCAGGAGAGTTTCTCATTGGTGGCATTGTCTCTGCAACGAGGATGAAATTTCTAACATTAAGCTTCAAAAAGTCTCCTTTGACTCATTCTTGGTATGCCAAATTTTATGCACAGACTTAGAGCCTCTCCGTTCCACCCTAAGTTCTAAAGTTTCAGCTGCCTCTTTTATAATGAATGACCTCTTTGATCTGCTAGTTCTTCTCTCTTTCTGTCTCAGTTCATCCTTGGCTCATTCTTTTCAGCTGATGATCCTGATTTGAAATTCTCAAATAAGTAATCAGTAGAGATCTTCTGTGTTTCTTGGCTTTGAAAAAGAAGCATCTGCTTTTCTTGAGATTCTCTTAGCAGAGCTGGACTGTGGATGGAGAAGAGAGGATGATTCTTCTCTTCTACCACTCTCATGCTCAATAAGGTCATCAGAATGGGTAGCAAAATGCAGAAATGTTGACTTTTTCTCTGAAGTAAAAAGGAGATAAGCTTGACAATTTCATTCTATACCACCAATTAAATGAATGGGTCCCAGTTTAGAATTGACTTTTCTTAAATACGTGAATTTCATTTGAGAGGATGCCAGCATCACAATCATACAATGAGTTATTTGTCAGCTAAGTCTCTATGGTAGACATGTGAGTCCTATAAACACCTCCAGAAATTTAGCACTTACTGCATTTGTTAACAGTCATAGTTGCTCATTTTATGTGTCATTGCGGGTGTCTGAGTCTGTATGTGTCCTTTAATTATTATATATTTCATGTGGAATAACAGGTGACACTTCCAATGATTAATTATTGGGAAGATGAATAGGCAATAGTTTAACAGATGGATCGTTAGAGATGAAGTCATTGGTATACAGAGAGAAGAGAAGTGGGGAGAGCACCCAGCCTTGAGGGGGGGGTATGCTAATTGTACAGGTATCTGATATGATTCTCTTAGCTTCACCTGTTGCTTCCTGTTTGTTAGGAATTATGTAGAAATGGTGAACATGTAATAACAAAAATGTATAAAATTTTAAAGATCTGAAACAGACGATGAACAGGTTCAATTTGTATGACTGAATTCACTATTAAATTCAGATATTAAATAAAGATGCAGAGAATTTGGGTAACTGGTTTTCGCTTTACACTCTGTCTTGGGTTAAGATAATATTTTTGACATAGGATGTTGTATTCTTAGTATAGGAAATTAGAGAAATATTAAAGAATGGGTAAACATATTTCAAACCAATGTAAGATTTATGAAAAGAATGGGGAAACATTTTTTCAGGCAGGATGGATTTGTGAGAAAGCTCAGAAATTTTAGATATAAATTGACACAACAATACAAAAAACTTGAAAGGCTAAAAATTGTGAAGAAACCAGAATTCTTTTTTACTGGGACTTCTGAGCAAAAAATTAGATAACATTCATAATGTTTATATATGTTGCCTGTCGCAACATTATTGTATCCTCAATGGTGGAAGTATCATGGAATTCTCATAGTGGAGGACTAGATGGTGAAAAATGTAGAATTTGCAGAAATGAAAAAAATATCTGTTGAAAAAAAGGTGGGAAATCAGGTTTTTTTTAAAAAAAAAATCCTTGGACCCTTCCTTCCTTTATTTTTTCGTTCCTTTTTTCTTTTGATTAATATTTCATTTTCTTAAACAATTCTTTACAAATATAAATTTTAAAAAGAATGAGAGAAAGCTAACAATTACTAAACTAACTCAGAAATAATATGCATTCAGTATCCAAAAATAAAAGAAAAATGGAAAGTATCCCAGAGTTCTAATCGATAGGTGAGATTTTTTTTGGGTGGATGGGATTTAAAAATGCCTCCAAACTTCTCAACCTTAGGTGGATTAAAAATACAATTGTTAAATTTAACAGTTCAATAAAATGTTGCTTCAATTGATTATGTCCTGATATGTTCATGCTTTTAGGAAATCAAGAACAGAGTATTGGAAATTGCTATCCTTCCTTTTTGCAATCCAAGCAATCAACCAGAATCCCAACATTTTGTTCAATGTCACCCTGGGATACAACATCTATGAAAATTATTTCACAGCACAAATGACCTCGGAGGCTTTGCTGGACCTGCTTTCGGAGGGGGAGGCCAATGTTCCCAACTACAGCTGTGGAAGGCAGAGAAACACCATGGCTGTTCTCGAAGCGGCTGGTACTGACATCTCCATCCAGATTTCAACCATGTTGGGAACCTATAAAATCCCACAGGTGTGTCTTTGTTGTGAAGACCATTTTTAGACATGCAGCTTACAGCCAGACATCCTCTCTTCTAAATGAAGAGCAAAGTTCTATTATAGGAATTGTATGAAGTAAGGATGAAGGTTCTATCAAATGGTAGAGAAGGATCAAAGCAGACAATCCTCTCTCTGCTACAGTCCTAATGCAGACTGTGCATCTCTGCTGGTGATTTGCAATAGCCAAATGCTTCACTGAAGAGCTGCGGTGGCTCAGTGGTTAGAATGCAGTACTGCAGGCTATTTTTGCTGACTGCTGCTGACTGCAATTTGGCAGTTCGAATCTCACCAGTCTCAAGGTTGACTCAGCCTTCCATCCTTCCAAGGTGGGTAAAATAAGGACCCAGATTGTTGGGGGCAATAGGCTGACTCTGTAAACCACTTAGATAGGGTTGTAAAAGCACTTTGAAGCGGTATATAAGTCTAAGTGCTTTTGCTGTTGTTATTGAAGTGAGAAGAGAGGCACTGTAAACAGAATGACTAGGAGTGGAACAATTCCTCCATTAGGAGTGGATATTGTTTTTATGATCTCTCAAAAAAAAAAAAGTTATTTTTTTTTCCTTTTCAGATTAGTCACGGTTTTGACTCCCAGGTTGTGAGTGATGAAAATCCTTTCTTCTACCCAATGCTCCCAGCTGAAGGAGCCCAGTACCCAGGGATGGTGAAGCTGGTCCTCCATTTCAGATGGACCTTGGTGGGTCTCCTTGCTCCAGACACTGAGAATGGACAAAGATTCATCAGGATGTTGGCTTCTCTGTTGAGCAGGAATGGCATTTGCCCAGTTTTATCACAAATCTTTTCCCCAGCTTCACGGGAAGCGAAGATAGAGTGGCATTTATACCGCAGTTGGAGAAAGATGAATGTCTTTATTTTTGGTGCAGACTTGAATTCATTCAATTCAGGGGTTTTGCTTTTGGATCTAATATTTGAAAAGATTACAGAACCTCCTAGAGGAAAAGTCCTGCTCTCCACAATCCGCTGGGACTTCACTATTTATTTGAAAAAAGAATCTTTTCCTGTCGAATACTTCCATAGCATATTTTCCTTTCCTATGCAGAAAAATCAATTTGCAAAGTATGGTAGGCAGTTGAACCTTTATTATTTTATGAGATATTATGTAGAGACCTCTTTCCTGTGTTCCTCCACCAACGATGCCTTTTCAGTGGAAGTCTGGATACAGTGCAGGCAGAGAGAAGATCTGGAAGCTCTCAAGGAAGCGGAGATGAATCCAATCCTGACCCGGGACAATTATTTAATTTACAACACAATCTGGGCTGTGGCAAGGGCCTTAAATGCAGCTTATTTATCCAGATCCAGGAACACATTTAAAACTGGTAAAAAAGTGAAAACTCCAAAGCTGAAGGCATGGCAGGTACTTATTTTCTATTGCAAAGCTCTCCACCGCATCTGAGAATCTATGTTACAATTCTAAGGACCTGACAATAATTATACTGTATTCTGAATATAAAGATTACATTAAATTCCAATTTTCCACCGCTCTCATTTCTGCAATTCATTTCACCCTGCTCATTTCTTTTCCAATTTCTTTTTACAAAATTCTTGGTAAAAATATTATTCTTCCACCTCTTTTTTCTTTGACTCTTTTTTTTTTTTACAAGCAGGACCATTAACATGTCACACACTAAAAAGTGTGTTGTGTTTTTTAAGCTATTTAACTTCTCTGATCCTCTCACTCTATGGGCTGCCCTTATGCTCCAGGACATTCTTTAATCAGAGTGGGTCTCATTCTCTGGCTAAGAATCCCTATGATTTTCCTTCCCTGGCTCAAAGCTCCCAGTCGAAGCCTCTTTGGGCTAAGAAGCTAAGCAGGCTAAGGTCAGGTGAGAAGATGAAGGGTTGGGCTGGGAAAAGTCTGGAAGCAACAAGAGTGAAAACTATTCCACAAAATATTCCATAGATGTTCCATAAAATTAAAGGAGGTGACCTTAACTGGTACCAGAGATGATCTTTCACCATGAAGTTATTGGGGTCTCTGCTCCATGGCAAATTGCCCACCTGTCACCTCAATGCAGAGTTTCATAACCACAACTTACTAGTAGAGCAAAGGTCCCACATTCATCCTCAAACTCAGCAAAAAAATTTCTCTTTCTAGCTGCCAATTGACCTATAAACCCGTTTTTTTATAACATTGTTTCTGTGTGGGGCATCTGATTTCATTTTGGCCTTATTGGCAAAATTCCTTCAGTGTTGTTGAGCACAACTTCCATTTCCTTTAGGGTTTTAATTTTGGACCTCAATACTTCATACTGCATCTATCCTTTACTTTGGTTACTTCCCATTGGTTTTCCAAACTCTGCAGTGACAACTACAAATGGAAGCGATAAAGATCATCCTTCACTCTCCTTATTTTCCATGTCGTTCTTGGTCCTTCTAACAAGATTTTTATTCCATTTTCCTCATATAGATCTGTGAGATTTAAAAAAACAGCAAACCTCATAAAAAGTAAAACGGTGACCATGAACAAGTAAAAAGTAATTTTATTATAAATACACACACACACACACACACACACACACACATATATATACCAAATTTATATTTTGCTTATAAAGAAATAAAGGGAGACTAGTATAGATCTATTACAAGCTTTTTAGCTTTCATCAGCTAGCCATATCCTTATTTGTATTCGAACTTGGGCTTCCTGCATGTTAGGCAGTTGAATTAACCTTCTGAGCCACAAGTTCTCCTCCCTTCATCAGCTGGTACCAGAGATCATCTTTCCTCAACATCATCTTGATATTGGGGTCAAGTTGCCCACCTGCCACCTCAATAAGCACAACCTATTAGTAGAGAGTAAAGCAAAGGTCCCACAATCATCCTCAAAGTGAGCAAAGATTTGTTTCTTCCTATTTGCCAACTGACCTGTAAACCAGTTTTTTTATAACATTGTTATAAAACTTATATAAAACTATAACTGTGTGGGGCATCTGATTTCATTTTGCCTTTAATGGCAAAATTCGCTCAGTGTTGTTGTGCACAACTTCCATTTCCTTTATGGTTTTAATTTTGGACCTCAATAGTTCATACTGGATATATCCTTTGCTTTGGTTACTTCCCATTGGTTTTCCAGACTCTGCAGTGACAATTATGAATGGAAAAGATAAAGAATATCCTTCACCATCCTCATTTTCCATGTCATTGTTTCTTCTAACAAGATTTTTATTCTAAATTCCTCATGCAAGCTCAAATAGAGGCATCGTACCCAAGAGTTTTATATGTCCTGTGTAACATTACCCATTTTCTCTTCCATTCCAGTTTCATTCTTTCCTTCAAACTGCTGAGTTTTACAATAATTCCATCAATGGGGTATATTTGGATGAGAATGGAAAGCTGGTAGCAGACCTCGACATTGGGAACATGGTGGTTTTCCCCAATTATTCTGCCATCACAGTGACACTTGGGAGGCTAGAAAGAGTGGGATCCTTGGATTTCAAGTTCATGATGAACCAGAATGCTATTGCAAAGATGGAGATGCTGAACAAGGTGGGGAAAATACTTTATTCTGTTCTTTTTGAATGTCTTTCCAATACGATTGCAGAATTGGAGCAGGGACAGACTTGGGATGTCATCTCAGTTCTCCCAGAAAGGAAACATCTTCCCGTTAGATGTTCACGTGTCTATGAGAAAAATATCCTTAACTATTTCAGTTATCTGTTCATCAAATTTCTGCAAAGATGCTGGATTTATATCATGGGACAAAGTGATTAATTTTGTCAAAGCAGAAATCCATTCAACTTTCTTTTCAGTAGATACATTGAGAACTTAATCTAAAATTGTAGTAGGAGAAAAATTGGAAGAGAAGATAAATAGATGAACAGCAAGCAACCACATCAGTTTGAGGAGCTGTAAATTTCTTGTAGTCTTCAAATTTAGCAATGAATTGAATTGGAGATCCCCAAACTTTTCCTTTTACATATTTTAGGAAATAAAATAATCCATGTTGTGGATGTTATTTTCCCCCTCTCTCTGGCCAGCCCTTCCCTCCTTCCAGGTGTGTTGAAAGCTGTCCTCCAGGATTCATGAAGGTGGCTCAGGAAGGGAAGCCCATCTGTTGCTACAATTGCCGTCCTTGTGCAGAAGGAACCATCTCCACCATGGAAGGTGGGTGACAGAAGGAGAAAGGGAGAGACTTTGGGGAGGATCAGAAATCCTGAGATTCTCCATGAACATGCATTTTGGAAGGCATGGTGGGAGTGGATCCCACCTCTTCGAATCTTGATCAAGATATACATTTTTGTCATAGTGAATTATAAGAAATATCTTGGAGATTAATCTTATATATATATAGGTGAAGCCAAGAGGGATAGAGATCACGGATAAAGATACAGGATAAGTGAGGGTTGAGTGTTGTGAGAGAGATGACATCTCTTGCTCTTTTTTTAATATATATATATATATATATATATATATATATATATATATATATATATATATATATATATATATATATATATATATATTTCTTTTTCGTAGGCTTTTATGTGCATATTCTTTCTAGCCAGGTTTTACCTACGTAAACGTAGTTGTTCTACAGCCCTAGGTTCTGTGAAATCTCATTCACAAGTTTCTGGGCCTTTTTTCTGCTGACAAACTGCTGTCTCCCAGAGAGCAACACAGAGTTGCAGTTTGTCAGCAGAAAAAAGGCCCAGAAACTTTCGGGTTTCTTCCCGTGTAATTGTGGATATATCCCTAAAAGGGTAGACGTTTCGGCAGAATCCCATCTGCCATCATCAGGCTTATGCCAGTAGTCATTTTGCACTAACTTATATATATATAAGTTTTTATTGGTTAAAAATTATGAATAAACATAGATACAACAATACAACATACAAAACAAGTAAACATAAATCAAGTCTTATGACTTCCTTTTTAAAATTATCACCTCTGTAGACTGTCTTTATATCCTTATCTATATATCTATTTATTTACATATAAAGCAATATGATAAACTCCATATTTAATTTCTTATGTTCCTTAGTTGGTACTCAATTTTTGTCTCTATAGTTTGACCCTTCTTTTGTGTCCCTATTTTTATATTTCTTCCTTTTTCTCCAACCAGTTATACCATTTTTGCCATACTAAATAATAGTCTGTTTCATCTTTTTCTTGTAATTCTTTTGTAAGTCTATCCATTTCTGCACATTCCATAATTTTGGTGATTATTTTGTTTTCCATTGGTATGTCTTCATGTTTCCAGTTTTGAGCTTACCACACATATTCCATATTTCAAATTACTATTTACTTCATTGCTCTGAACAGTGAGAGTTTCCAGATTCCAGAATATAATGATGGAACTTTAATTGGATTTTTATAAGAGGATTGATCAGATTCTTGCAAGTGTCCATGTCTCATGGCTATTTTGGGCAGCCACAGATTCACACTGTAGCTACTTGCCTGTAATCAAAGGATGCATTTCTTTGCTAAAGGAATTGTCAGGATTCCAAGTAATACACCCATAGCAAGCAAAACTCTGAGGAGGGTAGATTCCTCAAAGAATAGCTTTATTGGATAAATAAATCTGGTGAAAACCAGCTGAAGGTTCCCATAGTTTTCATCTAATTAAAAATAAAAGGTATCCCTCAAACCCCAAACAATCAGTCACTTGGTCCAATCAAGGCACTGTCTGGTTGCCTGGTGACATCACTCCTCCTTCCTCTGGCCAGGTGGTAGAATGTCCTTGGTTCCCAAGAGAAAGGATTTTATTTTGGCTACAAAACCCCAGCTATCACTCATCCCCCCTCCCTATCCCTCAGCTCCAGTGTGGCAGCACTGAGGCTCCAAGACGGCTCCGGTCAGGTCAGCTTCAGGGTTGACAAAAGTCTCACAGAGTGTCTTTGATGGGCTCTTCATTCTACTTGCTGGCAGGGGGGAGTTGGTAGCCTTATGTCATAATCCTTTGACTGCTCCATATATTCAGGTGGTGCCTTTTTGGGTCTGCTTCTGGTGACTTCTGGGTTTATACTACCTGAGTCTGACACTGCAGAATTTCTGCTGGAGACTCCTCTTAAAACAACTTTCAAAGTCATGGTCCATGAAGAGGAGAGGAGGGGAGGGGAGGGGAGGAGAGGAATCATGAGTTGAGGTTGAGCCAAACTTCCTTCTTGATCTTATTGGAAGATGTTCCTCTTTCTGACAATAAAAAAATGAGGAATGCATTTTGATGTCCTCACTCCATATCCAACTCATCTTCAAGGGCCACTCAAACTGACGTTTCTTTCTCCATGGCAAAATCAGTGTTTATCCATTTCAGATGGCATAAGCAACATTAAGAGATCCTTCACATGTACTTAATTTCACTATAATCTGGATTCCATTGGTGCCTTAAAGCATTGACAAAAGGCTGGGCTCCAATTTTCAAGAAATTTAGCAGTGAAAAGATAAAATGGTGGAACTGCCTTCTTCCCTTCTTCTCTCTCAACAAGTTCATTGATGAAATGGTAACAGTAAAAAAGAAAAGTAACATTAAGATGTTCTAGATGTAGGGAAATGAAGAAACATATTGAATCCATCTACACACAGTCATTCATATCAACAATTATTTTACCCAAGCAATGCATTTTATTAAAGGACATGTTAAAGGGAGACTCTACTCTTGCTCTTTTTCAGATGCAGACAAATGTACCAAATGTCCAGAAGATCAACATCCAAACACCTATCGAGTTCACTGTATCCCCAAGATTAAAAGTTATCTTTCTTATAAGGAAAATCTGGGGATTATCCTGACTTCCATTGCCTTGTTCCTCTCTTTAACCACTGGCTTTGGCTTGGGGATCTTCATTAAATTCATGGAAACACCAATTGTCAAAGCCAACAACCGGGACCTCTCCTACATCCTCCTGGTCTCCCTCCTGCTTTCCATTTTGACTTCCTTCCTGTTCATTGGCTGGCCAAGGAAGGTGACCTGTCTCCTCAGACAAACAGCCTTCAGCATTGTCTTCTCACTTGCCATTTCTTCAGTCTTGGCCAAAACCATCACAGTGGTGTTAGCCTTCTTGGCCACCAAACCAGGGAATAAAGTGCAGAGATGGTTGGGGAAGAGTTTGGCCAACTCCATTGTCCTTTCTTGTTCTGGTCTCCAAGCTCTCATCTGCAACATCTGGTTGAGCACTTTCCCCCCATTCCCTGACTCTGACATGAACTCCCAACTTAGAGAAATCATCCTACAATGCAATGAAGGTTCTGTCGCCATGTTTTATGTTGCCCTTGGGTACATGGGCTTCCTGTCTGCTGTCTGCTTCACGGTGGCTTTCCTGGCCAGGAATCTCCCTGGGGCCTTCAACGAAGCCAAGCTGATCTCTTTCAGCATGCTGGTCTTCTGCAGTGTCTGGGTGTCCTTTGTGCCTGCCTACCTGAGCACCAAAGGGAAGTACACGGTGGCTGTTCAGGTCTTCTCCATCTTGGCCTCCAGTGCTGGACTGCTGGGCTGCATATTCTTCCCTAAATGCTACATTATTATTTTTAGGCCAGATCTGAATACTAAAGAATATTTGATGTCAAAATAATAATAATAAAAAAAGACTTTCAGAAATCTATTATTTTTCAATAATTTCATTTAGTAAGCTTGATTAATGGGTTTTGATAATTTAATGTTTTCTTGTTTGCTTGTTTAATCTACATGCTGCCCATCCTGACTAGGGATGATGCTATTATATATATATAAATCTCAGTTATAGCTTCTTATATTATTCTTATTGTTAACTATATTGAATATGAAAGAAAACAGTATCTTAAATATGAGGATCTCTCACTATATAAATTATTAATTGACAAATAGGTGTTTGATATTAATTAATTCATTTGATTATATTTAAGTCAATACAAAGTTTGAAGACAGTAGAATCAGTATGTTTCTATCAACTGTTAAAGTTTGGGGCTTGTAATTCCATGTAAATATTTCAGTAATAAGTCTCTTTGGGATTTATCTAAGTATTTAAAGTATACAATAAAAATCTAGGGTGATCACAATATACAACTGTTTAAAAGTAGGTCTCCTTCAAAGTCATTTAAATTATCACAGTTCTTTGTTTTTGGTCTCTCTGCTCACTCCGCAGCTTCCTTGTCCTCTGCTTTCTGAATGGCAGCTACCTTCAATTTGCACTGTCACTGTCACTGTCACTCTCTTTTTGTTCACTTCCTTTACTTTCTTCCACTTCTATCACCACTGTCTCAGAAAGGTAACTTTTTCTTTCTTCCTGCCACGTTCCTCCCCAGAATTTTGTCTCTCAAAATACTGTTTCCGATATATCAATTGTTGAATCCACACTTGCAATCACTTTCTCTCCTCCCCAACCTACAACGATTCAGTCTTCTTCCTTCTCCACTCCCACCGCTAAGGCGCCACCACCTCCACCTCAGAGACTCACTTTTATTCAGTAGTTTTTGTAAATCCCATCCACCAGAGAGATAGTTTGGTGATCTGTGTTTTTTCTTTTTCCTATCTGCCGATACTTCTGCCGCTTCTCACTTTCTGCTTCCTCTCATATCTTTGTCGGGACTTTCTGGGACAGTGGTGATAGAAGTGGAAGAAAGTAAAGAAAGTGATCAAAAAGACAGTGACAATGACTTATTGTTATTATGATAAGGAAGCTTTATAGTGAAAAAGGTGACAATTGATGGTATTGTGGAATATTTCTTTCAAAAATTTAAAAATGTCAAATACATCCACAGTAACTAAAGTGGCAAAAAAACAAAACAAAGCACAATGTCAATGACACCTTCTCCAGCAGGGCAACAGTTAATTACAGATATGGTGTGCAGTGAAAAACCAGGGCCGACACCAACCCTGCAAAGTTTACAATCTTCATTAAATATGATTCAGGAGTTCATGATAAAAATGCAGGAATCAATAACCAACAATCATGAGAAAATGAAGGGTGAATTAGGAGAGGTAAAAGAAGACATAAAGAAATTGGACAATGGAATGGGAAAAATTCAAGATACAATAGCGAAAAACGAACAGAAAATAAAAGAGATAGAAGTAAAAACAGAACAAACCAAAAAGAAAATAGAAGAAACTGAAGAGAGATTGATAGCGGCAAACAGAGACTTGGAAGAGGCAATTACCCATTTGGAATTAGAGAGATCTGCCTTCTACAGGAGGTTTCAAAATATCACAGAGACAAGAGAAGAAGATTTATACAAATTAATGACAGATATTCTAGGTGACCCACTATGAATGGATAAAAGTGAATTAAGAAACAGCATTGATGAAGTCTACAGGATGCAAACAAATTACACTAGGAGTCACAGATTACCATGGGAGATACATATAACATTTGCAAAAAGAGCAGTCAGGGATGAAGTTTATAGAAGAACAAGGGATGACCAGTTGACTTACAAAGGAAGAGAAGTCACAACCCTCAAACAGATACCAAAGAGAATTAGAGAGAAATGAAGAGATTATCATTTCCTTACCACACAATTAATAATAAAGAAAATGTTTTGCTGGCTGATACCAGAAAGACTGCTAATAATATGGCAGGATAAGAAAATAAAGATAGATACAATAAAAAAAGCCCAGGAATTCTATACACGATATATAGAGGAAGAATCGGACAGTAGAGAAGAACTGGAAACCCAAAGTCAAGCATTGGGCCTGGTGGCTCAGCAGACTGATAGCATTGTGATTAACACCAGCTGTCTGCAATTACTGTAAATTCGAATCTCACCAGGCTCAAGGTTGACTCAGCCTCCCATCCTTTCTAAGGTAGGTAAATTGAGGACCCAGTTTGTGGGGGCAATAAGCTGACTTTGTATAAATATACAAAAGTATGAAGGCTATTGCTTAATGCATTGTAAGCCGCCCTGAGTCTCTGGAGAAGGGCGGCATATAAATCAAATAAAAAAAAAAAAAAAATAAGAGGAACAACAGCTAGAGAAAAGGGAACTGGAACAAGATACGAGAGAGAGAAGTGATATTGAGATTCAGGAAAAAGAAGGAACGAGAACAAGAAAACAAAAGGAAACGAGACAAAGAAGTAAGGGTGACAAATAAATTGTGGAATGGAGGAAGAAATGACATTACTTTTGGTCAACATAAATGGATTAAATTCACCGATAAAAAGAAGACAAGTAATTGCTAAACTCCAAAAACAAAACACAGACATTATATGTTTACAGGAGGTCCATATGAAAAAAGGGGAAGGTAATCTTCTGGAAGCCCCCAGATCAGGTAAATTATTTCTGGCCCTATCTGAAGTAAGAAAAAGAGGAATCGCAGTTTATATAAAAGACTGGTTAAAACCCAAACAAATACATGCGGACAAAGAGGAAAGAACGTTATTGATTGAGGTATTAATAAGACACAAAAGAACATTAATTGCGGTCATATATGCACCAAACACTCAACAGAAAGAATATTATAGCAAATTACATAAACAAATTGTAGAATTGGAAATAGATAATGTATGCTTATTAGGAGATTTCAACATGGTGGTTGATCCAAAAAAAGACTAAAAAACAGGAAGTAAAAAAAAAATATGAAAGGAGAACATTACCAAAGACTTTCTTTGAAATGACTTAAGAGCTAAGTTTGAAAGATATTTTGAGAGAAATTAACCCACAAAAAAAAATCAATATACATATTTTTCCAACCCACACAGCTCATGGTCCTGGATAGACATGGTCTGGATGGATCCAGAAACAGGAAAAAATGTAGAGGAAATAGAAATAAAAGCAAATACTTGGGCAGATCATAATCTGATAATAGTTAAAAGGAAAGGGGAAGAAAAAAAAAAGAGATGGACCATGAATCGAAGGATAATGAAAGAAAAAAATTATGTTCAATACATAGAAAAAGAATTAGTATTTTTCCTACAGGAAAATTGGAATGAACAGACAACTATTCAAAACCTGTGGGACACAACTAAAGCTTACGCCCGGGGCCTTACAATGGCATACACTATACGAAGAAATAAAAACAAAAATAAACAATATATATATTTCTCTTGTAATTACAAGAGAAATTGGGAAAATTAGAAGACAAAATGCAGAAATAACCCCACAACCAGGAAATTAGAGACGAAAAAGAGATAATTAAACATAGACTTAATCACACAAGAACAAATAGCACAAAAAATTAGAGCAACCAAACAAAACTACTTTGAAAATGCAAACAAACCGGGGAGATGGTTGGCCTATAAATTAAAAATAGAAAAAGAAAAGTAATACAACAACTAGAAGAATTAAAAAGAGATAGCACACCATCAGAAGGAAAAAAAAGAAAATATAGCAGTAAGATACTACCAACATTTATATAGTCAGGAGAACATAGAGGAGGATGACATTAAAAGATATCTACAGCAGAGAAACCTCCCAACCTTACCAGAAACCGCAAAAGAAACATTAGATAGAAAAATAACGATGTTAGAATTATAAAGAGCAATTCAAAAACAAAAAAACAATAAAACACCAGGTCTAGATGGAATTCCAGTGAAATTTTACAAAGAATTACAAAAACCACTGGAGAATTTACTATTACAAACATACAATGAAGTACTAGAGCGAGCAATGATACCAAACTCTTGGATGGCGGCACTGATAACCTTAATTCCCAAAAATAATGTGGAAAGGAAAAAAAATCCAAAAATATAGGCCAGTCTTGCTGCTGAATGCTGACTATAAGATATTTGTGACAATAATGGCAGAAAGGATGAAACAGATATTAAATGAAATCATACAACCAGATCAGAATGGATTTTTTCCCACCAGACACATAAAAAATAATATAAGAACAATAATGAATACATTAGAATATTACGAAACACATCCAGAGAAAGAAGCAGCTTTGATATTCCTCGATGCGCAAAAAACATTTTAGATTTTAGATTTAGATTTTATTACACTTCTATACCGCCCTTCTCCCAAAGGACTCAGGGCAGTGTACAGCCATCTTAAAACACATATACACTTACAAAATTTAAAAACAATTTAAAAACTAATATATAAATTTGGCCCACAAAATTAAAAGCTAAAGCTAACACACACCCAATTTAAAATTCCTATTAGGCCAGCCTGGCTTGTTGGAATAAGAGAGTTCATATGGACACCCCACGCATGTGAGTTTGGATGGCTTATAATTTATTAATTTATATTTATCAAAATTCTTAACCACCCATCTCCTTTGTAGGGGGGCTCTTCCCTGAATTATCCCAAGCCCCCACCCCACTTTGGAGGTTGACAAAGTGACTGATGATCTTCCCTGGATTATGTGGGTTCATTTTTCATTCCTATCCTGGTTTTTGTTATCCTTGCCATTTTTTTCTTTATAATCTCTTACCCCACTTTTCTTGTGGCTAATGTTGGAATCTGTGAAGCCTGCAGAGTCTTTGGGACATGGGCACCATCTACATTGAAATATATAAATAAATCTAAAAGCACATGAGCTTTTTTTGTTGAAACATGTGGAGGTTTAGGTTCATTTTGGACTGAAGACACAGATTTGCTTCTAAAATAAATTTCTGGGGAAATTTTCCTTTTAACTGTATAAAATGTAAACATTTGGGATTCTAGTTCTAAGGCAGTGACTGATGGGCAAAAATGTGATGCTTGCAGATGATATGGGTGAAAATATAGCTGGGAGGATTGAGAATTGAGAGAGAAAGGGAAGGCAAGGGATATGGGTCCAGGCAAGGAGTGGGGTAGTGAGGAGAAGCTGATCTTTTAAAGATCTAGCCAGCCTTATGGGCTCCATAAGAGTCAACTTACTAGAAAGCCAATAATGGAAAACAAGGTGGAAAGACTTCG
Organism: Pituophis catenifer annectens; assembly: GCF_029215685.1. Taxonomy (NCBI): domain Eukaryota; kingdom Metazoa; phylum Chordata; class Lepidosauria; order Squamata; family Colubridae; genus Pituophis; species Pituophis catenifer. The sequence continues at coordinate 7,986,057 of NW_027256882.1, read as the reverse complement.
TGGATCTTTTGAGAGACTTTGAAATACTGAATAAGGGGATGAAGCTGGGAAAGATGAAAACTGAGTTCTTTCACTGTGGCTAGGATTGTTTATATTTATTTATTTATTTATTTATTTATTTATTTATTTATTTATTTATTTATTTATTTATTTATTTATTTATTGAGTACGTATTATATAATATACACTGCTCAGAAAAATAAAGGGAACACAAGCAGAAGACATCCGAGATCTGAATGAATGAAATAGCTTTATTAAATACTTTGTTACATACAGTAGTTCTGTGTTCCCTTTAGTTGTTTGAGCAGTGTACAAACTACTGTATGTAAAGAACAAAGCATTTAATAAGGCTATTTCATTCATTCAGATCTCGGATGTCTTCTGCTTGTGTTCCCTTTATTTTTTTGAGCAGTATATATAAGTATAAGCATGAATTGAATACATAAAATGACTACAAATAAAGGGAACATTAGGACAGGGACGGTAGGCACGCTGGTATGCTTATGCACGCCCCTTACAGACCTCTTAGGAATGGGGTGAGGTCAACAGTAGACAGTTTTAGGTTAAAGTTTTGGGGGTTTTGAGATGAAACCACAGAGTCAGGTAGTGCATTTCAGGCATTGACCACTCTGTTGCTGAAGTCATATTTTCTGCAATCGAGTTTGGAGCGGTTCACTTTAAGTTTGTATCTATTGTGTGCTCGTGTATTGTTATAATTGAAGCTGAAATAGTCATTAACAGTAGGATATTGTAGCAGATGATTTTATGAGCTATGTTTAGGTCATACCGAAGGTGGCGTAGTTCTAAATTTTCTAAGCCCAGAATTTCAAGTCTAGTGGCATAAGGTATTTTGTTGCAAGCAGAGGAGTAGAGGACTCTTCTTGTAAATTTTTTTCTGGACACATTCAATTGTATTAATGTCCGATATGCAGAGTGGGTTCCAGACAGATGGGCTGTATTCGAGAATTGGTCTAGCAAATGTTTTGTATGCTTTGGTTAGTAATATTACTGGAGAAGAAGCTATGCAAGATTAGGTTTACAACCATTAATGCCTTTTTGGTGATATGTTTAACCTAATTGTGTTAGGTTTTGGGGGTTTTTAAAATCTTTTTTAACCATGCTCCCTTTGTCAAACCTTATCTTCTTTCAACACCTTTAGTAAAGTTGATTTTCAATTAAATCCGGGAGTTGACCCATGGCCATCTTGTACCTGCCTCAGCTTGGCGAAGCTACTGACTCCCCAAATGAGACTAGGATGAATTTTATCTTCAATCCTCTTCAGTCAGATTGACTTGAATACCAATATGCCGAACCTGCCAGGAAGTTACAGGCTATAAATAAATGTCTTCTATTGGAAATTCCTCACTAGAAGTCAGAAAGTCTGTTCAACACCTCAGCCCAGAGAAGCTGGAACTGGAGGCTATGAGAGAGTAAGCCATGAAGAAGATAGAACTTGATCTGGAGCTTACATTTATTTATTTTATTTTATTTATTTATTTATTATTGCGATTTATATGCCACCTTTCTCCCGAGGGACTCAAGGCGGCTTACAAAATGACAATTTCCAATACAAATCACAACAAAATAAAATTAAAATCAACACCCCAATTAAAACAGTTTAAAATTATAACAGTGTACACCCAAATGGATCAGTTGAGTTGACTGAAGAGCCACGTCTTCAGCTCACGATGGAAGGAAAGGAGGTCGGGGGCTATCCTGAGCTCGGTGGGCAATCCATTCCAGAGGGTCGGGGCTCCCACAGAGAACACTCTCCTCCTGGGGGCCGTCAGCCAACATTGTTTGGCCAACGGCACCCTGAGGAGGCCCACTCTGTGAGAGCGGCAGGAGATGGTCCTGCAAGTACCCTGGGCCTAAGCCATGAAGGGCTTTATAGGTAAGCACCAGCACCTTAAAACAAATCCGGAACGCCACCGGCAGCCAGTGCAGCTCACGCAGGAGATGTGTTACACGGGAGTATCAAGAAGCCCCCGTAATTACCCACGTGGCTGCATTCTGGGCTAGCTGTAGCCTCCGGACGCATCCCAAGGGCAGCCCCATGTAGATGGTGTTACAGTAGTCCAACCTAGAGGTAATGAGGGCGTGGGTGACCATGGCGAGGGCATCCCGGTCTAGAAAAGGGCGCAACTGGCACACAAGATGCATCTGTGCGAAGGTCCCCCTGGTTACGGCCATCAGATGATCATCCAAGGACAGCCGAGAATCCAGGAGGACACAAATGGAGATTGCTGAGAAAGAGCACATCAGGAGAAAGAGAAGGAGCACCAACACCAGTGAAAGGTGTTGAGGTTGCAACAAACACCAAGTCATCTTCGCTAACTCTCTTCTCCCCAGTAGAACCCATAACTTGAAGGAATAGAAATACCAATTCATAAAGAAGCATGAAAGAGATGAGATTGAGCTCTCACTGATTAACTTCAAAGATACCTGCCAAGTTTACAGCACTATAAAGGCCAAGAGATGACTCATATGTCTCTTCTCTTGAAGAGTTGCTTAAGCCAAATATTGGTTGACATGCGTGCTGAGGAAAAGTAGGACTACCAACAGTTGACAAAACATAATATGTATGTATGTATGTATGTATGTATGTATGTATGTATGTATGTATGTGTTTATTTATTTGATGATTATCTTGAATTTTCATTTCATAAACAAACCTCACATATTTATTTCCTTCAGTTTTAATAAACATAAGTTGTCAAATAAATGCAAAGGAAGCATAAAAACCCAATAATAATGGATAACTAACAGTTATGAGGCTAAGAAACAATTTAACAGTCATTCCTTTGCTTTTATCATTAGATGTTCCTTAGTGTTTAGATCTGGTCTCAGGATGATAATGTAGCACTTGGGGAAGAAGATGCAGCTCAACAGTCCAGCACTGGAGGCCAAAATGGAGAAGACCTGTACGGCAACCATAGATTTTCCTTTAGTGCTCAGGTAGGTGGGCAGGAAGGAGATCCAGACACTGCAGAAGACCAGCATGCTGAAGGTGATCAGCTTGGCTTCATTGAAGGCTCCAGGCAGGTTCCTGGCCAGGAAAGCCACTATGAAGCAAATAGCAGCAAGGAAGCCCATGTAACTGAGGACAACATAAAACATGGTGACCGAGCCTTCATTGCACTGAAGGATGATCTCTCCAGGCTGGGAGTGCATGTCAGAGTCAGGGAATGGGGGAGAAACTCCCAGCCACATGGCACAGATGAACATCTGGACAGCAGAACAAAAAAGAATGATGGAGTTGGCCAAGCTCTTCCCCAACCATCTCCTCACTCTGTTCCCTGGTTTTGTGGCCAAGAATGCCAGGACCACTGTGATTGTTTTGGCCAACACAGAAGACACAGCTACTGAGAAGACTATGCTGAACATGGTTTGTCGGAGAAGACAGGTGGCTTTCCTTGGCTGTCCAATGAAGAGAAAGGAGGACAAAAAACAAAGCAGGAGGGTGACCAGGAGTATGTAGGAGAGGTCCCGGTTGTTGGCTTTGACAATGGGAGTTTCTAGGAATTTAAGGAATATGATTAAAACAAGGCCTGTGGTTAGGAACAAGAGTAGGGCAAAGGAGATGAGGATGATACTGAGATATTCTTCATAGGAGAGGAAGATTATTCTTTTGGAGATACATTGGACTCGGTTCTTGGTTGGATATTGATCCTCTGGGCACCTGGTGCATTTATCAGTATCTGCGAAAACAAAGTAATATTTCTTTTTTCCCCCCAATATTTTATTAAGTTTGAAGATATTGAATTGACACCTGAAATATTTCTCCTGGGAATAGTAAAGAGGAATTATGGAAAGAAAAAGATCCACCTAATAATACATATCATTACAGCTGCTAGACTGGCATACGCACAACACTGGAAAGAGAAAGATCTGACAACAGAGGAACACATTTAGGAAAGTATTGGAGTGCGCAGAGATGAGCAAGCTAACCCATGAAATAAATGAGGATGAAAATTCAGATTACTATACTGTTTGGGGAAGGTGGTATGAATGGATGAATGATAAAATAAAAGAAGGAGAAAAAGGTGTGCCTAATAAAAGGAATAAGTAGCTTAAGAAACACCAGGTATAAAGCTTGTATATATGTATAAACACTGCACATCCGATGTAAATAGAAATGATATTTAATGTATTTTCATAAACAAAGTAATATTTCTTATAGTCTTTCAAATTTCCAGAAAGGCTTTGGAAGAGGTGATACCGAAAGACAGGGAAGTCTCAGTAAATGGAATATACTTACACTCCAGCAAACAAACAAACAAACAAACAAACAAACAAACAAACAAACAAACACCAATACATAAACCATAAAAACAAGAACAACAACAAAATAAAATTAAAGGAAGAATATCTAGTGCCACGAGCTCCCTTCTCTGAGGTAAACTACTAGATTTTTACCTTGCACTGACCTTACGTTATCCCAAATGGTTTACCTTTACCTTATTCTAATGGTTGGGAGAAGTAGCAAGTCTCCATAGGTTTAAATGGATGGAGGCCTATTGGATTTCAAGGGGAAGTGGGTGTAATGGGGCAGAAGTTGCACCAGACTAAGCAGGTATCTAAGGACCCATAAAGTTGGACTCTTTTAGGGAACAGACCTTTTGTTTCCAATTATATCTTCTCTGTTGGGGCCAAGCCAGTGGTGGGTTGCCCTCGGTTCGCACCAGTTCTATAGAACAGGTAGTAAAACTGGTGGGAGGCTCCACCCACTGACCCTGATGTCAGGAAAACACTTCTGCACATGTGCAGAAGAGCGCGCGCCCAGCCCTGTTGCGAACCGGTAGTAAAGGTGAGTAGAACCCACCCCTGGGTCAAGCAGATATCTTCAAGAAGAGGAAGCCCTGCAGATACCCCTGTTGTCAGGCTTCGATGCTATCTCAAAATAAATGAACTTCCAAACTGCCAATCTTTAAGGAAATTTTCTCTTTATTCGAGTACAGTAACTGGATCCTGGCTCTTCACGGTCAATACTGACCTTTGCCCCCCAATCCCTCCCTTTCCGATCCCCAATTCTCTGATTCTCATTGGCTATCTTCCAAGTCACTCTCCTGATTCCTTTTCCCGTCAGTTCACTGGAATGCTTCCCCCCCTCCTCTTCTCCAAGGAGACTGAATCTTCAAAGGGATTTAGCAGGCAAAAGTTCAAGCTTCATCCTCCCTTTTCTATGTCAGCGCTGAGACGCTGATACCTGTTCTGTCTCATGGAAGGTTTTAGAGATGAGTTTAATTGTACTTGGGAAGAAACTGGGATTCTGTGGAGTCTGCACAATGTGTTGTCCTATGGAACAACACATGGAAACACAACGCTGTGCATGCCTTTGCATTCTGCACCATTTATAAATGCCAGGTGATTTTCAAGAGCAGCAGATTGAGTATGGGATAAAAAGATAGAAACAGAAACCTGACAGCAGATAAAGACCCAGTGTTCCATCGAGTCTGCCCTTTGAGGTTTTTTTTGTTTTGTTTTGTTTTCTTATTTATTTAATATTTTATTTTTATTTTTTTTCAGATGATGGACATATGTTTATCCCAAAAATGGTTAAATGCAGTTATTGATGACTGACCCACCAACCATGCTCTCAATAAACTGCTCCAAAAATACTGGACACATGATAAAATTTGTATGACATGGTTGAATCCATGAAGAACCACTTGGGAAGTCTGCAACAGTGCCTATTTCAGGACAGGTTGTACAACCCCCTTCACAATAAATAAATAAGTAAATCACTGACTTTGAGAGTGTTTCCAAACTATGAAACCTTCTAGAAACTCCTTAAATGTGATTTTTTTTTCAACAGTCCTGGCGATGCCCTGATTACAGGGCCCTGTGTGTGCTAGTTGCATAGTAGGTAGCATCTTGTATTCCTCTCTTGCTTTCTTAGCATTTACATCTCATTGTTTTTATTTTTAATTATCGGTTTAATTTTATGCCAACAAGACAGCCATATAAATAGTGAGACATATAAATTTGATAAATAAATTTGAAAACCAAAAGATCTTAAGGAAGATTAATTCCTTTTAATGCATTTGATTAATTAATTAATTTAATTAGTTAATTCCTAATTAACGCATTGTAAGCCGCCCTGAGTCTCTGGAGAAGGGCGGCATATAAATCAAATTAAAAAAAAAAATTGTGAAGGACTTCAAAAACATGAACTGAGTCTGTTATCTGCAAAGTCTTTTTACCCTGTAGAAATGAGAATATGAAGCAATATATTTCCATACTCTCTAAATATGTCAACAATTTTAAAGAAAGAATGAATTCAACATTGGTATAAAAGGATATTAAGTAGATTGGTCTTTTATTAGTTATCCTTTCCCCTCTCCTTTCTCTTCCTTTTAACTCCAATATTGTATGTTAAACTTTTTTTTTTCCTTTCAGAATCATGACTATATTCTTTTTGGGTTGGTGTCATAACTGTTTGTATCTTACTATTTAAGAACAAAGAAAATTGAAAAGATAAGAAAAGAAAAGAAAAAGAGAAGGGAAGGTAAGAGAAGAGAAGGAAATATCTACTTGGTTTTATGGTGAGTCCTCTGTTTTGTTTTCATTTGTTCCTTTCAACCCAACTTCTCTCCCTCCATTGTTCCTTCCAATTAGATAGTTCAGCTTATAAAGATTTAATATCTTCATAAAGATTGACTGATTAATTGAAGGATTGATTGGTATGTCTTTTGGTCTGTAATGTAAAGTTGGTTTGCATAAGCAAAACCCATTGATCTAAAATCATTCCTCAAGTTATAAAGAATTCAGATGCTAGTAAGAAACATAAACATGGAAGAACACATCCAAACTGGCAAATAAAAGAGAGATTTCTTACCCAATTTCATCCTCCCATTATGGAAGAAATGGGACACCATTAAAATTAAAAACTAGACAATCAAACTTACATGTGTCTTTAACCTGCATATTGAGCAGAGTTTCCCTATGGTGTCACCCACCTTCCTGAGTGGAGATGGTCCCCTCTGGACAAGGAACACAATCATAGCAGCAAACTGGTTCTCCTTTTTGAGCCTTCTTGACAAATCCAGGTTGGCATTTTTCCACACATTTGGACTGAGGAAAAGACTAAGCAGAAAAAGAAGAAATGCCAAAGAAACTACGTTAGGGCTCATCATCCTTGTAAGATTGAGGTAGACATGAATATTAGCCAAATAGTCTCTGGGCTTCACTTGAAATGGGTCCTTTGGGGGGAAAAGGAAAGACGTCATTATTTTCCACACCTTGTTGAGCAACTGTAGCTGTGACAAAGCCTTTTTGTTGATTGAAAGAATCTGTCTTTCAAAAATCCCCAACAATTTGTCGATGACATCCTCCTTGGGGAGAATCACCTTACTAATAATCCACATATCTGCTCCTATGACTCCATTTTGATCCATGTACACTTCCAGAAGGGAAACATTGAACAATTCACTCTTCTCCAGAAAAGGATGGAGCTAGAATGAAAACATTCAGGAATTTTAAAAGCAGAAATCTTGGGGGGTTTATCTCACATGGTCTTTTTACATTTGAATCTTTTTTTCTCTGGTTTTTTAACTTGCAAATATTGTGAGTTGAGAGAACAAGTGTTACCACTGTCTTCAAAACTCAAGTACAAAGATTCAGCCATAGTTCTCAATCATGCAGTAGAGTGACAGAATGTATATTGACAAAAATTGTCAAATTTATAGGACACAAATCACAAGGTCACAAATCAAATAATCAAAATACCCAAATAACTAGAGTATTCACAAACTCCTTGAAAACAACAGAAAGCAAGGATTGGTTAAGAAGAAAGTTGTAAGGCTAATCTTCATTCAGGTAGACCAGACAGGATAAATGACCAGATGAACTAATTCTGTTTTATTGTAAGATTATATTAACAAAATCTAAAAACTAAATTTTTCACTAAATTAGGGAATTTCTTTCTCTGCCTGTTATGCAGCTGCAAGTCCCCACCCCCACCCACCGCGCTAAACCATCTTATGTGAGCCTTGCCTGCATCTCTGTCTCTCGTCCTCCAAAAAAAATCAAAACAAAAAATACAAATTAGATGGACATGACCTTGTAGATGACCCCCACTCTTTCAAGAACCTTGGAGTTCTCATTTCTAAAGATCTAAGTGCCCGAGCTCACTATAACAACATTGCCAAAAAGGCATTAAGGGTTGTTAACCTAATCTTGCATAGCTTCTTCTCTGGTACTATTGTACTACTAACTAGAGCATACAAAACATTTGCTAGACCAATTTTCGAATACAGCTCATCTGTCTGGAACCCACACTGCATATCGGACATAAATATGATTGAGAGAGTCCAGAGATACTTTATGAGAATTCCTCTAACCTCAATAAAATACCTTATGCCACCAGACTCCAAATTTTGTGTTTAGACAACTTAGAACTACGCCAACTTCAGTCTGACCTAAGCATAGTACATAAAATTATCTGCCACAATGTCCTACCTGTCAATGACTACTTCAGCTTCAATCACAACAATACATGAGCAAATAATATATTATTATTATTTTATTATTATTTATTTTATTTATATACCGCCCTCCTCCCGAAGGACTCGGGGCGGTGTACAGCCAAAATTAAAAACATAAATATACAATATCATAGTTAAAATTAATTAAAATCATTAAATAGTTTTGGCTGAATTTTAAAACCCAAAGTTAAAAACCAATTTAAAATCATTCAATTAGACAGAGATACAAACTCAAGGTAAACCGCTCCAAACTCGATTGCAGAAAAAATATGACTTCAATAACAAAGTGGTGAAAACCTCGAGGTGAAACAGGTAAGGTGAAGGGTTCAAGCTGAAAATTCCTAGACCCATTAATGTTGCAGTTGAATCATACCAGGTCCTCTTCTAGGAAACACACTTGGAGAAGACATCAACTTTAGTCAAGAACAAAGAAGACAACGAAGAGATCAAAGGAGCTGCTTTTAGACTTGAGGAAAGACAAACTGGAGAAGAACCAGTTTGTCTTTCAAGGGCTTAAAAACAGAAGGAATCTTCTGAGAACATTTTTTCAAAGATATAAAACATCTTGGTTGCAGAAGAGAGGATGCAGCACTCCTCCAATAAGTACGAGATGTACAGAAGCTTAAGATCTTAAACAAACAAGCTCAGAGAGCCTCAAAGACCCTGAAAAGGAATTTAGTTTGATGGATCCTTGATGGGACCCCATACCTTCCATGGCTGCAGCCTTGGAGCTCCCAACCTCTCTTCTCCCTTCTCCCTTCTCTTCTGGGATTTGGATGCAGAATTTAAGGCATGGGCCAGAATCTTAAGGACACTGTAAGTAGTTGCCTGTATTTGGGATCCGCATCCTATTCTTTTCTTCTTGCATCTCCAGTGGTGCTTTCTGGGTGCATCTTCTCCGGTCTTTGACAGAAAAAATGTGTTTTGAAACAGAACAGTGAAAATACTCAACTTGAAATTCATGTTCCACAAAGAAAGGATGTTTATAGGCATCATCTTTTTGCCAACTTTTTTTCCACCCAAAAGAAAAGCTCCAAATACTATGGACGTACTTGAGAAGCCTGTCCTTTTTGATGAAATATTGTCCAACTGCTGTCATGATCCAGACTTTCCCTTCAATGGGTCCTGGCAAATCTTCAAGTGTTGAATGGAAGGGAAGAATTCTGTCCCAAATGGAATCATATTCTATGAAGTGAACAAAGACATTGACTTGTTTCCACTTAGAGAGGGCATTCCTGAGGGGTGCTGTGTGCCCAGTCGCTGAGAATTGTTGTGATATAACAACACAAATTCTATTCCTGACAAGCATAGGGGTAAAAGTCCTTATGAAATTCTCTCCCTTCTCTGTGTCTGAACTAAAAAGACCGATCAGGGTCCATCTAAAATGGAGGAGCAGTTTGACAATGGATGGGTAGTAGAAGCCCTCTGTGGGTAGCAGCGGATGGAAAAAAGGGAATTGACTTTTATCACTAACAGCCTCTGAAGCAATTCTGTCACTGACCTGAAAAAATCAACAAAGAGTGCGCTGTTATATTTGGGGTCCTACCAAGTCCCAATTTTTAGCTTTAAAGGAATCCAACGTTTTGCTCTGGTACATATTAGAACAGTTTCTTCTTTATTAGTCATTAGGCCATATCAAGATACAGAATATAACAGGTAGGACAATAATAAGACTGCATGCAAAAGTAGATTTTTAAAAAATGTTCAATAGAATAAGCATAAAGAATGAAAATAGCATTTAATAATAATAATAATTTTATTTATTTATTTTATTTTTATAATAATATATATTTGTTTATAATAATAATATATATTTCTAATATATATATATTCTCTATAGAGAATTTACCACAATCAAACTTCATATGAAAATCTCAACGGAACAGCATTTTTAAAAGCTTTTTCTCCAGGTGTAAAAAAGACATATGGCAATGATGTCATTTTTCCAAAGACCATAACTTTTGACTTTGATTTATCCATAATCAGATAATTATTATGAGAAAGGGAGCCAAGTCCTCTTAATAGCATCTGCAATCCAAATGTCATATCGGCAGTGGTGGGTTTCAAAATTTTTTACTACTGGTTCTGTGAGTATGGCTTGGTGGGTGTGGCATAGCTTGGTGGGCGTGGCTTGTTGGGCATGGTATGGGAAGGATACTTACTTACGAGACTGCCTTCTGCCTCCGATAGCCTCCCACTGACCAGTACGCTCCCACAGAGAGGGTCTCCTCAGGGTGCTGTCGGTTAAACAGTGTCGACTGGTGACCCCCAGGGGGAGAGCCTTCTCTGTGGGGGCATCTACCCTCTGGAACGAGCTGCCCCTGGAGATTTGTCGGATTCCCGACCTTCGTACCTTTCGCCGCACCTTTAAAACACTATTATTCCATCAAGGAGGGCTGGCCTAAAATATGATTTTTAATGGGTTATTTTATGTTACTTTAGATTATGGGCCAAACTATTTAATAAATTGTTTTTTAACTTTTATACTGTTGGTTTTTTATCTTGGCTGTACACCGCCCTGAGTCCTTCGGGAGAAGGGCGGTATATAAATTTAATAAAACTAAACTAAACTAAACTAAACTGTAAAATCTCTATTCCCTCCCCACTCCAGGGGAACGTTACTGCAAAATCCCCATTTCCTCCCAATCAGCTGGGACTTGGGAGGCAGAGAATAGTTGGGGACGAAGCCAGTCAAAATTTTTACTACCAGTTCTCTGAACTACTCAAAATTTTCACTACCAGTTCTCCAGAACTGGTCAGAACCTGCTGAAACCCACTTCTGCATATCGGCAACACTTTTGTCTTATCTTTTGGTAAATATCAGTCCTATTTCTCATGGCTACATTGAGCCCCAACTCTCAAACAGATGAACAAAAATAATTGGGAGGGAAGGGATCTGGGAGGTCTTCTAGTCCCACCCCCTGCTCATTGCAGGAGATCCTACACCAATCCAGACAAAATGAATGTCTAGTCTTTCTTTGAAAGCCTCCATTAATAGAGAACCCACAACTTCATGTGGGTTTCACAACTTCCATTAATTATTTTTTTCTCATTTTGAATGGGATCAGTATTCCGAGTTCCATTTTAATGGCAATCAATTTCTTCTATAATATTTGTTTGCTGTGTCAAATGCTATAAAGGTAGCAAACCATTATTTCCTCTGGCTGATATTTTTATAGTTAGCTGGTTCAAGACAACACAATTCTCAATACTGAATCAAATCTATGACTTTTTTATTTCAATCAGCTCCGGCGAAGCTAGACAAAAGGTTTTTTAAAGGTCTGGATCGAGTCGTGCTGAAATTTATTTGGCAGGGGAAGAGGCCAAGGGTGAAGCTCAAAATATTACAAGAGCATAGAGAGAGGGGGGGCTTTGGTATCCCCTGCTGGGAATTATATTATTGAGCTTCACTGCTAGCCTGGATGAAGGATTGGGTGTTATTGAAGAGGAGGTCTTTATTAGATTTAGAAAGACACGACCTACAACACAGCTGGCATGCACTGCTATGGAGAGAGAAAGGTGAACAGTATAAGTATTTCAAGAGACATTATCTAAGGCGAATATTGCTGGAAACCTGGGACATATTTAGAGGAAAATTTTATACCAAGATGCCAACCTGGTTCTCAGCAATAGAAGCAATGACATATCCAACAACTCTTAAACAGGATAATATTTTATTAATGAGCCGAGGTGGCGCAGTAGTTAGGGTGCAGTACTGCAGCTACTTCAGCTGATTGCTAGTTCAGCAGATCAGCGGATCAAATCTCACCGGCTCAAGGTTGACTCAGCCTTCCATCCTTCCGAGGTGGGTAAAATGAGGACCCAGATTGTTGGGGGCAATATGCTATTTAGTATACTGTCTTTGGTGTAAGCTGCCCAGAGTCCTCAGAGAGTGGGCAGCATAGAAATATGAATAATAAAATAAATAAATAAAATAAATAAATTTTTAGATATAAAGATCTTGTGGATGCCCAAGAGAAATTAAGGTCTAAGGAAGATTTGGTTGATAAAGGAATTAGGCTAGATTGGTGGACCTATGTTACAGTTCAATCTCGTTACAGGAGAGATAGAGATAATTATGGGATATATGTGATGGAACAGAGTTTGGATAAAATATTATTGGGAGAGGACCATAAATACATAACCAAAATGTATGTACAATTGCTTGAGCGAATGATAGGAGAGGAAGTTGTAAAAGACACTATGATTGCCTGGGGGAAGAATTTTGGGTACTTGATCCCCCTAGAAAAATGGCAACAAATGTGGGGGGGATATTAAAATGACTACGGCAACATCTTTCAAGGAAAATGCATATCAAATGTTGTATAGGTGGCATCTCCCACCAGCAAGAATTGCCAAAATGTTTCTGCATCAGAGTTATGTTGGAAATGTGGGAAAACCAGAGGTACGTATTTCCACCAATGGTGGACTTGTATAATGGCAAAGAAGTATTGGAGAAGGATTAAGAATTGGATTAAGGAAATTACAAATGTGGACCTCCTGTGGAAACCTGAGATACATTTACTAGGTATTCGCCCAGAGGGGCTGAGTAAGAAAAAATGGTATCTCACTCTACATATTTTAGCCGCAGCTAGAATAGTGTTCGCCCAACAGTGGAAAGAAAAAGAGAAAACCAGCCAGTCCCCAAATTATAAACAAAGTATTGGAGTGTGCTGAGGCGGATAGACCGACGTAGATGTTGAAAGAAAAAGAGGATTCTGAATTTTTTCAAAGTTGGGACAGTTGGTATTGGTGGTTGAATAAAAGAATTGAGACGAAGTGAGGGCCTATGTTAATACGAAGAGAGATACACTTATTTAGATTGAGAGATAATTGTATGAAAATCACATTTGGGGATTACTTACCTTATTCTGTGTTGTGGGCATAATTATTTACTAATGAGGGCAGGAATATTATCTGCCGGGATAGACGTGTTGAATGGGGGAGGGAGGGAGGGGAATGTATGGTTTTTGTTTGTATGTATAAACAATGTTTTTGTCTTGTGTTGATTTTAACTTGAAAAAAATTAATAAAATTTATTTTTTAAAAAATAGTGAATCAAATCTGCCTAAAGATTGCTGGTTCTTCTACAAGGAATGCACTTTTCATCCACCTACTTCCAACTCTTTCAAAGTGGAAGTTTGCATATATTTTAGTCACAATAGCTGTTAGACAAATGGGCCTGTCATTGCTAGGGTCTGTTTCATTTCCTTTTTATAAATACTGTATACAAGAACTACAATTGTCATATTAAACCAAAATGGGTACAGCAGGTATCATTTATAATTATAAATTGTCCTGTTAATAGAGGATCCCACAAGTTGGGGTATTTCTTGAATTGTTCAGCTGGTAGACAATCCTCTCTGGAGGATTGTTCTTCAATATTGTTCTTCAAATTTTTTATTATGAATTTGATCACAAGCAATTAAGGGCAAAAAATAGTTAATATGCTGGATGATATATTTGTAAGGGGTTTTTTAATATATTAAATGGTTAATTAATGTTAGTGCTCTCTACAGATTTATAACACATATATGTTTCATCAACAGTAGGAAAGTTAATCCAGTGGAACTCTGTTTATAAATCTGGGATTTGTCCATGATTGAGGACATCATTATTTTGACTAAGATCATATACAAAATGTGAGCATTCCATCATTGCTACACTTACCTCTTGTACAGAAATTCATTTGGTTTGACACATAGTCTCTCCTCACCTTCACAAGCCTGCAGCAGAAGCCCTCAAAGAAAAGAGGATGTTATCATGAGTAGATGTCTCTGTTTCACTTTGCCAGATAGGGGAACACAAACACAAACCTGTGGGACTTTGTAGGTGCCTGCTAATGTTAACACCTGGATGGAGATGTCCTGATCAGCTCCATCAACAAGGGCCAAAGTGTTGTCCTTCCTTCCACAACTGTAATTGGGAACGTTGGCTTCTCCAGTAGAGAGTATGTCCAGCAAAGCTTCTGAGGTGCCGAGGGTGTTATCATAGTTGTCATAGACGTTGTAGCCAAGTGTGAGATTTTGCCGGTGCCGGTGATTTTTATTAAAAACTTCAATATTGAAAATCATTTGCATTATTCTTTCATTTCGACCAGGTAAACTAGTGTAAAACCATGCTCATGTTAATATTAGCATCACAAACAGCAACAACAAAATACTTTTTTCTCTATTTAATCCTCTTTTTGTCCACAAGCTGAGACTTAAACCAATATTGATCCAAAACCAGAGGCAAACGATAGTCACCCATCACCCTTTAATATTTGTGAGTGTGGAGAAAATAGGATGGAGATACGCCTCTAAAGGGATTAAAAATCACAAATATACCCTTATTTCTAGGTGTATTAATTTTCATCAGCCCAATAAAAGGGTTGCAGAATAATCCAGGCATTAAAGTAGAAAAGCAGAGGATTTTCAATAAGTGACTCAGAAAAGCTGTTCTGAAAAAAAAAGACCTCCTCTATTCCTATAATAATCAGGCATAGAATATCAATCAGCGGGTATAAAAATATGGAAATGACCTGGGAAGGGAAAACTAAAACAATCACTACTTTCAACAAAACTCAGGACTCAAGTCATGAGTTTAGGATTGAACAGGGGAAAGAAAAGCATGTGGACTTCTTTCAGGTTTTATTTGCCTCGTATTTGGATTTGAGCCTCTCCCAGAAAATAAGACAAAAGAGAGAGGCCATGGAAATCAATAGGGTTCAAGAAATTAGTCAGGTCCTGCAATAAAAAAATAAGTAAAATAAGAAGAAAAGAAAGAAGAGTGTTTGAACTGCAAATGGAGGGAAAGAAACTCCATCACAGTGAATGACTTACAACCGAATCTGATTAGAAGGAGCCAGGCTGAAAGGTAATGATGTAGGTTCTATTGTTGATGCAGAGACAACTATACCTATGAGAAGATCTCCTGGCCTGTAATAGCTCCATGGCTTTCCTCCATCCTGGTTGTCCCAATTCAGTGGGCACCTCATTCTCAGTTTCCCAGAGACTGGCTGGGACATCAGCAGCACCAGAAGCACAAGCAGGAGGTCCATAATTCATGGGGATGAATCAATCTCCTCCCTTTTCTAAGAAAGAATTAGAAAAAGAATTAGAAGCACTCTCCCAGGATGGAATATCCAGTAGCTTTCCTGATTCAATCAGGGAAACCAAGATTCACCTGGAAGAGAAAGAAAGTACATTCAAGAGGACAGCTCTTGCCTATCCTGTAAATTGAGGCACAAAGAGGCATAAATACCTGTGGTATTTATCCTTTCCTAATGCAAGATCCCTTCCATGTTACTTCAGTCTGATGTTTACATCAAAGGCAATCACTGGAGAAGTAGGAGAAGAGATCTCAAGGTAATAATAGTAATAGTAACAGTGAGAAGGAACTTCTCCTCTTGGGACCCTGAACTTCTTCCATGTAAGAAGGGTAATTGGAGAAAAGCATGTTAGTCAAAAATCACAGATAGACCACTTGGGGCACTGTTCTGTAGTGATGTAATCCTTCCTGTTGGAACATGTTCAGAAAGTAATGCTGGATGAAGATAGTTCAACAGCCAGAAAAAATGACTTCTGCTGTCCTTCAATGGGGTCTCTTGCCTCCAGAGACAGCTAGAAAAGGTCACCCAGAACTACGGAGTTTGGCATCACTCTACGTTGGTGGCACTTAACTCTAGTGCTCCCTGTGCTTTATCTCCATGGAAGCACTCAATCTCCCTGTTGGTTTAACATTTTTTAAAATTGATTTACAGTATAAAATATTATAAGATACAAACTATAAAAGTAAATAGGAAAACAGTGGGGGAGGAAGAGGGGGAAGAGAAGTGAGGAAGGATAAGAAAAAGAAAAAGAAGCATTGCCTTCTGACTCTCTCTGTTGCAGTAAAATAAGGCATTAACATCAAATCACATTTTTTTTTGCTTTTTCCTAATAATATGAACAAGCCTTTCTATAAAGATCTATCAATCTACTCAGTAAAACCCAAAATCAAAGTTTCATTCTTTTCCACTTCAAGCACGGAGTTCAGAAGCTGTCTCCATGTAGAAGCAAAAATACTTATTTTCTTTTCTTTAATCAAAGTAGTCAATTTTGCCATTTAAATTTACTCCATCAGCTTCTGCAACCATTCGTCCATAGTAGGAATTGAAGTGTCTTTCCATTTTTGTTCTTGCTGCTGTCAACAAATATAGTAACAAAGTTCAACAAAAATCAGAACACAAAATACAGGCTGGGCGGATATGACCTCATAGATGACCCTCACTCTGTCAAGAACCTTGGAGTACTCATCTCAAACAATCTAAGTGCCAGAGCTCACTATAACAACTTTGCCAAAAAGGTATTAAGAATACTAGGGCATACAAAACCTTTGCCAGACCAATCCTTGAATACAGCTTGTCTGCCTGGAATCCACACTGTATATCAGACATACCAGATTGAGCAGGTCCAGAGGTATTTCATGAGAAGAGTACTCCACTCCTCTACTCCCAATAGAATCCATTATGCCACCAAGCTTGAAATTTTGGGCTCGGACAATCTGGAACTATGCCGCCTGCAGTCTGATCTAAGCATAGTACACAAAATTGTCTGCTACAACATCCTACCTGTCAACGACTACTTCAGCTTCAACTGCAATAATATATGGGCAAACAATAGATACAAACTCAAGGTAAACTGCTCCAAACTCAATAGCAGAAAATATGACTTCAGCAATAGAGTGGTCAATGCCTGGAATGCTCTACCTGACAATATTGTTACTTCCTCAAACCCCCATAGCTTCAACCTTAAACTGTCTACCGTGGACCTCACCCCATTCCTAAGATGTCTGTAAGGGGGTGTGGATAAATGCACCAGCATGCCTACCGTCCCTGTCCTACTGTCCCCATTGATTTGTACTCATTTCATGTGCTCATGTTCAAGTTTATACTTATACCTGTTATCTCATACGTTTGACAAACTAAATAAAATAATAAAATAAAGTAAGAAAAGCCTGTTAGTCAAACAAAGGAATCAAAGTGTCCTTCCATTTTCGCACATATGATAGTCGTGCTGCTGTCAATATATATAGCCATGTTGGCGAACCTATGGCACACGTGCCACAGGTGGCACGCGGAGCCATATCTGTGGGCACATGAGCATTGCCTTAGCTCAGCTCCAGCATGCATGCGCGTGGTGGCCAGCTGATTTTTGGGCCTTCTGGGCCCACCAGAAGTCGGGAAGCGGGCTGTTTCGGGCCTCCCGAGAGCCTCGGGGGGGGGGCAGGGAAGGCCGTTTTCACCCTCTCCAGGCTCCTAGAAAGCTCTGGAGCCTGGGGAGGGCAAAAACAGGCCTACTGGGCCCACCGGGCCATCACATGCCAAAAGCAAGGGTAGTGTGGAGGGGTAACACATGTGCAGGGTGCGGGGCGCATTGAATTATGGGTGTAGGCACACGCGCGCAGAAACCCCCCCGCTCTTCACCCCCCCCCGCTTTTAGCACGCGACGGCAAAAAGGTTAGCCATCACTGATATATAGTAACAAAGTTTCAATTTTTTTCTCCAGTTTTTTTCCATTAGGCCCAAAAGAAAAAGTTCTGGTTTCATTCTTATTGCCATTTTCAAAATTTTCTGTATTAAAATATGAATCATATTCCAATTTTTTTTTCTTTATCAAATATCCACCATGGATGACAAAAAATTCCTTCTTTACTTTTACACTCCCAGCATTCATTTGACATACCTGTCAACTCTGACAATACCGTTATACATTTTAGATAACTTATCTAGTGTTAAAAACCAATGATACATCATCTTTTATAAATTTTCTTTTAGATGGTAATGTAAATTTTAAACCCTTCATCCATATATTTTCCCATTGTTCAAGCATCATGTTATATCCAAAATTCCTTGCCCACTGAATCGTACAACGTTTTACACGTTCATTTTCCAAATTCAATTTCAGTAACATTTATATGGTGGGCATGGCTTGGTGGACATGGCAGGGGAAGGTTACTGCAAAATCCCCATTTCCTCGCTATCAGCTGGGACTCGGGAGACAGCGAATAGTTGGGGGTGGGGCCAGTCAGAGGCGGTATTTACTGGTTCTCCAAACTACTCAAAATTTCTGCTACCGGTTCTCCAGAACTGGTCAGAACCTGCTGAATACCGCCTCTGGGCCCTCCTCACATGCAGTGGGACAGTTGAGCCACACTGACCTCAAAGTCAGCATTGTCAACACAGAGCAAAAAAATTCTTTGCTTCCTTCCTTCCTTTTCTATGTTCTTTGACTCTCTGCAGTCAACATAAGTAACTTACAGATTTTGAACTAACCTACAACTATGGAGAAATTTCCTGAAAATGTAATCAGTGAAACAACTTTCCTCTAGAAGTTATGGGTGCTCCAACAATGGAGGTTTTTAAGAAGAGATTGGACAATGATCTGTCTGAAATGGTAAATGGTAGGGCTTCCTGTCTGAGCAGAGGGTTAGACTAGAAGACCTCCAAAGTCCCCTTCAACTCTGTTATTCTCTTATTCTCCTTCAGGCATGCAATATCTTTAGCAAATTAAACTATTATTTATTTTATTTATTTATTTATTTAGACTTCTATACCGCTTCGTAGGGCTTTACAGCCCTCTCTAAGCAGTTTACAAAGTTAGCATATAGCATATTGCATATTAGCATATTGCATTAGCATTAGCATATTGCCCCCAACAATCTGGGTCCTCATTTTACCCACCTCGGAAGGATGGAAGGCTGAGTCAACCTTGAGCCTGGTGAGATTTGATCTGCTGATCTGCTGAACTAGCAGTCAGCTGAAGTAGCTGCAGTACTGCACTCTAACCGCTGCAGCACCTCGGAGGTACAGATTTGAGGGCAGAGACGGGGAGTTTAGTTTAATTTTAGCTCTTAATTTTTCTGGTTGGGGGTAAAAGATTAACAAATTTGTCTCTCCCAACTTTTTGTCTACTTTATTGAAGAAATTTGGGTTTGGGGGGAGGAAGGGGAGCCAAGAAGGAAGAGAAAGTTTTTAGGAAACTCGTCCTGAACCTGCCACCTTGGCATGCAGTGTCTGTTTTCCCAAGCCTAGCAAGAGCCA
The DNA here is from genome assembly GCF_029215685.1 of Pituophis catenifer annectens. Lineage (NCBI taxonomy): Eukaryota > Metazoa > Chordata > Lepidosauria > Squamata > Colubridae > Pituophis > Pituophis catenifer. The sequence continues at coordinate 7,966,503 of NW_027256882.1, read as the reverse complement.
GGAGAGGTTTGCAATCTCCCAACAGCCTGATGATCAGGGTGGAAAGCTTCAAAAGCAGTCGCCATTTCTACAAGGACTTGTCAGAATATTGAAAATGGTGGCCACTTCCAGCAGGCAATGAGGATCAGGCCCAAGGAAGGAAAGATCCCACTGGGCCAAGATCGAAGGAGAGGAGGCTTTCAGCCAGAGGGGAAGATGTCACCAAACCACATCTGGAAAGCTGCAGAACTTCTGTACCATAAAGAGGGCTTGGTGAGGGCAGAAGGAGAAGTTTGCATCACCTGAAGAAAGAGCTCACATTTGGGGAAAGGAAATGGCAAAGGGGGCTCTCTTGGTGGTGGTGGTGGGGTGATCCCTGCAGGCAGAAACATGGTTGCATTTGCATTTGACTCTTATTTTCCCCAGGGTGAAACAGTTTGACATAAAGGAAGACAGACAGCCCTGGTGTCAGGTTTCGATGTCGCCTCAAATAAATTGCATTTCCAAACAAAATAGTCTTTGATGAAATCTTTCATTTATTAAGCACGACAATCTGTCCCCGATTATGTCGAAGCCAACACTGACTTCCTGACCCCAAACCTTCCCTTTCCATTCCCCAATTCTCTGCATCTCATTGGCCATCTTCCAAATCACTCTCCCCATGTCTACTACTTCAGCTCCCAGGAATGTCCCCCCTCCCAACCCATCTCCTAGGGGATATTATCTTCAGGGAAAATAAGTAGGTGAAAAGTCAAGCTGCCCCCCTCTTCTCCTTATGTCAGCACTGGAATGAATGTAGTTTGAAGGAAAAGTCCTCTTGCCAGCTGCCCCCCTCTTCTCCTCCTTATGTCAGCACTGGAATGAATGTAGTTTGAAGGAAAAGTCCTCTTGCCAGCTGCCCCCCTCTTCTCCTCCTTATGTCAGCACTGGAACAAATGTAGTTTGAAGTGCTGACACCTGGTTTTTAGTGGGGAGGGAAGTTCAAAGTCTGAAATCATCCAGTGACACTTTTTGCCTAAAGTCAAATTCTCCATCAGGAAAGATTTCCATTTAGGCCCTTCTAGGCCAGTGTGAGAAGTGAACTGCAGCTGACTCCATCTGTCTCTGCCCAAAGTCTCCCCTGGAGGATTCAGCCAAAGAGCAGAGATGAAAGTTTGAGAATAATTCTCCATTGTCAGGACAGATCCCTGATTAATTCAACTAGTTTTTAGATTGTTTGGTATTTTTCTGGAGAGAAAAGGGAGGGAAATAATCCCCACATGGGTCAAAATGATAGGGTAGAGATAGAATTAAATTTGTCACCAAGAACCAAAAGGTTTGAAAGTTTCATCCTTGAAATTGGCCCCAGAAGAATACACAGCACCTGTGGCTGAAGAGAGAGAGAGAGAGAGAGAGAACATCTGTTGACATTGTGTTTAAAGAGAAAACCCCAGGGATTACTTAATGCCTGAACATGTCACAGAACTGAAATTGCTTCCTATTGAGTTAAAGCTAAAATTTATTTTGAAAGTTAATGCTGAAGGACACCAACACAAAAGGGCTGATTTATTTAGCGTATGGTTGGTCACACGCAGTATTAAAACACTTCATTTTTACAGGTTAAAAACAATTAAAGCAATAAAAAAACAGTAAGAAAACCTAAAAGGAAAACAGAAATAACATTTCAAAGTTTAATGTTGAGTTTGGAGATCCAGTCAGTAGCTGCCGTTGTTATGCAGAGGAAGTCCCTAGGGAGGCAAAGTTACTCGCGTCCGTGGCAATCCTTAAGTCACACGTGCCTCCTGGGTGGTGCTAAATGAGTAACAGACGGACTGGTAGCCAGACATCTGCGAGGATCTCCTGGCTTCACACACAACCCCACGGTCCTTTTAAGGACCTTTTAAGTTCCAAAAGGGCTGATAAAATAGTGTGACCAGTCTCCAAGAGAAAATGCTGTAGTCAAAAACTTGTCATCGGGACTTTGCATAGCTAAAAATAAAAAAAAAATCACACCCCTGCATAGAGAAAGAGAGAGAGAGAAATTAGAGAAATAAAGAATGTCTTTTACCCCATGTAAGGAAGAAAGGGAGGGACCCATGTTCCACTGCCTCTCTCTTCCCCATATAGGGCACTGAGGGGTAAAAGCAAAGTCCAGACTTGTCATGTTACCCATAGAAAAGGCCCAAGAAGGAGGAGGGGATCTGGGGGAACCCTTTACCCTCACCATTATGGGAAGAGACTAACATGGTTTATGGGCTTTGGAGTTGCATTTTAAGGAGAGGAAGCCAATGTGGGTTTGTGAAGCTTTGGTTTGTCTTTCTGTGTTTCCAGGAAAGGCTCCTGTTTGAGGGAAGCCATGCAGGGCCTTTGTCTCCAAAGGGGATCCGGTATTGCTCAGAGAGGAAGGTGAGGGGGGTCTCCCCGGAGGGACCCTCTGGGGCTCCGAGGAAGGGGCATTCTGGGGGTCCATCATGGCCCCTGAATACCCTCCGGAAGGGCTCTCCTGGGCAGCCACTGCTCCCACTTGCCCAAGAGCCTCCACTGGAGGAGATCTCTCCAGGGCAGCCATTTCTACATGAGGAAGGGGCCATTCCAGGACTTCAGCCTCCCCTCCCTCTGAGATTCTGGGAGTTTTTGTCTATTTCCATTTACTCTAAAACCTTTTAATTTTATCCTTATTTGATATCTTCCTGCCCCCCCCCCATCTTTATCTTTGTTCAACAACTTCCCCAGGAGGCTGATTGGTGGCTGAGTTCCCAGGCAACCATTGTCTTTTCCCTCCTGCTTGATTGGCTGCTGCTGGGTTGCCATGACAACAGGGGCAGGCCAGGAATAAAGGCAGCCACTAGGGAGAGAGAGAGTGGGGGACAGGTCTTTTGTCTTCCCTCAGAACTGGAGGAACTCTTCTTTCTATTAGGAAATTGATCAGATGCAGCCCAGAGCAGAGAAAAATGAAAGGACATTTTAAAATATTATATATTTTAAAAAGGAAGGAAAAATCCAAGACTTTGACAGAAGGAAAATAGGAAACAGAAAGTAAAAACAGATGAAAAGGAGGAAGATGCAATGCAGTTGGACATTAGAGGAAACAGTGTGGATAAAGAGCTGATAGAAACTAGAGAGCTGAAACAGAAAACAGTTTCATCTATTCAGATGTTTCTCAAACTTGACAAATGTAGGATGTGTGGACCTACTCCCAGAATTCTTCAGCTAGCATGGAATTGAACTCCACACCTCTTAAAATTCCTCAGAGTGAAAAACCCTGCTCTAACCTAGCAGTTAGGTCTCCCACCTAGCAGTTAGAGCTTGCTAGGTGTTAGAAAGGAAAAAAGCCCAGAACCGAGTAGATGTGATTCTACTGAGCTGGAGCTACAAAAAAAAAAAAAAAAAAAACCTTGGCTACGTAGGGAAAACCTGGCTAGAAGAAAAACACACACACACACACACACACACACACACACACACACACACACACATATATATATATATACACATATACATACATACATATATATATATATATATATATATATATATATATATATATATATATACACAGTATATATATATTGGAATGGAAGGAAGAAAGAATCAGAATTTAAACTGTTTCCCTCTAAAGCTCAATTCCTTTGCACCACCAGAAAATCTTCAGAGCTGCCTGTGCGTAGTGCCAGATGCACTCAGCTTGTGAAAACCACTACAGAAATGCTTGGAAACACCTGGATACCATCAACATTAGCTGTGAACATGGCTGATTAAGATAGTTTATGAGTCTACGCAGCCCAGGAAAGAGGATTCCTTTCCAATTCAGATTAAGGAAAAGACACACATTATGGTTAACAGAGTTTGGCTCACTTGGCTTAATTCTACTGGGCAACCAGAACCGTCAAACATCTGGTGGGACATTCAAAGGATGCCCTTACATGGGGCCTTGCAAATGGGGCTGAGGAGGTCCCACAAATACTGGGCTTGACTGACGTTAGTCAAATTGTTTATTGGTTCAATTTATATGCCGCCCTTCTCCGGAGACTCAGGGCGGCTTACAATGCATTAAGCCTTCATACTTTTGTATATACCTGCTTAGTAGGGCTTTCGCCCCCCCCCCAAAGCGGTGTTCTTTTTTTATACAAAGTCAGCTTATTGCCCCCACAATCCGGGTCCTCATTTTACCTGCCTCGAAAGGATGGAAGGCTGAGTCAAACTTGAGCCTGGTGAGATTCGAACTTGCAGTAATTGCAGGCAGCTGGTGTTACTTAACAGCACTTAACAGCACTTTAATCTGCTGCGCCACCAAGGCTCTTTTATCCAAACCTTGTCCTCCAATAGGCATAGAAAGCCAGTTAACCTCCCAAGAAACTCTGGTCCTGCCTTGTCCCTCTCTTCTGGGCAGGAGCAGCAGCTGAGTGAGCTTCACACAATCCTTGAAAGCCAGATGAATCACGCTCACTGCCAGATTCTGACATGGTTGTGGCAAGAAAGGTGGCCTGCCCCATTTCCCCCTCACCTTTCCCCTTGGCACCCCAGGACAGCTCTCCTCACCTGCCCTGCAGGTCAGAAAGATACCTTGCTTTGGGGTGCCTCATTTCCCAGAGAAGAAGGAAGAGGCACTGGCTGCCCCATGGGGATCCTTGCAGGAGTGGCCCTGTCTAATCACCCAGGGCCTCAATAAACCACCAGTTCTCCCTTCACGGCCAAGGTGTACATCTCAATATGCCACCTTCCAGAAAGGAAACACAATCCCTCAACAATCTACCCAGATAAACCAGAAACACAGGGACTCCCAACTGCACCTTCAAAGCACTTGGAGGTCTGGGAAGAGGGGCTACACAAAGCCTCTGATAAGGGAATATCAAAGTGGGCCCCCTCACCATCCCCTGAAAATGAAGATGAGGACAAGTTTCCCCAAACAAGTTTCTGGGTAGGTGTGGCAAGAAATCAGGTCACTCCAGTTGTGGGTTCCTCCCGGTTTGGTCCGGTTCGGCCGAGCCGGTAGTGGTGACGATATGACATCACCGAAATGGTTCTCCCCCCTGCCCTCCCACTCCCCCAAGTTATTCTTACCTTTTATTTGGTCCCACCCCCAATCTATTGCTGCCTCCTGAGTCCCAGCTGATGACTAGAGGGAAAAAAACTGTTTAAACTCTTGCCGCAGGGCTTCAAAGGGCTGCCCTACAGCTGATCAGTGTTAAAAGCAAACAAATGAGTCGGGTCGTAAGTGCGAGGACTAGTTGTAAGTGCAAGGATCTTCCAAAAATGACTCTGACCAGCTAGCCACACCCACCTAGTCACATGACCTCCAAGCCACACCCACAAAATAAGCTACGCCCACAGAACCGGTAATAAAAAAAAATTAGAACCCACCCCTGGGTCACTCTATCCACCTCCCTGTGGGCACCACCGCCACCATCTCAGCTACAGACCTGACAGCCCACTGTTTATTTAATAGATTAAGAAACATTAATATTTAAAAATCTCAATGTCTTCAATAAACAAAGAAAGACAACACATAGACAGAGTTGAAAGTACTCTGAAACTTTCTCCCTATTTACTCGACAATATAGTCCATAGTCTGTAGTCACTTCCCTGTCTGTTAGTCAGCTTTTATTCAAAAAACGATATTTCTAGAAAAAAGGAAAATAAAATTTCACTACAGGCACAACTAGTTTTAAAATCAGCTCCAGTTTAGGGTTAATACATGAAAATTTAATGGAAAACAAGATCCCAAGATGCTCTACACTTAACATTAGATAGTGTTTAAATGTATTGATTGCTTCCTTGGACATAGAAGACAGGCAGAAGTAACGTCTAAGTGTCAAGAACCTAAAGTTATACTAAACTCGATAGCTTTGAGTGACTTTCTCCAGCAGTCTCTGGAGATAAGAGACCATACTAAGGTGATGCCAACCTGATATCAAACATCAGTTTCCATGATGTTGAACTATCTTCCTCCAGCATCACTTCTGGGACACGTCCTGACATGAAGGACCACACTGCCTCCTGTGGTGTATCTGTGGTTTTTCACAAGCATGGTTTTCCTCAACTACATCTGTGCATACGGAATCCCAGAAGAACATCAGGATCCTAAGAGAAGTTGCTTTTCACTGTAATTATCTCCATCATGTTCTTTGAGGCCTCTTTTGCTACTTCTCCAATGATTGCCTTTGATATACACATCAGACTGGAGCAATATGCAAAGGATCTTGCACCTGAAAAGGATAAATGCTTTGTATGTGGCACAAGTTTTGGAACAGGCAGGGGATATTCTTTTGAATGTACCCTACTCTGCTTTCCAGGAAAAACTCAGTTTGTCTCTGTCTGAATCAGGAAAGCCACTGATGCTTCCTTTTTGCCTCCGTTTCCTTTTGTTGTTCTTGTTTAGAAACAGGAAGAGAACTGATTCAGCCCTATGATTTATCGATCTCCTACTTCTGATGTTGCTGATGCCCCAGACGGTCTCTGGGAATCAGAGAACGAGGTGCCTCCTGAGTTTGGAGGATCACAATGGAAAGAAACAAAGAAGCTTTTACAAGCCAGGAGACCATCTCATTAGTATAATCACCTCTGTAACAAAAATAGTCAATAGAACATTTCCTTTCAACATGGCTCCTTATAGTCAGACTATCGGGTACGTAATTCAGTGTGATGGAGTTTCATTCCCTTCATTTGCACTTCTAACACTCTTCTTCTTTCCTTCTTCTTTAACTTGTCCTCTATTGCAGGTTCTGTCCAATTTCTTGAAGCATTTTGATTTCCATGGCTTCTCTTTTTTGTCTTACAAAATAAGACTCAAATCCAAAGATATGACGGAAAGTAAACCTGAAAAAAAGTCCAAATTATTTTCCTCTCCTGGTCCAATCCTGAATTAACGACTTGAGTATTGACTTTTATTTAAAGTAGTGATGGTTGTAGATTCCCCCTGCCCAGCTCATTTCCATATTTTTGTAACTGCTTGTTGGTATTGGAGTCTTCATACAAACAGAGGATGACTTGTTTTTAAAATGGCATTTTTTTTCCAGTTATGTAGTATCTTCGTCGTTGTATGATGGTTCTGATGAAAATTAGTACAAATAATGGCATATTTATGATTCTTACCCTCGTGGAGAATATCCCCATCCCATATTTCCAACAGTCATTAAAATTAAATATTAATGGGTGACTGTAATTTAACTCTGGTTTTCAATGAATAGTCATAAGACTCAGGATAATGTAGAAAAACAAATGTTTTTAAAATATTTTTCTTAATGGTAATGATAACTTGCACATGTTTTTTACACTAGGCTAATTGGTGGTGAGAATAGGCTCCTACACTTCATTTTTGCCATTCAAATCATGAACAAGAATCCGCAAGTCCTGCAAAATCTCACACTCGGCTACAACATCCATGACAACCATTTGGACCCAACTGGCACTTCAGATGCACTGATGGACATTCTCTCTACTGGAGAAGCCAACGTCCCCAACTACAGCTGTGGAAGGAAGGACCACATTTTGGCTGTTCTTGATGCAGCTCACAGGGACTTCTCCATCCAGATGTCAACATTAGTAGGCACCTACAAAGTCCCACAGGTTTCTATGTGTGTTTCTCTAACTGGTAGCATGAAAAGGGTGGTAGTGGGTGAGCAATAGATCGAACCATATATTCTCTATGGAAATCAAGAGCTGCTATTGTAGGTGTCATGGTTGGGGATTGAGCTACACAGTGGGGAAGGGACTAGGATCAAAGGAGCCATACCCTCTTATATATGTTGCTCTGATGGCTTCCGAAGCACAGTTGTGGAGGTGAGGAATGCCTCTGTGTGCCGTGAAAGAGTCTTCCATAGAATGGGAAAGTGTGGCACTGATGGGAAGCTAATATTTAATCTGTGATCTTATCCAACACAATAACATTTTAAATGGGGAACAAATTCCAGATTTGTCAGAAGAGTCAATGAATTCTCTTACCCATTGTTGACAAAACATACACGGTATGTCCTATATACTCATAGTGACCACTAGCATTAATTGGCCACTTTATTAAACAATGGCAATCATTCGTGATGCAGCTGCCAGGGACTTCTCCATCCAGATGTCAACATTAGTCAGCACCTACAAAGTCCCACAGGTTTGTATGTGTGTTTCTCTAACTGGTGGCATGAAAAGGGTGGTAGTGGGTGAGGAATAGATCCAACTGTATCTTCTCTAAGGAAACCAAGAGTTGCTTTTCAACATGGCCATTGAAGGTGTTATGGTTGGGGACACATATACACAGTGGGGAAGGGACTAGGATCAAAGCAGCCATATCCTCTGATATCTAATATATTTTTAGTTCAATCATTACGTTCAGTCATGTTAATGTTCTGTATTTTGTGTTCTTTATCTTGATATGGCATATGAAATAACAATAAAGTATTCTAATATGTTCAGAGGAACCAAACTGGATTAATTAAAAGGTAATATTTTGGATGATAGAACATCAATTAAAACATAGAATTGATTACTTTTTCAGATGACCTATGGAATTGTTTCAGAGGCTCTGAGTGATAAAAGGCAATTCCCTTTTTTCCACCGGATGCTCCCCAAAGAAGGGATCCAGTACCCAGCAATTCTCCAACTGCTCCTCCATTTCAGATGGACCTTGATTGGGCTTTTTGTTTTGGACACAGAGAAGGGAGAGAATTTTATTAGAACTTTTACTCCAAAGCTTGTCAAGAATGGAATTTGTGTTGTTGTATCACGACTGTTATCATCAACTGGACATACAGAATCCCTCAGGAATGCCATCTCTAAGTGGAGGCAAGTCAATGTTTTTCTTCACCTCATAGAATATACTCCCCTTTTGGACAGAATTTTTCTTTTCCATTTAGTGCTTGAAGGTTTGCCAGGACCCATTGAAGGGAAAGTCTGGATCACCACAACCTTGGGGATATTGCCAGTAATTGGATTTGGCAGACTTTACAAATATGTCCATAGTATTTGGAACTTTAATTTTCAGGACGACAAAAACCCAAAAGATGATTCCTTTGAACCAGATCTCTTTGTGGGACGTCAATTTATACATCAGTCTTTTCACTGTTCTTTTTCAAATAATGTTTTTTCTGTCAAAGACCGGAGAAGATGCATTGAGAAAGCACCACTGGAGACCCAAGACAAAAGAAATGGGATCCAGATCCCAAATCAAATCTTTCTTCACAGTGTCATTAAGACGCTGGCTCATGCCTTGAATGCTGCATATTCCTCCAGATCCAGTAGGAGAAGGAAGGAGGACAAAGAGATGTTGGGGACTACAAGGCTACAGCCATGGCAGGTAAGGGGTCCATGAAACTTAGTTCCTTTGGAGAAGGAATCTCAAGGAGAAGGAGGTGAAGCAGCTGAACCTTCCCGTGCTACAAAAGGCTAACAGGATTAGACAATCTAATCTTTAAGGAGATAATGATTCATACAGTGGGCACCATGACAGATATATCTTGCTATGAACAAACTGCTAATTGTAAAAGGGATGTGTGCATTTTTAAATCAATTCATGTGTATATTGGTTTGTGATTAACATCATAGAATTTGAAATTCATAAATTTGAAGGAGATACTGAGACCATCTAGCCCAACGCTTCCTCTCTGCAGGAATCTGATCTAAATCTTCTCTCATGGATATCTGTTCTGTCTTTGCATAAAGATAATCAGTGAATAGAGACTGAACTTTTCTGGTTTCCTGGCTCAGCTCTGAAACTGCTCTTTCTTTTAGGATGGTTTTTAAGTAGAAGAATATGTGGGAATGACCTTGTGGGATGGGGGAGAGAGGCTGCTTAGGGAATGCTCAGATAAAAAACTGAGATTATTATGGATGCATTTCTTCTTTTCCATGAGCATTAGACTGCTGATTCATATTCCATTGGCAATGAACTACTATTTTGACATCATTTTCACAAATATTATCAAATTTGGTATCCTTCGCCCTTCTCCCTGTGCATCATTAATGACATTATCATCAAATTAATTATATGATTCTTATCAAAAGTCAGGTATGGATAATCTGGATTTTACTTATGCACCTTTCTTTCTCAGGAAATCATAAATATTTTTTTCTGGAAAATTGGTATTTTTTTGAAAAAGAGATCAAACCAGATTATTCTAACAATTGTTATAAATCTTGCATCATATAATCACAATTTAACTTTTTAACCATATTTATAAAAATACTGAAGAATAGATGACCAAGAACAAATTATTATTCATAAGAACCATCGAAAATTATTTGAGTACAATTTTTAAGACAGCTTTTATCCATTTCATTGTCATACCACCCTTCCCTACTTTAACTGGGTTCCTAATCATCAGTTCAGAAAAAACGTTTAATACTAGCTCAAATCAAGTTATATTACTAGCATTCCTGCAATCTATTAAGGAAGTGTAATGACATGTGGGAAAGAGCTTGGCTGATCAGGCAGAGATGCTTCCTATGGAATGGTCAGATAAGGGGTTGGGGGGGTCCCATTCCTGCCTAATAGGCAGAGAAAGAAACTGAGAAAGGATCATCCCCAACTTTTCAGGCTGTAGAGATTTGTATTTTCAGAATTGGGAGAGTCTGTTAATGGAACCTTACAATAAAGTAGAATTAGCTCATCTGATTGTGTTTCCTATCTGGTCTGTCTGGCAACTGTCTTTATTTATTTATTTATTTATTTATTTATTTATTTATTTATTTATTTATTTATATGCCGCCCTTCTCCGGAGACTCAGGGCAGCTTACGTGTTAAGCAATAGCCTTCATACTTTTGTATATTTATACAAAGTCAGCTTATTGCCCCCACAATCTGGGTCCTCATTTCACCTACCTTTGAAAGGATGGAAGGCTGAGTCAACCTTGAGCCTGGTGAGATTTGAACTTGCAGTAATTGCAGGCAGCTGATGTTAAAAACAGTGCTTCAGTCTGCTGCGCCACCAGGGCTCTTGGCAAATAAATGCTTTCTAGTACTTAGATGTTGTTTTGAATGAGTGGATAATCCCTTTATTTGGTTTTTTGTTCAATTTATCTTTTACCTGCTCTAGAATGTTCCTTATGATTGAAAAATTTTGTCAATTATTTATTTGGTCAATATGTAGTTTGTTAATATATGAATACAAATTTTTGAACCTTTGTCTTACTTTTTTAAAGATGGAATAAACTAAAATAGAATAGAATAGAGTTGGAAGGGACCTTGAAGGTCTTCTACTCCAGCCCCCTCCCAACAAAGATGTTTGCAAGTTTGAAAGATGGAGAAGAACGATTCAAATGTGAAAAGATTATGTGGGATAAGAAATCAAGATTTCTGCTGTTAAAACTCATGGATGTTTCTATTCTAGTTCCATCCCTTTCTAGAGAAGAATGAGTTCTGCAATCTTTCTCAAAAGAAAATGTATTTGGATCAAAATGGAGATATAGCGACTTCCTGTTTGCTGCTGGCCGCCGCCAGACGTTCCTTTGGGATCGTCAGCTTCCATAGCCTGTCAGAGCCGCCTTCACAACGGAACGGCGGCTCGAAAAAACTCCGTTCCCATGAGGAAACGGAGATAGAGCCGGCAGGGGTGGGTAGAACTCTCTGCAGAGTCCCAAAAGTTTTTCTTTTACTTTTGGGATGGAGCGGATGAGATGCCCCATATCCCCAGCCGCTGCTCCGGGCTTTGGGAGACCTCTGCTAATGCAGAGCTAGGCGTCAAAAGCAAGCCTGCGAATTTGACAGATTACTCAAAGAAAATGTGAGCTGGACCTGTAATACTGAAGCGCAAGTATTTTACTTATCTTTTAAAAATTACTTAAGAGAATAGAGGAAGAGAAAGAGGAAAAAAGGTTTTTTTTAAAATGGCGTCTGCCGCGGCTGGAGAAGAGTTTGAGAGGGAAAGTTCTTCCGTTTTTTATTATTACAATGTAGCGGAATAAATACCACTGGCTACATTTGTAGACAAAACTCCGCTCCTGTTTTTGTTTTTCTCTTTTTCCCCTGGAGGCCTGATTGTTGCTGGCTGGAAGTCTTTTGTCTTGTTTTTTTTTTTCTTCTAACAAAGCCTGCTTAGGCGGAAACATGGCACTGAGGCTTGTGAAGTCAGACAAAAAAATAGGTGGGGGGGATTCCCCCACTAAGAATTTAAAGGAACAAGTTTTAACTCTTCAGTCCCAGAAACCTGATTTTAATATAATAGAATTTCTCTTAGAGGAGATTGAAAGAAGGGATGAGATTGTGAATCAGCAACTTGAAAAATTTAAGCAGGAAACTAAGGAATTGGTGAAATCCAAGTTTGACTTTTTGCAGCAAAAAATTTTAAAAATGTCAGAATTCATGATTCGGTTGGAAATAAATGCTAATTTACTAGAGTCAAAAATGGATGAAATTCAAGACAAATTGGACAATAGAATTCAAAAAATTGAAAATGATTTGTTAAATATTCAGGATTATAGTTCAGAAGAAAAATTTAAAATGGATGCTGATCAAAAGTCTGGTAATGTAGAAACTCTGCAACAGAGGATTGAAAAAGAGGTTCTAAAGATACAATATAATTTTACAGAATATGCAATAAGACTTAGAGGTTTGCAGGAAAATAACAGAGATGACTTAAGGAAAATATCTTCTGAATTTCTAGCTGGGATTTTAAAGATTCAACCTGAGGAAGTGTTTTGTAGGATTGACAGAGCTTATCGAATAAACTCCTGGACTGCCAAGCAAAGGCAATTGCCTAGAGATGTGGTAATCTATTTTTCAGATAAAGAAATTAGGAATAAAATTGTGCAAAATTCCTTCAATTCTAATTTGCAATTGTATGGAAGAAAGATTTGGATTTACAAGGAACTCCCACCTAAGATATTAATGGAAAGGAAGAAATTTGGCTTTCTGGTGTCTGAGTTAAAAAGGAGAAATATTCAATTCCGGTGGGACGTCCCAGTTGGTATTATATTGAGATATCAAGGAGAAAGATACCAGTTAAATACTGTTGAAAGAGCGGAAGAATTTTATCAAAATAGGTTGAAAATGAATTTAACGTCTTCAGATATAATACAGGATAAGCAGAAGGAGCTGGAACTAAAGACAGAGACTGTACCAGATAAATTGCCTTTGGATTTATCGGATACCCCAGCTGGATTATCTACAAATTCGAGAGAAGTGCCATCTGATTTTAATGTGATGACTTATCAAGGCAAGGACAAGCATGGAAACCAATTAGAGGATATACAAGGGATAAAAAAGAAACGCGAGACACAAAAAATTAGGATGGAAGTCAAACCCACAAAAAGAAAACAAAAAAGAAATAGGTTGTGCAAAAATAGAAATTTCTAATCCAAGCAACAGTGAAGCCAGTGATTTTAAAATATGAATGATTATGTGAAAACATAGAGGAGGCGACACATTGGTCAATATCATCCTGAGGATAGTGGCAGATCTCTGCATTGCCGTAATTTTGGGACATGGAAAGAGCCTCAAATTGATGGTTTTGAATTATCTACTTTGAAACTTCTTTTTGTGTTGATAAATATATTATAATTATTTTGAATTATAAGGCAAGAGAATCACATTGGGACATGCAGAAGATCGGGTTGTTACCCAATACGATGATGGAAATTAATAATCCTGATGAAACCCACAATTATTATTATATGGAATATAATTATAATGTCACTCGGGTGGTTGTTTTTACTTTTATATATATAAGAAGATGTTTACTACTGATGGGGGCAGATATGATTGGAGACCTTGAATAAACTGTTGCATCAGCAAGCTATGTTACCCCATTATGGATGTTGGTTCTAACAATCCAGTGGAAAGACTTCAAGAAGATATTATATGGACTATAAATTTAAAGTTATTGTCTTTTCTTTTTTTATTTAGATATAATGGAATATATATATATATATATTTTTAAGTAGTGTGGGCAGTGAATTAAAGATATCAAGAATTGTTGTGTATGGTAAATTTGTAAGACAGTGGGTGAATAAGCTAGCTACAGATTGATTAGTTTAAGAAAAGGGATTTTTAAGTGATACATTTAGGGGAGTGGAGGAAATGGATAGAGTGGAATAAATGTTAAATTAGATTTTATGGTGAGCCCGCTTTGAAATGTTATTAAAGTAGGACTTATCGTATAGTTTTAAAGTGGAAGGTGGTTTTGAATTGTTGCAATAATGTATAGATATAAAACACTATTATGCTAAATTAGAAGTTATTTTATAATAGTTATAGTATAATGTGTTTGTTTTTTGTTTTGTTTTTTTCTCTTCTTCTTTTCTGAGATGTATGGATAAAGGGGGATTTATAATACTTTTAGTAAGTAAAGGTCAGTATTTTGAGGAGGGAGCAAGTAATCTGTTATGAATTAGGGTTTTTTTTTTGTTATGAAGAAGTCACAGGGGGGGAAGGGTGGGGAGGGGGGGTTAGGGAGGGGGGGGAGGGGGGGGGAAAAAGGGGGAAAAAATTTGTATTTGAAAACTTTTTCAATAAAAAAAAAAAAAAAAAAAAAAATGGAGATATAGCAGCAGACCTGAACATTATAATCTGGGTGGTTTTCCTCAAGAAACATCCCATCCAAGAACAACCGGGAAGTTTTGAAAGGCAGAGGCTTATTATCAACAAAGATGCTCTTTCACAGCTAAAGTTGCTCAACAAGGTGGGTAAAATATTGCCAAACTTTCTTTATTTCCAAAGCTTTAGCACCCATATCGAGTGTAGAAAGCTTACACTTTTCTTAGATGGCTGGGGAGACTTCAATATTATTCCCAAAGATATTTTCCAGATCCTGTAATATGGAACCCTGTTTTATTCTGATTCAGCCATGTCCAACATGAAATGCTGGGTGAGTACTTTAAGACACAGCCTCTTGGTCTCCCCTCAATAATCTGGTATCTCCATAAAACAAGTGCTTTAGATTGTGGTTCCGATAGTCTTAGATTTGTTTGTTTCTTACCTACAAATTTGCAAAGAAGAAGGCAATTTTGTTGACTGGTGCCTAAGTTTAGTTTTGGACTAAATTCAATGAACATGAATTAAGAGTGGATGGGAATCTTTTGGTCCCAGTAAGAAATAAGCTTTGGCAACAGGATTCAGCTTGTCTGGGTTGGAGACAGCATCTCCTGAAAGGAATTGTACGTAGTCTGTGATTTTTGGCTCATATTCACTCCACTGGGATAGTGCAATACTCCTAAGAAGGAGATCCAAGGCACTGAATTCATAATCATAATCACTGATTCAAAGTGAGATAAAACTTGACTCTGAAAACTGAAGCACTCAAACACGATTCTTGTATCAAAGAAAAGCCCTTCCTGATATTTGAAGGAATGAGATATAGTTTGAAAGAAAATGCTTGTCTTGGATTCCTAGCTGGGCCTTAAAAAATCCCTTTTCTATACTTGGCTCATAATCATTTTCCATTTGCTGCAGCAAAAGATGCCCGACTGTTTGAGGGACATGTTCTCACCACCTCATCTCTCTCTGGAAACTGTGCAGAAACTGTGCAGGAAGTCTTACTTCACCAACTTGGCAATCAAATAAATTGAACAATTTAATATACAAATAAAAAAGAACAAAATTTAAGGTTGACAGCCCTAATATTTAAGGAATTTTCCCTTTATCTTTTAAGTGGGAGATGGTTTTGAATTACTTTCAAAGGGGAATAACTTTGCAATATTTTATATAGTCTAGAAGGAACCTTTCCAGATCATACTGGTCAGAATTTTTTTTTCTTTGTCATAATTTTAATTTTTTTAAAAAATTTGAAAATACTCTAATGGAATAAAATTTTAGTTTTATTCTAGCACAGAATACCAAGAGACCATCATACTTTAAAATCTGTATGAAAAATAGAGGAATGCATGTTAATACAGCCACGAAGTAGAACCCACAGGTTGCAATGTACAACTTAATTCTTTTCTCAATTCCGTCACCCCAGACTTTATTAAATAGAAAAGTCCTTTCTTGAAATATTGTGCCAGAAACAAAAGGGAAGAACTAAATGAAGAATCGGTGAATAGTTGTATTTCCTGCAACTGTTTAAAACTTTTTAGAGATTTCATAGTTTCCTATGTGAAACTTAGAGACTCCTTGTCTAATATTCAGGTTGACCACAATTTTCCATGGATGGTGCATCCTAACCCATTTTCTTTGGCATTCCTTGTTTATCTTCTTAGTCTCTGCCTGAGTCCAAATGTGTGGAAAATTGTTATCCTGGATTTGTGAAACGGGCTCGGGAAGGAGAGCCTGTTTGCTGCTATGACTGTGTTCCTTGTCCAGAGGGGACCATCTCCACTCAGGAAGGTGGGTGACACCAGAAGAAATGCTATCGGATATAGACAGAGCATTTCAATCAATATGCTTTTAATAGAGACAGATTTAAATTTGACTATTCTATTGTTGTTCTTTGATTCTCAACAATTTATTCCACAATGGGAGGAATAAGAATAGGATCTTGAAGGGTGAAGAAGGAAAAGATAGGAAGACATGGTAGATTGAGCAAGATTACTTCTGCCAGAGTAAATCTTTCTTCTACTTGTCACTTTGGGAATGTCCTTCAAATATTACCTTTGTTGGGAACAACTGAATTCATGGAAACTTGAAGAATGGTTTCAGATCAGTGGTTCCTCCTAACCCAAACAAATGTTACCCTACAGGCCAAAAGGTACAATAATCAACCAACCAGTCAGTCATATTTTTTTTTGAAGATCATAGAGCTAGATAAGCAGAAAATGGGAGGACCATAGAGGGGGAGAGGAGTGAGTTTGCGGGTCCAGCCTAACACTGGGACTGTTTGAACCAAAAATCTCACTGAGGGGAAACTGGAGTTCAGGACTTTATTTCTGCACGTTCTGCAGTAAAGATGGATGCTCTGACCAAGTCCAAATGCTGAGGTTTCACAAACTTTTTTTTATAGTTTTATAAAATATTTCCTAGTTGTATTCCATGGAAACTAAATTGACATAATATTAAAGAAATATTGGTATTTATTTTCCTCAGATGTGGAAAAATGCACCAAGTGTCCAGATGAACAATATCCAACCAAGAACAGAGTCCGGTGTATCCCCAAAGTTATAACCTTCCTGTCTTATGAAGAACATCTGGGCATCATCCTGGTCTCCTTTGCCCTGCTTTTGTTCCTAACCACAGGTGTCATTTTAATCATATTCCTTAAATATATAGAGACTCCTATTGTCAAAGCAAACAATCGGGACCTCTCCTACATCCTCTTGGTATCCCTGCTGTTTTGCTTCCTGTCTTCTTTTCTCTTTATTGGCCAACCAAGGAAAGCCACCTGCCTTCTCCGACAAACCATTGTTCAGCATCGTCTTCTCAATAGCTGTGTCTTCTGTGTTGGCCAAAACAATCACAGTGGTACTGGCATTCTTGGCCACAAAACCAGGGAACAGAGTGAGGAGATGGTTGGGGAAGAGCTTGGCCAACTCCATCATTCTTTTTTGTTCTGCTGTCCAGATGTTCATCTGTGCCATATGGCTGGGAGTTTCTCCCCCATTCCCTGACTCTGACGTGCACTCCCAGCCTGGAGAGATCATTCTTCAATGCAATGAAGGCTTGGTCACCATGTTTTATGTTGTCCTCAGTTACATGGGCTTCCTTGCTGCTATTTGCTTCATAGTGGCTTTCCTGGCCAGGAACCTGCCAGGAGCCTTCAACGAAACCAAGCTGATCACTTTCAGCATGCTGGTCTTCTGCAGTGTCTGGATCTCTTTCCTGCCCACCTACTTGAGCACCAAAGGAAAGTTCATGGTGGCCGTGCAGGTCTTCTCCATCTTGGCCTCCAGTGCTGGGCTTCTGGGATGCATCTTCTTCCCCAAGTGCTACATTATCATCCTGAGACCAGATCTAAACACAAAGGAGCATCTAATGATAAAAATAGGGAGCTGATAATAAAATTGTTTCTCAGACTCATAACATGTCATTTTTCATTGCGGTTATTATTGGATTGTATGCTTCTTTTGCATCTTTTACAGAATAAAGGTAATTTAAAAACAAACAAAAGAAAACATATGAGTGTAAGATTAATGAAATTAAAACCCAACATAATCATCAAACAGTAAATTAATTAAATCATTAAAATTGTTATGTAGCCAGGGAAGGACAGGATAAGAAATAAGATAGTTGTATTAAGATAAGATGGCTGAAGAGAAGAGACAAGATTCCCTAAAGAGAAGGGGAAAGAGTCTTTTGCCTTGGGTAAAATGAATGTGGAAATCTAAGTCTGTGTGAACATGCCCTCTTTCTCTCTGTGAGTAGTTCTCTAAAGTAAGGGATGGAAATAGAGCTGGTGAGATCAACCTTCAGTGCAATGAAGGCTCTGTCACAATGTTTTATGTTGTCCTCAGCTACATGGGTTTCAAGGACATTCAGATGACCTCCAGTTACAGGACTCTGTATGACCTTTTCTAGTTTATCAGCTGGTGTTAGCTACCATCATAAGTCCTTGTTGGGACTTTCAGAGTTCCATGACCTCAATGTTGAGCCATCACTCTCCCAACACCCTTTCTGGACATGTCCCAAAAGGAGACACCCCACTGCAAAAAGTATCGGTGAGGTTCAACACCTTCTATGCAGTCTTGATCTAGAAAGAAGAAAGAAAGAAGAAAACAGCCTTAGATCAGATTTGTCTCTTATCCACATGGTTCTCTGGTCCCCAAAAGGGAAGCTTTCAGCAGTGTGCTATGAATGGGAAAATAATCTATGAATGAAAATGGCAGGAGGGCATTCTCTATTCAGAGTTAAGTAGGAAGCTTCAAGTAGTGTCCATCTTCTCCAGAATCTGCCTAGAGGTCAATTGTCTTCACTATGTTCAATCAAAAGGAAAGGGTGAGAAAAGCCCAAATAGGAGAGTAAACAAAGCTGAGGATCCATTCCCTGATCTTCCCTCCCTTCCTTGAGGAAACAACTCTAAGGAAAAGTGAGAAAAGAGAAAGTTCCCTTCCCCCACCCCTTGTCATAACTGGAGCTGTATTTGAAATAAATCTTCTCTGTGCATTCAAAGGTTTTGCAAAGACATCTCTTTGTGGCGATTTTCAGGCTAGAGTTTCCATCAGTGCTAGTCTACTCAACATGCCTTGAGATTAGAGATAAGACAACCAAAGAAATGTCTACCTTGAACGGAGAAACATTTCATAACATTCTGATCTCTGATGTGTATGCACACAGACAATCAGACAGACAATCACACACAGACACACACACACACACACCATGTACAGGTCAGACTCAGGAGACTTTATGATGACATTCCTTCTTTGTAAGCATGTTGTAAGCACTCCTCTCCTCTCTTCTACTTGTCATCTGAGTTTGGCAGACTTATAAATTTGTTTAATAAAAACGTATAAGTTTTTATGAGCTTTCTATTTTGTTGCGTTTAAAAGTGTAAGCCATCCAGAGTCCCCTGTGTGTGAATTGGGTGTCTGTAAAAATCTGTTTATTAAACAAATATATAAATATTTATATATTTCAGAAAGGAGGGGAAAATGATGCAAAAAAAGGAGAAAGTGATCCATCCATCCATATTCATAAATAATGGCATAATAAATCTCAGGTTACTTCTTGCCCTTTTTTTATCTGCAAAGGAAAATGGTCTTAGTTGGAAGAAACATTTGCATCTTCAGAGTCAGGAGTTTCTATGGAAATTTTCTGATAAAACTTCCCATAGATCACTATGAGCTTCAAGGCCACATTCTTTATCTCTTCATTTGTCTACTAAACAGTCTCATTCATCTGGAAACTGATTTTACCCACACTAAAAATAAGACTTGGTGCTTTGCTATTGGTCTCTTTAGGAAATATAGAGGAAACTATATAGGAGTAGCTTCAGGAATAAGAGGAATACCTCCTCCTCGTGTATATCTTACTCCCTTCTTTCCCATCTTTGTCAATTTTAAACCAATGTTTTTATACTATTGTTTTACCCTCTCTTCTCCTTTTTTCTTGATTGTAAGATGCCTAGAGTCATCTCTACTTAGATGGGCAGCATTTAGGATAAAGAAACAAACAAACAAACTGTCAACTCTAGAAATGACTTGTTTGGAGTGACAATAGAGGTGGCTAGAGGATAACTAACACATGCTTCTGCTTGAATTTTTCATATGCTTTTTTCACTGTAAGGGGAGCTGACTGTCAACTATCAAAACGAAGCAGGAGAACCATACTTTCTCCTGCTTTGTTTCTTAGTTGCCACATCAGG
This sequence comes from Pituophis catenifer annectens, assembly GCF_029215685.1. Lineage (NCBI taxonomy): Eukaryota > Metazoa > Chordata > Lepidosauria > Squamata > Colubridae > Pituophis > Pituophis catenifer. The sequence continues at coordinate 7,946,389 of NW_027256882.1, read as the reverse complement.
GGGGAGGACAATAAAGGGCTCCAATGTGCCAGACACAACATAAACAAAGATGGTGGGAACCAAGGTCATTGCAGCAGATGCTCATAGCAGCCGGAGGGAGTGACTGAGAAGCCCACCACTTTTCCAGTTGGTTAATGTGAGCTGTGATGCTTGGCGGGGTGGGGGGGAGTTTTATTCTGTTAGTTATGGTGACATGCGGGAAAAGTTTAGAGTTGGTTTCACTTTTGAACATGCTGATATGATGTACCCAATAAAAAGGATCTTTGAGCAGACCACAGGCTTTAGAGTCCTAACTCAGTTGTGGTGAAACAAAGATTAAATGGTCAAAATCTGTTACTGATGTTTTTTGAAAAATAATAGATATGTAAAAGTCATTTTTAAATTTTATTTTGACATCAAATGTTCTTTTGTATTCATATCTGCTCTAAAAATAATAATGTAGCATTTAGGGAAGAAGATGCAGCCCAACAGACCAGCACTGGAGGCCAAGATGGAGAAGACCTGAACAGCCACCGTGTACTTCCCTTTGGTGCTCAGGTAGGCAGGCACAAAGGACACCCAGACACTGCAGAAGACCAGCATGCTGAAGGAGATCAGCTTGGCTTCGTTGAAGGCCCCAGGGAGATTCCTGGCCAGAAAAGCCACTGTGAAGCAGACAGCAGACAGGAAGCCCATGTACCCAAGGGCAACATAAAACATGGTGTCAGAACCTTCATTGCATTGTAGGATGATTTCTCTAAGTTGGGAGTGCATGTCAGAGTCAGGGAATGGGGGGAAAGTGCCCAACCAGATGCTGCAGATGAGAGCTTGGAGACCAGAACAAGAAAGGACAATGGAGTTGGCCAAGCTCTTCCCCAACCATCTCTGCACTTTATTCCCTGGTTTTGTGGCCAAGAAGGCTAACACCACTGTGATGGTTTTGGCCAAGATTGAAGAAATGGCAATTGAGAAGATAATGCTGAAGGCTGTTTGTCTGAGGAGACAGGTCACCTTCCTTGGCCGGCCAATGAATAGGAAGGAGGTCAAGATGGAAAGCAGGAGGGAGACCAGGAGGATGTAGGAGAGGTCCCGGTTGTTGGCTTTGACAATTGCTGTTTCCATGAATTTAATGAAGATCCCCAAGCCAAAGCCTGTGGTTAAAGAGAGGAACAAGGTAATGGAAGTCAGGATAATTCCCAGATTTTCCCTATAAGAAAGATAACTTTTAATCTTGGGGATACAGTGAACTCGATTGGTGTTTGGATGTTGATCTTCTGGACATTTGGTACATTTGTCTGCATCTGAAAAAGAGGAAGAGTAGGGTCTCCCTTTAACAGGTCCTTTATTCAAATGCATTGTTTGGGTAAACTTGTGTGAATGACTGTGTGTAGGTGAAGCCAATATATTTTTTCATTACCCTTTTGCTAGCACAGCTTAATGTTACTTTTTTTTTAATTGTTCATTGATTTCATTGACTGAGAGAGAAGAAGGAAAAAAGAAAGGATTCAAAGAAGGCAGGCAGTTCTACCCTTTTACCGTTTCACTGCTGTACCTGTTAAAAACTGGGCCCAACCTTTTCTTAATGCTTTAAGGCACCAATGAGATCAGCTTATACTGGAATGAAGTACATGCGTGGTGGCACAGTGATTAAAATGCAGTATTGCAGGCTATTTCTGCTGATTGCTGATTGCCAGCAGTTTGGCAGTTCAAATCTAACCAGCTCAAGATTGACTCAGCCTTCCCTCCTTCCAAGGTCGGTAAAATGAGGATCCAGATTGTGGCAAGAGGCTGACTCTGTAAACTTCTTAGAGGAGTCTGTAACACTGTGAAGCGATATATACAGTAAGTCTAAGTGCTATTACTATTGCTATTACCTAAGCTTGGAACTTTGGAAATGGTTGAACTCCTGAGAGGTATACGAGAAGCAATAAAAATTTTCATCTTGCAGCACTATTAATAGATAATTACTTAAAGGATAATGAACATGTTTTTCAATCTTTCAACTAAAGATTGAAAAACAAAGCGCCTTGGTAAAGCAGCAGATTAAAGTGCTGTTAAATAGCACCAGCTGCCTGCAATTACTGCAAGTTCGAATCTCACCAGGCTCAAGGTTGATTCAGCCTTCCATCCTTTTGAGGTAGGTAAAATGAGGACCCGGATTGTGGGGGCAATAAGCTGACTTTGTATAAAAAAGAACACCGCTTAGTGGGGCTGAAAGCCCTACTAAGCAGGTATATACAAAAGTATGAAGGCTATTGCTTAACACATTGTAAGCCGCCCTGAGGCATATAAATCGAACCAATAAATAAATAAATAAATAAATAAATAAATAAATAAATAAATAAATAAATAAATAAATAAATAAATAAATAAACAAACAAACAAACAAACAAACAAACAAACAAACAAACAAATAAATAAATCTAAAAGTTGCACCTCATCTTTGCAAACATGGTGTGTTGATTCGGAATCTACAAGGCACATGACAAATGAAAGAAATTTCTTAACTCACCTTCACCAGAGTAAAACAGACAAAATCACCACAGCTAATGGGCAAATAATGGAATCAGAAGGAATAGGATATTGTTTTCTTTACTGTCCTATTTGTCAGAGTGTCACCAGAAAGATAATTGTCAGAAATGTATTGTATGTCCCTGCTCTTGAAACAAATATCTTGGTTGGCGAAGAAGCTCACAAAACAAGGCAATGTAGTGACTGTTAACTGGGGCAGTTGTATTATCCCAAAAGGGGATGTCTTACTTGCAAAGGCTAAAATTACAGATGAACTGTGTCAGTTAACTTCACTCAGGTGGTTAATCCTGCCAAGGAGGAAAAACATTCAGACTGCATACACACATGGCACAGAGAACATGGGCACAGAAGTCCTGACATAATAAAGAACTTAACTGAGAAGGACTATCCAAATGCTACAAAAGAGGAAACCAGGCCACAAGAGGTTTAAATCAGGAAATACTACAGAAGCAATAAAGGCATCCTAGCCAAATGTCTATCCGATGTTGCTTGCAAAGCATTAAAACCCAGAGATGGGAAGGAGAATTCAAAAGAGATTACAACCACTGCCATGGTCCCAGCCAGAGCCCCAGCAGCTCCAGTGTCAGCTCTTCAGAGAGCCAAGGTCAAAGACACAACAGCAGAAACACCAGCTCTGCGGACACCCAAGATGTCTCGAAGAAGAGGAAAAGAAGAACAAGGAGAAGCATAAGAAGCAGATTTATAGAACTAAGATCCAAAACGGGACAAATATAAGGAGTAATTGTTGAGTGGGGGGGGTTGAAATTCAGTGTTGGAATGTATTTCTATACAACAACTACAGCAGTATTCAACCAGGAGATGACAGTGTTTACAAGTTTGGATCTATGGTATATACTCTATGCTCCTTTGTTCTAAATAGAGTTTCCTTGATTGCTCTGTGTTGCAATATATAAACATAATTTCTAACAAGAGCAATGAAGTAAATAGTAATTTGAAACATGGAAGATGTGTCATAAAGGATAAAGAGCAAGAGATGTCACCTCTCTCACAATACTCAATGCTCACATATCCTGTATCTTCATCCATGATCTCTATCCCTGTTTGCTTGTGCTATGTACTGGATTAATCTCCAAGATCGGTTCTTATATTTCACATTCAAATGTAATTTGATCAAAACTCAAAGAGATGGGACCCAGAGATGGGGGAGGGCCTTCTCTGTGGGAGCCCCAGCCCTGTGGAATGAACTGCCCCCGGAAATACGCAAGATCTCCGACCTCCGGGTGTTTCGTTGCGCATTGAAGACCCTGTTGTTCCGCCAGGCCGGGCTATCAACTTAATAATTTTAAATTGGGGTATTTTAAATTTTTGGGGTTTTAAATTGGCCAAATCTATTTAATTATTTTAATTTTTAATTATTGTTGTGTCTTGTGTTTTTAAATTGGCTGTACACCGCCCTGAGTCCTTCGGGAGAAGGGCGGTATAGAAATAAAATTATTATTATTATTATTATTATTATTATTATTATTATTATTATTATTATTATTATTATTATTATTACCAATCCTTTCAAATTCACATTCATGTAAAATCTCAGGATTTGTGGTCCTCCCCAAAGTCTGCCCATTTCTCCTGCTGTCACCCACCTTCCATGGTGGAGATGGTTCCTTCAGGACAAGGACGGCAATTGTAGCAGCAGATGGGCTTCCCTTCCTGAGCCACCTTCATGAACCCAGGAGGACAGCTTTCCACACACCTGGAAGGAGGCAGGGGCTGGCCAGAGAGAAGGAAATAAATACATCCAGAGCATGAATTGTTCTATTCCTTAAGGAGGAAAAGGGAGAACTTTGGACATTTCCAGTTCAGGGCTTAGCTTGGCTATATTAAAGCCTACAATAAACTTACATTAAACTGATTTGGCTGCATGATGTAGGCCTGTTTATCTACTCTTCTAATTTTTCTCACGCTACAATTTTATTTTACGTTCTCAATGTATCTACTCAAGAGAAAGTTGAATGGATTTCTACTTTAGCAAAATCAATCATTTTGTCCTATGATTTAATTCTAGCTCCCTTGCAGAAGATTGATACACAGTTAACTGGAATAGTTAAGAATATTTTTCTCACAGACTCATGAACAACCAACCAAAAGTTAACATTCCCCTCTGGGAAAATTGACATGACACCCAAGACTGTCCCTTCCCCAACTCTACAATCCACTTGGTAAGACTTTGAAAAAAAATAAAGTATTTTCCAGGGGTAGTCTGCTGGGAGTTCACAGGTTTTTGGGAGAACCTCTAGCTAAGATTCTGTGGAGTTTGGAGAACCCCCAAATCCCACTTCTGGCTGGCCCTGCCCACCCCTCCCCTTCCCTCCTCTGAGTCCTCATGGGGCCCATTATGGATGCAGGTAAGTGCAGGCCGCGCATGGAGGCTTGTTGGAAGGTGAAAAACGGGCCTACCGGAAGTTCGGGAAGGCCTCCAGATGGCCTAAAGAGCTGTTTTTGCCCTCCCGGAGGCTCAAGAAAAACCAAGGGAGGGCAAAAACATAACTCCCCCACACCATGGTGCAGGAGGCCGACTAGGCCATGCCCACTCTTCCTGGTTGCCCAGCAACCGGGCAGAGAACCCCTTGCTAAAATTTTTGAAGCCCACCCCATGTATGTTCTCTACCTCGTTCAACATTTCCATGTTTGCAATAGCATTTTGGTTCATCATGAACTTGAAATGCGAGGATCCCACACTTTCTAGATTTCCAACTGTCACTTGGCTAACAGACGTATTGTGGGAAATCACCGTGTTCACAATGTCCAGGTCTGCAACCAGCTCTCCCTTTTCATCCAAATAGACCCCATTGATGGAATTATTATAAAATTGAGAGGTTTGAAGGAAAGGATGAAGCTGGAATGGAAGTGAAAATGGGCAATGTTACAGTACATAAACACAGAAACCTCTCTGGCAAGACTCCTCCAACTGAGCTGGAATGAAGGATCTGAACTGAGGAATATAGAATAAAAATCTTAGAAGAACCAATAATGACTTGAAAAATAAAGATGGTGAAGGATGTCCTTTATCTCTCCCATTCATAATTGTCACTGCAGAATTTAGAAAGCCAATGGGAAGGAAAGGATACACCCAGTGTGAACTAATGAGATCCAAAGTTAAAACGTGAAAGGAAATGGATGTTGTGCATAACAACACTGAAGGAATTCTGCCAGTGAAGCCAAAATGAAATCAGATGCCCCACATAGCAACAATGCTCTAAACAACTGGTGTACAGGTCAATGGGCAGATAGGAAGAGAAAAATCTTTGCTGACTTTGAGGATGAGTAAGGAGGTCGTTGTTCTACCAGTGGGTTGTGTTTATGAACCTCACCTCATCCTCACCTCAATCCTCATTGAGGTGAGGATTGGTCCCTTGGCATGGAGAAGAGACCCCAGATCTTCATTGTGAAAGATGATCTCCAGGACCAGTTAAGGTCACTTCCTTCAACTTTATTGAATATTTATGGAATATTTTATGGACCATTCTTCATTCTTGCTGCTTCTAGACTTTTTCTCACTCATCCCCTTCATCTTCTCACTTGACCTTAGCCTGCTTAGCTTCTTGGCCAAAAAAGTCTTCTCCGTATGCTGCTGCTTGATGTGATCCTTTATTATCTGTGATTCTACTGAGAGATTAGAGCCGGGGAAGGAAAATCAAAAGGATTCTTACCCAAAGGATGAGAGTCACTCTGGGTAAAAGCTGTCCTGGAGCAGAAGAGCATCCCAGGAAGTGAGAGGGTCAGAGACAGCTTGATTGATATACACAACATACTTTTCTAGATGGTGTGTGGTGTGCTAATGGTCCTGCTTTGTAAAACAAAAAAGAGCCAGAAAAAAGAAGGAAGTGGAGGAAAAATATTTTTTTTTACCAAAAAGCTTATAAAAAGAAATTGGAAAAGAAATGAGTAGGGTGTAATGAATTATAGAAAAGAGAGCAGGGTGAAATGAATTATAGAAAAGAGAGCAGGGTGAAATGAATTATAGAAATGAATAATAGAAAAGAGAATATTGGAATTTAATTTGTTTTTTCAGAGTACAATAAAACTATTGTCAGAATAGTTGCACAGTTCTGACAATTGTAAAATTGATTCTCAACTGCAGTGGAGAGCTATGTAATTGAAAATAAGTACCTGCCAGGCCTTCAGCATCGGATTTTTCAGGTTTTTACCATCTTTAAATGTTCTCCTGGATCTAGATATATAAGCAGCATTTAAGGCCCTTGCCACAGCCCAGATTGTGTTGTAGATGAAATAGTTGTCCCCAGTCAGGATTTGATCCATCTCCTCTTCCTTGAGAGCTTCCAGATCTTCTCTCTGCCTGCACAGTCTCCAGACTTTCACCGAAAAGGCATCGTTGGTGTAGGAACACAGGAAGGAATTCTCTACAATGTGTCTCATAAGAGAGCAAAATTTCAAATACCAACCATACTTTGTAATTTGATTTTTCTTCATAGGAAAGGAAAATATGCTATGGATGTAATCAATACCAAAGGGTTTTTTTGACAAATAAATAGTGAAATCCCAGCGGATTGTGATGATCAGGACTTTTCCTTTAGAAGGTTCAGTAATCGTTTCAAATATCTGAAACAAAACTGAAACACCTGCATGGAATGAAGTCAAGTCTGTACCATAAATAAAGACCTTCACCTTTCTCCAACTAAGGTATAAATCAGAGTCTATGTTCCCTTTCCAAGAAACTGGCGAAAAGGTTTGTAATAAAACTGGGCAGATGCCATTCCTGATTAGCAGGGAAGTCATCATCCTCATGAACCTTTGTCCGTTCTCAGTGTCTGGAGCAAGGAGACACACCAAGGTCCACCTGAAATAGAGGACCAGCTTCACCATCCCTGGATACTGGACTCCTTCAGCAGGGAGCATTGGGTAGAAGAAAGAATTTTCATCACTCAGAACCTGGGAGTCAAAACCATGATAGATCTGAAAAGGGAAAATAAAGTTAACTTGATTTTATTGGAGACCATAAAAGAAAATCTAATGGAAAGTCCTAATGGAGGAATGGTTCCACTCCTTGCAATGAAGAACCTTTTATAAGGAGTCTTGGGTCATTCTGCCTTACATCGTTTCTCTTCTGACTTTAGTGCACCATTTGGCTGTTCCAAAGAGTCAGCAGAGATGCACAGTCTGCATTACGAGTGTGCCAGGGAGGGGATTGTCTGCTCGGATCCTTTTCTTCCATTTGATAGAACCTTCATCCTTACTTCGTGCAACTCCCACAATAGAACTTTGCTCTTCCTTTACATCAGAGGATGTCTGGCTGTAACTTGCATGTCTGAAAATGGTCTTCACAACAAAGACACACCTGTGGGATTTTGTAGGTTCCCAACATGGTTGAAATTTGGATGGAGATGTCTGTATCAGCCCCTTCAAGAACAGCCACTGTGTTTCTCTGCCTTCCACAGCTGTAGTTGGGAACGTTGGCCTCCCCCTCCGAAAGCAGGTCCAGCAAAGCCTCCGAGGTCATTTGTGTTATGAAATAATGGTCATAGATGTTGTATCCCAGGGTCACATTGAACAAAATGTTGGGATTTTCATTGATTGCCTGGATTGCAAAAAGGAAGGATAGGATTTTCCAGTGCTCTGTTAATGCTTTCCTGAAAGTATGAATATATCAGGACATAATCAATGGAAGTGATACTTTATTTAACTGTTCTTTCAACAATTGTATTTCTAATCCACCTACGTCTGAGAGGTTTGGAGGCATTTTTAAATGTTCAAAAAATATCTCACACCTCTGGGGTTCTTTCCATTTTTCTTTTATTTTTGGATACTGAATGCATATTATGTCTCAGTCCATCTAGTTATTGTTAGCTTTCTCTAATTCTTTTTTAAATTTATATTTATTAAGAACTTTTATAGAAATAAAATATTAATCAGAAGAATAAATAAATAAATAATAGAAGGAAGAAAAGGTCCAAGAAATTTTTAAAAGAGAAAGAAAACTGATTTCCCATTTTCTTTTGAACAGATATTTTTTTATTTCTGTAAATTCTACATTTTTCACAATCTAGTCCTTCACTGTGGGAATTCCAGATTCTTACATCCTTCAGCATATAATAATCTCACTGCAGTTATCATGTATAAAATTCATCCATTATCAATGCATTTTAATTCATTGTTCAGATGTTCCAAGAAAAAAGAATCTGATTTTTTTACAATTTTTAGCCTTTCAAATTCTTTGCATTATTTGTCAATTTCGATCTGAAATTTCTCAGTTTCCTCACAAATCTGCCTTGCATGATAAAATATTTCCCCATGCTTTTCACAATTCCTGCATTGGTTTGAAATAAGTTTATACCTTTTTGATAATTTCTCTGGTGTCATATACCGAGAATAGATCATTTTATTTTTTTTAAAAAAATTATCTTAAATTATGACAGTGTAAACTGAATATTTGTTACCCCAATTCTCTGTCTCTATTTAATATCCAAATGTAATAGTGCATCCAATCATTCAAATTTAACCTGTTCGTCTTCTGTTTCAAATCCTTAAAACTTTATATATTGTTGTTATTACATGTTCACCATTTGTATGTAATCCATTCAAATTCAGTTTTGGCTTATTCTTCACATTGTCCTTATTCTTGCTGTTGTATTAACATTTCAGACTGACTTTCAATCTCTTTCTATCCCTTTGCCTATTTATCTTCTCCAATAATTAATAATTGGAAGTGTCCCCTATTATTCCACATGAAATATACAATCATTAAAGGACACATAGAGACAGAGACCCTCACAATGACACATAAAATAAGCAACTGTGACTGTTAACAAATGGAGTAAGTGCTTAAATGATGGAGATGTTTATATGACTTGTATGCCCACAATAGAGATCTAGCTAACTTTTAATTCTTTGTATGATTAGGATGCTGGCATCCACTCAAATGAGATTCACACATTTAAGAAATTCAATTCTGATCTGGGATCCATTCATTTAATTGGTGTTACAGGATAAAATTATCTCATTTTTACTTCAGAGGAAAAGTCAACATTTCTGCATTTTTCTACTGAGGCTGATGACCTTATTGGACATGAGAGTGTTAGAAGAGAAGAACCATCCTCTCTTCTCCATCCACAGTCCAGCTCTGCTAAGAGGATCTCAAGAAAAGCAGATGCTTCTTCTTCAAAGCCAAGAAACACAGAAGATCTCTACTGATTACTTATCTGAGAATTTCAAATCAGGTTCATCAGCTGGAATGGATGAACCAAGGATGAAATGAGACAGAAAGAGAGAAAAACTAGCAGATCAAAGAGATGATTCATTGTAAGAGAGGCAGCTAAAACTTTAGAATTTAGGGTGGAATGGAGAGGCTCTAATTCTGTACATAAAATTTCACGTACAGAGAAATTTGAGTCAAAGGAGATTTGTTGAAGCTTAATGATGAAAGCACCTTCCTCGTTGCAGAGACAATGCCACCAATGAGAAACTCTCCTGGCTTGTAATAGTTCTCTGGATGCACCTCGTCCCTCTTCAGAGTCAGAAGACATTTGGCTCTGGGACTTCCCAGAACTTCCTGGCACAGCAGAAGCAGCAGAAGCAGCAACATGACTTGTGTTCCTGATGGAGTCTCCAGCCTTGCTTTGAAGAAACAATTAAATGAAGAGTTGGGAGAAACCAAAGCTCACTTCCAAGACAGAAGCTCCAGGGATTTCCTAATCCAGACAGAGTCCAGACAAGCCTTCACATCTGCAGCCCCTGCATGTCTTAAAATCATTCAAGGTTCTCTCTTTCTAAAGGGCCATTTATGCCATCAATATTTTCCAGTGCAAAGAGATCAGCCAACAAGGCTTTGATATGATATATCAAAGCGAACAATTGTTATGGCTGTGTTTATGTGATATCTGCAAGCAAACCAAAATGTCTTTTGAGATTTAGCACCAAGAGAATAAATAAATCTCTATGATTTTGATAATGGCAACAAGAAAATACATCATTTCTCTAAACTCTGAGTGAGTCAACAAGCCGGTTCCCCATGGGTGGAGTCAGAAATGGAGTGAATATGTGAAAATAAGACAAGGAACAAGAAGGGAGAACTTTCTCCCAAACATCCCTTAGAAAATCTCCTGATTCATTCAACTCTCCAAAGAGAATTTTGGGATGACTCTGAAATGTCAATCCTCAATATGGACATAGTTGATCCTGTTTGTGGTGGACTTTGGCTGCCTTTGTTAAAAGATGGGAGGCTGCTCTTGTTCACATGACTACTTCTTCTCTCTTACAATCTACCAAACCAGAACAAAATCCTCAAAAATTATTTTTTATTCAATGTAGACATCAAATGTTTGACTTCAGATTCTGCTATTGGGGTATTTCAATTTTGAAAAAAAGTAGCCATTGTTTATTCAATAAAAAAAGCTGTTCATTGTTTCTAAAGATGGAACTAAATCACAAAAGAAACAAGAAGATGATTATGGTCAGGGACCAGTACAAAAAGAGAGATAGAAAGTACCTAGCAAAATATGTACTTCTTTAGAGATAAATTAATAAATAGATAAAATTGGGATAGCATAATATTTTCAGATATAAAACCTATGAAACCTGTAGAGATGCTCTTGGCAACCAAACCTAATGAAATCTACCATCTATAAAACTTGTCTGCTTTACTTGACACTCTGCAGTCCTTGGTTAGGTCCGGGTAAAGAATCAGTCAGAAAATGGAGAGGGGGAAGTTATTAATTTTTTGGCATCCAATGTGGCCCAGGGCAGGCCCAGCAGAGGGAGATTCTTGGCATCCCCTATAGAATAGAATAGAATAGAATAGAATAGAATAGAATAGAATAGAATAGAATAGAATAGAATAGAATAGAATTCTTTATTGGCCACGTGTGATTGGACACACAAGGAATTTGTCTTTGGTGCATAAGCTCTCAGTGTACATAAAAGAAAAGATACATTCATCAAGAATCATAAGGTACAACACTTAATGATAGTCATACGGTACAAATAAGCAATCAAATCATATTAGGAAACAGTCAATATAATCATAAGGATACAAGCAAAAAGGTTACAGTCATACAGACATAAGTGGGAGGAGATGGGTGATAGGAACGATGAGAAGATTAATAGTAGTGCAGACTTAGTAACTAGTTTAATAGTGTTGAGGGAATTATTTGTTTAGCAGAGTGATGGCATTCGGGAAAAACCATATGAAACCATATCATCCTGTTGGACCCAGAAATCAGCCCTTCTCTTTGGCATCCTCTGCCCTGTGGAAGATCTGGAGATCCAGATGGCCCCAACTGCCTCAAGATCAGGCTAGGCCTGTTATTGTCGTTGATGTCAATAAAGGAGAAAGTTTGTAGCTCAGGTTGAAATGAGGGGTATTTGGTGCCCTTTGAGCTTGGTTGTTTTCTTGCAAACATTTCAGTACCCAAACTAGGTTACATCATGAGTGCAAGTAGCTTCAAATAACACGGATGATGTTACTTAATTTGGGTAATGAAACGTCTGCAAGAAAAGAAGCAAGATCAGAGCACACCAAAGACTCCTGTTGTTGATGTGTGCTTAGTGATTGATTAATCGTATTTATATGGCCAGCAATCCCACAGAAAGTGACTCTGGGCATTGGACCACAATCCAATAAAGCAATAAATACATCCGAAGCAGCTTTGGAAGGCAGTTCAGGCTGAGCTTGAACTACATGATGTCAGGATGGTTCCGATCAATGGAGCATGTGAGAAGAGAACAATGAGAGGATTGTGAAGACAATTCCCTTGGGGGATTTCTGCCTTTTTTTTTTAATCTTTATTAATTATTTACAGATAAAAAAACATATCGTGTAATTTTTGAACAAATATAAGTTATATATAGGTATACAACACAACACATAAAGACAACCACAGAGAAGGACAAACCGGAGGTCGTATCGAACCCTCAAATACTTATTCATAGTTCCATCCCAGTAAATCCTTTTGTTCAATTAGCGTTGACTATTTTAAATACTAAATGCTATCTCATTATAATTAAGTATATATTTAATACTATGTTATTTATTCTATATTTGTCCTCTTCCTTAACCATAAATACCAGCGTTCCCAATTGCTGTAATAGATGGATTCTTTTTTGTCTCTTAGGATATATGTTAATTTGTCCAGTTCGGCACAATTCAATATCTTATTTATTATAAATAGATCTGATGGTGTATTTACGTTTTTCCAATGTTGGGCAAGTGCCATTCTCACATCTGTTGTAATATGGATGAATCAATGTCAGTCTTGTTTGCCCACATCTTTTAGTTTGATTCCAAGTAAGAATCTGGAGTTGGGGGAAACTTGCACCTATTATCTCATTCAACCATTTTTGAATCTTTTCCCAAAATTTCCTGATCTGAGGGCAGGTCCACCACTGATGAAAAAAAGTACCCCTGGCCGAATTGCACTTCCAACATTTATCTGAGGATCCCGGGAACATTTTAGCTATCCTATCTGGTGGGAGGTACCATCTATAGATCATTTTATAAAAGTTCTCCTTAAATGCCACTGATAATGTCAGTTTCATTGATCTATTCCATATTCCCTGCCATTCTTCAAGTTGTGTCGATCTTCCTAAATTTCTTCCCCAGGAAATCATCATATCTTTTACTATCTCCTCAGCTGTATAACTTGATAACAAAAGATTATAGGTCTTAGATATAAATTTTGTTTCAACACCCAGAAGGAGTCTATCTAACGGTTGTGTCATTTGGTAAATACCATACTCTTGTTTGTCTTTTCTGAATCTAGCTTGAATTTGGGCATATGACCACCAATCTATATCTATTCCTTTTACTTGAAGTTCCTTTCTTGATATTAAGTTCCCTCCTCCATCCATCAGGATATTGTAGGTCCAATTTCTTTTTATATTATAAACTGTCGGCTAGGTTGCTATCTCCAGTGGGACCACCCATTTAGGAACTTGGGTATAAGTTTGTTTCTTCACCTTTTCCCATATTTTTATTAAAATTCTTCTAATATAGTGGTTAGTAAAATATTTAGATTGTTTTCCTTCAAGGCTGAGTGCCAGCCTTGGTGAAGATCAAATCCCTCGATCGTTAATATGTGTTTTCTCGAAAGGGATGCCCAGTCTCTTATCCAAAGAAGGGACGAGGCTTGGTAATATAACTCCCAATTTGGGAGCCCCAAGCCCCCCATCATTTTGTGTTCTTGTAACATTTTTCTCTTAATTCGTGTTTTTTTCCCTTGCCAGATAAATTTGCTTATTGCCTGTTCCAGTTTTCTAAAGAAATTTTTATCCAAATTTACAGGAGCCGTTTGAAATAGAAAAATCCACCATGGGAGGATATGGGCTTTGATTGCAGCAACCCTGCCCAAAAGTGAAAGCTGTATATTCTTCCATCTATCTAGGTCCTCTACTGTATCAGCCAATAATTTGAAGTAATTGGTCTCTTTAATATTAGAGCATTTGTTTGTCATCCAAATCCCTAAATATTTTACCTTCTTAGTAAATTTAAGTCCCATAGCTTCCTGCACCTTATTTTTTTGGTCCTCTGTTAAGTTTTTGGATATCATTTTAGTTTTATCTTTGTTAATTTTTAATCCTGCAACTTCTCCATATTCTTCAATTCTCCTTAGCAGTATCAGACCTGAAGTTAGGGGATCTTCCAAGATGAATACAAGATCATCAGCGAACGCTTGGAGCTTGTATTCTTCTCCCCTAATCCTCAGGCCTCTAATATCCTTATCTTGCCTGAGTATATTGAGAAGTGGTTCCAAAGTTAAAACAAATAATAACGGTGAGAGAGAGCAACCCTGTCTAGTACCTTTGGTGATTTTAATCTCATCGGAGATTGTTCCATTAAATAGCAACCTAGCTGACTGTTTAGTATATATAGCCTGAATTGTATTTATAAATTTAGAGCCAAATTCCATAATTTTTAATTGTTGTATAATAAAACTCCAGTTGACCCTATCAAAGGCCTTTTGGGCGTCTACGAATACCATTGCCATATCTTTGTCTGAATACCTTTCATAATACTCCATTGCATTTAAAATTACTCTTACATTATCTCGAAGTTGTCTATAAGGTAGAAAGCCATTTTGGTCCTGATGGATGAAGTGGGAAAGAAATATTTTGAGTCTTTCTGCTAGTACTGTTGTAAAGATCAACATTTAAGAGTGAGATTGGTCTGTAGTTCTGAAATAGTGATCGGTCCGAGTTGGGCTTTGAGATCAATGAAATATAAGCTTCCCTCCAGGATTGAGGTATCTTGGCATCTGTTAAGGCCTCGTTGAATACCTCCTTTAGTTGAGGGCTCAGCAAGTCAATAATACTTTTGTATAGTTCACTTGGGAGACCATCAGGCCCAGGGGTGTTTCCCCTCACTTGCTTCTTAATAGCTCTTTCAATTTCGCCAATAGTAATCTCTTTATTTAAAGTGTGTTTAAAAGAGTCGGGGATCGGTTCCAATTGAAGTTTCTGGAGATATTCCCCAAGTTTATTTTCTTGACATCTTTCTTCTCCATATAGGGCACCATAAAGTTCCTGGGCTATTTTTACTTTTTGATTCCTATTAACTGCCAAATTTCCATTTTTATCCTGTAGGTATTCTATTTTTCTTGCTTCTGCCTCTTTCTTTAGTCTATAACTTAACCATTTCCCAGCTTTGTTCGCATGTTCAAATTGTCTTTGTTTGCTTTTCCTAATTTTGTCTGCCAACTCCTTTTGGTTTATTAATGATATCTCGTGTCTAATTAATTCTATTTTCTCTTTGGATTTAAGATTTTGTGGGTCTAATCTCAACACCTCTTCCACTTTTTCTAACTCTGATATTAGCTCCACCCTCTTTGACCTTTCTTCTTTCCACTTGTGGGCTGAGTATTTTATTACCAATCCTCGCACTATGGCCTTAGCAGTGTCCCAAGTATTTTGTAAAGAAGTATCCTCTCTTTTGTTTTCCATAAAAAAAAATGTAATTCCATTTTTATCATATTAACAAAATCCTCATCCTTCATTAATTCAGCTCTCATGGACCATCTCGGTCTTTTTTTTTAACCCCTGCCCATTTGATTATTATAGGATGGCGGTCTGCCCATACATTCATACCTATCTCCAATTCTTTAATCATTTCTTTAATCTCTGATGTTGACCAAAACATGTCAATCCATGACCACGACCGATGCCTGGGGGAGAAGTAAGTATATTGTTTTTCTTTAGGATGTAGATCTCGCCATACATCTAACAGTCCTACCACGCCTGATCAGTCGCCATTCACCTCTTCCAGCTGCTCGATATTCCACAGAATTCAATGTTAAATGCAGCAGAGAGAATGCTAACTTTTCTCCCTCCATTCAGAATGGAGCTGCTGCAGCCTGTTCCTTTTAAGGTAGCCCCCAGGAGGGTGGGGGATGGGGGGAAGCAACTGGAATGGAGCCGTTTTTGTGAAAGGTAGCAAAATGGGGAAGGGGATTTTTCTGCCTGTCATCTATTCCTCAATCTCAGCACAGACTGAGGGAAGGATGGTAGGCAGAAATAATCCCCTCTCCATTTTCCTGCCATTCGTGACAAGGAGTGGCTGGGAGGGGAGGGGCCGGTGAAGAGCCAGAGTGATGTCAAGTTGGCCACACCCACCCAGTCACATGACTCCCCCCCAACAAGCCACGCCCACAGAAAAAGTGATGAGGAAACTTCCCACATGTCACTCTGAGTTGCAAGGCCACATTCCTTATGTTTCCATTTCCCTACCAAACAGTCCCATTCATCTGGAATCTGATTTTATCCACATTATTGTGACTAAAAATAAAACTTGGTATTTTGTTTTAGGAATATTTAGGAACATGGAAGAATAGGAATAGGAGTAGCTTTAGGAATAGGTGGGACACATGCCCCACCTGCGCATCTTCTTCCTCACTGCTCCCCACCTTTATCATTTTTAAAACAATTTTAGTCATACTATTTATTATTTGAAGGTTTTAAAGTTTCATCTTGTGCTTATTGATTGTAAGCTGCCTAGAGCCATCTTTAGGCAAGATGGCAATCATATAAGTTCAATAAATAAATATTAAATGGTCAAAACCTGTTAATTGACACTACTAAATGCCATTTCTGAAAAAGAATGAATTTGTAAAAGTCATTTTCTTCTATTTCATTTTGACATCAGATGTTCTTTGGTATTCAGATCTTGTCTAAAAATAATAATATAGCATTTAGGGATGAAAATGCAGCCCAGCAATGCAGCACTGGAGGCCAAGATGGAGAAGACCTGGACAGCCACCGTATACTTCCCTTTGGTGCTCAGGTAGGCAGGCACAAAGGACACCCAGACACTGCAGAAGACCAGCATGCTGAAGGAGATCAGCTTGGCTTCATTGAAGGCCCCAGGGAGATGCCTGGCCAGAAAAGCCACCGTGAAGAAGACAGCAGACAGGAAGCCCATGTACCCAAGGGCAGCATAAAACATGGTGACAGAACCTTCATTGCATTGTAGGATGATTTCTCTCAGTTGGGAGTTCATGTCAGAGTCAGGGAATGGGGGGAAAGTGCCCAACCAGATGCTGCAGATGAGAGCTTGGAGACCAGAACAAGAAAGGACAATGGAGTTGGCCAAGCTCTTCCCCAACCATCTCTGCACTTTATTCCCTGGTTTGGTGGCCAAGAAGGCTAACACCACTGTGATGGTTTTGGCCAAGATTGAAGAAATGGCAAGTGAGAAGACAATGCTGAAGGCTGTTTGTCTGAGGAGGCAGGTCACCTTCCTTGGCCGGCCAATGAATAGGAAGGAGGTCAAGATGGAAAGCAGGAGGGAGACCAGGAGGATGTAGGAGAGGTCCTGGTTGTTGGCTTTGACAATTGGTGTTTCCATGAATTTAATGAAGATCCCCAAGCCAAAGCCTGTGGTTAAAGAGAGGGACAAGGCAATGGAAGTCAGGATAATCCCCAGATTTTCCTTATAAGAAAGATAACTTTTAATCTTGGGGATACAGTGAACTCGACTGGTGTTTGGATGTTGATCTTCTGGACATTTGGTACATTTGTCTGCATCTGAAAAAGAGGAAGAGTAGGGTCTCCCTTTAACATTTAATTTAATAAACTGCTTTGTTTGGGTAAACTTGTTTTTGATTGTGTGTAGGTGAAGTCAATATATTTCTTCATTTCCCTCCAGCTATAACATTTTAATATTTCTTTTCTTTTTTACTGTTACCATTTCATCAATTGAACTTGTTGAAAGAGAAGAAAGGAGGGAGGGAGAATTGAAGGAAGGAAGGAAGGAAGGAAGGAAGGAAGGAAGGAAGGAAGGAAGGAAGGAAGGAAGGAAGGAAGGAAGGCAGTTCCACCATTTTACCTTTTCACTGCTGAACCTCTTGAAAATTGGAGCCCAACCTTTTGTCAATGTTTTAAGGCACCAATGAGATCCAGCCTATAGCGGAAATAAGTACATGTGAAGGACTACTTAATGTAGCTTATTCTAGCTGAAGTGGACGAACACTTGCAATGGAGAAAGAAACATTAGCTGAAGTGGCCCTTGAAGATGAGTTGGATATGGAGTGAAGAAATCAAAATGCATTCCTCATTTTTTGTTATCAGAAAGAGGAATATGTTCCAATAAGATCAAGAAGGAAGTTTGGCTCAACCCCAACTCATGATTCCTCTCCACTCTTCTCCTCCCCTCCCTTCCCCTCCCCTCCCCTCTCAATGGGCCATGAGTTTGAAAATTGCTTTAAGAGGAACCTCCAGCAGAACCTCTGCAATGTCAGACTCAGGAAGTTATCAATCCAGGTGTTCTGATCTGGGCTTCTCTAAAAAGCA
This sequence comes from Pituophis catenifer annectens, assembly GCF_029215685.1. Classification (NCBI taxonomy): domain Eukaryota; kingdom Metazoa; phylum Chordata; class Lepidosauria; order Squamata; family Colubridae; genus Pituophis; species Pituophis catenifer. The sequence continues at coordinate 7,928,122 of NW_027256882.1, read as the reverse complement.
CAAAGCAGAGTCTTGATCCAGGCAAAGCACCTTTTATTTGCACGACTGTGAAATCCTTTCATTCACAGTCAGCAAGGCCTGGCAAACAGTCTTTCAGAGGAATATTTATCAATACAGACCTTATCTCGCTTGGAAAGCTGCCATGTCAATAGTTTCCAAATGCAGTTCAAGGCAAAACCTGGCACAGAGTCTCTGGTATTCACAGACAGATCTTCCCACTCTTGAAATGACCAAATGAATGAATTGTTTCCTGCAAAAGCCCACTCCCTGTTCACTCCTCTTTTGTTTCCTACGGGAGGGGACAACCACCTGCAAGTTATGGCTTTACTCCCAAGTCGACCCTGCTTTCTTAGTTGTTCTTGTCTTCTGGCAGCTCTGCACATGCACAAACTGGGAACAGGCTCCAGCTGTTCCTCTGCCTCACTGGTGTCTAGCTCCCTTTCTGCCTCCAACACAGAGCCCTCGTCCGAGAGTTCCCCAGCCCCCAGGACTGGCCCATGTTCCTTCCCAACCTCCTCACTGTCTGACTCTGCTACCAGCTCTGCTGGCTGCCAGCAGGCCACAACACCAGGAGTCACCTGAGGCTGTCCAAAAAAAGGCATCACCTGAACAGATGGAGCAGTCAAAGGATTATTACATAAGGCTACCAACTCCTCCCCCACCTCAGCAAGTAGAATGAAGCACACATCAAAGACACTGTGAGATTCCTTTCACAAAGAAATGCATCCTTTGATTAAAGGCAAGTAGCTACAACATGAAACTATGGCTGCACACAATAGCCATGAGACATGGACACCTGCAAGAATCTGTTCAATCCTCCTACAAAGATTCAATCAAAGTTCCATCATTATTTTCTGTAATCTGGAAACTCTCAATATTCAGAGCAATGGAGTCAATAGTAATTTGAAAGATTACATGGAATATGTGTTGTGAAAAATAAAGAGTAAGAGATGTCATCTTTCTCATGACACTCAACCCTTACTTATCCCATAGATTTATCCATGATCTGTATCCCTGCTTCCTTGACCTATATACCAGATTAATCTCCAAGGTATTTTCTTATAATCCACTATGACATAGATGTATATCTCGATAAGGGGTGAGTTCTAAATTTTTTTACTACCGGTTCTGTGGGCATGGCTTATTTTGTGGGCGTGGCTTGATGGTCATGTTACAATTCTTTAGGATTTAGCAGAGATACTGGTCTACCAGGCTTTTAACTGCTTGCAGAGCTGTTCTGGTCTACCTATTTATTTTTTGCAGGCACTGGTCTACTCATGCATTTTTGCAGGCACTGGTCTACCCATTTATTTTTGCAGGCACCGGTCTACTCATTTGTTTTTGGAGGCACCGGTCTACCACCAAACTGCCTTTTACCACTGATCAGCTGTAGGGTGGCCCTTTGAAGCCCCGCGGCAAGAGTTTAAACAGTTTTTTTTCCTTATAAGCCATCAGCTGGGACTCAGGAGGCAGCAATAGATTGGGAGTGGGGCCAAATGAAAGGTAAAAATAATGGGGGGGGCGTGGGGGGCGGCAGAACTGGTTCGGTGATGTCATATTGTCACCGCTACTGGCTCAGCGGAACCGGGCCGAACCGGGAGGAACCCACCACTGATCTCGATCAAGACTCAGAAAGTGGGACCCACTCTGGCCAAATTTTCCAAAATGCATGTTCATGGAGAATCTTAGAGGAAATCTCTGCTCCTCCCCAAAGTCTGTCCCTTTCTCCTCCTGCTGTCACCCACCTTCCATGGTGGAGATGGATCCTTCTGCACAAGGTCGACAATTGTAGCAGCAGATGGGCTTCCCTTCTTGAGCCACCTTCATGAATCCAGGAGGACAGCTTTCCACACACCTGGAAGGAGGTTGGGGCTGGCCAGAAAAAGGGGGAAAATAACACCCATAACATGAATTATTTTATTTCCTAAAAGAGGTAAAAGGAAAAGTTTAGAGATTTCCAGTTCAAGGTTTAGCTAAATTTGAAGTCTCCAAGAATATTAGAGCTGATCAAACTGACTTAGCTGCTTGTTGGTTGCCTATTTATCTTCTGTTCCAATTCTTCTCCCAATACAATCTTATTTTAACCTACTGAAAAGGAAGTTGAATGGATTGCTGCTTTGGCAAAATTAATTCTTTCCCCCACATGATTTAAATCTAGCTCCCTTGCAGAAGTCTGATAAACAGTTAACTGGAATAGCTAAGGATATTTTTCTGATAGAGACCTGAATATTTAACAAAGAAATATACTTCCACTCTGGGAAAAGTGAGATGACATCCCAAGCCTGTCTCTGCTCCCAACTCTGCAGTCCTGCAGACTTTAAAAAAAAAACAGAATGAAGTCTTTCCTCCACCTTGTTCATCATCTCCATCTTTGCAATATCATTCTGGTTTCATCAACTTGAAATCCAAGGAACCCACTTTTTCTAGCCTCCCAACAGCCACTTGGATAAAAGAGAGATTGGAGAAAATCAACATGTTCTCAATGTCCAGGTCTGCTACCAGCTCTCCAGTCTCATCCAAATATACCCCATCGATGGAATTATTATAAAACTGAGAGGTTTGAAGGAAAGAATGAAGCTGGAATGGAAGAGAAAATGGGCAATGTTACATAGATACAGAAAGCTCTCTGGCAAGACTCCTCCAATTGAGCTGGAATGAAGGATCTGCACTGGGAAATATAGAATAAGTATTTTCTTAGAAGAACCAAGAATGATTTGGAAAATAACAATGGTCAAAGATGTCCTTTTATCTCTCCCATTCATAGTTGTTACTGCAGAGTTTAGAAAACCAAAGGGAAGTATAGCAAAGGATACGTCCAGTGTGAACTAATGAGCACCAAAGTTAAAACCTGAAACGAAATGGATGTTTTCCACAAACACATTGGTGGAATTCTCTCAATGGAACCAAAATGAAATCAGATGCCCCAGATAGCAACAATGCTGAAAATAACTGTTGTGCAGGTCAATGGGCAGATAGGAAGAGAAAAGTCTTTGCTCACTTCGAGGATGGCTAAGGGGGCCCTTGCTCTACTAGCAGGTTACAGAGTAGGTTATGAAACTCTACATTGAGGTGAAGATGGGTAACTTGGCAAGGATAAGAGACTCCAGAAAGAATGTGAAAGATGATCTCGGGTACCAGTTAAGGTCACCTCCTTCAATTTTAGTGAATATTGATGGAATATTTTACAGAACATTCTTCACTCTTGCTGCTGCTAGACATTTTCCCAGTCCAACCCTTCATTTTCTCACCTGACCTTAGCCTGCTTAGCTTCCTGGCCCAAAGAGGCTCCTCCATATGCTGCTGCTTGATGAGACCCTTTGTTATCTGTGAGAATCCTCACAAGGTGGATGGTTCATTGGGGCGCTTCCAAGAAAGAGGCATCACGTGGAGGATGCAAATCAGTTAAAGCTTTCTTTAAATGTGAAGCAGAGAAAGTGAGTTCCCTGGCATGGAGGCATCCATGCCTGGACTGAGCCCGTGGATCTGTCCCAAAGGGAGGTAGAACAAGAGCCAGGGAGCAGCCCCTGCGCAGGGGTTCTTATGGAGGGCCCTGGCCCCTCCCTTACCAATGGGAGTGAGGGGGCCGGAGGGCCATTAACTCTCCCCAATAGGGCTGCAGGGGCCGGGGGGCCCTGACCCACCAGTGGGACCAAAGATGCCTCTTTGCTCCCATTTGGTGGCCTTTTAAGAAACTGCCATGGCTGGCACAAAAACATCAAACATTATCTGTGAGAGTTTTGAGCCAGGGAAGGAAAATCAGTGGGATTCTTGGCCAAAGAATGAGTCCCACTCTGGTTAAAGGCTGCCCTGGAGCAAAAAGGCAGTCTAGGAAGTGAGAGGATCAGAGATGTTAGACAGTTTAATTTGCACAGCACATTTGTTTAGACTCTGACTGATACGGTAATGGTTCTGCTTGTAAAAAAAAAAAGGGTTAAAGAAGAAAGAGGTAGAAGAGAAATATTTTTTACCAAGAAGCCTTGGTAGTACAGTGGTCTAAGGCACCCTGTTATTAAGCTGGTTATTAAGACCAGCTGCCTGCAATTAAAGTAAGTTTGAATCTCACCAGGCTCAAGATTGATTCAGCCTTCCATCCTTTCTTAGGTAGGTAAATTGAGGACCCAGTTATGGGGGCAATAAGCTGACTTTCTATAAATATACAAAAGGATGAAGGCTATTGCTTAGCGCATTGTAAGCCGCCCTGAGTCTCCGGAGAAGGGCAGCATATAAATCAAATTTAAAAAAAAAAAAGCCTGTAAAAATAAATTGGAAAATAAATGACCAGGGTGAAATGAATTGCAGAAAGGAGAGCAATGCAAGACTGGCTACGGAACATACTATCATCAATAGTGGACCTGCACGATGGCACAAAAATTCTGGAAGAAAATCAAAACTTGGATAGTAGAAATAACACAGAATCCAATAGAGGGAAAACCAGAACAATTTCTGTTAGGAATTTCAATAGACAATTATACTAAAGAAATACACTACCTTATATTGCATATATTGACTGCAACAAGTATTGTATACGCACAATATTGGAAGAAGGAAACACTACAAACGGAAGAGGATTTAATTAAAAAAATTCTAGAATGTGCAGAATTAGATAAATTAACTAAAGAAATTAAGGGGAAAGAAGAATCAAAGTATTATAAGGTTTGGAGTAGATGGTATGAATGCTTGAAATATAAGGAAATAATTTAAATGAATGAAGAAAGGAGGGGGAAAATGTATATGATCTTTTGTTAATAAAGAAGAAATGATATAAAGTAGAAAATGAACGTCAAATAAGTTTATACTTAAATATTTGTAAATATTGATGTATAGAAAGAGCAGACCGCTGTGTATAGCTGAAAAGAAAAGTGATATTTTTCTTTTTTGTGTTATTCTTTGTTGTATGTGTATGTTTGATTTTTAATGTGTTTAAAATAAAAAAAAACTTTAAAAATTAAAAAAAGAAAAGAAAAGAAAGGAGAGCAATGGAAAATTGGAATTTAATGTAATTTTTATATTCAGAACACAATATAATTATTGTCAGATTCTTACAATAGTAACATAGATTCTCAACTGCAATGGAGAGCTATGCAATAGAAAATAAGTACCTGCCATGCCTTCAGCTTTGGAGTTTTCACATTTTTACCAGTTTTAAATGTGTTCCTGGATCTAGATAAATACGCTGCATTTAAGGCCCTTGCCACAGCCCAGACTGTGTTGTAAATGAAATAGTTGTCCCAAGTCAGGATTCGATCTCTCTCCTCTTCTTTGAGAGCTTCCAGATCTTCTCTCTGCCTGCACCGTCTCCAGACTTTCACCGAAAAGGCATCATTGGTGTAGGAACACAGGAAGAAGGTCTCTGTTTTGTGCACCATTAAAGAACGAATCTTCAAATACTTTGCAAATTGATTTTTCTTCATAGGAAAGGAAAATATGCTATGGATGTATTTGACAGGAAAAGATTCTTTCTCCAAATAAACACTGAAGTCCCAGCGGATTGTGGTGAGCAGGACTTTTCCTCTAGGAGGTTCAATAAGCCTTTCAAATACTATATACATAAGCAAAATTCCTATAGTGAATGAACTCACGTCTGCACCAATAATGTAGACATTCACCTTTCTCCAACTGTGGTATAAATCCCAGTCCATGTTGGCTTTCCAAGAAGCTGGGGAAAAGGTTTGTGATATAACTGGGCATATGCTATTCCTGACCAGCAGGGAAGTCATCATCCTCATGAACCTTTGTCCGTTTTCAGCGTCTGGAGCAAGGAGACCCACCAAGGTCCACCTGAAATGGAGGACCAGCTTCACCATCCCTGGGTACTGGGCACTTTCATCAGGGAGCATTGGGTAGAAGAAAGGATTTTCATTACTCACAACCTGGGAATCAAAACCATGATAGATCTGAAAAAGGCAAAATAAAGTTAACTTGATTTTATTGGACACCATAAAAACATAATCTAGCCTTAATGGAGGAATTGTTCAACTCCTTGTAATGAATAACCTTTTGTAAGGCATCTCTGGTCATTCTGCCTTACATCGTTTCTCTTCTCACTTCAGTGCAGCATTTGGCTGTTGCAAAGAGCAGCAGAGATGCACAGTCTTTGTTATGAGTGTGCCAGGGAGGGGATTGTCTTCTCAGATCCTTCTCTTCCGTTTAATAGAACCTTCATCCTTCCTTCATGCAATTCTCACAATAGAACTGTTCATTTATAATAGGGGACATCTGGCTGTAAGTTACATGTCTAAAAATGGTCTTCCCAACAAAGACACACCTGTGGGATTTTGTAGGTTCCCAACATGGTTGAAAACTGGATGGAGATATCAGTACCAGCCGCTTCGAGAACAGCCACTGTGTTTCTCTGCCTTCCACAGCTGTAGTTGGGAACATTGGCCTCCCCCTCCGAAAGCAGGTCCAGCAAAGCCTCCAAGGTCATTTGTGGTCTGAAATAATTGTCATAGATGTTGTATCCCAAGGTGACATTGAACAAAATGTTGGGATTCTTGTTGATCGCTTGGATTGCAAAAGGGAAGGACAGCATTTTCCAGTACTCTGATGATGGTTTCCTGAAAGTATGAATGTATCAGGACATAATCAATGGAAGCAACAGAGTATTTAACTGTTAATTGAACAGCTGTATTTTTAATCCACCTAAGGCTGAGAGGTTACCATTTATAAACACTGTGAATGTTTTCCAATTCTTTGCTCAGAAGTCCCAGTAAAAAATTTTTTTTGGTTTCTTCACAATTTTTAGCCTTTCAAGTTCTTTGCATTGTTGTGTCAATTTGTATCTAAAATTCCTGTGCTTTCTCACAGGTCCACCCTGCATGAAAAAAATGTTTCCCAATGTTGTTCACAATTCCTGCATTGGTTGAAATACGTTTACAACATTTTATTTCAAAAAAAAAAAATATCTTAACCTATAACAGAGTGTAAACCGAATACCAATTACACAAATTCTCTGCATCTTCCTTTAACATCTGAATTTAACAGTGAATTCAGTCATACAAATTGAACCTGTTCATCGTCTGTTTCAAATCTTTAAAACTTTATACATTTTTGTTGTTATATGTTCACCATTTCTACATAATTCAGTTTCAAATTCAATTTTGTCTTATTCTTCATATGGTCCTTATTCTTGCTGTTGTTTTAAGATTTTCAATCACTTTCTATCCCTTTGCCTATTTATCTCCCCAATAATTAATCATTGGAAGTGTGACCTATTATTCCACATGAAATATAGAATCATTAAAGGACACATACAGGCAGAGACACCCACAATGACACATAAAATGAACAACTATCACTGTTAACAAGTGCAGTAAGTACTAAATTTCTGGAGGTGTTTAAATGGCCTATATCTAAACTTAGCTTAGCCATAGAGACTTAGCTGACAAATAATTGGAATTGTATGATTGGGATGGTGGCATCCACTCAAATGAGGTTCACATATTTAAGAAAAGTCAATTCTGAACTGGGATCCATTCATTTAATTGGTGGTACAGAATGAAATCATCAAGCTTATCTCATTTGTACTTCAGACAAAAAAGTCAACATTTCTGCATTTTTCTACCCATTCTGATGAGAGTGGTAGAAGAGAAGAACCATCCTCTCTTCTCCATCCACAGTCCAATTCTGCTGAGAGGATGTCAAGAAAAGCAAATGCTTCTTCTTCAAAGTCAAGAAAGAAGAAGATATCAACTGATTATTTATTTGAGAATTTCAAATCAGGATCATCAGGTGAAAAGGATGACCGAAGAATGAAATGAGACAGAAAGAGAGAAAAACTAGCAGATCAAAGAAATGATTCATTGTAAGAGAAACAGCTGAAACTTTAGAACTTAGGGTGGAATGGAGAGGCTCTAATTCTGTATATAAAATTTGACATACAGAAAAATTTGAGTCAAAGGAGATTTGTTGAAGCTTATTGGTAGAAGCTTCATCCTCGTTGCAGAGACGATGCCACCAATGAGAAACTCTCCTGGCTTGTAATAGTTCTCTGGATGCACCTCGTCTCTCTTCAGGTTCAGGATGCACTTGGCTCCGAGACTTGCCAGAATTTCCTGTGGCAGCAGAAGCAGCAGAAGCAGCAACATGACTTGCGTTCCTGATGGAGTCTCCAGCCTTCCTTTGAAGACACAGTGATAGGAAGAGGTGGAAGAAACCAAAGTCCTCTTCCAAGACAGAAGCTCCAAAGGTTTTGTAATCCTGACAGAGTCTGTACAAGCCGTCATATCTGCATCCCCTGCCTGTCATAAAAGCTTTCAAGGTTCTCCTGGGCATTTTATGCCCCCAAGATTTTCCAGGGCAAAGATATTACCCAACGAGGTGTTGATATGATGTCAAAGTGGAAGCCTGTTATGGCTGTGTTTGTGCGATATCTGAAAGCAATCCAAAATGTGTTTTGAGATTTAGCACCAAGAGATTAAATAAATCACTATGATTTGGATAATGGCAACAAGAAGAGACTTCATCTCTCCAAACTCTGAGTGAGTCAACAAGCAGGTGCCCAATGGGAGAAGTCACAAATGGGGTGAAACTCTGAAAACGAGACAAGAAGTGAGACAGGAGAACTTTCTCCCAAACATCTCATTCCTACCATTGCATCATTATTACAGCATTACAGTACTACAGCATCATGGCAGCTGCTCAGCTCTTAAAGTATTTCCCTGAAACATCCTTAGAAAAACTCTCCATACATTCCAGTCTCAAGAGAGAATTTTGGCTTGAGTCTGAAATGTTAATCCTCAATATGGATACAGCTGATTCTGGTTTGCCTTTGTTAAGAGATGGGTGGCTGTTTTTGTTCATATGACATTCTTTTCTCTTACAAAGTTCCAAACCAGAACAAAATCCCTGAAAATCACTTTTATTCATTATAGTTATCAAAAGTTTGTCTTTGGGTTCTACTGTTAGGACATTTCAATTTTGAAAAAAAAGTAGATATTTTTTCTTCATTAAAAAAAGGCATTATTTGTTTGTTAACAGAAGAAACAGATGACAATTTTGGTCAGGGACCAGTCTGTAAATTGAAAGAGAAAATACAGCAAAATATCTACAAGTTTAAAGATAAATCAATAAATAGGTAAAATTAGGATAGCATAACTTTTGTAGACAGAAAACCTATGAATCCTGTTCAACTGATCTAGGCGAGTAAACCTAACAAAATCCACCATCTTTAAAATTTTTCTAGTCCTGAAGCTGACCTGACCAAGGCCATTTTTGCAGCTTCAGTGTTGCCACGCTGGAGCTGAGGGTGTTGTGGCCCCGCCCTCTGAGCCTATCTCATCGGAGGAAGAAGGCTCTGAACATGAGGGAGAGGAGTCAGCCAGGCCTCCCTCTCCAGGCCCCTCCCCTCTGGCACTGTCTCAGGTGCCGGCCAAGGGAGAGGAGATTAGCCAGGAGCCAGGTGTCTTGGATGAGAGTGAGGAAGGAGAGATGTCATTCCTGGATGCATGTCAATGAAGGCATGATAAACGGTTGCAGCAGTTAAGGAGGCGTGCTAGGGATTAGAACTGAGTCACTGGACCACACCCCAGAGACTATATAAGAGAGGGTGGTGGCTGGTAAAACTCCGTGACGAACAAAAACTAACTCTGGCTAGTCACTTGAACAACGTCTGAAGCTGCCAAAGGGATATTGTTTTGCTGGACTATTTGCAATGCGTATGTAATTTTATGTTATCTGTTGCAGTAAAGCTCTTGGCAGACGGTGCTTATATTGTTGCCAAGTTTGAGATAACGACCTGTGTGCTTGCCAAGTACTTTCTTAACCCTCGGCTGGCTGTGTTTGTGTGTGTGTGTAGACGGGGACAGATCAGAGGGATAGGAAGGGGGGAACCTGATACCTTGGTTAAATGTGTGTGAAGAATTCATCAGAAAGTGGAAATGTGTTAAGGGAATAACTTTTTGGCATCCAACAGGGCCCAGGGCAAGGAAAGCACAGGGACATTCTTAGCATCCCCTCTATGAAACCATATCATCCTGTTGGACCAGAAAGCAGCCCTTCTCTCTGGCATCCCCTGTCTTGTGGAAGAGCCTCCCTGGAGATCTAGATGGCCCCAACTACCTCAAGATTAGGTCTATTGCTGTTATTGATGTTGATGTATCTTTAGTGATTGATTGATTGATTGATTGATTGATTGATTGATTGATTGATTCCTGGCATGAATAAGGAGCCTGGTGATGACTAAAGCACTGTTATTACTCTTATTAACATCAAGCTGTCTGCAATTACTGTAAGTTCAAATCTCACCAGGATCAAGCTTAACTCAGCCTTCCATCCTTTCTAAAGTAGGTAAAATGAGGACCCAGATTGTGGGGGCAATAAGCTGACTTTGTATAAATATACAAAAGTATGAAGGCTATTGTTTAACGCATTGTAAGCCACTCTGAGTCTCTGGAGAAGGGCGGCATATAAATCAAATTAAAATAAAATAAAATTTCCAAACTGCTTTGCACTCCTTCAACTATCATTCCCCCCTCCCAAATTTCCACCATAGAAGCCTATAGGTTTATTACCCAACTGCCCCCCTCTTTGATGGCAGGACACTTGTGAGGTGCCAAGCCAATAATTATAATCAATAATTAACTGTCACGGGTCTAAGAAACAATTTTATTATCAGTTCTCTACTTTTATCATTTCTTTAATGTTTAGATCTGGTCTCATGATAATAATGTAGCACTTGGGGAAGAAGATGCATCCCAAAAGCCCAGCACTGGAGGCCAAGATGGAGAAGACCTGCACAGCCACCATGGACTTTCCTTTGGTGCTCAGGTAGGTGGGCAGGAAAGAGACCCAGACGCTGCAGAAGACCAGCATGCTGAAGGAGATCAGTTTGGCTTCATTGAAGGCCTCAGGCAGGTTCCTGGCCACAAAAGCCACCACAAAGCAGACAGCAGCTAGGAAACCCATGTAGCCGAGGACAAGATAAAACATGGTAACAGAACCTTCATTGCATTGAAGAATGATTTCTCCAGGCTGGGAGTGCACGTCGGAATCAGGGAATGGGGGAAAAACTCCCAGCCATATGACACAGATGAAAATTTGAACACTAGAACAAGAAAGGATGATGGAGTTGGTCAAGCTCTTCCCCAACCATCTTCTCACCCTGTTTCCTGGTTTTGAGGCCAAGAAGGCCAGCACCACCGTGATTGTTTTGGACAACACAGAAGACACAGCTACTGAGAAGACAATGCTGAAAGCTGTTTGTTGGAGAAGACAGGGGGCTTTCCTTGGTTGGCCGATGAAGAGAAAGGAGGACAAAAAACAGAGCAGGAGGGAGATCAGGAGGATGAAGGAGAGGTCTCGGTTGTTGGCTTTGACAATGGGAGTTTCTAAGTATTTAAGGAATATGATTAAAACAAGGCCTGTGATTAGGAACAAGAGTAGAGCAAAGGACATAAGAATTATGCCCAGATGTTCTTCATAGGACAGGAAGGTTATTCTTTTTGGGATACATTTGACTCGATTCTTCTTTGGATATTGTTCATCTGGATATTTGGTGCATTTTTCAGTATCTGAGAAAACAAAGTAACATTTCTTTCATAGTCTTTGAAATTTCAAGAAAACCTTTAGATGAGATTTAATACTGAGAGACAGGAAAGCAGGGGTGAAATGCTCCCAGTTCGGACCGGATCGCCCAATCCGATGACTTCCAATGGCAAAACCTAAGTAATATTTCCCTTGAAATTGTCCCTTATTACTTCTGATATCAGGATTTTTTTGCACCAAAGTCATGTTTCTGTACTTCGGTTTTCAGACCATTATTGTGGTGAGATGGGAGAGCAAATAAATTGAATCAATCAATGAATAAATAAGCTCACATCAAATCAGTCATTATTATTTCATGTGAACTGAATGCCTTGGACCTCCTTCCTAAATTCTACTATCCTAGTGGGGTTAAAGAGAGACATGTATAACTATGGTCTCAGCTGATTAAAAACATTGCAGACTCTAGGCCTGCAATTTTGGGAGTCCCCTGACTCCAAGCAGGTCAAGATGAAGCTTATTTCTCATTGGGACCAAGAGGACTTCCATCCAGTCTTGATTCTATTTTATCAGATTGAGACCAAAGCTGAACTCAGGTCCTGGTCAACAGAATTGCCTTCAACTTTGATATTTGAAGACAAGAAATTAGTGTACCTGAAGCTATTAATATCAAAATCCTCAGTATATGAGGCCCTCTGTCACTGGTTTTATGGTGATAAAGAAGAGACATGAAATGGCAATGATTATTGTCCTAAATAATAATCACCCCAAATCTCATTTTGGATATAGCTGAATCATCTTACAACAGTATTCAGCATTATAGCATCAAAAGGATAACTTGGTCAATAGAAGAGAAGCCTCCCTATTTTCTAAGAAAATTATAAAAGTTTTACTCCACACATTCAATTCTCAGTGAAGGTTACCCCCCATTTTGACTAGGTTTAGCCCACTTGAAAAGGGTCCTAATTCTTTGGGAAAGTGAAAAAAACACATCACTATTTTCCCCACCTTGTTGAGCAACTTTAGCTGTGACAAAGCATCTTGGCTGATTATCAGTCGCTGCCTTTTGAAACTCCCCAATTCCTTGTCAATGGGATCCCCCTTGGGGGGAACCACCCTACTCAAGATCTTCAGATCTGCTGCTACATCTCCATTTTGATCCAAGAACACTTTCATCAGGAAAAGATTGAACAATTCCTTCTTCTTTAGAAATAGATGAAACTAGAATGGAAACATCCAGGAACTTTAAAAGCAGAAATCTTGGTTTCTTAATCTCTTTTTACATTTGAATCTTTCTTCTATGGTTGTTTAACTTGCAAATATTGTGAGTTGGCATGTGGCCACTCTCTTCAAAACTCAAGAACAAAGGTTCAGTAATATTTCTCAATCATACAGTATATTGACAAAAAGTATAGTGAGAAGATATAATTGGCAAAAATTGTCAATTACAAGAAACATTTTAAGGGGCTTCCGGTTGGCTCCACAGGACTTCGCTGAAGCTCCTCTGTGGGCACCCGATCCCCGGTTCCATAAAAGCCCCAGAACAGCCGAGAAACAGCTGTCTGGGGCTTGAAAACCCTCTCCCCAGGCAAAGGGGAGAGAGAAGAGCCGGCAGGTGGAGGTAGAGCCCCCCAAGTGCCCTAGGAGAAATCTTGGGTGCGAAGGGCGAGGGCTCCCTAGAAGTCTGCCAATCTGCTCCGGATCTGGGAAGACTCCTCTATTTAGCAGGGCTAGAAGCCGCGACCATCTCTGCTGACAACAAATGAGGGATTTTTAACACCTTTAATTGCTGCAGGCAGAACAAGCCAGGAGAAGTCAGACTGCAAGTATTTACACTTAACTCCAAAGTTTATAGCCTCCTTCAGAAGTAACAAGTTAGCAATTTGCACCAAAATGGCGATTGAAACCTGAAAGGGAGGGACGGAGAAAGGGAAAGATACAGAAAGTTTCATTTCCCTGGCAGCCTCTTGCCTGGAAAGAACTGTTGTGCTGAGAGAAGGAGGATTTTAAACGTTAATTTACGAATGGGAAAATTCTTTGACTTTGATGAACTTTTCTTTTTGGCTTCTGAATAAAATACAACTATCAATTTAAACTGAAAATGGCCTCAAAATCTGTAAAGACCGTTCCTATTAAAGGAACTGGGAGTGCTGGAAGCTCCCCAGCTCATACCCCTAGATTGCAAGCCTCTGCCCCTCTAACAGACCCACAGATTTTAACGTTTGAGATGATACAAGAAGCCCTACAAGCCACACAAAATAAAATTGCTACTGTGATTAATGAAAAAATTAATGAAACCAAGGAAAAAATTAATGAAACTAATGAAAAAATACAGGCTGTTTCAGATGAGATTTTAATTCGGAACCAGCAGATCAGAGATGATATACTATTGGCATTTAAATGTTTGGCAGGTGAGATTGAAATGGTGGAGGATAAAGTTGAAGAAATTAAGCAATCTACGGAAATTTTGGACAAAAAATTGGGAGAGACTCACAGCAGACTTGAGAGGGCTGAAGATGATGTAACGATGTTACAATATCGAGATATGGAATTTGCTTTAAGATTCAGAGGGGTGAAGGAGAATAAACAAGATAACTTGAAAGAAATGATGTCAGGCATTGGCACAGTTGCTGGGGGAGATGAAAACTGAGCTGGGCTGGCAGATTGACAAGGCATATCGTGTTAACTCTTGGGTGGCCAGACAGAAACACTTACCAAGAGACATTGTAATATATTTTACTACAAGGAGAGTACGCAATGAAATTTTACAGGCTACTGTTAAAAACAAGCTTCAGGTTGAAGGCCAGGAGGTGATGACAATGAAAGAAATCCCCCCCAAGATGTTGAGAGCGAGAAGGGAGTATGCTTTTCTGGTGAATGAGCTGAAAAAACGTCAATTACAGTACAGATGGGAGGTCCCAGCCGGTTTAGTGGTGACGTATTCTGGAGAGAGATATCGGCTTAATACAATATGGAAAGCAAGAGATTTTTACATCAATGTATTAAAGGCTGGGACACCCAAATCACCAGAAGGAAAAAGAAAGAAGGAAGTACTGGAAGGAGAGAGAGAAGAGCTACTGACAGTGGTTCAGGGGGGAGTTTTGACTGGTCAAGAAGAACCACTACAAATTCAGATGGCTGTTCAAGATGTGGATTTAATTGATATATTTGCAGAACCGAAGGATCAAAGACAGACCAGAGCAGCAACAGCTAAGCGTAAGGAAGAATTAAGATAGCAACAACAACAACAACAACAACAACAACAACAACAACTGCAGATAGCAACTCAAGAAACTACCAAAACAGAAGCTGTGAGAGGAGCAAGACCTAAAGGTCAAATGAGGTAAGATCATCAGAAATTGCTCCAAGGGCTTCAGAGGCCCAGAGATGGGAACTAGATTTTTGACCTGGAATGTCAATGGTTTGAATTCTCCACAGAAGAGAAGGAAAATATTTCACTATTTTAAACAATTTAAGAATGAAGTAACTTGTTTACAAGAGACTCATGTTAGGATACAAGATCAAAAATATTTGACAAATGCAAGATTAGGTACACATTACGTTGCAGCAGCATCAGAGAAGAAAAATTTTGATATATTTGAATAATAAATATAGAAAGAAACAGGGGGCAAAAAGAAAAGAATTAGAAGAGGAGATTAATAAACAGGAATGGGCTTTAATAGCCAATCCAACAGATAAGAAAATTAAAGAGGCAATTAATTTACTGAAGGGTCAATTTAATATGTTAATAGCAGATCAAGTGGCAACCAACTTACAATATTCAAAACATAATACTTTTTGTAATGCCAATAAACCAGGTAGGTAGTTGGCATATTTGTTAAGGAAAAAGCAGAAAGCAAGGACAATAGAGAAAATGAAATACAAGGGTAGGGAGGTTTATGAGCAAGAATTGATTAAAAAAGCATTTTTAGAGTTTTATTCAAGGCTGTATATTGGTGATAAAATTCAAGATATAGATATAGATAGATATCTGCAGAAAGAGAATATTTGTATAACTTCAAAAGAGCAGAGGGATACCTTAAATCAATTGATAACTTCCGAGGAAATTATGTTTGCAATTAAGCAGTTGAAAGTGGGTAAAGCTCCTGGAACGGATGGTTTGACAGCTATTTATTATAAAAGTTTACAGGAGGAAATGGTGGAACCACTGAAGGAATTATTCAATAATATATGACAGGGAGAAGAGGTACCTCCAACTTGGAAGACAGCATTTATATCGCTGATCCCAAAAGATGGGCAAGACTATACAGATCCTAAAAACTATAGGCGGATTTCACTTTTAAATACAGATTATAAGATTTTTGCTAAAATTGTAGCAAACAGATTAATGACAGTTATGCAGCAAATGATTCATCATGATCAAACTGGTTTTATAAATGGAAAACAAATGAAAAGTAATGTAAGGCAAATTGTTAATTTATTAGAGTATTTGGGAAGGAACAACCAGGTCCCCGCAGTGCTAGTTTTTTTGGACGCTGAAAAAGTTTTTGACAGATTGAATTGACAATTTTTATTAAAACTAATAGAAAGGATGCAATTTGGAGAACATTTTACACAATCTATTAAGGCAATATATCAAAAACAAACAGCGCAAATAATAATCAATGGTGGTTTAACAGATAATTTTAACACCACCCTGAGTCCCTTCGGGGAGAAGGGTGGGATATAAATTTAATAAATAAATAAATAAACAAAATAAATAAATAAATAAATAAATAAATAAATAAATAAATAAATAAATAATTTTAATATAGAAAAAGGAACAAGGCAAGGCTGTCCCTTGTCTCTGTTATTGTTTATTTTGACACTGGAAATTTTATTAAATAAAATACGTGGGACTGATATAATAAAGGGAATTAGAATTAGACGGCATGAATATAAGTTACGAGCATTTGCAGATGACTTGGTGGTTACCTTAGCCCAACCGGTACAATCGATTACAGCCTTGATGGATATAATCTGCTCATATGGACAAGTATCTGGTTTTAAAATAAATACAGCTAAAACAAAGATAATAGCTAAAAACATGGACAGAAGCCAGAAAGAAGAGATAGAAAGGTTAACAGGATTTGAAATAGTTAAGAAGGTTAAATATTTAGGGGGTTTATATTATGACTGCAAATATGAAATTATATCAACATAATTATGAACCGTTATGGCAAAAAATACAGAAAGAGAGGGAAAATTGGAAGAAATTGCAACTGTCTTTGCTGGGTAGGATAGCTGCTGTAAAAATGAATATCTTAACAAGATTCTTATTTCTTTTTCAAATGATACCTATACTTTAAAAAGATGAAAATTTGAAGGAATGGCAGAAGGGCATAAACAAGTTTGTGTGGGCAGGGAAGAAACCACGAGTTAATCAAAAGATAATGCAAGACACCCGAGAAAGAGGTGGTCTTAAAATGCCCAATTTAAGACTGTATTATGAAGCTGCTATCCTCTCAGCAATTACAGATTGGATAAATTTAATGGAGGAAGAGATACTGAATATTGAAGGATATGGTCTGGTCTACGGCTGGCATGCTTATCTATTGTATGACAAGAAAGTAGATAAGACTTTTAAAAGTCACATATTAAGAAATGCTCTACTGCGTGTCTGGAAAAAGTATAAATATAAACTAAAGGATAAGTTACCAATATGGACAGTACCCAGACACGCAATAGAGAATATAAATTTCGAGCAAAAGCAAGATAAGTTTACATATAAGGAACTCCTTTATAAGGAAGGAGTTAGATTACAATTAAAATCTATGGAGCAATTAAGAGAAGAAGGAAGTATTAAGACTTGGTTTCAGTATGGTCAGCTGCAGGCCAGATGGAGAGAGGATCAAAAAATTGGTATTTTGCAGCAGGATGAGAAGTTGATAAAGCAAATAAGAGATAAAGGTCAAATGCATATCAAAAAGTTGTATAATGTATTAGTGGAAATAGATTCGGAAACAGAGCTAGTCAAGGATTGTATGATAAAATGGGCACAAAACATAGGTGAACCAATAATGTTGGATACATGGGAAAAGATATGGGTTAGAAATGTAAGATTCACACAAGCTCAAAACTTAAGAGAGAACTTTTACAAAATGTTTTATAGATGGCATTTAGATCCAAAAAAACTAGCCTACATGTATCCAAATTTACAACCCAAGTGTTGGCGATGTGAAGATGCTATATATTTTCATATATGGTGGACATGTAAAAAAATTAAGGCTTTTTGGATAAAAATATGTTGGATTGCTTTAAGCAAAAACAAAGAAGGGAAGGAAGAGAACAAAGGAGCCTCTTTTAGCCTTGAGGAAAGACAAGGAAAAGAGCCATTTCAGTTTACAGGAGCTGAAAATCAGATGGAGTCTAGGAACATTTTTTTGAATATAGAAAATGGTTGTAGAAGGGAAGATGCAACGCTCTTCCAATAAGTACGAGATGTTGTACAGAAGCTTAAGATCTTAAACAAACAAGCTCAGAGAGCCCCAAAGACCCTGAAAAGGAATTTAGTTTGATGGATCCTTGATGGGACCCCATAGCTTCCATGGCTGCAGCCTTGGAGCCCCCAGCCTCTCTTCTCCCTTCTTCCTTCTCCTCTGCGGTTTGGATGCAGCTTTCAAGGCATGGGCCAGAATCTTAATGACACTGTAAATATGGCCGTCATTTGGGATCCACATCCTATTCTTTTCCTCTTGTGTCTCCAGTGGTGTTTTTTGGGTGCATCTTCTCCGGCCTTTGACAGAAAAGATCTGTTTTGAAACAGAACAGTGAAAATACTCAGCTTGAAATTCACGTTCCACAAAAAAATATCTTTTATAGGTATCATCATTGTTCCAACTCTTTTTCCACTGAAGAGAAAAGGTCCAAATACTATGGACATACTTGAGAAGCCTCTGCTTTTTCATTACATACTATCCAAGCATTGTCATGATCCAGACTTTCCCTTCAATGGGTCCTGGAAAACGCCTAAGGGTTAAATGGAAAGGAAGAATTCTGTCAAAAATGGAATCAAATCCTATGAAGTGAACAAAGACATTGACTTGTTTCCACTTAAAGATGGCATCCCTGAGGGCTCCTGTATTTCCAGTCTCTGAGAATTGTTGTGATATAACAACACAAATTCCATTCCTGACAAGCATAGGAGTAAAAGTCCTCATGAAATTCTCTCCCTTCTCTGTGTCCGAAGCAAAGAGACCAATCAAGGTCCATCCAAAATGGAGGAGCAGTTGGACAATTCCTGGATATTGGACCGTTTCTTTGGGGAGCATCGAATGGGAAAAAGGGAATTGACTTTTATCACTCAGATCATCTGAAGCAATTTTATTACTGATCTGAAAAAAGTAGATTTTTTTTTAAAAAAAGAAATAAATAAGTAAAACGGAATAAACATTAAGAATAAAAATAGTATTTTTTCAATCATCCCCGAATCTACCAGAATCAGATCATATAAGAGAAGCTCAATTTAACTTATTTCCTCCAAAAAAGCAGCATATTATATATAATTGTTGGATTCTGATCACACAGGAAATATATTGATTTAACATTAGGATCCCAATAGATCATTTCTCGAAAGTTGTCAGAGTTTGTTGCAGAAATTAAATCCAGAAAGCACACACAGCAGTCGTGGGTTTCAAAATTTTTTATTACCGGTTCTGTGGGCGTGGCTTGGTGGGTGTGGCAGGAGAAGGATACTGTAAAATATCAATTCCCTCCCCACTCCAGGGAAAGATTACTGCAAAATACCCATTCCCTCCCAACTCCAGAGGAAGTCTCCATTCCCTCCTGGGGGAAAGAAACTGCCAAATCTCCATTCCCACCCCAGTCTGGGGCCAACCAGAGGTGGTATTCTCCGAACTACTCAAAATTTCCGCTACAGGTTCTCCAGAACCTGTCAGAACCTGCTGGATTTCACCCTTGATCTTGCTCCCTTCCTTCCCACACCTGTCAATTTTAAACCAATGTTAGTGCTACTATTTATCATTTTAATCTTTTATTTTCTTTTGACTTGAATATAACTTGCCTAGAGTCATCCCTAGCCAAGATGGGCAGCATGTAAATTAAACAAACAAACATACATACATTAAATTATCAAAGCCCGTTAATCAAGCCTACTAAATGACATTTTTGAAAAACAATAGATTTGTAAAAGTCATTTTTTGTATTTTATTTTGACATCAAATGTTCTTTGGTATTCAGATCTGGCCTAAAAATAATAATGTAGCATTTAGGGAAGAATATGCAGCCCAGCAGTCCAGCACTGGAGGCCAAGATGGAGAAGACCTGAACAGCCACCATGTTCTTCCCTTTGGTGCTCAGGTAGGCAGGCACAAAGGACACCCAGACACTGCAGAAGACCAGCATGCTGAAGGAGATCAGCTTGGCTTCATTGAAGGCCCCAGGGAGATTCCTGGCCAGAAAAGCCACCGTGAAGCAGACAGCAGACAGGAAGCCCATGTACCCAAGGGCAACATAAAACATGGCGACAGAACCTTCATTGCATTGTAGGATGATTTCTCTAAGTTGGGAGTTCATGTCAGAGTCAGGGAATGGGGGGAAAGTGCTCAACCAGATGCTGCAGATGACAACTTGAAGGCCAGAACAAGAAAAGACAATGGAGTTGGCCAAGCTCTTCCCCAACCATCTCTGCACTTTATTCCCTGGTTTTGTGGCCAAGAAGGCTAACACCACTGTGATGGTTTTGGCCAAGATTGAAGAAATGGCAAGTGAGAAGACAATGCTGAAGGCTGTTTGTCTGAGGAGGCAGGTCACCTTCCTTGGCCGGCCAATGAACAGGAAGGAAGTCAAAATGGAAAGCAGGAGGGAGACCAGGAGCATGTAGGAGAGGTCCCGGTTGTTGGCTTTGACAATTGGTGTTTCCATGAATTTAATGAAGATCCCCAAGCCAAAGCCTGTGGTTAAAGAGAGGAACAAGGCAATGGAAGTCAGGATAATCCCCAGATTTTCCTTATAAGAAAGATAATTTTTAATCTTGGGGATACAGTGAACTCGATTGATGTTTGGATGTTGATCTTCTGGACATTTGATACATTCTTCTGCATCTGAAAAAGACAAGAGTAGGGTCTTCCTTTAACATGTCCTTTAATAAAATAGTCATGTCTGGGAAGAGGTCAGCCAATGAATAGGCATAGCAACTAAGACAGCCAATGGGAGCTGAAACTGTTTGGAGGCTGGGCGTGGCTGATAGTCTTTTAGTCAAATGCATTGTTTGGATAAACTTTTTTTTGGTGTGAATGGTTGTGTGTAGGTGAAACCAATATATTTCTTCATTTCTCTCCAGCTAGAACATCCTAATATTTCTTTTTCTTTTTTACTGTTACCATTTTATCAATGAACTTGTTGAGAGAGAAGAAGGAAGAAGAAAGGAAGCAGTTCCATCTTTTTATCTTTTCACTGCTAAGTCTCTTGAAAACTGAAGCCCAACCTTTTGTCAATGCTTTAAGGCACCAATACGATCCAGCCTATAGTGGAATTAAGTAAATATAATTGCTTAATGTAGCTAATGCTAGCTGAAATGAATAAATTCTACTTTTGCCATGGAGAAACCAACATCAGGTTTAGTGGCCCTTGAAGATGAGATGGATGTGGAGTGAGGACATCAAAATCTATTCCTCATTTTTTTTATTATCAGAAAGAGGAACATCTTCCAATAACATCAAGAAGGAAGTTTGGCTCAATCCCAATTCATGATTCCTCCCCTCCCCTCCCCTCCTCTACTCTCCTTTCCCCTCCTCTTCATGGACCATGACTTTGAAAATTGTTTTAAGAGGAGCCTCCAGCAGAATTTCTGCAATGTCAGACTCAGGAAGTATAAACCCAGGAGTCACCTGAGGCTGACCAAAAGAAGGCACCACCTGAACAGATGGAGCAGTCAAAGGATTATGACATAAGGCTACCAACTCTCTCTCTCCCCCCCTCCCCAACAGCAAGTAGAATGAAGCACACATCAACGACACTCTGTGAGACTTCTTTAGCATCCTTTGATTAAAGGCAGGTGGCTGCAACCTGAAACTCTGGCTGCCCAAAATACCATCAGATATGGACACATGCAAGAATCTGATCAATCCTCCTACAAAAATCCAATCAAAGTTCAAATATTATATTCTGGAATCTGGAAACTCTCACTATTCAGGGCAATGAAGTAAATAGAAATTTTAAATGTGTGGAAGATGTGTTGTAAAAGATAAAGAGCAAGAGATGTCACTATACTCAACCTTCACTTATCCTGTATCTTTATCCATGATCTCCATCCCTGTTTGCTTGCCATATATACAAGATTAATCTCCAAGATCTATTCTTATAATTCACTATGACATAAATGTATATCTTGATCAAGATTCAAAGAGTTGGGATCCACTCCCATCAAGCCTTTCAAAATGCATGTTGATAGAGAATCTCAGGATTTATGGTCCTCCCCAAAATTTCCCCCTTTCTCTTGCTGTCACCCACCTTCCATGGTGGAGATGGATCCTTCTGCACAAGGACGACAATTGTAGCAGCAGATGGGCTTCCCTTCCTGAGCCACCTTCATGAATCCAGGAGGACAGCTTTCCACACACCTGGAAGGAGGCAGGGGCTGGCCAGCAAGAGGGGAAAAATAACATCCACAACATGGATTATTTTATTTCCTAAAATAGATAAAAGAAAAAGTTTTGGGATCTCTAATTCTAGGTTTAGCTTTGCTAAATTCAAAGCCTCAAGATACTTAGAGCTCTTCAAACTGATGTGGTTGCTTGCTGTTTGCCTATTTATCTTCTCTTCTAATTTCTCTCCCACCACAATTTTATTTTAAATTCTCAATGTATCCACTGAAAAGAAAGTTGAATGGATTTCTGCTTTGATAAAATCGATCACTTTGTCCCATGATATAAATCTAGCTTCCTTGCAGAAGTTTAATGAACAGTTAACTGGAATAGTTAAGGATATTTTTCTCATAGACACCTGAACATCTAACGGGAAGATGTTTCCTCTCTGGAAGAACTGAGATGACACCCCAAGTCTGTCCCTGCTCCAATTCTGCAATCATCTTGGAAAGACCTTCATAAAGAGCCCAATAAAGTCTTTTCCTCACCTTGTTCAGCATCTCCATGTTTGAAATAGCATTCTGGTTCATCATCAACTTGAAATCCAACGATCCCACTCTTTCTAGACTCCCAACTGCCACTTTGTTAACAGAGAAATTGGAGTAAATCACCGTGTTCACAATGTCCAGATCTGCTACCAGCTTTCCATTCTCATCCAAATATACCCCATTGATGGAATTATTATGAAACTGAGAGGTTCGAAGGAAAGAATGAAGCTGGAATGGAAGAGAAAACAGGCAATGTTAAACAGGACATTTATTTATTTTTATTTATTTATCTAGTTTGTCAAACATGTATAAACAGGTACTGTATAAGTATAAATGTGCACGTGAATATAGGAAATGAGTACAAATAAATGGGGACAGTAGGACAGGGACGGTAGGCACATTGGTGTGCTCAGGCCTCCTCTTAGGAATGGGGTGAGGTCCACAGTAGACAGTTTAAGGTTAAAGTTTTGGGGGTTTGAGGATGTAACAATGGAATCAGGTAGAGCATTCCAGGCATTGATCACTCTGTTGCTGAAGTTGTATTTTCTGCAATCGAGTTTGGAGTTGTTTACCTTGTGTTTGTATCTATTGTTTGCCCCATGTATTATTGCAGTTGAAGCTGAAGTAGTCGTTGACAGGTAGGATGTTGTAGCAGACAATTTTTTGTACTATGCTTAGGTCAGACAGTAGGCTGCATAGTTCAAGGTTATCCAAGCCCAAAATTTTAAGCCTGGTGGCATAAGGTATTCTGTTGTGAGTAGAGGAGTGGAGTACTCTTCTCGTAAAATACCTCTGGACCCATTCAATTGTATTAATGTCCAATATATAGTGTGGATTCCAGGCAGATGAGCTGTATTCGAGGATTGGTCTGGCAAAGGTTTTGTATGTCCTAGTTTGCAGTATAGTGTTACCGGAGAAGAAGCTTCACAAAATTAGGGTTAACAACTCTTAATGTCTATTTGGCTATGCTGTTACAGTGACCTCTGGGGCTTAGATCGTTTAAGATGAGTACTCCTAAGTCCTTGACAGAGTGAGGGTCATCTACGAAGTCATATCCACCCAGCTTGTATTTGGTGTTCTGATATTTCTTGCCAATGTATAAGACAGTGAATTTGTTAGTTGGGATTTGGAGTTGCCAACTGTTCAACCATTCTGACACACAGTCAAGGTTGCTTTGTAGAGCAGCAAGTATTGTCGGTGAGGTTAAATAGTTTTATGTCATCAGCGAAGAGGATGCAGCTGTTTATAATATGATCACAAAGGTCATGTATGTAAAGCAGAAAGAGTGTGAGTCCTAAAATGCTGCCTTGGGGGACACCACTGTCAACTGGGGCAGGGTTTGATAGAGAGCTCCATATTTTGACTACTTGTTGCCTGTTTGACAGGAACATGGCTATCCACTTGTGAAAGGATCCGGAAATGCCATAAGAGGTTAGTTTTAACAGTAATTTGTCGTGTACCACTGAATCAAAGGCTTTGCAGAAGTCTATGTAAATTGCGTCTATTGCTTTAACCTGGTTGAGTTGTGTGGTCCAAATGTTTCTGCAGTGTAGGAGTTGCAGATTACAGGACAATTTTTTTCCTGAAAACAAACTGCTTGTTAGAGAGCAGGTTGTTTGTCTCTAAGTGGAGGGTGATGGATTGGTTTATAATTGATTCCATGACTTTACAGGTGACGCAACACAATGAGATTGGTCTGTAATTTTCAACTAGGCTGAGGTCTCCCTTTTTGAAGATAGGCATGACCGTGGCTAATGACCATAGATCATTAATAATTAATAATGACATAGAAATAATTAATAATTAATTAATAATGACATAGAAAGCTCTTTGCGAAAATTCCTCCATCTGAGCTGACATGAAGGATCTGTATGAGGAATCTAGAATAAAAATCTTGCTAGAAGGACCATGAATGATGTGGGAAATGAGAGCGAAGGATGTTCTTTATATCTTCCATTCCTAGTTGTCACTGCAAAATTTGGAAAACCAATGGGAAGTAACCAAAGCAAAGGAAACATCCAGTGTGAACTAATGAGGCCCAAAGTTAAAACCTTAAAGGAAATGGATGTTGTACGCAAGAACACAGAAGGAATTCTACCAATGAGGCCAAAATGAAATCAGATGCCCCACAAAGAAACAATGCCATAAACAGCCAGTTTACAGGTCAATGGACAGATAGGAAGAGAAAAATCTTTGCTCGCTTTGAGGATGAGTAAGGAGGCCTTTGCTTCACTAGTAGGTTGTGCTTATGAAACTCTGCATTGAGTTGAAGATGGGTCACTTGGCGTGGAGAAGAGACCCCAGATCTTCCCTTTGAAATATGATATCTTGTACCAGTTGAGGTCATCTCCTTCCAATGTTATGGAACATCTATGGACTATTTTATGGAACATTCTTCATTCTTGTGACTTTTTCTCAGTCCAACTCTTCATCTTCTCACTGGAGGTTGCTTAGCTTCTTAACCCAAAGAGGGTTCTCCATATGCTGCTGCTTGTTGAGATCTTTTGTTATCTGTGATTCTACAGAGAGTTTTGAGCCAGAGAAGAAAATCAAAAGGATTCTTAGCCAACGAATAAGATCCACTCTGGGTAAAGGCTACCCTGGAGCAAAAGGGCAGCCCAGGAAATGAGAGTGTCAGAGTTGTTGGACAGTTCAACATACACAGCACACTTTTTTAGACTTTGGGTCAAATGATAATGATCCTCATTGTAAGAAAAAGTATCCAAGAAGAAAGAGGTGGAAGAAAAAAGAAATTGGAAAAGAATTGAATAGGGTGAAATGAATTGCAGAAAAGACAGCAACGGAAAATTGGAATTTAATTTAATTATTTTTTCACAATACAATAAAATAAAACTATTGTCAGAATAGTTACAATTGTAACATTGATGCCCAAGTGCTGTGGAGAGCTATGCAATAGAAAATAAGTACCTGCCATGCCTTCAGCTTTGGAATTTTCACGTTTTTACCACCTTTAAATGTCCTCCTAGATCTGGATGAATACCCTGCGTTTAAGGCCCTTGCCACAGCCCAGATTGTGTTGTAGATGAAATAGTCATCCTCAGTCAGGATTAGATCCATCTCATCTTCCATGAGAGCTTCCAGATCTTCTCTCTGCCTGCACCATCTCCAGACTTTCACTGAAAAGGCGTCATTGTTGTAGGAACAAAGAAAGGAGGTCTCTACAAAGTGTCTCATAAAAGAATGAAGGTTCAAATGCCAAACATACTTTGTAATTTGGTTTTTCATCATAGGAAAGTAAAATATGCTATGGATGTATCGAACAGGAAAGTTTTTTGGGGAAAAATAAATAATAAAGTTCCAGCGGATTGTGATGATCAGGATTTTTCCTCTAGGAGGCTCCATAAGACTCGCAAATACCTGACCCAAAAGTGTAACACCTGCACTGAATGAAGTCAAGTCTGCACCATAAATAAAGACATTCATCTTTCTCCAGCTGCGGTATAAAGGCCAGTCTATATTCACAATCCAAGAAACTGGTGAAAAGGTTTGTGATAAAACTGGGCAGATGCCATTCCTGATCAGCAGGGAAGTCAACTTCCTCATGAACCTTTGTCCGTTCTCAGTGTCTGGAGCAAGGAGACCCACCAAGGTCCACCTGAAATGGAGGACCAGCTTCACCATCCCTGGGTACTGGGCTCCTTCAGCAGGGAGCATTGGGTAGAAGAAAGGATTTTCATCACTCACAACCTGGGAATCAAAACTGTGACTGATCTGGAAAGGGAAAAAAAGTTAACTTTATTTTTTGAATCCATTAAAACAACATCCAATTCTAATGGAGGAATTGTTCCACTCCTTGCAATGAAGAACCTTTTATAGGGAGTCTCTGGTTATTCTGCTCTTACATTACTTTTCTTTTCATTTCAGTGTAGCATTTGGCTGTTGCAAATATCCAGCAGAGATGCACAATCTGCATTACGAGTGTACCAAAGAGAGGATTGTCTGCTTTGATCCTTCTCTTCCATTTGATAGAACCTTCATCCTTTCTTCATGCAATTCCAATAATAGAACTTTGCTCTTCCATTACAACAGAGGATGTCTGGCTGTAAGTTGCATGTCTAAAAATGGTCTTCCCAACAAAGACACACCTGTGGGATTTTGTAGGTTCCCAACATGGTCAAAATCTGGAAGGAGATGTCAGTGTCAGCCCCTTCGAGGACAGCCACGGTGTTTCTCTGCCTTCCACAGCTGTAGTTGGGAACATTGGCCTCCCCCTCCGAAAGCAGGTCCAGCAAAGCCTCCGAGGTCATTTTTGCTCTGAAATAATTGTCATAGATATTGTATCCCAGGGTGACATTGAACAAAATGTTGGGATTCTTGTCGATCGCTTGGATTGCAAAAAGGAAGGATAGGATTTTCCAGTACTCTGTTAATGCTTTCCTGAAAGTATGAATGTATCAGGACATAATCAATGGAAGCAACATGTTATTTAACTGTTTTTTTCAACAATTGTATTTTTAATCCATCTAAAGCTGAGAGGTTTGGAGGCATTTGCAAATCTCCAAAAAAACAATGAAATATTAATCAAAAGAGGAAAGAAAAAATAGAGAAAGGAAGAAAAGTTCCAAGATTTTTTTAAAAAACAAATTTTTGATTTTCTTTTGAACAGACAATTTTTCATTTCTGCAAAATCTACATTTTCTAGTAGTCTAGTCCTCCACTGTGAGAATTCCATGATTTTTCCATCATTGTGTATTCAATAGTCTTGCTACAGTTATAATATCCACTATGAATCTTTTCCAATTCATTGCTCAGAAGTCCCAATAAAAAGGAATTCTGGTTTCTTCACAATTTTTAACCTTTCGAATTCTTTGCATTATTGTGTCAATTTGCATCTACAATTTCCTACGCATCCTATGCAGGGTGAACTTGTGAATTTCTCACAAATTCACCCTGCATGATAAAAATGTTTCCCCCATGCTTTTCACAATTCCTGCATTGGTTTGAGATATATTTCCACATTTTTGATACTTTATCTGGTGTCATATCATTTTGTTTTAAAATATCCTAAATTATAACAGCATGTAAACTGAATCTCTATTAACAAGTTAATAGAATAATAAAATTTAACCTGCTTATCTTCTGTTTCAAATCCTTAAAATTTTATACATTTTTCTTATTACATGTTTATCATTTGTATATAATTCAGTTTCAAATTCAGTTTTGGGTTACTCATCATATTGTCCTTATTATTGCTGTTGTATTAAGATTCCAGACTAACTTTCAATCTCTTTCTATCCATTTGCCTATTTATCTTCCCAATAATTAATAATTGGAAGTGTGACCTATAATTTCACATATAAGATTATATGAAATATATAATCTTTAAAGGACACATATAGACACAGGCACTCCCAATGACACATAAAATGAGCAGCTATGACTGTTAACAAATGCAGTTAGCGCTCAATTTTTGGAAGTGTTTCTATGGCTCAAATGTCCATAGTAGAGACTGAATTGACATCTAACTCATTGTATGATTAAGATTCTGGCATTTACTCAAGTGGGATTCACACATGTAAGAAACGTCAATTCTGACTGGGATCCATTCATTTAATTGGTGGTACAGAATGAAATTGTCAAGCTTATCTCATTTCTACTGCAAAGAAAATTTCAACATTTCTCCATTTTTCTACCCATGAGATTGACCTTATTGGGCATGAGAGTGTTAGAAGAGAAGAACCATCTTCTCTTCTTCATCCACAGTCCTGCTCTGCTGAGACAATGTCAAGAAAAGCAGATGCTTCTTCTTCAAAGTTAAGAAAATCGGAAGATCTCTACTGATTATTTATTTGAGAATTTCAAATCAAGTTCATCAGCTGAAAAGGATGAGCCAAGGATGAAATGAGACAGAAAGAGAGAAGAACTAGTAGAGCAAAGGGATCATTTATTGTAAGAGAGGTGACTGGAACTTTAGAACTTAGGGTGGAATGGAAAGGCTCTAATTCTGTGCAGGAACTTTGACATACTGAGAAATTTGAGTCAAAGGAGATTTGTTGAAGTTTAATGGTAGAAGCGCCATCCTTGTTCCAGAGATGATGCCACCAATGAGAAACTCTCCTGGCTTGTAATAGTTCTCTGGATGCACCTCGTCCCTCTTCAGAGTCTGGATGCATTTGGCTCTGAGACTTGCCAGAACTTTCTGAGGCAGCAGAAGCAGCAGAAGCAGCAACATGACTTCTGCTCCTGATGGAGTCTCTAATCTTTGAAGAAACAATTAAAGAAGAGCTGGAAGAATCCAAAGTCTTCTTCCAAGAGAAAAGCTCCAAAGGTTTCCTAATCAAGACAGAGTCCAGCCAAACCTTCAAATCTGAAGGGGAAGGGAGCAAATGCAACCTTGCCTGTCATAAAAGCCTTCAAGGTTTTCTCTTTCTCCAGAGTCCCCAAGATTTTTCAGTGCAAAGACATTAGCTAAAAAGGCTTTGATGTGATATCAAAATGGAAGCATGTTATGGCTGTGTTTGTATGATATCCAAAAGCAATCCAAAATGTCTTTTGAGATTTATCACCAAGAGAATAAATAAATCACTATGGTTTGGATAATGGCCACAAGGAGAGACATCATCTCTCTCTAAACTCTGAGCGAGTCAACAAGCAGGTGCCTAATGGGAGGAGTCACAAATGGGGAGAAACTCTGAAGATGAGACAAGGAGACAGGAGAACTTTCTCCCACACATCCCTTAGAAAATCTCTTGATGCATTCAACTCTCCAGAGAGAATTTTGAGATGAATCTGAAATGTCAATCCTCAATATGGACATAGTTGATCCTGTTTGTGGTGGACAAACTTCAATGTAAACATCAGACTCAAGCAACATGGAGGGGAACTTTCATCAGAAAAGTATAAACACTGACAGGACCTGATCCTGCTCAATAGGATACAAGTTTTGAGACCGGCAGCATCTATGTTCTCAAACCTACATTTCCCTCTCCCAGTCTGGAGTGATCATCCTGCAATGCAATGAAGGCTCTGTTTTCATGTTCTACATCACCCTCAGCTACTTGGGATTTCTGGCTTCCATCTGCTTCTCAGTGGCTTTCCTGGCCAGGAATCTCCCTGGGGCCTTCAATGAAGCCAAACTGATCTCCTTCATCATGTTGGTCTTCTGCAGTGTCTGGGTGACTTTTGTGTCCACTTACCTGAGCACCAAAGAAAAATACATGGTGGCTGTTCAGGTCTTCTCCATCTTGGCCTCCAGTGCTGGTCTGCTGGTCTGCATCTTCATCCCCAAGTGCTACATTATCATTCTGAAGCCAGACCTGAATACAAAAGAGCAACTTACCACAAGGAGAAATGTAGATATGTGAGACAGAAGAATTTGAAGTCTTAACATTTTCCAACATCCACATCAAGAAAATGGTCCAAACTGCTCTCCATGCATCAGTATATATATTGCTTGAAGTATTTAAAGGGTGTTTAAAATATATTGTCCCCAACCTTGTACAGTAAAATTCCCTAATGTCCACTGAGCTTTTTTGGATGCTTAAGGCACCATGTCTATCCAGTACCCTTAGCCTTCCTGAGGCCTGAGATGCCACATCCAGTTTTTTTAAACATGACTTGTGCAATGGGAATTTTGTTGATATGCCAGAAATATATAGTTGGTCAGGATCTCTAAAAGTTCTATTATTTTAAATGTGGCTTTTAGGGACAAAATTCTTTCAATCTCTTCCTGGGAGAGAGTCCAAGTCATCTTTCTGCAGCCATCTTCTCCAGTCTTCCTCTGAAAATTAGTTTTTGGAATTAGAAAAGTTAAATGTTTCATCTACAAACTGTTTTTTAAAAGCAGGAACGTCACTGAATTTTTTTTCTTCCAAAAAAGAGGATGGAAATATGACATTAATAGCATTCAATAGTGTGAGCTGCCTATTTCACAGAAAAAGAAAATTATTATAAAGATGGTAGTCGTTATGAAGAAGCAAGCAATTTCCCCTCTTGCAGATGAAAACTTGAGCCCAGGAAATGCTTCTCTTCTCTTTATTTACTGTCATTCCCCTCTTCCTACTGACACCTACAACATGGGAAGTATGCTGTAGAATAATATGGACATACCTGGGAGATTCTGCAGGTGGCCAACATGATGGCAGTCTGAGAAGAGATCTCAGTCTCAGTCCCTTCAAGAACATTGAAAAGGTCTTTCTTCCTTCCACGACTGTAGTTAGGAACATTGACCTTCCCAACTGAGAGCAGGTCCAGCACAGCATCCCAAGTTATTCTTAGGTTCAAATAATTGTCACTGAGATTGAAACCCAGGTGAATGTTGGGAAAAGTTGGAGAACCTGGTTGATCTAAGATGGCCTAAAGAAATGAGAGAACTTTCCAATAGTAGGTGGATTCTCTTCTGGAAATGTAGGAGCATCGTGCATTCCTCCTTCCTTTAACACATATAACACATATAACATCTATAACACATTTCATTTCTACTGGTACTTTTATTCTAAGAGGTAGTCCTTTGGGTTTGAAGAAGAAATGTTGTCCACTTTATCTGTGGATATCAAGTTGGCTGTACAGTCCCAGCCTGGAGGCTCAGAGTCTAGCACAAGAGGAGTGGGCACTGAAAGTCCATCGTTATATTAGCTGTGAGTGTTGTTCTGTGATGCCATACGTGATTTTCTATCAGTTTTGCGGGGTGCTTGTCTGCAAAGCTGGTGGAGACTGCATAGCACAGGGCTTTCCAAAGGTTCTGTTAGTGGCTGCAGCTTCTGGTTCCCTTGGCTGGATGTCACAGTGGCTTAGGGTTTCTTTCACAGAGTCTTTCTAGCTCTTGCATGGTGGACCTTGAGGTGTCTACTCAGATTCCAGTATATAACAGAGCAACTGGCAAAGCATAAGGTGACCCTCCATTCTGATAACATGTCCTCCCATCTCATTTGGGCTCTGATAACCAAATAATGAACTGATTGGAACATGATCCTTGAAGAGATACTTTTACCTTTGCTAAGTGGCTTCTTTGCCCACCCAAAAATACAAATCACCACGTAATTCAAGCAAAGCAAAAAGCATTTCTTAAAGGGGGAGGAGGGAGTCAAGTCTTTTTATAGGGTATAGAAAAACATGATAGAAACATTTGCAATATAGCAAGTGATCAAACAATAAAAGACGCTGATTACATTTGAGACTTCAACAATGGAAAACATTGATTCCACAGTACAGAAGATTCTCCAAGTGGCAGATTTATGGGTTACAATACTCTTTCCAAGCATGGTTTGCAGGTAACTTAAAACTCGCAAGTGTATTCAGGTGGGTTCAAGTCTATTTATGGGGTACAGAAACAAATGTTACATGCAGTACATTTGGTGTATGTAATACATCAGAAAGCAAGTGATCAAACTATAAAACTCAACTTTATTGGTATTTTTTCTTTTAATGTTGCATATTGATCTAGTTTTTTTCTTGATTGTAAGCCACCTAGAGTCACCTCTTGTCAAGGTGGACAGTGTATGAATAAATAAATAAAACATCATGTAATTTTTTCTTCTTTTTTGGGGTAAAATATTTTTTTTTGGAGGTGTCAAAAAACCCCGTTCATCCAAGCCAACACTGTCAGTCAAATTAAACTGGTGAGACTGTTCTGGTCAAAGTCACCATCCCAGGAGGGGAGACAAAGGCAGCAGGCCTGTTTCCTGGCTCCAACCTCTGATGCCAGAAGAGGGAAGGTGAGAAGGTGTATCATCAATACAGGTAGCCCTCCTCTGTCCCCAGCACTGAGGAACTCACCATGACAGAAGCTGTTCAGGAGCTACAAACAGAAAGACTTGTTAAGAAAGTGGAGGAGCTGAAGGCCTTGTCTATCCTCCATCCTCCAAAGAATAACATGGCTAAAGGTTTACACCCAAAAACTTCATTTTGGTCTTCGGGAATCCCTACCATATAACTTCACACAAGGATATGGACTGACTTTTGATCAAGGGTTTCCCCGTCTCAATCCAAGAGAAAGCTCTCTTGTCTCTTAAACCCTTAAGTCAGTCCTCATAAAGTCCTCTGAAGGCTGACAGCATAATGTGATCATAACGTGATGTGGTTTTTATGAGATTTTATGTTGTTAGATTTAAAATTATAACCCATCCAAAGTCACATGTGTGGGATGTCCATATAAATTTGTTGATTAAATAAATATATAAGTAGGTATACATTTCAGAAAGGAAGGGAAACGACACAAAAAAGGGGGAAATGATCAGGGGTGAAATCCTACCTAGCGAACCGCTAGGGATTATGGGCATCAGTTTGCTGAACAAGTAGTAATTACCCCTCCTTGGCCCCACCCACGCCCAGCCAGTCGCCATTCACCTCTTCTGGCCACTCAATATTCCACAGCATTCAATGTTAAATGCAGCAGAAAGGATGCTAACTTTTCTCCCTCCATTCAGAACGGAGCTGCTGCAGGCTGTTCCTTTTAAGGTAGCCCCCAGGAGGGTGGGGGACCGGAGGGAGCATCTGGAATGGAGCTGTTTTTGTGAAAGGTAGGAAAATGGGGAAGGGGATTTTTCTGCCTGTCATCCATTCCTCAATCTCAGCACAGACTGAGGGAAGGATGGTAGGCAGGAATAATCCCCTCCCTATTTTCCTGTCATTCGTGACAAGGAGTGGCTGGGAGGGGAGGGGCCGGTGAGGAGCCCCTCAATGTGAGTGATGTTGAGTTGGCCACGCCCACTCAGTCACATGACCTCCCCCCAACAAGCCACGCCCACAGAACGGGTAGGGGAATTTTTTAAATTTTATCACTGGAAATGATCCATCTGTCCATACTTATAAATAATAGCAATGAATCACCTACTAAGAAACAAGATATCCCCATTTTGGGAGGGAGAGATAATTGAGAGGAACATAACTGTACAAAGATGTCAGTTTGAAATAAAGGAAAAGTAAGAACACCTACTCAAATTAAATAGGAAGCTGCAAGTTTTGGCAAGATGAAGATAAGCAGCAGAAGCCACAACTGGGGACGAAAGGACAGGTGGAGTTTAACCAAGAGAGGACTCTACAGGGGCAAAACAACATGTATGCTCAAACAACACACAACTCCACAGACAAATGGACACATTGACTAAAAGCAAGATAGAACTCCAAAAAAAGTAATAGCTTTGTGAAATGTTACTTCCATATTTCTGGAAATGAAATGTATAAAAGATCATGCTATGCTGTTGTTCAGGGTGGGATCCTTTTGCTAAAGCACTGAAATAAAAGTTTTGGGAAAGTTCCTCACTCATATGTAGCTCTGATTGGCTTTGGCACCAGGCTGAGACATTTTGGGGACACCAATAGCATAATAAACCTCAGGTTGCTTCTCGCCTTCCCTTTATCTGCAAAGAAAGATGGTCTTAGATATAAGAAACATTTGCATCTTCCGATTCAGGGGTTGCTATAGGGACGTGATGATGAAACTTCCAACAGGTCACTCTGAGCTGCAAGGCCACATTCCTTATGTCTCCATTTCCCTACCAAACAGTCCCATTCATCCGGAATCTGATTTTACCCACAGTATT
The DNA here is from genome assembly GCF_029215685.1 of Pituophis catenifer annectens. Taxonomy (NCBI): domain Eukaryota; kingdom Metazoa; phylum Chordata; class Lepidosauria; order Squamata; family Colubridae; genus Pituophis; species Pituophis catenifer. The sequence continues at coordinate 7,894,048 of NW_027256882.1, read as the reverse complement.
GTCACTCCAAGTGAAACTTGGTGTATTGTTATTGGTTTCTTTAAGAATATACAGGAAAATAAATATGGGTAGTTTTAGAGATAAGAGAAATATCTCCTCCCCATGTGCATCTTGCTCAGAGGTGAAATTTAATTTTTTTCCCTATCGGTTCTGTGGGCGTGGCTTCGTGGGCATGGCAGGGAAGGATACTGCCAAATCTCCATTCCCTCCTGGGGAAGGATACTGCCAAATCTCCATTCTCACTCCAGTCTGGGGCCAACCAGAGGTGGCATTTGCCGGTTCTCCGAACCACTCAAAATTTCCACTACAGGTTCTCAAGAACCTGTCAGAACCTGCTGGATTTAATCCTTGATCTTGCTCCCTTCCTCCCTCCCTCCCACACCTGTCAAACTTAAACCAATGTTAGTGCTACTATTTATTATTTTAATCTTTTATTTTCTTTTGACTTGAATATAACTTGCCTAGAGTCACCCCTAGCCAAGATGGGCAGTGTGTAAATTAAACAAACAAACAAACAAACAAGGGGTCAAGGAGGGGGTCAAGGAGGGGGTTAGAGCTTGTGTTGTGGATGGACATTACATCAGTACTGTGGGTGGGAGGGGCAGATATGGCGGGAGCAGGGGGCCACATCAGGTTGTGGGAGCGCATGCCCGCTGGCTCCAAGCGGTGGCGCGCTCCGGCCTCCAATGGTCCCCTCGTTCCCCAGGTTGCACAGACCCTCAGGCCCTGGGCCTTCGGCTGATGCTGTGCAATGCCCGGTCCGTGGTAAATAAAGCCCCCCTCATTTGTGATCTTGTTCAGGAGGGGGGAGCGGGCCTGGCGGGTATTACGGAGACCTGGTTGGGCCAGGAGGGGGGTCCCCCTCGTTGAGATGTGCCCACCCAGTTTCTGCGCATTCCATCAGCCGAGGACACAGGGAAGGGGGGGTGGCAGTTGTCATTAGAGAAGGTCTTGGTCCGAGGGAGGTCACTGTTCCTCAGACGGCTGGTTGTGAGTCCCTCCTTGTGAAGTGGGGTCATGGGGTGCAGATGGGCGTGCTGGTTACGTACCTGGCTCCCTGCCACATGACTGCAGCCCTGCCCGAGCTGCTCAACGTTATAGCCGCGGTGGCGGTTGACACCCCCAGGCTTATGGTCATGGGGGATTTTAACCTGCCATCCGTCGGTGAGTCGTCCGAGGTGGCTCGGGAGTTCATGGCTTCCATGATGGCCATGGACCTGACCCAATTAGTTCATGGCCCTACTCACACGGGGGGAAACACGCTAGACCTGGTTTTTGTCTCTGGTCAGTGGTTGAGTGATCTTGAGATAGGGGATATAGTGATCGAGCCCTTGTCATGGTCAGATCACTCCCTCCTTCGCTTTGACCTTCGAACCGCCGCACCCCACCGCAGGGAGGCGGAACCATTGAGGTGGTACCGCCCCAGGTGCCTGATGGATCCTGATAGGTTCCAGACGTAGCTAGGGCCATTTCCTGAGGCTCTGGCACACGGCTCGACTGAGGAGCTGGTGGCCGCCTGGGATAGGGCGGCCGCTGGAGCTTTGGATTGGGTTGTGCCTTTGCGGCCTCTGACCCGGCGTCGATCTCGCCTGGCTCCTTGGTTCACCGAGGAGCTGAGGGAGGGGAAGCGCCGGAAAAGACGTCTGGAGAGTGGTTGGAGGGCCAGCCATTCTGAATCTGACCGAACACTGGTAAGGTCTCATATTAAGACCTACCTGGTGGCGATAAAAGTGGCGAAGTATAACTATTTTGCCACTCTTATTGCATCATCAGATAATCGCCCGGCTGCCCTGTTTAGGGTGACCCGCTCCCTGCTCCACCAGGAAGCACGGGAGGACCCCTTGGAGGGTAGAGCCGAGGATTTTGTACAGTATCTGTATGAGAAAATCGCTCAGAATCGGGAATTCTGGACTCTGACTGGGTAGATTCAGCGGGGAGGACAGAGGCAGGTCTTGTGAGTATTATCTGGGAAGAGTTTGATTCTGTGACGCCCGAAGACGTGGACAGGATACTGGGCAGACTGAGTGCAGCCACATGTTTACTGGACCCGTGTCCCTCCTGGTTGGTGCTGGCCTCTCGGGAGGTTACACGAGGCTGGCTCCAGGGGATTATAAATGCTTCCTTGAGTGAGGGTGTCTTCCCTGCCACCTTGAAAGAGGCGGTGGTGAGGCCTCTCCTCAAGAAGCCTTCCCTGGACCCGGCAGTGTTGGCAAATTATCATCCAGTCTCCAACCTTCGCTTCGTTGCGAAGGTTGTTGAGAGTGTGGTAGCGCGACAGCTCCCCCAGTACCTGGATGAATCGTCGTATCTGGATCCGTTCCAGTCGGGCTTCAGGCCTGGGTACAGTATGGAAACGGCATTGGTCGCGTTGGTTGATGATCTCTGGAGGGCTCGGGACAGGGGTTGTTCCTCTGTCCTGGTCCTATTAGACCTCTCAGCGGCTTTTGATACCATCGACCATGGTATCATGCTGCACCGGCTAGAGGAGTTAGGGGTGGGGGGCACCGTCCTATGGTGGTTCTCCTCCTTTCTCTCTGACCGGTCGCAGTCCGTGTTGACAGGGGGGCAGAGGTCGACCCTGAGGCCCCTTGTATGTGGGGAGCCACAAGGGTCAGTCCTCTTGCCCCTTCTTTTCAACATTTATGTGAAGCCGCTGGGTGAGATCATCCGTGGTTTCGGGGTGAAGTACCATCAGTACGCTGATAATACTCAGCTGTACATCTCCACCCCGGACCACTCCAATGATGCCCTTGAAGTGATGTCCCGGTGCCTGGAGGCCATGTGGATCTGGATGGGGAGAAACAGACTCAGGCTCAACCCATCCAAGACTGAGTGGCTGTGGTTTCCGACATCCCAATATAGTCAGTTGGTGCCATCACTGACTATTGGGGGCGCGTCATTGGCCCCCATGGAGAGGGTTCGCAACTTGGGTGTCCTCCTGGACTCACGGCTGTCTTTAGAAGAGCACATGACGGCCGTGACCAGGGGGACTTTTTATCAGGTCCGCCTGATTCGCCAGTTGCGTCCCTTTCTGGATCGGTACTCATTAAATACGGTCACTCATGCTCTCGTTACTTCCCGCTTGGACTACTGCAATGCTCTCTACATGGGGATCCCCTTGAGGAGCACCCGGAGGCTCCAGCTGGTCCAGAATGCGGCCGCGCGGGTGGTTATGGGAGCGACGTGGCGCTCCCATGTGATCCCCCTCCTGCGCGAGCTGCACTGGCTCCCGGTGGTCTTCCGGGTGCACTTCAAGGTTTTGGTTACCATCTTTAGAGCGCTCCATGGCATCGGACTGGGGTATTTACGAGACTGCCTTCTGCTACCAATAGCCTCTCACCGACCAGTACGCTCCCATAGAGAGGGGCTCCTCAGGGTGCCGTCGGCCAAACAGTGTCGACTGGCAGCCCCCAGGGGGAGAGCCTTCTCTGTGGGGGCACCTACCATCTGGAACGAGCTCCCCCCAGAGATACGGAGGATCCCAGACCTGCGCACGTTTCGCCGTGCTCTCAAAACTTTTCTATTTCAGCAGGCTGGCCTGGCCTAACTCTCCTCTTTTAAATTTTTTAATTCATGGTTTTATAAATTGGGTGTTTTAATCTGTGTTTCGGCCAAAATATTTAATAATTTTAAGGGATTTTTAATATTTGTATTATCTGTATATTATCTTGGCTGTTCACCGCCCTGAGTCCTTCGGGAGTAGGGCGGTATAGAAATTTGATTAATAAATAAATAAATTAAAAAAAACATTAAATTATCAAAACCTGTTAAACAAGCCTACTAAATGACATATTTGAAAAATAATAGATTTGTAAAAGTCATTTTTTGTATTTTATTTTGACATCAAATGTTCTTTAGTATTCAGATCTGGCCTAAAAATAATAATGTAGCATTTAGGAATGAAAATGCAGCCCAGCAGTCCAGCACTGGAGGCCAAGATGGAGAAGACCTGAACAGCCACCGTGTACTTCCCTTTGGTGCTCAGGTAGGCAGGCACAAAGGACACCCAGACACTGCAGAAGACCAGCATGCTGAAGGAGATCAGCTTGGCTTCGTTGAAGGCCCCAGGAAGATTCCTGGCCAGAAAAGCCACCGTGAAGCAGACAGCAGACAGGAAGCCCATGTACCCAAGGGCAACATAAAACATGGCGACAGAACCTTCATTGCATTGTAGGATGATTTCTCTCAGTTGGGAGTTCATGTCAGAGTCAGGGAATGGGGGGAAAGTGCTCAACCAGATGCTGCAGATGACAACTTGAAGGCCAGAACAAGAAAAGACAATGGAATTGGCCAAGCTCTTCCCCAACCATCTCTGCACTTTATTCCCTGGTTTTGTGGCCAAGAAGGCTATCACCACTGTGATGGTTTTGGCCAAGATTGAAGAAATGGCAATTGAGAAGACAATGCTGAAGGCTGTTTGTCTGAGGAGACAGGTCACCTTCCTTGGCCGGCCAATGAACAGGAAGGAAGTCAAAATGGAAAGCAGGAGGGAGACCAGGAGGATGTAGGAGAGGTCCCGGTTGTTGGCTTTGACAATTGGTGTTTTCATGAATTTAATGAAGATCTCCAAGCCAAAGCCTGTGGTTAAAGAGAGGAACAAGGCAATGGAAGTCAGGATAATCCCCAGATTTTCCTTATAAGAAAGATAACTTTTAATCTTGGGGATACAGTGAACTCGACTGGTGTTTGGATGTTGATCTTCTGGACATTTGGTACATTTGTCTGCATCTGAAAAAGAGCAAGAGTAGGGTCTCCCTTTAACATGTCCTTTAATAAACTGCATTATTTGGATAAACTTGTTTTTGGTGTGAATGATTGTGTGTAGGTGAAGTCAAAATATTTCTTCATTTCCCTCCAGCTAGACCAGCTAGACCACCCCAACAATGCCCTTGATGTGATGTCCCGCTGCCTGGAGACCGTGTGGGTCTGGATGGGGAGGAACAGGCTCAGAGTCAACCCCTCCAAGACCGAGTGGCTGTGGCTTCCGGCGTCCCGATATAGTCAGCAGGTGCCATCGTTGACTATTGGGGGTGAATCTTTGCCCCCCACAGAGAGGGATCGCAATCTGGGTGTCCTCCTGGATGCACGGCTGTCTTTAGAAGAGCATATGACGGCCGCGGCCAGGGGGGCCTTTTACTAGGTTCGCCTGATTCGCCAGTTGCAGCCCTTTCTGGACTGGGACGCCCTGTGGTCACTCACGCCCTTGTTACCTCCCGGTTGGACTATTGTAATGCTCTCTACATGGGGCTCCCCTTGAAGAGCACTCGGAGGCTCCAACTGGTCCAGAATGCGGCCGCGCAGTTGGTTATGGGCGCAACCCGTTGTGCCCATGTGACACCCCTCCTGCGCGAGCTGCACTGGCTCCCAGTGGACTTCTGGGTGCGATTCAAGGTGTTGGTTACCACCTTTAAAGCGCTCCATGGCATAGGACCCGGGTAACTTCGAGACCGACTTCTGCAACCAATAGCCTCCCACCGACCAGTCCGCTCCCACAGAGAGGGTCTCCTCAGGGTGCCATCGGCCCAGTTATGTTGGCTGGTGACACCCAGGGGGAGGGACTTCTCTGTGGGAGCCCCAGCCCTGTGGAATGAACTGCCCCCGGAAATATGTAAGATCTCCGACCTCCGGGTATTTCGCTGCGTACTGAAGACCCTGTTGTTCTGCCAGGCCGGGCTATCAACATAATAATTTTAAATTGGGGTATTTTAAATTTCTGGGATTTTAATTGGAGCCTATTCATTTAATGATTTTAAATTTTAATCGTTGTTTTGTTTTGTGTTTTTAAATAGGCTGTACACCGCCCTGAGTCTTTCGGGAGAAGAGCGGTATAGAAATAAAATTATTATTATTATTATTATTATTATTATTATTATTATTATTATTATTATTATTATTATTATTATTATTGTTGTTGTTGTTGTTGTTGTTGTTGTTATTATTATTAATAATAATATTAGAATATCTTAATATTCTTTGTTTTTTACTGTTACCATTTTATCAGTGAACTTGTTGAGAGAGAAGAAGGGAAGAAGAAAGGAAGGAAGGAAGGAAGGAAGGAAGGAAGGAAGGAAGGAAGGAAGGAAGGAAGGAAGGAAGGAAGGAAGGAAGGAAGTTCCACCATTTTATCTTTTCACTGCGAAGTCTCTTGAAAATTGGAGCCCAGCCTTTTGTCAATGCTTTAAGGCACCAATGAGGTTCAGCCAATAGTGGAATGAAGTACATGTGAAGGATTGCTTAATGTTGCTTATGTTAGCTGAAAATGATAAACACTGATTTTGCCATGGAGAAAGAAATGTCAGGTGGAGTGGCCCTTGAACATGAGTTGGATATGGAGTGAGGACATCAAAATGCATTCCTCATTTTTTTTTTATTATCAGAAAGAGGAACATCTTCCAAAAAGATCAAGAAGGAAGTTTGGCTCAACTCCAACTCATGATTCCTCCCCTCCCCTCCCCTCCCCTCCCCTCCTCTCCTCTTCATGGACCATGACTTTGAAAATTGTTTTAAGAGGAGCCTCCAGCAGAAACTCTGCAATGTCAGTCAATATACTCAGGAAGTATAAACCCAGGAGTCACCGGAAGCAGACCCAAACAGGCACCACCTGAACATATGGAGCAGTCAAAGGATTATGACATAAGGCTACCAACTCTCCTCCCCAGAAAGTAGAACGAAGAGCCCATCAAAGACACGCTATGGGCCAACTGTCAACCCTGAAGCTGACCTGACCGCAGCCATCTTGGAGCTTCAATGTTGCCACACTGGAGCTGAGGGATAGGGAGGGGGGATTAAAGATAGCTGGAGTTTTGTAGCCAAAATAAAATCCTTTTTCTTGGGAACAAAGGACATTCTACCACCTGGCCAGAGGAAGGAGGAGTGATGTCACCAGGCAACCAGACAGTGTCCTGATTGGACCATGTGACTGATTGTTTGGGGTTTGAGGGAAACCTTTTATTTTTAATTAGATGAAAACTATGGGAACCTTTAGAGTCAGTTTTCACCTTATCTGTGACAAAATGATAAAGCTATCCTTTGAGGAATGTACCTGCCTCGGAGTTTTGCTTGCTATGGGTATGTTACTTGGAATCCTGACAACTCCTTTAGCAAAGAAATACATCCTTTGATTAAAGGCAAGTAGCTACAACCTGAAACTGTGGCTGTTCAAAATAGCCAGGAGACATGGACACTTGCAAGAATCTGATTGATCCTCTTATAGAAATCCAATCAAAGTTCCATCATTATATTCTGGAATCCGGAAACTCAGAGCAATGAAGTAAATAATAATTTGAAACATGGAAGATGTGTTGTAAAAGATTAAGAGCAAAAGATGCCATCTCTCTCACAACCCTCAATCCTCACTTACCCAATTCTTCATCCATGATCTGTATAACTGTTTGCTTGACTTATATACCAGATTAATCTCCAAAATATTTTCTTATAATTCACTATGACATAAATGTATATCTTGATCAAGACTCATAGAGGTGGGATCTACTCCCATCACACCTTCCAAAATGCATGTTCATGGAAAATCTCAGGATTTATGATCCTCCCCAAAGTCTGTCCCTTTCTCCTGCTGTCACCCACCTTCCATGGTGGAGATGGTTCCTTCTGCACAAGGACGACAATTGTAGCAGCAGATGGGCTTCCCTTCCTGAGCCACCTTCATGAATCCAGGAGGACAGTTTTCCACACACCTGGAAGGAGGCTGGGGCTGGCCAGCAAGAGGGGAAAAAAAACCTCCATTAAATGAATTATTTTATTTCCTAAAATACATAAAAGGAAAAGTTTGGGGATCTCCAATTCAAGGTTTAGCTTTGCTAAATTTGAAGACTACAAGAAACTAAGAGCTCCTCAAACTGATGTGGTTGCTTGCTGTTTGTCTATTTACCTTCTCTTCTAATTTTTCTCCCACTACAATTTTAGATTAAATTCTCATTGTACCTACTAAAAAGAAACTTGAATGGATTTTTGTTTTGACAAAATCAATCACTTTGTCCTATGATATAAATTCAGCTTCCTTGCAGAAGTTTGATGAAGAGTTAACTGGAATAGTTAGGGATATTTTTCTCATAGGCACCTGAACATCTAATGGGAAAATGTTTCCTCTCTGGGAGATCTGAGATGACACCCCAAGTCTGTCCCTGCTCCAATTCTGCAGTCGTCTTGGAAAGACCTTCAGAAAAAAACAGAATAAAGTCTTTCCCCCACCTTGTTCAGCATCTCCATCTTTGCAATAGCATTCTGGTTCATCATGAACTTGAAATCCATGGATCCCACTCTTTCTAGCCTCCCAAGTGTCACTGTGATAGCAGAGTAATTGGGGAAAACCACCGTGTTCCCAATGTCCAGGTCTGCTACCAGCTCTCCATTCTCATCCAAATATACCCCATTGATGGAATTATTGTAAAACTCAGCAGTTCGAAGAAAAGAATGAAACTGGAATGGAAGAGAAAATGGGCAATGTTATATAGACACAGAAAGTTCTTTGCTAAGACTCCTCCATCTCAGCTGGCATGAAGGATCTTGAGAGAAATGGAATTATTCCTGTAAAGAATATAGCCTAAGTGATTCCATATTTACCCTTCATATAACCTGAGTTAACCCTCAGCTATTTAGCTGAGTAAGACACTTAGAAAGGGGAAGTACATATGATGCCTTTTCTGAGGAAATAATGTGTTAGTACATTCTGAGTTGGGTCAGGCTTACCTAAGCTAAATTAAAAGGAAGGAAGATACCCTGTTCCAATTAATTGTCTTAGTTAAGGACATATTGAAAGGGTATTTTTGGAGGGAAAATGCCCCTCCAAAAGAGAATTGTAAGTTGGAACAAATGTTGCTCAGAAAGCCAAAATGTTATGTAACATCCGAAAAACAATGATAAGCGGGGGCATTTCAATTGTTTTGCTAATTGCCTGAAAATGTATTTAAACCATGTATTCGGAGCTGTAAGACGTTCTCTCTCTTTCATGGGAGAACCCTTTTGCAAAAGCTTATCACACACACACACACACACACACACACACACACACACATGTATATGTGTATCAAGCTGCTGAAGGGAGGAGAACTTGTGGCTCAGAAGGTTAATTCAACTGCCTAACATGCAGGAAGCCGAAGTTCGAATCCAAGTAAGGGTATGGCTAGCTGATGAAAGCTAGAAAGCTTGAAATAGATCTATACTAGTCTCTCTTTATTTCTTTATCAGCAAAATATAAATTTGGTATATATATATATATATATATATATATATATATATATATATATATATATATATATATATATATGTTCTCTGTGTGTGTGTGTGTGTGTGTGTGTGTATGTGTGTAATAAAACTACTTTTTACTTGTTCATGGTCTCCATTTTACTTTTTATGAGGTTTGCTGTTTTTTTAAATCTCACAGATCTGTATGAGAAAATGGAATAAAAATCTTGTTAGAAGGACCAAGAATGACATGGAAAATAAACAGAGTGAAGGATGTTCTTTATCACTTCCATTTGTAGTTGTCACTGCAGAGTTTGGAAAACCAATGGGAAGTAACTAAAGCAAAGGATATATGCAGTATGAACTATTGAGGTCCAAAATTAAAACCCTAAAGGATATGGAAGTTGTGCTCAACAACACAGAAGGGATTTTGCCAATAAAGCCAAAATGAAATCAGATGCCCCACACAAAAACAATGTTATAAAAAAACTGGTTTACAGGTCAATCGGAAGCTAGGAAGAGAAATTTTTTTGCTGAGTTTGAGGATGAATGTGGGACCTTTGCTCTACTAGTAAGTTGTGGTTATGAAACTCTGCATTGAGGTGACAGGTGGGCAATTTGCCATGGAGCAGAGACCCCAATAACTTAATGGTGAAAGATGATCTCTGGTACCAGTTAAGGTCACCTCCTTCAATTTTATGGAACATCTTTGGAATATTTTGTGGAATATTCTTCACTCTTGTTGCTTCCTGACTTTTCCCAGCCCAACCCTTCATCTTCTCACCTGACCTTAGCCTGCTTAGCTTCTTGGCCCAAAGAGTCTTCTACTGGGAGTTTTGAGCAAGGGAAGGAAAATCATAGGGATTCTTAGCAGAGGTGTCATTCAGCAGGTTATGAGCAGTTCTGCAGAACCGGTAGCAAAAATTTTGAGTAGTTCAGAGACCCGGTAAATATCTCTGACTGGCCCCACCCACATCTATTCTCTGCCTCCGGAGTCCCAGCTGATCAGGAGGAAATGGGAATTTTGCAGTAACCTTCCCCTGGAGTGGGGAGGGAATGGAGATTTTACAGTGAGAAGGTAAAAGGGTGAAAGGAAAGAAATGAGCAGAAATGAGAGCGCTGGAAAATTGGAATTTAATGTAATTTTTATATTCAGAATACAGTATAATTATTGTCAGGTTCTTAGAATTGTAACATAGATTCTCAGATGCTGTGGTGAGCTTTGCAATAGAAAATAAGTACCTGCCATGCCTTCATCTTTGGAGTTTTCACGTTTTTGCCAGTTTTAAACATGGTCCTGGATCTCGATAAATAAGCTGCATTTAAGGCCCTTGCCACAGCCCAGACTGTGTTGTAAATTAAATAGCTGTCCCGAGTCAGGATTAGATCCATCTCCTCTTCCATGAGAGCTTCCAGATCTTCTCTCTGCCTGCACTGTATCCAGACTTTCACCGAAAAGGCATCATTGGTGTAGGAACACATGAAGGAGGTCTCTACATAATATCTCATAAAAGCGTAAAGGTTCAAAGGCCTACCATATTTTGTAAATTTATTTTTCTTCATAGGAAAGGAAAATATGCTATGGAAGTATTCAACTGGAAAAGATCGTTTTGACAAATCAACAGTGAAGTCCCAGCGGATTGTGAATAGCAGGACTTTTCCTCTAGGAGGTTCCATAAGCCTTTCAAATACTATATCCATAAGCAAAATCCCTGCATTCAATGAACTCATGTCTGCACCAAAAATAAAGACATTGATCTTTCTCCAACTGAGGAATAAATGCCACTCTATCTTCGCTTCCCGTGTAGACGGAGAAAAGGTTTGTGATAAAACTGGGCAAATGCCATTCCTGACCAGCAGGGAAGTCAACGTCCTCATGAACCATTGTCCATTCTCAGTGTCTGGAGAAAGGAGACCCACCAAGGTCCACCTGAAATGGAGGACAAGCATCACCATCCCTGGGTACTGGGCTCCTTCGGCTGGGAGCATTGGGTAGAAGAAAGGATTTTCATCACTCAGAACCTGGGAGTCAAAACCGTGACTGATCTGTAATTGAAAAAAAAGTTAACTTTATTTTTTTTGAGAGAGAGATCATAAAAAGAATATCCAGCCCAAATAGAGGAATTGTTTGACTCCTGATCATTCTGTTTACATTGTCTCTCTTCTCACTTCAATAGCAAAACAAAATAGATCACATGACAGTGGTGGGGCTCATTATTAAGAACAATGAGTCTGCTTATAGACAGGAAGTACAAGGGATGACATTGTGGTATAAAGAAAATAATCTTATACTTAACACCAAAAAAAAACTAAAGAACATATAATTGACTTCAGGAGGAAGAGAGATGTACATTTACCATTGTACATAAATGGTGAGGAGGTGGAGAGGGTTGGTAGTTTTAAATTTCTGGGCATTTATATCTCAGAGAACCTCTCATGGACTATGAATGTTGACATGCTTGTGAAGAAGGCACAGAAGGGGCTGTACTTGCTGTTTGAGGAAGTTGCACAACATTCTCAGAGATTCTTCCCATTCTGCTTACAATCTTTTTGGACTGTTGCCTTCTGGCAGAAGATACAGAACAATTAAAACGCAGACCACACATTTTCTGAATAGTTTTTATCCCAGAGCTATAATTGCACTCAACAATGAACTAAAGGGCCACCATCAGTAAGCTGTTGGACAGCATTACTTGGTCTGCCGTGTGGATGTTTGGGTGGTTTAGGGGTGGGGAATTTTTGGTGGGTGGGGATGTGTCAGGGAATTGTCATGTGTGTTGGACCTGGTCTCTTGGTGTTATGTGAATTTTGTTGTAAGGGTATACTGTGTATATAGGTACAATGACAATATACTTTATAAATATAAATATAAAAGCACTTAGACTTATATTCTGCTTCACAGTGCTTTTACAGCCCCCTCTAAGTGGTTTACAGAGTCAGCATATTGCACCCAACCATCTGGGTCCTCATTTTACCCTCCTCGGAAGGATGGAAGGCTGAGTCAACCTTGAGCTGGTGATGTTGGAACCGCCAAATTGCAATCAGCAGCAGTCAGCAGAAATAGCCTGCAGTACTCGATTGCAGAAAATATGACTTCTGTAACAGAGTGGTCAATGCCTGGAATGCACTAGCTGACTTTGTAGTTTCTTCCCCAAACCCCCAAAACTTTAACCTAAAACTGTCTACTGTTGACCTCACCCCATTCCTAAGAGGTCTGTAAGGGGCATGCATAAGCGCACCAATGTGCCTACCGTCCCTGTCCTAATATTCCTTTTAACTTACTCTTTTCATGTATTCAAATTATGTTTATACTGTTACCTGTTATCTTATATATGCTTGACAAATAAACTTATGATATGATTATGATTACTGCCTTCTAACCACTGAGCCACTGCAGCTCTTCAATGAAGCATTTGGCTATTGCAAATAGCCAGAAGAGATGCACAGTCTGCATTAGGAGTGTGCCAGAGAGAGGATTGTCTGCTCGGATCCTTCTCTACAATTTGATAGAACTTTCATTCTTACTTTATACAATTCCTATACTAGAACTTTGCTCTTCCTTTACAACAGAGAATGTCTGGCTATAAGTTGCATATCTAAAAATGGTCTTCCCAACAAAGACTCACCTGTGGGATTTTGTAGGTTCCCAACATGGTTGAAATCTGGATGGAGATATCAGTAACAGCTGCTTCGAGGACAGCCATCGTGTTTCTCTTCCTTCCACAGCTGTAGTTGGGAACATTGGCCTCCCCCTCCGAAAGCAGGTCCAGCAAAGCCTCCGAGGTCATTTGTGATATGAAATAATTGTCATAGACGTTGTATCCCAGGGTGACATTGAACAAAATGTTGGGATTCTTATCGATCTCTTGGATTGCGAAAAGGAAGGACAGCATTTTCCAGTACTCTGTTCCTGGTCTCCTGAAAGTATGAATGTATCAGGACATAATCCACGGAAGCAACATTTTATTTAACTGGTAAATTTAACAATTGTATTTTTAATCCACCTAAGGCTCAGAGGTTTGGAGTCATTTTAAAATCCCCCCATCCACCCCCCCAAAAAAAATCTCACCTATCGAATAGAACTTCTGGGATACTTTCCATTTTTCTTTTATTTTTGGATACCGAATGCATATTATTTCTGAGTTAGTCTAATAATTGTTAGCTTTCTCTAATTCTTTTTTAAATTTATATTTATAAAGAATTAAGAAAATGAAATATTAATCAAAATTAAAAAGGAATGAAAAAATAGAGAAAAGAAGAAAGTCCAAAAAATTAAAAAAAGAAAAAGAAAAAACCTGATTCCCCACCTCCTTTTCAACACATAATTTTTCATTTCTGCAAATTCTACATTTTTCACCATCTAGTCCTCCACTGTGAGGATTCCATGATTCTTCCAACATTGAGCATACAAGAATCTTGCCACAGTTATCCTGTATAAACACTATGAATGTACCATATTTTTTGCACTATAAAATGCACTTTTCCCTTCCAAAAAAGTGTGTGGAAATGTCTGTGTGTCTTAAAGAGCAAATGTTGCTGAACCATCACCAACTCATTGGCCCCCACGCTTCGGCCTCTGCCTCCCAGCAATTTGCCTCCTTGCAGCAAACAGAAAACAGCCTAGTCAGCTTCAGCATACCCTGATTCAGCACGAGCAGCTGACTGGCTGTTGGATCGGCCTCCCAGAATACTGCCAATCAACTGTTCCAGGTTGTGGGGATCACCACTGCACATCACCATTGTCCCCACCCATCACCACAGCTGCCTCTCGCCACCTCTGTGTGCCCCATTTTCGTCCTCCATGAGCCTCATTTTTTGCCTCAGCGCATCCCATTTTTGGCCCATTCCAGTGGCAAGGATTGCAGATTGTTTTCCTGCCTAAAAGTTAGGTGCGTCTTAAATTCCAGAGCATTTTATAGTGCAAAAAATACGATAATTCTTTGCTCAGAAGTCCCATTAAAAAAGAATTCTGGTTTCTTCACAATTTTTAGCCTTTCTAATTCTTTGCATTGTTGTGTTAATTTGATATAAAATTTCTGAGCTTTCTCACATGTCTACCCTGCATGATAAAATGTCTCCCCATTCTTTTCACAATTCTTGCTTTGCTTTGAAATGTGTTTACACATCTGATGTCCTATACCAAGAATACATCATTTTATTTAAAAAAAAAAAAACCGTAACTTTGACAGAATATAAACCGAACGCCAGATATCCAAATTCTCTGCATCTCTATTTAATATGCAAGTTTAATAGAGCATTTAGTCATGCAAATTGAGCCTCTTCATCTTCTCTTTCAAATCCTTAAAACTTTATACATTTTTGTTATTACATGTTCACCATTTGTACATAATTCAGTTTCAAATTCAGTTTTGGCTTATTCTTCATATTGTCCTAATTCTAGCTGTTGTATTAAATTTTCAGACTGACTTTCAATTTCTTTCTATCCATTTGCCTATTTATCTTCTCCAATAATTAATCATTGGAAGTGTGACCTATTATTCCACAGGAAATATAGAATCATTGAAAGACACATACAGACAGATATACCTACAATGACATATAAAACAAGCAACTATCACTGTTAACAAGTGCAGTAAGTGCTAAATTTTTGGACGTGTTTAAATGGCTTGTATCTAAACTTAGCTTAGCCATAGAGACTTAGCTGACAAATAACTCATTGTCTGATTGGGATGCTGGCATCCACTCAAATGAGGTTCACACATTTAAGAAAAGTCAATTCTGAACTGGGATCCATTCATTTAATTGGTGGTGCAGAATAGAATTGTCAAGCGTTTATCATTTTTACTTCAGAGAAAATTCAATATTTCTACATTTTCCTACACATTCTGATGACCTTATTGGGCATGAGAGTGGTAGAAGAGAAGAACCATCCTCTCTTCTCCATCCACAGTTCAACTCTGCTGAGAGAATCTCATGAAAAGCAAATGTTTCTTCTCCAAAGTTAAGAAAGAAGAAGATATCAACTAATTATTTATTTGAGAATTTCAAATCAGGATCATCAGCTGAAAAGGATGAGCCAAGAATGAAATGAGACAGAAAGAGAGAAAAACTAGCAGATCAAAGAGATGATTCATTTTAAGAGAGGCAGCTAAAACTTTAGAACTTAGGGTGGAATGGAGAGGCTCTAAGTCTGTACATAAAATTTGACGTACAGAGAAATTTGAGTCAAAGGAGATTTGTTGAAGCTTAATGGTAGAAATTTCATCCTCGTTGCAGACACAATGCCACCAATGAGAAACTCTCCTGGCTTGTAATAGTTCTCTGGATTCACCTCGTCCCTCTTCAGAGTCAGGAGACATTTGGCTCTGAGACTTGCCAGAACTTCCTGGGGCAGCAGAAGCAGGAGAAGCAGCAACATGATTTGTGTTCCTGATGGAGTCTCCAGCCTTGCTTTGAAGACACAGTGATAGGAAGAGGTGGAAGAAACCAAAGTCCTCTTCCAAGACAGAAGCTCCAGCCGTTTCCTAATCCTGACAGAGTCTGTACAAGCCTTCATATCTGCAGCCCCTGCCTGTCATAAAAGGTTTCAAGGTTCTCTATTTCTTCAGGGCCTTTTATGCCTCCAAGATTTTCCAGTGCAAAGAGATCAGCCAACAAAGTGTTGATATGATGTCAAAGTGGAAGCCTGTTATGGCTGTGTTTGTGTGATATCTGAAAGCAATCCAAAATGTCTTTTGAGATTTAGCACCAGGAGAATAAATAAATCACTATGATTTGGATAATGGCAACAAGAATAGACATCATCTCTTTAAACTCTGAGTGAGTCAACAAGCAGGTGCCCAATGGGAGAAATCATCAATGGGGTGAAACTCTGAAAATGTTCCCAGAAGTGAGACAGGAGAACTTTCTCCCAAACATCTCATTCCTACCATTGCATCATTATTACAGCATTACAGTATTACAGCATCATGG
Source organism: Pituophis catenifer annectens (assembly GCF_029215685.1). Classification (NCBI taxonomy): domain Eukaryota; kingdom Metazoa; phylum Chordata; class Lepidosauria; order Squamata; family Colubridae; genus Pituophis; species Pituophis catenifer. The sequence goes on along the minus strand of NW_027256882.1, from coordinate 7,877,914 downwards.
CAGCTGCTCAGGTCTTAAAGTATTTCCCTGACACATCCCTTAGAAAAACTCTCCATACATTCCAGTCTCAAGAGAGAATTTTAGCATGAGTGTGAAATGTTAATCCTCAATATGGATACAGCTGATTCTGGTTTGCCTTTGTTAAGAGATGGGTGGCTGTTTTTATTCATATGACTACGTCTTCTCTCTTACACAGTTCCAGATCATGACAAAATCCCTGAAAATCACTTTTAGTCATTATAGTCAACAAAAGTTTGACTTTGGGTTCGACTGTTCGGACATTTCAATTCTGAAAAAAACTAGACATTTTTCTACATTGGTGAAAAGTCATTATTTGTTTGTAAAGGTGGAACTAAATAATAGAATAAACCAGAAGAGGGTGTTTGTCGGGGACCAGTGTGTAAAGAGAGAGAGAAAATACAGCAAAATATCTACATGTTTAGAGATAGATCAATAAATAGGTAGAATTAGGATAGCATAACTTTGTAGATATAAAATGCATGAAACCGGTTGAACTGATCTAGACAAGTAAACCTAATGAAATCCATCATCTTTAAAACTTTTATAATTTCTTTGATACTCTACAGTGCTTGTGTCAATCCTGAAGCTGACCTGACCGAGGCCATTTTTGAGGCTTCAGTGTTGCCACACTGGAGCTGAAGGATAGGAAGGGGGGAACCTGACACCTTGGTTAAATATGTGTGAAGAATTCATCAGAAAGTGGAATGTGTTAAGGGAATAACTTTTTGGCATCCAACAGGGCCCAGGGCAGGGAAAGCACAGGGAGATTCTTAGCATCCCCTCTATGAAACCATACCATCCTGTTGGACCAGAAAGCAGCCCTTCCCTCTGGCATCCCCTGCCTTGTGGAAGAGCCTCCCTGGAGATCTAGATGGCCCCAACTACCTCAAGATTGGGTCTATTGCTGTTATTGCTGTTGATGTATCTTTAGTGATTGATTGATTGATTGATTGATTGATTGATTGATTGATTGATTGATTCCTGGCATGAATAAGGAGCCTGGTGGCGCAGCAGACTAAAGCACTGTTATTACTCTTATTAACATCAAGCTGTCTGCAATTACTGTAAGTTCAAATCTCACCAGGATCAAGGTTGACTCCATCCTTTCTAAGGTAGATAAAATGAGGACCCAGATTGTGGGGGCAATAAACTGACTTTGTATAGATATACAAAAGTATGAAGGCTATTGTTTAACGCATTGTAAGACGCCCTGAGTCTCCGGAGAAGGGCGGCATATAAATCAAATTAAAATAAAATAAAAACTATTTCCAAACTGCTTTGCACTTCTTCAACTGTTATTCTCTTGTCCCAAATTCCCACCATAGAAACATACAGGTTTATTGCCCATCTGTCCCCCTCCCTCCCCCCATCCTTTGATTACAGGATTGCAGTGAAACAATTGCTTCATCGGATGATGTGACTGATGACACACCTTGGGGTGAGGGGGAAACAGGGTCAGAGCCGGGATGAAAATTAAGTGAGGTCAGAGTTGGCTTCTCTTAGAATATGCCGACATGAAGCTCCTAATAAATAACTGGATTCCTTTTGAAGTTTGGCTCAAGGTCCATGATTGAGAATGTCATCTGGGAGGAGTTTGATCCTGTGACTCCCGAGGACATGGACAGGATGCTGGTGACAGTAAACGCAACCACATGTTTATTGGAACAGTGTCCCTCCTGGCTGGTGCTGGTTACATGAGGCTAGCTCCAGAGGATCATTAACGCTTCTCTGAGTGAGGGTGTCTTACATCCCGCCTTGAAAGAGGCGGTGGTGAGGCCCCTCCTCAAGAAGCCCTCTCTGGATCCAGCTGTTTTGGCAAACTACCATCCTGTCTCCAACCTTCACTTTGTGGCGAAGGTTGTCGAGAGTGTGGTTGCGCGATAGCTCCCACAATACCTGGATGAAGCTGTCAATCTGGATCCATTCCAGTCCGGCTTCAGGCCTGGGTACAGAACGGAAACGGCATTGGATGCGTTGGTTGATGATCTCTGGAGGGTTCGGAACAGGGGTTGTTCCTCTGTCCTGGTCCTATTAGATCTCTCAGCGGCTTTTGATACCATTGACCATGGTATCATGCTGCGCCGGTTGGAGGGTTTGGGAGTGGGAGGCACCGTTTTACGGTGGTTCTCCTCTTATCTCTCTGACCGGTCACAGTCCATGTTGGCTGGGGGGCAGAGGTCGACCCTGAGGCACCTTGTTTGTGGGATGCTGCAAGGGTCGGTCCTCTCACCTCTCCTGGTCAACATTTATGTGAAGCCGCTGGGCGAGATCATCCGTGGATTTGGGGTGCGATGCCATCTGTACGCTGATGATACTCAGCTGTACATCTCCACCCCAGACCACCCCAACGATGCCCTTGAAGTGATGTCCCGGTGCCTGGAGGCCGTGCGGGTCTGGATGGGGAGGAACAGGCTTCAACTCAACCCTTCCAAGACCGAGTGGCTGTGGATGCCGGCGTCCCAATATAGCTAGCTGGTGCCAACTCTGGCTATTGGGGGCGAGTCAGTGGCCCCCACAGAGAGGGCTCACAACTTGGGCGTCCTCCTGGATGCACAGCTGTCTTTAGAAGAACATATGACGGCCGTGGCCAGGGGGGCTTTTTATCAGGTTCGCCTGATACGCCAGTTGCGTCCCTTTCTGGATCGGGACTCCCTATGCACAGTCACTCATGCCCTTGCCACCTCTCGCCTGGACTACTGCAATGCTCTCTACATGGGGCTCCCCTTGAGGAGCACTCGGAAGCTCCAGCTGGTCCAGAATGCAGCCCCGCGGGTAATTATGGGAGCGACTTGGCGCTCCCATGTGACACCTTGCTTGCGCGAGCTGCACTGGCTTCCGGTGGTCTTCCAGGTGTGCTTCAAGGTATTGGTTCTCACCTTTAAAGTGCTCCATGGCTTAGGGCTCGGCTATTTGCGAGACCACCTTCTGCCACCGATAACCTCCCACCGTCCAATTCGGTCCCACAGAGAGGGCCTCCTTAGGGTGCCGTCGGTCAAGCAATGCCGACTGACAACCCCCAGGGGGAGAGCCTTCTCTGTGGGGGCACCCGCCCTCTGGAACGAGCTACCCCCAGGAATATGACTAATCCCGGACCTCCGGACCTTCCGTCGAGCTTTGAAGACCTTCCTATTCCAGCAAGCTGGGCTGGCTTAAAATTTTAAAAAGGGTTATTTTAAGGGTAATGGGTTTTAATATTTTGGGAAGCCAATTTGATTTAATTCTGCTTTTAAATTATTTTAAATTTTGTATTGTATGTATTTTAATTTTGGCTGTGCACCTCCCTGAGTCCTTCGGGAGAAGGGCGGTATACAAATTTAAATAATAAATAAATAAATAAATAAATAAATAAATAAATAAATAAATAAATAAATAAATTTAATTAGGGCATCGGTTGGAAACCTGATACTAGGTCACAAAGTTCTTCTGTATACTCAGCCACTCCCCTCTGACCTACTCCGAGGGTGATCATCCACTGCGCTGCAGCCCCTTCTAGGTCCCTGGTGAGACATCTGACCTTAGCACCTTCACTGGTTATCTCCAGATGATACTCCTGCATGTAGGTCCAAACCTGGGCCAGGAAGAACCCCAGTTGCTGGCAATGTCAAATAAAGCTCTGAGGCCTGAGGTTCCTCAAAGTTCTAATTTATTAGAGATATCATATTGGCACATCTGGGAAAACCCAAATGTGAAAGCTTCCAGGTTTTCCACACCCAGTTGACAGTTCACAGCCCTGCTCCACACCCACAAGTTCATCACATTGTCCAATCAACTCCTCACATTCAACTGAATACAATCTTCAGGCAGTCTCCAGCAGGCACAGGCAAAAGTCCTTGAATATGGAATGTTGTTATGACTAACTTTCTACCGCTTAAACAACAGCCCCCTCCCAATTTCCCCAGCTAAAATATGTGACAGTTAAGAAGCAAAAAAGAAAATTGTCTTCCAAAACTGACAGCGGATTCCTGTTAAACTTCACACCCAGCTGTTGTGTCTTGTGGGTGTCCTCCTCCCTGGGGCTATCCCTGCAGAGGGGGTGATACAGGAAGCAACTCCTGGTGCTGAACCAGCCATAGCCACTGCTGCCATTACACTGGCTTAGAGGCTGGCTGTGGTGGTGGATGTTATTACTCAGCCTCCTGTTGTGGCTGGAGATGGCTGGTCATCAGGTTGCATGGCCTGGGCCTGGTGTTCACACACCTTGAGGTCCTGAAAGCCCCCTACATGAACTCGATGTCTTGCTCCATCATCCAGTCATCTTGGTTGAATTCTTCACCCTCTTCTTCTTCCTCCTCCAGCTCCACTCATTGTTCCCGCCAGCAACTGCCACAGCTTCCATGAGTGAAAGTCATCACCATGGGCTTCCCCTCCATTCCTCCTTTTGCCCAATGCCCAGAGACCACCTGGATCTCAGCAGATTGTCACAGCTTTCTGCCTCCCCTGTCCATTCAAAGAGGCCCAGTCCTGGAGGATGCCTCTTCAAAGCCTCCCCCCCCCAGCATTCAATCTCCTCCTGATTGCTCCCTTGAGCCTATATCATGTGCATGGTCCCCACGGTAGAGATGATGTCCTCTCTGGGTTGACCACAATATCAGATTCCGCCTAATGTCAGACCTGGCCCATTCTGATCCCTTAGGAAAATAAAAACCCTCGCAAACTGAACTGCTTTGCACTCCTTCCACTGTCATTCCTCCCTCCCAAATTCCCACCATAGAAGCATATAGGTTTATTGCCCAACTGCCCCCCTTAAAATCCTGATCCTTTGATGGTAGGACGCTTGTGAGGTGCCAAGCCAATGATGGAAGACCTCACAAAACCAATGGAATAGCTTGCCTCCAGAAGTTGTGGGTGCTCCAGCACTAGAGGCTCTAAAAAAGTTACTAGACAATCATTTGTCTCAAATGGTATAGGGTCTCCTGCTCAAGCAGGGGGTTGGACTAGAAGACCTCTAAGGTTCTTTCCAACTCTATTGTTCTATGTTCTGTGTCAAACAGAGGCAAATCTGTGATCTTATTTCGGAGGGGGGTGCAGACCTGGCAGGTATTACGGAGACCTGGTTGGGCCAAGAGGGGGGGGTCCCCCTCGTAGAGATGTGCCCGCCAGGTTTCCGTGCATTTCATCAGCCAAGGGCCCAGGGGAGGGGTGGGGGAGTGGCGGTGATCATTAGGGAGAGTCTTTGTCCGAGGGAGACCACTGTTCCTCAGATAGCCGGATGTGAGTCCCTTTGTGTGAAGTGGGGCCGTGCGGTGCAGATGGGTCTGCTGACTACGTACCTGGCTCCCTGCCACGTGGCAGCGACCCTGCCCGAGCTACTTGACGTCATTGCCGGGGTGGCGGTTGATACCCCCAGACTTATTGTCATGGGGGATTTCAACCTTCCATCCGCAGGTGAGGCGTCAGAGGTGGCTCGGGAGTTCATGGCTTCCATGACGGCCTTGGACCTGACCCAGTTAGTTCAAGGCCCCACTCACATAGGGGGACACACTCTGGACCTGATTTTTATCTCTGGTCAGTGGTTGAATGATCTTGGTAGAGGGGACCTAGATATTAAACCCTTGTCATGGACAGATCATTCACTCCTTCAACTAGACTTTCCTACCGCTTGCCCCCACCGCAGGGAGACGGAACCGACCAGATGGTTCCGTCCCAGGCGCCTGATGGATCCCGAAAGGTTCCTGACGGAGCTTGGGCTGTTTCCTGAGACTCTAACACATGACTCGACTGAAGAGCTGGTGGCCGCCTGGGAAAGTGCGGCCGCCGGAGCTTTGGATCGCGTCGTGCCTTTGCGGCCTCTGACCCGATGCCGATCTCAATTAGCTCCTTGGTTCTCTGAGGAGCTGAGAGAGATGAAGAGTCGGAAAAGACGCCTAGAGAGCATTTGGAGGACTAGTCAATCCGATTCCGACCGGACACAGGTGAGGTCCTATATCAAGACCTACCTAGTGGCGATAAAAGCGGCAAAATCTAACCATTTTTCCGCTCTTATCGCATCTGCAGAGAACCGCCCAGCCGCCCTGTTTAGGGTGACCCACTCCCTTCTTCGGGGGGGAGTGCGGGAAGATCCCTTGCAGGGTCGTGCTGAGGATTTTGTGCAATTCCTGCACGATAAAGTCGCTCGGATTCGGGATGGCTTGGACTCCGATTGGATGAGTCCACGGGAGGAGACCGGGGCAGGCCTTGAGAATGTTATCTGGGAGGAGTTTGATCCTGTGACTCCCGAGGATGTGGACAGGGTTCTGGGTAAGATTAGTGCCGCCACGTGTTTATTGGACCCGTGTCCCTCCTGGTTGGTACTGGCCTCCCGGGAGGTTACACGAGGCTGGCTCCAGGGGATTATAGGTGCTTCTTTGGGTGAGGGTGCCTTTCCTGCTGCCTTGAAAGAGGCGGTAGTGAGGCCCCTCCTCAAGAAGCCTTCCCTGGACCCAGCTGAATTAGCCAACTATCGTCCAGTCTCCAACCTTCGTTTTGTGGCGAAGGTTGTTGAGAGCGTGGTGGCACGACAACTTCCCCGGCACCTGGATGAAGCTATCTATCTAGACCCGTACCAGTTGGGCTTCAGGCAGGGGTACAGCACAGAAACGGCATTGGTCGCGTTGGTGGATGATCTCTGGAGGGCTCGGGACAGGGGTTGTTCCTCTGTCCTAGTCCTATTAGATCTCTCAGCGGCTTTTGATACCATCGACCATGGTATCATGCTGCAGCGGTTGAGGGGGTTAGGAATAGGGGGCACCGTTTTGCAGTGGTTCTCCTCCTTCCTCTCCGACCGCTCGCAGTTCGTGTTGGCAGGGGGGCAGAGGTCGACCTCGAGGCGTCTCGCATGGGGAGTGCCGCAAGGGTCGGTCCTCTCGCCCCTCCTGTTCAACATTTATGTGAAGCCGCTGGGTGAGATAATCCGTGGTTTTGGAGTGAAGTGTCATCTGTACGCTGACGATACCCAGCTGTACATCTCCACCCCAGACCACCCCAACGATGCCCTTGATGTGATGTCCCGCTGCCTGGAGGCCGTGCGGGCCTGGATGGGGAGGAACAGGCTCAGACTCAACCCCTCCAAGACCGAGTGGCTGTGGCTTCCGGCGCCCCGATATAGTCAGCAGGTGCCATCGCTGACTATTGGGGGTGAATCTTTGCCCCCCACGGAGAGGGCTCGCAATCTGGGTGTCCTCCTGGATGCGCGGCTGTCTTTAGAAGAGCATATGACGGCCGTGGCCAGGGGGGCCTTTTATCAGGTTCGCCTGATTCGCCAGTTGCAGCCCTTTCTGGATCGGGACGCCCTGCGCACGGTCACTCATGCCCTTGTTACTTCCCGGTTGGACTATTGTAATGCTCTCTACATGGGGCTCCCCTTGAAGAGCACTCGGAAGCTCCAACTGGTCCAGAATGCGGCCGCGCGGGTGGTTATGGGCGCAACCCGTTATGCCCATGTGACACCCCTCCTGCGCGAGCTGCACTGGCTCCCGGTGGTCTTCCGGGTGCGATTCAAGGTGTTGGTTACCACCTTTAAAGCGCTCCATGGCATAGGACCCGGGTACCTCCGAGACCGTCTTCTGCCACCAATAGCCTCCCACCGACCAGTTCGTTCCCACAGAGAGGGTCTCCTCAGGGTGCCGTCAGCCAAGTTATGTCGGCTGGCGATGCCCAGGGGGAGGGCCTTCTCTGTGGGAGCCCCAGCCCTGTGGAATGAACTGCCCCCGGAAATTCGTAAGATATCTGACCTCCGGGTGTTTCGCTGCGCATTGAAGACCCTGTTGTTCCGCCAGGCCGGACTATCAATACAATAGTTTTAAATTGGGGTATTTAAATTTATTGGGGTTTTAAATTTGAGCCATTTATTTAATTATTTTAAATTTTATATCATTGTTTTGTTTGTGTTTTTAAATAGGCTGTACACCGCCCTGAGTCCTTCGGGAGAAGGGCGGTATAGAAATAAAATTATTATTATTATTTATTATTATTATTAAATGAAACATATAAACAAACAACAAATTGCAATCAATAATTAATTGTCACGAGTCTAAGAAACAATTTCATTATTACTTCCCTACTTTTATCATTAGATGTTCCTTAATGTTTAGATCTGGTTGCATGATAATAATGTAGCACTTGGGGAAGAAGATGCATCCCATAAGCCCAGCACTGGAGGCCAAGATGGAGAAGACCTGCACAGCCACCATGGACTTTCCTTTGGTGCTCAGGTAGGTGGGCAGGAAGGAGACCCAGACGCTGCAGAAGACCAGCATGCTGAAGGTGATTAGCTTGGCTTCGTTGAAGGCCCCAGGCAGGTTCCTGGCCACGAAAGCCATCGTGAAGCAAACGGCAGCTAGGAAACCCATGTAGCCGAGGACAACATAAAACATGGTAACAGAGCCTTCATTGCATTGAAGGATGATCTCTCCAGGCTGGGAGTGCATGTCGGAATCAGGGAATGGGGGAGAAACTATCAGCCATATGACACAGATGAAAATTTGAACACTAGAACAAGAAAGGATGATGGAGTTGGTCAAGCTCTTCCCCAACCATCTTCTCACCCTGTTTCCTGGTTTTGAGGCCAAGAAGGCCAGCACCACCGTGACTGTTTTGGACAACACAGAAGACACAGCTACTGAGAAGACAATGCTGAACACCGTTTGTCGGAGTAGACAGGGGGCTTTCCTTGGTTGGCCGATGAAGAGAAAGGAGGACAAAAAACAGAGCAGGAGGGAGATCAGGAGGATGAAGGAGAGGTCTCGGTTGTTGGCTTTGACAATGGGAGTTTCTAAGTATTTAAGGAATATGATTAAAACAAGGCTTGTGGTTAGGAACAAGAGTAGAGCAAAGAAGACAAGGATTATACCCAGATGTTCTTCATAGGACAGGAAGATTACTCTTTTTGGGATACACCGGACTCTGTTCTTAGTTGGATATTGTTCATCTACACATTTGGTGCATTTTTCAGTATCTGAGAAAACAAAGTAACATTTCTTTCATAATCTTTGAAATTTCAAGAAAACCTTTAGATGAGATTTGATACTGAGAGACAGGAAAGCCTCATTAAATTGTACTGTATATACATACATTCCAGCAAAAAATTCCCCAATATATACAGTACAACTATTAAAAACAAACAAACAAGAACAACAACAAAATAAAATTGTAAGAAGAAATATCTGGTGCCACAAAGTCCCTTCTCTGAGCTAATCCACCAGATTCTTATCTCTCACTGACCTTATCATGAGTTCTTTGTTTTTATTGATTTATTATATTATTTAATTTTTTTTATCTTTTGTGAGATGATGGACATATGTTTACCCCAATAATGTGTAAACTCCGTTAATGATGATTGACCCACCAACCATGATCTCAATAAACTGCTCTAAAAAGTTTGGACACAGGATAAAAGTTGTCTAACATGGTTGGATCCATGGAATTCCTCTTGAGAAGGGTAGCAACACTGCCTACTTCAGAGGATAGTGTAGAGCCCCTTCCAGTTAAAAATCATTAACTATCCTGAAAATGAGAGTATCTCCAGACTATGAGGGTCTCTACAAATCCCTTAAAATGTGATATTTTCCAATAGTCCTGGAGATCCCCTGACAACAGAGCCCTGTGTGCTGGTTGCTTGCTGGGTAGCATCTTGATGTACTCCTCTCTTGCTTTCTTAGCATTTAGTTCTCATTGTTTAAATTTTTAATTTGTGATTTAATTGTGTGTCACCAAAAGTCACTATGTGTGAAATAGACAACCATATAAACTTGAAAAGAAAGAGATCTTAAGGAAGATTAATTCATGAAGGAATTCCAGAAGGGGAACTGAGTTTGTTATCTGCCAAGGCTTTTTACCCAATAAAAATGAGAAGATTAAGTGATATATTTCCATCCTTTCTAAATTTGGCAACAATTTTAAATTGAGAATGAATTCAACATTGGTATCTATTTGTAGATTGGTCTTTTATTAGTTCTCCTTCTCCCCCTCCTTTCTCTTCCTTTTAATCCCAGCACGGTATATTAGTATTTTTTTCTTTTCAGAACCACAAATATATTCGTTTTTTGGTTGGTATTATAACAGTTTTTATCGCAATATTTAACAACAACACAAATTGGAAAGATAAGAAAAGGTGGGAAGGAAATATCCACTTGATGGATGAATTCAGAAGGTTCCCCTATGGTGCCACTGACCTTCCTGAGTGGAGATGGTCCCCTCTGGACAAGGAACGCAGTCATAGCAGCAAAATGGCTCTCCTTCTCGAGCCTTCTTCACAAATCCAGGCTGACATTTTTCCACACATTTGGACTGAGGCAGAGACTGAGAAGAGAAAGAAAAAATGACAAAGGAAACATGTTACACTCACCATCTATGTAACATGGAGGTAGATAGGAACATTAGCCAAGTAGTCTCTGGGCTTCAGATAGAAAAATATGAAATCTCTGATTACTTCCAATGCCAAAACCTAAGTAATATTTCCCTTGAAATTGTCCCTTATTACTTCTGATATCAGGATTTTTTTGCATCAAAGTCATATTTCTGTACTTCAGTTTTCAGACCATTATTGTGTGAGATGGGAGAGCAAATAAATTGAATCAATCAATGAATAAATAAGCTCACATCAGACCAGTCATTATTATTTCATGTGAACTGAATGTCTTGGACCTCCTTCCTAAATTCTACTATCCTAGTGGGGTTAAAGAGAGACATGTATAACTATGGTCTCAGCTGATTAAAAACATTGCAGACTCTAGGCCTGCAATTTTGGGAGTCCCCTGACTCCAACCAGGTCAAGGTGAAGCTTATTTCCCATTGGGACCAAGAGGACTTCCATCCAGTCTTGATTCCATTTTATCAGATTGAGACCAAAGCTGAACTCAGGTCCTGGTCAACAGAATTGCCTTCAACTTTGATATTTGAAGACAAGAAATTAGTGTACCTGAAGCTATTAACATCAAAATCCTCAGTATATGAGGCCCTCTGTCACCAGTTTTATGGTGATAAAGAAGAGACATGAAATGGCAATGATTATTGTCCTAAATAATAATCATCCCAAATCTCATTTTGGATATAGCTGAATCAGCTTACAACAGTATTCAGCATTATAGCATCAAAAGGATACCTTGGTCAATAGAAGAGAAGCCTCTCTATTTTCTAAGAAAATTATAAAAGTTTTACTCCACACATTCAATTCTCAGTGAAGGTTACCCCCCATTTTGACTAGGTTTAGCCCACTTGAAAAGGGTCCTAATTCTTTGGGAAAATGAAAAAAACACATCACTATTTTCCCCACCTGGTTGAGCAACTTTAGCTGTGACAAAACATCCTGGTTGATTATCAGTTGCTGCCTTTCAAAACTCCCCAATTCCTTGTCGATGGGATCCCCCTTGGGGAGGACCACCCTACTCAAGATCTTCAGATCTGCTGCTACGTCTCCATTTTGATCCAAGTACACTTTCAGCAGGGAGAGATTGAACAATTCCTTCTTCTTTAGAAATGGATGGAACTAGAATGGAAACATTCAGGAACTTTAAAAACAGAAATCTTGTTTTGTTATCTCTTTTTACATTTGAATCTTTCTTCTATGGTTGTTTAACTTGCAAATATTGTGAGTTGGCATGTGGCCACTATCTTTAAAACTCAAGAACAAAGGTTCAGTAATATTTTTCAATCATACAGTATATTGACAAAAAGTATAGTGAGAAGATATAATTGGCAAAAATTGTCAATTACAAGAAACATTTTAGGAAAGGTCATAAATCAATTGAAGAAAACCCCCAAATATCAAGAGCATTCATAAACTCTTTGCAAACAAGAGGGTGATTATCAGGAAGCAAGGATTTGTTAAGAAGAAAGTTGCAAGACTAAGACAGGAAAATGACCAGATGAACTAATTCTATTTTACTGCAAGACAATATTAACAGAATCTTGCAAGTATGAAAATACAAATCTTTCATCATCTCTTTTTCCAGTCTAAACATTTGGGAGGACTTTCTCTGAGTTTCTTTCTCTCCCTGTAACACAGCTGCTCCTTCATCCTTCCCCCACCATCTTATCTGATCCTTCCCTGCATCTCTTTCTTGGGTCCTCTGAACTAATTCCTACCTATCCCACTTCCTTAATGGATTGTGTGAATGCTGGTGGTAGAACTTGTTTTCAGCAAAGAATTAACAAAATGCTTCATGATGTGATGAATGGGGGTCTAGTTAATTGATGGCACTGTGGGAAGCCGGGCGGAGGGAGCTGCGCACCTTCCTTGACAAAATGTGCCAGTCCAAGGCCATTGTGTGGGATGAGTATTGCTCTATATGTAGAACAAAGGCATGGACACAAAGGCTAGGCTAACAAACTTTTATTAACGCAACAGCTAACATAACACCTGGCACAACGGGTGCCTCAGAACGAACAACAAGCCGCCTGACAGCTGCTTAAATAGCAAGCTGTCAGACAGAACATCCAATCATGGAGGCGCGCTTTTCCCGCTTGGCAGCCTAGCGTGTCTTAGCCAATCGCGGGAGGGCAGCAACAAGCAGGCTTCGCTGGCGTTGTATCTGCGAGGACTCAACAAGTATCTTACTGGGCCCTTTGGATTGATTGCGCAATATTCTCTTCTGAAGAAACATGAGGTGGAGAAAATGTTCACCCTCAACGGGGGTCACCTTCCACCGGCTGATGTCATGAACATTATTTTCTTTGTCAGGCCCAGGTTAGAGCTCATGGACATAATTGCAGACAATGTGCTCAGCGAAGATAAAATCCATCACTGGTTGCTTGTTGGAATCTCTGCCTCTCTTCTGATGTTAACACTCGAGTTTCTCTCAGTGCAGGTCCCCAAATACTTGATAACCTAGAGGCGCTGTCTCGTCTGTTCATATTCTATGGCCTCTTTTCAATTTCAATGGCCTCCCTGATTATTCTTTTGTTGAGATGTTTCTCTTTCGCCACTGTTCTGGTTTTGTTAAAATCAATATTGTGTCCCATGGCCTTCATGTGTTGTTGTAAGGCCTGCCAGAATTCTTCCCTCTTTGCAGAGGGTGTCTAGCAATAGGGAGAGAGAGAGGATCGAGCCAGAAGACAGGCTGAGATCTCAACTAACAATCAAGGGTGCAGGGATGCCTACCAGAATCCTTTCCCCTCTACAGCAGACAGATAATAATAGGGAACCTGAGAAAGCTGGGCCTGTAACACGAAGCCAAGCAGCTAGGAGGAGGAAGCAGGAAGAAAAACTGCTGTCCTCCAATCAGGACACAGAGTTACAGGCTAACCAGCATACGTCAGCAACAGCAAACATAGAAAAGTGACAGCTCCGACCTCGCAACACACCTATAGCTTCTAAACTAAACAAGAGCCTGAAGATGACAGGGTTGTGAGCCTGTCGAAATGTTGCTAGAAAGAAAAACTTTTAAGATACTGGTAGGATTTTAGCCAAGGTTTTAAAGGACCTTGCAGAGTGCTCTGTAAGGATTTTTGGAAGATTTTAAGCTGGGATTTTAACCAGAATTTTAAACATTTTAACTAACTTATTTAACATGATGCGGGAAAACACCCGAGATTTTAATTTTTTGCATATACACACCCGCAAAAATTTAAGAAGACATATATATATATATATATATATATATATATATATATATATATATATATATATATATGTGTGTGTGTGTGTGTGTGTGTGTGTGTGTGTGTGTGTGTGTGTATGTATGTATGTATGTATGCATATATATATATATATATGCATATTCTTTCTAGCCAGGTTCCACCTATTGGCTAGAAAGAATATGCACATAAAAGCCTATGAAAAAAGAAAAAGACATATATATATATATGTACACACACACACACACATATATTCATCAGCTTTAGGCAAGGACAAAGAAGGCAAGGAAGAGATCAAAGGAACCTCTTTTAGCCTTGAGGAAAGACAAGGAAAAGAGCCATTTCAGTTTACAGGAGCTGAAAATCAGATGGAATCTAGGAATATTTTTTTTAATATAGAAAATGGTTGTAGAAGGGAAGATGCAACGCTCTTCCAATAAGTATGAGATGTTGTACAGAAGCTTAAGATTTTAAACAAACAAGCTCAGAGAGCCCCAAAGACCCTGAAAAGGAATTTAGTTTGATGGCTCCTTGATGGGACCCCATACCTTCCATGGTTGCAGCCTTGGAGCCCCCAGCCTCTCTTCTCCCTTCTCCCTTCTCCTCTGGGGTTTGGATGCAGCTTTCAAGGCATGGGCCAGAATCTTAATGACACTGTAAGTATAGCCGTCATTTGGGATCCACATCCTATTCTTTTCCTCTTGTGTCTCCAGTGGTACTTTCTGGGTGCATCTTCTCCGGCCTTTGATAGAAAATATGTGTTTTGAAACAGAACAGTGAAAATACTCAACTTGAAATTCACTTTCCACAAAGAAATATCTTTTATAGGCATCATCATTGTTCCAACTCTTTTTCCACTGAAGAGAAAAGGTCCAAATACTATGGACATACTTGAGAAGCCTCTGCTTTTTCATTACATATATTCCAAGCATTGTCATGATCCAGACTTTCCCTTCAATGGGTCCTGGCAAATGCCTGAGCGTTAAATGGAAAGGAAGAATTCTGTCAAAAATGGAATCAAATCCTATGAAGTGAACAAAGGCATTGACTTGTTTCCACTTAAAGATGGCATCCCTGAGGGCTACTGAATTTCCAGTCACTGAGAATTGTTGTGATATAACAACACAAATTCTATTCCTGACAAGCATAGGAGTAAAAGTCCTCATGAAATTCTCTCCCTTCTCTGTGTCCGAAGCAAAGAGACCAATCAGGGTCCATCCAAAATGAAGGAGCAGTTGGACAATTCCTGGGTATAGGACCGTTTCTTTGGGGAGCATCGAATGGGAAAAAGGGAATTGACTTTTATCACTCAGATCATCTGAAGTAATTTTATTACTGATCTGAAAAAAGTAGATTTTTTTTAAAAAAATAAATAAGTAAAATGCAATTAGCATTAAGAATAAAAATAGTATTTTTTAAATCATCCCCGAATCTACCACAATCAGATCACATAAGAGAAGCTCAACTGAACTAATTTCCTCCAAAAAAGCAGCATATTATATATAATTGTTGGATTCTGATTACACAGGAAATATATTGATTTAATATTAGGATCCCAATAGATCATTTCTCTAAAGTTGTCAGAGTTTGTTGCAGAAATTAAATCCAGAAAGCACACACAGCAGTCGTGGGTTTCAAAAACTTTTACTACCGGTTCTGTGGGTGTGGCTTGGTGGGTGTGGCATGGCTTGGTGGGCATGGCTTGGTGGGCGTGGCAAGGGAAGGATACTGTAAAATCTCAATTCCCTCCCCACTCCAGGGGAAGGTTACTGCAAAATCCCCATTTCCTTCCGATCATCTGGCAGAGAATAGATGGGGTGGGGCCGGTCAGAGGTGGTATTTACCAGTTCTCTGAACTACTCAAAATTTCCATTACCGATTATCTAGAACTGGTCAGAACCTGTTGAATACCACCTCTGACACACAGGAAAACTGATGCAGGCAGGATTCATTAACTTCTTTATATACATAATAATACATGAAGTAAATTTACAATACCAACAGCAGATTTCTTCCAACCTTGTAGCAGTTACAAGTCAAACACAAGCAGGAGAGAACAGTTAGTTTAATTTCAGCAGAGCAGACTAGTTCAGACTGGTTTCAATTTTGTTTCTCTGCACAGACTCAGAAGCTGCAGACTAAGACACGCCCTGGCTCCAGTCTGTCTCAGCTCCCATTGGCTGACTTTGTTACCATGTCTCTGCCAGTTCATGAATAACCTGACACTCCTCCCTTCATGACTGGAAGGGACATTAATCCAATTAATTTAATATTCTTTCCATGGTGCACTCCACCCAATGATTTGGTCATTATGTCTGCCAAATTGTCCTCTGAAGAACAGTGAAGCAAGCAAATTAATTTACATTTTATGGCTTCCCTGACATTCCAATATTTAATGTCCACATGCTTGCTTCTACTCTTTACTCTGTCACCTGTTGCCATTTTAATCCAGGCAGCATTACAGCTTCATACACCATTACAGCTTCATTTACCTTTACATTTAAATCCTGTAACAGCTGTACATACCACGTTACCTCTGAACAGAGTTCAGACAAAGCAATAAATTCTGCCTTCACAGTAGAAATGGTGACAGTTGTTTGCTTCCTGGACTTCCATCCAATTAAAGCCCCTCCAAACAATACAACAATCCCAGAATTGGACTTTCTAGTTTTTACATCGTTTGCATAATCTCTATGTCAGCCTTGGAAGCCATATTAGGCCGGAAGCTTCAATGCTGCCACTTCCTCATGTGTGGGAAAGTAGGAGAGGGGATTTAGGAGAGGGGAATTAGTAGACATAATAGCATTCTTCCTATCGGTCAAGGTCAGGGTGATCCAGCATCTGGAGGAGGAGGGCCAGGTGCTGGGTCGAGGTGGAACGGACATTGATTGGAACATGTGATCGATTGAGGAGAAAGGGGGTGGTTTGGGGAGCTTTGTATTACTGAAGGAAAGCCCGGGTTTTTCAGATTCAGGATTTCCTAGATGTGCCAGTTTACCTATTTCTAGTAAAGAGAACTTTGGAAAATGCCTGCTTCCGCATCTTTACTGGAAGTTGGGGGTTTTCTGGAATGCTGACATTATCCCGAATCTCCAAAGACACCAGCCGATTCACCAAACAAGCCGTGGAGATTCCCCTCCCCACTGAAGAGAGGGGGGACCCTCCGGCTACAGGAGTACCTCCAAACAAGCCCAGCGGGGGTGAAGACCCGATGGTGAGTGCCCCCATCACCCCTTTCTCAATTAAAGTAAAACTAGTCCTGCCAGAAACAGGGAAAGAAACAGAACTCCCAACGGTAATAGACACGGGCTGCATCAGATGTCTAATCGGCCTTAAAATTGTAGAACAGTTGGGCATCAAAACAACACCCTTAAAACAACCAATTAAATTTTACCAGGTTGATGGCACTCTAATTGGGGGGGTCCCTTCCACTCATGTTACTGAACTGATTAGATTAGAAATGGGGAAACATCATGAACTCATACGATTTATAGTAACCCCAAAGATGTCAGAATCTATCATACTAGGCCTGGCTTGCCTAGATAAATGGGGCCCCACCATCACATGGGAAGGTGGATACCGAAAAGTCAGGATAGGGGTTGGCCCAACACCCCTTTGCCCTCCCCCCAATCACCAACCTACCCAAAATGACCAGCAGCCAGAAACAGCAGCAGCTTCTTCAGACAAGCCTCCAGGCGAACACCAAATCCCTAAGATGTATGCAGACTTAGCCAACGCTTTCAGCAAGGAGGAATGTAATCTCCTCCCCCCTCACCGGCCCATAGACTGCACCATCGAATTACAATTAGGGGTTAAATTGCCGAAGCCTAGGATGTACTCCATAACACCTGATGAGATGACTGAATTGAGGAAGTACATTGACACCAACCTAGCCAGAGGGCTCATTGAGCCTGCAAAATGCCATTAACCTTGCTTTATATTGGACCTCATTGTTGGGTAGTACTTTCTTCTTGCATCCTACAGCTTTGCTACCCTGTGGCCAAGCCATAGATGTGAACACATTATGTTCACCCATGGATTTCATTTCCTTGCCCATGGCTCATTTCCACTTTACTTGTTCGATTTTAGGTAATGCCAATACTTCCTTATAGTTTAAACAGTTTCACTGATTAATTGTTGTCTGTAGCTTGTAGAAATGGCTTTGAGCAGGGTCAACATTCTGAGTTCTATTTTAAGGGCAATCACTTTCTTCCATAATATTTCTCTGTTTACTCTGTCAAATGCTATAGAGGCAGCAAAACATTCTTTCCTCTGACTGATATGTTTTAGATGGTGTGATGTTTCAAGACAAAAGAATTGTCAATAGTGGACCACATCTGCTAAAGACTGCTGGTTCTTCTACAAGAAATGCACTTTTCATCTACCTACTTTCAACTCTATTCAAGGGGAAGCTAACATAGATTTTAGTTACACTTGTTAAATAAATGGGCCTGGAATTGCAGAGTCCATTTTCTTCTCTTTTTTATATATATGGGAACTAAAATTGCCACCTCGTAGAATTACACATTTATAATTCTTTTATAAAATGGTTAATTCATATCTGAGAATATAATTGGCTAATATCATGAAAAAAATGTGAGCTTTCCATTGGGGCTACACCTTCCTATTGTACAAAAGACCCTTTGATTGAACACACCTTCACAATCATGCAACAGAAGCCCTCAAAGCAACGAGAATGGTGTCATGAGTTCCCTCCCCACTGTTATCCCAATCCCGAGTCATGCCACTTAAAATGCCATGGTGAAAAGCAGAGTTTGAATTCCATAGAGATGAAATGGTTGGATCTATCATTCACTCAGACACACACCAACAACCCATTTGCTTTACCAGATAGAGAAACACAAACACAAACCTCGGCAACTTTGTAGGGGCCAACTAATGTTGATATCTGGATGGAGATGTCTCTGTCAGCTCCATCAACAATCACCAAAAGGTTGTCCTTCCTTCCACAGCTGTAGTTGGGAACATTGGCTTCTCCAGTAGAGAGCATGTCCAGCAAGGCATCTGAAGTGCCGAGGGTGTTATCATAGTTGTCATAGAAGTTGTAGCCAAGGGTGTGATTGTGCAGGTGTCGGAGATTTTCGTTAACCACTTCAATATTGAAAACCATGCGTAATATACTGTCCTTTTCATTAGGTAAACTAGTGTAAAATGATGTTAATATTAGGTTAACAGAGGCTTAAGTCAATATCGATCCAAATCAGAGACAAATGATAGTCACCCATCACTTTTTTTGATATTGTGAATGTTCAGAAGACAGGATGGAAAAAGTTCTCCAAAAGGACTAAAATTAAGAATGTAGTATTATTTGTAGCAGAACTAATTTTCATCAGCCCAGTAACCAAGTTGCAGAATATTTCAGTCATTAAGACAAAAACAGAATATATGGAAGAGGATTTTTAAGAAGTGATTCAGAAAAGCTGTTCTAAAACATGTCATCCTCTATTCCTAAAAAATAAGGGATTGAGTATCAATCTACAGTTATAAAAATATAGAAATGACATGGCCAGAGGGAAGCACAAAAATCACTACTTTCAAGAAAACTTCATATTCAAATCATGAACTGAGGATTGAAGAGGAAAATAATGTGGATTTCTTTCAGGTTTTATTTTCCTCATAATTTGGATTTGAGCCTCTCCTAGAAAATAAGACAAAAGTGAAAGGCCAGGAAATCAAAAGGATTCAAGAAATTAGTCAGGTCCTGCAATATAAGAATAACTAAAATAATAATAAGAAGAAAAAAAGATGATGTAAAACTATTCAACACCACCGACAATATTGCTACCCTACAAAATGTCCTTGACTATCTGTCAGAATGGTCAAACAATTGGCAACTCCAAATCTCAACCAACAAATGCTCTGTTTTACATATTGGCAAAAAAAAATAAAAATCAAAACACTAAATACAAGCTGGGCAGATACGACCTCGTAGACGACCCTCACTCTGTCACAGACCTTGGAGTACTCATCTCCAATGATCTAAGTGCCAGAGCTCACTGTAACAGCATTGCCAAAAAGGCATTAAAGGTTGTTAACCTAATCTTGCATAGCTTCTTCTCTGTAATATCGTACTACTAACTAGAGCATACAAAACATTTGCTGGACCAATTCTCGAATACAGCTCATCTGTCTGGAACCCACACTGCATATCGGACATTAATACAATTGAGAGAGTCCAGAGATATTTCACGAGAAGAGTCCTCCACTCCTCTGCTCGCAATAGAACTTGGAACTAAGGAGAAATTTCCTGACAGTTAGAACAATTAATAAGTGGAACATCTTGCCTGCAGAAGTTGTGAATGCTCCAACACTGGAAATTTTTAAGAAGATGTTGGATAACCATTTGTCTGAAGTGGTGTAGGGTTTCCTGCCTGGGCAGGGGGTTGGACTAGAAGACCTCTAAGGTCCCTTCCAACTCTGTTATTCTATTCTATTCTTCTAATACCTTATTCCACCAGACTTGAAATTTGGGGCTTAGACAACTTAGAACTACGCCACCTTCATTCTGACCTAAGCATAGTACATAAAATTATCTGCTACAATGTCCTACCTGTCAATGACTACTTCAGCTTCAACCACAACAATACACAAGCAAAGAGTAGATACAAACTTGATTGCAGAAAATATGACTTCAGCAACAGAGTTGTTAATGCCTGGAATGCACTACCTGACTCTGTGGTTTCTTCCCCAAACCCCCAAAACTTTAACCTTAGACTGTCTACTGTTGACCTCATCCCATTCCTAAGAGGTCTTTAAGAAGCGTACATAAGTGCACCAGCGTGCCTACCATCCATGTCCTAATGTTCCCTTGTATTTATATCCATCTCATGTATTCATAATTATGTCTGTACTTTTATCTGTTATCTAATACATGCTTGATTAAATAAATAAATAAATAAATAAAACAAACAAATAAAATAAATAAATAAATAAATAAATAAATAAATAAATAAATAAATAATAGAAAAGTTGTTAGACTTGCAAATGGAGGGAATGAAACTCCATCACAGTGAATGACTTACAATTGAATCTGACTAGAAGGAGCCATGTTGAAAGTTAATGTTGTGTGTGTTATTGCTGATGCAGAGATGACTATACCAATGAGAAGATCTCCTGGCCTATAATAGCTCCATGGCTTTTCTCCCTCCTGGTGGTCCAAATTCAGTGGGCATTTCTTTCTAAGTTTCTCAGAGACTGACTGGGGCACCAGCAGCATCAGAAGCAGGAGCAGAAGCAGGAGGTCCATAATTCATGGGCCTGAATCAATCTCCTTCCCGTTTCTAAAGAAGAATTAGAAGAATTGGATGCAGTCATACAGGATGGAATCTCCAATGGCTTTCCGGATTCAAATAGTGACAAACCAAGATTCACCTGGAAGAGAGAGAAACTACACTGAAGATCACAGCTCCTGCCTGTCCTGTAACTTGGGCCACAAAAAGCATAACCTGTGGCATTTATCCTTTTCTAATACAAGATCCCTTCCATGTCACTTCAATGTGATGTTTACACCAAAGGCAGTCACTGGAGAGGGAGGAGAAGAGGTCTCAAGGCCTGTGAGGAGATAATTACAATGAGAAGGATCTTGTCCTTTTGGGATCCTGAACCTCTTCCATCTGATGAGGGGCAGGTGGAGAAAAACATATTAGTGAAAAATCACAGATCGAACTCTTGGGGCAGTGTTGTATAGTGGCCAGAGTCCTTCCTGTTAGTACATGTCCAGAAAGTGATGCTGCAGCAAGAGACTTCAACAGCCAGAAAAGTGACTTCTGCTGTCCTTCAGTGTGGTCTTTTGTCTCCAGAGACTGCTGAGGAGTTTGGTGCCACTCTACATTGGTGCCACTTAACTCTAGTGCTGCCTGTGCTCTAACGCCATGGAAGCAATCATTATCCTTGAACCCAACTTAATGTGAAGAGGTTGGGGTTTTCTTTTCAATGGGATTTCCATATATGAATCCCAAATTGGAGCTTTATTTTTGAATTCCTGTAACTGAAGAGAAATTTAATTTTCCATTTTTTCTAGAAGTATCAATGTTTGCATGAGAGCAGACTAAGAGACAAGAAAGGGATGGCCTGTTGATGGCATCATTGGCTAATAGAGAGATGGTTATAGAACAATGGATAATAAGTTTTTGTTTTAGTTTCCTTTTAACTTTCTGTGTTGTCTCTTCCACACTGAGAGCCTTTACATTTTTTAAGTTTCATGGTTTCTTAACAACCACCGTGTGCTGTGAGGTCTGCAGCTGAGATGGTGGCAGCACCCAGAGTGTGGTGGATGGTGTAGCCTGATTTCTTGTTACAACCACCCAGAAGTTGGTTTAGGAGGACCGGGTGGAAGATCCTCTGGGTATGTTGATGCACTTGGTGCAACTCCTGTGATATTCTCATCTTTGAGGCTTTATTTGAAACTCCACCCCAGAAGACCTCCAAGTGCTTCTACCAGTTTGGAGTTCCTGTGTTGTGGTTTCTCTTGGTCAATTGTTGATGGATTGTGTTTCTTATCTGGAGGGGGAATGTTAATATTACAGCTGATCTCGAGATAGGGGATATAGTCACCGAGCCCTTGTCATGGTCTGATCACTCTCTCCTTCATCTCGACCTTCGAACCGCTACACCCCGCCACAGGGAGGCGGAGCCGGTAAGATGGTTCCGCCCCAGGCGCCTGATGGAACCGGATAGGTTCCAGATGGAGCTTGGGCCATTCCCTGAGGCTCTGGCACACGCCTCGACTGGAGACCTAGTGGCTGCCTGGGATAGGGCGGCCGCTGGAGCTCTGGATCGGGTCGTGCCTTTGCGGCCTCTGACCCGGCGCCGATCTCATTTAGCTCCTTGGTTCACTGAGGAGCTGAGGGAGTTGAAGCGCTGGAAAAGACGCCTAGAGAGTAGTTGGAGGGCCAGTCTTTCTGAATGTGACCGGACACTGGTAAGAGCTCATATTAGGAATTACCTAGTGGCGATAAAAGCAGCGAAATGTAGCTATTTTGCTGCTCTTATTGCATCATCAGATAATCGCCCGGCCGCCCTGTTTAGGGTGACCCGCTCCCTGCTCCACCAGGAAGCGCGGGAGGACCCCTTGGAGGGTAGAGCCGAGGATTTTGTTCAATATCTGTATGACAAAATCGCTCAGATTCGGGAAGATCTGGACTCCAACTGGATAGTCTCAGGGGGAGGGACTGGGGCAGGTCTTGAGAATGTTATCTGGGATGAGTTTGAT
Source organism: Pituophis catenifer annectens (assembly GCF_029215685.1). Classification (NCBI taxonomy): domain Eukaryota; kingdom Metazoa; phylum Chordata; class Lepidosauria; order Squamata; family Colubridae; genus Pituophis; species Pituophis catenifer. The sequence goes on along the minus strand of NW_027256882.1, from coordinate 7,855,110 downwards.
CCTGTGACCCCTGAGGACATGGACAGGATTCTGGGTAGACTGAACGCGACCACTTGTTTATTGGACCCGTGTCCCTCCTGGTTAGTGCTGGCTTCTCGGGAGGTGACATGAGGCTGGTTCCAGGGGATTATAAATGCTTCACTGGGTGAGGGTGTCTTTCCTGCCGCCTTGAAAGAGGCGGTGGTGAGGCCTCTCCTCAAGAAGCCTTCCCTGGACCCGGCAATGTTGGTAAATTATCGTCCGGTCTCCAACCTTCGTTTTGTGGCAAAGGTTGTTGAGAGTGTGGTTGCGCAACAGCTCCCCCAGCACCTGGATGAAACGACATATCTGGATCCGTTCCAGTCGGGCTTCAGGCCCGGGTACAGCATGGAAACGGCATTGGTCGCGTTGGTTGATGATCTCTGGAGGGCTCGGGACAAGGGGTGCTCCTCTGTCCTGGTCCTGTTAGATCTCTCAGCGGCTTTTGATACCATTGACCATGGTATCATGCTGCACCGGTTGGAAGAGTTAGGGGTGGGAGGCACTGTGTTGCGGTGGTTCTCCTCCTTTCTCTCTGACTGGTCGCAGTCTGTGTTGACAGGGGGACAGAGGTCGACCCCGAGGCCCCTCATATGTGGGGTGCCGCAAGGGTCGGTCCTCTCACCTCTCCTGTTCAACATTTATGTGAAGCCGCTGGGCGAGATCATCCATGGTTCCGGGGTGGAGTACCATCAGTACGCTGATGACACTCAGCTGTACATCTCCACCCCAGATCACCCCAATGATGCCCTTGAAGTGATGTCCCGCTGCCTGGAGGCCGTACGGATCTGGATGGGGAGGAACAGGCTCAGGCTCAACCCATCCAAGACCGAGTGGCTGTGGTTTCCGACGTCCCGATATAGCCAGTTGACGCCATCACTGACTATTGGGAGCGAATCATTGGCCCCCACGGAGAGGGCTCGCAACTTGGGCGTCCTCCTGGATTCACGGCTGTCTTTAGAAGAGCACTTGACGGCCGTGACCGGGAGGATTTTTTATCAGGTCCACCTGATTCACCAGTTGCATCCCTTTCTGGATCGGGACTCGTTACGCACGGTCACTCATGCCCTCGTCACCTCCTGCCTGGACTATTGTAATGCTCTCTACATGGGGCTCCCCTTGAGGAGCACCCGGAGGCTCCAACTGGCGCAGAGTGCGGCCGCGCGGGTGGTAATGGGAGCGACATGGCGCTCCCATGTAACACCTCTCCTGCACGAGCTGCACTGGCTCCCGGTGGTCTTCCGGGTGCGCTTCAAGGTTTTGGTTACCACCTTTAAAGCGCTCCATGGCTTAGGGCCTGGTTATTTACGGGACCGCCTACTACCACCAATAGCCTCCCACCGGCCAGTACGCTCTCATAGAGAGGGACTCCTCCGGGTGCCGTCAGCCAAACAGTGTCGACTGGCGGCCCCTAGGGGGAGAGCCTTCTCTGTGGGGGCACCTACCATCTGGAATGAGCTCCCCCCGGAGATACGGAGGATCCCGGATCTGCGCTCCTTCCGCCGTGCTGTGAAGACCTTTTTATTCCATCAAGCGGGCTTGGCCTGATCTCTTCCCTTTTTAAATATGTAAATTTTAATCTGTTTTTAAATTATTGGGGTATTTTAATTTGTCTGGGCCAAAAAGTTTAATTTGATTTTATCGGGTTTTTAAATTTTGTGTATTTATGTATTTTATTGTTGGCTGTTCACCGCCCTGAGTCCTTCGGGAGTAGGGCGGTATACAAATCAAATAAACTAAACTAAACTAAACTAAACAGCTGGGCCTAGAAGGGAAAAATGGGGGAGGGGTTTTGAGCGAGAGGCAAAAGGAATAGGAAGGTCCATCCTTACAATTAGAAGCAAAGGATGACCAATATCCCAGGTACATTATTTGAATGTTTATTTTATTTTATTTTATTTTATTTTATTTTATTTTATTTTATTTTATTTTATTTTATTTTATTTTATTTTATTTTATTTTATTTTATTTTATTTTATTTTATTTTATTTTATTTTTTTTTTTTTTTTATTTTATTTTCTTATTTTATTTTATTTTATTTTATTTTATTTTATTTATTTGTCAAACACATATAAGATTACCGATATAAATTATACATTATGAATACAGGCTAAGGATCAGTGGTGAAATGTAAAATTTGTTACTACCGGTTCTTTTGGCCGAAGAGGTTGCAGAAAAAAATGCTTTTAAAAGCCTCTGACAATCAGGCAACTCAGCTGGGATCGTCGGAGGCTTTTAAAAGCATATTTTTTTCAGCTGGACATGTGGGGGGGGGGCACAGGGATTTTTGCTACCGGTTCTCCAAACCACCCGCCACCATCGCTACCAGATCGGGTGATCCGGTCCAAACCGGGAGCATTTCACCCCTGATAAGGATACGAATAAAAGCGAACATTAGGACAGGGACGGTAGGCACGCTGGTGCACTTATGCACACCCCTTACAGACCTCATCATGTCATCCTCACATGATGTATCATGACTTTTTCTCCCTTCACTAAACCAGGGGTGGGCGTGGCCAGCTTGTGACACATCCGGCCCGTGGGCCACGAGTTTGACACCCCTGCTCTAGAGACTGCTAGGAAGGTCAATCAGAGCTATGGAGTTTGATGCCACTTTAGATTGGTGGCACTTAACACTGGTGATGGCTGTGTTCTAACTCCATTGGAACCACTCTGTATCCTTGAGCCCAGCCTAATGTTAGGAATAGGGCCTGTTTGGGATTTTCTTTTCAATGAGATCTCCATGTATTAATCCTAAACTGGAAGTGATTTTAGAATTCCTTGAAACTGAAGTGAAATTTTATTTGCCACCTGTTCAAAAAATATCAATTTTTGTATGAGAGCTGACAGAGGCAGGAAAGTAATGACTGTTGACCACATCATTGGCAAATTATAAGTGGAGTTATAAATGGAGTCAAGGTTATTATTTTAGTTTTCTGGACATTTTTTGTGTTGTCTTTGCCTACTGACAAAAACAATGAGAGCCTCTGAATATTGAATTTTCTTGGTTTCTTAAATAAACAGTGTGCTGTGATGTCTGCAACTGAGATTTTGACAGCACCCACATTGCAGTGGATGGTGTGACCTGATTTTTTACCACAACCATCCAGAAGTTGGTTTAGGGCAGAGGTCAGCAACCTGCAGCTCCGGAGCTGCATGCGGCTCTTTGGGCCTTCTCCTGTGGCTCCCTGTAGGAGATCCCACCACTGGCTGACCCTGCCCCCTGCCCTCCCCTCCCAGTCACTCCCTGCCTGACCGGAGAAGGTAAGGGTGATGGCGGGGGATGGAGAAGCGGCCAGGGCAGAGACAGAGAGATACAGAGAGGGGAGTAGAGGAAGGGAGAGAGGGGAGAGAGATATGTCAAAAGGATTTTGTGGTTCCCGGTGTTTTTTAACAACTGGTTCTCTGCCCTAATGACCGGCTGGGTAGGCATGGCTAGGGGGTTATGTGACTGGTGGAAGTGAGTGACATTGAGTTGGTCATGCCCACCCAGGTTTTGTGGCTCCTGGTGTTTTCTTTTCTGTGGGAAAAAGGGCCAAATGGCTCTTTGAATATTTAAGGTTGAAGACCCCTGGTTTAGGGGAATGTGGTGGCAGTTCTTCTGGTTATGTAAATGCACTTGGTATGGTAAGACTATTGTGATATTCCTATCTCTGAGGCTTTGTTTATCCTCCCCAGAAGACCTTCAAGTGCTTACAGTTAGGAGTCCCTGTGTTCTGGTTTATCTTGGTTGATTGTTGATTAATTATTTTTCTTATCTGGAGGGGGATGTTAATCTGTACAACTTGGCCCACAAGGGAGAACTGAGGTTTGGGCAAGTCCATACTTACAAGGAGGAGCATAGAATGACCAATATCCTAGCTCCATTATTTCATTCTCCAGAACCTGTCAGAACCTGCTGGATTTCACCCTTGACCTTGCTCCCTTCTTTCCCATACCTGTCAATCTTAAACCAATGTTAATACTACTATTTATTATTTTAATCTTTTATTTTCTTTTGACTTGAATATAACTTGCCTATAGTCATCCCTAACCAAGATGGGCAGCATGTAAATTAAACAAACAAACATACATACATACATACATACATTAAATTATCAAAACCCGTTAATCAAGCCTACTAAATGACATTTTTGAAAAATAATAGATTTGTTAAAGTCATTTTTTGTATTTTATTTTGACATCAAATGTTCTTTGGTATTCAGATCTGACCTAAAAATAATAATGTAGAATTTAGGGATGAAAATGCAGCCCAGCAGTCCAGCACTGGAGGCCAAGATGGAGAAGACCTGAACAGCCACCGTGTACTTCCCTTTGGTGCTCAGGTAGGCAGGCACAAAGGACACCCAGACACTGCAGAAGACCAGCATGCTGAAGGAGATCAGCTTGGCTTCGTTGAAGGCCCCAGGGAGATTCCTGGCCAGGAAAGCCACCGTGAAGCAGACAGCAGACAGGAAACCCATGTACCCAAGGGCAACATAAAACATGGTGACAGAACCCTCATTGCATTGTAGGATGATTTCTCTCAGTTGGGAGTTCATGTCAGAGTCAGGGAATGGGGGGAAAGTGCTCAACCAGATGTTGCAGATGAGAGCTTGGAGACCAGAACAAGAAAAGACAATGGAGTTGGCCAAACTCTTCCCCAACCATCTCTGCACTTTATTCCCTGGTTTTGTGGCCAAGAAGGCTAACACCACTGTGATGGTTTTGGCCAAGATTGAAGAAATGGCAAGTGAGAAGACAATGCTGAAGGCTGTTTGTCTGAGGAGGCAGGTCACCTTCCTTGGCCGACCAATGAACAGGAAGGAAGTCAAAATGGAAAGCAGGAGGGAGACCAGGAGGATGTAGGAGAGGTCCCGGTTGTTGGCTTTGACAATTGGTGTTTCCATGAATTTAATGAAGATCCCCAAGCTAAAGCCTGTGATTAAAGAGAGGAACAAGGCAATGGAAGTCAGGATAATCCCCAGATTTTCCTTATAAGAAAGATAACTTTTAATCTTGGGGATACAGTGAACTTGATTGATGTTTGGATGTTGATCATCTGGACATTTGGTACATTTGTCTGCATCTGAAAAAGAGCAAGAGTAGAGTCTCCCTTTAACATGTCCTTTATTCAAATGCATTGTTTGGGTAAACTTGTTTTTTGTGTGAATGATTGTGTGTAGGTGAAGTTAATAAATTTCTTCATTTCCCTCCAGCTAGAACATCTTAATATTCTTTGTTTCTTACTGTTACCGTTTTATCAGTGAACTTGTTGAGAGAGAATAAGGGAAGAAGAAAGGCAGTTCCATCATTTTATCTTTTCACTGCTAAATCTCTTTAATCTTTTGATTAAAGGCAAATAGCTACAATGTGAATCTGTGGCTGCCCAAAATAACCATGAGATATGGAAATATGCACAAATCTAATTGATCCTCCTATAGAAATCCAATCAAAGTTCCATCATTATATTCTGGAATCCGGAAACTCTCACTATTCAGAGCAATGAACTAAATAGTAATTTGAAACATGGAAGATGTGTTGTAAAAGATTAAGAACAAAAGATGCCATCTTTAGTTAAGGACATATTGAAAGGGTATTTTTGGAGGGAAAATGCCCCTCCAAAAGAGAATTGTAAGTTGGAACAAATATTGCTCAGAAAGCCAAAATGTTATGTAACATCCGAAAAACAATGATAAGCGGGGGCATTTCAATTGTTTTGCTAATTGCCTGAAAATGAATTTAAACCATGTGTTCGGAGCTGTAAAAGGTTCTCTCTCTTTCATGGGAGAACCCTATTGCAAAAGCTTATAACACACACACACACACACACACACACATGTATAAGTGTATCAAGCTGATGAAGGGAGGAGAACTTGTGGCTCACAAGGTTAATTCAACTGCCTAACATGCAGGAAGCCCAAGTTCGAATCCAAGTAAGGGTATGGCTAGCTGATGAAAGCTAAAAAGCTAGATCTATACTAGTCTCTCTTTATTTCTTTATCAGCAAAATATAAATTTGGTACACACACACACACACACACACACACACACACACACACACACACACACACATATATATATATATATATATATATATATATATATATATATATATATGTAGGTCTTTGGTTATTCGGGTCTTCTCCCACGTAAAATTGGAAGTGTCTTGGCGACGTTTCGACGAAGTCTCATTCGTCATCTTCAGGCTGGTGTTCTCGGCTTCGTGCTTCCAGGAGCAATGTGAGATCGCAGCTGTCTCTTCCTTTTAACTGCTAGTGGAGGTGTGAGCTGATTGGGTGGGAACTTGGCTGTGTTCTGATTGGGTGGAGGTGTGTTCTGATTGGTTAGGGGCTTGGCTGTGCTCTGATTGGCTGGGGTTGTGTTCTTTTTGGGTGGGGGCTTGGTTGTGCTCAGCTTAGTCTGAGTTGCAGGGGGATTTGAGCTGGTGAGCTGCGTTGTTGTTGTTTGGCTTCGTGTTTGTGGCCGTGCGAGCTCTTCATGGTGGGTGTCAGTCTGCTTCATGTATGGATTGGAGGGGTTTAAAGTGGCTAATGATGCAGCTGCGGTCTGGCTTCTGGTCCTTGGTCGTGGCTCATTATCAGTGTGGGTTTGAGTCTGCTTTCTGCGTGGATGTGTGGTGGTGACATCAGGTGTGGCACTTGTGAGTGTGGGTCTGGTGTCATTCGTCGTGTTAGGGACTCGTTTGTCAATAAGGGCGGGTTTCCAAATGGCTGGTAGGCGGGAGGTATCGTCTCGTTTGTTCATGCTGTGTGGGCGTTTTTCTATCTCAATGGCTTCTCTGATTATTCTGTTGTTAAAGTGTTCAGTTTTGGCGATAGTTCTGGTCTTTTTAAAGTCAATATCATGTCCTGTGGCTTTAAGGTGTTGGACCAGGGAAGAAGTTGGTTCCTCTTTTCTGACTGAGTTCTTGTGTTCTTCTATGCGTGCACTTATTCGTCTGTTGGTTTGTCCGATGTATGTGGTGGGGCAGGCGGTGCATGGGATTTCATATACTCCTTGATTTTCTAACTCAATTTTGTCTTTGGGGTTCCTTAGGATGGTGGATATTTTTCGGTTTGTGCAGAATGCTGTCTTGATGTTATGTTTGTGGAGGATTTTGCTTATTCTGTCTGTGGTGCCTTTTATGTATGGGAGGAGGGCCTTGCCATTTTCTTGTTCTCTGTCTTGGATTTTAGTGGGGGTTTCTTTTTGGATTAGGTTGGTGATCTTATTTCTTTGGAATCCATTGGATGTGAGTACGTTAGTGAGGGTGTGTAGTTCGGTTTTTAGGTGTTGTTCGTCAGCTAAGCGTTTTGTTCTGGAAATGAGTGTCTTGGCTACAGAGTTGATCTGGGCAGGGTGGTGGTGTGAGAGTGCGTGCAGATAGCGGTTTGTGTGTGTTTTCTTCTGGTATATAGTGTGTCCTAGGGAGCCATTGGATTTTCTGTAGACTAAGACATCCAGGAAGGGAAGTTGGTTGTCCACTTCTGTTTCCATGGTGAACTGTATTTTGGGGTGTAGGCTGTTGAGGTGTGTGAGGAAGTTGTCCAGTTTTTCTTTCCCATGTGGCCAGATTATGAAGGTGTCGTCCACATATCTGAGCCAGAGTTTGGGTTTGTGATCGGATTTTTCTAGAGCTTGGGTTTCAAAGTATTCCATATAGAGGTTGGCAATGACAGGTGAGAGAGGTGATCCCATGGGTGCTCCTTCTGTTTGTTTGTATTTCTGTCCATTATAGATGAAGTATGTGTTGGATAGGCAGTGGTTGGTCAGATCTAAGATGTGCTTGGGGGGGTTATATTTGTTTTGGATAACTGTCAAGGCTTCTTTGATTGGTACTTGGGTGAAGAGGGATATGACATCAAAGCTCACGAGTAGGTCACTGGGCTGTAAGTTTTGTTGCTTTATGATGTCTATGAACTGGAATGAGTTTTTTACGTATGAGGTGATGGATTCTGCATAGGGCTGTAGTTGTTTGGCGAGAAATTTGGCTAGGTTTTGTAGAGGTGAGCCTATGGAGCTGACTATGGGTCTAAGTGGGGTTCCTTCTTTGTGTATCTTGGGGAGACCATAAAGCTTGGGGCATCTGGATGATTTCTCTCTGGGTATGATTCTTTGCTGAATCTCTTCGCTGATGGGGGAGGCTTTTATTTTGGATCTGGTGGTTTTTTCCAGGTAGGTGGTGGGGTCTGTGTTTAGGGGTTTGTATATGGAGTCTTGGAGTAGGTTGGTTAATTTGGTTTGGTAGTCAGATGTGTTCATAACCACCGTGGCATTGCCCTTGTCTGCTGGTAGGATTATTATGCTGGTGTCTTCTTTCAGGTTAAGTAGTGCTGTCTGTTCCTCTTTGGGTAAGTTACTTTTGGGTGGCTTGCTGGTGCAGAGGATATTGGTGATTTCGAGTCTGATTCTGTTTGCATCGTCGGGGTTGATTTTGGTCAGGCTGGTTTCAACTCCGCATATAATGGTTTCAGTGGGGATGCTTTTGGGAGCGACTGCAAAGTTGAATCCTTTGGAAAGGACATTGGTTTCGGCTTTGGTGAGGATCCTATCTGAGATGTTATGCACTGTTTGTTTCATGTGTGGCTGTGAGGGTGGAGGGGATTGTTTCTGGCGTTCTTGTAGTCTTCGGAGTTTGTTGGTGTGTGTGTCTGTCTTGAGGGTGGTCTGTGTTTCGGCTCTCCAGATGGCAAGTTGTTTGGATTTGTCCCAAAGTGCGGGGTGGATCTTGTTGCTGAGTTTGAGGTGAAGTGTGAGGAGATCTTTGTTGATTTGGTCTAGGAGGAATCTTTTTCTGTGGAGTTCATTTCTGATTAGGGCTAGTTCTGTTCTTTTCAGAATGCGTTTGGTGGCTGCAGAGTTGAAGTGGAATTTCAGTTGGAAGCCTGTGGGGATTAAATTTTGATCTCGGCAGTTGCGAGATCTCTCAACTGCCGAGATCAAAATTTAATCCCCACAGGCTTCCAACTGAAATTCCACTTCAACTCTGCAGCCACCAAACGCATTCTGAAAAGAACAGAACTAGCCCTAATCAGAAATGAACTCCACAGAAAAAGATTCCTCCTAGACCAAATCAACAAAGATCTCCTCACACTTCACCTCAAACTCAGCAACAAGATCCACCCCGCACTTTGGGACAAATCCAAACAACTTGCCATCTGGAGAGCCGAAACACAGACCACCCTCAAGACAGACACACACACCAACAAACTCCGAAGACTACAAGAACGCCAGAAACAATCCCCTCCACCCTCACAGCCACACATGAAACAAACAGTGCATAACATCTCAGATAGGATCCTCACCAAAGCCGAAACCAATGTCCTTTCCAAAGGATTCAACTTTGCAGTCGCTCCCAAAAGCATCCCCACTGAAACCATTATATGCGGAGTTGAAACCAGCCTGACCAAAATCAACCCCGACGATGCAAACAGAATCAGACTCGAAATCACCAATATCCTCTGCACCAGCAAGCCACCCAAAAGTAACTTACCCAAAGAGGAACAGACAGCACTACTTAACCTGAAAGAAGACACCAGCATAATAATCCTACCAGCAGACAAGGGCAATGCCACGGTGGTTATGAACACATCTGACTACCAAACCAAATTAACCAACCTACTCCAAGACTCCATATACAAACCCCTAAACACAGACCCCACCACCTACCTGGAAAAAACCACCAGATCCAAAATAAAAGCCTCCCCCATCAGCGAAGAGATTCAGCAAAGAATCATACCCAGAGAGAAATCATCCAGATGCCCCAAGCTTTATGGTCTCCCCAAGATACACAAAGAAGGAACCCCACTTAGACCCATAGTCAGCTCCATAGGCTCACCTCTACAAAACCTAGCCAAATTTCTCGCCAAACAACTACAGCCCTATGCAGAATCCATCACCTCATACGTAAAAAACTCATTCCAGTTCATAGACATCATAAAGCAACAAAACTTACAGCCCAGTGACCTACTCGTGAGCTTTGATGTCATATCCCTCTTCACCCAAGTACCAATCAAAGAAGCCTTGACAGTTATCCAAAACAAATATAACCCCCCCAAGCACATCTTAGATCTGACCAACCACTGCCTATCCAACACATACTTCATCTATAATGGACAGAAATACAAACAAACAGAAGGAGCACCCATGGGATCACCTCTCTCACCTGTCATTGCCAACCTCTATATGGAATACTTTGAAACCCAAGCTCTAGAAAAATCCGATCACAAACCCAAACTCTGGCTCAGATATGTGGACGACACCTTCATAATCTGGCCACATGGGAAAGAAAAACTGGACAACTTCCTCACACACCTCAACAGCCTACACCCCAAAATACAGTTCACCATGGAAACAGAAGTGGACAACCAACTTCCCTTCCTGGATGTCTTAGTCTACAGAAAATCCAATGGCTCCCTAGGACACACTATATACCAGAAGAAAACACACACAAACCGCTATCTGCACGCACTCTCACACCACCACCCTGCCCAGATCAACTCTGTAGCCAAGACACTCATTTCCAGAACAAAACGCTTAGCTGACGAACAACACCTAAAAACCGAACTACACACCCTCACTAACGTACTCACATCCAATGGATTCCAAAGAAATAAGATCACCAACCTAATCCAAAAAGAAACCCCCACTAAAATCCAAGACAGAGAACAAGAAAACGGCAAGGCCCTCCTCCCATACATAAAAGGCACCACAGACAGAATAAGCAAAATCCTCCACAAACATAACATCAAGACAGCATTCTGCACAAACCGAAAAATATCCACCATCCTAAGGAACCCCAAAGACAAAATTGAGTTAGAAAATCAAGGAGTATATGAAATCCCATGCACCGCCTGCCCCACCACATACATCGGACAAACCAACAGACGAATAAGTGCACGCATAGAAGAACACAAGAACTCAGTCAGAAAAGAGGAACCAACTTCTTCCCTGGTCCAACACCTTAAAGCCACAGGACATGATATTGACTTTAAAAAGACCAGAACTATCGCCAAAACTGAACACTTTAACAACAGAATAATCAGAGAAGCCATTGAGATAGAAAAACGCCCACACAGCATGAACAAACGAGACGATACCTCCCGCCTACCAGCCATTTGGAAACCCGCCCTTATTGACAAACGAGTCCCTAACACGACGAATGACACCAGACCCACACTCACAAGTGCCACACCTGATGTCACCACCACACATCCACGCAGAAAGCAGACTCAAACCCACACTGATAATGAGCCACGACCAAGGACCAGAAGCCAGACCGCAGCTGCATCATTAGCCACTTTAAACCCCTCCAATCCATACATGAAGCAGACTGACACCCACCATGAAGAGCTCGCACGGCCACAAACACGAAGCCAAACAACAACAACGCAGCTCACCAGCTCAAATCCCCCTGCAACTCAGACTAAGCTGAGCACAACCAAGCCCCCACCCAAAAAGAACACAACCCCAGCCAATCAGAGCACAGCCAAGCCCCTAACCAATCAGAACACACCTCCACCCAATCAGAACACAGCCAAGTTCCCACCCAATCAGCTCACACCTCCACTAGCAGTTAAAAGGAAGAGACAGCTGCGATCTCACATTGCTCCTGGAAGCACGAAGCCGAGAACACCAGCCTGAAGATGACGAATGAGACTTCGTCGAAACGTCGCCAAGACACTTCCAATTTTACGTGGGAGAAGACCCGAATAACCAAAGACCTACATACAAACACCCGCGAAAACCTGAGAAAACAAATATATATATATATATATATATATATATATACTGTATCGGTATGAGGAAAACAGAATAAAAATCTTGTTAGAAGGACCAAGAACGACATGGAAAATAAGGAGAGTGAAGGATGTTCTTTATCTCTTCCATTTGTAGTTGTCACTGCAGAGTTTGGAAAACCAATGGGAAGTAACCAAAGGAAAGGATAGATGCAGTATGAAGTATTGAGGTCCAAAATTAAAACCCTAAAGGATATGGAAGTTGTGCTCAACAACACTGAAGGAATTTTGCCAATAAAGCCAAAATGAAATCAGATGCCCCACACAGAAACAATGTTATAAAAAAACTGGTTTACAGGTCAATCGGCAGCTAGGAAGAGAATTTTTTTTTTTTGCTGAGTTTGAGGATGACTGTGGGACCTTTGCTCTACTAGTAAGTTGTGGTTATGAAACTCTGCATTGAGGTGACAGGTGGGGAACTTTTCATGGAGCAGAGACCCCAATTACTTGATGGTGATAGATGATCTCTGGTACCAGTTAAGGTCACCTCCTTCTTGCTTCTTGGTGCAAAGAATCTTCCACTGGGAGTTTTGAGCCGGGGAAGGAAAATCAAAGGGATTCTTAGCAGAGGTGACATTCAGCAGGTTATGAGCAGTTCTGCAGAACCGGTAGCGAAAATTTCGAGTAGTTCGGAGAACCGATAAATATCTCTGACTGGCCCCACCCACATCTATTCTCTGCCTCCCGAGTCCCAGCTGATCAGGGGGAAATTGGGATTTTGCACCCCTGGAGTGGGGTGGGAATGAAGATTTTACAGTATCCTTCCCATGCCACAGCCACCAAGCCATGCCCATCAAGCCACGCCCACAGAACCAGTACTAATAATTTTTGAATCCCAACACTGATTCTTAGCCAAAGAATAAGACCCACTCTGGGGAAAGCCTAGGAAGTGAGAGGATCCGAGATGTTAAACAGCTTAATATACAAAACACACTTTTTCGTGTATGACGTGGTAATGGTCCTGCTTGTAAAAAAAAGAGTCAAAGAAGAAAGAGGTGGAAGAAAAATATTTTTATCAAGAATTTTGGAAAAGAAATTGGAAAAGAAATGAGCAGGGTAAAATGAATTGAAGAAAGGAGAGCGGTGTAAAACTGGAATTTAATGTAATTTTTATATTCAGAATACAGTATAATTATTGTCAGGTTCTTAGAATTGCAAGATAGATTCTCAGATACGGTGGAGAGCTTTGCAATAGAAAATAAATACCTGCCATGCCTTCATCTTTGGAGTTTTCACTTTTTTGCCAGTTTTAAATGTGTTCCTGGATCTGGATAAATAAGCTGCATTTAAGGCCCTTGCCACAGCCCAGATTGTGTTGTAAATTAAATAGCTGTCCCGAGTCAGGATTGGATCCATCTCCTCTTCCTTGAGAGCTTCCAGGTCTTCTCTCTGCCTGCACTGTATCCAGACTTTCACCGAAAAGGCATCATTGGTGTAGGAACACAGGAAGGAGATCTCTACATAGTATCTCATAAAAGAATAAAGGTTCAAATGCCTACTATACTTTGCAAATTGATTTTTCTGCATAGGAAAGGAAAATATGCTATGGAAGTATTCAACTGGAAAAAATCGTTTTCCCAAATAAACAGTGAAGTCCCAGCGGATTGTGAATAGCAGGACTTTTCCTCTAGGAGGTTCCATAAGCCTTCCAAATACTAGATTCAGAAGCAGAATTCCTACACTGAATGAACTCAAGTCTACACCGAAAATAAAGACATTTATCTTTCTCCAACTGAGGAATAAATGCCACTCTATCTTCGCTTCTCGTGAAACTGGGGAAAAGGTTTGTGATAAAACTGGGCAAATGCCATTCCTGCTCAATAGGGAAGTCATCGTCCTCATGAACCATTGTCCATTCTCAGTTTCTGGAGCAAGGAGACCCACCAAGGTCCACCTGAAATGGAGGACAAGCATCACCATCCCTGGGTAATGGGCTCCTTCAGCTGGGAGCATTGGGTAGAGGAAAGGATTTTCATCACTCAGAACCTGGGAGTCAAAACCGTGACTGATCTGAAATTGAAAAAAAAGTTAACTTTATTATTTTTTTTGAGAGAGATCATAAAAACAATATCCAGCCCAAATGGAGGAATTGTTCAACTCCTGGTCATTCTGTTTACATTGCCTCTCTTCTCACTTCAATAGCAAAACAAATTAGATGACATGACAGTGGTGGGGCTCATTAATAAGAACAATGAGTCTTCTTATTTCTATAAGGAAGTAAAAGGGCTGACATTGTGGTGTAAAGAAAATAATCTTATACTTAACACCAAAAAAACTAAAGAACATATAACTGACTTCAGGAGGAAGGGAGATGTAGATTTACCATTGTACATAAATGGTGAGGAGGTAGAGAGAGTTGGTAGTTTTAAATTTCTGGGCATTTATATCTCAGAGAACCTCTCATGGACTGTGAATGTTGACATACTTGTGAAGAAGGCACAGAAGAGGCTGTATTTGCTGTTTGAGGAAGTTGCACAACATTCTCAGAGACTCTTCCCATCCTGCTTACAATCTTTTTGGACTGTTGCCTTCTGGCAGAAGATACAGAACAATTAAAACTCGGACTACACATTTTCTGAATAGTTTTTTATCCCAGAGCTATTGCACTCAACAATGAACTAAAGGGCCACCATCAGTGAGCTGTTGCACAGCATTACTTGGTCTGTTGTGTGGATGTCTGGGTGGTTTAGGGATGGGTAATTTTTGGTGGATGGGGGTGTGTCTGGGAATTGTCATGTGTGTTGGGCTTGATCTCTTGGTGTTATGTGAATTTCGTTGTATACTGTGTATATACGTACAATGACAATAAACTTTATAAATATAAATATAAAAGCACTTAGACTTATATTCCGCTTCACGGTGCTTTTACAGCCCTCTCTAAGTGGTTTACAGAGTAAGCATATTGCCTCCAACCATCTGCGTCCTCATTTTACCCAGCTCGGAAGGATGGAAGGCTGAGTCAAGCTTGAGCTGGTGAGATTGGAACTGCCAAATTGCAGTCAGCAGCAGTCAGCAGAAATAGCCTGCAGTACTGCCTTCTAACCACTGAGCCAATTCAGCTCTTCAGTGAAGCATTTGGCTATTGCAAATCGCCAGCAGAGGTGCATAGTCTGCATTATGATTGTACCAGAGAGACGATTGTCTGCTGGGATCCTTCTCCACCATTTGATAGAACCTTCATCCTTACTTCATACAATTCCCACAATAGAACTTTGCTCTTCATTTAGAAAAGAGGAGGTCTGGCTGTAAGTTGCATGTCTAAAAATGGTCTTCCCAACAAAGACACACCTGTGGGATTTTGTAGGTTCCTAACATGGTTGAAATCTGGATGGAGATGTCAATACCAAACGCTTCGAGAACAGCCACCGTGTTTCTCTGCCTTCCACAGCTGTAGTTGGGAACATTGGCCTCCCCCTCCGAAAGCAGATCCAGCAAACCCTCCGAGGTCATTTGTGGTGTGAAATAATTGTCATAGACGTTGTATCCCAAGGTGACATTGAACAATATGTTGGGATTCTGGTTGATTGCCTGCATTGCGAAAAGGAAAGATAGCATTTTCCAGTACTCTGTTCCTGGTCTCCTGAAAGTATGAATGTATCAGGACATAATCAGTGGAAGCAACATTTTAACAATTTAACAATTGTATTTCAACAATTGTAATCAAAATTAAAAAGGAATGAAAAAATAGAGAAAGAAAGAAAAGATCCAAATAATTAAAAAAAGAAAAAGAAAAAACCTGATTCCCCACCTTCTTTTCCACACATAATTTTTCATTTCTGCAAATTCTACATTTTTCACCAGCTAGTCCTCCACTGTGAGGATTCCATGATTCTTCAATCATTGAGCATACAATAATCTTGCCACAGTTACCATACAGTATATAAACACTATGAATGTTATATATCATATTTTTTGCACTATAAAATGCACTTTTCCCTTCCAAAAAAGTGGGTGGAAATGTCTGTGTGTCTTACAGAGCAAATGTTGCTGAAGCCTCACCCACTCGCTGGCCCCCACGCTTCGGCCTCTGCCTCCCAGCAATTTGCCTCCTTGCAGCAAACAGAAAACAGCCTGGTCAGCTTCAGCATACCCTGATTCAGCACGAGCAGCTGACTGGCTGTTGGATCGGCCTCCCGGAATACTGACGATCAGCTGTTCCAGGTGTGGGGATCACTACTGCCATCGCCGCTGTAGCCACCCATCACCATGGCCGCCTCTCGCCACATCTGCGTGCCCAATTTTTGTCCTCCATTAGCCTCATTTTTTGCCTCAGTGCATCCCGTTTTTGGCCCGTTCCAGGTAGCAAGGATTGTAGATTATTTTCCTCCCTAAAAGTTAGGGGCGTCTTAAATTCCAGAGTATTTTATAGTGCAAAAAATACGGTAATTCTTTGCTCAGAAGTCCCATTAAAAAAGAATTCTGGTTTATTCACAATTTTTAGCCTTTCTAATTCTTTGCGTTGTTGTGTTAATGTGATATAAAATTTCTGAGCTTTCTCACATGTCTACCCTGCATGATAAAATGTTTCCCCATTCTTTTCACAATTGCTTTGCTTTGAAATGTGTTTACACATCTTTGATAATTTATCTGATGTCCTATACCAAGAATACATTTTATTTCAAAAAAAAATCTTAATTTATGACAGACACCAGTTACCCAAATTCTCTGCATCTCTATTTAATATCCAAATTTAATAGTGCATTTAGTCATGCAAATTGAGCCTGTTCATCTTCTGTTTCAAATCTTTAAAACTTCATACATTTTTGTTGTTACATGTTCACCATTTCTACATAATTTAGTTTCAAATTCAGTTTAGCTTATTCTTCACATTGTCCTTATTCTTGCTGTTGTATTAAGATTTCAGACTGGTTTTCAATTTCTTTCTATCCGTTTGCCTATTTATCTTCTCCAATAATTAATCATTGGAAGTGTCACCTATTATTCCCCATGAAATATAGAATCATTAAAGGACACATACAGACAGATACACCCACATTGAAACATAAAATGAGCAACTATCACTGTTAACAAGTGCAGTAAGTGCTAAATTTCTGGAGGTGTTTAAATGGCCTATATCTAAACTTAGCTTAGCCATAGAGACTTAGCTGACAAATAACTCATTGTATGATTGGGATGCTGGCATCCAGTCAAATGAGATTCACACATTCAAGAAAAGTCAATTCTGAACTGGGATCCATTCATTTAATTGGTGGTACAGAATAGAATTGTCAAGCTTTTATCATCTTTACTTCAGAGAAAATTCAACATTTCTACATTTTTCTACCCATCCTGATGATCTTGTTGAGCATGAGAGTGTAAGAAGAGAAGAACCATCCTCTCTTCGCCATCCTCCGTCCAACTCTGCTGAGAGAATCTCATGAAAAGCAAATGCTTCTTCTTCGAAATCAAGAAAGAAGAAGATATCAACTGATTATTTATTTGAGAATTTCAAATCAGGATCATCAGCTGAAAAGGATGAGCCAAGAATGAAATGAGACAGAAAGAGAGAAAAACTAGTAGATCAAAGAGATGATTCATGGTAAGAGAGGCAGCTAAAACTTTAGAACTTAGGGTGGAATGGAGAGGCTCTAATTCTGTACATAAAATTTGACGTACAGAGAAATTTGAGTCAAAGGAGATTTGTTGAAGCTTAATGATGAAAGCACCATCCTCGTGGCAGAGACAATGCCACCAATGAGAAACTCTCCTGGCTTGTAATAGTTCTCTGGATGCACCTCGTCCCTCTTCAGAGTCAGGAGACATTTGGCTCTGAGACTTGCCAGAACTTCCTGGGGCAGCAGAAGCAGCAGAAGCAGCGACATGACTTGTGTTCTTGATGGAGTCTCCAGCCTTGCTTTGAAGACACAGTGATAGGAAGAGGTGGAAGAAACCAAAGCCCTCTTCCAAGACAGAAGCTCCAAAGATTTCCTAATAGTGACAGAGTTTATACAAGCCTTTGTATCTGCAGCCCCTGCCTGTCATAAAATCTTTCAAGGTTCTCTCTTTCTTCAGGGCCATTTATGCCTCCAGGATTTTCCAGCGCAAAGAGATCAGCCAACAAGGTGTTGAGATGATGTCAAAGTGGAAGCCTGTTATGGCTGTGTTTGTGTGATATCTGAAAGCAATCCAAAATGTCTTTTGAGATTTAGCACCAAGAGAATAGATAAATCACTATGATTTGGATAATGGCAACAAAAAGAGACATCATCTCTCCAAACTCTGAGTGAGTCAACAAGCAGGTGCCCAATGGGAGAAGTCACAAATGGGGTGAAACTCTGAAAACGAGACAAGAAGTGAGACAGGAGAACTTTCTCCCAAACATCTCATTCCTACCATTGCATCATTATTACAGCATTACAGCATTACAGCATCATGGCAGCTGCTCAGCTCTTAAAGTATTTCCCTGACACATCCCTTAGAAAATCTCTCCATACATTCCAGTATCAAGAGAGAATTTTAGCATGAGTGTGAAATGTCAATCCTCAATATGGATACAGCTGATTCTGGTTTGCCTTTGTTAAGAGATGGGTGGCTGTTTTGTTCATATGACTTCGTCTTCTCTCTTACACAGTTCCAGACCAGAACAAAATCCCTGAAAATCACTTTTAGTCATTATAGTCATCAAAAGTTTGACTTTGGGTTCGACTGTTCGGACATTTCAATTCTGAAAAAAACTAAACATTTTTCTACATTGGTGAAAAGTCATTATTTGTTTGTAAAGGTGGAACTAAATAATAGAATAAAGCGGATGTTTGTCGGGGACCAGTGTGTAAAGAGAGAGAGAAAATACAGCAAAATATCTACATGTTTAGAGACAGATCAATAAATAGGTAGAATTAGAATAGCATAACTCTGTAGATATAAAATGTATGAAACTTGTTGAACTGATCTAGATAAGTAAACCTAATGAAATCCATCATCTTTAAAACTTTTATAATTTGTTTGATACTCTACAGTCCTTCTGTCGATCCTGAAGGTGACCTGACCGAGGCCATTTTTGAGGCTTCAGTGTTGCCACACTGGAGCTGAAGGATAGGAAGGGGGGAACCTGACACCTTGGTTCAATGTGTGTGAAGAATTCGTCAGAAAGTGGAATGTGTTAAGGGAATAACTTTTTGGCATCCAACAGGGCCCAGGGCAGGCCTAGCACAGGGACATTCTTAGCATCCCGCCTATGAAACCATATCATTCTGTTGGACCAGAAAGCAGCCCTTCCCTCTGGCATCCCCTGCCTTGTGGAAGAGCCTCCCTGGAGATCTAGATGGCCCCAACTACCTCAAGATTAGGTCTATTGCTGTTATTGGTGTTGATGTATGTTTAGTGATTGATTGATTGGTTGGTTGGATGGTTGATTGGTTGATTGATTGATTGATTGATTGATTGATTCCTGGCATGAACTGGTTCCAAACTGCTTTGCACTCCTTCAACTGTTATTCTCCCCTCCCAAATTCCCACCATAGAAGCATAGAGGTTTATTGCCCATCTGTCCCCCTCCCTCCCCCCATCCTTTGATTACAGGATTGCAGTGAAACAATTGCTTCATTGGAGAATGTGACTGATGACACACCTTGGGGTGAGGGGGAAACAGGGTCAGAGCCGGGATGAAAATTAAGTGAGGTCAGAGTTGGCTTCACTTAGAATATGCCGACATGAAGCTCCTAATGAATAACTGGATTCCTTTTGAAGTTTGGCTCAAGGCCCATGATTTAATTAGGGCATCGGTTAGAAACCTGACACTAGGTCACAAAGTTCTTCTGTATACTCATCCACTCCCCTCTGACCCACTCCGAGGGTGATCATCCACTGCGCTGCAGCCTCTTCCCTGGTGAGACATCTGACCTTAGCACCTTCAGTGGTTATCTCCAGATGATACTCCTGCATGTAGGTCCAAACCTGGGCCAGGAAGAACCCCAGTTGCTGGCAATGTCAAATAAAGTTCGGAGGCCTGAGGTTCCTCAAAGTTCTAATTTATTAGAGATATCATATTGGCACATCTGGGAAAACCCAAATCTGAAAGCTCCCAGGTTTTCCACACCCAGCTGACAGTTCACAACCCTGCCCCACACCCACAAGTTCATCACATTGTCCAATCAACTCCTCACACTCAACTGAATACAATCTTCAGGCAGTCTCCAGCAGGCACAGGCAAAAGTCCTTGAATATGGAATATTGTTATGACTAACTTTCTACCGCTTAAACAACAGCCCCCTCCCAATTTCCCCAGCTAAAATATGTGACAGTTAAGAAGCAAAAAAGAAAATTGTCTTCCAAAACTGACAGGGGATTCCTGTTAAACTTCATACCCAGCTGTTGTGTCCTGTGGGTGTCCTCCTCCCTGGGGCTATCCCTGCAGGTGGGATGATACAGGCGGCAGCTCCTGGTGCTGGACCAGCCATAGCCACTGCTGCCATTACACTGGCTGAGGGGCTGGCTGTGGTGGTGGATGTTATTACTCAGCCTCCTGTTGTGGCTGGAGGTGGCTGGTCATCAGATTGCATGGCCTGGGCCTGGTGTTCACACACCTTGAGGTCTTGAAAGCCCCCTGCATGAACTTGATGTCTTGCTCCATCATCCAGTCATCTTGGTTGAATTCTTCACCCTCTTCTTCTTCCTCCTCCAGCTCCACTCATTGTTCCCGCCAGCAACTGCCGCAGCTTCCATGAGTGAAAGTCATCACCATGGGCTTCCCCTCCATTCCTCCTTTTGCCCAATGCCCAGAGACCACCTGGATCTCAGCAGATTGCCACAGCTTTCTACCTCTCCTGTCCATTGAAGCGGTCCAGTCCTGAAGGAGGCCTCTTCAAAGCCTCCTCCCCAGCATTCAATCTCCTCCTAATTGCTCCCTTGAGCCTATATTATGTGCATGGTCCCCACGGTAGAGATGATGTCCTCTCTGGGTTAACCACAATATCAGATTCCACCTAGTGTCAGACCTGGCCCAGTGTGATCCCTTAGGAAAGTAAAACCCTCAACTCCATTTGTCTGCAATGAAAAGAACTTTTATTTAAAAATGCTGGCTGCAGTAAAGTCAGGAGGAATCTGAAGTTCCCATGAAACAATACAAAAAACAAAACCTCAGTTTCCCACCCTTCCCCCATGTCTAGTCGGTCTTTAGCCAATCGGATATCACTGAGATGTTTTGGGAAATGCTGAAGTGTTTGCGCTGGAGAAATACCACACTCAGGATGAACGACCTTGAAGATGCCTGGCACGAACTGCTTTGCACTCCTTCCACTGTCATTCCTCCCTCCCAAATTCCTACCATAGAAGCATATAGGTTTATTACCCAACTGCCCCGCTCCGAATCCCAATTCTTTGATGGCGGGATGCTTGTGAGGTGCCAAGCCAATGATGGAGGACCTCACGAAACCAGTAGAATAGGTTGCCTCCAGAAGTTGTGGGTGCTCCAGTACTAGAGGCTCTAAAAAGTTTCTAGACAATCATTTGTCTCAAATAGTATAGGGTCTCCTGCTCAAGCAGGGGGCTGGACTAGAAGACCTCTAAGGTTCTTTCCAACTCTATTGTTCTATGTTCTGTGTCAAACAGAGGCAAATGAAACATATAAACCAACAACAAATTGCAATCAATAATTAATTGTCATAAGTCTAAGAAACAGTTTCATTATCAGTTCCCTACTTTTATCATTAGATGTTCCTTAATGTTTAGATCTGGTCTCATGATAATAATGTAGCACTTGGGGAAGAAGATGCATCCCAGAAGCCCAGCACTGGAGGCCAAGATGGAGAAGACCTGCACGGCCACCATGTATTTCCCCTCAGGTAGGTGGGGAGGAAAGAGATCCAGACGCTGCAGAAGACCATCATGCTGAAGGTGATTAGCTTGGCTTCATTGAAGGCCCCAGGCAGGTTCCTGGCCACGAAAGCCATCGTGAAGCAAACGGCAGCTAGCAAACCCATGTAGCCGAGGACAACATAAAACATGGTAACAGAACCTTCATTGCATTGAAGAATGATTTCTCCAGGCTGGGAGTGCATGTCGGAATCAGGGAATGGGGGAGAAACTCCCAGCCATATGACACAGATGAAAATTTGAACAGGCCGCCGCCAGACGATCCCTTCGGATTGCCGCCCCATTGCCTGTAAAGAGCCGCCTTTACAGCTGAAAGGCAGCTCGAAAAAACTCCATTTCCATGTGGAAATGGAGATAGAGCCGATGGGGTTTGGGAGACCTCTGCTTATGCAGAGCTAGGCGACAAGAACAAGCCTACAAAAATTAACAGAACAATTAAAAAGGATATGAGCTGGACCTGTGACCCTGAATCGCAAGTATTTTATTCATTTTACAACAGTTATTGAAGAAGGAAAGGGGAAAGGAAAAAAGAATTTTTAAAAATGGCAACTGCCGAGGCTTGAGAAGGGGCTGAAAGGGAGAGTCCTTCCGTTTTCCATTAAGATACAAAGTAGCGGAATAAATACTTTTGGCTACACTTAAGATAAAGTTCTATTTTTGTGTTTTTCTCTTCCTGGAGATCTGATATTGATCTTGATTGGAAAGAAGTCCTCTTTTTCTTCTTTGCCTCTCTCTTTTTTTTTTAAGAAAATAGTTTGTCTGTGTGGAAATATGGCATTAAAGCTTGTAAAGCCGGACAAACAAGCTGTGGGGGGGGGATTCCCCCATTAATAAACTACGTGAACAAGTTTTAAAGCTCCAGTCTCAGAAAACTGATTTTAATATAATTGAATTTCTTTTGGAGGAGATTGTAAGAAGGGATGAGATTGTGAATCAGAACTTTGAAAAATTTAAGCAGGAAATTAAAGAATTAGTGCAATTAAAGTTTGATACTCTGGACCGAAAGATTATAAAAATGGCTAATGGCTTTTCAGAATTTATGATCAAGTTGGATGCAAATACTAACTTATTAGAGTCTAAAGTGGAAGAAATTGAAGACAATTTGGACAATAGAATACAAAAAATTGAAAATGATTTGACAAACACTCAAGACAATAGCTCAGAAGAAAAATTTAAAATGGAGGCTGATCAAAAGACTGGTAATGCAGAAAACATGCAACAACGGATTGAAAGAGAAGTTTTAATGATGCAATATAATTTTACTGAATATGCGATTAGACTGAGAGGATTGCAGGAAAATAACAGAGTTGATTTAAGGAAAATATCTTCTGAAATTCTGGCTGGGATCTTAAAGGTCCAACCTGAGGAAGTATTTTGTAGGATCGATAGAGTTTATAGAATAAACTCCTGGATTGCAAAGCAAAGGCAATTGCCTAGAGATGTGGTGATTTATTTTACAGATACAGAAATTAGAAATAATATTGTGCAAAATTCCTTCAACTCTACTTTGCAATTGTTTGGAAGAAAGATTTGGATTTACAAAGAGCTCCCGCCCAAGATGTTATTGGAAAGGAAGAAATTTGGTTTTCTGGTGACTGAGCTAAAAAAAAGAAATATTCTATTCAGGTGGGATGCCCCAGTTGGTATAATACTGAGATATCAAGGAGAAAGATACCAACTAAATACTGTTGAAAAAGCGGAAGAATTTTATCAAAAAAATTTGAAAATGAACTTAACATCTTTAGGCACAATACAGGATAAGCAGAAGGAGTTGGAAATAAAGGGAAAACATCGAATTATAGAGGCTGTGGTGGACAAATTGCCTTTTGATTCTTTAGACACCTCAGCTGGATTATCTACAAATATGAGAGAAGTGGCATCGGAATCTAACATGATGACTCATCAAGTCACAGACAAGTATGGAGCAAAAAAGAAATATGAGACACAAAAACAAAACCAACAAGATCAAGTTATAAAGCAGAATGAAAACTGATCAGTTGATATACAACTTGTAGAAAGGAAACCAGGATGGAGTTCAAACCCACAAAAAGAAAAGAAAAAAAGAAATAGGTCTCACAAAAATAAAAACTTCTAAATTAAGCAACAGTGAAGTCGGTTACTTTTTTAAAAAATGAATAAATATATGAAAAGATAGTTGAGGCGAAGTATTGGTTAATATTATCCTGAGGAGAGTGACAGATCTCTGCAATGCCGTAATTTTAGGATGTGAAAAGAGCCTTAAATAGTTGAATTGGAATTATCTACTTTGGATTTCTTTTTTTTTATTGATAAATATATTATATTCATTTTGAGCTATAAGGCAAGAGAGCTATGCTGGGGCATGCAGAAGATCTGGTTGTTACCCAATATGATGATGGGAATTAATAATCCTGATGAAAGCCACAATTACAACTATATGGAATATAATTATAATGTCACTCGGGTGGTTGTTTTTTTTTTCTTTTATATACATATGAGGATATTCATTACTGATGGGGGCAGATGATGATGGAGGATTTTGAACAAACTGTTGCACCAGGAAGCTATGTTACCCCAATATGGATGATGGATTCAACAATCCAGTGGAAAGATATCAAAGAAGATATTATATGGATTATAAATTTAAAGTTATTGATTTTTTTTATATAACGGAATATATTTTTTTTTAGCAGGGTGGGCAGTGGTTTAAAGATTGTGCATGGCAATTTTGTAGGAAAGTGGGTGGAGATAGGTTAGTTTACTGATTGTTTAGTTTAAGAAAAGGGATGTTTAAGTGATATATTTAGGGGAGTGGAGAAAATGGATAGAGTTGAATAAATGTTAAATTAGGATTTATGGGGAAGGCTGCTTTGAAATGTTATATTAATATACACAAAAGATTAAATGTTAAAGTAGGATTTATTATATAGTTTTAAAGTGGAAGGTTGTTTTGAAATGTTGTAATAATATACAGATAAAAGTATGGGGGAGGAGAAAAAGGGCAGATTATTACTAAATTGGGAGTTATAATAATATTATGTTAAATTAGAAGTTATCATACAATGTTATAGATGAATGTTTTTTTTTTTTGAAATGGATGGTAAAAGGGGGAAGTAATAATATTAATAATATTATTAGTAAGTAAGGGTCAGTATTTAGAGGAGGGAGTAAGGGGATGGTAAAATATTATATAATCTGTTATGAATTAAGTTTTTGTTGTGAAGAAGTTTCAGGGGGGATGGGTGGTGAGGGGGGTTAGGGAGGAGGGGGGAGAAAAATGGGGGGAAAATTTGTATTTGAAAACTTTTTCTTTTTTTTTTATTTACACTTTATTGGATTTTTTTTTTACACAAATAAAATATAATAACAATTCTGTTTGACATCGGATTCGCAGTGTTTATACATATATACATGAAAAATTATCTGGTGTCGTTTATACTATACATTTCTAATTAATTTCTGTGCCTTTTACTCCTTCCTTAATTCTGATTGATTTCTACACCTTTTTCTCCTTCTTTGATTCTATCATTTATCCATTCGTACCATCTTCCCCACACAGTATCATAGTCTGAATTTTCATCATCATTTATCTCATGTGTTAATTTACTTATCTCTGCACACTCTAATATTTTGCTAATTATAAGGTCATCTGGTGGTGGGTCTTTCTTTTTCCAGTATTGAGCATATGCCAGTCTGGCAGCTGTAGCTATGTGTATTAGGAGGTGGACCTTTTCCTTTCCATACCCTTTCTTTGCCATTCCCAGGAGAAATATTTCTGGATTCAAATCAATTTCTTCTTTAATTATGTCTTTCAACCATCTCCAAATTTTGCTCCAGTATCTTTTTGCTTCGGGGCATGTCCACCACATATGAAAGAAGGTGCCCTGACCATGGCCACATTTCCAACAATTTGGGTGTACATTGGGGAACATCTTTGCTAATCTCGCAGGTGCTAAATGCCACCTATGGAGCATTTTATAATGGTTTTCCTTGTATGTGGCTGCTCTAGTTAATTTATAGTTTTTATTCCAGGCTTCTTCCCATTCGTTAAAGATCAAACTGTGCCCAATGTTGCTCTCCCATGCTCTCAATTGGTTTCTGATTGTATCCTCATCTCTGTCTTCATCTAATAAGTAGTTATATAACTTGGCCAATGCTTTTTTTTCTGGTCCCATCAAAATTTTGTCTAATCCGTTGTTTCCTAGTTCTAAGCCATATTCATCCTTATCTTTCTGGTATCTTGATTTTATTTGTAGGTAAGTCCACCAGTCTAGAGTTATACCTTGGTCTCTCAGGGTATCATTTGATTTGAGGTTTCCCCCTCCGTCGACAATGTCTTTATATCTGCACAGTTTCTCCATTCCCCACCTGTTGGGGTAAATCAATGCCTCTGCTGTTGAGAGCCAATTTGGGACTTTTGAGTAGTATCTCTGCCTAATCCCCGCCCATGTTTGTATTAAGGAATCCCTAATTTTATGCCTGTGGAAGTAGGTTTTCTTTTTCTTGTCTTTGTCCCATAGGTACGCATGCCACCCTCTCTGTAAGTCATGGCCTTCTAACATTAGGATTCTCTTATTCTCCAAAGTGATCCATTCCCTTATCCATATCAGTTTTGCTGCTCTGTAATGTTTCCCAATTCGGGAGTCCAAATCCTCCCACATTCCTTTTTTCCTGTAAGATTTTAAGTAAGATCCTCGATTTTTTTCCCTCCCAAACGAATTCCCTGATGTTCTTATTTAATTCTAAAAAAAAATTTTTCTCTAAGGTCACTGGTAAATTTTGATATAGGAATAGCATCTTGGGGAGGATGTTCATCTTAATTGCCGCAATTTTGCCTATAAGTGACAATTTAATCTTTTTCCATCTATCCAAATCTTGTTTTAGTTTATTAATTAATGGGGTATAATTATCTTCTTTTAGAGATGAACACCTTTTGGTTAGCCAGATTCCTAAATATTTTATTTTTGGGACAACCTGTAGACCCAAAACTCCTTCTATCTCTTTCTTCTGCGTTTCAGTTACATTCTTAATTAGTATTTTGGTTTTAGATTTATTCAATTTAAAGCCAGCCACCTCTCCATATTTACCCAATTCCTCTAATACTTTTTGTCCGGATATTAATGGGTCTTCAAGTATTAGCGCCACATCATCCGCAAAGGCTTGCGTTTTGTAAGTCTCTTTTCTAATCTTTAGGCCTTTGATTTCCTCGTTATTTCTAATCTTTCGTAGCAACACTTCTAGGGCCAGGATGAATAATAACGGTGACAGGGGGCAGCCCTGTCTTACTCCCTTCTTGATTTGGAATGTTCTTGTCCTATCTCCATTTACCAAAATGCTAGCCCTCTGATTGTCATAAATATTCTTTATCATCTTTTCGAAGTTTTGCCCAAATCCCATTGTTTTAATTTGCTTGGTCATAAAATTCCAATTTAAATTGTCAAATGCCTTTTGGGCATCCAAAAAAACTATGGCCAACTGCTTTTCTGGGTGTTCTTCATAATATTCTAAAGTATTTAACACAATTCTCAAATTATCCCTAATTTGTCGCCCCGGGAGAAATCCATTTTGATCTTTATGGATCCAGTTGTTTAATATTTTTTTGGTTCTTTCTGCCATTATACCCATGAATAGTTTGTAATCAGTGTTTAAAAGCGAGATCGGTCTGTAATTTTGGATTTTTTTGGGGTCGGCACCTTCTTTCGGCAGCAGTGTAACATGTGCTTCCCTCCACGAGTCGGGGATTTTGGAGCCCATCAAGACCTCATTGAAAATTTCCATTAATTTGGGTTGTAAAATTTCTTCCAATTTTTTATATATTTCTCCTGGGAATCCGTCTGGGCCTGGTGATTTGTTGTTTTTGAGTTTGGAGAGGGCTTTTTTGAATTCTTCAGTTGTTATCTTTGCATTTAACATCTCCTTCTCTTCCTCCGTTATTTGTGAGAGCTCCGCATTTGCCAGATGTTGGTCTATTTTTTCTTCCAAGACCTCCTCTTCTTTGTATAGTGCTTCATAATACTCTCTTGCTCTTTCTAATTTTTCTTCTTCTTTATTTAAAAGATTTCCATCAGCGTCTTCTAGTGTCTGAATTGTCCCTTTTTCATTTTCCTTTTTTAATTTATAGGCCAGCCACCTGCCCGATTTGTTGGCATTCTCAAAGTAGTACTGTTTTGTTCTTTTTATTTTTTGGGCTAGCTCCTCTTGATCTAGGATGTTTAATTTATGTCTCCACACCAGCCAATTTTCTTTTGCTACAGTATCTCCAGGTGTTTTCTGGAGTTTCCTTTCTGCTTCATCTAGATGTTTAATGAGATCTTCCCGGGATTTCCTTTTTAATTTGTTTTTATATGCAGAGTAGGATATTATTACCCCTCTTAGATAGGCCTTCATTGCGTCCCATACTATTTCGCGGGGAGTTCCTTGATTCTCATTTTCTATAAAAAAAGTCTTTATTTCTCCTTTCAATTTTTCTACACACTCTTGGTCGCATAGTAGTTTTGTGTTGAGCCTCCATCTCTGTTGTTTCTTTCTCTTTATGGTTCTCCATTTCATTTCCAGGGGGTTATGATCAGCCCAGATATTTGGGCTAATTTCCGCTGTCTCTATTTCTAACCCCAACGTCCTGGTGACCCAAACCATATCTATTCTCGACCATGACTGTTGCGGATTAGAATAGAATGTATATTGTCTTTCGTTTGGGTGTAAAGTTCGCCATATGTCAATTAGGTTCATTTCCTCCACCAAATCGAAAAAAGCTTTTGGTAAAGTTGCCCGTTTATTTTTATTCAATTTATTACTTTTGTGGTCATTGTCTGGGTCTATGATTCCGTTGAAATCGCCTATCATGCAAATTTTATTATATTCCATTTTCCCTAATTGTTCACGAAGCTTTTGAAAATATTCTCCTTGTTTTTTATTTGGGGCATAAATGCCCACAAGTAGTATTTTAGTGTTTTCTCTCGTAATTTCAACCATGAGAGTTCTTCCCTTTGTGTCATTATATTTCAATTCTGCTTCAATTCCTTTTTTAGCATAGATTACTACCCCTCTCTTTCTTTTTTCAGCTAATGAGGTAAATAGATTACCATATTTTTTATACTCCAAACGTTTACCCTCGTCCTTTTTTATATGGACCTCTTGTAAGCAGATTATATCCATATTTTGTTTTGCTAGTTTTGTAAGTGTTAATTTCCTCTTTTTACTATCGTTTAATCCATTAACATTTATTGAGATTAATTTCAAATCATTCATTCTTATTTTCCTTGCTCGGTCTTAGTTCTTGTTTAGTCTTACGGCTCTTACTGGTCTTGTTTTTTTCTCTTTGGTTTCTTCTTCGGTCTTCTTCTCCTCCGCGGTTCCTTCCTCTTCTAAATTTGTCGCCTCTATTTCCTCCTTACTGCTCTGTTCTTCTTCTGCACCCCTTAACTGATCAAGAAAATCTTGTGCTGTGCTCAAGCTATCTATTTTTATTTTTCTCCCCTGCCAGGTGACTAACATCCCCTCTGGCAAGAGCCATCTAAATAATATATTTCTTTTGTTCAATTGCACAGCCAAAAATCTGTATTCCTTTCTCACCTCCCTCACTCTTCTTGGAATCTGTTTTAATATTATCACTTCTTTTCCTCTGTATGTTATTTGTCCGTCCCTCGCCATATTGTATAGGATGTCTTTTACTTTTTTTCTTGCGAATCTGATGTGAACTTCCCTGGGGAGCCTATTCCTCCTCGCATAATTTGTTTGGACTCTATAAACGTCGTCCAATTCTCTAATGATCTCACGTTTATCTTGTTGAAGTACTTCTGCGATTAGTTCCGCCATCTTCTCTCCCAGATCCTCATCTTTATCTTCTTCCGCATTTTGAAAGCGCAAGAAGAACGACGCCCTGTCCATCTCTAATTGTATTAACGAATCTTCTAATTCCTTGTTTTGCGTCGTCAATGTCTGGTCTACCATATCTAGTTTCTTCTCATTTTGTTCTATTTTTTGCTCCGCTTTCTGGATCCTTTGTTCGTTGTTAGAGATTGAGACTTGAATCTCATTCATCTTCTGATCCAGTAGGTGGATATCTGTTTTAAGTTCGGTGTGATTGTTGGACATTTTTTCCTGCATGGCCATCATCGTTTCTTGAATTAATGTCAATGTTGACTGCACTGTTAGTAATGTTGGTGTTGCTATGGCCTTGTCCGTTTTTTGTAGTCCTTCCGTTGACTTTTGGGTAGCCGGAGAGGTCATAGATATAGTAGGGTTTGAGGGGGTCTTTTTTCCTGTTTTCAGGATCGTTGATGACAAGCTCGTCATTTCTTTCAAGATTGTTTTTTGTTCCCTGATTATTTTCTCGATATTTCTCCAAATTTTCATACACTAGTTGCCACCTCTTTTTTATATTTCTTCAGAATATGGAGAGAAATTATTTATCAATCAATGTCAATTTATCAATCTATATCACTTCCAAACAGTATCTTCAATGAAATATTCAATCGATATCAATTTATCAATCTATATCACTTCCAGTCAATATTTATGGTTTGTAATTAATTTATAGTTAATTGGTATAATAAATAGTAATTAATTGATAAGAATTTATTTCTACTTGTTAATAATTAATTCAAGTCCTAATAATTTAAATCAGAATAACACAATAGCTCCTAGATAAATCTATAATCTATGACTAAAATTCCTATATCTAAATTACTACTTAAAAAAGATTTTATGTTCAAATTCCTATATAGCTGTTTACCAATAAATATATGTAAATATTGTAATTCTAATATAACAATATGTCAAGTATATGAGAGTATTATCAGTACAAATAGATGTGAATAAATATATGTAAATACACTTAAATAATTAATTAAGTGGGTATAAATCTAATAAACTCTATAAAAATATATCTTGTATATAGGCAGGGATCAGAGCTTAAATACTATAAAGATTTACAATTCTTGTTGATAAAAATATTATTATGCAAGGGATCCAAATGTTATGAAGAGAAGTTTCAGAGGAAAAGGGAAAAAAAAAGAGGAGGGGGGAAATATTTCAATTGGGGACAGGCAAAGTTTTTCCAAAGTGATAATATTCTTTCTCACTCAGCCACTGGTCTCCTCCAATCCTTTCTTCTTCCCACGTTTGCTTTGCCACTGTCAAAACTGTCAAAACTCTATGGTAAGCCTCGAGGCTAGATTGTCTCTATGCCTGTCCTTTTTCAGTTTGCTCTGTCAGGCTTCTTCAATGGCTGCACTTCCTGTTCTCTGGCACAATTAGATAGGGTCCAATCTCCAACTTAGTTGACCTTTCTGCAATCACCAGCAAATGGAAAAAAGAGTTCTTCTGGATTCTTTTAGTTTCCTTGCTCCCTATGCCCACCGATCCTCTTCTTGCACAGGTAATCTAGCGTCCTCAGTTTCTTATTCCCAGCGCCAGCTTGTCGGGCTCCGTAGTCATTCAAACTGTTCTCCGATCTCCGTCGCCGCCTTTTTCAGTTTAAGCCCTTCTCGCCCGATTCCGCCGGCCCCTTCCTGATGTTCGATCTCACATATGCAGGGAGGACACGTTTCAATCTCGGCACTGCAGCCTCCGATCTTCCTTGCTTCCCATCTAGTTGTCGGCTACCACAGCTTCAGGTCAGCCATTGAAAGGCTGACTTCACACGCGTCAGTTTGACAGAGCTGCCCGATTTAGCGAGAAGTGTTTGCACTTCACTTTCTCGCTCACCCGGCTCTCTCTTTTGTCCGCGGGGCTCTCCAGGACCCGTGCTCCCGAAGGGATCCCCAAAACGCGGTGACAAATGATGTTGAGGAGTGGCGATCACTCACTCAGCACCATGTCACTGCAGCTCGCCGACCGGAAGTCTGAAAACTTTTTCAATTAAAAAAAAAAAAATTTGAACACTAGAACAAGAAAGGATAATGGTTGGTCAAGCTCTTCCCCAACCATCTTCTCACCTTGTTTCCTGGTTTTGAAGCCAGGAAAGCCAGCACCACTGTGATTGTTTTAACCAACACAGAAGACACAGCTACTGAGAAGACAATGCTGAACACTGTTTGTCAGAGAAGACAGGTGGCTTTCCTTGGCTGGCCGATGAAGAGAAAGGAGGACAAAAAACAGAGCAGGAGGGAGATCAGGAGGATGAAGGAGAGGTCTCGGTTGTTGGCTTTGACAATTGGAGTTTTTTAAGTATTTAAGGAATATGATTAAAACAAGGCTTGTGGTTAGGAACAAGAGTAGAGCAAAGAAAACAAGGGTTATGCCCAGATGTTCTTCATAAGACAGGAAGATTATTCTTTTTGGGATACACCGGACTCTGTTCTGTTTCAATTAATCAGGGGAAGGATTTGCCTCCAGAAGTTATGGGTGCTCCAACAAGGAGATTACAAAGAGATTGGACAACCATTTGTCTGAGATGGTAAATGATAGGGTTGCCTGCTTGAGCAGGGGGTTAGACTAGAAGACCTCAGAAGTTCCTCCCAACTCTCTTATTCTGTTTCAGGCATGCTGTATTTTCACGGGACAGAGATTTGAGTCTAGAGGTGGGGAGTTTAGTTTTAGCGTCTAATTGGGTGGGTGGAGGTGAAAGATGAACAAGTTTATCTGTCCTAGGTTTCTTTTGTGTTCTTTATTGAAGAAATGTGGGTTTTGGGGGGAGGGAGGGGGTCAAAGGAGGAAGGGAAAGGTTTCAGGAAGCTCATCTGAAGCTGCCACCTTACCAACCTGTGCCTGGTTTCCCAAGCCTAGCAAGAGCCAGGAGAGGTCTGCAGTCTCTCAACAGCCTGATGATCAGGGTGGAAGGCTTCAAAAGCAGCCGCCATTTCTACAAGGACTTGTCAGGGTATTGAAAATGATGGCCACTTCCAGGAGGCAACGGGGATCAGGCCCAGGCACTGCAGGGTCCTGTTGGGGCAAGAGCAAAGGATGGGAGGCTTCCAGCCAGAGGGAAAGGTGTCACCACATCTGGAAGACTCCCCAACACTTCTTTACCAGAAAGAGAGCTTTGTGGGGGCATAAGGAGAGGTCTGTACCCCTGAAGACAGAGCTCATATTTGGGGGAAGGAGATGGAAAAGGGGGCTCTTTTGATGGGGAGAAGGTGACTCTGGCAAGCAAATATTTTCCCCAGGATAAAACACTTTGAGGTGAAGGAAGACAGAAAGTCCAAAATCTAAAATCATCCAGTGACACTTTTTGCCTAAAGCCAAGTTCTCCACCAGGAAGCATTTCTATTTAGGGCCTTGCTGGTCAATGTGAGAAGTGAACTGCAGCTGACTCCATCTGTCTCTGCCCAAAGTCTCCCCTGGAGGATTCGGCCAAAGAGCAGAGATAAAACTTTGAGAATAATAATTTTCCTTCTCATGAGAGATTCCTGGGTAATTCAACTAGTTCTTGGACTCAGAGTTTGTTGGGCATTTCTCTGGAGAGAAACGAAAGGGAAATAATTCCCATCTGGTTCAGAATTATAGGGTAGCATATAAATCAATTTTTTTAAAAAAAAAAAGATCTTGAGAGAAGGAAAATAGGAAACAGAAACTAAAAACAGATAAAAGGAAGATGCAGTAAAATTGGACATTAAAGGAAATAGTGTGGATAAAGAGCTTATAGAAAACAGCTGAAATAGAAAACAGTTTTAGTATTAATATTTTTGGCATTGGTTGAAAGCACTTATAATTTACAAATCCTTTTTGAATAAATGTGTAAGGTTTTCTTTTAGGAAATGGAAATGTCTCCCCAGCCACTGGAGGCAGAATAACAGAATAACAGTTGGGAGGGACCTTGGAGGTCTTCTAGTCCAACCCCCTGCTCCAGCAGGAGACCCTATTTCAGGCAAATGGGTTTCCAAACTCTTCTTAAAATCCTCCAGTGTTGGAGCATCCACAACTTCTGAAGACAAACTGTTCCACTGGATGATTGTTTCAATTGTCAGGAAATTTCTCTTTACTTTTAGGTTGGATTTTTCCCTTTTTCATTTTTGTCACCTCATTACAAAAAAAAGATGTTGAAAACTTTGGGGAAAGTGCAGAGAAGAGCAACTAAGATGATTGAAGGCCTGGAGACTAAAACATGTGAAAACGGTTGCAGGATTTGGGCATGACCAGTCTAGAGAAAAAAGGAGGGGGGGGACATGATAGCAGTATTCCAGTATTTGAGAGGTTGCCACAAAGAAGAGGGACTCAACTTATTTTCCAAAGCACCAGAAGGCAAGACAAGAAACAATGGATGGAAACTGATCAAGGAGAGAAGCAACCTGGAATTAAGGAGAAACTTCCTAATTAGGACAATTAATCAGTGGAAGTTGTAGGTGCTTCATCACTGGAGACACGACAGCCACCTATCTGAAATGGTAGAGGGCAGTGATGGCTAACCTTTTTGCTGATGGTATGTTAATCTGTTTCCACCATTGTGCAAGGGTAATCCTAGCCTCCGTTAATATGTGTAGTATTATATATTGCAATTTTTTCTCTATTTTTGGTTCTATTATTCCTAATAGGAACAGCTCCGGTTTAAATTCTATCTTTTGTAGTATAATTTCTTCCAGCCATCTCTTAATTTTACACCAGAATTTTTTTTACATAGGGGCACATCCACCACATGTGGTAATATGTTCCTAATTTATGGCCACATCTCCAACATTTGGGTGATAAATCTGGAAACATTTTGGCCAATCTCACTGGAGCCAAATGCCATCTATAAAACATTTTATAAAGATTTTCTTTGTATGCTACCACCATTGTAAATTTGTAATTTCTTTCCCATAATTTATCCCATTTTTCTAATTCTATATTGTGTCTGAAATTTCTAGCCCAACTACTCATCGTTTCTTTTACTGTTTCCTCTTCCATTCTATATCTTAAAAGAAAATTGTACATTTTTGTAATCATTCCCCCCAGGAATATCAAAGCTGCCTGTTTTTCTGGGTGAGCCTTATAGTATTCTAATACGTTCATAATGGTCCTTATGTTATTTTTTATGTGTCTGTTGGGCAGAAATCCATTTTGGTCTGATTGTACAATTTCGCTTAATATATTTTTAATTCTGTCTGCTATTATAGCCATAAATATCTTATAATCAGCATTTAACAGCGAGATCGGCCTATAATTTTGGATCTTTTTTTTTTCAGTATTGCTTTTGGGAATGAGTGTTATTCAAGCCTCAGTCCAGGATTTTGGTATTTTAGCATGTTTTAATACTTCATTGTAGTAAATTTTCTAACGGTTTTTGAAATTCCTTATAGAATTCTGCTGGAATTCCATCCAGGCCTGGGGTTTTGTTATTTTTTTGTTTTTGGATTGCCCTCTTCAGTTCTAGCATTGTTATCCTGAGGACACCTTTTCCATTATTATATGGTGGTAGTAGTGGGATATTGAACAATATGGGGGTAACCAGGGAATCAAGAGGTGGTATTTTTTTTTAATTCCTCTGACAATCTGCAGAGGTGACACACCAACCACAGATCTTTACTCCCCCCCCCTGAAACTGACAACAATGGATAGGCCAGGGAGTGCTAGGGCAGTCACACAAATGAGAAGTAACTAAGATATCTATAAGATATAAGATATCAATAAGCCAGCTTTGTATAGAACAACACGGCTTGAGGGAGGGGGGGGGGCAAAGCCCAATAAGCAGGTATATGCATAAAAGTATGCAGGCTATTGCTATTGTTGTGGGTATTGCCTCCTAAAGACTATGTTGATTGTCCATCCTTGGTTCTGGGGGGAGAAATTGTCCCCCTCAGAACGGGCTCGCAATTTGGGTGTCCTCCTAGACTCACAGCTAAGATTAGAGCAACATCTGACAGCTGTGGCTAGGGGGACCTTTGCACAGGTTCGCCTGGTGCACCAATTGCGACTCTACTTGGATCAGGAGGCTCTCCTCACAGTCATTCGTGCCCTTGTCACCTCACGGTTGGATTATTGCAACGCACTCTACATGGGGCTACCCTTGAAAAGTGTTCGGAGACTACAGTTGGTCCAGAACGCAGCCGCGCTCTGGACCAACACATTAGTCCAGAGCCGCCCTGTATTGTGAGCCGCCCGGAGTCTTTGGAGAGGGACAGCATATAAATTAAATTAAATTAAATTAAATTAAATTAAATTAAATTAAATTAAATTAAATTAAATTAAATTAAATTAAATAATTAAATTAAATTAAATTAAATTAAATTAAATTAAATTAAATTAAATTAAATTAAATTAAATTAAATTAAATTAAATTAAATTAAATTAAATTAAATTAAATCATTGTAAGCCGCTCTGAGTCTACGGAGAAGGGCGGCATATAAATTGGACTAATAAATAAATAAATAATAAATAAGATATCCATATGCCAGCCCTCTCAGAAACTCACAGGCTATGAAAATGTCTGCTAAAGAAGATTCCTCATTAGAAGGCAGAAAGTCTGTTCAGCACCGCAGCCCAGAGAAGCTGAAACTGGAGGCAAAGAAACAGAAGAAGCCACGAAGAGGATGAATTTGATCTGGAGCTTAAATGAAGGGAGATTGATGAGGAAGAGCACATAAAGAGAGAGAGAGGGAATGAACACCAAACCCAAGTAGAACTGTTGAATTGGTGACACCACATTGTCTATGTTAAGGTTATTGTTGTTGTGTTACCAACCAGCAGAGTAGATTGCACAGAGAAACGTTGCTGAGAGCAATGAATAAGAGTTATGCAAACTGGTTTATCAAAAGCTTACTTTATAGTAGAAAAACAGTTTCATAGTCTTTAAACAAATTCCAAGTCTTTGCCAGTAAATCAATCCAGTAGTTACAGAATCTTCTTACCCAACAAACAGTAGTTGGTTAGAATAACAAACTCACTCTGGTTCACAAACCACGATGGTTGCAGATCCATCCAATGATAATTACAGATAACAACTCCTCTCAATGGTAGCTTATCATCAACAGCAGCATCATAGCAGCAACCTCTCAACAGCATATCATAACAGCAACTGAACATGTTACAGAAGCTTTGCTTAAATATTCTTACAACCAGTAATTATGTGATTACAGCATGACTCAGCATTAAAGCCACATAATACATATACAGATAAAGTAACAGTACACTTATATTGCCTGTACAACATAGTTAGGCTCAAACCATATCCTAACAGTCTACACTAACCCATCTCCTCCCAATACAATCAGACCTTGGGGATATTGATGACCAAGAAGGAAATGAGGTTGAGACCCTCCTAACCAACTTTGGAGATACCTACCAAGCTGAAAGAAGTCCAAAGCCCAGGACATGTTTCATTTGTCTCCTCTCTTAAAGGGTTGCTTAAGCCAAATACTGGGTAACCTGAATTTTGTTTTTTTGTTTTTTTATTTTATTTTATTTTTTTTTCATTTTATATTTTAAATTACTAACATTACAAACAACATATACAATATTTCACCCTGTGCTATACATAAGAAAGGAAGATTTGGTTCTTCGGATATATCCTCATGATCGCCAAAATCCACGTTCTCGGGGTACAGGTACCGAAGCATCCAATTTTGTAACCTGAATTTTGAGGAAAAAGACTACCAACACTTAAAAAACCCACAAATATTAATTTATTTTATTGTTTGATGATTATCTTAGATTTTAATTTGATTAATGTAACTATTTTTATTTCTCTTCCATTGTAAATAACATCAATTGTCAAACAGAAGCAAATAAAGCATTTAAAGCAATAACAATTGAAATCAATAATTAAATGTTATAACCTTAAGAAACAATTTCATCATCAGGTCCCTACTTTTATCATTAGATGCTCCTTAGTGTTTAGATCTGGCCTCAGGAGGATAATGTAGCACTTGGGGAAGAAGATGCAACCCAACAGCCCAGCACCAGAGGCTAAGATGGAGAAGATCTGCACGGCCACCGTAGACTTTCCTTTGGTGCTCAGGTACGTGGGCAGGAAGGAGACCCAGACGCAGCAGAAGACCAGCATGCTGAAGGTGATCAGCTTGGCTTCATTGAAGGCCCCAGGCAGGTTCCTGGCCAAGAAAGCCACTGTGAAACAAATGGCAGCTAGGAAACCCATGTAGATAAGAACAACATAAAACATGGCAACAGAGCCTTCGTTGCATTGAAGGATGATCACTCCAGGCTCAGAGTACAGATCAGAGTCAGGGAATGGGGGAGATGTTCCCAGCCACATGGCACAGATGAAAATTTGGATACCAGAACAAGAAAAGATAATGGTGTAAGTCAAGCTCTTCCCCAACCATCTTCCCATCCTGTTCCCTGGTTTTGTGGCCAGGAAGGCCAGCACCACAATGAGAGTTTTGGCCAACACAGAAGACACGGCTACTGAGAAGACAATGCTAAAAACCATTTGTCGAAGAGGACAGGTGGCTTTCCTTGGTCTGCCAATGAAGAGAAAGGAGGACAAAAAACAAAGGAGGAGGGAGACCAGGAGGATGAAGGAGAGGTCCCGGTTGTTGGCTTTGACAATGGGAGTTTCTAGGTATTGAAGGAATATGATTAAAATGAATCCTGTAGTTAGGAACAGGAGGAGAGCAAAGGAAATGAGGATGATGCTGAGAAGTTCATTATAGGACAGGAAGGTTATTCTTTTGGGCATACATTGCAGTCTCTTCTTAATTGGATATTGATCATCTGGGCATTTGGTGCATTTTTCAGTATCTGAGAAAAAAACAAAGATTTCATTTATATCTTTCTATATTTCAAGAAAGATTTTTTTTTAGCAAATGGCAAAAGGTA
Source organism: Pituophis catenifer annectens (assembly GCF_029215685.1). Taxonomy (NCBI): domain Eukaryota; kingdom Metazoa; phylum Chordata; class Lepidosauria; order Squamata; family Colubridae; genus Pituophis; species Pituophis catenifer. The sequence continues at coordinate 7,816,828 of NW_027256882.1, read as the reverse complement.
TTACATATGTCTGGCTGCCCATCTTAAAACCCATCTTTGGGCAACTTTAATGTAAAAAAAGAAATCTAATATATACATATATTACTAATTTTCATCACTAATAATGAAAACAAGAACAACATTAAACCCCAGAAGAAATACCTGGCACCCCAACCAACCTTCACTAATGCAACCCACCACATTCTCATCCTACACTATAGCCTCCCACCGACCAGTCCGCTCCCACAGAGAGGGTCTCCTCAGGGTGCCATCGGCCAAGTTATGTCGGCTGGCGGTGCCCAGGGGGAGGGCCTTTTCTGTGGGAGCCCCAGACCTGTGGAATGAATTGCCCCCGGCAATACGTAAGATCTCTGACCTCCGGGTGTTTCGCTGTGCACTGAAGACCCTGTTGTTCCGCCAGGCCGGGCTATCAACATAATAGTTTTAAATTGGGGTATTTTAAATTTTTGGGGTTTTAATTGAGCCAAATTTATTTAATTATTTTAAATTTTAATTGATGTTTTGTCTTGTGTTTTTAAATAGGCTGTACACCGCCCTGAGTCCTTCGGGAGAAGGGCGGTATAGAAATAAAATTATTATTATTATTATTATTATTATTATTATTATTATTATTATTATTATTATTATTATTATTATTATACTGATGTCACCTTATCCCAATTCCTGGGAGAAGAGCCAAATATCCAGAAGATTAGGAGGGTGGAAATCTGATGGATTTCAAGGGGGAAAGTGTTCCATAAGGCAGGAGTTGCAACTCAAATGTCTGGATTCGGAAGACCCACAAAATAGTCTAAGAACTACTTAGACTACTTTGTGTACATGCAAACACACACACAAACACCACCTTCCTACTTTTTCTGTAAAATACTAAGAAAAGGCCTCAGAAAAGACCAAAAAGGCAAACTGGTAAAAGTAGAAGAACATCATCTCAGTTTCTCTTCTTCCCTAAGCCTTCGGATCATAGCCCCCAGGCAAACAGCGTGCTTCAACTTCAAGAAAAGAGGTTACTGTATTTTTTGGTCTATAAGACTCTCAGAAATATAAGACTCACCTAGCTTTTGGGGAGGAAAAGAAGAAAAAAAAATACCTCAAGTTACAAAGAATTCAGATGTTCCTAAGGAAGATAAATATGGACGGACACATTCCAAGTGGCAAATAAAAAAGAGATTTTCTACCCAATCCACAACATCCTTCTTCCTCCCTCATCCTTCAATATCTTTTTTTTATTCTGGCCATTATGGAAGAAATTGGACACCATGAAAATTAAGAACAAATGAACCAAATTGATATGTGTTTTGATATGCATATTGATCAAAGTGCTCTGGATGAATTCAGAAGGTTTCCTTATGGAGTCACCCACCTTCCTGAGTGGAGATGGTCCCCTCTGGACAAGGAACACAGTCGTAGCAGCAAAATGGCTCTCCTTCCCGAGGCTTCTTCACAAATCCTGGCTGACATTTTTCCACACATTTGGACTGAGGCAGAGACTGAGAAGAAAATGAAGAAATGCCAATGGAAATATGTTAGAACTAACCGTGGATGTAAAATGGAGGTGGACATGAACATTACCAAAATAGTCTCTTATTTATTTATTTATTTATTTATTTATTTATTTATTTATTTATTTATTTATTTATTTATTTATTTATTTGTCAAGCATGTATAAGATAACAGATATAAGTAGAAACATGATTATGAACACAGGATATGGATACGAATAAATGGGGACAGTAGGACAGGGACGGTATGCATGTTGGTGTGCTTATGCACGTCTCTTGGCTACACGTAGGCAAATATGACTATTTACCTATGAATACTTCCAAATGGCTTCAAGAGATACAATTGCACTTGTACCTCGTTTAGTTCCTCCCTTTTTCTTCCGGCATATCTGATTGCAAAAAAAAAAAAGTATCTTTCTACTTAATAAAGTCTGGAGGGATGCAATTGAAAAAAAAAGATTTAAGCATTAAGTTACAACCTTGTAGTGAAATGAACATGTATTCCTCCATTCCTCAGATTTGCATGATTTTAAAATAAGATATCCACTCATACTAAATTTTAGATTATACTTTATTGTCAAATATTTATTATTATTTTTATTCCAATAGTTCTAAAAAAATCCAATGGTTTTATTCTAAGAAAAACCCGTGATAAAGAAAGAAACGTCTGATGAGTAGGGTCTGGAAAAGTTCCTTCAGGAGTACGTAAAACATTGCAAAGCGGTTTCCTTTTGAAAGTAGACCAAAACTATCTCCCAATTAAGATAGAAAGGAAAATTTCTTTACAAATAAGGGCTTATTAACCTTAAAGGAGATTTCTTTATTGTTATATTTCCCTGTTCTACTTACTGTATAGCAGCATCGTTCAGCAATGCTGCTGAACTAAAACTAAAACTGGCTGACTACTTTCTAAAACTATAGTGAGGTGAGATGGGGGTGAGGTCACGAGAATGTCCCCCCCCCAAAAAAAAAGAGTGAGTCAGGCATTTTTTGATGCAGCAGCACGTGGGACATGAATGTGAGCCCTGTGTGGGAAAGGGATATTCAATACAAGGTATCCAAAAGAAGATATTTTATGTCAAAAGACTACATTTAAATGACACAAATAACAGGGAAATGCATGCCCATATTTATTATTAGTTTGATTTGAAGCCTCCTTGTCTTAAGGTAGCTAACAATCAAGATCAACAATTACATTCAAGGGATTTTCAGATGAAGTGCACTCTTATTTCTAGGTTCGACCATATCTCACGACCTAAAATGGACACCCAACATCAAAAACGTCATCAAAAAAGCACAACACAGAATGTTCTTTCTGCACCAACTCAGGAAGCTCAAATTGCCCAAGGAGCTGCTGATCCAGTTCTGCAAAGGAATTATTGAGTCTGTCATCTGCACCTCTAGAACTGTCTGGTTTGGTTCTGCAACCCAATGAGACAGACACAGACTTCAGAGGATAATTAGAACTGCAGAAAAAACAATAGCTAACAACCTGCCGTCCATTGAGAACCTGTGTACTGCAGGAGTCAAAAAGAGGGCTGTGAAAATATTTACAAACCCCTCATATCCTGGACATAAATTGTTTCAACTCCTACCCTCAAAATGATGCTATAGAACCCTGCACACCAGAACAACTAGAGACAAGAACATTTTTTCCCGAGCACCATCACTCTGCTAAACAAATAATTCCCTCAACACTGTCAAACTATTTACTAAGTCCGTGCTACTATTAATCTTCTCATCGTTCCCATCACCCATCTCCTCTCACTTACGACTGTATGTTTCTAACTTTGTTGCTTGTATCCTTATGATTTATATTGATATTGTTTCCTGATTGCTTATTTGTACCCTATGACTATCATTAAGTGTTGTACCTTATAATTCTTGATGGACGTAGCTTTTCTTTTATGTACACTGAGAGCATATGCACCAAGACAAATTCCTTGTGTGTCCAATCACACTTGGCCAATAAAGAATTCTATTCTATTCTATCTATTAAAAGCCAATTTCGAAACCTAAGTAATACTTCCCTTGAAATTGTCCCTTATTACTTCTGATGTCAGGAATTGCTTTTCTTTGCACCGAAATCATGCTTCACTATTTCAGTTTTCAAGCCATTATCAGGGTGAGATGGGCAGAAAATAAATTTAATAAATAAATAAATGAGCTCACATCAGACCAGTCCTTATGATTTCATGTGAACTGAGAACCTTGGACTTCCTTCCTAAATTCCACTGCCCCAGTGGAGTTAAAGAGAGGCATGTGTAACTATGACCAGGTCTCGGCTGATTAAAACCATTGCAGGCTATGAACTGGTAATTTGAGGAGATCCTGACTCCAACCAGGACAAGATGAAGCTTATTTTGCCAAGTGGACCACCAGGATCTCCATCCAATCTTGATCCCATTTCATCAGATTCAGTCCAAACCTGAAGTCAAACCCTGGTCAACAGAATTGCCTTCATCTTTCATATTTGAAGATAAGGAACAAATGAACTTGAAGGTATTATCACAAAATTCCTCAGTATGAGAGGTCCTCTCTCACCAGTTTTATAGTGATAAATTGCAGAAGAGACATTAAATAACAATGATTTGTGTCCTAAATCCTAAATCTCATTTTGGATATAGTTGAATCAGCTTAAAACAGTATTCAGCATTATAGCATCTGAAGGATAACATGGTCAATAGATCATGTCTAAGAAAATTATAGATATTTTACTCCACACATTCAATTCTCTATAAAGGTAACACACCTTTTTTGACTAGATTTAGCCCACTTGAAAAGGGTCCGGATTCTTTGGAAAAATGAAGAAAAGACATCAATATTTTCCTCACCTTGTTGAGCAACCTTAGCTGTGACAAAGCATCTTGGTTGATTGTAAGTCTCTGTCTTTCAAAATTCCCCAATTCCTTGTTGAAGGGATCCTCCTTGGGGAGAAACACTCTACTCAAGATCCCCAAATCTGCTGCTATGTCTCCATTTTGATCCAAGTACATTTCAAACAGGGAAAGATTGTACAATTCCTTCTTCTTTAGAAATCGATGGAACTAGAATGGAAACATTGAGGGATTTTAAAGTTAGAAATCTTGTTTTCTTATCTCACAAAGTCTTTTTACATTTGAATCTTTCTTCTATAGTTGTTTAATGTACAAATATTGTGAGTTGGGAGAACAAGTGTTGCCACTATCTTCAAAACTCAAGAACAAAGGTTCAGTATAGTTCTCAACAGTATATTGACAAAAAATATAGTGAGAAGATACGATTGACAGAAATTGTCAACTAAAGGGAACTTTTTAGAAAAAAGTACAAATCAATTGAAGAAAGCCCCCAAATAACTGGAGTATTCATAAACTCCTTGAAAACAACAGGGTGATTATCATTCCAGGTCCTCTTGTAGGAAGCTTGAGATCTTGAACAACCAAACTCAGACAGCACCAAAAAACCCTGAAAAGGAATTTAGTTTGATGGATCCTTGTTAGGACCACATACCTTCCACGGCTGCAACCTTGGAGTCCTCAACCTTTCTTCTCCCTCCTTCATTCTTTTCTTGGATTTGGATGCAGCATTTAAGGCATGGGCCAGAATCTTAATGACACTATAAGTATGGCTTCCATTTGGGACCTTCATCCTATTCTTTTTCTCTTGGGTCTCCAATGGTGTTTTCTGGGTGCATCTTCTCCGGCCTTTGACAGAAAAGATTTGTTTTGAAACAGAACAGTGAAAACACTCATCTTGAAATTCATGTTCCACAAAGAAAAAATCTTTATAGGGCTCATCATTTTGCCAATTCTTTTTCCATTGAAAAATAAAGGTCCAAATACTATGAACATATTTGTAATGCCTGTACTTTTTCATTGTATATTCTCCAAGCATTGTCGTGATCCAGACTTTCCCTTCAATGTGTCCTGGCAAACTTTCAAATGTTGAATGGAAAGGATGAATTCTGTTATCAATGGGCTCAAATTCTATGAAGTGAACAAAGATATTGACTTGTTTCCACTTGGAGAGGGCAACCCTGAGGGCTGATGGATGTCCATTTGTTGAGAATTGTTGTGATATAACAACACAAATTCTATTCCTGACAAGCATAGGAGTAAAAGTTCTCATGAAATGCTCCCCCTTCTCTGTGTCTGGAGCAAAGAGACCAATCAAGATCCATCCGAAATGGAGGAGCAGTTGGACAATTGCTGGGTACTGGATCCCTTCTTTGGGAAACATCGGATGGAAAAAAGGGAATTGATTTTTATCACTCAGAGCCTCTGAAGCAAATCTATTATTGACCTGAAAAAGCAACAAAGATTATAATCTTTGCTATATTATAATCAGGGTCTTACCAAGTTGAAAATTTTAGCTTTTCATACGTCCAACTTTTCTTGTTGATTAGTCATGAGGTCATATCAAGTTACAGGATATGATACACAGAATATTAACAAACTATGTAACTATTAACAAATTCTATATAAAAATAGAAGTTAAAAACAAATGCAAGAGAATAAGCATAAAGATTGAAAATAATATTTCTTTATCACCTCCAGAATGTCAATGTTCCGACTGACGAACCCAATCAAGCACTTTTGAGACGATCCAGTCTCTTAAGGCAAAACTTCATTGAGTACATCATTTCAGCACAGAATGAAAGTAAAAGCAGCTCTGGGTAATTGTCAGGCAATTCAGTAGAATAGAATGGAATAGAATGGAATGGAATGGAATGGAATGGAATGGAATGGAATGGAATAGAATAGAATAGAATAGAATAGAATAGAATAGAATAGAATAACAGAGTTGGAAGGGACCTTGGAGGTCTTCTAGTCCAACCCCCTGCCTAGGCAGGAAACCCTACACCACTTCAGACAAATGGTTATCCAACATCATCTTAAAAATTTCCAGTGTTGGGGCATTCACAACTTCTACAGGCAAGTTGTTCCACTTATTAATTGTTCTAACTGTCAGGAAATTTCTCCTTAGTTCTAAATTGCTTCTCTTCTTGATTAGTTTCCACCCATTGCTTCTTCTTTTTTTAAAAGATATATATATATATATATATATTTAAAAAAACAAAAACATAAAACACATCTTTTCAAAACGAAGCTTTTGTTCCAGTCACATATTAAAGCAAATCATTAACAAATCTTATTTTTCAATTAACACAACTAAATATTTTAAACAAGTATTTCACTCAAATCTGTCTATATAACTATGCCATTATCCCCAAAAACCCGTTACCTTAAACTAACAAATTATTAATCCATTTTTCTCTTTCATTTGCCTAGATGGATATATTTTAACAATATAAAGCATACAATTATATTAAACATTCCAAGGATATTTAATTTCAACATACCCATTTTATTTCTAATTATTAGACTCCAAATTTATACTCTTTATTTCTATTATTAAACCAACCTTATTCCTCTTATCTTAACTATCACTTTCAACATACATCTCCTCAATTTAATTATCCCACCTCATATTTTCCTAAAGAAACCCAGCGTTATTATCTTTAACTTTGTTGTTAAACCAATCATTTTTATTTCTTGACTGTTAAACATAGCATAAACATTTGTTTTAGCTGTTGAACACAGCATATCCTTTTGTTATTTTTTGGCTGTTACACAGCATCCCCTTCCTTATTTGGCTGTTAAACACAGCATATTCATTTTTGTTTGGTTGTTCAACACAGCATATTCATAGTTGGTTTAACTATCAATCTCTACTTAAACCTTTCTTTGTTGTTTCCATCCATCTATGCATTGTTTTTTCACATTGTCTTATTTTTCTGTATCCTTTTTCATGACATTCATGACATTTTAACATTGAGACATGGTTTTTGCTTAAAACATATCTTTAACTATGTTTATAAATTTCTTTTAACATGTTCAATTAATCATATTTATCCTTATTCTTTTTCCTTAACATTTTAACATTAAAACATAGTTCTTGCATCCATCATAACTTTACATGTATTAATTAATTTCTTTTAACATTAATTTCTATAAAAACCTCCTTTCTATTATTACAATCCATCTTTACTTTATTTTATTTTTAATCACTTTATCTTCATTTCCTCGTCTGCAAACATATATTTCCTTCCATTTTCCAAATATTTCCATATTTGATATGATATATCAAATCTTTTTCTTTTAAGGCTACGCTTGATCCTTCAAAATTATTTGCATTTTTTATATTGCACTAAATCAGGGTTCCTCAAACTACGGCCCCTGGGACAGATACATGCAATGAACGTTTCTGTTGCTGCAGAGAGTCTCCCGCTTCAGGGTCTTTTTGTGCGCGTTGGCGGGGGGCAGAAATTCTGACTTGGGGTCTGCTTCAGCCTCCTGGTGTGGGGCTTTGGGCAAAGACTGGAGGGAAGCACTGCTGGTTGCGAAGAGCCGGAGGGTCTTGTTCCAGTGGGACTGCCTTATGGCCTGGAACTGGCTGACCATCTCAGCTCGCTGAGCCTCCAGGCGCCAGTACCTGGCCTTTCACTCCCACTCCCACTCCCTTGCACTTGATAACAGCAGCAAGACTGTTGATAGCACAACATTGGAAGAAGGACTTTTTGCCTACTATTGATGACTGGATATTGAAAGTAACTAATTTAGCTGAAATGGCTAAAATTTCAGCATATTTGAAGGATCACACACAAGAAAGGTATATACAGGACTGGAGAAGATGGATTGATTATATTCAAAATAAGTATCAGACTAAAAAATATCAAATAGCTTATGAATGATTTTTTTAACTGTATAAGCACTATATAAGTGATATTAGAAGTATTATGTCTAAGAAGTAGGATTTTATCTATCGGGGTTAAGAATTTTTTTAGGGGGTGTTAGTTTAATGGTTGGTTAAGCAATTTTGTTTATTGTTAAAAGTTAATAGAAATACCTTGTGTTCTGCTCTGGGAAGTCAGGGAGGGGGAGGGGGGGTTGGGTGGGAGGGTTGTGGGAAAACTGTGGTTTTTTTTTCATCAATAAAACTTTTTCAATTAAAAAAAGAAAAAGAAAAGAAATTCTCCCCCTTCTCTGTGTCTGGAGCAAAGAGACCAATCAGGATCCATCCAAAATGGAGGAGCAGTTGAACAATTCCTGGGTACTGGAAATCGCCTTAGGGGAGCATCGGATGGAAAAAGGGGAATTGACTTTTATCATTCAGAGCCTCTGAAGCAATTCTATTACTGAGCTGTGAAAAGCAATGAAGTGCTGGTTATATTTAGGGTCCTACCAACTTCCAATTTTTAGCTTTTAATGAATCCAACTTTTTTCTCATGCACATATCCTGTTTCTCCAAAAGTAAGACCTAGCATGGGTTTTTTTACATATGTGCCTAATATAAGCCCTACCCCCCAAATAAGCCCTACTTAAATGCCCATGCAGACAGTTGGCAGCCCATTCTGTCTGGGCAAGCAGAAGAAGGGGGCCAGCGGCCTTGCAGAGTCATGATGGATGGGGCTGCCGGAACTGATGATGTGAGGTGAGGCAGGTGTTGGGCATGAGTGGCCTGGCCTTTGGTCTACATAAGCTCCTTTAATGTTGAGGGAGCCAAGATCTAGTCACAGAGAAAAATACCCCAGGTAAGAAAAGGTATGAACTTGCTCTATTGGCTCATCATCGAATAGCCCTATATGGCAATGATATCATTTTCCAAAGACCATAACCTTTGACTTTGATTTATCAATAATCAGATAATTCTTATGAGAATAGGAGTCAAGTCTTCTTAACAGTATATGAAACCCAAATGTCATATGGGCAGTACCCTTGTCTTACCTTTTGGTAAGGATCAGTCCTACTTCTTATGGCTCCATTCATCCTAAAACAGGGTACCCCAATCTATGGGCCACACCTACTAGTGTCGCTGTGAGAAGTTTGCAACTGGGATGCAGAAACAGCCAGCAAGCGCAAATGTTCATAGATGCATCCTCACTCGGCCTCTTGGATGGAACCATCCCCTCTGCTCCCCCACCCCACCCCGGTGTACAAAGCTAAAAACATTAGGCAACTCTGACTTAAAACACACTCTCAAACAAATGAACGTAGAATATGGAATAATTGGGACAGAAGGGATCTTTAAGGTCTTCTGGTGCAGCCCTCTTCTCACATAGCAGATCATATGTCATTCCAGACAAAATGAATGTCCAGCTCTTTTTGAAAACCTCCAGTAATGGAGCATACACACCTTCATGAGGCAAGCTGTTCCACTGATTAATTTATTTTATTTATTTATATATTTATTTATAGTTGGTTCCAGAGGGTGGGAGCACCCACTGAGAAAGCTCTGCCTCTAGGGGTCGCCAGTTGACACTGTCTAGCCGACGGCACCCAGAGTAGGCCCTCCCTGTGAGAGCGCACCGGGTGATGGGGAGCTGTTGCTGGTTGCAGATGGTCCGACAAATATCCTGGACCTAAGCCATGTAGGGCTTTATATGTCATCACCAGCACCAAGAATTTCACCCGGAGGGCAACCGGCAACCAATGCAAGTCGCGCAGGAGAGGCGTAACATGGGCATATTGGGAACCACCCATCACGACCCATGCGGCTGCATTCTTACCAGCTGAAGCCTCCGGATGGTCCTCAAGGGCAACCCTAGGTAGAGAGCGTTGCAATAGTCAATACGGGAGGTGACTAGCGCATGAGTAACTGTGCGTAGGGCATCCTGGTCCAAATAAGGGTGCAACTGGTGCACCAGGCGGACCTGGGAAACGCCCCCCTGGTCACGGCTGTTATATTTCATATTTCATATTATATATAATTTTTCTCACTGTCAGTGCTTGTAGAAAGGGCTTTGAAAAGGGTCAACATTCTGAGTTCCATTGTAAGGGCAATCAGTTTCCTCCATAATATTTCTTGGTTTACTGTGTCAAATGCTATAAAGACAGCAAACCATTATTACCTCTGACTGATACGTTTTTATAGTTAATGGTTCAAGGCAATGCAATTACCAATAGTAAATCAAATCTGCTTAAAGACTTCTGGTGCTTCTATAAGGAATGCATTTTTCATCCACCTACCCTCAACTCTACTCAAGTGGAAGTTTGCATATAATTTAGTCAGAATAACTGTTAGAGAATGGGCCATGAAAAATTAGGGTCCTTTTAATTCCCTTTTTTATACAGTATATATGAACTACAATTGCCATTTTTGACCCAAATTGGAATGGCAATTATTATTTATATGTGTAAATGAACCTGCCTATAGAGTTGGGATATTGATTGAATTGTAAATCTGGTAGAATTGTTCTTAACAAATTTAACAATGAATTTGAACATGAGCATTTTAGGGTAAAAAATAGTTGACATTTGGCTAACATATTTGTAACTCTTTTATAAAATGGTTAATTCGTGTTTGAGATTATCATTACTTTGGCTAATATCATTTAGCTAATATTGGCTAATATTGAACATTGGGCACTATCTAACAAAATGAAATTCAACGGTGAAAAAAGTTCTACATTTAGGCAAGAAAAAGAAAATGCACGGGTACAATATATGGTACCTCGCTCAATAGTAGTTACTGTGAGAGGGATCTTGGAGTCCTAGTGGACAATTATTTAAATATGAGCCAGCAGTGTGCAGCAGCTGCCAAAAAATCCAACACAATTCTAGGTTGCATAAACAGAGGAATAGAATCAAGATCACATGAAGTGTTAATACCACTTGATAATGCCTTGGTAAGGCCACACTTGTAATACTGTATTCAGTTTTGGTCGCCACAATGTAAAAAAGATGTGGAGACACTAGAAAGAGTGCAGAGAAGAGCAACAAAGATGATTAGGGGACTGGAGGCTAAAACATATGAAGAATGGTTGCAGGAACTGGGTATGTGTAGTTTAATGAAAAGAAGGACTAGGGGAGACATGATAGCAATGTTCCAATATCTCAGAGGTTGCCACAAAGAAGAGAGAGTCAAGCTATTCTCCAAAACACCTGATGGCAGGACAAGAAGCAATGGGTGGAAATTAATCAAGGAGAGAAGCATCTTAGAATTTAGGAGAAATTTCCTGACAGTTAGAACAATTAATCAGTGGAACAACTTGCCTCCAGAAATTGTGAATGCTCCAACACTGGAAGTTTTTAAGAAGATGTTGGGTAATCATTTGTCTGAAGTGGTGTAGGGTTTCCTGCCTAGGCATGGGGTTGGACGAGAAGACCTCCAAGATCCCTTCCAACTCTGTTATTCTATTCTATTCTATTCTATTCTATTCTATTCTATTCTATTCTATTCTATTCTATTCTATTCTATTCTATTCTATTCTATTCTATTCTATTCCAAGATAACCGTGAAAGAAATGTCAGCTTTCTATTAGTGCTACACCTTCCTATTGTCCAGAAGAAACTTTGATTGAACACAGAACCTCCCCTCACCTTCACAAGTGTGCGGTAAAAGCCCTCAAAGCAATGAGGAAGGTCTCATGAGTAGATGTTTCCATTTTGATCCTTCCTCCCTCCCCACTGTTACCTAAATCCCCAGCCATGAAATCTTCATAAAGGTCATAACGAAAAGCAGATTTTGAATTCTATAGAGAAGAAGTGGTTGGAGCTATCACTCACACCCCAACACCCCACTCACTTTACCAGATAGAAAAACACAAACACAAACCTGGGTGACTTTGTAGGGGCCGACTAATGTTGACATCTGGACAGAGATGTCTTTGTGAGCTCCATCAAAAATCACCAAAAGGTTGTCCTTCCTTCCACAGCTGTAGTTGGGAACGTTGGCTTCTCCAGTAGAAAGCATACCTAGCAATGCCTCTGAAGTGCCAAGGGTGTTCAGATAGTTGTCATAAATGTGGTAGCCAAGTGTGCAATTGCGCAGGAGCTGCTGATTTTTATTAACCACTTCAATATTGAAAATCATGCATAGTATTCTGTTCTTTCTATAATGTAAACTAGTGTAAAACCATGCTCATGTTAATATTACCATCATCAATAGCAAAAACTATTTTTTCTCTATTTAATCCTTTTTTTCTCCACAAGCTAACTAACTCTTAAGCCAATATTGATCCAAAACCAGAGGTACATGATAGACTCCCATCACCCTTTAATATTTGTGAGTATGGGAAAGATAGCATGGAGATATTCCTCCAAGAGGATTAAAAATAAGACATTAACCACTATTTGTAGAAGTACTAACTTTCATCAGCCCAGTAAACAGGTTGCAAAATAATTCAGTCATTAAAGTAGAACAATCATAAAAGGAAGAAAATATTTGATATGTGACCCAGGAAAGCTATTCTAAAAACAAGTCATCTTCTATTCCTTTAAAAATCAGACATTGAATATCAATCAGTGGGTATAAAAATATGGAAATGAGCTGGGCAAGGGAGACTACAACAATTACTCTTTTCAACAAAACTCAGCATTCACACCATTAATTTAGGATTGGACAGGGAGAGGAAAATAATGTGGACTGCTTTCAGTTTTTCCCCCTCATGTGTGGATCTGAGCCTCTCCCAGTAAATAAGACAAAAGAGAGAAGCCCTGGAAATCAAAACAATTCAAGAAATTAGTCAAGTCCTGCAATATAAAAGTAAGTAAAAGAAGAAGAAAAAAAGAAGGTGTTAGAACTGCAAATGGAGGGAATAAAACTCCATCACAGTGAATGACTTACAATTGAATCTGACTAGAAGGAGCCATGTTGAAAGGTAAAGTTGCAAGTGTTATTTTTGATGGAGAGACGACTATACCAAGGAGAAGATCTCCTGGCCTATAATAGCTCCATGGCTTTTCTCCATCCTGGTGGTCCAAATTCAGTGGGCACTTCATTCTCAGCTTCCCCGAGACTGGCTGGGGCACCAGCAGCATCAGAAGCCGAAGCAAAAGCAGGAAGTCCATAATTCATGGGGCTGAATCAATCCTCTTGTTTCTAAAGAAGAATTAGAAGAATTCAAAGCAATCTCAAAGGATGGAATATCCAGTGGCTTTCCTGATTCAAACAGAGACAAATCAAGATTCATCTGGAAGAGAGAGAAAGTACATTCAAGAGCACAGCTCCTGCCAGTCCCATAACTTGAGCCAGAAAGAGCATAATCCATGGTATTTATCCTTTTCTAATGCAAGATCCCTTCCATGTTGCTTCAGTCTGATGTTTACATCAAAGGCAGTCACTGGGAGAAAAAGGAGAAGAGGTCTCAAGGCCTGTAAGGGGATAATTAGAGTGAGAAGCAACTTGTCCTCTTGGGACCCTGAACTTCTGCCATCTAATGAGGGGTAGGTGGAAAAAAGCATGTTGGTGAAAAATCACAGATACACCCCTTGGGGCACTGTCCTATAGTGGTCATAGTCCTTCTTGTTAGGACATGTCCAGAAAGTGATGCTGGAGCAAGATACTTCAACAATCAGAAAAGTGATTTCTGCTCAAGTGGTCTCTTGCTAGTGAAGGCCACCCAGAGATATGGATTGCCACAGGAACAGGAAGCTCAAGTTCAAAGCCCAAGAGAGGGCATCAATAACACTCACTCTCTATGTTTAGAGTTCATGTAGATAAGTACCCCTCTCATATAAGCTTTACTTGCGTCCCAGACAATTTCAATTGGGGTACCTTTATTCGAATTTATTTCAAAAAATTCTTTCAAGTGCTTTTTAAGTTCTGTTGTATTTTTTTCATATCTAAACAAGTTCTCATTTAATCTCCAAGAACGTCTCTCAACCTTATCCATCTCAATTTCTATCCATACTGGGCTATGGTCAGTCAAAGTTCTTGGAAAAATCTTTGTTCTTTTTGTCTTGACAAGTAAATCATCTGACAACAAGATAAAGTCAATCCTAGAGAAGGATCTGTGTCTATCAGAAAAGAAAGTGTAGTCCAGTTCTTTTGGATTATGTATTCTCCAAACATCTTTTAGTTCCATATCTTCTTTCATGTCAAAAAAAGTCTGTGGTAGTCTGATTCTAGACTTTGCCAAACTCTTTTTATCTAATTTAGAATCAATTACTCCATTCCAGTCTCCCATAATTAAAATAGATCTGTAATCCCATTGCAGTATTTTAGTATGTAACATCTTATAGAAATGGTCCTGTTGTTGATTGGGAGCATAAATTCCAATCAGAAGAATTTGGCCATTTGCTGTAAGCAATTCAATTGCTACAAACCTACCATCTTCATCTGCTTCTATAACTTTAGCTGTTAACATTTTATTTACATAAATAACCACACCATTCTTTTTTTGTGAGGTTGAGGATATAAAATGTATTCCTAGTTTGGAGTTTATCAAATATTTTTGATCTTGAGTTGTGATGTGCGTTTCTTGTAAACAAATTATATCATTATTAAATTGTTTCAAATATATAAATAATTTCTTCCTTTTCTGTGCTGAATTCAACCCATTAACATTCGAAGATAAACACTTAAATATCATCTCCCTCTTTTGGGAGCAAGGAGCAGAATAATTGAAGGTCATCCGAAAGCTTCGATCTCGCTCCCCCCATGGCTCCAGTCTCTTGTGCAATACTCTTAGCTGCCTCCTTATCTTGCCTTTGTTGTTGTTGTTGCTTTTGTTTAAGTAACTTAGATTGAGCTCGAGTTATACGTTGATCCTTAACTTCAATCATCTGAACCGAATCCAAGATTGGAGAAGATTCCAGCAAGGGCTCATCTAAAAAACCTCCTTCTGCGCCTTGCATTTCCTCTAAATCCTGCTTAGACTGTCGTTGCAAATCTCGTTGCGGTTGCTTCTCTTCACTCTCTTTAATCTCCAGAACTGTAGATGTACGTGGAGATGGTGTTCTTTCCTTAAGAATAGTAGTGTAAAAGTGCTGTGCCTTCTCCACGGTATTCAAGCGATGTCTTTCTCCCTTGTATCTGAAAATTACTCCAGCTGGTGCGTCCCACCGGAAAGGTATCTGTAAATTTTGCAATTCCTTAACAAGAAAACCAAATTCTTTTCTAGCTTTCAGCATTTTAGGAGGTAATTCTTTATAAATTCCAATTCGTGAGCCCCCCACTTGCACAGAAGTGTAAAATGATTTTTGCAGGATATCATTTCTTATTTCTCTATCTGTAAAATATATGACCACATCTCTAGGTAATTGTCTTTGTCTGGCCACCCAAGAATTGACTCTGTAAATTTTATCTATTTTATGAAAAACCACATCAGGATTGACTTGTATAATCTTGGCCAGGGCCTCAGAACAAACTTGTCTCAAATCCTCTCTTTCCTCCTCTCGAATTCCTCGAAGCCGTATAGCAAACTCCATTGCCCTGAATTGTATCATAACAATCTCGTCTTCAACTCTCTGCATTTTATTGTCAACATCAGCAATTTTATAATCATTGTCTTTCATCTTAACGTTAACTTCTAATTTAAGTTCTTCAACTTTAAAATCAACTTTCAACCTAGAACTAAGTAGAAATTTCCTGACGCTTAGAAGAATTAATCAGTGGAATGATTAACTTCTGTCTCCAGGAGTTATAGATGTTCCAATACTGGAAGTTTTTAAGAGACTGGACAACAAATTTGTCTGAAATGGTAAATGGTAGGGTTTCCTGATTGAGCAGGGGGTTAGACTAGAAGACCTCCAAGGTCCCTTCAACTCTGCTATTGTTATTCTGTTTCAGGCATACAGTATATTTAGCAAATTGTTAAAAAGGTTGTTAGAGATTGGAGGACAGAGGTGGGGAGTTTAGTTTTAGCACCTAATTTGGGGATGGGGTACAAATTTGAAGATGGACAAATTTGCCTCCCACAGCTTTTTTGTGTTCTTTATTGAAGAAATTTGGGTTTTGGGGGTGTCTGCAGTTTCCCAACAGCCTGATGGTCAGGGTTGAAAGCTTCAAAAGCAGCCGCCATTTCTACAAGAACTTGTCAGGGTATTGAAAATGGTGGCCACTTCCAGGAGGCAATGGGGATCAGGCCTAAGCACTGCAGGGTCCATTTGGGCCAATATTGAAGGAGGAGAGGTTTCTAGCCAGAGGGGAAGATGTTACCAAACCACATCTGGAAGGATGCAAGACCCCCAACACTTCTACACCACAAAGAGGGGCTTGGTGATGGGGCAAAAGAGTCAAGTAGAGGCTTCCACCCCTTGAAGAAAACTCACATTTTGGGAAAGGAGAAGGAAAAGGGGGGCTCTCCTTGATGGTGGGTGACCCCAGTAGGTAAAAATATGGCTCCACTTGCATTCAGCTCTGATTTCCTCAGGATGGCACACTTTGATGTGAAGGAAGACAGCAACCATGATCTTTAGTGGGAAAGAAAATTGAAAGTCCTTCTGAAGCTCTGGTTTGTCGTTGTGTGTTTCCAGGAAAGGCTCCTGTCTGGGGGAAGCCACGCAGGGCCTTTGTCTCCAAAGGGGGATCCGGCATTGCTCAGGAGGAGAAGGCAAGGGGGGTCTCCCTGGAGGGACCTTCAGGGGCTCTGAGGAAGGGGAATCCTGGGGGTCCCTCATGGCCCCTGAAGACACTCTGGCTGGGCTCTCCTGGGCAGCTGCTGCTCCTACTTGCCCAAGAGCTTCCACTGGAGGAAAATCTCTTCAGGGCAGCCAATGGTGGGATGCCCCCAGTTTGGACAGGTTCTATAGAAGTAAAACCTGTGGGAGGCTCCGCCCACTGACCCTGACGTCATCAGAAGCGATCTGCGCATGCGTTGCAAACCGGTAGTAAAGGTAAGTACAATTCACCGCTGAGGGCAGCTATTTCTAGGTGGGGGAAGGGAAACCCTTTCAGGACTTCAGCCTCCCCTCCCTCTGCAGTTCTGGGAGTTTTTGCCTCTTTCTCTTCACACTGAAAGCTTTTTAATTGTATCCTTATTTGAAACTTTCCCTCTTTTATCTTTGTTTGTTCAACCTCTTCTCCATGAGGCTGATTGGTGGCTGAGTTCCCAGGCAACCATTGTATTGGTGACTGGAAACCCATTATGGATTTTTAAAAAAAAAATAAAGTTGTGACTTACGGTTTTCATATGGAGGAAAGTATAGATAAAAAGAGTCACAATGTAACCTCGGGAAAAGAGACGTTAAAATATAATTGTACTTATAACTGCTGTGAAGAATATTGGGAGGTATTTGTTGATATTTTTATTTGACAATTTAGACTATTTAACATTTCCTAAAGATTATTGCTTTTTCCCGTACCTACTTTTTGTAGACATTTGTCAAGCCATGCACTCAAAATTGGTATGCTGCATAAGTAAGAGAAAGTCCAGGAATACAATAATTAAATCACAAATTAGTTTTTTTTTCTTTTAAATGGCTCTGAGGGTCCAAGCTGAGATCGTCAGCTGGGGTGGGGTGGGGGGAAAAGCGGCAGCAGTGGCAGGGAGTCCCGGAACTCCCAGGGACTTTTCCTGCACGGCTTTTTCCGCTGCAGGCATCAGAGGCACAGGAGTAGAGGAGGGGCAACCCAGTAATCCCCATGGCCAGGCCCGCTTGGTCCCAATAGAATCAGACCTGTATTGAATTGAAATACCAGTTCAGAAAGTACCATGAAGGGAAAATACAAATATTTTTTTGCATTGTATTTGTATTTTGTACAAATAAGAGCCGAGGTGGCGCAGTGATTAGAGCTCTGTACTGCAGCTACTTCAGATGACTTGCTAGTTCAGCAGATCAGCAGATCAAATCTCACCAGCTCAAGGTTGACTCAGCCTTCCATCCTTCCGAGGTGGGTAAAATGAGGACCCAGATTGTTGGGGGCAATATGCTATTTAGTATACTGTCTTTGGTGTAGGCCGCCCAGAGTCCTCGGAGAGTGGGCGGTACAGAAATATGATTAATAAAATAAATAAATAAATAAATAAATAAATAAATAAATAAATAAATAAATAAATATTATTAATTTATTTTATTGTTTGATTATTATCTTGGATTTCAATTTGATTAAGGTAACTGTTTTTATTTCCTTGGATTTTAAATAACCATATTGTCAAACAGAGACAAACGAAGCATACAAACCAACAACAATGGCAATCAATAACGAATGATGAGCTGTGAGAGTAAGAAATAATTTCATTATCAAGTCCCTACTTTTATCATTAAATGTTCCTTAGTATTTAGATCTGGTCTAAGGATAATAATGTAGCACTTGGGGAAGAAGATGCAACCCAACAGCCCAGCACCGGAGGCCAAGATGGAGAAGACCTGCACGGCCACCATGGACTTTCCTTTGGCACTCAGGTAGGTGGGCAGGAAGGAGATCCAGACACTGCAAAAGACCAGCATACTGAAGGTGATCAGCTTGGCTTCATTGAAGGCCCCAGGCAGGTTTCTGGCCAAGAAAGCTACTGTGAAGCATATGATAGCTAGGAAACCCATGTAGCTCAGGACAACATAAAACATGATGACAGAGCCTTCGTTGCATTGCAGGATGATCTCTCCAGGCTGGGAGTGCATGTCAGAGTCCAGGAATGGGGGAGAAACTCCCAGCCACATGGCACAGATGAAAATTTGGACAGCAGAACAAGAAAGGATAATGGAGTTGGCCAAGCTCTTCCCCAACCATCTTCTCATCCTGTGGCCTGGTTTTGAAGCCAGGAAGGCCAGCATCACTGTGATAGTTTTGGCCAACACAGAAGACACAGCTATTGAGAAGACAATGCTGAACATTGTTTGTCGGAGAAGACAGGTGCCTTTCCTTGGTTGGCCAATGAAGAAAAAGGAGGACAAAAAACAAAGCAGGAGGGAGACCAGGAGGATGTAGGAGAGGTCCCGGTTGTTGGCTTTGACAATGGGAGTTTCTAGGTATTGCAGAAATATGATTAAAACAAGGCCTGTGATTAGGAACAAGAGTAGGGCAAATGACACAAGGATGATTCCCACATATTCTTCATATGACAGGAAGATTATTTTTTTGGGGATACATTGGACTCTGTTCTTGGTTGGATATTGATCATCTGAGCACTTGGTGCATTTTTCAGTATCTGAAAAAACAAAGTAATATTTCTTTTATTGTCTTTCAAATGTCAAGAAAACCTTTGGATGAGATATGATACTGAGGGACAGGAAAGTCTCACTAATGGTATATTCTCACACTCTAGCAAAAAAAATCCCTAATACATACAACCTATAAAAACAACAACAACAACAAAATTAAATTAAACTATAAGAACAAGAACAACAAAATAAAATTAAAAGAAGAAATATCTGGTGCCACAACCTTCCTTCTCTGACAAAATCCATCAGATTCTTATTTTCACTGAGCTTACAATAGCCCAAGTGCCTGGGAGATGTAGCAAGTCTCCAGAGGTTTTGTTGGTGGGCTATTGAATGTTTTAGAGAACAGATCTTTTGCATGCCAATTATATCTGGTCATTCATTCATTTATTCATTCTTTTTTTTTTTGGTCATAGCTTTGGAGGAGGAAAACAAGAAAAAAACTCTGCCTCTGCCTCCCAGCATCCATCTGGTATTCATCTGGCTAGCTTCCTTGCAGCAAACAGCCAACAGCTTGTTCAGCTTCAGCATGTTATCGCAGCCCCAGCATGTGGTTCGTCGGGCTCTGCTCTGTTGTGCTTACCACTGATTGGTGGTTGGATCGGCCTCCTGGAATACCGCCAATCAGCTATTCTAGACTGTGGATTACCACTGCTGCTTATTGCTACCCATTCGCTGCCACTGATCACCGCCACCCGTTCTCCGCCAACCATTTTCTGTGGCCTGTTTGCTGCCAATCACCACAGCCTGTTTGTCAACATCCATCAGCGAACAAGCGGCAGTGAATGGGCAGTGGCAAAAGGGCGATGATAGGCAGTGGTGATGGTGGTGATCCCCACAAACCTAGAACCTAGATCAGTGGTATTCCGGGAGGCCTATCCAATCGCCAATCAGCTGCTCAGCAGTGAAGGCTCCAGTATCAGCCGCTTCCCCTCCACCATCCATTAGGTTCCTACTTCATCCTTCAAGATCTTTTTCTTCCCCCTACCATTAGGGAAGAAATTGGACACCATGAAAATTAAAAACACAACCATCAAACTTATATGTCTCTTTAAGATGTACATTGATACAAGTGGTCTGGATGAACCCAGTAGGTTTCCTTATGGTGTCACCTGCCTTCCTGAGTGGAGATGGTCCCCTCTGGACAAGGAATGCAGTCGTAGCAGCAAAATGGCTCTCCTTCTTGAGCCTTCTTGACAAATCCAGGTTGACATTTTTCTACACATTGGGACTGAGGCAGAGACTGAGAAGAAAAAGAAGAAATGTGAAAGAAAATATGTTGAGACTCATCATCCATGTAAGATGGAGATAGATATGAACCAAGTAGTCTATGGGCTTCACATAGGCAAATATGAAATCTCTGAATACTTCCAAATGGTTACAGGAGATACAATTGCAGGCAGGTGCCTCATTTAGGTCCTCCTTTTTTCTTGGGGCATATCGGATTGCAAACAAAAGTACCTTTTTATTTACTAAAGTCTGGAGGGCTGAAATAGAGAAAATATTTAAGCATCAAGTAACAACCAGGGGTTTCTACCTCATGGTGGAATTAACACATTCCTTTATCTTCATATAGGCGTGATTTTAAAATAAGATATGCACTCATACTAAGTTGTAAAGTAAACTTTACTGTAAAAGATTTATTAAGTTTTTATTCCATTAGATTTATTAGAATAAAACTGTGATGAAGAAAGAAAATTCTGATCTGGAAGCAGACATTCTGTGAACTCCGGAACTTAAAATTTTAAAATTTTACAAGAATTTTAAACTACGAGGTCACGGACAACGCAGCAAATTCCAATGGCTGACAGGTTAACATCATCCCCCACTGATAAGCAAGCTAGGAGGGAGGAAACAGTAGGAATCAAGCCTCCTGTTGTGGCTCCGTTGCCTGAGCCTGGGCTATCGACAGATGCAGACTCTGAGAGTGAGGGAGAGGAGTTGGCAAGGCCTCCCTCTCCAGGACCCTCCTCTCTGGCAATGCCTCCAGAGGACACCGAAGGCCAAAAGATAGGCCCAGAGCCAAGCATGTCCCCACAGCCACAGGTGTACAGCGACGAGGGAGATAAGTGCAGGCTGGACCCTCGGCAGAGGTTCAGGGAGAAGCGTGCGCAGCAGAGGGGAAGGTGTGCCAGAGATTAGCTGAGTCACTGGACCACACCCCACAGGGTATAAATGTGGGTGTGGTGGCCGGTTCAGTTTGTGATGAGGAAAAACTAGGAATAATCCATGATCTCTGCGTTACTGGACTTCTGCCTGCCTTGTCGGACTGCATTTGGACTAATCCTTATATTGCGGAAACTTTGCCTGCTTTATCAGAATGCTTGCAGTCTAATCTTTGTTTTGTGTGAGTAAAGTCTGAATTGGCAGCTAGCCACTTGGTTGCTGCCAGCTTTATCTTCAAAGATTTTGTCGTGTGGCTTAATTAACTCTGGGCCATCCGTGAGGGTGCGTGTGTGGGACGGGGACAGAACACTCCATCATCCAGCATGACAACAGCAAAAACAACACAGCTGATTACAAGTAGTAGACGGCTGAAAGGGCCTATTACAAGTGCAAGGGCCAAATTGATTAATGGCATATAAAGGCAGAGATCTCTGTAATGGTAGTTAAATATTCTGACGTTGTTAGCAGATGGCTGACGAAAGCTTAGTAAAATAAAATTCTTTTAAGATTTTAAAATTTTAAGTTCCAGAGTTCGCAGGATGTCTGATTCTTTCTTTACTAATATACCTGGAACTCGTATTTTTAGAATAGTTTGATATATATATATATATATATATATATATATATATATATATATATATATATATATATATATATATATATATGTGTGTGTGTGTGTGTGTGTGTGTGTGTGTGTGTGTGTGTGTGTGTATTAAATTTAAACTAAAATTAAAACTGACTTACTAGTTTCTAAATCTATAGTGAGATGAGATGGAGGCGAGGTCATAAGAACATGTCCCTCAAAAAGGGTGAGTCAGGCATATATGAGCCAGTGGTGGGTTTCAGTTACCTTTGCTACCAGTTTGCATATGCTGAGCATATTTGATGACATCTGGGCGGGTGGGCAGAGCCTCCCACCGCCACTGCTACAGGTTCGCCCGAACTGGGGTGAACTGTTAGCAACCCACCACTGGTATGAGCCCTGTGTGGGAAAGGGATATCCAACACAAGTTCCTTTCTCTTGAAAGACTACAATCAAGTGACAAAAACTCACAGAGAAACACACACACTCATATTTATTATTAGTTTGATTTGGTCCCCCTCGGTGTGTCCTTAGGTAGCTAACAGTCAAGATAAACAATTGCACTGAAGGGAATTTCAGATGAAGTACACTTTTACAAGCCAATGCCAAAATCTAAGTAATATTTCCCTCAAAATTGTCCCTTATTGCTTCTCATATCAGGATTATTGTTATTTTTTTTTGCACCAAAGTCATGCTTCAGTACTTCAGTTTTCAAGCCATTATCATGAGCAGCAAATAAAGGTACTGAATCAATGACTAAATAAGCTCACATCAGACCAGTCATTATAATTTCATGGGAACGGAAAGCCTTGGACCTCCTTCCTCAATTCCACTATCCCAGCGGGGTTAAAGAGAGGCATGTATAACTATGGTCTCAGCTAATTAAAAGCATCACAGACTCTAGACCTGCAATTTTAGGAGACCCTGACTCCAACCAGGACATGATAAAGCTTATTTCCCAATTGAGCCAACAGGACCGCCATTCAATCTTGATTCCATTTCATCAGATTCAGCCCAAACCTGAGGTCAACAGAATTGATTCATCTTTGATAATTGAAGACAAGGAACAAGTGTACCAGAAGCTATTAACATGAAAATCTTCAGCATATGAGGCCCTCTCTCACCTGTTTTATGGTGTTAAATTGCAGGAAGGATATTAAATGGCAATGATTTGTGTCCTAAATAATTATCACCCCAAATCTCATTTTGGATATAGTTGAATCAGTTTACAACAGTACTCAGCATTATAGCATCTGAAGGATATCTTGGTCAATAGAACTGAAGCCTCCCTATCTGTCTAAGAAAATAATAAATGTTTTAGTCCACACATTCAATTCTCAGTGAAGGTTACCCACCTTCTTGACTAGGTTTAGTCCACTTGAAATGGGTCCTAATTATTTGGAAAAAAGAGAAAAGACATCAATATTTCCCCCACCTTGTTGAGCAACTTTAGCTGTGACAAAGCATCTTGGTTGATTCTAAGTCTCTGCCTTTCAAAACTCCCCAATTTCTTGTTGATGGTATTGTCCTTGGGCAAAACCACCCTACTAATGATGTCCAGATCTGCTACAACATCTCCATTTTGATCCAAGTACACTTTTAGCAGAGAAAGATTGTACAATTCCTTCTGTTTTAGGAATGGATGAAACTACAATGGAAACATCCAGGAATTTTAAAAACAGAAATCTTGGTTTCTAATTCTTATGTCTTTTTACATTTGAATCTTTCTTCTATGGTTTTTTAACTTGCAAATTTTGTGAGTTGGGAGAACAAGTGTTGCCACTATCTTCAAAACATAAGAACAAAGGTTCAGTAATAGTTGTCAATCATACAATATATTGTCAAAAAGTATAGTGGGAAGGTGTAATTGACAAAATTTGTCAGTTATAGGGAACATTTTAGGAAAGTTCACATATCAGTTGAAGAAAATACCAAATATAACTGGAGTATTCATAAACTCCTTGAAAACAACAGGGAGATTACCAGAAATCAAAGATTTGTTAAGAAGAAAGTTGCAAGGCCAAACTTCATTCAGGTAGAGCAGACAGGAGAAATGATCAGATGAACTAATTTCATTTTATTGTAGGACTATATTATCAGAATCTTGCAAGTAAGTATGGGTGGGTGTTGGCCTTAATGGCCAACCACCCCTGGATTGGGCTTTCCTGTCTCGCTACTCCTACTCTCACCTTAAGGAAGATCTTGTGCCCATGGGTCTATTATCATCTTTATTAACATCTTTATTATTACCGTCATTATTAACATCTACACTTTGGACACTCTGGACCCCTTATTATGCTCCACTCACGCCCTCGCTGGTAGGAGAGACTGAGCACCATTTGAGAGAGCTGAGGGATTTTCCACATCCCAACGGAGAGGATAGAACATTGCTCCTGTTAACTTCGTAACGGGACCGGCCATCGTGGGAGGATGGTTGGCCATTAGCCTCCGTTGGAGAAAAAGAACATTGGACCCTCTCCCTGTCATGAGAGGACAGTGGAGTCCAGCCCTATAAATGGATATTTTGTGATCTTTATGCTCAGTTATCCCTTGGACTATGATAGATTCCCGGACTGGCCTTTCTTTTCCCATCTTTGGTTCCGTTGATGCTCCAAAAAACCGACCTTCTTGCGCTGCGAGACTCCCCCCTCTCGCAGGCCTGGCCCTCCACGTTATCGAGGGCCTATCTTGATGACGGGCTTTGGGACCCCGAGAGATGGCATGCAGCAAAGAGGGGGTTGAGGGGTTTTTTAGCTAAATTTTTAAGGAAAATTTTAAGGGGACCCAGGAGGGCAGGTGGGGGTTGTAAAAGTGGACCTGGGGGGGTCCAGATAGCGACTGCGCGGGATGATGGGTCGATTAGCTGCAGCAGAGGGGTCGCGAAAGGAAATTTAACCGGGGGGCAGTGGGACGATAGAAAGGGCTGTGTAATTGAAATAATGAGTGGGAGGGGTAGGTATGACGGGTGCAGGGGGTCATATCAAGTGTCGGGGGTGCGCACGCGCTGTCTCTGAGCGATTTCGCACTCCGGCCCCCAATGCGTGACTCGTGTCCTGGGCTGTGTAGAGCCTCAGGCCCAGGGTCCGCGGCTGATGTTGTGTAATGCCAGGTCAGTGGTTAATAAAGCCCCCGTCATCTGTGATCTTATTTTGGAGGGGGGTGCAGACCTGGCAGGTATTACGGAGACCTAGTTGGGCCAAGAGGGGGGGGGTCCCCCTCGTCGAGATGTGCCCACCAGGTTTCCGTGCATTTCATCAGCCAACGGCCAAGGGGAGGGGTGGGGGAGTGGCGGTGATCATTAGGGAGAGTCTCTGTCCGAGGGAGACCACTGTTCCTCAGATAGCCGGATGTGAGTCCCTTTGTGTGAAGTGGGGCCGTGAGGTGCAGATGGGTTTGCTGACTACGTACCTGGCTCCCTGCCACGTGGCAGCGACCCTGCCCGGGCTACTCGACGTCATTCCCAGGGGGGTGGTCGATACCCCCAGACTTATTGTCATGGGGGATTTCAACCTCCCATCCGTGGGTGAGGCGTCAGAGGTGGCTCGGGAGTTCATGGCTTCCATGACGGCCTTGGACCTGACCCAGTTAGTTCAAGGCCCCACTCACATAGGAGGACACACTCTGGACTTGATTTTTATCTCTGGTCAGTGGTTGAATGATCTTGGTAGAGGGGACCTAGATATTAAACCCTTGTCATGGACAGATCATTCACTCCTTCAACTAGACTTTCCTACCACCTGCCCCTGCCGCAGGGAGACGGAACCGACCAGATGGTTCCGTCCCAGGCACCTGATGGATCCCGAAAGGTTCCTGACGGAGCTTGGGCCATTTCCTGAGACTCTAACACACGACTCGACTGAAGAGCTGGTGGCCGCCTGGGAGAGGGCGGCCGCTGGAGCTTTGGACCGCGTCGTGCCTTTGCGGCCTCTGACCTGATGCCGATCTCAATTAGCTCCTTGGTTCTCTGAGGAGCTGAGAGAGATGAAGCGTTGGAAAAGACGCCTAGAGAGTATTTGGAGGACTAGTCAATCCGATTCCGACCGGACACAGGTGAGGTCTTATATCAAGACCTACCTAGTGGCGATAAAAGCGGCAAAATCTAACCATTTTTCCACTCTTATCGCATCTGCAGAGAACCGCCCAGCCGCCCTGTTTAGGGTGACCCACTCCCTTCTTCGGGGGGGGGAGTGCGGGAAGATCCCTTGCAGGGTCGTGCTGAGGATTTTGTGCAATTCCTGCACGATAAAGTCGCTCGGATTCGGGATGGCTTGGATTCCGATTGGATGAGTCCACGGGAGGAGACCGGGGCAGGTCTTGAGAATGTTATCTGGGAGGAATTTGATCCTGTGACTCCCGAGGATGTGGACAGGGTTCTGGGTAAGATTAGTGCCGCCACGTGTTTATTGGACCCGTGTCCCTCCTGGTTGGTACTGGCCTCCCGGGAAGTTACACGAGGCTGGCTCCAGGGGATTATAGGTGCTTCTCTGAGTGAGGGTGCCTTTCCTGCTGCCTTGAAAGAGGCGGTAGTGAGGCCCCTCCTCAAGAAGCCTTCCCTGGACCCGGCTGAATTAGCCAACTATCGTCCAGTCTCCAACCTTCGTTTTGTGGCGAAGGTTGTTGAGAGCGTGGTGGCACGACAACTTCCCCGGCACCTGGATGAAGCTATCTATCTAGACCCGTACCAGTCGGGCTTCAGGCAGGGGTACAGCACAGAAACGGCATTGGTCGTGCTGGTGGATGATCTCTGGAGGGCTCGGGACAGGGGTTGCTCCTCAGTCCTGGTCCTATTAGATCTCTCAGCGGCTTTTGATACCATCGACCATGGCATCATGCTGCAGCAATTGAGGGGGTTAGGAATAGGGGGCACCATTTTGCGGTGGTTCTCCTCCTTCCTCTCCGACCGCTCACAGTTTGTGTTGGCAGGGGGACAGAGGTCGACCTCGAGGCGTCTCGCATGGGGAGTGCCACAAGGGTCAGTCCTCTCGCCCCTCCTGTTCAACATTTATGTGAAGCCGCTGGGTGAGATCATCCGTGGTTTGGGGGTGCAGTGCCATCTTTATGCTGATGACACTCAGCTGTACATCTCCACCCCAGACCACCCCAACGATGTCCTTGAAGTGATGTCCCAGTGCCTGGAGGCCGTGCAGGTCTGGATGGGGAGGAACAGGCTCCGACTCAACCCCTCCAAGACTGAGTGGCTGTGGCATCCTGATATAGCCAGCTGGTGCCATCGCTGGTTATTGGGGGCGAGACATTGGCCCCCACGGAGAGGGCGCGTAACGTGGGTGTCCTCCTGGATGCACGGCTGTCTTTAGAAGAGCATATGACGGCCGTGGCCAGGGGGGCTTTCTATCAGGTTTGCCTGATACGCCAGTTGCGCCCCTTTCTGGATCGGGACTCCTTATGCACAGGTCACTCATGCCCTCATCACTTCCTGCCTGGATTGCTGCAATGCTCTCTACAAGGGGCTCCCCTTGAGGAGCACCCGGAGGCTCCAACTGGTGCAGAATGCAGCTGTTTGGGTACTTATGGGGACGACATGGTGCTCCCATGTAACACCTCTCCTGTGCGAGCTGCATTGGCTTCCAGTGGTCTTCCGGATGCGCTTCAAGGTATTGGTTCTCATCTTCAAAGTGCTCCATGGCTTAGGGCCCAGTTATTTACAAGACCACCTTCTGCCACCAATAACCTCCCACCGGCCAATACGCTTCCACAGAGAGGGTCTCCTCAGGGTGCTGTCGGTTAGGCAATATCTACTAGTGACCCTCCGGGGAAGAGCCTTCTCTGTGGGGGCACCCGCCCTCTGGAATGAGCTACCCCCAGGGATACGACAATCCCGGATCTCCGAACCTTTCGCCGGGCTCTGAAAACGTTCCTATTTCGGCAAGTCGGGCTGGCTTAAATTTTTTTATTGGTGAATTTTATGGGTAAGGGGTTTTAAATTGGGGAAAGCCATTATGGATTTAATTTTATTTTAAATGTATTTTAATGTTTATATTGTATATTTTTAATCTTGGCTGTTCACCGCCCCAAGTCCTTTGGGAGAGGGGGCTGTATAAACATTAAATAAATAAATAAATAAATAAATAAATAAATAAATAAATAAATAAATAAATAAATAACGGGGGGGGAGTGCGGGAAGATCCCTTGCAGGGTCGAGCTGAGGATTTTGTGCAATTCCTTCACGATAAAGTCGCTCGGATTCGGGAAGGTTTGGACTCTGACTGGATGAATCCAGGGGAGGAGATGAGGGTAGGTCTTGAGAATATTATCTGGGAGGAGTTTGATCCTGTGGCTCCCGAGGATGTGGACAGGGTTCTGGGTAAGATTAGTGCTGCCACATGTTTATTGGACCCATGTCCCTCCTGGTTGGTACTGGCCTCCCGGGTGGTTACACGAGGCTGGCTCCAGGGGATTATCAGTGCTTCTCTGAGTGAGGGTGCCTTTCCCACCGCCTTGAAAGAGGCGGTGGTGAGGCCCCTCCTCAAGAAGCCGTCCCTGGACCTGGCTGAATTAGCTAACTACCGTCCGGTCTCCAACCTTCATTTTGTGGGGAAGGTTGTTGAGAGTGTGGTGGCACGACAGCTTCCCTGGCACCTGGATGAAGCTATCTATCTGGACCCGTACCAGTCAGGCTTCAGGCAGGGGTACAGCACAGAAACGGCATTGGTCGTGCTGGTGGATGATCTCTGGAGGGCTCGGGACAGGGGTTGCTCCTCAGTCCTGGTCCTATTAGATCTCTCAGCGGCTTTTGATACCATCGACCATGGCATCATGCTGCAGCATGAGGGGTTAGGAAGGGGGGGGCACCATTCTGTGGTGGTTCTCCTCCTTCCTCTCCGACCATTCGCAGTTTGTGTTGGCAGGGGGGCAGAGGTCGACCTCGAGGTGCCTCACATGGGGAGTGTCGCAAGGGTCGGTCCTCTCGCCCCTTCTGTTCAACATTTATGTGAAGCCGCTGGGTGAGATCATCCGTGGTTTTGGGGTGAAGTGCCATCTGTACGCTGATGATACTCAGCTGTACATCTCCACCCCAGACCACCCCAACAATGCCCTTGATGTGATGTCTCGCTGCCTGGAGGCCGTGCAGGTCTGGAT
The DNA here is from genome assembly GCF_029215685.1 of Pituophis catenifer annectens. NCBI lineage: Eukaryota > Metazoa > Chordata > Lepidosauria > Squamata > Colubridae > Pituophis > Pituophis catenifer. Next base: position 7,787,618 of record NW_027256882.1, on the reverse strand, counting down.
GGGGAGAAATAGGCTCAGACTCAACCCTTCCATGACCGAGTGACTGTGGCTTCTGGCGTTCCGGTATAGTCAGCAGGTGCCATTGCTGACTATTGGGGGTGAATCTTTACCCCCCACAGAGAGGTCTCACAATCTGGGTGTCCTCCTGGACTCACGGCTGTCTTTAGAAGAGCATCTGATGGCCGTAGCCAGGGGGGCTTTTTGTCAGGTTTGCGTGATCCGCCAGTTGCGTCCCTTTCTGGATCGGGACGCCCTGTGCATGGTCACTCACGCCCTTGTCACCTCCCGGCTGGACTATTGTAATGCTCTCTACATGGGGATCCTCTTGAAGAGCACTCGGAGGCTCCAACTGGTCCAGAATGCAGCCACACGGGTGGTTATGGGTGCACTCCGTTACGCACACATAACACCTCTCCTGCGTGAGCTGCACTGGCTCCCAGTGGTCTTCCGGGTGCAATTCAAGGTGTTGGTCACCACCTTTAAAGTGCTCCATGGCATAGGACCAGGGTATCTATGGGACCGCCTTCTGCCACCGATAACGTCCCACTGACCAGTCCGCTCCCACAGAGAGGGACTCCTCAGGGTGTCGTCGGCCAAGTTATGTCGGCTGGCGACACCCAGGAGGAGAGCATTCTCTGTCGGAGTTCCTGCCCTTTGGAACGAACTGCCCCCGGACATCCGTACAATCTCTGACCTTCGGGTCTTCCGATGTGCCCTTAAGACCCTACTGTTCCGACAGGCGGGGCTGTTTAATTGAATGATTTTAAATTGGGGTTTTAAATGTTGTGGTTTTAAAATTCGGCCAAACTATTTAATGATTTTAATTAATTTTAATTATGATATTTGTATATTTATGTTTTTAAACCGGCTGTACACTGCCCCGAGTCCTTCGGGAGAAGGGCGGTATATAAATAAAATTATTCTATTCTATAACTAAGTGGATGCATCTTTAAAATTGTACTCAAATATATTTTAATTTTATTGATAAAATTGGTGAGTTATGAAAAACAATTGGACCTTGGTTATTGATTCTTCTATATTTTCATTAATAAAGGAAGTAGATAAACTATGTCAGATTATTCATGAAGTGGCAGAGACATGGTAACAAGGTCAGCCAATGAATAGGCATAGCAACTAAATCAGCCAATTGGGAGCTGAGACAGACTGGAGCCAGTGCATGTCTTAATCTGCAGCTTCTGAATCTGTGCAGAGAATTGAAACTGAAAGTAAGCAGTCCGTGTGTGCTTGTCTGCTCTGCTGAAATGAAACTAACTGTTCTCTCCTGCCTTGTGTTGTAACTGCTACTATGTTGAAAAAGAATCAACTATTAGTATTGTAAATATTTCATTTGTTATTACGTATATAAAGAAGTTAATGAATCCAGCTGAATCACTTATCTGTGTGTGCTTCTGGATTTGATTTTTGTTAGAAACTCTGATAAACTATGATTTTGGGCTGGAAAAATTATAATAATGCTTGAACAAAATTATTTTGATCTCCTTTAATAAATTCCCAGCTTTCACAAAATAAAAGTATGATAGAGAGAGGTGCTTAAGTAAAGTTCAGTTGGAAGCTAATTTTTAGCATCTAGGACTAGATACATGATTGTATCTTGGATAACAACAAATGAATGGCAGCCACAATCTTTATCTTTCTTTAAGATTTCATTTGTAGTTTTTCTCACATTATTCTGTATGTAGGTGGGTTACTGGTTATAATAAAGTAGTAGTAATATTTTAATGATATGATAATAACCATGTTATTACTTTGACAATAATGTCATTAATGATCCAGTGGAATCATACCAGGTTCTCTTGTAGGAAACATTTGTAGAAGACATTGCACAAAATATTCATCAGCTTTAGGCAAGGACAAAAAAGGCAAGGAAGAGCTCAAAGGAGCTGCTTTTAGCCTTGAGGAAAGACAACAAGGAGGAGAGCCATGTTGGTTTACAGGGAGCTTAAAATCAGAAGGAATCTGGGAACAATTTATTTATTTATTTATTTTATTTTATTCGGCTTATATGCCGCCCTATCTCACAATGGACTCAGGGCTGTCACAACAATAAAACACAAGTCACAATAAAAATAAAGACTAAAATCTAAAAAATTTAAAATTAACCCATTAAAACCCTTAAAGCCCCGTCATCAGAGCAGGTCAAGGGATTTGAAAAGCCAAGTTTTTAATTCCCGGAGGAAGGTGCAAAGGTCAGGCGCTAGTCGGAGCTCCAAGGGGAGTTGATTCCAGAGGGTGGGCGCCCCAACCGAGAAGGCTCTACTCCTGGGGGCCGCCAGCCGCCACTGTCTAGCCGACGGCACCCTGAGTAGGCCCTCTCTATGGGCACGAACCGGGCGATGGGATGTTGTTGCTGGCTGTAGGTGGTCCGCCAAATATACTGGTCCTAAGACATGTAGGGCTTTATAGGTCAACACCAGCACCTTGAATCTCACCCGGAGGGCAACCGGTAGACAATGCAAACCGCGCAGGAGGGGTGTAACATGGGAGTATCGGGATTCTCCCATCACAACCCACGCGGCCGCATTTTGAACCAGCTGAAGCCTCCGAGTGGTCCTCAAGGGCAGCCCCACGTAGAGAGCGTTGCAGTAGTCAATCTGTGAGGTGACCAGCGCATGAGTAACTGTGCGTAGGGCATCTCGGTCCAAGTAGGGACGCAACTGGCTCACCAGATGTATCTGGGCGAATGCCCCCCTGGTCACGGTCGTTATCTGGTCTTCTAAGCTCAACCGTGAATCCAGAAGGACACCCAAGTTGCGCACCCTGTCTACAGGCGGCAAAATTTCACCCCCTATAGTCAGTGATGGCACCTCTCTCCTGAACCGAGATGCCGGTACCCAAAGCCACTCGGTCTTGGCTGGGTTGAGTTGCAATTTGTTTCTACCCATCCAGACCCGTACCGCTTCCAGGCACTGGGCCATCACATCGAGGGCATCACTAGGTTGGTTCGGGGTGGAAATATAAAGCTGAGTATCAATGTTTTGAATATACAAGTTGTTCTTGCAATAAGTTAACAGATGTTGTACAGAAGCTTAAGATCTTAAACAACCAAGCTCAGAGAGCCCCAAAGACTCTGAAAAGGAATTTAGTTTGATGGATCCTTGTTGGGACCCCATACCTTCCACGGTTGCAGCCTTGGAGTCCTCAACCTCTCTTCTCCCTCCTTCCTTCTCCTCTTGACATTGGACATTGCAGCGTTTATGGCATGGGCCAGAATCTTAATGACACTATAATTAATGCCTGGATTTCCGATCCGCATTCTGTTCTTTTTCTTTTTGGTATCCAGTGGTGTTTTTTGGGTGCATCTTCTCTGACCTTTGACAGAAAAGTTACTTTTTGAAACAGAACATTGAAAATACTCATCTTGAAACTCAGGCTCCGCAAAGAAAGGATCTTTATAGGCATTATCTTTTTGCCAACTCTTTTTCCACTGAGGCGGAAAGCTCCAAATACTATGGACGTATTTGAGACGCCTGTCCTTTGTTATTGGAAACACTCCAATTGTTGTCATGATCCAAACTTTCCCTTCAATTGGTCCTGGCAAACCTTCAAGTGCTGAATGGAAAGGAAGAATTCTAGTAAAAATGGGATCAAATTCTATGAAGTGAACAAAGACATTGACTTTTTTCCACTTGGAGAGGGCACCCCTGAGAGGTGCTGTATGTCCAGTCATTGAGAATTGTTGTGATATAACAACACAAATTCTATTCTTGACAAGCATAGGAGTAAAAGTCCTCATGAAATTCTCCCCGTTCTCTGTGTCTGGAGCAAAGAGACCAATCAGGATCCATCCAAAATGGAGGAGCAATTGAACAATTCCTGGGTACTGGAAATCGCCTTTGGGGAGCATTGGATGGAAAAAGGGGAATTGACTTTTATCATTCAGAGCCTCTGAAGCAATTCTATTACTGAGCTGTAAAAAGCAATGAAATGCTGGTTATATTTGGGGTCCTACCAACTTCCAATTTTTAGCTTTTAGTGAATCCAACTTTTTTCTCATGCACATATCCTGTTTCCCCAAAAATAAGACCTAGCATGTTTTTTTTTACGTATGTGCCTAATATAAGCTCTGCCCCCAAAATAAGCCCTACTTAAATGCCCATGCAGACAGTTGGCCGCCCATTCTGTCTGGGCAAGCAGAAGAAGTGGGCCGGCGGCCTTGCAGAGTCATGCTGGAAGGGGCTGCCGGAGCTGTTGATGTGAGGTGAGGCAGGTGTTGGGCATGAGTGGCCTGGCCTTTGGTCTACATAAGCTCCTTTAATGTTGAGGGAGCCAAGATCTAGTCACAGAGAAAAATACCCCAGGTAAGAAAAGGTATGAACTTGCTCTATTGGCTCATCATCGAATAGCCCTATATGGCAATGACATCATTTTCCAAAGACTATAACCTTTGACTTTGGCTTATCAATAATCAGATAATTCTTATGAGAATAGGAGTCCAGTCTTCTCGTATTTACGAGACCGCCTTCTGCCACCAGTAGCCTCTCACCGACCAGTACGCTCCCATAGAGAGGGGCTACTCAGGGTTCTGTCGGCCAAACAATGTCGACTGGCGGCCCCCCAGGGGGAGAGCCTTCTCTGTGGGGGCACCCGCCATCTGGAACGAGCTCCCCCCGGAGATACGGAGGATCCCGGACCTGCGTGCTTTTCGCCGTGCCATCAAAACATTTCTTTTTCAGCAGGCCGGCCTGGCCTAACCTCTATTTTAAACTTTTTTAAAAAATTAAATTTTAAATTTGTCTTAAGAATTTGGGGTGTGTTAAATTTCGTTTTCCGGGCCAAATTATTTAATTGTATTTTAATGCTTTTTAACATTTGTATTATATGTATTTTATCTGGCTGTTCACCGCCCTGAGTCCTTCGGGAGTAGGGCGGTATACAAATTCAATTAATAATAATAATAATAATAATAATAATAATAATAATAATAATAATAATAACAACAACAACAACAACAACAACAACAACAACAACAACAACAGTATATGAAACCCGAATGTCATATGGGCAGTACCTTGTCTTACCTTTTGGTAAGGATCAGTCCTACTTCTTATGGCTCCATTGATCCTAAAACAGGGTACCCCAATCTATGGGCCACACCTACTAGTGTCGCTGTGAGAAATTTGCAACCGGGATGCAGAAACAGCCAGCAAGTGCTAATGTTCATAGATGCATCCTCACTCGGCCTCTTGGATGGAACCATCCCCTCTGCTCCTCCACCCCACCCCCGGTGTACAAAGCTAAAAACATTAGGCAACTCTGTCTTAAAACACACTCTCAAACAAATGAACGTAGAATATGGAATAATTGGGACAGAAGGGATCTTTAAGGTCTTCTGGTGCAGCCCTCTTCTCACATAGCAGATCATATGTCATTCCAGACAAAATGAATGTCCAGCTCTTTTTGAAAACCTCCAGTAATGGAGCATGCACACCATCATGAGGCAAGCTGTCCCACTGATTAATTTATTTTATATTTTTTATATTATTGATTGATTGATTGATTGATTGATTGATTTGTTTGTTTGTTTGTTTTGTTTTGTTTTATTTTATTTATATTCCGCCCTATCTCCGCAGGAATCAGGTTGGCTCACAACAATAAAATATCCAATAAAAGTGTGTTAAAATACATGTTAACCCCCCCAGTCCAGGCTGAACAACCATGTCTTTAAGTCGCGGCGGAAGGTGCGGAGGTCAGGGGCAAACTGGAGCCCCAGAGGAAGTTGGTTCCACAGGGTGGGAGCACCCACTGAGAAAGCTCTGTCTCTAGAAGTCGTCAGTTGACACTGTCTAGCCGACGGCACCCTGAGTAGGCCCTCCCTGTGAGAACGCACCGGGTGATGGGGAGCTGTTGCTGGTTGACTAGCGCATGAGTAACTGTGCGTAGGGCATCCCGGTCCAAATAAGGGCGCAACTGGCGCACCAGGCAGACCTGGGCAAACGCCCCCCTGGTCACGGCTGTTATATTATATATTATACATTATATATAATTTTTCTCACTGTCAGTGCTTGTAGAAAGGGCTTTGAAAAGGGTCAACATTCTGAGTTCCATTGTAAGGGCAATCACTTTCCTCCATAATATTTCTTGGTTTACTGTGTCAAATGCTATAAAGACAGCAAACCATTATTACCTCTGACTGATATGTTTTTATAGTTAAGGGTTTAAGGCAATGCAATTACCAATAGTAAATCAAATCTGCTTAAAGACTGCTGGAGCTTCTACAAGGAATGCACTTTTCATCCACCTACCCTCAACTCTACTCAAGTGGAAGTTTGCATATAATTTAGTCAGAATAACTGTTAGAGAATGGGCCATGAATAATTAGGGTCCTTTTAATTCCCTTTTTTATACAGTATATATGAACTACAATTGCCATTTTTGACCCAAATGGGTATGGCAATTATTATTTATATGTGTAAACATATTATCATTACTTTGGCTAATATCATTTAGCTAATATTGGCTAATATTGAACATTGGGTGCTATCTAACAAAATGAAATTCAATGATGAAAAAAGTAAGGTTCTACATTTAGGCAAGAAAAACAAAATATACAGGTACCATATATGTGATACCTTGCTCAATAGTAGTAACTGTGAGAGGGATCTTGGAGTCCTAGTGGACAATTATTTAAATATGAGCCAGCAGTGTGCCACAGCTGCCAAAAAATGCAACATAGTTCTAGGCTGCATAAACAGAGGAATAGAATGAAGATCACATGAAGTGTTAATACCACTTTATAATGCCTTGGTAAGGCCACACTTGGAATATTGCATTCAGTTTTGGTCGCCATGATGTAAAAAAGATGTTGAGACTCTAGAAAGAGTGCAGAGAAGAGCAGCAAAGATGATTAGAGGACTGGAGGCTAAAATATATGAAGAACAGTTGCAGGAACTGGGTATGTGTAGTTTAATGAAAAGAAGGACTAGGGGAGACATGATAGCAATGTTCCAAGATCTCAGTGGTTGCCTCAAAGAAGAGGGAGTCAAGCTATTCTCCAAAACACCAGAGGGTAGGACAAGAAGCAATGGGTAGATACTAATCAAGAAGAGAAGCAACTTAGAACAGAACAAAACAGAACAGAACAGAACAGAACAGAACAGAATAGAATAGAATAACAGAGTTGGAAGGGACCTTGGAGGTCTTCTAGTCCAACCCCCTGCCTAGGCAGGAAACCGTACACCACTTCAGACAAATGGGTATCCAACATCTTATTAAAAACTTCCAGTGTTGGAGCATTCACAACTTCTGGAGGCAAGTTGTTCCACTGATTAATTGTTCTAACTGTCAGGAAATTTCTCCTTAGTTCTATTCTATTCTATTCTATTCTATTCTATTCTATTCTATTCTATTCTATTCTATTCTATTCTATTCTATTCTATTCCACTCCACTCCACTCCACTCCACTCCATTCCATTCCATTCCATTCCATTCCATTCCAAGATAATCGTGAAAGAAATGTCAGCTTTCTATGAGTGCTACACCTTCCTATTGTCCAGAAGAAACTTTGATTGAACACAGAGCCTCCCCTCACCTTCACAAGTGTGAGGTAAAAGCCCTCAAAGCAATGAGGATGGTCTCATGAGTAGATGTTTCCATTTTGATCCTTGCTCCCTCCCCACTGTTACCTAAATCCCCAGCCATGAAATCTTCATAAAGGTCATAACGAAAAGCAGATTTTGAATTCTATAGAGAAGAAGTGGTTGGAGCTATCACTCAAACACCAACACCCCACTCACTTTACCTGATAGAAAAACACAAACACAAACCTGGGCAACTTTGTAGGGGCCGACTAATGTTGACATCTGGACAGAGATGTCTCTCAGAGCTCCATTAACAATCACCAAAAGGTTGTCCTTCCTTCCACAGCTGTAGTTGGGAACATTGGCTTCTCCAGTAGAAAGCACATCTAGCAATGCCTCTGAAGTGCCGAGGGTGTTATCATAGTTGTCATAAATGTTGTAGCCAAGTGTGCAATTGCGCAGGAGCTGGTGATTTTTATTAACCACTTCAATATTGAAAATCATGCATAGTATTCTTTTCTTTCTATAATGTAAACTAGTGTAAAACCATCCTCATGTTAATATTAGCATCATCAATAGCAAAAACTATTTTTTCTCTGTTTAATCCTTTTTTTCTCCACAAACTAACTAACTCTTAAACCAATATTGATCCAAAATCAGAGGTACGTGATAGACTCCCATCACCCTTTAATATTTGTGAGTATGGGGAAGATAGCATGGAGATATTCCTCCAAGAGGATTAAAAATAAGACATAAACCACTATTTGTAGAAGTACTAACTTTCATCAGCCCAGTAAACAGGTTGCAAAATAATTCAGTCATTAAAGTAGAACAATCATAAAAGGAAGAAAATATTTGATATGTGACCCAGAAAAGCTATTCTAAAAACAAGTCATCTTCTATTCCTTTAAAAATCAGACATTGAATATCAATCAGTGGGTATAAAAATATGCAAATGAGCTGGGCAAGGGAGACTACAACAATCACTCTTTTCAACAAAACTCAGTATTCACACCATTAATTTAGGATTGGACAGGGAGAGGAAAATAATGTGGACTGCTTTCAGGATTTCCCCCCTCATGTGTGGATCTGAGCCTCTCCCAGTAAATAAGACAAAAGAGAGAAGCCCTGGAAATCAAAACAATTCAAGAAATTAGTCAAGTCCTGCAATATAAAAGTAAGTAAAAAAAGAAGAAATAAAAAGAAGGTGTTAGAACTGCAAATGGAGGGAATGAAACTCCATCACAGTGAATGACTTACAACTGAATCTGACTAGAAGGAGCCATGTTGAAAGGTAAAGTTGCAAGTGTTATTTCTGATGGAGAGATGACTATACCAAGGAGAAGATCTCCTGGCGTATAATAGCTCCATGGCTTTTCTCCATCCTGGTGGTCCAAATTCAGTGGGCACTTCAGCTTCCCAGAGACTGGCTGGGGCACCAGCAGCATCAGAAGCAGAAGCAAAAGCAGGAAGTCCATAATTCATGGGGCTGAATCAATCGTCTTGTTTCTAAAGAAGAATTAGAAGAATTCAAAGCAATCTCAAAGGATGGAATATCCAGTGGCTTTCCTGGTTCAAACAGAGACAAATCAAGATTCACCTGGAAGAGAGAGAAAGTACATTCAAGTGCACAGCTCCTGCCAGTCCCATAACTTGAGCCACAAAGAGCATAATCCATGGTATTTATCCTTTTCTAATGCAAGATCCCTTCCATGTTGCTTCAGTCTGATGTTTACATCAAAGGCAGTCACTGGGAGAAAAAGGAGAAGAGGTCTCAAGGCCTGTAAGGGGATAATTAGAGTGAGAAGTAACTGGTCCTCTTGGGACCCTGAACTTCTACCATCTAATGAGGGGTAGGTGGGAAAAAGCATGTTGGTGAAAAATCACAGATACACCCCTTGGGGCACTGTCCTATGGTGGCCATAGTCCTTCTTGTTAGGACATGTCCAGAAAGTGATGCTGGAGCAAAATTCTTCAACAGTCAGAAAAGTGATTTCTGCTCAGGTGGTCTCTTGCCTCCAGAGACTGCTAGTGAAGGCCACCCAGAGATATGGATTGCCACAGGAACAGGAAGCTCAAGTTCAAAGCCCAAGAGAGGGTATCAATAACCCTCACTCTCCACTCCATGTGGTCAGCTACCCAGGACTTCAAACCCATGTGGTCCATTTGACCATTAAACCATCCTTCCAGGCAGCCCCCATGTTTCCAGTGCCTTTCTCCCCACTTGGAACGGAACCCAGATGGACATTTCTTCCAACACTTGCTCCCTTGCTTCTCTCTATTCTTTGAGTCTTCGCAGTCAAAGTAACTTACAGATTTTGATCCAACCTAGAACTAAGGAGAAATTTCCTGACACTTAGAAGAATTAATCAGTGGAATGATTAACGTCTGTCTCCAGAAGTTATGGATGTTCCAATACTGGAAGTTTTTAAGAGACTGGACAACAAATTTGTCTGAAATGGTAAATGGTAGGGTTTCCTGATTGAGCAGGGGGTTAGACTAGAAGACCTCCAAGGTCCCTTCAACTCTGCTATTGTTATTCTGTTTCAGGCATACAGTATATTTAGCAAATTGTTAAAAAGGTTGTTAGAGATTAGAGGACAGAGGTGGGGAGTTTAGTTTTAGCAGCTAATTTGGGGATGGGGTACAAATTTGAAGATGGACAAATTTGTCTCCCCCAGCTTTTTTGTGTTCTTTATTGAAGAAATTTGGGTTTTGGGGGTTTCTGCAGTCTCCCAACAGCCTGATGGTCAGGGTTGAAAGCTTCAAAAGCAGCCGCCAATTCTACAAGGACTTGTCAGGGTATTGAAAATGGTGGCCACTTCCAGGAGGCAATGGGGATCAGGTCCAGGCACTGCAGGGTCCATTTGGGTCAATATTGAAGGAGGAGAAGTTTCCAGCCAGAGGGGAAGATGTTACCAAACCACATCTGGAAGGATGCAAGACCTCCAACACTTCTACACCACAAAGAGGGGCTTGGTGATGGGGCAAAAGAGTCAAGGAGAGGCTTCCACCCCTTGAAGAAAACTCACATTTTGGGAAAGGAGAAGGAAAAGGAGGGGCTCTCCTTGATGGTGGGTGACCCCAGTAGGTAAAAACATGGCTCCACTTGCATTCAGCTCTGATTTCCTCAGGATGGCACACTTTGATGTGAAGGAAGACAGCAACCATGATCTTTAGTGGGAAAGAAAATTGAAAGTCCTTCTGAAGCTCTGGTTTGTCGTTGTGTGTTTCCAGGAAAGGCTTCTGTCTGGGGGAAGCCACGCAGGGCCTTTGTCTCCAAAGGGGGATCCGGCATTGCTCAGGAGGAGAAGGCAAGGGGGGTCTCCCTGGAGGGACCTTCAGGGGCTCTGAGGAAGGGGAATTCTGGGGGTCCATCATGGCCCCTTAAGACTCTCCGGCTGGGCTCTTCTGGGCAGCCGCTGCTCCTACTTGCCCAAGAGCCTCCACTGGAGGAGAATCTCTTCAGGGCAGCCAATGGTGGGTTTCCCCCAGTTTGGACCAATTCTATAGAACCAGTAGTAAAACCGGTGGGAGGCTCCGTCCACTGACCCTGACGTCATCAGAAGCGATCTGCACATGCGTTGCGAACCGGTAGTAAAGGTAAGTAGAATTCACCCCTGAGGGCAGCTATTTCTAGGTGGGGGAGGGGAAACCCTTTCAGGACTTCAGCCTCCCCTCCCTCTGCAGTTCTGGGAGTTTTTGCCTCTTTCTCTTCACACTGAAAGCTTTTTAATTGTATCCTTATTTGAAACTCTCCCTCTTTTATCTTTGTTTGTTCAACCTCTTCTCCATGAGGCTGATTGGTGGCTGAGTTCCCAAGCAACCATTGTCTCTCCCCTCTTGTTTGATTGGCTGCTGCTGGATTGCCATGATGACAGGGACAGGCCAGGACAAGAGGCAGCCACTGAGGAGAGAGAGGGGCGGGGCTTTTGCCTTTCCTGAGAACTGGAGGAGTTGAAGGCAGAATCTTCTCTCTTTTAGGAAACTCTGCTCAGATGTAGCCCAGAGTAGGGAGAAATAAAAGAATATTTTAAAAAATATATATATTTTAAAAATGAAGGAAACATTCAAGACCTTGAGAGATGACACATAGATAAAAAATGTTTTCAAATACTGAGGATTTTAAAGAAATATTCAATACTTTCTTTGAGGATTGATGGATGATCAGTTAGGAAAATGCCAAGGAATATTGTTTTAATATGTGATTATTGTGTTGGGAATTGCCACAATAGAACTACCCACCGGGGAGGAATGGCTTGTGAAATTGACAGAACTTTCTGAGATGAACAAACTGCCTACTTTGAACAGAGAATGGGCAACATCTACATGTACTGGTGACTGGAAACCCATTATGGATTTTTTTTAAAAAAAATAAAGTTGTGACTTACGGTTTTCATATGGAGGAAAGTATGGATAAAAAGAGTCAAAATGTAACCTCGGGAAAAGAGACGTTAAAATATAATTGTACTTATAACTGCTGTGAAGAATATTGGGAGGTATTTGTTGATATTTTTATTTGACAATTTAGACTATTTAACATTTCCTAAAGATTATTGCTTTTTCTCCTACCTATTTTTTGTAAACATTTGTCAAGCCATGCACTCAAAATTGGTAAGTAAGAAAAAGTCCAGGGATACAATAATTAAATCACAAATTAGTTTTTTTCTTTTAAATGGCTCTGAGGATCTAAGCTGAAATCGTCAGTTGGCGGGGGGGGGGGCAAAGCGGCGGCAGTGGCAGGGAGTCCCGGAATTCCAAGGGACTTTTCCTGCGTGGCTTTTTCCGCTGCAGGCATCAGTGGCACGGGAGCAGTGGAGGGGCATCCCGGAAATCCCCTTGGCCAGGCCCGCTTGCTCCCAATAGAATCAGACCAGTTCCGAAAGTACCATGAAGGGAAAATACAAATATTTTTTTGCATTGTATTTGTATTTGCACCGGAGGCCAAGATGGAGAAGACCTGCACGGCCACCATGGACTTTCCTTTGGCACTCAGGTAGGTGGGCAGGAAGGAGATCCAGACACTGCAAAAGACCAGCATGCTGAAAGTGATCAGCTTGGCTTCATTGAAGGCCCCAGGCAGGTTTCTGACCAAGAAAGCTACTGTGAAGCATATGATAGCTAGGAAACCCATGTAGCTCAGGACAACATAAAACATGATGACAGAGCCTTCGTTGCATTGCAGGATGATCTCTCCAGGCTGGGAGTGCATGTCAGAGTCCAGGAATGGGGGAGAAACTCCCAGCCACATGGCACAGATGAAAATTTGGACAGCAGAACAAGAAAGGATAATGGAGTTGGCCAAGCTCTTCCCCAACCATCTTCTCATCCTGTTGCCTGGTTTTGAAGCCAGGAAGGCCAGCATCACTGTGATAGTTTTGGCCAACACAGAAGACACAGCTATTGAGAAGACAATGCTGAACATTGTTTGTCGGAGAAGACAGGTGCCTTTCCTTGGATGGCCAATGAAGAAAAAGGAGGACAAAAAGCAAAGCAGGAGGGAGACCAGGAGGATGAAGGAGAGGTCCCGGTTGTTGGCTTTGACAATGCGAGTTTCTAGGTATTGAAGAAATATGATTAAAACAAGGCCTGTGATTAGGAACAAGAGTAGGGCAAATGACACAAGGATGATTCCCAGATGTTCTTCATATGACAGGAAGGTTATTCTTTTGGGGATACATTGGACTCTGTTCTTGGTTGGATATTGATCATCTGGGCACTTGGTGCATTTTTCAGTATCTGAAAAAACAAAGGAACAAAGGAAAATCTCATTAATGGTATATTCTTACACTCTAGCATTTCCCACTGCCCGTTCGCTGCTGCCCGTTTGCCACCATCCATTCGCCACAGCTCAATCGCCACTGCCCGTTCACTGCCGCTCGTTCGCTGATGGCTGTCGACAAACAGGCTGCGGTGATTGGCAGCGAACGGGCCACAGAAAATGGGCAGTGGCGAATGGGTGGCGGCGATTGGCGGCAGCGAATGGGCAGCGGTCAATGGGCAGCAATAAGTGGCGGTGGCAATCCACACTGCCTAGAATAGCTGATTGGCGGTATTCCGGGAGGCCGATCCAACCACCAATCAGCTACTCGGCAGTGAAGGCTCCAGTGTTCCCTGGCAGCAGCAGCAGCTCAGCACAGTTGACCGGTGGTAAGTGCAACAGAGCAGAGCCCCGATGAGCCTCGTGCTGAAACTGTGATAACATGCTGAAGCTGACCAAGCTGTTGGCTGTTTGCTGCAAGGAATACCAGATGGATGCTGGGAGGCAGAGGCAGAGTTTTTTTCTTGTTTTCCTCCTCTAAAGCTATGACAAAAAAAAAAGAATAAATGAATGAATGAATGAATGAATGAATGAATGAATGAATGAATGAATGAATAGCATAGCATACTTTATTGTGGTCATAGACCAAAAAGACCAAAACATCCAAGACTCATAGCTGGCACATGACCAGACTAAAGAGCAAAACAGCAGCAAGAACAGTGGTGGAAACCACTCCGTCAAATTCACAGTAAAATTATACATAGGGAGAAAATACTATATTGCAATTTGAATAAATGATTAAATGAATGAATGAATGAATGAATGAATGAATAAATGAATGAATGAATAAATAAATAAATAAATAAATAAATACAACCCCCCCAAAAAAAAAAAAAACCCTCAAAGGGCAGATTTGATGGAGCACTCTTTCTTTTTTGCAGTCATTTTTCTCTTCCTGTGTTTCTATCCTATACTCACATTGCTCTTTAAAACCCATCTGGAATTTGTAGATGTTCCAGAATCCAATGGCATGAAAGGTGTTTCCTTATGTTCTTCCATGGTACACCCCTATTGTGCAAGCTGCACAGGCTCCCCGTTTCTTTTCAAGTGCAATTAAATTCACCTTCAAAGCCCTACATGAAACAGAACCAGGGTATCTGCAGAGCTTCCTCTCCTTGAGGGTATCTGTTTGTCCCACCAGACCAGATATAATTGGCGTGCAAAAGATCTGTTCCCTAAAACATTCAATTGGCCCCCAACAAAACCTCTGGAGACTTGCTACATCTCCCAGGCATTTGGGCTGTGCTAAGCTCAGTGCAAGATAGGAATCTGATGGATTTTCTCAGAGAAGGGAGGTTGTGGCACCAGATATTTCTTCTTTTAATTTGATTCTGTTGTTCTTGTTTCTATAGTTTCATCTTATTTCATTTTTGTTGTTGTTTTTATAGGTTGTATGTATTTTTTTGTTTTTGCTAGAGTGTAAGAATATACCATTAGTGAGACTTTCCTGTCCCTCAATATCCTATCTCATCCAAAGGTTTTCTTGAAATTTGGAAGACAATAAAAGAAATATTACTTTGTTTTTTCAGATACTGAAAAATGCACCAAGTGCCCCGATGATCAATATCCAACCAAGAACAGAGTCCAATGTATCCCCAAAAGAATAACCTTCCTGTCCTATGAAGAACATCTGGGAATCATCCTTGTGTCATTTGCCCTACTCTTGTTCCTAATCACAGGCCTTGTTTTAATCATATTCCTTCAATACCTAGAAACTCCCATTGTCAAAGCAAACAACCGGGACCTCTCCTTCATCCTCCTGGTCTCCCTCCTGCTTTGCTTTTTGTCCTCCTTTTTCTTCATTGGCCATCCAAGGAAAGCCACCTGTCTTCTCCGACAAACAATGTTCAGCATTGTCTTCTCAATAGCTGTGTCTTCTGTGTTGGCCAAAACTATCACAGTGATGCTGGCCTTCCTGGCTTCAAAACCAGGCAACAGGATGAGAAGATGGTTGGGGAAGAGCTTGGCCAACTCCATTATCCTTTCTTGTTCTGCTGTCCAAATTTTCATCTGTGCCATGTGGCTGGGAGTTTCTCCCCCATTCCTGGACTCTGACATGCACTCCCAGCCTGGAGAGATCATCCTGCAATGCAACGAAGGCTCTGTCATCATGTTTTATTTTGTCCTGAGCTACATGGGTTTCCTAGCTATCATTTGCTTCACAGTAGCTTTCTTGGCCAGAAACCTGCCTGGGGCCTTCAATGAAGCCAAGCTGATTACTTTCAGCATGCTGGTCTTTTGCAGTGTCTGGATCTCCTTCCTGCCCACCTACCTGAGTGCCAAAGGAAAGTTCATGGTGGCCGTGCAGGTCTTCTCCATCTTGGCCTCCGGTGCTGGGCTGTTGAGTTGCATCTTCTTCCCCAAGTGCTACATTATTATCCTTAGACCAGATCTAAATACTAAGGAACATTTAATGATAAAAGTAGGGACTTGATAATGAAATTATTTCTTACTCTCACAGCTCATCATTGGTTATTGTTTGCCATTGTTGTTGGTTTGTATGCTTCGTTTGCCTCTGTTTGACAATATAGGTTATTTAAAATCCAAGGAAATAAAAACACTTATGTTAATCAAATTGAAATCCAAGGTAATAATCAAACAATAAAATAAATTAATAATTAATATTTATTTATTTAATCATATTTCTATACCGCCCACTCTCCGAGGACTCTGGGCGGCCTACACCAAAGACAGTATACTAAATAGCATATTGCCCCCAACAATCTGGGTCCTCATTTTACCCACCTCAGAAGGATGGAAGGCTGAGTCAACCTTGAGCTGGTGAGATTTGATCTGCTGATCTGCTGAACTAGCAATTCATCTGAAGTAGCTGCAGTACAGCACTCTAACCACTGCACCACCTCAGCTCTTATTTGTACAAAATACAAATACAATGCAAAAAAATATTTGTATTTTCCCTTCATGGTACTTTCTGAACTGGTATTTCAATTTAATACAGGTCTCATTCTATTGGGAGCAAGTGGGCCTGGCCACGGGGATTACTGGGATGCCCCTCCTCTACTCCTGTGCCTCTGATGCCTGCAGCGGAAAAACCCATGCAGGAAAAGTCCCTGGGAGTTCCGGGACTCCCTGCCACTGCCGCCACTTTGCCCCCCACCCCACCCCAGCTGACGATCTCAGCTTGGATCCTCAGAGCCATTTAAAAGAAAAAAACTAATTTGTGATTTAATTATTGTATCCCTGGACTTTTTGTTACTTATGCAGCATACCAATTTTGAATGCTTGACAAAATAGGTACGGGAAAAAGCAATAATCTTTAGGAAATGTTAAATAGTCTAAATTGTCAAATAAAAATATCAACAAATACCTCCCAATATTCTTCACAGCAGTTATAAGTACAATTATATTTTAACGTCTCTTTTCCCGAGGTTACATTGTGACTCTTTTTATCGATACTTTCCTCCATATGAAAACCGTAAGTCACAACTTTATTTTTTTTAAAAAAAAAATCCATAATGGGTTTCCAGTCACCAATACAATGGTTGCCTGGGAACTCAGCCACCAATCAGCCTCATGGAGAAGAGGTTGAACAAACAAAGATAAAAGAGGGAGAGTTTCAAATAAGGATACAATTAAAAAGCTTTCAGTGTGAAGAGAAAGAGGCAAAAACTCCCAGAACTGCAGAGGGAGGGGAGGCTGAAGTCCTGAAAGGGTTTCCCCTCCCCCACCTAGAAATAGCTGCCCTCAGCGGTGAGTTCTACTTACCTTTACTACTGGTTCGCAACGCATGCGCAGATCGCTTCTGATCATGTCAGGGTCAGTGGACGGAGCCTCCCGCAGGTTTTACTTCTATAGAACCGGTCCAAACTGGGGGCATCCCACCATTGGCTGCCCTGAAGAGATTCTCCTCCAGTGGAGGCTCTTGGGCAAGTAGGAGCAGCGGCTGCCCAGGAGAGCCCAGCTGGAGAGTCTTAAGGGGCCATGAGGGACCCCCAGGATTCCCCTTCCTCAGAGCCCCTGAAGGTCCCTCCAGGGAGACCCCCCTTGCCTTCTCTTCCTGAGCAATGCCGGATCCCCCTTTGGAGACAAAGGCCCTGCGTGGCTTCCCCCAGACAGGAGCCTTTCCTGGAAACACACAACGACAAACCAGAGCTTCAGAAGGACTTTCAATTTTCTTTCCCACTAAAGATCATGGCGGTTTTCCTTCATATCAAAATGTGCCACTCTGGGGAAAATAACAGCTGAATGGAAATGAAGCCGTGTTTTTACCTACTGGGGTCACCCACCATCAAGGAGAGCCCCTCCTTTTCCATCTCCTTTCCCAAAATGTGAGCTTTCTTCAAGGGATGGAAGCCTCTCCTTGACTCTTTTGCCCCATCACCAAGCCCCTCTTTGTGGTATACAAGTGTTGGGGGTCTTGCATCCTTCCAGATGTGGTTTGGTAACATCTTCCCCTCTGGCTGGAAACCTCTCCTCCTTCAATATTGGCCCAAATGGACCCTGCAGTGCCTAGGCCTGATCCCCATTGCCTCCTGGAAGTGGCCATCATTTTCAATACCCTGACAAGTTCTTGTAGAAATGGCAGCTGCTTTTGAAGCTTTCAACCCTGACCATCAGGCTGTTGGGTGACTGCAAACCAACCGAAAACCCAAATTTCTTCAATAAAGAACACAAAAAAGCTGGAGGAGACAAATTTGTCCATTTTCAAATGTGTACCCCATCCCCAAATTAGGTGCTAAAACTAAACTCCCCACCTCTGCCCTCCAATCTCTAACAACCTTTTTAACAATTTGCTAAATATACTGTATGCCTGAAACAGAATAATAATAATAGCAGAGTTGAAGGGACCTTGGAGGTCTTCTAGTCTAACCTCCTGCTCAAGCAGAAAACCCTACCATTTACCATTTCAGACGAATTTGTTGTCCAGTCTCTTAAAAACTTCCAGTATTGGAACATCCATAACTTCTGGAGACAGACGTTAATCATTCCACTGATTAATTCTTCTAAGTGTCAGGAAATTTCTCCTTAGTTCTAGGTTGGATCAAAATCTGTAAGTTACTTTGACTGCGAAGAGTCAAAGAACAGAGAAAAGCAAGGGAGCAAGTGTTGGAAGAAATGTCCATCTGGGTTCAGTTCCAAGTGGGGAGAAAGGCACTGGAAACATGGGGGCTGCCTGGAAGGATGGTTTAATGGTGAAATGGACCACATGGGTTTGAAGTCCTGGGTAGCTGACCACATGGAGTGGAGAGTGAGGGTTATTGATACCCTCTCTTGGGCTTTGAACTTGAGCGTCCTGTTCCTGTGGCAATCCATATCTCTGGGTGGCCTTCACTAGCAGTCTCTGGAGGTAAGAGACCACTTGAGCAGAAATCACTTTTCTGATTGTTGAAGTATCTTGCTCCAGCATCACTTTCTGGACATGTCCTAACAAGAAGGACTATGGCCACCATAGGACAGTGCCCCAAGGGGTGTAGCTGTGATTTTTCACCAACATGCTTTTTTCCACCTACCCCTCATTAGATGGTAGTAGTTCAGGGTCCCAAGAGGACCAGTTACTTCTCACTCTAATTATCCCCTTACAGGCCTTGAGACCTCTTCTCCTTTTTCTCCCAGTGACTGCCTTTGATGTAAACATCAGACTGAAGCAACATGGAAGGGATCTTGCATTAGAAAAGGATAAATACCATGGATTATGCTCTTTGTGGCTCAAGTTATGGGACTGGCAGGAGCTGTGCTCTTGAGTGTACTTTCTCTCTCTTCCAGATGAATCTTGATTTGTCTCTGTTTGAATCAGGAAAGCCACTGGATATTCCATCCTTTGAGATTGCTTTGAATTCTTCTAATTCTTCTTTAGAAACAAGAGGATTGATTCAGCCCCATGAATTATGGACTTCCTGCTTTTGCTTCGGCTTCTGATGCTGCTGGTGCCCCAGCCAGTCTTGGGGAAGCTGAAGTGCCCACTGAATTTGGACCACCAGGATGGAGAAAAGCCATGGAGCTATTATACGCCAGGAGATCTTCTCCTTGGTATAGTCGTCTCTCCATCAGAAATAACACTTGCAACTTTACCTTTCAACATGGCTCCTTCTAGTCAGATTCAATTGTAAGTGATTCACTGTGATGGAGTTTCATTCCCTCCATTTGCAGTTCTAACACTTTCTTTTCTTTTTCTTCTTTTACTTACTTTTATACTACAGGACTTGACTAATTTCTTGAATTGTTTTGATTTCCAGGGCTTCTCTCTTTTGTCTTATTTACTGGGAGAGGCTCAGATCCACACATGAGGGGGGAAAACCTGAAAGCAGTCCACATTATTTTCCTCTCCCTGTCCAATCCTAAATTAATGGTGTGAATACTGAGTTTTGTTGAAAAGAGTAATTGTTGTAGTCTCCCCTGCCCAGCTCATTTCCATATTTTTATACCCACTGATTGATATTCAATGTCTGATTTTTAAAGGAATAGAAGATGATTTGTTTTTAGAATAGCTTTTCTGGGTCACATATCAAATATTTTCTTCCTTTTATGATTGTTCTACTTTAATGACTGAATTATTTTGCAACCTGTTTACTGGGCTGATGAAAGTTAGTACTTCTACAAATAGTGGTTTATGTCTTATTTTTAATCCTCTTGGAGGAATATCTCCATGCTATCTTTCCCATACTCACAAATATTAAAGGGTGATGGGAGTCTATCATGTACCTCTGGTTTTGGATCAATATTGGCTTAAGAGTTAGTTAGTTTGTGGAGAAAAAAAGGATTAAATAGAGAAAAAATAGTTTTTGCTATCGATGATGCTAATATTAACCTGAGCATGGTTTTACACTAGTTCATATTATGGAAAGAACAAAATAATATGCATGATTTTCAATATTGAAGTGGTGAATAAAAATGAGCAGCTCCTGCGCAATTGCACACTTGGCTACAACATTTATGACAACTATGATAACACCCTCGGCACTTCAGAGGCATTGCTAGGTATGCTTTCTACTGGAGAAGCCAATGTTCCCAACTACAGTTGTGGAAGGAAGGACAACCTTTTGGTGATTCTTGATGGAGCTGACAGAGACATCTCTGTCCAGATGTCAACATTAGTCGGTCCCTACAAAGTTGCCCAGGTTTGTGTTTGTGTTTTTCTATCAGGTAAAGTGAGTGGGGTGTTGGTGTTTGAGTGATAGCTCCAACCATTTCTTCTCTATAGAATTCAAAATCTGCTTTTCGCTTTGACTTTTATGAAGATTTCATGGCTGGGGATTTAGGTAACAGTGGGGAGGGAGGAAGGATCAAAATGGAAACATCTACTCATGAGACCTTCCTCATTGCTTTAAGGGCTTTTACCGCACACTTGTGAAGGTGAGGGGAGGTTCTGTGTTCAATCAAAGTTTCTTCTGGACAATAGGAAGGTGTAGCACTCATAGAAAGCTGACATTTCTTTCACGGTTATCTTGGAATAGAATAGAATAGAATAGAATAGAATAGAATAGAATAGAATAGAATAGAATAGAATAGAATAGAATAGAATAGAATAGAATAGAATAGAATAACAGAGTTGGAAGTTACCTTGGAGGTCTTCTAGTCCAACCCCCTGCCTAGGCAGGAAACCCTACACCACTTCAGACAAATGATTACCCAACATCTTCTTAAAAACTTCCAGTGTTGGAGCATTCACAACTTCTGGAGGCAAGTTGTTCCACTGATTAATTGTTCTAACTCTCAGGAAATTTCTCCTTAGTTCTAAGTTGCTTCTCTCCTTGATTAGTTTCTACCCATTGCTTCTTGTGCTGCCATCAGGTGTTTTGGAGAATAGCTTGACTCCCTCTTCTTTGAGGCAACCTCTGAGATCTTGGATCATTGCTATCATGTCTCCTCTAGTCCTTCTTTTCATTAAACTACACATACCCAGTTCCTGCAACCGTTCTTCATATGTTTTAGCCTCCAGTCCCCTAATCATCTTTGTTGCTCTTCTCTGCACTCTTTCTAGCATCTCCACATGTTTTTTACATCATGATCACCAAAACTGAATGCAGTATTCCAAGTGTGGCCTTATCAAGGCATTATAAAGTGGTATTAACACTTCATGTGATCTTGATTCTATTCCTCTGTTTATGCAGCCTAGAACTATGTTGCATTTTTTGGCAGCTGTGGCACACTGCTGGCTCATATTTAAATAATAGTCCACTAGGACTCCAAGATCCTTCTCACAGTTACTACTATTGAGCGAGGTACCATATACTGTACCTGTGCATTTTCTTTTTCTTGCCTAAATGTAGAACCTTACTTTTTTCACCGTTGAATTTCATTTTGTTAAATAGTGCCCAATGTTCAATATTAGCCAATATTAGCTAAATGATATTAGCCAAAGTAATGATAATCTCAAACATAAATTAACCATTTTATAAAAGAATTACAAATATGTTAGCCAAATGTCAACTATTTTTTACCCTAAAATGCTCATGTTCAAATTCATTGTTAAATTTGTTAAGAACAATTTTACCAGATTTACAATTCAATAAATATCCCAACTCTATAGGCAGGTTCCTTTACACATATAAATAATAATTGCCATTCCAATTTGGGTCAAAAATGGCAATTGTAGTTCATATATACTGTATAAAAAAGGGAATTAAAAGGACCCTAATTATTCATGGCCCATTCTGTAACAGTTATTCTGACTAAATTATATGCAAACTTCCACTTGAGTAGAGTTGAGGGTAGGTGGATGAAAAGTGCATTCCTTGTAGAAGCTCCAGCAGTCTTCAAGCAGATTTGATTTACTATTGGTAATTGCATTGCCTTGAACCATTAACTATAAAAACATATCAGTCAGAGGTAATAATGGTTTGCTATCTTTATAGCATTTGACACAGTAAACCAAGAAATATTATGGAGGAAACTGATTGCCCTTACAATGGAACTCAGAATGTTGACCCTTTTCAAAGCCCTTTCTACAAGCACTGACAGTGAGAAAAATTATATATAATGTATAATATATAATATAACAGCCGTGACCAGGGGGGCATTTGCCCAGGTCTGCCTGGTGCGCCAGTTGCGCCCTTATTTGGACCGGGATGCCCTACGCACAGTTACTCATGCGCTAGTCAACCAACAACAGCTCCCCATCACCCGGAGCGCTCTCACAGGGAGGGCCTACTCAGGGTGCCGTCGGCTAGACAGTGTCAACTGGTGACCCCTAGAGACAGAGCTTTTTCAGTGGGTGCTCCCACCCTCTGGAACCAATTTCCTCTGGGGCTCCAGTTGGCCTCTGACCTCCGCACCTTCCGCCGCGACTTAAAGACATGGTTGTTCAGCCTGGACTGGGGGGGTTAACATGTATTTTAACACACTTTTATTGGATATTTTATTGTTGTGAGCCGCCCTGAGTCCTGCGGAGATAGGCGGCATATAAATAAATAAATAAATAAAATAAATAAATAAATAAATAAATAAATAAATAAATAAATAAATAAAATAAATTAATCAGTGGAACAGCTTGCTTCATGAATGCATGCTCCATTACTGGAGGTTTTCAAAAAGAGCTGGACATTCATTTTGTCTGGAATGGCATATGATCTGCTATGTGAGAAGAGGGCTGCACCAGAAGACCTTAAAGATCCCTTCTGTCCCAATTATTCCATATTCTACATTCATTTGTTTGAGAGTGTGTTTTAAGTCAGAGTTCCCTAATGTTTCTAGCTTTGTACACTGGGGTGGGGTGGAGGAGCAGAGGGGATGGTTCCAGCCAAGAGGCCGTGTGAGGATGCATCTATGAACATTAGCACTTGCTGGCTGTTTCTGCATCCCGGTTGCAAATTTCTCCCAGCGACACTAGTAGGTGTGGCCCATAGATTGGGGTACCCTGTTTTAGGATCAATGGAGCCATAAGAAGTAGGACTGATCCTTACCAAAAGGTAAGACAAGGGTACTGCCCATATGACATTTGGGTTTCATATACTGTTAAGAAGACTTGACTCCTATTCTCATAAGAATTACCTGATTATTGATAAGCCAAAGTCAAAGGTTATGGTCTTTGGAAAATGATGTCATTGCCATATAGGGCTATTAGATGATGAGCCAATAGAGGTAGTTCATACCTTTTCTTACCCAGTGTATTTTTCTCTGTGACTAGATCTTGGCTCCCTCAACATTAAAGGAGCTTATGTAGACCAAAGGCCAGGCCACTCATGCCCAACACCTGCCTCACCTCACATCAACAGCTCCGGCAGCCCCATCCAGCATGACTCTGCAAGGCCGCCGGCCCCCTTCTTCTGCTTGCCCAGACAGAATGGGCAGCCAACTGTCTGCATGGGCATTTAAGTAGGGCTTATTTTGTGGGTAGGGCTTATATTAGGCACATATGTAAAAAAAAACCATGCTAGGTCTTATTTTTGGGGAAACAGGATATGTGCATGAGAAAAAAGTTGGATTCATTAAAAGCTAAAAATTGGAAGTTGGTAGGACCCTAAATATAACCAGCACTTCATTGCTTTTCACAGCTCAGTAATAGAATTGCTTCAGAGGCTCTGAATGATAAAAGTCAATTCCCTTTTTTCCATCCGATGCTCCCCAAAGGTGGTTTCCAGTACCCAGGAATTGTTCAAGTGCTCCTCCATTTTGGATGGATCCTGATTGGTCTCTTTGCTCCAGACACAGAGAAGGGGGAGAATTTCATGAGGACTTTTACTCCTATGCTTGTCAAGAGTAGAATTTGTGTTGTTATATCACAACAATTCTCAGAAACTGGACATACAGCACCTCTCAGGAGTGCCCTCTTCAAGTGGAAACAAGTCAATGTCTTTGTTCACTACATAGAATTTGTTCCCATTTTTCCTAGAATTCTTCCTTTCCATTCAGCACTTGAAGGTTTGCCAGGACCCATTGAAGGGAAAGTCTGGATCATGACAGTAATTGGAGTGTATTCAATGACAAAGGACAACCGTCTCAAATACGTCCATAGTATTTGGAGCTTTCCTCTTCAGTGGAAAGAGAATTGGGAAAAAGATAATGCCTATGAACGTTATTTCTTTGCAGAGCCTGAGTTTCAAGATGAGTATTTTCAATGTTCTCTTTCAAAAAATATCTTTTCTGCCAAAGGTCAGAGAAGATGCACCCAGAAAACACCACTGGATACCCAAAAGAAAGGGAAAAGAATGCAGCTCACAAATGGAGTCATTACTTATAGTGTCATTAAGATTCTGGCCCATGCCATAAACGCTGCAATGTCCAATGTCAAGAGGAGAAGAAAGAAGGGAGAAGAAAGATTGGGAACTTCAAAGCTGCAGCCATGGAAGGTATGGGGTCCCAACAAGGATCCATCAAACTAAATTCCTTTTCAGAGTCTTTGGTGCTGTCTGAGCTTGGTTGTTTAAGATCTTAAGCTTCTGTACAACATCTGTTAAGTTATTGCAAGAAGAACTTGTATATTCAAAACATTGTTCCCAGATTCCTTCTGATTTTAAGCTCCCTGTAAACCAACATGGCTCTCCTCCTTGTTGTCTTTCCTCAAGGCTAAAAGCAGCTCCTTTGAGCTCTTCCTTGCCTTTTTTGTCCTTGCCTAAAGCTGATGAATATTTTGTGCAATGTCTTCTACAAATGTTTCCTACAAGAGGACCTGGTATGATTCCACTGGATCATTAATGACATTATCGTCAAATTAATAACAGGGTTATTATCATATCATTAAAATATTACTACTACTTTATTATAATCAGTAACCCATCTACATACAGAATAATGTGAGAAAAACTACAAATGAAAACTTAAAGAAAGATATAGATTGTGGCTGCCATTCATTTGTTCTTATCCAAGATACAATCATGTATCAAGTCCTAAATGCTAAAAATTAGTTTCCAACTGAATTTTACTTAAGCACCTCTCTCTACCATACTTTTATTTTGTGAAAGCTTGGACTTTATTAAAGGAGATCAAAATAATTTTGTTCAAGCATTATTATAATTTTTCCAGCCCAAAATCATAGTTTATCAGAGTTTCTAGCAAAAATCAAATCCAGAAGCACACACAGATAAGTGATTCAGCTGGATTCATTAACTTCTTTACATATGTAATAACAAATGAAATATTTACAATACTAATAGTTGATTCTTTTTCAACGTAGTAGCAGTTACAACACAAGGCAGGAGAGAACAGTTAGTTTCATTTCAGCAGAGCAGACAAGCACACACGGACTGCTTACTTTCAATTTCAATTCTCTGCACAGATTCAGAAGCTGCAGATTAAGACATGCACTGGCTCCAGTCTGTCTCAGCTCCCAATTGGCTGATTTAGTTGCTATGCCTATTCATTGGCTGACCTTGTTACCATGTCTCTGCCAGTTCATGAATAATCTGACATAGTTTATCTACTTCCTTTATCAATGAAAATATAGAAGAATCAATAACCAAGGTTCAATTGTTTTTCATAACTCACCAATTTTATCAATAAAATTAAAATTTATTTGAGTACAATTTTAAAGATGCATCCACTTAGTTATCATGCCATCCAATGCTCAATTAACTACATCCCCATTCATCACATCATGAAGCATTTTGTTAATTCTTTTTTAAAAAACATTTTGTACCCCCAATATTCACACAATGTGTTAGGAAATGATAATTACCTAACTTGTTGGGTTGGCAATATATAAACCCTCAATAGAGCTTTAAGACTGTATTGCTGTATTGCATCATACTGTGTCCTGATTGGTTAGCTCTGTAGCCAATGTCCTTAAGAGGGAGCTTGAAACATGCTGATCATTATTGCTCTTTGCTGATTGTTACTGCTATTTGCTGTGTTTGCTACTATTTGCAACTCTTTATTGTGTATGACTACAACGACTGGTAAGAAGACTTTGTTATCGGAATATCCCTGGGCTATTGTTTTACTATCTCCTGCTTTATCTGTGTATGACCTGGACTGTTTATTGGACTGTGCCTTATTACTATTTTCTAAAAAGTAAACACAACTCAGTGTATCTGTGTGTTGGCTGTTTATTCGCAAGTGCTCTCAATCACTTTCATGTGCACACCCTTGCTACTCAAGGGTTACTCTGCGAATTCCTTAACACAATGTATTAAGAAATTTTAATTATATGTGGGAATGTGGACCAGAGAAAGAGATGGGGGGGGAAAGGATCAGATAAGATGGGAAGGGGGGAATGAACCCGCAGCTGTGTAACAGTCAGAGAAAGAAATTCAGAGATAATTTTTTGTAACTGTCAAATGAGGTGATGAAAAATTTCTACTTTCACACTTGCAAGATTCCGATAATGTAGTCTTACAATAAAATGGAATTAGTTCATCTGATCGTTTTTCCTGTCTGCTCTACCTGAATGAAGTTTGGCCTTGTAACTTTCTTCTTAACAAATCTTTGATTTCTGGTAATCTCCCTGTTGTTTTCAAGGAGTTTATGAATACTCCGGTTATTTTTGGGATTTTCTTCAACTGATATGTGATCTTTCCTAAAACGTATAAAATTATAACTGACATATTTTGTCAATTACACCTTCCCACTATACTTTTTGACAATATATTGTATGATTGACAACTATTACTGAACCTTTGTTCTTATGTTTTGAAGATAGTGGCAACACTTGTTCTCCCAACTCACAATATTTACAAGTTAAAAAACCATAGAAGAAAGATTCAAATGTAAAAAGAGGTAAGAGATAAGAAACCAAGATTTCTGTTTTTAAAATTCCTGGATGTTTCCATTGTAGTTTCATCCATTCCTAAAGAAGAAGGAATTGTACAATCTTTCTCTGCTAAAAGTGTACTTGGATCAAAATGGAGAGGTAGCAGCAGATCTGCGGATCTTTAGTAGGGTGGTTTTGCCCAAGGACGATCCCATCGACAAGGAGTTGGGGAGTTTTGAAAGGCAGAGACTTACAATCAACCAAAATGTTTTGTCACAGCTAAAGTTGCTCAACAAGGTGGGGGAAATATTGATGTCTTTTCTCTTTTTTCCAAATAATTAGGACCCATTTCAAATGGACTAAACCTAGTCAAGAAGGTGGGTAACCTTCACTGAGAATTGAATGTGTGGAGTAAAACATTTATTATTTTCTTAGACAGATAGGGAGGCTTCAGTTCTATTGACCAAAATATCCTTCAGATGCTATAATGCTGAGTACTGCTGTAAACTGATTCAGCTATATCCAAAATGAGATTTGGGGTGATAATTATTTAGGACACAAATCATTGCCATTTAATATCCTTCCTGCAATTTAACACCATAAAACAGGTGAGAGAGGGCCTCATATGCTGAAGATTTTCATGTTAATAGCTTCTGGTACACTTGTTCCTTGTCTTCAATTATCAAAGATGAATCAATTCTGTTGAATTCAGGTTTGGGCTGAATCTGATGAAATGGAATCAAGATTGAATGGCAGTATTATTGGTTCAATTGGGAAATAAGCTTTATCATGTCCTGGTTGGAGTCAGGGTCTCCTAAAATTGCAGGTCCAGAGTCTGTGATGCTTTTAATCAGCTGAAATCATAGTTATACATGCCTCTCTTTAACCCCGCTGGGATAGTGGAATTGAGGAAGGAGGTCCAAGGCTTTCCATTCTCATGAACTTATAATGACTGTTCTGATCTGTGAGCTTATTTATTCATTGATTCAGTACATTTATTTGCTGCTCATGATAATGGCTTGAAAACTGAAGTACTGAAGCATGACTTTGGTGCAAAATCATCATCATCATCATCATCATCATCATCATCATCATCATCATCATCATCCTGATATGAGAAGCAATAAGGGACAATTTTGAGGGAAATATTACATAGATTTTGGCATTGGCTTGTAAAAATGTACTTCATCTGAAATTCCCTTCAGTGCAATTTTTTATCTTGACTGTTAGCTACCTAACAGGGACTCACTGAGAGGGACCAAATCAAACTAATAATAAATACTATAAATATTATAATTTATTATAATATAATATAATAATATTATAAATATGAGTGTGTGTGTTTCTCTGTGGGTTTTTGTCACTTGATTGTAGTCTTTCAGGAACTTGTGTTGGATATCCCTTTCTCACACAGGGCTCATACCAATGGTGGGTTGCTACCAGTTCACTCCGGTTCGGCCGAATCTGTAGCAGTGGTGGTGGGAGGCTCCACCCACCTGCATAGAGGTCATCAAATATGCTCAGCACATGCAAACTGGTAGCAAAGTTAAGTGAAACCCACCACTGGCTCATATATGCCTGACTCACCCTTTTTGAGGGACATGTTCTTATGACCATCTCATCTCACTATAGATTTAGAAACTAGTAAACTAGTATATATGAACATCTTTAAGGTTGACAGTCCTTATTTGTAAGGTAATTTTCCTTTTTTTCTTAACTGGAAGATAATTTTGGACTGCTTTCAAAGATAAACAGTTTTGCAATGTTTTATGTACTCCAGGAAAAAAACTTTCCAGATCCCACTGGTCAGAATTTTCTTTCTTCATCACAGTTTTATTCTAATAAATCTAATGGAATAAAAACTTAATAAATCTTTTACAGTAAAGTTTACTTCAC
Source organism: Pituophis catenifer annectens (assembly GCF_029215685.1). Taxonomy (NCBI): domain Eukaryota; kingdom Metazoa; phylum Chordata; class Lepidosauria; order Squamata; family Colubridae; genus Pituophis; species Pituophis catenifer. Next base: position 7,758,778 of record NW_027256882.1, on the reverse strand, counting down.
AACTTAGTACGAGTGGATACCTTATTTTAAAATCATGCCTATATGAAGAAGAGAGGAATGTGTTAATTCCACTGTGAGGTGGAAACCTCTGGTTGTTACTTGATGCTTAAATATTTTCACTATTTCATCCCTCCAGACTTTAGTAAATAAAAAGATACTTTTGTTTGCAATCCGATATGCCCCAAGAAAACAGGAGGAACTAAATGAGGCATCTGCCTTCAATTGTATCTCCTTTAACCATTTGGAGGTATTGAGAGATTTCATATTTGCCTATGTGAAGCCCAGAGACTACTTGGCTAATGTTCATATCTATCTCCATCTTACATGGATGATGAGTCTCAACATATTTTCTTTCTCATTCCTTCTTTTTTTTTCTCAGTCTCTGCCTCAGTCCAAATGTGTGGAAAAATGTCAAGCTGGATTTGTGAAGAAGGCTCGAGAAGGAGAGCCATTTTGCTGCTACGACTGCATTCCTTGTCCAGAGGGGACCATCTCCACTCAGGAAGGTGGGTGACACCATAAGGAAACCTACTGGGTTCATCCAGACCACTTGTATCAATTTACATCTTAAAGACATATATAAATTTAATGGTTTTGTTCTTATTTTCATTGTATCCAATTTCTTCCATAAAGGGAGGGATAGGACAAAGATTTGGATGGATGAGGTAGGAAGAAGGATGTTGTGGATTGGTAGGAAATCTCTCTTTTATTTACCAGTTTGGACGTGTCTTTCCATATTTATCTTCCTTAGGAATATTTGAATCCTTTGTAACCTGAGGAATGATTTTAGATCAATGGTTTTGCTCACCTAACCTGACTTTAAATTACAGGTCCAAACATACATCAATCAATCATTCATTTAATCAGTTAATCTGTATGAAGATCATAAATCCTTCTAAACTGAAATATCTAATTGAGTTGAAAGAACAATGAAAACAAAACAGAAGTTTCAATATAAAATCACCAAGTAGCTATTTACTTCCCACCTTTTCTTATTTTTCCAATTTTCATTGTTGTTAAATATTGAGATACAAACAATTATAACACCAACAAAAAAGAAATAGAGATGTGATTCTGAAAGGGAAAAAAAGACTACATTAATATACAGTATTGGAATTAAAAGAAACAGAAAGGAGGGGGGTAATGGAGAAGTAATAAAAGACCAATCTATTTAATATCCATTGATACCAATGTTGAATTCGTTTTCTCTTTAAATTTGTTGCCAAGTCTAGTGAGTATAGAAATATATTGCTTCACCTTCTCCTTTTTATAGAGTAAAAAGATTTTGCAGGTGACAAATTCAGTTCCTCTTCTTGAATTCCTTCACGAATTAATTTCCTTAAGATCTCTTTCCTTTCAAATTTATTTATATGGTTGTGTATTTCAGACATAGGGACTTTTGGTGGCACACAATTAAACCACAAATTAAAAATTTAAACAATGAGAACTAAATGCTAAGAAAGCAAGAGAGGAATCCATCAAGATGCTACCTACCATGCAACCATCACACAGGACTCTGTTGTTAAGGGATCCCCAGGACTATTGGAAACTATTACATTTTAAGGGATTTCTAGAGGGCCTCATAGTCTGGAGATACTCTAAATTTCAGGTTGTTAATGATTTTTCTTTTCATGGAAGGGACTGTACCAGGGGTGAAATCTAAAATTTGTTACTACCGGTTCTGTGGGCGTGGCTTGGTGTGTGTGGGGGTTAATGTGACTGGGTAGGCATGGCCAATTTTTTTTTTTACTTTTAAATCCATTTTTTACATGTAAAACCATGTAAAAAAATGCTTTCAAAAGGCTCTGACGTTGAGTTGCCTGATCATAAGGAAACTCAGCTGGGATCGTCAGAGCTTGGATCGTCAGAGCCATTTAAAAGAAAAAAAAGGCTCTGATGATCGCATGGCTCAGCTGGGCATGGGGGGCAGGGGCAGGGATTTTTGCTACCGGTTATGCGAACTGCCCACCGCCATCGCTACCTACCCGCCCGAGCCGGTCCGAACTGGGAGCATTTCACCCCTGGGCTGTACCACTTGCTCTGAAGTAAGCAATTGTGCACTTCCTACTAAAAAGACTCTACATGTCAGACAACTTTTATCTTGTGCTCCATATTTTTAGAGCAGTTTATTGGGAGCATGATTGGTGGGTCAATCATCAGTAACTGAGTTTAAACATTATTGGGATTGTCAGATATAAATGCCTTATTCTCTAATGTGTAAATAATATATGAATGGGGTATCAGGGGTTAACTTATTCTTTACTTCTTAATGTATTCATAATTTACCACTCCCACTTACAGCTCCACCCATTGTATATATAAGGAGCCACCTACACCCTTTTCCTTGCTTCTATCTGTGAATATTCAGTGAATATAGAATGCCTATTTGTAAATAAATGGAAGTATATTTAAACCTTTAACTCTCATTATTATTATTGAGTCTGATCCTGAAAATATTGCAACAAGCTGGTAGCAGAGGATGGTTAATTGACTCAATAAAAACTTAAAAATGTCTAAGAAAGATAGGCCCAACACCAGGGCCTACAGCAAAGAAATGGAAACAGAACAAGAAATAATCAACGAATCCACAAACGCAATTTCGAGAGAATCCGAAGAATACACCACTGAAGACGAAGAAATAATAGACGAAAATGATGACCAGGAGGAAACCGAAATAGAGAATAACAAACTCAGGTCAGAAATATTAAAACTATTAAAAAGTCAGAAGAATGATGAAAGCCTCATCGCGAACCTCCAAGAAATGCTGAAGAACAGCGGAGCAGCGAGAGAGAAAAACATCACTAATGAGAAGTCTAAAGACCCAAAAATAGTGAGTAATATAACTGCAGAGAAAGTCATTACAAAGAAGAAAAACAGTGATCCCGCGCGAAATTTTGAATGGCAGCCATCTTGGTTTCAACAGGCCTCCAAGGTGAGCGAAGCAGAGCCAATCAAAATGCTCAATTCGAAATTTCTGGCGCGAAAAACGTTATCAGACAACGAAAACGAAAAAGAAGATTCGAACTCCTCAGAAGAATCAGAATCAGAAAGTGAAGATGACTCAACAAAATCCCAAGTAAAATCAGCAATGAAAACACTTTTTGCTGCATTTGGGCCAAAACTAAAAATTACCAAAGAGACACCGAAGAAACGAGCGAGCAAGCCGATACCTCAAGACCTGCCCGCTCCCATCCTGACTTCGAAGGCGACGACGCCCGAACCCAGAGAGCCTTGTCGATTCCGCCCTACACCACAAACCGAAGCAAGTGTCAACGCACCCAAAAGAAAAAGGAGAGCAGCCGCCATCGTCAGAACCCCCAAGGTCGAACCGGAGACCGACTCGTCTGAAGCTGAGCAGAGCGAGCGAGCCGCAATGGAGAGAACCTTCCACGACGACTTCAAAGAAGAAATGAACAACGCGCATGCGCGAAACTACGCAGACGGTCCGGGAAGACATGAAATGGCGAGAGAACCACGCAGACTCGTTGCGAGCATCCCCATGCCATTTTGCAATTTTCTACACTTGCGAGACCACGGACTGCCCCAGGTCGTAAGTAATGGACAAAATAATGTCGGAAATTTACCCAGTGACTTCCCAAAACTAAGGGTTGATGGCATTAATTTGCAAGAATGGTATCAACAACTCCAGGTTGTCTTTATGAAAGAAAATTTACTATTTTTTATCACTAGTCCCCCAAAAAGACCTTGGACTTTAAAAATAGATTGTTTACACCATAGAGCATTTTTCTTAATAATATCTAGTGTGTCCCCTGCAATGTATCATAGCATCAAACCTTGTCTGACTGTTTCAGAAATTATTCAATGCATGTTTAATTTGTTTCACAGCGATAGTGTGGCTACCACCACAAGAATGTCTAAGGATTTCTTTTTTTCTAGAGTGAAACCAGGGGTTTCCATAAGTGAGCATTTAATATCTTTAAACAAAATAAGAGCTGAGCTGCATTTGAGGGGGGAGGTGATTTCAGACCAAACAATGAAAAGTGTTATTATCAATTCACTTGATTCATCATGGGACAGTTTTATGTCACATTTAGACACTATCAATCTAGGATATTTATCCATAGAAAGTCTATCCAATAAATTGATAGCAGAAGACAATTCAAGAAGAAATCGTTCTAGCAATCACACAGAACACAAACCTTATAGGAAAGTAGCTTTCCAAGAAAAATATAATGAAACATTTAAATGTCACAATTGTGGATCCAGGGAACACAATAGAAGAGATTGTCCTAAAATTTCAAAGGAAAGACATAGGTCAGAATACAGGAACAAATACAATTATAGACAGTCTTCCATAGATAGACATAGATACAGAAGCCCACCAAATTACAAAGAGAATAGAGGGGGCAGAGATAATTCAAAGGATAGAAAATCTGGTTCACTGAATGGATTAAATAAACAAGACAACACTAAAATACAGCAAAATGAGAACAATAATTGGCTTATTGATTCTGGAGCAACTAATCACACTACTAATGACAAAAATATATTGTCTTCATTTACAGAAGATAAATTTGTAATAAAGGTAGCTAACCAAGAAAAGGTTCAAGTATTAGGCAGAGGAAATGTAACCTTGCCTGGTCTAGGAAGAATAGAGGGGGTATTGTTAATACCTGAAATACCTCATAACATACTAAGTGCCATAAAACTAAGTATAGATTCTGACATTAATATAGTTTTCTCAAAGGGAAAAGCGACTTTAGAGAAGAATAAAATAAATATAGGCACTGTGATGATTAAAGGAGGCCTACCTTATCTGATAACAAAAGAAAAATGGTTGCATAACATTGATTCAAACATGGAAGATTGTATTGAAGCAAATGATGAAAATATTAGCAACAGTGACAATGATGAATGTAAAATATCTCATGATCACGCAGATACACACAATGAAAAAAAACCAAAAATAGGTAAACCAATTCATGATGAGTGTGCTCACATCTTACATAGGAAGTTAGGACATGCCAGTTTTCCTGTAGTACAAAAAATGACTGAACACGCAGAAGGTGTCAAAATAAAAAATTGTGAAAACTATTTGGAATGCTCAGTATGTAAATCTACAAAACTAAAAACTAGTCCCAGGCCAAGAAAATCTACCAGAACAGCTGTGTTCCATGAACAGGCCAATTGGTCTAAATTACATCTTAATGAAATATTTCCAAATAAATGCAAAGAAACAAAATCTCAAGAGAAAGGGACCATAGAAAAACAGAATATCAACAAATATAAAAGCAAAACCAAAACTTGGACAAATAGCCAACACAAAATAAAGACAGACACACTAACAAAAAAGGAAGCAAAATATTTGCATGATAACGATAGCAAACCTGTAAGAGTCATTAGAAACAACAGAAATCAAATGCCAAATAAATACAGAGATTACATAATGCATATGGATGGTGAGCCAATAACACCTAATACTTATGAGGAAGTGTTAAAACTCCCTCGTGAAGAAAAAGAAAAATGGGAATTAGCTATGAAAAAAGAGATGGAAAGCTTACAAGGATTAAATGTATTTACACCTGCAATTGCACCTAAAGATAAAACAATTATTGGTACCAGGTGGATATATAAAATTAAGAACTTAGAGGGAGGCAATACTCTATATAAAGCTAGATTAGTTGCACAAGGTTATGCACAGAAATATCCGGAGGACTATACTGACACGTATTCCCCCACTGTAAGAACAGAGAGTGTCAAAACAGCTCTAGTGGTAGCATCAGCACTCAATCTTGATGTATTTCAATATGACATACAGACTGCGTATCTACACGCAAAACTAGATAAGGAGATATACGTAAGAGCACCTCACAGTCAATACACCAACAAAAATGAAACTTGGTTATTGAACAAGAGTTTATACGGATTAAAACAATCTGGTAAAAGATGGTATGATTGTTTAGTAAAGGTACTTAAGACCATGGATTTCAACGCTACCACTGCTGATAACTGTTTCTTTGTCAAAAAGAGTGATGATTACGCTGAATTTGTGTTGATTTACGTAGATGACATTTTATATATAGGAAAACACAAAGAGAAAAGAGAAACTTTTGTAAATAAGTTAAATGAACATTTCTCATTGAAATCTCTAGGTAAAGTGAACAAATATCTTGGTGTTCAAATTAATAAGACTAGAAAGGGATTCAAACTTACTCAGAGAGATAAGATTATAGAACTTTTAAATAAATGCAATTTAAACAATGCCAAACCCTGTGATACTCCTATGCAAACTGATTTTCTTAGAAATACTGATGAATCTTCACCTGAATTCAAGGATAACACGTTTTATAGATCAATCATAGGTTCACTTCTTTATATATCTAATTGGACTAGACCAGATATTGCCTTACCACTCAATTTATTATCCAGACACGTCAGCAAACCAACAATGTATCACTGGGAAGCTGTTAAAAGAATTTTAAGATATTTGAAAAGTACACTAGATTTTTGCTTAGTATTAGAACCTAGTGATAACAAAGAACCAAAGCTTGCATGTTATGCAGATGCGGACTGGGCTGGAGACACATCATGCAGAAAAAGTACATCTGGTTATATTTTTCTCTTAAATAACTGTCCAGTTTACTGGTATACCGGTAAACAAGAACTAGTAGCTACTTCAACGACGGAAGCGGAATATGTTTGTTTATCCAAAGCTGCAAATAACCTTGTATGGTTTAATGATTTAATTTCAGATGTTTGGAAAAAACCTGCTTTACCTTTTGTTATGCATGAAGACAATAAAGCAGCCATTGAAATATCTAGATCTGATGCCATTGGACAAAGGTCCAGACATATAGATATAAAGTTTAAACATGTGAGACAATTATCTCAAGACGGATTTATTAAAGCAGTGCATTGTGATACTTCAGAACAATTAGCTGACATATTGACAAAGCCTTTACCTTCTAAGCAACACAAATATTTAACATCTAAATTGTATGTTTTGTATTGTCCTGAATCTGAATGTAATTGGTGTTGTATAACGAATCGGCATTTAGAGGGGGATTTGTCAGATATAAATGCCTTATTCTCTAATGTGTAAATAATATATGAATGGGGTATCAGGGGTTAACTTATTCTTTACTTCTTAATGTATTCATAATTTACCACTCCCACTTACAGCTCCACCCATTGTATATATAAGGAGCCACCTACACCCTTTTCCTTGCTTCTATCTGTGAATATTCAGTGAATATAGAATGCCTATTTGTAAATAAATGGAAGTATATTTAAACCTTTAACTCTCATTATTATTATTGAGTCTGATCCTGAAAATATTGCAGCAGGGATAAACATACTGTATTTTTCACACTATAAGATCCCCCCCCAAAAAAAGTGGCTGGAAGTCTCTGTGCAGGTTTGAGTGAATATTGTGGTGGGGGGGAGGTGGCTGATGCTGGAGCCTTCACCGCCGAGCAGCTGATTGGCGGTTGGCTAAGCATCCTGGAATACCACCTATCTAGGTTCTAGGTGGTGGGGATCACCACCATCACCACCACCTATTGCCGCCCATTTGCCACTGCCCGTTCACTGCTGCCCGGTCACCGCCACTCGTTCGCTGATGGATGTAGATGAACAGGCTGCTGTGATTGTCAGTGAATGGGCCACACCACAGAAAATGGGAAGTGGTGAATGGGCAGCAATAAGTGGCGGTGGCAATCCACACCGCCTAGGGTAGCTGATTGGCAGTATTCTGGGAAGCCGATCCAACCGCCAATCAGCTACTCGGCAGCGAAGGCTCCAGTGTTCCTTGGCAGCGGCAGCAGCTCAGCTCAGTTGACTGGTGGTAGGCGCAACAGAGCAGAGCCTTGATGAGCCACATGCTGAGGCTGCGATAACATGCTGAAGCTGACCAAGTTGTTGGCTGTTTGCTGCAAGGAAGCTAGCCAGATGAATACCAAATGGATGCTGGGAGGCAGAGTTTTTTTTCTTGTTTTCCTCCTCTAAAGCTATGACCCCCCTCAAAAAAAGAATAAATGAATAAATACAAACACACACACACCTAAAAAAAACCAAAAAAAAAAAAACCCTCAAAGGACAGATTTGATGGAGCACTCTTTTTTTTTTTTTTTGCAGTCATTTTTCTGTTCCTGTGTTTCTACTCTACACTCATGTTGCTCTTTAAAACACATCTGGAAATTATAGATGGTCCAGAATCCAATGGCATGAACAGTGTTTCCTTATGTTCTTCCATGGTACACCCCTGTTGTGCAAGCTGCACAGGCTCCCCATTTCTTTTCAAGTGCAATTAAATTCACCTTCAAAGCCCTACATGAGACAGAACCAGGGTATCTGCAGAGCTTCCTCTCCTTGAGGGTATCTGTTTTTTCCACCAGACCAGATATAATTGGTGTGCAAAAGATCTGTTCCCTAAAACATTCAATTGGCCCCCAACAAAACCTCTGGAGACTTGCTACATCTCCCAGGCATTTGGGCTGTGCTATGCTCAGTGCAAGATAGGAATCTGATGGATTTTCTCAGAGAAGGGAGGTTGTGGCACCATATGTTTCTTCTTTTAATTTTATTTTGTTGTTCTTGTTTATATAGTTTCATCTTATTTCATTTTTGTTGTTGTTTTTATAGGTTGTATGTATTAGGGTTTTTTTTTTTTTTTTTTTTTTTTGCTAGTGTAAGAATATACTATTAGTGAGACTTTCCTGTCGCTCGGTATCATATCTCATCCAAAGGTTTTCTTGAAATTTGAAAGATAATAAAAGAAATATTACTTTGTTTTTTCAGATACTGAAAAATGTACCAAGTGCCCAGATGATCAATATCCAACCAAGAAAAGAGTCCAATGTATCTCCAAAAGAATAACCTTCCTGTCATATGAAGAATATCTTGGAATCATCCTTGTGTCATTTGCCCTACTCTTGTTCCTAATCACAGGCCTTGTTTTAATCATATTCCTTCAATACCTAGAAACTCCCATTGTCAAAGCCAACAACCGGGATCTCTCCTTCATCCTCCTGGTCTCCCTCCAGCTTTGCTTTTTGTCCTCCTTTTTCTTCATTGGCCAACCAAAAAAAGCCACCTGTCTTCTCCGACAAACAATGTTCAGCATTGTCTTCTCAATAGCTGTGTCTTCTGTGTTGGCCAAAACTATCACGGTGATGCTGGCCTTCCTGGCTTCAAAACCAGGCAACAGGATGAGAAGATGGTTGGGGAAGAGCTTGGCCAACTCCATTATCCTTTCTTGTTCTGCTGTCCAAATTTTCATCTGTGCCATGTGGCTGGGAGTTTCTCCCCCATTCCCGGACTCTGACATGCACTCCCAGCCTGGAGAGATCATCCTGCAATGCAACGAAGGCTCTGTCATCATGTTTTACGTTGTCCTGAGCTACATGGGTTTCCTAGCTATCATATGCTTCACAGTAGCTTTCTTGGCCAGAAACCTGCCTGGTGCCTTCAATGAAGCCAAGCTGATCACTTTCGGCATGCTGGTCTTTTGCAGTGTCTGGATCTCCTTCCTGCCCACCTACCTGAGTGCCAAAGGAAAGTCCATGGTGGCCGTGCAGGTCTTCTCCATCTTGGCCTCCGGTGCTGGGCTGTTAGGTTGCATCTTCTTCCCCAAGTGCTACATTATTATCCTTAGACCAGATCTAAATACTAAGGAACATTTATTGATAAAAGTAGGGACCTGATAATGAAATTATTTCTTATGCTCACAGCTCATAGTTGATTATTGATAGCCATTGTTGTTGGTTTGTATGCTTCGTTTGCCTCTGTTTGACAATATAGGTTATTTAAAATCCAACGAAATAAAAACAGTTACATTAATCAAATTAAAATCCAAGGTAATAATCAAACAATAAAATAAATTAATAATTGATATTTGTATTTTCTCATCACGGTTCTTTCCAAACTGGTATTTCAATTCATTCCAGGTCTGATTCTATTAGGAGCAGAAGGGTTAGTGTTAGATGATGCAGAATTGCAACTTCAAGAGCTCTATATGAGTTTGGTGCTCTTTCTCAGCAATCATCATTCATTTGGCTCAGATCAACTTTCACCCTTGAGAGAAAATGAATTATTCCTGTAAAAAGAATAACCTAAGTAACACCGTATTAACTGTCATGTAATCTGATTTATATAACCTGGTAATTAGGACATGAGTAAGCATTAGATTCTGGAAAGGAAAAGGGAACTGTGATGCTATGTTAGGACATAATATTAATTTTAATAACACAAAAACAGTTGCAAAAATAGAACATCTCAATGGCAGAATAATCAGAGAGGCCATTGAAATAGAGAAAAGACCATATTGTATGAATAAACGTGATGACGCTTCCTGTCTGCCTACTATTTGGAAACCTGCTCTCATAGACAGACGAATCTTAAATATAAACCATAGATCAAAAGTTCATCATAATGCCTGTGTTGCCACCAGTTCCAGCATAACTTATCCATTGACCCACAACCAAGCAACAGCGCTTCCACCCAATCAAAATACAGCTACGTCATCAGCCAATCAGAATACAACAACACTGTCGACCAATCAGAATACACCTTTGCCTCTTTTCATAGAAAAACGTCAGTTATGATCACACAGTTTGCCCATAAGCACCAAACCAAGAACATCAGCCAGAAGATGATGAATGCAATTTCATTGAAACGTCGCTACTACCCTTTTAAGGATATGTTTACAATTACACGGGAAGAAACCCGAGATATTAACTGTACACACATATATACCCGTGAATACCTACATAGACATATATATATGTTTTTCCTCTAGCCAAGTTTTTCCTACGTAACCAAGGTTTTTCTGCAGCCCTAGCCTCAGTAGAATCACATCCACTCGATTCTGGGCTTTTTTCTTTCTGGCAGCCAGAAATAGATCTATATAAGTCTCTCACCAGGCACACGGCCGTACCTGTGCATTTTGTTTTTCTTGCCTATCAGTAGAATCCTCCAAATAGGGAGAAGTCTATTAGCAGCAAACCCTCTACAGTAGGGGTGTCAAACTCGCATCATCATGGCGTCATCACATGATGTATCGGGACTTTCCCCCCCTTCGCTAAACTGGGCGGGGGAGGGGCAGCATGTAACGCAACCCACGAGTTTGACACCCCTGCTCTATAGGAAAGGAATTCCATGCATACAAAAAAAAAATTCAAATAATGTTTCCCTTCAAGTCAGTCAGGAATTGCTCAGATTATTAGAAACAAGCCACCCAAAATTAGAATTGATTAAATTACTCACCCCAACCCTTCTATACCATAAAGAGTGGCTTTGTTGGGGAAAGAAAGGGGGTCAAAAAAGGAGAACTCTTTTTTGGGGAGGGGGCTGAAAAACAGTTGCATTTGAATTTAGCTCTTATTTTTCTCAGGGCAGCACATTTTGATATGATGGAAGACAGACAGCCCTGATTTTTTGTGGGGCTTGAAGTCCAAAGTCTGAAATTTTCCAGTGACATTTTTTGCCTAAAGCCAAGTTCTCCACTAGGAAAGATTTCCATTTAGGACCTTCCAGGTCAGTGTGAGAAGTGAACTGCAGCTGACTCCATCTGTCTCTGCCCAAAGTCTCCCCTGGAGGATTCGGCCGAAGAGCAGAGATAAAACTTTGAGGATAATAATTTTCCTTCTCACGAGAGATCCCTGAGTAATTTAACTAGTTCTTGGACTCGGAGTTCATTGGGCATTTCTCTGGAGAGAAACAGAAGGGAAATAATCCCCATCTGGTTCAAAATGATACAGTAAAGATAGAATTAAATTGTTCACCAAGAATTGAGAGGTTTGAAAGCTCCATCCTTGAAACTGGCCCAGAGGGAATACACGGCATCTGTGGTTGAAGAAAAAGAATTGTGACATTTGTTGGCATAGAGGTTAAAGAGAAAACTCCGGGGACTATTTAATGCCTGAACATGTCACTGAACTGAAATTGCTTCCTACTGAGTTAGAGCCAAAATTTACTTTATTTTGAAAGAGAATACTGAAGGGCTCCACCACAAAAGGTTGATGCAATATAGGTAGTCCTCAACTTACAACCATTCGCTTAGTGACCATTCATAGTTACAATGGCACTGAAAAAAGTGATTTATGGCCAATTTTTCACACTTATGACTGTTGTAGCATCCCCATGGTCACGTGATTTACATTTGGATGCTTGACAACTGACTCACCTTTATGACGGTCCCGGAATCATGTGATCCCCTTTGGAGACCTTCTGACCAACAAGGTCAATGGGGAAATCAGATTCACTTAACAACATTGTTACTATTTTAAGAACGGCAATGATTCACTTAACAAATGTGGCAAGAGAAGTTGTAAAATGGGACAAACTCTCTTAACTCACTTAGCATCATAAATTTTGGGCTCAATTGTGGTCATAACTCATGGACTACCAGTCCACAAGGACAAAATCAACCTATGAGAAAAACTAGTCATCAGGAATTAACATAGTTAAGAATAATATCAACCCTTGTACAGAGAGTGTGTGTGAGAGAGAAATTAGAGAAATAAATGATGACTTTCACCTGCATGTAAGGAAGAAATGGAGGGAAGGGGGCCCATCCTCCACTGCCACTCTTTTCCACACAACCAAGGCCCAGACCCATCATGTTGCCCATAGAAAAGGCCCAGGAAGGAGGAGAGGATCTGGGGGAACTCTTCACACACACCCCAATTCTGAAAAGAAACTAACGTGGTTTATGGGCTTTTGTGTTGCATTTTAGGGGGAAGCAGTCAATGAGGGTTTGTGAGAAAAAGGCAATGTGGGTCTCCCTGGATGGACCCTCTGGGGCTCTGAGAAAGGGGCATCCTGGGGTTGGTCCCTCATAGCCCCTGAAGACCCTCCGGCCGGGCTCTCCTGGGCAGCCGCTGCTCCCACTTGCCCAAGAGCCTCCACTGGAGGAGAATCTCTTCAAGGCAGCCATTTCTAGGTGGAGAGACACTTTTAGGACTTCAGCCTCCCCTCCCGCTGCATTTCTGGCAGGTTTTGCCTCTTTCTCATCACGCTGAAAGCTCTTAATTTTATTCTTATGTGAAACTCTCCACACACCCCACCCTTTGTCTTTGTTTATTCAACCTCTTCTCCATGATTGGTGGCTGAGTTCCCAGGCAACCATTATCTCTTCCCTCCTGTTTGATTGGCTGCTGCTGGGTTGCCATGACGACAGGGGCAGGCCAGGAACAGAGGCAGCCACTAGGGAAAGAGAGAGGCGGGTCTTTTGTCTCCCCCTCAGAACTGGAGGAGCTGAAGGGGAAATCTTCTCTCTTTTAGGAAGGTCTTCCTCAGAAAGAATAATGAAAGAATATTTTGAAAAATATTTTTAAAATGAAGGAAAAATTCAAGAAAAATTCAATTCTTCCTTTTCTGACAGACGAAAAACAGGAAACAGAAACTAAAAAAACAGCTAAAATCAGGAAGATAGAGTGGAATGGGACATTAAAGGATAAAGAGCTTATAGAAAATAGAGAGTGAAACAGAAAATAGTTCTAGTATTAAAATTAATCTTGGCATTAGCTGAAAGCACTTATAATTTACATTTCCTTTTTGAAGAAATGTGTAAGCTTTCCTTTTAGGAAATGAAAATGTCTCCCCAGACACTGTAGACAGAATCACAGAATAACAGTTGGAAGGGACCTTGGAGGTCTTCTAGTCCAACCCCCTGCTCAATCAGGAGACTCTATACCATTTCAGACAAATGTCTGTCCAATCTTATCTTAAAATCCTCCAGTATTAGAGCACCCACAACTTCTGAAAACAAGCTGTTTCACTGATTAATTGTCTTAGCTGTCAGGAAATTTCTCCTTAATTGTAGGTTGGATCTTTTTTTTTTTTATTGCAAAAGTTTTACAATTACATTTTTACCCCACTTTCCCCCCCCCAACCCACCCCTCACTCCCCACCCTAACCCCCCCAAACCCCCCTAGCCCTCCCCCCCTGACTTCCACTGAATATAATCCCATCAAAATCCCTTTTTTATAAAACTTGAACCCCTTAAACCCCCTTATAATTTTTTCTCTTCACAATTCATACATTCATACATTTCTATTTTATATAATACTTTCAATGAAAAGCTATTTGATACTTCCTAACTTGATATTTATTCTGCACATAATCTATCCATTTTTTCCATCCCCATACATAAGTCTCTTGTGAGCGGTCTTTTAAATATGCTGAAATCTTCGCCATCTCCGCAAAACTAGCCATCTTCAAAGTCCATTCTTCAATAGTGGGTAAAGCTTCATTTTTCCAATATTTACCTATCAATAATCTTGCTGCTGTTATCATGTACAATATCAACTTAGTTTCATCCAATGTAAAACCCTTTACTATACCCAATAAAAACAATTGTGGAGAAAATTGAATTTTTTTCTTCAACACATTCTGCATAACCCACCATATTTTTATCTTTTCTTTATAGGTTTTGGTCACCACATTACAAAAAAAAAAAAAAAAAAAGATGTTGAAAACCTTGGAAAAAGTGCAGAGAAAATCAATTAAGATGACTAAAGGCCTGGAGACAAAAACATATGAAGAATTGGTTGCAGCAGGGATAGTATTCACTTATCTTCGCTACCAGTTCGCAAATGTGAGCATGTGCGAACGCATACGCAGAGCTTCAAAAATGGGACGTGATGATGTCCGGGCAGGTGGGCGGAGCCTCCCGCATCCGCCGCTACCTGTTCGTCTGAACCGGATAGAACTGGCTGAATACCGCCACTGGGTTGCAGGATTTGGGTTTGGCCAGTCTAGAGAAAAGAAGGACTAGGGGAGACATGATAGCCATATTCCAGTATTTGTGGGGCTGCCACAAACAGGAGGGGAGTCAACTTATTTTCTGAAGCACCCGAAGGCAAGACAAGAAACAACGGATGGAAACTAATCAAGAAGAGATACAACCAGGAGTTAAAGAGATTAGGACAATTAACCAGTAGAAGGTCAAATGGAGGAGACTTTTGATGTATGTTTTCTTCCCTCTTTTATTGCTTGATTGCTTTTTTTGCCTTAGTACCTCCCTCCCTGAAGGAAAACAGGCAGAAGAAGGAACCTGAGCTCACTTACTTATAATAATTTAGCATCCTTTAGCTATGAATATGTTTGTGACTTATGCATTAATCTCTCCTACCATTTTGAGATGCATACTCGGGAGTCGCGTCTCTTTGTTGTGTGAGGGCCATTTCTCAATATTATTTGAGGGTGTCTCACAGAGCGTGCAAATAAACACTGCAGTGGGAGTTCATTACTTGCTTTGGGTCCTACACCTGATTCCACAAGTAGTAGGATACTGAACACTGGAAGGTTCCAGAGAATAGAAGAATTTCCCCTCCTTTAAGAAAAAAGATTTCTTCCCACTGTCAACTGGAAGAGGTCACACTCTAACTACAGGCATTTAAGGTAGGTGAGGATTTCCCCTTCAATCCTCTTCTGGTTCCGTAGAAGGTTAGAGGGGAGGAGCAAGGAGACCAAATTGGGCAATAGCTGTTCCCCCATAAGTGGGTCACTTCAGAAATGATGTAGCTCAGAGGAGGGGCAGGCTCAACCCTGAGGTCACCTTTTCCATTATTATATGGTGGTAGAAGTAGGATAGTAAACACTAGAGAGTAACCAGGGAATCAAGAGGGTATTTTTAAAATTCCCCTGACAATCAGCAGAGGTCACACACCGACCACAGGTCTTTATTATTTTTTCCCCTAGAAACTGGCAACAATGGAAAGGCCAGGTAGTGCTAGGACATTCACACACCTGAGAAATGATTGGAAGTATCAGTATGCCAACCCTCTCAGTAAGGCACAGGCTATAAAGATGTCTGTTACAGATTTCTCACTAGAAGGCAGAAAGTCCGTTCAGCACCTCAGCCCAGAGAAGGTGGAATGGGAGGCTAAGAGAGAGGAAGCTACAAAGAGGGTGAAAGCTGATCAGAGCCAAATGAATGACGATTGCTGAGAAGGAGCACCAAACCCAAATAGAGCTCTTGAAGTTGCAATACTGTATCATCTAACACTAACCCTTCTGCTCCCAATAGAATCAGACCTGGATTGAATTGAAATACCAGTTCGGAAAGAACCATGAAGGGAAAATACAAATATTAATTATTAATTAATTTTATTGTTTGGTTATTACTTTAGATTTTAATTTGATTAACGTAACCGTTTTTATTTCCTTGGATTTTAAATAACCTATATTGTCAAACAGGGGCAAACGAAGCATACAAACCAACAACAATCGCTATCAATAACCAATGATGAACTGTGAGCATAAGAAATAATTTCATTGTCAGTTCCCTACTTTTATCATCAAATGTTCCTTAGTATTTAGATCTGGTCTCAGGATGATAATGTAGCACTTGGGGAAGAAGATGCAACCCAACAGCCCAGCACCGGAGGCCAAGATGGAGAAGACCTGCACGGCCACCATGGACTTTCCTTTGGCACTCAGGTAGGTGGGCAGGAAGGAGATCCAGACACTGCAAAAGACCAGCATGCTGAAAGTGATCAGCTTGGCTTCATTGAAGGCCCCAGGCAGGTTTCTAACCAAGAAAGCTACTGTGAAGCATATGATAGCTAGGAAACCCATGTAGCTCAGGACAACATAAAACATGATGACAGAGCCTTCGTTGCATTGCAGGATGATCTCTCCAGGCTGGGAGTGCATGTCAGAGTCCAGGAATGGGGGAGAAACTCCCAGCCACATGGCACAGATGAAAATTTGGACAGCAGAACAAGAAAGGATAATGGAGTTGGCCAAGCTCTTCCCCAACCATCTTCTCATCCTGTGGCCTGGTTTTGAAGCCAGGAAGGCCAGCATCACTGTGATAGTTTTGGCCAACACAGAAGACACAGCTATTGAGAAGACAATGCTGAACATTGTTTGTCGGAGAAGACAGGTGGCTTTTTTTGGTTGGCCAATGAAGAAAAAGGAGGACAAAAAGCAAAGCTGGAGGGAGACCAGGAGGATGAAGGAGAGATCCCGGTTGTTGGCTTTGACAATGGGAGTTTCTAGGTATTGAAGGAATATGATTAAAACAAGGCCTGTGATTAGGAACAAGAGTAGGGCAAATGACACAAGGATGATTCCAAGATATTCTTCATATGACAGGAAGGTTATTCTTTTGGAGATACATTGGACTCTGTTCTTGGTTGGATATTGATCATCTGGGCACTTGGTACATTTTTCAGTATCTGAAAAAACAAAGTAATATTTCTTTTATTGTCTTTCAAATTTCAAGAAAACCTTTGGATGAGATATGATACCGAGGGACAGGAAAGTCTCACTAATAGTATATTCTTACACTAGCAAAAACAAAAACAAAAACAAAAAAACCCTAATACATACAACCTATAAAAACAACAACAAAAATGAAATAAGATGAAACTATATAAACAAGAACAACAAAATAAAATTAAAAGAAGAAACATATGGTGCCACCACCTCCCTTCTCTGAGAAAATCCATCAGATTCCTATCTTGCACTGAGCTTACCACAGCCCAAATGCCTGAGAGATGTAGCAAGTCTCCAGAGGTTTTGTTGGGGGCCAATTGAATCTTTTAGGGAACAGATCTTTTGCACGCCAATTATATCTGGTCTGGTGGGACAAACAGATACCCTCAAGGAGAGGAAGCTCTGCAGATACCCTGGTTCTGTCTCATGGAGGGGATTGAAGGTGAATTTAATTGCACTTGAAAAGAAACGGGGAGCCTGTGCAGCTTACACAATAGGGGTGTACCATGGAAGAACATAAGGAAACACTGTTCATGCCATTGGATTCTGGACCATCTATAAATTCCAGATGGGTTTTAAAGAGCAACATGTGTATAGGATAGAAACACTGGAACAGAAAACTGACTGAAGGGGAAAAAAAAAAAAAACCTCCCTTTGAGGTTTTTTATTTATTTATTTATTTATTTATTTATTTATTTATTTATTCATTCAATTCATTCATTCATTCATTCATTTATTGGTCATAGCTTTATAGGAGGAAAACAAGAAAAAAACTCTACCTCTGCCTCCCAGCATCCATCTGGTATTCATCTAGCTAGCTTACTTGCAGCAAACAGCCAACAGCTTGGTCAGCTTCAGCATGTTATCGCAGGCTCAGCACGTGGCTCGTCGGAGGTCTGCTCTGTTGCGCCTACCACCGGTCAACTGAGCTGAGCTGCTGCCGCTGCCACGGAACACTGGAGACTTCGCGGCCGAGTAGCTGATTCGCAGTTGGATCGGCCTCCCAGAATACTGCCAATCAGCTATTCTAGGCAGTGTGGATTGCCACCACCACTTATTGCTGCCCATTCGCTGCCACCCATTCGCTGCCACCCATTCGCCACCGCCCATTTTCTGTGGCCCGTTCACTGACAATCACCGCAGCCTGTTCATCAACATCCATCAGCAAATGAGCAGCAGTGAACGGGCAGTGGCGATCGGGCTCGGGTGAATGGATGGCGGCAATCAGTGATGGCAAATGGGCAGCAGCGAACGGGCAGTGGCAAATGGGTGGCAATAGGCAGTGGTGATGGTGGTGATCCCCACCACCTAGAATCTAGATAGGTGGTATTCCGGGATGCCGAGCCAACCGCCAATCAGCTGCTCGGCGGTGAAGGCTCCAGCATCAGCCATCTCCCGCCCACCACAATATTCACTCAAACATGCACAGAGACTTCCACCCACTTTTTTTGGGGGGGGGGTGTCTTATAGTGCGAAAAATACAGTATGTTTATCCCAATAATGTTAAAACTCAGTTACTGATGATTGACCCACCAATCATGCTCCCAATAAACTTCTCTAAAAATATGGAGCACAAGATAAAAGTTGTCTGACATGGAGAATGTGTTTAGTAGGAAGTGCACAATTGCTTACTTCAAAGTAAGTCATACAGCCCCTTCTAGGAAAAGAAAAATCATTAACAACCCTGAAATTTAGAGTATCTGCAGACTATAAGGCCCTCTAGAAATCCCTTAAAATGTAATAGTTTCCAATAGTCCTGGAGATCCCTTAACAACAGAGTCCTGTGTGATGGTTGCATGGTAGGTAGCATCTTGATGGATTCCTCTCTTGCTTTCTTAGCATTTAGTTCTCATTGTTTAAATTTTTAATTTGTGGTTTAATTGTGTGCCACCAAAAGTCCCTATGTCTGAAATAGACAACCATATAAATAAATTTGAAAGGAAAGAGATCTTAAGGAAATTAATTCATGAAGGAATTCAAGAAGAGGAACTGAATTTGTTACCTTCAAAATCTTTTTACTCTATAAAAAGGAGAAGATGAAGCAATATATTTCTATACTCACTAGACTTGGCAACAAATTTAAAGAGAAAACGAATTCAACATTGGTGTCAATGGAAATTAAGTAGATTGGTCTTTTATTAGTTCTCCATTACCCCCCTCCTTTCTGTTTCTTTTAATCCCAATACTGTATATTAATGTAGTCCTTTTTTCCCTTTCAGAATCACATCTATATTTCTTTTTTGTTGGTGTTATAATTGTTTGTATCTCAATATTTAACAACAATGAAAATTGGAAAAATAAGAAAAGGTGGGAAGTAAATAGCTACTTGGTGATTTTATGGTGAAATTTCTGTTTGGTTTTCATTGTTCTTTCAACTCAATTAGATATTTCAGTTTAGAAGGATTGATGATCTTCATACAGATTAACTGATGAAATGAATGGTTGATTGATGTATCTTTGGGCCTGTAATGTAAAGTCAGGTTAGGTGACCAAAACCATTGATTTAAAATCATTCCTCAGGTTACAAAGGATTCAAATATTCCTAAGGAAGATAAATATGGAAAGACACGTCCAAACTGGTAAATAAAAGAGAGATTTCCTACCAATCCACAACATCCTTCTTCCTACCTCATCCATCCAAATCTTTTTCTTACCCCTCCCATTATGGAAGAAATTGGATACAATGAAAATAAGAACAAAACAATCAAACTTATATATGTCTTTAAGATGTATATTGATACAAGTGGTCTGGATGAACCCAGTAGGTTTCCTTATGGTGTCACCCACCTTCCTGAGTGGAGATGGTCCCTTCTGGACAAGGAAGGCAGTCGTAGCAGCAAAATGGCTCTCCTTCTCGAGCCTTCTTCACAAATCCAGGTTGACATTTTTCCACACATTTGGACTGAGGCAGAGACTGAGAAGAAAAAGAAGAAATGAGAAAGAAAATATATTGAGACTCATCATCCATGTAAGATGGAGATAGTTATGAACCAAGTAGTCTATGGGCTTCACATAGGCAAATATGAAATCTCTGAATACTTCCAAATAGTTACATGAGATACAATTGCAAGCAGATGCTTCATTTAGTTCCTCCTTTTTTCTTGGGGCATATCCGATTGCAAACAAAAGTACCTTTTTATTTAGTAAAGACTGGAGGGATGAAATAGTGAAAATATTTAAGCATCAAGTAACAACCAGGGGTTTCCACCTCACGGTGAAATTAACACATTCCTCTCTTCTTCATATAGGCATGATTTTAAAATAAGATATCCACTCATACTAAGTTGTGAAGTAAACTTTACTGTAAAAGATTTATTAAGTTTTTATTCCATTAGATTTATTAGAATAAAACTGTGACGAAGAAAGAAAATTCTGACCAGTGGGATCTGGAAAGTTTTTTTCCTGGAGTACATAAAACATTGCAAATCTGTTTATCCTTGAAAACAGTCCAAAATTATCTTCCAGTTAAGACAAAAAGTGGATGGAGCCTCCCACTGCCACTGCTACAAGTTTGCCCGAACCGGGGTGAACTGGTCGGAACCCAACACTGGTATGAGCCCTGTGTGAGAAAGGGATATCCAACACAAGTTCCTTTCTGTTGAAAGACTACAATCAAGTGACAAAAACCCACAGAGAAACACACACTCATATTTATTATTAGTTTGATTTGGTCCATCTCAGTATATCCTAAGGTAGCTAACAGTCAAAATAAACAATTGCACTGAAGGAAATTTCAGATGAAGTACACTTTTACAAGCCAATGCCAAAATCTAAGTAATATTTCCCTCAAAATTGTCCCTTATTGCTTCTCATATCAGGATTATTGTTATTTATTTATTTTTTTTGCACCAAAGTCATGCTTCAGTACTTCAGTTTTCAAGCCATTATCATGAGCAGCAAATAAATGTACTGAATCAATGAATAAATAAGCTCACAGATCAGAACAGTCATTATACGTTCATGAGAACGGAAAGCCTTGGACCTCCTTCCTCAATTCCACTATCCCAGCGGGGTTAAAGAGAGGCATGTATAACTATGGTCTCAGCTGATTAAAAGCATCACAGACTCTAGACCTGCAATTTTAGGAGACCCTGACTCCAACCAGGACATGATAAAGCTTATTTCCCAATTGAACCAACAGGACCGCCATTCAATCTTGATTCCATTTCATCAGATTCAGCCCAAACCTGAAGTCAACAGAATTGATTCATCTTTGATAATTGAAGACAAGGAACAAGTGTACCAGAAGGTATTTACATGAAAATCTTCAGCATATGAGGCCCTCTCTCACCTGTTTTATGGTGTTAAATTGCAGGAAGGATATTAAATGGCAAAGATTTGTGTCCTAAATAATTATCACCCCAAATCTCATTTTGGATATAGCTGAATCAGTTTATAGCAGTACTCAGCATTATAGATCTGAAGGATATCTTGGTCAATAGAACTGAAGCCTCCCTATCTGTCTAAGAAAATTATAAATGTTTTACTCCACACATTCAATTCTCAGTGAAGGTTACCCACTTTCTTGACTAGGTTTAGTCCACTTGAAATGGGTCCTAATTATTTGGAAGAAAGAGAAAAGACATCAATATTTTCCCCACCTTGTTGAGCAACTTTAGCTGTGACAAAACATCTTGGTTGATTGTAAGTCTCTGCCTTTCAAAACTCCCCAATTCCTTGTCGATGGGATCGTCCTTGGGCAAAACCACCCTACTAATGATGTCCAGATCTGCTACAACATCTCCATTTTGATCCAAGTACACTTTTAGCAGAGAAAGATTGTACAATTCCTTCTTCTTTAGGAATGGATGAAACTACAATGGAAACATCCAGGAATTTTAAAAACAGAAGTCTTGGTTTCTAATTCTTATGTCTTTTTACATTTGAATCTTTCTTCTATGGTTTTTTAACTTGTAAATATTGTGAGTTGGGAGAACAAGTGTTGCCACTATCTTCAAAACATAAGAACAAAGGTTCAGTAATAGTTGTCAATCATACAATATATTGTCAAAAAGTATAGTGGGAAGGTGTAATTGACAAAATATGTCAGTTATAATTTTATACCTTTTAGGAAAGGTCACATATCAGTTGAAGAAAATCCCAAAAATAACTGGAGTATTCATACACTCCTTGAAAACAACAGGGAGATTACCAGAAATTAAAGATTTGTTAAGAAGAAAGTTACAAGGCCAAACTTCATTCAGGTAGAGCAGACAGGAGAAATGATCTGACGAACTAATTCCATTTTATTGTAGATCTATATTATCAGAATCTTGCAAGCGTGAAAGTAGAAATTTTTCATCACCTCATTTGACAGTTACAAAAAATTATCTCTGAATTTCTTTCTGTGACTGTTACACAGCTGCGGGTTCATTCCCCCCTCCCCATCTTATCTGATCCTTCCCCCATCTTTTTCTCTGGTCCACATATAATTAAAATTTCTTAATACATTGTGTTAAGGAATTCGCAGAGCAACACTTGAGTAGCAAAGGTGTGCACATGAAAGCGATTGAGAGCACTTGCGAATAAACAGCAAGCACACAGATACACTGAGTTGTGTTTACTTTTTAGAAAATAGTAATAAGGCACAGTCCAATAAACAGTCCAGGTCATACACAGATAAAGCAGTAGATAGTAAAACAATAGCCCAGGGACATTCCGATAACAAAGTCTTCTTACCAGTCATCGTAGTCATACACAATAAACAGTTGCAAATAGTAGCAAACACAGCAAATAGCAGTAACAATCAGCAAAGAGCAATTATGATCAGCATGTTTCAAGCTCCCTCTTAAGGACATTGGCTACAGAGCTAACCAATCAGGACACAGTATGATGCAATACAGCAATACAGTCTTAAAGCTATATTGAGGGTTTATATATTGCCAACCCAACAAGTTAGGTTATTATCATTTCCTAACACATTGTGTGAATATTGGGGGTAAAACATGTTTTTAGCAAAGAATTAACAAAATGCTTCATGATATGATGAATGGGGATCTAGTTAATTGAGCATTGGATGGCATGATAACTAAGTGGATGCATCTTTAAAATTGTACTCAAATAAATTTTAATTTTATTGATAAAATTGGTGAGTTATGAAAAACAATAGAACCTTGCTTATTGATTCTTCTATATTTTCATTAATAAAGGAAGTAGATAAACTATGTCAGATTATTCATGAGCTGGCAGAGACATTGTAACAAGATCAGTCAATGAATAGGCATAGCAACTAAGTCAGCCAATTGGGAGCTGAGACAGACTGGAGCCAGTGCGTGTCTTAGTTTACAGCTTCTGAGTCTGTGCAGAAAATTGAAACTGAAACTAGGCAGTCTGTGTGTGCTTGTCTGCTCTGTTGAAATGAAACTATGTTGGGGATGGGGGGCACCGTGTTACTGTGGTTCTCCTCCTTTCTCTCCGACCGGTCGCAGTTCATGTTGGCAGGGGGGCAGAGGCCGACCTCGAGGCCTCTTATATGTGGAGTGCCTCAGGGGTCGGTCCTCTCGCCCCTCCTGTTCAACATTTATGTGAAGCCGCTGGGCGAGATCATCCGTGGCTTTGGGGTGAGATACCATCAGTACGCTGATGATACTCAGCTGTACATCTCCACCCCAGGCCACCCCAACGATACCCTTGAAGTGATGTCCCAGTGCCTGGAGGCTGTACGGATCTGGATGGGGAGGAACAGGCTCAAGCTCAACCCTTCCAAGACTGAGTGGCTGTGGTTCCTGGCATCCCAATATGGTCAGTTGACTCCATCACTGACCATTGGGGGCGAGTCTTTGGCCCCCACAGAGAGGGCTCGCAATCTGGGAGTCCTCCTGGATATGCAGCTGTCCTTGGAGGAACATCTGACGGCTGTAACCAGGGGGACCTTTTATCAGGTTCGCCTGATTCGCCAGTTGCGGCCCTTTCTTGATCGGGATTCCTTGTGCACAGTCACTCATGCCCTCGTAACCTCTCGCCTTGATTACTGCAATGCTCTCTACATGGGGCTCCCCTTGAGGAGCACCCGGAGGCTCCAACTGGTCCAGAACACAGCAGCGCGGGTAGTGACGGGAGCAGCGTGGCGCTCCCATGTAACACCGCTCCTGTGTGAACTGCACTGGCTCCCGGTGGTCTTCTGGGTGCGCTTCAAGGTGTTGGTTATCACCTTTAAAGCGCTCCATGGCATAGGGCCTAGCTATCTTTGAGACCGCCTACTGCCACCGACGACCTCCCACCGACCCGTGTGCTCCCACAGAGAGGGCCTCCTCGGGGTGCCATCAGCCAAACAATGCAGGCTGGTGGCCCCCAGGGGGAGGGCCTTCTCTGTCGGGGCACCTACCCTCTGGAATCAGTTGCCCCCTGAGATAAGGAGAATCCATGACCTCAGTGCCTTCCGCCGTGCCCTTAAAACTTTCTTTTTTCAACAAGCCGGGCTGGCTTAATTTCTTTTTAAGGGTTTTTTAATTGTTCTGTTTTGCTTATCGTTTTAATTAATGGGGCCAAATCTATATATATTTTTAAATGTGTTTTAATATTTGTATCTGATGTTTTTATCTGGCTGTTCACCGCCCTGAGTCCTCAGGGAGAAGGGCGGTATACAAATTCAAAAATAAAATAAAATAAATAAATGTTCTCTCCTGCCTTATGTTGTAACTGCTACTACGTTGAAGAAGAATCAACTATTGGTATTGTAAATACTTCATCTATTATGTATATAAAGATGTTAATGAATCCAGCTGAATCAGTTATCTGTGTGTGCTTCTGGATTTGATTTTTCCTAGAAACTCTGATAAACTATTCTTTTGGGTTGCAAAAATTATAATAATGCTTGAACAAAATTATTTTGATCTCCTTTAAAAAAATTCCCAGCTTTCACAAAATAAAAGTATGATAGAGAGAGGTGCTTAAGTAAAGTTCAGTTGGAAACTAAATTTTAGCATCTAGGACTTGATACATGATTGTATCTTGGATAACAACAAATGAATGGCAGCTACAATCTTTATCTTTCTTTAAGATTTCATTTGTAGTTTTTCTCAAATTATTCTGTATGTAGATGGGTTACTGGTTATAATAAAGTAGTAGTAATATTTTAATGATATGATAATAACCATGTTATTAATTTGACGATAATGTCATTAATGATCCAGTGGAATCATACCAGGTTCTCTTGTAGGAAACATTTGTAGAAGACATTGCACAAAATATTCATCAGCTTTAGGCAAGGACAAAATAGGCAAGGAAGGGCTCAAAGGAGCTGCTTTTAGCCTTGAGGAAAGACAACAAGGAGGAGAGCCATGTTGGTTTACAGGGATCTTAAAATCAGAAGGAATCTGGGAACAATGTTTTGAATATACAGGTTGTTCTTGCAATAAGTTAACAGATGTTGTACAGAAGCTTAAGATCTTAAACAACCAAGCTCAGAGAGCCCCAAAGACCCTGAAAAGGAATCTAGTTTGATGGATCCTTATTGGGACCCCATACCTTCCACGGTTGCAGCCTTGGAGTTCCCAATCTCTCTTCTCCCTCCTTACTTCTCCTCTTGACATTGGACATTGCAGCGTTTATGGCATGGGCCAGAATCTTAATGACAGTATAAGCAAAGCCTGTATTTCCGATCCACATTCTGTTCTTTTTCTTTTGGGTATCTAGTGGTGTTTTTTGGGTGCATCTTCTCTGACCTTTGACAGAAAAGATATTTTTTGAAAGAGAACATTGAAAATATTCATCTTGAAACTCAGGCTCCACAAGGAAATCATCTTTATAGGCATTATCTTTTTCCCAATTCTCTTTCCACTGAAGAGGAAAGCTCCAAATACTATGGACGTATTTGAGACACTTGTCCCTTGTCATTGAATACACTCCAATTGTTGTCATGATCCAGACTTTCCCTTCAATGGGTCCTGGCAAACCTTCAAGTGCTGAATGGAAAGGAAGAATTCTAGGAAAAATGGGATCAAATTCTATGAAGTGAACAAAGACATTGACTTGTTTCCACTTGGAGAGGGCACCCCTGAGAGGTGCTGTATGTCCAGTTTCTGAGAATTGTTGTGATATAACAACACAAATTCTATTCTTGACAAGCATAGGAGTAAAAGTCCTCATGAAATTCTCCCCCTTCTCTGTGTCTGGAGCAAAGAGACCAATCAGGATCCATCCAAAATGGAGGAGCACTTGAACAATTCCTGGGTACTGGAAACCGCCTTTGGGGAGCATCGGATGGAAAAAGGGGAATTGACTTTTATCATTCAGAGCCTCTGAAGCAATTCTATTACTGAGCTGTAAAAAGCAATGAAGTGCTGGTTATATTTAGGGTCCTACCAACTTCCAATTTTTAGCTTTTAATGAATCCAACTTTTTTCTCATGCACATATCCTGTTTCCCCAAAAATAAGACCTAGCATGGTTTTTTTTACATATGTGCCTAATATAAGCTCTGCCCCCATAATAAGCCCTACTTAAATGCCCATGCAGACAGTTGGCCGCCCGTTCTGTCTGAGCCAGGAGAAGAAGGGGGCCGGCGGCCTTGCAGAGTCATGCTGGATGGGGCTGCCGGAGCTGTTGATGTGAGGTGAGACAGGTGTTGGGCATGAGTGGCCTGGCCTTTGGTCTACATAAGCTCCTTTAATGTTGAGGGAGCCAAGATCTAGTCACAGAGAAAAATACCCCAGGTAAGAAAAGGTATGAACTTGCTCTATTGGCTCATCATCGAATAGCCCTATATGGCAATGATATCATTTTCCAAAGACCATAACCTTTGACTTTGGCTTATCAATAATCAGATAATTCTTATGAGAATAGGAGTCAAGTCTTCTTAACAGTATATGAAACCCAAATGTCATATGGGCAGTACCCTTGTCTTACCTTTTGGTAAGGATCAGTCCTACTTCTTATGGCTCCATTGATCCTAAAACAGGGTATCCCAATCTATGGGCCACACCTACTAGTGTCGCTGGGAGAAATTTGCAACTGGGATGCAGAAACAGCCAGCAAGCACAAATGTTCATAGATGCATCCTCACTCGGCCTCTTGGATGAAACCATCCCCCTCTGCTCCCCCACCCCGCCCCGGTGTACAAAGCTAAAAACATTAGGGAACTCTGACTTAAAACACACTCTCAAACAAATGAATGTAGAATATGGAATAATTGGGACAGAAGGATCTTTAAGGTCTTCTGGTGCAGCCCTCTTCTCACATAGCAGATCATATGTCATTCCAGACAAAATGAATGTCCAGCTCTTTTTGAAAACCTCCAGTAATGGAGCATGCACACCTTCATGAGGCAAGCTGTTCCACTGATTAATTTATTTTATATTTATTTTATTTTATATTTATTTTATTATTTTATTTTATTTTATTTTATTTTATTTTATTTTATTTTATTTTATTTTATTTTATTTTATTTTATTTTATTTTATTTTATTTTATTTTATTTTATTTTATTATTTTATTTATATGCCGCCCTATCTCCGCAGGACTCAGGTCGGCTCACAACTATAAAATATCTAATAAAAGTGTGTTAAAATACATGTTAACCACACCAGTCCAGGCTGAACAACAATGTCTTTAAGTCGCGGTGGAAGGTGTGGAGGTCAGGGGTCAAATGGAGCGCCAGAGGAAGTTGGTTCCAGAGGGTGGGAGCACCCACTGAGAAAGCTCTGCCTCTGTCTAGCCGACGGCACCCAGAGTAGGCCCTCCCTGTGAGAGCGCACCGGGTGATGGGGAGCTGTTGCTGGTTGCAGATGGTCCGACAAATATCCTGGACCTAAGCCATGTAGGGCTTTATAGGACATCACCAGCACCTTGAATCTCACCCGGAGGGCAACTGGCAACCAATGCAAGTCGCGCAGGAGAGGTGTAACATGGGCGAATTGGGAACCACCCATCATGACCTGTGCGGCTGCATTCTTACCAGCTGAAGCCTCCGGATGGTCCTCAAGGACAGCCCTAGGTAGAGAGCGTTGCAATAGTCAATACGGGAGGTGACTAGCGCATGAGTAACTGTGCGTAGGGCATCCTGGTCCAAATAAGGGCACAACTGGCGCACCAGGCAGACCTGGGCAAACGCCCCCCCCCCGGACACGGCTGTTATATTTTATATTTTATATTATATATAATTTTTCTCACTGTCAGTGCTTGTAGAAAGGGCTTTGAAAAGGGTCAACATTCTGAGTTCCATTGTAAGGGCAATCAGTTTCCTCCATAATATTTCTTGGTTTACTGTGTCAAATGCTATAAAGACAGCAAACCATTATTACCTCTGACTGATATGTTTTTATAGTTAATGGTTCAAGGCAATGCAATTACCAATAGTAAATCAAATCTGCTTGAAGACTGCTGGAGCTTCTACAAGGAATGCACTTTTCATCCACCTACCCTCAACTCTACTCAAGTGGAAGTTTGCATATAATTTAGTCAGAATAACTGTTAGAGAATGGGCCATGAATAATTAGGGTCCTTTTAATTCCCTTTTTTATACAGTATATATGAACTACAATTGCCATTTTTGACCCAAATGGGTATGGCAATTATAATTTATATGTGTAAATGAACCTGCCTATAGAGTTGGGATATTTATTGAATTGTAAATCTGGTAGAATTGTTCTTAACAAATTTAACAATGAATTTGAACATGAGCATTTTAGGGTAAAAAATAGTTGACATTTTGGCTTACATATTTGTAACTCTTTTATAAAATGGTTAATTCATGTTTGAGATTATCATTACTTTGGCTAATATCATTTAGCTAATATTGGCTAATATTGAACATTGGGCGCTATCTAACAAAATGAAATTCAACGGTGAAAAAAGTAAGGTTCTACATTTAGGCAAGAAAAAGAAAATGCACGGGTACACTATATGGTACCTCACTCAATAGTAGTTACTGTGGGAGGGATCTTGGAGTCCTAGCGGACAATTATTTAAATATGAGCCAGCAGTGTGCAGCAGCTGCCAAAAAATCCAACATAATTCTAGGATGCATAAACAGAGGAATAGAATCAAGATCACATGAAGTGTTAATATCACTTTATAATGCCTTGGTAAGGTCACACTTGTAATACTGCATTCAGTTTTGGTCGCCACAATGGAAAAAAGATGTGGAGACGCTAGAAAGAGTGCAGAGAAGAGCAACAAAGATGATTAGGGGACTGGAGGCTAAAACATATGAAGAACGGTTGCAGGAACTGGGTATGTGTAGTTTAATGAAAAGAAGGACTAGGGGAGACATGATAGCAATGTTCCAATATCTCAGGGGTTGCCACAAAGAAGAGGGAGTCAAGCTATTCTCCAAAACACCTGAGGGTAGGAAAAGAAGCAATGGATGGAAATTAATCAAGGAGAGAAGCAACTTAGACCTTAGGAGAAATTTCCTGACAGTTAGAACCATTAATCAGTGGAACAACTTGCCTCCAGAAGTTGTGAAAGCTCCAACACTGGAAGTTTTTAAGAAGATGTTGGATAACCATTTGTCTGAAGTGGTGTAGGGTTTCCTGCCTAGGCAGGGGGTTGGACTAGAAGACCTCCAAGGGCCCTTCCAACTCTGTTATTCTATTCTATTCTATTCTATTCTATTCTATTCTATTCTATTCTATTCTATTCTATTCTATTCTATTCTATTCTATTCTATCCGGGAAAGAAATGTCAGCTTTCTACTAGTGCTACACATTCCTATTGTCCAGAAGAAACTTTGATTGAACACAGAGCCTCTCCTCACCATCACAAGTGTGCGGTAAAAGCCCTCAAAGCAATGAGGATGGTCTCATGAGTAGATGTTTCCATTTTGATCCTTGCTCCCTCCCCACTGTTACCTAAATCCCCAGCCATGAAATCTTCATAAAGGTCATAATGAAAAGCAGATTTTGAATTCTATAGAGAAGAAATGGTTGGAGCTATCACTCACACCCCAACACCCCACTCACTTTACCTGATAGAAAAACACAAACACAAACCTGGACGACTTTGTAGGGGCTGACTAATGTTGACATCTGGACAGAGATGTCTTTGTGAGCTCCATCAAAAATCACCAAAAGGTTGTCCATCCTTCCACAGCTGTAGTTGGGAACGTTGGCTTCTCCAGTAGAAAGCATACCTAGCAATGCCTCTGAAGTGCCAAGGGTGTTCATATAGTTGTCATAAATGTTGTAGCCAAGTGTGCAATTGCGCAGGAGCTGGTGATTTTTATTAACCACTTCAATATTGAAAATCATGCATAGTATTCTTTTCTTTTCATAATCTAAACTAGTGTAAAACCATGCTCAGGTTAATATTAGCATCACCAATAGCAAAAACTATTTTTTCTCTATTTAATCCTTTTTTTCTCCACAAACTCTTAAGCCAATATTGATCCAAAATCAGAGGTACATGATAGACTCCCATCACCCTTTAATATTTGTGAGTATGGGGAAGATAGCATGGAGATATTCCTCCAAGAGGATTAAAATCAGACATTAACCACTATTTGTAGAAGTACTAACTTTCACCAGCCCAGTAAACAGGTTGCAAAATAATTCAGTCCTTAAAGTAGAACAATCATAAAAGGAAGAAAATATTTGATATGTGACCCAGAAAAGCTATTCTAAAAACAAGTCATCTTCTATTCCTTTAAAAATCAGACATTGAATATCAATCAGTGGGTATAAAAATATGGAAATGAGCTGGGCAAGGGAGACTACAACAATCACTCTTTTCAACCAAACTCAGTATTCACACCATTAATTTAGGATTGGACAGGGAGAGGAAAATAATGTGGACTGCTTTCAGGTTTCCCCCCCTCATGTTTGGATCTGAGCCTCTCCCAGTAAATAAGACAAAAGAGAGAAGCCCTGGAAATCAAAACAATTCAAGAAATTAGTCAAGTCCTGCAATATAAAAGTAAGAAAAAAAAGAAGAAAAAAAAAGAAGGTGTTAGAACTGCAAATGGAGGGAATGAAACTCCATCACAGTGAATGACTTACAATTGAATCTGACTAGAAGGAGCCATGTTGAAAGGTAAAGTTGCAAGTGTTATTTTTGATGGAGAGACGACTATACCAAGGAGAAGATCTCCTGGCCTATAATAGCTCCATGGCTTTTCTCCATCCTGGTGGTCCAAATTCAGTGGGCACTTCATTCTCAGCTTCCCAGAGACTGGCTGGGGCACCAGCAGCATCAGAAGCCGAAGCAAAAGCAGGAAGTCCATAATTCATGGGGCTGAATCAATCTTCTTGTTTCTAAGGAAGAATTAGAAGAATTCAAAGCAATCTCAAAGGATGGAATATCCAGTGGCTTTCCTGATTCAAACAGAGACAAATCAAGATTCACCTGTAAAAGAGAGAAAGTACATTCAAGAGCACAGCTCCTGCCAGTCCCATAACTTGAGCCACAAAGAGCATAATCTGTGGTATTTATCCTTTTCTAATGCAAGATCCCTTCCATGTTGCTTCAGTCTGATGTTTACATCAAAGGCAGTCACTGGGAGAAAAAGGAGAAGAGGTCTCAAGGCCTGTAAGGGGATAATTAGAGTGAGAAGCAACTTGTCCTCTTGGGACCCTGAACTTCTGCCATCTAATGAGGGGTAGGTGGGAAAAAGCATGTTGGTGAAAAATCACAGATACACCCCTTGGGGCACTGTCCTATAGTGGCCATAGTCCTTCTTGTTAGGACATGTCCAGAAAGTGATGCTGGAGCAAGATACTTCAACAGTCAGAAAAGTGATTTCTGCTCAAGTGGTCTCTTACCTCCAGAAACTGCTAGTGAAGGCCACCCAGAGATATGGATTGCCACAGGAACAGGAAGCTCAAGTTCAAAGCCCAAGAGAGGATATCAATAACACCCACTCTCCACTCCATGTGGTCAGCTACCCAGGACTTCAAACCCATGTGGTCCATTTCACCATTAAACCATCCTTCCAGGCAGCCCCCATGTTTCCAGTGCCTTTCTCCCCACTTGGAACTGAACCCAGTTGGACATTTCTTCCAACATTTGCTTCCTTGCTTTTCTCTATTCTTTGAGTCTTCGCAGTCAAAAAACTTATAGATTTTGATCTAACCTAGAACTAAGGAGAAATTTCCTGACGCTTAGAAGAATTAATCAGTGGAATGATTAACGTCTGTCTCCATAAGTTATAGATGTTCCAATACTGGAAGTTTTTAAGAGAATGGACAACAAATTTGTCTGAAATGGTAAATGGTAGGGTTTCCTTATTGAGCAGGAGGTTAGACTAGAAGACCTCCAAGGTCCCTTCAACTCTGCTATTGTTATTCTGTTTCAGGCATACAGTATATTTAGCAAATTGTTAAAAAGGTTGTTAGAGATTAGAGGACAGAGGTGGGGAGTTTAGTTTTAGCAGCTAATTTGGGGATGGGGTACAAATTTGAAGATGGACAAATTTGTCTCCTCCAGCTTTTTTGTGTTCTTTATTGAAGAAATTTGGGTTTTGGGGGTTTCTGCAGTCTCCCAACAGCCTGATGGTCAGGGTTGAAAGCTTCAAAAGCAGCTGCCATATCTACAAGAACTTGTCAGGGTATTGAAAATGATGGCCACTTCCAGGAGGCAATGGGGATCAGGCCCAGGCACTGCAGGGTCCTGTTGGGGCAAGAGCAAAGGAGGAGAGACTTCCAGCCAGAGGGGAAGGTGTCACCACATCTGGAAGGCTGCAAGACCCCCCAACACTTCTATACTGGAAAGAGAGCTTTGTGGGGGCATAAGGAGAGGTTTGTACCCCTGAAGACAAAGGTCATATTTGGGGAAAGGAGATGGAAAAGGGGGGCTCTCCTTGATGGTGGGTGACCCCAGTAGGTAAAAACACGGCTTCATTTCCATTCAGCTGTTATTTTCCCCAGAGTGGCACATTTTGATATGAAGGAAAACCGCCATGATCTTTAGTGGGAAAGAAAATTGAAAGTCCTTCTGAAGCTCTGGTTTGTCGTTCTGTGTTTCCAGGAAAGACTCCTGTCTGGGGGAAGCCACGCAGGGCCTTTGTCTCCAAAGGGGGATCCGGCATTGCTCAGGAAGAGAAGGCAAGGGGGGTCTCCCTGGAGGGACCTTCAGGGGCTCTGAGGAAGGGGAATCCTGGGGGTCCCTCATGGCCCCTTAAGACTCTCCGGCTGGGCTCTTCTGGGCAGCCGCTGCTCCTACTTACCCAAGAGCCTCCACTGGAGGAGAATCTCTTCAGGGCAGCCAATGGTGGGATGCCCCCAGTTTGGACCGGTTCTATAGAAGTAAAACCTGCGGGAGGCTCTACCCACTGACCCTGACGTCATCAGAAGTGATCTGCGCATGCGTTGCAAACCGGTAGTAAAGGTAAGTAGAACTCACCGCTGAGGGCAGCTATTTCTAGGTGGGGGAGGGGAAACCCTTTCAGGACTTCAGCCTCCCCTCCCTCTGCAGTTCTGGGAGTTTTTGCCTCTTTCTCTTCACACTGAAAGCTTTTTAATTGTATCCTTATTTGAAACTTTTCCTCTTTTATCTTTGTTTGTTCAACCTCTTCTCCATGAGGCTGATTGGTGGCTGAGTTCCCAGGCAACCATTGTATTGGTGACTGGAAACCCATTATGGATTTTTTTAAAAAAAATAAAGTTGTGACTTACGGTTTTCATATGGAGGAAAGTATAGATAAAAAGAGTCACAATGTAACCTCGGGAAAAGAGACGTTAAAATATAATTGTACTTATAACTGCTGTGAAGAATATTGGGAGGTATTTGTTGATATTTTTATTTGACAATTTAGACTATTTAACATTTCCTAAAGATTATTGCTTTTTCCCGTACCTACTTTTTGTAGACATTTGTCAAGCCATGCACTCAAAATTGGTATGCTGCATAAGTAAGAGAAAGTCCAGGAATACAATAATTAAATCACAAATTAGTTTTTTTTTCTTTTAAATGGCTCTGAGGGTCCAAGCTGAGATCGTCAGCTGGGGTGGGGTGGGGGGAAAAGCGGCAGCAGTGGCAGGGAGTCCCGGAACTCCCAGGGACTTTTCCTGCACGGCTTTTTCCGCTGCAGGCATCAGAGGCACAGGAGTAGAGGAGGGGCAACCCAGTAATCCCCATGGCCAGGCCCGCTTGGTCCCAATAGAATCAGACCTGTATTGAATTGAAATACCAGTTCAGAAAGTACCATGAAGGGAAAATACAAATATTTTTTTGCATTGTATTTGTATTTTGTACAAATAAGAGCTGAGGTGGTGCAGTGGTTAGAGTGCTGTACTGCAGCTACTTCAGATGACTTGCTAGTTCAGCAGATCAGCAGATCAAATCTCACCAGCTCAAGGTTGACTCAGCCTTCCATCCTTCCGAGGTGGGTAAAATGAGGACCCAGATTGTTGGGGGCAATATGCTATTTAGTATACTGTCTTTGGTGTAGGCCGCCCAGAGTCCTCGGAGAGTGGGCGGTACAGAAATATGATTAATAAAATAAATAAATAAATAAATAAATAAATAAATAAATAAATAAATAAATAAATAAATAAATATTATTAATTTATTTTATTGTTTGATTATTATCTTGGATTTCAATTTGATTAAGGTAACTGTTTTTATTTCCTTGGATTTTAAATAACCATATTGTCAAACAGAGACAAACGAAGCATACAAACCAACAACAATGGCAATCAATAACGAATGATGAGCTGTGAGAGTAAGAAATAATTTCATTATCAAGTCCCTACTTTTATCATTAAATGTTCCTTAGTATTTAGATCTGGTCTAAGGATAATAATGTAGCACTTGGGGAAGAAGATGCAACCCAACAGCCCAGCACCGGAGGCCAAGATGGAGAAGACCTGCACGGCCACCATGGACTTTCCTTTGGCACTCAGGTAGGTGGGCAGGAAGGAGATCCAGACACTGCAAAAGACCAGCATACTGAAGGTGATCAGCTTGGCTTCATTGAAGGCCCCAGGCAGGTTTCTGGCCAAGAAAGCTACTGTGAAGCATATGATAGCTAGGAAACCCATGTAGCTCAGGACAACATAAAACATGATGACAGAGCCTTCGTTGCATTGCAGGATGATCTCTCCAGGCTGGGAGTGCATGTCAGAGTCCAGGAATGGGGGAGAAACTCCCAGCCACATGGCACAGATGAAAATTTGGCCAGCAGAACAAGAAAGGATAATGGAGTTGGCCAAGCTCTTCCCCAACCATCTTCTCATCCTGTGGCCTGGTTTTGAAGCCAGGAAGGCCAGCATCACTGTGATAGTTTTGGCCAACACAGAAGACACAGCTATTGAGAAGACAATGCTGAACATTGTTTGTCGGAGAAGACAGGTGCCTTTCCTTGGTTGGCCAATGAAGAAAAAGGAGGACAAAAAGCAAAGCAGGAGGGAGACCAGGAGGATGTAGGAGAGGTCCCGGTTGTTGGCTTTGACAATGGGAGTTTCTAGGTATTGCAGAAATATGATTAAAACAAGGCCTGTGATTAGGAACAAGAGTAGGGCAAATGACACAAGGATGATTCCCACATATTCTTCATATGACAGGAAGATTATTTTTTTGGGGATACATTGGACTCTGTTCTTGGTTGGATATTGATCATCTGAGCACTTGGTGCATTTTTCAGTATCTGAAAAAACAAAGTAATATTTCTTTTATTGTCTTTCAAATGTCAAGAAAACCTTTGGATGAGATATGATACTGAGGGACAGGAAAGTCTCACTAATGGTATATTCTCACACTCTAGCAAAAAAAATCCCTAATACATACAACCTATAAAAACAACAACAACAACAAAATTAAATTAAACTATAAGAACAAGAACAACAAAATAAAATTAAAAGAAGAAATATCTGGTGCCACAACCTTCCTTCTCTGACAAAATCCATCAGATTCTTATTTTCACTGAGCTTACAATAGCCCAAGTGCCTGGGAGATGTAGCAAGTCTCCAGAGGTTTTGTTGGTGGGCTATTGAATGTTTTAGAGAACAGATCTTTTGCATGCCAATTATATCTGGTCATTCATTCATTTATTCATTCTTTTTTTTTTTGGCCTTGCTTTAGAGGAGGAAAACAAGAAAAAAACTCTGCCTCTGCCTCCCAGCATCCATCTGGTATTCATCTGGCTAGCTTCCTTGCAGCAAACAGCCAACAGCTTGTTCAGCTTCAGCATGTTATCGCAGCCCCAGCATGTGGTTCGTCGGGCTCTGCTCTGTTGTGCTTACCACTGATTGGTGGTTGGATCGGCCTCCTGGAATACCGCCAATCAGCTATTCTAGACTGTGGATTACCACTGCTGCTTATTGCTACCCATTCGCTGCCACTGATCACCGCCACCCGTTCTCCGCCAACCATTTTCTGTGGCCTGTTTGCTGCCAATCACCACAGCCTGTTCGTCAACATCCATCAGCGAACAAGCGGCAGTGAATGGGCAGTGGCAAAAGGGCGATGATAGGCAGTGGTGATGGTGGTGATCCCCACAAACCTAGAACCTAGATCAGTGGTATTCCGGGAGGCCTATCCAATCGCCAATCAGCTGCTCAGCAGTGAAGGCTCCAGTATCAGCCGCTTCCCCTCCACCATCCATTAGGTTCCTACTTCATCCTTCAAGATCTTTTTCTTCCCCCTACCATTAGGGAAGAAATTGGACACCATGAAAATTAAAAACACAACCATCAAACTTATATGTCTCTTTAAGATGTACATTGATACAAGTGGTCTGGATGAACCCAGTAGGTTTCCTTATGGTGTCACCTGCCTTCCTGAGTGGAGATGGTCCCCTCTGGACAAGGAATGCAGTCGTAGCAGCAAAATGGCTCTCCTTCTTGAGCCTTCTTGACAAATCCAGGTTGACATTTTTCTACACATTGGGACTGAGGCAGAGACTGAGAAGAAAAAGAAGAAATGTGAAAGAAAATATGTTGAGACTCATCATCCATGTAAGATGGAGATAGATATGAACCAAGTAGTCTATGGGCTTCACATAGGCAAATATGAAATCTCTGAATACTTCCAAATGGTTACAGGAGATACAATTGCAGGCAGGTGCCTCATTTAGGTCCTCCTTTTTTCTTGGGGCATATCGGATTGCAAACAAAAGTACCTTTTTATTTACTAAAGTCTGGAGGGCTGAAATAGAGAAAATATTTAAGCATCAAGTAACAACCAGGGGTTTCTACCTCATGGTGGAATTAACACATTCCTTTATTCTTCATATAGGCGTGATTTTAAAATAAGATATGCACTCATACTAAGTTGTAAAGTAAACTTTACTGTAAAAGATTTATTAAGTTTTTATTCCATTAGATTTATTAGAATAAAACTGTGATGAAGAAAGAAAATTCTGATCTGGAAGCAGACATTCTGTGAACTCCGGAACTTAAAATTTTAAAATTTTACAAGAATTTTAAACTACGAGGTCACGGACAACGCAGCAAATTCCAATGGCTGACAGGTTAACATCATCCCCCACTGATAAGCAAGCTAGGAGGGAGGAAACAGTAGGAATCAAGCCTCCTGTTGTGGCTCCGTTGCCTGAGCCTGGGCTATCGACAGATGCAGACTCTGAGAGTGAGGGAGAGGAGTTGGCAAGGCCTCCCTCTCCAGGACCCTCCTCTCTGGCAATGCCTCCAGAGGACACCGAAGGCCAAAAGATAGGCCCAGAGCCAAGCATGTCCCCACAGCCACAGGTGGACAGCGACGAGGGAGATAAGTGCAGGCTGGACCCTCGGCAGAGGTTCAGGGAGAAGCGTGCGCAGCAGAGGGGAAGGTGTGCCAGAGATTAGCTGAGTCACTGGACCACACCCCACAGGGTATAAATGTGGGTGTGGTGGCCGGTTCAGTTTGTGATGAGGAAAAACTAGGAATAATCCATGATCTCTGCGTTACTGGACTTCTGCCTGCCTTGTCGGACTGCATTTGGACTAATCCTTATATTGCGGAAACTTTGCCTGCTTTATCAGAATGCTTGCAGTCTAATCTTTGTTTTGTGTGAGTAAAGTCTGAATTGGCAGCTAGCCACTTGGTTGCTGCCAGCTTTATCTTCAAAGATTTTGTCGTGTGGCTTAATTAACTCTGGGCCATCCGTGAGGGTGCGTGTGTGGGACGGGGACAGAACACTCCATCATCCAGCATGACAACAGCAAAAACAACACAGCTGATTACAAGTAGTAGACGGCTGAAAGGGCCTATTACAAGTGCAAGGGCCAAATTGATTAATGGCATATAAAGGCAGAGATCTCTGTAATGGTAGTTAAATACTCTGACGTTGTTAGCAGATGGCTGACGAAAGCTTAGTAAAATAAAATTCTTTTAAGATTTTAAAATTTTAAGTTCCAGAGTTCGCAGGATGTCTGATTCTTTCTTTACTAATATACCTGGAACTCGTATTTTTAGAATAGTTTGATATATATATATATATGTGTGTGTGTGTGTGTGTGTGTTTGTGTGTGTGTGTGTGTGTGTGTGTGTGTGTGTATTAAATTTAAACTAAAATTAAAACTGACTTACTAGTTTCTAAATCTATAGTGAGATGAGATGGAGGCGAGGTCATAAGAACATGTCCCTCAAAAAGGGTGAGTCAGGCATATATGAGCCAGTGGTGGGTTTCAGTTACCTTTGCTACCAGTTTGCATATGCTGAGCATATTTGATGACATCTGGGCGGGTGGGCAGAGCCTCCCACCGCCACTGCTACAGGTTCGCCCGAACTGGGGTGAACTGTTAGCAACCCACCACTGGTATGAGCCCTGTGTGGGAAAGGGATATCCAACACAAGTTCCTTTCTCTTGAAAGACTACAATCAAGTGACAAAAACTCACAGAGAAACACACACACTCATATTTATTATTAGTTTGATTTGGTCCCCCTCCGTGTGTCCTTAGGTAGCTAACAGTCAAGATAAACAATTGCACTGAAGGGAATTTCAGATGAAGTACACTTTTACAAGCCAATGCCAAAATCTAAGTAATATTTCCCTCAAAATTGTCCCTTATTGCTTCTCATATCAGGATTATTGTTATTTTTTTTTGCACCAAAGTCATGCTTCAGTACTTCAGTTTTCAAGCCATTATCATGAGCAGCAAATAAAGGTACTGAATCAATGACTAAATAAGCTCACATCAGACCAGTCATTATAATTTCATGGGAACTGAAAGCCTTGGACCTCCTTCCTCAATTCCACTATCCCAGCGGGGTTAAAGAGAGGCATGTATAACTATGGTCTCAGCTAATTAAAAGCATCACAGACTCTAGACCTGCAATTTTAGGAGACCCTGACTCCAACCAGGACATGATAAAGCTTATTTCCCAATTGAGCCAACAGGACCGCCATTCAATCTTGATTCCATTTCATCAGATTCAGCCCAAACCTGAGGTCAACAGAATTGATTCATCTTTGATAATTGAAGACAAGGAACAAGTGTACCAGAAGCTATTAACATGAAAATCTTCAGCATATGAGGCCCTCTCTCACCTGTTTTATGGTGTTAAATTGCAGGAAGGATATTAAATGGCAATGATTTGTGTCCTAAATAATTATCACCCCAAATCTCATTTTGGATATAGTTGAATCAGTTTACAACAGTACTCAGCATTATAGCATCTGAAGGATATCTTGGTCAATAGAACTGAAGCCTCCCTATCTGTCTAAGAAAATAATAAATGTTTTAGTCCACACATTCAATTCTCAGTGAAGGTTACCCACCTTCTTGACTAGGTTTAGTCCACTTGAAATGGGTCCTAATTATTTGGAAAAAAGAGAAAAGACATCAATATTTCCCCCACCTTGTTGAGCAACTTTAGCTGTGACAAAGCATCTTGGTTGATTCTAAGTCTCTG
This sequence comes from Pituophis catenifer annectens, assembly GCF_029215685.1. Taxonomy (NCBI): domain Eukaryota; kingdom Metazoa; phylum Chordata; class Lepidosauria; order Squamata; family Colubridae; genus Pituophis; species Pituophis catenifer. The sequence continues at coordinate 7,718,859 of NW_027256882.1, read as the reverse complement.
CCTTTCAAAACTCCCCAATTTCTTGTTGATGGTATTGTCCTTGGGCAAAACCACCCTACTAATGATGTCCAGATCTGCTACAACATCTCCATTTTGATCCAAGTACACTTTTAGCAGAGAAAGATTGTACAATTCCTTCTGTTTTAGGAATGGATGAAACTACAATGGAAACATCCAGGAATTTTAAAAACAGAAATCTTGGTTTCTAATTCTTATGTCTTTTTACATTTGAATCTTTCTTCTATGGTTTTTTAACTTGCAAATATTGTGAGTTGGGAGAACAAGTGTTGCCACTATCTTCAAAACATAAGAACAAAGGTTCAGTAATAGTTGTCAATCATACAATATATTGTCAAAAAGTATAGTGGGAAGGTGTAATTGACAAAATTTGTCAGTTATAGGGAACATTTTAGGAAAGTTCACATATCAGTTGAAGAAAATACCAAATATAACTGGAGTATTCATAAACTCCTTGAAAACAACAGGGAGATTACCAGAAATCAAAGATTTGTTAAGAAGAAAGTTGCAAGGCCAAACTTCATTCAGGTAGAGCAGACAGGAGAAATGATCAGATGAACTAATTTCATTTTATTGTAGGACTATATTATCAGAATCTTGCAAGTAAGTATGGGTGGGTGTTGGCCTTAATGGCCAACCACCCCTGGATTGGGCTTTCCTGTCTCGCTACTCCTACTCTCACCTTAAGGAAGATCTTGTGCCCATGGGTCTATTATCATCTTTATTAACATCTTTATTATTACCGTCGTTATTAACATCTACACTTTGGACACTCTGGACCCCTTATTATGCTCCACTCACGCCCTCGCTGGTAGGAGAGACTGAGCACCATTTGAGAGAGCTGAGGGATTTTCCACATCCCAACGGAGAGGATAGAACATTGCTCCTGTTAACTTCGTAACGGGACCGGCCATCGTGGGAGGATGGTTGGCCATTAGCCTCCGTTGGAGAAAAAGAACATTGGACCCTCTCCCTGTCATGAGAGGACAGTGGAGTCCAGCCCTATAAATGGATATTTTGTGATCTTTATGCTCAGTTATCCCTTGGACTATGATAGATTCCCGGACTGGCCTTTCTTTTCCCATCTTTGGTTCCGTTGATGCTCCAAAAAACCGACCTTCTTGCGCTGCGAGACTCCCCCCTCTCGCAGGCCTGGCCCTCCACGTTATCGAGGGCCTATCTTGATGACGGGCTTTGGGACCCCGAGAGATGGCATGCAGCAAAGAGGGGGTTGAGGGGTTTTTTAGCTAAATTTTTAAGGAAAATTTTAAGGGGACCCAGGAGGGCAGGTGGGGGTTGTAAAAGTGGACCTGGGGGGGTCCAGATAGCGACTGCGCGGGATGATGGGTCGATTAGCTGCAGCAGAGGGGTCGCGAAAGGAAATTTAACCGGGGGGCAGTGGGACGATAGAAAGGGCTGTGTAATTGAAATAATGAGTGGGAGGGGTAGGTATGACGGGTGCAGGGGGTCATATCAAGTGTCGGGGGTGCGCACGCGCTGTCTCTGAGCGATTTCGCACTCCGGCCCCCAATGCGTGACTCGTGTCCTGGGCTGTGTAGAGCCTCAGGCCCAGGGTCCGCGGCTGATGTTGTGTAATGCCAGGTCAGTGGTTAATAAAGCCCCCGTCATCTGTGATCTTATTTTGGAGGGGGGTGCAGACCTGGCAGGTATTACGGAGACCTAGTTGGGCCAAGAGGGGGGGGGTCCCCCTCGTCGAGATGTGCCCACCAGGTTTCCGTGCATTTCATCAGCCAACGGCCAAGGGGAGGGGTGGGGGAGTGGCGGTGATCATTAGGGAGAGTCTCTGTCCGAGGGAGACCACTGTTCCTCAGATAGCCGGATGTGAGTCCCTTTGTGTGAAGTGGGGCCGTGAGGTGCAGATGGGTTTGCTGACTACGTACCTGGCTCCCTGCCACGTGGCAGCGACCCTGCCCGGGCTACTCGACGTCATTCCCAGGGGGGTGGTCGATACCCCCAGACTTATTGTCATGGGGGATTTCAACCTCCCATCCGTGGGTGAGGCGTCAGAGGTGGCTCGGGAGTTCATGGCTTCCATGACGGCCTTGGACCTGACCCAGTTAGTTCAAGGCCCCACTCACATAGGAGGACACACTCTGGACTTGATTTTTATCTCTGGTCAGTGGTTGAATGATCTTGGTAGAGGGGACCTAGATATTAAACCCTTGTCATGGACAGATCATTCACTCCTTCAACTAGACTTTCCTACCACCTGCCCCTGCCGCAGGGAGACGGAACCGACCAGATGGTTCCGTCCCAGGCACCTGATGGATCCCGAAAGGTTCCTGACGGAGCTTGGGCCATTTCCTGAGACTCTAACACACGACTCGACTGAAGAGCTGGTGGCCGCCTGGGAGAGGGCGGCCGCTGGAGCTTTGGACCGCGTCGTGCCTTTGCGGCCTCTGACCTGATGCCGATCTCAATTAGCTCCTTGGTTCTCTGAGGAGCTGAGAGAGATGAAGCGTTGGAAAAGACGCCTAGAGAGTATTTGGAGGACTAGTCAATCCGATTCCGACCGGACACAGGTGAGGTCTTATATCAAGACCTACCTAGTGGCGATAAAAGCGGCAAAATCTAACCATTTTTCCACTCTTATCGCATCTGCAGAGAACCGCCCAGCCGCCCTGTTTAGGGTGACCCACTCCCTTCTTCGGGGGGGGGAGTGCGGGAAGATCCCTTGCAGGGTCGTGCTGAGGATTTTGTGCAATTCCTGCACGATAAAGTCGCTCGGATTCGGGATGGCTTGGACTCCGATTGGATGAGTCCACGGGAGGAGACCGGGGCAGGTCTTGAGAATGTTATCTGGGAGGAGTTTGATCCTGTGACTCCCGAGGATGTGGACAGGGTTCTGGGTAAGATTAGTGCCGCCACGTGTTTATTGGACCCGTGTCCCTCCTGGTTGGTACTGGCCTCCCGGGAAGTTACACGAGGCTGGCTCCAGGGGATTATAGGTGCTTCTCTGAGTGAGGGTGCCTTTCCTGCTGCCTTGAAAGAGGCGGTAGTGAGGCCCCTCCTCAAGAAGCCTTCCCTGGACCCGGCTGAATTAGCCAACTATCGTCCAGTCTCCAACCTTCGTTTTGTGGCGAAGGTTGTTGAGAGCGTGGTGGCACGACAACTTCCCCGGCACCTGGATGAAGCTATCTATCTAGACCCGTACCAGTCGGGCTTCAGGCAGGGGTACAGCACAGAAACGGCATTGGTCGTGCTGGTGGATGATCTCTGGAGGGCTCGGGACAGGGGTTGCTCCTCAGTCCTGGTCCTATTAGATCTCTCAGCGGCTTTTGATACCATCGACCATGGCATCATGCTGCAGCAATTGAGGGGGTTAGGAATAGGGGGCACCATTTTGCGGTGGTTCTCCTCCTTCCTCTCCGACCGCTCACAGTTTGTGTTGGCAGGGGGACAGAGGTCGACCTCGAGGCGTCTCGCATGGGGAGTGCCACAAGGGTCAGTCCTCTCGCCCCTCCTGTTCAACATTTATGTGAAGCCGCTGGGTGAGATCATCCGTGGTTTGGGGGTGCAGTGCCATCTTTATGCTGATGACACTCAGCTGTACATCTCCACCCCAGACCACCCCAACGATGTCCTTGAAGTGATGTCCCAGTGCCTGGAGGCCGTGCAGGTCTGGATGGGGAGGAACAGGCTCCGACTCAACCCCTCCAAGACTGAGTGGCTGTGGCATCCTGATATAGCCAGCTGGTGCCATCGCTGGTTATTGGGGGCGAGACATTGGCCCCCACGGAGAGGGCGCGTAACGTGGGTGTCCTCCTGGATGCACGGCTGTCTTTAGAAGAGCATATGACGGCCGTGGCCAGGGGGGCTTTCTATCAGGTTTGCCTGATACGCCAGTTGCGCCCCTTTCTGGATCGGGACTCCTTATGCACAGGTCACTCATGCCCTCATCACTTCCTGCCTGGATTGCTGCAATGCTCTCTACAAGGGGCTCCCCTTGAGGAGCACCCGGAGGCTCCAACTGGTGCAGAATGCAGCTGCGTGGGTACTTATGGGGACGACATGGTGCTCCCATGTAACACCTCTCCTGTGCGAGCTGCATTGGCTTCCAGTGGTCTTCCGGATGCGCTTCAAGGTATTGGTTCTCATCTTCAAAGTGCTCCATGGCTTAGGGCCCAGTTATTTACAAGACCACCTTCTGCCACCAATAACCTCCCACCGGCCAATACGCTTCCACAGAGAGGGTCTCCTCAGGGTGCTGTCGGTTAGGCAATATCTACTAGTGACCCTCCGGGGAAGAGCCTTCTCTGTGGGGGCACCCGCCCTCTGGAATGAGCTACCCCCAGGGATACGACAATCCCGGATCTCCAAACCTTTCGCCGGGCTCTGAAAACGTTCCTATTTCGGCAAGTCGGGCTGGCTTAAATTTTTTTATTGGTGAATTTTATGGGTAAGGGGTTTTAAATTGGGGAAAGCCATTATGGATTTAATTTTATTTTAAATGTATTTTAATGTTTATATTGTATATTTTTAATCTTGGCTGTTCACCGCCCCAAGTCCTTTGGGAGAGGGGGCTGTATAAACATTAAATAAATAAATAAATAAATAAATAAATAAATAAATAAATAAATAAATAAATAACGGGGGGGGGGGGAGTGCGGGAAGATCCCTTGCAGGGTCGAGCTGAGGATTTTGTGCAATTCCTTCACGATAAAGTCGCTCGGATTCGGGAAGGTTTGGACTCTGACTGGATGAATCCAGGGGAGGAGATGAGGGTAGGTCTTGAGAATATTATCTGGGAGGAGTTTGATCCTGTGGCTCCCGAGGATGTGGACAGGGTTCTGGGTAAGATTAGTGCTGCCACATGTTTATTGGACCCATGTCCCTCCTGGTTGGTACTGGCCTCCCGGGTGGTTACACGAGGCTGGCTCCAGGGGATTATCAGTGCTTCTCTGAGTGAGGGTGCCTTTCCCACCGCCTTGAAAGAGGCGGTGGTGAGGCCCCTCCTCAAGAAGCCGTCCCTGGACCTGGCTGAATTAGCTAACTACCGTCCGGTCTCCAACCTTCATTTTGTGGGGAAGGTTGTTGAGAGTGTGGTGGCACGACAGCTTCCCTGGCACCTGGATGAAGCTATCTATCTGGACCCGTACCAGTCAGGCTTCAGGCAGGGGTACAGCACAGAAACGGCATTGGTCGTGCTGGTGGATGATCTCTGGAGGGCTCGGGACAGGGGTTGCTCCTCAGTCCTGGTCCTATTAGATCTCTCAGCGGCTTTTGATACCATCGACCATGGCATCATGCTGCAGCATGAGGGGTTAGGAAGGGGGGGCACCATTCTGTGGTGGTTCTCCTCCTTCCTCTCCGACCATTCGCAGTTTGTGTTGGCAGGGGGGCAGAGGTCGACCTCGAGGTGCCTCACATGGGGAGTGTCACAAGGGTCGGTCCTCTCGCCCCTTCTGTTCAACATTTATGTGAAGCCGCTGGGTGAGATCATCCGTGGTTTTGGGGTGAAGTGCCATCTGTACGCTGATGATACTCAGCTGTACATCTCCACCCCAGACCACCCCAACAATGCCCTTGATGTGATGTCTCGCTGCCTGGAGGCCGTGCAGGTCTGGATGGGGAGAAATAGGCTCAGACTCAACCCTTCCATGACCGAGTGACTGTGGCTTCTGGCGTTCCGGTATAGTCAGCAGGTGCCATCGCTGACTATTGGGGGTGAATCTTTACCCCCCACAGAGAGGTCTCACAATCTGGGTGTCCTCCTGGACTCACGGCTGTCTTTAGAAGAGCATCTGATGGCCGTAGCCAGGGGGGCTTTTTGTCAGGTTTGCGTGATCCGCCAGTTGCGTCCCTTTCTGGACCGGGACGCCCTGTGCATGGTCACTCACGCCCTTGTCACCTCCCGGCTGGACTATTGTAATGCTCTCTACATGGGGATCCTCTTGAAGAGCACTCGGAGGCTCCAACTGGTCCAGAATGCAGCCACACGGGTGGTTATGGGTGCACTCCGTTACGCACACATAACACCTCTCCTGCGTGAGCTGCACTGGCTCCCAGTGGTCTTCCGGGTGCAATTCAAGGTGTTGGTCACCACCTTTAAAGTGCTCCATGGCATAGGACCAGGGTATCTATGGGACCGCCTTCTGCCACCGATAACGTCCCACTGACCAGTCCGCTCCCACAGAGAGGGACTCCTCAGGGTGTCGTCGGCCAAGTTATGTCGGCTGGCAACACCCAGGAGGAGAGCATTCTCTGTCGGAGTTCCTGCCCTTTGGAACGAACTGCCCCCGGACATCCGTACAATCTCTGACCTTCGGGTCTTCCGATGTGCCCTTAAGACCCTACTGTTCCGACAGGCGGGGCTGTTTAATTGAATGATTTTAAATTGGGGTTTTAAATGTTGTGGTTTTAAAATTCGGCCAAACTATTTAATGATTTTAATTAATTTTAATTATGATATTTGTATATTTATGTTTTTAAACCGGCTGTACACTGCCCCGAGTCCTTCGGGAGAAGGGCGGTATATAAATAAAATTATTCTATTCTATAACTAAGTGGATGCATCTTTAAAATTGTACTCAAATATATTTTAATTTTATTGATAAAATTGGTGAGTTATGAAAAACAATTGGACCTTGGTTATTGATTCTTCTATATTTTCATTAATAAAGGAAGTAGATAAACTATGTCAGATTATTCATGAAGTGGCAGAGACATGGTAACAAGGTCAGCCAATGAATAGGCATAGCAACTAAATCAGCCAATTGGGAGCTGAGACAGACTGGAGCCAGTGCATGTCTTAATCTGCAGCTTCTGAATCTGTGCAGAGAATTGAAACTGAAAGTAAGCAGTCCGTGTGTGCTTGTCTGCTCTGCTGAAATGAAACTAACTGTTCTCTCCTGCCTTGTGTTGTAACTGCTACTATGTTGAAAAAGAATCAACTATTAGTATTGTAAATATTTCATTTGTTATTACGTATATAAAGAAGTTAATGAATCCAGCTGAATCACTTATCTGTGTGTGCTTCTGGATTTGATTTTTGTTAGAAACTCTGATAAACTATGATTTTGGGCTGGAAAAATTATAATAATGCTTGAACAAAATTATTTTGATCTCCTTTAATAAATTCCCAGCTTTCACAAAATAAAAGTATGATAGAGAGAGGTGCTTAAGTAAAGTTCAGTTGGAAGCTAATTTTTAGCATCTAGGACTAGATACATGATTGTATCTTGGATAACAACAAATGAATGGCAGCCACAATCTTTATCTTTCTTTAAGATTTCATTTGTAGTTTTTCTCACATTATTCTGTATGTAGGTGGGTTACTGGTTATAATAAAGTAGTAGTAATATTTTAATGATATGATAATAACCATGTTATTACTTTGACAATAATGTCATTAATGATCCAGTGGAATCATACCAGGTTCTCTTGTAGGAAACATTTGTAGAAGACATTGCACAAAATATTCATCAGCTTTAGGCAAGGACAAAAAAGGCAAGGAAGAGCTCAAAGGAGCTGCTTTTAGCCTTGAGGAAAGACAACAAGGAGGAGAGCCATGTTGGTTTACAGGGAGCTTAAAATCAGAAGGAATCTGGGAACAATTTATTTATTTATTTATTTTATTTTATTCGGCTTATATGCCGCCCTATCTCACAATGGACTCAGGGCTGTCACAACAATAAAACACAAGCCACAATAAAAATAAAGACTAAAATCTAAAAAATTTAAAATTAACCCATTAAAACCCTTAAAGCCCCGTCATCAGAGCAGGTCAAGGGATTTGAAAAGCCAAGTTTTTAATTCCCGGAGGAAGGTGCAAAGGTCAGGCGCTAGTCGGAGCTCCAAGGGGAGTTGATTCCAGAGGGTGGGCGCCCCAACCGAGAAGGCTCTACTCCTGGGGGCCGCCAGCCGCCACTGTCTAGCCGACGGCACCCTGAGTAGGCCCTCTCTATGGGCACGAACCGGGCGATGGGATGTTGTTGCTGGCTGTAGGTGGTCCGCCAAATATACTGGTCCTAAGACATGTAGGGCTTTATAGGTCAACACCAGCACCTTGAATCTCACCCGGAGGGCAACCGGTAGACAATGCAAACCGCGCAGGAGGGGTGTAACATGGGAGTATCGGGATTCTCCCATCACAACCCGCGCGGCCGCATTTTGAACCAGCTGAAGCCTCCGAGTGGTCCTCAAGGGCAGCCCCACGTAGAGAGCATTGCAGTAGTCAATCTGTGAGGTGACCAGCGCATGAGTAACTGTGCGTAGGGCATCTCGGTCCAAGTAGGGACGCAACTGGCTCACCAGATGTATCTGGGCGAATGCCCCCCTGGTCACGGTCGTTATCTGGTCTTCTAAGCTCAACCGTGAATCCAGAAGGACACCCAAGTTGCGCACCCTGTCTATAGGCGGCAAAATTTCACCCCCTATAGTCAGTGATGGCACCTCTCTCCTGAACCGAGATGCCGGTACCCAAAGCCACTCGGTCTTGGCCGGGTTGAGTTGCAATTTGTTTCTACCCATCCAGACCCGTACCGCTTCCAGGCACTGGGCCATCACATCGAGGGCATCACTAGGTTGGTTCGGGGTGGAAATATAAAGCTGAGTATCAATGTTTTGAATATACAAGTTGTTCTTGCAATAAGTTAACAGATGTTGTACAGAAGCTTAAGATCTTAAACAACCAAGCTCAGAGAGCCCCAAAGACTCTGAAAAGGAATTTAGTTTGATGGATCCTTGTTGGGACCCCATACCTTCCACGGTTGCAGCCTTGGAGTCCTCAACCTCTCTTCTCCCTCCTTCCTTCTCCTCTTGACATTGGACATTGCAGCGTTTATGGCATGGGCCAGAATCTTAATGACACTATAATTAATGCCTGGATTTCCGATCCGCATTCTGTTCTTTTTCTTTTTGGTATCCAGTGGTGTTTTTTGGGTGCATCTTCTCTGACCTTTGACAGAAAAGTTACTTTTTGAAACAGAACATTGAAAATACTCATCTTGAAACTCAGGCTCCGCAAAGAAAGGATCTTTATAGGCATTATCTTTTTGCCAACTCTTTTTCCACTGAGGCGGAAAGCTCCAAATACTATGGACGTATTTGAGACGCCTGTCCTTTGTTATTGGAAACACTCCAATTGTTGTCATGATCCAAACTTTCCCTTCAATTGGTCCTGGCAAACCTTCAAGTGCTGAATGGAAAGGAAGAATTCTAGTAAAAATGGGATCAAATTCTATGAAGTGAACAAAGACATTGACTTTTTTCCACTTGGAGAGGGCACCCCTGAGAGGTGCTGTATGTCCAGTCATTGAGAATTGTTGTGATATAACAACACAAATTCTATTCTTGACAAGCATAGGAGTAAAAGTCCTCATGAAATTCTCCCCGTTCTCTGTGTCTGGAGCAAAGAGACCAATCAGGATCCATCCAAAATGGAGGAGCAGTTGAACAATTCCTGGGTACTGGAAATCGCCTTTGGGGAGCATCGGATTGAAAAAGGGGAATTGACTTTTATCATTCAGAGCCTCTGAAGCAATTCTATTACTGAGCTGTAAAAAGCAATGAAATGCTGGTTATATTTGGGGTCCTACCAACTTCCAATTTTTAGCTTTTAGTGAATCCAACTTTTTTCTCATGCACATATCCTGTTTCCCCAAAAATAAGACCTAGCATGTTTTTTTTTACGTATGTGCCTAATATAAGCTCTGCCCCCAAAATAAGCCCTACTTAAATGCCCATGCAGACAGTTGGCCGCCCATTCTGTCTGGGCAAGCAGAAGAAGTGGGCCGGCGGCCTTGCAGAGTCATGCTGGAAGGGGCTGCCGGAGCTGTTGATGTGAGGTGAGGCAGGTGTTGGGCATGAGTGGCCTGGCCTTTGGTCTACATAAGCTCCTTTAATGTTGAGGGAGCCAAGATCTAGTCACAGAGAAAAATACCCCAGGTAAGAAAAGGTATGAACTTGCTCTATTGGCTCATCATCGAATAGCCCTATATGGCAATGACATCATTTTCCAAAGACTATAACCTTTGACTTTGGCTTATCAATAATCAGATAATTCTTATGAGAATAGGAGTCCAGTCTTCTCGTATTTACGAGACCGCCTTCTGCCACCAGTAGCCTCTCACCGACCAGTACGCTCCCATAGAGAGGGGCTACTCAGGGTTCTGTCGGCCAAACAATGTCGACTGGCGGCCCCCCAGGGGGAGAGCCTTCTCTGTGGGGGCACCCGCCATCTGGAACGAGCTCCCCCCGGAGATACGGAGGATCCCGGACCTGCGTGCTTTTCGCCGTGCAATCAAAACATTTCTTTTTCAGCAGGCCGGCCTGGCCTAACCTCTATTTTAAACTTTTTTAAAAAATTAAATTTTAAATTTGTCTTAAGAATTTGGGGTGTTTTAAATTTCGTTTTCCGGGCCAAATTATTTAATTGTATTTTAATGCTTTTTAACATTTGTATTATATGTATTTTATCTGGCTGTTCACCGCCCTGAGTCCTTCGGGAGTAGGGCGGTATACAAATTCAATTAATAATAATAATAATAATAATAATAATAATAATAATAATAATAATAATAACAACAACAACAACAACAACAACAACAACAACAACAACAACAACAGTATATGAAACCCAAATGTCATATGGGCAGTACCTTGTCTTACCTTTTGGTAAGGATCAGTCCTACTTCTTATGGCTCCATTGATCCTAAAACAGGGTACCCCAATCTATGGGCCACACCTACTAGTGTCGCTGTGAGAAATTTGCAACCGGGATGCAGAAACAGCCAGCAAGTGCTAATGTTCATAGATGCATCCTCACTTGGCCTCTTGGATGGAACCATCCCCTCTGCTCCTCCACCCCACCCCCGGTGTACAAAGCTAAAAACATTAGGCAACTCTGTCTTAAAACACACTCTCAAACAAATGAACGTAGAATATGGAATAATTGGGACAGAAGGGATCTTTAAGGTCTTCTGGTGCAGCCCTCTTCTCACATAGCAGATCATATGTCATTCCAGACAAAATGAATGTCCAGCTCTTTTTGAAAACCTCCAGTAATGGAGCATGCACACCATCATGAGGCAAGCTGTCCCACTGATTAATTTATTTTATATTTTTATATTATTGATTGATTGATTGATTGATTGATTGATTGATTGATTTGTTTGTTTGTTTGTTTGTTTTGTTTTATTTTATTTATATTCCGCCCTATCTCCGCAGGAATCAGGTTGGCTCACAACAATAAAATATCCAATAAAAGTGTGTTAAAATACATGTTAACCCCCCCAGTCCAGGCTGAACAACCATGTCTTTAAGTCGCGGCGGAAGGTGCGGAGGTCAGGGGCAAACTGGAGCCCCAGAGGAAGTTGGTTCCACAGGGTGGGAGCACCCACTGAGAAAGCTCTGTCTCTAGAAGTCGTCAGTTGACACTGTCTAGCCGACGGCACCCTGAGTAGGCCCTCCTTGTGAGAACGCACCGGGTGATGGGGAGCTGTTGCTGGTTGACTAGCACATGAGTAACTGTGCGTAGGGCATCCCGGTCCAAATAAGGGCGCAACTGGCGCACCAGGCAGACCTGGGCAAACGCCCCCCTGGTCACGGCTGTTATATTATATATTATACATTATATATAATTTTTCTCACTGTCAGTGCTTGTAGAAAGGGCTTTGAAAAGGGTCAACATTCTGAGTTCCATTGTAAGGGCAATCACTTTCCTCCATAATATTTCTTGGTTTACTGTGTCAAATGCTATAAAGACAGCAAACCATTATTACCTCTGACTGATATGTTTTTATAGTTAAGGGTTTAAGGCAATGCAATTACCAATAGTAAATCAAATCTGCTTAAAGACTGCTGGAGCTTCTACAAGGAATGCACTTTTCATCCACCTACCCTCAACTCTACTCAAGTGGAAGTTTGCATATAATTTAGTCAGAATAACTGTTAGAGAATGGGCCATGAATAATTAGGGTCCTTTTAATTCCCTTTTTTATACAGTATATATGAACTACAATTGCCATTTTTGACCCAAATGGGTATGGCAATTATTATTTATATGTGTAAACATATTATCATTACTTTGGCTAATATCATTTAGCTAATATTGGCTAATATTGAACATTGGGTGCTATCTAACAAAATGAAATTCAATGATGAAAAAAGTAAGGTTCTACATTTAGGCAAGAAAAACAAAATATACAGGTACCATATATGTGATACCTTGCTCAATAGTAGTAACTGTGAGAGGGATCTTGGAGTCCTAGTGGACAATTATTTAAATATGAGCCAGCAGTGTGCCACAGCTGCCAAAAAATGCAACATAGTTCTAGGCTGCATAAACAGAGGAATAGAATGAAGATCACATGAAGTGTTAATACCACTTTATAATGCCTTGGTAAGGCCACACTTGGAATATTGCATTCAGTTTTGGTCGCCATGATGTAAAAAAGATGTTGAGACTCTAGAAAGAGTGCAGAGAAGAGCAGCAAAGATGATTAGAGGACTGGAGGCTAAAATATATGAAGAACAGTTGCAGGAACTGGGTATGTGTAGTTTAATGAAAAGAAGGACTAGGGGAGACATGATAGCAATGTTCCAAGATCTCAGTGGTTGCCTCAAAGAAGAGGGAGTCAAGCTATTCTCCAAAACACCAGAGGGTAGGACAAGAAGCAATGGGTAGATACTAATCAAGAAGAGAAGCAACTTAGAACAGAACAAAACAGAACAGAACAGAACAGAACAGAACAGAACAGAATAGAATAGAATAACAGAGTTGGAAGGGACCTTGGAGGTCTTCTAGTCCAACCCCCTGCCTAGGCAGGAAACCGTACACCACTTCAGACAAATGGGTATCCAACATCTTATTAAAAACTTCCAGTGTTGGAGCATTCACAACTTCTGGAGGCAAGTTGTTCCACTGATTAATTGTTCTAACTGTCAGGAAATTTCTCCTTAGTTCTATTCTATTCTATTCTATTCTATTCTATTCTATTCTATTCTATTCTATTCTATTCTATTCTATTCTATTCTATTCCACTCCACTCCACTCCACTCCACTCCATTCCATTCCATTCCATTCCATTCCATTCCAAGATAATCGTGAAAGAAATGTCAGCTTTCTATGAGTGCTACACCTTCCTATTGTCCAGAAGAAACTTTGATTGAACACAGAGCCTCCCCTCACCTTCACAAGTGTGAGGTAAAAGCCCTCAAAGCAATGAGGATGGTCTCATGAGTAGATGTTTCCATTTTGATCCTTGCTCCCTCCCCACTGTTACCTAAATCCCCAGCCATGAAATCTTCATAAAGGTCATAACGAAAAGCAGATTTTGAATTCTATAGAGAAGAAGTGGTTGGAGCTATCACTCAAACACCAACACCCCACTCACTTTACCTGATAGAAAAACACAAACACAAACCTGGGCAACTTTGTAGGGGCCGACTAATGTTGACATCTGGACAGAGATGTCTCTCAGAGCTCCATTAACAATCACCAAAAGGTTGTCCTTCCTTCCACAGCTGTAGTTGGGAACATTGGCTTCTCCAGTAGAAAGCACATCTAGCAATGCCTCTGAAGTGCCGAGGGTGTTATCATAGTTGTCATAAATGTTGTAGCCAAGTGTGCAATTGCGCAGGAGCTGGTGATTTTTATTAACCACTTCAATATTGAATATCATGCATAGTATTCTTTTCTTTCTATAATGTAAACTAGTGTAAAACCATCCTCATGTTAATATTAGCATCATCAATAGCAAAAACTATTTTTTCTCTGTTTAATCCTTTTTTTTTCCACAAACTAACTAACTCTTAAACCAATATTGATCCAAAATCAGAGGTACGTGATAGACTCCCATCACCCTTTAATATTTGTGAGTATGGGGAAGATAGCATGGAGATATTCCTCCAAGAGGATTAAAAATAAGACATAAACCACTATTTGTAGAAGTACTAACTTTCATCAGCCCAGTAAACAGGTTGCAAAATAATTCAGTCATTAAAGTAGAACAATCATAAAAGGAAGAAAATATTTGATATGTGACCCAGAAAAGCTATTCTAAAAACAAGTCATCTTCTATTCCTTTAAAAATCAGACATTGAATATCAATCAGTGGGTATAAAAATATGCAAATGAGCTGGGCAGGGGAGACTACAACAATCACTCTTTTCAACAAAACTCAGTATTCACATCATTAATTGAGGATTGGACAGGGAGAGGAAAATAATGTGGACTGCTTTCAGGTTTTCCCCCCTCATGTGTGGATCTGAGCCTCTCCCAGTAAATAAGACAAAAGAGAGAAGCCCTGGAAATCAAAACAATTCAAGAAATTAGTCAAGTCCTGCAATATAAAAGTAAGTAAAAAAAGAAGAAATAAAAAGAAGGTGTTAGAACTGCAAATGGAGGGAATGAAACTCCATCACAGTGAATGACTTACAATTGAATCTGACTAGAAGGAGCCATGTTGAAAGGTAAGGTTGCAAGTGTTATTTCTGATGGAGAGACGACTATACCAAGGAGAAGATCTCCTGGCCTATAATAGCTCCATGGCTTTTCTCCATCCTGGTGGTCCAAATTCAGTGGGCACTTCATTCTCAGCTTCCCAGAGACTGGCTGGGGCACCAGCAGCATCAGAAGCCGAAGCAAAAGCAGGAAGTCCATAATTCATGGGGCTGAATCAATCTTCTTGTTTCTAAAGAAGAATTAGAAGAATTCAAAGCAATCTCAAAGGATGGAATATCCAGTGGCTTTCCTGATTCAAACAGAGACAAATCAAGATTCACCTGGAAGAGAGAGAAAGTACATTCAAGTGCACAGCTCCTGCCAGTCCCATAACTAGAGGCACAGAGAGCATAATCCGTGGTATTTATCCTTTTCTAATGCAAGATCCCTTCCATGTTGCTTCAGTCTGATGTTTACATCAAAGGCAGTCACTGGGAGAAAAAGGAGAAGAGGTCTCAAGGCCTGTAAGGGGATAATTAGAGTGAGAAGCAACTTGTCCTCTTGGGACCCTGAACTTCTGCCATCTAATGAGGGGTAGATGGGAAAAAGCATGTTGGTGAAAAATCACAGATACACCCCTTGGGGCACTGTCCTATGGTGGCCATAGTCCTTCTTGTTAGGACATGTCCAGAAAGTGATGCTGGAGCAAGATACTTCAACAGTCAGAAAAGTGATTTCTGCTCAAGTGGTCTCTTACCTCCAGAGACTGCTAGTGAAGGCCACCCAGAGATATGGATTGCCACAGGAACAGGAAGCTCAAGTTCAAAGCCCAAGAGAGGATATCAATAACCCTCACTCCATGTGGTCAGCTACCCAGGACTTCTGTGGAAATTGGGATCGTAGAAAACACCCAGGAGCATAGAAGAGTCCAAAGGCAGATGCATGAATAAATGTGATAAATGTATTTATTCATATAACAAAACATATTAACTATATACAAAGGCTGTCTTAATATCCATTAGGGTAGGGGGCACACAGCGTGTGTGACTACCCCTATCAAAGATCATGTCTCATGGAGAACAAACGTAAAAGAGAGAGCATGGTGGAAAGGTTAGAGGGGGTTTTATACTCAGTGTAAGCCCCTCCTCTCCACATAGGGGTGGGGGCACTTCCTGCCTCCACTAGTGTCTGTATGATATATGTGCCAATGGCTTGCAAATACTTGACAGTTCCCCTCCTTGCGAGCCAATGGCATGCAAACATACAAATGCAATGCACAACAGATTTTACCCTGTGAGACATAACTTTTTACACAGATCTTTGTGCCTATCTGCTGGTAGAGGTTTTGTGAAAATATCAGCTGTTTGATATTTGGTCTGACAATGTGATAAAGATATAAACCCCATCTCTACTAGTTGCCTAACATTTTGATAGCGGATATCAATATGTCTGGACCTTTTTCCCACCGCATAGGCTTTGGCAATGCCTATGGCCCCGGTGTTGTCTTCTATAATTTGGATGGGCAAAGTCGGTGGTGTCCAGATGCTAGAAATTAAGGCATCAAACCATATCAGATCATTCCCTGCCTCTGATAAGCATGCATATTCGGCCTCAGCGGTGGAGCACGAAACAAATTTCTGTTGCCCCACATGCCAATGGATGGGTGCCTCATTTAATAGTACCAAGAAGCCCGAAGTACTCCTACGTGTCTTGGTATCTCCGGCCCAGTCCGCATCCGCAAAGCATTTTAATTGGGCCTTGTCTCTATTCTCAGGTTCCAAGCGAAGCACGTAATCTGCTGTGGTCTTGAGATACCTTAATAGCTTTTTAATGGCTAACCAGTGGAACTGGGTAGGATGTTCCACTTGTCTAGATAGCAGGTTTACGGCCAGGGCAATATCTGGACGGCTCCAGTTACTTATATATAGTAATGAGCCAATCACTGACCTAAATAGAGTATTATTTTGGAACTCTGGGCTATCCTTGTGTGCCAACCCATAATAGTCGGTCTGCATTGGGATAGCCGTTGGCTTGCTATCTTCCATTTTACATTTCACCAAGAGTTCCTCTATCTTTTCCTTTTGGGAGAGAGCAAAACCTTTTGGTGTAGTGATGATTTGTACGCCTAGGTACTTGTCCACATATCCTAAAGACTTTAGAGTGAACTTTTTTTGTAGGGTCCTGGCAAATATAATACTTCCCCCTTTGTCAGGCCCTATATATAAAAGATCATCGACATACACTAGGACTTTCTCCAGCCCCCCTTTGGTATCCCTTGTGAAGGTACATTTATCAGCTGGAGATGGATGGAAACCCAGTGATTTGAGAGTTTTAGTCAGGCATTTGTACCACAGTCTGCCTGATTGTTTGAGGCCGTACAAACTTTTCTTCAGAAGCCAGGTGTGGCCTTCCTGCCGTTGAAATCCGGGGGCACCTCTGACGTAAATTTCTTGTTTTAGATGTGCGTGTAAATAAGCAGTTTGCACATCAAATTGAAAAATGTGTTCCCCATGTGCTGCTGCGGTGACCAAAGCAGCCCTCACACTTTCCGCTCTCACGGTGGGGGAGTATGTTTCATCAAAGTCCTGCAAGTAGCGCTGTGCGTAGCCTTGTGCTACCAGCCGGGCCTTATAGAGGAGTTTGTTGTTGGGCATTGGCTTGACCTTGTAGACCCAACGGGTGCCAATTGCTTTCCTCTTTTTGGGGACTTCCATGGGGATGAAGACTTTCAATTTTTTGAGACTGTCCATTTCCCGCTCCATTGCCACCCTCCACCTGCGCTGTTCTTCCTCGGGAAGCTGAAGGACATCTGAATACGTTTTAGGGGCCATGGTAACGCTGTTGACCGAGGCAACGCAGCCAATGTCCAACCTTTTGGGTGGCACCCCTTTATTGGAGCGTTTTGACCGTCTGGGAAATTGCCACTCACCATCATCATTGTCATCCGGAGCATCGGTGTCAGAATTGGAGCTGCCGGAAGTATCTTTCCAATCAAAATGGGGCGGGCCTCTGTCCCAGGCGCTGCGAAGATATGGTCGTTTAGGTGAGGCAGGAGGTGTGAAGTCACCCAGGGATTCCTTGTCTGAATCGTCAGAGTCAGGTAGGGATTCATCACCATCTGGATCTTCGCTGGTCAGTTGCTTGGAGTTTGTTGGTTCATCCTCTTCAGGTGGTGCTGCTTGTTCAGTGTCGCTTCTAATAGGGGAATAACCGGGTTCATTGGAATGAATTTTTGACCAATTTGACCCCTCCTCAAAGGAAGCTGATCTAGAGACAATGACAAGGTTATTTTTGTCTACAAACCTAGAGGCCTTGCTGCCGGTTGCATAACCTATAAATCTGAGCCTCCTTGATGCCTTGCCCCCCTTTCTTCTGAGGTGCTTGGGAATATGGACCCAGGCATAGGAACCAAAAATTCTCAGGTGTGAGAGGCTAGGTTTCCTTCCATGGACCAGGAAGTATGGGGTTTGGTTAATGGCACTACTCCACGTCCTGTTGACTAGATAATTAGCCATTTTGACCGCTTCTGCCCAAAAAACTTGGCTCATGTCAGCATCTGCAAGTAGGCAGTTCATGACATTCTGCAGCACTCCATTTCTCCTTTCTGAAATACCATTCTCGGACGGAGTTCGAGGGGATGATTTAAAATGGAGGATGCCTCTCTCCTTCATCCACTTTTCGAAAATCTTGGATGTAAACTCAGTCCCCCTATCACTCTGCACCTGAGCGATGCACACCTTGTGTTGCGTTTGGATCTGGTTGTAAAGATATTTGGAGTTGGTAAAGACTTCAGTTTTGTCCTTTAAAATAAATACATGGCCATAACGAGAGTAATCATCTACTACCGTTAAAAAATAACGCCCCCTACCAAGGGAGGGTCTAAAAGGACCAACCAAATCCATGTGTACCAGCTGATAAGGGTACCTTGCACGACGGGAAGAGACCTTAGGTATAGCAGCAGTTTTAGATTTTGCTGCCTTACAGATGGCACATTCCAAATAGGTATTACAATTCTTTATCTTAAGCCCATCAGAAAAATCTTGCATTTTCTTAATAACCGGGAAGCTGGCATGGCCAAGCCTGCGGTGTAATATATGAGCACAATCCAAATGTAAAGGTTTACCCATACATACTTTGTCAACCTTATGTATCTTACCATTACAAGCTTTGGTCTGTTCAGTAATGAGAGTAGGCACTGGATTAATGGTCACCTTAGAGTTCCTCAGGATTGGCTGAGGAGTTGTGACCTTAATGGGCTCAGCCTTAATGGCTTTGGATGTCCTAGGAGCTGGTTTAAAAGCTTCATTGGTTTTAGGTCCAGGGTCCTTGAGTTTGGACAACCTGGGGGCTGGCACAGAAGCTTTCTGTTCTATCTGGGCGTTAGCTCCCTGAGCCCTCTTGTTAGGTTTCTTGTGCCTTTTGACCTGTGCTTTTGGGGAAAAATAAGGCAAATTGTTGATTTTTACAATATCGCCAACAACACTCCCATTTTCGGAAACATAACCTCCACCCTTCTCAAAAACCAGTTTTACATTTTTATCCTCAGTCAATTTTAAGATGCTTAAAAGGTTGTTCTTGATTGAGGGAACATACAGTGCCTCTGTGACATCTCCTATACCAGGCACATTGATCACGCCTTCCCCAGTTACCTCTGCCTTGTCCCCAGTGGCAACTTTTACTGAGGACTTGAGTGGGTGTAAAACCTTAAATCGTTGCTTCGTGTTGGCTATATGCGTTGATGCACCTGAATCAAGAAGCCACAGCCCCTCAGCATCCTTTACCTGGGAGGTGTGATTGTCACTAGTGACACTACAGTATTGGTATCCTTTATGACCACCTCCCCCTCTTCCACGGCCTCTTTTATTTTTACTGTGCTTAAGTCCAGCCGTGTTGGCCCTAGAGCGAGGGCACTCCCTTTTAAAGTGACCTTGTATGCCACAGTCAAAGCAGGTGGGAAGGGTATTAATCCTTTCACTTGTGTCCTGGCGCCTCCTCTGAGGCCTAGGCCTGTGATATGCCTCCTTCATTTCTTGTTGTTCCTCATCTCTGCGTCTTAAATCTTCCTCAATAAAGCGGCCAGAAAAGTATTCTATATTTCTTTGTTCCCTAGAAACCCCTTCTAGAGAAATAATAAAGGGACTCCAGGATTTGTCTAGGTAGTTCAACATCACACTAATTAAAGTGGATTCAGAAACAGGCTCCCCCCTCTGTATAAGCTCATCCCTCATGGCTTTAAGCGTTGCCAAATGTTCCCCCATTTTGACACCAGGTTTGAGTTTATAGTTGTGGAAAATTCTTGACAATCTGCTGGTTGCAGCCATATTGTCACTATGGAACAAATTATATAGGGCAGTCCAAACTTCCTGAGCTGTGAGGCCATCTGAAAGACTGGCATACAGAGCTGTGTCTATAGAACTTAACAGGGTTGTGTAAGCTCTTTTATGCAGGAACTCAATTTCAGGGCTCCAAGGTAAAGGGGGTGGTCTTTTGATCATGTCCAGAGTATTTTCTCTTAAGAGAATTATCTGAATCTCTTTACACCATTTTTTAAAATTCTGACCACTTAAATGTAATTTTTCAAAATTATTTGGCAAAGTTACAAAATTATTGCCATTAAACTGCATGGGGAGTTGTTCAAATGGCTGAAAAGATCCTGATGTGAATGGCATTGGGATCCCTAAGCCTGGGATCGATTGCTTAGGTCTGGCTCCTTTTTGTAGTCCTTCTGTAGTTTGAAGCAACTGGGCACGTGCAGGAAATGGAGCATGCTCCAAAGCCTTTTCTTGTTGGAGCTCCGATCTCCCTCTCTGAGCTCTGAAGTCAGGTCTGGCTGGAGCCTCAGAATAGGGCCGGACATCAGCGATGTGGTGGGGAAGCCTTGGAGGAGTGGGAAGAAGGCCTGGAGATCTTTCTGGAGACTGGAGGCCCATCAGATGAGGTCCATGGGCTGGATAGGCCTGGAAATGTCTCTGGATCTCCTCTTCTCCATCAGAGGAGCAGGATTGCAGCTCCGGATCATCCCAGCAGGGCCGGAAAGGTGCGGAGGCCTCAGCCTGGGCCTCCCTGGAGCATTCAGTGAATGGTGAGCGCCTCTGCAGTGGGGGGTGGGAGGCTGCAGGTCCATCTGGGTTCCTCCGGGGGTGGGAGGTTGGATTTGGGGCCCTCCTTGAGTGGGCAGCTGGGTCTGGGGCCTCGGGGGGGCCAGTGGGTGGTTGCTCCATTAGTTGCAGGGCAGCGACCAGGGCCTCTATGGCCTCTTTGATGTTTGCCATGGCAGGCGGGGCCTGGCAAGGGCCTTGTGGGCTCGGAGTGGTCCTCTGGGCCGCTGGAAGGCTGAACTGACTAGCTGGCGTTGTAGGCCTGGGCTGTGGAGCTGGGGAGGGCCTGGCTCGTGGTTCTGGCAAAGTGCCCAGGGGAGCAGCCATCTTGGAGGAAGTTGCCTCCGGAAGTGGCCTGGCGGCCATTTTGTTTGGCGGGAAACTGGGTGGGGGGGCAGTCTCTCTGGCGGCAGGCGCCATCTTGGAGAGATCAGGCAGGGGAGTCCTTACCGGGATGGCAGGCATCTCTGGTGCTGCCTCCTCAGGCCTCTTTCTGGCTGCTGCCCTTGTCTTCAGGAGGCAGGCGAGCGCTGCTCTGCACTCCTCTTCTGACATCTCAGCCACTTGCCTGTCCAGGCTTTCATCTGGTCCTTCTGCCCCCTCTTCGTCAGTGCTGAAGAAGCCTTCTCCAGCATCGCTTGGCTCGGCCCCTGGGATCTCTTGCTGCATCTGGGTGGCCTCTGGCTGCCAGGGTGTAGCAGGATGGAAACCCCCTTCAATGTTTTCCATCATTGATTCAGTCTGGGGCTGCTGTGAAGTTCTCCTCCGTTGAAGGCCTCTGGTCACAACAGGGGAGCTTCTCTCACAAGTTATTTTGGAGGGCATCTCACCTTTTCAACAGCTCCTGGAATGGAGTTCTGCAACCATCCTCTGCTACCATTCTGTGGAAATTGGGATCGTAGAAAACACCCAGGAGCATAGAAGAGTCCAAAGGCAGATGCATGAATAAATGTGATAAATGTATTTATTCATATAACAAAACATATTAACTATATACAAAGGCTGTCTTAATATCCATTAGGGTAGGGGGCACACAGCGTGTGTGACTACCCCTATCAAAGATCATGTCTCATGGAGAACAAACGTAAAAGAGAGAGCATGGTGGAAAGGTTAGAGGGGGTTTTATACTCAGTGTAAGCCCCTCCTCTCCACATAGGGGTGGGGGCACTTCCTGCCTCCACTAGTGTCTGTATGATATATGTGCCAATGGCTTGCAAATACTTGACAACTTCAAACCCATGTGGTCCATTTCACCATTAAACCATCCTTCCAGGCAGCCCCCATGTTTCCAGTGCCTTTCTCCCCACTTGGAACTGAACCCAGTTGGACATTTCTTCCAACATTTGTTCCCTTGCTTTTCTCTATTCTTTGAGTCTTCGCAGTCAAAGTAACTTACAGATTTTGATCCAACCTAGAACTAAGGAGAAATTTCCTGACGCTTAGAAGAATTAATCAGTGGAATGATTAACGTCTGTCTCCAGAAATTATAGATGTTCCAATACTGGAAGTTTTTAAGAGACTGGACAACAAATTTGTCTGAAATGGTAAATGGTAGGGTTTCCTGATTGAACAGGGGGTTAGACTAGAAGACCTCCAAGGTCCCTTCAACTCTGCTATTGTTATTCTGTTTCAGGCATACAGTATATTTAGCAAATTGTTAAAAAGGTTGTTAGAGATTGGAGGACAGAGGTGGGGAGTTTAGTTTTAGCACCTAATTTGGGGATGGGATACAAATTTGAAGATGGACAAATTTGTCTCCCACAGCTTTTTTGTGTTCTTTATTGAAGAAATTTGGGTTTTGGGGGTGTCTGCAGTCTCCCAACAGCCTGATGGTCAGGGTTGAAAGCTTCAAAAGCAGCCGCCATTTCTACAAGAACTTGTCAGGATATTGAAAATGATGGCCACTTCCAGGAGGCAATGGGGATCAGGCCCAGGCACTGCAGGGTCCTGTTGGGGCAAGAGCAAAGGAGGAGAGACTTCCAGCCAGAGGGGAAGGTGTCACCACATCTGGAAGGCTGCAAGACCCCCCAACACTTCTATACTGGAAAGAGAGCTTTGTGGGGGCATAAGGAGAGGTTTGTATCCCTGAAGACAGAGGTCATATTTGGGGAAAGGAGATGGAAAAGGGGGGCTCTCCTTGATGGTGGGTGACCCCAGTAGGTAAAAACACGGCTTCATTTCCATTCAGCTGTTATTTTCCCCAGGGTGGCACATTTTGATATGAAGGAAAACAGCCATGATCTTTAGTGGGAAAGAAAATTGAAAGTCCTTCTGAAGCTCTGGTTTGTCGTTGTGTGTTTCCAGGAAAGGCTCCTGTCTGGGGGAAGCCATGCAGGGCCTTTGTCTCCAAAGGGGGATCCGGCATTGCTCAGGAGGAGAAGGCAAGGGGGGTCTCCCTGGAGGGACCTTCAGGGGCTCTGAGGAAGGGGAATCCTGGGGGTCCCTCATGGCCCCTGAAGACCCTCCGGCTGGGCTCTCCTGGGCAGCTGCTGCTCCTACTTGCCCAAGAGCTTCCACTGGAGGAAAATCTCTTCAGGGCAGCCAATGGTGGGTTGCCCCCAGTTTGGACCGGTTCTATAGAACCAGTAGTAAAACCGGTGGGAGGCTCCGTCCACTGACCCTGACGTCAGAGCTGAGGTGGCGCAGTGGTTAGAGTGCTGTACTGCAGCTACTTCAGATGACTTGCTAGTTCAGCAGATCAGCAGATCAAATCTCACCAGCTCAAGGTTGACTCAGCCTTCCATCCTTCGGAGGTGGGTAAAATGAGGACCCAGATTGTTGGGGGCAATATGCTATTTAGTATACTGTCTATGGTGTAGGCCACCCAGAGTCCTCGGAGAGTGGGTGGTACAGAAATATGATTAATAAAATAAATAAATAAATAAATAAATATATGAATAAATAAATATTAATTATTAATTTTTTTATTGTTTGATTATTATCATGGATTTCAATTTGATTAAGGTAACTGTTTTTATTTCCTTGGATTTTAAATAACCATATTGTCAAACAGAGGCAAACGAAGCATACAAACCAACAACAATGGCTATCAATAACGAATGATGAGCTGTGAGAGTAAGAAATAATTTCATTATCAAGTCCCTACTTTTATCATTAAATGTTCCTTAGTATTTAGATCTGGTCTAAGGATAATAATGTAGCACTTGGGGAAGAAGATGCAACCTAACAGCCCAGCACCGGAGGCCAAGATGGAGAAGACCTGCACGGCCACCATGGACTTTCCTTTGGCACTCAGGTAGGTGGGCAGGAAGGAGATCCAGACACTGCAAAAGACCAGCATACTGAAGGTGATCAGCTTGGCTTCATTGAAGGCCCCAGGCAGGTTTCTGGCCAAGAAAGCTACTGTGAAGCATATGATAGCTAGGAAACCCATGTAGCTCAGGACAACATAAAACATGATGACAGAGCCTTCGTTGCATTGCAGGATGATCTCTCCAGGCTGGGAGTGCATGTCAGAGTCCAGGAATGGGGGAGAAACTCCCAGCCATATGACACAGATGAAAATTTGGCCAGCAGAACAAGAAAGGATAATGGAGTTGGCCAAGCTCTTCCCCAACCATCTTCTCATCCTGTTGCCTGGTTTTGAAGCCAGGAAGGCCAGCATCACTGTGATAGTTTTGGCCAACACAGAAGACACAGCTATTGAGAAGACAATGCTGAACATTGTTTGTCGGAGAAGACAGGTGCCTTTCCTTGGTTGGCCAATGAAGAAAAAGGAGGACAAAAAGCAAAGCTGGAGGGAGACCAGGAGGATGAAGGAGAGGTCCCGGTTGTTGGCTTTGACAATGGGAGTTTCTAGGTATTTAAGGAATATGATTAAAACAAGGCCTGTGATTAGGAACAAGAGTAGGGCAAATGACACAAGGATGATTCCAAGATATTCTTCATATGACAGGAAGGTTATTCTTTTGGAGATACATTGGACTCTTTTCTTGGTTGGATATTGATCATCTGGGCACTTGGTACATTTTTCAGTATCTGAAAAAAACAAAGTAATATTTCTTTTATTGTCTTTCAAATTTCAAGAAAACCTTTGGATGAGATAGGATACTGAGGGACAGGAAAGTCTCACTAATGATATATTCTTACACTCTAGCAAAAACAAAAAAATACATACAAGCTATAAAAACAACAACAGAAATGAAATAAGATGAAACTATAGAAACAAGAACAACAGAATAAAATTAAAAGAAGAAATATCTGGTGCCACAACCTCCCTTCTCTGAGAAAATCCATCAGATTCCTATCTTGCACTGAGCTTAGCATAGCCCAAAAGCCTGGGAGATGTAGCAAGTCTCCAGAGGTTTTGTTGGGGGCCAATTGAATCTTTTAGGGAACAGATCTTTTGCACGCCAATTATATCTGGTCTGGTGGGACAAACAGATACCCTCAAGGAGAGGAAGCTCTGCAGATACCCTGGTTCTGTCTCATGGAGGGTTTTGAAGGTGAATTTAATTGCACTTGAAAAGAAACGGGGAGCCTGTGCAGCTTGCACAATAGGGGTGTACCATGGAAGAACATAAGGAAACACTGTTCATGCCATTGGATTCTGGAACATCTACAAATTCCAGATGGGTTTTAAAGAGCAACATATGTATAGGGTAGAGATACAGGAACAGAAAAATGACTGCAAAAAAGAAAGAGTGCTCCATCAAATCTGCCCTTTGAGGACTTTTTTTTTTGGGGGGGGGTTGTATTTATTGATTGATTGATTGATTGATTGATTGATTCATTGATTCATTCATTCATTTATTTATTCTTTTTTTTTTGTCATAGCTTTAGAGGAGGAAAACAAGAAAAAAACTCTGCCTCTGCCTCCCAGAATCCTTCTGGTATTCATCTGGCTAGCTTCCTTGCAGCAAACAGCCAACAGCTTGGTCAGCTTCAGCATGTTATCACAGCCTCAGCACATGGCTCGTTGGGGCTCTCCTCTGTTGTACCTACCATCTGTCAACTGAACTGAGCTGCTGCTGCTGCCAGGGAACACTGGAGCCTTCCCTGCCGAGTAGCTGATTGGTGGTTGGATCGGCCTCCCAGAATACCGCCAATCAGCTATTCTAGGCAGTGTGGATTGCCACCGCCACTTATTGCTGGCCATTCACCGCTGCACATTCGTTGCCGCCAATCACTGCCACCCATTCACCACTGCCCATTTTCTGTGGCCCATTCGCTGCCAATCACCGCAGCCTGTTCGTCGACAGCCCTCAGCGAACGAGCGGCAGTGAATGGGCAGTGGTGATCGAGCTGTGGCGAATGGATGGCGGCAAACGGGCAGCAGCGAACGGGCAGTGGGAAATGGACGGTGATAGTCGGTAGTGATGGTGGTGATCCCCACCACCTAGAACCTAGATAGGTGTTATTCCGGGATGCCGAGCCAACCGCCAATCAGCTGCTCGGCGGTGAAGGCTCCAGCATCAGCCACCTCCCGCCCACCACAATATTCACTCAAACCTGTACAGAGACTTCCACCCACTTTTTTTTGGATAAACATACAGTATGTTTATCCCAATAATTTATTTATTTATTTATTTATTTATTTATTTATTTATTTATTTATTTATTAAATTTTTATACAGGGCGGTGCACAGCCATAGTAAAAACCAATATATACCATAAAATTTAAAAACAATTAAAACAGATTAAATAATTTGGCCCTTATTTTTTTATAAAAACCCAAAGTTTAAAATACCCTTTTAAAATTCAGTCTCTCTTCAGCCCAGCCTGTTGAGATAGTAAGGTCTTAAGGGCACGGCGGAAGGTACGTAGGTCGGGGATCAAATGTATCTCCGGGGGCAATACATTCCAAAGGGTGGGAGCCCCCACAGAGAAGGCTCTCCCCCTGGGGGTCACCAGTCAGCATAGTTTGATGGACGGCACCCTGAGGAGTCCCTCTCTGTGGAAGCATACTGTTTAAACTCAGTTACTGATGATTGACCCACCAACCATGCTCCCAATAAACTGCTCTAAAAATATGGAGCACAAGATAAAATTTGTCTAACATGGAGAGTCTTTTTAGTAGGAAGTCCACAATTGCTTACTTCAGAGCAAGTGGTAAAGCCCAGGGGTGAAATGCTCCTGGTTCGGACCGGCTCGGGCGGGTAGGTAGTGATGGCGGTGGGCAGTTCGGAGAACCGGTAGCAAAAATCCCTGCCCCCGCCCCCCATGCCCAGCTGAGCCGCACGATCATCAGAGCCTTTTTTTTTTTTTTAAATGGCTCTGACGATCCAAGCTCTGACGATCCCAGCTGAGTTTCCTTATGATCAGGCAACTCAACTGGGATCGTCAGAGCCTTTTGAAAGCATTTTTTTACATGGTTTTACATGTAAAAAATGGATTTAAAAGTAAAAAAAAAAATTTGGCCATGCCCAACCAGTCACATTAACCCCCCCACACACACCAAGCCATGCCCACAGAACTGGTAGTAACAAAGTTTAGATTTCACCTCTGGTACAGTCCCTTCCAGGAAAAGAAAAATCATTAACAACCCTGAAATTTAGAGTATCTCCAGACTATGAGGCCCTCTAGAAATCCCTTAAAATGTGATAGTTTCCAATAGTCCTGGGGATCCCTTAACAACAGAGTCCTGTGTGATGTTTGCATGGTAGGTAGCATCTTGATGGATTTCTCTCTTGCTTTCTTAGCTCTTAGTTCTCATTGTTTAAATTTTTAATTTGTGGTTTAATTGTGTGCCACCAAAAGTCCCTATGTCTGAAATACACAACCATATAAATAAATTTGAAAAGAAAGAGATCTTAAGGAAATTAATTCATGAAGGAATTCAAGAAGAGGAACTGAATTTGTTACCTGCAAAATCTTTTTACTCTATAAAAAGGAGAAGATGAAGCAATATATTTCTATACTCACTAGACTTGGCAACAAATTTAAAGAGAAAATGAATTCAACATTGGTATCAATGGATATTAAGTAGATTGGTCTTTTATTAGTTCTTCTTTACCCCCCTCCTTTCTGTTTCTTTTAATTCCAATACTATATATTAATGTAGTCTTTTTTTCCCTTTCAGAATCACATCTATATTTCTTTTTTGTTGGTGTTATAATTGTTTGTATCTCAATATTTAACAACAATGAAAATTGGAAAAATAAGAAAAGGTGGGAAGTAAATAGCTACTTGGTGATTTTATGGTGAAATTTCTGTTTGGTTTTCATTGTTCTTTCAACTCAATTAGATATTTCAGTTTATTTATTTATTTATTTATTAAATTTTTATACCGCCCCCTCTCCCGAAGGACTCGGGGCGGTGAACAGCCAGAATTAAAAACACACAATACAAATATTAAAATACATTAAAACAAAATTAAATTATCTTAGGCTTCTCCAATTTAAAACCCCGTTACCCATAAAATTCACCCAATTAAAAAATTATTAACCCAGCCCGGCTTGCTGAAATAAAAAAGTCTTCAGGGCCCGGCGGAAGGTCCGGAGGTCCGGGATTAGTCGTATTCCTGGGGGTAGCTCATTCCAGAGGGCGGGTGCCCCCACAGAGAAGGCTCTTCCCCGGGGGGTCGCCAGCCGACATTGCCTGACAGACGGCACCCTGAGGAGACCCTCTCTGTGGGAGCGTGTTGGCCGGTGGGAGGTTATTGGAGGCAGAAGGTGGTCTCGTAAATAACTGGGTCCTAAGCCATGGAGCGCTTTGAAGATGAGAACCAACACCTTGAAGCGCACTCGGAAGACCACCGGAAGCCAATGCAGCTCGCGCAGGAGAGGTGTCACGTGGGAGCGCCATGTCGCCCCCATAAGTACCCGCGCGGCCGCATTCTGCACCAGTTGGAGCCTCCGAGTGCTCCTCAAGGGGAGCCCCATGTAGAGAGCATTGCAGTAGTCGAGGCGGGAAGTAATGAGGGCATGAATGACCGTGCATAGGGAGTCCCGATCCAGAAAGGGGTGCAACTGGCGTATCAGGCGAACCTGATAGAAAGCCCCCCTGGCCACGGCCGTCAAATGCTCTTCTAAAGACAGCCGTGCATCCAGGAGGACACCCAAGTTACACGCCCTCTCCGTGGGGGCCAATGTCTTGCCCCCAATAGTCAGCGATGGCACCAGCTGACTATATCGGGACGCCGGCAGCCACAGCCACTCAGTCTTGGAGGGATTGAGTCGGAGCCTGTTCCTCCCCATCCAGACCCGCACCGCCTCCAGGCACCGGGACATCACTTCAAGGGCATCGTTGGAGTGGTCTGGGGTGGAGATGTACAGCTGGGTGTCATCAGCGTACAGATGGCACTGCACCCCAAAACCATGGATGATCTCACCCAGCGGCTTCACATAAATGTTGAACAGGAGAGGCGAGAGGACCGACCCTTGTGGCACCCCACAAACCAAGTGCCTTGAGGTCGACCTCTGCCCTCCAGCCAACACAGACTGCGACCGGTCAGAGAGATAGGAGGAGAACCACCGTAAAACAGTGCCTCCCACTCCCAACCCCTCCAACCGGCGCAGCATGATACCATGGTCGATGGTATCAAAAGCCGCTGAGAGGTCTAATAGGACCAGAACAGAGGAGCAACCTCTGTCCCGAGCCCTCCAGAGATCATCAACCAATTTAGAAGGATTGATGATCTTCATACAGATTAACTGATGAAATGAATGGTTGATTGATGTATCTTTGGGCCTGTAATGTAAAGTCAGGTTAGGTGAGCAAAACCATTGATTTAAAATCATTCCTCAGGTTACAAAGGATTCAAATATTCCTAAGGAAGATAAATATGGAAAGACACGTTCAAACTGGTAAATAAAAGAGAGATTTCCTACCAATCCACAACATCCTTCTTCCTACCTCATCCATCCAAATATTTTTCTTATCCCTCCCATTATGGAAGAAATTGGATACAATGAAAATAAGAACAAAACCATCAAATTTATATATGTCTTTAAGATGTATATTGATACAAGTGGTCTGGATGAACCCAGTAGGTTTCCTTATGGTGTCACCCACCTTCCTGAGTGGAGATGGTCCCCTCTGGACAAGGAAGGCAGTCGTAGCAGCAAAATGGCTCTCCTTCTCGAGCCTTCTTCACAAATCCAGGTTGACATTTTTCCACACATTTGGACTGAGGCAGAGACTGAGAAGAAAAAGTAGAAATGTGAGAGAAAATATATTGAGACTCATCATCCATGTAAGATGGAGATAGATATGAACCAAGTAGTCTCTGGGCTTCACATAGGCAAATATGAAATCTCTGAATACTTCCAAATAGTTACATGAGATACAATTGCAAGCAGATGCTTCATTTAGTTCCTCCTTTTTTCTTGGGGCATATCCGATTGCAAACAAAAGTACCTTTTTATTTAGTAAAGACTGGAGGGATGAAATAGTGAAAATATTTAAGCATCAAGTAACAACCAGGGGTTTCCACCTCACGGTGAAATTAACACATTCCTCTCTTCTTCATATAGGCATGATTTTAAAATAAGATATCCACTCATACTAAGTTGTGAAGTAAACTTTACTGTAAAAGATTTATTAAGTTTTTATTCCATTAGATTTATTAGAATAAAACTGTGATGAAGAAAGAAAATTCTGACCAGTGGGATCTGGAAAGTTTTTTTTCCTGGAGTACATAAAACATTGTAAATCTGTTTATCCTTGAAAACAGTCCAAAATTATCTTCCAGTTAAGACAAAAAGTGGGCGGAGCCTCCCACCGCCACTGCTACAGGTTTGCCCGAACCGGGGTGAACTGGTAGGAACCCACCACTGGTATGAGCCCTGTGTGAGAAAGGGATATCCAACACAAGTTCCTTTCTGTTGAAAAACTACAATCAAGTGACAAAAACCCACAGAGAAACACACACTCATATTTATTATTAGTTTGATTTGGTCCCTCTCAGTGGATAAAGATTTGGTGGGTGATGCAGAATATTCTTAAAAAGAGACTGAAATTTACTCCACAGTTGTTCTTACTGGGTATAACTACGGACTGTACAGTTGCAGAGACTAAATTGATTTTGAACTTGATAACAGCAGCAAGATTGTTGGTAGCACAACATTGGAAGAAGGACTTTTTGCCTACTATTGATGATTGGATATTGAAAGTAACTAATTTAGCTGAAATGGCTAAAATTTCAGCATATTTGAAGGATCACACACAAGAAAGGTATATACAGGACTGGAGAAGATGGATTGATTATATACAAAATAAGTAGCAGACCAAAAAATATCAAATAGCTTATGAATGATCTCTTTTATTTGTATAAGTGCTATATAAGTGATATTAGAAGTTTTATGTTTAAGAAATAGGATTTTATATATGGGGGGTTAAGAATTTTTTTTAGGGGGTGTTAGTTTAATGATTGGTTATGCAATTTAGTTTATTGTTAAAGGTCAATAGAAATACCTTGTGTTCTGCTCTGGGAAGTCGGGGAGGGGGAGGGGGGTTGGGAGGGAGGGTTCTGGGGAAATTGTGTTTCTTTTAAAACTTTTTCAATAAAAAATATATATATATATTTCCCCCACCTTGTTGAGCAACTTTAGCTGTGACAAAACATCTTGGTTGATTGTAAGTCTCTGCCTTTCAAAACTCCCCAATTCCTTGTCGATGGGATCGTCCTTGGGCAAAACCACCCTACTAATGATGTCCAGATCTGCTACAACATCTCCATTTTGATCCAAGTACACTTTTAGCAGAGAAAGATTGTACAATTCCTTCTTCTTTAGGAATGGATGAAACTACAATGGAAACATCCAGGAATTTTAAAAACAGAAATCTTGGTTTCTAATTCTTATGTCTTTTTACATTTGAATCTTTCTTCTATGGTTTTTTAACTTGTAAATATTGTGAGTTGGGAGAACAAGTGTTGCCACTATCTTCAAAACATAAGAACAAAAGTTCAGTAATAATTGTCAATCATACAATATATTGTCAAAAAGTATAGTGGGAAGGTATAATTGACAAAATATATCAGTTATAAGGAACATTTTAGGAAAGGTTACATATCAGTTGAAGAAAATCCCAAAAATAACTAGAGTATTCATAAACTCCTTGAAAACAACAGGGAGATTACCAGAAATCAAAGATTTGTTAAGGAGAAAGTTGCAAGGCCAAACTTTATTCAGGTAGAGCAGACAGGAAAAATGATTTATTATTTATTTATTTGTTTATTTATTTTGTCACATTTCTATGCCGCCCCACTCCCAAGAGACCCTGGGCGGCTTACAACAGGGAATAAAACATGATCAGATGAACTAATTCCATTTTATTGTAAGACTACATTATCAGAATCTTGCAAGTGTGAAAGTAGAAATTTTTCATAACCTCATTTGACAGTTACAAAAAATTATCTCTGAATTTCTTTCTCTGACTGTTACACAGCTGCGGGTTGATTCCTTCCCTCCCCATCTTATCTGATCCTTCCTCCCATCTCTTTCTCTGGTCCACATTCCCACATATAATTAAAATTTCTTTGTTATTGATTCTTCTATATTTTCATTAATAAAGGAAGTAGATAAACTATGTCAGATTATTCATGAGCTGGCAGAGACATGGTAACATGTCAGCCAATGAATAGGCATAGCAACTAAGTCAGACAATTGGGAGCTGAGACAGACTGGAGCCAGTGCATGTCTTAGTCTGCAGCTTCTGAATCTGTGCAGAGAATTGAAACTGAAAGTAAGCAGTCCGTGTGTGCTTGTCTGCTCTGCTGAAATGAAATTATGTTCTCTCCTGCCTTATGTTGTAACTGCTACTACGTTGAAGAAGAATCAGCTATTGGTATTGTAAATATTTCATTTGTTATTACGTATATAAAGAAGTTAATGAATCCAGCTGAATCACTTATCTGTGTGTGCTTCTGGATTTGATTTTTGCTAGAAACTCTGATAAACTATGCTTTTGGGATACAAAAATTATAATAATGCTTGAACAAAATTATTTTGATCTCCTTTAAAAAAATTCCCTGCTTCCACAAAATAAAAGTATGATAGAGAGAGGTGCTTAAGTAAAGTTCAGTTGGAAACTAATTTTTAGCATTTAGGACTTGATACATGATTGTATCTTGGATAACAACAAATGAATGGCAGCCACAATCTATATCTTTCTTTAAGATTTCATTTGTAGTTTCTCTCACATTATTCTGTATGTAGATGGGTTACTGGTTATAATAAAGTAGTAGTAATATTTTAATGATATGATAATAACCCTGTTATTACTTTGACAATAATGTCATTAATGATCCAGTGGAATCATACCAGGTTCTCTTGTAGGAAACATTTGTAGAAGACATTGCACAAAATATTCATCAGCTTTAGGCAAGGACAAAAAAGGCAAGGAAGAGCTCAAAGGAGCTGCTTTTAGCCTTGAGGAAAGACAACAAGGAGGAGAGCCATGTTGGTTTACAGGGAGCTTAAAATCAGAAGGAATCTGGGAACAATGTTTTGAATATACAAGTTGTTCTTGCAATAAGTTAACAGATGTTGTACAGAAGTTTAAGATCTTAAACAACCAAGCTCAGACAGCACCAAAGACTCTGAAAACGAATTCAGTTTGATGGATCCTTGTTGGGACCCCATACCTTCCACGGTTGCAGCCTTGGAGTTCCCAATCTCTCTTCTCCCTCCTTTCTTCTCCTCTTGACATTGGACATTGCAGCGTTTATGGCATGGGCCAGAATCTTAATGACACTATAAGTAATGCCTCCATTTGTGATCCGAATTCTGTTCTTTTTCTTTTGGGTATCCAGTGGTGTTTTTTGGGTGCATCTTCTCTGACCCTTGACAGAAAATATATTTTTTGAAACAGAACATTGAAAAAACTCATCTTGAAACTCAGGCTCCGCAAAGAAATAACGTTCATAGGCATTATCTTTTTTCCAACTCTTTTTCCACTGAGGAGGAAAGCTCCAAATACTATGGATGTATTTGAGACGCCTGTCCTTTGTTATTGGATACACTCCAATTGTTGTCGTGATCCAGACTTTCCATTCAATGGGATCTGGCAAACCTTTAAACGTTAAATGGAAAGGAAGAATTCTGTCCCAAATGGAATCACCTTCTATGAAGTGAACAAAGACATTGACTTTTTTCCACTTAGAGAAGGCATCCCGGAAGGGTGCTGTATGTCCAGTCATTGAGAATTGTTGTGATATAACAACACAAATTCTATTCTTGACAAGCATAGGAGTAAAAGTCCTCATGAAATTCTCCCCCTTCTCTGTGTCTGGAGCAAAGAGACCAATCAGGATCCATCCAAAATGGAGGAGCACTTGAACAATTCCTGGGTATTGGAAATCGCCTTTGGGGAGCATCGGATGGAAAAAGGGGAATTGACTTTTATCATTCAGAGCCTCTGAAGCAATTCTATTACTGAGCTGTGAAAAGCAATGAAGTGCTGGTTATATTTAGGGTCCTACCAACTTCCAATTTTTAGCTTTTAATGAATCCAACTTTTTTCTCATGCACATATCCTGTTTCCCCAAAAATAAGACCTAGCATGGTTTTTTTACGTATGTGCCTAATATAAGCCCTACCCACAAAATAAGCCCTACTTAAATGCCCATGCAGACAGTTGGCTGCCCATTCTGTCTGGGCAAGCAGAAGAAGGGGGCCGGCGGCCTTGCAGAGTCATGCTGGATGGGGCTGCCAGAGCTGTTGATGTGAGGTGAGGCAGGTGTTGGGCATGAGTGGCCTGGCCTTTGGTCTACATAAGCTCCTTTAATGTTGAGGGAGCCAAGATCTAGTCACAGAGAAAAATACCCCAGGTAAGAAAAGGTATGAACTTGCTCTATTGGCTCATCATCGAACAGCCCTATATGGCAATGATATCATTTTCCAAAGACCATAACCTTTGACTTTGGCTTATCAATAATCAGATAATTCTTATGAGAATAGGAGTCAAGTCTTCTTAACAGTATATGAAACCCAAATGTCATATGGGCAGTACCCTTGTCTTACCTTTTGGTAAGGATCAGTCCTACTTCTTATGGCTCCATTGATCCTAAAACAGGGTACCCCAATCTATGGGTCACACCTACTAGTGTCACTGTGAGAAGATGGCAACCGGGATGCAGAAACAGCCAGCAAGTGCTTATGTTCATAGATGCATCCTCACTCGGCCTCTTGAATGGAACCATCCTCTCTGCTCCCCCACCCCACCCCGGTGTACAAAGCTAAAAGCATTAGGCAACTCTGTCTTAAAACACACTCTCAAACAAATGAATGTAGAATATGGAATAATTGGGACAGAAGGGATCTTTAAGGTCTTCTGGTGCAGCCCTCTTCTCACATAGCAGATCATATGTCATTCCAGACAAAATGAATGTCCAGCTCTTTTTGAAAACCTCCAGTAATGGAGCATGCACACCTTCATGAGGCAAGCTGTTCCACTGATTAATTTATTTTATTTTATTGATTGATTGATTGATTGATTGATTTGTTTTTGTTTGTTTGTTTGTTTGTTTGTTTTATTTTATTTTATTTTATTTTATTTATATTCCGCCCTATCTCCGCAGGACTCAGGTCGGCTCACAACAATTAAATATCTAATAAAAGTGTGGTAAAATACATGTTAACCCCCCCAGTCCAGGCTGAACAACCATGTCTTTAAGTCACGGCGGAAGGTGCGGAGGTCAGAGGCCAACTGGAGCCCCAGAGGAAGTTGGTTCCAGAGGGTGGGAGCACCCACTGAGAAAGCTCTGTCTCTAGAAGTCGTCAGTCGACACTGTCTAGCCGACGGCACCCTGAGTAGGCCCTCTCTGTGAGAATGCTGATGGGGAACTGTTGCTGGTTGCAGATGGTCCGAAAAATATCCTGGACCTAAGCCATGTAGGGCTTTATATGTCATCACCAGCACCTTGAATTTCACCTGGAGGGCAACCGGCAACCAATGCAAGTCGCGCAGGAGAGGTGTAACATGGGTGTATTGGGAACCACCCGTCACGACCCGTGCGGCTGCATTCTGTACCAGCTGAAGCCTCCAGATGGTCCTCCAGGACAGCCCTAGGTAGAGAGAGTTGCAATAGTCAATACGGGAGGTGACTAGCGCATGAGTAACTGTGCGTAGGGCATCCTGGTCCAAATAAGGGCGCAACTGGCGCACCAGGTGGACCTGGGCAAATGCCCCCCTGGTCACGGCTGTTATATTTCATATTTCATATTATATATAATTTTTCTCACTGTCAGTGCTTGTAGAAAGGGCTTTGAAAAGGGTCAACATTCTGAGTTCCATTGTAAGGGCAATCAGTTTCCTCCATAATATTTCTTCATTTACTGTGTCAAATGCTATAAAGACAGCAAACCATTATTACCTCTGACTGATATGTTTTTATAGTTAATGGTTCAAGGCAATGCAATTACCAATAGTAAATCAAATCTGCTTAAGGACTTCTGGTGCTTCTACAAGGAATGCATTTTTCATCCACCTACCCTCAACTCTACTCAAGTGGAAGTTTGCATATAATTTAATCAGAATAACTGTTAGAGAATGGGCCATGAATAATTAGGGTCCTTTTAATTCCCTTTTTTATACAGTATATATGAACTACAATTGCCATTTTTGACTCAAATTGGAATGGCAATTATTATTTATATGTGTAGATGAACTTGCCTATAGAGTTGGGATATTGATTGAATTGTAAATCTGGTAGAATTGTTCTTAACAAATTTCACAATGAATTTGAACATGACCATTTTAGGGTAAAAAATAGTTGACATTTTGGCATATTTGTAACTCTTTTATAAAATGGTTAATTCGTGTTTAAGATTATCATTACTTTGGCTAATATCATTTAGCTAATATTGGCTAATATTGAACATTGGGCGCTATCTAACAAAATGAAATTCAATGATGAAAAAAGTAAGGTTCTACATTTAGGCAAGAAAAAGAAAATGCACGGGTACAATATATGGTACCTCGCTCAATAGTAGTAACTGTGAGAGGGATCTTGGAGTCCTAGTGGACAATTATTTAAATATGACCAGCAGTGTGCAGCAGCTGCTAAAAAAGCCAACACAGTTCTAGCCTGCATAAACAGAAGGATAGAATCAAGATCACGTGAGGTGTTAAAAGCACTTTATAATGCCTTGGTAAGGCCACACTTGGAATACTGCATTCAGTTTTGGTCACCACAATGTAAAAAAGATGTGGAGATGCTAGAAAGAGTAGAGAAGAGCAACAAAGATGATTAGGGGACTGGAGGCTAAAACATATGAAGAACGGTTGCAGGAACTGGGTATGTGTAGTTTAATGAAAAGAAGGACTAGAGGAGACATGATAGCAATGATCCAAGATCTCAGAGGTTGCCACAAAGAAGAGGGAGTCAAGCTATTCTCCAAAGCACCTGAGGGTAGGACAAGAAGCAATGGGTAGAAACTAATCAAGGAGAGAAGCAACTTAGGACTAAGGAGAAATTTCCTGAGAGTTAGAACAATTAATCAGTGGAACAACTTGCCTCCAGAAGTTGTGAAAGCTCCAACACTGAAAGTTTTTAAGAAGATGTTGGATAATCATTTGTCTGAACTGTTTCCTGCCTAGGCAGGGGGTTGGACTAGAAGACCTCCAAGGTCCTTTCCAGCTCTGTTATTCTATTCTATTCTATTCTATTCTATTCTATTCTGTTCTGTTCTGTTCTGTTCTGTTCTGTTCTGTTCTGTTCTGTTCTGTTCCGTTCCGTTCCGTTCCGTTCCGTTCCGTTCCGTTCCGTTCCGTTCCATTCCATTCCATTCCATTCTATTCTATTCTATTCTATTCTATTCTATTCTATTCTATTCTATTCTATTCTATTCTATTCCAAGATAACTGTGAAAGAAATGTCAGCTTTCTATGAGTGCTACACCTTCCTATTGTCCAGAAGAAACTTTGATTGAACACAGAACCTCCCCTCACCTTCACAAGTGTGTGGTAAAAGCCCTCAAAGCAATGAGGATGGTCTCATGAGTAGATGTTTCCATTTTGATCCTTGCTCCCTCCCCACTGTTACCTAAATCCCCAGCCATGAAATCTTCATAAAAGTCAAAGCGAAAAGCAGATTTTGAATTCTATAGAGAAGAAATGGTTGGAACTATCGCTCAAACACCAACACCCCACTCACTTTACCTGATAGAAAAACACAAACACAAACCTGGGCAACTTTATAGGGATCGCCTAAGGTTGACATCTGGACAGAGATGTCTCTGTCAGCTCCATCAAAAATCACCAAAAGGTTGTCCTTCCTTCCACAGCTGTAGTTGGGAAGATTGGCTTCTCCAGTAGAAAGCACATCTAGCAATGCCTCTGAAGTGCTGAGATTGTTATCATAGTTGTCATAAATGTTGTAGCCAAGGGTGCAATTGCGCAGGAGCTGCTCATTTTTATTAACCACTTCAATATTGAAAATCATGTATAGTATGTTGTTCGTTTCATAATCTAAACTAGTGTAAAACCATGCTCAGGTTAATATTAGCATCATCGATAGCAAAAACTATTTTTTCTCTATTTAATCCTTTTTTTCTCCACAAACTAACTAACTCTTAAGCCAATATTGATCCAAAACCAGAGGTACATGATAGACTCCCATCACCCTTTAATATTTGTGAGTATGGGGAAGATAGCATGGAGATATTCTTCCAAGAGGATTAAAAATCAGACATTAACCACCATTTGTAGAAGGACTAACTTTCATCAGCCCAGTAAACAGGTTGCAAAATAATTCAGTCATTAAAGTAGAACAATCATAAAAGGAAGAAAATATTTGATATGTGACCCAGAAAAGCTATTCTAAAAACAAATCATCTTCTATTCCTTTAAAAATCAGACATTGAATATCAATTAGTGGGTATAAAAATATGGAAATGAGCTTTGCAGGGGGGACTACAACAATCACTCTTTTCAACAAAACTCAGTATTCACACCATTAATTGAGGATTGGACAGGGAGAGGAAAATAATGTGGACTGCTTTCAGGTTATCCCCCCTCATGTGTGGATCTGAGCCTCTCCCAGTAAATAAGACAAAAGAGAGAAGCCTGGAAATCAAAACAATTCAAGAAATTAGTCAAGTCCTGCAGTATAAAAGTAAGTAAAAAAGAAGAAAAAAGAAGGTGTTAGAACTGCAAATGGAGGGAATGAAACTCCATCTCAGTGAATGACTTACAACCGAATCTGACTAGAAGGAGCCATGTTGAAAGGTAAAGTTGCAAGTTTTATTTCTGATGGAGAGACGACTATACCAAGGAGAAGATCTCCTGGCGTATAATAGCTCCATGGCTTTTCTCCATCCTGGTGGTCCAAATTGAGTGGGCACTTCAGCTTCCCAGAGACTGGCTGGGGCACCAGCAGCATCAGAAGCCGAAGCAAAAGCAGGAAGTCCATAATTCGTGGGGCTGAATCAATCCTCTTGTTTCTAAAGAAGAATTAGAAGAATTCAAAGCAATCTCAAAGGATGGAATATCCAGTTGCTTTCCTGATTCAAACAGAGACAAATCAAGATTCACCTGGAAAAGAGAGAAAGTACATTCAAGTGCACAGCTCCTGCCAGTCCCATAACTTGAGCCACAAAGAGCATAATCCGTGGTTTTTATCCTTTTCTAATGCAAGATCCCTTCCATGTTGCTTCAGTCTGATGTTTACATCAAAGGCAGTCACTGGGAGAAAAAGGAGAAGAGGTCTCAAGGCCTGTAAGGGGATAATTAGAGTGAGAAGCAACTTGTCCTCTTGGGACCCTGAACTTCTGCCATCTAATGAGGGGTAGGTGGGAAAAAGCATGTTGGTGAAAAATCACAGATACACCCCTTGGGGCACTGTCCTATGGTGGCCATAGTCCTTCTTGTTAGGACATGTCCAGAAAGTGATGCTGGAGCAAGATACTTCAACAGTCAGAAAAGTGATTTCTGCTCAAGTGGTCTCTTACCTCCAGAAACTGCTAGTGAAGGCCACCCAGAGATATGGATTGCCACAGGAACAGGAAGCTCAAGTTCAAAGCCCAAGAGAGGATATCAATAACACCCACTCTCCACTCCATGTGGTCAGCTACCCAGGACTTCAAACCCATGTGGTCCATTTCACCATTAAACCATCCTTCCAGGCAGCCCCCATGTTTCCAGTGCCTTTCTCCCCACTTGGAACTGAACCCAGTTGGACATTTCTTCCAACATTTGCTTCCTTGCTTTTCTCTATTCTTTGAGTCTTCGCAGTCAAAAAACTTATAGATTTTGATCTAACCTAGAACTAAGGAGAAATTTCCTGACGCTTAGAAGAATTAATCAGTGGAATGATTAACGTCTGTCTCCAGAAGTTATAGATGTTCCAATACTGGAAGTTTTTAAGAGAATGGACAACAAATTTGTCTGAAATGGTAAATGGTAGGGTTTCCTGCTTGAGCAGGAGGTTAGACTAGAAGACCTCCAAGGTCCCTTCAACTCTGCTATTGTTATTCTGTTTCAGGCATACAGTATATTTAGCAAATTGTTAAAAAGGTTGTTAGAGATTAGAGGACAGAGGTGGGGAGTTTAGTTTTAGTAGCTAATTTGGGGATGGGGTACAAATTTGAAGATGGACAAATTTGTCTCCTCCAGCTTTTTTGTGTTCTTTATTGAAGAAATTTGGGTTTTGGGGGTTTCTGCAGTCTCCCAACAGCCTGATGGTCAGGGTTGAAAGCTTCAAAAGCAGCCTCCATTTCTACAAGGACTTGTCAGGGTATTGAAAATGGTGGCCACTTCCAGGAGGCAATGGGGATCAGGCCCAGGCACTGCAGGGTCCATTTGGGTCAATATTGAAGGAGGAGAAGTTTCCAGCCAGAGGGGAAGGTGTTACCAAACCACATCTGGAAGGATGCAAGACCCCCAACACTTCTATACCACAAAGAGGGGCTTGGTGATGGGGCAAAAGAGTCAAGGAGAGGCTTCCACCCCTTGAAGAAAACTCACATTTTGGGAAAGGAGATGGAAAAAGGAGGGGCTCTCCTTGATAGTGAGTGACCCCAGTAGGTAAAAATACGGCTTCATTTCCATTCAGCTCTTATTTTCCCCTGGGTGGCACATTTTGATATGAAGGAAGACAGCAACCATGATCTTTAGTGGGAAAGAAAATTGAAAGTCCTTCTGAAGCTCTGGTTTGTCATTGTGTGTTTCCAGGAAAGGCTCCTGTCTGGGGGAAGCCACAAAGGGCCTTTGTCTCCAAAAGGGGATCCGGCATTGCTCAGGAGGAGAAGGCAAGGGGGGCTCTGAGGAAGGGGAATCCTGGGGGTCCCTCATGGCCCCTGAATACCCTCCGGCTGGGCTCTCCTGGGCAGCTGCTGCTCCTACTTGCCCAAGAGCTTCCACTGGAGGAAAATCTCTTCAGGGCACCCAATGGTGGGTTTGGACCGGTTCTATAGAACCAGTAGTAAAACCGGTGGGAGGCTCCGCCTACTGACCCTGACGTCATCAGAAGCGATCTGCGCATGCGTTGCGAACCAGTAGTAAAGGTAAGTAGAATTCACCCCTGAGGGCAGCTATTTCTAGGTGGGGGAGGGAAAACCCTTTCAGGACTTCAGCCTCCCCTCCCTCTGCAGTTCTGGGAGTTTTTGCCTCTTTCTCTCCACACTGAAAGCTTTTTAATTGTATCCTTATTTGAAACTCTCCCTCTTTTATCTTTGTTTGTTCAACCACTTCTCCATGAGGCTGATTGGTGGCTGAGTTCCCAGGCAACCATTATATTGGTGACTGGAAACCCATTATGGATTTTTTAAAAAAAAAAATAAAGTTGTGACTTACGGTTTTCATATGGAGGAAAGTATCAATAAAAAGAGTCACAATGTAACCTCGGGAAAAGAGACGTTAACATATAATTGTACTTATAACTGCTGTGAAGAATATTGGGAGGTATTTGTTGATATTTTTATTTGACAATTTAGACTATTTAACATTTCCTAAAGATTATTGCTTTTTTCCCGTACCTATTTTTTGTAAACATTTGTCAAGCCATGCACTCAAAATTGGTATGCTGCATAAGTAAGAAAAAGTCCAGGGATACAATAATTAAATCACATATTAGTTTTTTTCTTTTAAATGGCTCTGAGGATCCAAGCTGAGATCGTCAGCTGGGGGGGTGGGGGTGGGGGGCAAAGCGGCAGCAGTGGCAGGGAGTCCCCAAACTCCCAGGGACTTTTCCTGCACGGCTTTTGCCGCTGCAGGCATCAGGGGCAAAAGAGTAGAGGAGGGGCATCCCAGTAATCCCCGTGGCCAGGCCCGCTTAGTCCCAATAGAATCAGACCTGTATTGAATTGAAATACCAGTTCAGAAAGTACCATGAAGGGAAAATACAAATATTTTTTTGCATTGTATTTGTATTTTGTACAAATAAGAGCTGAGGTGGTGCAGTGGTTAGAGTGCTGTACTGCAGCTACTTCAGATGACTTGCTAGTTCAGCAGATCAGCAGATCAAATCTCACCGCTCAAGGTTGACTCAGCCTTCCATCCTTCCAAGGTGGGTAAAATGAGGACCCAGATTGTTGGGGGCAATATGCTATTTAGTATACTGTCTTTGGTGTAGGCCGCCCAGAGTCCTCGGAGAGTGGGCGGTATAGAAATATGATTAAATAAATAAATAAATAAATATTAATTATTAATTTATTTTATTGTTTGATTATTACCTTGGATTTCAATTTGATTAACATAACTGTTTTTATTTCCTTGGATTTTAAATAACCTATATTGTCAAACAGAGGCAAACGAAGCATACAAACCAACAACAATGGCAAACAATAACCAATGATGAGCTGTGAGAGTAAGAAATAATTTCATTATCAAGTCCCTACTTTTATCATTAAATGTTCCTTAGTATTTAGATCTGGTCTAAGGATGATAATGTAGCACTTGGGGAAGAAGATGCAACCCAACAGCCCAGCACCGGAGGCCAAGATGGAGAAGACCTGCACGGCCACCATGGACTTTCCTTTGGCACTCAGGTA
The DNA here is from genome assembly GCF_029215685.1 of Pituophis catenifer annectens. NCBI lineage: Eukaryota > Metazoa > Chordata > Lepidosauria > Squamata > Colubridae > Pituophis > Pituophis catenifer. The sequence goes on along the minus strand of NW_027256882.1, from coordinate 7,676,440 downwards.
GGTGGGCAGGAAGGAGATCCAGACACTGCAAAAGACCAGCATGCTGAAAGTGATCAGCTTGGCTTCATTGAAGGCCCCAGGCAGGTTTCTGGCCAAGAAAGCTACTGTGAAGCATATGATAGCTAGGAAACCCATGTAGCTCAGGACAACATAAAACATGATGACAGAGCCTTCGTTGCATTGCAGGATGATCTCTCCAGGCTGGGAGTGCATGTCAGAGTCCAGGAATGGGGGAGAAACTCCCAGCCACATGGCACAGATGAAAATCTGGCCAGCAGAACAAGAAAGGATAATGGAGTTGGCCAAGCTCTTCCCCAACCATCTTCTCATCCTGTGGCCTGGTTTTGAAGCCAGGAAGGCCAGCATCACTGTGATAGTTTTGGCCAACACAGAAGACACAGCTATTGAGAAGACAATGCTGAACATTGTTTGTCGGAGAAGACAGGTGCCTTTCCTTGGTTGGCCAATGAAGAAAAGGGAGGACAAAAAGCAAAGCTGGAGAGAGACCAGGAGGATGAAGGAGAGGTCCCGGTTGTTGGCTTTGACAATGGGAGTTTCTAGGTATTTAAGGAATATGATTAAAACAAGGCCTGTGATTAGGAACAAGAATAGGGCAAATGACACAAGGATGATTCCCAGATGTTCTTCATATGACAGGAAGGTTATTCTTTTGGGGATACATTGGACTCTGTTCTTGGTTGGATATTGATCATCTGGGCACTTGGTGCATTTTTCAGTATCTGAAAAAACAAAGTAATATTTCTTTTATTGTCTTTCAAATTTCAAGAAAACCTTTGGATGAGATAGGATACTGAGGGACAGGAAAGTCTCACTAATGGTATATTCTTACACTCTAGCAAAAACAAAAAAATACATACAACCTATAAAAACAACAACAAAAATGAAATAAAATGAAACTATAGAAACAAGAACAACAGAATAAAATTAAAAGAAGAAATATCTAGTGCCACAACCTCCCTTCTTTGAGAAAATCCATCAGATTCCTATCTTGCACTGAGCTTAGCACAGCCCAAATGCCTGGGAGATGTAGCAAGTCTCCAGAGGTTTTGTTGGGGGCCAATTGAATGCTTTAGGGAACAGATCATTTGCACACCAATGATATCTGGTCTGGTGGGACAAACAGATACCCTCAAGGAGAGGAAGCTCTGCAGATAACCTAGTTCTGCCTCATGGAGGGTTTTGAAGGTGAATTTAATTGCACTTGAAAAGAAACGGGGAGCCTGTGCAGCTTGCACAATAGGGGTGTACCATGGAAGAACATAAGGAAAAACTGTTCATGCCATTGGATTCTGGACCATCTATAAATTCCAGATGGGTTTTAAAGAGCAACGTGAGTATAGGATAGAAACCCAGGAACAGAAAACTGACTGCAAAAAAGAAAGAGTGCTCCATCAAATCTGCCCTTTGAGGACTATTTTTTTTTTGGGGGGGGGTATTTATTTATTTATTTATTTATTTATTCATTCATTCATTCATTCATTCATTTATATATTTATTCATTCATGTATTTATTTAATCATTTATTCAAATTGCAATATAGTATTTTCTCCCTATGTACAATTTTACTGTGAGTTTGACGGAGTGGTTTCCACCACTGTTCTTGCTGCCGTTTTGCTCTTTAGTCTGGTCATGTGCCAGCTTTGTGTCTTGGACATTTTGGTCTTTTTGGTCTATGACCGCAATAAAGTATGCTATGCTATTCATTCATTCATTCATTCATTCATTCATTCATTCATTCATTCATTCTTTTTTTTTGTCATAGCTTTAGAGGAGGAAAACAAGAAAAAAACTCTGCCTCTGCCTCCCAGCATCCATCTGGTATTCATCTGGCTAGCTTCCTTGCAGCAAACAGCCAACAGCTTGGTCAGCTTCAGCATGTTATCGCAGTTTCAGCACGAGGCTCATCGGGGCTCTCCTCTGTTGCACCTACCACCGGTCAACTGAGCTGAGCTGCTGCTGCTGCCAGGGAACACTGGAGCCTTCGCTGCCGAGTAGCTGATTGGTGGTTGGATCAACCTTCCGGAATACCGCCAATCAGCTATTCTAGGCAGTGTGGATTGCCACCGCCACTTATTGCTGCCCATTCACCGCTGCCCATTCGCTGCCACCAATCGCTGCCACCCATTCGCCACTGCCCATTTTCTGTGGCCCGTTCGCTGCCAATCACTGCAGCCTGTTCATCGACAGCCATTAGCAAACGAGCAGCAGTGAACAGGCAGTGGCGATTGAGCTGTGGCGAATGGATAGTTGCAAACGGGCAGCAGCGAACGGGCAGTGGGAAATGCTAGAGTGTAAGAATATACCATTAATGAGATTTTCCTTTGTTCCTTTGTTTTTTCAGATACTGAAAAATGCACCAAGTGCCCAGATGATCAATATCCAACCAAGAACAGAGTCCAATGTATCCCCAAAAGAATAACCTTCCTGTCATATGAAGAACATCTGGGAATCATCCTTGTGTCATTTGCCCTACTCTTGTTCCTAATCACAGGCCTTGTTTTAATCATATTCCTTAAATACCTAGAAACTCCCATTGTCAAAGCCAACAACCGGGACCTCTCCTTCATCCTCTTGGTCTCCCTCCAGCTTTGCTTTTTGTCCTCCCTTTTCTTCATTGGCCAACCAAGGAAAGGCACCTGTCTTCTCCGACAAACAATGTTCAGCATTGTCTTCTCAATAGCTGTGTCTTCTGTGTTGGCCAAAACTATCACAGTGATGCTGGCCTTCCTGGCTTCAAAACCAGGCCACAGGATGAGAAGATGGTTGGGGAAGAGCTTGGCCAACTCCATTATCCTTTCTTGTTCTGCTGTCCAAATTTTCATCTGTGCCATGTGGCTGGGAGTTTCTCCCCCATTCCTGGACTCTGACATGCACTCCCAGCCTGGAGAAATCATCCTGCAATGCAACGAAGGCTCTGTCATCATGTTTTATGTTGTCCTCAGCTACATGGGTTTCCTAGCTATCATATGCTTCACAGTAGCTTTCTTGGTCAGAAACCTGCCTGGGGCCTTCAATGAAGCCAAGCTGATCACTTTCGGCATGCTGGTCTTTTGCAGTGTCTGGATCTCCTTCCTGCCCACCTACCTGAGTGCCAAAGGAAAGTCCATGGTGGCCGTGCAGGTCTTCTCCATCTTGGCCTCCGGTGCAAATACAAATACAATGCAAAAAAATATTTGTATTTTCCCTTCATGGTACTTTCTGAACTGGTCTGATTCTATTGGGAGCAAGCGGGCCTGGCCACGGGGATTTCCGGGATGCCCCTCCACTGCTCCTGTGCCTCTGATGCCTGCAGCAGAAAAAGCCACGCAGGAAAAGTCCTTTGGAATTCCGGGACTCCCTGCCACTGCCGCCGCTTTGCCCCCCCCCCCCGCCAACTGACAATTTCAGCTTGGATCCTCAGAGCCATTTAAAAGAAAAAAACTAATTTGTGATTTAATTATTGTATCCCTGGACTTTTTCTTACTTACCAATTTTGAGTGCATGGCTTGACAAATGTTTACAAAAAATAGGTAGGAGAAAAAGCAATAATCTTTAGGAAATGTTAAATAGTCTAAATTGTCAAATAAAAATATCAACAAATACCTCCCAATATTCTTCACAGCAGTTATAAGTACAATTATATATTAACGTCTCTTTTCCCGAGGTTACATTTTGACTCTTTTTATCCATACTTTCCTCCATATGAAAACCGTAAGTCACAACTTTATTTTTTTTAAAAAAAAATCCATAATGGGTTTCCAGTCACCAGTACATGTAGATGTTGCCCATTCTCTGTTCAAAGTAGGCAGTTTGTTCATCTCAGAAAGTTCTGTCAATTTCACAAGCCATTCCTCCCCGGTGGGGAGTTCTATTGTGGCAATTCCCACCACAATAATCACATATTAAAACAATATTCCTTGGCATTTTCCTAACTGATCATCCATCAATCCTCAAAGAAAGTATTGAATATTTCTTTAAAATCCTCAGTATTTGAAAACATTTTTTATCTATGTGTCATCTCTCAAGGTCTTGAATGTTTCCTTCATTTTTAAAATATATATTTTTTAAAAATATTCTTTTATTTTTCCCTACTCTGGGCTACATCTGAGCAGAGTTTCCTAAAAGAGAGAAGATTCTGCCTTCAACTCCTCCAGTTCTGAGGAAAGGCAAAAGCCACGCCCCTCTCTCTCCTCAGTGGCTGCCTCTTGTCCTGGCCTGTCCCTCTCATCATGGCAATCCAGCAGCAGCCAATCAAACAAGAGGGGAAGAGACAATGGTTGCCTGGGAACTCAGCCACCAATCAGCCTCATGGAGAAGAGGTTGGAGAAACAAAGATAAAAGAGGGAGAGTTTCAAATAAGGATACAATTAAAAAGCTTTCAGTGTGAAGAGAAAGAGGCAATATCTCCCAGAACTGCAGAGGGAGGGGAGGCTGAAGTCCTGAAAGGGTTTTCCCTCCCCCACCTAGAAATAGCTGCCCTCAGGGGTGAATTCTACTTACCTTTACTACCAGTTTGCAATGCATTCACAGATCGCTTCTGATGACGTCAGGGTCAGTGGGTGGAGCCTCCCACCGGTTTTACTTCCAGTTCAATAGAACCGGTCCAAACTGGGGACAACCCACCATTGGCTGCCCTGAAGAGATTCTCCTCCAGTGGAGGCTCTTGGGCAAGTAGGAGCAGCGGCTGCCCAGGAGAGCCCAGCTGGAGGGTCTTCAGGGGCTATGAGGGATTCCCCTTCCTCAGAGCCCCTGAGGGTCCCTCCAGGGAGACCCCCCTTGCCTTCTCCTCCTGAGCAATGCCGGATCCCCCTTTGGAGAAGAGAAGTCCTGCATGGCTTCCCCCAGACAGGAGTCTTTCCTGGAAACACACAACGACAAACCAGAGCTTCAGAAGGACTTTCAATTTTCTTTCCCACTAAAGATCATGGCTGGCTGTCTTCCTTCACATCGAAGTGTGCCACCCTGGGGAAAATAAGAGCTGAATGGAAATGAAGTCGTGTTTTTACCTACTGGGGTCACCCACCATCAAAGAGAGCCCCTCCTTTTCCATCTCCTTTCCCAAAATGTGAGCTTTCTCCAAGGGGTGGAAGCATCTTCTTGACTATTTTGCCCCATCACCAAGCCCCTCTTTGTGGTATAGAAGTGTTGGGGGGGGGGGTTCCTGCATCCTTCCAGATGTGGTTTGGTAAGATCTTCCCCTCTGGCTGGAAGTCTCTCCTCCTTTGCTCTTGCCCCAACAGGACCCTGTAGTGACTGGGCCTGATCCCCATTGCCTCCTGGAAGTGGTCACCATTTTCAATACCCTGACAAGTCCTTGTAGAAATGGCGGCTGCTTTTGAAGCTTTCAACCCTGACCATCAGACTGTTGGGAAACTGCAACCCCCCCCAACCCAAATTTCTTCAATAAAGAACACAAAAAGCTGGGGAAGACAAATTTGTCCATCTTCAAATTTGTACCCCGTCCACAAATTAGCTGCTAAAACTAAACTCCCCACCTCTGCCCTCCAATCTCTAACAACCTTTTTAACAATTTGCTAAATATACTGTATGCCTGAAACAGAATAATAATAATAGCAGAGTTGAAGGGACCTTGGAGGTCTTCTAGTCTAACCCCCGGCTCAAGCAGGAAACCCTACTATTTACCATGTCAGACAAATTTGTTGTCCAGTCTCTTAAAAACTTCCAGTATTGGAACATCTATAACTTCTGGAGACAGACGTTAATCATTCCACTGATTAATTCTTCTAAGCGTCAGGAAATTTCTACTTAGTTCTAGGTTGGATCAAAATCTGTAAGTTACTTTGACTGCGAAGAGTCAAAGAATAGAGAAAAGCAAAGGAGCAAGTGTTGGAAGAAATGTCCATCTGGGTTCAGTTCCAAGTGGGGAGAAAGGCACTGGAAACATGGGGGCTGCCTGGAAGGATGGTTTAATGGTGAAATGGACCACATGGGTTTGAAGTCCTGGGTAGCTGACCACATGGAGTGGAGAGTGAGGGTTATTGATACCCTCTCTTGGGCTTTGAACTTGAGCTTCCTGTTCCTGTGGAAATCCATATCTCTGGGTGGCCTTCACTAGCAGTCTCTGGAGGCAAGAGACCACTTGAGCAGAAATCACTTTTCTGACTGTTGAAGTATCTTGCTCCAGCATCACTTTCTGGACATGTCCTAACAAGAAGGACTATGGCCACCATAGGACAGTGCCCCAAGGGGTGTAGCTGTGATTTTTCACCAACATGCTTTTTTCCACCTACCCCTCATTAGATGGTAGTAGTTCAGGGTCCCAAGAGGACAAGTTGCTTCTCACTCTAATTATCCCCTTACAGGCCTTGAGACCTCTTCTCCTTTTTCTCCCAGTGACTGCCTTTGATGTAAGCATCAGACTGAAGCAACATGGAAGGGATTTTGCATTAGAAAAGGATAAATACCATGGATTATGCTCTTTCTGGCTCAAGTTATGGGACTGGCAGGAGCTGTGCTCTTGAGTGTACTTTCTCTCTCTTCCAGATGAATCTTGATTTGTCTCTGTTTGAATCAGGAAAGCCACTGGATATTCCATCCTTTGAGATTGTTTTGAATTCTTCTAATTCTTCTTTAGAAACAAGAGGATTGATTCAGCCCCATGAATTATGGACTTCCTGCTTTTGCTTCGGCTTCTGATGCTGCTGGTGCCCCAGCCAGTCTCTGGGAAGCTGAGAATGAAGTGCCCACTGAATTTGGACCACCAGGATGGAGAAAAGCCATGGAGCTATTATACGCCAGGAGATCTTCTCCTTGGTATAGTCATCTCTCCATCAGAAATAACACTTTCAACCTTACCTTTCAACATGGCTCCTTCTAGTCAGATTCAATTGTAAGTCATTCACTGTGATGGAGTTTCATTCCCTCCATTTGCAGTTCTAACACCTTCTTTTTATTTCTTCTTCTTTTACTTACTTTTATATTGCAGGACTTGACTAATTTCTTGAATTGTTTTGATTTCCAGGGCTTCTCTCTTTTGTCTTATTTACTGGGAGAGGCTCAGATCCACACATGAGGGGGGGAAACCTGAAAGCAGTCCACATTATTTTCCTCTCCCTGTCCAATCCTAAATTAATGGTGTGAATACTGAGTTTTGTTGAAAAGAGTGATTGTTGTAGTCTCCCCTGCCCAGCTCATTTCCATATTTTTATACCCACTGATTGATATTCAATGTCTGATTTTTAAAGGAATAGAAGATGACTTGTTTTTAGAATAGCTTTTCTGGGTCACATATCAAATATTTTCTTCCTTTTATGATTGTTCTACTTTAATGACTGAATTATTTTGCAACCTGTTTACTGGGCTGATGAAAGTTAGTACTTCTACAAATAGTGGTTTATGTCTTATTTTTAATCCTCTTGGAGGAATATCTCCATGCTATCTTTCCCATACTCACAAATATTAAAGGGTGATGGGAGTCTATCATGTACCTCTGGTTTTGGATCAATATTGGCTTAAGAGTTAGTTAGTTTGTGGAGAAAAAAAGGATTAAACAGAGAAAAAATAATTTTTGCTATTAATGATGCTAATATTAACATGAGCATTGTTTTACACTAGTTTACATTATGAAACGGACAGAATACTATGCATGATTTTCAATATTGAAGTGGTTAATAAAAATCAGCAGCTCCTGCGCAATTGCACACTTGGCTACAACATTTATGACAACTATGATAACACCCTCGGCACTTCAGAGGCATTGCTAGGTATGCTTTCTACTGGAGAAGCCAATGTTCCCAACTACAGCTGTGGAAGGAAGGACAACCTTTTGGTGATTCTTGATGGAGCTGACAGAGACATCTCTGTCCAGATGTCAACATTAGTCGGTCCCTACAAAGTTGCCCAGGTTTGTGTTTGTGTTTTTCTATCTGGTAAAGTGAGTGGGGTGTGAAGGTGAGGTGAGGTTCTGTGTTCAATCAAAGTTTCTTCTGGACAATAGGAAGGTGTAGCACTCATAGAAAGCTGACATTTCTTTCACGGTTATCTTGGAATAGAATAGAATAGAATAGAATAGAATAGAATAGAATAGAATAGAATAGAATAGAATAACAGAGTTGGAAGGGACCTTGGAGGTCTTCTAGTCCAACCCCATGCCTAGGCAGGAAACCCTACACCACTTCAGACAAATGATTACCCAACATCTTCTTAAAAACTTCCAGTGTTGGAGCTTTCACAACTTCTGGAGGCAAGTGGTTCCACTGATTAATTGTTCTAACTGTCAGGAAATTTCTCCTAAGGTCTAAGTTGCTTCTCTCCTTGATTAGTTTCTACCCATTGCTTCTTGTCCTACCCTCAGGTGTTTTGGAGAATAGCTTGACTCCTTCTTCTTTGAGGCAACCACTGAGATCTTGGAACATTGCTATCATGTCTCCCCTAGTCCTTCTTTACATTAGACTAGACATATCCAGTTTCTGCAACCGTTCTTCATATCTTTTAGCCTCCAGTCCCCTAATCATCTTTGTTGCTCTTCTCTGCACTCTTTCTAGCGTCTCCACATCTTTTTTACATCATGATCACCAAAACTGAATGCAGTATTCCAAGTGTGGCCTTACCAAGGCATTATAAAGTGGTATTAACACTTCATGTGATCTTGATTCTATTCCTCTGTTTATGCAGCCTAGAATTATGTTGCATTTTTTGGCAGCTGCTGCACACTGCTGGCTCATATTTAAATAATTGTCCACTAGGACTCCAAGATCCTTCTCACAGTTACTACTATTGAGCGAGGTACCATATACTGTACCCGTGCATTTTATTTTTCTTGCCTAAATGTAGAACCTTACTTTTTTCACCATTGAATTTCATTTTGTTAGATAGCGCCCAATGTTCAATATTAGCCAATATTAGCTAAATGATATTAGCCAAAGTAATGATAATCTCAAACATGAATTAACCATTTTATAAAAGAGTTACAAATATGTCAAAATGTCAACGTTTTTTTACCCTTTTACCCTATTTTTTACCCTAAAATGCTCATGTTCAAATTCATTGTTAAATTTGTTAAGAACAATTCTACCAGATTTACAATTCAATCAATATCCCAACTCTATAGGCAGGTTCATTTACACATATAAATAATAATTGCCATACCTATTTGGGTCAAAAATGGCAATTGTAGTTCATATATACTGTATAAAAAAGGGAATTAAAAGGACCCTAATTATTCATGGCCCATTCTCTAACAGTTATTCTGACTAAATTATATGCAAACTTCCACTTGAGTAGAGTTGAGGGTAGGTGGATGAAAAGTACATTCCTTGTAGAAGCTCCAGCAGTCTTTAAACAGATTTGATTTACTATTGGTAATTGCATTGCCTTGAACCATTAACTATAAAAATGTATCAATCAGAGATAATAATGGTTTGCTGTCTTTATAGCATTTGACACAGTAAACCAAGAAATACTATGGAGGAAACTGACTGCCCTTACAATGGAACTCAGAATGTTGACCCTTTTCAAAGCCCTTTCTACAAGCACTGACAGTGAGAAAAATTATATATAATATAAAATATGAAATCTAACAGCCGTGACCACGGGGGGCGTTTGCCCAGGTCTGCCTTGTGCGCCAGTTGCGCCCTTATTTGGACCGGGATGCCCTACGCACAGTTACTCATGCGATAGTCACCTCCCGTATTGACTATTGCAACTCTCTCTACCTAGGGCTGCCCTGGAGGACCATCCGGAGGCTTCAGCTGGTACAGAATGCAGCCGCACGGGTCGTGATAGGTGGTTCCCGATACCCCCATGTTACACCTCTCCTGCGTGACTTGCATTGGTTGCCGGTTGCCCTCCGGGTGAAATTCAAGGTGCTGGTGATGACATATAAAGCTCTACATGGCTTAGGTCCAGGATATTTGTCGGACCATCTGCAACCAGCAACAGCTCCCCATCACCCGGTGCATTCTCACAGGGAGGGCCTACTCAGGGTGCCGTCGACTAGACAGTGTCGACTGGCGACCCCTAGAGACAGAGCTTTCTCAGTGGGTGCTCCCACCCTCTGGAACCAACTTCCTCTGGGGCTCCAGTTGGCCCCTGACCTCCGCACCTTCCGCCGCAACTTAAAGACATGGTTGTTCAGCCTGGACTGGGGGGGTTAACATGTATTTTAACACACTTTTATTAGATATTTTATTGTTATGAGCCACCCTGAGTCCTGCGGAGATAGGGCGGAATATAAATAAAATAAAATAAAACAAACAAACAAACAAACAAACAAACAAACAAACAAACAAACAAACAAATCAATCAATCAATCAATCAATAAAATAAAATAAATTAATCAGTGGAACAGCTTGCCTCATGAAGGTGTGCATGCTCCATTACTGGAGGTTTTCAAAAAGAGCTGGACATTCATTTTGTCTGGAATGACAAATGATCTGCTATGTGAGAAGAGGGCTGCACCAGAAGACCTTAAAGATCCCTTCTGTCCCAATTATTCCATATTCTACATTCATTTGTTTGAGAGTGTGTTTTAAGACAGAGTTCCCTAATATTTTTAGCTTTGTACACTGGGGTGGGGTGGAGGAGCAGAGGGGATGGTTCCATTCAAGAGGCCGAGTGAGGATGCATCTATGAACATTAGCACTTGCTGGCTGTTTCTGCATCCCGGTTGCAAACTTCTCACAGCGACACTAGTAGGTGTGACCCATAGATTGGGGTACCCTGTTTTAGGATCAATGGAGCCATAAGATGTAGGACTGATCCTTACCAAAAGGTAAGACAAGGGTACTGCCCATATGACATTTGGGTTTCATATACTGTTAAGAAGACTTGACTCCTATTCTCATAAGAATTATCTGATTATTGATAAGCCAAAGTCAAAGGTTATGGTCTTTGGAAAATGATATCATTGCCATATAGGGCTATTCGATGATGAGCCAATAGAGCAAGTTCATACCTTTTCTTACCTGGGGTATTTTTCTCTGTGACTAAATCTTGGCTCCCTCAACATTAAAGGAGCTTATTTAGACCAAAGGCCAGGCCACTCATGCCCAACACCTGCCTCACCTCACATCATCAGTTCCAGCAGCCCCATCCAGCATGACTCTGCAAGGCCGCCGGCCCACTTCTTCTGCTTGCCCAGACAGAATGGGCGGCCAGCTGTCTGCATGGGCATTTAAGTAGGGCTTATTTTGGGGGCAGAGATTATATTAGGCACATATGTAAAAAAAACCATGCTAGGTCTTATTTTTGGGGAAACAGGATATGTGCATGAGAAAAAAGTTGGATTCATTAAAAGCTAAAAATTGGAAGTTGGTAGGACCCTAAATATAACCAGCACTTCATTGCTTTTCACAGCTCAGTAATAGAATTGCTTCAGAGGCTCTGAATGATAAAAGTCAATTCCCTTTTTTCCATCCGATGCTCCCCAAAGGTGGTTTCCAGTACCCAGGAATTGTTCAACTACTCCTCCATTTTGGATGGATCCTGATTGGTCTCTTTGCTCCAGACACAGAGAAGGGGGAGAATTTCATGAGGACTTTTACTCCGATGCTTGTCAAGAATAGAATTTGTGTTGTTATATCACAACAATTCTCAGAAACTGGACATACAGCACCTCTCAGGGGTGCCCTCTCCAAGTGGAAACAAGTCAATGTCTTTGTTCACTACATAGAATTTGTTCCCATTTTTCCTAGAATTCTTCCTTTCCATTCAGCACTTGAAGGTTTGCCAGGACCCATTGAAGGGAAAGTCTGGATCATGACAGTAATTGGAGTGTATTCAATGACAAAGGACAACCGTCTCAAATACGTCCATAGTATTTGGACCTTTCCTCTTCAGTGGAAAGAGAATTGGGAAAAAGATAATGCCTATGAACGTTATTTCTTTGCAGAGCCTGAGTTTCAAGATGAGTATTTTCAATGTTCTCTTTCAAAAAGTAACTTTTCTGTCAAAGGTCAGAGAAGATGCACCCAAAAAACACCACTGGATACCCAAAAGAAAGAGAACAGAATGCAGCTCACAAATGGAGTCATTACTTATAGTGTCATTAAGATTCTGGCCCATGCCATAAACGCTGCAATGTCCAATGTCAAGAGGAGAAGAAAGAAGGGAGAAGAAAGATTGGGAACTTCAAAGCTGCAGCCATGGAAGGTATGGGGTCCCAACAAGGGTCCATCAAACTAAATTCCTTTTCAGAGTCTTTGGTGCTGTCTGAGCTTGGTTGTTTAAGATCTTAAGCTTCTGTACAACATCTGTTAAGTTATTGCAAGAAGAACTTGTATATTCAAAACATTGTTCCCAGATTCCTTCTGATTTTAAGCTCCCTGTAAACCAACATGGCTCTCCTCCTTGTTGTCTTTCCTCAAGGCTAAAAGCAGCTCCTTTGAGCTCTTCCTTGCCTTTTTTGTCCTTGCCTAAAGCTGATGAATATTTTGTGCAATGTCTTCTACAAATGTTTCCTACAAGAGGACCTGATATGATTCCACTGGATCATTAATGACATTATCGTCAAATTAATAACAGGGTTATTATCATATCATTAAAATATTACTACTACTTTATTATAATCAGTAACCCCTCTACATACAGAATAATGTGAGAAAAACTACAAATGAAAACTTAAAGAAAGATATAGATTGTGGCTGCCATTCATTTGTTGTTATCCAAGATACAATCATGTATCAAGTCCTAAATGCTAAAAATTAGTTTCCAACTGAATTTTACTTAAGCACCTCTCTCTACCATACTTTTATTTTGTGAAAGCTTGGACTTTATTAAAGGAGATCAAAATAATTTTGTTCAAGCATTATTATAATTTTTCCAGCCCAAAATCATAGTTTATCAGAGTTTCTAGCAAAAATCAAATCCAGAAGCACACACAGATAAGTGATTCAGCTGGATTCATTAACTTCTTTACATATGTAATAACAAATGAAATATTTACAATACTAATAGTTGATTCTTTTTCAACGTAGTAGCAGTTACAAAACAAGGCAGGAGAGAACAGTTAGTTTCATTTCAGCAGAGCAGACAAGCACACACGGACTGCTTACTTTCAGTTTCAATTCTCTGCACAGATTCAGAAGCTGCAGATTAAGACATGCACTGGCTCCAGTCTGTCTCAGCTCCCAATTGGCTGATTTAGTTGCTATGCCTATTCATTGGCTGACCTTGTTACCATGTCTCTGCCAGTTCATGAATAATCTGACATAGTTTATCTACTTCCTTTATCAATGAAAATATAGAAGAATCAATAACCAAGGTTCAATTGTTTTTCATAACTCACCAATTTTATCAATAAAATTAAAATTTATTTGAGTACAATTTTAAAGATGCATCCACTTAGTTATCATGCCATCCAATGGTCAATTAACTACATCCCCATTCATCACATCATGAAGCATTTTGTTAATTCTTTTTTAAAAAACATTTTGTACCCCCAATATTCACACAATGTGTTAGGAAATGATAATTACCTAACTTGTTGGGTTGGCAATATATAAACCCTCAATATAGCTTTAAGACTGTATTGCTGTATTGCATCATACTGTGTCCTGATTGGTTAGCTCTGTAGCCAATGTCCTTAAGAGGGAGCTTGAAACATGGTTTGTTTCTCTCTGCTGATCATTATTGCTCTTTGCTGATTGTTACTGCTATTTGCTGTGTTTGCTACTATTTGCAACTCTTTATTGTGTATGACTACAACGACTGGTAAGAAGACTTTGTTATCGGAATATCCCTGGGCTATTGTTTTACTATCTCCTGCTTTATCTGTGTATGACCTGGATTGTTTATTGGACTGTGCCTTATTACTATTTTCTAAAAAGTAAACACAACTCAGTGTATCTGTGTGTTGGCTGTTTATTCACAAGTGCTCTCAATCGCTTTCATGTGCACACCCTTGCTACTCAAGGGTTGCTCTGCGAATTCCTTAACACAATGTATTAAGAAATTTTAATTATATGTGGGAATGTGGACCAGAGAAAGAGATCGGGGGAAGGATCAGATAAGATGGGGAGGGAAGGAATCAACCCGCAGCTGTGTAGCAGTCAGAGAAAGAAATTCAGAGATAATTTTTTGTAACTATCAAATGAGGTGATGAAAAATTTCTACTTTCACACTTGCAAGATTCTGATAATGTAGTCTTACAATAAAATGGAATTAATTCATCTGATCATTTTTCCTGTCTGCTCTACCTGAATGAAGTTTGGCTTTGCAAGGTTCTTCTTAACAAATCTTTGATTTCTGGTAATCTCCCTGTTGTTTTCAAGGAGTTTATGAATACTCCGGTTATTTTTGGGATTTCCTTCAACTGATATGTGACCTTTCCTAAAACGTATAAAATTATAACTGACATATTTTGTCAATTACACCTTCCCACTATACTTTTTGACAATATATTGTATGATTGACAACTATTACTGAACCTTTGTTCTTATGTTTTGAAGATAGTGGCAACACTTGTTCTCCCAACTCACAATATTTACAAGTTAAAAAAACCATAGAAGAAAGATTCAAATGTAAAAAGAGGTAAGAGATAAGAAACCAAGATTTCTGTTTTTAAAATTCCTGGATGTTTCCATTGTAGTTTCATCCATTCCTAAAGAAGAAGGAATTGTACAATCATTCTCTGCTAAAAGTGTACTTGGATCAAAATGGAGAGGTAGCAGCAGATCTGCGGATCTTTAGTAGGGTGGTTTTGCCCAAGGACGATCCCATCGACAAGGAATTGGGGAGTTTTGAAAGGCAGAGACTTAGACTTAACCAAGATGCTTTGTCACAGCTAAAGTTGCTCAACAAGGTGGGGAAAATATTGATGTCTTTTCTCTTTTTTCCAAATAATTAGGACCCATTTCAATTGGACTAAACCTAGTCAAGAAGGTGGGTAACCTTCACTGAGAATTGAATGTGTGGAGTAAAACATTGATAATTTTCTTAGACAGATAGGGAGGCTTCAGTTCTATTGACCAAAATATCCTTCAGATGCTATAATGCTGAGTACTGCTTCAAACTGATTCAGCTATATCCAAAATGAGATTTGGGGTGATAATTATTTAGGACACAAATCATTGCCATTTAATATCCTTCCTGCAATTTAACACCATAAAACAGGTGAGAGAGGGCCTCATATGCTGAAGATTTTCATGTAAATACCTTCTGGTACACTTGTTCCTTGTCTTCAATTATCAAAGATGAATCAATTCTGTTGAATTCAGGTTTGGGCTGAATCTGATGAAATGGAATCAAGATTGAATGGCAGTATTATTGGTTCAATTGGGAAATAAGCTTTATCATGTCCTGGTTGGAGTCAGGGTCTCCTAAAATTGCAGGTCCAGAGTCTGTGATGCTTTTAATCAGCTGAGACCATAGTTATACATGCCTCTCTTTAACCCCGCTGGGATAGTGGAATTGAGGAAGGAGGTCCAAGGCTTTCTGTTCTCATGAACTTATAATGACTGTTCTGATCTGTGAGCTTATTTATTCATTGATTCAGTACATTTATTTGCTGCTCATGATAATGGCTTGAAAACTGAAGTACTGAAGCATGACTTTGGTGCAAAATAATAATAATAATAGTCATCATCATCATCATCATCATCATCATCATCCTGATATGAGAAGCAATAAGGGACAATTTTGAGGGAAATATTACATAGATTTTGGCATTGGCTTGTAAAAGTGTACTTCATCTGAAATTCCCTTCAGTGCAATTGTTTATCTTGAGTGGTAGCTACCTAACAGGGACACACTGAGAGGGACCAAATCAAACTAATAATAAATACTATAAATATTATAATTTATTATAATATAATATTATAATATTATAAATATTATAAATATGAGTGTGTGTGTTTCTCTGTGGGTTTTTGTCACTTGATTGTAGTCTTTCAACAGAAAGGAACTTGTGTTGGATATCCCTTTCTCACACAGGGCTCATACCAATGGTGGGTTGCTACCAGTTCACCCCGGTTCGGCTGAATCTGTAGCAGTGGTGGTGGGAGGCTCCACCCACCCACACAGAGGTCATCAAATATGCTCAGCACATGCAAACTGGTAGCAAAGTTAAGTGAAACCCACCACTGGCTCATATATGCCTGACTCACCCTTTTTGAGGGACATGTTCTTATGACCATCTCATCTCACTATAGATTTAGAAACTAGTAAACTAGTATATATGAACATCTTTAAGGTTGACAGTCCTTATTTGTAAGGTAATTTTCCTTTTTTTCTTAACTGGAAGATAATTTTGGACTGCTTTCAAAGATAAACAGTTTTGCAATGTTTTATGTACTCCAGGAAAAAAACTTTCCAGATCCCACTGGTCAGAATTTTCTTTCTTCATCACAGTTTTATTCTAATAAATCTAATGGAATAAAAACTTAATAAATCTTTTACAGTAAAGTTTACTTCACAACTTAGTACGAGTGGATACCTTATTTTAAAATCATGCCTATATGAAGAAGAGAGGAATGTGTTAATTCCACTGTGAGGTGGAAACCTCTGGTTGTTACTTGATGCTTAAATATTTTCACTATTTCATCCCTCCAGACTTTAGTAAATAAAAAGATACTTTTGTTTGCAATCCGATATGCCCCAAGAAAAAAGGAGGAACTAAATGAGGCATCTGCCTTCAATTGTATCTCCTTTAACCATTTGGAGGTATTGAGAGATTTCATATTTGCCTATGTGAAGCCCAGAGACTACTTGGCTAATGTTCATATCTATCTCCATCTTACATGGATGATGAGTCTCAACATATTTTCTTTCACATTTCTACTTTTTCTTCTCAGTCTCTGCCTCAGTCCAAATGTGTGGAAAAATGTCAACCTGGATTTGTGAAGAAGGCTCGAGAAGGAGAGCCATTTTGCTGCTACGACTGCCTTCCTTGTCCAGAGGGGACCATCTCCACTCAGGAAGGTGGGTGACACCATAAGGAAACCTACTGGGTTCATCCAGACCACTTGTATCAATATACATCTTAAAGACATATATAAATTTGATGGTTTTGTTCTTATTTTCATTGTATCCAATTTCTTCCATAATGGGAGGGATAAGAAAAAGATTTGGATGGATGAGGTAGGAAGAAGGATGTTGTGGATTGGTAGGAAATCTCTCTTTTATTTACCAGTTTGGACGTGTCTTTCCATATTTATCTTCCTTAGGAATATTTGAATCCTTTGTAACCTGAGGAATGATTTTAAATCAATGGTTTTGCTCACCTAACCTGACTTTAAATTACAGGTCCAAACATACATCAATCAATCATTCATTTAATCAGTTAATCTGTATGAAGATCATAAATCCTTCTAAACTGAAATATCTAATTGAGTTGAAAGAACAATGAAAACAAAACAGAAGTTTCAATATAAAATCACCAAGTAGCTATTTACTTCCCACCTTTTCTTATTTTTCCAATCTTCATTGTTGTTAAATATTGAGATACAAACAATTATAACACCAACAAAAAAGAAATATAGATGTGATTCTGAAAGGGAAAAAAAGACTACATTAATATACAGTATTGGGATTAAAAGAAACAGAAAGGAGGGGGGTAAAGGAGAAGTAATAAAAGACCAATCTACTTAATATCCATTGATACCAATGTTGAATTCGTTTTCTCTTTAAATTTGTTGCCAAGTCTAGTGAGTATAGAAATATATTGCTTCACCTTCTCCTTTTTATAGAGTAAAAAGATTTTGCAGGTGACAAATTCAGTTCCTCTTCTTGAATTCCTTCACGAATTAATTTCCTTAAGATCTCTTTCCTTTCAAATTTATTTATATGGTTGTGTATTTCAGACATAGGGACTTTTGGTGGCACACAATTAAACCACAAATTAAAATTTTAAACAATGAGAATTAAATGCTAAGAAAGCAAGAGAGGAATCCATCAAGATGCTACCTACCATGCAACCATCACACAGGACTCTGTTGTTAAGGGATCCCCAGGACTATTGGAAACTATCACATTTTAAGGGATTTCTAGAGGGCCTCATAGTCTGGAGATACTCTAAATTTCAGGGTTGTTAATGATTTTTCTTTTCATGGAAGGGACTGTACCAGGGGTGAAATCTAAAATTTGTTACTACCGGTTCTGTGGGCGTGGCTTGGTGTGTGTGGGGGTTAATGTGACTGGGTAGGCATGGCCAATTTTTTTTTTTACTTTTAAATCCATTTTTTACATGTAAAACCATGTAAAAAAATGCTTTCAAAAGACTCTGACGTTGAGTTGCCTGATCATAAGGAAACTCAGCTGGGATCGTCAGAGCTTGGATCGTCAGAGCCATTTAAAAGAAAAAAAAGGCTCTGATGATCGCATGGCTCAGCTGGGCATGGGGGGCAGGGGCAGGGATTTTTGCTACTGGTTATGCGAACTGCCCACCACCATCGCTACCTACCCGCCCGAGCCGGTCCGAACTGGGAGCATTTCACCCCTGGGTTGTACCACTTGCTCTGAAGTAAGCAATTGTGGACTTCCTACTAAAAAGACTCTACATGTCAGACAACTTTTATCTTGTGCTCCATATTTTTAGAGCAGTTTATTGGGAGCATGATTGGTGGGTCAATCATCAGTAACTGAGTTTAAACATTATTGGGATAAACATACTGTATTTTTCACACTATAAGACACACTCCCCCCCCCCAAAAAAAAAGTGGCTGGAAGTCTCTGTGCAGGTTTGAGTGAATATTGTGGTGGGGGGGAGGTGGCTGATGCTGGAGCCTTCACCGCCGAGCAGCTGATTGGCGGTTGGCTAAGCATCCTGGAATACCACCTATCTAGGTTCTAGGTGGTGGGGATCACCACCATCACCACCACCTATTGCCGCCCGTTTGCCACTGCCCGTTCACTGCTGCCCGTTCACCGCCACTCGTTCGCTGATGGATGTAGACAAACAGGCTGCTGTGATTGTCAGTGAATGGGCCACACCACAGAAAATGGGAAGTGGTGAATGGGCAGCAATAAGTGGCGGTGGCAATCCACACCGCCTAGGGTAGCTGATTGGCAGTATTCTGGGAAGCCGATCCAACCGCCAATCAGCTACTCGGCAGCGAAGGCTCCAGTGTTCCTTGGCAGCGGCAGCAGCTCAGCTCAGTTGACTGGTGGTAGGCGCAACAGAGCAGAGCCTTGATGAGCCACATGCTGAGGCTGCGATAACATGCTGAAGCTGACCAAGTTGTTGGCTGTTTGCTGCAAGGAAGCTAGCCAGATGAATACCAAATGGATGCTGGGAGGCAGAGTTTTTTTTCTTGTTTTCCTCCTCTAAAGCTATGACCCCCCTCAAAAAAAGAATAAATGAATAAATACAAACACACACACACCTAAAAAAACTAAAAAAAAAAAACCCTCAAAGGACAGATTTGATGGAGCACTCTTTTTTTTTTTTTTGCAGTCATTTTTCTGTTCCTGTGTTTCTACTCTACACTCATGTTGCTCTTTAAAACACATCTGGAAATTATAGATGGTCCAGAATCCAATGGCATGAACAGTGTTTCCTTATGTTCTTCCATGGTACACCCCTGTTGTGCAAGCTGCACAGGCTCCCCGTTTCTTTTCAAGTGCAATTAAATTCACCTTCAAAGCCCTACATGAGACAGAACCAGGGTATCTGCAGAGCTTCCTCTCCTTGAGGGTATCTGTTTTTTCCACCAGACCAGATATAATTGGTGTGCAAAAGATCTTGTCAGATGTAAATGCCTTATTCTCTAATGTGTAAATAGTATATGAATGGGGTATCAGGGGTTAACTTATTCTTCACTTCTTAATGTATTCATAATTCACCACTCCCAATTATAGCTCCACCCATTGTATATATAAGGAGCCACCTACACCCTTTTCCTCGCTTCTATCTGTGAATATTCAGTGAATATAGAATGCCTATTGTAAATAAAAGGAAGTATATTTAAAACTTTAACTCTCACTAATATTATTGAGTCTGATCCTGAAAATATTGCAACAAGCTGGTAGCAGAGGATGGTTAATTGACTCAATAAAAACTTAAAAATGTCTAAGAAAGATAGGCCCAACACCAGGGCCTACAGCAAAGAAATGGAAACAGAACAAGAAATAATCAACGAATCCACAAACGCAATTTCGAGAGAATCCGAAGAATACACCACTGAAGACGAAGAAATAATAGACGAAAATGATGACCAGGAAGAAATCGAAATAGAGAATAACGAACTCAGGTCAGAGATATTAAAACTATTAAAAAGCCAGAAGAATGATGAAAGCCTCATCGCGAACCTCCAAGAAATGCTGAAGAACAGCGGAGCAGCGAGAGAGAAAAACATCACTAATGAGAAGTCTAAAGACCCAAAAATAGTGAGTGATATGACTGCAGAAAAAGTCATTACGAAGAAGAAAAACAGTGATCCCGCGCGAAATTTTGAATGGCAGCCATCTTGGTTTCAACAGGCCTCCAAGGTGAGCGAAGCAGAGCCAATCAAAATGCTCAATTCAAAATTTCTGGCGCGAAAAACGTTATCAGACAACGAAAAAGAAAAAGAAGATTCGAACTCCTCAGAAGAATCAGAATCAGAAAGTGAAGATGACTCAACAAAATCCCAAATAAAATCAGCAATGAAAACACTTTTTGCTGCATTTGGGCCAAAACTAAAAATTACCAAAGAGTCACCGAAGAAGCGAGCGAGCAAGCCGATACCTCAAGACCTGCCCGCTCCCATCCTGACTTCGAAAGCGCCGACGCCCGAACCCAGAGAGCCTTGTCGATTCCGCCCTACACCACAGACCGAAGCAAGTGCCAACGCTCCCAAAAGAAAAAGGAGAGCAGCCGCCGTCGTCAGAACTCCCAAGGTCGAACCAGAGACCGACTCGTCTGAAGCAGAGCAGAGCGAGCGAGCCGCAATGGAGAGAACCTTCCACGACGACTACAAAGAAGAAATGGACAACGCGCATGCGCGAAACTACGCAGACGGTCCGGGAAGACATGAACTGGCAAGAGAACCATGCAGACTCGTTACGAGCATCCCCATGCCGTTTTGCAATTTTCTACACTTGCGAGACCACGGACTGCCCCAGGTCGTAAGTAATGGACAAAATAATGTCGGAAATTTACCCAGTGACTTCCCAAAACTAAGGGTTGATGGCATTAATTTGCAAGAATGGTATCAACAACTCCAGGTTGTCTTTATGAAGGAAAATTTACTATTTTTTATCACTAGTCCCCCAAAAAGACCTTGGACTTTAAAAATAGATTGTTTACACCATAGAGCATTTTTCTTAATAATATCTAGTGTGTCTCCTGCAATGTATCATAGCATCAAACCTAATCTGACTGTTTCAGAAATTATTCAATGCATGTTTAATTTGTTTCACAGCGATAGTGTGGCTACCACCACAAGAATGTCTAAGGATTTCTTTTCATCTAGAGTGAAACCAGGGGTTTCCATAAGTGAGCATTTAATATCTTTAAACAAAATAAGAGCTGAGCTGCATTTGAGGGGGGAGGTAATTTCAGACCAAACAATGAAAAGTGTTATTATCAACTCACTTGATTCATCATGGGACAGTTTTATGTCACATTTAGACACTATCAATCTAGGATATTTATCCATAGAAAGTCTATCCAATAAATTGATAGCAGAAGACAATTCAAGAAGAAATCGTTCTAGCAATCACTCAGAACACAAACCTTATAGGAAAGTAGCTTTCCAAGAAAAATATAATGAAACATTTAAATGTCACAATTGTGGATCCAGGGAACACAATAGAAGAGATTGTCCCAAAATTTCAAAGGAAAGACATAGGTCAGAATATAGGAACAAATACAATTATAGACAGTCTTCCATAGATAGACATAGATATAGAAGCCCACCAAATTACAAAGAGAATAGAGGGGGCAGAGATAATTCAAAGGATAGAAAATCTGGTTCACTGAATGGATTAAATAAACAAGACAACACTAAAATACAGCAAAATGAGAACAATAATTGGCTTATTGATTCTGGAGCAACTAATCACACCACTAATAACAAAAATATATTGTCTTCATTTACAGAAGATAAATTTGTAATAAAGGTAGCTAACCAAGAAAAGGTTCAAGTATTAGGTAGAGGGAATGTAACCCTGCCTGGTCTAGGAAAAATAGAGGGGGTATTGTTAATACCTGAAATACCTCATAATATACTAAGTGCCATAAAACTAAGTAGAGATTCTGACATTAATATAGTTTTCTCAAAGGGAAAAGCGACTTTGGAGAAGAATAAAATAAATATAGGCACTGTGATGATTAAAGGAGGCCTACCTTATCTGATAACAAAGGAAAAATGGTTGCATAACATTGATTCAAATATGGAAGATTGTATTGAAGCAGATGATGAAAATATTAGTAACAGTGACAATGATGAATGTAAAATATCTCATGATCACGCAGATGCACACAATGAAAAAAAACCAAAAATAGGTAAACCAATTCATGATGAGTGTGCTCACATCTTACATAGGAAGTTAGGACATGCCAGTTTTCCTGTAGTACAAAAAATGACTGAACACGCAGAAGGTGTCAAAATAAAAAATTTTGAAAACTATTTGGAATGCTCAGTATGTAAATCTACAAAACTAAAAACTAGTCCCAGACCAAGAAAATCTACTAGATCAACTAACAAAATTTTTGACTTAGTACACATGGACTTAGTTGGCCCATTAACTCCATCAATCACCTATAGAAAACGTTACTTCCTGACAATAGTAGACGATTATAGCCGTTATGGGTTTGTTTATACATTAAAACACAAAGATGAAACCTTTCAAAAATTTAAGGAATTTTACAAACGCATAGAAACACAACACAATATCAGAATAAAACAAATTATGACAGATAGGGGATGTGAATTCATGTCTAAAGAATTCTCCCAATGGTTAAAGGATAGAGGAATGCTACATTACACGTCTAGTCCATTTTCTGCGTTTCAGAACGGGATTGCAGAGAGAAAGAATTCCACATTACAAACCATGATTAGATGCACATTGGAGGATGCTGGCTTAAGCAAACAATTTTGGTCAGAAGCCTTACATTATTCAAATTACACACAAAATAGAACCTGGTCCAGTATTGTAAATAAGACACCATATGAAGTAATGTATAATAGGAAACCAAAATTAGCACACATGCACATATTTGGAGTCACTGCAGACGTACACATACCTAAACAGTTGAGAAGAAAGGGAGAAAACGTATCCAGAAGACTCAGATTTATGGGATATGAAACTGGCACCAAAGGGTACAGATTCATTGATAATAATAACAAATTTATAGTTTCCAGAACACCTGTGTTCCATGAACAGGCCAACTGGTCTAAATTACATCTTAATGAAATATTTCCAAATAAATGTAAAGATACAAAATCTCATGAGGAAGGGACCATAGAAAAACAGAATATCAACAAATATAAAAGCAAAACCAAAACTTGGACAAATAGCCAACACAAAATAAAGACAGACACACTAACAAAAAAGGAAGCAAGATATTTGCATGATAACAATAGCAAACCTGAAAGAGCCATTAGAAACAACAGAAATCAAATGCCAAATAAATACAGAGATTACATAATGCATATGGATGGTGAGCCAATAACGCCTAATACTTATGAGGAAGTGTTAAAACTCCCTCGTGAAGAAAAAGAAAAATGGGAATTAGCTATGAAAAAAGAGATGGAAAGTTTACAAGGATTAAATGTATTTACACCTGCAATTGCACCTAAAGATAAAACGATTATTGGTACCAGGTGGATATATAAAATTAAGAACTTAGAAGGAGGCAATACTCTATATAAAGCTAGATTAGTTGCACAAGGTTACGCACAGAAATATCCGGAGGACTATACTGACACGTATTCCCCCACTGTAAGAACAGAGAGTGTCAAAACAGCTCTAGTGGCAGCATCAGCACTCAACCTTGATGTATTTCAATATGACATACAAACTGCGTATCTACACGCAAAACTAGATAAGGAAATATACGTAAGAGCACCTCACAGTCAATACACCAACAAAAATGAAATTTGGCTGTTGAACAAGAGTTTATACGGATTAAAACAATCTGGTAAAAGATGGTATGATTGTTTAGTAAAAGTACTTAAGACCATGGATTTCAACGCTACCACTGCTGATAACTGTTTCTTTGTCAAAAAGGGTGATGATTACACTGAATTTGTGTTGATTTATGTAGATGACATTTTATATATAGGAAAACACAAAGAGAGAAGAGAAACTTTTGTAAATAAGTTAAATGAACATTTCTCGTTGAAATCTCTAGGTAAAGTGAACAAATATCTCGGTGTTCAAATTAATAAGACTAGAAGGGGATTCAAACTTACTCAGAGAGATAAGATTATAGAACTTTTAAATAAATGCAATTTAAACAATGCCAAACCCTGTGATACTCCTATGCAAACTGATTTTCTTAGAAATACTGATGAATCTTCACCTGAATTCAAGGATAACACGTTTTATAGATCAATCATAGGTTCACTTCTTTATATATCTAATTGGACTAGACCAGATATCGCCTTACCACTCAATTTATTATCCAGACACGTCAGCAAACCAACAATGTATCACTGGGAAGCTGTTAAAAGAATTTTAAGATATCTGAAATGTACACTGGATTTTTGCTTAGTATTAGAACCTAGTAATAATAAAGAACCAAAGCTTACATGTTATGCAGATGCGGACTGGGCTGGAGACACATCATGCAGAAAAAGTACATCTGGTTATATTTTTCTTTTAAATGACTGTCCAGTTTACTGGTATACTGGTAAACAAGAACTAGTAGCCACTTCAATGACAGAAGCGGAATATGTTTGTTTATCCAAAGCTGCAAATAACCTTGTATGGTTTAATGATTTAATTTCAGATGTTTGGAAAAAACCTGCTTTGCCTTTTGTTATGCATGAAGACAATAAAGCAGCCATTGAAATATCTAGATCTGATGCCATTGGACAAAGGTCCAGGCATATAGATATAAAATTTAAACATGTAAGACAATTATCTCAGGATGGATTTATTAAAGCAGTGCATTGTGATACTTCAGAACAATTAGCTGACATATTGACAAAGCCTTTACCTTCTAAGCAACACAAATATTTAACATCTAAATTGTATGTCTTGTATTGTCCTGAATCTGAATGTAATTGGTGTTGTATAACGAATCGGCATTTAGAGGGGGATTTGTCAGATGTAAATGCCTTATTCTCTAATGTGTAAATAGTATATGAATGGGGTATCAGGGGTTAACTTATTCTTCACTTCTTAATGTATTCATAATTCACCACTCCCACTTATAGCTCCACCCATTGTATATATAAGGAGCCACCTACACCCTTTTCCTCGCTTCTATCTGTGAATATTCAGTGAATATAGAATGCCTATTGTAAATAAAAGGAAGTATATTTAAAACTTTAACTCTCACTAATATTATTGAGTCTGATCCTGAAAATATTGCAACAGATCTGTTCCCTAAAACATTCAATTGGCCCCCAACAAAACCTCTGGAGACTTGCTACATCTCCCAGGCATTTGGGCTGTGGTAAGCTCAGTGCAAGATAGGAATCTGATGGATTTTCTCAGAGAAGGGAGGTTGTGGCACCAGATATTTCTTCTTTTAATTTTATTCTGTTGTTCTTGCTTCTATAGTTTCATCTTATTTCATTTTTGTTGTTGTTTTTATAGGTTGTATGTATTAGTGTTTGTTTTTTTGCTAGAGTGTAAGAATATACCATTAGTGAGACTTTCCTGTCCCTCAGTATCCTATCTCATCCAAAGGTTTTTTTGAAATTTGGAAGACAATAAAAGAAATATTACTTTGTTTTTTCAGATACTGAAAAATGCACCAAGTGCTCAGATGATCAATATCCAACCAAGAACAGAGTCCAATGTATCTCCAAAAGAATAACCTTCCTGTCATATGAAGAACATCTGGGAATCATCCTTGTGTCATTTGCCCTACTCTTGTTCCTAATCACAGGCCTTGTTTTAATCATATTCCTTCAATACCTAGAAACTCCCATTGTCAAAGCCAACAACCGGGATCTCTCCTTCATCCTCCTGGTCTCCCTCCAGCTTTGCTTTTTGTCCTCCTTTTTCTTCATTGGCCAACCAAAAAATGCCACCTGTCTTCTCCGACAAACAATGTTCAGCATTGTCTTCTCAATAGCTGTGTCTTCTGTGTTGGCCAAAACTATCACAGTGATGCTGGCCTTTCTGGCTTCAAAACCAGGCCACAGGATGAGAAGATGGTTGGGGAAGAGCTTAGCCAACTCTATTATCCTTTCTTGTTCTGCTGTCCAAATTTTCATCTGTGCCATGTGGCTGGGAGTTTCTCCCCCATTCCCGGACTCTGACATGCACTCCCAGCCTGGAGAGATCATCCTGCAATGCAACGAAGGCTCTGTCATCATGTTTTATGTTGTCCTGAGCTACATGGGTTTCCTAGCTATCATATGCTTCACAGTAGCTTTCTTGGTCAGAAACCTGCCTGGGGCCTTCAATGAAGCCAAGCTGATCACTTTCGGCATGCTGGTCTTTTGC
Source organism: Pituophis catenifer annectens (assembly GCF_029215685.1). Lineage (NCBI taxonomy): Eukaryota > Metazoa > Chordata > Lepidosauria > Squamata > Colubridae > Pituophis > Pituophis catenifer. The sequence goes on along the minus strand of NW_027256882.1, from coordinate 7,649,932 downwards.
AGTGTCTGGATCTCCTTCCTGCCCACCTACCTGAGTGCCAACGGAAAGTCCATGGTGGCCGTGCAGGTCTTCTCCATCTTGGCCTCCGGTGCTGGGCTGTTGGGTTGCATCTTCTTCCCCAAGTGCTACATTATTATCCTTAGACCAGATCTAAATACTAAGGAACATTTATTGATAAAAGTAGGGACCTGATAATGAAATTATTTCTTATGCTCACAGCTCATAGTTGATTATTGATAGCCATTGTTGTTGGTTTGTATGCTTCGTTTGCCTCTGTTTGACAATATAGGTTATTTAAAATCCAACGAAATAAAAACAGTTACATTAATCAAATTAAAATCCAAGGTAATAATCAAACAATAAAATAAATTAATAATTGATATTTGTATTTTCTCATCATGGTTCTTTCCGAACTGGTATTTCAATTCAATCCAGGTCTGATTCTATTGGGAGCAGAAGGGTTAGTGTTAGATGATGCAGAATTGCAACTTCAAGAGCTCTATATGAGTTTGGTGCTCTTTCTCAGTAATCGTCATTCATTTGGCTCAGATCAACTTTCACCCTTGAGAGAAAATGAATTATTCCTGTAAAAAGAATAACCTAAGTAACACCGTATTAACTTTCATGTAATCTGATTTATATAACCTGGTAATTAGGACATGAGTAAGCATTAGATTCTGGAAAGGAAAAGGGAACTGTGATGCTATGTTAGGACATAATATTAATTTTAATAACACAAAAACAGTTGCAAAAATAGAACATCTCAATGGCAGAATAATCAGAGAGGCCATTGAAATAGAGAAAAGACCATATTGTATGAATAAACGTGATGACACTTCCTGTCTGCCTACTATTTGGAAACCTGCTCTCATAGACAGACGAATCTTAAATATAAACCATAGATCAAAAGTTCATCATAATGCCTGTGTTGCCACCAGTTCCAGCATAACTTATCCATTGACCCACAACCAAGCAACAGCGCTTCCACCCAATCAAAATACAGCTACGTCATCAGCCAATCAGAATACAACAACACTGTCGACCAATCAGAATACACCTTTGCCTCTTTTCATAGAAAAATGTCAGTTATGATCACACAGTTTGCCCATAAGCACCAAACCAAGAACATCAGCCAGAAGATGATGAATGCGATTTCATCGAAACGTCGCTACTACCCTTTTAAGGATATGTTTACAATTACACGGGAAGAAACCCGAGATATTAACTGTACACACATATATACCCGTGAATACCTACATAGACATATATATATATATATATGTTTTTCCTCTAGCCGAGTTTTTCATACGTAACCAAGGTTTTTCTGCAGCCCTAGCCTCAGTAGAATCACATCCACTCGATTCTGGGCTTTTTTCTTTCTGGCAGCAAGAAATAGATCTATATAAGTCTCTCACCAGACACAGGGCCGTACCTGTGCATTTTGTTTTTCTTGCCTATCAGTAGAATCCTCCAAATAGGGAGAAGTCTATTAGCAGCAAATCCTCTACAGTAGGGGTGTCAAACTCACATCATCATGGCGTCGTCACATGATGTATCGGGACTTTCCCCCCCTTCGCTAAACTGGGCGGGGGAGGGGCAGCATGTAACGCAACCCACGAGTTTGACACCCCTGCTCTATAGGAAAGGAATTCCATGCATACAAAAAAAAAAAAAAATCAAATAATGTTTCCCTTCAAGTCAGTCAGGAATTGCTCAGATTATTAGAAACAAGCCACCCAAAATTAGAATTGATTAAATTACTCACCCCAACCCTTCTATACCATAAAGAGTGGCTTTTTTGGTGAAAGAAAGGGGGTGAAAAAGGAGAACTCTTTTTTGGGGGAGGGGGCTGAAAAACAGTTGCATTTGAATTTAGCTCTTATTTTTCTCAGGGCAGCAGATTTTGATGTGAAGGAAGACAGACAGCCCTGATTTTTTGTGGGGCTTGAAGTCCAAAGTCTGAAATTTTCCAGTGACATTTTTTGCCTAAAGCCAAGTTCTCCACTAGGAAAGATTTCCATTTAGGACCTTCCAGGTCAGTGTGAGAAGTGAACTGCAGCTGACTCCATCTGTCTCTGCCCAAAGTCTCCCCTGGAGGATTCGGCCAAAGAGCAGAGATAAAACTTTGAGGATAATAATTTTCCTTCTCACGAGAGATCCCTGAGTAATTTAACTAGTTCTTGGACTCGGAGTTCATTGGGCATTTCTCTGGAGAGAAACAGAAGGGAAATAATCCCCATCTGGTTCAAAATGATACAGTAAAGATAGAATTAAATTGTTCACCAAGAATTGAGAGGTTTGAAAGCTCCATCCTTGAAACTGGCCCAGAGGGAATACACGGCATCTGTGGTTGAAGAAAAAGAATTGTGACATTTGTTGGCATAGAGGTTAAAGAGAAAACCCCGGGGACTATTTAATGCCTGAACATGTCACTGAACTGAAATTGCTTCCTACTGAGTTAGAGCCAAAATTTACTTTATTTTTACTTTACAAAATTTACTTTAAAATTTACTTCAGAATACTGAAGGGCTCCACCACAAAAGGTTGATGCAATATAGGTAGTCCTCAACTTACAACCATTCGCTTAGTGACCATTCATAGTTACAATGGCACTGAAAAAAGTGATTTATGGCCAATTTTTCACACTTATGACTGTTGTAGCATCCCCATGGTCACGTGATTTACATTTGGATGCTTGACAACTGACTCACCTTTATGACGGTCCCGCAATCATGTGATCCCCTTTGGAGACCTTCTGACCAACAAGGTCAATGGGGAAACCAGATTCACTTAACAACATTGTTACTATTTTAAGAACTGCAATGATTCACTTAACAAATGTGGCAAGAAAAGTCGTGAAATGGGACAAACTCTCTTAACTCACTTAGCATCATAAATTTTGGGCTCAATTGTGGTCATAACTCATGGACTACCAGTCCACAAGGACAAAATCAACCTATGAGAAAAACTAGTCATCAGGAATTAACATAGTTAAGAATAATATCAACCCTTGTACAGAGAGTGTGTGTGAGAGAGAAATTAGAGAAATAAATGATGACTTTCACCTGCATGTAAGGAAGAAATGGAGGGAAGGGGGCCCATCCTCCACTGCCACTCTTTTCCACACAACCAAGGCCCAGACCCATCATGTTGCCCATAGAAAAGGCCCAGGAAGGAGGAGAGGATCTGGGGGAACTCTTCACACACACCCCAATTCTGAAAAGAAACTAACGTGGTTTATGGGCTTTTGTGTTGCATTTTAGGGGGAAGCAGTCAATGGGGGTTTGTGAGAAAAAGGCAATGTGGGTCTCCCTGGATGGACCCTCTGGGGCTCTGAGAAAGGGGCATCCTGGGGTTGGTCCCTCATAGCCCCTGAAGACCCTCCGGCCGGGCTCTCCTGGGCAGCCGCTGCTCCCACTTGCCCAAGAGCCTCCACTGGAGGAGAATCTCTTCAAGGCAGCCATTTCTAGGTGGAGAGACACTTTTAGGACTTCAGCCTCCCCTCCCGCTGCATTTCTGGCAGGTTTTGCCTCTTTCTCATCACGCTGAAAGCTCTTAATTTTATTCTTATGTGAAACTCTCCACACACCCCACCCTTTGTCTTTGTTTATTCAACCTCTTCTCCATGATTGGTGGCTGAGTTCCCAGGCAACCATTATCTCTTCCCTCCTGTTTGATTGGCTGCTGCTGGGTTGCCATGACGACAGGGGCAGGCCAGGAACAGAGGCAGCCACTAGGGAAAGAGAGAGGCGGGTCTTTTGTCTCCCCCTCAGAACTGGAGGAGCTGAAGGGGAAATCTTCTCTCTTTTAGGAAGGTCTTCCTCAGAAAGAATAATGAAAGAATATTTTGAAAAAATATTTTTAAAATGAAGGAAAAATTCAAGAAAAATTCAATTCTTCCTTTTCTGACAGACGAAAAACAGGAAACAGAAACTAAAAAACAGCTAAATCAGGAAGATACAGTGGAATGGGACATTAAAGGATAAAGAGCTTATAGAAAATAGAGAGTGAAACAGAAAATAGTTCTAGTATTAAAATTAATCTTGGCATTAGCTGAAAGCACTTATAATTTACATTTCCTTTTTGAAGAAATGTGTAAGCTTTCCTTTTAGGAAATGAAAATGTCTCCCCAGACACTGTAGACAGAATCACAGAATAACAGTTGGAAGGGACCTTGGAGGTCTTCTACTCCAACCCCCTGCTCAATCAGGAGACTCTATACCATTTCAGACAAATGTCTGTCCAATCTTATCTTAAAATCCTCCAGTATTAGAGCACCCACAACTTCTGAAAACAAGCTGTTTCACTGATTAATTGTCTTAGCTGTCAGGAAATTTCTCCTTAATTGTAGGTTGGATCTTTTTTTTTTTTATTGCAAAAGTTTTACAATTACATTTTTACCCCACTTTCCCCCCCCCAACCCACCCCTCACTCCCCACCCTAACCCCCCCAAACCCCCCTAGCCCTCCCCCCCTGACTTCCACTGAATATAATCCCATCAAAATCCCTTTTTTATAAAACTTGAACCCCTTAAACCCCCTTATAATTTTTTCTCTTCACAATTCATACATTCATACATTTCTATTTTATATAATACTTTCAATGAAAAGCTATTTGATACTTCCTAACTTGATATTTATTCTGCACATAATCTATCCATTTTTTCCATCCCCATACATAAGTCTCTTGTGAGCGGTCTTTTAAATATGCTGAAATCTTCGCCATCTCCGCAAAACTAGCCATCTTCAAAGTCCATTCTTCAATAGTGGGTAAAGCTTCATTTTTCCAATATTTACCTATCAATAATCTTGCTGCTGTTATCATGTACAATATCAACTTAGTTTCATCCAATGTAAAACCCTTTACTATACCCAATAAAAACAATTGTGGAGAAAATTGAATTTTTTTCTTCAACACATTCTGCATAACCCACCATATTTTTATCTTTTCTTTATAGGTTTTGGTCACCACATTACAAAAAAAAAAAAAAAAAAAGATGTTGAAAACCTTGGAAAAAGTGCAGAGAAAATCAATTAAGATGACTAAAGGCCTGGAGACAAAAACATATGAAGAATTGGTTGCAGCAGGGATAGTATTCACTTATCTTCGCTACCAGTTCGCAAATGTGAGCATGTGCGAACGCATACGCAGAGCTTCAAAAATGGGACGTGATGATGTCCGGGCAGGTGGGCGGAGCCTCCCGCATCCGCCGCTACCTGTTCGTCTGAACCGGATAGAACTGGCTGAATACCACCACTGGGTTGCAGGATTTGGGTTTGGCCAGTCTAGAGAAAAGAAGGACTAGGGGAGACATGATAGCCATATTCCAGTATTTGTGGGGCTGCCACAAACAGGAGGGGAGTCAACTTATTTTCTGAAGCACCCGAAGGCAAGACAAGAAACAACGGATGGAAACTAATCAAGAAGAGATACAACCAGGAGTTAAAGAGATTAGGACAATTAACCAGTAGAAGGTCAAATGGAGGAGACTTTTGATGTATGTTTTCTTCCCTCTTTTATTGCTTGATTGCTTTTTTTGCCTTAGTACCTCCCTCCCTGAAGGAAAACAGGCAGAAGAAGGAACCTGAGCTCACTTACTTATAATAATTTAGCATCCTTTAGCTATGAATATGTTTGTGACTTATGCATTAATCTCTCCTACCATTTTGAGATGCATACTCGGGAGTCGCGTCTCTTTGTTGTGTGAGGGCCATTTCTCAATATTATTTGAGGGTGTCTCACAGAGCGTGCAAATAAACACTGCAGTGGGAGTTCATTACTTGCTTTGGGTCCTACACCTGATTCCACAAGTAGTAGGATACTGAACACTGGAAGGTTCCAGAGAATAGAAGAATTTCCCCTCCTTTAAGAAAAAAGATTTCTTCCCACTGTCAACTGGAAGAGGTCACACTCTAACTACAGGCATTTAAGGTAGGTGAGGATTTCCCCTTCAATCCTCTTCTGGTTCCGTAGAAGGTTAGAGGGGAGGAGCAAGGAGACCAAATTGGGCAATAGCTGTTCCCCCATAAGTGGGTCACTTCAGAAATGATGTAGCTCAGAGGAGGGGCAGGCTCAACCCTGAGGTCACCTTTTCCATTATTATATGGTGGTAGAAGTAGGATAGTAAACACTAGAGAGTAACCAGGGAATCAAGAGGGTATTTTTAAAATTCCCCTGACAATCAGCAGAGGTCACACACCGACCACAGGTCTTTATTATTTTTTCCCCTAGAAACTGGCAACAATGGAAAGGCCAGGTAGTGCTAGGACATTCACACACCTGAGAAATGATTGGAAGTATCAGTATGCCAACCCTCTCAGTAAGGCACAGGCTATAAAGATGTCTGTTACAGATTTCTCACTAGAAGGCAGAAAGTCCGTTCAGCACCTCAGCCCAGAGAAGGTGGAATGGGAGGCTAAGAGAGAGGAAGCTACAAAGAGGGTGAAAGCTGATCAGAGCCAAATGAATGACGATTGCTGAGAAGGAGCACCAAACCCAAATAGAGCTCTTGAAGTTGCAATACTGTATCATCTAACACTAACCCTTCTGCTCCCAATAGAATCAGACCTGGATTGAATTGAAATACCAGTTCGGAAAGAACCATGAAGGGAAAATACAAATATTAATTATTAATTAATTTTATTGTTTGGTTATTACTTTAGATTTTAATTTGATTAACGTAACCGTTTTTATTTCCTTGGATTTTAAATAACCTATATTGTCAAACAGGGGCAAACGAAGCATACAAACCAACAACAATCGCTATCAATAACCAATGATGAACTGTGAGCATAAGAAATAATTTCATTGTCAGTTCCCTACTTTTATCATCAAATGTTCCTTAGTATTTAGATCTGGTCTCAGGATGATAATGTAGCACTTGGGGAAGAAGATGCAACCCAACAGCCCAGCACCGGAGGCCAAGATGGAGAAGACCTGCACGGCCACCATGGACTTTCCTTTGGCACTCAGGTAGGTGGGCAGGAAGGAGATCCAGACACTGCAAAAGACCAGCATGCTGAAAGTGATCAGCTTGGCTTCATTGAAGGCCCCAGGCAGGTTTCTAACCAAGAAAGCTACTGTGAAGCATATGATAGCTAGGAAACCCATGTAGCTCAGGACAACATAAAACATGATGACAGAGCCTTCGTTGCATTGCAGGATGATCTCTCCAGGCTGGGAGTGCATGTCAGAGTCCAGGAATGGGGGAGAAACTCCCAGCCACATGGCACAGATGAAAATTTGGACAGCAGAACAAGAAAGGATAATGGAGTTGGCCAAGCTCTTCCCCAACCATCTTCTCATCCTGTGGCCTGGTTTTGAAGCCAGGAAGGCCAGCATCACTGTGATAGTTTTGGCCAACACAGAAGACACAGCTATTGAGAAGACAATGCTGAACATTGTTTGTCGGAGAAGACAGGTGGCTTTTTTTGGTTGGCCAATGAAGAAAAAGGAGGACAAAAAGCAAAGCTGGAGGGAGACCAGGAGGATGAAGGAGAGATCCCGGTTGTTGGCTTTGACAATGGGAGTTTCTAGGTATTGAAGGAATATGATTAAAACAAGGCCTGTGATTAGGAACAAGAGTAGGGCAAATGACACAAGGATGATTCCAAGATATTCTTCATATGACAGGAAGGTTATTCTTTTGGAGATACATTGGACTCTGTTCTTGGTTGGATATTGATCATCTGGGCACTTGGTACATTTTTCAGTATCTGAAAAAACAAAGTAATATTTCTTTTATTGTCTTTCAAATTTCAAGAAAACCTTTGGATGAGATATGATACCGAGGGACAGGAAAGTCTCACTAATAGTATATTCTTACACTAGCAAAAACAAAAACAAAAACAAAAAAACCCTAATACATACAACCTATAAAAACAACAACAAAAATGAAATAAGATGAAACTATATAAACAAGAACAACAAAATAAAATTAAAAGAAGAAACATATGGTGCCACCACCTCCCTTCTCTGAGAAAATCCATCAGATTCCTATCTTGCACTGAGCTTACCACAGCCCAAATGCCTGAGAGATGTAGCAAGTCTCCAGAGGTTTTGTTGGGGGCCAATTGAATCTTTTAGGGAACAGATCTTTTGCACGCCAATTATATCTGGTCTGGTGGGACAAACAGATACCCTCAAGGAGAGGAAGCTCTGCAGATACCCTGGTTCTGTCTCATGGAGGGGATTGAAGGTGAATTTAATTGCACTTGAAAAGAAACGGGGAGCCTGTGCAGCTTACACAATAGGGGTGTACCATGGAAGAACATAAGGAAACACTGTTCATGCCATTGGATTCTGGACCATCTATAAATTCCAGATGGGTTTTAAAGAGCAACATGAGTATAGGATAGAAACACTGGAACAGAAAACTGACTGAAGGGGAAAAAAAAAAAAAACCTCCCTTTGAGGTTTTTTATTTATTTATTTATTTATTTATTTATTTATTTATTTATTTATTCATTCAATTCATTCATTCATTCATTCATTTATTGGTCATAGCTTTATAGGAGGAAAACAAGAAAAAAACTCTACCTCTGCCTCCCAGCATCCATCTGGTATTCATCTAGCTAGCTTACTTGCAGCAAACAGCCAACAGCTTGGTCAGCTTCAGCATGTTATCGCAGGCTCAGCACGTGGCTCGTCGGAGGTCTGCTCTGTTGCGCCTACCACCGGTCAACTGAGCTGAGCTGCTGCCGCTGCCACGGAACACTGGAGACTTCGCGGCCGAGTAGCTGATTCGCAGTTGGATCGGCCTCCCAGAATACTGCCAATCAGCTATTCTAGGCAGTGTGGATTGCCACCACCACTTATTGCTGCCCATTCGCTGCCACCCATTCGCTGCCACCCATTCGCCACCGCCCATTTTCTGTGGCCCGTTCACTGACAATCACCGCAGCCTGTTCATCAACATCCATCAGCAAATGAGCAGCAGTGAACGGGCAGTGGCGATCGGGCTCGGGTGAATGGATGGCGGCAATCAGTGATGGCAAATGGGCAGCAGCGAACGGGCAGTGGCAAATGGGTGGCAATAGGCAGTGGTGATGGTGGTGATCCCCACCACCTAGAATCTAGATAGGTGGTATTCCGGGATGCCGAGCCAACCGCCAATCAGCTGCTCGGCGGTGAAGGCTCCAGCATCAGCCACCTCCCGCCCACCACAATATTCACTCAAACATGCACAGAGACTTCCACCCACTTTTTTTGGGGGGGGGGGGTGTCTTATAGTGCGAAAAATACAGTATGTTTATCCCAATAATGTTAAAACTCAGTTACTGATGATTGACCCACCAACCATGCTCCCAATAAACTTCTCTAAAAATATGGAGCACAAGATAAAAGTTGTCTGACATGGAGAATGTGTTTAGTAGGAAGTGCACAATTGCTTACTTCAAAGTAAGTCATACAGCCCCTTCTAGGAAAAGAAAAATCATTAACAACCCTGAAATTTAGAGTATCTGCAGACTATAAGGCCCTCTAGAAATCCCTTAAAATGTAATAGTTTCCAATAGTCCTGGAGATCCCTTAACAACAGAGTCCTGTGTGATGGTTGCATGGTAGGTAGCATCTTGATGGATTCCTCTCTTGCTTTCTTAGCATTTAGTTCTCATTGTTTAAATTTTTAATTTGTGGTTTAATTGTGTGCCACCAAAAGTCCCTATGTCTGAAATAGACAACCATATAAATAAATTTGAAAGGAAAGAGATCTTAAGGAAATTAATTCATGAAGGAATTCAAGAAGAGGAACTGAATTTGTTACCTTCAAAATCTTTTTACTCTATAAAAAGGAGAAGATGAAGCAATATATTTCTATACTCACTAGACTTGGCAACAAATTTAAAGAGAAAACGAATTCAACATTGGTGTCAATGGAAATTAAGTAGATTGGTCTTTTATTAGTTCTCCATTACCCCCCTCCTTTCTGTTTCTTTTAATCCCAATACTGTATATTAATGTAGTCCTTTTTTCCCTTTCAGAATCACATCTATATTTCTTTTTTGTTGGTGTTATAATTGTTTGTATCTCAATATTTAACAACAATGAAAATTGGAAAAATAAGAAAAGGTGGGAAGTAAATAGCTACTTGGTGATTTTATGGTGAAATTTCTGTTTGGTTTTCATTGTTCTTTCAACTCAATTAGATATTTCAGTTTAGAAGGATTGATGATCTTCATACAGATTAACTGATGAAATGAATGGTTGATTGATGTATCTTTGGGCCTGTAATGTAAAGTCAGGTTAGGTGAGCAAAACCATTGATTTAAAATCATTCCTCAGGTTACAAAGGATTCAAATATTCCTAAGGAAGATAAATATGGAAAGACACGTCCAAACTGGTAAATAAAAGAGAGATTTCCTACCAATCCACAACATCCTTCTTCCTACCTCATCCATCCAAATCTTTTTCTTACCCCTCCCATTATGGAAGAAATTGGATACAATGAAAATAAGAACAAAACCATCAAACTTATATATGTCTTTAAGATGTATATTGATACAAGTGGTCTGGATGAACCCAGTAGGTTTCCTTATGGTGTCACCCACCTTCCTGAGTGGAGATGGTCCCTTCTGGACAAGGAAGGCAGTCGTAGCAGCAAAATGGCTCTCCTTCTCGAGCCTTCTTCACAAATCCAGGTTGACATTTTTCCACACATTTGGACTGAGGCAGAGACTGAGAAGAAAAAGAAGAAATGAGAAAGAAAATATATTGAGACTCATCATCCATGTAAGATGGAGATAGATATGAACATTAGAAAAGTAGTCTCTGGGCTTCACATAGGCAAATATGAAATCTCTGAATACTTCCAAATAGTTACATGAGATACAATTGCAAGCAGATGCTTCATTTAGTTCCTCCTTTTTTCTTGGGGCATATCCGATTGCAAACAAAAGTACCTTTTTATTTAGTAAAGACTGGAGGGATGAAATAGTGAAAATATTTAAGCATCAAGTAACAACCAGGGGTTTCCACCTCACGGTGAAATTAACACATTCCTCTCTTCTTCATATAGGCATGATTTTAAAATAAGATATCCACTCATACTAAGTTGTGAAGTAAACTTTACTGTAAAAGATTTATTAAGTTTTTATTCCATTAGATTTATTAGAATAAAACTGTGACGAAGAAAGAAAATTCTGACCAGTGGGATCTGGAAAGTTTTTTTCCTGGAGTACATAAAACATTGCAAATCTGTTTATCCTTGAAAACAGTCCAAAATTATCTTCCAGTTAAGACAAAAAGTGGATGGAGCCTCCCACTGCCACTGCTACAAGTTTGCCCGAACCGGGGTGAACTGGTCGGAACCCAACACTGGTATGAGCCCTGTGTGAGAAAGGGATATCCAACACAAGTTCCTTTCTGTTGAAAGACTACAATCAAGTGACAAAAACCCACAGAGAAACACACACTCATATTTATTATTAGTTTGATTTGGTCCATCTCAGTATATCCTAAGGTAGCTAACAGTCAAAATAAACAATTGCACTGAAGGAAATTTCAGATGAAGTACACTTTTACAAGCCAATGCCAAAATCTAAGTAATATTTCCCTCAAAATTGTCCCTTATTGCTTCTCATATCAGGATTATTGTTATTTATTTATTTTTTTTGCACCAAAGTCATGCTTCAGTACTTCAGTTTTCAAGCCATTATCATGAGCAGCAAATAAATGTACTGAATCAATGAATAAATAAGCTCACAGATCAGAACAGTCATTATACGTTCATGAGAACGGAAAGCCTTGGACCTCCTTCCTCAATTCCACTATCCCAGCGGGGTTAAAGAGAGGCATGTATAACTATGGTCTCAGCTGATTAAAAGCATCACAGACTCTAGACCTGCAATTTTAGGAGACCCTGACTCCAACCAGGACATGATAAAGCTTATTTCCCAATTGAACCAACAGGACCGCCATTCAATCTTCATTCCATTTCATCAGATTCAGCCCAAACCTGAAGTCAACAGAATTGATTCATCTTTGATAATTGAAGACAAGGAACAAGTGTACCAGAAGGTATTTACATGAAAATCTTCAGCATATGAGGCCCTCTCTCACCTGTTTTATGGTGTTAAATTGCAGGAAGGATATTAAATGGCAAAGATTTGTGTCCTAAATAATTATCACCCCAAATCTCATTTTGGATATAGCTGAATCAGTTTATAGCAGTACTCAGCATTATAGATCTGAAGGATATCTTGGTCAATAGAACTGAAGCCTCCCTATCTGTCTAAGAAAATTATAAATGTTTTACTCCACACATTCAATTCTCAGTGAAGGTTACCCACTTTCTTGACTAGGTTTAGTCCACTTGAAATGGGTCCTAATTATTTGGAAGAAAGAGAAAAGACATCAATATTTTCCCCACCTTGTTGAGCAACTTTAGCTGTGACAAAACATCTTGGTTGATTGTAAGTCTCTGCCTTTCAAAACTCCCCAATTCCTTGTCGATGGGATCGTCCTTGGGCAAAACCACCCTACTAATGATGTCCAGATCTGCTACAACATCTCCATTTTGATCCAAGTACACTTTTAGCAGAGAAAGATTGTACAATTCCTTCTTCTTTAGGAATGGATGAAACTACAATGGAAACATCCAGGAATTTTAAAAACAGAAGTCTTGGTTTCTAATTCTTATGTCTTTTTACATTTGAATCTTTCTTCTATGGTTTTTTAACTTGTAAATATTGTGAGTTGGGAGAACAAGTGTTGCCACTATCTTCAAAACATAAGAACAAAGGTTCAGTAATAGTTGTCAATCATACAATATATTGTCAAAAAGTATAGTGGGAAGGTGTAATTGACAAAATATGTCAGTTATAATTTTATACCTTTTAGGAAAGGTCACATATCAGTTGAAGAAAATCCCAAAAATAACTGGAGTATTCATACACTCCTTGAAAACAACAGGGAGATTACCAGAAATTAAAGATTTGTTAAGAAGAAAGTTACAAGGCCAAACTTCATTCAGGTAGAGCAGACAGGAGAAATGATCTGACGAACTAATTCCATTTTATTGTAGATCTATATTATCAGAATCTTGCAAGCGTGAAAGTAGAAATTTTTCATCACCTCATTTGACAGTTACAAAAAATTATCTCTGAATTTCTTTCTGTGACTGTTACACAGCTGCGGGTTCATTCCCCCCTCCCCATCTTATCTGATCCTTCCCCCATCTTTTTCTCTGGTCCACATATAATTAAAATTTCTTAATACATTGTGTTAAGGAATTCGCAGAGCAACACTTGAGTAGCAAAGGTGTGCACATGAAAGCGATTGAGAGCACTTGCGAATAAACAGCAAGCACACAGATACACTGAGTTGTGTTTACTTTTTAGAAAATAGTAATAAGGCACAGTCCAATAAACAGTCCAGGTCATACACAGATAAAGCAGTAGATAGTAAAACAATAGCCCAGGGACATTCCGATAACAAAGTCTTCTTACCAGTCATCGTAGTCATACACAATAAACAGTTGCAAATAGTAGCAAACACAGCAAATAGCAGTAACAATCAGCAAAGAGCAATTATGATCAGCATGTTTCAAGCTCCCTCTTAAGGACATTGGCTACAGAGCTAACCAATCAGGACACAGTATGATGCAATACAGCAATACAGTCTTAAAGCTATATTGAGGGTTTATATATTGCCAACCCAACAAGTTAGGTTATTATCATTTCCTAACACATTGTGTGAATATTGGGGGTAAAACATGTTTTTAGCAAAGAATTAACAAAATGCTTCATGATATGATGAATGGGGATCTAGTTAATTGAGCATTGGATGGCATGATAACTAAGTGGATGCATCTTTAAAATTGTACTCAAATAAATTTTAATTTTATTGATAAAATTGGTGAGTTATGAAAAACAATAGAACCTTGCTTATTGATTCTTCTATATTTTCATTAATAAAGGAAGTAGATAAACTATGTCAGATTATTCATGAGCTGGCAGAGACATTGTAACAAGATCAGTCAATGAATAGGCATAGCAACTAAGTCAGCCAATTGGGAGCTGAGACAGACTGGAGCCAGTGCGTGTCTTAGTTTACAGCTTCTGAGTCTGTGCAGAAAATTGAAACTGAAACTAGGCAGTCTGTGTGTGCTTGTCTGCTCTGTTGAAATGAAACTATGTTGGGGATGGGGGGCACCGTGTTACTGTGGTTCTCCTCCTTTCTCTCCGACCGGTCGCAGTTCATGTTGGCAGGGGGGCAGAGGCCGACCTCGAGGCCTCTTATATGTGGAGTGCCTCAGGGGTCGGTCCTCTCGCCCCTCCTGTTCAACATTTATGTGAAGCCGCTGGGCGAGATCATCCGTGGCTTTGGGGTGAGATACCATCAGTACGCTGATGATACTCAGCTGTACATCTCCACCCCAGGCCACCCCAACGATACCCTTGAAGTGATGTCCCAGTGCCTGGAGGCTGTACGGATCTGGATGGGGAGGAACAGGCTCAAGCTCAACCCTTCCAAGACTGAGTGGCTGTGGTTCCTGGCATCCCAATATGGTCAGTTGACTCCATCACTGACCATTGGGGGCGAGTCTTTGGCCCCCACAGAGAGGGCTCGCAATCTGGGAGTCCTCCTGGATATGCAGCTGTCCTTGGAGGAACATCTGACGGCTGTAACCAGGGGGACCTTTTATCAGGTTCGCCTGATTCGCCAGTTGCGGCCCTTTCTTGATCGGGATTCCTTGTGCACAGTCACTCATGCCCTCGTAACCTCTCGCCTTGATTACTGCAATGCTCTCTACATGGGGCTCCCCTTGAGGAGCACCCGGAGGCTCCAACTGGTCCAGAACACAGCAGCGCGGGTAGTGACGGGAGCAGCGTGGCGCTCCCATGTAACACCGCTCCTGTGTGAACTGCACTGGCTCCCGGTGGTCTTCTGGGTGCGCTTCAAGGTGTTGGTTATCACCTTTAAAGCGCTCCATGGCATAGGGCCTAGCTATCTTTGAGACCGCCTACTGCCACCGACGACCTCCCACCGACCCGTGTGCTCCCACAGAGAGGGCCTCCTCGGGGTGCCATCAGCCAAACAATGCAGGCTGGTGGCCCCCAGGGGGAGGGCCTTCTCTGTCGGGGCACCTACCCTCTGGAATCAGTTGCCCCCTGAGATAAGGAGAATCCATGACCTCAGTGCCTTCCGCCGTGCCCTTAAAACTTTCTTTTTTCAACAAGCCGGGCTGGCTTAATTTCTTTTTAAGGGTTTTTTAATTGTTCTGTTTTGCTTATCGTTTTAATTAATGGGGCCAAATCTATATATATTTTTAAATGTGTTTTAATATTTGTATCTGATGTTTTTATCTGGCTGTTCACCGCCCTGAGTCCTCAGGGAGAAGGGCGGTATACAAATTCAAAAATAAAATAAAATAAATAAATGTTCTCTCCTGCCTTATGTTGTAACTGCTACTACGTTGAAGAAGAATCAACTATTGGTATTGTAAATACTTCATCTATTATGTATATAAAGATGTTAATGAATCCAGCTGAATCAGTTATCTGTGTGTGCTTCTGGATTTGATTTTTCCTAGAAACTCTGATAAACTATTCTTTTGGGTTGCAAAAATTATAATAATGCTTGAACAAAATTATTTTGATCTCCTTTAAAAAAATTCCCAGCTTTCACAAAATAAAAGTATGATAGAGAGAGGTGCTTAAGTAAAGTTCAGTTGGAAACTAAATTTTAGCATCTAGGACTTGATACATGATTGTATCTTGGATAACAACAAATGAATGGCAGCTACAATCTTTATCTTTCTTTAAGATTTCATTTGTAGTTTTTCTCAAATTATTCTGTATGTAGATGGGTTACTGGTTATAATAAAGTAGTAGTAATATTTTAATGATATGATAATAACCATGTTATTAATTTGACGATAATGTCATTAATGATCCAGTGGAATCATACCAGGTTCTCTTGTAGGAAACATTTGTAGAAGACATTGCACAAAATATTCATCAGCTTTAGGCAAGGACAAAATAGGCAAGGAAGGGCTCAAAGGAGCTGCTTTTAGCCTTGAGGAAAGACAACAAGGAGGAGAGCCATGTTGGTTTACAGGGATCTTAAAATCAGAAGGAATCTGGGAACAATGTTTTGAATATACAGGTTGTTCTTGCAATAAGTTAACAGATGTTGTACAGAAGCTTAAGATCTTAAACAACCAAGCTCAGAGAGCCCCAAAGACCCTGAAAAGGAATCTAGTTTGATGGATCCTTATTGGGACCCCATACCTTCCACGGTTGCAGCCTTGGAGTTCCCAATCTCTCTTCTCCCTCCTTACTTCTCCTCTTGACATTGGACATTGCAGCGTTTATGGCATGGGCCAGAATCTTAATGACAGTATAAGCAAAGCCTGTATTTCCGATCCACATTCTGTTCTTTTTCTTTTGGGTATCTAGTGGTGTTTTTTGGGTGCATCTTCTCTGACCTTTGACAGAAAAGATATTTTTTGAAAGAGAACATTGAAAATATTCATCTTGAAACTCAGGCTCCACAAGGAAATCATCTTTATAGGCATTATCTTTTTCCCAATTCTCTTTCCACTGAAGAGGAAAGCTCCAAATACTATGGACGTATTTGAGACACTTGTCCCTTGTCATTGAATACACTCCAATTGTTGTCATGATCCAGACTTTCCCTTCAATGGGTCCTGGCAAACCTTCAAGTGCTGAATGGAAAGGAAGAATTCTAGGAAAAATGGGATCAAATTCTATGAAGTGAACAAAGACATTGACTTGTTTCCACTTGGAGAGGGCACCCCTGAGAGGTGCTGTATGTCCAGTTTCTGAGAATTGTTGTGATATAACAACACAAATTCTATTCTTGACAAGCATAGGAGTAAAAGTCCTCATGAAATTCTCCCCCTTCTCTGTGTCTGGAGCAAAGAGACCAATCAGGATCCATCCAAAATGGAGGAGCACTTGAACAATTCCTGGGTACTGGAAACCGCCTTTGGGGAGCATCGGATGGAAAAAGGGGAATTGACTTTTATCATTCAGAGCCTCTGAAGCAATTCTATTACTGAGCTGTAAAAAGCAATGAAGTGCTGGTTATATTTAGGGTCCTACCAACTTCCAATTTTTAGCTTTTAATGAATCCAACTTTTTTCTCATGCACATATCCTGTTTCCCCAAAAATAAGACCTAGCATGGTTTTTTTTACATATGTGCCTAATATAAGCTCTGCCCCCATAATAAGCCCTACTTAAATGCCCATGCAGACAGTTGGCCGCCCGTTCTGTCTGAGCCAGGAGAAGAAGGGGGCCGGCGGCCTTGCAGAGTCATGCTGGATGGGGCTGCCAGAGCTGTTGATGTGAGGTGAGACAGGTGTTGGGCATGAGTGGCCTGGCCTTTGGTCTACATAAGCTCCTTTAATGTTGAGGGAGCCAAGATCTAGTCACAGAGAAAAATACCCCAGGTAAGAAAAGGTATGAACTTGCTCTATTGGCTCATCATCGAATAGCCCTATATGGCAATGATATCATTTTCCAAAGACCATAACCTTTGACTTTGGCTTATCAATAATCAGATAATTCTTATGAGAATAGGAGTCAAGTCTTCTTAACAGTATATGAAACCCAAATGTCATATGGGCAGTACCCTTGTCTTACCTTTTGGTAAGGATCAGTCCTACTTCTTATGGCTCCATTGATCCTAAAACAGGGTATCCCAATCTATGGGCCACACCTACTAGTGTCGCTGGGAGAAATTTGCAACTGGGATGCAGAAACAGCCAGCAAGCACAAATGTTCATAGATGCATCCTCACTCGGCCTCTTGGATGAAACCATCCCCCTCTGCTCCCCCACCCCGCCCCGGTGTACAAAGCTAAAAACATTAGGGAACTCTGACTTAAAACACACTCTCAAACAAATGAATGTAGAATATGGAATAATTGGGACAGAAGGATCTTTAAGGTCTTCTGGTGCAGCCCTCTTCTCACATAGCAGATCATATGTCATTCCAGACAAAATGAATGTCCAGCTCTTTTTGAAAACCTCCAGTAATGGAGCATGCACACCTTCATGAGGCAAGCTGTTCCACTGATTAATTTATTTTATATTTATTTTATTTTATATTTATTTTATTATTTTATTTTATTTTATTTTATTTTATTTTATTTTATTTTATTTTATTTTATTTTATTTTATTTTATTTTATTTTATTTTATTTTATTTTATTTTATTTTATTTTATTATTTTATTTATATGCCGCCCTATCTCCGCAGGACTCAGGTCGGCTCACAACTATAAAATATCTAATAAAAGTGTGTTAAAATACATGTTAACCACACCAGTCCAGGCTGAACAACAATGTCTTTAAGTCGCGGTGGAAGGTGTGGAGGTCAGGGGTCAAATGGAGCGCCAGAGGAAGTTGGTTCCAGAGGGTGGGAGCACCCACTGAGAAAGCTCTGCCTCTGTCTAGCCGACGGCACCCAGAGTAGGCCCTCCCTGTGAGAGCGCACCGGGTGATGGGGAGCTGTTGCTGGTTGCAGATGGTCCGACAAATATCCTGGACCTAAGCCATGTAGGGCTTTATAGGACATCACCAGCACCTTGAATCTCACCCGGAGGGCAACTGGCAACCAATGCAAGTCGCGCAGGAGAGGTGTAACATGGGCGAATTGGGAACCACCCATCATGACCTGTGCGGCTGCATTCTTACCAGCTGAAGCCTCCGGATGGTCCTCAAGGACAGCCCTAGGTAGAGAGCGTTGCAATAGTCAATACGGGAGGTGACTAGCGCATGAGTAACTGTGCGTAGGGCATCCTGGTCCAAATAAGGGCACAACTGGCGCACCAGGCAGACCTGGGCAAACGCCCCCCCCCCGGACACGGCTGTTATATTTTATATTTTATATTATATATAATTTTTCTCACTGTCAGTGCTTGTAGAAAGGGCTTTGAAAAGGGTCAACATTCTGAGTTCCATTGTAAGGGCAATCAGTTTCCTCCATAATATTTCTTGGTTTACTGTGTCAAATGCTATAAAGACAGCAAACCATTATTACCTCTGACTGATATGTTTTTATAGTTAATGGTTCAAGGCAATGCAATTACCAATAGTAAATCAAATCTGCTTGAAGACTGCTGGAGCTTCTACAAGGAATGCACTTTTCATCCACCTACCCTCAACTCTACTCAAGTGGAAGTTTGCATATAATTTAGTCAGAATAACTGTTAGAGAATGGGCCATGAATAATTAGGGTCCTTTTAATTCCCTTTTTTATACAGTATATATGAACTACAATTGCCATTTTTGACCCAAATGGGTATGGCAATTATAATTTATATGTGTAAATGAACCTGCCTATAGAGTTGGGATATTTATTGAATTGTAAATCTGGTAGAATTGTTCTTAACAAATTTAACAATGAATTTGAACATGAGCATTTTAGGGTAAAAAATAGTTGACATTTTGGCTTACATATTTGTAACTCTTTTATAAAATGGTTAATTCATGTTTGAGATTATCATTACTTTGGCTAATATCATTTAGCTAATATTGGCTAATATTGAACATTGGGCGCTATCTAACAAAATGAAATTCAACGGTGAAAAAAGTAAGGTTCTACATTTAGGCAAGAAAAAGAAAATGCACGGGTACACTATATGGTACCTCACTCAATAGTAGTTACTGTGGGAGGGATCTTGGAGTCCTAGCGGACAATTATTTAAATATGAGCCAGCAGTGTGCAGCAGCTGCCAAAAAATCCAACATAATTCTAGGATGCATAAACAGAGGAATAGAATCAAGATCACATGAAGTGTTAATATCACTTTATAATGCCTTGGTAAGGTCACACTTGTAATACTGCATTCAGTTTTGGTCGCCACAATGGAAAAAAGATGTGGAGACGCTAGAAAGAGTGCAGAGAAGAGCAACAAAGATGATTAGGGGACTGGAGGCTAAAACATATGAAGAACGGTTGCAGGAACTGGGTATGTGTAGTTTAATGAAAAGAAGGACTAGGGGAGACATGATAGCAATGTTCCAATATCTCAGGGGTTGCCACAAAGAAGAGGGAGTCAAGCTATTCTCCAAAACACCTGAGGGTAGGAAAAGAAGCAATGGATGGAAATTAATCAAGGAGAGAAGCAACTTAGACCTTAGGAGAAATTTCCTGACAGTTAGAACCATTAATCAGTGGAACAACTTGCCTCCAGAAGTTGTGAAAGCTCCAACACTGGAAGTTTTTAAGAAGATGTTGGATAACCATTTGTCTGAAGTGGTGTAGGGTTTCCTGCCTAGGCAGGGGGTTGGACTAGAAGACCTCCAAGGGCCCTTCCAACTCTGTTATTCTATTCTATTCTATTCTATTCTATTCTATTCTATTCTATTCTATTCTATTCTATTCTATTCTATTCTATTCTATTCTATTCTATTCTATTCTATTCTATCCGGGAAAGAAATGTCAGCTTTCTACTAGTGCTACACATTCCTATTGTCCAGAAGAAACTTTGATTGAACACAGAGCCTCTCCTCACCATCACAAGTGTGCGGTAAAAGCCCTCAAAGCAATGAGGATGGTCTCATGAGTAGATGTTTCCATTTTGATCCTTGCTCCCTCCCCACTGTTACCTAAATCCCCAGCCATGAAATCTTCATAAAGGTCATAATGAAAAGCAGATTTTGAATTCTATAGAGAAGAAATGGTTGGAGCTATCACTCACACCCCAACACCCCACTCACTTTACCTGATAGAAAAACACAAACACAAACCTGGACGACTTTGTAGGGGCTGACTAATGTTGACATCTGGACAGAGATGTCTTTGTGAGCTCCATCAAAAATCACCAAAAGGTTGTCCATCCTTCCACAGCTGTAGTTGGGAACGTTGGCTTCTCCAGTAGAAAGCATACCTAGCAATGCCTCTGAAGTGCCAAGGGTGTTCATATAGTTGTCATAAATGTTGTAGCCAAGTGTGCAATTGCGCAGGAGCTGGTGATTTTTATTAACCACTTCAATATTGAAAATCATGCATAGTATTCTTTTCTTTTCATAATCTAAACTAGTGTAAAACCATGCTCAGGTTAATATTAGCATCACCAATAGCAAAAACTATTTTTTCTCTATTTAATCCTTTTTTTCTCCACAAACTCTTAAGCCAATATTGATCCAAAATCAGAGGTACATGATAGACTCCCATCACCCTTTAATATTTGTGAGTATGGGGAAGATAGCATGGAGATATTCCTCCAAGAGGATTAAAATCAGACATTAACCACTATTTGTAGAAGTACTAACTTTCACCAGCCCAGTAAACAGGTTGCAAAATAATTCAGTCCTTAAAGTAGAACAATCATAAAAGGAAGAAAATATTTGATATGTGACCCAGAAAAGCTATTCTAAAAACAAGTCATCTTCTATTCCTTTAAAAATCAGACATTGAATATCAATCAGTGGGTATAAAAATATGGAAATGAGCTGGGCAAGGGAGACTACAACAATCACTCTTTTCAACCAAACTCAGTATTCACACCATTAATTTAGGATTGGACAGGGAGAGGAAAATAATGTGGACTGCTTTCAGGTTTCCCCCCCTCATGTTTGGATCTGAGCCTCTCCCAGTAAATAAGACAAAAGAGAGAAGCCCTGGAAATCAAAACAATTCAAGAAATTAGTCAAGTCCTGCAATATAAAAGTAAGAAAAAAAAGAAGAAAAAAAAAGAAGGTGTTAGAACTGCAAATGGAGGGAATGAAACTCCATCACAGTGAATGACTTACAATTGAATCTGACTAGAAGGAGCCATGTTGAAAGGTAAAGTTGCAAGTGTTATTTTTGATGGAGAGACGACTATACCAAGGAGAAGATCTCCTGGCCTATAATAGCTCCATGGCTTTTCTCCATCCTGGTGGTCCAAATTCAGTGGGCACTTCATTCTCAGCTTCCCCAAGACTGGCTGGGGCACCAGCAGCATCAGAAGCCGAAGCAAAAGCAGGAAGTCCATAATTCATGGGGCTGAATCAATCTTCTTGTTTCTAAGGAAGAATTAGAAGAATTCAAAGCAATCTCAAAGGATGGAATATCCAGTGGCTTTCCTGATTCAAACAGAGACAAATCAAGATTCACCTGTAAAAGAGAGAAAGTACATTCAAGAGCACAGCTCCTGCCAGTCCCATAACTTGAGCCACAAAGAGCATAATCTGTGGTATTTATCCTTTTCTAATGCAAGATCCCTTCCATGTTGCTTCAGTCTGATGTTTACATCAAAGGCAGTCACTGGGAGAAAAAGGAGAAGAGGTCTCAAGGCCTGTAAGGGGATAATTAGAGTGAGAAGCAACTTGTCCTCTTGGGACCCTGAACTTCTGCCATCTAATGAGGGGTAGGTGGGAAAAAGCATGTTGGTGAAAAATCACAGATACACCCCTTGGGGCACTGTCCTATAGTGGCCATAGTCCTTCTTGTTAGGACATGTCCAGAAAGTGATGCTGGAGCAAGATACTTCAACAGTCAGAAAAGTGATTTCTGCTCAAGTGGTCTCTTACCTCCAGAAACTGCTAGTGAAGGCCACCCAGAGATATGGATTGCCACAGGAACAGGAAGCTCAAGTTCAAAGCCCAAGAGAGGATATCAATAACACCCACTCTCCACTCCATGTGGTCAGCTACCCAGGACTTCAAACCCATGTGGTCCATTTCACCATTAAACCATCCTTCCAGGCAGCCCCCATGTTTCCAGTGCCTTTCTCCCCACTTGGAACTGAACCCAGTTGGACATTTCTTCCAACATTTGCTTCCTTGCTTTTCTCTATTCTTTGAGTCTTCGCAGTCAAAAAACTTATAGATTTTGATCTAACCTAGAACTAAGGAGAAATTTCCTGACGCTTAGAAGAATTAATCAGTGGAATGATTAACGTCTGTCTCCATAAGTTATAGATGTTCCAATACTGGAAGTTTTTAAGAGAATGGACAACAAATTTGTCTGAAATGGTAAATGGTAGGGTTTCCTTATTGAGCAGGAGGTTAGACTAGAAGACCTCCAAGGTCCCTTCAACTCTGCTATTGTTATTCTGTTTCAGGCATACAGTATATTTAGCAAATTGTTAAAAAGGTTGTTAGAGATTAGAGGACAGAGGTGGGGAGTTTAGTTTTAGCAGCTAATTTGGGGATGGGGTACAAATTTGAAGATGGACAAATTTGTCTCCTCCAGCTTTTTTGTGTTCTTTATTGAAGAAATTTGGGTTTTGGGGGTTTCTGCAGTCTCCCAACAGCCTGATGGTCAGGGTTGAAAGCTTCAAAAGCAGCTGCCATATCTACAAGAACTTGTCAGGGTATTGAAAATGATGGCCACTTCCAGGAGGCAATGGGGATCAGGCCCAGGCACTGCAGGGTCCTGTTGGGGCAAGAGCAAAGGAGGAGAGACTTCCAGCCAGAGGGGAAGGTGTCACCACATCTGGAAGGCTGCAAGACCCCCCAACACTTCTATACTGGAAAGAGAGCTTTGTGGGGGCATAAGGAGAGGTTTGTACCCCTGAAGACAAAGGTCATATTTGGGGAAAGGAGATGGAAAAGGGGGGCTCTCCTTGATGGTGGGTGACCCCAGTAGGTAAAAACACGGCTTCATTTCCATTCAGCTGTTATTTTCCCCAGAGTGGCACATTTTGATATGAAGGAAAACCGCCATGATCTTTAGTGGGAAAGAAAATTGAAAGTCCTTCTGAAGCTCTGGTTTGTCGTTCTGTGTTTCCAGGAAAGACTCCTGTCTGGGGGAAG
Source organism: Pituophis catenifer annectens (assembly GCF_029215685.1). Classification (NCBI taxonomy): domain Eukaryota; kingdom Metazoa; phylum Chordata; class Lepidosauria; order Squamata; family Colubridae; genus Pituophis; species Pituophis catenifer. The sequence goes on along the minus strand of NW_027256882.1, from coordinate 7,626,215 downwards.
CCACGCAGGGCCTTTGTCTCCAAAGGGGGATCCGGCATTGCTCAGGAAGAGAAGGCAAGGGGGGTCTCCCTGGAGGGACCTTCAGGGGCTCTGAGGAAGGGGAATCCTGGGGGTCCCTCATGGCCCCTTAAGACTCTCCAGCTGGGCTCTCCTGGGCAGCCGCTGCTCCTACTTGCCCAAGAGCCTCCACTGGAGGAGAATCTCTTCAGGGCAGCCAATGGTGGGATGCCCCCAGTTTGGACCGGTTCTATAGAAGTAAAACCTGCGGGAGGCTCCGTCCACTGACCCTGACATCATCAGAAGCGATCTGCGCATGCGTTGCGAACCAGTAGTAAAGGTAAGTAGAACTCACCGCTGAGGGCAGCTATTTCTAGGTGGGGGAGGGGAAACCCTTTCAGGACTTCAGCCTCCCCTCCCTCTGCAGTTCTGGGAGTTTTTGCCTCTTTCTCTTCACACTGAAAGCTTTTTAATTGTATCCTTATTTGAAACTCTCCCTCTTTTATCTTTGTTTGTTCAACCTCTTCTCCATGAGGCTGATTGGTGGCTGAGTTCCCAGGCAACCATTGTATTGGTGACTGGAAACCCATTATGGATTTTTTTTTTAAAAAAAATAAAGTTGTGACTTACGGTTTTCATATGGAGGAAAGTATCGATAAAAAGAGTCACAATGTAACCTCGGGAAAAGAGACGTTAAAATATAATTGTACTTATAACTGCTGTGAAGAATATTGGGAGGTATTTGTTGATATTTTTATTTGACAATTTAGACTATTTAACATTTCCTAAAGATTATTGCTTTTTCCCGTACCTATTTTGTCAAGCACTCAAAATTGGTATGCTGCATAAGTAACAAAAAGTCCAGGGATACAATAATTAAATCACAAATTAGTTTTTTTCTTTTAAATGGCTCTGAGGATCCAAGCTGAGATCGTCAGCTGGGGTGGGGTGGGGGGCAAAGTGGCGGCAGTGGCAGGGAGTCCCGGAACTCCCAGGGACTTTTCCTGCATGGGTTTTTTCCGCTGCAGGCATCAGAGGCACAGGAGTAGAGGAGGGGCATCCCAGTAATCCCCGTGGCCAGGCCCACTTGCTCCCAATAGAATGAGACCTGTATTAAATTGAAATACCAGTTCAGAAAGTACCATGAAGGGAAAATACAAATATTTTTTTGCATTGTATTTGTATTTTGTACAAATAAGAGCTGAGGTGGTGCAGTGGTTAGAGTGCTGTACTGCAGCTACTTCAGATGAATTGCTAGTTCAGCAGATCAGCAGATCAAATCTCACCAGCTCAAGGTTGACTCAGCCTTCCATCCTTCTGAGGTGGGTAAAATGAGGACCCAGATTGTTGGGGGCAATATGCTATTTAGTATACTGTCTTTGGTGTAGGCCGCCCAGAGTCCTCGGAGAGTGGGCGGTATAGAAATATGATTAAATAAATAAATATTAATTATTAATTTATTTTATTGTTTGATTATTACCTTGGATTTCAATTTGATTAACATAAGTGTTTTTATTTCCTTGGATTTTAAATAACCTATATTGTCAAACAGAGGCAAACGAAGCATACAAACCAACAACAATGGCAAACAATAACCAATGATGAGCTGTGAGAGTAAGAAATAATTTCATTATCAAGTCCCTACTTTTATCATTAAATGTTCCTTAGTATTTAGATCTGGTCTAAGGATAATAATGTAGCACTTGGGGAAGAAGATGCAACTCAACAGCCCAGCACCGGAGGCCAAGATGGAGAAGACCTGCACGGCCACCATGAACTTTCCTTTGGCACTCAGGTAGGTGGGCAGGAAGGAGATCCAGACACTGCAAAAGACCAGCATGCTGAAAGTAATCAGCTTGGCTTCATTGAAGGCCCCAGGCAGGTTTCTGGCCAAGAAAGCTACTGTGAAGCAAATGATAGCTAGGAAACCCATGTAGCTCAGGACAAAATAAAACATGATGACAGAGCCTTCGTTGCATTGCAGGATGATCTCTCCAGGCTGGGAGTGCATGTCAGAGTCCAGGAATGGGGGAGAAACTCCCAGCCACATGGCACAGATGAAAATTTGGCCAGCAGAACAAGAAAGGATAATGGAGTTGGCCAAGCTCTTCCCCAACCATCTTCTCATCCTGTTGCCTGGTTTTGAAGCCAGGAAGGCCAGCATCACTGTGATAGTTTTGGCCAACACAGAAGACACAGCTATTGAGAAGACAATGCTGAACATTGTTTGTCGGAGAAGACAGGTGGCTTTCCTTGGATGGCCAATGAAGAAAAAGGAGGACAAAAAGCAAAGCAGGAGGGAGACCAGGAGGATGAAGGAGAGGTCCCGGTTGTTTGCTTTGACAATGGTAGTTTCTAGGTATTGAAGGAATATGATTAAAACAAGGCCTGTGATTAGGAACAAGAGTAGGGCAAATGACACAAGGATGATTCCCAGATGTTCTTCATAGGACAGGAAGGTTATTCTTTTGGGGATACATTGGACTCTGTTCTTGGTTGGATATTGATCATCGGGGCACTTGGTGCATTTTTCAGTATCTGAAAAAACAAAGTAATATTTCTTTTATTGTCTTCCAAATTTCAAGAAAACCTTTGGATGAGATAGGATATTGAGGGACAGGAAAGTCTCACTAATGGTATATTCTTACACTCTAGCAAAAACAAAAAAATACATACAACCTATAAAAACAACAACAAAAATGAAATAAGATGAAACTATAGAAACAAGAACAACAGAATCAAATTAAAAGAAGAAATATCTGGTGCCACAACCTCCCTTCTCTGAGAAAATCCATCAGATTCCTATCTTGCACTGAGCTTAGCACAGCCCAAATGCCTGGGAGATGTAGCAAGTCTCCAGAGGTTTTGTTGGGGGCCAATTGAATGTTTTAGGGAACAGATCTTTTGCACGCCAATTATATCTGGTCTGGTGGGACAAACAGATACCCTCAAGGAGAGGAAGCTCTGCAGATACCCTGGTTCTGTTTCATGTAGGGCTTTGAAGGTGAATTTAATTGCACTTGAAAAGAAACGGGGAGCCTGTGCAGCTTGCACAATAGGGGTGTACCATGGAAGAACATAAGGAAACACCTTTCATGCCATTGGATTCTGGAACATCTATAAATTCCAGATGGGTTTTAAAGAGCAATGTGAGTATAGGATAGAAACACAGGAAGAGAAAAATGACTGCAAAAAAGAAAGAGTGCTCCATCAAATCTGCCCTTTGAGGGTTTTTTTTTTGGGGGGGGGGTTGTATTTATTTATTTATTTATTTATTTATTTATTCATTCATTCATTTATTCATTCATTCATTCATTCATTCATTCATTCATTTAATCATTTATTCAAATTGCAATATAGTATTTTCTCCCTATGTACAATTTTACTGTGAATTTGACGGAGTGGTTTCCACCACTGTTCTTGCTGCTGTTTTGCTCTTTAGTCTGGTCATGTGCCAGCTATGAGTCTTGGATGTTTTGGTCTTTTTGGTCTATGACCACAATAAAGTATGCTATGCTATTCATTCATTCATTCATTCATTCATTCATTCATTCATTCATTCATTCATTTATTCTTTTTTTTTGTCATAGCTTTAGAGGAGGAAAACAAGAAAAAAACTCTGCCTCTGCCTCCCAGCATCCATCTGGTATTCCTTGCAGCAAACAGCCAACAGCTTGGTCAGCTTCAGCATGTTATCACAGTTTCAGCACGAGGCTCGTCGGGGCTCTCCTCTGTTGCACCTACCACCAGTCAACTGAGCTGAGCTGCTGCTGCTGCCAGGGAACACTGGAGCCTTCACTGCCGAGTAGCTGATTGGTGGTTGGATCGGCCTCCCGGAATACCGCCAATCAGCTATTCTAGGCAGTGTGGATTGCCACCGCCACTTATTGCTGCCCATTGACCGCTGCCCATTCGCTGCCGCCAATCGCCGCCACCCATTCGCCACTGCCCATTTTCTGTGGCCCGTTCGCTGCCAATCACCGCAGCCTGTTTGTCGACAGCCATCAGCGAACGAGCGGCAGTGAACGGGCAGTGGCGATTGAGCTGTGGCGAATGGATGGTGGCAAACGGGCAGCAGCGAACGGGCAGTGGGAAATGCTAGAGTGTAAGAATATACCATTAATGAGATTTTCCTTTGTTCCTTTGTTTTTTCAGATACTGAAAAATGCACCAAGTGCCCAGATGATCAATATCCAACCAAGAACAGAGTCCAATGTATCCCCAAAAGAATAACCTTCCTGTCATATGAAGAACATCTGGGAATCATCCTTGTGTCATTTGCCCTACTCTTGTTCCTAATCACAGGCCTTGTTTTAATCATATTTCTTCAATACCTAGAAACTCGCATTGTCAAAGCCAACAACCGGGACCTCTCCTTCATCCTCCTGGTCTCCCTCCTGCTTTGCTTTTTGTCCTCCTTTTTCTTCATTGGCCATCCAAGGAAAGGCACCTGTCTTCTCCGACAAACAATGTTCAGCATTGTCTTCTCAATAGCTGTGTCTTCTGTGTTGGCCAAAACTATCACAGTGATGCTGGCCTTCCTGGCTTCAAAACCAGGCAACAGGATGAGAAGATGGTTGGGGAAGAGCTTGGCCAACTCCATTATCCTTTCTTGTTCTGCTGTCCAAATTTTCATCTGTGCCATGTGGCTGGGAGTTTCTCCCCCATTCCTGGACTCTGACATGCACTCCCAGCCTGGAGAGATCATCCTGCAATGCAACGAAGGCTCTGTCATCATGTTTTATGTTGTCCTGAGCTACATGGGTTTCCTAGCTATCATATGCTTCACAGTAGCTTTCTTGGTCAGAAACCTGCCTGGGGCCTTCAATGAAGCCAAGCTGATCACTTTCAGCATGCTGGTCTTTTGCAGTGTCTGGATCTCCTTCCTGCCCACCTACCTGAGTGCCAAAGGAAAGTCCATGGTGGCCGTGCAGGTCTTCTCCATCTTGGCCTCCGGTGCAAATACAAATACAATGCAAAAAAATATTTGTATTTTCCCTTCATGGTACTTTCGGAACTGGTCTGATTCTATTGGGAGCAAGCGGGCCTGGCCAAGGGGATTTCCGGGATGCCCCTCCACTGCTCCCGTGCCACTGATGCCTGCAGCGGAAAAAGCCACGCAGGAAAAGTCCCTTGGAATTCCGGGACTCCCTGCCACTGCCGCCGCTTTGCCCCCCCCCCCCCCCGCCAACTGACGATTTCAGCTTAGATCCTCAGAGCCATTTAAAAGAAAAAAACTAATTTGTGATTTAATTATTGTATCCCTGGACTTTTTCTTACTTACCAATTTTGAGTGCATGGCTTGACAAATGTTTACAAAAAATAGGTAGGAGAAAAAGCAATAATCTTTAGGAAATGTTAAATAGTCTAAATTGTCAAATAAAAATATCAACAAATACCTCCCAATATTCTTCACAGCAGTTATAAGTACAATTATATTTTAACGTCTCTTTTCCCGAGGTTACATTTTGACTCTTTTTATCCATACTTTCCTCCATATGAAAACCGTAAGTCACAACTTTATTTTTTTTAAAAAAAAATCCATAATGGGTTTCCAGTCACCAGTACATGTAGATGTTGCCCATTCTCTGTTCAAAGTAGGCAGTTTGTTCATCTCAGAAAGTTCTGTCAATTTCACAAGCCATTCCTCCCCGGTGGGTAGTTCTATTGTGGCAATTCCCAACACAATAATCACATATTAAAACAATATTCCTTGGCATTTTCTAACTGATCATCCATCAATCCTCAAAGAAAGTATTGAATATTTCTTTAAAATCATCTGTATTTGAAAACATTTTTATCTATGTGTCATCTCTCAAGGTCTTGAATGTTTCCTTCATTTTTAAAATATTCTTTTATTTTTTCCTACTCTGGGCTACATCTGAGCAGAGTTTCCTAAAAGAGAGAAGATTCTGCCTTCAACTCCTCCAGTTCTGAGGAAAGGCAAAAGCCCCGCCCCTCTCTCTCCTCAGTGGCTGCCTCTTGTCCTGGCCTGTCCCTGTCATCATGGCAATCCAGCAGCAGCCAATCAAACAAGAGTGGAAGAGACAATGGTTGCCTGGGAACTCAGCCACCAATCAGCCTCATGGAGAAGAGGTTGAACAAACAAAGATAAAAGAGGGAGAGTTTCAAATAAGGATACAATTAAAAAGCTTTCAGTGTGAAGAGAAAGAGGCAAAAACTCCCAGAACTGCAGAGGGAGGGGAGGCTGAAGTCCTGAAAGGGTTTCCCCTCCTCCACCTAGAAATAGCTGCCCTCAGGGGTGAATTCTACTTACCTTTACTACCGGTTCGCAACGCATGCGCAGATCGCTTCTGATAACGTCAGGGTCAGTGGACAGAGCCTCCCGCCGGTTTTACTACTGGTTCTATAGAACCGGTCCAAACTGGGGGAAACCCACCATTGGCTGCCCTGAAGAGATTCTCCTCCAGTGGAGGCTCTTGGGCAAGTAGGAGCAGCGGCTGCCCAGGAGAGCCCAGCCGGAGGGTCTTCAGGGGCCATGAGGGATCCCCAGGATTTCCCTTCCTCAGAGCCCCTGAGGGTCCCTCCAGGGAGACCCCCCCATTGCCTTCTCCTCCTGAGCAATGCCGGATCCCCCTTTGGAGAAGAGAAGTCCTGCATGGCTTCCCCCAGACAGGAGTCTTTCCTGGAAACACACAACGACAAACCAGAGCTTCAGAAGGACTTTCAATTTTCTTTCCCACTAAAGATCATGGCTGGCTGTCTTCCTTCACATCAAAGTGTGCCACCCTGGGGAAAATAAGAGCTGAATGGAAATGAAGTCATGTTTTTACCTACTGGGGTCACCCACCATCAAAAAGAGCCCCTCCTTTTCCATCTCCTTTCCCAAAATGTGAGCTTTCTTCAAGGGGTGGAAGCCTCTTCTTGACTCTTTTGCCCCATCACCAAGCCCCTCTTTGTGGTGTAGAAGTGTTGGGGGGGGGGTTCCTGCATCCTTCCAGATGTGGTTTGGTAACATCTTCCCCTCTGGCTGGAATTCTCTCCTCCTTTGCTCTTTCCCCAACAGGACCCTGCAGTGCCTGGGCCTGATCCCCATTGCCTCCTGGAAGTGGCCATCATTTTCAATACCCTGACAAGTTCTTGTAGAAATGGCGGCTGCTTTTGAAGCTTTCAACCCTGACCATCAGGCTGTTGGGAGACTGCAGACACCCCAAAACCCAAATTTCTTAAATAAAGAACACAAAAAGCTGGGGAAGACAAATTTGTCCATCTTCAAATTTGTACCCCATCCCCTAATTAGGTGCTAAAACTAAACTCCCCACCTCTGCCCTCCAATCTCTAACAACCTTTTTAACAATTTGCTAAATATACTGTATGGCTGAAACAGAATAACAATAGTAGAGTTGAAGGGACCTTGGAGGTCTTCTAGTCTAACCCCCTGCTCAAGCAGGAAACCCTACCATTTACCATTTCAGACAAATTTGTTGTCCATTCTCTTAAAAACTTCCAGTATTGGAACATCTATAACTTATGGAGACAGACGTTAATCATTCCACTGATTAATTCTTCTAAGCGTCAGGAAATTTCTCCTTAGTTCTAGGTTAGATCAAAATCTATAAGTTACTTTGACTGCGAAGACTCAAAGAATAGAGAGAAGCAAGGGAGCAAGTGTTGGAAGAAATGTCCATCTGGGTTCAGTTCCAAGTGGGGAGAAAGGCACTGGAAACATGGGGGCTGCCTGGAAGGATGGTTTAATGGTGAAATGGACCACATGGGTTTGAAGTCCTGGGTAGCTGACCACATGGAGTGGAGAGTGAGGGTTATTGATATCCTCTCTTGGGCTTTGAACTTGAGCTTCCTGTTCCTGTGGCAATCCATATCTCTGGGTGGTCTTCACTAGCAAGAGACCACTTGAGCAGAAATCACTTTTCTGACTGTTGAAGTATCTTGCTCCAACATCACTTTCTGAACATGTCCTAACAAGAAGGACTATGGCCACCATAGGACAGTGCCCCAAGGGGTGTATCTGTGATTTTTCACCAACATGCTTTTTTCCACCTACCCCTCATTAGATGGTAGAAGTTCAGGGTCCCAAGAGGACCAGTTACTTCTCACTCTAATTATCCCCTTAAAGGCCTTGAGACTTCTTCTCCTTTTTCTCCCAGTGACTGCCGTTGATGTAAACATCAGACTGAAGCAACATGGAAGGATCTTGCATTAGAAAAGGATAAAAACCACGGATTATGCTCTTTGTGGCTCAAGTTATGGGACTGGCAGGAGCTGTGCACTTGAATGTACTTTCTCTCTCTCTCTTCCAGATGAATCTTGATTTGTCTCTGTTTGAATCAGGAAAGCCACTGGATATTCCATCCTTTGAGATTGCTTTGAATTCTTCTAATTCTTCTTTAGAAACAAGAGGATTGATTCAGCCCCATGAATTATGGACTTCCTGCTTTTGCTTCGGCTTCTGATGCTGCTGGTGCCCCAGCCAGTCTCTGGGAAGCTGAGAATGAAGTGCCCACTGAATTTGGACCACCAGGATGGAGAAAAGCCATGGAGCTATTATAGGCCAGGAGATCTTCTCTTTGGTATAGTCATCTCTCCATCAACAATATCACTTGCAACTTTACCTTTCAACATGGCTCCTTCTAGTCAGATTCAATTGTAAGTGATTCACTGTGATGGAGTTTCATTCCCTCCATTTGCAGTTCTAACACCTTCTTTTCTTCTTCTTCTTTTACTTACTTTTATACTGCAGGACTTGACTAATTTCTTGAATTGTTTTGATTTCCAGGGCTTCTCTCTTTTGTCTTATTTACTGGGAGAGGCTCAGATCCACACATGAGGGGGAAAACCTGAAAGCAGTCCACATTATTTTCCTCTCCCTGTCCAATCCTAAATTAATGGTGTGAATGCTGAGTTTTGTTGAAAAGATTAATTGTTGTAGTCTCCCTTGCCCAGCTCATTTCCATATTTTTATACCCACTGATTGGTATTCAATGTCTGATTTTTAAAGGAATAGAAGATGACTTGTTTTTAGAATAGCTTTTCTGGGTCACATATCAAATATTTTCTTCCTTTTATGATTGTTCTACTTTAATGACTGAATTATTTTGCAACCTGTTTACTGGGCTGATGAAAGTTAGTCCTTCTACAAATAGTGGTTAATGTCTTATTTTTAATCCTCTTGGAGGAATATCTCCATGCTATCTTCCCCATACTCACAAATATTAAAGGGTGATGGGAGTCTATCACGTACCTCTGATTTTGGATCAATATTGGCTTAAGAGTTAGTTAGTTTGTGGAGAAAAAAAGGATTAAATAGAGAAAAAATAGTTTTTGCTATTGATGATGCTAATATTAACATGAGCATGGTTTTACTCTAGTTCACATAATGGAAAGGAAAGAATACTATACATGATTTTCAATATTGAAGTGGTTAATAAAAATCACCAGCTCCTGCGCAATTGCACACTTGGCTACAACATTTATGACAACTATCTGAACACCCTTGGCACTTCAGATGCCTTGCTGGACACACTTTCTACTGGAGAAGCAAATGTTCCCAACTACAGCTGTGGAAGGAAGGACAACCTTTTGGTGATTCTTGATGGAGCTGACAGAGACATCTCTGTCCAGATGTCAACATTAGTCGGTCCCTACAAAGTTGCCCAGGTTTGTGTTTGTGTTTTTCTATCAGGTAAAGTGAGTGGGGTGTTGGGGTGTGAGTGATAGCTCCAGCCATTTCTTCTCTATAGAATTCAAAATCTGCTTTTCGTTATGACTTTTATGAAGATTTCATGGCTGGGGATTTAGGTAACAGTGGGGAGGGAGCAAGGATCAAAATGGAAACATCTACTCATGAGACCTTCCTCATTGCTTTGAGGGCTTTTACCGCACACTTGTGAAGGTGAGGGGAGGTTCTGTGTTCAATCAAAGTTTCTTCTGGACAATAGGAAGGTGTAGCACTCATAGAAAGCTGACATTTCTTTCATGGTTATCTTGGAATAGAACAGGACAGAACAGAACAGAACAGAACAGAACAGAACAGAACAGAACAGAACAGAACAGAACAGAACAGAATAGAATAGAATAACAGAGTTGGAAGGGACCTTGGAGGTCTTCTAGTCCAACCCCCTGCCTAGGCAGGAAACCCTACACCACTTCAGACAAATGATTATCTAATCAAATGATTTTATCTTCTTAAAAACTTCCAGTGTTGGAGCATTCACAACTTCTGGAGGCAAGTTGTTCCACTGATTAATTGTTCTAACTGTCAGGAAATTTCTCCTTAGTTCTAAGTTGCTTCTCTCCTTGATTAGTTTCTACCCATTGCTTCTTGTTCTACCCTCAGATGTTTTGGAGAATAGCTTGACTCCATCTTCTTTGTGGCAACCTCTGAGATCTTGGGACATTGCTATCATGTCACTCCTTAGCCCTTCTTTTCATTAAAATAGACATACCCAGTGCCTGCAACAGTTCTTCATGTGGTTTAGCCTCCAGTCCCCTAATCATCTTTGTTGCTCTTCTCTGCACTCTTCATCTTTTTTACATTGTGGTGACCAAAAGTGAATGCAGTATTCCAAGTGTGGCCTTACCAAGGCATTATAAAGTGGTATTAACACTTCATGTGATCTTGATTCTATTCCTCTGTTTATGCAGCCTAGAACTATGTTGCATTTTTTGGCAGCTGTGGCACACTGCTGGCTCATATTTAAATAATTGTCCACTAGGACTCCAAGATCCTTCTCACAGTTAGTACTATTGAGCGAGGTACCATATACTGTACCCGTGCATTTTCTTTTTCTTGCCTAAATGTAGAACCTTACTTTTTTCATCATTGAATTTCATTTTGTTCGATAGCGCCCAATGTTCAATATTAGCCAATATTAGCTAAATGATATTAGCCAAAGTAATGATAATCATTTTATAAAAGAGTTACAAATATGCCAAAATGTCAACTTTTTTTTACCCTAAAATGCTCATGTTCAAATTCATTGTTAAATTTGTTAAGAACAATTCTACCAGATTTACAATTCAATAAATATCCCAACTCTATAGGCAGGTTCCTTTACACATATAAATAATAATTGCCATTCCAATTTGGGTCAAAAATGGCAATTGTAGTTCATATATACTGTATAAAAAAGGGAATTAAAAGGACCCTAATTATTCATGGCCCATTCTCTAACAGTTATTCTGACTAAATTATATGCAAACTTCCACTTGAGTAGAGTTGAGGGTAGGTGGATGAAAAATGCATTCCTTTTAGAAGCTCCAGCAGTCTTTAAGCAGATTTGATTTACTATTGGTAATTGCATTGCCTTGAACCATTAACTATAAAAACATATCAGTCAGAGGTAATAATGATTTGCTGTCTTTATAGCATTTGACACAGTAAACCAAGAAATATTATGGAGGAAACTGACTGCCCTTACAATGGAACTCAGAATGTTGACCCTTTTCAAACCCCTTTCTACAAGCACTGACAGTGAGAAAAATTATATATAATATAAAATATGAAATCTAACAGCCGTGACCACGGGGGGCGTTTGCCCAGGTCTGCCTTGTGCGCCAGTTGCGCCCTTATTTGGACCGGGATGCCCTACGCACAGTTACTCATGCGATAGTCACCTCCCGTATTGACTATTGCAACTCTCTCTACCTAGGGCTGCCCTTGAGGACCATCCGGAGGCTTCAGCTGGTACAAAATGCAGCCGCATGGGTCGTGACGGGTGGTTCCCAATACACCCATGTTACACCTCTCCTGCGCGACTTGCATTGGTTGCCGGTTGCCCTCCGGGTGAAATTCAAGGTGCTGGTGATGACCTATAAAGCCCTACATGGCTTAGGTCCAGGATATTTGTCGGACCATCTGCAACCAGCAACAGCTCCCCATCACCCGGTGTGTTCTCACAGGGAGGGCCTACTCAGGGTGCCGTCGGCTAGACAGTGTCAACTGGTGACCCCTAGAGACAGAGCTTTCTCAGTGGGTGCTCCCACCCTCTGGAACCAACTTCCTCTGGGGCTCCAGTTGGCCTCTGACCTCCGCACCTTCCACTGTGACTTAAAGACATGGTTGTTCAGCCTGGACTGGGGGGGTTAACATGTATTTTAACACACTTTTATTAGATATTTTATTGTTGTGAGCTGACCTGAGTCCTGCGGAGATAAGGCGGAATATAAATAAATAAAATAAAACAAATAAACAAACAAACAAACAAACAAATCAATCAATCAATCAATCAATCAATCAATAAAATAAAATAAATTAATCAGTGGAACAGCTTGCCTCATGAAGGTGTGCATGCTCCATTACTGGAGGTTTTCAAAAAGAGCTGGACATTCATTTTGTCTGGAATGACATATGATCTGCTATGTGAGAAGAGGGCTGCACCAGAAGACCTTAAAGATCCCTTCTGTCCCAATTATTCCATATTCTACGTTCATTTGTTTGAGAGTGTGTTTTAAGACAGAGTTGCCTAATGTTTTTAGCTTTGTACACCGGGGTGGGGTGGGGGAGCAGAGAGGATGGTTCCATTCAAGAGGCCGAGTGAGGATGCATCTATGAACATAAGCACTTGCTGGCTGTTTCTGCATCCCGGTTGCAAATTTCTCACAGCGACACTAGTAGGTGTGACCCATAGATTGGGGTACCCTGTTTTAGGATCAATGGAGCCATAAGAAGTAGGACTGATCCTTACCAAAAGGTAAGACAAGGGTACTGCCCATATGACATTTGGGTTTCATATACTATTAAGAAGACTTGACTCCTATTCTCATAAGAATTATCTGATTATTGTTAAGCCAAAGTCAAAGGTTATGGTCTTTGGAAAATGATATCATTGCCATATAGGGCTATTCGATGATGAGCCAATAGAACAAGTTCATACCTTTTCTTACCTGGGGTATTTTTCTCTGTGACTAGATCTTGGCTCCCTCAACATTAAAGGAGCTTATGTAGACCAAAGGCCAGGCCACTCATGCCCAACACCTGCCTCACCTCACATCATCAGTTCCGGCAGCCCCATCCATCATGACTCTGCAAGGCCACCGGTCCCCTTCTTCTGCTGGCTCAGACAGAATGGGCGGCCAACTGTCTGCATGGGCATTTAAGTAGGGCTTATTTTGGGGGCAGAGATTATATAAGGCACATATGTAAAAAAAAAAAACATGCTAGGTCTCATTTTGGGGAAAACAGGATATGTGCATGAGAAAAAAGTTGGATTCATTAAAAGCTAAAAATTGGAAGTTGGTAGGACCCCAAATATAACACAGCACTTCATTGCTTTTTACAGCTCAGTAATAGAATTGCTTCAGAGGCTCTGAACGATAAAAGTCAATTCCCTTTTTTCCATCCGATGCTCCCCAAAGAAGGGATCCAATACCCAGGAATTGTTCAACTGCTCCTCCATTTTGGATGGACCTTTATTGGTCTCTTTGCTCCAGACACAGAGAAGGGGGAGAATTTCATGAGGACTTTTACTCCTATGCTTGTCAAGAATAGAATTTGTGTTGTTATATCACAACAATTCTCAATGACTGGACATACAGCACCTCTCAGGGGTGCCCTCTCCAAGTGGAAACAAGTCAATGTCTTTGTTCACTTCATAGAATTTGATTCCATTTGGGACAGAATTCTTCCTTTCCATTCAGCACTTGAAGGTTTGCCAGGACCCATTGAAGGGAAAGTCTGGATCATGACAATGCTTGGAGTGTATTTAATGACAAAGGACAGGCGTCTCAAATACGTCCATAGTATTTGGAGCTGTCCTCTTCAGTGGAAAAAGAGTTGGCAAAAAGATAATGCCTATGAACATTATTTCTTTGCGGAGCCTGAGTTTCAAGATGAGTATTTTCAATGTTCTCTTTCAAAAAATATCTTTTCTGTCAAAGGTCAGAGAAGATGCACCCAAAAAACACCATTGGATACCCAAAAGAAAGAGAACAGAATGTGGCTCGCAAATGGAGTCATTACTTATAGTGTCATTAAGATTTTGGCCCATGCCATAAATGCTGCAATGTCCAATTTCAAGAGGAGAAGAAAGAAGGGAGAAGAGAGATTGGGAACTCCAAGACTGCAGCCATGGAAGGTATGGGGTCCCAACAAGGATCCATCAAACTAAATTCCTTTTCAGGGTCTTTGGGGCTCTCTGAGCTTGGTTGTTTAAGATCTTAAACTTCTGTACAACATCTGTTAACTTATTGCAAGAATAACTTGTATATTCAAAACATTGTTCCCAGATTCCTTCTGATTTTAAGCTCCCTGTAAACCAACATGGCTCTCCTCCTTGTTGTCTTTCCTCAAAGCTAAAAGCAGCTCCTTTGAGCCCTTCCTTGCCTTTTTTGTCCTTGACTAAAGCTGATGAATATTTTGTGCAATGTCTTCTACAAATGTTTCCTACAAGAGAACCTGGTATGATTCCACTGGATCATTAATGACATTATCGTCAAATTAATAACATAGTTATTATCATATCATTAAAATATTACCACTACTTTATTATAATCAGTAACCCATCTACATACAGAATAATGTGAGAAAAACTACAAATGAAATCTTAAAGAAAGATATAGACTGTAGCTGCCATTCATTTGTTGTTATCCAAGATACAATCATGTATCAAGTCCTAGATGCTAAAAATTAGCTGCCAGCTGAACTTTACTTAAGCACCTCTCTCTATCACAAAATCATACTTTTTTTTTGTGGAAGCTGGTAATTTTTTTAAAGGAGATCAAAATAATTATGTTCAAGCATTATTATAATTTTTTTCATCCCAAAAGCATAGTTTATCAGAGTTTCTAGCAAAAATCAAATCCAGAAGCACACACAGATAACTGATTCAGCTGGATTCATTAACTTCTTACATACATAATAACAGATGAAGTATTTACAATACCAATAGTTGATTCTTCTTCAACGTAGTAGTAGTTATAACGCACGGCAGGAGAGAACAGTTAGTTTCATTTCAGCAGAGCAGACAAGCACACACAGACTTCTTATTTTCAGTTTCAATTCTCTGCACAGATTCAGAAGCTGCAAACTAAGACATGCACTGGCTCCAGTCTGTCTCAGCTCCCAATTGGCTGACTTAGTTGCTATGCCTATTCATTGGTTGACCTTGTTACCATGTCTCTGCCAGTTCATGAATAATCTGACATAGTTTATCTACTTCCTTTATTAATGGAAATATAGAAGAATCAATAACCAAGGTTCAATTGTTTTTCATAACTCACCAATTTTATCAATAAAATTAAAATTTATTTGAGTACAATTTTAAAGATGCATCCACTTAGTTATCATGCCATCCAATGCTCAATTAACTAGATCCCCATTCATCACATCATGAAGCATTTTGTTAATTCTTTTTTAAAAAACATTTTGTACCCCCAATATTCACACAATGTGTTAGAAAATGATAATTATCTAACTTGTTGGGTTGACAATATATAAACCCTCAATATAGCTTTAAGACTGTATTGCTGTATTGCATCATACTGTGTCCTGATTGTTTAGCTCTGTAGCCAATGTCCTTAAGAGGGAGCTTGAAACATGGTTTGTTTCTCTCTCCTGATCATTATTGCTCTTTGCTGATTGTTACTGCTATTTGCTGTGTTTGCTACTATTTGCAACTGTTTATTGTGTATGACTATGACAACTGGTAAGAAGACTTTGTTATCGGAATATCCCTGGGCTATTGTTTTACTATCTCCTGCTTTATCTGTGTATGACCTGGACTGTTTATTGGACTGTGCCTTATTACTATTTTCTAAAAAGTAAACACAACTCAGTGTATCTGTGTGTTGGCTGTTTATTCACAACTGCTCTCAATCGCTTTCATGTGCACACCCTTGCTACTCAAGGGTTGCTCTGCGAATTCCTTAACACAATGTATTAAGAAATTTTAATTATATGTGGGAATGTGGACCAGAGAAAGAGATCGGGGGAAGGATCAGATAAGATGGGGAGGGAAGGAATCAACCCGCAGCTGTGTAGCAGTCAGAGAAAGAAATTCAGAGATAATTTTTTGTAACTATCAAATGAGGTGATGAAAAATTTCTACTTTCACACTTGCAAGATTCTGATAATGTAGTCTTACAATAAAATGGAATTAATTCATCTGATCATTTTTCCTGTCTGCTCTACCTGAATGAAGTTTGGCTTTGCAAGGTTCTTCTTAACAAATCTTTGATTTCTGGTAATCTCCCTGTTGTTTTCAAGGAGTTTATGAATACTCCGGTTATTTTTGGGATTTCCTTCAACTGATATGTGACCTTTCCTAAAACGTATAAAATTATAACTGACATATTTTGTCAATTACACCTTCCCACTATACTTTTTGACAATATATTGTATGATTGACAACTATTACTGAACCTTTGTTCTTATGTTTTGAAGATAGTGGCAACACTTGTTCTCCCAACTCACAATATTTACAAGTTAAAAAAACCATAGAAGAAAGATTCAAATGTAAAAAGAGGTAAGAGATAAGAAACCAAGATTTCTGTTTTTAAAATTCCTGGATGTTTCCATTGTAGTTTCATCCATTCCTAAAGAAGAAGGAATTGTACAATCATTCTCTGCTAAAAGTGTACTTGGATCAAAATGGAGAGGTAGCAGCAGATCTGCGGATCTTTAGTAGGGTGGTTTTGCCCAAGGACGATCCCATCGACAAGGAATTGGGGAGTTTTGAAAGGCAGAGACTTAGACTTAACCAAGATGCTTTGTCACAGCTAAAGTTGCTCAACAAGGTGGGGAAAATATTGATGTCTTTTCTCTTTTTTCCAAATAATTAGGACCCATTTCAATTGGACTAAACCTAGTCAAGAAGGTGGGTAACCTTCACTGAGAATTGAATGTGTGGAGTAAAACATTGATAATTTTCTTAGACAGATAGGGAGGCTTCAGTTCTATTGACCAAAATATCCTTCAGATGCTATAATGCTGAGTACTGCTTCAAACTGATTCAGCTATATCCAAAATGAGATTTGGGGTGATAATTATTTAGGACACAAATCATTGCCATTTAATATCCTTCCTGCAATTTAACACCATAAAACAGGTGAGAGAGGGCCTCATATGCTGAAGATTTTCATGTAAATACCTTCTGGTACACTTGTTCCTTGTCTTCAATTATCAAAGATGAATCAATTCTGTTGAATTCAGGTTTGGGCTGAATCTGATGAAATGGAATCAAGATTGAATGGCAGTATTATTGGTTCAATTGGGAAATAAGCTTTATCATGTCCTGGTTGGAGTCAGGGTCTCCTAAAATTGCAGGTCCAGAGTCTGTGATGCTTTTAATCAGCTGAGACCATAGTTATACATGCCTCTCTTTAACCCCGCTGGGATAGTGGAATTGAGGAAGGAGGTCCAAGGCTTTCTGTTCTCATGAACTTATAATGACTGTTCTGATCTGTGAGCTTATTTATTCATTGATTCAGTACATTTATTTGCTGCTCATGATAATGGCTTGAAAACTGAAGTACTGAAGCATGACTTTGGTGCAAAATAATAATAATAATAGTCATCATCATCATCATCATCATCCTGATATGAGAAGCAATAAGGGACAATTTTGAGGGAAATATTACATAGATTTTGGCATTGGCTTGTAAAAGTGTACTTCATCTGAAATTCCCTTCAGTGCAATTGTTTATCTTGAGTGGTAGCTACCTAACAGGGACACACTGAGAGGGACCAAATCAAACTAATAATAAATACTATAAATATTATAATTTATTATAATATAATATTATAATATTATAAATATTATAAATATGAGTGTGTGTGTTTCTCTGTGGGTTTTTGTCACTTGATTGTAGTCTTTCAACAGAAAGGAACTTGTGTTGGATATCCCTTTCTCACACAGGGCTCATACCAATGGTGGGTTGCTACCAGTTCACCCCGGTTCGGCTGAATCTGTAGCAGTGGTGGTGGGAGGCTCCACCCACCCACACAGAGGTCATCAAATATGCTCAGCACATGCAAACTGGTAGCAAAGTTAAGTGAAACCCACCACTGGCTCATATATGCCTGACTCACCCTTTTTGAGGGACATGTTCTTATGACCATCTCATCTCACTATAGATTTAGAAACTAGTAAACTAGTATATATGAACATCTTTAAGGTTGACAGTCCTTATTTGTAAGGTAATTTTCCTTTTTTTCTTAACTGGAAGATAATTTTGGACTGCTTTCAAAGATAAACAGTTTTGCAATGTTTTATGTACTCCAGGAAAAAAACTTTCCAGATCCCACTGGTCAGAATTTTCTTTCTTCATCACAGTTTTATTCTAATAAATCTAATGGAATAAAAACTTAATAAATCTTTTACAGTAAAG
This sequence comes from Pituophis catenifer annectens, assembly GCF_029215685.1. NCBI lineage: Eukaryota > Metazoa > Chordata > Lepidosauria > Squamata > Colubridae > Pituophis > Pituophis catenifer. The sequence continues at coordinate 7,607,912 of NW_027256882.1, read as the reverse complement.
TTTACTTCACAACTTAGTACGAGTGGATACCTTATTTTAAAATCATGCCTATATGAAGAAGAGAGGAATGTGTTAATTCCACTGTGAGGTGGAAACCTCTGGTTGTTACTTGATGCTTAAATATTTTCACTATTTCATCCCTCCAGACTTTAGTAAATAAAAAGATACTTTTGTTTGCAATCCGATATGCCCCAAGAAAAAAGGAGGAACTAAATGAGGCATCTGCCTTCAATTGTATCTCCTTTAACCATTTGGAGGTATTGAGAGATTTCATATTTGCCTATGTGAAGCCCAGAGACTACTTGGCTAATGTTCATATCTATCTCCATCTTACATGGATGATGAGTCTCAACATATTTTCTTTCACATTTCTACTTTTTCTTCTCAGTCTCTGCCTCAGTCCAAATGTGTGGAAAAATGTCAACCTGGATTTGTGAAGAAGGCTCGAGAAGGAGAGCCATTTTGCTGCTACGACTGCCTTCCTTGTCCAGAGGGGACCATCTCCACTCAGGAAGGTGGGTGACACCATAAGGAAACCTACTGGGTTCATCCAGACCACTTGTATCAATATACATCTTAAAGACATATATAAATTTGATGGTTTTGTTCTTATTTTCATTGTATCCAATTTCTTCCATAATGGGAGGGATAAGAAAAAGATTTGGATGGATGAGGTAGGAAGAAGGATGTTGTGGATTGGTAGGAAATCTCTCTTTTATTTACCAGTTTGGACGTGTCTTTCCATATTTATCTTCCTTAGGAATATTTGAATCCTTTGTAACCTGAGGAATGATTTTAAATCAATGGTTTTGCTCACCTAACCTGACTTTAAATTACAGGTCCAAACATACATCAATCAATCATTCATTTAATCAGTTAATCTGTATGAAGATCATAAATCCTTCTAAACTGAAATATCTAATTGAGTTGAAAGAACAATGAAAACAAAACAGAAGTTTCAATATAAAATCACCAAGTAGCTATTTACTTCCCACCTTTTCTTATTTTTCCAATTTTCATTGTTGTTAAATATTGAGATACAAACAATTATAACACCAACAAAAAAGAAATATAGATGTGATTCTGAAAGGGAAAAAAAGACTACATTAATATACAGTATTGCAATTAAAAGAAACAGAAAGGAGGGGGGTAAAGGAGAAGTAATAAAAGACCAATCTACTTAATATCCATTGATACCAATGTTGAATTCGTTTTCTCTTTAAATTTGTTGCCAAGTCTAGTGAGTATAGAAATATATTGCTTCACCTTCTCCTTTTTATAGAGTAAAAAGATTTTGCAGGTGACAAATTCAGTTCCTCTTCTTGAATTCCTTCACGAATTAATTTCCTTAAGATCTCTTTCCTTTCAAATTTATTTATATGGTTGTGTATTTCAGACATAGGGACTTTTGGTGGCACACAATTAAACCACAAATTAAAAATTTAAACAATGAGAATTAAATGCTAAGAAAGCAAGAGAGGAATCCATCAAGATGCTACCTACCATGCAACCATCACACAGGACTCTGTTGTTAAGGGATCCCCAGGACTATTGGAAACTATCACATTTTAAGGGATTTCTAGAGGGCCTCATAGTCTGGAGATACTCTAAATTTCAGGGTTGTTAATGATTTTTCTTTTCATGGAAGGGACTGTACCAGGGGTGAAATCTAAAATTTGTTACTACCGGTTCTGTGGGCGTGGCTTGGTGTGTGTGGGGGTTAATGTGACTGGGTAGGCATGGCCAATTTTTTTTTTTACTTTTAAATCCATTTTTTACATGTAAAACCATGTAAAAAAATGCTTTCAAAAGACTCTGACGTTGAGTTGCCTGATCATAAGGAAACTCAGCTGGGATCGTCAGAGCTTGGATCGTCAGAGCCATTTAAAAGAAAAAAAAGGCTCTGATGATCGCATGGCTCAGCTGGGCATGGGGGGCAGGGGCAGGGATTTTTGCTACTGGTTATGCGAACTGCCCACCACCATCGCTACCTACCCGCCCGAGCCGGTCCGAACTGGGAGCATTTCACCCCTGGGTTGTACCACTTGCTCTGAAGTAAGCAATTGTGGACTTCCTACTAAAAAGACTCTACATGTCAGACAACTTTTATCTTGTGCTCCATATTTTTAGAGCAGTTTATTGGGAGCATGATTGGTGGGTCAATCATCAGTAACTGAGTTTAAACATTATTGGGATAAACATACTGTATTTTTCACACTATAAGACACACTCCCCCCCCCCAAAAAAAAGTGGCTGGAAGTCTCTGTGCAGGTTTGAGTGAATATTGTGGTGGTGGGGAGGTGGCTGATGCTGGAGCCTTCACCGCCGAGCAGCTGATTGGCGGTTGGCTAAGCATCCTGGAATACCACCTATCTAGGTTCTAGGTGGTGGGGATCACCACCATCACCACCACCTATTGCCGCCCGTTTGCCACTGCCCGTTCACTGCTGCCCGTTCACCGCCACTCGTTCGCTGATGGATGTAGACAAACAGGCTGCTGTGATTGTCAGTGAATGGGCCACACCACAGAAAATGGGAAGTGGTGAATGGGCAGCAATAAGTGGCGGTGGCAATCCACACCGCCTAGGGTAGCTGATTGGCAGTATTCTGGGAAGCCGATCCAACCGCCAATCAGCTACTCGGCAGCGAAGGCTCCAGTGTTCCTTGGCAGCGGCAGCAGCTCAGCTCAGTTGACTGGTGGTAGGCGCAACAGAGCAGAGCCTTGATGAGCCACATGCTGAGGCTGCGATAACATGCTGAAGCTGACCAAGTTGTTGGCTGTTTGCTGCAAGGAAGCTAGCCAGATGAATACCAAATGGATGCTGGGAGGCAGAGTTTTTTTTCTTGTTTTCCTCCTCTAAAGCTATGACCCCCCTCAAAAAAAGAATAAATGAATAAATACAAACACACACACACCTAAAAAAACTAAAAAAAAAAAACCCTCAAAGGACAGATTTGATGGAGCACTCTTTTTTTTTTTTTTGCAGTCATTTTTCTGTTCCTGTGTTTCTACTCTACACTCATGTTGCTCTTTAAAACACATCTGGAAATTATAGATGGTCCAGAATCCAATGGCATGAACAGTGTTTCCTTATGTTCTTCCATGGTACACCCCTGTTGTGCAAGCTGCACAGGCTCCCCGTTTCTTTTCAAGTGCAATTAAATTCACCTTCAAAGCCCTACATGAGACAGAACCAGGGTATCTGCAGAGCTTCCTCTCCTTGAGGGTATCTGTTTTTTCCACCAGACCAGATATAATTGGTGTGCAAAAGATCTTGTCAGATGTAAATGCCTTATTCTCTAATGTGTAAATAGTATATGAATGGGGTATCAGGGGTTAACTTATTCTTCACTTCTTAATGTATTCATAATTCACCACTCCCAATTATAGCTCCACCCATTGTATATATAAGGAGCCACCTACACCCTTTTCCTCGCTTCTATCTGTGAATATTCAGTGAATATAGAATGCCTATTGTAAATAAAAGGAAGTATATTTAAAACTTTAACTCTCACTAATATTATTGAGTCTGATCCTGAAAATATTGCAACAAGCTGGTAGCAGAGGATGGTTAATTGACTCAATAAAAACTTAAAAATGTCTAAGAAAGATAGGCCCAACACCAGGGCCTACAGCAAAGAAATGGAAACAGAACAAGAAATAATCAACGAATCCACAAACGCAATTTCGAGAGAATCCGAAGAATACACCACTGAAGACGAAGAAATAATAGACGAAAATGATGACCAGGAAGAAATCGAAATAGAGAATAACGAACTCAGGTCAGAGATATTAAAACTATTAAAAAGCCAGAAGAATGATGAAAGCCTCATCGCGAACCTCCAAGAAATGCTGAAGAACAGCGGAGCAGCGAGAGAGAAAAACATCACTAATGAGAAGTCTAAAGACCCAAAAATAGTGAGTGATATGACTGCAGAAAAAGTCATTACGAAGAAGAAAAACAGTGATCCCGCGCGAAATTTTGAATGGCAGCCATCTTGGTTTCAACAGGCCTCCAAGGTGAGCGAAGCAGAGCCAATCAAAATGCTCAATTCAAAATTTCTGGCGCGAAAAACGTTATCAGACAACGAAAAAGAAAAAGAAGATTCGAACTCCTCAGAAGAATCAGAATCAGAAAGTGAAGATGACTCAACAAAATCCCAAATAAAATCAGCAATGAAAACACTTTTTGCTGCATTTGGGCCAAAACTAAAAATTACCAAAGAGTCACCGAAGAAGCGAGCGAGCAAGCCGATACCTCAAGACCTGCCCGCTCCCATCCTGACTTCGAAAGCGCCGACGCCCGAACCCAGAGAGCCTTGTCGATTCCGCCCTACACCACAGACCGAAGCAAGTGCCAACGCTCCCAAAAGAAAAAGGAGAGCAGCCGCCGTCGTCAGAACTCCCAAGGTCGAACCAGAGACCGACTCGTCTGAAGCAGAGCAGAGCGAGCGAGCCGCAATGGAGAGAACCTTCCACGACGACTACAAAGAAGAAATGGACAACGCGCATGCGCGAAACTACGCAGACGGTCCGGGAAGACATGAACTGGCAAGAGAACCACGCAGACTCGTTACGAGCATCCCCATGCCGTTTTGCAATTTTCTACACTTGCGAGACCACGGACTGCCCCAGGTCGTAAGTAATGGACAAAATAATGTCGGAAATTTACCCAGTGACTTCCCAAAACTAAGGGTTGATGGCATTAATTTGCAAGAATGGTATCAACAACTCCAGGTTGTCTTTATGAAGGAAAATTTACTATTTTTTATCACTAGTCCCCCAAAAAGACCTTGGACTTTAAAAATAGATTGTTTACACCATAGAGCATTTTTCTTAATAATATCTAGTGTGTCTCCTGCAATGTATCATAGCATCAAACCTAATCTGACTGTTTCAGAAATTATTCAATGCATGTTTAATTTGTTTCACAGCGATAGTGTGGCTACCACCACAAGAATGTCTAAGGATTTCTTTTCATCTAGAGTGAAACCAGGGGTTTCCATAAGTGAGCATTTAATATCTTTAAACAAAATAAGAGCTGAGCTGCATTTGAGGGGGGAGGTAATTTCAGACCAAACAATGAAAAGTGTTATTATCAACTCACTTGATTCATCATGGGACAGTTTTATGTCACATTTAGACACTATCAATCTAGGATATTTATCCATAGAAAGTCTATCCAATAAATTGATAGCAGAAGACAATTCAAGAAGAAATCGTTCTAGCAATCACTCAGAACACAAACCTTATAGGAAAGTAGCTTTCCAAGAAAAATATAATGAAACATTTAAATGTCACAATTGTGGATCCAGGGAACACAATAGAAGAGATTGTCCCAAAATTTCAAAGGAAAGACATAGGTCAGAATATAGGAACAAATACAATTATAGACAGTCTTCCATAGATAGACATAGATATAGAAGCCCACCAAATTACAAAGAGAATAGAGGGGGCAGAGATAATTCAAAGGATAGAAAATCTGGTTCACTGAATGGATTAAATAAACAAGACAACACTAAAATACAGCAAAATGAGAACAATAATTGGCTTATTGATTCTGGAGCAACTAATCACACCACTAATAACAAAAATATATTGTCTTCATTTACAGAAGATAAATTTGTAATAAAGGTAGCTAACCAAGAAAAGGTTCAAGTATTAGGTAGAGGGAATGTAACCCTGCCTGGTCTAGGAAAAATAGAGGGGGTATTGTTAATACCTGAAATACCTCATAATATACTAAGTGCCATAAAACTAAGTAGAGATTCTGACATTAATATAGTTTTCTCAAAGGGAAAAGCGACTTTGGAGAAGAATAAAATAAATATAGGCACTGTGATGATTAAAGGAGGCCTACCTTATCTGATAACAAAGGAAAAATGGTTGCATAACATTGATTCAAATATGGAAGATTGTATTGAAGCAGATGATGAAAATATTAGTAACAGTGACAATGATGAATGTAAAATATCTCATGATCACGCAGATGCACACAATGAAAAAAAACCAAAAATAGGTAAACCAATTCATGATGAGTGTGCTCACATCTTACATAGGAAGTTAGGACATGCCAGTTTTCCTGTAGTACAAAAAATGACTGAACACGCAGAAGGTGTCAAAATAAAAAATTTTGAAAACTATTTGGAATGCTCAGTATGTAAATCTACAAAACTAAAAACTAGTCCCAGACCAAGAAAATCTACTAGATCAACTAACAAAATTTTTGACTTAGTACACATGGACTTAGTTGGCCCATTAACTCCATCAATCACCTATAGAAAACGTTACTTCCTGACAATAGTAGACGATTATAGCCGTTATGGGTTTGTTTATACATTAAAACACAAAGATGAAACCTTTCAAAAATTTAAGGAATTTTACAAACGCATAGAAACACAACACAATATCAGAATAAAACAAATTATGACAGATAGGGGATGTGAATTCATGTCTAAAGAATTCTCCCAATGGTTAAAGGATAGAGGAATGCTACATTACACGTCTAGTCCATTTTCTGCGTTTCAGAACGGGATTGCAGAGAGAAAGAATTCCACATTACAAACCATGATTAGATGCACATTGGAGGATGCTGGCTTAAGCAAACAATTTTGGTCAGAAGCCTTACATTATTCAAATTACACACAAAATAGAACCTGGTCCAGTATTGTAAATAAGACACCATATGAAGTAATGTATAATAGGAAACCAAAATTAGCACACATGCACATATTTGGAGTCACTGCAGACGTACACATACCTAAACAGTTGAGAAGAAAGGGAGAAAACGTATCCAGAAGACTCAGATTTATGGGATATGAAACTGGCACCAAAGGGTACAGATTCATTGATAATAATAACAAATTTATAGTTTCCAGAACACCTGTGTTCCATGAACAGGCCAACTGGTCTAAATTACATCTTAATGAAATATTTCCAAATAAATGTAAAGATACAAAATCTCATGAGGAAGGGACCATAGAAAAACAGAATATCAACAAATATAAAAGCAAAACCAAAACTTGGACAAATAGCCAACACAAAATAAAGACAGACACACTAACAAAAAAGGAAGCAAGATATTTGCATGATAACAATAGCAAACCTGAAAGAGCCATTAGAAACAACAGAAATCAAATGCCAAATAAATACAGAGATTACATAATGCATATGGATGGTGAGCCAATAACGCCTAATACTTATGAGGAAGTGTTAAAACTCCCTCGTGAAGAAAAAGAAAAATGGGAATTAGCTATGAAAAAAGAGATGGAAAGTTTACAAGGATTAAATGTATTTACACCTGCAATTGCACCTAAAGATAAAACGATTATTGGTACCAGGTGGATATATAAAATTAAGAACTTAGAAGGAGGCAATACTCTATATAAAGCTAGATTAGTTGCACAAGGTTACGCACAGAAATATCCGGAGGACTATACTGACACGTATTCCCCCACTGTAAGAACAGAGAGTGTCAAAACAGCTCTAGTGGCAGCATCAGCACTCAACCTTGATGTATTTCAATATGACATACAAACTGCGTATCTACACGCAAAACTAGATAAGGAAATATACGTAAGAGCACCTCACAGTCAATACACCAACAAAAATGAAATTTGGCTGTTGAACAAGAGTTTATACGGATTAAAACAATCTGGTAAAAGATGGTATGATTGTTTAGTAAAAGTACTTAAGACCATGGATTTCAACGCTACCACTGCTGATAACTGTTTCTTTGTCAAAAAGGGTGATGATTACACTGAATTTGTGTTGATTTATGTAGATGACATTTTATATATAGGAAAACACAAAGAGAGAAGAGAAACTTTTGTAAATAAGTTAAATGAACATTTCTCGTTGAAATCTCTAGGTAAAGTGAACAAATATCTCGGTGTTCAAATTAATAAGACTAGAAGGGGATTCAAACTTACTCAGAGAGATAAGATTATAGAACTTTTAAATAAATGCAATTTAAACAATGCCAAACCCTGTGATACTCCTATGCAAACTGATTTTCTTAGAAATACTGATGAATCTTCACCTGAATTCAAGGATAACACGTTTTATAGATCAATCATAGGTTCACTTCTTTATATATCTAATTGGACTAGACCAGATATCGCCTTACCACTCAATTTATTATCCAGACACGTCAGCAAACCAACAATGTATCACTGGGAAGCTGTTAAAAGAATTTTAAGATATCTGAAATGTACACTGGATTTTTGCTTAGTATTAGAACCTAGTAATAATAAAGAACCAAAGCTTACATGTTATGCAGATGCGGACTGGGCTGGAGACACATCATGCAGAAAAAGTACATCTGGTTATATTTTTCTTTTAAATGACTGTCCAGTTTACTGGTATACTGGTAAACAAGAACTAGTAGCCACTTCAATGACAGAAGCGGAATATGTTTGTTTATCCAAAGCTGCAAATAACCTTGTATGGTTTAATGATTTAATTTCAGATGTTTGGAAAAAACCTGCTTTGCCTTTTGTTATGCATGAAGACAATAAAGCAGCCATTGAAATATCTAGATCTGATGCCATTGGACAAAGGTCCAGGCATATAGATATAAAATTTAAACATGTAAGACAATTATCTCAGGATGGATTTATTAAAGCAGTGCATTGTGATACTTCAGAACAATTAGCTGACATATTGACAAAGCCTTTACCTTCTAAGCAACACAAATATTTAACATCTAAATTGTATGTCTTGTATTGTCCTGAATCTGAATGTAATTGGTGTTGTATAACGAATCGGCATTTAGAGGGGGATTTGTCAGATGTAAATGCCTTATTCTCTAATGTGTAAATAGTATATGAATGGGGTATCAGGGGTTAACTTATTCTTCACTTCTTAATGTATTCATAATTCACCACTCCCACTTATAGCTCCACCCATTGTATATATAAGGAGCCACCTACACCCTTTTCCTCGCTTCTATCTGTGAATATTCAGTGAATATAGAATGCCTATTGTAAATAAAAGGAAGTATATTTAAAACTTTAACTCTCACTAATATTATTGAGTCTGATCCTGAAAATATTGCAACAGATCTGTTCCCTAAAACATTCAATTGGCCCCCAACAAAACCTCTGGAGACTTGCTACATCTCCCAGGCATTTGGGCTGTGGTAAGCTCAGTGCAAGATAGGAATCTGATGGATTTTCTCAGAGAAGGGAGGTTGTGGCACCAGATATTTCTTCTTTTAATTTTATTCTGTTGTTCTTGCTTCTATAGTTTCATCTTATTTCATTTTTGTTGTTGTTTTTATAGGTTGTATGTATTAGTGTTTGTTTTTTTGCTAGAGTGTAAGAATATACCATTAGTGAGACTTTCCTGTCCCTCAGTATCCTATCTCATCCAAAGGTTTTTTTGAAATTTGGAAGACAATAAAAGAAATATTACTTTGTTTTTTCAGATACTGAAAAATGCACCAAGTGCTCAGATGATCAATATCCAACCAAGAACAGAGTCCAATGTATCTCCAAAAGAATAACCTTCCTGTCATATGAAGAACATCTGGGAATCATCCTTGTGTCATTTGCCCTACTCTTGTTCCTAATCACAGGCCTTGTTTTAATCATATTCCTTCAATACCTAGAAACTCCCATTGTCAAAGCCAACAACCGGGATCTCTCCTTCATCCTCCTGGTCTCCCTCCAGCTTTGCTTTTTGTCCTCCTTTTTCTTCATTGGCCAACCAAAAAATGCCACCTGTCTTCTCCGACAAACAATGTTCAGCATTGTCTTCTCAATAGCTGTGTCTTCTGTGTTGGCCAAAACTATCACAGTGATGCTGGCCTTTCTGGCTTCAAAACCAGGCCACAGGATGAGAAGATGGTTGGGGAAGAGCTTAGCCAACTCTATTATCCTTTCTTGTTCTGCTGTCCAAATTTTCATCTGTGCCATGTGGCTGGGAGTTTCTCCCCCATTCCCGGACTCTGACATGCACTCCCAGCCTGGAGAGATCATCCTGCAATGCAACGAAGGCTCTGTCATCATGTTTTATGTTGTCCTGAGCTACATGGGTTTCCTAGCTATCATATGCTTCACAGTAGCTTTCTTGGTCAGAAACCTGCCTGGGGCCTTCAATGAAGCCAAGCTGATCACTTTCGGCATGCTGGTCTTTTGCAGTGTCTGGATCTCCTTCCTGCCCACCTACCTGAGTGCCAACGGAAAGTCCATGGTGGCCGTGCAGGTCTTCTCCATCTTGGCCTCCGGTGCTGGGCTGTTGGGTTGCATCTTCTTCCCCAAGTGCTACATTATTATCCTTAGACCAGATCTAAATACTAAGGAACATTTATTGATAAAAGTAGGGACCTGATAATGAAATTATTTCTTATGCTCACAGCTCATAGTTGATTATTGATAGCCATTGTTGTTGGTTTGTATGCTTCGTTTGCCTCTGTTTGACAATATAGGTTATTTAAAATCCAACGAAATAAAAACAGTTACATTAATCAAATTAAAATCCAAGGTAATAATCAAACAATAAAATAAATTAATAATTGATATTTGTATTTTCTCATCATGGTTCTTTCCGAACTGGTATTTCAATTCAATCCAGGTCTGATTCTATTGGGAGCAGAAGGGTTAGTGTTAGATGATGCAGAATTGCAACTTCAAGAGCTCTATATGAGTTTGGTGCTCTTTCTCAGTAATCGTCATTCATTTGGCTCAGATCAACTTTCACCCTTGAGAGAAAATGAATTATTCCTGTAAAAAGAATAACCTAAGTAACACCGTATTAACTTTCATGTAATCTGATTTATATAACCTGGTAATTAGGACATGAGTAAGCATTAGATTCTGGAAAGGAAAAGGGAACTGTGATGCTATGTTAGGACATAATATTAATTTTAATAACACAAAAACAGTTGCAAAAATAGAACATCTCAATGGCAGAATAATCAGAGAGGCCATTGAAATAGAGAAAAGACCATATTGTATGAATAAACGTGATGACACTTCCTGTCTGCCTACTATTTGGAAACCTGCTCTCATAGACAGACGAATCTTAAATATAAACCATAGATCAAAAGTTCATCATAATGCCTGTGTTGCCACCAGTTCCAGCATAACTTATCCATTGACCCACAACCAAGCAACAGCGCTTCCACCCAATCAAAATACAGCTACGTCATCAGCCAATCAGAATACAACAACACTGTCGACCAATCAGAATACACCTTTGCCTCTTTTCATAGAAAAATGTCAGTTATGATCACACAGTTTGCCCATAAGCACCAAACCAAGAACATCAGCCAGAAGATGATGAATGCGATTTCATCGAAACGTCGCTACTACCCTTTTAAGGATATGTTTACAATTACACGGGAAGAAACCCGAGATATTAACTGTACACACATATATACCCGTGAATACCTACATAGACATATATATATATATATATGTTTTTCCTCTAGCCGAGTTTTTCATACGTAACCAAGGTTTTTCTGCAGCCCTAGCCTCAGTAGAATCACATCCACTCGATTCTGGGCTTTTTTCTTTCTGGCAGCAAGAAATAGATCTATATAAGTCTCTCACCAGACACAGGGCCGTACCTGTGCATTTTGTTTTTCTTGCCTATCAGTAGAATCCTCCAAATAGGGAGAAGTCTATTAGCAGCAAATCCTCTACAGTAGGGGTGTCAAACTCACATCATCATGGCGTCGTCACATGATGTATCGGGACTTTCCCCCCCTTCGCTAAACTGGGCGGGGGAGGGGCAGCATGTAACGCAACCCACGAGTTTGACACCCCTGCTCTATAGGAAAGGAATTCCATGCATACAAAAAAAAAAAAAATCAAATAATGTTTCCCTTCAAGTCAGTCAGGAATTGCTCAGATTATTAGAAACAAGCCACCCAAAATTAGAATTGATTAAATTACTCACCCCAACCCTTCTATACCATAAAGAGTGGCTTTTTTGGTGAAAGAAAGGGGGTGAAAAAGGAGAACTCTTTTTTGGGGGAGGGGGCTGAAAAACAGTTGCATTTGAATTTAGCTCTTATTTTTCTCAGGGCAGCACATTTTGATGTGAAGGAAGACAGACAGCCCTGATTTTTTATGGGGCTTGAAGTCCAAAGTCTGAAATTTTCCAGTGACGTTTTTTGCCTAAAGCCAAGTTCTCCACTAGGAAAGATTTCCATTTAGGACCTTCCAGGTCAGTGTGAGAAGTGAACTGCAGCTGACTCCATCTGTCTCTGCCCAAAGTCTCCCCTGGAGGATTCAGCCAAAGAGCAGAGATAAAACTTTGAGGATAATAATTTTCCTTCTCACGAGAGATCCCTGAGTAATTTAACTAGTTCTTGGACTCGGAGTTCATTGGGCATTTCTCTGGAGAGAAACAGAAGGGAAATAATCCCCATCTGGTTCAAAATGATACAGTAAAGATAGAATTAAATTGTTCACCAAGAATTGAGAGGTTTGAAAGCTCCATCCTTGAAACTGGCCCAGAGGGAATACACGGCATCTGTGGTTGAAGAAAAAGAATTGTGACATTTGTTGGCATAGAGGTTAAAGAGAAAACCCCGGGGACTATTTAATGCCTGAACATGTCACTGAACTGAAATTGCTTCCTACTGAGTTAGAGCCAAAATTTACTTTATTTTTACTTTACAAAATTTACTTTAAAATTTACTTCAGAATACTGAAGGGCTCCACCACAAAAGGTTGATGCAATATAGGTAGTCCTCAACTTACAACCATTCGCTTAGTGACCATTCATAGTTACAATGGCACTGAAAAAAGTGATTTATGGCCAATTTTTCACACTTATGACTGTTGTAGCATCCCCATGGTCACGTGATTTACATTTGGATGCTTGACAACTGACTCATCTTTATGATGGTCCCGCAATCATGTGATCCCCTTTGGAGACCTTCTGAACAACAAGGTCAATGGGGAAACCAGATTCACTTAACAACATTGTTACTATTTTAAGAACGGCAATGATTCACTTAACAAATGTGGCAAGAAAAGTCGTGAAATGGGACAAACTCTCTTAACTCACTTAGCATCATAAATTTTGGGCTCAATTGTGGTCATAACTCATGGACTACCAGTCCACAAGGACAAAATCAACCTATGAGAAAAACTAGTCATCAGGAATTAACATAGTTAAGAATAATATCAACCCTTGTACAGAGAGTGTGTGTGAGAGAGAAATTTATTTTATTTATTTTTATTTTATTTTGAATTTGTATACCGCCCTTCTCCCTGAGGACTCAGGGCGGTGAACAGCCAAGTAAAAACATCAAGTACAAATATTAAAATACAGTTAAAATATACATATATAAATTTGGCCCCATTAATTAAAAACAATAAACAAAACACTTAAAAACACTTAAAAAAATTAGGCCAGCCCGGCTTGCTGGAAAAGGAAGGTTTTAAGGGCACGACGGAAGGCACCGAGGTCTTGGATTCTCCTTATCTCTGGAGGCAATTGATTCCAGAGGGTAGGTGCCCCCACAGAGAAGGCCCTCCCCCTGGGGGTCACCAGCCTGCACTGTTTGGCTGATGGCACCCCGAGGAGGCCCTCTCTGTGGGAGCGCACGGGTCGATGGGAGATTGTCGGTGGCAGCAGGCGGTCTCGAAGATAGCTAGGCCCTATGCCATGGAGCGCTTTAAAGGTGATAACCAACACCTTGAAGCGCACCCGGAAGACCACTGGGAGCCAGTGCAGCTCGCGCAGGAGCGGTGTTACATGGGAGCGCCAGGCTGCTCCCGTCACTACCCGCGCTGCTGCATTCTGGACCAGTTGGAGCCTCTGGGTGCTCCTCAAGGGGAGCCCCATGTAGAGAGTGTTGCAGTAGTCAAGGCGAGAGGTGACGAGGGCATGAGTGACTGTGCACAGGGAATCCCGATCAAGAAAGGGCCGCAACTGGCGGATCAGGCGAACCTGACAAAAGTTCCCCCTGGTTACAGCTGTCAGATGTTCCTCCAAGGACAGCTGCCTATCCAGGAGGACTCCCAGATTGCGAGCCCTCTCTGTGGGGGCCAACGACTCGCCCCCAATAGTCAGTGATGGAGTCAACTGACTATATCGGGATGCCGGGAGCCACAGCCACTCAGTCTTGGAAGGGTTGAGCCTGAGCCTGTTCCTCCCCATCCAGATCCGCACAGCCTCCAGGCACTGGGACATCACTTCAAGGGCATCGTTGGGGTGGCCTGGGGTGGAGATGTACAGCTGGGTGTCATCAGCGTACTGGTGGTATCTCACCCCAAAGCCACGGATGATCTCGCCCAGCGGCTTCACATAAATGTTGAACAGGAGGGGCGAGAGGACCGACCCCTGAGGCACTCCACATATAAGAGGCCTTGAGGTCGACCTCTGCCTACCTGCCAACACGAACTGCGACCGGTCGGAGAGAAAGGAGGAGAACCACCGTAATACGGTGCCCCCCATCCCCAACTCTTCCAGCCGGTGCAGCATGATACCATGGTCGATGGTATCAAAAGCCGCTGAGAGGTCTAACAGGACCAGAACAGAGGAACAACCCCTGTCCCGAGCCCTCCAGAGATCATCAACCAACGCGACCAATGCCGTTTCCGTGCTGTGTCCAGGCCTGAAACCCGACTGGAACGGATCTAGATAGGAAATTAGAGAAATAAATGATGACTTTCACCTGCATGTAAGGAAGAAATGGAGGAAAGGGGACCCATCCTCCACTGCCACTCTTTTCCACACAACCAAAGACCAGACCCATCATGTTGCCCATAGAAAAGGCCCAGGAAGGAGGAGAGGATCTGGGGGAACTCTTCACACACACCCCAATTCTGAAAAGAAACTAATGTGGTTTATGGGCTTTTGTGTTGCATTTTAGGGGGAAGCAGTCAATGAGGGTTTGTGAGAAAAAGGCAATGTGGGTCTCCCTGGATGGACCCTCTGGGGCTCTGAGGAAGGGACAGCCTGGGGTTGGTCCCTCATAGCCCCTGAAGACCCTCTGGCCGGGCTCTTCTGGGCAGCCGCTGCTCCCACTTGCCCAAGAGCCTCCACTGGAGGAGAATCTCTTCAAGGCAGCCATTTCTAGGTGGAGAGACACTTTTAGGACTTCAGCCTCCCCTCCTGCTGCATTTCTGGCAGGTTTTGCCTCTTTCTCATCACACTGAAAGCTCTTAATTTTATTCTTATGTGAAACTCTCCACACACCCCACCCTTTGTCTTTGTTTATTCAACCTCTTCTCCATGATTGGTGGCTGAGTTCCCAGGCAACCATTATCTCTTCCCTCCTGTTTGATTGGCTGCTGCTGGGTTGCCATGACGACAGGGGCAGGCCAGGAACAGAGGCAGCCACTAGGGAAAGAGAGAGGCGGGTCTTTTGTCTCCCCCTCAGAACTGGAGGAGCTGAAGGGGAAATCTTCTCTCTTTTAGGAAGGTCTTCCTCAGAAAGAATAATGAAAGAATATTTTGAAAAAATATTTTTAAAATGAAGGAAAAATTCAAGAAAAATTCAATTCTTCCTTTTCTGACAGACGAAAAACAGGAAACAGAAACTAAAAAAACAGCTAAAATCAGGAAGATATAGTGGAATGGGACATTAAAGGATAAAGAGCTTATAGAAAATAGAGAGTGAAACAGAAAATAGTTCTAGTATTAAAATTAATCTTGGCATTAGCTGAAAGCACTTATAATTTACATTTCCTTTTTGAAGAAATATGTAAGCTTTCCTTTTAGGAAATGAAAATGTCTCCCCAGACACTGTAGACAGAATCACAGAATAACAGTAGGAAGGGACCTTGGAGGTCTTCTACTCCAACCCCCTGCTCAATCAGGAGACTCTATACCATTTCAGACAAATGTCTGTCCAATCTTATCTTAAAATCCTCCAGTATTAGAGCACCCACAACTTCTGAAAACAAGCTGTTTCACTGATTAATTGTCTTAGCTGTCAGGAAATTTCTCCTTAATTGTAGGTTGGATCTTTTTTTTTTTTATTGCAAAAGTTTTACAATTACATTTTTACCCCACTTTCCCCCCCCAACCCACCCCTCACTCCCCACCCTAACCCCCCCAACCCCCCCTAGCCCTCCCTCCTGACTTCCACTGAATATAATCCCATCAAAATCCCTTTTTTATAAAACTTGAACCCCTTAAACCCCCTTATAATTTTTTCTCTTCACAATTCATACATTCATACATTTCTATTTTATATAATACTTTCAATGAAAAGCTATTTGATACTTCCTAACTTGATATTTATTCTGCACATAATCTATCCATTTTTTCCATCCCCATACATAAGTCTCTTGTGAGCGGTCTTTTAAATATGCTGAAATCTTCGCCACCTCCGCAAAACTAGCCATCTTCAAAGTCCATTCTTCAATAGTGGGTAAAGCTTCATTTTTCCAATATTTACCTATCAATAATCTTGCTGCTGTTATCATGTACAATATCAACTTAGTTTCATCCAATGTAAAACCCTTTACTATACCCAATAAAAACAATTGTGGAGAAAATTGAATTTTTTTCTTCAACACATTCTGCATAACCCACCATATTTTTATCTTTTCTTTATAGGTTTTGGTCACCACATTAAAAAAAAAAAAAAGATGTTGAAAACCTTGGAAAAAGTGCAGAGAAAATCAATTAAGATGACTAAAGGCCTGGAGACAAAAACATATGAAGAATTGGTTGCAGCAGGGATAGTATTCACTTATCTTCACTACGAGTTCGCAAATTTGAGCATGTGCGAACGCATACGCAGAGCGTCAAAAATGGGACGTGATGATGTCCGGGCAGGTGGGCGGAGCCTCCCGCAGCCGCCGCTACCTGTTCGTCTGAACCGGATAGAACCGGCTGAATACCACCACTGGGTTGCAGGATTTGGGTTTGGCCAGTCTAGAGAAAAGAAGGACTAGGGGAGACATGATAGCCATATTCCAGTATTTGTGGGGCTGCCACAAACAGGAAGGGAGTCAACTTATTTTCTGAAGCACCCGAAGGCAAGACAAGAAACAACGGATGGAAACTAATCAAGAAGAGATACAACCAGGAGTTAAAGAGATTAGGACAATTAACCAGTAGAAGGTCAAAATGGAGGAGACTTTTGATGTATGTTTTCTTCCCTCTTTTATTGCTTTTTTTGCCTTAGTACCTCCCTCCCTGAAGGAAAACAGGCAGAAGAAGGAACCTGAGCTCACTTACTTATAATAATTTAGCATCCTTTAGCTATGAATATGTTTGTGATTTATGCATTAATCTCTCCTACCATTTTGAGATGCATACTCAGGAGTCGCATCTCTTTGTTGTGTGAGGGCCATTTCTCAATATTATTTGAGGGTGTCTCACAGAGCATGCAAATAAACACTGCAGTGGGAGTTCATTACTTGCTTTGGGTCCTATATCTGATTCCACAAGAAATAGGATACTGAACACTGGAAAGTACCAGAGAATAGAAGAATTTCCCCTCCTTTAAGAAAAAAGATTTCTTCCTACTGTCAACTGGAAGAGGTCACACTCTAACTACAGGCATTTAAGATAGGTGAGGATTTCCCCTTCAATCCTCTTCTGGTTCCGTAGAAGGTTAGAGGGGAGGAGCAAGGAGACCAAATTGGGCAATAGCTGTTCCCCCATAAGTGGGTCACTTCAGAAATGATGTAGTTCAGAGGAGGGGCAGGCTCAACCCTGAGGTCACCTTTTCCATTATTATATGGTGGTAGAAGTAGGATAGTAAACACTAGAGAGTAACCAGGGAATCAAGAGGGTATTTTTAAAACTCCCCTGACAATCAGCAGAGGTCACACACTGACCACAGGTCTTTATTATTTTTTCCCCTAGAAACTGGCAACAATGGAAAGGCCAGGTAGTGCTAGGACATTCACACACCTGAGAAATGATTGGAAGTATCAGTATGCCAACCCTCTCAGTAAGGCACAGGCTATGAAGATGTCTGTTACAGATTTCTCACTAGAAGGCAGAAAGTCCGTTCAGCACCTCAGCCCAGAGAAGCTGGAATGGGAGGCTAAGAGAGAGGAAGCTACAAAGAGGGTGAAAGCTGATCAGAGCCAAATGAATGACGATTGCTGAGAAGGAGCACCAAACCCAAATAGAGCTCTTGAAGTTGCAATACTGTATCATCTAACACTAACCCTTCTGCTCCCAATAGAATCAGACCTGGATTGAATTGAAATACCAGTTCGGAAAGAACCATGAAGGGAAAATACAAATATTAATTATTAATTAATTTTATTGTTTGGTTATTACTTTAGATTTTAATTTGATTAACGTAACCGTTTTTATTTCCTTGGATTTTAAATAACCTATATTGTCAAACAGGGGCAAACGAAGCATACAAACCAACAACAATCGCGATCAATAACCAATGATGAACTGTGAGCATAGGAAATAATTTCATTGTCAGTTCCCTACTTTTATCATCAAATGTTCCTTAGTATTTAGATCTGGTCTCAGGATGATAATGTAGCACTTGGGGAAGAAGATGCAACCCAACAGCCCAGCACCGGAGGCCAAGATGGAGAAGACCTGCACGGCCACCATGGACTTTCCTTTGGCACTCAGGTAGGTGGGCAGGAAGGAGATCCAGACACTGCAAAAGACCAGCATGCTGAAAGTGATCAACTTGGCTTCATTGAAGGCCCCAGGCAGGTTTCTGACCAAGAAAGCTACTGTGAAGCATATGATAGCTAGGAAACCCATGTAGCTCAGGACAACATAAAACATGATGACAGAGCCTTCGTTGCATTGCAGGATGATCTCTCCAGGCTGGGAGTGCATGTCAGAGTCCAGGAATGGGGGAGAAACTCCCAGCCACATGGCACAGATGAAAATTTGGCCAGAAGAACAAGAAAGGATAATGGAGTTGGCCAAGCTCTTCCCCAACCATCTTCTCATCCTGTGGCCTGGTTTTGAAGCCAGGAAGGCCAGCATCACCGTGATAGTTTTGGCCAACACAGAAGACACAGCTATTGTGAAGACAATGCTGAACATTGTTTGTCGGAGAAGACAGGTGCCTTTCCTTGGATGGCCAATGAAGAAAAAGGAGGACAAAAAGCAAAGCAGGAGGGAGACCAGGAGGATGAAGGAGAGATCCCGGTTGTTGGCTTTGACAATGGGAGTTTCTAGGTATTGAAGGAATATGATTAAAACAAGGCCTGTGATTAGGAACAAGAGTAGGGCAAATGACACAAGGATGATTCCAAGATATTCTTCATATGACAGGAAGGTTATTCTTTTGGAGATACATTGGACTCTTTTCTTGGTTGGATATTGATCATCTGGGCACTTGGTACATTTTTCAGTATCTGAAAAAACAAAGTAATATTTCTTTTATTGTCTTTCAAATTTCAAGAAAACCTTTGGATGAGATATGATACCGAGGGACAGGAAAGTCTCACTAATAGTATATTCTTACAGTAGCAAAAAAAAAAAACAAAAAAAAAAACCCTAATACATACAACCTATAAAAACAACAACAAAAATGAAATAAGATGAAACTATATAAACAAGAAGAACAAAATAAAATTAAAAGAAGAAACATCTGGTGCCACAACCTCCCTTCTCTGAGAAAATCCATCAGATTCCTATCTTGCACTGAGCTTACCACAGCCCAAATGCCTGAGAGATGTAGCAAGTCTCCAGAGGTTTTGTTGGGGGCCAATTGAATCTTTTAGGGAACAGATCTTTTGCACGCCAATTATATCTGGTCTGGTGGGACAAACAGATACCCTCAAGGAGAGGAAGCTCTGCAGATACCCTGGTTCTGTCTCATGGAGGGGATTGAAGGTGAATTTAATTGCACTTGAAAAGAAACGGGGAGCCTGTGCAGCTTGCACAATAGGGGTGTACCATGGAAGAACATAAGGAAACACTGTTCATGCCATTGGATTCTGGACCATCTATAAATTCCAGATGGGTTTTAAAGAGCAACATGAGTATAGGATAGAAACACTGGAACAGAAAACTGACTGAAGGGGGAAAAAAAAAAAAACCTCCCTTTGAGGTTTTTTATTTATTTATTTATTTATTTATTTATTTATTTATTTATTTATTTATTTATTTATTTATTTATTCATTCATTCAATTCATTCATTCATTCATTCATTTATTGGTCATAGCTTTATAGGAGGAAAACAAGAAAAAAACTCTACCTCTGCCTCCCAGCATCCATCTGGTATTCATCTAGCTAGCTTACTTGCAGCAAACAGCCAACAGCTTGGTCAGCTTCAGCATGTTATCGCAGGCTCAGCACGTGGCTCGTCGGAGGTCTGCTCTGTTGCGCCTACCACCGGTCAACTGAGCTGAGCTGCTGCCGCTGCCACGGAACACTGGAGACTTCGCGGCCGAGTAGCTGATTGGCAGTTGGATCGGCCTCCCAGAATACTGCCAATCAGCTATTCTAGGCAGTGTGGATTGCCACCACCACTTATTGCTGCCCATTCGCTGCCACCCATTCGCTGCCACCCATTCGCCACCGCCCATTTTCTGTGGCCCGTTCACTGACAATCACCGCAGCCTGTTCGTCAACATCCATCAGCAAATGAGCAGCAGTGAACGGGCAGTGGCGATCGGGCTCGGGTGAATGGATGGCGGCAATCAGTGATGGCAAATGGGCAGCAGCGAACGGGCAGTGGCAAATGGGTGGCAATAGGCAGTGGTGATGGTGGTGATCCCCACCACCTAGAATCTAGATAGGTGGTATTCCGGGATGCCGAGCCAACCGCCAATCAGCTGCTCGGCGGTGAAGGCTCCAGCATCAGCCACCTCCCGCCCACCACAATATTCACTCAAACATGCACAGAGACTTCCACCCACTTTTTTTGGGGGGGGGTGTCTTATAGTGCGAAAAATACAGTATGTTTATCCCAATAATGTTAAAACTCAGTTACTGATGATTGACCCACCAACCATGCTCCCAATAAACTTCTCTAAAAATATGGAGCACAAGATAAAAGTTGTCTGACATGGAGAATGTGTTTAGTAGGAAGTGCACAATTGCTTACTTCAAAGTAAGTCATACAGCCCCTTCTAGGAAAAGAAAAATCATTAACAACCCTGAAATTTAGAGTATCTGCAGACTATAAGGCCCTCTAGAAATCCCTTAAAATGTAATAGTTTCCAATAGTCCTGGAGATCCCTTAACAACAGAGTCCTGTGTGATGGTTGCATGGTAGGTAGCATCTTGATGGATTCCTCTCTTGCTTTCTTAGCATTTAGTTCTCATTGTTTAAATTTTTAATTTGTGGTTTAATTGTGTGCCACCAAAAGTCCCTATGTCTGAAATAGACAACCATATAAATAAATTTGAAAGGAAAGAGATCTTAAGGAAATTAATTCATGAAGGAATTCAAGAAGAGGAACTGAATTTGTTACCTTCAAAATCTTTTTACTCTATAAAAAGGAGAAGATGAAGCAATATATTTCTATACTCACTAGACTTGGCAACAAATTTAAAGAGAAAACGAATTCAACATTGGTGTCAATGGAAATTAAGTAGATTGGTCTTTTATTAGTTCTCCATTACCCCCCTCCTTTCTGTTTCTTTTAATCCCAATACTGTATATTAATGTAGTCCTTTTTTCCCTTTCAGAATCACATCTATATTTCTTTTTTGTTGGTGTTATAATTGTTTGTATCTCAATATTTAACAACAATGAAAATTGGAAAAATAAGAAAAGGTGGGAAGTAAATAGCTACTTGGTGATTTTATGGTGAAATTTCTGTTTGGTTTTCATTGTTCTTTCAACTCAATTAGATATTTCAGTTTAGAAGGATTGATGATCTTCATACAGATTAACTGATGAAATGAATGGTTGATTGATGTATCTTTGGGCCTGTAATGTAAAGTCAGGTTAGGTGAGCAAAACCATTGATTTAAAATCATTCCTCAGGTTACAAAGGATTCAAATATTCCTAAGGAAGATAAATATGGAAAGACACGTCCAAACTGGTAAATAAAAGAGAGATTTCCTACCAATCCACAACATCCTTCTTCCTACCTCATCCATCCAAATCTTTTTCTTACCCCTCCCATTATGGAAGAAATTGGATACAATGAAAATAAGAACAAAACCATCAAACTTATATATGTCTTTAAGATGTATATTGATACAAGTGGTCTGGATGAACCCAGTAGGTTTCCTTATGGTGTCACCCACCTTCCTGAGTGGAGATGGTCCCTTCTGGACAAGGAAGGCAGTCGTAGCAGCAAAATGGCTCTCCTTCTCGAGCCTTCTTCACAAATCCAGGTTGACATTTTTCCACACATTTGGACTGAGGCAGAGACTGAGAAGAAAAAGAAGAAATGAGAAAGAAAATATATTGAGACTCATCATCCATGTAAGATGGAGATAGTTATGAACCAAGTAGTCTATGGGCTTCACATAGGCAAATATGAAATCTCTGAATACTTCCAAATAGTTACATGAGATACAATTGCAAGCAGATGCTTCATTTAGTTCCTCCTTTTTTCTTGGGGCATATCCGATTGCAAACAAAAGTACCTTTTTATTTAGTAAAGACTGGAGGGATGAAATAGTGAAAATATTTAAGCATCAAGTAACAACCAGGGGTTTCCACCTCACGGTGAAATTAACACATTCCTCTCTTCTTCATATAGGCATGATTTTAAAATAAGATATCCACTCATACTAAGTTGTGAAGTAAACTTTACTGTAAAAGATTTATTAAGTTTTTATTCCATTAGATTTATTAGAATAAAACTGTGACGAAGAAAGAAAATTCTGACCAGTGGGATCTGGAAAGTTTTTTTCCTGGAGTACATAAAACATTGCAAATCTGTTTATCCTTGAAAACAGTCCAAAATTATCTTCCAGTTAAGACAAAAAGTGGATGGAGCCTCCCACCGCCACTGCTACAGATTCGGCCGAACCGGGGTGAACTGGTAGGAACCCACCACTGGTATGAGCCCTGTGTGAGAAAGGGATATCCAACACAAGTTCCTTTCTGTTGAAAGACTACAATCAAGTGACAAAAACCCACAGAGAAACACACACTCATATTTATTATTAGTTTGATTTGGTCCATCTCAGTATATCCTAAGGTAGCTAACAGTCAAAATAAACAATTGCACTGAAGGAAATTTCAGATGAAGTACACTTTTACAAGCCAATGCCAAAATCTAAGTAATATTTCCCTCAAAATTGTCCCTTATTGCTTCTCATATCAGGATTATTGTTATTTATTTATTTTTTTTTGCACCAAAGTCATGCTTCAGTACTTCAGTTTTCAAGCCATTATCATGAGCAGCAAATAAAGGTACTGAATCAATGAATAAATAAGCTCACAGATCAGAACAGTCATTATAAGTTCATGAGAACGGAAAGCCTTAGACCTCCTTCCTCAATTCCACTATCCCAGTGGGGTTAAAGAGAGGCATGTATAACTATGGTCTCAGCTGATTAAAAGCATCACAGACTCTAGACCTGCAATTTTAGGAGACCCTGACTCCAACCAGGACATGATAAAGCTTATTTCCCAATTGAGCCAACAGGACCGCCATTCAATCTTCATTCCATTTCATCAGATTCAGCCCAAACCTGAAGTCAACAGAATTGATTCATCTTTGATAATTGAAGACAAGGAACAAGTGTACCAGAAGCTATTAACATGAAAATCTTCAGCATATGAGGCCCTCTCTCACCTGTTTTATGGTGTTAAATTGCAGGAAGGATATTAAATGGCAATGATTTGTGTCCTAAATAATTATCACCCCAAATCTCATTTTGGATATAGTTGAATCAGTTTACAACAGTACTCAGCATTATAGCATCTGAAGGATAACTTGGTCAATAGAACTAAAGCCTCCCTATCTGTCTAAGAAAATAATAAATGTTTTACCCCACACATTCAATTCTCAGTGAAGGTTACCCACCTTCTTAACTAGGTTTAGTCCGCTTCAAATGGGTCCTAATTATTTCGAAAAAAGAGAAAAGACATCAATATTTTCCTCACCTTGTTGAGCCACTTTAGCTGTGACAAAGCATCTTGGTTGATTCTAAGTCTCTGGCTTTCAAAACTCCCCAATTTCTTGTTGATGGGATTGTCCTTGGGCAAAACCACCCTACTAAAGATCTGCAGATCTGCTACTACGTCTCCATTTTGATCCAAGTACACTTTTAGCAGAGAAAGATTGTACAATTCCTTCTTCTTTAGGAATGGATGAAACTACAATGGAAATATCCAGGAATTTTAAAAACAGAAATCTTGGTTTCTAATTCTTATGTCTTTTTACATTTGAATCTTTCTTCTATGGTTTTTTAACTTGTAAATATTGTGAGTTGGGAGAACAAGCTTTGCCACTATCTTCAAAACATAAGAACAAAGGTTCAGTAATAGTTGTCAATTGTACAATATATCAGAGATGGCTAACCTTTTTGCCGTCATGTGCTAAAACCGGGAGAACGTGGGGGGTCGCGGTTGCGTGTGCCCACATCCATAATTCAATGCACCCCGCCCTCCCGCGCATGCGCATATGACCCCCCCACACTTCCCCCTGCTTTTGGCACGTGATGGCACAGTGGCCCCAGTAGGCCCGTTTTTCCACCTCCCCAGGCTCAAGAGGCTTTCTAGGAGCCTGGGGAGTGCAAAAACAGCCTTCCCCATCCCCCCAGAGACCAGAAACAGCCAGTTTTCTGACTTCCGGTGGGACCGGACGGCCTGAAAATCAATTGGCTGGCACACGCATGCATGCTGGAGCTGAGCTAGGGCAACGCTTGTGTGCCCACCAATATAGCTCCACGTGCCACGGCATGATAACTAAGTGGATGCATCTTTAAAATTGTACTCAAATAAATTTTAATTTTATTGATAAAATTGGTGAGTTATGAAAAACAATTGAACCTTGGTTATTGATTCCTCTATATTTTCATTAATAAAGGAAGTAGATAAACTATGTCAGATTATTCATGAAGTGGCAGAGACATGGTAACAAGGTCAGCCAATGAATAGGCATAGCAACTAAGTCAGCCAATTGGGAGCTGAGACAGCCTGGAGCCAGTGCGTGTCTTAGTTTGCAGCTTCTGAGTCTGTGCAGAAAATTGAAACTGAAACTAGGCAGTCTGTGTGTGCTTGTCTGCTCTGTTGAAATGAAACTATGTTCTCTCCTGCCTTATGTTGTAACTGCTACTACGTTGAAGAAGAATCAGCTATTGGTATTGTAAATATTTCATTTGTTATTACGTATATAAAGAAGTTAATGAATCCAGCTGAATCACTTATCTGTGTGTGCTTCTGGATTTGATTTTTGCTAGAAACTCTGATAAACTATGCTTTTGGGATACAAAAATTATAATAATGCTTGAACAAAATTATTTTGATCTCCTTTAAAAAAATTCCCTGCTTCCACAAAATAAAAGTATGTTTTTGTGATAGAGAGAGGTGCTTAAGTAAAGTTCAGTTGGAAACTAATTTTTAGCATTTAGGACTAGATACATGATTGTATCTTGGATAACAACAAATGAATGGCAGCCACAATCTATATCTTTCTTTAAGATTTCATTTGTAGTTTCTCTCACATTATTCTATATGTAGATGGGTTACTGGTTATAATAAAGTAGTAGTAATATTTTAATGATATGATAATAACCCTGTTATTACTTTGACAATAATGTCATTAATGATCCAGTGGAATCATACCAGGTTCTCTTGTAGGAAACATTTGTAGAAGACATTGCACAAAATATTCATCAGCTTTAGGCAAGGACAAAAAAGGAAAGGAAGAGCTCAAAGGAGCTGCTTTTAGCCTTGAGGAAAGACAACAAGGAGGAGAGCCATGTTGGTTTACAGGGAGCTTAAAATCAGAAGGAATCTGGGAACAATGTTTTGAATATACAAGTTGTTCTTGCAATAAGTTAACAGATGTTGTACAGAAGTTTAAGATCTCAAACAACCAAGCTCAGAGAGCCCCAAAGACCCTGAAAAGGAATCTAGTTTGATGGATCCTTGTTGGGACCCCATACCTTCCACGGTTGCAGCCTTGGAGTTCCCAATCTCTCTTCTCCCTCCTTTCTTCTCCTCTTGATATTGGACATTGCAGCGTTTATGGCATGGGCCAGAATCTTAATGACACTATAATCAAAGCCTGTATTTCCGATCCACATTCTGTTCTTTTTCTTTTGGGTATCTAGTGGTGTTTTTTGGGTGCATCTTCTCTGACCTTTGACAGAAAAGATATTTTTTGAAAGAAAACATTGAAAATACTCATTTTGAAACTCAGGCTCCACAAAGAAATCATCTTTATAGGCATTATCTTTTTGCCAACTCTTTTTCCACTGAAGAGGAAAGGTCCAAATACTATGGACATATTTGAGACGGTTGTCCTTTGTCATTGAATACACTCCAATTGTTGTCATGATCCAGACTTTCCCTTCAATGGGTCCTGGCAGACCTTCAAGTGCTGAATGGAAAGGAAGAATTCTAGGAAAAATGGGATCAAATTCTATGAAGTGAACAAAGACATTGACTTGTTTCCACTTGGAGAGGGCACCCCTGAGAGGTGCTGTATGTCCAGTCATTGAGAATTGTTGTGATATAACAACACAAATTCTATTCTTGACAAGCATCGGAGTAAAAGTCCTCATGAAATTCTCCCCCTTCTCTGTGTCTGGAGCAAAGAGACCAATCAGGATCCATCCAAAATGGAGGAGCACTTGAACAATTCCTGGGTACTGGAAATCGCCTTTGGGGAGCATCGGATGGAAAAAGGGGAATTGACTTTTATCATTCAGAGCCTCTGAAGCAATTCTATTACTGAGCTGTGAAAAGCAATGAAGTGCTGGTTATATTTAGGGTCCTACCAACTTCCAATTTTTAGCTTTTAATGAATCCAACTTTTTTCTCATGCACATATCCTGTTTCCCCAAAAATAAGACCTAGCATGTTTTTTTTACGTATGTGCCTAATATAAGCCCTACCCCCAAAATAAGCCCTACTTAAATGCCCATGCAGACAGTTGGCCGCCCATTCTGTCTGGGCAAGCAGAAGAAGTGGGACGGCGGCCTTGCAGAGTCATGATGGATGGGGCTGCCGGAACTGATGATGTGAGGTGAGGCAGGTGTTGGGCATGAGTGGCCTGGCCTTTGGTCTACATAAGCTCCTTTAATGTTGAGGGAGCCAAGATCTAGTCACAGTGAAAAATACCCCAGGTAAGAAAAGGTATGAACTACCTCTATTGGCTCATCATCGAATAGCCCTATATGGCAATGATATCATTTTCCAAAGACCATAACCTTTGACTTTGGCTTATCAATAATCATATAATTCTTATGAGAATAGGAGTCAAGTCTTCTTAACAGTATATGAAACCCAAATGTCATATAGGCAGTACCCTTGTCTTACCTTTTGGTAAGGATCAGTCCTACTTCTTATGGCTCCATTGATCCTACAACAGGGTACCCCAATCTATGGGCCACACCTACTAGTGTCGCTGTGAGAATTTTTTTTTTTTTAATTTGATTTATATGCCGCCCTTCTCCGGAGACTCAGGGCGGCTTACTGTGCGTTAAGCAATAGCCTTCATACTTTTGTATATTTATACAAAGTCAGCTTATTGCCCCCACAATCTGGGTCCTCATTTCACCTACCTTTGAAAGGATGGAAGGCTGAGTAAACCTTGAGCCTGGCAAGATTCAATCTTACTTTAATTGCAGACAGCTGATGTTAAATTACAGAGCTCTGTCTGTTGAGCTATCCAGGCTCCTGGATTTACAACTGGGATGCCGAAACAGCCAGCAAGCGCAAATGTTCATAGATGCATCCTCACTCGGCCTCTTGGATGGAACCATCCTCTCTGCTCCCCCACCCCACCCCGGTGTACAAAGCTAAAAGCATTAGGGAACTCTGACTTAAAACACACTCTCAAACAAATGAATGTAGAATATGGAATAATTGGGACAGAAGGGATCTTTAAGGTCTTCTGGTGCAGCCCTCTTCTCACATAGCAGATCATATGTCATTCCAGACAAAATGAATGTCCAGCTCTTTTTGAAAACATCCAGTAATGGAGCATGCACACCTTCATGAGGCAAGCTGTTCCACTGATTAATTTATTTTATATTTATTTATTTTATTTTATTTTATTTTATTATTTTATTTTATTTTATTTTATTTTATTTTATTTTATTTTATTTTATTTTATTATTTTATTTTATTTTATTTTATTTTATTTTATTTTATTTTATTTTATTTTATTTTATTTTATTTTATTTTATTTTATTTTATTTTATTTTATTTTATTTTATTTATATGCTGCCCTATCTCCGCAGGACTCAGGTCGGCTCACAGCTGTAAAATATCTAATAAAAGTGTGTTAAAATACATGTTAACCACACCAGTCCAGGCTGAACAACAATGTCTTTAAGTCGCGGCGGAAGGTGCGGAGGTCAGGGGCCAAATAGAGCGCCAGAGGAAGTTGGTTCCAGAGGGTGGGAGCACCCCCTGAGAAAGCTCTGTCTCTATTTATTTATTTTTTATTTTTTATAATTTATATACCGCCCTTCTCCCTGAGGACTCAGGGCGGTGTACAGCCAAGATAAAAAACATAGATTACAAATATTAAAACATTTAAAAATATATATAAATTTTGGCCCGAAAGTTAAGAATCACAAACTAATTAAAAGAATTTAAAAATTTCTTCTATGCCAACCCGGCTTGCTGAAAAAGATAGGTTTTCAGGGAACGACAGAAGGCATTGAGGTCATGGATTCTTCTTATCTCCGGGGGCAACTGATTCCAGAGGGTGGGAGCCCCCACAGAGAAGGCCCTCCCCCTGGGGGCCACCAGCCTACATTGTTTGGCTGATGGCACCCTGAGGAGGCCCTCTCTGTGGGAGCGCACGGGTCGATGGGAGGTCGTCGGTAGCAGCAGGCGGTCTCGGAGATAGCTAGGCCCTATGCCATGGAGCGCTTTAAAGGTGATAACCAACACCTTGAAGTGCACCCGGAAGACCACCGGGAGCCAGTGCAGCTCGCGCAGGAGCGGTGTTACATGGGAGCGCCATGTTGCTCCCGTCACTACCCGCGCTGCTGCGTTCTGGACCAGTTGGAGCCTCCGGGTGCTCTTCAAGGGGAGCCCCATGTAGAGAGCATTGCAGTAATCAAGGCGAGAGGTTACGAGGGCATGAGTGACTGTGCACAAGGAATCCCGATCAAGAAAGGGCCGCAACTGGCGAATCAGGCGAACCTGATAAAAGGTCCCCCTGGTAACAGCCGTCAGATGTTCCTCCAAAGACAGCTGCCTATCCAGGAGGACTCCCAGATTGCAAGCCCTTTCAGTGGGGGCCAAAGACTCGCCCCCAATAGTCAGCGATGGAGTCAACTGACTATATCGGGATGACGGGAGCCACAGCCACTCAGTCTTGGAAGGGTTGAGCCTGAGCCTGTTCCTCCCCATCCAGATCCGCACAGCCTCCAGGCACTGGGATATCACTTCAAGCGCATCGTTGGGGTGGCCTGGGGTGGAGATGTACAGCTGGGTGTCATCAGCGTACTGGTGGTATCTCACCCCAAAGCCACGGATGATCTCGCCCAGCGGCTTCACATAAATGTTGAACAGAAGGGGCGAGAGGACCAATCCCTGCGGCACTCCACAGATGAGAGGCCTCGAGGTCGACCTCTGCCCCCCTGCCAACACAAACTGCGACCGGTCGGAGAGAAAGGAGGAGAACCACCGCAACACAGTGCCTCCCACCCCCAACTCTTCCAGCTGGTGCAGCATGATACCATGGTCGATGGTATCAAAAGCCGCTGAGAGATCTAATAGGACCAGAACAGAGGAATAACCCCTGTCCTGAGCCCTCCAGAGATCATCCACCAACGCGACCAATGCTGTTTCCGTGCTGTGCCCAGACCTGAAACCCGACTGGAACGGATCTAGATAGGATGTTTCCTCCAGGAATGGCGGAAACTGTTGCGCGACCACACTCTCAACAACCTTCGCAATGAAGCGAAGGTTGGAAACAGGACGATAGTTGGCCAATATTGCTGGATCCAGGGACAGCTTCTTGAGGAGAGGCCTCACCACCGCCTCTTTCAGGGCAGCGGGGAAGTGTCAGTCGACACTGTCTAGCTGACGGCACCCTGAGTAGGCCCTCCCTGTGAGAACGCACCGGGTGATGGGGAGCTGTTGCTGGTTGCAGATGGTCCGACAAATATCCTGGACCTAAGCCATGTAGGGCTTTATAGGACATCACCAGCACCTTGAATTTCACCCAGAGGGCAACCGGCAACCAATGCAAGTCGCGCAGGAGAGGCGTAACATGGGCGTATTGCGAACCACCCATCACAACCCGTGCAGCTGCATTCTGTACCAGCTGAAGCCTCCAGATGGTCCTCAAGGGCAACCCTAGGTAGAGAGCGTTTCAATAGTCAATACGGGAGGTGACTAGCGCATGAGTAACTGTGCGTAGGGCATCCTGGTCCAAATAAGGGCGCAACTGGTGCACCAGGCGGACCTGGGAAACGCCTCCCTGGTCACGGCTGTTATATTTCATATTTCATATTATATATAATTTTTCTCACTGTCAGTGCTTGTAGAAAGGGCTTTGAAAAGGGTCAACATTCTGAGTTCCATTGTAAGGGCAATCAGTTTCCTCCATAATATTTCTTAATTTACTGTGTCAAATGCTATAAAGACAGCAAACCATTATTACCTCTGACTGATATGTTTTTATAGTTAATGGTTCAAGGCAATGCAATTACCAATAGTAAATCAAATCTGCTTAAGGACTGCTGGTGCTTCTACAAGGAATGCATTTTTCATCCACCTACCCTCAACTCTACTCAAGTGGAAGTTTGAATATAATTTAGTCAGAATAACTGTTAGAGAATGGGCCATGAAAAATTAGGGTCCTTTTAATTTCCTTTTTTATACAGTATATATGAACTACAATTGCCATTTTTGACCCAAATTGGAATGGCAATTATTATTTATATGTGTCAATGAACCTGCCTATAGAGTTGGGATATTGATTGAATTGTAAATCTGGTAGAATTGTTCTTAACAAATTTAACAATGAATCTGAACATGAGCATTTTAGGGTAAAAAAAAGTTGACATTTTGGCTAACATATTTGTAACTCTTTTATAAAATGGTTGATCATCGATCATGATATCATGCTGCACCTGTTGGAAGGGTTGGGGGTGGGGGGCACTGTTCTACAGTGGTTCTTCTCCTTTCTCTCTCACCGGTCGCAGTCTGTGTTGACAGGGGGGCAGAGGTCGACCCCGAGGCCCCTTATATGTGGGGTGCCACAAGGATCGGTCCTCTCGCCCCTTCTATTCAACATTTATGTGAAGCCGCTGGGTGAGATCATCCGTGGTTTTGGGGTGAAGTACCATCAGTACGCTGATGACACCCAGCTGTACATCTCCACCCCAGACCACCCCAATGATGCCCTCGAGGTGATGTCCCGGTGCCTGGAGGCCGTACGGATCTGGATGGGGAGGAACAAACTCAGACTCAACCCATCCAAGACCGAGTGGCTGTGGCTTCCGTCGTCCCGATATAGTCAGTTGGTGCCATCTCTGACTATTGGGGGTGAGTCGTTGGCCCCCACAGATGGGGTTCGCAACTTGGGCATCCTCCTGGACTCATGGCTGTCTTTTGAAGAGCATATGACGGCCGTAGCCAGGAGGACTTTTTATCAGGTTCGCCTGATTCGCCAGTTGCATCCCTTTCTGGATCGGGACTCGTTACGCACGTTCACTCACGCCTTTGTCACCTCACGCCTGGATTATTGTAATGCTCTCTACATGGGGCTCCCCTTGAGAAGCACCCGAAGGCTCCAACTGGTCCAGAATGCGGCCGCGCGGGTGGTAATGGGAGCAATGTGGCGCTCTCATGTAACCCCCCTCCTGCGCGAGCTGCACTGGCTCCCAGTGGTCTTCCGGGTGCGCTTCAAGGTTTTGGTTACTATCTTTAGAGCGCTCCATGGCTCAGGACCAGGTTACTTACGAGACCGCCTCCTGCCACCAATAGCCTCTCACCGACCAGTTCGCTCCCATAGAGAGGGACTCCTCAGGGTGCCGTCGGCCAAACAATGTCGACTGATGGCCCCCAGGGGGAGAGCCTTTTCTGTGGGGGCACCTACCATCTGGAACGGGCTTCCCCCAGAGTTACGAAACATCCAAGACTTACGCATATTCCGCCGAGCCCTGAAAACATTTCTATTCCAACAAGCTGGTCTGGCCTAACTCTCCCTTTTTAATTGGCTTTTAAACTGTCTTTTAAATTGGGTTTTAAACCTCTTTAGATAAATTTGGATGTTTTTTAATCTTTGAGCCTAAATTACTTAATCTGTTTCTTAATAGTTTTGAACTTCTATATGTATTTGTATTTATTATGGCTGTTCACCGCCCTGAGTCCTTCGGGAGTAGGGCGGTATACAAATATGAAAAATAAATAAATAAATAAATAAATAAATAAATAAATAAAATAAATAATTCGTGTTTGAGATTATCATTACTTTGGCTAATATCATTTAGCTAATATTGGCTAATATTGAACATTGGGCGCTATCTAACAAAATGAAATTCAATGATGAAAAAAATAAGGTTCTACATTTAGGCAAGAAAAAGAAAATGCACGGGTACAGTATATGGTACCTCACTCAATAGTACTAACTGTGAGAGGGATCTTGGAGTCCTAGTGGACAATTATTTAAATATGAGCCAGCAGTGTGCAGCAGCTGCCAACAAATCCAACACAATTCTAGGTTGCATAAACAGAGGAAGAGAATCAAGATCACATGGAGTGTTAATACCACTTTATAATGCCTTGGTAAGGCCACACTTGGAATACTGCATTCAGTTTTGGTCGCCACAATGTAAAAAAGATGTGGAGACACTAGAAAGAGTGCAGAGAACAGCAACAAAGATGATTAGGGGACTGGAGGCTAAAATATATGAAGAACGGTTGCAGGAACTGGGTATGTCTAGTCTAATGAAAGAAGGACTAGAGGAGACATGATAGCAGTCTTCCAATATTTTAGAGGTTGCCACAAAGAGGGAGTCATGCTATTCTCCAAAACAGGAGATGGCAGGACAAGAAGCAATGGGTGGAAATTAATCAAGGAGAGAAGCATCTTAGAATTTAGGAGAAATATCCTGACAGTTAGAACAATTAATCAGTGGAACAACTTGCCTCCAGAAATTGTGAATGCTCCAACACTGGAAGTTTTTAAGAAGATGTTGGGTAATCATTTGTCTGAAGTGGTGTAGTGGTGTAGGGTTTCTATTCTATTCTATTCTATTCTATTCTATTCTATTCTATTCTATTCTATTCTATTCTATTCTATTCTATTCTATTCTATTCTATTCTATTCTATTCCAAGATAACCGTGAAAGAAATGTCAGCTTTCTATGAGTGCTACACCTTCCTATTGTCCAGAAGAAACTTTGATTGAACACAGAACCTCCCCTCACCTTCACAAGTGTGCGGTAAAAGCCCTCAAAGCAATGAGGAAGGTCTCATGAGTAGATGTTTCCATTTTGATCCTTCCTCCCTCCCCACTGTTACCTAAATCCCCAGCCATGAAATCTTCATAAAGGTCATAACGAAAAGCAGATTTTGAATTCTATAGAGAAGAAATGGTTGGAGCTATCACTCACACCCCAACACCCCACTCACTTTACCTGATAGAAAAACACAAACACAAACCTGGGCAACTTTGTAGGGATCGCCTAAGGTTGACATCTGGACAGAGATGTCTCTGTCAGCCCCATCAAAAATCACCAAAAGGTTGTCCTTCCTTCCACAGCTGTAGTTGGGAACATTGGCTTCTCCAGTAGAAAGCATACCTAGCAATGCCTCTGAAGTGCCAAGGGTGTTCAGATAGTTGTCATAAATGTTGTAGCCAAGTGTGCAATTGCGCAGGAGCTGCTGATTTTTATTAACCACTTCAATATTGAAAATCGTGCGTAGTATTCTTTTCTTTTCATAATCTAAACTAGTGTAAAACCATGCTCATGTTAATATTAGCATCAACAGCAAAAACTATTTTTTCTCTATTTAATCTTTTTTTTCACCACAACTAACTAACTCTTAAGCCAATATTGATCCAAAATCAGAGGTACATGATAGACTCCCATCACCCTTTAATATTTGTGAGTATGGGGAAGATAGCATGGAGATATTCCTCCAAGAGGATTAAAAATCAGACATTAACCACTATTTGTAGAAGGACTAACTTTCACCAGCCCAGTAAACAGGTTGCAAAATAATTCAGTCATTAAAGTAGAACAATCATAAAAGGAAGAAAATATTTGATATGTGACCCAGAAAAGCTATTCTAAAAACAAATCATCTTCTATTCCTTTAAAAATCAGACATTGAATATCAATCAGTGGGTATAAAAATATGCAAATGAGCTGGGCAGGGGAGACTACAACAATCACTCTTTTCAATAAAACTCAGTATTCACACCATTAATTTAGGATTGGACAGGGAGAGGAAAATAATGTGGACTGCTTTCAGGTTTTCCCCCTCATGTGTTGGATCTGAGCCTCTCCCAGTAAATAAGACAAAAGAGAGAAGCCCTGGAAATCAAAACAATTCAAGAAATTAGTCAAGTCCTGCAGTATAAAAGTAAGTAAAAAAGAAGAAAAAATAAGGTGTTAGAACTGCAAATGGAGGGAATGAAACTCCATCTCAGTGAATGACTTACAACCGAATCTGACTAGAAGGAGCCATGTTGAAAGGCAATGTTGTATGTTTTATTGCTGATTGAGAGACGACTATACCAAGGAGAAGATCTCCTGGCCTATAATAGCTCCATGGCTTTTCTCCATCCTGGTGGTCCAAATTCAGTGGGCACTTCATTCTCAGCTTCCCAGAGACTGGCTGGGGCACCAGCAGCATCAGAAGCCGAAGCAAAAGCAGGAAGTCCATAATTCATGGGGCTGAATCAATCCTCTTGTTTCTTAAGAAGAATTAGAAGTATTCAAAGCAATCTCAAAGGATGGAATATCCAGTGGCTTTCCTGATTCAAACAGAGACAAATCAAGATTCATCTGGAAGAGAGAGAAAGTACACTCAAGAGCACAGCTCCTGCCAGTCCCATAACTTGAGCCAGAAAGAGCATAATCCATGGTATTTATCCTTTTCTAATGCAAGATTCCTTCCATGTTGCTTCAGTCTGATGTTTACATCAAAGGCAGTCACTGGGAGAAAAAGGAGAAGAGGTCTCAAGGCCTGTAAGGGGATAATTAGAGTGAGAAGCAACTTGTCCTCTTGGGACCCTAAACTTCTGCCATCTAATGAGGGGTAGGTGGGAAAAAGCATGTTGGTGAAAAATCACAGATGCACCCCTTGGGGCACTGTCCTATAGTGGCCATAGTCCTTCTTGTTAGGACATGTCCAGAAAGTGATGCTGGAGCAAGATACTTCAACAATCAGAAAAGTGATTTCTGCTCAAGTGGTCTCTTGCCTCCAGAGACTGCTAGTGAAGGCCACCCAGAGATATGGATTGCCACAGGAACAGGAAGCTCAAGTTCAAAGCCCAAGAGAGCATATCAATAACACTCACTCTCCACTCCATGTGGTCAGCTACCCAGGACTTCAAACCCATGTGGTCCATTTGACCATTAAACCATCCTTCCAAGCAGCCCCCATGTTTCCAGTGCCTTTCTCTCCACTTGGAACGGAACCCAGATGGACATTTCTTCCAACTGCGGTGGCGGTTGATACTCCCAGATTTATGGTCATGGGGGATTTTAACCTGCCATCCATGGGTGAGGCATCTGAAGTGGTTTGGGAGTTCATGGCGTCCATGATGGCCATGGATCTGACCCAGCTAATTCATGGCCCTATGCACATGGGGGGAAACACACTGGACTTGGTTTTTGTCTCCGGACAGTGGTTGAGTGATCTTGAGATAGGGGATATAGTCACTGAGCCCTTGTCATGGTCGGATCACTCATTCCTTCGTCTCGACTTTCGAACCGCTGCACCCCATTGCAGGGAGGCAGAGCCGGTAAGATGCTTCCACCCCAGGTGCCTGATGGAACCTGACAGGTTCCAGATGGAGCTTGGGCCATTTCCTAAGGCTCTGGCACACGCCTCGACTGGAGACCTAGTGGCCGTCTGGGATAGGGCGGCCGCTGGAGCTCTGGATCGGGTCGTTCCTTTGCGGCCTCTAATCCGGCGCCAATCTCATTTGGCTCCTTGGTTTATTGAGGAGCTGAGGGAGTTGAAGTGCTGGAAAAGACGCCTAGAGAGTAGTTGGAGGGCCAGTCTTTCTGAATCCGACCGGACACTGGTAAGATCTCATATTAAGTATTACCTAGTGGCGATAAAAGCAGCAAAATGTACTTATATTGCTGCTCTTATTGCGTCATCAGATAACCGCCTGGCTGCCCTGTTTAGGGTGACCCGCTCCCTGCTCCACCAGGAAGCACGGGAGGACCCCTTGGAGGGTTGGGCCGAGGACTTTGTTCAGTATCTACATGACAAAATCACTCAGATTCGGGAAGACCTGGACTCTGACTGGGTAGGTTCAGGGGGGACGACTGAGGCAGGTCTTGAGAATGTTATCTGGGATGAGTTTAATCCTGTGACTCCTGATGGCGTGGACAGGATTCTGTGTAGACTGAACATGACCGCATGTTTGTTGGATCCGTGTCCCTCCTGGGTAGTGCTGGCTTCCCGGGAGGTGATGCGAGGCTGGCTCCAGGGGATTATAAATGCTTCATTGGGTGAGGGTGACTTTCCCGCCGCCTTGAAAGAGGCGGTGGTGAGGCCCCTCCTCAAGAAGCCTTCCCTGGACCTGGCAGTGTTGGCAAATTATCGTCCGGTCTCCAACCTTCGCTTTGTGGCGAAGGTTGTCGAGAGTGTGGTTGCGTGACAGCTCCCCCAGCACCTGGATGAAATGACGTATCTGGATCTGTTCCAGTCTGGCTTCAGGCCTGGGTACAGCACGGAAACGGTGTTGGTTGATGATCTCTGGAGGGCTCGGGACAGGGGTTGCTCCTCTGTCCTGGTCCTATTAGACTAAGCGGCTTCTTATGCCATCGACCATGGTATCATGCTGCACCGGTTGGAGGAGTTAGGGGTGGGGGGCACTGTATTGCAGTGGTTCTCCTCCTTTCTCTCCAACCAGTTGCAGTCTGTGTTGGCAGGGGGGCAGAGGTTGACCCTGAGGCCCCTCATATGTGGGGTGCCACAAGGTCAGTCCTCTCACCCCTATTGTTCAACATTTATGTAAAGCTGCTGGGCGAGATCATCCATGGTTTTGGGGTGAAGTACCACCAATACGCTGACGACACTCAGTTGTACATCTCCACCCCGGACCACCCCAACGATGCCCTTGAAGTGATGTCCCAGTGCCTGGAGGCCATGCCTGGAGGCCAGACTCCTGTCTGGGGGAAGCCACGCAGGGCCTTTGTCTACAATGGGGGATCCAGCATTGCTCAGGAAGAGAAGGCAAGGGGGATCTCCCTGGAAGGACCCTCAGGGGCTCTGAGGAAGGGAAATCCTGGGGATCCCTCATGTCCCCTGAAGACCCTCCGGCTGGGCTCTCCTGGGCAGCTGCTGCTCCTACTTGCCCAAGAGCCTCCACTGGAGGAGAATCTCTTCAGGGCAACCAATGGTGGGTTTCCCCCAGTTTGGACCAATTCTATAGAACCAGTAGTAAAACCGGCGGGAGGCTCCGCCCACTGACCCTGACGTCATCAGAAGCGATCTGCGCATGCGTTGCGAACCGGTAGTAAAGGTAAGTAGAATTCACTGCTGAGGGCAGCTATTTCTAGGTGGGGGAGGGGAAACCCTTTCAGGACTTCAGCCGCCCCTCCCTCTGCAGTTCTGGGAGATATTGCCTCTTTCTCTTCACACTGAAAGCTTTTTAATTGTATCCTTTTTTTGAAACTCTCCCTCTTTTATCTTTGTTTGTTCAGCCTCTTCTCCATGAGGCTGATTGGTGGCTGAGTTCCCAGGCAACCATTGTCTCTTCCCCTCTTGTTTGATTGGCTGCTGCTGGATTGCCATGATGACAGGGACAGGCCAGGACAAGAGGCAGCCACTGAGGAGAGAGAGGGGCGTGGCTTTGGCCTTTCCTCAGAACTGGAGGAGTTGAAGGCAGAATCTTCTCTCTTTTAGGAAACTCTGCTCAGATGTAGCCCAGAGTAGGGAAAAATAAAAGAATATTTTAAAAAAATATATATTTTAAAAATGAAGGAAAAATTCAAGACCTTGAGAGATGAAACATAGATAAAAAATGTTTTCAAATACAGAGGATTTTAAAGAAATATTCAATACTTTCTTTGAGGATTGATGGATGATCAGTTAGGAAAATGCCAAGGAATATTGTTTTAATATGTGATTATTGTGGTGGGAATTACCACAATAGAACTACCCACCGGGGAGGAATGGCTTGTGAAATTGACAGAACTTTCTGAGATGAAGAAACTGCCTACTTTGAACAGAGAAAGGGCAACATCTACATGAATTGGTGACTGGAAACCCATTATGGATTTTTTTAAAAAAAATAAATAAATAAAGTTGTGATTTAGGGTTTTCATATGGAGGAAAATATCGATAAAAAGAGTCACAATGTAACCTCGGGAAAAGAGACGTTAAAATATAATTGTACTTATAACTGCTGTAAAGAATATTGGGAGGTATTTGTTGATATTTTTTTTTGACAATTTAGGCTACTTAACATTTCCTAAAGATTATTGCTTTTTCCCCTACCTATTTTTTGTAAACATTTGTCAAGCACTCAAAATTGGTATGCTGCATAAGTAAGAAAAAGTCCAGGGATACAATAATTAAATCACAAATTAATTTTTTTCTTTTAAATGGCTCTGACGATCCAAGCTGAGTTGCCTGATTGGCAGAGGGTTTTTAAAAAGCTCTCTGCCGATCAGTCAACTGAGCTGGGATCGTCAGAGCTTGAATCATGAGAGGCATTTAAAACAAAAAGTTTTTTTTTCTTTTAAAGTTTTCTTCTTTTAAATGGCTCTGAGGATCCAAGCTGAGATCGTCAGCTGGGGGGTGGGGGTGGGGCAAAGCGGCGGCAGTGGCAGGGAGTCCTGGAACTCCCAGGGACTTTTCCTGCACGGCTTTTTCCGCTGCAGGCATCAGAGGCACATGAGTAGTGGAGGGGCATCCCGGTAATCCCCGTGGCCAGGCCCGCATGGTCCCAATAGAATCAGACCTGTATTGAATTGAAATACCAGTTCAGAAAGTACCATGAAGGGAAAATACAAATATTTTTTTGCATTGTATTTGTATTTTGTACAAATAAGAGCTGAGGTGGCGCAGTGGTTAGAATGCTGTACTGCAGCTACTTCAGATGACTTGCTAGTTCAGCAGATCAGCAGATCAAATCTCACCATCTCAAGGTTGACTCAGCCTTCCATCCTTCCGAGGTGGGTAAAATGAGGACTCAGATTGTTGGGGGCAATATGCTATTTAGTATACTGTCTTTGGTGTAGGCTACCCAGAGTCTTCAGAGAATGGGCGGTATAGAAATATGATTAATAAAATAAATAAATAAATAAATAAATAAATAAATAAATAAATATTAATTATTAATTTTTTTTATTGTTTGATTATTACCTTGGATTTCAATTTGATTAACATATGTGTTTTTATTTCCTTGGATTTTAAAAAACCTATATTGTCAAATAGAGGCAAACGAAAGATACAAACAAACAAACAACAATGGCAATCAATAACCAATGATGAGCTGTGAGAGTAAGAAATAATTTCATTATCAAGTCCCTACTTTTATCATTAAATGTTCCTTAGTATTTAGATCTGGTCTAAGGATAATAATGTAGCACTTGGGGAAGAAGATGCAACCCAACAGCCCAGCACCGGAGGCCAAGATGGAGAAGACCTGCACGGCCACCATGGACTCCCAGCCACATGGCACAGATGAAAATCTGGCCAGCAGAACAAGAAAGGATAATGGAGTTGGCCAAGCTCTTCCCCAACCATCTTCTCATCCTGTGGCCTGGTTTTGAAGCCAGGAAGGCCAGCATCACCGTGATAGTTTTGGCCAACACAGAAGACACAGCTATTGAGAAGACAATGCTGAACATTGTTTGTCGGAGAAGACAGGTGGCATTTTTTGGTTGGCCAATGAAGAAAAAGGAGGACAAAAAGCAAAGCTGGAGAGAGACCAGGAGGATAAAGGAGAGGTCCCGGTTGTTGGCTTTGACAATGGGAGTTTCTAGGTATTGAAGGAATATGATTAAAACAAGGCCTGTGATTAGGAACAAGAGTAGGGCAAATGACACAAGGATGATTCCCAGATGTTCTTCATATGACAGGAAGGTTATTGTTTTGGGGATTCATTGGACTCTGTTCTTGGTTGGATATTGATCATCTGAGCACTTGGTGCATTTTTCAGTATCTGAAAAAACAAAGTAATATTTCTTTTATTGTCTTCCAAATTTCAAAAAAACCTTTGGATGAGATAGGATACTGAGGGACAGGAAAGTCTCACTAATGGTATATTCTTACACTCTAGCAAAAAAACAAACACTAATACATACAACCTATAAAAACAACAACAAAAATGAAATAAGATGAAACTATAGAAACAAGAACAACAGAATAAAATTAAAAGAAGAAATATCTGGTGCCACAACCTCCCTTCTCTGAGAAAATCCATCAGATTCCTATCTTGCACTGAGCTTACCACAGCCCAAATGCCTTTAAATCTTTAACTAATTCAGTTTCTGAGTCCCTTTCTAGCAAAACATTATAAAGCCTTTTGATATGCATTGGACCTTTCTCTTTTATATGTCTAACCAATTCTTCCTCGTGCAACATAATACCAGTTTTTTGGTCCTCTTTCCATCTCAATTGTAATTGATTATATTGTAACCAAGTTAAATTAATCCCTTCGTCCAACAGTGTCTGCAATGTCTTCAGCTGCCATCTGCCCGCATCTGTAAAAAGAACCTCTTTATATAAAAACCCCCCGAGTGACATTATATTTGTATTCCATAAAGTATCCCTATGTACAATTTTACTGTGAATTTGATGGAGTGGTTTCCACCACTGTTCTTGCTGCTGTTTTGCTCTTTAGTCTGGTCATGTGCCAGCTATGAGTCTTGGATGTTTTGGTCTTTTTGGTCTATGACCACAATAAAGTATGCTATGCTATTCATTCATTCATTCATTCATTTATTCTTTTTTTTTTTGTCATAGCTTTAGAGGAGGAAAACAAGAAAAAAACTCTGCCTCTGCCTCCCAGCATCCATCTGGTATTCATCTGGCTAGCTTCCTTGCAGCAAACAGCCAACAGCTTGGTCAGCTTCAGCATGTTATCACAGCCTCAGCACGTGGCTCGTCGGGGCTCTCCTCTGTTGCACCTACCACCGGTCAACTGAGCTGAGCTGCTGCTGCTGCCAGGGAACACTGGAGCCTTCACTGCCGAGTAGCTGATTGGTGGTTGGATCGGCCTCCCGGAATACCACCAATCAGCTATTCTAGGCAGTGTGGATTGCCACCGCCACTTATTGCTGCCCATTCACCGCTGCCCATTCGCTGCCACCAATCGCTGCCACCCATTCGCCACTGCCCATTTTCTGTGGCCCATTCGCTGCCAATCACTGCAGCCTGTTCATCGACAGCCATTAGCAAACGAGCAGCAGTGAACAGGCAGTGGCGATTGAGCTGTGGCGAATGGATAGTGGCAAACGGGCAGCAGCGAACGGGCAGTGGGAAATGCTAGAGTGTAAGAATATACCATTAATGAGATTTTCCTTTGTTCCTTTGTTTTTTCAGATACTGAAAAATGCACCAAGTGCCCAGATGATCAATATCCAACCAAGAACAGAGTCCAATGTATCCCCAAAAGAATAACCTTCCTGTCCTATGAAGAACATCTGGGAATCATCCTTGTGTCATTTGCCCTACTCTTGTTCCTAATCACAGGCCTTGTTTTAATCATATTCCTTCAATACCTAGAAACTCCCATTGTCAAAGCCAACAACCGGGACCTCTCCTTCATCCTCCTGGTCTCCCTCCTGCTTTGCTTTTTGTCCTCCTTTTTCTTCATTGGCCAACCAAGGAAAGGCACCTGTCTTCTCCGACAAACAATGTTCAGCATTGTCTTCTCAATAGCTGTGTCTTCTGTGTTGGCCAAAACTATCACAGTGATGCTGGCCTTCCTGGCTTCAAAACCAGGCAACAGGATGAGAAGATGGTTGGGGAAGAGCTTGGCCAACTCCATTATCCTTTCTTGTTCTGCTGTCCAAATTTTCATCTGTGCCATGTGGCTGGGAGTTTCTCCCCCATTCCTGGACTCTGACATGCACTCCCAGCCTGGAGAGATCATCCTGCAATGCAACGAAGGCTCTGTCATCATGTTTTATGTTGTCCTGAGCTACATGGGTTTCCTAGCTATCATATGCTTCACAGTAGCTTTCTTGGCCAGAAACCTGCCTGGGGCCTTCAATGAAGCCATGCTGATCACTTTCAGCATGCTGGTCTTTTGCAGTGTCTGGATCTCCTTCCTGCCCACCT
Organism: Pituophis catenifer annectens; assembly: GCF_029215685.1. Lineage (NCBI taxonomy): Eukaryota > Metazoa > Chordata > Lepidosauria > Squamata > Colubridae > Pituophis > Pituophis catenifer. The sequence continues at coordinate 7,565,440 of NW_027256882.1, read as the reverse complement.
ACCTGAGTGCCAAAGGAAAGTCCATGGTGGCCGTGCAGGTCTTCTCCATCTTGGCCTCCGGTGCAAATACAAATAGAATGCAAAAAAATATTTGTATTTTCCCTTCATGGTACTTTCTGAACTGGTCTGATTCTATTGGGAGCAAGCGGGCCTGGCCACGGGGATTTCCGGGATGCCCCTCCACTGCTCCCGTGCCACTGATGCCTGCAGCAGAAAAAGCCGTGCAGGAAAAGTCCCTTGGAATTCCGGGACTCCCTGCCACTGCCGCCGCTTTGCCCCCCCCGCCAACTGACGATTTCAGCTTAGATCCTCAGAGCCATTTAAAAGAAAAAAACTAATTTGTGATTTAATTATTGTATCCCTGGACTTTTTCTTACTTACCAATTTTGAGTGCATGGCTTGACAAATGTTTACAAAAAATAGGTAGGGGAAAAAGCAATAATCTTTAGGAAATGTTAAGTAGCCTAAATTGTCAAAAAAAAATATCAACAAATACCTCCCAATATTCTTCACAGCAGTTATAAGTACAATTATATTTTAACGTCTCTTTTCCCGAGGTTACATTTTGACTCTTTTTATCCATACTTTCCTCCATATGAAAACCGTAAGTCACAACTTTATTTTTTTTAAAAAAAATCCATAATGGTTTTCCAGTCACCAGTACATGTAGATGTTGCCCATTCTCTGTTCAAAGTAGGCAGTTTGTTCATCTCAGAAAGTTCTGTCAATTTCACAAGCCATTCCTCCCCGGTGGGTAGTTCTATTGTGGCAATTCCCACCACAATAATCACATATTAAAACAATATTCCTTGGCATTTTCTAACTGATCATCCATCAATCCTCAAAGAAAGTATTGAATATTTCTTTAAAATCATCTGTATTTGAAAACATTTTTATCTATGTGTCATCTCTCAAGGTCTTGAATGTTTCCTTCATTTTTAAAATATTCTTTTATTTCTCCCTACTCTGGGCTACATCTGAGCAGAGTTTCCTAAAAGAGAGAAGATTCTGCCTTCAACTCCTCCAGTTCTGAGGAAAGGCAAAAGCCCCGCCCCTCTCTCTCCTCAGTGGCTGCCTCTTGTCCTGGCCTGTCCCTGTCATCATGGCAATCCAGCAGCAGCCAATCAAACAAGAGGGGAGAGACAATGGTTGCCTGGGAACTCAGCCACCAATCAGCCTCATGGAGAAGAGGCTGAACAAACAAAGATAAAAGAGGGAGAGTTTCAAATAAGGATACAATTAAAAAGCTTTCAGTGTGAAGAGAAAGAGGCAAAAACTCCCAGAACTGCAGAGGGAGGGGAGGCTGAAGTCCTGAAAGGGTTTCCCCTCCCCCACGTAGAAATAGCTGCCCTCAGTGGTGAATTCTACTTACCTTTACTACCGGTTCGCAACGCATGCGCAGATCGCTTCTGATAACGTCAGGGTCAGTGGACGGAGCCTCCCGCCGGTTTTACTACTGGTTCTATAGAACCGGTCCAAACTGGGGGAAACCCACCATTGGCTGCCCTGAAGAGATTCTCCTCCAGTGGAGGCTCTTGGGCAAGTAGGAGCAGCGGCTGCCCAGGAGAGCCCAGCCGGAGGGTCTTCAGGGGCCATGAGGGATCCCCAGGATTTCCCTTCCTCAGAGCCCCTGAGGGTCCCTCCAGGGAGACCCCCCCATTGCCTTCTCCTCCTGAGCAATGCCGGATCCCCCTTTGGAGAAGAGAAGTCCTGCATGGCTTCCCCCAGACAGGAGTCTTTCCTGGAAACACACAACGACAAACCAGAGCTTCAGAAGGACTTTCAATTTTCTTTCCCACTAAAGATCATGGCTGGCTGTCTTCCTTCACATCGAAGTGTGCCACCCTGGGGAAAATAAGAGCTGAATGGAAATGAAGTCATGTTTTTACCTACTGGGGTCACCCACCATCAAAAAGAGCCCCTCCTTTTCCATCTCCTTTCCCAAAATGTGAGCTTTCTTCAAGGGGTGGAAGCCTCTTCTTGACTCTTTTGCCCCATCACCAAGCCCCTCTTTGTGGTGTAGAAGTGTTGGGGGGGGGGGTTCCTGCATCCTTCCAGATGTGGTTTGGTAACATCTTCCCCTCTGGCTGGAAGTCTCTCCTCCTTTGCTCTTGCCCCAACAGGACCCTGCAGTGACTGGGCCTGATCCCCATTGCCTCCTGGAAGTGGTCACCATTTTCAATACCCTGACAAGTCCTTGTAGAAATGGCGGCTGCTTTTGAAGCTTTCAACCCTGACCATCAGGCTGTTGGGAGACTGCAGACACCCCAAAACCCAAATTTCTTAAATAAAGAACACAAAAAGCTGGGGAAGACAAATTTGTCCATCTTCAAATTTGTACCCCATCCCCAATTAGCTGCTAAAACTAAACTCCCCACCTCTGTCCTCTAATCTCTAACAACCTTTTTAACAATTTGCTAAATATACTGTATGGCTGAAACAGAATAACAATAGTAGAGTTGAAGGGACCTTGGAGGTCTTCTAGTCTAACCCCCTGCTCAAGCAGGAAACCCTACCATTTACCATGTCAGACAAATTTGTTGTCCAGTCTCTTAAAAACTTCCAGTATTGGAACATCTATAACTTCTGGAGACAGACGTTAATCATTCCACTGATTAATTCTTCTAAGCGTCAGGAAATTTCTCCTTAGTTCTAGGTTGGATCAAAATCTGTAAGTTACTTTGACTGCGAAGACTCAAAGAATAGAGAGAAGCAAGGGAGCAAGTGTTGGAAGAAATGTCCATCTGGGTTCAGTTCCAAGTGGGGAGAAAGGCACTGGAAACATGGGGGCTGCCTGGAAGGATGGTTTAATGGTGAAATGGACCACATGGGTTTGAAGTCCTGGGTAGCTGACCACATGGAGTGGAGAGTGAGAGTTATTTATACCCTCTCTTGGGCTTTGAACTTGAGCTTCCTGTTCCTGTGGAAATCCATATCTCTGGGTGGCTTTCACTAGCAAGAGACCACTTGAGCAGAAATCACTTTTCTGACTGTTGAAGTATCTTGCTCCAACATCACTTTCTGGACATGTCCTAACAAGAAGGACTATGGCCACAATAGGACAGTGCCCCAAGGGGTGTATCTGTGATTTTTCACCAACATGCTTTTTTCCACCTACCCCTCATTAGATGGTAGAAGTTCAGGGTCCCAAGAGGACCAGTTACTTCTCACTCTAATTATCCCCTTAAAGGCCTTGAGACTTCTTCTCCTTTTTCTCCCAGTGACTGCCGTTGATGTAAACATCAGACTGAAGCAACATGGAAGGATCTTGCATTAGAAAAGGATAAAAACCACGGATTATGCTCTTTGTGGCTCAAGTTATGGGACTGGCAGGAGCTGTGCACTTGAATGTACTTTCTCTCTCTCTCTTCCAGGTGAATCTTGATTTGTCTCTGTTTGAATCAGGAAAGCCACTGGATATTCCATCCTTTGAGATTGCTTTGAATTCTTCTAATTCTTCTTTAGAAACAAGAGGATTGATTCAGCCCCATGAATTATGGACTTCCTGCTTTTGCTTCGGCTTCTGATGCTGCTGGTGCCCCAGCCAGTCTTGGGGAAGCTGAGAATGAAGTGCCCACTGAATTTGGACCACCAGGATGGAGAAAAGCCATGGAGCTATTATAGGCCAGGAGATCTTCTCCTTGGTATAGTCATCTCTCCATCAACAATATCACTTGCAACTTTACCTTTCAACATGGCTCCTTCTAGTCAGATTCAATTGTAAGTCATTCACTGTGATGGAGTTTCATTCCCTCCATTTGCAGTTCTAACACCTTCTTTTCTTCTTCTTCTTTTACTTACTTTTATATTGCCGGACTTGACTAATTTCTTGAATTGTTTTGATTTCCAGGGCTTCTCTCTTTTGTCTTATTTACTGGGAGAGGCTCAGATCCACACATGAGGGGGGAAAACCTGAAAGCAGTCCACATTATTTTCCTCTCCCTGTCCAATCCTAAATTAATGGTGTGAATGCTGAGTTTTGTTGAAAAGATTAATTGTTGTAGTCTCCCTTGCCCAGCTCATTTCCATATTTTTATACCCACTGATTGGTATTCAATGTCTGATTTTTAAAGGAATAGAAGATGACTTGTTTTTAGAATAGCTTTTCTGGGTCACATATCAAATATTTTCTTCCTTTTATGATTGTTCTACTTTAATGACTGAATTATTTTGCAACCTGTTTACTGGGCTGATGAAAGTTAGTCCTTCTACAAATAGTGGTTAATGTCTTATTTTTAATCCTCTTGGAGGAATATCTCCATGCTATCTTCCCCATACTCACAAATATAAAAGGGTGATGGGTGTCTATCATGTACCTCTGATTTTGGATCAATATTGGCTTAAGAGTTAGTTAGTTTGTGGAGAAAAAAAGGATTAAATAGAGAAAAAATAGTTTTTGCTATTGATGATGCTAATATTAACCTGAGCATGGTTTTACTCTAGTTCACATAATGGAAAGGAAAGAATACTATACATGATTTTCAATATTGAAGTGGTTAATAAAAATCACCAGCTCCTGCGCAATTGCACACTTGGCTACAACATTTATGACAACTATCTGAACACCCTTGGCACTTCAGATGCCTTGCTGGACACACTTTCTACTGGAGAAGCCAATGTTCCCAACTACAGCTGTGGAAGGAAGGACAACCTTTTGGTGATTCTTGATGGAGCTGACAGAGACATCTCTGTCCAGATGTCAACATTAGTCGGTCCCTACAAAGTTGCCCAGGTTTGTGTTTGTGTTTTTCTATCAGGTAAAGTGAGTGGGGTGTTGGGGTGTGAGTGATAGCTCCAGCCATTTCTTCTCTATAGAATTCAAAATCTGCTTTTCGTTATGACTTTTATGAAGATTTCATGGCTGCGGATTTAGGTAACAGTGGGGAGGGAGCAAGGATCAAAATGGAAACATCTACTCATGAGACCTTCCTCATTGCTTTGAGGGCTTTTACCGCACACTTGTGAAGGTGAGGGGAGGTTCTGTGTTCAATCAAAGTTTCTTCTGGACAATAGGAAGGTGTAGCACTCATAGAAAGCTGACATTTCTTTCATGGTTATCTTGGAAAAGAACAGAACAGAACAGAACAGAACAGAACAGAACAGAACAGAACAGAACAGAACAGAATAGAATAGAATAGAATAACAGAGTTGGAAGGGACCTTGGAGGTCTTCTAGTCCAACCCCCTGCCTAGGCAGGAAACCCTACACCACTTCAGACAAATGATTATCCAATCAAATGATTTTATTTTCTTAAAAACTTCCAGTGTTGGAGCATTCACAACTTCTGGGGGCAAGTTGTTCCACTGATTAATTGTTCTAACTGTCAGGAAATTTCTCCTTAGTTCTAAGTTGCTTCTCTCCTTGATTAGTTTCTACCCATTGCTTCTTGTTCTACCCTCAGATGTTTTGGAGAATAGCTTGACTCCATCTTCTTTGTGGCAACCTCTGAGATCTTGGGACATTGCTATCATGTCACTCCTTAGCCCTTCTTTTCATTAAAATAGACATACCCAGTGCCTGCAACAGTTCTTCATGTGGTTTAGCCTCCAGTCCCCTAATCATCTTTGTTGCTCTTCTCTGCACTCTTCATCTTTTTTACATTGTGGTGACCAAAAGTGAATGCAGTATTCCAAGTGTGGCCTTACCAAGGCATTATAAAGTGGTATTAACACTTCATGTGATCTTGATTCTATTCCTCTGTTTATGCAGCCTAGAACTATGTTGCATTTTTTGGCAGCTGTGGCACACTGCTGGCTCATATTTAAATAATTGTCCACTAGGACTCCAAGATCCTTCTCACAGTTAGTACTATTGAGCGAGGTACCATATACTGTACCCGTGCATTTTCTTTTTCTTGCCTAAATGTAGAACCTTACTTTTTTCATCATTGAATTTCATTTTGTTCGATAGCGCCCAATGTTCAATATTAGCCAATATTAGCTAAATGATATTAGCCAAAGTAATGATAATCATTTTATAAAAGAGTTACAAATATGCCACAATGTCAACTTTTTTTTACCCTAAAATGCTCATGTTCAAATTCATTGTTAAATTTGTTAAGAACAATTCTACCAGATTTACAATTCAATAAATATCCCAACTCTATAGGCAGGTTCCTTTACACATATAAATAATAATTGCCATTCCAATTTGGGTCAAAAATGGCAATTGTAGTTCATATATACTGTATAAAAAAGGGAATTAAAAGGACCCTAATTATTCATGGCCCATTCTATAACAGTTATTCTGACTAAATTATATGCAAACTTCCACTTGAGTAGAGTTGAGGGTAGGTGGATGAAAAATGCATTCCTTTTAGAAGCTCCAGCAGTCTTTAAGCAGATTTGATTTACTATTGGTAATTGCATTGCCTTGAACCATTAACTATAAAAACATATCAGTCAGAGGTAATAATGATTTGCTGTCTTTACAGCATTTGACACAGTAAACCAAGAAATATTATGGAGGAAACTGACTGCCCTTACAATGGAACTCAGAATGTTGACCCTTTTCAAACCCCTTTCTACAAGCACTGACAGTGAGAAAAATTATATATAATATAAAATATGAAATCTAACAGCCGTGACCACGGGGGGCGTTTGCCCAGGTCTGCCTTGTGCGCCAGTTGCACCCTTATTTGGACCGGGATGCCCTACGCACAGTTACTCATGTGATAGTCACCTCCCGTATTGACTATTGCAACTCTCTCTACCTAGGGCTGCCCTTGAGGACCATCCGGAGGCTTCAGCTGGTACAAAATGCAGCCGCATGGGTCGTGATGGGTGGTTCCCGATATGCCCATGTTACACCTCTCCTGCGCGACTTGCATTGGTTGCCGGTTGCCCTCCGGGTGAAATTCAAGGTGCTGGTGATGACCTATAAAGCCCTACATGGCTTAGGTCCAGGATATTTGTCGGACCATCTGCAACCAGCAACAGCTCCCCATCACCCGGTGCGTTCTCACAGGGAGGGCCTACTCAGGGTGCCGTCGGCTAGACAGTGTCGACTGGCGACCCCTAGAGACAGAGCTTTCTCAGTGGGTGCTCCCACCCTCTGGAACCAACTTCCTCTGGGGCTCCAGTTGGCCTCTGACCTCCGCACCTTCCGCTGTGACTTAAAGACATGGTTGTTCAGCCTGGACTGGGGGGGTTAACATGTATTTTAACACACTTTTATTAGATATTTTATTGTTGTGAGCCGACCTGAGTCCTGCGGAGATAGGGCGGAATATAAATAAATAAAATAAAACAAATAAACAAACAAACAAACAAACAAACAAATCAATCAATCAATCAATCAATAAAATAAAATAAAATAATCAGTGGAACAGCTTGCCTCATGAAGGTGTGCATGCTCCATTACTGGAGGTTTTCAAAAAGAGCTGGACATTCATTTTGTCTGGAATGACATATGATCTGCTATGTGAGAAGAGGGCTGCACCAGAAGACCTTAAAGATCCCTTCTGTCCCAATTATTCCATATTCTACGTTCATTTGTTTGAGAGTGTGTTTTAAGACAGAGTTGCCTAATGTTTTTAGCTTTGTACACCGGGGTGGGGTGGGGGAGCAGAGGGGATGGTTCCATCCAAGAGGCCGAGTGAGGATGCATCTATGAACATTAGCACTTGCTGGCTGTTTCTGCATCCCGGTTGCAAACTTCTCACAGCGACACTAGTAGGTGTGACCCATAGATTGGGGTACCCTGTTTTAGGATCAATGGAGCCATAAGAAGTAGGACTGATCCTTACCAAAAGGTAAGACAAGGGTACTGCCCATATGACATTTGGGTTTCATATACTATTAAGAAGACTTGACTCCTATTCTCATAAGAATTATCTGATTATTGTTAAGCCAAAGTCAAAGGTTATGGTCTTTGGAAAATGATATCATTGCCATATAGGGCTATTCGATGATGAGCCAATAGAACAAGTTCATACCTTTTCTTACCTGGGGTATTTTTCTCTGTGACTAGATCTTGGCTCCCTCAACATTAAAGGAGCTTATGTAGACCAAAGGCCAGGCCACTCATGCCCAACACCTGCCTCACCTCACATCATCAGTTCCGGCAGCCCCATCCATCATGACTCTGCAAGGCCACCGGTCCCCTTCTTCTGCTGGCTCAGACAGAATGGGCGGCCAACTGTCTGCATGGGCATTTAAGTAGGGCTTATTTTGGGGGCAGAGATTATATAAGGCACATATGTAAAAAAAAAAAACATGCTAGGTCTCATTTTGGGGAAAACAGGATATGTGCATGAGAAAAAAGTTGGATTCATTAAAAGCTAAAAATTGGAAGTTGGTAGGACCCCAAATATAACACAGCACTTCATTGCTTTTTACAGCTCAGTAATAGAATTGCTTCAGAGGCTCTGAACGATAAAAGTCAATTCCCTTTTTTCCATCCGATGCTCCCCAAAGAAGGGATCCAATACCCAGGAATTGTTCAACTGCTCCTCCATTTTGGATGGACCTTTATTGGTCTCTTTGCTCCAGACACAGAGAAGGGGGAGAATTTCATGAGGACTTTTACTCCTATGCTTGTCAAGAATAGAATTTGTGTTGTTATATCACAACAATTCTCAATGACTGGACATACAGCACCTCTCAGGGGTGCCCTCTCCAAGTGGAAACAAGTCAATGTCTTTGTTCACTTCATAGAATTTGATTCCATTTGGGACAGAATTCTTCCTTTCCATTCAGCACTTGAAGGTTTGCCAGGACCCATTGAAGGGAAAGTCTGGATCATGACAATGCTTGGAGTGTATTTAATGACAAAGGACAGGCGTCTCAAATACGTCCATAGTATTTGGAGCTTTCCTCTTCAGTGGAAAAAGAGTTGGCAAAAAGATAATGCCTATGAACATTATTTCTTTGCGGAGCCTGAGTTTCAAGATGAGTATTTTCAATGTTCTCTTTCAAAAAATATCTTTTCTGTCAAAGGTCAGAGAAGATGCACCCAAAAAACACCATTGGATACCCAAAAGAAAGAGAACAGAATGTGGCTCGCAAATGGAGTCATTACTTATAGTGTCATTAAGATTTTGGCCCATGCCATAAATGCTGCAATGTCCAATTTCAAGAGGAGAAGAAAGAAGGGAGAAGAGAGATTGGGAACTCCAAGACTGCAGCCATGGAAGGTATGGGGTCCCAACAAGGATCCATCAAACTAAATTCCTTTTCAGGGTCTTTGGGGCTCTCTGAGCTTGGTTGTTTAAGATCTTAAACTTCTGTACAACATCTGTTAACTTATTGCAAGAATAACTTGTATATTCAAAACATTGTTCCCAGATTCCTTCTGATTTTAAGCTCCCTGTAAACCAACATGGCTCTCCTCCTTGTTGTCTTTCCTCAAAGCTAAAAGCAGCTCCTTTGAGCCCTTCCTTGCCTTTTTTGTCCTTGACTAAAGCTGATGAATATTTTGTGCAATGTCTTCTACAAATGTTTCCTACAAGAGAACCTGGTATGATTCCACTGGATCATTAATGACATTATCGTCAAATTAATAACATAGTTATTATCATATCATTAAAATATTACCACTACTTTATTATAATCAGTAACCCATCTACATACAGAATAATGTGAGAAAAACTACAAATGAAATCTTAAAGAAAGATATAGACTGTAGCTGCCATTCATTTGTTGTTATCCAAGATACAATCATGTATCAAGTCCTAGATGCTAAAAATTAGCTGCCAGCTGAACTTTACTTAAGCACCTCTCTCTATCACAAAATCATACTTTTTTTTTGTGGAAGCTGGTAATTTTTTTAAAGGAGATCAAAATAATTATGTTCAAGCATTATTATAATTTTTTTCATCCCAAAAGCATAGTTTATCAGAGTTTCTAGCAAAAATCAAATCCAGAAGCACACACAGATAACTGATTCAGCTGGATTCATTAACTTCTTACATACATAATAACAGATGAAGTATTTACAATACCAATAGTTGATTCTTCTTCAACGTAGTAGTAGTTATAACGCACGGCAGGAGAGAACAGTTAGTTTCATTTCAGCAGAGCAGACAAGCACACACAGACTTCTTATTTTCAGTTTCAATTCTCTGCACAGATTCAGAAGCTGCAAACTAAGACATGCACTGGCTCCAGTCTGTCTCAGCTCCCAATTGGCTGACTTAGTTGCTATGCCTATTCATTGGTTGACCTTGTTACCATGTCTCTGCCAGTTCATGAATAATCTGACATAGTTTATCTACTTCCTTTATTAATGGAAATATAGAAGAATCAATAACCAAGGTTCAATTGTTTTTCATAACTCACCAATTTTATCAATAAAATTAAAATTTATTTGAGTACAATTTTAAAGATGCATCCACTTAGTTATCATGCCATCCAATGCTCAATTAACTAGATCCCCATTCATCACATCATGAAGCATTTTGTTAATTCTTTTTTAAAAAACATTTTGTACCCCCAATATTCACACAATGTGTTAGAAAATGATAATTATCTAACTTGTTGGGTTGACAATATATAAACCCTCAATATAGCTTTAAGACTGTATTGCTGTATTGCATCATACTGTGTCCTGATTGTTTAGCTCTGTAGCCAATGTCCTTAAGAGGGAGCTTGAAACATGGTTTGTTTCTCTCTCCTGATCATTATTGCTCTTTGCTGATTGTTACTGCTATTTGCTGTGTTTGCTACTATTTGCAACTGTTTATTGTGTATGACTATGACAACTGGTAAGAAGACTTTGTTATCGGAATATCCCTGGGCTATTGTTTTACTATCTCCTGCTTTATCTGTGTATGACCTGGACTGTTTATTGGACTGTGCCTTATTACTATTTTCTAAAAAGTAAACACAACTCAGTGTATCTGTGTGTTGGCTGTTTATTCACAACTGCTCTCAATCGCTTTCATGTGCACACCCTTGCTACTCAAGGGTTGCTCTGCGAATTCCTTAACACAATGTATTAAGAAATTTTAATTATATGTGGGAATGTGGACCAGAGAAAGAGATCGGGGGAAGGATCAGATAAGATGGGGAGGGAAGGAATCAACCCGCAGCTGTGTAGCAGTCAGAGAAAGAAATTCAGAGATAATTTTTTGTAACTATCAAATGAGGTGATGAAAAATTTCTACTTTCACACTTGCAAGATTCTGATAATGTAGTCTTACAATAAAATGGAATTAATTCATCTGATCATTTTTCCTGTCTGCTCTACCTGAATGAAGTTTGGCTTTGCAAGGTTCTTCTTAACAAATCTTTGATTTCTGGTAATCTCCCTGTTGTTTTCAAGGAGTTTATGAATACTCCGGTTATTTTTGGGATTTCCTTCAACTGATATGTGACCTTTCCTAAAACGTATAAAATTATAACTGACATATTTTGTCAATTACACCTTCCCACTATACTTTTTGACAATATATTGTATGATTGACAACTATTACTGAACCTTTGTTCTTATGTTTTGAAGATAGTGGCAACACTTGTTCTCCCAACTCACAATATTTACAAGTTAAAAAAACCATAGAAGAAAGATTCAAATGTAAAAAGAGGTAAGAGATAAGAAACCAAGATTTCTGTTTTTAAAATTCCTGGATGTTTCCATTGTAGTTTCATCCATTCCTAAAGAAGAAGGAATTGTACAATCATTCTCTGCTAAAAGTGTACTTGGATCAAAATGGAGAGGTAGCAGCAGATCTGCGGATCTTTAGTAGGGTGGTTTTGCCCAAGGACGATCCCATCGACAAGGAATTGGGGAGTTTTGAAAGGCAGAGACTTAGACTTAACCAAGATGCTTTGTCACAGCTAAAGTTGCTCAACAAGGTGGGGAAAATATTGATGTCTTTTCTCTTTTTTCCAAATAATTAGGACCCATTTCAATTGGACTAAACCTAGTCAAGAAGGTGGGTAACCTTCACTGAGAATTGAATGTGTGGAGTAAAACATTGATAATTTTCTTAGACAGATAGGGAGGCTTCAGTTCTATTGACCAAAATATCCTTCAGATGCTATAATGCTGAGTACTGCTTCAAACTGATTCAGCTATATCCAAAATGAGATTTGGGGTGATAATTATTTAGGACACAAATCATTGCCATTTAATATCCTTCCTGCAATTTAACACCATAAAACAGGTGAGAGAGGGCCTCATATGCTGAAGATTTTCATGTAAATACCTTCTGGTACACTTGTTCCTTGTCTTCAATTATCAAAGATGAATCAATTCTGTTGAATTCAGGTTTGGGCTGAATCTGATGAAATGGAATCAAGATTGAATGGCAGTATTATTGGTTCAATTGGGAAATAAGCTTTATCATGTCCTGGTTGGAGTCAGGGTCTCCTAAAATTGCAGGTCCAGAGTCTGTGATGCTTTTAATCAGCTGAGACCATAGTTATACATGCCTCTCTTTAACCCCGCTGGGATAGTGGAATTGAGGAAGGAGGTCCAAGGCTTTCTGTTCTCATGAACTTATAATGACTGTTCTGATCTGTGAGCTTATTTATTCATTGATTCAGTACATTTATTTGCTGCTCATGATAATGGCTTGAAAACTGAAGTACTGAAGCATGACTTTGGTGCAAAATAATAATAATAATAGTCATCATCATCATCATCATCATCCTGATATGAGAAGCAATAAGGGACAATTTTGAGGGAAATATTACATAGATTTTGGCATTGGCTTGTAAAAGTGTACTTCATCTGAAATTCCCTTCAGTGCAATTGTTTATCTTGAGTGGTAGCTACCTAACAGGGACACACTGAGAGGGACCAAATCAAACTAATAATAAATATTATAAATATTATAATTTATTATAATATAATATTATAATATTATAAATATTATAAATATGAGTGTGTGTGTTTCTCTGTGGGTTTTTGTCACTTGATTGTAGTCTTTCAACAGAAAGGAACTTGTGTTGGATATCCCTTTCTCACACAGGGCTCATACCAATGGTGGGTTGCTACCAGTTCACCCTGGTTTGGCCGAATCTGTAGCAGTGGTGGTGGGAGGCTCTGCCCACCTGCATAGAGGTAATCAAATATGCTCAGCACATGCAAACTGGTAGCAAAGTTAAGTGAAACCCACCACTGGCTCATATATGCCTGACTCACCCTTTTTGAGGGACATGTTCTTATGACCATCTCATCTCACTATAGATTTAGAAACTAGTAAACTAGTATATATGAACATCTTTAAGGTTGACAGTCCTTATTTGTAAGGTAATTTTCCTTTTTTTCTTAACTGGAAGATAATTTTGGACTGCTTTCAAAGATAAACAGTTTTGCAATGTTTTATGTACTCCAGGAAAAAAACTTTCCAGATCCCACTGGTCAGAATTTTCTTTCTTCATCACAGTTTTATTCTAATAAATCTAATGGAATAAAAACGTAATAAATCTTTTACAGTAAAGTTTACTTCACAACTTAGTACGAGTGGATACCTTATTTTAAAATCATGCCTATATGAAGAAGAGAGGAATGTGTTAATTCCACTGTGAGGTGGAAACCTCTGGTTGTTACTTGATGCTTAAATATTTTCACTATTTCATCCCTCCAGACTTTAGTAAATAAAAAGATACTTTTGTTTGCAATCCGATATGCCCCAAGAAAAAAGGAGGAACTAAATGAGGCATCTGCCTTCAATTGTATCTCCTTTAACCATTTGGAGGTATTCAGAGATTTCATATTTGCCTATGTGAAGCCCAGAGACTATTTGGCTAATGTTCATATCTATCTCCATCTTAGATGGATGATGAGTCTCAACATATTTTCTTTCTCATTCCTTCTTTTTTTTTCTCAGTCTCTGCCTCAGTCCAAATGTGTGGAAAAATGTCAACCTGGATTTGTGAAGAAGGCTCGAGAAGGAGAGCCATTTTGCTGCTACGACTGCATTCCTTGTCCAGAGGGGACCATCTCCACTCAGGAAGGTGGGTGACACCATAAGGAAACCTACTGGGTTCATCCAGACCACTTGTATCAATATACATCTTAAAGACATATATAAATTTGATGGTTTTGTTCTTATTTTCATTGTATCCAATTTCTTCCATAAAGGGAGGGATAGGACAAAGATTTGGATGGATGAGGTAGGAAGAAGGATGTTGTGGATTGGTAGGAAATCTCTCTTTTATTTACCAGTTTGGACGTGTCTTTCCATATTTATCTTCCTTAGGAATATTTGAATCCTTTGTAACCTGAGGAATGATTTTAGATCAATGGTTTTGCTCACCTCACCTGACTTTACATTACAGGCCCAAAGATACATCAATCAACCATTCATTTCATCAGTTAATCTGTATGAAGATCATCAATCCTTCTAAACTGAAATATCTAATTGAGTTGAAAGAACAATGAAAACCAAACAGAAATTTCACCATAAAATCACCAAGTAGCTATTTACTTCCCACCTTTTCTTATTTTTCCAATTTTCATTGTTGTTAAATATTGAGATACAAACAATTATAACACCAACAAAAAAGAAATATAGATGTGATTCTGAAAGGGAAAAAAAGACTACATTAATATACAGTATTGGGATTAAAAGAAACAGAAAGGAGGGGGGTAATGGAGAACTAATAAAAGACCAATCTACTTAATATCCATTGATACCAATGTTGAATTCATTTTCTCTTTAAATTTGTTGCCAAGTCTAGTGAGTATAGAAATATATTGCTTCACCTTCTCCTTTTTATAGAGTAAAAAGATTTTGCAGGTAACAAATTCAGTTCCTCTTCTTGAATTTCTTCAGGAATTAATTTCCTTAACATCTCTTTCCTTTCAAATTTATTTATATGGTTGTCTATTTGAGACATAGGGACTTTTGGTGGCACACAATTAAACCACAAATTAAAAATTTAAACAATGAGAACTAAATGCTAAGAAAGCAAGAGTGGAATCCATCAAGATGCTACCTACCATGCAACCATCACACAGGACTCTGTTGTTAAGGGATCCCCAGGACTATTGGAAACTATTATATTTTAAGGGATTTCTAGAGGGCCTCATAGTCTGGAGATACTCTAAATTTCAGGGTTGTTAATGATTTTTCTTTTCCTGGAAGGGACTGTACCAGGGGTGAAATCTAAACTTTGTTACTACCAGTTCTGTGGGCGTGACCTGGTGGGGGGGGTTAATGTGACTGGGTGGGCATGGCCAAAATTTTTTTTTTTTACTTTTAAATCCATTTTTTTACATGTAAAACCATGTAAAAAATGCTTTCAAAAGGCTCTGACGATCCCAGTTGAGTTGCCTGATCATAAGGCAACTCAGCTGGGATCGTCAGAGCTTGGATCGTCAGAGCCATTTAAAAGAAAAAAAAAGGCTCTGATGATCGCATGGCTCAGCTGGGCATGGGGGGCAGGGGCAGGGATTTTTGCTACCGGTTATGCGAACTGCCCACCGCCATCGCTACCTACCCGCCCGAGCTGGTCCGAACTGGGAGCATTTCACCCCTGGGCTGTACCACTTGCTCTGAAGTAAGCAATTGTGCACTTCCTACTAAAAAGACTCTCCATGTCAGACAACTTTTATCTTGTGCTCCATATTTTTAGAGCAGTTTATTGGGAGCATGATTGGTGGGTCAATCATCAGTAACTGAGTTTAAACATTATTGGGATAAATATACTGCATTTTTCACACTATAAGACACACTCCCCCCCCAAAAAAAAAAGTGGCTGGAAGTCTCTGTGCAGGTTTGAGTGAATATTGTGGTGGGGGGGAGGTGGCTGATGCTGGAGCCTTCACCGCTGAGCAGCTGATTGGTGGTTGGCTAAGCATCCTGGAATACCACCTATCTAGGTTCTAGGTGGTGGGGATCACCACCATCACCACCGCCTATTGCCACCCATTTGCCACTGCCCGTTCACTGCTGCCCGTTCACCGCCACTCGTTCGCTGATGGATGTAGACGAACAGGCTGCTGTGATTGTCAGTGAATGGGCCACACCACAGAAAATGGGAAGTGGTGAATGGGCAGCAATAAGTGGCGGTGGCAATCCACACTGCCTAGGGTAGCTGATTGGCAGTATTCCGGGAGGCCGATCCAACCGCCAATCAGCTACTCGGCAGCGAAGGCTCCAGTGTTCCTTGGCAGTGGCAGCAGCTCAGCTCAGTTGACTGGTGGTAGGCGCAACAGAGCAGAGCCTTGATGAGCCACATGCTGAGGCTGCGATAACATGCTGAAGCTGACCAAGTTGTTGGCTGTTTGCTGCAAGGAAGCTAGCCAGATGAATACCAAATGGATGCTGGGAGGCAGAGTTTTTTTTTTCTTTCTTTCTTTTTTTATTGCAAAAGTTTTACAATTACATTTTCACCCCTTTCCCCCCCACCACCACCCACCCCCAACTTCCCAACCTCCCTAACCCTCCCCTCCCCCCAGACTTCCACACAATATACTCATATCAGGTAAAAAAAAACCCTTAGTATAAAACTTGTATAAAACTTGTTTTTTTTTTCTTGTTTTCCTCCTCTAAAGCTATGACCAATAAATAAATGAATGAATGAATGAATGAATGAATGAATGAATGAATAAATAAATAAATAAATACAAAAAAAAAAACCCTCAAAGGGAGGTTTTTTTTTTTTTTCTTCAGTCATTTTTCTGTTCCTCTGTTTCTACCCTATACTCATGTTGCTCTTTAAAACCCATCTGGAATTTATAGATGGTCCAGAATCCAATGGCATGAACAGTGTTTCCTTATGTTCTTCCATGGTACACCCCTGTTGTGCAAGCTGCACAGGCTCCCCGTTTCTTTTCAAGTGCAATTAAATTCACCTTCAAAACCCTCCATGAGACAGAACCAGGGTATCTGCAGAGCTTCCTCTCCTTGAGGGTATCTGTTTTTTCCACCAGACCAGATATAATTGGTGTGCAAAAGATCTGTTCCCTAAAACATTCAATTGGCCCCCAACAAAACCTCTGGAGACTTGCTACATCTCCCAGGCATTTGGGCTGTGGTAAGCTCAGTGCAAGATAGGAATCTGATGGATTTTCTCAGAGAAGAGAGGTTGTGGCACCAGATATTTCTTCTTTTAATTTTATTCTGTTGTTCTTGTTTCTATAGTTTCATCTTATTTCATTTTTGTTGTTGTTTTTATAGGTTGTATGTATTAGTGTTTGTTTTTTTGCTAGAGTGTAAGAATATACCATTAGTGAAGACTTTCCTGTCCCTCAGTATCATATCTCATCCAAAGGTTTTTTTGAAATTTGGAAGACAATAAAAGAAATATTACTTTGTTTTTTCAGATACTGAAAAATGCACCAAGTGCTCAGATGATCAATATCCAACCAAGAACAGAGTCCAATGTATCCCCAAAAGAATAACCTTCCTGTCATATGAAGAACATCTGGGAATCATCCTTGTGTCATTTGCCCTACTCTTGTTCCTAATCACAGGCCTTGTTTTAATCATATTCCTTCAATACCTAGAAACTCCCATTGTCAAAGCCAACAACCGGGATCTCTCCTTCATCCTCCTGGTCTCTCTCCAGCTTTGCTTTTTGTCCTCCTTTTTCTTCATTGGCCAACCAAAAAATGCCACCTGTCTTCTCCGACAAACAATGTTCAGCATTGTCTTCTCAATAGCTGTGTCTTCTGTGTTGGCCAAAACTATCACAGTGATGCTGGCCTTCCTGGCTTCAAAACCAGGCAACAGGATGAGAAGATGGTTGGGGAAGAGCTTGGCCAACTCCATTATCCTTTCTTGTTCTGCTGTCCAAATTTTCATCTGTGCCATGTGGCTGGGAGTTTCTCCCCCATTCCCGGACTCCGACATGCACTCCCAGCCTGGAGAGATCATCCTGCAATGCAACGAAGGCTCTGTCATCATGTTTTATGTTGTCCTGAGCTACATGGGTTTCCTAGCTATCATATGCTTCACAGTAGCTTTCTTGGTCAGAAACCTGCCTGGGGCCTTCAATGAAGCCAAGCTGATCACTTTCGGCATGCTGGTCTTTTGCAGTGTCTGGATCGCCTTCCTGCCCACCTACCTGAGTGCCAAAGGAAAGTCCATGGTGGCCGTGCAGGTCTTCTCCATCTTGGCCTCCGGTGCTGGGCTGTTAGGTTGCATCTTCTTCCCCAAGTGCTACATTATTATCCTTAGACCAGATCTAAATACTAAGGAACATTTATTGATAAAAGTAGGGACCTGATAATGAAATTATTTTTTATGCTCACAGCTCATAGTTGATTATTGATAGCCATTGTTGTTGGTTTGTATGCTTCGTTTGCCTCTGTTTGACAATATAGGTTATTTAAAATCCAACGAAATAAAAACAGTTACATTAATCAAATTAAAATCCAAGGTAATAATCAAACAATAAAATAAATTAATAATTGATATTTGTATTTTCTCATCACGGTTCTTTCCGAACTGGTATTTCAATTCAATCCAGGTCTGATTCTATTGGGAGCAGAAGGGTTAGTGTTAGATGATGCAGAATTGCAACTTCAAGAGCTCTATATGAGTTTGGTGCTCTTTCTCAGTAATCGTCATTCATTTGGCTCAGATCAACTTTCACCCTTGAGAGAAAATGAATTATTCGTGTAAAAAGAATAACCTAAGTAACACCGTATTAACTTTCATGTAATCTGATTTATATAACCTGGTAATTAGGACATGAGTAAGCATTAGATTCTGGAAAGGAAAAGGGAACTGTGATGCTATGTTAGGACATAATATTAATTTTAATAACACAAAAACAGTTGCAAAAATAGAACATCTCAATGGCAGAATAATCAGAGAGGCCATTGAAATAGAGAAAAGACCATATTGTATGAATAAACGTGATGACACTTCCTGTCTGCCTACTATTTGGAAACCTGCTCTCATAGACAGACGAATCTTAAATATAAACCATAGATCAAAAGTTCATCATAATGCCTGTGTTGCCACCAGTTCCAGCATAACTTATCCATTGACCCACAACCAAGCAACAGCGCTTCCACCCAATCAAAATACAGCTACGTCATCAGCCAATCAGAATACAACAACACTGTCAACCAATCAGAATACACCTTTGCCTCTTTTCATAGAAAAACGTCAGTTATGATCACACAGTTTGCCCATAAGCACCAAACCAAGAACATCAGCCAGAAGATGATGAATGCGATTTCATCGAAACGTCGCTACTACCCTTTTAAGGATATGTTTACAATTACACGGGAAGAAACCCGAGATATTAACTGTACACACATATATACCCGTGAATACCTACATAGACATATATATATGTTTTTCCTCTAGCCAAGTTTTTCCTACGTAACCAAGGTTTTTCTGCAGCCCTAGCCTCAGTAGAATCACATCCACTCGATTCTGGGCTTTTTTCTTTCTGGCAGCCAGAAATAGATCTATATAAGTCTCTCACCAGGGACACGGCCGTACCTGTGCATTTTGTTTTTCTTGCCTATCAGTAGAATCCTCCAAATAGGGAGAAGTCTATTAGCAGCAAACCCTCTATAGTAGGGGTGTCAAACTCGCATCATCATGGCGTCGTCACATGATGTATCGGGATTTCCCCCCCCTTCGCTAAACTGGGTGGGGGAGGGGCAGCATGTAACGCAAACCATGAGTTTGACATCCCTGCTCTATAGGAAAGGAATTCCACGCATACAAAAAAAAATTTCAAATAATGTTTCCCTTCAAGTCAGTCAGGAATTGCTCAGATTATTAGAAACAAGCCACCCAAAATTAGAATTGATTAAATTACTCACCCCAACCCTTCTATACCATAAAGAGTGGCTTTGTTGGGGAAAGAAAGGGGGTCAAAAAAGGAGAACTCTTTTTTGGGAAGGGGGCTGAAAAACAGTTGCAGTTGAATTTAGCTCTTATTTTTCTCAGGGCAGCACATTTTGATGTGAAGGAAGACAGACAGCCCTGATTTTTTGTGGGGCTTGAAGTCCAAAGTCTGAAATTTTCCAGTGACATTTTTTGCCTAAAGCCAAGTTCTCCACCAGGAAAGATTTCCATTTAGGACCTTCCAGGTCAGTGTGAGAAGTGAACTGCAGCTGACTCCATCTGTCTCTGCCCAAAGTCTCCCCTGGAGGATTCAGCCAAAGAGCAGAGATAAAACTTTGAGGATAATAATTTTCCTTCTCACGAGAGATCCCTGAGTAATTTAACTAGTTCTTGGACTCAGAGTTCATTGGGCATTTCTCTGGAGAGAAACAGAAGGGAAATAATCCCCATCTGGTTCAAAATGATACAGTAAAGATAGAATTAAATTGTTCACCAAGAATTGAGAGGTTTGAAAGCTCCATCCTTGAAACTGGCCCAGAGGGAATACACGGCATCTGTGGTTGAAGAAAAAGAATTGTGACATTTGTTGGCATTGTGTTTAAAGAGAAAACCCCGGGGACTATTTAATGCCTGAACATGTCACTGAACTGAAATTGCTTCCTACTGAGTTAGAGCCAAAATTTACTTTATTTTGAAAGAGAATGCTGAAGGGCTCCACCACAAAAGGTTGATGCAATATAGGTAGTCCTCAACTTACAACCATTCGCTTAGTGACCATTCATAGTTACAATGGCGCTGAAAAAAGTGATT
This sequence comes from Pituophis catenifer annectens, assembly GCF_029215685.1. NCBI lineage: Eukaryota > Metazoa > Chordata > Lepidosauria > Squamata > Colubridae > Pituophis > Pituophis catenifer. The sequence continues at coordinate 7,544,919 of NW_027256882.1, read as the reverse complement.
TATGGCCAATTTTTCACACTTATGACTGTTGTAGCATCCCCATGGTCACGTGATTTACATTTGGATGCTTGACAACGGACTCACCTTTATGACGGTCCCGCAATCATGTGATCCCCTTTGGAGACCTTCTGACCAACAAGGTCAATGGGGAAACCAGATTCACTTAACAACATTGTTACTATTTTAAGAACGGCAATGATTCACTTAACAAATGTGGCAAGAGAAGTCGTGAAATGGGACAAACTCTCTTAACTCACTTAGCATCATAAATGTTGGGCTCAATTGTGGTCATACCTCATGGACTACCAGTCCACAAGGACAAAATCAACCTATGAGAAAAACTAGTCATCAGGAATTAACATAGTTAAGAATAATATCAACCCTTGTACAGAGAGTGTGTGTGAGAGAGAAATTAGAGAAATAAATGATGACTTTCACCTGCATGTAAGGAAGAAATGGAGGGAAGGGGACCCATCCTCCACTGCCACTCTTTTCCACACAATCAAAGACCAGACCCATCATGTTGCCCATAGAAAAGGCCCAGGAAGGAGGAGAGGATCTGGGGGAACTCTTCACACACACCCCAATTCTGAAAAGAAACTAACGTGGTTTATGGGCTTTTGTGTTGCATTTTAGGGGGAAGCAGTCAATGAGGGTTTGTGAGAAAAAGGCAATGTGGGTCTCCCTGGAGGGACCCTCTGGGGCTCTGAGGAAGGGACATCCTGGGGTTGGTCCCTCATGGCCCCTGAAGACCCTCCGGCCGGGCTCTCCTGGGCAGCCGCTGCTCCCACTTGCCCAAGAGCCTCCACTGGAGGAGAATCTCTTCAAGGCAGCCATTTCTAGGTGGAGAGACACTTTTAGGACTTCAGCCTCCCCTCCCTCTGCATTTCTGGCAGGTTTTGCCTCTTTCTCATCACACTGAAAGCTCTTAATTTTATTCTTATGTGAAACTCTCCACACACCCCACCCTTTGTCTTTGTTTATTCAACCTCTTCTCCATGATTGGTGGCTGAGTTCCCAGGCAACCATTATCTCTTCCCTCCTGTTTGATTGGCTGCTGCTGGGTTGCCATGACGACAGGGGCAGGCCAGGAACAGAGGCAGCCACTAGGGAAAGAGAGAGGCGGGTCTTTTGTCTCCCCCTCAGAACTGGAGGAGCTGAAGGGGAAATCTTCTCTCTTTTAGGAAGGTCTTCCTCAGAAAGAATAATGAAAGAATATTTTGAAAAAATATTTTTAAAATGAAGGAAAAATTCAAGAAAAATTCAATTCTTCCTTTTCTGACAGACGAAAAATAGGAAACAGAAACTAAAAAACAGCTAAAATCAGGAAGATAGAGTGGAATGGGACATTAAAGGATAAAGAGCTTATAGAAAATAGAGAGTGAAACAGAAAATAGTTCTAGTATTAAAATTAATCTTGGCATTAGCTGAAAGCACTTATAATTTACATTTCCTTTTTGAAGAAATGTGTAAGCTTTCCTTTTAGGAAATGAAAATGTCTCCCCAGACACTGTAGACAGAATCACAGAATAACAGTAGGAAGGGACCTTGGAGGTCTTCTACTCCAACCCCCTGCTCAATCAGGAGACTCTATACCATTTCAGACAAATGTCTGTCCAATCTTATCTTAAAATCCTCCAGTATTAGAGCACCCACAACTTCTGAAAACAAGCTGTTTCACTGATTAATTGTCTTAGCTGTCAGGAAATTTCTCCTTAATTGTAGGTTGGATCTTTTTTTTTTTTATTGCAAAAGTTTTACAATTACATTTTTACCCCACTTTCCCCCCCCAACCCACCCCTCACTCCCCACCCTAACCCCCCCAAGCCCCCACTAGCCCTCCCCCCCGACTTCCACTGAATATAATCCCATCAAAATCCCTTTTTTATAAAACTTGAACCCCTTAAACCCCCTTATAATTTTTTCTCTTCACAATTCATACATTCATACATTTCTATTTTATATAATACTTTCAATGAAAAGCTATTTGATACTTCCTAACGTGATATTTATTCTGCACATAATCTATCCATTTTTTCCATCCCCATACATAAGTCTCTTGTGAGCGGTCTTTTAAATATGCTGAAATCTTCGCCATCTCCGCAAAACTAGCCATCTTCAAAGTCCATTCTTCAATAGTGGGTAAAGCTTCATTTTTCCAATATTTACCTATCAATAATCTTGCTGCTGTTATCATGTACAATATCAACTTAGTTTCATCCAATGTAAAACCCTTTACTATACCCAATAAAAACAATTGTGGAGAAAATTGAATTTTTTTCTTCAACACATTCTGCATAACCCACCATATTTTTATCTTTTCTTTTTAGGTTTTGGTCACCACATTACAAAAAAAAAAAAAAAAAAAAGATGTTGAAAACCTTGGAAAAAGTGCAGAGAAAATCAATTAAGATGACTAAAGGCCTGGAGACAAAAACATATGAAGAATTGGTTGCAGCAGAGATAGTATTCAGTTATCTTCGCTACCAGTTCGCAAATGTGAGCATGTGCGAACGCATACGCAGAGCATCAAAAATGGGACGTGATGATGTCCGGGCAGGTGGGCGGAGCCTCCCGCAGCCGCCGCTACCTGTTCGTCTGAACCGGATAGAACCGGCTGAATACCGCCACTGGGTTGCAGGATTTGGGTTTGGCCAGTCTAGAGAAAAGAAGGACTAGGGGAGACATGATAGCCGTATTCCAGTATTTGTGGGGCTGCCACAAACAGGAGGGGAGTCAACTTATTTTCTGAAGCACCTGAAGGCAAGACAAGAAACAATGGATGGAAACTAATCAAGAAGAGATACAACCAGGAGTTAAAGAGATTAGGACAATTAACCAGTAGAAGGTCAAAATGGAGGAGACTTTTGATGTATGTTTTCTTCCCTCTTTTATTGCTTGATTGCTTTTTTTGCCTTAGTACCTCCCTCCCTGAAGGAAAACAGGCAGAAGAAGGAATCTGAGCTCACTTACTTATAATAACTTGACATCATTTAGCTATGAATATGTTTGTGACTTATGCATTAATCTCTCCTGCCATTTTGAGATGCATACTCAGGAGTTGCATCTCTTTGTTGTGTGAGGGCCATTTCTCAATATTATTTGAGGGTGTCTCACAGAACCTTGGTAGTACAGGGGTTTAAGGCACCCTGTTATTAAGCTTATTAAGACCAGCTGCCTGCAATTACTGCAGGGTTCAAATCTCGCCAAGGCTCAAGGTTGACACAGCCTTCCATCCTTTCAAGGTAGGTGAAATGAGGACCCAGTTTGTGGGGGCAATAAGCTGACTTTGTATAAATATACAAAAGGTTGAAGGCTATTGCTGAGCACATTGTAAGCCGCCCTGAGTCTTCGGAGAAGGGCGGCATATAAAACAAAAAAAAGAGCGTGCAAATAAACACTGCAGTGGGAGTTCATTACTTGCTTTGGGTCCTATATCTGATTCCACAAGAAATAGGATACTGAACACTGGAAGGTACCAGAGAATAGAAGAATTTTCCCTCTTTTAAGAAAAAAGATTTCTTCCCACTGTCAACTGGAAGAGGTCACACTTTAACTACAGGCATTTAAGGTAGGTGAGGATTTCCCCTTCAATCCTCTTCTGGTTCCGTAGAAGGTTAGAGGGGAGGAGCAAGGAGACCAAATTGGACAACAGCTGTTCCCCCATAAGTGGGTCACTTCAGAAATGATGTAGCTCAGAGGAGGGGCAGGCTCAACCCTGAGGTCACCTTTTCCATTATTATATGGTGGTAGAAGTAGGATAGTAAACACTAGAGAGTAACCAGGGAATCAAGAGGGTATTTTTAAAACTCCCCTGACAATCAGCAGAGGTCACACACCGACCACAGGTCTTTATTATTTTTTCCCTAGAAACTGGCAACAATGGAAAGGCCAGGTAGTGCTAGGACATTCACACACCTGAGAAATGATTGGAAGTATCAGTATGCCAACCCTCTCAGTAAGGCACAGGCCATAAAGATGTCTGTTACAGATTTCTCACTAGAAGGCAGAAAGTCCATTCAGCACCTCAGCCCAGAGAAGCTGGAATGGGAGGCTAAGAGAGAGGAAGCTACAAAGAGGGTGAAAGCTGATCAGAGCCAAATGAATGACGATTGCTGAGAAGGAGCACCAAACCCAAATAGAGCTCTTGAAGTTGCAATACTGTATCATCTAACACTAACCCTTCTGCTCCCAATAGAATCAGACCTGGATTGAATTGAAATACCAGTTCGGAAAGAACCATGAAGGGAAAATACAAATATTAATTATTAATTAATTTTATTGTTTGGTTATTACTTTAGATTTTAATTTGATTAACGTAACCGTTTTTATTTCCTTGGATTTTAAATAACCTATATTGTCAAACAGAGGCAAACGAAGCATACAAACCAACAACAATGGCTATCAATAACCAATGATGAACTGTGAGCATAAGAAATAATTTCATTGTCAGTTCCCTACTTTTATCATCAAATGTTCCTTAGTATTTAGATCTGGTCTCAGGATAATAATGTAGCACTTGGGGAAGAAGATGCAACCCAACAGCCCAGCACCGGAGGCCAAGATGGAGAAGACCTGCACGGCCACCATGGACTTTCCTTTGGCACTCAGGTAGGTGGGCAGGAAGGAGATCCAGACACTGCAAAAGACCAGCATGCTGAAAGTGATCAGCTTGGCTTCATTGAAGGCCCCAGGCAGGTTTCTAACCAAGAAAGCTACTGTGAAGCAAATGATAGCTAGGAAACCCATGTAGCTCAGGACAACATAAAACATGATGACAGAGCCTTCGTTGCATTGCAGGATGATCTCTCCAGGCTGGGAGTGCATGTCAGAGTCCGGGAATGGGGGAGAAACTCCCAGCCACATGGCACAGATGAAAATCTGGCCAGAAGAACAAGAAAGGATAATGGAGTTGGCCAAGCTCTTCCCCAACCATCTTCTCATCCTGTGGCCTGGTTTTGAAGCCAGGAAGGCCAGCATCACTGTGATAGTTTTGGCCAACACAGAAGACACAGCTATTGAGAAGACAATGCTGAACATTGTTTGTCGGAGAAGACAGGTGGCTTTTTTTGGTTGGCCAATGAAGAAAAAGGAGGACAAAAAGCAAAGCTGGAGGGAGACCAGGAGGATGAAGGAGAGGTCCCGGTTGTTGGCTTTGACAATGGGAGTTTCTAGGTATTGAAGGAATATGATTAAAACAAGGCCTGTGATTAGGAACAAGAGTAGGGCAAATGACACAAGGATGATTCCAAGATATTCTTCATATGACAGGAAGGTTATTCTTTTGGAGATACATTGGACTCTTTTCTTGGTTGGATATTGATCATCTGGGCACTTGGTACATTTTTCAGTATCTGAAAAAACAAAGTAATATTTCTTTTATTGTCTTTCAAATTTCAAGAAAACCTTTGGATGAGATATGATACCGAGGGACAGGAAAGTCTCACTAATAGTATATTCTTACACTAGCAAAAAAAAAAAAAACAAAAAAAAAACCCTAATACATACAACCTATAAAAACAACAACAAAAATGAAATAAGATGAAACTATATAAACAAGAACAACAAAATAAAATTAAAAGAAGAAATATCTGGTGCCACAACCTCCCTTCTCTGAGAAAATCCATCAGATTCCTATCTTGCACTGAGCTTACCACAGCCCAAATGCCTGAGAGATGTAGCAAGTCTCCAGAGGTTTTGTTGGGGGCCAATTGAATGTTTTAGGGAACAGATCTTTTGCACGCCAATTATATCTGGTCTGGTGGGACAAACAGATACCCTCAAGGAGAGGAAGCTCTGCAGATACCCTGGTTCTGTCTCATGGAGGGGATTGAAGGTGAATTTAATTGCACTTGAAAAGAAACGGGGAGCCTGTGCAGCTTACACAATAGGGGTGTACCATGGAAGAACATAAGGAAACACTGTTCATGCCATTGGATTCTGGACCATCTATAAATTCCAGATGGGTTTTAAAGAGCAACATGAGTATAGGATAGAAACACTGGAACAGAAAACTGACTGAAGGAAAAAAAAAAAACAACCTCCCTTTGAGGGTTTTTTTTTTGTATTTATTTATTTATTTATTTATTTATTTATTTATTTATTTATTTATTTATTTATTTATTTATTTATTTATTTATTTATTCATTCATTCAATTCATTCATTCATTCATTCATTTATTGGTCATAGCTTTATAGGAGGAAAACAAGAAAAAAACTCTACCTCTGCCTCCCAGCATCCATCTGGTATTCATCTAGCTAGCTTACTTGCAGCAAACAGCCAACAGCTTGGTCAGCTTCAGCATGTTATCGCAGGCTCAGCACGTGGCTCGTCGGAGGTCTGCTCTGTTGCGCCTACCACCGGTCAACTGAGCTGAGCTGCTGCCGCTGCCACGGAACACTGGAGACTTCGCGGCCGAGTAGCTGATTGGCAGTTGGATCGGCCTCCCAGAATACCGCTAATCAGCTATTCTAGGCAGTGTGGATTGCCACCACCACTTATTGCTGCCCATTCACTGCTGCCCATTCGCTGCTGCCAATCGCCGCCACCCATTCGCCACCGCCCATTTTCTGTGGCCCGTTCACTGACAATCACCGCAGCCTGTTCGTCAACATCCATCAGCAAATGAGCAGTAGTGAACGGGCAGTGGCGATCGGGCTCGGGTGAATGGATGGCGGCAATCAGTGACGGCAAATGGGCAGCAGCGAATGGGCAGTGGCAAATGGGTGGCAATAGGCAGTGGTGATGGTGGTGATCCCCACCACCTAGAATCTAGATAGGTGGTATTCCGCTGCTCGGCGGTGAAGGCTCCAGCATCAGCCACCTCCCGCCCACCACAATATTCACTCAAACATGCACAGAGACTTCCACCCACTTTTTTTTGGGGGGGGTGTCTTATAGTGCGAAAAATACAGTATGTTTATCCCAATAATGTTTAAACTCAGTTACTGATGATTGACCCACCATTCATGCTCCCAATAAACTTCTCTAAAAATATGGAGCACAAGATAAAAGTTGTCTGACATGGAGAATGTGTTTAGTAGGAAGTGCACAATTGCTTACTTCAAAGTAAGTCATACAGCCCCTTCTAGGAAAAGAAAAATCATTAACAACCCTGAAATTTAGAGTATCTCCAGACTATGAGGCCCTCTAGAAATCCCTTAAAATGTAATAGTTTCCAATAGTCCTGGAGATCCCTTAACAACAGAGTCCTGTGTGATGGTTGCATGGTAGGTAGCATCTTGATGGATTCCTCTCTTGCTTTCTTAGCATTTAGTTCTCATTGTTTAAATTTTTAATTTGTGGTTTAATTGTGTGCCACCAAATGTCCCTATGTCTGAAATACACAACCATATAAATAAATTTGAAAGGAAAGAGATCTTAAGGAAATTAATTCATGAAGGAATTCAAGAAGAGGAACTGAATTTGTTACCTGCAAAATCTTTTTACTCTATAAAAAGGAGAAAGTGAAGCAATATATTTCTATACTCACTAGACTTGGCAACAAATTTAAAGAGAAAACGAATTCAACATTGGTATCAATGGATATTAAGTAGATTGGTCTTTTATTAGTTCTCCATTACCCCCCTCCTTTCTGTTTCTTTTAATCCCAATACTGTATATTAATGTAGTCTTTTTTTCCCTTTCAGAATCACATCTCTATTTCTTTTTTGTTGGTGTTATAATTGTTTGTATCTCAATATTTAACAACAATGAAAATTGGAAAAATAAGAAAAGGTGGGAAGTAAATAGCTACTTGGTGATTTTATGGTGAAATTTCTGTTTGGTTTTCATTGTTCTTTCAACTCAATTAGATATTTCAGTTTAGAAGGATTGATGATCTTCATACAGATTAACTGATGAAATGAATGGTTGATTGATGTATCTTTGGACCTGTAATGTAAAGTCAGGTTAGGTGAGCAAAACCATTGATTTAAAATCATTCCTCAGGTTACAAAGGATTCAAATATTCCTAAGGAAGATAAATATGGAAAGACACATCCAAACTGGTAAATAAAAGAGAGATTTCCTACCAATCCACAACATCCTTCTTCCTACCTCATCCATCCAAATCTTTTTCTTATCCCTCCCATTATGGAAGAAATTGGATACAATGAAAATAAGAACAAAACCATCAAATTTATATATGTCTTTAAGATGTATATTGATACAAGTGGTCTGGATGAACCCAGTAGGTTTCCTTATGGTGTCACCCACCTTCCTGAGTGGAGATGGTCCCCTCTGGACAAGGAATGCAGTCGTAGCAGCAAAATGGCTCTCCTTCTCGAGCCTTCTTCACAAATCCAGCTTGACATTTTTCCACACATTTGGACTGAGGCAGAGACTGAGAAGAAAAAGAAGAAATATGAGAGAAAATATATTGAGACTCATCATCCATGTAAGATGGAGATAGATATGAACATTAGCCAAGTAGTCTCTGGACTTCGCATAGGCAGATATGAAATCTCTGAATTCTTCCAAATAGTTACATGAGATACAATTGCAAGCAGATGCTTCATTTAGTTCCTCCTTTTTTCTTGGGGCATATCGGATTGCAAACAAAAGTACCTTTTTATTTACTAAAGACTGGAGGGATGAAATAGTGAAAATATTTAAGCATCAAGTAACAACCAGGGGTTTCCACCTCACGGTGAAATTACCACATTCCTCTCTTCTTCATATAGGCATGATTTTAAAATAAGGTATCCACTCATACTAAGTTGTGAAGTAAACTTTACTGTAAAAGATTTATTAAGTTTTTATTCCATTAGATTTATTAGAATAAAACTGTGATGAAGAAAGAAAATTCTGACCAGTGGGATCTGGAAAGTTTTTTTCCTGGAGTACATAAAACATTGCAAATCTGTTTATCCTTGAATGCAGTCCAAAATTATCTTCCAGTTAAGACAAAAAGTGGGTGGAGCCTCGCACCGCCCCTGCTACAGGTTTGCCCGAACCGGGGTGAACTGGTAGGAACCCACCACTGGTATGAGCCCTGTGTGAGAAAGGGATATCCAACACAAGTTCCTTTCTGTTGAAAGACTACAGTTTGATTTGGTCCCTCTCAGTGTGTCCTAAGTTAGCTAACAGTCAAAATAAACAATTGCACTGAAGGGAATTTCAGATGAAGTACACTTTTACAAGCCAATGCCAAAATCTAAATAATATTTCCCTCAAAATTGTCCCTTATTGCTTCTCATATCAGGATTATTGTTATTTTATTTTTTTTGCACCAAAGTCATGCTTCAGTACTTCAGTTTTCAAGCCATTATCATGAGCAGCAAATAAATGTACTGAATAAATGACTAAATAAGCTCACAGATCAGAACAGTCATTATAAGTTCATGAGAACGGAAAGCCTTGGACCTCCTTCCTCAATTCCACTATCCCAGCGGGGTTAAAGAGAGGCATTTATAACTATGGTCTCAGCTGATTAAAAGCATCACAGACTCTAGACCTGCAATTTTAGGAGACCCTGACTCCAACCAGGACATGATAAAGCTTATTTCCCAATTGAACCAATAATACTGCCATTCAATCTTGATTCCATTTCATCAGATTCAGCCCAAACCTGAATTCAACAGAATTGATTCATCTTTGATAATTGAAGACAAGGAACAAGTGTACCAGAAGCTATTTACATGAAAATCTTCAGCATATGAGGCCCTCTCTCACCTGATTTATGGTGTTAAATTGCAGGAAGGATATTAAATGGCAATGATTTGTGTCCTAAATAATTATCACCCCAAATCTCATTTTGGATATAGCTGAATCAGTTTATAGCAGTACTCAGCATTATAGCATCTGAAGGATATCTTGGTCAATAGAACTGAAGCCTCCCTATCTGTCTAAGAAAATTATAATGTTTTACTCCACATATTCAATTCTCAGTGAAGGTTACCCACTTTCTTGACTAGGTTTAGTCCACTTGAAATGGGTCCTAATTATTTGGAAAAAAGAGAAAAGACATCAATATTTTCCTCACCTTGTTGAGCCACTTTAGCTGTGACAAAGCATCTTGGTTGATTCTAAGTCTCTGCCTTTCAAAACTCCCCAATTCCTTGTCGATGGGATCGTCCTTGGGCAAAACCACCCTACTAAAGATCTGCAGATCTGCTACTACGTCTCCATTTTGATCCAAGTACACTTTTAGCAGAGAAAGATTGTACAATTCCTTCTTCTTTAGGAATGGATGAAACTACAATGGAAACATCCAGGAATTTTAAAAACAGAAATCTTGGTTTCTAATTCTTATGTCTTTTTACATTTGAATCTTTCTTCTATGGTTTTTTAACTTGTAAATATTTTGAGTTGGGAGAACAAGTGTTGCCACTATCTTCAAAACATAAGAACAAAGGTTCAGTAATAGTTGTCAATCATACAATATATCAGAGATGGCTAACCTTTTTGCCGTCGTGTGCTAAAACTGGGAGAACGTGGGGGGTCGCGGTTGCATGTGCCCACATCCATAATTCAATGCACCCCGCCCTCCCGCGCATGCGCATATGACCCCCCCACACTTCCCCCTGCTTTTGGCACGTGATGGCACAGTGGCCCCAGTAGGCCCGTTTTTCCACCTCCCCAGGCTCAAGAGGCTTTCTAGGAGCCTGGGGAGTGCAAAAACAGCCTTCCCCATCCCCCCAGAGACCGGAAACAGCCAGTTTTCTGACTTCCGGTGGGACCGGACGGCCTGAAAATCAATTGGCTGGCACACGCATGCATGCTGGAGCTGAGCTAGGGCAACGCTTGTGTGCCCACCAATATAGCTCCACGTGCCACGGCATGATAACTAAGTGGATGCATCTTTAAAATTGTACTCAAATAAATTTTAATTTTATTGATAAAATTGGTGAGTTATGAAAAACAATTGAACCTTGGTTATTGATTCTTCTATATTTTCATTAATAAAGGAAGTAGATAAACTATGTCGGATTATTCATGAGCTGGCAGAGACATGGTAACAAGGTCAGTCAATGAATAGGCATAGCAACTAAGTCAGCCAATTGGGAGCTGAGACAGACTGGAGCCAGTGCGTGTCTTAGTTTGCAGCTTCTGAGTCTGTGCAGAAAATTGAAACTGAAACTAGGCAGTCTGTGTGTGCTTGTCTGCTCTGTTGAAATGAAACTATGTTCTCTCCTGCCTTATGTTGTAACTGCTACTACGTTGAAGAAGAATCAGCTATTGATATTGTAAATATTTCATTTGTTATTACGTATATAAAGAAGTTAATGAATCCAGCTGAATCACTTATCTGTGTGTGCTTCTGGATTTGATTTTTGCTAGAAACTCTGATAAACTATGCTTTTGGGATACAAAAATTATAATAATGCTTGAACAAAATTATTTTGACTTCCTTTAAAAAAATTCCCTGCTTCCACAAAATAAAAGTATGTTTTTGTGATAGAGAGAGGTGCTTAAGTAAAGTTCAGTTGGAAACTAGTTTTTAGCATTTAGGACTTGATACATGATTGTATCTTGGATAACAACAAATGAATGGCAGCCACAATCTTTATCTTTCTTTAAGATTTCATTTGTAGTTTCTCTCACATTATTCTATATGTAGATGGGTTACTGGTTATAATAAAGTAGTAGTAAAATTTTAATGATATGATAATAACCATGTTATTACTTTGACAATAATGTCATTAATGATCCAGTGGAATCATACCAGGTTCTCTTGTAGGAAACATTTGTAGAAGACATTGCACAAAATATTCATCAGCTTTAGGCAAGGACAAAAAAGGCAAGGAAGAGCTCAAAGGAGCTGCTTTTAGCCTTGAGGAAAGACAACAAGGAGGAGAGCCATGTTGGTTTACAGGGAGCTTAAAATCAGAAGGAATCTGGGAACAATGTTTTGAATATACAAGTTGTTCTTGCAATAACTTAACAGGTGCTGGTTACCACCTTCAAAGCGCTCCATGGCATAGGGCCTAGCTATCTTCGAGACCACCTGCTGCTACCGACGACCTCCCATCGACCCGTGTGCTCCCACAGAGAGGGCCTCCTCGGGGTGCCATCAGCCAAACAGTGTAGGCTGGTGACCCCCAGGGGGAGGGCCTTCTCTGTGGGGGCACCTACCCTATGGAACCAGCTGCCCCCTGAGATAAGGAGAATCCACGACCTCAGTGCCTTCCGTCGTGCCCTTAAAACCCATTTTTTCAAGCAAGCCGGGCTGGCTTAAGAATTTTTAAATGTTTTTTAAATGTTTTAAATGTTTTAATGGGTAGTGAGTTTTAATTGGGCCAAATTTCTATATATTTTAATTGTTTTTTAATATTTGTCCTGCATGTTTTTTAATTCTGGCTGTATACCGCCCTGAGTCCTCAGGGAGAAGGGCGGTATAGAAATTCAATAATAAATAAATAAAAATAAATAAACAGATGTTGTACAGAAGTTTAAGATCTTAAACAACCAAGCTCAGACAGCACCAAAGACTCTGAAAACGAATTCAGTTTGATGGATCCTTGTTGGGACCCCATACCTTCCATGGCTGCAGCTTTGAAGTTCCCAACCTCTCTTCTCCCTCCTTTCTTCTCCTCTTGACATTGGACATTGCAGCGTTTATGGCATGTGCCAGAATCTTAATGACACTATAAGCAAAGCCTGTATTTCTGATCCACATTCTGTTCTTTTTCTTTTGGGTATCTAGTGGTGTTTTTTGGGTGCATCTTCTCTGACCTTTGACAGAAAAGATATTTTTTGAAACAGAACATTGAAAATACTCATCTTGAAACTCAGGCTCCACAAAGAAATGATCTTTATAGGCATTATCTTTTTCCCAACTCTTTTTCCACTGAAGAGGAAAGGTCCAAATACTATGGACATATTTGAGAAGGTTGTCCTTTGTCATTGAATACACTCCAAGCATTGTCATGATCCAGACTTTCCCTTCAATGGGTCCTGGCAAACCTTCAAGTGCTGAATGGAAAGGAAGAATTCTGTCCCAAATGGAATCAAATTCTATGAAGTGAACAAAGACATTGACTTGTTTCCACTTGGAGAGGGCACCCCTGAGAGGTGCTGTATGTCCAGTTTCTGAGAATTGTTGTGATAAAACAACACAAATTCTATTCTTGACAAGCATAGGAGTAAAAGTCCTCATGAAATTCTCCCCGTTCTCTGTGTCTGGAGCAAAGAGACCAATCAGGATCCATCCAAAATGGAGGAGCAGTTGAACAATTCCTGGGTACTGGAAACCGCCTTTGGGGAGCATCGGATGGAAAAAGGGGAGTTGACTTTTATCATTCAGAGCCTCTGAAGCAATTCTATTACTGAGCTGTGAAAAGCAATGAAGTGCTGGTTATATTTAGGGTCCTAACAACTTCCAATTTTTAGCTTTTAATGAATCCAACTTTTTTCTCATGCACATATCCTGTTTCCCCAAAAATAAGACCTTTTTTTTAAACGTATGTGCCTAATATAAGCCCTACCCCCAAAATAAGCCCTACTTAAATGCCCATGCAGACAGTTGGCTGCCCATTCTGTCTGGGCAAGCAGAAGAAGGGGGCCGGCGGCCTTGCAGAGTCATGCTGGATGGGGCTGCCGGAACTGATGATGTGAGGTGAGGCAGGTGTTGGGCATGAGTGGCCTGGCCTTTGGTCTACATAAACTCCTTTAATGTTGAGGGAGCCAAGATCTAGTCACAGAGAAAAATACCCCAGGTAAGAAAAGGTATGAACTACCTCTATTGGCTCATCATCGAATAGCCCTATATGGCAATGATATCATTTTCCAAAGACCATAACCTTTGACTTTGGCTTATCAATAATCAGATAATTCTTATGAGAATAGGAGTCAAGTCTTCTTAACAGTATATGAAACCCAAATGTCATATGGGCAGTACCCTTGTCTTACCTTTTGGTAAGGATCAGTCCTACTTCTTATGGCTCCATTGATCCTACAACAGGGTACCCCAATCTATGGGCCACACCTACTAGTGTCGCTGTGAGAATATTTTTTTTTTAATTTGATTTATATGCCGCCCTTCTCCGAAGACTCAGGGCGGCTTACAGTGCGTTAAGCAATAGCCTTCATACTTTTGTATATTTATACAAAGTCAGCTTATTGCCCCCACAATCTGGGTCCTCATTTCACCTACCTTTCAAAGGATGGAAGGCTGAGTAAACCTTGAGCCTGGCAAGATTCGATCTTACTTTAATTGCAGACAGCTGACGTTAAATTACAGAGCTCTGTCTGTTGAGCTATCCAGGCTCCTGGGTTTACAACTGGGATGCCGAAACAGTCAGCAAGCGCAAATGTTCATAGATGCATCCTCACTCGGCCTCTTGGATGGAACCATCCCCTCTGCTCCCCCCCACCCCAGTGTACAAAGCTAAAAGCATTAGGCAACTCTGTCTTAAAACACACTCTCAAACAAATGAATGTAGAATATGGAATAATTGGGACAGAAGGGATCTTTAAAGTCTTCTGGTGCAGCCCTCTTCTCACATAGCAGATCATATGTCATTCCAGACAAAATGAATGTCCAGCTCTTTTTGAAAATCTCCAGTAATGGAGCATGTACACCTTGATGAGGCAAGCTGTTCCACTGATTAAGTTATTTTATTTTATTTTATTTTATTTTATTTTATTTTATTTTATTTTATTTTATTTTATTATTTTATTTTATTTTATTTTATTTTATTTTATTTTATTTTATTTTATTTTATTTTATTTTATTTTATTATTTTATTTTATTTTATTTTATTATTTTATTTTATTTTATTTTATTTTATTTATATGCCGCCCTATCTCCGTAGGACTCAGGGCGGCTCACAACAATAAAATATCTAATAAAAGTGTGTTAAAATACATGTTATCCCCCCCCAATCCAGGCTGAACAACCATGTCTTTAAGTCGCGGTGGAAGGTGTGGAGGTCAGGGGCCAATTGGAGCCCCAGAGGAAGTTGGTTCCAGAGGGTGGGAGCACCCACTGAAAAAGCTCTGTCTCTAGGGGTCACCAGTTGACACTGTCTAGCCAACGGCACCCAGAGTAGGCCCTCCCTGTGAGAGCGCTCCGGGTGATGGGGAGCTGTTGCTGGTTGCAGATGGTCCAACAAATATCCTGGACCTAAGCCATGTAGGGCTTTATAGGTCATCACCAGCACCTTGAATTTCACCCGGAGGGCAACTGGCAACCAATGCAAGTCGCGCAGGAGAGGTGTAACATGGGCGTATTGGGAACCACCCATCACGACCCGCGTGGCTGCCTTCTGTACCAGCTGAAGCCTCCGGATGGTCCTCTAGGGCAGCCCTAGGTAGAGAGAGTTGCAATAGTCAATACGGGAGGTGACTAGCGCATGAGTAACTGTGCGTAGGGCATCCTGGTCCAAATAAGGGCGCAACTGGCGCACCAGGCAGACCTGGGCAAATGCCCCCCCCCGGTCACGGCTGTTATATTTTATATTTTATATTATATATAATTTTTCTCACTGTCAGTGCTTGTAGAAAGGGCTTTGAAAAGGGTCAACATTCTGAGTTCCATTGTAAGGGCAGTCAGTTTCCTCCATAATATTTCTTGGTTTACTGTGTCAAATGCTATAAAGACAGTAAACCATTATTACCTCTGACTGATATGTTTTTATAGTAAATGGTTCAAGGCAATGCAATTACCAAGAGTAAATCAAATCTGCTTAAAGACTGCTGGAGCTTCCAAAAGGAATGTACTTTTCATCCACCTACCCTCGACTTTACTCAAGTGGAAGTTTGAATATAATTTAGTCAGAATAACTGTAAGAGAATGGGCCATGAAAAATTAGGGTCCTTTTAATTCCCTTTTTTATACAGTATATATGAACTACAATTGCCATTTTTGACCCAAATTGGAATGGCAATTATTATTTATATGTGTAAATGAACCTGCCTATAGAGTTGGGATATTTATTGAATTGTAAATCTGGTAGAATTGTTCTTAACAAATTTAACAATGAATTTGAACATGAGCATTTTAGGGTAAAAAATAGTTGACATTTGGCTAACATATTTGTAACTCTTTTATAAAATGGTTAATTCATGTTTGAGATTATTATTACTTTGGCTAATATCATTTAGCTAATATTGGCTAATATTGAACATTGGGCACTATCTAACAAAATGAAATTCAACGGTGAAAAAAGTTCTACATTTAGGCAAGAAAAAGAAAATGCACGGGTACAATATATGGTACCTCACTCAATAGTAGTTACTGTGAGAGGGATCTTGGAGTCCTAGTGGACAATTATTTAAATATGAGCAGCAGTGTGCAGCAGCTGCCAAAAAATCCAACACAATTCTAGAATGCATAAACAGAGGAATAGAATCAAGATCACATGAAGTGTTAATACCACTTTATAATGCCTTGGTAAGGCCACACTTGGAATACTGCATTCAGTTTTGGTCACCACAATGTAAAAAAGATGTGGAGACGCTAGCAAGAGTGCAGAGAAGAGCAACAAAGATGATTAGGGGACTGGAGGGTAAAACATATGAAGAACGGTTGCAGGAAGTGGGTATGTGTAGTTTAATGAAAAGAAGGACTAGGGGAGACATGATAGCAATGTTCCAATATCTCAGAGGTTGCCACAAAGAAGAGGGAGGCAAGCTATTCTCCAAAACACCTGAGGGCAGGACAAGAAGCAATGGATGGAAACTAATCAAGGAGAGAAGCAACTTAGAACTTAGAAGAAATTTCCTGACAGTTAGAGCAATTAATCAGTGGAACCACTTGCCTCCAGAAGTTGTGAAAGCTCCAACACTGGAAGTTTTTAAGAAGATGTTGGGTAATCATTTGTCTGAACTGGTGTAGGGTTTCCTGCCTAGGCAGGGGGTGGGACTAGAAGACCTCCAAGATCCCTTCCAACTCTGTTATTCTATTCTATTCTATTCTATTCTATTCTATTCTATTCTATTCTATTCTATTCTATTCTATTCTATTCTATTCTATTCTATTCTATTCTATTCTATTCTATTCTATTCTATCCATGAAAGAAATGTCAGCTTTCTATGAGTGCTACACCTTCCTATTGTCCAGAAGAAACTTTGATTGAACACAGAACTTGCCCTCACCTTCACAAGTGTGCGGTAAAAGCACACTTTTGATCCTTACTCCCTCCCCACTGTTACCTAAATCCCCAGCCATGAAATCTTCATAAAGGTCATAATGAAAAGCAGATTTTGAATTCTATAGAGAAGAAATGGTTGGAGCTATCACTCAAACACCAACATCATCAAACTCACTTGACCAGATAGAAAAATACAAACACAAACCTGGGCAACCTTGTAGGGATCGCCTAAGGTTGACATCTGGACAGAGATGTTTTTGTGAGCTCCATCAAAAATCACCAAAAGGTTGTCCATCCTTCCACAGCTGTAGTTGGGAACATTGGCTTCTCCAGTAGAAAGCATACCTAGCAATGCCTCTGAAGTGCCGAAATTGTTATCATAGTTGTCATAAATGTTGTAGCCAAGTGTCCAATTGCGCAGGAGCTGGTGATTTTTATTAACCACTTCAATATTGAAAATCATGCGTAGTATTCTTTTCTTTTCATAATATAAACTAGTGTAAAACCATGCTCAGGTTAATATTAGCATCATCGATAGCAAAAACTATTTTTTCTCTATTTAATCCTTTTTTTCTCCACAAACTAACTAACTCTTAAGCCAATATTGATCCAAAATCAGAGGTACATGATAGACTCCCATCACCCTTTTATATTTGTGAGTATGGGGAAGATAGCATGGAGATATTCCTCCAAGAGGATTAAAAATCAGACATAAACCACTATTTGTAGAAGGACTAACTTTCATCAGCCCAGTAAACAGGTTGCAAAATAATTCAGTCATTAAAGTAGAACAATCATAAAAGGAAGAAAATATTTGATATGTGACCCAGAAAAGCTATTCTAAAAACAAGTCATCTTCTATTCCTTTAAAAATCAGACATTGAATATCAATCAGTGGGTATAAAAATATGGAAATGAGCTTTGCAGGGGGGACTACAACAATCACTCTTTTCAACAAAACTCAGTATTCACACCATTAATTTAGGATTGGACAGGGAGAGGAAAATAATGTGGACTGCTTTCAGGTTTTCCCCCCTCATGTTTGGATCTGAGCCTCTCCCAGTAAATAAGACAAAAGAGAGAAGCCCTGGAAATCAAAACAATTCATGAAATTAGTCAAGTCCTGCAGTATAAAAGTAAGTAAAAAAAGAAGAAAAAAAAGAAGGTGTTAGAACTGCAAATGGAGGGAATGAAACTCCATCACAGTGAATGACTTACAATTGAATCTGACTAGAAGGAGCCATGTTGAAAGGTAAAGTTGCAAGTGTTATTTCTGATGGAGAGATGACTATACCAAGGAGAAGATCTCCTGGCATATAATAGCTCCATGGCTTTTCTCAATCCTGGTGGTCCAAATTCAGTGGGCACTTCAGCTTCCCAGAGACTGGCTGGGGCACCAGCAGCATCAGAAGCCGAAGCAAAAGCAGGAAGTCCATAATTCATGGGGCTGAATCAATCCTCTTGTTTCTAAAGAAGAATTAGAAGAATTCAAAGCAATCTCAAAGGATGGAATATCCAGTGGCTTTCCTGATTCAAACAGAGACAAATCAAGATTCACCTGGAAGAGAGAGAAAGTACATTCAAGAGCACAGCTCCTGCCAGTCCCATAACTTGAGCCACAAAGAGCATAATCCGTGCTATTGATCCTTTTCTAATGCAAGATCCCTTCCATGTTGCTTCAGTCTGATGTTTACATCAAAGGCAGTCACTGGGAGAAAAAGGAGAAGAGGTCTCAAGGCCTGTAAGGGGATAATTAGAGTGAGAAGTAACTGGTCCTCTTGGGACCCTGAACTTCTACCATCTAATGAGGGGTAGGTGGGAAAAAGCATGTTGGTGAAAAATCACAGATACCCCCCTTGGGGCACTGTCCTATGGTGGCCATAGTCCTTCTTGTTAGGACATGTCCAGAAAGTGATGCTGGAGCAAGATACTTCAACAGTCAGAAAAGTGATTTCTGCTCAAGTGGTCTCTTGCCTCCAGAGACTGCTAGTGAAGGCCACCCAGAGATATGGATTGCCACAGGAACAGGAAGCTCAAGTTCAAAGCCCAAGAGAGGGCATCAATAACCCTCACTCTCCACTCCATGTGGTCAGCTACCCAGGACTTCAAACCCATGTGGTCCATTTCACCATTAAACCATCCTTCCAGGCAGCCCCCATGTTTCCAGTGCCTTTCTCCCCACTTGGAACTGAACCCAGTTGGACATTTCTTCCAACATTTGCTCCCTTGCTTTTCTCTATTCTTTGAGTCTTCGCAGTCAAAAAACTTACAGATTTTGATCCAACCTAGAACTAAGGAGAAATTTCCTGACACTTAGAAGAATTAATCAGTGGAATGATTAACGTCTGTCTCCAGAAGTTATAGAAGTTCCAATACTGGAAGTTTTGAAGAGACTGGACAACAAATTTGTCTGACATGGTAAATGGTAGGGTTTCCTGATTGAGCAGGGGGTTAGACTAGAAGACCTCCAAGGTCCCTTCAACTCTGCTATTGTTATTCTGTTTCAGGCATACAGTATATTTAGCAAATTGTTAAAAAGGTTGTTAGAGATTGGAGGACAGAGGTGGGGAGTTTAGTTTTAGCAGCTAATTTGGGGATGGGGTACACATTTGAAGATGGACAAATTTGCCTCCCCCAGCTTTTTTGTGTTCTTTATTGAAGAAATTTGGGTTTTGGGGGTGTCTGCAGTCTCCCAACAGCCTGATGGTCAGGGTTGAAAGCTTCAAAAGCAGCCGCCATATCTACAAGGACTTGTCAGGGTATTGAAAATGGTGGCCACTTCCAGGAGGCAATGGGGATCAGGCCCAGGCACTGCAGGGTCCATTTGGGTCAATATTGAAGGAGGAGAAGTTTCCAGCCAGAGGGGAAGATGTTACCAAACCACATCTGGAAGGATGCAAGACCCCCAACACTTCTGTACCACAAAGAGGGGCTTGGTGATGGGGCAAAAGAGTCAAGGAGAGGCTTCCACCCCTTGAAGAAAACTCACATTTTGGGAAAGGAGATGGAAAAAGGAGGGGCTCTCCTTGATAGTGGGTGACCCCAGTAGGTAAAAATACGGCTTCATTTCCATTCAGCTCTTATTTTCCCCTGGGTGGCACATTTTGATATGAAGGAAGACAGCAACCATGATCTTTAGTGGGAAAGAAAATTGAAAGTCCTTCTGAAGCTCTGGTTTGTCGTTGTGTGTTTCCAGGAAAGGCTCCTGTCTGGGGGAAGCCACGCAGGGCCTTTGTCTCCAAAGGGAGATCCGGCATTGCTCAGTAGGAGAAGGCAATGGGGGGGTCTCCCTGGAAGGACCCTCAGGGGCTCTGAGGAAGGGGAATCCTGGGGGTCCCTCATGGCCCCTGAAGACCCTCCGGCTGGGCTCTCCTGGGCAGCCGCTGCTCCTACTTGCCCAAGAGCTTCCACTGGAGGAAAATCTCTTCAGGGCAGCCAATGGTGGGCTGTTCCTTGTCTATAGAACCAGTAGTAAAACCGGTGGGAGGCTCCGTCCACTGACCCTGACGTCAGAGCTGAGGTGGCGCAGTGGTTAGAGTGCTGTACTGCAGCTACTTCAGATGACTTGCTAGTTCAGCAGATCAGCAGATCAAATCTCACCAGCTCAAGGTTGACTCAGCCTTCCATCCTTCCGAGGTGGGTAAAATGAGGACCCAGATTGTTGGGGGCAATATGCTATTTAGTATACTGTCTTTGCTGTAGGCCACCCAGAGTCCTCGGAGAGTGGGTGGTACAGAAATATGATTAATAAAATAAATAAATAAATAAATAAATAAATAAATAAATAAATAAATAAATAAATAAATAAATATTAATTATTAATTTATTTTATTGTTTGATTATTACCTTGGATTTCAATTTGATTAACGTAACTGTTTTTATTTCCTTGGATTTTAAATAACCTATATTGTCAAACAGAGGCAAACGAAGCATACAAACCAACAACAATGGCAAACAATAACCAATGATGAGCTGTGAGAGTAAGAAATAATTTCATTATCAAGTCCCTACTTTTATCATTAAATGTTCCTTAGTATTTAGATCTGGTCTAAGGATAATAATGTAGCACTTGGGGAAGAAGATGCAACCCAACAGCCCAGCACCGGAGGCCAAGATGGAGAAGACCTGCACGGCCACCATGGACTTTCCTTTGGCACTCAGGTAGGTGGGCAGGAAGGAGATCCAGACACTGCAAAAGACCAGCATGCTGAAAGTGATCAGCTTGGCTTCATTGAAGGCCCCAGGCAGGTTTCTAACCAAGAAAGCTACTGTGAAGCATATGATAGCTAGGAAACCCATGTAGCTCAGGACAACATAAAACATGATGACAGAGCCTTCGTTGCATTGCAGGATGATCTCTCCAGGCTGGGAGTGCATGTCAGAGTCCGGGAATGGGGGAGAAACTCCCAGCCACATGGCACAGATGAAAATTTGGCCAGCAGAACAAGAAAGGATAATGGAGTTGGCCAAGCTCTTCCCCAACCATCTTCTCATCCTGTTGCCTGGTTTTGAAGCCAGGAAGGCCAGCATCACTGTGATAGTTTTGGCCAACACAGAAGACACGGCTATTGAGAAGACAATGCTGAACATTGTTTGTCGGAGAAGACAGGTGCCTTTCCTTGGATGGCCAATGAAGAAAAAGGAGGACAAAAAGCAAAGCAGGAGGGAGACCAGGAGGATGAAGGAGAGGTCCCGGTTGTTGGCTTTGACAATGGGAGTTTCTAGGTATTTAAGGAATATGATTAAAACAAGGCCTGTGATTAGGAACAAGAGTAGGGCAAATGACACAAGGATGATTCCCAGATGTTCTTCATATGACAGGAAGGTTATTCTTTTGGGGATACATTGGACTCTGTTCTTGGTTGGATATTGATCATCTGGGCACTTGGTGCATTTTTCAGTATCTGAAAAAAAAAAGGAACAAAGGAAAATCTCATTAATGGTATATTCTTACACTCTAGCAAAAAAAATCCCTAATACATACAACCTATAAAAACAACAACAACAAAATTAAATTAAACTATAATAACAAGAACTACAAAATAAAATTAAAAGAAGAAATATCTGGTGCCAACCTTAGCACAGCCCAAATGCCTGGGAGATGTAGCAAGTCTCCAGAGGTTTTGTTGGGGGCCAATTGAATGTTTTAGGGAACAGATCTTTTGCACACCAATTATATCTGGTCTGGTGGGACAAACAGATACCCTCAAGGAGAGGAAGCTCTGCAGATACCCTGGTTCTGTCTCATGGAGGGTTTTGAAGGTGAATTTAATTGCACTTGAAAAGAAACGGGGAGCCTGTGCAGCTTGCACAATAGGGGTGTACCATGGAAGAACATAAGGAAACACTGTTCATGCCATTGGATTCTGGACCATCTATAAATTCCAGATGGGTTTTAAAGAGCAACATGAGTGTAGAGTAGAAACACAGGAACAGAAAAATGACTGCAAAAAAGAAAGAGTGCTCCATCAAATCTGCCCTTTGAGGACTTTTTTTGGGGGAGGGGGGTTGTATTTATTTATTTATTTATTTATTTATTTATTTATTTATTCATTCATTCATTCATTCATTCATTCATTCATTCATGTATTCATTTAATCATTTATTCAAATTGCAATATAGTATTTTCTCCCTATGTACAATTTTACTGTGAGTTTGACGGAGTGGTTTCCACCACTGTTCTTGCTGCCGTTTTGCTCTTAAGTCTGGTCATGTGCCAGCTATGAGTCTTGGATGTTTTGGTCTTTTTGGTCTATGACCACAATAAAGTATGCTATGCTATTCATTCATTCATTCATTCATTTATTCTTTTTTTTTGGCCTTGCTTTAGAGGAGGAAAACAAGAAAAAAACTCTGCCTCTGCCTCCCAGCATCCATCTGGTATCCATCTGGCTAGCTTCCTTGCAGCAAACAGCCAACAGCTTGGTCAGCTTCAGCATGTTATCGCAGTTTCAGCACGAGGCTCGTCGGGGCTCTCCTCTGTTGCACCTACCACCAGTCAACTGAGCTGAGCTGCTGCTCCTGCCAGGGAACACTGGAGCCTTCGCTGCCAAGTAGCTGATTGGTGGTTGGATCGGCCTCCCGGAATACCACCAATCAGCTATTCTAGGCAGTGTGGATTGCCACTGCCACTTATTGCTGCCCATTCACCGCTGCCCATTCGCTACCACCAATCGCCGCCACCCATTCGCCACAGCCCATTTTTTGTGGCCCATCCGCTGCCAATCACTGCAGCCTGTTCATCGACAGCCATCAGCAAACGAGCAGCATTGAACAGGTAGTGGCGATCGAGCGGTGGCAAATGGATGGCGGCACACGGGCAGCAGCGAACAGGCAGTGGGAAATGGACGGTGATAGGCGGTGGTGATGGTGGTGATCCCCACCACTTAGAACCTAGATAGGTGTTATTCTGGGATGCCGAGTCAACCGCCAATCAGCTGCTCGGCGGTGAAGGCTCCAGCATCAGCCACCTCCCCCCACCACAATTTTCACTCAAACCTGCACAGAGACTTCCACCCACTTTTTTTTGGGGGGGGGAAGTGTGTCTCATAGTGCGAAAAATACAGTATATTTATCCCAATAATTTATTTATTTATTTATTTATTAAATTTTTATACCGTCTCCCGAAGGACTGAGGGCGGTGCACTGCCATAGTAAAAACCAATATATACCATAAAATTTAAAAACAATTAAAACAGATTAAATAATTTGGCCCTTATTTTTTTATAAAAACCCAAAGTTTAAAATACCCTTTTAAAATTCAGTCTCTCTTCAGCCCAGCCTGTTGAAATAGTAAGGTCTTAAGGGCACGGCGGAAGGTACGTAGGTCGGGGATCAAATGTATCTCCGGGGGCAATACACAGAGAAGGCTCTCCCCCTGGGGGTCACCAGTCGGCATAGTTTGACAGACGGCACCCTGAGGGGTCCTTCTCTGTGGAAGCATACTGTTAAAACTCAGTTACTGATGATTGACCCACCAACCATGCTCCCAATAAACTGCTCTAAAAATATGGAGCACAAGATAAAAGTTGTCTAACATGGAGAGTCTTTTTAGTAGGAAGTCCACAATTGCTTACTTCAGAGCAAGTGGTAAAGCCCAGGGGTGAAATGCTCCCGGTTCGGACCAGCTCGGGTGGGTAGGTAGCGATGGCGGTGGGCAGTTCGGAGAACCGGTAGCAAAAATCCCTGCCCCCGCCCCCCATGCCCAGCTGAGCCGCACGATCATCAGAGCCTTTTTTTTCTTTTAAATGGCTCTGACGATCCAAGCTCTGACGATCCCAGCTGAGTTTCCTTATGATCAGGCAACTCAACTGGGATCGTCAGAGCCTTTTGAAAGCATTTTTTTACATGGTTTTACATGTAAAAAATGGATTTAAAAGTAAAAAAAAAAATTGGCCATGCCCACCCAGTCACATTAACCCCACCACCACCAAGCCATGCCCACAGAACTGGTAGTAACAAATTTTAGATTTCACCCCTGGTACAGGCCCTTCCAGGAAAAGAAAAATCATTAACAACCCTGAAAGTTAGAGTATCTGCAGACTATGAGGCCCTCTAGAAATCCCTTAAAATGTGATAGTTTCCAATAGTCCTGGGGATCCCTTAACAACAGAGTCCTGTGTGATGGTTGCATGGTAGGTAGCATCTTGATGGATTCCTCTCTTGCTTTCTTAGCTCTTAGTTCTCATTGTTTAAATTTTTAATTTGTGGTTTAATTGTGTGCCACCAAAAGTCCCTATGTGTGAAATAGACAACCATATAAATAAATTTGAAAGGAAAGAGATCTTAAGGAAATTAATTCCTGAAGGAATTCAAAAAGAGGAACTGAGTTTGTTACCTGCAAAATCTTTTTACTCTATAAAAAGGAGAAGGTGAAGCAATATATTTCTATACTCACTAGACTTGGCAACAAATTTAAAGAGAAAATGAATTCAACATTGGTATCAATGGAAATTAAGTAGATTGGTCTTTTATTAGTTCTCCATTACCCCCCTCCTTTCTGTTTCTTTTAATCCCAATACTGTATATTAATGTAGTCTTTTTTTCCCTTTCAGAATCACATCTATATTTCTTTTTTGTTGGTGTTATAATTGTTTGTATCTCAATATTTAACAACAATGAAAATTGGAAAAATAAGAAAAGGTGGGAAGTAAATAGCTACTTGGTGATTTTATGGTGAAATTTCTGTTTGGTTTTCATTGTTCTTTCAACTCAATTAGATATTTCAGTTTAGAAGGATTGATGATCTTCATACAGATTAACTGATGAAATGAATGGTTGATTGATGTATCTTGGGCCTGTAATGTAAAGTCAGGTTAGGTGAGCAAAACCATTGATTTAAAATCATTCCTCAGGTTACAAAGGATTAAAATATTCCTAAGGAAGATAAATATGGAAAGACACGTCCAAACTGGTAAATAAAAGAGAGATTTCCTACCAATCCACAACATCCTTCTTCCTACCTCATCCATCCAAATCTTTTTCTTATCCCTCCCATTATGGAAGAAATTGGATACAATGAAAATAAGAACAAAACCATCAAATTTATATATGTCTTTAAGATGTATATTGATACAAGTGGTCTGGATGAACCCAGTAGGTTTCCTTATGGTGTCACCCACCTTCCTGAGTGGAGATGGTCCCCTCTGGACAAGGAAGGCAGTCGTAGCAGCAAAATGGCTCTCCTTCTCGAGCCTTCTTCACAAATCCAGGTTGACATTTTTCCACACATTTGGACTGAGGCAGAGACTGAGAAGAAAAAGAAGAAATGTGAAAGAAAATATGTTGAGACTCATCATCCATGTAAGATGGAGATAGATAGGAACCAAGTAATCTATGGGCTTCACATAGGCAAATATGAAATCTCTGAATACTTCCAAATAGTTACATGAGATACAATTGCAAGCAGATGCTTCATTTAGTTCCTCCTTTTTTCTTGGGGCATATCCGATTGCAAACAAAAGTACCTTTTTATTTAGTAAAGACTGGAGGGATGAAATAGTGAAAATATTTAAGCATCAAGTAACAACCAGGGGTTTCCACCTCATGGTGGAATTAACACATTCCTCTATTCTTCATATAGGCATGATTTTAAAATAAGATATCCACTCATACTAAGTTGTGAAGTAAACTTTACTGTAAAAGATTTATTAAGTTTTTATTCCATTAGATTTATTAGAATAAAACTGTGATGAAGAAAGAAAATTCTGACCAGTGGGATCTGGAAAGTTTTTTTTCCTGGAGTACATAAAACATTGTAAATCTGTTTATCCTTGAAAACAGTCCAAAATTATCTTCCAGTTAAGACAAAAAGTGGGCGGAGCCTCCCACCGCCACTGCTACAGGTTTGCCCGAACCGGGGTGAACTGGTAGGAACCCAACACTGGTATGAGCCCTGTGTGAGAAAGGGATATCCAACACAAGTTCCTTTCTGTTGAAAAACTACAATCAAGTGACAAAAACCCACAGAGAAACACACACTCATATTTATTATTAGTTTGATTTGGTCCCTCTCAGTGGATAAAGATTTGGTGGGTGATGCAAAATATTCTTAAAAAGAGACTGAAATTTACTCCACAGTTGTTCTTACTGGGTATAACTACGGACTGTACAGTTGCAGAGACTAAATTGATTTTGAACTTGATAACAGCAGCAAGATTGTTGGTAGCACAACATTGGAAGAAGGACTTTTTGCCTACTATTGATGATTGAATATTGAAAGTAACTAATTTAGCTGAAATGGCTAAAATTTCAGCATATTTGAAGGATCACACACAAGAAAGGTATATACAGGACTGGAGAAGATGGATTGATTATATACAAAATAAGTATCAGACCAAAAAATATCAAATAGCTTATGAATGATCTCTTTTATTTGTATAAGTGCTATATAAGTGATATTAGAAGTTTTATGTTTAAGAAATAGGATTTTATATATGGGGGGTTAAGAATTTTTTTTTAGGGGGTGTTAGTTTAATGATTGGTTATGCAATTTAGTTTATTGTTAAAGGTCAATAGAAATACCTTGTGTTCTACTCTGGGAAGTCGGGGAGGGGGAGGGGGGGTTGGGAGGGAGGGTTCTGGGGAAATTGTGTTTCTTTTAAAACTTTTTCAATAAAAATATATATATATATATTTCCCCCACCTTGTTGAGCAACTTTAGCTGTGACAAAACATCTTGGTTGATTCTAAGTCTCTGCCTTTCAAAACTCCCCAATTCCTTGTCGATGGGATCATCCTTGGGCAAAACCACCCTACTAATGATGTCCAGATCTGCTACAACATCTCCATTTTGATCCAAGTACACTTTTAGCAGAGAAAGATTGTACAATTCCTTCTTCTTTAGGAATGGATGAAACTACAATGGAAACAGAAGTCTTGGTTTCTTATCTCTTACCTCTTTTTACATTTGAATCTTTCTTCTATGGTTTTTTTAACTTGTAAATATTGTGAGTTGGAAGAACAAGTGTTGCCACTATCTTCAAAACATAAGAACAAAGGTTCAGTAATAGTTGTCAATCATACAATACATTGTCAAAAAGTATAGTGGGAAGGTGTAATTGACAAAATATGTCAGTTATAATTTTATACGTTTTAGGAAAGGTCACATATCAGTTGAAGAAAATCCCAAAAATAACTGGAGTATTCATAAACTCCTTGAAAACAACAGGGAGATTACCAGAAATCAAAGATTTGTTAAGAAGAAAGTTGCAAGGCCAAACTTTATTCAGGCAGAGCAGACAGGAAAAATGATATATTATTTATTTATTTGTTTATTTATTTTGTCACATTTCTATGCCGCCCCACTCCCAAGAGACCCTGGGCGGCTTACAATAGGGAATAAAACATGATCAGATGAACTAATTCCATTTTATTGTAAGACTACATTATCAGAATCTTGCAAGTGTGAAAGTAGAAATTTTTCATAACCTCATTTGACAGTTACAAAAAAATTATCTCTGAATTTCTTTCTCTGACTGTTACACAGCTGCGGGTTGATTCCTTCCCTCCCCATCTTATCTGATCCATCCTCCCATCTCTTTCTCTGGTCCACATTCCCACATATAATTAAAATTTCTTGGTTATTGATTCTTCTATATTTTCATTAATAAAGGAAGTAGATAAACTATGTCAGATTATTCATGAACTGGCAGAGACATAGTAACAAGGTCAGCCAATGAATAGGCATAGCAACAAAGTCAGACAATTGGGAGCTGAGACAGACTGGAGCCAGTGCATGTCTTAGTCTGCAGCTTCTGAATCTGTGCAGAGAATTGAAACTAAGCAATCTGTGTGTGCTTGTCTGCTCTGCTGAAATGAAACTAACTGTTCTCTCCTGCCTTGTGTTGTAACTGCTACTACGTTGAAAAAGAATCAACTATTAGTATTATAAATATTTCATTTGTTATAATGTATATAAAGAAGTTAATGAATCCAGCTGAATCACTTATCTATGTGTGCTTCTGGATTTGATTTTTGCTAGAAACTCTGATAAACTATGATTTTGGGATGCAAAAATTATAATAATGCTTGAACAAAATTATTTTGACCTCCTTTAAAAAAAATTCCCAGCTTTCACAAAATAAAAGTATGATAGAGAGAGGTGCTTAAGTAAAGTTCAGTTGGAAGCTAATTTTTAGCATCTAGGACTAGATACATGATTGTATCTTGGATAACAACAAATGAATGGCAGCCACAATCTTTATCTTTCTTTAAGATTTCATTTGTAGTTTTTCTCACATTATTCTGTATGTAGGTGGGTTACTGGTTATAATAAAGTAGTAGTAATATTTTAATGATATGATAATAACCATGTTATTAATTTGACGATAATGTCATTAATGATCCAGTGGAATCATACCAGGTCCTTTTGTAGGAAACATTTGTAGAAGACATTGCACAAAATATTCATCAGCTTTAGGCAAGGACAAAATAGGCAAGGAAGAGCTCAAAGGAGCTGCTTTTAGCCTTGAGGAAAGACAACAAGGAGGAGAGCCATGTTGGTTTACAGGGAGCTTAAAATCAGAAGGAATCTGGGAACAATGTTTTGAATATACAAGTTGTTCTTGCAATAAGTTAACAGATGTTGTACAGAAGTTTAAGATCTTAAACAACCAAGCTCAGACAGCACCAAAGACTCTGAAAAGGAATTTAGTTTGATGGATCCTTGTTGGGACCCCATACCTTCCACGGTTGCAGCCTTGGAGTTCCTAATCTCTCTTCTCCCTCCTTTCTTCTCCTCTTGACATTGGACATTGCAACGTTTATGGCATGGGCCAGAATCTTAATGACACTATAAGTAATGCCTCCATTTGTGATCCGAATTCTGTTCTTTTTCTTTTGGGTATCCAGTGGTGTTTTTTGGGTGCATCTTCTCTGACCCTTGACAGAAAATATATTTTTTGAAACAGAACATTGAAAAAACTCATCTTGAAACTCAGGCTCTGCAAAGAAATAACGTTCATAGGCATTATCTTTTTTCCAACTCTTTTTCCACTGAGGAGGAAAGCTCCAAATACTATGGATGTATTTGAGACGCCTGTCCTTTGTTATTGGAAACACTCCAATTGTTGTCATGATCCAGACTTTCCATTCAATGGGATCTGGCAAACCTTTAAACATTAAATGGAAAGGAAGAATTCTGTCCCAAATGGAATCACTTTCTATGAAGTGAACAAAGACATTGACTTTTTTCCACTTAGAGAAGGCATCCCGGAAGGGTGCTGTATGTCCAGTCATTGAGAATTGTTGTGATATAACAACACAAATTCTATTCTTGACAAGCATAGGAGTAAAAGTCCTCATGAAATTCTCCCCCTTCTCTGTGTCTTGAGCAAAGAGACCAATCAGGATCCATCCAAAATGGAGGAGCAGTTGAACAATTCCTGGGTACTGGAAATCGCCTTTGGGGAGCATCGGATGAAAAAAGGGGAATTGACTGTTATCATTCAGAGCCTCTGAAGCAATTCTATTACTGAGCTGTAAAAAGCAATGAAATGCTGGTTATATTTAGGGTCCTACCAACTTCCAATATTTAGCTTTTAATGAATCCAACTTTTTTCTCATGCACATATCCTGTTTCCCCAAAAATAAGACCTAGCATGGTTTTTTTTAAGTATGTGCCTAATATAAGCCCTACCCACAAAATAAGCCCTACTTAAATGCCCATGCAGACAGTTGGCCACCTGGGCAAGCAGAAGAAGTGGGCCGGCGGCCTTGCAGAGTCATGATGGATGGGGCTGCCGGAACTGATGTGAGGTGAGGCAGGTGTTGGGCATAAGTGGCCTGGCCTTTGGTCTACATAAGCTCCTTTAATGTTGAGGGAGCCAAGATCTAGTCACAGAGAAAAATACCCCAGGTAAGAAAAGGTATGAATTTGTTCTATTGGCTCATCATCGAATAGCCTTATATGGCAACGATATCATTTTCCAAAGACCATAACCTTTGACTTTGGCTTATCAATAATCAGATAATTCTTATGAGAATAGGAGTCAAGTCTTCTTAACAGTATATGAAACCCAAATGTCATATGGGCAGTACCCTTGTCTTACCTTTTGGTAAGGATCAGTCCTACTTCTTATGGCTCCATTGATCCTAAAACAGGGTACCCCAATCTATGGGTCACACCTACTAGTGTCGCTGTGAGAAGTTTGCAACCGGGATGCAGAAACAGCCAGCAAGTGCTTATGTTCATAGATGCATCCTCACTCGGCCTCTTGGATGGAACCATCCTCTCTGCTCCCCCCCCCCCCGGTGTACAAAACTAAAAACATTAGGCAACTCTGTCTTAAAACACACTCTCAAACAAATGAATGTAGAATATGGAATAATTGGGACAGAAGGGATCTTTAAGGTCTTCTGGTGCAGCCCTCTTCTCACATAGCAGATCATTTGTCATTCCAGACAAAATGAATGTCCAGCTCTTCTTGAAAACCTCCAGTAATGGAGCATGCACACCTTCATGAGGCAAGCTGTTCCACTGATTAATTTATTTTATTTTATTGATTGATTGATTGATTGATTGATTGATTTGTTTGTTTGTTTGTTTGTTTTATTTTATTTTATTTTATTTATATTCCGCCCTATCTCCGCAGGACTCAGGTCGGCTCACAACAATAAAATATCTAATAAAAGTGTGTTAAAATACATGTTAACCCCCCCAGTCCAGGCTGAACAACCATGTCTTTAAGTCGCGGCGGAAGGTGCGGAGGTCAGGGGCCAACTGGAGCCCCAGAGGATGTTGGTTCCAGAGGGTGGGAGCACCCACTGAAAAAGCTCTGTCTCTAGGGGTCACCAGTTGACACTGACTAGCCGAAGGCACCCTGAGTAGGCCCTCCCTGTGAGAATGCTGATGGGGAGCTGTTGCTGGTTGCAGATGGTCCGACAAATATCCTGGACCTAAGCCATGTAGGGCTTTATAGGTCATCACCAGCAACTTGAATCTCACCCGGAGGGCAACCGGCAACCAATGCAAGTCGTGCCAGAGAGGTGTAACATGGGCATATCGGGAACCACCCATCATGACCTGTGCGGCTGCATTCTTACCAGCTGAAGACTCCGGATGGTCCTCCAGGGCAGCCCTAGGTAGAGAGAGTTGCAATAGTCAATACGGGAGGTGACTATCGCATGAGTATGTGCGTAGGGCATCCTGGTCCAAATAAGGGCGCAACTGGCGCACCAGGTGGACCTGGGCAAATGCCCCCCTGGTCACGGCTGTTATATTTTATATTATATATAATTTTTCTCACTGTCAGTGCTTGTAGAAAGGGCTTTGAAAAGGGTCAAATTCTGAGTTCCATTGTAAGGGCAATCAGTTTCCTCCATAATATTTCTTGGTTTACTGTGTCAAATGCTATAAAGACAGCAAACCATTATTACCTCTGACTGATACATTTTTATAGTTAATGGTTCAAGGCAATGCAATTACCAATAGTAAATCAAATCTGCTTAAAGACTGCTGGTGCTTCTACAAGGAATGCACTTTTCATCCACCTACCCTCAACTCTACTCAAGTGGAAGTTTGCATATAATTTAGTCAGAATAACTGTTAGAGAATGGGCCATGAATAATTAGGGTCCTTTTAATTCCCTTTTTTATACAGTATATATGAACTACAATTGCCATTTTTGACCCAAATGGGTATGGCAATTATTATTTATATGTGTAGATGAACCTGCCTATAGAGTTGGGATATTGATTGAATTGTAAATCTGGTAGAATTGTTCTTAACAAATTTAACAATGAATTTGAACATGAGCATTTTAGGGTAAAAAATAGTTGACATTTTGGCATATTTGTAACTCTTTTATAAAATGGTTAATTCGTGTTTGAGATTATCATTACTTTGGCTAATATCATTTAGCTAATATTGGCTAATATTGAACATTGGGCGCTATCTAACAAAATGAAATTCAATGATGAAAAAAGTAAGGTTCTACATTTAGGCAAGAAAAAGAAAATGCACGGGTACAATATATGGTACCTCGCTCAATAGTAGTAACTGTGAGAGGGATCTTGGAGTCCTAGTGGACAATTATTTAAATATGAGCCAGCAGTGTGCAGCAGCTGCCAAAAAAGCCAACACAGTTCTAGCCTGCATAAACAGAAGGATAGAATCAAGATCACATGAAGAGTTAATACCACTTTATAATGCCTTGGTAAGGCCACACTTGTAATACTCTATTCAGTTTTGGTCACCACAATGTAAAAAAGATGTGGAGATGCTAGAAAGAGTAGAGAAGAGCAACAAAGATGATTAGGGGATTGGAGGCTAAAACATATGAAGATTGGTTGCAGGAACTGGGTATGTGTAGTTTAATGAAAAGAAGGACTAGGGGAGACATGATAGCAATGTTCCAATATCTCAGAGGTTGCCACAAAGAAGAGGGAGTCAAGCTATTCTCCAAAGCACCTGATGGCAGGACAAGAAGCAATGGGTAGAAACTAATCAAGGAGAGAAGCAACTTAAAACTAAGGAGAAATTTCCTGAGAGTTAGAACAATTAATCAGTGGAACAACTTGCCTCCAGAAGTTGTGAATGCTACAATACTGAAAGTTTTTAAGAAGATGTTGGGTAATCATTTGTCTGAAGTGGTCTAGGGTTTCCTGCCTAGGCAGGGGGTTGGACTAGAAGACCTCCAAGGTCCCTTCCAACTCTGTTATTCTATTCTATTCTATTCTATTCTATTCTATTCTATTCTATTCTATTCTATTCTATTCTATTCTATTCTATTCTATTCCATTCCATTCTATTCTATTCTATTCTATTCTATTCTAGAAACTTTGATTGAACACAGAGCCTCTCCTCACCATCACAAGTGTGCGGTAAAAGCCCTCAAAGCAATGAGGATGGTCTCATGAGTAGATGTTTCCATTTTGATCCTTGCTCCCTCCCCACTGTTACCTAAATCCCCAGCCATGAAATCTTCATAAAAGTCAAAGCGAAAAGCAGATTTTGAATTCTATAGAGAAGAAATGGTTGGAGCTATCACTCACACCCCAACACCCCACTCACTTTACCTGATAGAAAAACACAAACACAAACCTGGGCAACTTTATAGGGATTGCCTAAGGTTGACATCTGGACAGAGATGTCTTTGTCAGCTCCATCAAAAATCACCAAAAGATTGTCATTCCTTCCACAGCTGTAGTTCGGAAGATTGGCTTCTCCAGTAGAAAGTGTGTCCAGCAAGGCATCTGAAGTGCCGAGGGTGTTATCATAGTTGTCATAAATGTTGTAGCCAAGGGTGCAATTGCGCAGGAGCTGCTCATTTTTATTAACCACTTCAATATTGAAAATCATGTATAGTATGTTGTTCGTTTCATAATCTAAACTAGTGTAAAACCATGCTCAGGTTAATATTAGCATCATCTATAGCAAAATCTATTTTTCTCTATTTAATCTTTTTTTTCTCCACAAGCTAACTAACTCTTAAGCCAATATTGATCCAAAACCAGAGGTACATGATAGACTCCCATCACCCTTTAATATTTGTGACTATGGGGAAGATAGCATGGAGATATTCCTCCAAGAGGATTAAAAATAAGACATTAACCACCATTTGTAGAAGGACTAACTTTCACCAGCCCAGTAAACAGGTTGTAAAATAATTCAGTCATTAAAGTAGAACAATCATAAAAGGAAGAAAATATTTGATATGTGACCCAGAAAAGCTATTCTAAAATCAAATCATCTTCTATTCCTTTAAAAATCAGACATTGAATATCAATCAGTGGGTATAAAAATATGGAAATGAGCTGGGCAGGGGAGACTACAACAATCACTCTTTTCAACAAAACTCAGTATTCACATCATTAATTTAGGATTGGACAGGGAGAGGAAAATAATGTGAACTGCTTTCAGGTTTTCCCCCCTCATGTGTGGATCTGAGCCTCTCCCAGTAAGTAAGACAAAAGAGAGAAGCCCTGGAAATCAAAACAATTCAAGAAATTAGTCAAGTCCTGCAGTATAAAAGTAAGTAAAAAAGAAGAAAAAAGAAGGTGTTAGAACTGCAAATGGAGGGAATGAAACTCCATCTCAGTGAATGACTTACAACCGAATCTGACTAGAAGGAGCCATGTTGAAAGGTAAAGTTGTATATGTTATTGCTGATTGAGAGACGACTATACCAAGGAGAAGATCTCCTGGCCTATAATAGCTCCATGGCTTTTCTCCATCCTGGTGGTCCAAATTCAGTGGGCACTTCATTCTCAGCTTCCCAGAGACTGGCTGGGGCACCAGCAGCATCAGAAGCCGAAGCAAAAGCAGGAAGTCCATAATTCATGGGGCTGAATCAATCCTCTTGTTTCTTAAGAAGAATTAGAAGAATTCAAAGCAATCTCAAAGGATGGAATATCCAGTGGCTTTCCTGATTCAAACAGAGACAAATCAAGATTCATCTGGAAGAGAGAGAAAGTACACTCAAGAGCACAGCTCCTGCCAGTCCCATAACTTGAGCCAGAAAGAGCATAATCCATGGTATTTATCCTTTTCTAATGCAAGATTCCTTCCATGTTGCTTCAGTCTGATGTTTACATCAAAGGCAGTCACTGGGAGAAAAAGGAGAAGAGGTCTCAAGGCCTGTAAGGGGATAATTAGAGTGAGAAGCAACTTGTCCTCTTGGGACCCTAAACTTCTACCATCTAATGAGGGGTAGGTGGGAAAAAGCATGTTGGTGAAAAATCACAGATGCACCCCTTGGGGCACTGTCCTATAGTGGCCATAGTCCTTCTTGTTAGGACATGTCCAGAAAGTGATGCTGGAGCAAGATACTTCAACAATCAGAAAAATGATTTCTGCTCAAGTGGTCTCTTGCCTCCAGAGACTGCTAGTGAAGGCCACCCAGAGATATGGATTGCCACAGGAACAGGAAGCTCAAGTTCAAAGCCCAAGAGAGCATATCAATAACACTCACTCTCCACTCCATGTGGTCAGCTACCCAGGACTTCAAACCCATGTGGTCCATTTGACCATTAAACCATCCTTCCAAGCAGCCCCCATGTTTCCAGTGCCTTTCTCTCCACTTGGAACGGAACCCAGATGGACATTTCTTCCAACTGCGGTGGCGGTTGATACTCCCAGATTTATGGTCATGGGGGATTTTAACCTGCCATCCATGGGTGAGGCATCTGAAGTGGTTTGGGAGTTCATGGCGTCCATGATGGCCATGGATCTGACCCAGCTAATTCATGGCCCTATGCACATGGGGGGAAACACACTGGACTTGGTTTTTGTCTCCGGACAGTGGTTGAGTGATCTTGAGATAGGGGATATAGTCACTGAGCCCTTGTCATGGTCGGATCACTCTCTCCTTCGTCTCGACTTTCGAACCGCTGCACCCCATTGCAGGGAGGCAGAGCCGGTAAGATGCTTCCGCCCCAGGTGCCTGATGGAACCTGACAGGTTCCAGATGGAGCTTGGGCCATTTCCTAAGGCTCTGGCATACGCCTCGACTGGAGACCTAGTGGCCGTCTGGGATAGGGCAGCCGCTGGAGCTCTGGATCGGGTCGTTCCTTTGCGGCCTCTAATCCGGCGCCAATCTCATTTGGCTCCTTGGTTTATTGAGGAGCTGAGGGAGTTGAAGTGCTGGAAAAGACGCCTAGAGAGTAGTTGGAGGGCCAGTCTTTCTGAATCCGACCGGACACTGGTAAGATCTCATATTAAGTATTACCTAGTGGCGATAAAAGCAGCAAAATGTACTTATATTGCTGCTCGTATTGCGTCATCAGATAACCGCCTGGCCGCCCTGTTTAGGGTGACCCGCTCCCTGCTCCACCAGGAAGCACGGGAGGACCCCTTGGAGGGTTGGGCCGAGGACTTTGTTCAGTATCTACATGACAAAATCACTCAGATTCGGGAAGACCTGGACTCTGACTGGGTAGGTTCAGGGGGGACGACTGAGGCAGGTCTTGAGAATGTTATCTGGGATGAGTTTAATCCTGTGACTCCTGATGGCGTGGACAGGATTCTGTGTAGACTGAACATGACCGCATGTTTGTTGGATCCGTGTCCCTCCTGGTTAGTGCTGGCTTCCCGGGAGGTGATGCGAGGCTGGCTCCAGGGGATTATAAATGCTTCATTGGGTGAGGGTGACTTTCCCGCCGCCTTGAAAGAGGCGGTGGTGAGGCCCCTCCTCAAGAAGCCTTCCCTGGACCTGGCAGTGTTGGCAAATTATCGTCCGGTCTCCAACCTTCGCTTTGTGGCGAAGGTTGTCGAGAGTGTGGTTGCGTGACAGCTCCCCCAGCACCTGGATGAAATGACGTATCTGGATCTGTTCCAGTCTGGCTTCAGGCCTGGGTACAGCACGGAAACGGTGTTGGTTGATGATCTCTGGAGGGCTCGGGACAGGGGTTGCTCCTCTGTCCTGGTCCTATTAGACTAAGCGGCTTCTTATGCCATCGACCATGGTATCATGCTGCACCGGTTGGAGGAGTTAGGGGTGGGGGGCACTGTATTGCAGTGGTTCTCCTCCTTTCTCTCCAACCAGTTGCAGTCTGTGTTGGCAGGGGGGCAGAGGTTGACCCTGAGGCCCCTCATATGTGGGGTGCCACAAGGTCAGTCCTCTTACCCCTATTGTTCAACATTTATGTAAAGCTGCTGGGCAAGATCATCCATGGTTTTGGGGTGAAGTACCACCAATACGCTGACGACACTCAGTTGTACATCTCCACCCCAGACCACCCCAACGATGCCCTTGAAGTGATGTCCCAGTGCCTGGAGGCCATGCCTGGAGGCCAGACTCCTGTCTGGGGGAAGCCACGCAGGGCCTTTGTCTACAATGGGGGATCCAGCATTGCTCAAGAAGAGAAGGAAAGGGGGATCTCCCTGGAAGGACCCTCAGGGGCTCTGAGGAAGGGAAATCCTGGGGATCCCTCATGTCCCCTGAAGACCCTCCGGCTGGGCTCTCCTGGGCAGCTGCTGCTCCTACTTGCCCAAGAGCCTCCACTGGAGGAGAATCTCTTCAGGGCAACCAATGGTGGGTTTCCCCCAGT
The DNA here is from genome assembly GCF_029215685.1 of Pituophis catenifer annectens. Classification (NCBI taxonomy): domain Eukaryota; kingdom Metazoa; phylum Chordata; class Lepidosauria; order Squamata; family Colubridae; genus Pituophis; species Pituophis catenifer. Next base: position 7,507,389 of record NW_027256882.1, on the reverse strand, counting down.
TTGGACCAATTCTATAGAACCAGTAGTAAAACCGGCGGGAGGCTCCGCCCACTGACCCTGACGTCATCAGAAGCGATCTGCGAATGCATTGCAAACTGGTAGTAAAGGTAAGTAGAATTCACCCCTGAGGGCAGCTATTTCTAGGTGGGGGAGGGAAAACCCTTTCAGGACTTCAGCCTCCCCTCCCTCTGCAGTTCTGGGAGATATTGCCTCTTTCTCTTCACACTGAAAGCTTTTTAATTGTATCCTTTTTTTGAAACTCTCCCTCTTCTATCTTTGTTTGTTCAACCTCTTCTCCATGAGGCTGATTGGTGGCTGAGTTCCCAGGCAACCATTGTCTCTTCCCCTCTTGTTTGATTGGCTGCTGCTGGATTGCCATGATGACAGGGACAGGCCAGGACAAGAGGCAGCCACTGAGGAGAGAGAGGGGCGGGGCTTTTGCCTTTCCTCAGAACTGGAGGAGTTGAAGGCAGAATCTTCTCTCTTTTAGGAAACTCTGCTCAGATGTAGCCCAGAGTAGGGAAAAATAAAAGAATATTTTAAAAAATATATTTTAAAAATGAAGGAAAAATTCAAGACCTTGAGAGATGACACATAGATAAAAAATGTTTTCAAATACAGATGATTTTAAAGAAATATTCAATATTTTATTTGAGGATTGATGGATGATCAGTTAGGAAAATGCCAAGGAATATTGTTTTAATATGTGATTATTGTGGTGGGAATTGCCACAATAGAACTACCCACCGGGGAGGAATGGCTTGTGAAATTGACAGAACTTTCTGAGATGAAGAAACTGCCTACTTTGAACAGAGAATGGGCAACATCTACATGTACTGGTGACTGGAAACCCATTATGGATTTTTTCTTTTTTTAAAAAAAAAATAAAGTTGTGATTTAGGGTTTTCATATGGAGGAAAGTATGGATAAAAAGAATCACAATATAACCTTAGAAAAAGAGACGTTAAAATATAATTGTACTTATAACTGCTGTGAAGAATATTGGGAGGTATTTGTTGAAATTTTTATTTGACAATTTAGACTGTTTAACATTTCCTAAAGATTATTGCTTTTTCCCTACCTATTTTTTGTAAACATTTGTCAAGCCATGCACTCAAAATTGGTATGCTGCTTAAGTAAGAGAAAGTCCAGGGATACAATAAAGCAAAAAAAGATTATTATTTCTAGAGCCACAGATGTGAAAGAGGCATGTAGGGAGTGAATTCAACCCACTGTTCTATACAGGATTGCAAATTAAAGATTAGCTCAGCTATATTTACACTTAGACCAACTGTCAACAAAATGCATCATTCAAAGGAGAACATGGAGAAGAAAAACAAATTTAAAAATAAAAAATTAAAAAAGACATTTAACATCAATCTTTGAAAACTAGTTAATCACATACATGGTTTGAAGAAAATCGGCACATGAATACGGTTGACATATACATGTTTCTTTCCAAAACAACAGAATAACACAAGACACTGTACAAATCTGTCTGCAGATGCATCAGCAAAAACTGTCTTTCTCCACATTGGTTAAAAGTGTAGATTGTGGCCCAGTCCTTAAATGCTACATATTTATCCAGGTCCAAGAAGGGATGAGGAAGGCTGAGAATTTATTGAGTGCTAAAAAAATACAACCACGATAAAGCCAAGAAGGGAGATACACCCAACCAAACGTATTTCTGCTAAATTTGAGAAACTATGTGATAATTTCAGGAGGAAAAAGAGCCTTGGTGGCACAGCAGACTAAAGTGCTGTTAAGTAGCACCAGCTACCTGCAATTACTGCAAGTTCAAATCTCATCAGGCTCAAGGTTGACTCAGCCTTCCATCCTTTCGAGGTAGGTAAAATGAGGACCTGGATTGTGGGGGCAATAAACTGACTTTGTATAAAAAAGGACACAGCTTGGGGTGGGGGGAGGGCGAAAGCCCTACTAAGCAGGTATATACAAAAGTATGAAGGCTATTGCTTAACCCATTGTAAGCCGCCCTGAGTCTCCGTAGAAGGGCGGCATATAAATTGAACCAATAACAACAATAATAAATAATTCCTTCTTTGAATGGGATGTCCTTACAAACATCAATTTCCAAAAATTAAGAACAGGTCTTCTGAATCAGGCCAGGATCCATCTCTATCTCTCAGTGCCTTGGTAAGACCACACTTGGAATTCTGCATCCAGCTTTGGTTGCCACAATGTAAAAAAGGTGTTGGAGACTCTAGAAAAAGGGCAGAGAAGAGCAACAATGATGATTAGGGGACTGGAAGTAAAACATATAAAGAACGGTTTCTGGAATTGAATATGTCTAGTTTAATGAAAAGAAGGACTAGGGAAGACATGATAGCAGTGTTCCAATATCTCAGGGGCTGCCAAAAAGAAGAGGGAGTCAACCTATTCCACAAAGCACCTGAGGGCAGGACAAGAAGCAATGGGTGGAAGCTAATCAAGGAGAGAATCAACCTAGAACTAAGGAGAAATTTCCTGACAGAATAACAATCAGCGGAACAACTTGCCTCCATAAGTTGTAGGTGGAGGTTTTTAAAAAGAGATTGGACAGCCATTTGTCTGAAATGGTAAAGTTTACTGTCTGATCAGGGGGTTGGACTAGACGACCTCCAAAATCCCTTCCAAATAACTTTATTTTATTTTTATTTTATTTTATTTAGACTTCTATACCGCTTCATAGTGCTTTACAGCCCTCTCTAAGCAGTTTACAAAGTTAGCATATTGCATATTAGCATATTGCATTAGCATATTGCCCCCACACAATCTGGGTCCTCATTTTACCCACCTCGGAAAGATGGAAGGCTGAGTCAACCTTGAGCCAGTGAGATTTGATCTGCTGATCTGCTGAACTAGAAGTCAGCTGAAGTAGCTGCAGTACTGCACTCTAATCACTGCGCCACCTCGGCTCATAACTCTGGAGTGTCTACCATCAGAAGAATGAGATGGATGAATTGTTGCAATTTAGTAAGATGTATTTATGCCCAACCCCACCTCCCTCCCTTGCACCACGTTTATGGGACACTTAAATGTGAATACTCTCAATTCTTTAGGAATTGTTTTGTAAAACTTTTATATGGCTGTATTTCAGATCCCCTTTTATTTCATTTCTACATAATTTGACCAGATGGATAATCCAGATTATCCACATCTTGCAATTATATTGGATAAGGATGGAGAACACTATCTTCCAATTGCCCTTTGATTATTTCAGGCCAAAATTGTTGGAACAATTTCTATGCATGGCCTGTTTGAATGTGTTGAGAGTGGCAATTCCTCAAACTCACATTTATACATTTCTTCTGGTCGTAAGATGCTCCTTTGTATTCACGTCTGGCCTCAGAATGATAATGTAGCACTTGGGGATGAATATGCAGACCAGCAGACCAGCACTGGAGGCCAAGATGGAGAAGACCTGCACAGCCACCATGTATTTCCCCTTGGTGCTCAGGTAGGTGGGCAGGAAGGAGACCCAGACATTGCAGAAGACCAGCATGCTGAAGGTGATCAGCTTGGCTTCATTGAAGGCTCCAGGGAGATTCCTGGCCAGGAAAGCCACTGTGAAGCAGATGGCAGCCAGGAAGCCCATGTAGCTGAGGGTGATGTAGAACATGAAAACAGAGCCTTCATTGCATTGCAGGATGATCTCTCCAGGCTGGGAGTGAAAGTCTGAGTCACGGAATGGGGGAGAAATTCCCAACCAGATGGAGCAGATCATAATTTGGACGCTAGAACAAGAAAGGATGATGGAGTTGGCCAAGCTCTTCCCCAACCATCTCTTCACTTGGTTTCCTGGTTTTGTGGCCAGGAAAGCCAGCACCACTGTGATGGTTTTGGCCAAGAGAGAAGAAACAGCAACTGAGAAGGTGATGCTGAAAACTGTTTGTCGGAGAAGGCAGGTGGCTTTCCTTGGTTGACCAATGAAGAGGAAAGGACACAGGAAGCAAAGCAGGAGGGAGACCAGGAGGATGTAAGAGAGGTCTCGGTTGTTGGCTTTCACAATGGGAGTTTCTAGATGTTTAATGAATATAATTAAAACAAGTCCTGTGGCTAAGAACAAGAATAGGGCAAAAGAGACCAGAATGATTCCCAGATGTTCCTCATAAGAAAGGAAGGTTATAACTTTGGTGATACATTTGGTTCTGCCCTCATTTGGATATTTTTCATCTGGACACTTGGTACATTTTTCTGTATCTAAGTAAACCAAAAAAGGAATATTTTTAAAAAATATTTTGTACCTTCTAATTTCAAGAAATCCTTTCCTGGGACAAAATTTGTTACCAGCAGCATTTTCTGAGAAGTATTGCTTAAAAGCTCTACAGAAAGAAGGTAAGAAAAATATCATTTTCTTAAAAAAAAAAAAAGCTATAATTTTATAGTTTATGAAATTGGAAGAAATTTATGAAATTGGAAGAAATTTCATCCTGGAACCTGAATGATTTCTTGTGTAATTTGCAGAACCTACATTCTTAGAAGTAGATAATGAATCAACTAATCTTTCTAGACACATTTCCTGGATCCTACCAGATGGCACCTCTTAATATACTTGACTGTGGATGCCTATCTTTTGAAATCAAATTACCTACAAAAAAAGTTAGTTCTGCAAATAATCTGGATTCCAACCTGAAAAGCAGAAGAGATTTTTTTTTTTCTGGCTGTAGAGAAACTTCTCTAATCTGGTTATCCACCTGGTTATCTACAGGACCGCATTCTGCCACTGATTGCCTCCCACCGACCAATACGCTCCCACAGAGAGGGCCTCCTCAGGGTGCCGTCGGCCAAACAATGTAGGCTGGTGACCCCCAGGGGGAGAGCCTTCTCTGTGGGGGCCCTGACCCTATGGAATGAACTGACCCCTGACATACGAAGGATCCCCGACCTCTGTGCCTTCCGTCGTGCTCTGAAGACCCTATTATTCCAGCAAGCTGGCCTGACGGGATAAAGGATTTTAAATTGGGTTTTGGTAGGGGTTTTAAAATGATTTTAGTTGGATGTTTTAAATTCGGCCAATGATTGAATTATTTTAATTAAGTTTTTAAATTTTTGTTGTATATTGTTTTTACCATGGCTGTTCACCACCCTGAGTCCTTCGGGAGAAGGGCAGTATATAAATAAATATAATAAACTAACTAATCTGCTACACCCTGCTGTCTCTTCCCAGGCCTACCCTCAAGGTTTTTCTGCTATTCCTCCTTCTAGATGGGAGGATGGCACCCAGGATGAGGGCATTCTCTGTGGGTGCACCGACCCTCTGGAATGATTTACCCACGGGCCTTCGGATGGCCCCCGACCTCCGCTCTTTCCACAGTGACATGGCTTTTCCAACAAATCTGCTGATCTGATGGGCACTTTTAACTTTTATTCTTGGGGATTTTAATTGAGTATTTTAGTTGTAATTTTACTGTTTTATTGTTTTATCTTTGTGAGCCACACTGAGTCCTTCGGTAGAAGGGTGGCATATAAATATAAATAAACTAAACTAAACTAAACTAGATATGAAATTGTGAAATTTGAGGATAATAGCAATAGCGCTTAGACCTATAAACCACTTCATGTGCTTTACAGCCTTCTCTAAGCAGTTTAAAGTCAGCCTATTGCCTCCAACAATCTGGGTCCTCATATTACTAATCTCGGAAGGATGGAAGACTGAGTCAACTTTCAGCTGGTGGGAATCGAACTAGCAGACTGGCTGTAAAAACAAAAACAATTAAGCTTCAATCTGTCTTTTAACTTGCACTTTCGTGACAGTGTTTCAGATGAATCCACTTCCACAAGGCCTTCCCTTTTCCTTGGTGTCCCCCACCTTCATGGATGGAGATGGTCCCCTCAGGACAAGGAATACAGTCGTAGCAGCAAGCAGGCTCTCCTTCTCGCTTCCGCTTGACAAACCCAGGATGACAACTTTCCACACATTGGGACTGAGGCAGAGACTAAGCAGCAGAAGAAGAAATGCCAAAGAAAATAGATTGGGATGAAGTTTACATGAAAATGGATGTAGAGATTAACATTAGTCAAATAGTTCCTGGGCTTCACTTAGATAAATATGAAATCTTTGACTCATTCCAAACAGATTTAGGAGAAATAAATATTGGCAGATCGTTCATTTACTCCCCCCCACCATTTGCTTTTGGCATCTAACCTTGAAATAAAGGATTTTTCTACTTAAGAAAGACTGGAGGGATGGAACTGAAAAGATTTCAGCCTTAAGTGACAACCAGTTTGGTTCCTCCTCTTAGCCTTGTTAACCTGCATTTCTCCAGTCTTCAAATAACTGTGATTTTGAAGTACAGTCTTATGATCTTGCATTCAATTTTGGAAAATAAATTATTGTAAATGATTTATTAACTTTTTTATTATATTAGACTTATTAAATAAAATAATACCCTACTAAAGAAAGAATTTGAACCAGTAGGATCTGGATAGGCTTCTTCTGGAGTATATAAAACATTGCAAAATTTCTTCCCTTTGAAAGTTGTCCAAAACCATCTTCCAATTAAGATATAAAGGGGAAAAGTTCCTTAAAAATTAGGGCTTTCTTTATTTGTGTGTTTCTTTCCTCAATTCATATGACTCTCAACAAGACTAAAACTGACTGCCTAGTTTCTAGAACTGGGGTGAGATGAGATGCAGGAGAGGTCATGATGACTTGTCCCTCAAAAAGGCATCTTTTCATCTTCAGCAAGTGGGAGAAGAGTAGGAGACTTGTGTCCAGTTCTGTATCTGAGTCTTTTTCTACTACAATTAGGGGACAACAACTTGCATGGAAAGACAAGTCTACATTTCTTATCAGTTAAATTTGGATCCTCCTATTCTCTCATAGGGACTTAACGTAGCTAACAATTCCAAAAAATGCATTCGAAGTTTTCAGATGAATTAAGCTCTTACAAGGCAAAACCCAAATCTAAGTAGCATTTCCTTTCAAATTCTCCCTTGTTATTTCCAAAATGAGGAATGCCTTTTCTTGGAATCAAAGTCTGGTTTCACAGCTTCAGTTTTCCAGGTTATGGGCATTATCTCACATCAAATCACCCTTTGTGGTTTCATGTGAAACGTGAACATCTTCAGAGCTTCTTCAGAGGAGCAGAAGGCCTATTGCTTATCCCAGTGGGTTGAAAGAGAGATGTGGGTAACTCTGGACAGGTTTGGGCTGCTTCAAAAAGATTATAGAACATCAGTGACCTTTCAAGAGAGACACTCCTCAATCTTGTCAAGGTATAATATAATATAATAACAGACTTGGAAGGTACCTTGGAGGTCTTCTAGTCCAACCCCTTGCTTAGGCCAGAAACCCTACACCACTTCAGACAAATGATTACCCAACATCTTCTTAAAAACTTTCAGTATTGTAGCATTCACAACTTCTGGAGGCAAGTTGTTCCACTGATTAATTGTTCTAACTGTCAGGAAATTTCTCCTTAGTTCTAAGTTGCTTCTCTCCTTGATTAATTTCCATCCATTGCTTCTTGTCCTGCCCTCAGGTGTTTTGGAGAATAGCTTGAATCCCTCTTCTTTGTGGCAACCTCTGAGATATTGGAACATTGCTATCATGTCTCCCCTAGACCTTCTTTTCATTAAACTACACATACCCAGTTCCTGCAACCTTTCTTCATATGTTTTAGCCTCCAGTCCCCTAATCATCTTTGTTGCTCTTCTCTGCACTCTTTCTAGTGTCTCCACATATTTTTTACATTGTGGTGACCAAAAGTGAATGCAGTTTTTCCCTTTATGTAAAGACAGATGCAAAAAAAATTAGTTAAGTAGTTCTGCTTTCTCCCTGTTGCTTGTCACCTTCTTGCCAATTTCTCTCAGCAATGGACTAATTGTTTCCTTGACTTTTTTCTTGTTTTTAATGTTGGAAGAAGCTTTTTTTGTTATTCTTTACTTTTGTCACAAGCCTTTGTTCATTGTGAGCCTTAGTTTTCTTCACTTCATCTTTACAGGCTCAGGCTATTTGCTCATATTCTGCCTTAGTTATTTCCCCCTCTTTCCACTTTTTATACTTGGCCTTTTTGTCTTTCAATTTGGCAGAGTTCTTTATGCAGCCATGCTGGTTTCTTTTGAGAACTGTTATTTTTCTTCTTCATTGGTATTGTGCTAGACTGGGCTTTTATAATCTCACTTTTCAAAGCTTCTTGAGTTGTTTTCCCCTTGAGGATTTTCATCCATGGAATCCTTCTCAAGCTCTCTATAAGTTTATTGAAATCGGCTCTCTTAAAGTCCAAGATTCTAGTTTGACTTTGTTCTACTACTTGTGCTTGCATAATATTGAATTCCAATATTGCATGATTACTTGCCCCCAAGGTTCCTGTAGCTTCAACACTTTCTATCGTTTCATTTCTGTTAGTGAGAATTAAGTCCAATATGGCTGATCCCCTAGTTTCCTTCTCTACTTTTTGGGAAACAAAGTTGTCTGCTAGGTTTGTCAGGAACCTGTTGGATCTTCCACTTGGTGCAGAGTTTGTCTCCCAGTTGATGTTGGGGTAGTTAAAATCCCCCATTACTATTGTGATGTGCTTCCTACCTACCTTAGTTAGCTGACTAGCAAAAAGTTCATCTATTTCCTCTGTTTGGTTGGGTGGCCTACATTATACACCTATGGCAATGTCCCCTCCCTTTTACATTGACCCAAATGCATTCCAGGCAGTTTTCATCATTGTTGTGCTCTATTTCTGTAAACATTTAGTTATTTCTTATATATAGTGCAACTCAGGGGTGAAATGCTCCCAGTTTGGATCGGATCCTCCGATCCAATAGAAATGGTGGTGGGTGGTTCGGAGAACTGGTAGCAAACAGCCCTGCCCCCCTCCCCATGCCCAGCTGAGCCACGCAATCATCAGAGACTTTTTTTTTATTTTTTAAAAGCATTTTTTCTACAATCTCTTCCACCAAAATAATGCTTTTAAAAGTAAAAAAAAGCCTCTTATGATCGTGCAGCTCAGCTGGGATCGTCAGAGGCTTTTAAAAGAGAAAAAACCTCTGCCAATCAGGCAACTCAGCTGGGATTGTCAGAGGCTTTTAAAAGCATTTTTTTACAACCTCTTTAGTCAAAGAGGTTTATTTTATTTAGGGCAGTGTACAGCCAAGATAAAACATAGCATATAAAATTTAAAAAACAATTTAAAAAACAATTAAATAATTTTGTCCCAAGTTTAAAACAACCCAATTAAAACCGAATTCAACTAAAAACTGAGAGGATGGGATCAAGCCAGCCCAGCTAGATGGAATAAGTGTGTTTTCAGGGCCCGACGAAAAGTCCGGATGTCTGATATCGTGCGTATCTCAGGGGTCATTCCAGAGGGCAGATGCTGCCACAGAGAAGGCTCTCCCCTTGGGGGTCGCCAGCCGGCACTGACTGGCCGACGGCACCCTGAGGAGGCCCTCTCTGTGCGAGCGAACTGGTCGGTGGGAGGCTATTGGTGGCAGAAGGCGGTCTCGCAAATACCCTGGCCCTAAGCCATGGAGCGCTTTAAAGGTGGTCACCAACACCTTGAAGCGCACCCGGAAGACCACAGGAAGCCAGTGCAGCTCGCTCAGGAGAGGTGTTATATGTGAGTGCCCCGTCGCTCCCATAATCCCCCATGTGGCCGCATTCTGGACCAACTGCAGCCTCCGGGTGCACCCCAAGGGGAGCCCCATGTAGAGAGCATTACAGTAGTCCAGGCGGGAAGTGACGAGTGCTTGAGTGACCGTGCGTAGGGAGTCCCGATCCAGAAAGTGATGCAACTGGCGTATCAGCGAACCTGACAAAAAGCCCCCCTGGCCACGGCTGTCATATGCTCTTCTAAAGACAGCCATGCATCCAGGAGGACGCCTAAGTTGCGAGCCCTCTCCGTGGGGGCCAATGACTCGCCCCCAATAGCCAGTGATGGTGCCAGCTGGCTATATCAGGACACCGGAAGCCACAGCCACTCAGTCTTGGAAGGGTTGAGTCGAAGGGTTGAGGTTGTAGAAAAAATGGTTTTAAAAGTTTAAAAAAAAAAGTTGGCCACGCCCATCCAGTCACATTACCCCCACACACCAAGCCACGCCCACAAAACTGGTGGTAACAAATTTTACATTTCACCACTGGTGCAACTCCACCTCTTCTTTTATTTGGTCTATTTCTGTTAAATAATTTAAATCCTTCTAGTTGTATGTTCCATTTGTGGGTTTCATCCCACCAAGTTTCTATAATGGCAACAAAGGTGAGGCTTATTTCTCACATGGACCAACTGGATCTCTAACCAGTCATGACTATATTTCATCTGATTCAGTCCAAACCTTAACGCAGACACTGGTTAAAAGAATCTGAGGCTATTAGGAACACAACTACCAGCACTTGGTTTCAGGTCAACATTTGGGGCTCAGGACCCCAACCGCACCCCGGTATCTGGGGATCTGGTGGAATTTTAAAGGAGATTTGGCTTAATGTCAGGGTTCCAAGTAACACCCCCAACAAAAGAAAACTCAAAGGCTTGAGTTTCCTCAAAGTTACATTTTATTAGAGATGTCATATTGGCACATCTGGGAAAACCTGAATCTGAAAGCTTCCAGGTTTTCCTCACTCAAAAGAAAGTTCAAGACCCTGCCCAACACCCACATGTCCATCACATGGTCCAATTCAAGCACCGTCCCAGCTGGATATGCCTCCCAGTTCCAGCCATCCAGGTGCAGGGCAAGATGGCCTTGACTCTCTGAGAAAGGAATGTTATTATGACTATATATCACCCTGGCGTCTTACAATCCCCCCTCCCTGTTTCCCACAGCAGTAAATGTGGCAGGCCTGAAGGCCCAACAAAAAAGATGGCTTCCAGGCCTGACACTGAGGCTATTAGGAACACAACTGCCAGCACTTGAATATTTCTTACCCGCTTGATCCATTGTCTCCATCCTACAGAATAATCACCCAATATTGGACATGACTGAATCGGTTTAAAAGGATATTCCTTATCATGGCATCTGAAGGACACTTTTGTGAATAGTTTTGAAGTCCCCACAATCCATCTAACAAAATGTTAAGTTTTCTCTTCTGTACAATCAACTCTCAGTGAGGGTCATCTGCCATGGTGACTAGAATTAACCCTCCTGAAATGGGTTATAATCTTTAGAAAAAAGGAGAAAATACAGCAATGTTTGACCCACCTTGTTGAGCTGATTTAGCCATGAAAGAGCAAATTTGTTAATAATAATTCTCCGTCTTTCAATACTCCCCAGTTTCCTTTTGATCAAATCCCCCTCGGGTGAAATCACCATGAACTCAATGTCCATATCTGCAGCTATTTCTCCATTATGGTCCATGTAAAGATTCCAGTGGGAAAGATTGTAGAAGTCATTCTTCTCCAGAAAGGGATGGAACTAGAATGGAAACATCCCAGAATTTTAAAAGCAGAAATTTTGGTTTGTTATCCCACTTGCTATTTTCATGTATGAATTTTTCTTCTACATTTTTTTTTAAATATGCAAACATGATAAATAGGACAACAAGTGTTAGCACTAAATTCATAAGTGAACAAGAAAGGTTCAGCAAAATTTGTCAATGGTATATTTGAAAAATATGTATTGAGAAAATATGATAGACACATTGGATCAATTAAAGGGAACATTCTGCACCAAGTATCAAATGAATTGAGTAACAGCCAAAAAGTGATTATTCATAAACTGCTTGACAATAAAAGTTGAGTACCACAAAGCATGGATTTTTTTCAAGATGGAAGTTTCCAATATAATATTCTCCCAGGTAGACAAGACAGGAAATATGACCACAGGAGCAAATTCAATTTTATTGGAGTGCTATTAGGAGAATCTTACAAGTCTAAAAATACATATCTCCCACCACTTCATTTTTCCAGCCTGAAAATTTAGGGAGGATCCTTTGTGAGTTTCTTTTGCTGGCTGTTACGCAGCTGCGGGATCCCCCGGTTTATCTGAAAATGCAGGTTATCTTCTCCCTTTCCTCAAAGTTATTCTCACAAATCATTACAGTTCCTTAACAGTTTATGGGAATGCTGGTGATATAACTTGATTTCAGCAAAACACAGGTTACCCTTCACTTACAACACTTCATTTAGTGACCGTTCAAAGTTGCAATGTCACTGAAAAAAAGTGACCTATGACAATTTTTCACACTTGCAACCATTGCAGCATTCCCAGGGACACATGATCAAAATTTGGATGAGAGGAAACTGGTTCATATTTATGACGGTTGCTATGGGTCATGTGATCCTCTTTTGCGCTCTCCTGACAAGCAAAGTCAATAGGAAAGCCAGACTCACTTAACAACCCTGCTACCAACTTAACATCTGCAGTGATTCACTTAACAACTATGGCAAGAAAGGTCGTAAAAGAGGGCAAAGCTCGCTTAACAATTGCCTGACTTAGCAACAGAAATTTTGGGCTCAATTGTGGTCATAGGTTGAAGACTATGTACTAGCAAATAATTTTGTTATGTGATGATTAGGAACCAAGTTAAGTGATAGCTGGGTGTTATGAATAGAGGAATATTGTTAAAGGTGCAATCATCCCTTTAAAATAAGAAGTGTTTAATATCAAATATATATCTGCTACCAGCTCCTTGGTAAATTATACTCCAAGCAACTAGATTGGCCAAATTTGTTGGCCTTTTGTAGCACAAGGAGGTCGATATGATTCCCCTCTTTCCCTAATGAATTCCTTCTCCAGAGGAATTTGTTGGATCCTTGTTGGGACCCCATACCTGCCATGGCTGTAGCCTTGGAGCCTCCAGTGTCTCTTGGGCCCCCTTCCTTCTCCAGGATCTGGAAGAATATGCAGCCTTCAAGACGTGGGCCAGAGTCATAAAGATAAGGTAAACAGAGTCACTGTTTTCAACAAATACCCCATTCAAATCATCTTCTGTCTCCACTGGAGTTTTTTGGATGCATCTTTTCCGCCCTTTGACAGAAAAAACATGCTTTGGAAAAGAGCACTGAAAATTCTTGCCTTCATACTGGGAGTCTAAAAAGGAAAAGGGTTCAAAAGCACCATATTTTGGGCTCATTTTTTGCAGAAATTCAAAGCTCCAAATACTATGGATGTATTTGTGATATCCAAGATGATGCATTATACAGTTTCCCAAAGTTGTGGTGATCCAGACTTTCTCTCTGATGGGTCCTGACAAAATGTCAAGGGTTAGATGGAAAGTATGAAAAGTGCTTGAAACAATAATGTGTTCTGTGAAGTGAACAAAGACGTTGACTTGTTTCCACTGAGAAAAGCTGGAATCCCTGAAGGGTGCTGGAAGTCCAGTCATTGTGAATTCTTTTGATATAACGACACAAATTCCATTCCTGACAAGCGAAGGAGGAAAAGTCCTCAGGAAATTCTCTCCCTCCTCTGTGTCTGGAGCAAGGAGGCCAATCAAGGTCCATCTGAAGTGCAGGAGGACTCGGACAATTGCTGAATACTGAAACCCTTCTTTGAGGAGCATCCGGTGGAAAAAAGGGAATTTACTTTTATCACTCAGAGTCTCTGAAACAACTCTATGACTGATCTGGAAAAGCAATGAAGAATGCTGTGTTATATTTTGAGTGAGGTCAACTCCAGAATATGAGTTTTTAATAAATCCAACTTTGTTCTGATAAACATCTTAGAATAGTTTGTTGATTGGCCATTGTTTAAAATATTAAACAGAATATTAAGAAGGCTTTATATAAAAATGGAAGACAAGAAACAAAGTAAAAAAGAATAACAATCAAAACACAAATCATATTTCTTGATCACCTCTAATTTAATGCGGTTAGACTCATATGTGGAAACGTTAACTGAAGTATATTGTTCCAATAAAAGGCCATATTATATTTAGCTTTGGAAGATTGCTACATCTTTCTCTTCTTCTATATTTCAGATTCTTTGTGCAGCAATCTTCTTTACTTACTTCTCCAGTTGTACAAAAGACAGGGAGACTATAGTTCCTCATATAATTTGTCAGTTGTATAAGCCAAGAAGTCTTTAGTTGAAATTTTGTCTGTTCTAACAGGCACAATATGGGGAGTCAGTAGTTTCCATAGCTTTTGTTTCTAGAGTTTCAATGTCTTTTTTTATAGTGTGATGACCAAAACTGGATGCAGTATTCTAGGTGTGGTCTTACTAAGGCTTTATATAGTGATATTAGTACCTCACTTGATCTCTACTGTATCCCTCTATTAATGCAATTTAGGATTGCATTGACTTTTTTGGCTGCTGCTTCACACTGCACACAGCTCATATTTAGCTGGTTGTCCACTAAGACTCCAAGATCCCTTTCACAGTTACTAGGGTTAGGGTGGTTTTTTTTTTTTTTTTGGCAGCTGCAACATACTGGTGACTCATATTTAAATCATGATCCAGTAGGACACCTAGATTTCTCTCACAGTTGCTACTGCTCAGCCAGGTATCAACTATTCTATAACTGTGCATTTAGTATTTCTTCTCTAAGAATAGGACCTTACTTTCCTCACCACTGAGAATTGCATTTCATTGGATACGGCCCAGTGCTTAAGTCTGTCAAGATCCTTCTGAATCTTGAGTCCATCTTCCAAAGTGATAGCAATTTTCCCCAAAGCAATAGAGATGCTATCATGAGAGGATATAACTGTTTTGATACATGCTCCCATCCTAATGTGTATCCCAGTTCCCAGTTGTAGGCCATGGCACCTGCAATGGACATAGTGAAAAGCAGCTCTTGAATTCCATAGAGAAGATATGGAAGGATCTTTCATGCACTCACCATCACCCAACTCACATTACTATATAGAAAAACACACACACAAACCTGTGGGACTTTGTAGGTGCCTACTAATGTTGACATCTGGATGGAAAACTCCCTGTCAGCTGCATCAAGAAGGACCAAAATATTGTCCTTCCTTCCACAGCTGTAATTGGGAACATTGGCTTCTCCAGTAGAGAGCATGTCCAGCAAGACTTCTGAAGTGCCAAGTGTGTTCAAATAGTTGTCATGGATATTGTAACCAAGTGTGAGATTGCATAGGAGCTGAATATTCTTGTTGATCTCTTGAATGACGAAAATAAAGCGTTCTATTCCTTTGGAAGCATAAGGTGTACTAGAATAAAAAAATTGCTTTGGTTAATACAACGATCACCAACAATAGTAATAAAATACCTTTTTCCCAATTTCATCATCTTTATCAACACAAGATTATTGAGTCTGAAGCCAATTCTGATCAAAAACTAGAGGCAAAGGATAGTCACCCATTCAACATTTAATATTTGTAAATGTTGAGAAAATGGGAAGCAGATAAGAATCACAAATAGTCTATTATTTATAGCAGCAGTAATTTTCATCACCACGGTACCCAATCTAGAAAATAATTCCTTTTTAAAAGTACAACCATCATAAAAGGAAGAGGATATCTGATAAGTGACCCAGAAAACTGTTCTAAAATCAAGTCATCCTCTATTCCTATAAGGATCAGGCATTCAATATCAATGAGCAGTTATAAAAATATGAAAATGAGCTGATCAAGGTTAACTACAACAATCACTGCTTTAAACAAGAGTCAGTATTCAAGTCATATACTATAGATTGGACTTAGAGAGGAACATAATGTGGACTTCTTTCAGGTATTTTTTTCTGCTCCATCTTGGTATTTGTGTCTCTTCCACTAAATAAGAGAAAAGAGGAAACGTATAGAAATCTGATCAATCAATAAAATTAATCAGTTCCTGAAATATAGGAGTAAGCAGAATAAGGAGAAAAGAATGAAAGTGTTAGAATTGCAGATGGAAGGAATACAATTTCATCACACTGAATAACTTACAAGTGAGACTGACTATAAGGAAGCTCGTTGAAAAAAAATATGTCATGTATTAGTGTTACCGCACTGGTGACTATACCGATGAGATGGTCTCCTCGCCTGTAGTAGCTCCATGGTCTTTCTCTATCCAGGTGCACCATATTCAGTGGACACTTCATTCTAAGCTTCCCAGAGACTGTCTGGGACACCAGTATCATCGAGAGCATAAGCAGGAGGTCCATAATTCATGGAGTTGAATTGATTGCCTGTTTCCAAAGAAGAGTTAGATGATTTCAAAGCACTCTCAGAAAATGGAATATCAAGTGACTTTCTTTTTTCAAACAGAAACAAATTGAGCTTTATCAGGAAAAGAGGGAAAGGTACATTCAGCAACACAGCCCCTGCCTGTATCCTAAATCTCGTGCAAACCATTCAGCATGAGTAGAGGCTTATATCTTTTTCTGATGCAAGATCCATTCCATGTTCCTTCAGCCTGACCTTCTATCAAAGGCAGACACTGGAAAACTAGCAGTAGGCGTCTCCAGGTCTGGGATTGTGATAATTACTGTGAGTGATAATTTGTCCTCTGCCAGGGCTCCATGTACTGAGGGGCAGCTGGAGAAAAGGATTTTTTGTGAAATGTTGCAGATACACCCCTGGAGACACTTTTCTATAATGGTTGTCATCCTTCCTGTCAGGACATGTCCAGAAAGTGATGCTGGAGGAAGATGGTTCAATAGCCAAGGAATTGACTTCTACCGTCCACTATTGTGTCATATGGTCTCCAGAGATTGCTAGAGAAAGTTACCTGGAGCTATGCAGTTTGGTGACAATCTAGGTTCTTGACACTTAACTCTTGCATTCTCTAACACCATCTGCACCCTTGAACCCTGCCTAATGTTAACAGCAGATCTTCTTTGTGATTTTCTTTTCTCCAGATATTAATCCTAATCTGGTTCTAATTTTAAAATTCCTTGCGCCTGAAGTGACATTTCATTTCCATCTGTTCTAGAAGTAGAATTTTTGGGATGAGAGCTGACTAAGAGGCAGGAAAGTGATAGTCTGTAGACTGTATTCTTGGGTAAACGGGGAGAAATTTATAGAAGGGATAGAAATTTTTATTTTCCTTGACACTCTGTTATCCTTCAATATTCATGGAAGACACTAAAATCCTTTATATTTTGATGTTTCATAATTTATTAAATTATTTATTTATTTATTTATTTTATCAATTTGTATACCGCCCTTCTCCTAGTGGACTCAGGGCGGTGCACAGCCAGAACTAAAACACATGCCAATACAAAATTTAAAATTATTAAAATAATTACATAACTAGCTCAAATTTAAAACAATTCAATTAAAACCCAATGATAATTTAAAAGCTAAAAAACTAAAAAAGACTAAAAAAGGGGGAGGGGGTTCACGCCAGCCCTGCTTGATGGAAAAGAAAAGTTTTCAGGGCACGGCGAAAGATCCGGAGATCTGATATCTTTCGGATATAATGGGGATGAAGTCTGCAACTGAGATGGTGGTGGTGCTGACAGTGTTGTGTACAGTTTGAGCTGATTCCTTGCCAGACCCACCCAAAAACTGGTTTAGAGATACATAGTGGCCCTTTCTCTGGTTTTTAACGGATTAACAGAGTTGGAATGGACATTTTAGGCCATCTAATCCAACCCCCCCCATCCAAGCTGGAGACCCTTCACTATTTCAGTCTCTCCTTGAAAGCTTCCAGTGATGAAGCTCCCACAACTTCCAAAAGCAACCTGTTCCACTGGCTGATTGTTCTCACTGTCAGAAATTTTATCCTTATTTCCACGTTGAATCTCTCCTTGTTCATTTTATATCCATTATTCCTTGTCTGGTCTTCAGGTGCTTTGGAAAATAGCTTGACCTCCTCCTCTCTGTGGTTGTATGGATGCACTTGGTGGGATGGGCCCCATTTGACATTCTCATCTCCCAGGCTATGTGTGACACCCCCTCCCCCAACAAACACACAAGTGCTTTGGGGTGCAGTGGGAAGACCTGTGTTCCTTGTTTTCTGAGTGATTTATTGTTGATATTTTGTTTCTTACCTGGAGAACAGATGGAAATGAACTGTCACTTCATATGTACAGTATATTATGCTTGGTGAACATGTAAGAAAGGTAATACAGAGGAGTTTAAAGATAAATGTTCAACATTTTATTTGAGGATTGATGGAGGATCAGTTAGGAAAATGTCATGGAACATTGGTTTGAGAAGATTCAGAACTACCCAGCAGGGAGGAATGACTTGTGAAATTGACAGAACTTCCTGAAATGGACAAACTGCCTATTCTAAATAGAGAAAGGGCAACATCTACATGTATTGGTGACTGGAAACCCATTATGTTTTTTTTTATGTAAAAATAAAGTTGTGGTTTATGGTTTTCATACAGGGGAAAGTATAGATAAAAAGAGTCACAATGTAACTTTAGGAAAAGAAAGGTTAAAATATAATTGTACCAAAACATGGCCATATTACCACATGTTTATGCAGCAAAAACAAACTTTCTCCACATTGGTTAAAGGTGCAGATTTTGACACAGTCCTTAAATGATACATATTTATTCAAGTCCAAGAAGGAATGAGGAAGGCTGAGAACTTCTTGGGTGCTAGAAATATACAGATAAATAAATAAATAATATAAATAAAAAATATACAGATAAATAAAAAATAAATAAATAAATAAATAAAAAATATAAAGCCAACAAGGGAGATACACCCAAAGAAACATATATCAGCTAAATTTGAGACACTATGTGATAATTTCAGGAGGAATTCCTTCTTTGAATGGGATGTCCTTGCAAACATCCATTTCCAAAAATTAAGAACAGTCTTCTGAATCAGGCCAGGATCCATCTCTCTCTCTCAGTGCCTTGGTAAGACCACACTTGGAATTCTGCATCCAGTTTTGGTCACCATGATGTAAAAAAGATGTTGAGGCTCTAGAAATAGGGCAGAGAAGAGAAACAATGATGATTAGGGGACTGGAGGTAAAATGGTTGCTGGAATTGGGTATGTCTACTTTAATGAAAAGAAGGACTAGGGCTAGGCTCACATGATAGCAGTATTCTAATATTTATGGGGCTTCCCCAAAGTCAACCTATTCTCCAAAGCACCAGAAGGCAGGACAAAAAGCAACAGATGGAAACTAATCAAGGAGAGAAGCAACCTAGAACTAAGAAGAAATTTGGTGTCAAAATAATGAATCAGTGAAACAACTTGCCTCCAGAACTTGTGGGTACTCCAACACTGGAGGGTTTTTTTCTTTAAAAAAAAAAAACAGTTTTGACAGCCATTTCTTTGAAATGGTATAGAGTTTTCTGCCTGAGCAGATGGTTGGACTAGACAAGATCCCGTCCAACTTTGTTATTCTATTAGTCATGACCAAAATAACTCTGGAATGTCCACCATCTCCCTTATAGTGGTATAAGGGAGATGGTGGACATTCCAGAGTTATTTGGAATGTCGCTCTTATTTTATTTCTACATAACTTGACCAGATGGATAATCCAGATTATCCAGATTTTCCAATTATATTGAATATGGATGGAGAACACTATCTTTCAATTGCCCTTTGATTATTTCAGCTCCAAATTGTTGTCCCTGCTTATGTATGGGGAGCACCTTGAAACAATTTATGTGCTTGGCCTGTTGGAATGTGTTGAAATGCCTCGAACTCACATTTATACATTTCTTCTGGTCGTA
The DNA here is from genome assembly GCF_029215685.1 of Pituophis catenifer annectens. Classification (NCBI taxonomy): domain Eukaryota; kingdom Metazoa; phylum Chordata; class Lepidosauria; order Squamata; family Colubridae; genus Pituophis; species Pituophis catenifer. The sequence goes on along the minus strand of NW_027256882.1, from coordinate 7,487,925 downwards.
AGATGCTCCTTTGTATTCAAGTCTGGCCTCAGAATGATAATGTAGCACTTGGGGATGAAGATGCAGACCAGCAGACCAGCACTGGAGGCCAAGATGGAGAAGACCTGCACAGCCACCATGTATTTCCCCTTGGTGCTCAGGTAGGTGGGCAGGAAGGAGATCCAGACATTGCAGAAGACCAGCATGCTGAAGGTGATCAGCTTGGCTTCATTGAAGGCTCCAGGGAGATTCCTGGCCAGGAAAGCCACTGTGAAGCAGATGGCAGCCAGGAAGCCCATGTAGCTGAGGGTGATGTAGAACATGAAAACAGAGCCTTCATTGCATTGCAGGATGATCTCTCCAGGCTGGGAGTGAAAGTCTGAGTCACAGAATGGGGGAGAAATTCCCAACCAGATGGAGCAGATCATAATTTGGACAGCAGAAGAAGAAAGGATGATGGAGTTGGCCAAGCTCTTCCCCAACCATCTCTTCACTTGGTTTCCTGGTTTTGTGGCCAGGAAAGCCAGCACCACCGTGATGGTTTTGGCCAAGAGAGAAGAAATGGCAACTGAGAAGGTGATGCTGAAAACTGTTTGTCGGAGAAGGCAGGTGTCTTTCCTTGGTTGACCAATGAAGAGAAAAGGAGACAAGAAGCAAAGCAGGAGGGAGACCAGGAGGATGTAAGAGAGGTCTCGGTTGTTGGCTTTCACAATGGGAGTTTCTAAATATTTAATGAATATGATTAAAACAAGGCCTGTGGCTAAGAACAAGAATAGGGCAAAAGACACCAGAAGGATTCCCAGATGTTCTTCATAAGAAAGGAAGGTTATAACTTTGGGGATACATTGGATTCTGTCTTCATTTGGATATTTTTCATCTGGACACTTGGTACATTTTTCTGTATCTGAGTAAACCAAAAAAGCAATATTTGTTTAAAAAAATATTCTGTACTTTCACCTTTCAAGAAACACTTTCCTGGGACAAAATTTGTTACCAGCAGCATTTTCTGAGAAACATTGCTTAAAATCTCTACAGAAAGAATGTAAGAATATCATTTTATTTTTAAAAAGAGCTTTATTTTTATAGTTTATGTAATTAGAAGTACTGTAAACTGAATGATTTCTTCTGTAGTTTGCAGAACCTACATTATTAGAGGTAGATAAAGAATCAATTAATCTTTTTAGACATAAATAATATGGAATCCAAACTAGAAAGTAGAAGAGAATTTTTTTTTTCTGGCTGTAGAGAAGCTTGTCTAATCTGCTACACCACCAATCCCTTCCTAGGCCTTCCCTTGAGGTTTTTCTGCTAATGATCCCACTAGAAAAGAAATTGTGCAATTTGAAGATAAAAGCCATAGCGCTTAGACTTATAAACCACTTCATGTGCTTTACAGCTTTGTCTAAGCAGTTTAGAGTCAGTCTATTGCCCCCAACAATCTGAGTCCTCATTTTACCGACCTCGGAAGGATGGAAGACTGAGTCAACCTTCAGCTGGTGAAAGTTGAACTGCTGAAATGCTAGCAAAAACAAAAAAAAAAACAATTGAACTTCAATCTATCTTTTAACTTGCACTTTCGTGACAGTGTTTCAGATGAATCCACTTCCACAAGGCCTTCCCTTTTCCTTGGTGTCCCCCACCTTCATGGACGGAGATGGTCCCCTCAGGACAAGGAATGCAGTCGTAGCAGCAAGCAGGCTCTCCTTCTCGCTTCCGCTTGACAAACCCAGGAGAACAACTTTCCACACATTGGGACTGAGGCAGAGACTAAGCAGAAAAAGAAGAAATGCCAAAGAAAATAGATTGGGATGAAGCATCCATGAAAATGGATGAAGAGATTAACATTAGTTAAATAGTTCCTGGGCTTCACTTAGATAAATATGAAATAATTGACTCATTCCAATCAGATTTAGGACAGATAAACACTGGCAGATAGTTCATTTACTCCCCCCCCCGCCTTTGCTTTTGGCATCTATAACCTTGAAATAAAGGATTTTTCTACTTAAGAAAGACTGGAGGGATGGAATTGAAAAGATTTCAGCCTTACATGACAACCAGTTTGGTACCTCCTCCTAGCCTTGTTAACCTGCATTTCTCCATTCTTCACATAACTGTGATTTTGAAGTATAGTATGATGATCTTGCACTCAATTTTGGAAAAGAAGTTATTGTAAAAGATTTATTAATTTTTATTATATTAGACTTATTAAATAAAATAATACTGTACTAAAGAAAGAAACTTTGGACCAGTAGGATCTGGATAGGCCTCTTCTGGAGTATACAAAACATTGCAAAACTGTTTCTCTTTGAAAGTAGTCCAAAACCACCCCCCAATTAAGATAGAAAGGGGAAAAATTCCTTAAAAATTAGGACTTTCTTTATTTGTGTGTTTCTTTCCTCATTTCATATGGCTCTCAACCAAGAGTAAAACTGACTGCCTAGTTTTTAGAACTGAGGTGAGATGAGATGCAGGAAAGGTCATGAGAACTTGTCCCTCAAAAAGGCATCTTTTCATCTTCAGCAGGTGGGACAAGAGTAGAAACTTGTGTCCAGCTCTGTATCTGTGTCTTTTTCTTTATAAGAAACAGGCAGACAAACACTGAGCTCCCCAACAGCTATTCTAATTGGGGGGAGAAGATTTACCTCTCCACAAAATATTTGAGGTTAAAACTCCCTAGGAAGAAAGTGGGGCCAAAGTTTATGGAACCATTCCCCATAGTAAAGACAATCAACCCAGTCACAGTGCAATTGAAATTGCCCCAACTGCTAGGGAAGATACACCTGGTATTCCACAGTAGCCTCTTAAAATCCGTGGTCAGATCGACTCTGAGGCCACTATATTGTGAGCCCCCAGACCCCGTGGTCATAGGGGGCCAAACCCATTATGAGGTGCAGTGAATCTTCGACTCCAGGTGGCTCAGGAGACAACTCCAATACTTCAACAAGTGGAAGGGTTACCCCTTATCAAAGGCATCTTGGGTAAAGAGTCAAAATATGCAGGCTGATCACCTTATAGCTAACTTTCACATGGAGAATCCCAATAAGACTGGGGAGGTGGTCATGACCCTAATTTCTATAACTGTACTCAAACTGTCTTTGTTTTGCACAGGTCGCCTTCAGAAAGTGAGGGGGGGATGGAATGTCAACTTGCTAAGCTTTCCAGATCAACTTCAAGTTGCCATAAAGAGGAGGGAGGAGATTTGGCGGAGCTGCTTGGATATACATTCCTCACATACCTTCCTCCTCATTGTATCCTAGGATACCAGCGTCAGCAGGAGTGGTGGACTTTTTACATCCCCCCAATGTGGTCCATTGGGGAATGTGATTTATGACATGCCCCCCAGTGAGGAGGGGGGAAACAGGATCAAAGGTGAGCTGTAACTCACGCTGGCTGTTGTGGCCCGTCAGCAGCCTGTGCGGATTGTAACTGATTCTGACAGCGAGGAGGCTGGTGTGGTGTTGCGCCAGCAGCCTTTGCAGCTGGCACTTGAGTCAGACAATGAGGAGGCTGGAGAAGATGTGGGTGCCAGAGGCAGGGATTCAGCCAGGGCCTTCAGAACCTCCAGAAGCTCCTTTAAGTGAAGAGGACGAAGAGGAGGAGCCTCTTCTTGATGCACGGGTGCGCAGAGTGGCCAAAAGGCAGGAGTGGCTCCTCAGGAGGAGGTCTCCTCGAGAGTAAGGCTTGGGGCTAATTGGCCACTCCCTTAGCCTATTTAAGGAGGAATGCCAAGTGAAGCAATTTGTAGGGAACAACTTTAGTTCACTCTACTTCGCGTCTGGATTCTCTGCAAATTGCTTCTGGGCTTTCTGCCAACCTTAGTAAGATTATGATTACTTTATCTTTGGTTTCTTGTAGGCTGTTAAGAAAGTTTATTAACAGCCTTTGTTTTGAAAAAGACTGAGTTATTTTAATGAATTAAGTTTTGTACAAACTTCGTGTGTGCTGTGTTCTTTGGGGTCCGTAGCTGGGGCAGAACACCGATAGGGCAAACCTCATAAGAGTAGATGCTATCATGCTGCTCCTAATAAATCATTGGATTCTTTTTGAAGCTTGGCTCGAGTCTCATGCTAGGGCATCGGTCGGAATGCTGACACTGGGTCTTTTTCTACTGAAGAACTACAATTAGGGGACACCAACTTGCATGGAAAGATAAATCTACATTTCTTACTAGTGAAATTTGGATCCTCCTTTTCGCTCAGAGGGATTTAAGGTAGCCAGTAATAAAGATAAAAAAAATGCATTCTAGGTTTTTCAGATGAAGTGCCCTTTTACAAGGCAAAACCCAAATCTAAGCAGAGTCTTCCTTGTTATTTCCAAAACGAGGAAGGGCTTTTCTTTGAATCAAAGTCTTGTTTTGATGCTTCAGTTTTCCAAGTTATGGGCATTATCTCACATCAAATCACCCTTTATGGTTTCATGTGATGCATGAACATCCCTGTCCTACTCTCCCCATTTATATGTAATCATTCTATGCGTTTATGGCTATGTTTTGCCTTATATCCTTTTATTTGTGCCAATTTTTTTCATGTGTCCATGTCTATGTCTATTCTGTTACTTGTTTCCTTGTACTTGTTGACAAACAAACAAACAAACAAACAAACATCTTTGGAGCTTCTTCAGAGGAGCAGAAGGCCTATTGCTTATCCCAATGGGGTGAAAGAGAGACATGGATAACTCTGGCCAGGTTTGGGCTGCTTATAAAGATTATTGAACATCAGAGACCTTTTAAGAGAGACATTCCTCAATATGGACAAGGTGAGGCTTATTTCTCACATGGACCAACAGGACCTCTAACCAGTCATGACTATATTTCATCTGATTCAGTCCAAACCTTAATGCAGACACTGCTAAAAAGAACTTGAGGCTATTAGAAACACAACTGCCAGCACCTGAATATCTCTCACCCGCTTTATTCTTGGTCTCCATCCTAAAGAATAATCACCCAGCATCCAATATTGGACATGACTGAATCCATTTAAAAGAATACACTACAGAAGCACTACAGAGAGTGATCAATTCGGCACAAGAAACAATTGGTTGCCCTCTAACACCACTGAACGACATCCCCAGGATGACTAAGGAAGATACTCAGAGATGATTCACACCCTGGTCAGTGTCTCTTCACACTTCTACCATCAGGCAGAAGACATCGAAGCATAGCCATCTGAACAAATAGGTTCAAAAATAGTTTCCATCCTTGGGCTGTCAGACTCTTAAACACAACCACAATCACTCCATGCACACGCGGAAACGTATGACTAGTTTTTTTTTCTTTTTCTTTTTCCCCTCCTAATTATTTCCATAGGGATTATTCTTTTTACTATTTGGGTTGTTTGCATTTTTTATCATGGATTGCACCAGTGAGGCTAAAACGAAATTCATTGTATACATGATGTACAATGACAATAAAAGCTATACTATACTATACTAGAATATTCTTTATCATGGCATCTGAAGGACACTTTTGTGAATAGTACTGAAGTCTCCACAATCCATCTAACAAAATGTTAACTTTTCTCTTCTGTACATTCAGCTCCCAGTGAGGGTCATCCACCATGGTGATTAGTGTTAACCCATTTGAAATGGGTCATAATCTTTAGAAAAAAATAGAAAACACAGCAATATTTGACCCACCTTGTTGAGCTGATTTATCCATGAAAGAGCAATTTCGTTAATAATAATTCTCTGTCTATCAATACTCCCCAGTTTCCTTTTCATCAAATCCCCCTCAGGCGAAATCACCAAGAACTCGATGTCCATATCTGCAGCTATTTCTCCATTATGGTCCATGTAAAGATTCCAGTGGGAAAGATTGTAGAAGTCATTCTTCTCCAGAAAGGGATGGAACTAGAATGGAAACATCCAGGAACATTAAAAGCAGAAATCTTGGTTTGTTATCCCACCTGCTATTTTCATGTGTGACTTTTTCTTCTAGTTTTTTTTTAAAATTGCAAACATGCTTAATACTGAATGGTTGCAGAAACTGGGCATGGCTAGTCTAGTGAAGAGAAGGACCAGGAGAGATATGATAGCAGTGTTCCAATATTTGAGGGGCTGCCACAGAGAGGAGGAGGTCAAGCTATTTTCCAAAGCACCCGAAGTCCAGACAAGGAACAATGGATGGAAACTAAACTAGGAGAGATTCAACCTGGAAATAAGGATAAGTTTTATGACAGTGAGAACAATCAACCTATGGAACAGAAGTTGCCTTCAGAAGTTGTGGGAGCTTCATCAATGGAAGCTTTCAAGAAGAGACTGGACTGCCATCTGTCAAAAATGGTGTAGGATCTACTTGGGCGGGGGGTTGGACTAGATCAGGGGTCAGCAATCTGCCGCTCTGGAGCCACATGTGGCTCTTTCATCCCTCTGCTCCGGCTCCCTGTCGCTCAAAATATGCATCACAACTGCCAATGTGTGACACCTGCCAGCACACAATTTATTGATCATCTTGACTCCTGGTAGGCCAACCATGGATAAATTGAAGAAAAGAAAAGTTTCAGAAGAAAACAGAACATTTAATGGTACGTGGGCAGATTCATTTGCTTTCACTGCTGACGAGACTGGTTTACCAGTATGCTTAATATGTGGTGAGAAATTGCAAAAAACAAATGTTTAATATCAAACATATATCTGCTACCAGCTCCTTGGTAAATTATCACACGCAACCCAGCAACTAGATTGGCCAAATCTACTGGACTTTTGTAGCACAAGGAGGTTGGTATGATTCCTCTCTTTCTCTAATGGATTCCTTCTCCAGAGGAATTTAGTTTGTTGGGTCCTTGTTGGGACCCCATACCTGCCATGGCTGCAGCCTTGGAGCCTCCAGTGTCTCTTGGGTCTCCTTCCTTCTCCTCCAGGATCTGGATGAATACGCAGCCTTCAAGACATGTGCCAGAGTCATAAAGATAATGTAAACAGAATCACTGTTTTCAACGAATATCCCATTCAAATCATCTTCTGTCTCCACTGGAGTTTTTTGGGTGCATCTTTTCCGGCCTTTGACAGAAAAAATATGCTTTGGAAAAGAGCACTGAAAATTCTTGTCTTCATACTGGGAGTCTAAAAAGGAAAAGGGTTCAAAAGCACCATATTTTGGGCTTGTTTTTTGCAGAAATTCAAAGCTCCAAATACTATGGATGTATTTGTGATATCCACCATGAGTCATTATATAGTTTCCCAAACTTGTGGTGATCCAGATTTTCTCTCTGATGGGTCCTGACAAAATGTCAAGTGTTAGATGAAAAATATGAAACGTGCTTGAAAGAATAATATTTTCTATGAAGTGAACAAAGACGTTGACTTGCTTCCACTGAGAAAAGCTGGAATCCCTCAAGGGTGCTCGATGTCCAGTCATTGAGAATTGTTGTGATATAACGACACAAATTCCATTCCTGACAAGCAAAGGAGGAAAAGTCCTCAGGAAATTCTCTCCCTCCTCTGTGTCTGAAGCAAGGAGGCCAATCAAGGTCCATCTGAAGTGCAGGAGGACTCGGACAATTGCTGAATACTGAAAACCTTCTTTGAGGAGCATCCGGTGGAAAAAAGGGAATTTACTTTTATCACTCAGAGTCTCTGAAACAACTCTATGACTGATCTGGAAAAACAATGAAGAAGGGAACTCCAAAATATGTGTCTTTAATAAATCCAACTTTGTTTTGTTAAACATCTTAGAATAGTTTGTTGATTGGCCATTGTTTAAAATATTAAACACAGAAGACTTTATATAAAAATGGAAGATGAGAAACAAATTAAGTAAAAAGAATAACAATCAAAATGCAAATCATATTTCTCTCTCATCCCTACAATTTAATGCAGTTAGACTCATGTATGCAGATATTAACTGAAGTATATTGTTCCAGTAAAGGGCCATATTATATTTAATTTTGGAAGATTGTTACTTTGATCTCTGCTTCTATATTTCAGATTTTTTGTGCAGCCATCTTTTTTACTTTCTTCTCCAGATGAACAAGAGACAGGAAGACCAAAGTTCCTCATATAATTTGTCAATTGTATAAGCTGAGAGGACATTAGTTGAAATTTTGTCTGTTCTGACAGACACAATATAGGGAGGCTGTAGTTTCCATAGCTTTCCTTTTGCACCAATAATTAATTATGTTAATGATGTTGATTAATATCAAATTAACAATTAAGAAGTAAATAATAACCCAATCAAGGAACTGCCAAACAAACTAAGAGTAAACAGCTCTACCAGAAAACCTCCAAGACCATTCCCACCAGTGCTTACAGGGCAAGTCACTAGAAGATAAAATTGAGAGCATACCCCACACTCCTTACTAGCACTCATCATCTTGCCTAGTTTGGGTAATGAAACGTCTGCAAGAAAATAACCAAGCTCAGAAAGTTAAAGAAACCGACACTTCAACACCGAGCTACAAATATTCTCCTCTATCAATTTGATCCCATCCCTCTATTGATGCAGCCTAGGTCTGCATTGGCTTTTTTGGCAGCTGCAACATACTGGTGCCTCCTATTTAAGTCATTGTCCAATTGGACACCTAGATTTCTCTCAGACTTGCTACTGCTCAGCCAGGTATCAACTTTTCTCTAACTGTGCATTTAGTGTTTCTTGTCTAGGAATAGGACTTTGCTTTTCTCACCACTGAGAATTGCATTTCATTGGATAGGGCCCAGTGCTTAAGTCTGTCAAGATCCTTCTGAATCTTGAGTCCATCTTCCAAAGTGTTTGCAATTTCCCCTGACTTGGTGTCATCTGCAAATTTGATAAGTTCCCCTTCTTTCCCCTCATCTAGATCATTTGTGAAGATGTTGAAGAACACTTAAGCCAGAAGAGGGCCTAAGACAGAATCTTGGGGTACCACACTGCATTCTTCCCTCCATATAGATGCCGTTCCATTGTGGACTACACACTGAATGTGGTTGGTTAGTGAAAACTCTGTCTAAAGTTTGAGGAACCATCTCACCCCAAAGGAGGCATGCTGCAGAACTCATCACTCAGGGAATTCTGATTGGCTGGGTCCAGGAGAAGAATGTTCTCTGCCATTGCTCCTGCCCTTTGGAACATCTTGTCCTCCAGAGTGAGGTCATTTCCCACTCTCCTGACCTTCTGCAAGAACCTGAAGACCTGGCTTTAACAGTTGGCTTGTGGCCCCAATGGGGGAGTGTCATGTTGGAGGTGGTTGATTAATCAATAGCAGATCCCTCCTCCAAGCCTGCTCATCCTACTCCCTCCTCACCCCATGTTTTAGGTATAGTTGGTAATTTGTATTTTTAGTGCTATTACAAGTGCCTTTTCCTGTAGTTTTATCAATTATAATATTGTTAGCTGCTCAGAGACACTATGCAGTGGGACAGGTGGCAAACAAATTTAATAAATAAATGAAAATAAAATAAAACCTTCAGTAAGAAATTATTCGTTATTTGTTCCCTGAGCAACTGTCAACTCTACTCAATAGGAACTTAGCATTTATTTTAGACACAATATCTATTTGATCAATGGGTCAATAATTGATTGACCCGTTGATTGATATATACTTTTTTATATATTTAGAAAATATTATTGCCATCTTCCACCCAACTGGATATAAGAGGTCTTATTTATATGTATGTGTAAATCAACCTGCCAACAGGGGGACTCACAACATGGGAACTTTTTTTGAAAAGTTCAGCTTGTAGAAAATCATCTCTTTTATGATGAATTGTATTTTTTAAATAAAATGATTAATTAATGGTAGTGGTCACTGTAAAACATATATGTTTTATCAACAGTAGATAAGATTGGAATTAACAGAATAACAGAGTTGGAAGTGACATTGGCTGTCTTCTAGTCCATCCTCCTGCTCAGGCACCTGCACCACTTCAGAAAAATGGTTGTCTAATCTCTTCTTAAAAACTCCAAGTGTTTGAGCATTCACAACTTCTTTAGGCAAGTTGTTCCATTGATAGATTATTCTAACTGTCAGATAATTTCTTCAAAAATAATCTAGGTTGCTCCTCTCCTTGATTAGTTTCCATCCAGGACTCCAAGATTCCTCTCACAGTTAGCTTTCTATCAGTGCTGCACTTTCTTATTGTACAGAAGACCCTTTGATTGGACATGGAGCCTCTCCTCGCCTTCACAAGTATGCAGCAGAAGCCCCCAAAGCAACAGAGATGCTATCATCAGTGGATATAACTGTTTTGATACATGATCCCATCCTAATGTGTATCCCAGTTCCCAGCCATGACACCTACAATGGACATAGTGAAAAACAGCTCTTGAATTCCATAGAGAAGATATGGATGGATCTAAGGTGCATCCACTATCACCCCACTCACGTTGCTATGTAGAGAAAAATGCACACAAACCTGTGGGACTTTGTAAGTGCCTACTAATGTTGACATCTGGATGGAATTCTCCCTGTCAGCTGCATCAAGAAGAGCCAAAATGTTGTCCTTCCTTCCAGAGCTGTAGTTGGGAACATTGGCTTCTCCGGTAGAGAGGATGTCCAGCAAGACTTCTGAAGTGCCCAGTGTGTTCAAATAATTATCATGGATATTGTAGCCAAGTGTGAGATTGCACAAGAGCTGGATAGTCTTGTTGATCTCTTGAATGGTGAAAATAAAGCGTTCTATTCCTTTGGAAGTATAAGTTTCACTAGTGTAAAAAATGCTTTGGTTATTAGAAGCATTATCAACTTTTTTCCAATTTCATTCTCTTTATCAACAAAAGATTATTGAGTCTGAAGCCAATACTGATCAAAAACCAGAGGCACCCATTCAATATTTGTAAATGTTGAGAAAATGGGAAGCAGATAAGAATCACAAATAGTCTATTATTTATAGCAGCAGTAATTTTCATCAGCACAGTATCCAGTCTGCAAAATTATTCCTTTTTAAAGTACAACCATCATAAAAGGAAGAGGATATCTGATAAGTGACCCAGAAAAGCTGTTCTAAAAACAAGTCATCCTCTATTCCTTTATGGATCAGGCATTCAATATCAACGAGCAGTTAGAAAAATAATATGAAAGTGAGCTGGTCAAGGTTAACTATAACAATCACTACTTTTAAACAAAAGTCATTCTTCAAGTTATGCATTCTAGATTGGAAATGAAATGGAAAATAATGTGGACTTTTTTCAGGTATTTTTTTCTGATCCATCTTTGTATTTCCACTAAATAAGACAAAAGAGGAAACCCACGGAAATCTGATCAATCAAAAAATAATAATAATCAGTTCCTGAAATAGAGGAATAAGCAGAATAAGGAGAAAAGAATGAGAGTGTTAGAACCGCAGATGGAAGAAATACAATTTCATCACACTGAATAACTTACAAGTAAGACCGACTATAAGGAAGCAGTTTGAAAAACAACATTTTCTGGTTTAGTGTTACAGCACTGGTGACTATACCAATGAGATGGTCTCCTGGCCTGTAATAGCTCCATGGTCTTTCTCTATCCAGGTGTACCATATTCAGTGGGCACTTCATTCTAAGCTTCCCAGAGACTGCCTGGGACACCAGTAGCATCCAGAGCAGAAGCAGGAGGTCCATAATTGATGGGGCTCAATCAATCCCCTTCCTGTTTCTAAAGAAGAGTTAGATGATTTCAAAGCACTCTCAGAAAATGGAATATCAAGTGACTCCCTTTTTTCAAACAGAAGCAAATTGAGCTTTATCTGGAAAAGAGGGAAAGGTACATTCAGCAGCACAGCCCCTGCCTGTATCCTAAATCTCGTGCAAACCATTCAGCACGAGTAGAGGCTTATATCCTTTTCTGATGCATTCCATCAGAAAACATTCCACGTTGCTTCAGTCTGAAGTTATATCAAAGGTAGACACTGGAAAAGGAGCAGTAGACATCTCAAAGTCTGTGATTGTGATAATTACTGTGAGTGATAATTTATCCTCTTCCAGGGCTCCATGTACTGAGGGGCAGCTGGAGAAAAGGATTTTTGTGAAATGTTGCAGATACACCCCTGGAGACATTCTTCTACAATGGCTGTTATCCTTCCTGTCAGGACATGTCCAGAAAGTGATGCTGGAGGAAGATGATTCAATAGCCAAGGAATTGACTTCTGCCTTCCACTATTGTGTCATATGGTCTCCAGAGATTGCTAGAGAAGGTTACCTGGAGCTATGCAGTTTGGTGACAATCTAGGTTCTTGACACTTAACTCTTGCGTTCTCTAACACCATCTGCATCCTTGAACCCTGCCTAATGTTAAGAGCAGGTCTTCTTTGTGATTAGATATTAATCCTAATCTGGATCTGATTTTAAAATTCCTTGTGCCTGAAGTGACATTTCATTTCCATCTGTTCTACAAATATAATTTGTGGGATGAGAGTTGACTAAGAGGCAGGAAAATGACAGTCTGTAGACTGTATTCTTGGGTAAATGGGGAGAAATTTACAGAAGGGATAGAAATCTTTATTTTCCTTGGCACTCTGTTGTCCTTCAATATTCATCGAAGAAACTGAAATCTTTTATATTTTGATGGTTTATTTATTTTATAGTTTCAGAGTTTATTAAATAAAGAATGAGGATGAAGTCTGCAACTGAGATGGTAGTGGTGCTGACAGTGTTGTGTATGGTGAGAACTGATTTCTTGCCAGATCTACCCAAAAACTGATTTAATTTAATTTAATTTAATAATAATTTAATTTAATTTAATTTAATTATTTAATTTAATTTAATTTAATTTAATTTAATAATTTAATTTAATTTAATTTAATTTAATTTAATTTAATTTAATTTAATTTAATTTAATTTAATTTAATTTAATTTAATTATTTAATTTAATTTAATTTAATTTAATTAATTCAATTTATATGTCGCCCCTCTCCAAAGACTCAGGGCAGCTCACAATACATTTTTAAAAATCATTATAAAAAACATTTAAAAAATAAAAACATTAAAAACATTAAAAACTCATTCACGCCATTCATGGCTGGATCTCGCCAGATCACAAGAGCGAGATCAACGGCCCCAGGCCTGCCAGAAAAGCCAGGTCTTCATCGCTTTTCAGAAGGCCAATAGGGTGGGGATGGTCCGGACCCCAGGAGATAACTAGTTCCAGAGAGCCGGGGCAGCCACAGAGAAGGCCCTCCCCCATGGGCCCGCCAGCCATCATTGTTTAGCTGATGGGACCCGGAGGAGACTGGATCTTACCGATCACTGGGAGCTATGCGGCAGAAGGCAGTCTCGAAGATAACATGGCCCTGAACCATGTAGGGCTTTAAAGGTAATAACCAACACCTTGAATTGTGACCGGAGACTAATAGGGAGCCAGTGCAGCTCGTGGAGAATTAGATACATAGTGTCCCTTTCCCTGGTTTTTAACGGATTAACAGAGTTGGAATGGACGTTTTAGGCCATCTAATCCAACCCCCCCCCCCATCCAAGCTGGAGACCCTTCACCATTTCAGTCTCTCCTTGAAAGCTTCCAGTGATGAAGCTCCCACAACTTCCAAAAGCAACTGGTTCCACTGGCTGATTGTTCTCACTGTCAGAAATTTTATCCTTATTTCCAGGTTGAATCTCTCCTTGTTCAGTTTCCATCCATTATTCCTTGTCTGGCCTTCAGGTGCTTTGGAAAATAGCTTGACCTCCTCCTCTCTGTGGTTGTATGGATGCACTTGGTGGGATGGGCCCCATTTGACATTCCCATCTCTCAGGCTATGTGTGACATCCCGTCTCCCAACAAACACACAAGTGCTTTCAGGTGCAGTGGGAAGACCTGTGTTCCTTGTTTACCTGAGTGATTTATTGTTGAGATTATATTTCTTACCTAGAGAAAAGATGGAAATGATCTGACATTTCATATGTACAATATATTATGCTCGGTGAACATGTAAAAAAGGTAATACAGAGGATTTTAAAGATAAATGTTCAATATTTTATTTGAGGATTGATGGAGGATCAGTTAGGAAAATGTCATGGAACATTGGTTTGAGAATATTCAGAACTACCCAGCAGGGAGGAATGGCTTGTGAAATCGACAGAACTTTTTGCAATGGACAAACTGCCTATTCTAAATAGAGAAAGGGCAACATCTACATGTATTGGTGACTGGAAACCCATTATGGTTTTGTTTTGTTTTTTGTTTTTTTGTGTAAAAATAAAGTTGTGGTTTATGGTTTTCATACAGAGGAAAGTATAGATATAAAGAGTCACAATGTAACTTTAGGAAAAGGGAGATTAAAATATAATTGTACCAAAACGTGGCCTTATTACTACGGGTTTCTGCAGCAAAAACAGACTTTCTCCACATTGGTTAAAGGTACAGATTTTGACACAGTCCTTAAATGATGCATATTTATCCAGATCCAAGAAGGAATGTGGAAGGCTGACAACTTCTTGGGTGCTAGAAATATACAGATAAAGAAATAAATAATATAAATAAAAAATATACAGATAAATAAATAATACATAAATAAATAAAAAAGAAAAAGCTAACAAGGGAGATACACTCAAACAAACATATTTCTGCTAAATTTGCGAAACTATGTGATAATTTCAGGAGGAATTCCTTCTTTGAATGGGATGTCTTTGCAAACATCCATTTCCAAAAATTAAGAACAGGTCTTCTGAATCAGGCCAGGATCCATTTCTATCTCTCAGTGCCTTGGGAAGACCACACTTGGAATTCTCTATCCAGTTTTGGTCACCATGATGTAAAAAAGATGTTGAGACTCTAGAAAGAGGGCAGAGAAGAGCAACAATGGTGATTAGGGGACTGGAAGTAAAATGGTTGCTGGAATTGGGTATGTCTAGTTTAATGAAAAGAAGGACTAGGGCTAGGGTCCCATGATAGCAGTATTCTAATATTTATGGGGCTTCCCCAAAGTCAACCTATTTTTCAAAGCACCAGAAGGCAGGAGAATTTTCCTGACAGAATAATGTTCAATGGAACAACTTGCCTTTAGAAGTTGTGGGTGCTCTAATACTGGAGGTTTTTTTAAAAAAAAGTTTGGACAGCCATTTCTCTGAAATGCTATAGAGTTTTCTGCCTAAGCAGATGGTTGGACTAGACAAGGTCCCTTCCAACTTTGTTTTCTATTAGTCATCAACCAAATAACTCTGGAATGTCCACCATCTCCCTTACACCACATTTGTGGGATATTTAAATATGGATACTATCCATTCTTTTGGAATTGTTTTGCAAACCAATTTATACGGCTGTATTTCAGCTCCCCTCTTATTTTATTTCTACATAATTTGACTAGATGGATAATCCAGATTATCCAGATCTTCCAATTATATTGGATATGGACGGATAACACTATCTTTTAATTGCCTTTTGATTATTTCAGCTCAAAATTGTTGTCCCTGCTTATGTACAGGGGGAAACTTGAAAGAATTTATATGCTTGACCTGTTGGAATGTGTTGAAATGCCTCGAACTCACATTTATACATTTCTTCTGGTCCTGAGATGCTCCTTTGTATTCAAGTCTGGCCTCAGAATGATAATGTAGCACTTGGGGATGAAGACGCAGACCAGCAGACCAGCACTGGAGGCCAAGATGGAGAAGACCTGCACAGCCACCATGTATTTCCCCTTGGTGCTCAGGTAGGTGGGCAGGAAGGAGACCCAGACATTGCAGAAGACCAGCATGCTGAAGGTGATCAGCTTGGCTTCATTGAAGGCGCCAGGGAGATTCCTGGCCAGGAAAGCCACTGTGAAGCAGATGGTAGCCAGGAAGCCCATGTAGCTGAGGGTGATGTAGAACATGAAAACAGAGCCTTCATTGCATTGCAGGATGATCTCCCCAGGCTGGGAGTGAAAGTCTGAGTCACGGAATGGGGGAGAAATTCCCAACCAGATGGAGCAGATCATAATTTGGACACTAGAACAAGAAAGGATGATGGAGTTGGCCAAGCTCTTCCCCAACCATCTCTTCACTCGGTTTCCTGGTTTTGTGGCCAGGAAAGCCAGCACCACTGTGATGGTTTTGGCCAAGAGAGAAGAAACAGCAACTGAGAAGGTGATGCTGAAAACTGTTTGTCGGAGAAGGCAGGTGGCTTTCCTTGGTTGACCAATGAAGAGAAAAGGAGACAAGAAGCAAAGCAGGAGGGAGACCAGGAGGATGTAAGAGAGGTCTCGGTTGTTGGCTTTCACAATGGGAGTTTCTAGATGTTTAATGAATACAATTAAAACAAGACCTGTGGCTAAGAACAAGAATAGGGCAAAAGAGACCAGAATGATTCCCAGATGTTCTTCATAAGAAAGGAAGGAAATAACTTTGGGGATACATTGGATTCTGTCTTCATTTGGATATTTTTCATCTGGACACTTGGTGCATTTTTCTGTATCTGAGTAAACCAAAAAAGCAATATTTGTAAAAAATATTCTGTACTTTCACCTTTCAAGAAATGCTTTCCTGGGACAACATTTGTTACCAGCAGCATTTCCGAGAAGTTTTGCTTAAAATCTTTTCAGAAAGCAGGTAAGAAGAATATCATTTTCTAAAAAAACAGCAGTATTTTTATAGTTTATGAAATTGGAAGAAGTCATGGAACCTGAATGATTTCTTGTGTAATTTGCAGAACCTACATTATTAGAGGTAGATAATGAATCAGTTAATCTTTCTAGACACATTTCCTGGATTTTGCCAGATGGCACTTCTTAATATACTTGATGCTGGATGCCTATCTTCTGAAATTGAATTAGCTAGAAAAAAGATTCTGCAAATAATCTGGAATCTGAACTAAAAAGCAGAAGATATATATATATTTTTCTGCTGATAGAGAAGCTTGTCTAATCTGCTACACCCTCCTATCTCTTCCTACACCTTCCCTCAAGGATTTTCTGCTATTCCTCCCTCTAGTAAGAAATTGTGCAATTTGAAGATAAAGCAATAGTGCTTAGACTTATATACAACTTCACAGTGCTTTTACAGCCCTCTCTAAGCAGTTTACAGAGTCAGCCTATTGCTCCCAACAATCTGGGACAACATTTTATCGACCTCAGAAGGATGGATGGCTGAGTGAAAATAGAACTGCCAAACTGCTGGCAAAAACAAATAACAATTGAGTTTCAATTTGTCTTTTAACTTGTATTTGTATGACAAAGATTCAGATGAATCCACTTCCACAAGGCCTGCCCTTTTCCTTGGTGTCCCTCACCTTCATGGATGGAGATGGTCCCCTCAGGACAAGGAATACAGTCATAGCAGCAAGCAGGCTCTCCTTCTCGCTTCCGCTTGACAAATCCAGGACGACAACTTTCCACACATTGGGACAGAGGGAGAGACTAAGCAAAACAAGAAGGAGCACCAAAGAAAATGTGTTAGGAATCACTATCCAGGAAAAATCGAGGTTGAGATGACATCTATGGACTCTCGACTAAGCATAAAAGGAAAAAATGCCAAAGAAAAAATATTGGGATGAAGCATGCATGAAAATGGATGTAGACATTAACATTAGCCAAATAGTTCCTGGGCTTCATTTAGATAAATATGAAATCTTTGACTCATTCCAAACAGATTTAGGAGAGATGAACACTGGCAGATAGTTTATTTATTCATTCCCCTTTGCTTTTGGCCTCTAACATTGAAATAAAGGATTTTTCAATTTAAGAAAGAGTGGAGGGATGGAATTGATTTCATCCTTTTCAGCCTTAAGTGACAATCAGTTTGGTTCCTCCTCCAAGCCTTTTTAACATGCATTTCTCCATTCTTCACATAACTATGATTTAAACTACAGTCCAATGATCTTGCATTAAATTTTGGAAAAGAAATTATTGTAAGTGATTTATTATTATTTTTTATATTAGATCTATTAAATAAAACTGTAACAAAGAAAGAAACTTCAGACCAGTGAGATCTGGATAGGCTTCTTCTGGAGTATATAAAACATTGCAAAACTGCTTCCCTTTGAAAGTAGTCCAAAACCATCCCCCAATTAAGATTTAAAAGAAAAGAAATCCTTAAAAAAATAGGTCTTTCTTTATTTGTGTGTTTCTTTCCTCAATTCGCATGGCTCTCAACTAAGACTAAAACTGACTAGAACCGGGGTGAGATGAGATGCAGGTGAGGTCATGAGAACTTGTCCCTCAAAAAGGGGATCTTTTCATCTTCAGCAAGTGGGAGAAGAGTAGGAGACTTGTGCCCAGCTCTGTATCTGGGTCTTTTTCTACTACAATTAGAGGACACCAACTTGCATGGAAAGAGAAGTCTACATTTCTTATTAGTTAAATTTGGATCCTCCTTTTGGCTCAGAGGGACTTAACATAGCTAGTTTTTTAAGATGTATTACCCTCTTACAAGCCAAAACCCAAATCTAAGTAGCATTTTCTTTCAAACTCTTCCATGTTATTTCCAAAATGAGGAAGGGCTTTTCTTTGAATCAAAGTTTTGTTTCACTGCTTCAGTTTTCAAGGTTATGGGCATTATCTCACATCAAATAACCCTTTATGGTTTCATGTGAAACATGAATATCTTTGGAGCTTCTTCAGAGGAGCAGAAGGCCTATTGCTTATCCCGGTGGGGTGAAAGAGAGACATGGATAACTCTGGCCAGGTTTGGGCTGCTTATAAAGATTATTGAACATCAGAGACCTTTCAAGAGAGACATTCCTCCACTTGGACAAGGTGAGGCTTATTTCTCACATGGACCAACAGGACCTCTAACCAGTCATGACTATATTTCATTTGATTCAGTCCAAACCTTAATGCAGACACTACTTAAGAGAACCTGAGGCTATTAGGAATACAAATGCCAGCACTTGAATATTTCTCACCCGTTTGATCCATGGTCTCCATCCTAAAAAATAATCACCCAGCATCCAATATTGGACATGACTGAATCCGTTTAAAAGGATATTCCTTATCATGGCATCTGAAGGACACTTTTTAAGATAGTACTGAAGTCTCCACAATCCATCTAACAAAATTTTATACTCAAGATAAACTGCTCCAAACTCGATTGCAGAAAATACGACTTCAGCAACAGAGTGGTCAACACCTGGAATGCTCTACCCGACTCCATTGTTACAGCCTCAAATCCTCACAGCTTCAACCTCAAACTGTCTACCGTAGACCTCACCCCATTCCTATCAGGTCCGTAAAGGGGTATGTGTGCATAAGTGCACCAGCATGCCTACCGTCCCTCTCTTATCTGTACTTACTTCCTTTGTTTATGTTTATGTTTATACCTATACCTGCTATCTTGTACATGTTTGACAAACAAAATAAATAAAATAAATAATTAAATAAAATGTTAAGTTTTCTCTTCTGTACATTCAACTCCCAGTGAGGGTCATCCACCATGGTGATTAGTGTGAGCCCACTTGAAATGGGTCATAATCTTTAGAAAAAAGGAGAAAACACAGCAATGTTTGACCCACCTTGTTGAGCTGATTTAGCCATGAAAGAGCAAATTCGTTAATAATAATTCTCTGTCTTTCTATAC
The DNA here is from genome assembly GCF_029215685.1 of Pituophis catenifer annectens. Lineage (NCBI taxonomy): Eukaryota > Metazoa > Chordata > Lepidosauria > Squamata > Colubridae > Pituophis > Pituophis catenifer. The sequence goes on along the minus strand of NW_027256882.1, from coordinate 7,468,574 downwards.
TTCCCAGTTTCCTTTTCATCAAATCTCCCTCGGGCGAAATCACCAAGAACTCGATGTCCATATCTGCAGCTATTTCTCCATTATGGTCCATGTATAGATTCCAGTGGGAAAGATTGTAGAACTCATTCTTCTCCAGAAAGGAATGGAACTAGAATATAAACATCCAGGAATTTTTGGTCAAAGCCAAAGTACGGGCCCAGGGAAAGGAATAGGTAGGAATTATCCTTAACTTGCTGTGTAACCTAGTAGTTGGAATAGATTTTGCGCTTACTGAAAGTTGGACTCAGAGAAAAGGAGTAAAGGAGGAGGATAAGATTGTGGGAATAGCTAAAAGGGCCCAATGTAAGGCAAAGATGAGGATGGAGCAGAAGCAGGAAGGGAAGGAACCTGGGATTCTTTCTAGCCTTCCTAATTTAATAGGAAAAGTGAGATGTCCTAGGAAGGAGAAAGCCTTTATTTTAAGTGTCAAGAGGCGGTAAATGATAACATGATGTGGATTTAAAAATATAAAATGAAAAGTATATAAATGAATTGAATCCTTGAATAGAATAGGAGAGAATAGAATAGAATGGAATGGAATGGAATGGAATGGAATGGAATGGAATGGAATGGAATGGAATGGAATGGAATGGAATAACAGAGTTAGAAGGGACCTTGGAGGTCTTCTAGTCCAACCCCCTGTCCAGGCAGGAAACCCTACACCACTTCATGGTTATCCAACATCTTCTTAAAAATTTCCAGTGTTGGGGCATTCACAACTTCTGGAGGCAAGTTGTTCCACTGATTAATTGTTCTAACAATTAATGCTGTCTAACCCACATTTTTCTACTTTATCTAGTAGTAAGTTATGGTCTACTTTATCAAATGCTTTACTGAAGTCCAAGTAAATTATATCGACAACATTCCTCTGGTCCACTAATTCAGCACTTTGTTAGCACTAATTTCATAAGTGAACGAGAATGATTCAGCAAAATTTGTCAATCATATATTAGAAAAATATGTATTGAGAAAATATGATAGACACATTGGATCAATTAAAGGGAACATTCTGCAGCAAGTATCAAATGAATTGAGTAACAGCCAAAAAGTGATTATTCATAAACTGCTTGAAAATAAAGGTTGATTACCAGAAATAATGGATTTTTTTCAAGATGGAAGTTCCCAACATTATCTTCTCCCAGGTAGACAAGACAGGAAATATGACCACAGGAGCTAATTTTATTGTAGTATTATTAAGAGAATCTTGCAAGTCTAAAAATACATATCTCCCACCAATTCATTTTTCCAGCCTGAAAATTTAGGGAGGATCCTTTGTGAATTTCTTTTGCTGGCTGTTATGCAGCTGTGGGATCCCCCAGTTTATCTGATCATGCAGGTTATCTTCTCCCTTTCCTCCAAGTTATTCTCGCATATCATTACAGTTCCTTAACAGTTTATGGGAATGCTGGTGATATAACTTGATTTCAGCAAAACACAGGTTACCCTTCACTTACAACACTTCATTTAGTGACCGTTCAAAGTTACAACGTCTGCAAAACTGACAAACTACATGCAGCAAGAAATTCCTGAGGATAATAAGATTAGAAAGGTTTTTCTCTATCTTGTACTAAAAACAACAAATGTAATTCTGTACCAAAAAGGATGAATTCTGATCTTGTGAAAGCAGGCACATAGGTTGACATGCAGTGGTGGGATTCAGCTGGTTCCCACCTATCTGGGGGAACCTTTTGTTAATTTTCTGAGCAGTTTGGAGAACCGGTTGTTAGCAGAAATCTCCTTCCAACAGTCTTTCTTTTTTTTTTTTAATTTGATTTATATGCCGCCCTTCTCCGGAGACTCAGGGCGGCTTACAATGCGTTAAGCAATAGCCTTCATTCTTTTGTATATTTTATACAAAGTCAGCTTATTGCCCCCACAAACTGGGTCCTCATTTCACCTACCTTAGAAAGGATGGAAGGCTGAGTCAACCTTGAGCCTTGGAGAGATTCGAACCAGCAGAAATTGCAGGCAGCTGTGTTAATAACAGGGTGCACTAAACCACTGTACTATCAAGGCTCTCTTTTCCACTTTACAGGGCTAAATGCTGTCAGGAAGACAGGAAGGAAACATTCTGGTGTGCCAGTGTTGTTTCTAGCCTAATCCTTATTTTTATTGCCCTGCTTAAAGAAACTACCTCTCTGGTTAAGCTTAGTTACATTGTAACTAACAGCTAATGGTTCTTGGCAGTACACCCAGACTTTCTGTCACCTGAACTGGAAGGGCTTGGGTTGCTTTAAACTTTTTACACTGCTTTAGTGGTTCCTGGCACTGTCCTTTTGGGGTTGGAATGGGACTTTTAGGCTCCTACCGTTGGCCACACCTGCTTCTCCTCCAGGGTGCCACCTCTATGCATTATCCACCAGCTTTTCTCCTCAGCTGGCCCACCCCTATTTTTTTGCCCTGGCCAATGGGTCTCAGCCCCTCCATCCCAGGCCCCAATCCTAGATCCTTTTGGGGTGTACTTCCAAGAGGCAGGATGCAAGCTTGGCACTCTGTCTAATTTTTTTTTTACTACCTTTCTGGGGGCATGTGATCTTTCCTTAAATCTGGATGATTTCCTTAGGCTATCTTGTGAGGTGAGTGAGACCAGCTGGTATCTTTAAGCGGTGCAAATGGATCTAAGGATTGCTTCTCCTGGGTGGGAAAGGGTGCTTTGTCAATTCACTGAGCACAGGAGTCTCTTGTCTGTGGGGATTCTTCAGTCATCCAGCTCATGGTTGTCCCAAAGGTGCTTTTTTTCATGAGGCAACTGGACTTCCTTGGTTTCCAGAAAGTCCAGTTGCCTCTTGAAAAAAACACCTTTGGGACAAGAATCTCTTGCATTGCTTTAGAGTGGCCAAAGCACATGGTTGCTCACTGATAGTAAGGTTGTTTAGAAAAAGGAGGTAGGGATATGGATCCTCCATTTTGTTTTAGTTTTCTCTCATGGTAATAAGGCTTAGTAACATGGTATCAGGCTTGAAGTTTATTTCGATATCTGTGGCATATACTAATTTTATTGTGATCTTGACAAGCTTGGGAGGCTTGAACCTGGGTCCCCTATATACTTTGTTAATTTAGTTCTGCATTTTGCCCACATTTTGTAGCCCAAATGTGCCCACCCACTTTCTGGAGAGCTTAAATGACCTCTTTACTAAAGGGTTTCACTTGATGAGCAAGAGTTGGCTACTGATAGTTATCATTGCATTTTAACTATTTTTAATTCCTAAAGGTGCTCTGGTACCCTGCCTGATTTGTAACTCCAGCTTGCAGGTATTGTTGATGAAAAGGAAGGTATTCAGAAAGAATGGTATAGATTTCCATGACGGCTGTGGCTATCATTGTTCTTCAGTGTGTATTCCCCCATTTCTAATCTAATGATTGGTAATTAGCAAAGGAGGCTTTTATTATACTTGTACAGGTAATCCTTGACTTATAACACTCAAAGTTACAACGGCAGTAAAAAAAGTAACTTATGACCTTTTTTCACACTTACAACTGTTGCAGCATCCCCACGGTCACAAGAGGCTAGACAAGGCGAAGTGCCCCTCGACATGAGTGGTGTCAAGTTGGCCATGCCCACCCAGTCACATGCCCACCCAGCCATGCCTACCCAGCCGGTCATTAGGATAAAGAACCGGTTGTTAAATTATTTGAATCCCACCACTGTTGACATGTTGTAAACATTATCATAAAATTATAGTGTTATAATGAGCTAACTTTTATTCAGAATACTTGAAATGGACGTCTGTCCCAAGCATGAAACTGTCTATTCTGCAAGAATAAACAGCTGAAAGTTGCCATCCTCATTCCAGCATGATTCATGAGCCACCTACTGTGGGAAAATAGAACCCAGCTGAGGCTCAAGCCATCAGTTGTTCTTGGGGCCTCCTTCAAATTTATAAAAGTAAAATTCTACAGTGCTCATCACAAACCCTACAGAATGGAATATTGTTAAAAGTGCAATCACCTTTTAAAAGTTGAAGTATTTAATATCAAATATATATCTGCTACCAGCTTCCCCCAAGCAACTAGATTGGCCAAATCTGTTGGCCTTTCGTAGCACAAGGAGGTTGATATGATTCCCCGCTTTCTCTAATGGATTCCTTCTCCAGAGAAATTTAGTTTGTTGGACTCTTGTTGGGACCCCATACCTGCCATGGCTGCAGCCTTGGAGCCTCCAGTGTCTCTTGGGTCTCCTTCCTTCTTCTCCAGGATCTGGACGAATATGCAGCCTTCAAGACGTGGGCCAGAGTCGTAAAGATAAGGTAAACAGAGTCACTGTTTTCAACCAACATCCCATTCAATTCATCTTCTGTCTCCACTGGAGTTTTTTGGGTACATCTTTTCTGGCCTTTGACAGAAAAAAATTGCTTTGAAAAAGAGCACTGAAAATTCTTGTCTTTATACTGGGTGTCTAAAAAGGAAAAGGGTTCAAAAGCACCATATTTTGGGCTCATTTTTTGCAGAAATTCAAAGCTCCAAATACTATGGATGTATTTGTGATATCCAAGATGAGTCATTATATAGTTTCCCAAACTTGTGGTGATCCAGATTTTCTCTCTGATGGGTCCTGACAAAATGTCAAGGGTTAGATGAAAAATATGAAATGTATTTGAAACGATAATGTGTTCTGTGAAGTGAACAAAGACATTGACTTGTTTCCACTGAGAAAAGCTGGAATCCCTGAAGGGTGCTAGATGTCCAGTCATTGAGAATTGTTGTGATATAACGACACAAATTCCATTCCTGACAAGCAAAGGAGGAAAAGTCCTCAGGAAATTCTCTCCCTCTTCTGTGTCTGGAGCAAGGAGACCAATTAAAGTCCATCTGAAGTGCAGGAGGACTCGGACAATTGCTGAATACTGAAACCCTTCCTTGAGGAGCATCCGGTGGAAAAAAGGGAATTTACTTTTATCAATCAGAGTCTCTGAAGCAATTCTATGACTGATCTGGAAAACAATTTACTTATTTATTTATTTTATTTACAAATATTTATATGCCGCCCTTCTCCCAAAGGACTCAGGGCGGCGAACACAAGTTAAAAAACATACAATAATAAAGGAAATCCTAATTAAAAACCAATTAAAACAGGGACAAATAAATAATAAAACCCAAGAATCAGAATCAGCCCATTTGTTGAAACAGCCAAGTCTTTAGGCATCGACGGAAGGAGCGGAGATCAGGGGCTGTCCGGAACTCGGTGGATAACTCATTCCAGACGGCAGGAGCGCCCACAGAGAACGCTCTACCCCTGGACATCGAAAACAATGAAGAAGGGAACTCCTAAATATGAGTTTTTAATAAATCCAACTTTGTTTTGATAAACATCTTAGAATAGTTTGTTGATTGGCCATTGTTTAAAATATTAAACACAGAAGACTTTATATAAAAAATGGAAGATGAGAAATAAATTAAGAAAAAAGAATAACAATCAAAATGCAAATCATATTCCTCTATCATCCCTACAATTTAATGCAGTTAGACTCGTGTATGCAGATGTTAACTGAAGTCAATTGTTCCAATAAAGGATCATATTGTATTTAATTTTGGAAGATTGCTACATCGTTCTCTGCTTCTATATTTCAGATTCTTTGTGCAGCCATCTTTTTTACTTTCTTCTCCAGATGAACAAGAGACAGGGAGACCATAGTTGTATAAACTGAGAGGTCTTTACTCGAAATTTTGTTTGTTCTAACAGACACAATTTTGAGAGTCTGTAGTTTCCATAGCTTTCATTTTGCACAAATAATTAATGATGTTAACTGATGTTGATTAACATCAGATGAACATTCAAGAAGTAAATAATACCCCAATCAAGGAACTGCCAAACTAACTAACAGTAAACAGCTCAACCAAAAAACTTCCAAAACCATTCCCACAAGTGCTTACAAGGCAAGTCATTAGAAGATAATATTGAGAGCATATCTCACACTCCTTACTAGCACTCATCATCTTGCCTAGTTTCGGTAATGAAATGTTTGCAAGAAAATAACAAAGCTAAGAAAGCAACAAGAAACCCTCATTCCAACACTGAGTTACAACTATTCTCCTTCATCAATTTTGATACATGCTCCCATCCTAATGTGTATCCCATGACACCTACAATGGACAGAGTGAAAAGCAGCTCTTGAATTCCATAGAGAAGATATGGATGGATCTATCCTGCACCCACTACCACCCCACTCACATTACTATATAGAGAAACACACACACAAACCTGTGGTACTTTGTAGGGGCTTACTAATGTTGACATCTGGATGGAAATCTCCCTGTCAGCTGCATCAAGAAGAGCCAAAATGTTGTCCTTCCTTCCACAGCTGTAGTTGGGAACATTGGCTTCTCCAGTAGAGAGCATGTCCAGCAAGACGTCTGAAGTGCCAAGTGTGTTCAAATAGTTGTCATGGATATTGTAGCCAAGTGTGAGATTGCACAGGAGCTGGATATTCTTGTTGATCTCTTGAATGGTGAAAATAAAACGTTCTATTCCTTTGAAAGTATAAGGGTCGCTAGTATAAAAAAATGCTTTGGTTAATATAAGATTAATCAACAGGTGTAATAAAATACCTTTTCCCCAATTTCATTCTCTTTATCAACACATTGAGTCTGAAGCCAATATTGATCAAAAACCAGAGGCAAATGATAATCACCCATCAACATTTAATATTTGTAAATCTTGAGGAAATGGGAAGCAGATAGGAATTACAAATAGTCTATTATTTATAGATGCAGTAATATTCATCAGCACAGTACCCAGTCTGCAAAATAATTCCTTTTTTAAAGTACAACCATCATAAAAGGAAGAGGATATTTCATAAGTGACCCAGAAAAGCTGTTCTAAAAACAAGTCAATAGATCCTCTATTTCTATAAGGATCGGGCATTGAATATCAATAAGCAGTTATAAAAATATGGAAAAGCATTGATCATTACTACTTTAAACATCACTTTAAACAAGTCAGTATTCAGGTGATGCCTTCTAGATTGGATGTGGAGAAGATAATAATTTGGATTTCTTTAAGGTACTTTTTTTCTGCTCCATTTTGTATTTGTGTCTCTTCCACTAAATAAGACAAAAAAAGGAAACCCATGGAAATCTGATAAATCAACAAAATTAATCACTCCTGATATATAGTATAGTAAGCAGAATAAGGAGAAAAGAATGAGAGTGTTCCTACTGTAGATGGAAGGAATACAATTTCATCACACTGAATAACTTACAAATAAGAATGATTATAAGGAAGCAGGTTGAAAAACAACATTTGGTGTTTTAGTGTTACTGAACTGGTGACTATACCGATGAGATGGTCTCCTGGCCTGTAATAGCTCCATGGTCTTTCTCTATCCAGGTGTACCATATTCAGTGGGCACTTCATTACAAGCTTCCCAGAGACTGCCTGGTACACCAGTAGCATCGAGAGCAGAAGCAGGAGGTCCATAATTGATGGGGCTCAATCAATCTCCTTCCTGTCTCTAAAGAAGAGTTAAATGATTTCAAAGTACTCTCACAAAATGGGATATCCAGGAGCTTTCCTTATTCAAACAGAAACAAACTGAGCTTTATCTGGAAAAGAGAGAAAGGTACACTCAGAAGCACAGCCCCTGCCTATGTCCTAAATCTTGTGCAAACCATTCAGCATGAGTAGAGGCTTATATCTTTTTCTGATGCAAGATCCATTCCATGTTCCTTCAGTCTGAAGTTACATCAAAGGTAGACACTGGAAAAGGAGCAGTAGACGTCTCAAAGTCTGTGATTGTGATAATTACTGTGAGTGATAATTTGTCCTCTTCCAGGGCTCCATGTACTGAGGGGCATCTGGAGAAAATGATTTTTGTGAAATGTTGCAGATACACCCCTGGAGACACTCTTCTACAATGTTTGTTATCCTTCCTGTCAGGACATGTCCAGAAAGTGATGCTGGAGGAAGATAGCAATAGCAATAGCACTTAGACTTATATACCGCTTCACAGTGCTTTTGCTGCCCTCCCTAAGCAGTTTACAGAGTCAGCAGAAATATCCTGCAGTACTGCATTCTAACCACTGTGCCTCTCTGGCTCTTCTTCAATGCTTCTTCAGTGCTTCAATGCTTCAATGAAGATGCTCCAATACCCAAGGAATTGACTTCTGCTGTCTGCCATTGTGTCATATGGTCTCCAGAGATTGTTAGAGAAGGTTACCTGGAACTATGCAGTTTGGTGGCAATCTAGGTTCTTGACATTTAACTCTTTTTTTTTTTTTGCAAAAAGTTTTTTTATATATTTTTTTCCAAACATACAAATTACATCCTTTCGGAACAGAGCTTTGATCCTGTCATCACTTTGTTCAATTTTTAACAAAATCTTTAACAAAATTTTATCTATACTGTTTTGCCATAGCACTTATTTCTAAATCTTATATCACATATTCAACTAATGCCATCTTTAAAAAATTAACACATATTTACTTAATCAAAACAATTACCCTTCTATTAACCCACCTTAATTCTTAATTCAATTAATAACTCATAATACAACAATTCTTATCCTAAATCCTCACTATTAACAATACAATTCAAACATATGTACATATCATTATGCTCATTAAATCTTTATTCCATTATTACTTTATCAAATTTAAATCTTATCTTTTTAATTTTAGAAATATAGCAATTTAACATTTAAACATAGTTCTTAGTTCAAATAATGCTTTTTAACACAATTTCCCAATTATCCTAAATTCTATCTATCAAACCATACCATTTATATAACACCAACCAAGCAATTTTTTTTTTAATTTGATTTATAAGCCGCCCTTCTCTGGAGACTCCTGGAGGCTTACAATGCACTAAACATTTGTATGATTTGTAAATCATAATCCTATATTGTTTTCAGTTTTCTTTTCTTTTTTACTTAGATAATAAATGTTCAAATTATCACAATTGTTATACATATTTAAACAATATCCCAATTATTATAGCTATCAATTTCCTAATTTAACCTTTTCTTTTATCCTTCCACTGTTAATCCCAATGTACAAAATACATCTTTATTCCACTGTTAATCCCAGCATAATCATCTTTATTTTTCTCACTGTTAATCCCAGCATAATCATCTTTATTCCAATGTTAATCCCAGTGTAATCATCTTTATTTTTCTCACTGTTACTCCCAACATAATCATCTTTTACTTTTGTAGTTATATTATTAAAAATATTCAAATAACAATTGTTATAAGTATTTAAACAATATCCCAGTTATTATAACCATCAATTTCCTCAAATAGTATCTTTCACCATCTTAATAAAAAATTGGTTCATTATATCCATTGCTATATTTCTTTTAATGTAATATATTTTCCATATATTTTAGCTTCAATCCCTATTTTATTTCTAAATATCTGTAACATAATTCTTCTCATATTTGTTTATCTCAATATAGTCATTTTATAAATCCAGGTCCTGGACTTCTTTAAATTTCTTAATGTTTTCCAACTTTTTATTCTTTTATCATTCAGTATTAATCTCCATATAATCATCATTATATCATTATTAATCTCAGTGTAATCATCATTGTGTTATTGTTAATCTCAATATAATTTCTAGAGAACTCCTTTTTATTATTAATATTCACATGTTCAATTATTTGTTCATATTTAATCACAATATCTTTATCTTCTTTATTTTCCACTTCTATATCTTATTTCTCCATCTTCATTTTCTTGTCCACATATGTATACTCTGTTTTGATTTTTATATCCTCAAATTTTGTTCTCTGTGCAATATTATAGTTATTTCTTTTATTTCCATTCTCCAAATCAAATAGTTGCTCCAATTATAAAAGTTCCATTGTATTCCCTTCTATTTCTTTTTTTAGAGTCAAACCTCTTGTAGACAAGAAAATCCTCCTCCACAAGTTTTCATGTTTATTATCTGGTGAAGTTCACAATTTTCCAAAACAAAGAACCAAATTGCAATGTTCCTTTTTACTCCAGATGGTGTCTCTCTGCAATCCACAATTTCCAATTGCTTAATAAGTATCCATTTTGTTTCTATTACATCACGATGTTGTTTGACTTCTCTTTTTTCTTTTTCAATTTAAAAATATCAAATCATATTTAAAGTCGAGTCCAAATTTAAATAGCTCTTCTCACTTCTTTTTTTCTTTTTTTCCCTTTTATTTATACATCCTTTTTTTTCTTTTTATTTTTTTTGCCATTTAAAAAAGAAAGGGGGAAAAAAGGATCTCTTTATTTATTTCCAATCCTTTAACCATATCATATTATAACCATATTATTTCCAATTTAGTTTGTTCAGAAATCAATTTTCAATTGGGTTTTTCTCTCTTCCAAATTACATTTCAAAATCCTCTTTGTCCCCATGCTCCTTAGCCACTATTACACATTAGGGGTCTTATAGTTGTAAGATGTTTCTCTTGTTGTTATTCAAGCCTGAGTTGGCTGCCACTCACCCAGCTTCAAAAAGACTCTGTTCTGTTTCTTTCTTCTCTCCAGCTCTATACTTAGCCCAGTTGTCCCAGCTTTGTGGCAGCCGCCATGGCTACCACCACCACCCGCCAACTCACAGAGAGTTCCTTCTGACCTCCGAGGAACTTGCCTGTTCCTCTTGGTCATCTGAGGTGCCTCTCTTTCTTCCCTGTCCCTGCAGGACGGTTCCAGTCCGAAGACCCATCGGCAGCGGTTCGGCAGCTGGGGTTTTTGCGGTGCTCATCAGAGACCGCTATTTCCCCAACTGTCTTGCAGCGATGCCAAACCGGAAGTCCCCTTAACTCTTGTGCTCTCTAACACCATCTGCACCCTTGAACCCTGCCTAATGTTAAGAGCAGGTCTTCTTTGTTTAATTTATTAGTTTAGTTTAGTTTAGTTTAGTTTAGTTTAGTTTAGTTTAGTTAGTTAGTTAATTAGTTAGTTAGTTAGTTAGTTAGTTAGTTAGTTAGTTAGTTTGTTTATTTATTTATTTATTTATTTATTTATTTATTTATTTATTTATTTATTTATTTATTTATTTATTTATTTTCCAGATTTCTATACCACCCTTCTCCTTCCGGACTCAGAGCGGTGAACAGCCAAATATAAAACATTCATACACAAAAGTTAAAATAGATTTAATATAATTAAATAAAATTTGGCCCATAATTTAAAACATTTCAGTTAAAATCAATATCAAATTTAAAACCAACCATAAAATCAGGACAGCCCGGCTAACTGAAAAAAGTAGGTTTTAAGGGCCCGACGAAAAGTCCGGAGGTCTGGGATCACTCGTATCTCTGGGGGTAGATTGTTCCAGAGGGTAGGTGCCACCACAGAGAAGGCTCTCCCCCTGGGGGTCGCCAGCCAGCATTGTCTGGCCGACGGCACCCTGAGGAGGCCCTCTCTGTGGGAGCGAACTGGCAGGTGGGAGGCAATTGGTGGCAGAAGGCGGTCCCATAAGTACCCCGGCCCTAAGCTATGGAGCGCTTTAAAGGTGATCACCAACACCTTGAAGCGCACCCGGAAGTCCACCGGAAGCCAATGCAGCTCGTGCAGGAGAGGAGTCACATGGGAGCACCCTGTTGCTTATTTGATTTGTATACCACCCTACTCCCGAAGGACTCAGGGTGGTGAACAGCCACAGGATAAAAACACATAAATACAAAATTTAAAACTGAATAAAACCAAATTAAACAATTTGGCCGAAGACAGATTTAAAACACCCTAATAAATTAAGAACGAATTAAAATTTGTGTTTTAAAAAGGGAAAAAAGGGAAAAAGAAAGTGTGATTTTATTTTCTCCAGATATTAATCCTAATCTGGATCTGATTTTAAAATTCCTTGCGCCTGAAGTGACATTTCATTTCCATCTGTTCTAGAAGTATAGTTTTTTTTAATTAATTTTTAATTATTAATTTTATTAATAATTTTATTAAATAAAGAGTGGGTGTGAAGTCTGCAGCTGAGATGGTAGTGGTGCTGACAGTGTTGTGTATGGTGTGACTTGATTTCTTGCCAGACCCACTGAGAAGTTGGTTTAGAGATACATAGTGGCCCTTTCTCTGCTTCTATGAATGTACTTAGTGGGATGGGCCCCATTTGAGATTCCCATCTCTCAGGCTATCTGTGACACATCCCCACACTCCCGCACACAAATGTTTCAAGGTGCTGTTGGAAGATCTGTGTTCCTGGTTTATCTGGATGATTTATTGCTGAGATTACATTTCTTACCTGGAGAATAGATGGAAATGAACAGTCATTTGATATGTACAGCTTGGCTTTGAATGAAGAACTGGGGGTTTGAGTGAGAGGAGACAGCCGAGGGGATAGGGAGATCCATCCTGAAGTGAGGAATAGAGAAAGTGAGAAAATTTTCTCACTATCTGGCCTTCAACTTCTACTCTCAGGGTTTGGGCCTCCTGAAATGGGAGGATTTCCCCTTTTCGGTCAGATATGTGCCCTTGCCAATATGTAGTTTTTTTCTCAAGAGGAAAGGAGGAAGGGTGGCTGTTGTCATTTGTGGTTTTTTATGGTCTTTCAGGAGGCTGGACTTAGCCTGCCAATTTGTCTCAGTTTGTCTAGGAGACCTAGTGAAATCTGTTGTGTGAATGTCATCCTTGCAGGAAGAAAAATGTCCCTCATTATTTCAGTTACAAACTATTGTTCAGATGGTCTCCACTAAATTCATGTATTTCAGGGTTCCAGTAATTCACTGACCCATCAGCCAATGGGTTCGACTTCAGAAAACATACTTAAAAGTTACAAATGTGAATGCAGCCATTGGTGACATGACCAGGTTAAGTGGATTGTATGGATATGAACCACACCAGTTTAGTGCAGTGATCATTATGTCAAAGGCACTCAGTGTAGCAAAATAGATCTCCATTATCACCAGAATAATGATAATTATAATGACAAAAAACTTCTCCTCTGGGGATCCTGAAGTTCATGTAAGTGAAAAATTCACAAATACAGCCCAGGAAGTGTTGTTGTCAGAACATGTTGCAGAACTATAAAATGACAATGTCAACAACATATAAGGAGAATTTGTATAAGATGTTTTACAGGTGGCATCTACCCCCGGCACGGATAGCCAGAATGTTCAAGAACAAATCGGAGAAGTGTTGGAAGTGTCATCAGATTCCAGGTTCATATTACCATATGTGGTGGACATGTGCAGAAGCTAAAAGATATTGGACCAAAATCCACACATGGCTGGAAAAAATGATAAAGAAACATATTGACTTTAAACCAGAGATATTTTTATTAGGGATTGTACCAGAGACATATAATAGAGAGCTGAAATACTTAATTGTGAATGTTTTAATGGCAGCTAGAATTGTATTTGCCAAAAACTAGAAAGGAGAGAAGATACCTACTGAGGATGATGTTATTAAGAAAATTTTGTAATGTGCTGAAATGACCAAATTGACATTTGAAATTAGAGAACAGGAAGATAAACATTACTATTTGATATGGGATTTATTTTATTACTTTCTAGACAACAAAGCATGGAAATGAAATATTTTGTTTTCCTTTTTGTTTTCTTTATGGGAGATAAACTATTGTCAAATAATTGGTAAATGAGAATAATAATGTAATAAATTGTCAAATAAGAAAATGTTGGATAAGGGATTAAGCACAAAAGATTTGTAACCGATCAATACACTTTCTATAATTGTAATGGATGATATGTTTTATGTTTTAAGTTTTGTTTTAAAATAAAAAAAAAAATCCCCCCCCCCAAAAAAAGAACATGTCCAGAAAGTGATGCTGGAGGAAAAGAGTTCAACATCTAAAGAATTGATTTCTGCTATCCTTCATCATGGCGTCTTGTCTCTAGAGACTGCTGGGGAAGGTCATCCAGAGCTGTGGACTTTGATTACACTCTATGTTGATGACACAACTCTAATCCTGCCTGTCTTCTAGTTGAAATATCCTTGAACTGTCCCTCATGTTAAGAGTAGGGTCTCTTTATGATTTTCTTTTCTATTAGATCTCCATTTTTCAATCCTAAATTGGAGCTGAGTTTAAAATTCTTTATGCTTGAAGTGAAATTTCATGTCCCATCAGTTCTAGAAATGTCAGTTGTTGGAAAATAGCCAACTATCAGCAGAAAATTGACAACCTAGGTATACAGGGATACAGTCATAGAGTGGATAGAAGTTTTTCTTTCTATTTCTTTCTATTTTGTGTTGTCCTTCCAGATCTACATAAGGCGCTAAGTATCTTTATAGTTTGAAGTTTCTTATTTATCAAATAAACCCTGGGTTCATCAGGTCTGCAGCTGAGATGATGGCAGTGTCCATAGGATGATGTGGCTAACCCGGGATAGGGGTTATTCCTCTGTCCTGGTCTTACTTGACCTCTCAGTGGCTTTTGATACCATTGACTATGGTATCTTACTGGGATGGCTAAGGGGGTTGGGAGTGGGAGGCACTGTGTTTCAGTGGTTCTCCTACCTCTCGGGTCGTACGCAGTTTGTGCTGGCAGGGGAGCAAAGGTCGACCCCTAGGCCCCTACCTTGTGGGGTGTCGCAGGGGTCAGTTCTCTCGCCTCTCCTGTTCAACATATACATGAAGCCACTGGGTGAGATCATCTGGGGATTCAGGGTGCGGTATCATCAATATGCTGATGATACCCAACTTTTCATCTCCACCCCGCATCACCCCAACGATGCCCTTGACGTGATGTCCTGGTGCTTGGAGGCTGTACGGGTCTGGATGGGGATGAACAGACTTAGACTCAACCCCAACAAAACCGAGTGGCTGTGGTTACTGGCACCCCGTTTTGTCCACTATGTTCCATCGTTATCCCTGGGGGGGAGGTGTTGACCCCCTCAGAGAAGGTATGCAATTTGGGAGTCCTCCTGGACCCACGACTTAGCTTGGAAGATCATTTGACTGCCATAGCCAGGGGGACCTTTGTCCAGGTGCACCTGGTTCGCCAATTGCACCTCTTTCTGGAACGGGATGCCTTACTCACAGTTGTTCATGCCCTCATCACCTCTCATTTGGACTACTGCAATCCACTTTACATGGGGCTGCCCTTGAGGAGCACTCGGAGAATTCAACTGGTGCAGAATGCGGCTACGTGGGTTGTCATGGGGGTGCCGCAGTACTCCCATGTTACACCACTCCTTCGCGGTCTGCATTGGCTCCCGGTTGTCTTCCGAGTACAATTCAAGGTGCTGGTGATCACATTTAAAGTCCTACGTGGCCTAGGGCCAGAGTACTTGCAAGACCACCTCCTGCCACCGGTGGCCTCCCATCGCCTGGTTCGCTCCCACAGAGTTGGCCTCCTCAGGGTACCTTCGGCTAGACAATGTCAACTGGTGACCCCTAAGGGGAGAGCCTTCTCTGTGGGAGCCCCTACCCTCTGAAATACATTACCCTTGGAGTTCCGGATAATCCCCGACCTTCGAACCTTCCACCGGGCCTTGAAGACCTGGGTCTTCCAACGGGCAGGCCTGGGTTGATTCTATACTGATTTTGTAGCTTTTTATATTCTTAAATCTTAAATTTGAATTGGTATTCCCATGTTTAACTTTATTTATTGGATACTCTGTTTTAATTTGTCTTTTAACTTTTGTATTTCCTGTTTTTTTTTTTTTTATTGCAAAAGTTTTACAATTACATTTTCACCCCTTTTTTCACCCCCCCACCACCCTCCCCAAACTTCCCATCCTCCCTAACCCTCCCTAACCCTCCCCCCCCAGACTTCCCTATTACATACTCATAACTAATAACACTAATAAATAAACCTGAACCCATCCCTCCCCCTATATAATTTTTCCTCTTTGTCTCTTTACATTAAAATATTTCTAATACATTATTTTCAAATAAAAGCTATTTGATACTTTCTAGTTTGGTATTTGTTCTGAACATATTCTATCCACCTTTTCCATTCCCATTCATAAGTCTCTTGTGAGCAATCTTTTAAATACGCTGAAATCTTCGCCATCTCTGCAAAACTGGCCATCTTCAAAGTCCATTCCTCGATAGTAGGCAAAGCTTCATTCTTCCAGTATTTACCTATCAACAATCTTGCTGCTGTTATCATATACAATATTAGTTTTATTTCACCCCGTGTAAAACCCTTAACTATACCCAATAAAAACAATTGTGGAGAAAATTGAATTTTTTTCTTCAAAACATTCTGCATGACCCACCAAATTTTTATCCAAAAAGCCTTAACTTTCCTACAGGTCCACCATACATGATAATACGTAGCATCCAAACATTCGCATCTCCAACATTTTGGCTGAACATTAGGGTACATACATGACAACTTTTTAGGATCTAAATGCCATCTATAAAACATTTTATAAAAATTTTCTCTCAGGTTTTGCGACTGTGTAAATTTAACATTCTGAACCCAAATTTTTTCCCAAATTTCCAGCATCACTGGTTCTTCAAAATTCTGTGCCCACTTAATCATACAATCTTTAACTAATTCCGTTTCTGAATCTCTTTCTAACAAAACATTATAAAGCCTTTTAATATGCATTGGACCTTTCTCTCTTATATGTCTAACCAATTCTTCCTCATGCAACATAATACCAGTTTTTTGGTCCTCTTTCCATCTCATTTGTAATTGATTATATTGTAACCAGGTTAAATTAATCCCTTCGTCCAACAGTGTCTGCAATGTCTTCAGCTGCCATCTGCCCGCATCTGTAAAAAGAACCTCTTTATATAAAAACCCCCCGAGTGACATTATATTTGTATTCCACAAGGTATGACCAAGATCCAGCCATAGCGGTATTTTATAATCCCATTTGAGTCGGTGCTTCTTCCAAACTTTCATCAAGGAGTCTCTAAGTATATGACTTTTAAATACTTTATCCACTTTATTTTCATAGAATAAGTAAGCATGCCATCCAAATTCAAGATCAAAACTTTCTGCATTCAATATTCCAGCCTTTTTATTTCCAAACCAGTCACTTGTTAAAGTTAAAGCTGCTGCATCATAATATAACTGTAGGTTTGGGAGTTTAAGGCCTCCTCTTTCTGGAACATCTTGCATAATTTTCAATTTCACTCTCGGCTTTTTCTCGTTCCAGACAAACTTATTCACACCAGACTGCCAGACTTTCAGTTGTTTGTCACTTTTAAGCACCGGAATCATTTGGAACAAAAACAGAAATCTTGGCAAAATATTCATCTTAACTGCTGCTATTCTTCCAAGTAAAGACAGTTGCAGCTTTTTCCAAGTCTCCATGTCTTTCTGAACCTCTCGCCACAACACCTCATAATTATTTTGAAACAATTTCATATTTGATTCTGCAACCTGAATTCCAAGATATTTTACCTTAGGTACAATTTCAAAACCTGCCCTCCTTTCAAGCTCGTGTTTACGATCTTGTGTCATATTCTTAACTATCATTTTAGTCTTTTTTGAGTTCAGTTTAAAACCTGAAACTCTACCATAGTCTTGTATAATGTCGTTCATCAGGATTATTGATTCCATTGGTTGTGATAGGGTAACAACCAGATCATCTGCAAATGCCTTTATTCTATAATCCTCTTGCCTTATCACTATACCTTTCAAAATTTTTGAGTCCCGTATTGTATTTAGCAAGACTTCCAATGTTAATATAAATAAAAGTGGGGACAACGGACATCCCTGTCTTGTTCCTTTTTCAATTTTAAACTCTGTCGTCAAACTTCCATTAATAATAATCTGTGCTTTTTGCTCTTGATAAATTGCTGAGATCGCCTGTATAAATTGGTCCCCAAAGCCCATCTTTTTTAAAGTCTTTAGTAGAAAGTTCCAATCCACTCTATCAAAGGCTTTCTCCGCATCCAAAAAAACCAGCACTGCAGAAATCTGTTTATTCTTATCAAGATATTCCAATAAGTCTATTACTTGCCTTACATTATCCTTCATATATCTGCCCTCAATAAATCCCGCTTGGTCCTCATGAATTACTTTTTGGATTACTGGCATCAACCTGTTGGCTAATACCTTCGCATAAATTTTATAGTCTGTGTTCAAAAGAGATATTGGTCTGTAGTTCTCTGGTTTTTTAGGACCAACTTGTTCCTTTGGTATCAGAGATATATAAGCAGTTGTCCAAGATGGGGGTATTTTACCCCCTTGTTGAATATTGCAAAATAAGTCTCTAAGTTGTTCCACCATTTCAGCTTGTAAAGTTTTGTAATACACTGCAGTCAAACCATCCGTGCCAGGAGCTTTGGCTGTTTTTAGCTGCTTAATTGCTGCTATTATCTCCTCCTCTGTTATAGGATAATTCATTCTTTCCTTTTGTTGATCAGTAATTTTTGTAACTCTCTTATCCTTTAAATATTTTTCTATAAGTCCATTCTGCACCTCTTCTTTGGCATATAATTTAGTATAATAATCCACAAAAGCTTCTTTAATTAATTTTTGTTGAAAAATTTCTTTCCCTCCAATGTTAATACTATCAATAGTCCGTATACTTTGTTTTTTCCTCAGTGTGTAAGCCAACCATCTGCCCGGTTTATTGGCATTGCAAAATGTATTATGCTTCGCGTATTGTAAACTTGTTGCAACTTGTTCCGCCATAAGCATTTGAAATTGGTCTTTCAAAAGTTTTATAGCACTTCGTATTCTTTCATCTGTTGGGTTTTTAATAAGTAATTGTTCCTTATTCTTTATTTCCATTTCCAACTCAGATCTTTTCTTTTGTCGGAACAGTCTATGTTTAGAATTCATGTAGATAAGTACCCCTCTCATATAAGCTTTACTAGCGTCCCAAACAATTTCAATTGGGGTACCTTTATTCAAATTTATCTCAAAAAATTCTTTCAAATGCTTTTTAAGTTCTATTGTATTTTTTTCATATCTAAACAAATTCTCATTTAATCTCCAAGAACGTCTCTCAACCTTATCCATCTCAATTTCTATCCATACAGGGCTATGGTCAGTCAAAGTTCTTGGAAAAATCTTTGTTCTTTTTGTCTTAATAAGTAGATCATTTGACAACAGGATAAAATCAATCCTAGAAAAGGATCTATGTCTATCGGAAAAGAAAGTGTAATCCAATTCATTTGGATTATGTATTCTCCAAACATCTTTTAGTTCCATATCTTCTTTCAAATCAAAAAAAGTCTGCGGTAGTCTAATTCTAGACTTTGCCAAGCTCTTTTTGTCTAATTTAGAATCAATTACTCCATTCCAATCTCCCATAAATAAAATAGATCTATAGTCCCATTGCACTATTTTAGTATGTAACATCTTGTAAAAACAATCCTGTTGTTGGTTGGGAGCATAAATTCCAATCAAAAGAATTTGACCATTTGCTGTAAGCAATTCAATTGCTACAAACCTACCATCTTGATCTACTTCTATAACTTTTGCTGTTAATTTTTTATTTACATAAATAACCACACCATTCTTTTTCTGCGAAGTTGAAGATATATAATGTACTCCTAATTTTGAATTTATCAGATATTTCTGATCTTGAGTTGTAATATGCGTTTCTTGTAAACATATTATATCATTATTAAATTGTTTCAAATATGTAAATAGTTTCTTCCTTTTCTGTGCTGAATTCAACCCATTAACATTCCAAGATAAACACTTAAGGGTCATCGGCCTGTTTCTGGAGCGCAGAGCAAAATATTTGAAGTTCATCCAAGAGCTTCGATCTTGCTCCTCCCATAGCTCCACTCTCTTGTGGGGTACTCTTTGCTGCCTTCTTGTCTTGTCTTTCCTGTTGTTGTTGTTGCTTTTGTTTAAGTAATTTGGATTGAGCTCTAGTTATACGTTGATCTTTAACTTCAGTCAACTGAATCAAATCCAAAATTGGAGAAGAATCCAGCAAGGGCTCACTCAGAAAACCTCCTTCTGCACCTTGCACATTTTCTAATTCCTGCTTAGGCTGTTCTTCCAATTGCCTCTCTTCACTCTCCTTAATCTCCAAAACTGTAGATGTACGTGGAGATGGTGTTCTTTCCTTAAGAATAGTACTATAAAAATGTTGTGCCTTCTCCACAGTATTCAATCGATATCCTTCTCCCTTATATCTAAAAATTATCCCAGCTGGCGCGTCCCACCGGAAGGGTATCTGTAAGTCTTTCAATTCCTTAACAAGAAAACCAAATTCTTTTCTAGCTTTCAGCATTTTAGGAGGTAATTCTTTAAAAATTACAAGTCGTGAGCCCCCCACTTGTACAGAGGTGTGAAAAGATTTTTGGAGGATTTCATTTCTAATTTCTCTCTCAGTAAAATATATGACCACATCTCTAGGCAGTTGTCTTTGTCTGGCCACCCAAGAGTTCACTCTGTAAATTTTATCTATTTTGTGAAATACCAGATCAGGGTTAACTTGTAAGATCTTAGCCAAGGCTTCAGAGCAAACTTGTCTCAAGTCCTGTCTCTCCTCCTCTCGAATTCCCCGAAGCCGTATGGCAAATTCCATCGCCCGGAATTGTATCATGACAATCTCATCTTCAATTCTCTGCATTTTATTATCAGCTTCTTCAATTTTATAGTCATTATCTTTCATCCTAACATTAACTTCTAGTTTGAGTTCTTCAACTTTAAAATCAACTTTCCCAATAAAATTTGCCAGGCCAGACGCCACTTCTGATATTTTTTTGGTCACCATATTTTGATTCTGCTTCACCATATCTTTAACTTCATTAATTTCCTGCAGAAATTCCTCATGTGATTTTTGAAGTTTATGATCTATTTCCTGTTGAGATTCTTGAAATTTTTCATCCAAAGTTTTAGAAATAAAATCTTTTAAATCTCCCACATCAATTTCTTTTTTCTGAGTTTGTAACTGTTGAGCAGGGGGAAGTTGCGTTTGATGTTTATGTGTGGGGGATCCCCCCCCTGATGCCTTCCCTTCCTGCTTCTTTGAAGCCATTGTGCCACGTAAGCTAATTTTTCTAAAGAGGGAAGTTCTTTTTCCTTTCCCTCTTCCACAAAAGCTTCTAAAAAAGTCCCCCAGATTTAATCAAGTGAAGCTGAAGTAAAACAAAGTCAAATTTTAGAAAAAGAAATTTTTTCTTTAGATAGAGCAACTTTGTAGCAGCTTTATAACTTTGTAACAAAGCAGGAAGGCTTCACAAATCCACTTTCATTAGCTCGTTAACTCAAATGCTGGGCGCCATTTTTTTTCAAATCACTTTCACTCACTCACTTTCTCTTTTAAATTAGAAAGTCAACAAAGCACTGATACTTGCAGTTTTCAAGTTTCTGGATTCAAGTTGATATTTCCGTTGTTTGTTAAAATTAGTTCCTTTCGCTTTAAGAGTTTGCTGCTGCCGGCTTGTTCTGCTAATTAGCAGAAACGTCCCACGCCGCCCGGAGTTTCAGCAGGTTGGAAGGGAGCCACGCCTGTTTCCTCCCCAGAAACAGTTCCCTGGGGGGTTACAGGGGCTCAACCTGTACCCTGCTATCTCTTCTCCTTCAATCTTCAAGATTTTGGAGTTTTCGAGCCGCTCCTCGATCGCGGGGCGGCTCTACAGGCGGCGGGGCTGGCGGTCTTTAAAGAAACACCGCCGTCGCTGTTTCTTATTGTTGTGAGCCGCCCTGAGTCCTTGGGAGAAGGGCAGCATATAAATCCAATAAAATAAATAAATAAATAAATAAATAAATAAATAAATAAATAAATAAATAAATAAATATGTGTGATGCAACCTGATTTCTTGCCACACCCACCCAGAAACTGGTTTTGGGGAGGAATTTGGTGGTCCCTCTTCTTTTTCTGTAAACAGTTTGTGGAGAGGGCCCACTTTGACTTTCCCATCTCTAAAACTGTGTGTAAATCCTCCCGAAATATTGCCAAGAGGTTATCAGGTGTGGTTGGGAGTCCCCAAATTCCTGATGTATCTAGTTTGGAGGATAATGTTTCTTGGCCATGAGATTTGAATTAAAGTGGGGAGCTGAAGGAATAGGTAGGAACATCCTGATAGGGATCGGTAGATGTTTGGCCATGTTTGGTAACATCTGATCTGCTACTCAAAGATTGTCCCACTGTATGGCCCTAGGCTTCTAGTCTCAGTGCCTGGCTAAGAGATCCTTGATGGCTCTAGGTTTGGCTGTTGCTTTTGAATTCCAGGTTGACGCATTATGGGTCTCATCCCTGATGTTATCTGCCACATGTTACTAAAACTAAAGGGAATCTGAGTGAACATTAATAAGAGCCCATGTTGGGGATTACCTCATGGTGATAAGTGGGGTGAAAAAGCAATATTTCCCCACCTTCACTAAGTCTGCTGATAGCCACTCAGCAGCCAGATTTAGGATGACCTGGTTCTTATATGTTAGTGAGAGGCCCTCACAACATCTGGCTGGGTCTTTGGGGGGAATATTATACAGGCTATCTGGAGGATAAAATTACTGAGATTTCTTCTGATCTGAACAAGGAAGGTCAAAGTGCCTGGTCTTGTGATCTGGGAGGAGTTTGAATTGGTGACTCCAAAGGAAATGGAAAAGATTCCCTCAGAGATCCAGAAGCCTCCCACAATGCTGTTTTTTTAAGGGTTCTGAACATTTTGTTCTTTCTACCTGGTTCAATTTGGGAAACAGCTAAATAGTAAGATGAGGAGCACTGAGGACAAAGATGAGAGAAATTACATTGATAAAGGTTCTCAAACCAATTTGAGTAAAACAGATTTCCAGATATTACATCATGGGCTCTTTTATTGAAAAGCTTTGGAGAGTTGGAAATGTGAAAAATGTGAAGGGACATTTTATTATGTTCAGTGGACATGCAAAAAAGATTTTTTTAAAAAAAGTTTTCAAATACAGAGGATTTTAAAGATAAATATTCAATATTTACTTTGAGGATTGATGGATGATCAGTTAGGAAAATGCCATGGAACATTGTTTTAATATGATTACTGTGGTGGGATTACTCAATGCACAAGAAAACATTCAGAATTACCCACTAGGGAGGAATGGCTTGTGAAATAGACAGAATCTTCTGAGATGGACAAACTGACTACTTTGAATGGAGAAAGGGCAACATTTACATATTTCGATGACTGGAAACCCATTATGGATTTTTTGTGTAAGAATGAAAAAAAATGAAGTGATTTATGGTTTTCATACACAGGAAAGTATAGATAAAAAGTCTCACAATGTAACCTTAGAAAGAGAGAAGTTAAAATATAATTGTACTTATAACTGCTACGAATATTGGAAGGTATTTGTTGATATGTATTGATAACTGGAAGCCTATTATGGATTTTTTTTTTGTGTAACAATGAAGAAAATAAAGTTGTGATTTATGAATTTCATACACAGGAAAGTATAGATAAAAAAGTTGCAATGTAACTTTAGGAAGAGAGAGGTTAAATATAATTTTACTTACAACTGCTGTGAAGAATATTGGAAGGTATTTGTTGATATCTTTCTTTTGACAGTTTTGACACTTTTTTGACCATTTAGACTACTTTAAATTTCCTAAAGATTATTGAGAAAAACCGACCATACACCCGAAGCCAAGCCAATAAACACAAACTGGGACTCCCAACCAATCAGAATGAAAAGGTGGAGCCATCCCAGACTACCAGCACCAGATTTGAAATAGTAACGGCAGTTACAGCAAAAGATCCTTCACATAAGCCTGATGATGGCAGATGAGATTCTGTCGAAACGTCGCTTCTACCCTTTTAGGGATATGTTCACAATTACACGGGAAGAAACCCGAAATATTAACTGTACACACACACACACACACACACACACACACACACACACACACATATATATATATCTATATCTCCTGCTGGAATTGAATTCAATCCATTGTTTTGTCCAAAATTGTAAATTAAAATTAAAAATATATTTCCTCTCAGACTAGATGTCAACAAAATACATCATTCAAAGGAGAACACAGAGAAGAAGAAAAAATTAAAAGATGAACAATTAGAGTTGAAAAAAATATGAAAAAGACATTTAACATCAATCTTTGAAAACTAGTTAATCGCATACATGGTTAGAAAAAAATTGGCACATGTATATGATGAACAGTTTCTCTCCAAAACAGCAGAATAACAGAAGACACTAGAAAACTTGACCATATTACTATGTGTTCCTGCAGATGCATTAGCAAAAACATTGCTTAAAGGTACAGATTGTGGCCCAGTCCTTAAATGCTACATTTTTATCCAGGTCCAAGAAGGGATGAGGAAGGCTGAGAACTTATTGGCTGCTAGAAAAATATAACCATGATGAAACCAAGAAGGGGGATACACCCAACCAAACACATTTCTGCTAAATTTGATAAACAATGTGAAAATTTCAAGAGGATGTCCTTGCAAACTTCCATTTCCAAATGTTAAGAAAAGGTCTTCTGAATCAAGCCAGGATCCATCTTTATCTCTTAGAGCCTTGATAAGACCACACTTGGAATACCGTATCCAGTTTTGATCACCACGATGTAAAAAAGATGTTGAAACTCTAGAAAAAGGGCAGAGAAGAGCAACAATAATGATTAGGGAATTGGAGCTAAAACATATAGCATTAGCACTTAGACTTATATACCACTTCACAGGTCTTTACAACCCTCTCTAGATATTCCTCTAACTCACATTTACACATTTCTTCTGGTCCTGAGATGCTCCTTTGTATTCAAGTCTGGCCTCAAAATGATAATGTAGCACTTAGGGACGAAAACGCAGACCAGCAGACCAGCACTGGAGGCCAAGATGGAGAAGACCTGCACAGCCACCATATATTTCCCCTTGGTGCTCAGGTAGGTGGGCAGGAAGGAGACCCAGACATTGCAGAAGACCAGCATGCTGAAGGTGATCAGCTTGGCTTCATTAAAGGCTCCAGGGAGATTCCTGGCCAGGAAAGCCACTGTGAAGCAGATGGCAGCCAGGAAGCCCATGTAGCTGAGAGTGATGTAGAACATGAAAACAGAGCCTTCATTGCATTGCAGGATGATCTCTCCAGGCTGGGAGTGAAAGTCTGAGTCACGGAATGGGGGAGAAATTCCCAACCAGATGGAGCAGATCATAATTTGGACACTAGAACAAGAATGGATGATGGAGTTGGCCAAGCTCTTCCCCAACCATCTCTTCACTCGGTTTCCTGGTTTTGTGGCCAGGAAAGCCAGCACCACTGTGATGGTTTTGGCCAAGAGAGAAGAAATGGCAACTGAGAAGATGATGCTGAAAACTGTTTGTCGGAGAAGGCAAGTGGCTTTTCTTGGTTGACCAATGAAGAGAAAAGGAGACAAGAAGCAAAGCAGGAGGGAGACCAGGAGGATGTAAGAGAGGTCTCGGTTGTTGGCTTTCACAATGGGAGTTTCTAGATGTTTAATGAATATAATTAAAACAAGACCTGTGTCTAAGAACAAGAATAGGGCAAAAGAGACCAGGATGATTCCCAGATGTTCTTCATAAGAAAGGAAGGAAATAACTTTGGGGATACATTGGATTCTGTCCTCATTTGGATATTTTTCATCTGGACACTTTGTGCATTTTTCTGTATCTGAGTAAACAAAAAAAGGAATATTTTTTAAAAATATTCTGTACTTTCTCATTTCAAGAAATACTTTTCCGGGACAACATTGTTACCAGCAGTATTTTCTTAAAATCCCTACAGAGAGAAGGTAAGAAGAATATCATTTTCTTAAAAAACAAATATATTTTTATAGTTTATGAAATCGGAAGAAGTCATGGAACCTGAATTATTTCTTATGTAATTTGCAGAACCTACATTATTGGAGGTAGATAATGAATCAATTAATCTTTCTCGATGCATTTCCTGGATTTTCTGGCAGTAGAGAAGTTTGTCCAATCTCTTTCTAGGCCTTCTGTCAAGGTTTTTCTGTTATCCCTCTCTCTAGTAAGAAATTAAGCAATTTGAAGATAATAGCAATAGCGCTTAGACTTATATATCACTTCACAGTGCTTTTACAGCCCTCTCTAAGAAGTTTACAGAGTCAGCCTCTGGTGCCCAACAATCTGGGTCCTCATTTTACCTATCTCAGAAGGATGGAAGACTGAGTCAACCTTCAGCTGGTGAGAATCGAACTAGCAGACTGGTGACAAAAATAAAAAAAACAATTTATCTGTTTTTTAATTTGCACTTTCATGCCAGTGTTTCAGATGAATCCACTTCCACAAGGCCTTCCCTTTTTCTTGATGTCCCCCACCTTCATGGATGGAGATGGTCCCCTCAGGACAAATAATGCAGTCGTAGCAGCAAGCAGGCTCTCCTTCTCGCTTCCGCTTGACAAATCCAGGATGACAACTTTCCACACATTGGGATTGAGGCAGAGACTAAGCAGAAAAAGAAGAAATGCCAAAGAAAATATATTGGGATGAAGCATCCATGAATACGGATGATTCCTGACCTACGCACCTTTCGTACACACTTAATGCAGCCAAGTACGCCTCTCAGGCTATGGCTTCCTCCATCACCTCACGGCGTTGTGGCTGAGACAATGGCCAGCTGATCTCAAAGCAAAATGGCGCTTGGCATCCACCCCGTACTCGGGGTCTAAATTGTTTGGAGAGTCTCTTGAGCCCCTTTTAGTCGAGGACAGGGACAAGAAAAAGATACTGCCGTCAAACACAAGATGAGCTGACTGCAGGGCCACCCCATATTACCGCAGGCCTCAGGCTAGATATTATTCTCAGGACACTTCTAGTCAGCGTCCATATGCTCAGGGCTCCTTTCATCCCCAAGATAGAGGGTCATTTCGAGACAGACCTAAATCTTTCGGGCCCCCAAAACGATCTTCGCGTGGAACGGGCAATCGCCAGTTCCGCCGACAAAAATGACGGTCCCCTCATGGCCCCCATTGGAGGCCGGCTGAGTCTCTTTCTGGACCGGTGGGCCCACAGCACCACCGATCAATGGGTGCTGCATACTATATGCTATATATACTATATAGAATTTGGTCTCCGCCTGGAGTTTCGCTCTTGTTTCAACAAGCTGTTTCAAAACACTGTTGTTTCAACAAGTTGTTTCAAAATGCTGTTGTTTCAACAAGCTGGGCTGGCCTGAATACCAAGATCAATTTTAAGTTATATGGGTTGTCTTTCTCTTAATTGAAATGGTATAAATTATTTAATTCCCTTTTAAACTGTTTTAAATTTTATATGTGTTCATTTTTATTTTTGGCTGTGCACCGCCCTGAGTCCTTCGGGAGAAGGATGGTATAAAAATTAAATAAATAAATAAATAAATAAATAAATAAATAAATAAATAAATAAATAAATAAATAAAATGGATGTAGAGTTTAACATTAGCCAAATAGTTCCTGGGTTTCACTTAGATAAATATGAAATCCTTGACTCATTCCAAACAGATTTAGGAGATATAAATACTGGCAGATAGTTCATTTACTCACTCACCTTTGCTTCTGGCATCTATAACCTTGAAATAAAGGATTTTTCTACATAAGAAAGACTGGAGGGATGGAACTGAAAAGATTTCAGCCTTAAGTGACAACCAGTTTGGTTCCTCCTGTTAGCCTTGTTAATATGCATTTCTCCAATCTTCAAATAACTGTGATTTTAAAGTACAGTATGATGCTCTTGCATTCAATTTTGGAAAATAAATTATTGTAAATGATTTATTAACTTTTTTATTATATTAGACTTATTAAATAAAATAATACTGTACTAAAGAAAGAATTAGGACCAGTAGGATCTGGATAAGCTTCTTCTGGAGTATATAAAACATTGCAAAATTTCTTCTCTTTGAAAGTAGTCGAAAGCCATCTTCCAATTAAGATATAAAGAAAAAAAATCCTTAAAAATTAGGGCTTTCTTTATTTGTGTGTTTCTTTCCTCAATTCATATGACTCTCAACAAGACTAAAACTGACTGCCTAGTTTCTAGAACTGGGGTGAGATGAGATGCAGGAGAGGTCATGATGACTTGTCCCTCAAAAAGGCATCTTTTCATCTTCAGAAGTGGGAGAAGAGTAGGAGACTTGTGTCCAGTTCTGTATCTGAGTCTTTTTCTACTACAATTAGGGGACAACAACTTGCATGGAAAGACAAATCTACATTTCTTATCAGTTAAATTTGGATCCTCCTATTCTCTCATAGGGACTTAACATAGCTAACAATTTCAAAAAATGCATTCTAAGTTTTCAGATGAATTTAGCTCTTACAAGGCAGAACCCAAATCTAAGTAGCATTTCCTTTCAAATTCTCCCTTGTTATTTCCAAAATGAGGAATGCCTTTTCTTGGATTCAAAGTCTGGTTTCACTGCTTTAGTTTTCCAAGTTATGGGCATTATCTCACATCAAATCACCCTTTATGATTTCATGTGAAACATGAACATCTTCAGAGCTTCTTCAAAGGAGCAGAAGGCCTATTGCTTATCCCAGTGGGTTGAAAGAGAGATGTGGGTAACTCTGGACAAGTTTGGGCTTCTTAAAAAAGATTAAAGAACATC
Source organism: Pituophis catenifer annectens (assembly GCF_029215685.1). Classification (NCBI taxonomy): domain Eukaryota; kingdom Metazoa; phylum Chordata; class Lepidosauria; order Squamata; family Colubridae; genus Pituophis; species Pituophis catenifer. The sequence continues at coordinate 7,440,218 of NW_027256882.1, read as the reverse complement.
AGTGACCTTTCAACAGAGGCATTCCTCAACCTGCACAAGGTGTAATATAATATAATAACAGACTTGGAAGGTACCTTGGAGATTTTCTAGTCCAACCCCTTGCTTAGGCCAGAAACCCTACACCGCTTCAGGCAACATCTTCTTAAAAACTTCCAGTGTTGGAACATTCACAACTTCTGGAGGCAAGTTGTTCCACTGATTAATTGTTCTAACTGTCAGGAAATTTCTCCTTAGTTCTAAGTTGCTTCTCTCCTTGATTAGTTTCCACCCATTGCTTCTTGTCCTGCCCTCAGGTGCTTTGGAGAATAGTTTGACTCCCTCTTCTTTGTGGCAACCCGTGAGATATTGGAACACTGCTTTCATGTCTCTCCTAGCCCTTCTTTTCATTAAACTAGACATACCCAGTTCCTGCAACCGTTCTTCATATATTTCAGCCTCCAGTCCCCTAATCATCTTTGTTGCTCTTCTCTGCACTCTTTCTAGAGTCTTCATATCCTTTTTACATTGTGGCGACTAAAACTGAATGCAGTTTTTCCCTTTGTGTAAAGACAGATGCATAAAAATGAGTTAAGTAGTTTTGCTTTCTCCCTGTTGCTTGTCACCTTCTTGCCAATTTCTCCCAGCAATGGACTAATTGTTTCCTTGACTTTTTTCTTGCTTTTAACGTTGGAAGAAGCTTTTTTGTTTGTTTGTTTGTTTGTTTGTTTGCTTGCTTGCTTGCTTGCTTGCTTTTTACTTTTGTTACAAGCCTTTGTTCATTGTGAGCCTTAGCTTTCTTCACTTAATCTTTACAGGCTCAGGCTATTTGCTCATATTCTGCCTTAGTTATTTCCTCCTCTTTCCACTTTTTATACTTGGCCTTTTTATCTTTCAATTTGGCAGAGTTTTTTATGCAGCCATGCTGGTTTCTTTTGAGAGCTGTTATTTTTCTTCTTCATTGGTATTGTGCTAGCCTGGGCTTTTATAATCTCACTTTTCAAAATTTCCCAAACTTCTTGAGTTGTTTTCCCCTTGAGGATTCTCATCCATGGAATCCTTCTCAAGTTCTCTCTAAGTTTATTGAAATTGGCTCTCTTAAAGTCCAAGACTCTAATTTGACTTTGTTCTATTACTTGTGCTTGCATAACATTGAATTCCAGTATTGCATGATCACTTGCCCCCAAGGTTCCTGTAGCTTCAACGCCTTCTATTGTTTCATCTCTGTTAGTAAGAATTAAGTCCAATATGGCTGATCCCCTAGTTCCCTGTTCTACTTTTTGGGAAACAAAGTTGTCTGCTAGGTTTTTAGGAACCTGTTGGATCTTCCACTTGGTGCAGAGTTTGTCTCCCAGTTGATGTCAGGGTAGTTAAAATCCCCCATTACTATTGTGATGTGCTTCCTACAGAAAAAAGAGAAAACACAGCAATATTTGACCCACCTTGTTGAGCTGATTTAGCCATAAAAGAGCAAATTCGTTAATAATAATTCTCTGTCTTTCAATACTCCCCAGTTTCCTTTTGATCAAATCCTCCTCGGGTGAAATCACCAAGAACTCAATGTCCATATCTGCAGCTATTTGTCCATTATGGTCCACGTAAAGATTCCAGTGGGAAAGATTGTAGAAGTCATTCTTCTCCAGAAAGGGATGGAACTAGAATGGAAACATCCAGGAATTTTCAAAACAGAAATTTTGGTTTGTTATCGCACCTGCTATTTTCATGTATGAATTTTTTTTTCTACAGTTTTTTTAAAAATATGCAAACATGATAAATAGGACAACAAGTGTTAGCACTAAGTTCATAAGTGAACAAGAAAGGTTCAGCAAAATTTGTCAATGGTATATTGAAAAAAACATGTATTGAGAAAATATAATAGACACGTCAATTATAGGGAACGTTCTACAGCAGGTATGAAATAAATTGCGTAACAGCTAAAAAGTGATTATTCATAAACTGCTTGAAAATAAAGGTTGATTACCAGAAAGCATGGATTTTTTCAAGATGGACGTTCCCAAAATAATCTTCTCCCTGGTAGACAAGACAGGAAATATGACCACAGGAGCTAATTATATTGTAGTGTTATTAAGATAATCTTGCAAGTCTAAAAATACATATCTTGTTGTGGCCCGCCAGCGGCCTGCACGGATTGTAGCTGATTCTGACGAGGAGGAGGCTGGTATGGTGCTGCGCCAGCAGCCTGTGCAGCTGGCGCTTGAGTCAGACAGTGAGGAGGCTGGAGAAGATGTGGTGGCAGAGGCAGGGATTCAGCCAGGGCTTTCAGAACCTCCAGAAGCTCCTTTAAGTGAATAGGATGAAGAGGAGGAGCCTCGGACTTCCTGTTGGTGATTCATGGTGAGACGGTGGAAGGAGAGCTATCTCTGCTCTTCAACTCCAGATTACTTCGTGCTTTGGGGACCCTTAGGGGCACAAGAGCCTGGAGGGCATTGTGAACTAGAGAAGGAGTCCAGAGAGTGGTAAGGCGTGGGGCAAGCGTTTGCCGCTCGAACAGACACCTCTGTTAACCCAGCACGAATGTGTCTGTCCTTTTGAAATGGCAGACTCGCGGTAAGATGATAAATAACCAGGGTGTCAGGTTTCGGTTCTGTCTTAAAATAAGTTTCATTTTCAAGCGCAGTCTCTAATGAATCATTCTTTATTAAGAACAGAGATAGCCGACATTTCTGAGGCTAATTGCAGCTCAACTGGCCCCTCCTTCCAACCCCCTCCTCTTCCGCTCTCCAACCCGATTTCTCATTGGCCATTAGCCAATCCATCTCTCCGTCCTGGCACGTACTTCTCACAGGAATGTGACCCCCACCCTCATCCCCCAGAAACCCCAATCTCTTGCATGCAGAAAACTAGGTAAAAGTTCATCTCAGCAATAATTCAGCGCTTCTGGTCTTCATGACAGCACTGGAAGAGAGCATAAGTTTGAGTGCTGACATCCGGCCCCTCTCCCTTCACTTCTGCGACATCACCTATCCCATAGGGAAAACACAAGAAGATTAGTCCCATCAGCCCCTCCCTGGCTGTGCACCCCCTCCTCCCGGCTTTCCCGGGTGGTCTGCATGGAATGTTGCTATAAGGCGATCAGCTTGGATGTTTGCGCTCTTCACCCAGGAAGCCTCTGACAATGGGTAACCCTTCCATTTAATTAAGTACTGAAGGCGCCCCCTGTGCCATCTTGAATCGAGAATCCGCTGCACTTCATAATGCGTTTGGCCCCCAACAACCAGGGGCCCAGGGGGTTCACGTGGTGTTGGCCTTAAAGTAGACCCCACTACAGGTTTTAGAAGGCTACTGTGAAAAATGGGGTGAATTTTCCCCAAAAGCCGCGGCAACTGCAATTGCACCGTAACGGGGTTGATTATTTTTATTATAGGAAATGGTCCTATAAATTTTGGGCCCAATTTCCTGCTCGGGAGTCTAAGTCTCAAGTACTTGGTGGAGAGGTAAACTTTCTCTCCCAGCTGAAATGGTCTTTGGGGAGTTCGGTGCTTGTCTGCTTGGTCCTTATAAGATTGAGCCGCCTTTGCCAGCGCCCTCTTAACATTTTCCCAAGTTTGTCTCAACATTGCCATCCAGTCGGTCAAACTGACTGAGGAAGGGGGCTCCCTCGGGTATTCTGGCATGGGAACAAAATCCATGCCACTCACTATTTTGAACGGGGTTAGCCCCGTGCTGCTGTGGACAGCATTATTATATGCAACCTCCGCAAAAGATAGGAGGTCTGCCCAATTGGACTGCTGGTAGTCGACGTAGCATCTTAAATACTGTTCTATCATAGCGTTCAGTCTTTCTGCCCCCCCATTGGTACTCGGGTGAAATGCTGAGCTGAGGCCTTGGGATGAACCTATGGATCGTAGAAACTCCCTCCAGAACTTTGCTGTGAACTGGACCCCTCTGTCGGAAATGATTCTCCTGGGGACTCCATGTAGGCGGTAAATGTGTTTCAGGAACAGTTTGGACAACTGACGGGCTGAAGGCAGTCCACTACAAGGAATGAAGTGTGCCTGTTTGGAGAATAAGTCTATTACAGTCCAGATCACTGTATTTCCACTACTCCTCGGTAGGTCTACTATAAAGTCCATTGCAATTTCCTCCCATGGTCTTGTTGGCTCAGCTACTGGTTGCAACAATCCAGGCGGGCACCCTGGCCTTGTCTTCATCGTGGCACAAATGGTGCAGCTTTTTACATAACTGTCTACGTCCTTTCTCATATGTGGCCACCAGAACTGCCTCCGTACTAGGTGCAGAGTCTTTAGGAACCCGAAGTGTCCTGCTGGTTTAACATCGTGGCTCCTCTTGAGAATCAGGATGCGTAAACTCTGTGGCACATAGAGCTTTGTCCCCCTCCATGCTAGTTCATCTCTTTTTGTCAAGAGATGTTGATTGTCTCGATACCAGGGGTCTGTCAGCGTTTCATTTTTTAATTTTGCAGTTAAGTCACTTGCAAGTTGGCCTTGCTGGTCACGTCGTTGCCGTCTGGTGATCACTTGGGCCGCAGCTTGGGTGGAGGGGATGATGGCATTCACTACCTGCTCCCGCTCACTGTTGTATTGGGGCATCCGGGAGAGGGCATCAGCCAGGAAATTTCTCCCACCTGGGATGTGCTTAAGCTCGAAATTGAAACGATTGAAGTATTGTGCCCACCGTACTTGCCTGGGTGACAGTTTTCGTGGGGTTTTTAGGGCCTCTAGGTTTTTATGATCAGTCCAGACTTCAAATGGTTTCTGGCCTCCCTCTAGAAGGTGCCGCCAGGTCAACAAGGCCCACCTTACTGCAAACGCTTCCTTCTCCCACGCCGCCCATCGCCTTTCCGTATCGGTGAGTTTGCGGGAGGTGTAGGCGCAGGGTTGTAGATCCCCTTGGTTGTTCTTTTGGAGTAACACAGCTCCTACTGCCACATCACTTGTGTCTGCTTGGATGACAAAAGGCTGTTCTGGATCCGGGTGTTTTAAGACAGGTTCTTTCGCGAACAGTCCTTTTAGCGTCTCAAATGCCTGTTGGCAGGTCAGGTCCCACTGTAGGGGTTGTCCCGGGCGAGGTTTCATCGCTGGGCTTCCTGTCTTTAGGAGGTCTGTCAAAGGTTTGGCAATCTTCGCAAACGAGGGGATGAATTGTCTGTAGAAATTCGCAAAACCTAGAAAACTTTGCAATTGTCTGCGGGTGCGAGGGGGCTGCCATTGTAGAACTGATTGGACCTTGGCTGGGTCCATCTCTATCCCCTCATTTGATACTCGGTAGCCCAGGTAGTCTAGCCGTGATTGGTGGAAATCGCATTTTGGCAGTTTGACATATAGGTTTGCCCGTAGCAGTTTTTCCAGTACTTGGCGGACGAGGGGTATATGTTCGTCTATGGTCTCCGTGTAGATAAGAATATCGTCCAGGTAGACGAGGACCCTTTTGTAAAGGTGTTCATGTAAGACTTAGTTTATTAACTGCATGAACACTGCCGGGGCTCCTTGCAATCCAAAAGGCATTACTTTAAACTGGAAACTGCCCAGGGGGCAGTTGAATGCTGTTTTCCATTCATCTCCTGCCCTTATGCGTACTCGGTAATAAGCTTCTCGAAGGTCTAGTTTGGTGAAAACCTTTCCTTTAGCTAGGTGGGCTAACATGTCTTTCATGAGGGGGAGGGGGTACAAGTTGTGTACGCAAACAGCATTGATACTTCGAAAGTCGACCACCAGTCTCATGGAGCCGTCCTTTTTCTCTTTAAACATGACCGGCGCCGCTACCCTTGGTTTCACTGGCTCAATAAATCCCCTTTGTAAGTTTTTGTCTATGTAGTCCCGCATTTCCTGCATTTCTCGGGGCGTCATAGCATACATTTTAGGTTTGGGTAGTTTCGCTCCTGGGATAATCTCGATGGCACAATCGGTCTCGCGGTGGGGGGGCAGGATGTCACACTCGGCCTCGCTGAATACCCCTGCAAGGTCTTGGTACTCCCTTGGGATCTGGTTTGCGTTACAAGCGGTGGTGGGTGCGGCTGCCAATTGTTTTGCTGCACCTTCTGGGAGGGACCCTTGTGTTGGTGGTGTTTTCTTCTGTAGTGGAGGGCTGCTTTGGGGTTTCAGCGTGGGAGGGAATTCTTCTGGTCGGGGCGGCAGGGGTTGGGGCCCCTTTGCTATTCTCAGCCTGCGGGTTCCCTCTTGCCACCAAATGATTGGGCCCCATTTGTCGAGCCATGAGAGTCCCAATATGACTGGTTCTGTCATCTTGGGGGCTATTATGAAGCGGATCGTCTCCCAGTGATCTGCGAGTTCTAGTCTCACGGGTTCAGTCAAATGTGTGGCATATGTTCCTCCCACTAGGGACCCATCAACTTGCTCGAAGCGAATTGGTTGTTTGAGCTGTTTAGCTCGGATTCCCAATTTTAGAACTGTGGGTAGGTTGATTAGGCACCGTGTGCTACCCGAGTCTATTAGGGCTTGGAAAGTCTCTTGGGCCCCTGTTTTGGGGGCTGTTAGGCGTATGGGGAAAAGAAAAGGATGGACGGGTCCACTCACCATCGGGTCATCCTCGCCTTCGTCTTCCGTGTCATAGGGTTCGGGGAACTGATCTCCCTCATCTGGGATTCCTCTGGTTTCGGTCAGATGAGCGAAAAACTCAGGGATTTGGGGAGTTTCCTGCGGTACATGGGTGACGCGGTTGGGCCCTCGTTCCGGTCGTGCTTTGGGCGGTGGAGCTGGTCCCGGTCTAGGCGTTCCACATCTTGCTGCTATGTGTCCGCTTCCCCCACATCTGTAGCATTTCAGTGGGCTCCGTGGGGCAGTTGGTCTGTAGGAGGGCTGTGATGTTGGGGTTTCTCGTCTGTTGAGTGGCCCCTGGTCTGGTCGGCCTCTCTCCTTTCCCTCTGGTGGTTTTGACGTGTCAGTCGCCCGCAGCCCTCTGTCGACTTTTATCGCTACCCGGAACCATTCAGCGAGTCGGTTTGGGATGTCACGATAGGCAGTCACTTGGGAAATTCTTTTATCTAGGCTTGTTCTAAAAAAATACACCAGCAATCGCTCTGGTAGGGGAGGCAGTGTCCCAATGACTCTCCTGAATTCACGGATATGCTCTCTGATAGGCTTCCCCCTCTGCATTAGGTTTCTGAGTTCGTCTTCCACATAGGGGTCCTCCTCCTCCTCCTCATAACGGGCTCTCAATAGTTGCAAGAACCCATCCGCATTTTGTAGCTGGGGGGCCCTGTATTTGTAGAGTGATGCTGACCACCTCTTTGCTTCTCCCTCCAGCCCTTCCCTGATAGCATTCACTAGGGCTCTGGGGAAAGGGTAGAGGTGTCCGAACCGCTCTATGTATATCTCAGCTGAATCGAGGAATTGGGCGAGGTTGTCTGGGTCACCATCGAACTTCCCTCTGAACTGGGGTGGCTCCTCCCTCTCTGCCCTCTCCTCTCTGTGCTGAGCTCTGGAGGGCCAGCCCTGGTGTTGATAGTCCTCTGCCTCGTCTCTCATCCTGGGGTGGGGAGGTGCTGCCTTGTCTGGGCTTCGCTGCCATTCCCATCCCCAGCTCGCCCTTCCCAATTCACTTAGGGGTTTTTCTTTATCTTTTAACTTTGCAAAAGGGGATTCCACCTTTAAGGCTTTTGGCACAGTCCCCGGGTACTTATCTGCTTCACGTTTCTTTGCTTGAAGTTCTGCGGGGGGGGGGAAGGTGGAGAAAGTTGAACCTTTGTATTTTCCAAGTTGGCTGGAATCACGACCGCTTCTGCTCCTCCCGTTTCTTGAAGCAGGCTTTCCTCCGATAGCTTGGCTTCAGCCATAGTCCGTCCGACCAGTTGTGTGGGAGGGAATGGGATGATTTAAACTCAGCCAGCCTGGATTTGGAGGAGAGTTGAGCTGTCTGTCAGGTTTCGGTTCTGTCTTAAAATAAGTTTCATTTTCAAGCGCAGTCTCTAATGAATCATTCTTTATTAAGAACAGAGATAGCCGACATTTCTGAGGCTAATTGCAGCTCAACTGGCCCCTCCTTCCAACCCCCTCCTCTTCCGCTCTCCAACCCGATTTCTCATTGGCCATTAGCCAATCCATCTCTCCGTCCTGGCACGTACTTCTCACAGGAATGTGACCCCCACCCTCATCCCCCAGAAACCCCAATCTCTTGCATGCAGAAAACTAGGTAAAAGTTCATCTCAGCAATAATTCAGCGCTTCTGGTCTTCATGACAGCACTGGAAGAGAGCATAAGTTTGAGTGCTGACACAGGGAGTGAAGAAGATCGGAGCGGACAATGTTAGGAGTGAAGTTTTGCCAGAACACCGTAAAGGTACAGAAACTTAGAGAGGTGAGATCGGTCCTGTCAGAATAGAGGACTCATGGAAGGAGATCAAGCGGTGATTAGATGTATGGAGAATGAATCAGCAGAATAAGCTTAACTGACAGGATGACATTGGAGAGAAACAAAGTTTTTAGTACAGCAGAGGCATGGAGAGGAAGAGCTGGTGAATTCCATGAGTAAATAACAAAGAGGAAGGAGCGTTGGCATTGCAGAGAGATAGAAGGGGACAAAGCTGGGACTGAAAAGAAAGGAAACAGGAAGAGCTGCCATTGTAAGTAGCAAATAGAGGAAGAAGAGTGATTAATAGAACTGTGAAAGAAAGAAAGGACTATTATAAGATAACTAGACTCATAACTGGACTAATTTTTGGAATGGAACCCAAGAGGATAAAGTAGTGACAGAAGGACATTGAAAATATCTTGACTTAAAAGACTGTAGAAATTTGAAGAATAATAGTTGGAACAATATAAGAAATTGAAACTGTGTAAAAAGACTATTATATGAACACTAGAAAATAACAACAACAACAAAGGAAAAACTTTAATATAACAAAGTGAAATAACTCTTGAACAGTGTCTTGTAATATACCTATTAAGATAAACTACTCTTCCTTTACTTTTTTATTATCTTGCCATCCCCTTTCCCCCTTTTATGCTATCTGTTGAGTGTTTAATTAAATAAGTTGTATATATTTGAGAAATAAGTTAATTGTTAATTATTAACTAGGTAGAATTTATTAAATAACTATTGTATATTTTATTATTTATTTATTTATTTTGTCACATTTCTATGCCAGCCAACTCCCAAGGGACCCTGGGTGGCTTACAACAGAGAATAAAACAATGCACCAATATCCCATACAAAAGTTAAAAGAAGACATTAAAACATTAAAACGTTAAAACACATACACTCCAATTTGTGGCCGGGTCTCACAAAATCACTATTTTATTAGGATATTAATTGAATATTAATTGAAATACAGATTTTGATATTGATCAATTTATTTTGTATACATTTAAATATAGATTTTATTACATACAGATTTACAGTTATTGTTAAGATTATCTTGACTAATTTGATTTTGAATACATGTCTTTTTAGGATAAATAAAATATAAGAAATAGAAGAGATAAGAAAATATAAGGTTGGAAATTAATAGAAATAAGCCGCTTTGGGTTAAAATATTGGAAGATCTTTTTAGTGGGATATTATAGACCAATATAAGTAAAGACAAGGAAAACAAGAATAAGACAAATAGATAATAACAGTGGATGATAGTTTGGAAAAATATAGATAGGATTGTGAGAGATCAAAGAAGGATACTGAAAGAAATGACAAGTCTCTCTACAACAGTGTTAAAAACCGGAAAGAAAACTACTTCAAATTCAACAATTACTATGACATCACCCTCAACTCAATGATTAACAGAAGGATTGTCAAAGACCAAAAAATCCATGGTAATTCCAACGATGCAGGCCATGCAAACCACCTTAACACTGATACAGGAGACGATGATGAAGATGCAGGAGAAAATGTCCAGTAATCATAATGAACTGAAAATAGATATCCAATCTTTGGACAGCAAAATGAATGACATTCAAAACTCAATCCACAAAAATGAACAAAAAATAAAGAACATAGAAACTAAAGTGGAACAAAATGAAAGGAAACTGGAATTGGTAGACCAAAAACTGATGGCCCAAAACAGAGAACTTGAAGATTCAATTATTCAGCTGGAAATGGACCAGGCAGCATTTTACCTGAGATTCCAGAATGTAACCAAATGGAAAGAGGAAGATCTGGGACAGGTAATGGCGGAAATGATTGCAGAGGCCCTACAGAGGGACAAGCAGGAAATAATAACAGAATTGGATGGGTTATATCGGATCCAGACAAACTATGCTAGAAGACACAAGTTGCCAAGAGAGGTCCATATTAGATTTGCTAGAAAAAAAATCTGTGATATATTGTACAATACAACTAGAGAAGAACCAATGATATACAGGGGGAAGGAGGTCATAACATTGAAACAAGTCCCCAGGAGAGTAAGGGAGCTACGAAGAGATTACCGCTTCCTTGCTATGCAATTAAATAAAAGAAACATTATATTTAGATGGACATTGCCAGAAGGAATGTTAATTATGTGGCAAGGGAAAAAAATAAAGATAGACAGTCTAGTAATAGCACAAGTCTTCCTAGACCAACTGATAGGAATGGAAGAAGAACAGAGTAGCAAGGAAGAAACTGAGATGATAACCCAGGAAGAGGAAGCCCCCTATCAATGAGATCCTAAAGAAGGACTTTTGGAGAAGAAGGACACAGAAGAAAAAGAGGACAAAGACACAAAAAGAAAAAAACAAAGAGCACAAAGGGTCACAAGGGCAAACAAATACTAACTCCTCTTAGGGAAATCAAAAAATGGAAGATTGGAAATTATTATCGATTAATGTAAACAGACTGAACGAGAGTAAAAAGAGGACACAGATATTTACAAAATTAGCCAAACAAAACATTGACATAATATGCCTCCAGGAAAAGAGAGAAGGAATATATAGAAAAGACAATGGGAGAACTGAAACTATTCTTTAAAGAAAATGAAAAGCAACATACATCCCGAACTAATCTATGGCATACGATGAAAGCTTACTTAAGGGGGATAACAATAATGTATAATGCACATAAAAATAAAGAAAAATGGAAGGCACACAACACTCTTCAAGAAGAAATTGGAAACATGGAAAAGAAACTCCAACTAAGCCCAGGAGACAAAGTGGTTAAAGAGAAATTGACAGTACTGAGGCATAAAATGAATATATTAGACCAGGAGGAAATGGCAAATAAACTTAGACAATCCAAACAATATTATTTTGAGAATGCAAACAGGATGGGCAGATGGTTGGTCTATACACTAAAGAAAGAATATGAAAGGCGGATCATCCAACAATTGGAAGATACGAAGGGAAATTTACAGAATAAAGAAGAAGACAAACTCGAAATTGCCCAATAATATTACACAGAGCTTTATCATAAGGAGGATGTATTAATAGAAAAGATTGAAGAATATTTACAGGAGGAAGAGTCTCCACTGGTAGGAGAGGAGGAGAGAGAAAGGCTAAATAAAGAAATTACAATTGAAGAACTAAGAATGGCAATTTCAAAACTTGAAAATAACAAAACACCACGCCCGGATGGTCTCCCAGGAGAAATATACAAAAAAATTGATGAAATAATAACACCAAAATTATTGGAGATATGTAATGAGGTCCTATTGGAAGCAAAAATACGATATTCGTGGAGGGAAGCGTATATCACACTACTTCCGAAAGAAGGTACAGACCAAAAACAAATTAAAAATTACAGACCGATCTCCCTTCTAAATACAGATTATAAAATCTTAATAAACATAATTGCGGAAAGACTGAAAAGAATATTAAATTCCATAATACATCCAGACCAGAATGGCTTCTTACCTGATAGACAAATCAGGAGTAACATAAGAATAGTTGTGGATACTCTCGAATACAATGAAGCCCATCCGGAGAAGCAAATGGCTTTGGTATTTTTGGATGCCCAAAAGGCCTTTGACAATCTTAATTGGAAATTCATGATCGAACAAATTAAAATAATGAAATTGGAACCAATTTTGAGAAAATGATAGAAACAATTTATAAATTACAAAGGGCAAGAATAATAATAAATGGGGACATGATGAATACATTTCAAATTAAGAAAAATGTAAGACAAGGGTGCCCATTATCACCACTGCTATTCATTTTGACACTAGAAACCTTGTTAAATAGAATTAGGAACAATAGCGAAATAAAAGGACTAAAGATTAGGGGAGAGGAGTATAAGACACAGGCCTTCGTGGATGATGTAGTGCTCATCATAGAGGAACCTTTAGAAACGGGCCCGAGAATTTTGGAGGAAATAAGAAGGTATGGAGAGGTATCTGGATTTAAATTGAATAAAGGAAATACCAAAATGTTGGTCAAAAACCTGACAGAAATGCAAAAAAAAAAAAAAAAAAAAGAATTAGAAAAGGAATTAGACTTATAAATTGTAAAAAAAATTAAATATTTAGGGATATGGATATCAGCAAGATGCTCAATCTTGAAAGAGGATAATTATATACCTCTGATTAAAAAAATAAAACAGGATTTGGAAAAATAGGAGAAATTGCAACTATCACTTTTGGGCAGGATAGCATTGATTAAGATGACTATCCTGCCCAAATTATTATATCTATTCCAAATGATAGTCGTCATTTTAGATAATTTTTTTTTTTACAGAAATTAACAAAACTATTAGGAAATTTATTTGGGCTGGGAAAAAAACAAGAATTAATTTGCGATCGTTACAAGACAATAGAAGTAGGGGAGGCTAGTATGGGTAAGGGAATGGATTAATCTAAGAAACAAAAGAATTCTAATTTTGGAAGGGCATGACCTACAAAAAGGATGGCATGCCTTTTTGTGGGAATAAAAGAAAAAGACCAAAACACACTTCCATAGGCACAGGATAAGAGAAGTATTAATACCAGTTTGGGACAAAATTAGAAGAAAACAATACATGAAAATCCCGAACTGGCTATCATTTACTTATTTATTTAGGTAATAAATGAATGAATGAATGAATGAATGAATGAATGAATGAATAAATAAATAAATAAATAAATAAATAAATAAATAAATAAATAAATAAATAAATAAATAAATAAATAATAAGATGAGGTATTGGAGAAAAATTCAAAATTGGCTACAAGAATCAACTAATGAAAAAATTGAATTGATACCTGAAACATTTCTCCTGGGAGTACTAAAGATGAAATACGGGGGGGGTGGGGGTGGGGGTGGGGAGATATTTAATCATACATATTCTCATTGCAGCAAGAATAGCCTATGCCCAATATTGGAAAGGAAAGGACACACCATCAGAGGAACATACTATTCAGAAGGTTCTAGAATGTGCCGAAATGAACAAATTAACATTAGAATTAAATGAGAAATTAAATGAGGAGCCTGAGTGGCGTAGGAGGCTAATGCCTCCTACTAAGACAGCATTTAACATCCAGCTGCCTGCAATTACTGCGAGTTCAATTCTCACCAGGCTCAAGGTTGACTCAGCCTTCCATCCTTTCTAAGGTGGGTAAAATGAGGACCCGGTTGGTGGGGGCAATAAGCTGACTTTGTATAAAATATACAAAAGTATGAAGGCTATTGCTTAACGCATTGTAAGCCGCCCTGAGTCTCCAGAGAAGGGCGGCATATAAAAATAAATTTAAAAAAAAAGAAAAAAAGAAAAAAAAAAGAAAGAAGATTCAGAATATTATACAGTGTGGGATGATTGGTACAGGTGAATTGACAATCGAATAAAAAATAGATAAAAGTTAATATAAATTTTAAGATGCATATGTAAATTACACTATATTATAATGAAATGTAAAAGAAGACTCAATCTAACCTGTGTAGAAAAACAACAGTCTGACTGATTGTATTATAATAAATTTCAATAAAACATTTTAAAAAAGAAGAAGAGGAGGAGCCTCTTCTTAATGCACGGGCACGCAGAGCTGCCAAAAGGCAGGAGTGGTTCCTCAGGAGGAGGTCTCCTCGAGAGTAAGGATTTGGATTAATTGGCCACTCCCTTAGCCTATTTAAGAAAGAACGCCGCTTGCAACAAGCTGTAGAGAACAACTTTAGTTCACTCTCCTTTGTGTTTGCAAAACTGCTTCTGGGCTTTCTGCCAACTCTAGTAAGACTGTGATTTCCTTATCTTAGAATTCTGGTAGGCTGTTAAGACAGTTCATTAACAGCCTTTGAATGATAAAGACTAAGTTATTTTGAGTAAATAAGCTTTGTATAGAGTTTGTGTATATCTTCCACTAATTCATTTTCCATCCTGAAAATTTAGGGAGGATCCTTTGTGAGTTTCTTTTGCTGCCTGTTATGCAGCTGCGGGATCCCCCAGTTTATCTGAGAATGCAGGTTATCTTCCCCCTTTCCTCAAAGTTATTATTATTACAGTTCCTTAACAGTTTATGGGAATGCTGGTGATATAACTTGATTTCAGCAAAACACAGGTTACCCTTCACTTACAACACTTCATTTAGTGACCATTCAAAGTTGAAATGTCACTGAAAAAAAGTAACTTATAACAAGTTTTCACAGGGACACATGATCAAAATTCGGATGAAGGGAAACTGGTTCATATTTATGACGGTTGCTATGTCCCAGGGCCATGTGATCCTCTGTGATCTCCTGATAAGCAAAGTCAATCGGGAAGCCAGACTCACTTAACAACCCTGCTACTAACTTAACATCTGCAGTGATTCACTTAACAACTATGGCAAGAAAGGTCGTGAAAGAGGGCAAAGCTCGCTTAACAATTGCCTGACTTAGCAACAGAAATTTTGAGCTCAATTGTGGTCATAGGTTGAAGACTATGTACTAGCAAATGATTTTGTTATGTGATGATTAGGAACCAAGTTAAGTGATAGCTGGGTGTTATGAATAGAGGTATATTGTTAAAGGTGCAATCACCCCTTTAAAATTAGAAGTGTTTAATATCAAATATATATCTGCTACCAGCTCCTTGGTAAATTATACTCCAAGCAACTAGATTGGCCAAATTTGTTGGCCTTTTGTAGCACAAGGAGGTCGATATGATTCCCCTCTTTCCCTAATGAATTCCTTCTCCAGAGGAATTTGTTGGATCCTTGTTGGGACCCCATACCTGCCATGGCTGCAGCCTTGGAGCCTCCAGTGTCTCTTGGGCCCCCTTCCTTCTCCAGGATCTGGAAGAATATGCAGCCTTCAAGACGTGGGCCAGAGTCATAAAGATAAGGTAAACAGAGTCACTGTTTTCAACAAATACCCCATTCAAATCATCTTCTGTCTCCACTGGAGTTTTTTGGATGCATCTTTTCCGCCCTTTGACAGAAAAAACATGCTTTGAAAAAGAGCACTGAAAATTCTTGTCTTCATATTGGGAGTCTAAAAAGGAAAAGGGTTCAAAAGCACCATATTTTGGGCTTATTTTTTGCAGAAATTCAAAGCTCCAAATACTATGGATGTATTTGTGATATCCATGCATTTTACGATGCATTATACAGTTTCCCAAAGTTGTGGTGATCCAGACTTTCTCTCTGATGGGTCCGGACAAAATGTCAAGTGTTAGATGAAAAGTATGAAATGTGTTTGAAACAATAATGTGTTCTGTGAAGTGAACAAAGACATTGACTTGTTTCCACTGAGAAAAGCTGGAATCCCTGAAGGGTGCTGGAAGTCCAGACATTGAGAATTCTTTTGCTATAACGACACAAATTCCATTCCTGAGAAGCAAAGGAGGAAAAGTCCTCAGGAAATTTTCTCCCTCCTCTGTGTCTGGAGCAAGGAGGCCAATCAAGGTCCATCTGAAATGGAGGAGCACTCGGACAATTGCTGAATACTGAAACCCTTCCTTGAGGAGCATCCGGTGGAAAAAAGGGAATTTACTTTTATCACTCAGAGTGTCTGAAACAATTCTATGACTGATCTGGAAAAGCAATGAAAAATGCTGTGTTATATTTTGTGTGAGGTCAACTCCAGAATATGAATTTTTAATAAATCCAACTTTGTTTTGATAAACATCTTAGAATAGTTTGTTGACTGGCCACTGTTTAAAATATTAAACAGAATATTAAGAAGGCTTTATATAAAAATGGAAGACAAGAAACAAATTAAGTAAAAAAGAATAAGAATCAGAACACAAATCATATTTGGAAATGTTAACTGAAGTATATTGTTCCAATAAAGGGCCATATTATATTTAGCTTTGGAAGATTGCTACATCTGTTCTCTGCTTCTATATTTCAGGTTCTTTCTGCAGCCATCATTTTACTTTCTTCTCCAGTTGTACAAGAAACAGGGAGACCGTAGTTCCTCATATAATTTGTCAGTTGTATAAGCCAAAAAGTCTTTAGTTGAAATTTTGTCTGTTCTAACAGACACAATATGGGGAGTCTGTAGTTTCCATAGCTTTTGTTTTGCGCCAATAATTAATGATATTAATTGATGTTGATTAACATGATGTTGGTTAGTTGATATTAATTAACAACAGACCAACAACCCCCACAATACCCCACTTAAGGAATTGCCAAACAAACTAACAGTAAACAGCCCACCAAAAACCCTCCAAGTCCATTCCCACCAGCTCTTACAGGGAAAGTCATTAGAAGATAAAATTGAGAGCATTCCCCACTCCTTACTATCACTGATGATCTTACCTAGTTTGGGTAATGAAATTTCTGCAAGGAAAGCAGCAAGAAACCCACATTTCAACATTGAGCTACAAATATTCTCCTTTATCACTTTATCCCAATCCCTCTATTGATGCAACCTAGGTCTTCATTGGCTTTGCAGTTCAATTCAGTTTTTTTTTTTTGACAGCTACAGCATACTGGTGACTCATCATTTAAATCATGATCCAGTAGGACACCTAGATTTCTCTCACAGTTTCTACTGCTCAGCCAGGTATCAACTATTCTATAACTGTGCAATTATTATTTCTTCTCTAAGTATAGGACCTTATTTTCCTCACCACTGAGAATTGCATTTCATTAGATAGGGCCCAGTGCTTAAGTCTGTCATGATCCTTCTGAATCTTGAGTTCATCTTCCAAAGTGTTAGCAATTTTCCCCAAAGCTATAGAGATGCTATCATGAGATGGGAGCATGTATCAACTGTTTTGATACATGCTCCCATCCTAATGTGTATCCCAGTTCCCAGTTGTAGGCCATGACACCTACAATGGACATAGTGAAAAGCAGCTCTTGAATTCCATAGAGAAGATATGGATGGATTTTTCATGCACTCACTGTCACCCAACTCACATTACAATACTTTGTAATACTGTATCAGCAGTGATACAATACTTTTTTTCCAATTTCATTCTCTTTATCAACACTTTATCTTTATTTAAGAGCCGAGGTGGTGCAGTGATTAGAGCTCTGTACTGCAGCTACTTCAGCTGACCGCTAGTTCAGCAGATCAGCAGATTAAATCTCACCGGCTCAAGGTTGACTCAGCCTTCCATCCTTCCGAGGTGGGTAAAATGAGGACCCAGATTGTTGGGGGCAATATGCTATTTAGTATACTGTCTTTGGTGTAAGCTGCTCAGAGTCCTCGGAGAGTGGGCGGCATAGAAATATGAATAATAATAATAATAATAATAATAATAATAATAATAATAATAGTACAAGACTATTGAGTCTGAGATCAATACTAATCAAAAACCAGAGGCAAATGATAGTTACTCATCAATATTTAAAATTTGTAAATGTTGAGGAAATGGGAATCGGTTAAGAATCACAAATACTCTATTATTTATAGCAACCGCAATTTTCATCAGCACTGTACCCAGTCTGCAAAACAATTCATGTTTTAAAGTTTAATCATAATAAAAGGAAGGGGATATTTCTTAAGTGACCCAAAAAAGTTGTTCTAAAAACAAGTCATCCTCTATTCCTTTAAGGAACAGGCATTGAATATCAATGAGCAGTTATAAAAATATGGAAATAAGCTGATCAAGGTTAACTACAACAATCACTGCTTTAAACAAGAGTCAGTATTCAAGTCATATATTCTAGATTGGACTTGGAGACGAAAATAATGTGGACTTCTTTCAGGTATTTTTTTCTGCCCCATCTTTGTATTTGTGTCTCTTCCCCTAAATAAGAGAAAAGAGGAAACCCATGGAAATCTGATCAATGAACAAAAGTAATCACTTCCTGAAATAGAGGAATAAGCAGAACAAGGAGAAAAGAATGAGAGTCTTAGAACTGGAGATGGAAGAAATACAATTTCATCACACTGAATAACTTACAAATAAGCCTGACTATAAGGAAGCAGGTTGAAAAACAACATTTGGTGTTTTAGTGTTACTGCACTGGTGACTATACCGATGAGATGGTCTCCTGGCCTGTAGTAGCTCCATGGTCTTTCTCTATCCAGGCAGACCGAATTCAATGGGCACTTCATTCTAAGCTTCCCAGAGACTGGGTGGGACACCAGTAGCATTGAAAGCAGAAGCAAGAGGTCCATAATTCATGGAGCTGAATCAATCACCTGTTTCCAAAGAAGAGTTAGATGATTTCAATGCACTCTTAGAAAATGGAATATCGAGTGGAATGAGCTTTATCTGGAAAAGAGGGAAAGGTACATTCAGCAGCACAGCCCCTGCCTGTGTCCTAAATCTTGTGCAAACCATTCAGCATGAGGAGAGGCTTATATCTTTTTCTGATGCAAGATCCATTCCATGTTGCTTCAGTCTGACGTTCTATCGAAGGCAGACACTGGAAAAGTTGCAATAGATGTCTCAAATAGATGTCTGGGACTGTGATAATTACTGTGAGTGATAATTTGTCCTCTGCCAGGGCTTCATGTACTGAGGGGCATCTGGAGAAAAGGATTCTTGTAAAATGTTGCAGATACACCCATGGAGACACTTTTCTACAATGGTTGTTATCCTTCCTGTCAGGACATGTCCAGAAAATGATGCTGTAGGAAGATGCTTTAATACCTGGGGAATAGACTTCTGTCTGCCATTGTTGGCATATGGTCTCCAGAGATTGCTAGAGCTATCCAGCTATTACCAGGAGCTATGCAGTTTGGTGGGAGTCTAGGTTCTTGACCCTTAACTCTAATGCTCTCTGAAACCTTCTACACCCTTGAAACCTGCCTAACGTTATTTATTTATTTATTTATTTTATTTATTAAATTTATATACCGCCCTATTCCTAAGGGACTCAGGGCGGTGAACAGCGAACGATAAAAATACATGTAATACAAACGTTAATAATAAAAAACCAATTAAAATATACTAAACATTCTGGTCCTAGATAATTCAAGACATCCCAGTTTAAAATAAAATCAAAAAGCAATATAAAGGGAAAGTTAGGCCAGGCTGGCCTGCTGAAACAGGAATGTTTTGAGGGCACGGCGGAAAGTGCGCAGATCCGGAATCTTCTGTATCTCTGGGGGGAGCTCGTTCCAGATGGTGGGTGCCCTCACAGAAAAGGCTCTCCCCCTGGGGGCCGCCAGTCGACATTGTTTGGCTGACGGCACCCTGAGAAGCCCCTCTCTATGGGAGCGTACTGGGCGGTGAGAGGCTATTGGTGGCAGAAGGCGGTCTCGTAAGTACCCCGGTCCTAAGCCATGGAGCGCTCTAAAGGTGGTAACTAAGACCTTGAAGCGCACCCGGAAGACCACCGGGAGCCAGTGCAGCTCGCGCAGGAGGGGAGCCACATGGGAGCACCATGATGCTCCCATAACTACCCGCGCGGCCGCATTCTGGACCAGCTGGAGCCTCCGGGTGCTCCTCAAGGGGAGCCCCATGTAGAGAGCATTACAGTAGTCCAGGCGTGAAGTGACAAGGGCATGAGTGACCGTTTTTAACGAGTCCCGATCCAGAAAGGGACGCAACTGGCGAATCAGGCAAACCTGATAAAAAGACCTCCCGGCCACAGCCGTCAAGTGTTCTTCTAAAGACAGCCGTGAGTCCAAGAGGACGCCTAAGTTGCGAACCCTCTCCGTGGGGGGCAATGACTCATCCCCAATAGTCAGTGATGGCACCAATTGACTATATCGGGACGTCGGAAACCACAGCCACTCGGTCTTGGATGGGTTGAGCCTGAGTCTGTTCCTCCCTTAACGTTAAGAGGAGGTCTTCTTTGGGATTTTCTTTTCTATGACGTCTCCAGATATGAATCCAAATTTGGAATTGATTTTAAAATTCCTCACGCCTGAAGTGAGATTTCATTTCCATCTGTTCTAGAAGTATAATTTTTTGGATGAAAGTTGATTAAGAGGAAGGAAAGTGACAGTATTCTTGGGTAAATAGTGAGAAATTTATAGAAGGGATAGAAACGTTTATTTTCCTTGACTCTCTTGTTGACCTTCAATATTCATGGAAGACATTGAAATCCTTTATATTTTGAAGTTTCATAGTTTATTAAATAAAGAGTGGGTGTGAAGTCTGTAACTGAGCTGGTGGTGGTGCTCACAGCGTTGAGTATGGTGTGACCTGATTTCTTGCCAGACCCACCGAGAAACTGGTTTAGAGATACATAGTGGCCCTTTCGCTGCTTTTATGAATGTACTTAGTGGGATGGGTCCCATCTGAGATTCCCATCTCTCAGGCTATGTGTGACACGCCCTCCCCCAACACACACATACCCAAGTGCTTTGAGGTGCAGTTGGGAGACCTGTGTTCCTGGTTTCTCTTGGTGTTTTATTGTTGAGGTTACGTTTCTTACCTGGAGAACAGATGGAAATGAACTATCATTTGATATGTACAGCTTGGCTTTGAATGAAGAACTGGGGGTTTGAGTGAAAGGGGAGAGCTGAGGGGTCCATCCTGAAGTGAGGAAGAGAGAAAGTGAGAAAGTTTTCCCACTGTTTGGCCTTCAACTTCTACTCTCAGGGTTTGGGCCTTCTGAGATGGGAGGATTTCCCCTTTTTGGTCAGATATGTTCCTTTGCCAATATATTGTTTTTCCCCACAGGAGAGGAGGAAGGGTGGCTGTTGTCATTTGTGGTTTGTTGAGGTCTCTCAGGAGACTGGAGTTAGACCTGCTTCTTGTCTACTTCTTGTATGAGAATTTTCCCTGATTTAGTGAAGTCTGTTGTGTGAATGTCACCCTTGCAGGAAGAAAAAAGTCCATGGTTATTTCAGTTACAAACTATTGTTTAGCTTGACTTGATTAAATGAATGTACTTCAGGGTTCCAATGACCCATCAGCCAATAGGTTTTGACTTCAGAAAATAAACCATAGTTAAAAGTTACAGATGAGATCCAGAATTACTTCACGATTTTGGTTTTTTAAGGGTTCTGAACATTTTGCTCTTTCTACCTGCTTCAATTTGGGAAACAGCTTAATAGTAAGATGAGGAGCACTGAGGACAAAGATGAGAGAAATTACATTGATAAAGGTTCTCAAACCAATTTGAGTAAAACAGATTTCCAGATATTACATCATGGACTCTTTTATTGAAAAGCTTTGTAGAGTTGGAAATGTGAAAAATGTGAAGGGACAGTTTATTATGCTCGGTGCACATGTAAAAAGGGTTTAAAATGTTTTCGAATACAGAGGATGTTAAAGATAAATATTCAATATTTTCTTTGAGAATTGATGGATGAGCAGTTAGGAAAATACCATGGAACATTGTTTTAATATGTGATTATTGTGGTGAGATTGTTCAATGCACAAGGAAACATTCAGAATTACCCACCAGGGAGGAATGGCTTGTGAAATTGACAGAACTTCCTGAGATGGACAAACTGACTACTTTGAATAGAGAAAGGGTAACATTTACATATTGTGATGACTGGAAACCCATTATGGATTTTTTTGTGCAACAATGAAGAAAATAAAGTTGTGATTTATGAATTTCATTCACAGGAAAGTATAGATAAAAAGAGTCACAATGTAACTTTAGGAAGAGAGAGGTTAAATATAATTTTACTTACAACTGCTGTGAAGAATATTGCAAGGTATTTGTTGATATCTTTTTTTGACAGTTTGGACACTTTTTTGACCATTTAGACTGCTTAATATTTCTTAAACATTATTGTTTTTTTTCCCTACTTATTTTTTTGTAAACATTTGTCAACCCCTGCGCCCAAATTGGCATGCTGCTTAAGTAAGAAAAAGTCCAGGGATGCAATAAAGCAAAAAAGATTATAACTGGAGCCACAGCTGTAAATTAAAGATTAGATCAGCTACATTTAGAACCAGTTGTCAACAAAATACATCATTCAAAGGAGAACACAGAGAAGAAAAACAAATTTAAAAAATCAACAGTTAGAGTTAAAAATAAATAAATAACATCAAACCTTTGAAAACTAGTTAATCACATACATGGTTAAAAGAAAATTGGCACATGTATATGACTAACTCTCTCCGAAACATCAGAATAACAAAAGACACCGTACAAAACCTGACCATATTACTACGTGTTTCTGCAGGAACGTCAGCAAAAACAGACTTTCTCCACATTGGTTAAAGGTGCAGATTGTGGCCCAGTCCTTAAATGCTACATTTTTATCCAGGTCCAAGAAGGGATGAGGAAGGCTGAGAATTTATTGAGTGCTAGAAAGATACAGCCATGATAACATAACATATTTATGCCCAATCCGATCTCCCTCCCTTACACCATATCTATGGGACACTTGAATATGGATACTCTCAATTCTTTAGGAATTGTTTTGTAAAACACTTCCACGGCTGTATTTCATCTCCTGGATTATCCACATCTTGCAATTATACCGAAGGATGGAGGACATTATCTCCCAATTGCCCTTTGATTATTTCAGCTCAAAACTGTTGTCCCAGCTCATGTACGGGGCACAGTTTGAAACAATTTCTATGCATGGCCTGCTGGAAAATGTTGAGAGTGGCAATTCCTCTAACTCACATTTATACATTTCTTTTGGTCGTAAGATGCTCCTTTGTATTCATGTCTGGCCTCAGAATGATAATGTAGCACTTGGGGATGAAGATGCAGCCAAGCAGACCAGCACTGGAGGCCAAGATGGAGAAGACCTGCACAGCCACCATGTATTTCCCCTTGGTGCTCAGGTAGGTGGGCAGGAAGGAGACCCAGACATTGCAGAAGACCAGCATGCTGAAGGTGATCAGCTTGGCTTCGTTGAAGGCTCCAGGGAGATTCCTGGCCAGGAAAGCCACTGTGAAGCAAATGGCAGCCAGGAAGCCCATGTAGCTGAGGGTGATGTAGAACATGAAAACAGAGCCTTCATTGCAGTGCAGGATGATCTCCCCAGGCTGGGAGTGAATGTCTGAGTCACAGAATGGGGGAGAAATTCCCAGCCAGATGGAGCAGATCATAATTTGGACACTAGAACAAGAAAGGATGATGGAGTTGGCCAAGCTCTTCCCCAACCATCTCTTCACTCGGTTTCCTGGTTTTGTGGCCAAGAAAGCCAGCACCACTGTGATGGTTTTGGCCAAGAGAGAAGAAACAGCAACTGAGAAGATGATGCTGAAAACTGTTTGTCGGAGAAGGCAAGTGGCTTTCCTTGGTTGACCAATGAAGAGAAAAGGAGACAGGAAGCAAAGCAGGAGGGAAGCCAGGAGGATGTAAGAGAGGTCTCGGTTGTTGGCTTTCACAATGGGAGTTTCCTGATGTTTAATGAATATAATTAAAACAAGTCCTGTGGCTAAGAATAAGAATAGGGCAAAAGAGACCAGAATGATTCCCAGATGTTCTTCATAAGAAAGGAAGGAAATAACTTTGGGGATACATTGGATTCTGTCCTCATTTGGATATTTTTCATCTGGACATTTGGTACATTTTTCTGTATCTGAGTAAATCAAAAAAACAATATTTGTAAAAAAAGTATTCTGTACCTCCTAATTTCCTAAGAGGTACCTTCTTGGTATCTCTTGAAATTAGACAAAATTTGTTACCAGCAGCATTTTCTGAGAAGCATTGCTTAAAATCTCTACAGAAAGAAGTTAAGAAAAATATCATTTTCTAAGAAAAAACAGCTATATTTTTATAGTTTATGAAATTAGACGAGGTCCTGGCACCAATGATTTCTTGTGTAATTTGCAGAACCTACATTATTAGAGGTAGATAATGAATCAGTTAATCTTTCTAGTCACATTTCCTGGATCCTGACATATGGCACTTAATATACTTGACTCTGGATGCCTACCTTTTGAAATTGAATTAGCTAGAAAAAAAAAGTTAGTTCTGCAAATAATCTGGAATCCCAACTAAAAAGCAGAAGAAATATTTATTTTCTTGCAGTAGAGAAGCTTGTCCAATCTCCTATACCCTCCTATCTCTTCTTAGTCCACCTCCCTCAAGGATTTTTCTGCTATTCCTACTTCTAGTAAGAAATTGTGCAATTTGAAGATACCTGTTGTGGAGGTTAATAAATCAATAAACTGTGAACCTCTATCAAGTAGAGTATGAAACTCTACTTGAACAAATGAGCCTCTGAAGCAGCCTACAGCAAATGTTTTAATTTACACAATAAAAACATTATATATATATATATATATATATATATATATATATATATAAACATCACTAAGTTACTATTATAAATTATACTGTCAGCTATCTATCTATATACATATCTATTCTCTCTAAACTATGCTATCTATGAATATTCTTCCTCAGAAGAAATGCCACTTTATACCACAGAATTGCTCTTCTAACGGACTTCCAGACTGCTCACAGTTATCTAAAGGAAGATCCTAGAATACAGTACAATACTAGACAGAAGATCAAACTGAATACCAAACTGAAGAGCAAATGTTTCTATTAAGAATCACCTTTTTTTACTGTTAACTGTGACAGTTAGGGGAGGGCCCTGGAGATTCAAAACATATTAGCTGCCCTCTGATTGGCCCACACATCTGTACATTCCAAAAGCCATTAATAGGCACAGCTATAGAGAAATATTTTTTCTCTAACAATACCAATAGTGCTTAGATTTATATATGACTTCACAATGATTTACAGCCCTCTCTAAGCAGTTTACAGACCCAGTTACAATCTGGGTCCCCATTTCACCAATCTCAGAAGGATGGAAGACTGAGTCAAGCTTCAGCCGTGAGAATCGAACTAGCAGACTGGTGACAAATTTTTTTTAAAAAAACAATTGAGCTTCAATCTATCTTTTAACTTGCACTTTTATGACAGTGTTTCAGATGAATCCACTTCCACAAGGCCTGTCCTTTCCCTTGGTGTCCCTCACCTTCATGAATGGAGATGGTCCCCTCAGGACAAGGAATACAGTCGTAGCAGCAAGCAGGCTCTCCTTCTCGCTTCTGCTTGACAAACCCAGGATGACAATTTTCTACACATTGGGACTGAGGCAGAGACTAAGTAGCAGAAGAAGAAATGCCAAAGAAAATAGATTGGGATGAAGTTTACATGAAAATGGATGAAGAGATTAACATTAGCCAAATAGTTCCTGGGCTTCAATTAGATAAATACGAAATATTTGACTCATTTCAATCAGATTTAGGAGAAATAAATACTGGCAGATTGTTCATTTACTCTCTCCCCTTGGCTTTTGATATCATACATTGAAATAAAGGATTTTTCTCTTTAAAAAGACTGGAGAGATGGAATTGAAAAGATTTCAGCCTTAAGTGACAACCAGTTTGGTTCCTCCTCTTAACCTTGTTAACATGCATTTCTCCAGTCTTCACATAACTGTGATTTTAATGCACAGTCTTATGATCTTGCATTCAATTTTGGAAAAGATTATTATAAAAGATTTATTAATGTTCATATTAGATTTATTAAGTAAAACAAAACTGTAATGAAGAAACAAATGTCAGATCAGTAGATCTGGATAGGCTTCTTCTGGAGTATATAAAACATTGCAAAATCCTTCCCTTTGAAAGGAGTCCTAAACCACCCTCCAATTATGATATGAAGGGGAAAAAATCCTTAAAAATTAGGGCTTTCTTTATTTGTGTGTCTCTTTCCTCAATTCAGCCAAACCTTAATGCAGATGCTGGTTAAAAGGACCTGAGGTTATTAGGAACACAAATGCCAGCACTTGAATATTTTTCACCAGCTGATCTCCATCCTAAAGAATAATCATCCAGCATCCAATATTGGACAAGACTGAATCAGTTTAAAAGAATATTCTTTATCATGGCACCTGAAGGAACCTTTGTGAATAGTACTGAAGTCTCCACAATCCATCTAACAAAATGTTCACTTTTCTCTTCTGTACATTCAACTCCCAGTGAGGGTCATCCACCATGGTGACTAGAGTTAACCCTCCTGAAATGGGTCATAATCTTTAGAAAAAAGAGAAAACACAGCAATATTTGACCCACCTTGTTGAGCAGATTTATCCATGAAAGAGCAATTTTGTTAATAATAATTCTCTGCCTTTCAATACTCCCCAGTTTCCTTTGGATCAAATCCCCCTCAGGCGAAATCACCAAGAACTCGATGTCCATGTCTGCAGCTATTTCTCCATTATGGTCCATGTAAAGATTCCAGTGGGAAAGATTGTAGAAGTCATTCTTCTCCAGAAAGGGATGGAACTAGAATGGAAACATCCAGGAATTTTAAAAGCAAAAAACTTGGTTTGTTATCCCACCTGCTATTTTCACATATAATTTTTTCTTCTACAGTTTTTTTTAATGTGTCCACATGCTTAATTAGGACAACAGGTGTTACCACTAAGTTGATAAGTGAACAAGAAAGGTTCAGCAAAATTTGTCAATGCTATATTGAAAAAATATGTATTGAGAAAATGTAATAAACACATTGGATCAATTATAGGGAACATTCTACAGCAGGTATCAAATAAATTGTACAGCAAAACAAAATATTCTTAAACTCCTTGAAGTTAAAGGTTCATTACCCCAAAGCATCTTTTTTAATAGTGTTGTAACTGGAGAGGGGAAGGATAGAGCCCTCTTCCCAAACTGAAAGATGTTACACAGAAGCTTAAGATCTGTTCACAGTTATATCAGAGTCTGGAGCATGATAAAATAAACACAGCGATGATATTCTGGCTGAATTGAAGGAAAAAAATACCTTCACAAGTGAACCAGAGAAATTCAGTCTCCACTTTACTGATTGGCTGAATGCAGAGACTGAGAATGTTTAACTGGGATTTCTGTAGAGAAGAGGGTTAGGCTATGATAGCTTGGTGACAGTTTAAGAATATAAAATGAAGAAGAATATAAAACAAAGGAATCCCTCAATAGGGAAAGTCCCAGAGGTGAAATCCAGCAGGTTCTGACAGGTTCTGGAGAACTGGTAGCGGAAATTTTGAGCAGTTCAGAGAACCGGTAGCGGAAATTTTGAGCAGTTCGGAGAACCGGCAAATACCACCTCTGGCTGTCCCCAGAGTGGGGTGGGAATGGAGATTTTGCAATATCCTTCCCCCAGGAGTGGGGAGGGAATGGGGATTTTGCAGTATCCTTCCCCCGCCACACCACCAAGCCACGCCCACCAAACCACACCATGCTCACCAAACCACGTCCACAGAACTGGTAGTAAAAAAAATGGATTTCACCACTGGAAAGTCCCCTTTGAATCCTAGAGGAGGAGGATAAACAATAACTTCTATAGGAAAAGAATACTATTGATGAAAAAAAGATTTCAAATAAAGTTTCAACACCTAGTGAGCCAGGAAGGGATCAAGTTATTTAGAAAGAAGCCACCAAAAGTTAGAGTTAGGCTATCTAGGTGCTTGCAAAACTGACAAACTACAAGCAACAAGAAATGTCTGAAAATAATACGATTAGAAAGTTTTTTCACTCTTGTACTAAATGCAACAAATGTAATCCTGTACCACAAAGGATGAACTCTGATCTTGTGAAAGAAATCACAAAGGCTGACATGTTGTAAACAAGAAAGGAAAATTTTGTATCAAGTTCTGAGCTAACTTTTATTCAGAATATTTGAAATGGACCTCTGTCCCAAGCGTGAAACTCTCTATTCTGCAAGGATAAACAGCTGAAAGTTGCCTTCCTCATCCAGCATGATTCATGAGCCACTCACACTGGGGAAAATAGAACCCAGCTGAGACTCAGGCCATCTGTTGTTCTCGGGGTCTCCTTCAAATTTATAAAAGTAAAATTCCACAGTGCTCATCACAAACCCTACATAATGGAATATTGTTAAAGGTGCAATCACCCTTTTACAATTAGATGTGTTTAATATCAAAATATATCTGCTACCAGCTCCCCCCCCCCAGCAACTAGATTGGCCAAATCTATTGGTCTTTTGTAGCACACGGAGGTCAATATGATTCCCCTCTTTCTCTAAAGGATTCCTTCTCCAGAGGAATTTAGTTTGTTGGATCCTTGTTGGGACCCCATACCTGCCATGGCTGCAGCCTTGGAGCCTCCAGTGTCTCTTGGGTCTCCTTCCTTCTCATCCAGGACCTGGACGAATATGCAGCCTTCAAGACGTGGGCCAGAGTCATAAAGATAAGGTAAACAGAGTCACTGTTTTCAACCCACTTCCCGTTCAATTCAATGTCTGTCTCCACCGGAGAATTTTGGGTGCATCTTTTCCGGCCTTTGACAGAAAAAACATGCTTTGGAAAAGAGCACTGAAAATTCTTGTCTTCATATTGGGAGTCTATAAAGGAAAAGGGTTCAAAAGCACCATATTCTGAGCTTAATTTTTGCATAAATTCAAAGCTCCAAATACTATGGATGTATTTGTGATATCCAAGATGACTCACTATACAGTTTCCCAAAGTTGTGGTGATCCATATTTTCTCTCTGATGGGTCCTGACAAAATGTCAAGTGTTAGATGAAAAGTATGAAATGTGTTTGAAACGATAATGTGTTCTGTGAAGTGAACAAAGACATTGACTTGTTTCCACTGAGAAAAGCTGGAATCCCTGAAGGGTGCTGGACGTCCAGTCATTGTGAATTCTTTTGATATAACAACACAAATTCCATTCCTGAGAAGCAAAGGAGGAAAAGTCCTCAGGAAATTCTCTCCCTCCTCTGTGTCTGGAGCAAGGAGGCCAATCAAAGTCCATCTGAAATGGAGGAGCAGTCGGACAATTGCTGAATACTGAAACCCTTCTTTGGGGAGCATCCGGTGGAAAAAAGGGAAATTACTTTTATCACTCAGAGTCTTTGAAGCCATTCTTTGACTAATCTGGAAAAGCAATGGAGAATGCTGTGTTATAATAATCCTGTTATAACTTGGCCTGTTATATAGGTCAAGTCCAAAATATGAGTTTTTAATCAATCCAACTTCATCTTGATAAACATCTTAGAATAGATCGTTGATTAGCCATAGTTTAAAATATTAAATACAGAATATTAAGAAGGCTTCATATAAAAATGGAACATGAGAAGCAAATTAAGCAGAAAAACAACAATCAAAATGCAAATTGCTGAGCACATTGTAAGCCGCCCTGAGTCTCCGGAGAAGGGCGGCATATAAATCAAATTTTTTTTAAAAAAATCATATTTCTCTATCACCGCTATAATTTAATCCAGTTAGACTCACATGTGCAGATGTTAACTGAAGTATATTGTTTCAATAAAGGGTCATATTACGTTTAGTTTTTGAAGATTGCTACATCCTTCTCTGCTTCTACATTTAAGATTCTTTGTGAAGCCATTATTTTTTTACTTTCTTCTCATATTGTGTAAGAGACAGGAAGACCATAATTCCTCATATAATTTGTCAGTTGTCTAAGCCAAGAGGTTTCTAATTGAAATTTTGCCTGTTCTAACAGACGCAATTTTGGGAGTCTGTAATTTCCATAGCTTTCAATTTACACCAAACATTAAAGTTAATTGATGTTGATTAACATGATGTTTGTTAATGTCTGTTAACATCAGACCAACAACCAAGAAGTAAACAATATCCCAACCAAGGAACTGCCAAACAAACTAACAGTCCAAGCAAAAGACCTCCAAGGCCATTCCCACCAGAGCTTACAAGGCAAATCATTAGAAGATAAACTTGAGAGCATACCCCACACTCCTTACTAACACTCATGATCTTGCCTAGTTTGGGTAATAAAAGTTCTGCAAGAAAATAACCAAGCTCAGAAAGCAACAAGAAACCTTCATTCCAACACCCAAGCTACAAATATTCTCCTCTATCAATTTGATCCCATCCCTCTATTGATTCAGCCTAGGTCTGCATTGGCTTTTTTGGCAGCTGCAACATACTGGTGCCTCCTATTTAAGTCATTGTCCAATTGGACACCTAGATTTCTCTCACGGTTGCTACTGCTCAGCCAGGTATCAACTATTCTATAACTGTGCATTTAGTATTTCTTGTCTAGGAATAGGACTTTGCTTTTCTCACCATTGAGAACTGCATTTCATTGGATAGGGCCCAGTGCTCTTAAGTCTGTCAAGATCCTTCTGAGTCTTGAGTCCACCTTCAAAAGTGGAAGTATTCCAAACCTATAAAGCCCTTCATGGCCTAAGCCCAGGATATTTGTCGGACCCCCTGCAGCCAGTGACAATTCCCAATATCCCGGTGAGTTCCCATAGACAAGGCCTCCTCAGGGTGCCGTCGGCCAAACAGTGTCGGCTGGCGACCCCCAGGGGGAGAGCTTTCTCTGTGGGCGCACCCACCCTCTGGAACCAACTTCCTTTGAAGCTCCGGATGGCTCCTGACCTTCGCTCGTTCCGCCGTGATTTGAAGACCTGGTTGTTTCACAGTTTGGACTGACTGGGATTTTTAAATTAACTTTAATTGTTTTAAATTCGATTTTTAAATTTTTACTGCTTTAATGTGGGATTATGCATTTTTATTGTTGTGAGCCGCCCTGATTCCGCGGAGATAGGGCAGCATATGAATTGCAGAAAGAAAGAAAGAAAGAAAGAAAGAAAGAAAGAAAGAAAGAAAGAAAGAAAGAAAGAAAGAAAGAAAGAAAGGGTTAGCAATTTCCCCCGGGTTTGATGAAATTTATCATTTTTAATCCCCTTCTTTATCCTCATCTAGATCTTTTGTGAAAATGTTGAAGAACACTGGGCCTAACACAGAATCTTGGGTTACCACTCTGCATTCTTCCCTCCCTGCATGTAAATGCAGTTCCATTGAGAACTAGACTCAGAGTGTGATTGGATAGTCAAATTCAAAAGCTTGAGGAACCATCTCACTCCAAAGGAATTGGCCAGCCCCATGTCAACTTTTGGAAATTTCACACTCCATCTGTGCCAGCAGAGGAGGCATGCTGCAGTCAGGGAATTCTGGTTGGCTGGGTCCAGGAGAATAATGTCCTCTGCCATTGCTCCTGCCCTTAGGAACATCTTGTTCCCCAGAGTGAGGTCAGTTCCAGCTCTCCTGAGCTTCTGCGAGAGCCTGGAGACCTGACATGGATAGTTGGCTTGTGGCCCCAATGGGGGAGTGTCACATTGGAGGTGGTTGATTGATCAATAGCAGATCCCACCTCCAAGCCTGCTCATCCTACTCCCTCCTCACCCCCATTTTTTAGGTATAGTTGGTAATTTGTATTTTTAGTACTATTACAAATGTGTTTTACTGTAGTTTTTAATATTGTTAGCTGCTCAAAGTCACTTTGCAGTGAGACAGGTGGCAAAGAAATTTAATAAATAAATGAAAAAAAAATAAAGTTTTCAGCAAGGAATTATTTATTTGTTCCCCGACCAACTATCAACTCTACTCAATAGGAACTTAGCATTTATTTTAGACACAATATCTATTTGATCAACAGGTCAGTAATTGATTGGGTATTTTATACACTTTTGTGGGACTCACAACATGGGGGATATATACAGTATATATTTAAAAGTTCATCTTGTAGAAAATTGTCTCTGTGGGCTCTGTTGCTCTTCAAGCTTTTATGATGAATTTGATTCTAAGTACAAGAGGGAAAAAAGAGTTGATATTTTGGCTAATATGCCTGTAATTCTTTTAAATAAAGTGATTAATTAATGATAGTGGTCACTATGAGGCTATAAAATAGACTATCCACAGTAGATAAGATTGAAATTAACAGAATCCAATGAGTTAAGCAGCTCTGCTTTCTCCCTGTTGCTTGTCATCTTCTTGCCACTTTCTCCCATTAATGGATCAATCATTTCCTTGACTTTTTTTTATTGATTTTACATGTTGAAAAAAGCTTTGTTGTTGTTGTTGTGAAGTTTTGTTGCAAGCCTTAGTTTGTTTTGAGCCTTCACTTTCCTCCCTTTGTCTTTGAATGCTCGGGCTATTTGCTGATATGCTGCCTTAAATATGTGCTCCTCTTTCCACTTTTTATACTTGTCCTTTTTGTCTTTCAATTTATCAAAGAGTTTTTTTTTTTTAATGCAGCCATGCTGGTTTCTTTTGAGAGCTGTTATTTTTCTTCTTCATTGCTATTGTGCTAGACTGGGCTTTTATAATCTCACTTTTCAAAATTTCCCAAGCTACTTGGGTTGTTTTCCCTTTGACGGTTGTCATTCATGGAATCCTATCCAACCTCTCTCTAAGTTTATTGAAATTAGCTCTCTTAAAGTCCAAGACTCTAGTTTGACTTTATTCTATTGCTTGTCCTTGCATAATGTTGAATTCCAATATTGCACAATCACTCCCTCCCAAGGTTCCTGTTGCTTGGATTATCTTCTATCATTTCATTGAGTGCAATATGGCTGATCCCCTAGTTCCCTTTTCTACTTTTTGAGAGTCAAAGTTGTCTGCTAGGTTTGTCAGGAACCTGTTTGTCTTCCACTTGGTGCAGAGTTTGTCTCCTGGCTTTTGTCAGGGTAGTTAAAGTCCCCCATTACTATTTTGATGTGCTAACTATATACTTAGTTAACTGACTAGCAAAAAGTTCATCTGTTTTCTCTATTTGGTTGGGTGGCCATATACACCTATGGCAGTGCCATTTCCCCCCTTTTATATTGACCCAAATGCATTTAAGACAGTATTCATCATTCTTCTGTTTTATTTCTGAAGACATTTAGTTATTTTTCATGTATAGTGCAACTCCACCGACTCTTTTATTTGGTCTGTTTCGTTTAAATAATTTAAACCCCTCTAGCTGTGTATTTCAGTTTTGGATTTCATCCCTCCAGGTTTTCATAATGGTAACAATATCATATCTGCCCCCCTTTATTTGAATTTCTAATTCACCCCATTTATTCCTCATACACTCTGTATTAGTGTACAGGCATTTAAGTCCTTTTTAATTGACCCAGTGTTTACTTTCTACATAGCCCGTTTCAGGCCTTAGTTCCCCTACTTCCTTACCACCTGTTTTATTAGCGTACATGGCATACCTCACACTATCAAAAGCTTGATTTACCTTGACAGTAAGGTTGAGATTCTTACCCACACAAACATCTATGTTACAAGCACTGATTAGTTTTAGATTGCTGGGGACAAAAGTGTTCTATATCAATAAACTCTCTATCCCCATTGTTTAGTTTAAACATTTCTCCAGAAAATCTATGAATGTAATGCCAAGTATATTCAGTCCCTTTCTCTGATGGATGCAAATCATCTTTTTTCACAATTATTTTTATGAATATGGCATTTGTTCAGCATTATCATCATTTTTCTAAGATCATGTACAAAATGTGAGCTTTCCATCAGTGCTGCACCTTTCTAGTCTACAGAAGACCCTTTGATTGGACACAGAGCATCTCCTCACCTTCACAAGTATGCAGCAGATGCCCCCAAAGCAACAGAGTTGGTAACATGAAAGAATATGACTATTTTGATACATGCTCCTGTTCTAATGTGTATTCCAGTTTCCAGTTCCTATAATGGACATAGTGAAAAGCAGGTCTTGAGTTCCATAGAGAAGATATGGATGGAACTATCCTGCACCCACTATCACTCCACTCACTTGACTATATAGAGAAACATGCACACAAACCTGTGGGACTTTGTAGGGGCTTACTAATGTTGACATGTGAATGGAAAATTCCCTGTCAGCTGCATCAAAAAGAGCCAAAATGTTGTCCTTCCTTCCACAGCTGTAGTTGGGAACATTGGCTTCTCCAGTAGACAGCATGTCCAGCAAGACTTCTGAAGTGCCAAGTGTATTCAAATAGTTGTCATGGATATTGTAGCCAAGTGTAAGATTGCATAGGAGCTGAATATTCTTGTTGATCTCTTGAATGGTGAAAATAAAGCGTTCTATTCCTTTGGAAGCATAAGGTATACTAGAGTAAAAAATGCTTTGGTTAATACAAGCATAATCAACAGCAGTGATACAATACTTTTTTTCCAATTTCATTCTCTTTATCAACACTTTATCTTTATTTAAGAGCCGAGGTGGCGCAGTGATTAGAGCTCTGTACTGCAGCTACTTCAGCTGACCGCTAGTTCAGCAGATCAGCAGATTAAATCTCACCGGCTCAAGGTTGACTCAGCCTTCCATCCTTCCGAGGTGGGTAAAATGAGGACCCAGATTGTTGGGGGCAATATGCTATTTAGTATACTGTCTTTGGTGTAACCTGCTCAGAGTCCTCGGAGAGTGGGCGGCATAGAAATATGAATAATAATAATAATAATAATAATAATAATAATAATAATAATAATACAAGACTATTGAGTCTGAGATCAATACTAATCAAAAACCAGAGGCAAATGATAGTTACTCATCAATATTTAAAATTTGTAAATGTTGAGGAAATGGGAATTGGTTAAGAATCACAAATACTCTATTATTTATAGGAACCGCAATTTTCATCAGCACTGTACCCAGTCTGCAAAACAATTTTTTTTTTTTATTTGATTTATATGCCGCCCTTCTCCGGAGACTCAGGGCGGCTTACAATGCTTTAAGCAATAGCCTTCATTCTTTTGTATATTTTATACAAAGTCAGCTTATTGCCCCCACAAACTGGGTCCTCATTTCACCTACCTTAGAAAGGATGGAAGGCTGAGTCAACCTTGAGCCTTGGAGAGATTCGAACCAGCAGAAATTGCAGGCAGCTGTGTTAATAACAGGGTGCACTAAACCCTTGTACTATCAAGGCTCTTTCTATGTTCATGTTTTAATTCATGTTTTAAAGTTTAATCATAATAAAAGGAAGGGGATATTTCTTAAGTGACCCCAAAAAGTTGTTCTAAAAACAAGTCATCCTATATTCCTTTAAGGAACAGGCATTGAATATCAATGAGCAGTTATAAAAATATGGAAATAAGCTGATCAAGGTTAACTACAACAATCACGGCTTTAAACAAAAGTCAGTATTCAAGTCATATACTCTAGATTGGACTTGGAGAGGAAAATAACGTGGATTTCTTTCAGGTATTTTTTTCTGCTCCATCTTTGTATTTGTGTCTCTTCCCCTAAATAAGACAAAAGAGGAAACCCACAGAAATCTGATCAATCAACAAAAGTAATCACTTCCTGAAATAGAGGAATAAGCAGAATAAGGAGAAAAGAATAAGAGTGTTAGAACTGCAGATGGAAGGAATACAATTTCATCACACTGAATAACTTACAAGTAAGACCGGCTATAAGGAAGCAGGTTGAAAAACAACATTTTCTGTTTTAGTGTAGCTGCACTGGTGACTATACCGATGAGATGGTCCCCTTGCCTGTAGTAACTCCATGGTCTTTCGCTATCCAGGTGCACCATATTCAGTGGGCACTTCATTCTAAGCTTCCCAGAGACTGGGTGGGACACCAGTAGCATTGAAAGCAGAAGCAGGAGGTCCATAATTTATAGTGCTGAATCAATCATCTGTTTCCAAAGAAGAGTTAGATGATTTCAAAGCACTCTTAGAAAATGTAATGTCGAGTGGAATGAGCTTTATCTGGAAAAGAGGGAAAGGTACATTCAGCAGCACAGCCCCTGCCTGTGTCCTAAATCAGCATGAGGAGAGGCTTATATCTTTTTCTGATGCAAGATCCATTCCATGTTGCTTCAGTCTGACGTTCTATCAAAGGCAGACACTGGAAAAGTTGCAATAGATGTCTCAAAGTCTGGGACTGTGATAATTACTGTGAGTGATAATTTGTCCTCTGCCAGGGCTTCATGTACTGAGGGGCATCTAGAGAAAAGGATTCTTGTAAAATGTTGCAGATACACCCCTGGAGACACTTTTCTACAATGGTTGTTATCCTTCCTGTCAGGACATGTCCAGAAAGTGATGCTGGAGGAAGATGCTTTAATACCTGGGGAATAGACTTCTGTCTGCCATTGTTGGCATATGGTCTCCAGAGATTGTTAGCGCTATCCAGCTATTACCAGGAGCTATGCAGTTTGGTGGGAGTCCAGGTTCTTGACCCTTAACTCTAATGCTCTCTGAAACCTTCTACACCCTTGAAACCTGCCTAACGTTAAGAGGAGGTCTTCTTTGTGATTTTCTTTTCTATGACGTCTCCAGATATGAATCCAAATTTGGAACTCTCTTGTTAACCTTCAATATTCATGGAAGACACTGAAATCCTTTATATTTTGAAGTTTCATAGTTTATTAAATAAAGAGTGGGTGTGAAGTCTGTAGCTGAGCTGGTGGTGGTGCTCACAGGGTTGAGTATGGTGTGACCTGATTTCTTGCCAGACCCACCGAGAAACTGGTTTAGAGATACATAGTGGCCCTTTTGCTGCTTTTATGAATGTACTTAGTGGGATGGGCCCCATCTGAGATTCCCATCTCTCAGGCTATGTGTGACACCCCCTCCCCCAACACACACATACCCAAGTGCTTTGAGGTGCAGTTGGGAGACCTGTGTTCCTGGTTTCTCTTGGTGTTTTATTGTTGAGGTTACGTTTCTTACCTGGAGAACAGATGGAAATGAACTGTCATTTGATATGTACAGCTTGGCTTTGAATGAAGAATTGGGGGTTTGAGTGAAAGGGGAGAGCTGAGGGGTCCATCCTGAAGTGAGGAAGAGAGAAAGTGAGAAAGTTTTCCCACTGTTTGGCCTTCAACTTCTACTCTCAGGGTTTGGGCCTTCTGAGATGGGAGGATTTCCCCTTTTCGGTCAGATATGTTCCTTTGCCAATATATTGTTTTTCCCCACGGGAGAGGAGGAAGGGTGGCTGTTGTCATTTGTGGTTTGTTGAGGTCTCTCAGGAGACTGGAGTTAGACCTGCTTCTTGTCTGCTTCTTGTATGAGAATTTTCCCTGATTTAGTGAAGTCTGTTGTGTGAATGTCACCCTTGCAAGAAGAAAAAAGTCCATAGTTATTTCAGTTACAAACTATTGTTTATCTTGTCTTGATTAAATGAATGTACTTCAGGGTTCCAATGACACATCAGCCAATAGGTTTTGACTTCAGAAAACAAACCATAGTGAAAAGTTACAAATGATATCCAGAATTACCTCACAATTCTGGTTTTATAAGGGTTCTGAACATTTTGCTCTTTCTACCTGCTTCAATTTGGGAAACAGCTTAATAGTAGGATGAGGAGCACTGAGGACAAAGATGAGAGAAATTACATTGATAAAGGTTCTCAGACCAATTTGAGTAAAACAGATTTCCAGATATTACATCATGGACTCTTTTATTGAAAATCTTTGTAGAGTTGGAAATGTGAAAAATGTGATGGGACAGTTTATTATGCTCGGTGCACATGTAAAAAGGGTTTAAAATGTTTTCGAATACAGAGGATGTTAAATATTCAATATTTTCTTTGAGGATTGATGGATGAGCAGTTAGGAAAATACCATGGAACATTGTTTTAATATGTGATTATTGTGGTGAGATTATTCAATGCACAAGGAAACATTCAGAACTACCCAGCAGGGAGGAATGGCTTGTGAAATTGACAGAACTTCCTGAGATTGACAAACTGCCTATTCTAAATAGAGAAAAGGCAACATCTATATGTATTGATAACTGGAAACCCATTATGGATTTTTTTGTGTAACAATGAAGAAAATAAAGTTGTGATTTATGAATTTCATACACAGGAAAGTATAGATAAAAAGAGTCACAATGTAACTTTAGGAAGAGAGAGGTTAAATATAATTTTACTTACAACTGCTGTGAAGACTATTGGAAGGTATTTGTTGATTTTTTTGACAGTTTTGATACTTTTTTGACCATTTAGACTACTTAATATTTCTTAAACATTATTGTTTTTTCCCTACTTACTTTTTTGTAAACATTTGTCAACCCCTGCACCCAAATTGGTATGCTGCTTAAGTAAGAAAAAGTCCCGGGATGCAATAAAGCAAAAAAGATTATAACTGGAGCCACAGATGTGAAAGAGACCTGGTAGAGTTTAATTCAATCCACTGTTCTGTGCAAGGTTGTAAATTAAAGATTAGATGAGCTACATTTAGAACCAGTTATCAACAAAATACATCATTCAAAGGAGAACACAGAGAAGAAAAACATTTTTTTTAAAATCAACAATTAGAGTTAAAAATAAATAAATAACATCAAACCTCTGAAAACTAGTTAATCAGATACATGGTTTAAAGAAAATTGGCACAAATATAAGACTAACAGTTTCTCTCCAAAACATCAGAATAACAAAAGACACCATACAAAACCTGACCATATTACTACGTGTTTCTGCAGGAACGTCAGCAAAAACAGACTTTCTCCACATTGGTTAAAGGTGCAGATTGTGGCCCAGTCCTTAAATGCTACATCTTTATCCAGGTCCAAGAAGGGATGAGGAAGTGGAGTTTCCATAAGGAAATGTGAGACAGAGCAGGTGAGGGCAGGTAGAGCTCTCTGCGAAGCCCCCAGAGTTTTTTCTTTACTCTTGGGGACGAAGCAGATGAGGCTCCCTATTTCCCCCGCCGCCGCTCCGGGCTTCGGGAATCCTCTGCCTTTTTGCAGAGCCAGGCGATGAGAACAAGCCTTTTAAAGAAAACTAGCAGATTGTTTAATCAAAGAGGATGAGATTTGGACCTGGGACCCTAAATCGCAAGTATTTTCATTGATTTTATAAATGATATTGAAGAAAGGAAAAAAAGAAATTTAAAATGGCGACTGCTGAGGTTTGAGAAGGAGAGTTGAAAGAGAAAGTCCTTCCGTCTCAATAGTTTAACAAGCTACAAAGTAGAGGAATAAATATTGCTGGCTACAATTGACAAGAAAAAGTTCTACTTCTATGTTTCTTTTTTCCTGGAGATCTGATACTGATCTTGTTTGGAAAGAAGCTTTCTTTCCTTAAAAAAGAGTTTGTCTGTGTGGAGGATGGCGTTTAAATTAACAAAGCCAGACAAACAAGCAGCGGGGGGGGAGGGATTCCCCCATTTACAAACTACATGAACAAGTTTTAAACCTACAGACTCAGAAAAATGATTTTAATTTAATTGAATTTCTTTTGGAGGAGATGGTAAGAAGGGATGAGATTGTGAACCAGAATTTTGAAAAATTCAAGCAGGAAATTAAAGAATTGATACAATTAAAGTATGACAATTTGCAACGAAAGATTGTAACAGTGACTAATGGTTTTTCAGAAATTGCTATAAAGTTGGATACAAATATCAAGTTATTAGAGTCTAAAATGGAGGAAATTGATGACAAGATTTACAATTTGGACAATAAAATACAAAGAATTGAAAATGATTTGATAAATACTCAAGACAATAGCTTAGAAGAAAAATTTAAAATGGAAGTTGATCATAAGACTTGCAATGTAGAAAATATAAAACAACGGATTGAAAAAGAAGCTTTAATGATGCAACACAGGTTCACAGAATTTGTGATTAGAATGAGAGGATTACAGGAAAATAACAGAGATGATTTAAGGAAAATATCTGCTGAAATTCTGGCTGGGATTTTAAAGGTTCATCCTGAGGAAGTATTTTGCAGGATTGATAGAGTCTACAGAGTAAATTCTTGGATTGCAAAGCAAAGGCAATTGCCTAGAGATGTGGTGATTTATTTTACAGACAAAGAAATAAGAAATAATATTGTGCAAAAATCTTTTAATTCTACTTTACAACTGTATGGAAGAAAGATTTGGATATATAAAGAGTTACCGCCCAAGATGTTATTAGATAGAAAGAAATTTGGATTCCTGGTGACTGAGCTTAAAAAACAAAATATTTTATTTAGGTGGGATGTTCCAGTTGGTATAATATTGAGATATCAAGGAGAAAGATATCAACTAAATACTGTTGAAAAAGCGGAAGAATTTTATTATAAGACTTTGAAAATGAGTTTAACATCTTCATGCATAATACAGGATAAGCAGAAGGAGTTGGAAATAATGGAAAAACATCGAGCTACAGAGGTTTTTGTAGATGAATTGCCTTTGGATCCTTTAGATGTCTCAGATGGACTACTTATAAATACGAGAGAAGCGGCGTTGGACTCTAATGTGAAGACTCATCAAATCACAGACAAGCATGAAAATCAATCAGTTGATACACAACTTATAGAAAAGAAACCTGAATGGCGATCTAAGTTACAAAAGCAAAACCAACAAGATCAAGTTATAGATCAGAACGAAAATCAAACAGTTGATACACAACTCATAGAAAGGAAATTAGGCCAGAGATCAAACCCACAAGAAGTCAAGAAAAAAAAAAGAAATAGGTCTCACAAAAACAAAAATTTTTAAACTAGGCAACAGTGAAGCCAGTTATCTAAAAGATGACTGAATATATGAAAAGACAGTTGAGGCGAAGTATTGGTTAATATTATCCTGAGGAGAGTGACAGACCTCTGCAATGCCGTATTTTTGGGATGTGAAAAGGGCCTTAAACTGTTGGATTGGAATTATCTATTTTGGATTCTTTGATAAATGTATTACGTTTATGCTGAGTTATATGGCAAGAGAGTTACTTTGGGGCATGCAGAAGATCTGGTTGTTACCCCATTATGATGGCTGGAATTAATAATCTTGAAGAAAGCCACCACTACAAATACTATATGGAATACAATTATAATGTCACTCGGGTGGTTGTTTTCTTTTTTATATATATACATACATGAAGATATTTATTATTGATGGGGGCAGATGACAACTGAGGATTCTGAACATTTTGCTGGAATTAGGATGTGATGTTACCCTAATATGGGTGAAGGAGTTAACAATCCAGTTTAAAGACATTACAGAAGACATTATATGGATTACAAGTTTAAAGTTACTGATTTTATCTATATAAGGGATATATTTTTTTTTAAGCAGGGTGGGCAGAAGAATAAAGATATTAAGAATTGTTATTTTGTAGGAAAGTGGGTGGAGACAGGCTAGTTTATTGATGGTTTAGTTTAAGAAAAGAGATGTCTAAGAGATATATTTATGGGAGTGGAGGAAATGGACAAACTATGAGTTGAATAAATGTTAAATTAAATTAGGATTTATTATATAGTTTTATAGTGGAAGGCTGCTTTGAATTATATAGTTTTAAAATGGAAGGTTGTTTTGAGATGTTATATTAATATACATAAAAGGTTTGATTTAAGAGATATATGTATGGGGAAGGAGAAAAAGGGCAGATTATTGTTAAATTGGGAGTTATAATAATATTACTATGTTAAATCAGAAGTCATTACACAATGTTACAGTAGAATGTTATTTTGAAATGTATAGTAAAAGGGGGATATAATAATATTATTAGAAAGAAAGGGTCAGTATTTGGGGGATGGAGTAAGGGAATGGTAAAGTATTATATAATCTGTTATGAATTTGGATTTTACTTTGAAGAAGTCACAGGGGGAGGGGTGGTGAGGGGGGGTTAGGGAGGAGGGGGGAGAAAAAAGGGGGAAAAATCTGTATTTGAAAAACTTTTTCAATAAAAAAAAAGAAGGGATGAGGAAGGCTGAGAATTTATTGAGTGCTAAAAAGATACAGCCATGATAACATAACATATTTATGCCCAATCCGACCTCCCTCCCTCCCTTACACCATATCTATGGGACACTTGAATATGGATACTCTCGATTCTTTAGGAATTGTTTTGTAAAACACTTCCACGGCTGTATTTCATCTCCTGGATTATCCACATCTTGCAATTATACCGAAGGATGGAGGACACTATCTTCCAATTGCCCTTTGATTATTTCAGCTCAAAATTGTTGTCCCAGTTCATGTACAGGGCACAGCTTGAAACAATTTCTATGCATGGCCTGTTCGAATGTGTTGAGAGTGGCAATTCCTCTAACTCACATTTATACATTTCTTCTGGTCGTAAGATGCTCCTTTGTATTCACGTCTGGCCTCAGAATGATAATGTAGCACTTAGGGATGAAGATGCAGACCAGCAAACCAGCACTGGAGGCCAAGATGGAGAAGACCTGCACAGCCACCATGTATTTCCCCTTGGTGCTCAGGTAGGTGGGCAGGAAGGAGACCCAGACGTTGCAGAAGACCAGCATGCTGAAGGTGATCAGTTTGGCTTCATTGAAGGCTCCAGGGAGATTCCTGGCCAGGAAAGCCACTGTGAAGCAGATGGCAGCCAGGAAGCCCATATAGCTGAGGGTGATGTAGAACATGAAAACAGAGCCTTCATTGCATTGCAGGATGATCTCTCCAGGCTGGGAGTGAAAGTCTGAGTCACAGAATGGGGGAGAAATTCCCAGCCAGATGGAGCAGATCATAATTTCGACACTAGAACAAGAAAGGATGATGGAGTTGGCCAAGCTCTTCCCCAACCATCTCTTCACTCGGTTTCCTGGTTTTGTGGCCAGGAAAGCCAGCACCACTGTGATGGTTTTGGCCAAGAGAGAAGAAACGGCAACTGAGAAGGTGATGCTGAAAACTGTTTGTCGGAGAAGACAGGTGGCTTTTCTTGGTTGACCAATGAAGAGGAAAGGAGACAGGAAGCAAAGCAGGAGGGAGACCAGGAGGATGTAAGAGAGGTCTCGGTTGTTGGCTTTCACAATGGGAGTTTCTAAATATTTAATGAATATGATCAAAACAAGTCCTGTGGCTAAGAAAAAGAATAGGGCAAAAGAGACCAGAATGATTCCCAGATGTTCCTCATAAGAAAGGAAGGTTATAACTTTGGTGATACATTTGGTTCTGCCCTCATTTGGATATTTTACATCTGGACACTTAGTGCATTTTTCTGTATCTGAGTAAACAAAAAAAGCAATATTTGTAAAAAAATATTCTGTACCAGCATTTTCTGAGAAGCATTGCTTAAAATCTCTACAGAAAGAAGGTAAGAAAAATATCATTTTCTAAAAAAAAAAAACAGCTATATTTTTATAGTTTATGAAATTAGATGAGGTCCTGGAACCTGAATGATTTCTTATGTAATTTGCAGAACCTACATTATTAGAGGTAGATAATGAATCAGTTAATCTTTCTAGACACATTTCCTGGATCCTGCCAGATGGCACTTCCTAATATACTTGACTCTGGATGCCTACCTTTTGAAATTGAATTAGCTAGAAAAAAAGTTAGTTCTGCAAATAATCTGGAATCCAAACTAAAAAGCAGAAGAAATATTTTTTTTTCTTGCAGTAGAGAAGCTTGTCCAATCTCCTATACCCTCCTATCTCTTCTTAGCCCACCTCTCTCAAGGATTTTCTGCTATTCCTACTTCTAGTAAGAAATTTGCAATTTGAAGATACCAATAGTGCTTAGATTTATATATGACTTCACAATGATTTACAACCCTTTCTAAGCAGTTTACAGACCCAGTTACAATCTGGGTCCCCATTTCACCAATCTCAGAAGGATGGAAGACTGAGTCAAGCTTTAGCCGGTGAGAATCGAACTGCCAAACTGCTAGCAAAAATAAAAAAAACAATTGAGAGTCAATCTATCTTTTAACTTGCACTTTCATGACAGTGTTTCAGATGAATCCACTTCCATAAGTCCTGTCCTTTTCCTTGGTGTCCCCCACCTTCATGAATGGAGATGGTCCCCTCAGGACAAGGAATACAGTCGTAGCAGCAAGCAGGCTCTCCTTCTCTCTTCCGCTTAAAAAATCCAGGATGACAACTTTCCACACATTGGGACTGAGGCAAAGACTAAGCAGAAGAAGAAGAAATGCCAAAGAAAATAGATTGGGATGAAGCATGAATGAAAATGGATGTAGACATTAACATTAGCCAAATAGTTCCTGGGCTTCACTTAGATAAATATGAAATCTTTGACTCATTCCAAACATATTTAGGAGAGATAAACACTGCCAGATAATTCATTTACTCACTCCTCTTTGCTTTTGGCCTCGATCATTGAAATAAAGGATTTTTCTACTTAAGAAAGACTGGAGGGATGGAATTGAAAAGATTGCAGCCTTAAGTGACAACCAATTTGGTTCCT
Organism: Pituophis catenifer annectens; assembly: GCF_029215685.1. NCBI lineage: Eukaryota > Metazoa > Chordata > Lepidosauria > Squamata > Colubridae > Pituophis > Pituophis catenifer. The sequence continues at coordinate 7,396,302 of NW_027256882.1, read as the reverse complement.
CCTCCTACCCTTGTTAATATGCATTTCTCCAATCTTCAAATAACTGTGATTTTAAAGTACAGTCTGATGATCTTGCATGAAATTTTGGAAAATAAATTATTGTAAAAGATTTGTTAATTTTTTTTATTATATTAGATTTATTAAATAAAATAATACTTTAAGAAATTTCGGACCAGTGGGATCTGGATAGGCTTCTTCTGGAGTATATAAGACATTTCAAAACTGCTTCCCTTTGATAGTAATCCAAAACTATCCTCCAATTAAGATATAAAGGGAAAAAATCTTTAAAAATTAGGGATTTCTTTATTTGTGTGGTTCTTTCCTCAATTCATATGGCTCTAAAAGAAGACTAAAACAGACTGCCTAGTTTCTAGAACTGGGGTGAGATGAGATGCAGGAGAGATCATGAGAACTTGTCCCTCAAGAAGGGATCTTTTCATCTTCAGCAAGTAGGACATGATTAGGAGACTTGTGTCTACCTCTGTATCTGGGTCTGTTTCTACTACAATTAGCAGACACCAAGTTCCACAGAAAGACAAATCTACATCTTTTATTAGTTAAATTTGGATCCTCATTTTGGCTCAGAGATACTTAACATAACTAGCAATTAAAAGAAAATGAATTGTTTTTCAGATGAATTACCCTCTTACAAGCCAAAACCCAAATCTAAGCAGCATTTCCTTTCAAATTCTCCCTTGTTATTTCCAAAACGAGGAAGGGTTTTTCTTTGAATCAAAGTCTTGTTTTGATGCTTCGGTTTTTCAGGTTATGGGCATTATCTCACATCAAAACAGCCTTTATGGTTTCATGTTTTTACTATTATTATTATTACTACATTTTTATACCGCCCTTCTCCCGAAGGACTCAGGGCGGTTCACAGCCACAATAAAACAATACCAACACAAAAATTAAAAACCATTCAAATAATTAAATCATTTGGCCGTTATTAAAACCCCAAAACTAAAAAACCTTTAAAAAATCCATTAAAATCATTAATCCGTCAGACCAGCTTGATGAAACAGTAGGGTCTCCAGAGCACAACGGAAGGCGCGGAGGTCGGGTATCCTTCGTATATCCGGGGGCAGTTCATTTCATAGGGCAGGGCCCCCCACAGAGAAGGCTGTCCCCCTGGGGGTCGCCAGTCGAGCGCAAAGAGCTCGGCCGGTGAATACTTCCCAAATCAGCCTGGGGAAGATGGAATAAGGCCAGGGATTCAATGGTGATAGTCTGGAAAAAGATCCTGGAGAGAATGTCACCATTTTGGCATGGGTCAAACCGGGCTCCACTGTCCTCTCATGGCAGTGAAGAGGAGTCTCAGGCCATTACAACCGGAGGAGCAATAACCTAGCCACCCTCTCACGGTGACTGGTATATGGCAGATGGAATCCTATCCAGTAGACAGCAGCAGGAATCGACTCCCTCAGTGCCTGCGCCCAGGCTGGAAACTCTCCTCACAGCAAGGCGTTGCAGATGGTACTAACAGATGGTACAGATGGTACAGTAGAATAAAAGAGCCGGAACCGGGGATCAAACTGTGATATTATCAAGGGGGCAGATAAATCCAAAGGGGTCAGTTCGATGCAGGCAGGTCCAGTCCGGATGGTAGCGACCCCGATAACACCCAAAATTGGGCAATGGGGGGGGGAGAGGGAGACAAAACAGGGTGGTAACCCAGTCCCACACCGTCGCCCAGCCCTTCCCAGTCTCAACCAGATCTTCCAGTCACCCCTAAGTCTCAGATCTTCAGAGGGGTAACCAACTGGGCAGTTCCAGGTTAATAAGCCTGCACCGGCTTCCCCACCAACACCACAGCTGACAAATAGATTGAAGAATCAGAAAATTCGGCCAGGGCAGCACCGTTCCTCCTGGTGTCACCCCAGCAGCTGCCATTGCACTTGCCGCTGCCGCCGCAACCATCGCCACCGCCGCTACTGGCAGTCGCAAGCCTTCGGGTCCAGCAATGCCACAGCAAGCCGCCATCACCGCCACACCCCCACCGCCACTCCAGTCATCGCTGGGGCCACACACCAAGCAGGCCAGCACTGCGCTGACCTTGATCAAACCTCCAGGCGGTGCCGCCATAGTCTCGCGGCGCTCCTCAGCTCCTGTCGGCAATGCACAGTGTTCTAGAGAGCTAAAAAGCTCTCAGCAGAGCCGACAGCCTATTTGTCTTGCCGGGCCAGGGCCAGAAGCTAGAATTCAGCCCCCCAAGAATCCACAAAGGCCTAAATTACCCCATTCGGCCTCAGAGAATCAGCCACAAACCGCCATCTTCGGGCATGTGCAAAGGCATGAACATCTTTGGAGCTTCTTCAGAGGAGCAGAAGGCCTATTGCTTATCCCGGTGGGGTGAAAGAGAGACATGGATAACTCTGGCCAGGTTTGGGCTGCTTATAAAGATTATTGAACATCAGAGACCTTTCAAGAGAGACATTCCTCCACTTGGACAAGGTGAGGTTTATTTCTCACACAGACCAATAGGACCTCTAACCAGTCATGACTATATTTCATCTGATTCAGTCCAAACCTTAATGCTGACACTGGTTAAAAGAACTTGAGGCTATTAGGAACACAACTGCCAGCACTTGAATATTTCTCACCCGTTTGATCCATGGTCTCCATCCTAAAGAATAATCACCCAGCATCCACTATTGGACATGACTGAATCCGTTTAAAAGAATATTCCTTATCATGGCACCTGAAGGACACTTTTTTAGATAGTACTGAAGTCTCCACAATCCATCTAATGAAATGTTAAGCTTTTCTCTTCTGTACATTCAACTCCCAGTGAGTGTCATCCACCATGGTAACTAGAATTAACCCACTTGAATTGGGTCATAATCTTTAGAAAAAGGAGAAAACACATCAATATTTGACCCACCTTGTTGTCCAGATTTAGCCATGAAAGAGCAATTTCATTAATAATAATCCTCTGTCTTTCAATATTCCCCAGTTTACTTTTGATCAAATCCCCCTCAGGAGAAATCACCATGAACTCAATGCCCATATCTGCAGCTATTTCTCCATTATGGTCCATGTAAAGATTCCAGTGGGAAAAATTGTAGAACTCATTCTTCTCCAGAAAGGGGTGGAACTAGAATGGAAACATCCAGGAATTTTAAAAGCAAAAAACTTGGTTTGTTATCCCACCTGCTATTTTCACATATAAATTGTTCTACAGATTTTTTAAATATGCTAACATGCTTAATTAGAACAAGTGTTACTACTAAGTTCATAAGTGAACAGGAAAGGTTCAGCAAAATTTGTCAATCATATATTGAAAAAATATGTATTTAGAAAATATAATAGACAAATACCTTATGCCACCAGACTTGAAATTCTGGGTTTAGAAAATTTAGAACTACGCCGCCTTCGGTATGACCTAAGCATAGCTCATAAAATCATCTGCTACAATGTCCTACATGTCAATGACTACTTCAGCTTCAACCACAACAATACACGAGCACACAATAGATACAAACTTAAGGTAAACCACTCCAAACTCGATTGCAGAAAATATGACTTCAGTAACAGAGTTGTTAATGCCTGGAATGCACTACCTGACTCTGTGGTCTCATCCCCAAACCCCCAAAACTTTAACCTAAAACTGTCTACTGTTGACCTCACCCCATTCCTAAGAGGTCTGTAAGGGGCGTGCATAAGAGCACCAGCATGCCTACCGTCCCTGTCCTAATGTTCCCTTTAATTGTATTCATTTTATGTATTCAATTCATGCTTATACTTATATATATTATCTAATATGTACTCGACAAAATAAAATAAAATAATAAACATAGGGAGCATTCTACAGCAGGTATCGATTAATTGAACAGCAGCAAAAAAGAGATTATTCATAAACTCCTTGAAAATAAAGGTCGATTACACAAAAGCATGGATTTTTTCAAGATGAAAGTTCCCAAGATAATCAGCTCCCATGTAAGCCAAACAAGAAATATGACCACAGGAGCTAATTTGACTTTCTTGGAGTGCTATTAAGAGAACCTTGCAAGTCTAAAAGTACAAATCTCGCACCTATTCATTTCCTAGTCTGAAAAGTTAGTGAGGATCCTTTGTGAAATTATTTTGTTGGCCATTTTGCAGCTGCAGGATCCCCCACTTTATCTGATCACTTCCCCGGCAGGTTATCTTCTCCTTTTCCTCAAAGTTATTCTCACATATCATTACAGTTCCTTAATAGCTTATGAGAATGCTGTTCTGTCCCCGTACCACACATACACCCAACTAGCCAGCCGAGGGTTAAATAAACTCTTCAAACACTCAACGTCAGTGATAAGTAACTTGGCAGCAACTCCGTAGCTGCCTGCCAAGAACTTTTACTCCGATAACACAGACAAAAATACACACAGTTTGAATAGTCCAGTTGTAATTAAATTCGCAGCAATTAGGCGCTGTGTCCGAAGGTGCAAAGTGCCTCACCAGAGATTAGCTTTGTCTGTCACAGAGTCCGAATGGCCACCACACTCCCTTTTATAGCCTGTGGGGTGTGGTCCAGTGACTCAGCTTAATCTCTGGCACGCCTCCTTTTCTGCTGTGCCCGCTTGTCTCTCCAACGCTGGCGAGGGTCCAACCACAATGTTTCTTCATCACTATCCGACGGCTCGGAAACACCTGGCTCCTGGCCAATCTCTTCTCCTTCAGGAGACACCTGAGGCATTGCCAGAGAAGAGGGTCCTGGAGAGGGAGGCCTGGCCATCTCCTCTCCTTCATGTTCGGAGCCTTCTTCCTCCGATAAGATAGGCTCGGAGGACGGAGCCACAACAAATGCTGGTGAGCAGAGAGAAAGCAGAGCTGCTTAACTCATTTTTTGCATCAGTCTGCACACAAAAAGAAACTATAGCCCAACCTACCACAAACATAACTGTAAAAAACAGACTGGAAATAAAAGTTAAAATAAGCAAAAAAAAAAAAAAAAAAAAAGTAAGAGAACACCTGTCTGATCTTGATGAATACAAATTATCAGGACCTGACAGATTACATCCCAGAGTTCTAAAGGAGCTGGCAGATATCATCTCAGAACCACTGTACCACATCTTTCAAAAACCCTGAAACACCGGGGAACTACCAGAGGACTGGAAAACAGCTGATGTGGTTCCTATCTTCAAAAAAGGAAAAAAACAGACCCAGGAAACTACAGACCAATCAGCCTAACATCAATACCCGGGAAGATACTGGAAAAGATAATAATAAAAAAAACAGATCTGCCAACATCTAGAAATGAGTAAAATAATAGCTAGCAGCCAGCATGGGTTTTTTAAAAACAGATCATGCCAAACCAATCTTATTTCATTCTTCAACATAGTGACTAAATTAGTAGACCAGCGAAATACTGTGGACATAATATACTTAAACTTCAGCAAGGCATTTGACAAAGTAGATCAAAACCAACTTCTTAAGCTAGAAAAAAGTGGGATAGATAGCATCATCCCCAGACGGATTCACAACTGGCTGACAAACCACACTGAATGAGAAGTCCTTAATGGGTCTAAGTCTACATGGAGAGAAATATGCAGTGGGGTACCACAAAGTTCCGTCTTATGCCCAGTACTCTTCAATATCTTCATAAACGACTTAGATGAGGGAATAGAAGGGGAATTTACCAAATTTGCAGATGATACTAAGCTGGCAGGAATAGCTAACACCCTAGAAGATAGGCTCAAGATCCAGATGGATTTTCACAGACTTGAACACTGGGCCCTATCTAACAAAATGAAATTCAATGTAGAGAAAAGTAAAGTCCTATACTTAGGCAAGGAAAACAAAAGTACACATATAAACCCGGTGAAACAAAGCTTAATAGCAGTGACTGTGAGAGGAATCTTGGAGTCTTAGCAGACAACCAGCTAAATATGAGTCAGCAGTGTGCAGCGGCAGCCAAAAAAGCCAACGCAATCCTAAATTGCATTAGCATAGGGATACAATCAAGCTCAAGTGAAGTGCTAATACCACTCTATAAAGCCCTAGTAAGACCACACCAAGAATACTCCATCCAGTTTTGCTCACCACCAGGGGTGGGTTCTATTTTTTTTTACTACCGGTTCTGTGGGCATGGCTTATTTTGTGGGCATGGCTTGATGGTCATGTGACAGTGGGCATCGCTTGATGGTCATGTGACTGGGTAGGCGTGGCCAACTCAATGTCACTCATGTCAAGAGGTGCCTCACCTGGCCACGCCCCTCCCAGCCATTCCTTTTCACACCCAGCCTCAATGTAGTACAGGAGCCTTGGTAGTACAGTGGTTTAAAGCACCCTGTTATTAACACAGCTGCCTGCAATTACTGCAGGTTCGAATCTTACCAGGCTCAAGGTTGACTCAGCCTTCCATCCTTTCTAAGGTAGGTTAAATGAGGACCCAAGTTTGTGGGGGCAATAAGCTGACTTTGTATAAATATACAAAAGTATGAAGGCTATTGCTTAACGCATTGTAAGCCGCCCTGAGTCTCCGGAGAAGGGCGGCATATAAATCAAATTAAAAAAAAAAAGTATCTATAGTTCTGTAAAAATGTTGTTCACTTTTTTTCAACTTTATTATCTACATACTATAGATGTACTTTCATGGACCACTGAAAGGAAGAAATGGCTCACATGCTTTGCCCAAGAGTGTGATAGGTAACAGGCTTTTAAGGGGCTGCCAGAAAGAAGGGGTTGCAATGTTTTTTCCAAAGCACCAGAAGGCAAAACAAGAAGCAATGGATGGAAACTGAACAAAGAGAGAAGCAACCTAAAACTAAGGAGAAACTTCCTGACAGTGAGAACCAATATAGGTGCCGAAATATTTCAGTCATAATTTCACATATAAAATAGCCATTCGTGTAATACAACCTGCATATTGTTAAAAACAGTCATTAGTATTTTGGCTGATGTTTGACAGCAAGCCTAAAAGTCAAAGATCACAAGAGTGCTTTTTTCTCTTTATGTATACAAAACATCACATAGCAGGAATAGCATATTAAGATGGATTTATGCAGTGGTGGGTTTCACTACTGGTTCTGTGGGTGTGGCTTGGTGGGTGTGGCATGGCATGGTGTGGCGGGCGGGACAGGGGAAGGATACTGCAAAATCCCCATTCCCTCCCCACTCCAGGGGAAGGTTACTTCAAAATCCCCATTCCCTCTCCACCCCACTAACCTGCTCTGGGAAGGAATCAAACTCCCCCCTCTTCATTTCCCCAAATAAAATATTACTCATGAGAAAAGCAAGGAAAAATCAAGCTGCTAAGAAGGAACCTGCCTGATACTCATTCCACATTCCTGCCAGCTGCCTAAAGGAAACATTGTAAGAAGAAAACAGCTACTGGTGCTTAGAGATAATAAAAAGTAGAAGCTGGAAGTTCGGCTCCATTTACAAGCAGGCAGAAAACTCATTCAAGACAGGATATTTCACAATGGAAATCACCCAAACCTTTTTAGAAACACAAAGCCCATGTTGCACAAACCCCAAAACTTCAGAAACATAGAACCATATAAGAATCCTTCCTCTTATCCAGTTCATTGTTCAGCTGACCCAGAAACGAACTGCTGAATGTCACTTCGCTTCTGCAAGCAAAAACCTCCTTCCAGGAGCTGCTTGTTGGCTTGTCAATTTAAAGCCATGGCGTTTTTGTAGGGTTTTTTTTTCCTTCTTCTTCTTTGCCAAGTGATCTCCTGGCTGAGAAGCATCCTGATTTTTTCCTTCTAGCCGATCAGCTGGGAGTTGGGAGGCAGCAAATAGATTGCGGACGGGGCCAGGCTGAGGTGGTATTTACCGGTTCTCCAAACTACTCAAAATTTCCACTACCAGTTCGCAAGAACCGGGGAGAACCGGTAGCAACCCACCACTGATCACCACACTATAAAAAAAAATGTTGAGACTCTAGAAAAAGTGCAGAGCAACCAGGATGATTAGGGGACTGGAGACTAAAACATACGAAGAACAGTTACAGGAACTGGGCATGGCTAGTCTAGTGAAGAGAAGGACCAGGGGAGACAGGATAGCAATGTTCCAATATCTCAGGGGTTGCCACAGAGAGGAGGGGGGTCAAGCTATTTTCCAAGGCACCTGAAGGCCAGACAAAGAATAATGGATGGTGATGTATCTTGATTTTAGAAAAACACAAGTATTTACAACGGTTCATTTAGTGAACTTTAACTTTGTTAAAGTTAAAGTATGAATACAGGAATAGTGTTAAAGGTGCAATCATCCCTTTAAAATTAGAAGTGTTTAATATCAAAATATATCTGCTACCAGCTCCTTGGTAAATTATCCCCCCAACAACTAGATTGGCCAAATCTGTTGGCTGTTCGTAGCACAAGGAGGTTAATATGATTCCCCGCTTTCTCTAATGGATTCCTTCTCCAGAGGAATTTAGTTTGTAGGATCCTTGTTGGGATCCCATACCTGCCATGGTTGCAGCCTTGGAGCCTCCAATGTCTCTTGGGCCTCCTTCCTTCTCCTCCAAGATCTGGATGAATACGCAGCCTTCAAGACATGGGCCAGAGTCATAAAGATAAGGTAAACAGAGTCACTGTTTTCGATCATCATCCTATTCAAATCATCTTCTGTTTCCACTGGAGTTTTTTGGGTGCATCTTTTCCGGCCTTTGACAGAAAAAACATGCTTTGAAAAAGAACACTGAAAATTCTTGTCTTCATACTGGGAGTCTACAAAGGAAAAGGGTTCAAAAGCACCATATTTTGGGTTTGTTTTTTGCAGAAATTCAAAGCTCCAAATACTATGGATGTATTTGTGATGTCCAAGATGATGCATTACACAGTTTCCCAAAGTTGTGGTGATCCAGATTTTCTTTCTGATGGGTCCTGACAAAATGTCAAGTGTTAGATGAAAAGTATGAAAAGTGCTTGAAACGATAATGTGTTCTGTGAAGTGAACAAAGACATTGACTTGTTTCCATTGAGAAAAACTGGAATCCCTGAAGGGTGCTGGATGTCCAGTCATTGAGAATTCTTTTGATATAACGACACAAATTCCATTCCTGAGAAGCAAAAGAGGAAAAGTCCTCAGGAAATTCTCCCCCTCTTCTGTGTCTGGAGCAAGGAGGCCAATCAAGGTCCATCTGAAGTATAGGAGCACTCGGACAATTGCTGAATATTGAAACCCTTCCTTGAAGAGCATCCGGTGGAAAAAAGGGAATTTACTTTTATCACTCAGAGAGTCTGAAACCATTCTATGACTGATCTGGAAAAGCAAGGAAGAAATCTGTGTTATATTTGGGATCAGGTCAAGTCCAAAACATGAGTTTTTAATAAATCCAACTTTGTTTTGATAAAGATCTTAGAATAGTTTGTTGATTGGCCACTTTTTAAAATATTAAACAGAATATTAAGAAAACTTTTTATAAAAATGGAAGACGAGAAACAAATTAAGTAAAAAAGAATAAGAATCAGAACACAAATCTTATTTCTTGATCACCCCTGCCATTCAATGCGGTTAGACTCACATGTGGAAACGTTAACTGAAGTATATTGTTCCAATAAAAGGCCATATTATATTTAGTTTTGGAAGAGTGCTACATCTGTTCTCTGCTTCTATATTTCAGATTCTTTCTGCAGCCATCATTTTACTTTCTTCTCCAGTTATACAAAAGACAGAGAGACTATAGTTCCTCATATAATTTGTCAGTTGTATAAACCAAGAAGTCTTTAGTTGAAATTTTGTCTGTTCCGACAGACACAATTTGGGGAGTCTGTAGTTTCCATAACTTTTGTTTTGCACCAATAACTAATGATGTTAATTGATGTTGATTAACATATGCTGGTTAATTGATGTTGATTAACATCAGACCAACAATCCAGAAGTAAACAATACCCCAATCAAGGAATTGCCAAACAAACTAACAGTAAACAGCCCACCAAAAACCCTCCAAGTCCATTCCCACCAGCTCTTACAGGGAAAGTCATTAGAAGATAAAATTGAGAGCATTCCCCACTCCTTACTAGCACTGATGATCTTACCTAGTTTGGGTAATGAAATGTCTGCAAGGAAAGCAGCAAGAAACCCTCATTTCAACATTGAGCTACAAATATTCTCCTTTATCACTTTATCCCACTCCTTCTATTGATGCAGCCTAGGTCTTCATTGGCTTCTCAGTTCAAACCCGCTCCCCAAGCAGGATGCCCTATACCATTGCTGACAAATGGAAGTCCAGTCTCTTCTTGAAAGCTTCCAGTGATGAAGCTCCCACAACTTCTGAAGGCAACTTCTGTTCCATTGGTTGATTGTTCTCAGAAAATTTCTCCTTATTTCTAGGTTGAATCTCTCCTTGATCAGTTTCCATCCATTATTCCTTGTCTGACCTTCAGGTGCTTTAGAAAAAACTTGACCCCCTCCTCTCTGTGGCAGCCCCTCAAATATTGGAAAACTGCATGTCTCCCCTGGTCCTTCTCTTCACTAGACAAGCCATGCCCAGTTCCTGCCACTGTTCATCATATGTTTTAGCCTCCACTCCCCTAATCATCCTTGCTGTTCTTCTCTGCACTCTTTCTAGAGTCTCAACATCTTTTTTATAGTGTGGTGACCACAACTGGATGCAGTACTCTAGGTGTGGTCTTATTAAGGCTTTGTAGAGTGGTATTAGTACCTCACTTGACCTTGACTGTATCTCTCTGTTAATACAATTTAGGATTGCATTGGCTTTATTGGCTGCCACCGCACACTGCTGGCTCACATTTAATTGGTTGTACACTAAGACTCCAAGATCCTTTTCACAGTTACTTCTATTAGAGTTAGGTTTTTTGTTTTGTTTTTTTGCAGCTACAGAATACTGGTGTCCCATATTTCAGTCATGGTCCAGTAGGACACCTAAATTTGTCTCACAGTTGCTACTGCTCAGCCAGGTATCAAGTATTCTATAACTGTGCATTTAGTATCTCTTGTCTAGGAATAGAACCTTACTTTTCTCCCCACTGAATTGCATTTCATTGGATAGGGCCCAGTGCTTACGTCTTTCAAGATCCTTATGAATCTTGAGTCCATATTCCATACTTTGCAATTTCTTACCCAAAGCAATAGAGATGCTACCATGAGAGGATATGACTGCTTTGATACATGCCTAATGTGTATCCCAGTTTTCAGCCATGCCACCTACAATGGACATAGAGAAAAGCAGCTCTTGAATTCCATAGAGAAGATATGGATCGAACTATCCTGCACCCACTACTACCCCATTCTCTTTACTATATAGAGAAACACACACACAAACCTGTGGGACTTTGTAGGTGCCTACTAATGTTGACATCTGGATGGAAATCTCCCTGTCAGCTGCATCAAGAAGAGCCAAAATGTTGTCCTTCCTTCCACAGCTGTAGTTGGGAACATTGGCCTCTCCAGTAGAGAGCATGTCCAGCAAGACTTCTGAAGTGCCAAGTGTGTTCAAATAGTTGTCATGGATATTGTAGCCAAGTGTGAGATTGCACAGGAGCTGGATAGTCTTGTTGATCTCTTGAATGGTGAAAATAAAGCGTTCTATTCCTTTGTAATTATAAGGTGTACTAGTGTAAAAAAAAATGCTTTGGTTAATACAAGTATCATCAACAGCAGTAATAAAATTCCTTTTCCCCAATTTTATCCTCTTTATCAACACAGGACTATTGAGTCTGAAGCCAATACTGATCAAAAACCAGAGGCAAATGATAGTCACCCATCAACATTTAATATTTGTAAATGTTGAGAAAATGGGAAGCAGACAAGAATCACAAATAGTCTATTATTTATAGCAGCAGTGATTTTCATCAGCACAGTACCTAGTCTGCAAAATAATTCCTTTTTTAAAGTACAACCATCATAAAAAGAAGAGGATATTTCATAAGTGACCCAGAAAAACTGTTCTAAAATCAAGTCATCCTCTATTCCTATAAGGATCAGGCACTGAATATCAACAAGCACTTATAAAAATATGAAAATGAGCTGATCAAGGCTAACTACAACAATCACTGCTTTAAACAAGAGTCAGTATTCAAGTTATGAATTCTAGATTGGACTTGGAGAGGAAAATAATGTGGACTTCTTTCAGGTATTTTTTTCTGCTCCATCTTGGCATTTGTGTCTCTTCCCCTAAATAAGAGAAAAGAGGAAACCCATGGAAATCTGATAAAATTAATTACTTCCTGAATTAAAGGAGTAAGCAGAATAAGGAGAAAAGAATGAGAGTCTTTGAACTGCAGATGGAAGGAATACAGTTTCATCACACTGAATAACTTACAAGTGAGACTGACTATAAGGAAGCTCGTTGAAGAAAAATATGTCATGTATTAGTGTTACTGCACTGGTGACTATACCGATGAGATGGTCTCCTCGCCTGTAGTAGCTCCATGGTCTTTCTCTATCCAGGTGCACCATATTCAGTGGGCACTTCATTCCAAATGTCCCAGAGACTGTCTGAGACACCAGTATCATCGAAAGCAGAAGCAGGAGGAGCTGAATCATGGAGCTGAATCAATCGCCTGTGTCCAAAGAAGAGTTAGATGATTTCAAAGCACTCTTAGAAAATAGAATGTCGAGTGGCTTTTCTTATTGAAACAGAAACAAATTGAGCTTTATCTGGAAAAGAGAGAAGGGTACATTCATCAGCACAGCCCCTGCCTGTGTCCTAACTCTTGTGCAAACCGTTCAGCATGAGTAGAGGCTTATATCTTTTTCTGATGCAAGATCCATTCCATGTTGCTTCAGTCTGACATTCTATCAAAGGCAGACACTGTAAAAGTTGCAATAGATGTCTCAAAGTCTGGGACTGTGATAATTACTGTGAGTGATAATTTGTCCTCTGCCAGGGCTCCATGTACTGAGGGGCATCTGGAGAAATGGATTCTTGTAAAATGTTGCAGATACACCCCTGGAGACACTTTTCTACAATGGTTGTTATCCTTCCTGTCAAGACATGTCCAGAAAGTGATGCTGGAGGAAGATGCTTCAATACCCAAGGAATTGTCTTCTGCTGTCCACCATTGTGTTGTACGGTCTCCAGAGAATGCTGGAGAAGATCACCCGGAGCTATGCAATTTGATGGCAATCTAGGTTCTTTCTTTTTTTTTTATTGAAAAAGTTTTTCAAATACAGATTTCCCCCCCTCCTCCCTAATCCCTCCTCCCCCTCCCCTCCCCCTGTGGCTTCTCCAAAATAAAACCCAAATTAATAACAGATTATATAATACTTTACCATCCTTTTACTCCACCCCCCATATGCTGACCCTTTCTTTATGACAATATTATTATATCCCCCTTATACTATACATTTCAAAGCAACATTCAGCTGTAAAATTATATAATAAATCCTAATTTGGCAATTTCAACTCATAATCTACCCATTTCCTCCTCCCCCATACATATATCTTAATTCTAATCTTTTACATATATTAATAGAACATAACATCCCTTTTCCTAAACTAAACAACCAATAAACTAACCTATCTTCACCCACTTTCCTACAGGTCTACCATACATAATATTTTTAATATCTTTGTTCTTCTGCCCACACCACTAAAAAAATATTTCCATATGTAAATAAAATCCTCAAATGACTTTAAGCTTGTAATCCATATGATATATTCTGTAATGTCTTTCAACTGGATTGTTAATTCCATCACCCATGTTAGGATAACATCAAATTCTAGTTCCAAAAGTATGTTCAATGTCTTCAATTACCATCTGCCCCCATCAATAGTAAATATTTACGTATATAAAAAAAACCACCCGAGTGACTTTATATTTATATTCCATATCGTGTCTTCTGTAATGTCTTTCATCTAGATTATTAATTCCAACCACCGTGTTAGGGTAACAACCAGATCTTCTGCGTGCCCCAATCCCATAGTTCTCTTGCCTTGTAGCTCAGCATAAACGTAATCCATTTGTCAAAGAGTCCAAAATAGAAAGTTCCAATCCACTCAATTAAAGGCCATCTTCCACATCCCAAAAGCACAGCACTGCAGAGATCTGTCATCCTTCTCAAAATAGTATGAACCAATACTTTGCTTCAGCCATATTTTCATGTATTTAAACGTCTCTTAAGTAACTGGCATTAGACTGTTGTTTAGTCTAAAAAATTTTAGCTTTGTAGGACCTGCATCTTCTTTTCTTAACTTTTTGTGGTTTAGATCTCCATCCTTGTTGCCTTTCTATGAGTTGTATATCAACTGATTGATTTCCATGCTGGTCTTGATAAGACATCACATTAGAATCCAAAGCCACCTCTCTAGTATTTAAAGGTAATCCAACCATAACCTCTGAAGGAGAATCCAAAAGCGGCTCGTCCAAAAAGGCCTCTGTAACTCATTGTTTTTCCATTACCTCTGCCTCCATCTGCTTAGCCTGGGTTTCAATCTCTTGTTGATTTTGCTTTTCTTTATTCCCCTCGTGTGTTATGCATGGAGATGTTAAATCCATTTTAAAAACCTTGTAATAAAATTCTTCCGCTTTTTCAACAGTATTTAGTTGATATCTTTCTCCTTGGTATCTCAATATTATACCAACTGGAGCATCCCACCTAAATGGGATGTTTTGTTTCTTTAGCTCAGTCACCAAAAATCCAAAATCCTTTCTATCTTTTAACATCTTGGGCGGCAACTCTTTAAATATCCAAATCTTCCTTCCATGCATTTCAAGAGTGGAGTTAAAAGACTTTTGCACAATATCATTTCTTATTTCTTTATCAGTAAAGTAAATCACCACATCTCTAGGCAGCTGCCTTTGCTTTGCCACCCAAGAATTAGCTCTGTAGGCCTTATCAATCTTGCAGGATATCTCTTCAGGACTAACCTTTAAAATCACAGCCAGAACTTCAGCAGACCTCTTTCTCAAATCTTCTCTTTTATTTTCCTGTATTCCCCTAATTCTGACCGCAAATTCCATGAATCTGAATTGCATCATTGTGGCTTCATTTTCAATCCTTTGTTTTATATTATCTGCATTGTAAGTCTTGTAGTCAGCTTCCTTTATTTTTTTAAACTCTACTTCTGAGCTTTTTTCCTGAATCATTATTAAATCATTTTCAATTCTTTGTATTTTATTATCCAAATTATCAATCTTATCATCAACTTCCTTCATTTTAGACTCTATTTCTAAATTGATTTCTTTATCCATCCTTATAATTACTTCTATGAAACTTTTCAAATGTTGCTTCAAGATATCATACTTTTGTTGAACCGACTCTTTAACTTCCTGTCTAAATTTTTCAAGATTCTGGTTCACAATCTCATCATGTCTTGCCATCTCCTCCAATACAAATTGTGTTAAATCTTTAAAGCCATTCCTCTGCATCTGCAAGCTCAAAACTTGTTCATGTGGTTTGTAAATGCCCCCCCCCCAGCTTGGTTGTCTGGCTTTGACAGTTTTAACGCCATCCTGCCACACAAACAGATTTTTTTTCCCCTTTAAAGAAAAAGACTTCTCTCCAAACAATATCAATATCAAGTCTCTAAGAAGGAAGAAGCATGAGATAAGAATTTTTCTCTTCACTTCTAGCCAGCGCTATTGTTTCAGTTACTTTGTAATACTTTGTAACACTTTGTAAAACTAGTCAAACGGAAGGACTTTCGCTTTCGGCTTTCTTCTCGAGCCTCAGCCAGTCGCCATTTTAAACTTTCTTTTTTCCCCCTTTCACTCTTCTTTACTTTTAAAATCAGTCTTAGGGTTGTTAGAAATACTTGCAATTTAGGGTCCCAAATCCGGATTTCATCCTACTTGTTCAAACGATTTGTTAGTTTCGTTAGTTGGTCTGGTCCCATCGCCTAGCTCTGCAAAACGCAGAGTTCTCCCGAAGCCCGGAGCAGCTGCGAGCAAAAATAGGGAGCCTCATCCTGCTTCCTCCCCAGGAATAAAAAAGAACTCTGGGGACTTCACAGAGGGCTCTACCTGCCCTTGCCGGCTCTGTCTCACATTTCCTTAAGGAAATGGAGTTTTTCAAGCCGCCTTTCAGCTGTAAAGGCGGCTCTTTATGGGTGACGGGGCTGGCGGTCTCAGAGGACCGTCTGGTGGCGATGGAAACCAAACCGGAAGCCAGCAATCTAGGTTCTTGACCCTTAACTCTAGTGCTCTCTGTCACCTTCTGCACCTTGAACCCTGCCTAATGTTAAAGCAGGTCTTCTTTGTGATTTCCTTTTCTATGAGATCTCCAGATATTAATCCTGTTTAGGGTGACCCGCTCCCTACTCCCTACTCCAGTTGAGAATGCGGTAAGACCCCTTGCAGGATATGGCTGAGGATTTCGTGCAATATCTGCATGACAAAATTGCTCAGATTCAGGAGGGCTTGGACTCCGATTGGGTGGGTTCAGATGGGGTGACGGAGGTGGGTTTTGAGAGTGTTATCTGGGAGGACTTTGATTCTGTGACTCCCGAGGATGTGGACAGGATTCTGGGTAGGTTGAGCTCTGCCACATGTTTATTGGACCCGTGTCCCTCCTGGTTGGTGCTGGCCTCTCGGGAGATTACGCGAGGCTGGCTCCAGAGGATTATAAACGCTTCTTTGAGGGTTTCTTCCCCTCCGCCCTTAAAGAGGCGGTGGTGAGGCCCCTCCTCAAGAAGCGGGCGGTCCCCTCCCTGGACCCGACTGTATTAGCTAACTACCGTCCAACCTTCACTTTGTGGTGAAGGTTGTTGAGAGTGTAGTGGCGCAGCAACTTCCTCGGTAACTGGATGAAGCTGTCTATCTAGATCCGTACCAGTCAGGCTTCAGGCCGGGTCACAGCATGGAAACCATGCGGCATTGGTCGCATTGGTCGATGATTTCTGGAGGGCTTGAGGCAGGGGGTTTTCCTCTGTCCTAGTCCTATTAGATCTCTCAGCGGCTTTTGATACCATCGACCATGGTGTCATGCTGCGCCGGCTGGAGAGGCTAGGAATGGGGGGCACTGTGTTACGGTGGTTCTCCTCCTTCCTCTCTGGTCGGACGCAGTTTGTGTTGGCAGGGGGACAGAGGTCGACCTCAAGGCGCCTTGTTTGCAGGGTGCCACAGGGGTTGGTCCTCTCACCCCTTTTGTTCAACATTTATGTGAAGCCGCTGGGGGAGATCATCCGTGGTTTTGGGTGAAGTGTCATCAGTACGCTGATGATACTCAGCTGTACATCTCCACCCCAGACCACCCCAATGATGCCCTTGTGATGTCCCGGTGTCTGGAGACCATGCGGATCTGGATGGGGAGAAACAGACTCAGACTCAACCCCTCCAAGATGGAGTGGCTGTGGCTTCCGGTGTCCCAGTATAGCCAGCTGGTTCCATCGCTGGCTATTGGGGGTGAGATCTTGGCCCCCTCAGAGAGGGTCCACAATCTGGGTGTCCTCCTGGATGCACGGCTGTCTTTAGAAGACCATATGACGGCCATGGCCAGGGGAGCTTTCTATCAGGTTCGCCTTATTTACCAGTTGCATCCCTTCCTGGACTGGGATGCACTGCACACAGTCACCCATGCCCTTGTCACTTCCCGTCTGGACTACTGTAACACTCTCTACATGGGGCTCCCCTTGAAGAGCACTCGGAGGCTCCAACTGGTCCAGAATGTGGCCACGTGGGTGATTATGGGAGCGTCTCGATGCACCTATGTGACACCTCTCCTGCGCGAGCTGCACTGGCTCCCAGTGGTCTTCCGGGTGCGATTCAAGGTGCTGGTCACCACCTTTAAAGCGCTTCATGGCTTAGGACCCGAATATCTACGAGACCACCTTCTGCCACCGATAACCTCCCACCGACCAACATGCTCCCACAGAGAGGGGCTCCTCAGGGTGCCATCAGCCAAGCAATGTCGACTGGCGACCCCCAGGAGGACAGCCTTCTCTGTGGGGGCACCCGCCCTCTGGAATGAACTGCCCCCAGGGATACGCATGATCCCCGACCTGCGTACCTTCCGCCATGCCCTTAAGACCCTACTTTTCCAACAAGCTGGACTAGCTTGACAAGAATCTGGACCGGGTATTTTTAAATTCTTGGGTTTTTAATTTGTGGAGCCAAAGTATTTAATTTGTTTTAACTGTGTTTTAAATTTTGTATACTAGGTTATTTTAATATGGCTGTGCACCACCCTGAGTCCTTCGGGAGAAGGGCGGTATAGAAATTCAATAAACATAAACATAAACATCATTGTCATCCTTCATCCGTTGCTGTCTTCAATCCTAGAATCAGAGAATAATAACATTGGAAGTGACGTCTTCGTCACGACTTTGCAACTAAAAACAACAACCATCACATTCAATTAAACTTTGAATTCTTATCTGGGAATTCCAAAGCCACATGGAGCCCCACAATGTTCAGAGTGATGCTCTTTTTTCCCTCATGCTATCAAAATCACAGTGGTTTGCTTGTTCCCTCATGTCACCACCCTGGGGATTGTCTCCAGAGAGTTATAGATACAAACATCAGCCTTCAGAAAAAAAAAAAAAAAAAAAAACACTGTATGAAGTGATGTCATGCATGAGAACTTCTCAAAATGCTCAATATCTCCTATTTAATCGAAAGTCTGGAACAACATCAAGGAACTCACTTTGTCTCCTTTCAAAGCTTCAGGAAAGGTTTGGTTCTCTTTCTGACTTTATTTGATAAAAAAAAAGAAAAAGCCACAAGGCAAAGGATTGACACTTGGGTAGATAAATGGCCTTCCTGCTTTTCCTTCTCATGCTGCTTCCTCACGCAGCTGATGGGAAGCTCACTTTGAAATGCCCTCTGAACCTGAAGAGGAATGAAGCCGACCCACTAAATTTTTACCAGCTGGGAGACCTCCTTCTGGGTGCGGTCATCGGTGCAATCAAAGCAACCTTCCTCCCTTACGATTTCAGCAGGAGCCCCTTTCTGAAGGTCTCTGGGTGAGTCACTGCAGGCATAATGCTTCTCTGCTGGTCAGTGCTAATTTCCAGACCTCTGCACTATTTCATTGTCATCTTTCATCCATTGCTGTCTTCTGGTGCTGGAGAAAGATGGAGGAAGGGGGAATTCACAAGGCTTGCAAGGCTCCTGCATACAGAATTGTGCTAAATATACAGCCAAGACTTTTTTTTTTGTTGACATCAGTTTAAGAGATTTTTTTGAAAAAACTGCAAAACGTACATCTCTTGTGTCCATTGTCAAGGTTCCCCCTTGGATGAGATTTTCCACCCATTACTTCTTGTCCTGCCTTCAAACACAATTCCAGCAATTGTCACACTTGGCCAATAAAGAATTCTCTTCTCTTCTCTTCTCTTCTCTTCTCTTCTCTTCTCTTCTCTTCTCTTCTCTTCTCTTCTCTTCTCTTCTCTTCTCTTCTCTTCTCTTCTCTTCTCCTCTCCTCTCCTCTCCTCTCCTCTCCTCTCCTCTCCTCTCCCCTTCCCTTCCCTTCCCTTCCCTTCCCTTCCCTTCCCTTCTCTTCTCTTCTCTTCTCTTCTCGTCCAACCCCCTGCTTAGGCAGGAAACCCTATATCATTTCAGACAAGTGGTTATCCAACATCTTCTTAAAAACTTCCAGAGTTGGAGCATTTACAGCTTCTGGAGGCAAGTTGTTTCACTGATTAATTGTTCTAACTGTCAGGAAATTTCTCCTTAATTCTAGGTTGCTTCTTTCCTTGATTAAGTTTCCATCCATTGCTTCTTATCCTGCCTTCAGGTGCTTTGGAGAATAGCTTGACTCCCTCTTCTTTGGGGCAGCCCCTGAGATATTGGAAGACTATCATGTCTCCCCTAGTCCTTCTTTTCATCAAACTAGACATACCCAGTTCCTGCAACCGTTCTTCATATGTTTTAGCCTCCAGTCCCCTAATCATCTTTGTGGCTCTTCTCTGCACTCTTTCTAGAGCCTCAACATCTTTTTTACATCATGGCAACAAAAACTGGATGCAGTATTCCAAGTGTGGCCTTACCAAGGCATTATAAAGTGGTATTAAGATTTTCCTTGATAATTACCACGTTATAATGCCTCAGTAAGACTACACTTAGAATACTGCATCCAGTTTTTTGTGCCATTTGTATGGTTACTGCTTTTTAAAAACACTCTGATCTGTATTAATACAGGGAGAGAATCAAGATCACATGAAGTTCTAGTACACTTTACAAAGCCTATGTCAACTTGCAAAGCTTTCAAGTTGCCATGAGCAGGAGGGAGGGAGAACTGAAGTGCATTCCATACATTCTTCCCGACCGCAATCAGAAGGAGGGTGTTAGGTTTCACAGCCAGCCAAAGCGTTTAATTGGAGAATGTGATTTATGACATGGCCAGGGGGAAGGGGAGAGACAGGGTCATAGGGGAACGTAAATCTACGTGGGGTCAGTCCTGACTGCATCCGAGTATTGCCAGAATGGTGCTCCTAATAAATCACTATATTTCCTTTGAAGTTTGGATCATGGCTCATGAATTAATTAGGGCATCTTTTGGAAACTTGACAGCCTTAATAAGACTACACTTGGAGTACTGCATCAAGTTTTGGTCACCACAATACAAACAACAACAACAACAACAACAACAACAAAAGATATTGAAACTCTAGGAAGAATGCAGAGAAGAACAACAAGAATAATGAAGGGTTTGGAGGCTAAAACATATGAATAATGGTTACAGGAATTGAATATGTCTAGTCTAATGAAAAGAAGGACTAGGGGAGACATGATAGCAGTGCTCCAAAACAGGAGAGAGGCTCCTATAAAGATGGGCGGGGGGGACTATTTTCCAAAGCACTAAAAGGCAGGATAAAAAACAACGAATGAAAACTAATCAAGGAGAGAAGCAACCCAGAACTAAGGAGAAATTTCTTCTTCTTCTTTTTTTTTTTACAATAATTTTTATTAATATATTCTATACACCAATACACAAATAAAATATACAATCCTGCCACCATGGTATAATGTGATTACATTGTCCATAAATATAAAGTCATTCCTTTATACATACATATTTGCCATCATATATATACATCATCATATATCTATTCTATCCCACCTTTTCTGGACCCAATCGTACCATAATTTCCAACTGTTATAAAATTCTGAATCTTTTTTTTACCATTGATCAGTCTAGTTAATCTATCTGATTCCGCACACTCATTAATTTTATATATTATTTTCAAATCTATCGGTAAGTATTGATTTTTCCACTCCTGCGCATACGCTAATCTTGCTGCAGTGATAATGTGAATCAACAAGAACCATATATCTGATTTAACATTCAAAGGTTTTGCCCCCAATAGGAAAATCTCAGGTCTTAATTCCAAATTAATCTGTGTGATTTCCAATATCCATTGCCGTATTTTTTTCCAATATTTAACCGCCTGTGGGCAGGTCCACCATTGGTGAAAATAGGTTCCATTGCTGTAGGCGCACTTCCAACAGCAGGCAGATGTCCCAGGATAAATTAAGGAGAAATTTCTTAATGGTGAGAGCAATCAACCAATGGAACAACTTGCCTTCAAAAGTTGTGGGTGCTCCATCACTGGAAGCTTTCAAAAAGAGACTGGACAACATTTGTCTGAAATGGTACGGAGTCCACTGCCCAAGCAGTGACTAGAATAACTCCAAAGTCTCTTCCACCTCTATTATTCTGTGACTTCCTTACCTTCTGAGGAAGAGAAGATGGATGAAACCTGGAGTATCATTTTCCAACATGAAACATCCATCCTTGCAGAATTTGGAGCAAGAGGTGGACATTTCAATAAGGCAGGAGGGGTAACCCTAGGACATCTTTGGAAGCACAGGAGCTATTTCTCAGCTCAGAAGGTAGTAACATTTCTTCCTGTAAGCATCTCAACAAAGTCTGGATGGTCACCCATCAAAGATCATTTATTCTGTTTGCCTTGGGCATCCTGAAGCATTAAGGATTATAAAGCTTAGATTAAATAAGACCATACTTTTTATAGTCATTGGCTAGCTCTGTATAAATATCATTGGTAACATGGGCCCTTTTCATCTCTTATATTCATTATATCATTAACTGTTCCCTAATTTACACAAAGATAACATGAGAGAAGATGTATAAACTACTGCTACACTCTAATAAATTTATATTTTTCATTCTTGCTTTCACTATTTTGCTTAACTTCATTTTTTTTTCTTTGATTTATATGCCGCCCTTCTCCGGAGACTCAGGGCGGCTTACAATGCGCTAAGCAATAGCCTTCATACTTATGTATATTTATACAAAGTCAGCTTATTGCCCCCACAACTGGGTCCTCAATTTACCTACCTTAGAAAGGATGGAAGGCTGAGTCAACCTTGAGCTTTTCTGAGGGGATTTCAAGGCGGTTATTGGGGAAATGATGATCACAAGAATATTAAATGTGTGCCTTATTATTTACAACATTCAAACATTGTCTTTATATGTTGACCAGTGATTTAGGTTACATTTAGACATCCTTGTGGACTTCTATAAAAATTAGATTATTTTCATTAATGATGTTGTGGAATGTATATATTTTCAGGAAGGGATCCATGTTTTCCTGGAAAATTCTCTCCTTCCTATTTGCCATCCAGGAGATCAACCAGGATCTCCAGCTCTTAACCAATATCTCCCTGGGCTACAACTTCCATGAAAACCATTTCAACTCAGTCATGACTTTGGATGCCTTGCTGGATTTGCTTTCCACTGGGGAGGCAAATATTCCAAACTACAGGTGTGGAAGCCATAATAGACCCGTGGTAGTCTTTGATGGGTCCAACGCTGATATCTCCATTCAGATTTCAAATATGTTGGGCATTTATAAAATCCCACAGGTGTGTGCAAGGGTTGGGGGACCCTACTCCTCCTTTGAATTTTCCATGAAATTAAAAGGCAGCTTTTCATCACTGAAACCATTGGCCTAATGCAATTAGAGTGGCTCTAAATTAACAAAGAACAGTAAATGTTAAACCAGTCAGATCTGAAATACCTTGGTCCAATCCAAGTTAGATTCTTCCTACTTGTGGAATAAACATTGCATACTCAAGGCTTAGTGGAAGGGGGTGTAACCTATGAACAGATCAACCAGAAAAAACATGTATATAGTCTTGTTGAGGTGCTTTCCTCTGGCATACTAGAACTAGGATTGTTATCTTAATAATATTTAGTTAGTTAGTTAGTTTGTCAAACATGTATGAGATAACATTCATAAGTATAAACATGGATATTAATACAGGAAATGGGTACGAATAAATGGGGACAGTAGGACAAGGATGGAAGGCCCCTTACAGACCTCTTAGGAATGGGGATAAAGATAGATAGATAGATAGATAGATAGATAGATAGATAGATAGATAGATAGATAGATAGATAGATAGATAGATAGATGATAGAGATAGATAGATAGATAGATAGATAGATAGATAGATAGATAGATAGATAGATGATAGATAGATAGATAGATAGATAGATGGATGATAGATAGATAGATAGAGATTGATTATATATATAGATATATAAAGATATATACAATATCTTGGCTTGAATTTGACTCAACAATTAATACAATTTCCCTTTTCAGATCAGTTATGTTCCTGTTCCACAGACTCTGAATGACAAAATACTTTTCCCTTTTTTCTACCGAATGGTCCCCAAAAAAGGAGTTCAATATCCCGCAATTATCAAACTGCTCCAGTATTTCGGGTGGACGTTGGTCGGTCTGGTTGCTCCAGACTCTGATGGTGGAGAGACGTTCATGAGAAGTTTGACTCCTCTGCTTGTCAGGAACGGCATTTGCGTTGTTTTATCTCAAAGCATCCCTGTGGCTGCCCCTCATGTACATATTGATGGATTTCAATGGTACAAATGGAGACAAGTCAATGTCTTTGTTTACTGTGTGGAGATTGATTCCTTCATTAGAGGAATATTCATTACTCAGAAGATCATTGAAGCTTACACAAAACCCACAGTTGGAAAGGTCTGGATCACTTCAGCTTTGTGGGATTTCACTTTGGATTTACGGTATACTACATTGATTATTCCATCCATCTATGGCTATATTTCCTTCTTAATCCAGACGGGTAGAAATGCCAACTATGGTGATTTTCCATCTGTCTACAAGGCTATGACAGAATTTAAAGACAAAGCATTTCACTGTTCCTATTCCAAGCATGGCTTGTCCGTGAAAGGCTGGACAAGATGCCCAGAGATTAAGGATGTAGAAGCTCTGCCCCAAGAGCAGATCGAAGGAATCCTGTCTCTTGACAGCTACATCACTTATCGCTCTATATGGACTGTGGCCAGGGTCTTAAATGCTGCCTATTCATCCAGATCCAAGAGAAAAGTGAAGGATAATAACGATTGGTTGGCTGCTCAGCATTTACAGCCATGGCAGGTATTCTCTCTGCATAATCCTCTGGGGCCATTCTTTCTTATTTTTGTTAAACTTATCTATGGAGTCTAGTATTTTATTCAGAGATCTAGCTTTCCTGACACCATATTTATAGTCCTGAGCTAGCTCTGTGTGAACATCATTGGTAACATGGGCCCTTTTCAGGGATGGGCTGCTGGAGGTTCGCAGGGGTTCGGGAGAACCTCCAGCTAAGATTCTGTGCAGTTCGGAGAACCCCCAAATCCCACTCCTGGCTGGCACCACCCATCCCAACCCTTCCCTCCCAGGAGTCCCCACGTGGCCCATTTTGGATGCAGGTTAGTGCAGGGCATGTGCGAAGGCTTGGGGAGGGCAAAACACAGGCCTGCTGGAAGTTCAGGAAGGCTGGAAACAGGCCATTTCTGGTCTCCAGAAAACCTCCAGTGCCTGGGGAGGTCGTTTTCGCCCTCCTGGAGGCTCAAGGAAAGCCTCTGGAGCCCAGGAAGGGCAAAAATGCCCCCCTTGCTGTGGTGCAGGAGGCCGACTAGGCCACGCCCATCATGGCCACACCCACCCAGTAACCAGGCAGAGAACCCCTTGCTAAAACTTTTGAAGCCCACCCCTGGCCCTTTTCATATGCATTATAACATTAGCCCATCCCTAATTTACATAAAGATAACATGAGAGAAGACGGCAGCATATCGGAACTTGCAAGATTAATATCAGCTCTACAAGACAGACCAGACTAAGAAACCAATATAGTTTTAGTTTTTAGTTTTTTAGTTTTTATTGAATTTCTATACCGCTCTACTCCCGAAGGACTCAGGGCGGTGCACAGCCATGAAATAAAACACATAGATATACAAAATTTAAAATCGAATAAAATGAATTAAATAAATTTGGCTGAATTAATACCCATAATTTAAAATACCCATATTTTAAAATACAGTAAAAATTTAAAATTTACACTTAAAAGGGAGAAGATTTAGGCGAGGCCAGCTTGATGAAATAAAAGCGTCTTCAGCTCGCGGCGGAAGGTGCGCAGATCCGGAATCCTCCGTATCTCTGGGGGGAGCTCATTCCAGTTCGTCGGTGCCCCCACAGAGAAGGCTCTCCCCCTAGGGGCCGACAGCCGACATTGTTTGGCCGACGGCACCTGGAGGAGCCCCTCTCTGTGGGAGCGTACTGGTCTGTGGGAGGCTATTGATGGTAGTAGGTGGTCCCGTAAGTAACCAGATCCTAAGCCATGTTGATTTCAAGTTGATTTCAAGACTGCTTTTATTATAATAATTATAGTAAGAGAGGCTGGCAATATTTTTCATGGTCTGAGCCTTAATACATAGTAAATTAATTTCATAAACTTTATAAGCTAATGTCCTTTAAGGTTTTTTCCTTTCACTTTATTATTGTTATGTTATGTATTTTGTTGATTGGGTTAATTGCACCCATGGACCATACAGAAATCCCTACTAAATATAAGCATTGCAGTAAATACCTTGTTACCCCGAAAATAAGACCTCCCCTGATAATAAGCCCAATCGGACTTTTGAGCGCATACGCTAAAGTAAGTCCCCCCCCGAAAATAAGCCCTCCCTGAAAATATTTAAATGCATGCACAGCTGGTCCCCACTATTTCCTCTGGTTAGGGTTAGGGAGACAGAGCTGGAAATCAGGTAAGACAGCAAGAGGAGCCCCATCTTGCTCCACACAACCCAAAATAATAAGACCTCCCCGAAAATAAGGCCAAGCGCTTATTTTGTGGTTCCAAAAAAATATAAGACAGGGTCTTATTTTCGGGGAAACACGGTATAGATACAGAATACTGGAACTGTGCAGAATGATCCTGTCAGAATCCGTGTTCTGTTTTCTGAGTTTCTCCTCCTCTCTCTTGTTTTAGCTTCATCTTTTCCTGCAAAACTCACAGCTTTACAATAACTCCTTGGATGGATTATATCTGGATGAGAATGGAGAGCTGGCTGCTGACCTTGACATCATGAGTTGGGCCCAGTTTCCCAATCAGTCAGTTGCCCGGGCAAAATTTGGGAGCCTAACAAGACAGGGACCAGGAAAAGCCATGTTTGCTATTGACCAGGATGTGATGGTGTCCCCCAAATGGCTCAACCAGGTGAAGGGAATTTTTCTTCCTCAGTTCTTTTCAAAACCACAGGAGTGCCAGAACTGCTCTCTGGGAGATTGGCTATTGCAGGACTCAACCTGCTGCACTGCCTCCCCTTCTGACCCTCCAGAGTAGAGGTGATATTCAGCAGGTTCTGACCAGTTCTGGAGAACCGGTAGCGGAAATTTTGAGTAGTTCGGAGAACCGGTAAATACCACGTCTGACTGGCCCCGCCCCCTTCCATTCTCTGCCTCCCGAGGTCCAACAGATCGGGAGGGAATGGAGATTTTACAGTATCCTTTGGCTGTCATGCCCACCAAGCCACGCCCACCAAGCCTTGCCATGCCCACCAAGCCACACACACAGAACCAGTAGTAAAAAATTTTGATACCCACCACTGCTCCAGAGAATTAGGGAGGTGTCTGCCTGACCCACAACTGTTAGCCAAATCTGGCTTCCCAGGCTAACAATGAAACAGACCAAGACAGGAAGGTCATCTTATTATGATTGATTCAGAACATTCTGACTAAAAATGATTTCTCTCATTCAAAGTTATTGTTGTTAGTTGCAAAGTCATGTCTGACCCATCGCGACCCCATGGACAATGTTCCTCCAGGCCTTCCTGTCCTGTACCATCTCCTGGAGTCCATTTAAGCTCATGCCGACTGCTTCAGTGACTCCATCCAGCCACCTCATTCTCTGTCGTCCCATTCTTCTTTTGCCCTCAATTGTTCCTAGCATTCGGCTCTTCTCCAGGGAGTCCTTCCTTCTCATTAGGTGGCCAAAGTATTTCAGTTTCATCTTCATTTTTTCAATTTCAATTTGAGTCTCATCCAAAGAGGGAACCCCAATTCTCAGCTTACATTCCATTTTATGATGAATGAAAGGAAATGCAACAGAAAAGCTGATTGGACCTGACAAAAGTAACTCCCTCTTTGCATAGGGAAACAATCGCATGTAGTCAAACATGTTACATGTGTTGTATGTCCATTTAAATGAGGTCTGACGAAAGCAGAGCCCTTAAATTTAGGATGTTAATGAGGAAATAGTCATAAGCTTGCTTGAAGTTCACAGGGATAGACAAACCAGGTATCAATTAATGCTAAGAAGCTTTCTCTTAATCAGAAGACAAACTCCAGGCATCCAGTAATGGGTTTCACTTACCTTTGCTACCGCTTCGGAACTGTGAGCACTCGAGCATGGCATTTCTGTGCATGCGCAGAACATTTGTGATGATGTCCAGGCAGGTGGGCAGAGCCTCCCATTGCTGCCAAACTGGGGCGAACTGGTAGAAACCCACCACTGCAGACCTCCTATCCTATCCTGACCTGGGGAACAAAAACAGTTTTTATCTTTTCAATCCCCTCTTCCCTCCTTCTCCTCTTGGCTCTTCGGTGGAGCTTATGACCATCTGGGTCTCCACGTTCCTTTTTCTTTTCTTTTTTTAATATTTTTTTTTAATTTTATTTTTTTTAATCAACATATTTAAATGTAGTCTTTGGTCTACATTGATCATGGTTCATTCACCTTATTCTTTAACTTCTATTTGCTAATTAATTGTTCGGGTCTGCTCTTCTATCATCTCCTTTTATTTTAATACAACGTTTCCTTTTCTTCTCCCCTTCTCTCTCCTCTTCTATCCCTTTCTACTTTCCTCATTCCTCCTCTCCTTCCTTTTCTCCTTCCTCTCCTCTTTCCCCTCTCCTCTATTCTTCCTCCCTTTCTTACCCTTTCTCCTACTCTTCTTTTCCCCTTCTTTCTTCCCCTCCTTTTCCCATTCTTCTTTTCTCCTCTTCTCACCTCCCAACTCCCCTCCTTCCCCCTCTCTGTTCCTCTCCCCTTCTCCACTCCCTTGTTGTTTTCTTTTTCAATTCAATCTGAAATGGTATTCGAGCAGCCCCAATTTCAATTCACATACATCTTCATTTCAAGTTTCTTTTTTGCTTTATTTATTTATTTATTGGTTCGATTTATATGCCGTCCTTCTCCGGAGACTCAGGGCGGCTTATAATGCGTTAAGCAATAGCCTTCATACTTTTGTATATACCTGCTTAGTAGGGCTTTCGCCCCCACCCCCCCAGCGGTGTTCTTTTTTATACAAAGTCAGCTTATTGCCCCCACAATCCGGGTCCTCATTTTACCTACCTCAAAAGGATGGAAGGCTGAGTCAACCTTGAGCCTGGTGAGATTTGAACTTGCAGTAATTGCAGGCAGCTGGTGCTACTTAACAGCACCAGTCTGCTGCGCCACCAAGGCTCTTATTTCTGTAGAAATAAGGTATTTCTGATCATCAGAAATACCGGTTCGGAGGAACTGGTAGCTTTTTTAAAATACTGGTTCACCTGAACTGGTAGCTTTTTAAACTACCAGTTCAACCAGTTCGCCCGAACCAGTAGTTTTTATTACTACCAGTTTGCCCCACTTTATAGTTATATCTCTTCCTACATTCCTGTACATTATTAATCAATCCATGTATCATCTGAGTATAACATTTTTGTGCCATCATCTTCATCCACGTTCCTTTTTCCAGGAAATCCACTGCAGGACCATTTTTTTCTTTTTTCCCAACCTGAAACCAACCATTTAAACTTTATTTCCAAACTTTACCTCCAGTTATTCCATTCACAGATTTTTTTTTCTATCCGATCCAATCTGTCTCCCCTCTTCTCTTTCTCTCAAATGTTTACATTAGACGGGAAGCAACTGCCAACTGAGGAAATGTGTGATGTCCCCCAAGGCTCTAGTCCCGTGATGACAAACCTATGTCATGGGTGCCCAAAGTGGCCCATGAAGCCATGTTGCCTGGCAGACGTGGGTCTTGCCTGTCTTCCGGGTTTCTGGCACGCATGCACGCATGATGATCAGCTGTCCTTCGTGCGTGCGGCAGTGCCGAAAACCAGGGTGCACGCCAGCCAGCTAATTGTTGGGTGTGAATGCGCGCTAGAACCCAGAAGTTTCATTTTTCTGGAGCGTGGCCCTAATGAGCATGTGCGCGTGATGTTTCCACACAACCTTTTCGGCACTCAGTGCCAAAAAGGTTTGCCATCACTGCTCTAGTCTGATATACACCAATGGAAATGCTTTTTTGACATCTCCCAACCACAGCCCTCACTGGCAGCCAGGTCACCTCATCAGCCCTTTGTGAAAGCACAGCTGTCCTTCATGGCCCAAAATTGAGCTTCTTTAGCACTTTTCCTCACCCCAAAGGCTGGCTGATATCTAGAGGAGCCTTGGTGGCACAGCAGACTAAAGCACTGTTAAGTAACACCAGCTGCCTGCAATTACTGCAAGTTCAAATCTCACCAGGCTCAAGGTTGACTCAGCCTTCCATCCTTCCAAGGTAGGTAAAATGAGGACCCGGATTGTGGGGGCAATAAGCTGACTTTGTATAAAAAAGAACACCGCTTAGGGGGCCTGAAAACCCTACTAAGCAGGTATATACAAAAGTATGAAGGCTATTGCTTAATGCATTGTAAGCCACCCTGAGTTTCCGGAGAAGGGCGGCATATAAATCGAACCAATAAATAAATAAATAAATAAATAAATAAATAAATAAATAAATAAATAAATAATAGACTAACAAGCCCATATGCCCATATGTCACAGATGCACACAACATGTTTTCTACACATTGCCCTTGACATGTCTTCTATTTTTGCTTAGTCCCTCCCTGAATCCAAGTGTGTGGAGAGCTGCCATCTTGGTTTCTTCATGGTGCCTCAGGAAGGGGAGCCCCCTTGCTGCTACGACTGTGTTCCTTGTGGGGAAGGGACCATCTCCACTCAGGAAGGTGGGTGGCTTTGAAGAGGAAGTCCCCATAGTGGGAGTGGTCAGAGATTCTGAATCCTCAATTTTGGTGTTTCTTTTTTGTCTTCCTTGCCTTAAGATCCAGAATGAATCTCATGAGGTGAGTTGCAAGAAACCATCTGAGAGAAAGACGGCTCATCAGTCAACCCCTGTTGTCAGCCTCTTTGATGCTTGTTTGCTATCGGCTGCCATAGTAATGGGGAGGGGGGAAGATTGGCATTTGGGTGGGGAAGTGAGCTGGAGTGAAGACGGCCTGTGTGTCAACCAAAAGAAAAGGATGGTCTCATAATCTACTGCACAGCTGAATGGACTTGTTTATACCCAGTCAAGGTCAACCGTCTTGGCATACCAGAGGGGCGAAAACACCTGAAGATGTGCCCCACATGACACTATGTGGGATGGGGATTGGACATTCAGCCTGGGTCCTTGGGGGGGGGGAGGGATTTGGGGAAACTTTCAATATGTAACGTTCGTGCCTTTTGGCTCAGATCTTGCTTTTCTTTCATTGCTATGATTTCCAACTCATTAAAAGTACCTCTTCTCTACAAACATGGAGTTTATTTTATTTTATTTTTTTTAATTTGATTTATATGCCGCCCTTCTCCGGAGACTCAGGGCGGCTTACAATGTGCTCAGCAATAGCCTTCATCCTTTTGTATATTTATACAAAGTCAGCTTATTGCCCCCACAAACTGGGTCCTCATTTCACCTACCTTAGAAAGGATGGAAGGCTGAGTCAACCTTGAGCCTTGGCGAGATTCGAACCCTGCAGTAATTGCAGGCAGCTGGTCTTAATAAGCAGCTTAATAACAGGGTGCCTTAAACCCCTGTACTACCAAGGCTCTTAGTTGAGGGTTTTCTTTCTTGGGTTTTGAACGAAGGCAGGCCTGACACCTATTTTGCCTCAGACCATCTCTGTAGAATTTTTCTGAGGGGAAAAGTGGACCTTTTTACAAAAAAAAAAAAAAAAAAGATTTATTTTAGTACGAAAGTTCCATGCTGACTTCCCACAATTTGTCCATAAATTGAAGAAAAGCATATTAAGAGAAAAGTGCCAAAAAATATAGTCACACAAAAGAGAGTACTTTAAAGTATACATTCTAAAGACTTTCAGATAAAAGGTGTGAATGAAATTGATTGCTGGGAAAAGTATAAACAAAATCAAAATTGAGGGAATTGACCGATCTGAGATGATGTATTTATGGAAGGCAACGGTGGACAAGGTAGACTGAAGGAGAAAAAAGCTAACATTGCAAGAGGTAGATAAACCATAGTTCTCTCATCTCTTTTATTTTCAGATGCAAAAGGGTGCACCAAATGTCCAGAGGATCAGTATCCAAATGAGAAACGAGATCAGTGCATCCCCAAGATCATAACCTTTTTATCGTACAGAGAACTTCTGGGGATGATCCTGACTTCCTTTGCCCTCTTCTTGTCGTTAGCCACACTGCTTGTCTTAGCAATCTTCATTAGATACTTGGAAACTCCAATAGTCAAGGCCAACAACAGGGACCTCTCTTACATCCTCCTGATCTCCTTATTGTTCTCTTTCCTGACCTCCTTCCTCTTCATTGGTCAGCCAAGGAAAGTCACGTGTCTTCTCCGTCAAACCGTTTTCAGCATCGTCTTCTCAACTGCTGTCTCCTCAGTCTTAGCCAAGACAATCACAGTAGTGTTGGCCTTCCTGGCCACAAAACCAGGCAATACCATGAAAAGGTGGTTGGGGAAGACTCTGGCCAACTCCCTTATACTTTGTTGTGCTGGGATTCAAGCTCTCATTGGCTCCACCTGGCTAGGAGTCTCTCCCCCCTTCCCTGACTCTGACCCGCACTCCCTGCCTGGAGAAATCATTCTGCAATGCAATGAAGGCTCTGTTACCATGTTTTATGTAGCCCTGGGCTACATGGGCTTCCTGGCTGGCATCTGCTTTATTGTGGCTTTCCTGGCCAGGAATCTCCCTGGGATCTTCAACGAAGCCAAGCTGATCACCTTCAGCATGCTGGTCTTCTGCAGTGTCTGGGTGTCCTTTGTACCCACCTATCTGAGCACTAAAGGGAAATACATGGTGGCTGTGCAGGTCTTCTCCATCTTGGCCTCCAGTGCTGGGCTGCTCGGCTGCATCTTCATCCCCAAGTGCTACATTATTACCCTGAGGCCAGATCTCAACACAAAGGAGCAGCTTATATTAAAAGTAAAATGAGAATGTAGTGAGAGGCAAGGGCAGCAGGGCTGCTGGTGGCCAAGTACTAAGGCAGGACTTTCCTTCCTTCCTTCCTTCCTTCCTTTACTTTTCTCCCTTTTCCTTCCCTCTTCATTCTCCCTTCTTCTCCTTTCCCTTCTTTCCTTGCTCTCTTATCTAAGTTATATAAGTTGAATTAATAATAAATAAATAATAATCATCTTTCCTTTTCCTTTCCTCTTTCCCTTTCTCCTTTCCTGTCCCTTCTTGGATGCTCAAATGC
Source organism: Pituophis catenifer annectens (assembly GCF_029215685.1). NCBI lineage: Eukaryota > Metazoa > Chordata > Lepidosauria > Squamata > Colubridae > Pituophis > Pituophis catenifer. Next base: position 7,363,718 of record NW_027256882.1, on the reverse strand, counting down.
AAAATGGGAAACATTTATCCATCTGTTTCGTTTTTAGTTTGTTTTGATAGCCCTCTGCCAGTGAAAACAGGGCTCAGGGGGACCGCTCGTGGCTCCTCCAGGCCCCATTTTCAGCCTGGATGGCCTCCTGCAGCCCTCCCAAGCTCTATTTTCACTGGCAGAGGCACTGCTGGCTGGTCCTTTGCTGTTTCCAGGACAGTCCCATGGGACAGATCTAAGTACCCCACAGGCCAGATGTGGCCCACGAGCCTTGAGTTTGACACCCCTGCTGTAGAAAAGAATGGGTTCCTTCCCTTTTCTTTGCTGGAAACAATATTTAGCTCAGGCATGATCCTATGTGAATTTCACTTTTGACCCTTAGACCCTTGGACTGGCAGACAACCCTGACCCTGCTCTTGAGTATTGGATGAATTTTAGATGATTCTTTTGCATGTTCTTCTTCAATAAGCACATTTTCCAACTAGGCCTTGGCTATGTTTAACACTCCTGAGTATAGTATAGTCCAGGGGTCAGCAACCTGCGGCTCTGGAGCCGCATGTGGCTCTTTCACCCCTCTGCTGCGGCTCCCTGTCATTCAAAATATGCATCACAACAGCTAATGTGCGACACCTGCTGGCATGTGATTTATTGTGCTTTTCAATCCCTGGTAGGCCAACCATGGATAAATCCAAGAAAAGAAAAGTTTTGGAAGAAAACAGAACGTTTAATTCAACTACATATGCTAGTTTTGTGGCCGCTCAAGAAATAGTCAGGAACGGGAAGGGTTTTGTGACTCCTGGTATTTTCTTTTCTCTGGGAAATGGGTCCAAATGGTTCTTTGAGTGTTTAAGGTTGCAGACCCCTGATATAGTCATTGTACATGATGTATACAACAAAATTGGTTATTGAGTCCATTGCTACCTCTGATACCTGAAAATAAAACTCATATTCTCTCAGGAAATTGCGTATTGTGTATACGTAGGCTGAAACTTGAAACAGGAGACAGAGACATCAGCCAAGATGTGAAGATAATGGGCTAATTTCTTTTTCTTTAAAAAGAGACTTTTTAAGCTTAGAGTAGTTGTTGTCTCCAAACTGAGGCTTTAGATTTCATGCTGGGTACCCATGAACATCAAATCCAAAAGCAGATCCTATTAAAAAAATCAATCCTGTGTGCCAAGAGACTGCATTGGCCAACACATAACAGATTTGTGGTAAATCTAGTTGAGTTCACGCAACCAGGTTAATGAAAAGTGCCCTCGTCACTTCCCGCCTGGACTACTGCAACACTCTCTACATGGGGCTCCCCTTGAGGAGCACCCGGAGGCTCCAACTGGAGCAGAGTGTGGCTGCGCAGGTGGTTATGGGAGCGACATGGCATTCCCATGTAACACCTCTCCTGCGCGAGCTGCACTGGCTCCTGGTGGTCTTCCGTGTGCACTTCAAGGTCTTGGTTACCACCTTTAGAGCGCTCCATGGCTTAGGACCTGGTTATCTACGAGACCGCCTGCTGCCACCAGTAGCCTCCCACTGGCCGGTACGCTCTCATAGAGAGGGGCTCCTCCGGGTGCCATTGGCCAAACAATGTTGACTGGTGGCCCCCAGGGGGAGAGCCTTCTCTGTGGGGGCACCTACTATCTGGAATGAGCTCCCCCCAGAGATACGGAGGATCCCGGATCTACGCACCTTCTGCCGCGCTCTTAAAACCTTTTTATTCTATCAGGCTGGCCTGGCCTAATTTTTCCCTTTTTTCCTTTTAAAATACAAATTTTAAATTGGTTTTAATTTATTGGGGTGTTTTAAATCAGTCTTCAGCCAAATTATTTAATTTGGTTTTATTCTGTTTTAACTTTTGTACTAATGTGTTTTTATCTTGTGGCTGTTCACCACCCTGAGTTCTTCGGGAGTAGGGCGGTATACAAATCAAATAAAACATAAAACAAACATAAAACAAACAAAAGAAGTGCTACATTGGCTGAATGTGCCATGTCAAAATATATAAACCAGAAGCTGGTTTAGTATGATGACCTGCTTCATGCATTTATACAGAGAGGGGTAGGTTTCCCACCTACCAAAATGTGTGAAAGGCATTAAGCATATTTTTATATCTCATTGGCTCTGTGGTTGACCAAGGATGAGACCAAGGATGTGATTCCTGCTACTTAGAAATTCCTTTTGGGATGGAAGGGAGAAAGAAGTCACTTTAACCCTGGTTCTCTCTAAAGCCCAACTCCTTTGCATCCACCAGAAAATATTCAGAACCAACTCTGGACAGCACCAGGTGGAGATGAGTCCAGTTTGCTGAAACCGCTAAAGAAATGCCTGAAAAAACTGGATGCCCTTAACATGAACTGTATAATTCACCCATTAATTCGGTTTATGGATGCCACACAGCCCAGGAAATAGTTTTCTTTCACAATCCATATTAAGGAGACCACATATTTCCATGATGGTTAATAGTATTTGTCTCACTGAGCTCAATTCTGCAGGGCACCTAGAAGTGTCAACCATCTGGTGAAACAATCACACAAAACCCTTGCAGGGGCTCTGCTGTAGGGCCAGACAAGGAATGATGGATGGAAATTGATCAAGGAGAGATTCAACCTGGAAATAAGGAGGAACTTTCTGACAGTGAGAACAATCAACCAATAGAACAGAAGTTGCCTTCGGAAGTTGTGGGAGCTTCATCACTGGAATCTTTCAAGAAAAGATTGGGCTGCCATTTGTCAGAAATGGTGTAGGGTCTCCTGATTGAGCGGGGGGTTGGACTAGATGACCTTTAAAGTCCCTTCCAACTCTGTTAATCTGACTTGCAAAGGGGACTGAGGAGGTCTCCTCAATGGTGGGCTTGGCTAAGGCTGGTCAAACCCAACCTGATCCCCTGAGAGGCATCAAAAGCCCAGTTAACACCTCCAGATGAGCAAATGAAACTGTGGTCCTGCCTCAGCTTGCTCTTCTGGCCAGGACCAGCAGCTGGGTCACCTTCAGACAATCCCTGACACCCTGATAAACAACACCATCCCACGGATCCTAAGCTAACAAGCCAGACTCAGTGGCAAGAGATATGGCCTGGGCTTTTCCCCCACCCCTTCTTCCCATCCTACCTCCACCCACCCTGGATACCTTGGGGTAGCTTAACTCTTCCACTGAAATCACAAGATGGACCATCACTCTGGGAAGGAGAAAGAGGCTTCTGTTGACCCCAGGGTTCCCCTGCAGGAGTAATCTTGCACAATCCCCCCAGGATTCCACTAGGCCCACCTAGCTTTCAGGCGCTGGCAGTGGTGGGTTCCTCCTGGTTTGGCCCGGTTCTGCCGAACCGGTAGCAGTGACGATATGATGTCACCGAACCGGTCCTGCCCCCCCGCATTATTCTTACCTTTTATTTGGCCCCACCCCCAATCTATTGCTGCCTCCAGAGTCCAGCTGATCGGCTAGAAGGAAAAAAACTGTTTAAACTCTTGCCGCGGGGCTTCAAAGGGCCACCCTACAGCTGATCAGTGTTAAAAGGCAGTGTGGTGGTAGACCGGTGCCTCCAAAAACAAATGAGTAGACCAGTGCCTGCAAAAATAAATGGGTAGACTAGTGCCTCCAAAAACAAATGAGTAGACTGGTGCCTCCAAAAACAAATGAGTAGACCGGTGCCTCCAAAAATAAATGGGTAGACTAGTGCCTCCAAAAACAAATGAGTAGACTGGTGCCTCCAAAAACAAATGAGTAGACCGGTGCCTCCAAAAATAAATGGATAGACTGGTGCCTCCAAAAACAAATGAGTAGACCGGTGCCTCCAAAAATAAATGGGTAGACTGGTGCCTCCAAAAACAAATGAGTAGACCGGTGCCTCCAAAAACAAATGAGTAGACTGGTGCCTCCAAAAACAAATGAGTAGACCGGTGCCTCCAAAAACAAATGAGTAGACTGGTGCCTCCAAAAGCAAATGAGTAGACCGATGCCTCCAAAAACAAATGAGTAGACCAGTACAGCTCTGCAAGCAGTTAAAAGCCTGATAGACCAGTACCTCTGCTAAATCCTAAAGAATTGTCACATGACCATCAAGCCACGTCCACAAAATAAACCATGCCCACAGAACCAGTAGTAAAAATTTTTAGAACCCACCCCTGGGCACTGGGGATGGGTCTCCTCAGAGGATGCTGGCTGGCAATCCATGCTTGTTTCAGCCTGACTTCTTTTTGTGAATAGGATCCCCTTCCAAATGCCCATTTTAAGAAGGTAAGAATAGCTTCACTGGGCAAGCCAAGGCCCATTTTCATGTCCCAGATACCTCTGGATTGTGCCCAAGAAGTAGTTGGAGATGTATGAATTACTCAAACCTTCTTATTGGGAGTTTATGCCTAAACTTGCCTCTCTCCCCCAACCACATTAATCAGACACTCAATAATCGCATTCAGTGGGAATTATTTTTAGAAATCTCATGAGGCTGTGTTTCAGTTCCCCTCTTGTTTAATTTCCGTATCATAATTAGTCCACCAGTTAGATGACGCAGGTTTCCTTCTAATTTGGCTAGGAAGTGTCTGTCTACATTCCTTAAGCTTATTATGCTGATCTTGTACCAATTCTGCAAAGAACCCTGACTGGAAATAAACTTTGATACAACTCTAAAAAGGAAATGACGCTTACTCAGATATGACCCCCGTTTAAGAATTTCACTCTTGACCCTTAGGACATTGGAATGGCTGAGAACTTTGACCCTGCTCTTCAGCCTTGGAGCTCTTTTGGACACTCCTCTTTGGAAAACACCCTTTGCAAAATGAAGTTGCCCCTAAATGATTAATTTCAGGAAGGGTTGACAGATGATATTCTTCACAAGTTAGCACAAACTGAATGTCCAAATCTCTTGACATGCCTGCCATACCTCACCCATGTGAGAAAATCTCCACTGTAGAACCCATGCAGATTTTGGATGCATGGCCTCATTTGAAAGATGCTGAGAAGTCATGAAGATGGAAACAGGTTCTTTGCTTGTACTATGCTGGCCGAGGACATATGGCAGCAAAATATCTTGCAGACTTCCCCAGATTATGTCATGGCCTTTTTATTGAAAAGGTTTGTAGAGTTGGAAATGTGAAAACATGAAGGGATATTTTATTATGCTTGGTCAACACATAATAAAAAAAGCTTTAAAGATTAATCTCAAACTCCTACATTCAAAGAGATGATTTTAAAGATAAATATTCAATTTAAGACAGAATGTTTCTTTTTTAGGACTGATGGATAAACAGGTAGAAAAAAATGTTCTGGAAGATTACCATATTTTTCGGAGTATAAGATGCACCTTAGTTTTTGAGGAGGAAAATAAGAAAAAAGCTGATTGGTAGGTGGATCAGCCTCCTGGAATACCCCCAATCAGTTGTTTCCAGAGGTGAATTTAAGCAATAGATTCCTTGGTTGTGAGCTCTGTGCCTTGCTTTTTTTTTTTTTTTTGCTTTTTTTTCTGCCTCTGAAACTTCTGAAACTCTGTTTCAGAAAAAAACTTTTTCCTGCCTCTGAAAGCCTCCAAAACAGAGCTTCAGAAAAAAGCCTCTGAAGCTCTGTTTGGGAGCTTCTTTTCTGAAGCTTCGTTTCTGATGCTTTTTTCAGCCTTTGAAACCTACATTTTTTTTTTTAATTTGATTTATATGCCGCCCTTCTCCGGAGACTCAGGGTGGCTTACAATGCATTAAGCAATAGCCTTCATACTTTTGTATATTTTATACAAAGTCAGCATATTGCCCCCACAAACTGGGTCCTCAATTTACCTACCTTAGAAAGGATGGAAGGCTGAGTCAACCTTGAGCCTGGTGAGATTCGAATTTACAGTAATTGCAGAGAGCTGGTGTTAATCACAATGCTTTTAGTCTGCTGAGCCACCAGGCCCTTTTGAGAAGCTGAGCAGGGCTAAATTCAGAGTATAAAACACACCCAGATTTTCACCCTCTTTTTTTGGGAAAAAGGTGTGTTTTATACTCTGAAAAATACGGTATTTTAATTTATGTTGGAAAAATTCAGCACTACCCATTATGGAGGAATGGTTGGTGAAATGGAGAGAATTTGCTGAGATGGACAAACTGATTTCTTTTATTAGAGAAAGGGCAATGTACCTTTATTGGTGACTGAAATGACCTTAATGTCTTTTTGCTTCTCACTGGGTGTTTATGTCCAATCTCACCGGTCTTGTTTACATCACATCCATGAGAGTGTCAACCATCCCATTCTGTAGGAATTCTTTTCTGGAAATTTTACCAGGCTGTACTTTAGCTCCTCTCTTGTTTAACTTCCACATCATAATTTAGTTAACCAGTTGCATAATCCAGATTATCCTCATCTATTTTTGGTTGGCGGTGTTTCCCTGCTCTCCTTACATGGATGACACTAAGATCTTGAGTCCCATATAACAAAGAATTGCAGATAAACTATCAACACAACTAAAATAATGGCATTTTTACATGCCCCATCACAATTATTTATGGCATATCAGCAAGATTCCCATTGCACAAGTGTTATGTTTAAAATATCTTCAGGGACATTTCAGGACTCAAGTAAGTTACGGACACAGGACAGGTATGATAACTCAACTGCTCAAAAGAGCTCAGTGACCATCTTGCAATTCTACCCTAAAAGGATGGAGGATACCATTATCCAGCCACACTTTAATTTTTCGTTCAAGCAAAATCATTGGCCTACTCATGCATGGAGAAAATTATGGAGCATTTTCTAGATTTGGCCTATTGGAAATTCCTCTATCTCACATTTCCACATTTTTTTCTGGCTTTAAGGTGCTCCTTTGTATTCAGCTCTGGCCTCAGAATGATAATGTAGCACTTGGGGATAAAGATGCAGCCCAGCAGACCAGCATTGGAGGTCAGGATTGAGAAAACCTGCACAGCCACCATGTATTTCCCCTTGGTGCTCAGGTAGGTGGGCACAAAAGTCACCCAGACACTGCAGAAGACCAGCATGCTGAAGGTGATCAGCTTGGCTTCATTGAAGGCCCCAGGGAGATTCCTGGCCAGGAATGCTGCTGTGAAGCAGATGGCAGCCAGGAAGCCCAGGTAGCTGAGGGTGATGTAGAACATGACATCAGAACCCTCATTACATTGCAGGATGATCTCTCCAGGCTGAGAGTGGAGATCAGAGTCAGGAAATGGGGGAGAAATTCCCAGCCAGATGGAGCAGATGATAATTTGGACAGCAGAAGAAGAAAGGATGATGGAGTTGGCCAAGCTCTTCCCCAACCATCTCTTCACTTGGTTTCCTGGTTTTGTGGCCAGGAAAACCAGCACCACTGTGATGGTTTTGGCCAAGAGAGAAGAAATGGCAACTGAGAAGATGATGCTGAAAACTGTTTGTCGGAGAAGGCAGGTGGCTTTCCTTGGTTGACCAATGAAGAGAAAAGGAGACAAGAAGCAAAGCAGGAGGGAGACCAAGAGGATGTAGGAGAGGTCTTGGTTGTTGGCTTTGACCATGGGAGTTTCTCTGTATTTAATGAATATGATTAAGAGTAGGCTTGTGGTTAGGAACAAGAGTAGTGCAAAAGAGGCCAGGATGATGCCCAAATGTTCTTCATAAAACAGGAAGGATTGAACTTTGGGGATACATTGGACTCGGTCCTTATTTGGATATTTATTATCCGGACACTTGGTGCATTTTTCTGTATCTGAGAAAAAAAAAAAAACAAGCAGTATTTCTTTAATATTCTGTCCATTTACATTTCAAGAAATACCTTCTTGGGACAACAACTGATAACTGGAAGTTTCTCCAGATGCATTTCTTAACATTGCCAGAGAAAGAAGATAAGAATAAGAATACTGTTTTCTAAAATAAAGAAGAAGCTATATTTCTATTAATCCATGAAATTGGGAGGCATCCTGGGTTCACAGTGAGTTCTAATGTAATGTGCAGAACCTTCATATTAAACCTACATTATTAGAGGTAAGCAGTGAATCTTTTAATCTTTCTAGATTAATAGGTAGCACTATGAGCATTTTCACAAAAGCATTTGTTAGCGGTAGAACCAAGACATAAAAAATATTAAGAAATATATAACTGTGTGTGTGTGTGCACATCCATGTATGTGTGTATGTACACACACATTGCTAAGGTCTATCAAATTATTCTAGGAAATGAATAATTTCCTCTGTAATAGAAAGCTACATTTAAAAAAACCCTCCCTTTTCACAGCCATGTATTCCCTTAATTCAGGGTAAAGTCAGGGTGACTGGATGGACCTGAGCATTTACTGGCTGGATGCCCTTCCTGACACCATGTGGAGTTCACATCAGATATATTTTCTTTGCTCCCTCAGAGAGAGAAATATCTGCCCCTACCTAGGATTGAACCCTCAGCCTTCTGAGTGGGAGGCAAGCATCTTCACCATTAAGCCATCATGCCGCTTATTTATAGGAAGCACGATTATTAGAGATATTTGCCTAGAAAGATTAACTGATTTGTTATTGTTTTCTTTACATCTAATAATGTAGCTTCATAGGTAACTCCATTATTAGTGATAAAAAATGAATCAATCCAGGCAAACATCCCGAGTTGTTTCAGATGGAACGTATTAATATCTGGATCCAGAGGTTGCTTCTCTTGAAAAATCTAGTTGGCTGCAAGACAGAGCTAGTCCTACAAATAATTTGGAATGGCTACTGTAGGAGTGGTACTTTGTGTGTAATCAGGTGCTCCATAAACTGTACACATTACTCCTGTGGACCAGCGACACCTCCTCAATGAAAGGAAAGGCCCATGTACAATGTGTTGCAATAATCCTTCCTGGAGGTGGACCTAAAACACTTTTTCAAGTTTCGAAGAACTCAGATGTTGCGAGAGATATAAAAGTGGAAGATCACATTCAAAATAAAAAGCAGAAGAGAGATTTTCTCTGGCTGCAATAAAGCTTCCTCAACCAACCTTCCTTCCATGGAGGACCTGTCTACTGCACGAGTCAAAAAGAGGGCTGTGAAAATATTTACAGACCCCTCACATCCTGGACATAAACTGTTTCAACTCCTACCCTCAAAACGACAATATAGAGTATTGCACACCAGAACAACTAGACATAAGGACAGTTTTTCCCCGAACACCATCACTCTGCTAAACAAATAATTCCCTCAACACTGTCAAACTATTTATTAAGTCTGCATTACTATTAATCTTCTCATCGTTCCCACCACCCATCTCCTTCCACTTATGACTGTATGACTGTAATTTTGTTGTTTGTATCCTTACGATTTATATTGATATTGTTTCCTGATTGCTTATTTGTACCCTATGACTATCATTAAGTGTTGTACCTTATGATTCTTGATGAACGTATCTTTTCATTTATGTACACTGAGAGCGTATGCACCAAGACAAATTCCTTGTGTGTCCAATCACACTTGGCCAATAAAAAATTATATTCTATTTTATTCTATACATCCCACTTGACTCAATATATCTCCATCCTGCTTCTCCTTTAAGTTATTATTATTATTATTATTATTATTATTATTATTATTATTATTATTATTATTTTACCATTCCTCCCTATTGATCACAGGTGTCAAACTCATGGCATCACGTTGCCATCATGTGACGTATTGTAACATTTTTCCCCTTCGTGGAGCTGTGGAGGGTGTGACCTTGGCATGACGCACCCAGCCCGTGGGCCACCAGTTTGACATCCCTGCTATAGATCATAAATTGTACAGTTTGAAAATTAACAAGGAAGCAGCTGAGCTTCAAACTGTCTTTTTACTGCCCTTTTCTTTGGTGTCACCCACCTTCCTGAGTGGACATGGTCCCCTCCGGACAAGGAACACAGTCATAGCAGCAAACTGGCTCTCCTTCTCGAGCCCTCTTGACAAATCCAGGGTGGCATTTCTCCACACATTTGGACCGAGGGGGAGACTAAGCAGAAAAACAAAAAATTCAAAAGATAATATATTAGTATTAACCATCCTGACATGCCGACATGCTCTTGAAATAAGACTGAAAGGGAGTGTACAGTTTCTAGAACTATAATCATGGTGGGTTTCAAATTTTTTTACTATTTATTTTTATTTATTTAATCTATTTTTTATACCGCCCATCTCCTGAAGGACTCAGGGCGGTACACAGCCAAAAATAAAACAAACACATATAAAATTTAAAAGCAATTTAAAAACATATTAAATAATTTGGCCCCGACATCATTAAAAACAAAAGCAACCCATTAAAATTCATGTTTAGGCCAGCCCAGCTTGTTGGAACAATAACGTCTTGAGGCACGGCGAAAGGTGCGTAGGTCAGGGATCATCTGTATCTCCAGGGGCAGTTCATTCCAGAGGGTGAATGCCCCCACAGAGAAGGCTCTCCTCCTGGGGGTCGCCAGTCGATATTGTTTGACCGACAGTACCCAGAGGAGTCCCTCTCTGTGGGAGCGTACTGGCCGGTTGGAGGCTATCGGTAGCAGAAGGCGATCTCATAAGTACCCAGGTCCTAAGCCATGGAGCGCTTTAAAGATGGTAACCAACACCTTGAATCACACCCGGAAGACCACCGGGAGCCAGTGCAGCTCGCGCAGGAGAGGTGTTACATGGGAGCGCCATGTCGCTCCCATAATCACCCACGCGGCCACATTCTGGACCAGTTGGAGCCTCCGGGTGCTCTTCAAGGGGAACCCCATGTAGAGAGCATTACAGTAGTCCAGATGGGAAGTGACGAGGGCATGAGTGACCGTGCGCAAGGAATCCCAATCCAGAAAGGGATGCAACTGGTGAATCAGGTGAACCTGATAAAAAGCCCCCCTGGCCACAGCCTAGTTCTGTGGGTGTGGCTTGGTTGTTATGGAATGGCATGGCTTGGTGGGCATGGCTTGGTGGGCGTGGCAGGGGAAGGATACTGTAAAATCTTCATTCCCACCCTACTCCAGGGGAAGGATACTGTAAAATCTCCATTCCCACCCCAATCCAGGGGAAGGTTACTGCAAAATCCCCATTTCTCCCGATCATCTGGGACTTGGGAGATAGAGAATAGATGGGGGCAGGGCCAGTCAGAATTTTTACTACCGGTTCTCCAAATTACTCAAAATTTCCACTACCGGTTCTCCAGAACTGGTCAGAATCTACTGAAATCCACCTCTGACTATAATGATATGAGATAGAGGTGAGATCATGAAAACTAATCCCTCAAAAAAGTAACTCGGCCATCTTTTGCTGCAACATGTGGGACATGTGTATAAACCCTGGGTCAGAAAGAGATATTTCTAGAACTACAAATATGTAATAACACCTAGCATAGAAGAACAAACCCATTTTCATTATTACATACATTTAGAGCCTCCTTTTATTTCAGAATACTTGAGGCAGGTAATAATCAAGACAAATAATTTGCATTCAAGAGGTTTTCAGATGGGGTGGCCTCTTACAATACTGCCTAGCCAGAATCTAGGCAGTATTTCCTTTCAAATTATCTGTTATTATTTCAAATATCAGGAAGGGCTTTCTTCTGAATCAAAGCCATGTTTCAATGCTTCAGTTTTTTGGGTCAGGGCATTATCTCTCATCCAACCATGATTCTATGTGAACAGAAATTCTTGGATTTCCTTCATTGGCCTTTTGCACTATCCCAGTGGGGTGGAAGATTGGTCTATATAACTCTGGCCAGGTCTGGGTTTCTTAACAACTTCTTGCCCTGTGCTTTTATGGGACATTGGACCCAACCAGGACAAGGTGAATCCCAATTCCAAAGTTAATTTGTCATTGGGCAACGGGACACTCATCCAGTGCTGATTCAATTTCATTGAATTCAGTCCAAACCTGAACTCAGGTCCTGGTCAACAAATATGTTGCCTTCTTTGCAAATTGAGGACAAGGAAGAAGCAAAGCTGAGGCTATCATTGACCACTTGAAGGCCTCTCTTACCATTTTCATGCAGCTTCTCCATTTCAACACTAAACCATGGTGTATAGGCTTATCTCAATTGAAATGGATTGGAACCCTTTGCAAAATAGAGAAGGGACATCAATATTTGTCTCACCCTGTCGACTGACTTTAGCCGTGACAGATAACGTTCGACAATGATGAGTCTCTTTTTTTCAAAAGACAACAGTTTCTCCAGGAAGGAACCCTCCTTAGTGAAAAACACCCAGCTCGTGATCTCCAGATCAGCTGCTAAATCTCCATTTTGGTCCCAGTACAGTTCGTATTCAGAAAAATTGATGTACTCATTCTTCTCCAGAAAGGGATGGAACTAGAATGGGAATCCAGGAATTTTAAAACATTTTAAACTTGGCAACTTATTCCTTTTTGTCTGTTCTCAATTGAACGTTTCTTGTACAAGGATCTAACTTGCAAATATTCTTAGTTGGGAGAACACATTTTACAACAATCTTTAAAGGTGAAAAAGAAAAGTTCAACAAAATTTATCAATTATATATTGATGATATATGTATTGAAAGAAAATATAATTGACAAAATTTGTCATTTAGGGAACATTCCAAAGCAGGTCAGAAATAAGGCAAATTAAAAGTATTGAAGCGGGCAAGAGACGATGGATAGATGAGCTCTCTTTTACAATAGAATAGAATAGAATAGAATAGAATAGAATAGAATAGAATAGAATAGAATAGAATAGAATAGAATAGAATTCTTTATTGGCCAAGTGTGATTGGACACACAAGGAATTTGTCTTGGTGCATACGCTCTTGGTGTATATAAAAGAAAAGATACATTTGTCAAGAATCATAAGAATCATAATAATTTTTTGTTGTTTTGTTTTGATTTTCCTTTTCTCTCTCTTTTTTCTCTTTTCTTTTCTTTTTTTAGATAGGTGACATGACTAGAAGTTAGGTAGTATAGAAAGAAAAAGGAAAGAAAAAGTAGAAACAAGGGGAAATATAGGGCAGAAAAGGAGAAAGACAGAAAGACAGAAAGAAATGAAAATATATTCAGAACTGTAAAATTTAATAGATGAGTTTAATGTCAGGAAAAAAAGATAAAAGAGTATATTAAATAAGTGATTTCAAAATAAGGGGAGTATAGAGTCGTATGAAATAAAGGGAATAAGACTTATACTCTATATTTTAAGTTTAAATATGCTCTATTGAAAACTAGAGAAACTGTAATAAATGTCATATGCTTAATAATATTGGAGGTCTATAGAATGATAGGTTTTAATAATACGAATAAAGTTGCTGGGTGAAATGTAATAATTGGAATATTTCAAACTATATATCTGAAACATAATTAAAAAGAGAAAAGAAGGCAAATTAAGAATATTTTAAGAACTAATTGCATTGGGTAAAATGAGAAATGATTAAGATGCGCTTTATAAATATATATCTGAATAAGTGGAAATATATTGTTAAGATATTTTGAGAAATATATTCAATAATTGAAATTGAATGTAAAATTGAATGAAATTGAAATGATAAAAAATGATTTAAATGTTATACTTGCAAGAAGTAAAGCAGAAAAAATACATTGGTAAAAGTAAAAAAGATAAAGGATTAGAAAATTGTTTGAAAGAGAATTGGGTAAAAGAATTGGGTATTGAAATTTCTGATCAAAATTGGAATATGAACTGGGTTAGCAGAATAATGAGGACATTATCAATAAGGATTAAAGAACATAATTATAAAGTTATTTGGAAGTGGTATCTGACCCCAATAAGACTTTTTCAAATGGATAATAAAGTGGATAAAATGTGTTGGAGATGTAAAGTGGAACTTGGAATACATGCTCATATGTGGTGTAAATGTAATGGGGTTGAACTTTTTTGTCTAGGATAGAAAATGAAATATTTGAAATGATTAAGAAGAGGGTCAAATTGAAATCGGAAACCATATTATTATTAATATTGAATGAAACAACATTAACAACTGGAGAAAGAGAATTGGTGAGGATTTTGGTTATAATGGGGAGAATTATAATTGCCAGATATTGGAAATTAAATGTTGACTTAAAATTAGAAGAATGGTATAATGAAACATGTAAATTTGCATTAAATGATAAATTGACTTGTGATATTAAAATTAGAAGTGGTATATACAAAGAGAATGTTTTTTGGAACACTTGGCAACCATTTGTGGACTTTGCACTTGGGAGATTAGATGAATCGGTGCCAGTACCTTATCAAAGAGATTTTTGGAAGAATTGAAGACTTTAATTTCCTAAAACTTCCTTTCCATTTGTATAGCACGCTGGGGGGAAAAATTTTTCTTTCTTTACTATTGATTTTTGTATTGGTTTTTTTTTTCTGTTATTCTTTAACAATAAAAATACAATAAAAATTTTTTAAAAAAGAAGTAAAGCAGAAAAAATACATTGGTAAAAGTAAAAAAGATAAAGGATTAGAAGATTATTTGAGTAAAGATTTGAAGGAAAAAAGGGAATAAGATGAAATATACTGTTAATAATTAAAAGGAGAAGGGATCGGGACTGCCTGGACTCCACAGTGGAAAATATTAAATTGAAAATGAATACAGCAATAGAGAGAGATAAAGGAGGAGAAGACTTTTGGAAGGGAGGAGGAAGGAGAGAGAGGGATGGAAGAGTAGGGAGGAAGGAAGGGAAAGGGAATTAGAGTAGGAGAAAACATAAGACAGGGAGGAAGAGAGGAGGAGAAAGAGAAGGGAAGGGGAAGTAGAGAAGAGAAGAAGAAGGTGAGGAAAGAAAGTAGGAAGAGATAGAGAAAAGGGAGAGGGTACGTTTGAGGAGAAAGATTGCTGTGTAATAAAAAAGATGAAGTGGAAGAAAGGCAACTCTGAAGAAACAAATATAAATATATTAAGATAAAGAATGAACTGTTTAAGAATAAAAGAGAATAAATATGAATAAATAGTAAAGTTAGAATCTAGGGACAAATTTTATGTATGTGTTTATGTATGCAAGTATAGAAATATTGAGATATGTTTAAAAAAGAAAAGAAAATGGGAAACAATTTTGGCAAAAATTGTAATCAAGTAAAATGTATTTGAATTTGATTAATTGTATAAGATAAGAAATGGTCAACACTGTTAAAAAAAAGATGTGGGTGAATGTGGGAGAGAAGAAAAAAACCAATAAAACTTGTTTTTAAAAAAACCTTCAGTGTTGGAGCATTCACAACTTCTGGAGGCAAGTTGTTCAACTGATTAATTGTTCTAACTGTCAGGAAATTTCTCCTTAATTCTAAATTGTTTCTCTCCTTGATTAGTTTCCACCCATTGCTTCTTGTTCTACCCTCAGGTGCTTTGGAGAATAGTTTGACTCCCTCTTCTTTGTGGCAACCCCTGAGATCTTGGAACACTACTATCTTGTCTCCCCTACTCCTTTTCATCAAACTAGATATACTCAGTTCCTGCAACCGTTCTTCATTTGTTTCAGCCTCCAGTCCCCTAATCCTCTTTGTTGCTCTTCTCTGCACTCTTTCTAGAGTCTCAACATCTTTTTTACATTGTGGTGACCAAAAGTGGATGCAATATTCCAAGTGTGGCCTTACCAAGGCATTATAAAATGGTCTTAACACTTCACGTGATCTTAATTCTATCCCTCTGTTTATGTAGCTAGAACTGTGTTGGCTTTTTTGGCAGCTGCAGCACACTGCTAGTCAAATTTAAATGACCCTACTCTATCCCTGTGCATTTGTTTTTTCTTGCCTAAATGTAGAACTTTACTTTTTTCACCATTAAATTTCATTCATGTAATCTAAGTGGTCCGCAATCTTTGTGGTTTGGTGGCCCAGTTTGGGAGGGGGGATTGGAACTGGGCCATGTGAGTGGTGGATGCGTGTTCACACAACACCACCATTTGAATAAGTGAATTTGAATAAGTATGTATGTGCATGCATGCCAGCCTGAGTGTTGGGAACCCCTGGTGTTATGGAAGGAAGGAATTAAGAGACATCCCTTCGGGGCAGACAGAGTCAGTTTATTATTGCAATAAGGATCAGATAGGTATTGATACCTCAAGATCTGAACAAAGTTATGATCATGAGACTCCAGTTTTATACAGTTTCAAACAAAGGATTCTGCTAACACAGCAGTTTATGTGGTCATATACATTTGTTATATTTAATTTACATTTCCTAATTACTAAGTTTTACATTATCTTTGCCAAACAGTCATAATTCTTCTTGTAAATCACTGAAGCATAGATTCAAATTATCTCTTGTTGATATTTCATGTGGTCATCCTTGATCTCTTTTAACCTTCAAACTGTATATCACCAAATGTCTCTATCTCTGACAACTGAGGGGCCCCTCTTGTAGAATGTTTCTACTTCAAAGGAACTTTGTTTTGCCTTTGTACTGTCTCAACTGGATAATTGGCTTTTCTTAAACAAGCACATTTCCTTTCTTACAATACTATGAATAAGGAGGCCCTTTCAGTGATCATCTAGCTGGACCCGCATTGCCTACATTAGTTTCATATTAAACTATATCTGTCATAGTTCCCACTCTTTGGAATATTATGCCCTGAGTAATTAGATTGACCAAATCTATTGGCCTCTTGTAGTACAAGAAGGTTGAGATGGTTCCCCTCCTTCTCCTTTGGATTCCTTCTCAAAAGGAACAACTGTATTTTTCAGACTCTAAGATGCACCTGACTATAAGACACACCTAAATTTAGAAGAGGAAATCAATCAAAAAGATTTCTGGCCTCTGTGGGCCCCATTTTCGGGCCTTTTCCAGCCTTTTTTTTGGCCCATTGCCAAGGCTTTTTTTGGCCCATTTTCTAGGCTTTTTCAGCCTGTTTTTGAGGCTTTTTTCAGCCCGTTTTGAGGCTTTTTTCAGCATGTTTTTGAGGCTTTGGGGGGCATTTTTTGAGCTTTTTTCAGCCTGTTTTTGAGGCTTTTTTCAACCCATTTTTGAGACCTTTTCCAGGCCATTTTTTCCAAAAAAAATTGGCCAAAAAAGCCTCAAAAACAGGCTGAAAAAAAGCCCCCAAAACAGACCCCAAAACACCTGAAAAAGGCCAAAAAAAAATGGTGGGTGGGTGGGCAGGGCTTTGGCAATATTCAGTCTATAAGACTCATAGACATTTTCACCCCCTTTTGGGAGACAAAAAAGTGTGTCTTATAGTCCGAAAAATATGATAAATTGGATGGAACCTTGTTGGGACTTCATACCTGCCATGGCTGCAGTATTGAGGCCCCAAAACTGTCTGTGTCCCACTTCCTTCTCTTGGATCTGGAGGAATACGCAGCTTTCAAGGCATAAGCCAGAGTCTTAATGGCACTGTAAAAACGGTGGAAATTTTTGGCCTTCTTCAAGTTGCTTTTATTTTGGGTCTCAAATGGTGCCTTCTGAGTGCATCTTCTCCGCCCTTTGACAGAAAAGGTGTGTTTTGAAAAGGAACAATGAAACATTTGCTCCTCAAGTGGATACTCCACAAAGTAATGGTTTACAAAGGCATCTGACATCCGGCTTTTTTTCCTCACAAAACCTAGGGTCCATATAGTATTCACATATTTGAGAAGCTTCATGTTGAGCGGAAATAGTCCGATGACTGTTGTGATCCACACTTTCCCTTCAATGGGTTCTGACAAACCATCGAATATTAATTGGAAAGTGAGAAGTCTGTCCCAAATAGCTTGATATTCTATGTAGTGAACATAGACGTTGACTTGTCTCCACTTAGAGAGGGCTTCCCTAAGGGGTGCTCTGGGTCGAGTTGTTGAGATCTGTTGTGATATAACAACACAAATTCCACTCCTGACAAGCATAGGAGTAAAAGTCCTCATGAAATTTTCTCCATTCTCTGTGTCTGAAGCAAAGAGGCCAATCAAGGTCCATCCAAAATACAGAAGCACTTGGACAATTTCTGGGTAGAAGAAGCCTTTTTTGGGGAACAGGGAGTGGTAAAATGGCAAATGACTTTTATCGTGCAGGGACTCTGAAAATAATTCAAAATTCATCTAAAAGAGCAACAAAGAATATTGTGTTATTTTTGGGATCAGATCAGTTCCAAACTATTAGCTTTAAAGAAATCCAATTTGGTTGTCATAAGCATATTCAAATAATTCACTTTAGATTAATCATTCATATGAAGATACAATTAAAAAAAAACAATGAAAAGGAAATACAGTTAAAAGAATAAGAAAAAAGAATGCAAATCATATTTCGGTATCACTCCTATTACTGATCACAATCGGACCCACCTATGCAGAGGTCAACAGAAATATTTTGGTCAAATAAAGAGCCAGATGATGTGTATTTTTTTTTAATTTTGGCCACAAAGGAAGTATTTTGTTTTCCTATAAGAATTCCAATAGATCATTCATCTAATCTGAAGTTCAAGATGCTGATCCCGCTCAGACTCTGAATATCCCAGATTTTTTGTGTAGAAATCTTTCTAGGACATTCTCCAGCTGTACCAGAAACAGAAAGACCACAGCTGCTAGTATAATTTGTCAGTTGTACAATTCAAAAGATAATCCATTCGGATTCTTTTCATGAAGCTGGAGTGTGGTTACCATTGGAAATATCATTGAAAATATAGCTATTCTTTTTTTTTACAAACAAAACATGAGTTTTCCATCTCTGTTGCAACATCCATCTGTATGGAAGATCTTTTGATTGTACATAGAGCCTCTCCTAACCTTCCCAAACATCAAGAAGTAGACCCAAAGCAATGGAGATGATATCACGAGAGGTTACCCCTTCTGCACTATGGATCCCAATCCCTAACCATGACACCTAAAACGGCCATGGTGACAAGCAATGCTTAATTTTAAAGGAGAAGATATGGTTGTATCTATCACTCTTGCATCTTTACCGATAGAAAACACACATACAAACCTGAGGGATTTTGTACGCGCCTCCTAATCTTGACATCTCAACCGTGATGTCATCAGCAGATCCATCAACAAGAGCCAAAATTTTGTCCTTCCTTCCACAGCTGTAGTTGGGAACATTGGCTTCTCCAGTTGAGAGCATGTCCAGCAAGGCATCGGAAGTGCCAAGTATGTTCAAATAGTTGTCATGAATGTTGTAACCAAGTGTGAGATTTCCCAGATACTTTTGGTTGGCCACTTGAATGTTAAAAATGTACTGTAGAAATATTTCTTTACCAGAAGGGTTACTAATTTTAAAAAGTGTTCATGTTATAATGTTATCATCATCATCATCAGTAACAGCAATAACAACATAATTTTCGAATTTAGTCCTCTCTATCTCCACAAGCCTTCCAAGTCTTAAGCTAATATTGACCCAAAATCAAATGCAATTACCCATCACAATTTGCTTTTAATGAATTTTGGGAAGATGGGATTCAAATGGTTCTTCCATTATGGTTAAGAATCAGAAACACAGCATTATTTGAAGAGTACTAGTTTTTATCTGCCCAATGATGTCATTCAATCATTAAAGTAGAACCATCATAATAGCAAGAGACCGTTTTATCAGTAACTCTGAAAATAAATTGCATATACACACACACACGTGTATGTATTTGTGTGTGTGTGTATACAAATACATACATACATATATACTACATACATATAAAACCATTCTCTATTCCTATAAGTATTAGGTATTGAATATCAATAATCAGAGCAATCCATTACTTTAAACTAAAGTCAATATTCATGTGAACTACTCAGGATTGAACTGGGAAAGTTTGAATCTCTTCCCCAAAATATGACAAAAAATAGACACAATGGAAATCAAAATGATTTGGGAAATTAGTTATATTCGGAATATGGGAAATAAGAAGAAAAGAAGGAGAACGTTAGAAAGGCAAATGGAAGGAATGCATCACATTGAATGACTTACAAGCTTCCCTGAATAGCAGGAGCCCTGTTGAATGGCAATATTGCATTATGCGATATTTTTGTTGTGGTGGTGATCATAGTAACCAGATGATCTCCTGGTCTGTAAAAGCTCCTTGGTCTTTTTTCATCCCGGTACTCCAAATTCAGTGGGCACTTCGTTCCAAGCTTCTCTGAGTTTGGCTGGAAGATCAGCAGCATCAGAACCAGGAGCAGGAGGTCCATGATTCATGGGCTGAATCGATGCCCTTCCTGTTTCTAAGCAAGAACAAGAAGAATTAGAATTCAAACCTTCCTCACAAGATGGAAATGCCAGTGGCTGTCCTGATTGAGACAGAGAGAAACTGAGCTTCACCTAGAAAGGAGAGAAGGAGATACTCAAAAGCACCGCCCAGCCTGTCCCTTAACTTGTGCCACACAGAATATGACCTGAGGTATTTATCCTTTTCTGATGCAAGATCCCTTTCATCTTTCCTCAGTTTGATGTTTACATCAAAGGCAAGAAGTAGCAGAAGAGCTCTCAAAGACCAGAATTGTGAAAATTACAGTGAGAAGAAACTTCTCCTCTTGGGACCCTGAACTTCTTCCAGGGCTCCACGTGTAAAGGGACAGCTGTAGAAAAGTGTCTTAGTGAAAA
Organism: Pituophis catenifer annectens; assembly: GCF_029215685.1. Lineage (NCBI taxonomy): Eukaryota > Metazoa > Chordata > Lepidosauria > Squamata > Colubridae > Pituophis > Pituophis catenifer. The sequence continues at coordinate 7,343,390 of NW_027256882.1, read as the reverse complement.
ATCACAAATCCACCCTTGAGGGCACTCTTCTGTAGTGATTGTGGTCCTTCCTGTCAGGACATGTTCAGAAAGTGGTGCTGGAGGAAGATAGTTCCTTTTGGAGACAAAATGCCATATTGAAGGACATTATCTATGTCCTTCAATATGGGATCTTGTCTCCAGAGACCACTGGAGATAACATCAGCCAAAGCTATGGAGTTTGGTGACATTCTAGGTTGGTGGCACTTAACTCTACTGGTCTCTTGTCTTCTAATGCCAATTAAGAAATCAGTAACCTTGAACCCTGTCTAATGTTAAGAATAGGACCTGCTTGGCATTTTCTTTCTATTAGATCTCCATATAGGAAACCTAATTGGAACTGATTTTCAAATTGCTTGTGACAGAAATGAAATTTTATTTACCTTCTTTTCTATCAATTATATATCAATTATCTATATAGTTTTATAGTGGAAGGTTGCTTTGAAATGTTATATTAATATATATAAAAGATTTGAATTAAGAGATATATGTATGGGGGAGGAGAAAAAGGGTAGATTATGAGTAGAAATTGCTAAACTATAATAATATTATTATGCTAAATTAGGAGTTATTATATAAAGTTATAGTTGAATATTATTTTGAAATGTATAGTATAAGGGGGATATAATAATATTATTAGAAAGAAAGGGTCAGCGTATGGGGGGTGGAACAAGGGGATGGTAAAGTATTATATAATCTGTTATGAATTTGGGTTTTATTTTGGAGAAGCCACAGGGGGAGGGGAGGGGGAGGGGAGGTTAGGGAGGAGGGGAAAAAAAAAGGGGGGGATTTGTATTTGAAAAACTTTTTCAATAAAAGAAAATTATATATCAATTATCTATCAAAATATCAATTTTTGCAAGAGAATTGACTAAAAGCAGGAAAATGACAGATTGTGGTCTATACCATGTCTGAAGTGGTGTAGGGTTTCCTGCCTAGGCAGGGGATTGGACTAGAAGATCCCCAAGGTCCCTTCCAACTCTGTTATTCTGTTTTTTTTTCCACTTGGTGTAAGACATTGAGAAACTCCATATTTTAATTTTTTTTTTTTTAAATTTACTAAATTATCAGAGGGCTGTGATGGTTTTTTTATATAGTTTATTTATACAGTTATTTATACAGAACTATATATATAGTTCAATTAATATACATAAGTGCTTTGTGAATAGTGTATTGTCTTGGTCAATTGCTTACATAATAATGTTTTCCCGTCTCCTAATTTCTATTTTTATTATCCAACCTTTAATAAAACAAATCCCATATTTGAAAATATTCTGTATCTTCCTTCTCTTTTATCTTTAATGTCAGTCTATCCATTTCTGTGCAGTCTAATTGTTTTTTTTTTAATTACATCTTCTTCTCTCAGTGTTTCCTCATTTTTCCTATACTGTGCAAATATGAGGGCGGTGATGTTTATAGCTGTGATGAAGTTTGAAGTTTGAAGTTATTAGATTTCTATACCGCCCTTCTCCCGAAGGACTCAGGCCAGTGTACAGCCATATTAAAACACATAGATTTATAAAATTAAAACCAAATTAAAATCAATATATAAAATTGGCCCGCAAATTAAAACACACATACACCCATAATAAAATTCGTATTAGGCGAGTCTGGCTTGCTGGAACAGGAGGGTCTTAAGGGCGCGGCGAAAAGTATGCAGGTCAGGGCTAAGATGGAGCTCTAGGGGCAGCTCATTCCAGAGGGCTGGTGCCCCACAGAGAAGGCTCTCCATCTGGGTGTCGCCAGTCAACATTGTTTGGCCAACGGCACCCTGAGGAGCCCCTCTCTGTGGGAGCATATTGGCCGGTGGGAGGTTGTTGATGGCAGAAGGTGGTTTCATATATACCCCGGTCCTAAGCCATGGAGCACTTTAAAGGTGGTGACCAACACCTTGAATCGCACCCGGAAGACCACCGGGAGCCAGTGCAGCTCGTGCAGGAGGGGTGTTATGTGGGTGCACCGAGTGGCACCCATAACCACCCATGCGGCCGCATTCTGGACCAGTTGGAGCCTCCGGGTGCTCTTCAAGGGGAGCCCCATGTAGAGAGCATTGCAGTAGTCCAGACGTGAAGTGACGAGGGCATGAGTGACCATGCGCAGGGCATCCGGGTCCAGAAAGGGACAAAACTAGTGCATCAGGTGAACCCGATAGAAAGCTGCCCTGGCCATGGCCGTCATATGATCTTCCAAAGACAGCCATGCATCCAGGAGAACACCCAAGTTGTGAGCCCTCTCTGTGGGGGCCAGGATCTCGCCCCCAATAGTCAGCGATGGAGTCAGCTGACTGTACCGGGACACCAGAAGCCACAGCCACTCGGTCTTGGAAGGGTTGAGCTTGAGCTTGTTTCTCCCCATCCAGATCCACATGGCCTCCAGGCACTGGGACATCACTTCAAGGGCATCATTGGGGTGGCCTGGGGTGGAGATGTACAACTGAGTATCATCAGCGTACTGATGGAACCTCACCCCAAAACCACGGATGATCTCACCCAGCGGCTTCACATAAATGTTGAACAAAAGGGGCGAGAGGACTGACCCTTGTGGCACCCCACATAAAAGGCGCCTCGAGATTGACTTCTGCCCCCCTGCCAACACAAACTGCATACGGTTGGAAAGGAAGGAGGAGAACCACCGCAACACGGTGCCCCCCACTCCCAACCCCTCCAATCGTCTCAGCATGATACCATGGTCGATGGTATCAAAATCCACTGAGAGATCTAATAGGACCAGGACAGAGGAGCAACCCCTGTCCCGAGCCTTCCAGAGATCATCAACCAATACAACCAATGCCGTTTCCATGCTGTGCCCTGGCCTGAAGCCCAACTGGAATGGATCTAGATAATCGGCTTCATCCAGGTACTGGGGAAGTTGTTGCGCCACCACACTCTCAACAACGTTCGCCACAAAGCGAAGGTTGGAGACTGGGCTATAATTGGCTAATACAGCCGGGTCCAGGGAAGGCTTCTTGAGGAGAGGTCTCACCACCGCCTCTTTCAAAGAGGGGGGGAAGTAGCCCTCACTCAAGAAGCATTAATAATCCCCTGGAGCCAGCCTCATGTAACCTCCCGGGAGGCCAACACCAATCAGGAAGGACGCGGATCCAATAAACATGTGGCAGTGCTAAGCCTCCCCAGAATCCTGTCCACATCCTCAGGAGTCACAAGGTCAAACCCCTCCCAGATAACATTCTCAAGACCCCCCTCCGTCACCCCATCTGGATCTACCCAATCAGAGTCCAGACTTCCCGAATCTGAGTGACTTTGTCATTCAGGAATTGCACAAAATCCTCAGCCCTGCCCTGCAAGGGGACTTCCCTCGCTCCCAGATGAAGTAGGGAGCGGGTCACCCTAAACAGGGCGGCTGACGGGTTCTCTGCAGACCCGATAAGAGCGGACAAATAATTAAATTTTGCCGCTTTTACTGCCACTAGGTAGATCTTAATATGAGACCTCACCAGTGTTCGGTCAGATTCTGAGCGACTGGCCCTCCAATCACTCTCCAGGCATCTTTTCCAGCGTTTCATCTCTCTCAGCTCCTTGGAGAACCAGGGAGCCAGTTGAGATCGGCACCGGGTCAGAGGCCGCAAAGGCACGACATGATCCAGAGCTCCAGCGGCCGCCCTATCCCAGGCGGCCACTAGTTCCTCAGTTGTGCCGTGAGCCAGAGCCTCAGGGAATGGCCCAAGCTCTGTCAGGAACCTATCAGGGTCCATCAGGCGCCTGGGACAGAACCACCTGGTCGGTTCCGTCTCCCTGCGGCAAGGTGTAGTGGTTCAAAAGTCCATGTGAAGGAGAGAGTGATCAGACCATGACAAGGGCTCGATGACTAAATCCCCTATTTCCAGATCACTCTGCCACTGACCAGAGACAAAAATCAGATCCAGAGTGTGTCCCCCCATGTGATGGTAGCAGTGCCCACAACATGGTCTGTGGTGTGATCTTATTTCTTGTCATATCCTCTCAGAAACCTCTTTGGGGAAACCTTGTGCTCCCTCCAGTTGAGATCGGCGGCGGGTCAGAGGCCACAAAGGCACGACACGGTCCAAAGCTCCAGCGGCCGCCCTATCCCAGGCGGCCACCAGGTCTTCAGTTGTGCCGTGAGCCAGAGCCTCAGGGAATGGCCCAAGCTCTGTCAGGAACCTATCAGGATCCATCAGGTGCCTGGGGTGGAACCACCTAGTCAGTTCCACCTCCCTGCAGCGGGGTGTAGCGGTTTGAAGGTCAAGTTGAAGGAGAGAATGGTCAGACCGTGACAAGGGTTTAATCACTACATCCCCTATATCTAAACCATTCAGCCACTGGCCAGAGATGAAAACCAAGTCCAGAGTGTGTCCCCCTATGTGTGTAGGGCCATGAACTAACTGGGTCAAGTCCATGGCCGTCATGGAAGCCATGAACTCCTGAGCCGCCTCCTGGATGGTAGGTTGAAATCTCCCATAACCATAAGTCTGGGGGTATCAACCACCATCCCGGCTATCATGTTGAGCAGTTCAGGCAGGGCCGCCGCCATGTGGCAGGGAGCCAGGTACGTGATCAGCAGGCCCATCTGCACCCCATGACCCCACTTCACAAAGAGGGACTCACATCCGGTTATCTGAGGCACAGTGGCCTCCTTCGGACCAAGACCTTCCTTTATAACAACCGCTACCCCCCCCCCCACTCCTCCCCTGAACCCTTGGCTGAAGCCTGGTGGGCACATTTCAACAAGGGGAACGAGAGGAGCATTGGGGGCCGGAGCGCACCACCGCTCGGAGACAGCGGGCGCACGCCCCCATAACCGGATATGGCCCCCTGATCCCACCATATCTGCCCCCCCCCCCACTTACAGTACTGATGGCATCGCCCTCCTCAGTACGGACTCTAACCCCCTCTTGCATAGCTTCTTCTCTGGTAATATTGTACTACCAACTAGAGCATACAAAACATTTGCTAGACTAATTCTCCAATACAGCTCATGTATCTGGAACCTGCACTGCATATTGGACATAAACACAATTGAGAGAGTCCAGAGATATTTTACAAGAAGAGTCCTCCATTCCTCTAACCGCAATAAAATACCTTATGCCACCAGACTCCGAATTTTGGGCTTAGACAATTTAGAACTACACTGACTTCAGTCTGACCTAAGCATAGTACATAAAATTATCTGCTACAATGTCCTTCCTGTCAATGACTACTTCAGCTTCAATCACAAAAATACACGAACAAATAATAGATATAAATTCAAGGTAAACCGCTGCAAACTTGATTGCAGAAAATATAACTTCAGTATCAGAGTGGTCAACGCCTGGAATGCACTACCTGACTCTGTAGTTTCTTACCCAAACCCCAAAAAAACAGATAGATAGATAGATAGATAGATAGATAGATAGATAGATAGATGGATGGATGGATGGATGGATAGATGATAGATAGATAGATAGATAGATAGATAGATAGATAGATAGATAGATAGATAGATAGATGAATCCTATTGGTTAGAGAGGGCTCAGACCACCTCTTGCAAGGGTGTGTGGAGGAATTTGTTCTCCATCTGTTTTACAGTTGCATTGATTTGCTCATACTTTGATGACAGGTCCAATGGAGGTTCCTGGGGAGATCATTTGGTTTTCTAGGAACAGTTTGAACATCTTGGGTCTCAGGAAATAGACAGGATCCTTAGACTGGGAGTTTGAATCCCTGCTGTTTAGATCTATGCACCTCCTGACTTTGAAGGAAGGTATAGGAAAGTCCAAATGCATTCCAAAAGTCACAAAAAAGCCAAAATTGGATGGTCACCTCATCAGTCAAAGGATCATGAACAAAAACAGGAACCCTACTCAGAGCCAGAAAGCCCAAAAAGACTGCAAGCATCCTCACATCCTGGACATAAATTGTTTCGGTTTCTATTCTATTCTATTCTATTCTATTCTATTCTATTCTATTCTATTCTATTCTATTCTATTCTATTCTATTCTATTCTATTCTATTCTACTCTATTCTTATAGGTCCCAGTTTTTTCCACCAAGAGAGTTTGTGATCCACCAAAAGTTGTGATGCACTAATGGAGAAAACAAATCTGTACCCTGAGACTGGGAAAATCCTGTATGTAGTTCAGGGGTTACATTTTTACTTTCAACCATACAAATCTCAGGACCAGGGAGAGATGAATTCAGTTCTAGAATCTTGCAGGAAATGGATTGACTGATCTTTTATCTTGGAGAAACCAGAAGGAATTGGTGTCATGCAAGAGTATTCATGGCAGGCAGAGCTCATTGTTAATCCAGCCAAACAAAACCACTACTAAGAAAGTGTTACAGTTGACATTCTAATTGGGTAACTTTCTTAGGATAGATAGATCCTCTATGTATAATAAACTTCTAATGGAGTAATCATAGTATTCTATTTAGGAAATGTGGGGTGAAGAGCAGTATGCTGTAGTCAGAGGTGGTATTTAGCTAGTTCGGACCGGTTCGAGCAAACCGGTATTATTATTATTATTACTTATTTATTTAATTTGTATACCACCCTTCTCCAACAGGACTCAGGGCAGTGAACAGCCACGGTAAAAACACAACATATAAAATTTAAAAACAATTTAAAAAACATTAAATAATTTTGGCCATCAATTTAAAATAACCCAATTAAAACCAATTATAAATTTAAAACCGCAAGTATGGGGTCAAGCCAGCCTGGCTAGATGAAATAGATGTGTTTTCAGGGCCTGACAAAAAGTTCGGAGGTCTGGTATCGTGCGTATCTCTGGGGGTAGGTTGTTCCAGAGGGCAGGTGCCGTCACAGAGAAGGCTCTCCCCCTGGGGGTTGCCAGCCGACATTTTCTGGCCGACGGCACCCTGAGGAGGCCCTCTCTGTGTGAGCAAACTGGCCGGTAGGAGGCTATTGGCGGCAGAAGGCGGTCTCATAGATACCCTGGCCCTAAGCCATGGAGCGCTTTAAAGGCGGTCACCAACACCTTGAAGCACACCCGGAAGACCACAGGAAGCCAGTGCAGCTCACACAGGAGAGGTGTCACATGGGAGTGCCCCATCGCTCCCATAATCCCCCACGCGGCCGCATTCTGGACCAACTGGAGCCTCTGGGTGCACCCCAAGGGAAGCCCCATGTAGAGAGCATTGCAGTAGTCCAGGTGGGAAGTGACGAGTGCCTGAGTGACCGTGCGTAGGGAGTCCCGATCTAGAAAGGGCTGCAACTGGCGTATCAGGCGGACCTGATAAAAAGCCCCCCTGGCCACGGCCATCATATGCTCTTCTAAAGACATCTGTGTATCCAGGAGGATGCCCAAGTTGCGAGCCCTCTCCGTGAGGGCCAATGATTCACCCCCAATAACCAGCGATGGCACCAGCTGGCTATATCGGGACGCCAGAAGCCACAGCCACTCGGTCTTGGAAGGGTTGAGTCAAAGTCTGTTTCTCCCCATCCAGGTAGCAGAAATCACCCACTGCGGCTCTATGCGATCCTATTTAGGCATGTTTTTGAGGCCAGGCGCATGTGTGGAAGGCACCCGTGTGAGTATAGTGCTAAAATTGTAGGATGAGCCAGGAATTCTCTACATTTAAAGCTTTCTGACTCAGGACCAGGGATGAGCTGCTGGGGTTCGCAGAGGTTCAGGAGAACCTCTAACTAAGATTCTGTGCAGTTCAGAGAACACCCAAATCCCACTCCTGGCTGGCCCTTCCCTTCCCGCCCCTCCAGGAGTCCCCATGCGGCCGGAATTAGATGCAGATAAGTGTAGGGTGTGCATGGAGGCTTGGGAAGGGCGAAAAACGAGCCTACCGGAAGTTTGGGAAGGCTGAAAATGGCCCCATTTCCGGACTCCAGAGGGCCTCCGGAGCCTGGGGAGGCCATTTTTGCCCTCCTGGAGGCTCAAGGAAAGCCTGCGGAGCCCAGGAAGGGAAAAAATGCCCCCCTGCCATGGTGCAGGAGGCCGACTAGGCCACACCCACCATGGCCATACCTACCCAGCAACTAGGCAGAGAGTGGATACAACTTTGCATTATTCCTTGTATTTGCCATTCACTGAACCAGTTTCAAAAGTGGTAAAGTCCCTGGAGAGAAAAAAGGAAGGAAGAAATCCACAGCACTTCCATAATTATAGGGGAGAAGTTGTACACCCGTCACAGTTCCTTTGCAGAGCTGGAAGTGAGCCAGTAAACAATAACTCAATTCCAAAGACACAGAGACACTCTCCCATTTTGTGTGTGTGTGTGTGATTTTTTTTTTTTTAACTCTGCAAAGTTTTAATGACTGAACTTGATTTTGGACTTGCCACACAGTTGCATCAGTTTTTTTGTGGTGGTTCCCTTGAGCATCAGCTTTCAAAGTAAAGAATATTTTTCCTCCCACTTAGCAGGCAGCTATTTCAGATCTGTGACATGCTCAGGAATTAAATAGTCCCCAGAGTTTTCTCTTTAATCTCTGTGACAACAAACATCAGATTTCTTTTTCTTTTTTTCAGTCACAGTTGCCATGTATTCCCTCTGGGATCAGTTTCAAGAATGGAGCTCTCAAATCTCTCAATTCTTTATGACCTATTTAATTCTCCCTCTGCTGTACCATTTTGAACTGGGGGACTTATGGTAAAATAATATCTTTTGATTTTGATGATCCTAACCTCAAGTCTAAAGTAGAGCTGGAATCAGAAGGACGTCTTTGCCACTGGTTTACATATCTACAATTGAAAGAAAGCAGTGGTGAAATTCATTTTTTTTTAGTACCGGTTCTGTGGGTGTGGCTTTGTTGGGCATGGTGTGGCTTGGTGGGCATGGCTTGGTGGGCATGATCATTGGCCCCCACAGAAAGGGCTCGCAACTTGGGCGTCCTCCTGGATTCACGGCTGTCTTTAGAAGAGCACTTGACGGCCGTGACCAGGAGGATTTTTCATCAGGTTCTCCTGATCCGCAAGTTGCATCCCTTTCTAGATCGGGACTCTCTACACACAGTCACTCATGCCCTTGTCACCTCTCGTCTGGACTATTGTAATGCTCTCTACATGGGGCTCCCCTTGAGGTGCACTCGGAGGCTCCAACTGGCGCAGATTGCAGCCACGCGGGTGGTTATGGGAGCAACGTGGAGTTCCCATGTAATACCTCTCCTGCACGAGCTGCACTGGCTCCCGGTGGTCTTCCGAGTGCGCTTCAAGGTTTTGGTTATCACCTTTAAAGCGCTCCATGGCTTAGGACCTGGTTACCTACGGGACCACCTACTACCACCAATAGCCTCCCACCGGCCAGTACGCTCCCATAGAAAGGGGCTCCTCCAGGTGCCATCAGTCAAACAATGTCAACTAGTGGCCCCTAGGGGGAGAGCCTTCTCTGTGGGGGCACCTACAATCTGGAACGAGCTCCCCCCGGAGATACGGAGGATACTGGATCTGCACACCTTCCATCGCACACTTAAGACTTTTTTATTTCATCAAGCTGGCCTGGCCTAAATCTTCTCCCCTTTTTAAATGTAAATTTTAATTTGTTTTTAAATTATGGGGTATTTTAAATTTGTTCAGCCAAATTATTTAATTCGTTTTTATTTTATTTTAAATTTTTGTATTTATGTGTTTTATCTTGTGGCTGTTCACCGCTCTGAGTCCTTCGGGAGAAGGGCGGTATAGAAATTTAATAAAATAAGTAAAAATAAATAAATAAATAAATATCCCTTCTGTAAATTTCTTCCTATTTACCCAAGAATGTGTACATATGAAGTGACAGTTCATTTCCATCTGTTCTCCAGATAAGAAACATAATCTCAATAATAAATCACCCAGATAAACCAGGAACACAGGTCTCCCAACTGCTCCTCAAAGCACTTGGGTGTGTGTGGAGAGGTGTCACACAAAGCCTGAGAGATGGGAATCTTGTTAAGGATCAACAGATCTAGCCCAATAACTCACAGGATAACCAGGTAATCTGTATAATCAGATTTATTCAGACATAGTATATATTTCAGCTTCAAGCATGCATAAATCTCTACCTGAACTCTCACGGAGTCATGGCTGGAACTGGCTCTTGTGCCCAGGTGGCATCCTTATATACATTTTAACTGACAAATCTCAAATGGGGCCCATCCCACTAATTGCATCCATAAAAGCAGAGAAAGGGCCACCGTGTATCCCTAAATGAGTTTCTGGGTGGGTCTGGCAAGAAATCAGGTCATACCATACATAATGCTGCCATCTCAGCTGCAGACCTCACCCCCATTCTTTATTTAATAAACTATGAAACTTCAAAATATAAGGGATTTCAGTGTCTTCCATGAATATTGAAGGACAACAGAGGGTCAAGGAAAATAAAAATAAAAATTTCTATCCCTTCTGTAAATTTCTCCCTATTTACTCAAGAATAGTCTACAGACTGCCCCTTTTCTGCTTCTTAGTCAGCTCTCATCCAAAAAATTATACTTCTAGAACAGATGGAAATGAAATGTTACTTCAGGAACAAGGAATTTTAAAATCAGTTCCAAATAAGGATTAATATCTGGAGATCTCATAGAAAAGGAAATCACAAAGAAGACTTGCTCTTAACATTAGGCAGGGTTCAAGGGTGCAGAAGATGTCAGAGAGCACTAGAGTTAAGTGTCAAAAACCTAGATTGCCACCAAACTGCATAGCTCTGAGTGACCTTCTCCAGCATTCTCTGGAGACTATATGACACAATGGCGGACAACAGAAATCAGTTCCATGGGTATTGAAGCATCTTCCTCCAGCATCACTTTCTGGACATGTCCTGACAGGAAGGATAACAGCCATTGTAGAAGAATGTCTCCAGGGGTGTATCTGCAACATTTCACAAAAAAAATCCTTTTCTCCAGCTGCCCCTCAGTACATGGAGCCCTGGAAGAGGACAAATTATCACTCACAGTAATTATCACAATCCCAGACTTTCAGACATCTACTGCTACTTTTCCAGTGGCTGCCTTTGATGTAACGTCAGACTGAAGCAACATGGAATGGATCTTGCATCAGAAAAAGATATAAGCCTCTCCTCATGCTGAATGGTTTACACAAGATTTAGGACATAGGCAGGGGCTGTGCTTCTGAGTGTACCTTCTTCTCTTTTCCACATGAAGCTCAGTTTGTTTCTGTTTGAATAAGGAAAGCTCCTGGATATCCCATTTTCTGAGAGTGCTTTGAAATCGTCTAACTCTTCTTTGGAAACAGGTGATTGATTCAGCTCCATGAATGGACCTCCTGCTTCTGCTTTCAATGCTACTGGTGTCCCAGCCAGTCTCTGGGAAGCTTAGAATGAAGTGCCCATTGCACCTGGATAGAGAAAGATTATGGAGCTACTACAGGCCAGGAGACCATCTCATCGGTATAGTCACCAGTGCAGCTACACTAAACCAGAAAATATTTTTTTTCAACAGGCTTCCTTATAGTCAATCTCACTAGTAAGTTATTCAGTGTGATGAAATTGCATTCCTTCCATCTGCAGTTCTAACTTTCATTCTTTTCTCCTAGTTCTGCTTACTCCTGTATTTCAGGAAGTGATTAATTTTGTTGATTGATCAGATTTCTGTGGGTTTCCTCTTTGCCTTATTTAATGGAAGAGACACAAATAAAGAGATGGACAGAAAAAAACACCTGAAAGAAATCCACATTACTTTCCTCTCCATGTCCAACCTGGAATTCATGACTTGAATAATGACTCTTGTTTAAAGTACTGATTGTTGTAGTTAACTTTGACCAGCTCATTTCCATATTTTTATAACTGCTCATTGATATTCAATGCCTGATCCTTATAGGAATAAATAATTACTTGATTTTAGAACAGCTTTTCTAGGTCATTTATGAAATATCCTCTTCCTCTTATGATGGTTGTATTTTTAAAAAATGAATTCTTTTGCAGACTGCAAAATTACTGCTGAAAATTACTGCTGCTATAAATAATAGACTATTTCTTATCTCCTTCCTGTTTTCTGAACATTTACAAATATTAAATGGTGATGGGTGACTATCATTTGCCTCTGGTTTTCAATCAGTATTGGCTTCAGACTCAATAGTCTTGTTTTGAAATTGGAAAAGAAATGTATTTTATTATGGCTGTTGATGAAACTTGTATTAACCAAAATATTTTTTTACACTAGTGTACCTTATGATCGCAAAGGAATAGAACGCTTTATTTTCACCATTCAAGAGAGCAACAAGAATATTCAGCTCTTGTGCAATCTCACACTTGGCTACAATATCCATGACAACTATTTGAAAACTCTTGGCACTTCAGAAGTCTTGCTGGACATGCTCTCTACTGGAGAAGCCAATGTTCCCAACTACAGCTGTGGAAGGAAGGACAACATTTTGGCTCTTCTTGATGCAGCTGATAGAGAGATTTCCATCCAGATGTCAACATTAGTAGGCACCTACAAAGTCCCACAGGTTTGTGTGTGTGTTTCTCTATATGGTAACATGAGTGGGGTGGTAGTGGGTGAATGATAAATCCATCCATATCTTCTCTATGGAATTCAAGAGCTACTTTTCACTATGTCTATTGTCGGTGTCATGGCTGAGAAGTGGGATACATGTTAGAATGGGAGCACGTATTAAAACAGTCATATCCTCTCATGATAGCATGTCTATTGCTTTGGGGGCTTCTGATGCATACATATGAAGGTGAGGAGAGACTCTGCATCCAATCAAATGGTCTTCTGTACAATAGGATAGTGCAACACTGATAGAAAGTTTATAATTTATACATGATAGCAATAGCACTTAGACTTATATACCACTTCACAATGCTTTACAGCCCTCTCTAAGTGGTTTACATAATCAGCATTTGCCCCCAACAATCTGGATCCTCATTTTATCCACCTCGGAAGGATGGAAGGCTGAGTCAACCTTGAGCGTGGTTCATGATCTTAGAAAAATGGTAATGCTGAACAAATGCCATATTCATGAAAATAATTGTGAAAGAGTTGTGAATGCTCCAACGCTGGAAGTTTTTAAGAAGAGATTGGATGATCATTTGTCTGAAGTGGTGTAGGGTTTCCTGCCCAAGCAGGAGGTTGGACTAGAAGACCTCCAAGGCCCCTTCCAGCTCTGTTATTCTATACAATGAAATGCAATTCTCAGTGGTGAGAAAAGTAAGGTCCTATTCCTAGACAAGAAATACTAAATGCACAGTTATAGAATAGTTGATACCTGGCAGAACAGTTGCAACTGCGAGAGAAATCTATGTGTCCTACTGGACCACGATTTACATATGAGACACCAGTATGTTGCAGTCACCAAAAAAGCAAATGTAGACCTAGGCTACATCAATAGAGGGATGGGATCAAATTGACAAAGGAGAATATTTGTACCTCAGGGTTGAAATGAGGGTTTCTGGTTGCTTTCTAAGCTTAGTTATTTTCTTGCAGATATTTCATTACCCAAACGAGGTAAGATCATCAGTGCTAGTAAGGAGTGGGGTATGCGCTCAATTTTATCTTTGAATGACTTGTCCTGTAAGCACTGATGGGAATGGACTTGGAGGGTTTTTGGTGGGCTGTTTACTGTTAGTTTGTTTGGCAGTTCCTTGATTGGGATATTGTTTACTTCTTGATTGTTGGTCTGATGTTAATCAACATCATGTTAATCAATGTCAATTATCATCATTAATTATTGGTGCAAAATGAAAGCTATGGAAACTATGGACTCCCAAAATTGTGTCTGTTAGAACAGATAAAATTTCAGCTAAAGATCTCTTGGCTTATACAACTGACAAATTATATGAGGAATTACGGTCTCCCTGTCTCTTGTACAACTGGAGAAGAAAGTAAAAAGATGGCTGCACAAAGAATCTGAAATATAGAAGCAGAGATAGCATTTATATACCGCTTCATAGTGCTTTACAGTCCACTCTAAGCAGTCAGCATCTTGCCCCCAACAATCTGGGTCCTCATTTTCCTGACCTCAGAAGGATGGAAAGCTGAGTCAACCTTGAATCGGTGAGACTCGAACTGACAAACTGCAGGCAACTGGAAGTCAGCAGAAGTAGCCTGCAGTACTGCATTTTAACCACTATGCCATTGTGGTGCTTCTATTTTTATATAAAGTCTGCATCTTAATATTCTGCATTTAATATTTTAAACAATGGCCAATGAACAAATTATTCTAAGAAGTTTATCAAAATGAAGTTGGATTTATTAAAAACTCATATTTTGAACTTGACCAAATATAACACAGCCTTCTTCATTGCTTTTCCAGATTAGTGATAAAATTGCTTCAGAGACCCTGAGTGATAAAAGTAAATTCCCTTTTTTCCACCAGATGCTCCCCAAAGAAGGGGTTCAGTATTCAGCAATTGTCCAAGTGCTTCTTTATTTCAGATGGAACTTGATTGGTCTCCTTGCTCCAGACACAGAGGAGGGAGAGAATTTCCTGAGTACTTTTCCTGCATTTCTTGTCAGGAATGGAATTTGTGTCGTTATATCACAACGATTCTCAATGACTGGAATTCCAGCACCCTTCAGGGATTCCAGCTTTTCTCAGTGGAAACATGTCAATGTCTTTGTTCACTTCATAGGACGTATTATCGTTTCAAGCACATTTAATATTTTTCAACTAACACTTGACACTTTGTCAGGACCCATTAGAGGGAAAGTCTGGATCACCACAACTTTTGGAAAATATATAATGTATCACCGTGGACGTCACAAATACATGCATAGTATTTGGAGCTTTGCATTTATACAAAAAACAAGCCCAAAATATGGTGCTTTTGAAAACTATTCCTTTATAGACCGCCAATATGAAAAGAAGAATTTTCAGTGTTCTTTTTCTAAGCATGTTCTTTCTATCAAAGGCCGGAAAAGATGCACCCAAAAAACTCCAGTGAAGACACAAGAGAAATGGAATGGGAAGGAGGTTGCAAATAGTGGCTCTATTTACCTTATCTATATGACTCTGGCCCAGGTCTTGAAGGCTGCGTATTCATCCAGATCCTGGAGCAGAAGGAAGGTGGCCCAAGGGATATTGGGGCCTCCAAGACTGCAGCCATGGCAGGTATGCGGTCCCAACTAAGAATTCAACAAACTAAGTTCCTTTGGAGAAGGAATCCATTAGAAAAAGAGGGGAATCTTATCAACATCCTTGTGCTACAAATGGCCAACAGATTTGGTCAATCTAGAACAGAATAGAACAGAACAGAACAGAATCTTGGAGGTTTTCTAGTCCGGGCCCCTGCTCAAATAGGAGACCCTATACCATTTCAGATAAATCACTGTCCAGTCTCTTCTTAAAAATCTCCAGTGATGGAGCACCCATGATTTCTGAAGGCAAGCTCTTCCATTGGTTGATTGTTCTCACTGTCAGAAAATTTATCCATATTTCTAGGTTGAGTCTCTTTTTGATCAGTTTCCATCCATTATTCCTTGTCTGGTGTTCGGGTGCCTTGAAAAATAGCTTGGCCCCTTCCTCTCTGTAGCAATTCGAAAGCATGCAAATGCAAATAGACAAATAGGTACCACTTCAGTGGAAGGTAACAGTATTCTGTGTGCTTTGGTGTACAGACATGTCGGCCACATGACCATGGAAGCATCTTCAAACAATGGTGGCTATCTTGGCTAGGAAACAGAAATGAGCACTGCCCCCTAGAGTCACACACATCTGTAAAGACCTTTACCCCCCCCCCATTTGAAGGATGTCATTATTTTATATTAAGCCGTCATCAAGCTATCACATATAGCTAAACCCTTCCTCTCTGCAAGAATTCTTGTTAAATATTCTCTAACTGATGGCTGCTCGGTTTTCCCATTAAGCCAATAAATGAAGGTGAGACTGAACTTCTCTGGTTCACTTGATAAGCTGTAAAATTGCTTCTCTTCTTAGGATGGTTTATTTTTTCCCCTTTCATGTAGCCAGAATCTGCTCTCTTCTGACTGAATTGATATTGCCATATCAAGAGCCATGGTGGCGCAATGGTTAGAGTGCAGTACTGCGGGCTACTTCTGCTGACTGCCGATTGCCAGCAGTTCGGCAGTTCAAGTCCCACTGGCTCAAGGTTGACTCAGCCTTCCATCCTTCCGAGGTGGGTAAAATGAGGACCCAGATTGTTGGGGGCAATAGGCTGACTCTGTAAACCACTTAGAGAGAGTTGTAAAAGCACTATGAAGTGGTATATACTGTAAATCTAAGTGCACTAAGTGCCTGTGCTTATTCCAGACTCTGGAACAACAGTGTTTAACTTTCAACATAAGATATTTCAGTTATTGGAAGAGTGATGTATTCTTCCTTCTCAATTAAGACACTGTGTTAGTTGGAAAAGGTGCTTCTAGACTCCTGATTTTTTTTTCTTTCTTTCCTTCCTTCTTTCTTTCTTTCTTTCTTTCTTTCTTTCTTTCTTTCTTTCTTTCTTTCTTTCTTTCTTTTTTTATAAGTTTTTTTTTTATTTTTTAAACACAGAGACAAACATATAATGTATCTTTTCTGAACAGAACATTCAGCCGGTCATAAATTTGTACAAATTTTTGTTCATCTTTAATACAATTTTATATATTCAATTTTTACCATAGCATTTATTCTTCTCTAATTTTAAGAAACCAATATTACCCTTCATCTTAATTTCTAATCCTGATATCATTCAATTTTTTCCTTTTCCTCCCTAAAATTTGAACTCCTAAGTTTAAATTCACACAAACATAATTCCATCCTCAATTATTTGACAACTACTCCAAATAAGTGCTGACTCACATTTAGTTCACAATCTTCTACTATTTTGATATTTTCACAAATATTCATATCACGTTTGGTCATCCTTTTTCAGTGCATCATTTAAGTTCTTGTACAAAATATTATAGTTCTTGTTACTATTTATGTATATGGGTTTTTTTTTCTTTTTATGCACATTTTTGTGTTGTTTTGTCTAGTTCTTTTATCTATTACCTTTTCTTTTTTTTTTCTTTTTTGGAGTTTGTATTTTAATGTTTCAGATAGAATAAAATAAAATTTAAAGGAAAAGAGTAACATGAAAGTACCAAGTAGGATTTAAAAAACCCAAAGTTTTCTGCTTTTAAAATTCCTGATGTGTTTCCATTCTAGTTCCATCCCTTTCTGGAGAAGAATGAGTTCTACAACCTTTCCCACTGGAAACTCTACCTGGACCAAAATGGAGAAGTAACTGCAGACATGGACATTGAGTTCCAGGTGTTTTTGCGCAAGGGGAATTTGATCAAAAGGAAACTGGGAAGTATTGAAAGACATAAACTTGTTGTCAACCAAAGAACTCTTTTGTGGCTAAAGTTGCACAGAAAGGTATGTGAAATATTGCTGTGTTTTCCTTTTTTCTGAAGATTATGACCCATTTCAAGTGGGTTAACTTTACTCATCGTGGTGAATGACCTTCACTGAGAGTTTAATGTATCCTAGGAGAAAAGTTACTGTTTTCTTAGACTGCTGGGGTTTTTTTGCGGGGGAGGGGGCACTTCAGTACTATTCACAAAGATGTCATTCATCTGCTAAGATATCGAATAGAAGAACAGAGTTGGGAGGGACCTTGGAGATCTTCTAGCCCAACCCCCTGCTTAGGCAGGAAACCCTACACCACTATGGAACCCTGTTTCAAACTAATTCAACCATAACCAACATTGGATGCTGCATGATTATCCATTAGGACACAGACCGTGATTCTTTTGTATTTCTTCTATAATTTAGTATCTCTATCAAACTGGTGAGAAACCTTCAAGTGCTGGCATTTGTGGTGCTGAAACCTCAGTTTATTTCTTTCTCAGTTTCTTCATTAAAGTTTGGACTGAATTGGATGAATAGAATACAGTAATAGAATTGGAAAGGACCTTGGAGGACTTCAAGTCAAACCCCCTGCCTAGGCAGGAAATCCTACACCCGTGATGGCGAACCTATGGCATGCGTGCCACAGGTGGCAAGCGTAGCCATATCTGTGGGCATGCAAGTGTTGCCCTAGCTCAGCTCCAGTGCACATGTGCGCACTGGCCAGCAGATTTTCGGGCCTTCCAGGCCCACTGGAAGTTGGGGAATGGGCTGTTTCTGGCCTCCAGAGGGGTAAGGAAGGCCATTTTTGCCCTCCCCAGGCTCCTAGAAAGACTCTGGAGCCTGGGGAGGGTGAAAAATGGGCCTACCAGGCCCACCATGCCATCACATGCCTAAAGTGGGGGGGGACCACAGGGGTTCCCACATGCATGTGCAGGGAGGGACACATTGAATTATGGCTGTGGGCCCATGCGCATGGGATCCCCCCATGCTACCCCCATTTTTGGCACACGATGGCAAAAAGGTTAGCCATCACTGCCTTACACCATTTCAGACAAATGGTTATCCAACATCTTCTTAAAAACTTCCGATGTTGGAGTATTCTGAAGGCAAGTTGTTCCACTGGTTAATTGTTCTAACAATCAGGAAATTTCTCCTTGATTCTTCTCTCCTTGATAAGTCCTTGACGTCCTCTTCTTTGTGGCAGCCCCTGATATATTGGAACAATGTTATCATGTCTCCCCTAGTCCTTCTCTTCATTAAACTAGACATACCCAGTTCCTGCAACCGTTCTTTATATGTTTTAGCCTCCAGTCCCCTAATCATCCTTTTTGCTCTTCTCTCTATATGGTCATGATTGTGGACATGATCATGAATGGTTAGAGGCTCGGATTAGGGTTCCTATTTCTCAAAGTGAAGGCCAGAGAGACTACTTAGCTAAACTTCATATCTACCTCCATTTTCCACGTATATTTAGCACAGGCACATTTTCTTTAGCATTCCTTGTTTTTCTCCTTAGCCTTTGCCTCAGTCCAAATGTGTCGAAAGTTGTCATCCTGGATTTGTCAAGCGGAAGCGAGAAGGAGAGCCAATTTGCTGCTATGATTGTGTTCCTTGTCCAGAGGGGACCATCTCCACTCAGGAAGGTGGGTGACTCCAAAGACGTTGGGAAGCTTGTGATTCATCCAGAGCACTTTCATGAAAGTGAAACCTCAATTGATTTTTTTGTTTATTTTTAACCTGCACAATTTCTTTTCAAAATGGAAGAATAGCAAAAAAACCTTAATAGGGATTAGAGAGTATGGCCAGCTTTACTACTGCTAGAGAAAATATCTCTTCTGCTTTTTAGCTTGGATATTTCTTTCCACATTTATGTTTCTATGAATAGAATCTGAGATCTTTGAAATGTGAGGAATTGTCTTAGAAGTTACAACTTAGAATAATTTTATTGTCACTTTGAATGTACACTAATCGGCATACATTAAAATTAAATTCCATTGCATACAGCTCTCAAAGGGTCACCAAATCCAATATACACTACATAAACATCACAAAATAAATACAAAATTATTCATGTACCCACTGAATAACAGGAAGCAAGCTTCCTATAATCTTTTCCGCTGTCCTCACCATTCTCTATATGGACTTTCTATTTGAGGCACAGCTGCCTCCAAACCAAATAGTGATGCAGTTTGTTAAAATGCTCTCGATTGTGCCTCTGTAAAAAGTGGCCGGGAGAGAAGGAGAAAGGTGTACAGAAAATGCAGATGCTGGTTTGCACGCTTCACTAAGGATGACATGTGGAGATACCAGTTCAGATTGTTAGTTATCTGCACCCCCAGATACTTAATACCGTTGGCCACATTTATAGCTTCAGCCTTGATACTGAGTGAAGTAAGACCATGCCAGCTCTTTCTAAAATCTACAATGATCTCCTTTCTTTTATTAGCATTCAGATCTACCTCCTGGAAGAGTTATGGGTGCACCTCATTACAATCTGGTCCACTAGCCATTCCAGATTATTTACATATTTGAACTAGTTTTCTTTACCAAGCAACTAGATTTCAGAAGATTGGCATTTCTGTGTTCAGAATATTAAAAAGTGCCATTTGGCACAACTCAGTTTTTTTTTTTTCTTAGAAGTGTTACTGACTCATTATTTAGCTCTTTTAAGGTACATTCTGTGAAGGTTCTGCACGTTACACAGGAAATCTTTCAAGCCCAAAGCTTTCCCCAATTTCATAGGGTACATTGAAATTTTGGAGATTTTAATAAAAGCATCTTGAAAAATGCTCCTCTGAATCAATTCTCATCCCAAAAAGATATTTCATAAAGATGAAAGTATAGAATATTAAAGAAAGGTTTCTTTTGGGTTTTCTCAGATACAGAAAAATGTACCAAGTGTCCAGATGATAAATATCCAAATAAGGACCGAGTTCAATGTATCCCCAAAGTTATAACGTTCCTGTCTTATGAGGAACCTCTGGGCATCATCCTGGTCTCTTTTGCACTACTCTTGTTTCTAACTGCACTGTTTATATTAATCATATTCTTTAAATACCGAGAGACATCCATTGTCAAAGCCAACAACCGAGACCTCTCCTACATCCTCCTGGCCTCTCTCCTGCTTTGCTTTTTGTCTCCTTTTCTCTTCATTGGTCAACCAAGGAAAATGACCTGTCTTTTCCAACAAACAGTTTTCAGCAACACCTTCTCAGTTGCCATTTCTTCTCTCTTGGCCAAAACAATTATGGTGGTGCTGGCTTTCCTTGCCACAAAACCGGGAAATCGAGTAAAAAGATGGTTGGGGCAGACCTTGGCCAACTCCATCATCCTTTCTTGTTCTACTGTGCAAATTATCATCTGCTCCATCTGGATGGGAATTTCACCCCCATTCCCTGACTCTGACCTCCACTCTCAGCCTGGAGAGATCATCCTGCAATGCAACGAAGGAGTTGTTGTCATGTTCTACATTACTCTCAGCTACATGGGCTTCCTGGCTGCCATTTGCTTTGTGGTGGCTTTCCTGGCCAAGAATCTTCCTGGGGCCTTCAATGAAGCCAAGCTGATCACCTTCAGCATGCTGGTCTTCTGCAGTGTCTGGGTGACTTTTGTGCCCACCTATCTGAGCACCAAAGGAAAATTTATGGTGGCTGTGCAGGTCTTCTCCATCTTGTCTTCCAGTACTGGTCTGCTGGGCTGTATCTTCATCCCCAAGTGCTTCATTATCCTTCTGAGGTCAGATCTGAATACAAAGGAGCAGCTGGCAACCAGAAGAAATGCTGAAATGTGAAACACAGGAATGTCAACTCTCAACATGTTCCAATAATAAGCCATACCTAGAAAATGGTCCAAGCTGTTCTCCATGGATGACAAGGCTTCAAATCATGATGGCTTCCAGTCATCATAAAGAGTGACTGGAAGACAGTATTGTTAGGAAGGGAAGTTCTTGGAGTAGTGGGTGGATTTTAACAAGCTGGAAATACTGTATAGAAGGATTGCATGTGGCAATCACCACACCCTTGTTTCTCAAAATGTTTTACCAAACCTGCTATGGCAAATGCAACTGATACAGTATGTTTCTTTTTATTTAGACAATAACTGTTTCTTGAGGGTAGTAACAGTATATGGGTGAAAAAGTAACTTGATGGTTACTAATTAGGAATATTTCTTACAACACATATTAATATGAATGTGTACTGTTATCATTTCATCTCCTTTTCCTGAAATGTAGAAATATGAGTGCATCATCTCGTCTGTTGAACTCCCTACCACTATTTTCTGGAGAAAAAATCCTTCAGTGTAGACTGAATAAATAATCTGCAGTGAGTCTGGATTATTGTTTTTTTTTTGGGGGGGGGGGCTGTATTTTTTTCTACAGAAATTGGTGCCAGTAGTGAGATTCACAGTCTAAATCTTGGTGAACTCCGTATGATCACAGACATTCAGATTTGAGACCAGGTCTTGCTTACAAATGACAAGGATGGAAAGCTTCAAAATTTGAGTCGTTCAGGGTGACCTACCGATTCCAAAGTCCAATCTGCTGGGCCAGTAGCTCTTCCGATACAATTTATAAAATTTTGGTCCTTATCAGTGCATTTCAAACACTTTAATCCACATTTATCTTCCGTAAAATGCCCTGCGAAGTGGAGAAAACGTCCTCATACCACCACGGCCATAACCACGCATAATAAAGATGGCATGGGTGTGTATGTCTTCCTGTAATCTCACAATTGTTGGGTTTGTCTCACAACTGACAAACCCAACTAAAGCAAGCTTGTTCTAGACCTTCAGAAGTCTGAATGCAAAACTTTATGGAGTACATCATATCGGCACTGATGAAGGCAAAACCAGTTCTATCTAATTCCCGCTCAAATCCACATAGTTACAAATTTGATTTCCTCCACCCCTATTAGGACAGGTCATATTGTCCAATTGCGTGTCATTATTTTATTATGAGAAAGAGTCTCTGGTCTTGGCAAACACCTGCTGATGTGTCCTTGACTCTCACAACTCTTCTTCTTGAAGAGTGAATGAAGGAGCCTGCATTCTATCTCACCCTTCTGTCCCCACTAGTTCTTGGGAAAGTTGAGAAGTGATAATGGTTGCAATAGTGTAAGCACACTTTGAACTTGACAACAATCCTTCTTCTATGTGTGTGTGGGGGGGGGGTCCAAGGAACACCCCCAATGAAATAAAGCTGTGAGGCCTGAGGTTCCTCAAAGTTCCAATTTATTAGAGATGTCATGTTGGCACATCTGGGAAAACCCGAATCTGAAAGCTTCCAGGTTTTTCACACCCAGCTAACAGTTCACAGCCCTGCCCCACACCCCCAAGTTCATCACATTGTCCAATCAACTCTTCACATTTCACCGGATACAATCTTCATGCAGCCTGCATCAGATACGAACAAAAGTCCTTGAGTACGGAATGTTGTTATGACTAATTTTCTACCGCTCCAACAACAACTCCCTCCCAACTTCCCCAGCTAAAATATGTGGCAGTTTAGAAACAAAAAGAAAATTGTCTTCCAAAACTGACACCAGAGTTATGCTGGAACATACATACATACATACATACATTCTTTTAGATAGATAGATAGATAGATAGATAGATAGATAGATAGATAGATAGATAGATAGATAGAAAGATAGATGAATCCTATTGGTTAGAGAAGGCTCAGACCACCTCTTGCAAGGGTGTGCGGAGGAATTTGTTTGAGATGGGAATCTCAAACGGGGCCCATCCCACCAAGTATATCCATAAAAGCAGAGAAAGGGCCACTATGTATCCCTAAATGAGTTTCTGGGTGGGTCTGGCAAGACATCAGGTCATACCATACACAATGCTGTGAGCACCACAGCCATCTCAGCTGCCGACTTCATCCCCCATTCTTTATTTAATAAATTATGAAACTTCAAAATATAAAGGATTTAAGGGTTCCAGTCTGGCGCCGCGGTGCTACAGTCGGGGAAATAGCAGGCTCGAGCCCGCAAAAACCCCTACTGACAAACCACCAATCAATGGGTCTTCAGACCATCCCATCCTGAAGGGATGGGGGGAAGAAGGGGAGCACCTTGGAAGGCCAAGAGGAACAGGCAAATTCCTCGGAGGTCAGAGGGAATCCTCGGAGTTGGCGGTGAGGGTAGGCAGCCATGGAGGCTGCCACAAAGCTGTGGCAGACCGTGAAAAGATCGTGCAGGAGGGAAGAAGAAAGGACGGTTTTTTTCAAAGCCAGGTGAGTGACACCAACCCAGGCAAGAAACAACGTAATAGCATAGATTTTTATAAATAAGACCCCAAACTTTAAATAGCGGCTGTAGATCTTTGGGGATTGAAGATTTGGTAAAAGACAATAATTGGAAATAAAGACCCATGATAGATTTTGCTTTAGTAAAATTGACTTGGAAGAATTAGCTTTTAATGAATTAGAAAATTGGGTTTCTCTTTCAATTGGAATGGATTGGAAAAATGTTTCTTTGGGAGTTAACACCTTTAGAAAGTTAATGAAGAAAGGCAAACAGATGGTTACATAATAGCTATGGAGACTGCAGTGACTAAGTGGGAATGTGGATTGTAGAGATTCCCCTTCTATTTGGAAAAGAAATATTTTGAATGGCTTTTTACTTTGGATTACTTTGAAATTAACTTTAGATTTATGGATTTTGGAGATTCCTATTCTGTCTTTGGGTGATTTTATGAAGAAAGAAGAAATACTCTGGATTTATTACAATCGAAACTAACTGGCTTAGCAATAAAAGGCATGGAGCAGGAACAAAAGAGAGGAAGTTGATGTATTATACATGGAACAGATGTTACAAAAGCATTAAAGTGACATACAGAGTTTTCAATTTGGACATATGGATTTTTAAGTGGAACATTCATGGATAGATAGGGAAAGGAAGAAACAAAGCAGATAAAATTAAAATGTAATGTTTAAAAGCTTAAATGTATAAATGATTTTTGGATAAAAACAGGAGGGCTCTTGGAGTAATAAAGATGGAAAACAAGAGATGGTAACTAAAATAGAGGATTGATGTATAGGTGGTTAAAAATAAAAATAATAAAAATAAGAGTATACACTAATATGAGACAACTTTAAGAAAATTTATTGTTTGATGTAATATGTTTTAATTTTAATTTGCAAACAAACTTCAGATTGGTGAATATGATTGATTAATGTATTATTGGATGAAACTATAAGATACACAGATTTTAGTAACAAATTGTGATTTAATTCAATGTATGCTGGAAATGATTAATACTATGAAGCATGTTGAGAATTAATTTGGAAGAGTATGCTGGAAAACTGATATATAATAGATAAATATATTGCAAGGGAAAGTTAAAATAAGAGATGATGGGCACCAACAAAATAAGAGTTTGTGATTTGGAGGAGAATATGCTGGAAACCACTCAAAATGGAAAATGCTGGAAATCAGCCAAATAATAGCAGGAGAGTTGGAGGAGATTATGCTGGAAATCAGCCAAATATAATATGCTGGAAATCAGCCAAATAGTAGTTGGAGGTATGGAGAAGATTATGCTGGAAATCAGCCAAAATACAATATGCTGGAAAGCAGCCAAACAACAGATGGAGGTATGGAGGAGAATATGGTGAAAATCAGCCTAAATAAAACATGCTGGATACCAGCTAAATAATAATAGGTGATATGGAGGAGGATATGGATCGTGAGATAAATCTGTGTAACATGAAATGTGTAATTGATGATAAGCATGAAAAAAATCAAAGGTAAATTGAAAAAGTTCAAGATTTTAAGATTTGATGAAATGGGCCTAGAGACTAAGAAATATGGATAGAATTTTGTTTTATAAACTGAAATAAAAATAGAGTTGTATTGAATCTGAAATTAAGATTCGTGGTGATAAAATTGTAAGGTAAATAATTAGATTAAGAGGTTAGAATATTGTTAAAATTTATATTTTAATATTGATGTTAAAAGATGTAATGAAGGCAATTTGGAGAAGAACCAGATATAATTTGGTTTAATACACAGATATGAAAATGAGTTAAGTTTATCTGGAAACTAAATTTGTGGTGATATAATAGAATTGTTTAGATTAAGATGCTAGAACTATGTTAAAAAAAATTATGTTTGATTTCTACTTTTAAAAGATGTAATGGGAAATTATGAATGGAGCTTGTTAAAGAATTGTAAACGATGTACCTATCTATGACCGGATTGAGACTTCGTTCTTGAAAGATATATTTTATGTTTATGTCTGAAAAAATAAAAAAAATATTTATATATATAAAAAAAATATAAAGGATTTCAGTGTCTTCCATGAATATTGACGGACAACAGAGGGTCAAGGAAAATAAAACTAAAAATTTCTATCCCTTCTGTAAATTTCTCCCCATTTACTCAAGAATACAGTCTACAGGCTGCCCCTTTCCTGCCTCTTAGTCAGCTCTCATCCCAAAAATTATACTTCTAGAACAGATGGAAATGAAATGTCACTTCAGGCACAAGGAATTTTAAAATCAGATCCAGATTAGGATTAATATCTGGAGAAAAGAAAATCACAAAGAAGACCTGCTGTTAACATTAGGCAGGGTTCAAGGGTGCAGATGGTGTTAGAGGACGCAAGAGTTAAGTGTCAAGAACCTAGATTGTCACCAAACTGCATAGCTCCAGGTAACCTTCTCTAGCAATCTCTGGACACCATATGACACAATAGTGGAAGGCAGAAGTCAATTCCTTGGCTATTGAAGCATCTTCCTCCAGCATCACTTTCTGGACATGTCCTGACAGGAAGGATAACAACCATTGTAGAAAAGTGTCTCCAGGGGTGTATCTGCAACATTTCACAAAAAAAATCCTTTTCTCCAGCTGCCCCTCAGTACATGGAGTCCTGGAAGAGGACAAATCATCACTCACAGTAATTATCACAATCCCAGACCTGGAGACGTCTACTGCTACTTTTCCAGTGGCTGCTTTTGATATAACGTCAGACTGAAGCAACGTGGAATGGATCTTGCATCAGAAAAAGTTATAAGCCTCTACTCATGCTGAATGGTTTGCACAAGATTTAGGACATAGGCAGGGGCTGTGCTGCTGAGTGTACCTTCCTCTCTTTTCCACATGAAGCTCAGTTTGTTTCTGTTTGAATAAGGAAAGCTCCTGGATATCCCATTTTCTGAGAGTACTTTGAAATCATCTAACTCTTCTTTGGAAACAGGTGATTGATTCAGCTCCATGAATGGACCTCCTGCTTCTGCTCTCGATGCTACTGGTTTCCCAGACTGTCTCCGGGAAGCTTGTAATGAAGTGCCCACTGAATATGGTGCATCTGGATAGAGAAAGACTATGGAGCTACTACAGGCCAGGAGACCACCTCATCGGTATAGTCACCAGTGCAGCTACACTAGACGAGAAAATATTGTTTTTCAATCGGCTTCCTCATAGTCAGTCTTACTTGTAAGTTATTCAGTGTGATGAAATTGTATTCCTTCCAAGTGCGAACCGCTCTCATTCTTTTTTCCTTGTTCTGCTTACTCCTGTATTTCAGGAACTGATTAATTTTGTTGATTGATCGGATTTCCGTGGGTTTCCTCTTTCGTCTTATTTAGTGGAAGAGACACAAATACAGAGATGGAGCAGAAAACAAACACCTGAAAGAAATCCACATTATTTTCCTCTCCATGTCCAATCTAGAATTTATGACTTGAATAATGACTTTTGTTTAAAGTAGTGATTGTTGTAGTTACCCCTGACCAGCTTATTTCCATATTTTTATAACTGTTCCTTCCTATCCTTATAGGAATAATGGATGACTTGTTTTTAGAACAGCTTTTCTGGGTCACTTATGAAATATCCTCTTCCTTTTATGATGGCTGTACTTTTAAAAAGTACTTTTATTTTGCAGAGTGGATACTGTGCTGATGAAAATTACTGCATCTATAAATAATAGACTATTTGTGATTCATGTCTGTTTCCCATTTTCTCAACATTTACATATATTAAATGTTGATGGGTGACTATCATTTGCCTCTTGTTTTTGATCAGTATTGGCTTCAGACTCAATAGCCTTGTGTTGATAAAGATAATGAAATTGGAAAAGAAATGTATTTTATTACGGCTGTTGATGAAACTTGTATTAACCAAAGCATTTTTTTACACTAGTATACCTTATTATCACAAAGGAATAGAACGCTTTATTTTCACCATTCAAGAGAGCAACAAGAATATCCAGCTCTTGTGCAATCTCACACTTGGCTACAATATCCATGACAACTATTTGAAAACTCTTGGCACTTCAGATGTCTTGCTGGACATGCTCTCTACTGGAGAAGCCAATGTTCCCAACTACAGCTGTGGAAGGAAGGACAACATTTTGGCTCTTCTTGATGCAGCTGACAGGGAGTTTTCCATCCAGATGTCAACATTAGTAGGCACCTACAAAGTCCCACAGGTTTGTGTGCATGTTTCTCTACATAGTAACGTGAGTGGGGTGGTAGTGGGTGGATGATAGATCCATCCATATCTTCTCTATGGAATTCAAGAGCTGCTTTTCACTATGTCTATTGTAGGTGTCATGGCTGAGAACTGGGATACAAGTTAGAATGGGGAGCACGTATTAAAATAGTCATATCCTCTCTTGATAGCATGTCTATTGCTTTGGGGGGCTTCTGATGCTTACATGTGAAGGTGAGGAGAGGCTCTGCATCCAATCAAATGGTCTTCTGTACAATAGGATAATGCAACACTGATAGAAAGCTCATAATTTGTATATGATAGCATTTAGACTTATATACTGCTTCACAGATCTTTACAGCCCTCTCTAAGTGGTTTACAGAGTCAGCATCTTGCCCCCAGCAATCAGGGTCCTCATTTTCCTGACCTCAGAAGAATGGAAGGCTGAGTCAACCTTGAGTCGGTGAGACTCGAACTGACAAACTGCAGGCAGCTGGAAGTCAGCAGAAGTAGCCTGCAGTACTGCATTTTAACCACTATGCCATTGTGGTGCTTCTATTTTTATATAAAGTCTTCTTAATATTTTGAATTTAATATTTTAAACAATAGCCAATGAACAAATTATTCTAAGAAATTTATCAAAATGAAGTTGGATTTATTAAAAACTCATATTTTGAACTTGACCAAATATAACACACCCTTCTTCATTGCTTTTCCAGATTAGTGATAAAATTGCTTCAGAGATCCTGAGTGATAAAAATAAATTCCCCTTTTTCCACCAGATGCTCCCCAAAGAAGGGGTTCAGTATTCAGCAATTGTCCAAGTGCTTCTTCATTTCAGATGGAACTTGATTGGTCTCCTTGCTCCAGACACAGAGGAGGGAGAGAATTTCCTGAGGACTTTTCCTCCTTTGCTTGTCAGGAATGGAATTTGTGTCATTATATCACAACGATTCTCAATGACTGGATTTCCAGCACCCTTCAGGGATTCCAGCTTTTCTCAGTGGAAACAAGTCAATGTCTTTGTTCACTTCATAGGACATATTATCGTTTCAAGCACATTTTATATTTTTCAACTAACACTTGACACTTTGTCAGGACCCATTAGAGGGAAAGTCTGGATCACCACAACTGTGGGAAAATATATAATTTTTCATCATGGACGTCACAAATACATGCATAGTATTTGGAGCTTTGCATTTATGCAAAAAACAAGCCCAAAATATGGTGCTTTTGAAAAGTATGCCTATATTGACCACCAATATGAAAAGAAGAATTTTCAGTGTTCTTTTTCGAAGCAAGTTCTTTCTGTCAAAGGCCGGAAAAGATGCACCGAAAAATCTCCAGTGGAGACACAAGTGAAATTTAACGTGAAGCAGGTTGCAAATAGTGACTCTGTTTACCTTATCTATATGACTCTGGCCCACGTCTTGAAGGCTGCGTATTCATCCAGATCCTGGAGAAGAAAGAAGAAAACCCAAGGGACATTGGGGCCTCCAAGACTGCAGCCATGGCAGGTATGTGGTCCCAACAAAGGATCCAACAAACTAAGTTCCTTTGGAGAAGGAATCCATTAGAGAAAGTGGGGAATCTTAGCAACATCCTTGTGCTACAAAAGGCCAACAGATTTGGTCAATCTAGAACAGAATAGAACAGAACAGAATCTTGGAGGTTTTTTAGTCCAGCTCCCTGCTCAAGCAGGACACCGTATACCATTTCAGATAAGTCACTGTCCAGTCTCTTCTGAAAAATCTCCAGTGATGGAGCGCCCATCATTTCTGAAGGCAAGCTCTTCCACTGGTTAATTGTCCTCACTGTTAGGAAGTTTCCCCTTAATTCCAGGCTGTGTCTCTTTGGTTTCCAACCATTGTTTCTTGTCTTGCCCTCTGATGCTTTGTAAAATAATTTCACCCTGTGTTCTTTGTGGCAGCTCCTCAAGTACTGGAATACTGCAATCATGTCACCCCTAATTCTTCTTTTCTCTAGACTAGCCAAACCCAAATCCTACAACCGTTCTTCATACGTTTTAGTCTCCAGGCCTTTGATCATCTTAGTTGCTCTTCTCTGAACTTTTTCCAATGTCTCAATATCTTTTTTTATAGTATGGTGACCAGAATAGGTTGCAGTATTTCAGGTGTGGTCTTATCATCCTTAGTAAACCGCGAAAACCATCATTTGCATTTCCTGCATTGGATGAGGACAGCACATCTTTCTCCTTCTGTCCTAGCCACTTTTTACAGAGGCACGATTGAGAGGGTTTTAACAAACGGCATCACTATTTGGTTTGGTGGCACCTGTGCCTCAGATAGAAAGTCCATTCAGAGAGTGGTGAGGAGAGTGGAGAAGATTATAGGAAGCTCACTTCCTCTCATTCAGGATACTGCTTGTAAGCGCTATGTGCTTAGAACTGAAAGCGTTGTTAGAGACCTCACACACCCACTTTATGTTCTGTTTCTGTTGCTTCACTCTGGGAGGAGGTTTTGAAGTAACATTAACAGTAACAGAGTTGGAAGAGACCTTGGAGGTCATCTAGTCCAACCCCCTGCTCATGCAAGAGCCCTGTATTACGGATTCGAACCGCTGAACTGCCAACCTTTCTAATCGACAAGCTCAGTGTCTTAGCCACTGAGCCACCTAGTCAGGCTAAGTATTTCTAGCAGGACTACCAGATTCTGTAGCAGCTTTTTTCACTATGAAATCCATCTAGTAAACTTGCAAGATTCATTTTTCTCTCCATTTACATGTACACATCTGAACTAGACTGAGTTGTTCCTCTGTTTCCTATAATATATGTGGGTATATGCATAATTATTTATTTATTTATTTATGTCATGTTTATGTAGACTCTGGAATAACAGTCTTTAACTTTCAACATAACATATTTCAGTTATTGAAAGAGTGTTGTATCCTTCCTTCTCAATTAAGGCACTGTGTTAGTTGGAAAAGGTGCTTCCAGACTCCTGATTTTCAGATCCAGATTTCAGATTTTCATACTTTTGTATATTTATACAAAGTCAGCTTATTGCCCCCACAAACTGGGTCCTCAATTTACTTACCTTAGAAAGGATGGAAGGCTGAGTCAACCTTGAGCCTGGCGAGATTCGAACCTGCAGTAATTGCAGGCAGCTGGTCTTAATCACAATGCTATCAGTCTGCTGAGCCACCAGGCCCTTCCATGAACATCTCAATGCCGACTCACATTTAGTTCACAATCATCTAGTATTTTGATATTTTCACAAATATTCTTATCAAGTTTGGTTTTCCTTTTTTAGTGCATCATTGAAGTTCTTGTACAAAATATTATAGTCCTTGTTACTATATATGTATATGTTTTTTTTTTCCTTTTTATGCACATTTTTGTGTTGTTTTGTCTGTTACTTTTTCTTCTTTTCTTTTTTGGAGTTTATATTTTAACGTTTCAAATAGAATAGAATAAAATTTAAAGGGGTAACATCAGGGGTGAAATCCAGCAGGTTCTGACAGGTTCTGGAGAACCGGCAGCGGAAATTTTGAGTAGTTTGGAGAATCTGGCTAGCCCCAGAGTGGGGTTGGAATGGAGATTTTGCAATATCCTTCCCCTGCCCATCAAGCCACGCCCACAGAACCTGTAGTAAAAAAAAAATGGATTTCACCACTGGGTAACATGAAAGTACCATGTAGGTAAGAAACAAAGTTTTCTGCTTCTAAAATTCCTGATGTGTTTCCATTCTAGTTCCATCCCTTTCTGGAGAAGAATGAGTTCTACAACCTTTCCCACTGGAAACTCTACCTGGACCAAAATGGAGAAGTAACTGCAGACATGGACATTGAGTTCCAGGTGTTTTTGCGCAAGGGGAATTTGATGAAAAGGAAAATGGGAAGTATTGAAAGTCAGAAACTTGTTATCAACCAAAGAACTCTTTTGTGGCTAAAGATGATCAAAAAGGTATGCGAAATATTGCTGTGTTTTCTCTTTTTTCCTAAAGATTGTGACCCATTTCAAGTGGGTTAACTTTACTCATCATGATGAACTCACCTTCACTGAGAGTTTAATGTATCCACGAGAAAACTTACTGTTTTCTTAGACTGCTGGTTTTTTTTTTGGGGGGGGGGCACTTCAGTACTATTCACAAAGATGTCATTCATTTGCTAAGATATAGAATAGAAGAACAGAGTTGGAAGGGACCTTGGAGGTCTTCTAGTCCAACCCCCTGCTTAGGCAGGATACCCTACACCACTATGGAACCCTGTTTTAAACTGATTCAACCATAACCAATACAGCATGATTATCCATGAGGATACAGACCGAGGTTCTTTTGTATTTTTTCTATAATTTAGTATCTCCATCAAACTGGTGAGAAACCTTCACGTGCTGGCATTTGCGGTGCTGAAACCTCAGTTTATTTCTTTCTCAGTGTCTTCATTAAAGTTTGGATTGAATTGGATGAATAGAATACAGATATAGAATTGGAAAAAAACCTTGGAGGTCTTCTAATCCAACCCCCTGCTCAGGCAGGAAACCCTGCACCATTTCAGACAAAGGATTGCCCAATCTCTTCTTAAAAACTTCCAGTGTTGGAGCATTCACAACTTCTGGAGACAAGTTGTTCCACTGGTTAATTGTTCTAAATGTCAGGAAGTTTCCCCTTAGTTCTACGTTGCTTCTCTCCTTGATGAGTTTCCATCCATTGCTTCTTGTCCTACCCTCAGGTGCTTTGGAGAATAGCTTGACTCCCTCTTCTTTGTGGCAACTCCTGAGATATTGGAACACTACTATCATATCTCCCCTAGTCCTTGTGTTCATTAAACTAGACATATCCAATTCCAGCAATTGTCCTTTATGTGTTTTAGCATCCAGGCGCCTAATCGTCTTTGTTGCTCTTCTCTCTATATGATCATAATTGTGAATATGATCATAAATGGTTAGAGGCTCGGATTAGGGTTCCTATTTCTCAAAGTGAAGGCCAGAGAGACTACTTAGCTAAACTTCATTCTCCTCCATACCTCCATTTTCCACGTATATTTAGCACAGGCACATTTTCTTTAGCATTCCTTGTTTTTCTCCTTAGCCTTTGCCTCAGTCCAAATGTGTGGAAAGTTGTCGTCCTGGATTTGTCAAGCGGAAGCGAGAAGGAGAGCCAATTTGCTGCTATGATTGTGTTCCTTGTCCAGAGGGGACCATCTCCACTCAGGAAGGTGGGTGACTCCAAAGACGTTGGGAGGCTTGTGATTCATCCAGAGCACTTTCATGAAAGTGAAAGTTAAATGAGAAAATGAACCTCAATTGAGTTTTTGTTTATTTTTAAATGGCACAATTTCTTTTCAAAATGGAAGAATAGCAAAAAAATTTTTAATAGGGATTAGAGAGTATGGCCAGCTTTACTACTGCCAGAGAAAATATCTCTTCTGCTTTTTAGCTTGGATATTTCTTTCCACATTTATGTTTCTATGAATAGAATCTGAGTTCTTTCAAATATGAGGAATTGTCTTAGAATTTACAGCTTAGACTAATTTTATTGTCACTTTGAATGTACACTAATTGGCATACATTAAAATGAAATTCCACTGCATACAGCTCTCAAAGGGTCACCAAATCCAATATACACTACATAAACATCACAAAATAAATACAAAATTATGCATGTACCCACTGAATAATAGGAAGCAAGCTTCCTATAATCTTCTCCGCTGTCCTCACCACTCTCTTTATGGACTTTCTATTTGAGGCACAGCTGCCACCAAACCAAATAGTGATGCAGTTTGTTAAAATGCTCTTGATTGTGCCTCTGTAAAAAGTGGCCAGGACAGAAGCAGAAAGATGTGCAGGAAATGCAGACACTGCACTAAGGATGACGTGTGGAGAGACCAGTTCAAACTGTTAGTTATCTGCACCCCCAGATACTTAATACCGTTGGCTACATTTATAGCTCCATCCTTGATACTGAGTGGAGTAAGACCATGCCAGCGCTTTCTAAAATCTACAATGATCTCCTTTCTTTTATTAAAAGAGCCTTGATAGTACAGGGGTTTAGTGCACCCTGTTATTAACACAGCTGCCTGCAATTTCTGCTGGTTCGAATCTCTCCAAGGCTCAAGGTTGACTCAGCCTTCCATCCTTTCTAAGGTAGGTGAAATGAGGACCCAGTTTGTGGGGGCAATAAGCTGACTTTGTATAAAATATACAAAAGAATGAAGGCTATTGCTTAATGCATTGTAAGCTGCCCTGAGTCTCCGGAGAAGGGCGGCATATAAATCAAATAAAAAAAAAAAATTAGCATTCAGTATCCACCTCCTGGAAGAATTATTGCAATGTACTCTACATGAGCAAATTGTGGATGACTAGAAGTTATTTTTTGTGTGTGTGTAAATATTTTTTTATTTTTTCAAACATAAACATAAAATACATCTTTCCAGAGTGAAGTCTCAATCCAGTCATAGGTAGGTACACTGCTTACATTTCTTTAACAGGCTCCAATCACAGTTTCCCATTACATTTTTTTTAAGTAACAATCAAAACATTGAAGAAAAATAAGTTTTTAACATAAATTCTAACATCTTAAACTAAACAATTCTATTTTATCACCACAGATTTAATTTCCAGCTAAACTTAAGTCATTTATATCCATGTATTAATTCAAATTATATCTGGTTCTTCTCCAAATTGCTTTCATTACATCTTTTAACATCAGTATCAAAATATAAATTTTAAAAATATTCTAGCCTCTTAATCTAATTATTTACCTTACAATTTCATCACCACAAATCTTAATTTCAAATTCCATACAGCTCTATTTTTATTTCTGTTCATAGAACAAAATTCTATCCATAATTCTCAATCTCTAGGCCCATTTCATCAAATCTTAAAATCTTGAACTTTATCAATTTACCTTTAATTAATTTTCCCCCTTAATCATCTATTACTCATTTAATTTTACACAGATTTATCTCAAAATCCATATCCTCCTCCATATCGCTCATTGTTGTTTGGTTGATGCCCAGCATACTATTTATGAATAGTAGAATAGAATATGATTTCCAGCATATTCTCCTCCATACCGCCATCAATTGTTTGGCTGATTTCCAGCATTTGTATTCTGGCTGATTTCCAGCATGTTCTCCTCCATACCTCCACTTATTATTTGGCTGATTTCCAGCATATTATATTTGGCTGATTTCCAGCATAGTCTCCTCCATAACACCCACTATTGTTTGGCTAATTTCTAGCATAATCTCCTAACCTCCCACTATTATTTGGCTGATTTCCAGCATATTATATTTGACTGATTTCCAGCATATTCTCCTCCATACTGCCATCAATTGTTTGGCTGATTTCCAGCATAATCTCCTCCAGAACTCCCACTGTTATTTGGCTAATTTCCAATATAATCTCCTCTTACTCTCCAACTTTTATTTAGACACATATTTCAACAACTAACTTCTTGTATATTTTCTTCTAAATTATTCCATTTTTTCTATAGAGATCACACTTTTCCCTGCCTTGAAAATTACTTTCCTGTAACTGTTAAGTCTGTAAATAATATTAAAAATTCAGAGTTCAATTAAACATCTAAACATTTAAAAAATCATATTTTTCTTTCATATTTTTTCTAGTTTTTCTATAGAGATCTCCTGTTTTAAAAATCACTTTCCTCTGATGATTGAGTCTATAAACAATGCTTGTTAAAAATTCAAGGTTTCAATTAAACATTTAAACGTTTAAAAATCCTATTTTTCTTTCAATATACTCTTATTACCTGGCCAAATTAATATTTGTATACTTATATAGTCAAATTCACTAGAAATGGGAGTAGGAAGGGAAGAAGCAAAAAATAGCAATAGTAAAAGAAAAAGAAAAATAAGAAAAAAGAAAACAGGGAGAGAGAGAGAGGAAAAAATCACTTTCCTCTGGTTATTGAGTCTATAAATAATGCTTGTTAAAAATTCAGAGTTTCAATTAATCATTTAAGCGTTCCAAAAAAAATCATATTTTCCTTTCAATCATTCACTTATTACCTAACCAAATTAATATTCATATATTTATGTAGTCAAATTCAAATAAAATGGAAGTAGGAAGAGAAAAAACAAAAAAAATAATAATAGTAATAAAAAAGAAATAAAAAAAACAAAGAAAGAGAGAGGAGAAAAGAATAGAAATGTAGCTGAAAAAGAATAAAAAGGATAATAATAAAAAGAAAAAAAGAAGAAGCAAAGGGGAAAGAAGGAAAGAGCAAAGGGAGGAGGAGAGAAACACCTCCTTACAACATTCAAACTTCTAATAGACAGAAAGCATTACATCCATTTTAATCAATGTATTATTTTTTCTTGTCTTGCTACCCAATATATTCCATTTTTTTTCTCTTTCTCCCAACTGTCCAAAAATGTTTTTCAATTTCAATATTATCAAAATTATAAGCTCTTTAAAGTTTTAGTTCTTTTTTTGCGATTATTCCATATATGGTATCATCTTCTTCTGTTGCCACACCTTTTCTCTTTGTTACTACGCTTGTTACTTCAATTTCAATTTTTCCATTCCACTTCTTCTCTCCAACCAACAATAAGTTCTCCGTTAGACAAGTTAAATATCTCTAAAATCAAGCCACCTTAAATTTTCCAAAAGTAATCCAGTTAGGGTAACAAGACACAAAGTTTCTCCTTTCAATCGCTGGCAATACACAATTTGTCACTTTCACTTCAGCTGGTGTCCATTTTGTCTATTACCGCTTGTCTTTTCTTCTTGTTTTAAAAAGTTCCTGTTTCCCTCTTCCTCCCTTTCACTCTCTTCAAAAGCAATCCAATCTCATTAAGAAAAGAAAAAGTGCCAGTTTTTTTATTTTTTCCAAGAAAACAATCCTTCCAAAGCAGTCAATAGTTACTATAATCCATTAACGGGTCTTTTCCTCTTTTTGTTTATTTTGCCAAAGTCTTTTGCCCAGATAGTTTACAGCCGCTAATTGGGGCTAGAGCTCACTTGTTATAAATCCGCACTTAAAAACTACTCCCACCTGGGTAAAATCTCACTCACCCGGCATTTGAGTACCTACTCTGTTTCTCCATTTCTTCCTCCTGCACAATGCTTTTCCCAGCTGTCACAGCCTTGGGGCAGCCGCCATGGCTGCCACTGAGCTGCAGCCAATGCAGACGGCAATCCTCCAGCCCCGAGGAACCTGCCTGTTCCTCTAGGCCATCTGAGGGGTCCTTCTCTTTCCCACTGCCCCTACAGGACAGGGGAGGTCTGCAGAAACTGGCGGCAGTTTAGCAGACGGGGTTTTTGCGGGCTCCTAAGAGCCCTGCTATTTCCCCGTCTGGTCCGCCGCATTGCCAACTGGAAGTCCCTTGGATGACAAGAAGTTATTGATGCTCCACAATGAGGGGATGTGGGCAGTTATGGGTACACCTCATTACAATCTGGTCCACTAGCCATTCCAGATTATTTATATATTTGAACTAGTTTTCTTTATCAAGCAACTAGATTTCAGAAGATTGGCATCTCTGTGTTCAGAATATTAAAAAGTGCCATTTGGCACAACTCAGTTTTTTTGCCTAGAAGTGTAACTGATTCATTATTTAGCTCTTTTAAGGTACATTCTGTGAAGGTTCTGCACATTACACAGGAAATCTTTCAAGCCCAAAGCTTCCCCCAATTTCATAGGGTACTTGAAATTTTGGAGATGTTAATAAAAGCATCTTGAAAAATGCTCCTCTGAATCAATTCTCATCCCAAAAAGATATTTCATAAAGATGAAAGTATAGAATATTAAAGAAAGATTTCTTTTGGGTTTTCTCAGATACAGAAAAATGTACCAAGTGTCCAGATGATAAATATCCAAATAAGGACCGAGTTCAATGTATCCCCAAAGTTATAACATTCCTGTCTTATGAGGAACCTCTGGGCATCATCCTGGTCTCTTTTGCACTACTCTTGTTCCTAACTGCACTGTTTATATTAATCATATTCTTTAAATACCGAGAGACACCCATTGTCAAAGCCAACAACCGAGACCTCTCCTACATCCTCCTGGCCTCTCTCCTGCTTTGCTTTTTATCTCCTTTTCTTTTCATTGGTCAACCAAGGAAAATGACCTGCCTTTTCCAACAAACAGTTTTCAGCAACACCTTCTCAGTTGCTATTTCTTCTCTCTTGGCCAAAACAATTATAGTGGTGCTGGCTTTCCTTGCCACAAAACCGGGAAATCGAGTGAAAAGATGGTTAGGGAAGAGCTTGGCCAACTCCATTATCCTTTCTTGTTCTACTGTGCAAATTATCATCTCTTCCATCTGGATGGGAGTTTCACCCCCATTCCCTGACTCCGATTTCCACTCCCAGCCAGGAGAGATCATCCTGCAATGCAATGAAGGGACTGTTGTCATGTTCTACATCACTCTCAGCTACATGGGCTTCCTGGCTGCCGTTTGCTTCACGGTAGCTTTCCTGGCCAGGAATCTTCCTGGTACCTTCAATGAAGCCAAGATGATCACCTTCAGCATGCTGGTCTTCTGCAGTGTCTGGGTGACTTTTGTGCCCACCTATCTGAGCACCAAAGGAAAATTTATGGTGGCTGTGCAGGTCTTCTCCATCTTGTCTTCCAGTACTGGTCTGCTAGGCTGTATCTTCATCCCCAAGTGCTTCATTATCCTTCTGAGGCCAGATCTGAATACAAAGGAGCAGCTTGCAACCAGAAGAAATGTTGAAATGTGAAACACAGGAACGTCAACTCTCAACATGTTCCAATAATAAGCCATACCTAGAAAATGGTCCAAGCTGTTCTCCATGGATGACAAGGCTTCAAATCATGATGGCTTCCAGTCCTATATAATATAATATATATCCTATATAATATAAATTTCTCATTAAATACCATTCCTCACCTAATGTGGGTTATAGTTTCCTCTTTTCTAACCATTTATAGAATTTGTCCCAAGCCAAACCTACTTGTGTTTGCTCTCTCTTCATTACATTGAAGAATGATCTCCCCAGGCTGGGAGTGGAGGTCGGAGTCAGGGAATGGGGGAGAAACTCCCAACCACATGGCACAGATGAAAATTTGGACACCAAAACAAAAAAGGATAATGGAGTTGGCCAACCTCTTTCTTAATCATCTTCTCATTCTGCTGTCTGGTTTTGAGGCCAGGAAGGCCACATGATTGTTTTGGCCAACACAGAAGACACGGCTACTGAGAAGACAATGCTGAACACTGTTTGCCAGAGAAGGCAGGTGACTTTCCTTGGTTGACCAATAAAGAGTAAAGGAGACAAGAAGCAAAACTGGAGGGAGACCAGGAGGATGAAGGAGAGGTCCCAGTTGTTGGCTTTGACAATGGGAGTTTCTAGGTATTGAAGGAATATTATTAAAACAAAGCCTGTTGTAAGAAACAAGAGTATAGCAAAGGAGACTAGGAAGATGCCGGAGGTTCCTCATAAGACAGAAAGCTTATTCTTTTGGGAATACATTGGACTCAATTCTTGGTTGGATATTGATCATCTGGGCACTTGATGCATTTTTCGGTATCTGAGAAAAAGAAAGATTTCTTTTATATCCTTTTGCATTTCAAAAAAGAATGTTTTAGCAAATAGCAAAAGATAGAACATTTGTCTGGCTGCCTATCTTAAAACTCATCTTTGGAAAGATTAAATCTCAAAAAACAAAACAAAACAAAAAAACCCCCCACAAACCCCAACCCTAATATATACAATAATGAAAACAAGAACAAAATTAAACCCCAGAAGAAATACCTGGCACCCTAACCACCCTCACTAATGCAACCCACCACATTCTCATCCTACACTGATGTCACCTTACCCCAATTCCTGGGAGAAGAGCCAAATATCCAGAAGGTTAGGAGGGTGGAAATCTGATGGATTTCAAGGGGGAAAGTGTTCCATAAGGCAGGAGTTGCAACTCAAATGTCTGGCTTTGGAAGACCCACAAAGTAGTCTAAGAAGTAATCACGCAAACACAAACACCACCTTCCTTCCTTTTCTGTAAAATACTAAGAAAAAGCCTCAGAAAAGACCGAAAGGTCAAGCTGCTAAAAGTAAAAGAACATCATCTCAGTTTTTCTTCATCCCTAAGCCTTCGGATAATAGGCCCCAGGTAAACAGCGTGCTTCAGCTTCAAGAAAAGAAGTTACCG
This sequence comes from Pituophis catenifer annectens, assembly GCF_029215685.1. Lineage (NCBI taxonomy): Eukaryota > Metazoa > Chordata > Lepidosauria > Squamata > Colubridae > Pituophis > Pituophis catenifer. The sequence continues at coordinate 7,303,633 of NW_027256882.1, read as the reverse complement.
TATTTTTCGGACTATAAGATGCTCCAAACAATAAGATGCACCTAGCTTTTAGGGAGGAAAACAAGAAAAAAAATCTACCTGTGCCTCTGCCTCCCAGCAATTTGTCTCCTTGCAGCAAACAGCAAATAGTCTGGTCAGCTTCAGCATAGCCTGATTTAGCACGAGCAACTGATTGGTAGTTGGATTAGCCTCCAGGAATACTGCCTATCAGCTGTTCCAGGCTGTGGGGATTGCCACCGCCCTTCGCCTACACCACCTATCCCTGCCACCTGGTGTTGTGGCTCCATCCTCCGAGCCTATCTTATCAGAGGAAGAAGGTTCCGAACATGAAGCAGAGGAGACGGCCAGGCCTCCCTCTCCAGGAACCTCCTCTCTGGCAATGCCTCAGGTGCCTCCCGAAGGGGAAGAGATTGGCCAGGAGCCAGGTGTTTCCGAGCCGTCGGATAGTGATGAAGAAACATTGTGGTTGGACCCACGCCAGCGTCAGAGAGACAAGCGTGAGCAGCAGAAAAGGAGGCATGCCAGAGATTAAGCTGAGTCACTGGACCACACCCCACAGGCTATAAAAGGGAGTGTGGTGGCCATTCAGACTCTGTGACGGACAAAGCTAATCTCTGGCGAGGCACTTGCACCTTCAGACCCAACACCTATTTGCCGTGGATTTAATTACAAACTGGACTATTCAACTGTGTGTATTTTTGTCTGTGTTATCGGAGTAAAAGCTCTTGGCAGGCAGCCACAGAATTGCTGCCAAGTTCCTTATCATTGACGTTGAGTGTTTGAAGAGTTTATTTAATCCTCGGCTGGCTGGTTGGGTGTGTGCGTGATACGGGGACAGAACACCTGGAACAGCTGATAGGCGGTATTCCTGGAGACTGATCCAACTGCCAATCAGCTGCTTGTGCTGAATCAGGCTGTGCTAAAGCTGACCAGACTGTTTGCTGTTTACTGCACCCGAACCGGTAGCTTTTTTAAGCTACTGGGTCACCCGAACCGGTAGTTTTTATCACTACCGGTTTCTCCAAACGAGAGAGAACCGGTAGCATTTCACCCATGAACTGGACTTCCTGGTTTTTCTTTGAAGACATTTCGCTTCTCATTCAAGAAGCTTCTTCAGCTCTTCAGAAATGTCTTCAAAGAAAAAACAGAAAGTCCAGTTGCCTCTTGAAAAAGCACCTTTGGGACAAAGAATTCAGATGTCGGCAAAGGAAGCTAAACATGGAAAGATCCTTCCAAACTGGCAAGGAAAAGTGAGATTTCCTTAAAACCTTGCCTACTCCATCGTGTTCTTGAAGCTCTTCCTACCTCATCCTTCAAGATCTTTTTTTCTATTTTAATTTTCCCACTATGGAAGAAATTGGGCACCTTGAAAATAAAAGACAAAATAATAGTTATGCTTAGGTGGGTCTCTTTTAACATGCACATTGATCAAAATGCTCTGTAGGAATCTAGTACCATTTCCTCTGGCATTACTCACCTTCCTGAATGGAGATGGTCCCTTCTTGACAAAGAACACAGTCATAGCAACAAACTGGCTCTCCTTCCTGAGCCCATTTGACAAAACATGTAAATGTTTGTATATATGAAGACAGAAGCAATGCACGTTAATGAGGCAATGAGGAGGAACCTAACATTTTTAATTTAAAGCTTAAATCTTTTCTCAATCTTTACTAAATGGAAAAGTCTTTTATTGTGATGCGATATGTCAAAAAAGCAGAAACTAAACGAAGAACCTGCTAGTAGTTGCACTTCTTAAACTTTTTGGAACTAGGTAAAGATTTTACATGTCTATGAGTACCCAGATTGTTGGGGGCAATATGTTGATTCTGTAAACCTCTTAGAGAGGGCTGCAAAGCACTGTGAAGAAGTATATACCGTGTTTTCCTGAAAATAAGATCCTGTCTTATATTTTTTTGAACCCCGACATAAGCGCTTGGTCTTATTTTCAGGGAGGTCTTATTATTTTGAAGTGCATGGAGCAAGATGGGGCTCCTCTTGCCGTCTTACCTGATTTCCAGCTCTGCACTTAAATATTTTCGGGGAGGGCTTTTTTTCGGGGGGGGAGGCTTATTTTAACGCAAGCCCAAAAGCCCAGTTGGATTTATTATCAGGGGATGTCTTATTTTCGGGGAAACAGGGTAAGTCTAAGTGTTATTGCTATAGCTATTGCTATAACTGGAAGTTTTTAAGAAGAGATTGGACAACCATTTGTTTGAAGTAGTATGGGGTTTCCTGCCTAAGCAAGGGGTTGGACGTGAAGACCTCCAAGGTCCTTTCCAATTCTTATTATTCTATATTCTATATATGGAGAATGGAAAACAAAATCACAAACAGGCCCAATTCTTAACATTAGACAGGGTTCAAGGGTTACTCAATTGGCATTAGAAGACAGGGAGCACTAGAGTTAAGTGCCACCAGTCTAGAATGTCATCAAATTCCATAACTCTGGCAGATGTTCCCCAGCAGTCTCTTCAGACAAGATCCCATTGAAGGACAGCAGAAGTCATTTTGTGTGTGTGGGGGATGTTGAGCTATCTTCCTCGAGCATCACTTTCTGGACAAGACCTGATAGGAAGGACCACAAACACTACAGAATAGTGCCCCCAGGGCAGAGGTGAAGTTCACTTACCTTCACTACCAGTTCGCAAATGTGAGTGCGTGCGCCTCTTCCACACATGCGCCGAGCCTTCTGCACATACACAGAGGGTCATAAACAGGATGTGATGATGTCTGGGTGGGTGGGCGGAGCCTCCCACCGCCGGCACTACCGGATCACACAATACGGATAGATCTGGTTGAATTTCACCACTGCCCCAGGGGGTGTGGCTATGACTTTTCACTAACACACTTTTATCCCTAACCTTTGCACATGGTGTTCTGTCCCCAACCCCACGCACACATACCAACAGACGTTCAATAGTTAAAGACCAAACCAGCCAGCAAAATCCTTTTCCTTATGATAACGGAACTTGGCAACAACCTAGTGGCTGCCTGCCAAGAGTTTATTATTTACAAAGAGGAGAGATAACTTCTCCCCACTTCTGATATATCAAAAGAAACAGCTCAATAATTACGGAGTCAAATCAAGTCCAGAGATAATCCAGTAAAGTCTTATAGCCAAAAGTCCGGCAATGCAGAATGGCATGGAAGCTTTCAGCTTTGTTCGTCACAAGGTTTGACTGGCCACCACGCTCCCTTTTATATCCTGTGGGGTGTGGTCCAGTGACTCAGCCTAATCTCAGGCACGCCTTTTCTTCTGTTGTGCGTGCTTATCTTTGCGATGCTGGCGTGGATCCAGCCAAGACTCATTACCCTCATCACTGTCCATCTGTGGCTGCATGGGCGTGCTTGGCCCCGGCCCTATCTCTTGCCCTTTGGCGGACACCGAAGGCATTGCCAGAGAGGAGGGTCCTGGAGAGGGAGGCCTTGCCAACTCCTCTCCTTCACTCTCGGAGTCCTCTCCTGCCGATGACACAGGCTCAGATAACAGAGCCACAACACATGGAGACCCAAAAAAATTAAAGATCCCAAGAGGAGAAGTTGCTTCTCACTGTGATTATTGTAATTCTGATCTTTGAGATCACTTCTGCTATTTCTCCAGTGACTGCCTTTGGTATAAACATCAAACTGAAGAAACAAGCAAGGGATTTTGCATCAGAAAATAATAAATGTCATAGGTGTGGCACAAGTTAAGAGACAGATGGGACTGTGCTTCTGAATGTCTCTTTCTTTCAAGGTGAAGCTTGGTTTCTCTCTGCTGGAATCAGGAAAGTCATTGGCAGTATGATCTTGTGAGAGCCTTTTGAATTCACCTAACCCTTGTTTTTGTTTAGAAACAGGAAAGGAGATTAATTCAGCCCATGAATTATGGATTTCCTGATTCTGCTTGTGATGCTGTTGATGTCCCAGCCAAACTCTGGGAAGCTTAGAATGAAGTGTCCCCTGAGTTTGGAGCACCAGGATGAAAAAAGACCAAGAAGCTTTTACAAGCCAGGAGACCATCTCGTTACTATGATCACCACTGCAACGAAAGTATTGCGTACAACAACGTTGCCTTTCAACAGGGCTCCTTCTATTCAGTCAAGCATGTAAGTCATTCATGGAGTGTTAGAAGTGCAAACGGAGTTGCACTTTCTCCATTTGCACTTCTAACACTGTCCTCCTTATTTCAATTATTCCGATGTTGGTGAGGCTGTATAATTTCCTGAACCATTTTGAATTCCACAGCTTCTCTCTTTTGTCTTATTTTGTGGAAGAGACTCAAATCTAAAGATGGGGGTTTGGGGGAAAATCTGAAACAAAGTCCAAATTACATAACTTTCCCAGTCAAATCCTGGGACTGTAGTTGCCTCTCTCCAGCCTATTTGCATATTTCTTTAATCACTCATTTATATGCAATGCCTAATCTTTATAGGAATAGAGATTGTTTTATACACACACATATATAAAATTTCTTTTCTGGATCATTATGAAAAAAAGGATCTTTCCATTATGATGGTTATACTTTCATGATTGAATGATATTGAATCCTAGTTACTGGGAAGATGAAAATTAGTTATAAATAATGAGTTTTTTTCTGTGATTCCTAAGGTTAGTGGAACACTGTCTAAATCCCCATCTTCCCACACTCATTAAAATGAAATGATGATGGGTGACCATCATTTGCATTTGATTTCGGTTAAATATTAGCTTAAGACTGAGAAGGCTTGTGGAGATGAAGAGGATTAAATTGAATAAGTATTTTGTTTTTGGGATGATGATGATGATGATGATGATATGAACATTTTTAATATTAGTATACCTTGTGATATAGAAACTTTTCTACGGTACATTCTTAATATTCAAGTGGCCAACAAGACTCCCTGGCTTCCGCAAAATCTCACACTTGGCTACAACATCCATGACAACTATTTGAACACACTTGGAACTTCAGATGCCTTGCTAGACATGTTCTCTACTGGAGAAGCCAATGTTCCCAATTACAGCTGTGGGAGGAAGGACAGCATTTTGGTTCTTGTCGATGCAGCTGCTGATGACATCTCCATCCAGATGTCAACATTAGCAGGCACCTACAAAATTCCTCAGGTTTGTATGTGTGTTTCTCTACAGATAAATTGAATGGGGTAGTGGGCACATTAGTGATAGATTCAACCATATCTTCTCTTTGAAAATTAACAGACATTAGTCAACATAGCTATTCTAAGTGTCATGGTTAGGGATTGGGTTTATGAATGAAAGCAATGATAACTGGATAAAGTACAACTGGAGAATGAGCTAAAAAGATTTCTACACAAAGAATCTGGGATATTGAACAGAGGAAGGATGGAACATTGGAATGGATGAACCACTACAAACATACTTCCTAACTTGCCATTATTTCAATACAGAAATGCCTAAACATCTTAGGGCATTATTTACTCAAGCAATATTTGAGTGCTGGACTCAATGGTTAAATATGGAAGATTTAATCAAGTGAATACTGCATGCAGTTTTGGTTACCACGATGTGAAAAAGATGTCTCTGCACTCTTTCTGCACTAGAAAGAGTGCAGAGAAGAGCAACAAACATGATTAGGGGACTGGAGGCTAAAACATATGAAGAACAGTTGCAGGAACTGGGTATGTCTAGTTTAATGAAAAGAAGGACTAGGGGAGACATGATAGCAGTCTTCCAATATCTCAGGGGTTGCCACAAAGAAGAAGGAGTCAAGTTATTCTCCAAAGCACCTGAAGGCAGGATAAGAAGCAATGGATGGAAACTAATCAAGGAGAAAAGCAACTTAGAACTAAGGAAGAATTTCCTGACAGTTAGAACAATTAATCAGTGGAATAACTTGCCTCCAGAAGTTGTGAATGCTCCAACACTGGAAGTTTTTAAGAAGAGACTGGACAACCATTTGTCTGAAGTGGTGTAGAGTTTCCTGCCTAAACAGGGGGTTGGACTAGAAGGCCTCCAAGGTCCCTTCCAACTCTGTTATTCTATTCTACGTATAATGAACAGACTTGTATTTGTGGATCTCAAGAGATAGACATAACATATTTATTATTTTAATGTCAATTGTATAAGAAAGAAAGAAAGAAAGAAAGAAAGAAAGAAAGAAAGAGAGAGAGAGAGAGAGAGAGAGAGAGACAGAGAGAGAGAGAGAGAGAGGAAGGAAGGAAGGAAGGAAGGAAGGAAGAAAGAAAGAAAGAAAGAAAGAAAGAAAGAAAGAAAGAAAGAAAGAAAGAAAGAAAGAAAGAAAGAAAGAGAGGGATCAGTATCTTGGACCATAGATCACATGAATGACCTATTGGGATCCTTATATTAAAACAACATATTTTAATTTTGTAAGTCAAAAGTTTTAAAAAAGTACATATAATATGGCTCTTTCTTTGAACAAAATATTTTAGTTGAGATCTGCAGATGAGCCTCTGATTGCGGTCAATATTAGGAGTGATACAGAAATATGATTTGCGTTTTTTATTATTCTTTTTTAACCTAATATATTTTCTTTTCTTTTCATACATTCTTTTTAATTTTTTTATTCTCTATTTTCATATGGCTTAATGACTAATCTGCAATAAACTGTTTAAATGTGTTCATGAAAACCAAGTTGGATTACTTTAAAACTAAGGTTTTGGAATTGATCTGACCACAATATTCTACATTGCTTTTTTAGATGAATTTTGAATTGTTTTCAGAATCTCTGCACGATAAAAGTCAATTGCCATTTTACCATTCCCTCTTCCCCCAAAAAGGCTTCTTCTACCCAGAAATTGTCCATGTGCTTCTGCATTTTGGATGGACTTTGATTGGCCTTTTTGCTTCCGACACAGAAAATGGAGAGAATTTCATGAGGACTTTTACTCCTTTGCTTTCCCGGAGTGGAATTTGTGTTGTTATATCTCAACGATTCTCAACAACTAGAAATATAGCACACCTCAGGGCAGCCCTCTCTAAGTGGAGACAAGTGAATGTCTACATTCACTTCGTAGAATATCGTGCCATTTGGGACAGACTTCTAACTTTCCAGTTAATCTTTATGCGTTTGCCAGGCCCCATTGAAGGGAAAGTCTGGATCACAACAGTTGTTGGACTATATCCACTGAAAATGAGACTTTTCAAATACGTGAATGCTGTGTGGACCCTTAATTTTGAACCAAAAAAGAAGATAATAAGGGATAGTCATGTCCCCAAGTTCTTTGTAGAACCGCCATTCGGAGAGCAATCATTTCGCTGTTCTTTTTCAAAGCACACTTTTTCTGTCAAAGGCCGGAGAAGATGCACTGAGAAAGCACCTCTGGAGACCCAAAAGAAAAAGAACATGATCTATATCACTAATTTCCACCGTTTTTACAGTGCCATTAAGACTCTGGCTTATGCTTTGAATGCTGCATATTCCTCCAGATCCAGGAGGAGAAGGAAGGATGGCGCAGAGGTGTTGGGGGCTCCGAGGCTCCAGCCATGGCAGGTATGAATTCCCGACAAGGATCCATTCAAGTTAGTTCCTTTTGAGGAGGAATCCAATGGAGAAGGAGAGGAACCATGTCAGGGTAATGATGATTTAAAGCTGACCAGCCCTTTAAGACTGAGGATGAGTCAGCAGGGTTATTGCCCTTTAAGAAGCTGTCTATATAAAGGAGGCCATTAGAGGGCGTCTCTCTCTCTCTCCTCATGTATTATTCTCCTCATGTATTGCTCCGTGTAAAGAAGACTGATTGATTGCCTGGCTTTGCTTAGCACATGTATGTATCTGTATATAACTTGTAGATAAACCATTGTTTGTAGGACAAGCCTCTGTGTAGTATATTTTGCTCCTGGATTGTCTCAAAATAGTATTCACGCTGTAAAAACTCTGACATCTCAACCTTCTTATGCTACAAGAGGCCAACAGGTCTGCCCAATCTAATTGCTTGGGACATAAAAGCAGGAACTATGGCAGATATAGTTTGATATTAAACATGGGTAAATTTTTAAAAGATGAATTTTTAAACAATTTCCTATATGTATACTTTTATCATTAGCATTTTATCTTCCTAAATTTGAAGGAGCCCCTTAGATTACATAGCCCAATCTTTTCTCTCTGCAGGAATTCCAGTTAAAGTGTCAGGGTTCCGATGGATGCTCTAATTATTGTGTTAATTGTTATTGTATTAATTGATGTGATTAATTAATGTGATTGATGACACATCCTGGGGAAAACAGGATCATGATTGGGGCGTAAATTATGTGGGGTCAGAATTGGCTTGCTGTCAGGGTTCCGATGGATGCCCTAATTAAATCATGAGCCTCGAGCCAAGCTTCAAAAGAAATGTACGCTATGTACATCCTTGTTCTTATACAAGATACTATAATTTGTCAAGTCCTAGTTGCTAAAAATCAAATTATCTTCTACTTGAGTTTACTATACTTTTCTCTATCAGGAAATCATAAAGTTTTTTTTTTCTAGAAGCTTTGCATTTTTGGAACAAATACAATTTTAAAGACAGTCATATCCGCTTAATTATCATATCATCCATTTCTCATTTAACTAGGTTCCTAATCTTCACATCAGGAATTAGTTCATTGACACTTGGCTGAAATCAAGTTATATCACCAGCATTCCCACAATCTGTTAAATTGTAATCAGAGAAGCAGGGGAAGTCCACAACTAAATAATGGGCAGAGCAAAAACTCAGAAAGGATCTTCCCTAACTTCTCAGATTGTAAAAAGAGTTGATGGGACATTTGTACTTTCAAACATGCAGTGTTGACTCACACTGGAGATGAGCGGCATATCAATTGGATAATTAACTAAATAAATATTCTCTTAATTCTTCTCTTTATTCTCTTCCAGTAAAGTAGAATTAGCTTATCGGTTTATGTTTCCCATCTGGTCTATGTGGGAGAAAATTAGCCTGGCAACTTTCTTTGTGACAAATCTATGCTTTCTGATAATCATCCTGATTTTTTTTTCCAACAAATTTATCAATATTCTCTTTGTTTGTCCAATTTATTTCTGATCTGCTCTAGAATGTTTCTATAACTTGTCGAATTTGGTTAGTTATATATATTTTTAATACATACATTGTCAATATATGATTGATGAACTTTGCTAAACGACTCTTGTCCACTTTTAAAGATAGTGGTAAAACTTTTTCTTCCAATTAAGAATATTTGTAAGTTAGATCCCTGCAGAATAAAGATTCAAATGAGAACAGACAAAAAGGGGTAAGTTAACAAGTTTAGTGTCAGCATTCCAGAAAACCCCAACTCCAGTGGTGGGATTCAGCCAGTTTGCACCACTTCGGGAGAACCAGTTGTTAACTTTCTGAACAGCTTGGTGAACTAGTTGTTGGAAGAAATCATTAGGGCAGAGAACCGGTTGTTAAATTATTTGAATCCCACCACTGCCCAACTCCAATTAAAAACTCCAAGGCAAGCATTTTCTCAAAGTTCCATTTATTAGAGTAGGTATACTGGCACATCTGAGAAAACCCGAATCTGAGAGTTCCAGGTTTTCCCTCAGTAAATCAAAACTCCCAAAACCATCCCCTCACTCCTCAGTTGATCACATGCTCCAATCACCATCCGTTCCATCTCCAGACAGCATTCCAACCACTTCTTCTCCAGACGCAGGTTTGTCCTGACCTTGACTGAAAAGAAGAATGTTATTTTGTCTAACTACATTCCCTCTACTAAATCCCCCCTCCTACTTTCCCACACACAAAAAGGTGGCAGCGTGGAAGCTTCCAGTGCTAATATGGCTTCCAAAGATGACATTTAGTACTTTTAAAATTCCTGACTGTTCCTATTGTAGTTCCATCCCTTTCTGGAGAAGAATGAGTATGTCAATATTTCCAAATTCAAACTGTACTGGAACCGAAATGGAGATTTAGTAGCTGATCTGATGATCACAAGCTGGGTATTTTTCACCAAGGAGGGTACCATCCTAAATAAACTATTGACCTTTGAAAGAGAGACACTTACTATAAACCAAGATCATCTGGCACGGCTAAAGATGCTCAACAGGGTAGGAGAAATATTGCTATCTTTTTTTCTATTTTCCAAAAGGTTCCAACCCATTTCAATTGGGATAAGCCTATGCACCCTGGCTTAATGTTGTTGTTGTTGTTGTTGTTGTTGTTGTTGTTGTTGTTGGTTAAACTTTAGTGAGATTCACAGCCTTTGAGGCTGGTTAATAGCTCAGCAGCTCGAGTCCTAACCAAGGACCTAGGAACTGTTAAGGTATCGTTGGAGGATGTAAGCTGTTCCGAGTAAGGTGGTTTTTTGTAGAGTCAAAATGTTCAAGTCCGGCAAATTTAGAATTTCTAAATAGCGGGGTAGCCCTTTGGGTATTGCTCCGAGGGCTCCAATTACAATCGGGACAACACACGGTTTCTTTTTCCACAGTCGCTCAACTTCAATTTGTAAGTCCCGGTACTTTGTGATTTTTTCTTGCTGCTTATCTTCAATCCGTGCATCACCAGGTATTGCAATGTCAATGAACCATACTTTTTTCTTTTCAACTATTGTTATGTCAGGTGTGTTGTGGACCAAGTGCCTGTCAGTCTGAATCCTAAAGTCCCACAAGATCTTGAGTTTCTCATTCCCTAAAACTTTCTCAACCTGATGTTCCCAGTGGTTTTTGCTGTACTCAAATCCAAACTTCTGGCACAATTTCCAGTGAATTATCTTAGCAACACGATCATGGCGTTGTAGGTAGTCAGTTTGTGAAATTTTGCTGCACCCACTGATCAGGTGGTCGACTGTCTCATCTTTCTCATTGCAGAGGCGGCATTTGCTGTTGGTGGTAACATGTTGAATTTTTGCCTTCATATAGTTTGTGGCTAGGGCTTGTTCTTGAGCTGCCAAAATAAAGCTTTCTGTTTCTTTTTTCAGTATTCCTGATCTTAACCAGTTCCAAGTTAGTTTCTGGTCAGCTTTGCCTTCAATACTTTTCAAGTATTGGCTATGCAGAGCTTTGTGTTTCCAATTTTCAGCTCGCTGCTCAATTACTTCTTTCTTATATTCTGCTTTTGTTCTAGTTGTCTTTAAAAGGCCTCCTTTATTTACTTCCTTAATCATTGGTTCTTCACTTTTCTGGATGTAATCATTCAAGCTGCATTTTTCTTCTTCCACAGTCTGCTTTACTTGTAGGAGTCCTCGACCACCCTCTGCTCTTGGTAAATATAATCGGTTAACATCACTTTTAGGGTGTAAGGCATGATTCATTGTCATATGTTTCCTTGTTTTTCTGTCCAAATTGTCTAACTCCATCTGGGTCCAGTCAATTATTCCTGCAGAGTATCTAATCACAGGTATAGCCCAGGTATTTATGGCTTTTATGATGTTTCCTCCACTCAATTTGGACATTAATATCTTAAGAATTCGCCGAATGTACTTGGCTGAAGTTAATTCCTTGACTTTATTATGCATTAAGTCAGAGGCTTCTAATATCCCCAAGTACTTGTAGCCTTCTTCTGATTTTACTGCCTTTATCATTTCTTCATTCTCTAGTTCTGTTCCATCCTCTTCTATGATCTTGCTTGCTTTGGTTGCTATTGTTGCACATTTGTCAATTCCAAACTGCATACCGATGTCTTGGCTGAATTCTTTTATGTTTTCAATTAATAAATTCAGTTCAGCTTTTGTTTTACCAAACAGCTTCAAATCATCCATGTACATCAAGTGCGAGATTTTCAGTCCTTTCTTTGCAAGTTCGTATCCACAGTTCATCTTCTTCAAAATGATTGTCAGTGGTAGCATTGAGAGTATAAAAAGTAGGGGTGAAAGAGAATCGCCCTGGAAAATGCCTCGTTTAATTTCAACTTGACCCAGTTCTTCTTCATTAGCCATAAGTTTCGTTTTCCAGAGGTTCATTGAAGATTCCATGAATTTTTGTATGTTGCTGCTGATGCCTAAGATTTCCAGGCATAATAAGATAATAATAATTATAAATAATAAGATTTATTATTATTATTATTATTATTATTATTATTATTATTATTATTATTATTATTATTATTATTTAGACTTCTATACCGCTTCATAGTGCTAAGCGGTTTACAAAGTTTACAAAGTTAGCATATAGCATATTGTATTAGCATTAGCATGTTGAAATGGAGACCTGCATGAAAATGATAAGAGAGGCCTTCGAGTGGTAGTCTCAGGTTTGCTTGCTTCTTGTCCACAAATTGTAAAGAATAGGGCAATTTTGTTGACTATCGTCTGAGTTCAGTTTTAGACTGAATTTGATGAAATTTGTATCAATACTGGATGGAGGTCCTGCTACCCAATGGAAAATAAGGATTAGAATTCAGAGTCACTTGTCCTGGTTGGGTCCAGTGTCCCATTAAAGGACAGGGTGAGATGTTTTTCAGCAACTCAGACCTGGCTAGGATTCTCCATTCCAATCTTTCACTCCACTAGGATAGTGCAATAGCTCTTCTGCTTCTAGAAAAGAGGTGTGCAGATTTCTCTTCACATGGAATCATAAAAATGGAAGCACTGACTCGGACAAAAGCCCTTCCTGACATCTGAAGTAATGAGGTGCCTTCCGCCGTGCCCTTGAAACCTTCTTTTTCCAGCAAGCCGGGCTGGCCTAACACTTTTTAAAATGTTTTTAATTGTCTGTTATTGTTTTAATCATGGGGCCAAATTAATATATATCTTTTTAATTGTATTTTAATGTTTGTAGTTTATGTTTTTACTTGGCTGTTCACCGCCCTGAGTCCTCAGGGAGAAGGGCAGTATACAAATTTAAAAAATAAATAAATTGTCAGATGTAAATGCCTTATTCTCTAATGTGTAAATAGTATATGAATGGGGTATCAGGGGTTAACTTATTCTTCACTTCTTAATGTATTCATAATTCACCACTCCCACTTATAGCTCCACCCATTGTATATATAAGGAGCCACCTACACCCTTTTCCTTGCTTCTATCTGTGAATATTCAGTGAATATAGAATGCCTATTGTAAATAAAAGGAAGTATATTTAAACCTTTAACTCTCACTAATTTTATTGAGTCTGATCCTGAAAATATTGCAACAAGCTGGTAGCAGAGGATGGTTAATTGACTCAATAAAAAAACTTAAAAAATGTCTAAGAAAGATAGGCCCAACACCAGGGCCTACAGCAAAGAAATGGAAACAGAACAAGAAATAATCAACGAATACACAAACGCAATTTCGAGAGAATCCGAAGAATACACCACTGAAGACAAAGAAATAATAGACGAAAATGATGACCAGGAGGAAATCGAAATAGAGAATAACGAACTCAGGTCAGAGATATTAAAACTATTAAAAAGCCAGAAGAATGATGAAAGCCTCATCGCGAACCTCCAAGAAATGCTGAAGAACAGCGGAGCAGCGAGAGAGAAAAACATCACTAATGAGAAGTCTAAAGACCCAAAAATAGTGAGTGATATGACTGCAGAGAAAGTCATTACGAAGAAGAAAAACAGTGATCCCGCGCGAAATTTTGAATGGCAGCCATCTTGGTTTCAACAGGCCTCCAAGGTGAGCGAAGCAGAGCCAATCAAAATGCTCAATTCAAAATTTCTGGCGCGAAAAACGTTATCAGACAACAAAAATGAAAAAGAAGATTCGAACTCCTCAGAAGAATCAGAATCAGAAAGTGAAGATGACTCAACAAAATCCCAAATAAAATCAGCAATGAAAACACTTTTTGCTGCATTTGGGCCAAAACTAAAAATTACCAAAGAGCCACCGAAGAAGCGAGCGAGCAAGCCGATACCTCAAGACCTGCCCGCTCCCATCCTGACTTCGAAAGCGACGACGCCCGAACCCAGAGAGCCTTGTCGATTCCGCCCTACACCACAGACCGAAGCAAGTGCCAACGCCCCCAAAAGAAAAAGAAGAGCAGCCGCCGTCGTCAGAACTCCCAAGGTCGAACCAGAGACCGACTCGTCTGAAGCAGAGCAGAGCGAGCGAGCCGCAATGGAGAGAACCTTCCACGACGACTCCAAAGAAGAAATGGACAACGCGCATGCGCGAAACTACGCAGATGGTCCGGGAAGACATGAACTGGCGAGAGAACCACGCAGACTCGTTGCGAGCATCCCCATGCCGTTTTGCAATTTTCTACACTTGCGAGACCACGGACTACCTCAGGTCGTAAGTAATGGACAAAATAATGTCGGAAATTTACCCAGTGACTTCCCAAAACTAAGGGTTGATGGCATTAATTTGCAAGAATGGTATCAACAGCTCCAGGTTGTCTTTATGAAGGAAAATTTACTATTTTTTATCACTAGTCCCCCAAAAAGACCTTGGACTTTAAAAATAGATTGTTTACACCATAGAGCATTTTTCTTAATAATATCTAGTGTGTCTCCTGCAATGTATCATAGCATCAAACCTAATCTGACTGTTTCAGAAATTATTCAATGCATGTTTAATTTGTTTCACAGCGATAGTGTGGCTACCACCACAAGAATGTCTAAGGATTTCTTTTCATCTAGAGTGAAACCAGGGGTTTCCATAAGTGAGCATTTAATATCTTTAAACAAAATAAGAGCTGAGCTGCATTTGAGGGGGGAGGTGATTTCAGACCAAACAATGAAAAGTGTTATTATCAACTCACTTGATTCATCATGGGACAGTTTTATGTCACATTTAGACACTATCAATCTAGGATATTTATCCATAGAAAGTCTATCCAATAAATTGATAGCAGAAGACAATTCAAGAAGAAATCGTTCTAGCAATCACACAGAACACAAACCTTATAGGAAAGTAGCTTTCCAAGAAAAATATAATGAAACATTCAAATGTCACAATTGTGAATCCAGGGAACACAATAGAAGAGATTGTCCCAAAATTTCAAAGGAAAGACATAGGTCAGAATATAGGAACAAATACAATTATAGACAGTCTTCCATAGATAGACATAGATATAGAAGCCCACCAAATTACAAAGAGAATAGAGGGGGCAGAGATAATTCAAAGGATAGAAAATCTGGTTCACTGAATGGATTAAATAAACAAGATAACACTAAAATACAGCAAAATGAGAACAATAATTGGCTTATTGATTCTGGAGCAATTAATCACACCACTAATAACAAAAATATATTGTCTTCATTTACAGAAGATAAATTTGTAATAAAGGTAGCTAACCAAGAAAAGGTTCAAGTATTAGGCAGAGGAAATGTAACCTTGCCTGGTCTAGGAAAAATAGAGGGGGTATTGTTAATACCTGAAATACCTCATAACATACTAAGTGCCATAAAACTAAGTAGAGATTCTGACATTAATATAGTTTTCTCAAAGGGAAAAGCGACTTTGGAGAAGAATAAAATAAATATAGGCACTGTGATGATTAAAGGAGGCCTACCTTATCTGATAACGAAGGAAAAATGGTTGCATAACATTGATTCAAATATGGAAGATTGTATTGAAGCAGATGATGAAAATATTAGTAACAGTGACAATGATGAATGTAAAATATCTCATGATCACGCAGATGCACACAATGAAAAAAAACCAAAAATAGGTAAACCAATTCATGATGAGTGTGCTCACATCTTACATAGGAAGTTAGGACATGCCAGTTTTCCTGTAGTACAAAAAATGACTGAACACGCAGAAGGTGTCAAAATAAAAAAATTGTGAAAACTATTTGGAATGCTCAGTATGTAAATCTACAAAACTAAAAACTAGTCCCAGGCCAAGAAAATCTACTAGATCAACTAACAAAATTTTTGACTTAGTACACATGGACTTAGTTGGCCCATTAACTCCATCAATCACCTATAGAAAACGTTACTTCCTGACAATAGTAGACGATTATAGCCGTTATGGGTTTGTTTATACATTAAAACACAAAGATGAAACCTTTCAAAAATTTAAGGAATTTTACAAACGCATAAAAACACAACACAATATCAGAATAAAACAAATTATGACAGATAGGGGATGTGAATTCATGTCTAAAGAATTCTCCCAATGGTTAAAGGATAGAGGAATGCTACATTACACGTCTAGTCCATTTTCTGCATTTCAGAACGGGATTGCAGAGAGAAAGAATTCCACATTACAAACCATGATTAGATGCACATTGGAGGATGCTGGCTTAAGCAAACAATTTTGGTCAGAAGCCTTACATTATTCAAATTACACACAAAATAGAACCTGGTCCAGTATTGTAAATAAGACACCATATGAAGTAATGTATAATAGGAAACCAAAATTAGCACACATGCACATATTTGGAGTCACTGCAGACGTACACATACCTAAGCAGTTGAGAAGAAAGGGAGAAAACGTATCCAGAAGACTCAGATTTATGGGATATGAAACTGGCACCAAAGGGTACAGATTCATTGATAATAATAACAAATTTATAGTTTCCAGAACAGCTGTGTTCCATGAACAGGCCAACTGGTCTAAATTACATCTTAATGAAATATTTCCAAATAAATGTAAAGATACAAAATCTCATGAGAAAGGGACCATAGAAAAACAGGATATCAACAAATATAAAAGCAAAACCAAAACTTGGACAAATAGCCAACACAAAATAAAGACAGACACACTAACAAAAAAAGAAGCAAGATATTTGCATGATAACAATAGCAAACCTGAAAGAGTCATTAGAAACAACAGAAATCAAATGCCAAATAAATACAGAGATTACATAATGCATATGGATGGTGAGCCAATAACACCTAATACTTATGAGGAAGTGTTAAAACTCCCTCGTGAAGAAAAAGAAAAATGGGAATTAGCTATGAAAAAAGAGATGGAAAGTTTACAAGGATTAAATGTATTTACACCTGCAATTGCACCTAAAGATAAAACAATTATTGGTACCAGGTGGATATATAAAATTAAGAACTTAGAAGGAGGCAATACTCTATATAAAGCTAGATTAGTTGCACAAGGTTATGCACAGAAATATCCGGAGGACTATACTGACACGTATTCCCCCACTGTAAGAACAGAGAGTGTCAAAACAGCTCTAGTGGTAGCATCAGCACTCAATCTTGATGTATTTCAATATGACATACAGACTGCGTATCTACACGCAAAACTAGATAAAGAAATATACGTAAGAGCACCTCACAGTCAATACACCAACAAAAATGAAATTTGGCTGTTGAACAAGAGTTTATACGGATTAAAACAATCTGGTAAAAGATGGTATGATTGTCTAGTAAAAGTACTTAAGACCATGGATTTCAACGCTACCACTGCTGATAACTGTTTCTTTGTCAAAAAGGGTGATGATCACATTGAATTTGTGTTGATTTATGTAGATGACATTTTATATATAGGAAAACACAAAGAGAGAAGAGAAACTTTTGTAAATAAGTTAAATGAACATTTCTCGTTGAAATCTCTAGGTAAAGTGAACAAATATCTTGGTGTTCAAATTAATAAGACTAGAAGGGGATTCAAACTTACTCAGAGAGATAAGATTATAGAACTTTTAAATAAATGCAATTTAAACAATGCCAAACCCTGTGATACTCCTATGCAAACTGATTTTCTTAGAAATACTGATGAATCTTCCCCTGAATTCAAGTATAACACGTTTTATAGATCAATCATAGGTTCACTTCTTTATATATCTAATTGGACTAGACCAGATATCGCCTTACCACTCAATTTATTATCCAGACACGTCAGCAAACCAACAATGTATCACTGGGAAGCTGTTAAAAGAATTTTAAGATATCTGAAAAGTACACTAGATTTTTGCTTAGTATTAGAACCTAGTGATAATAAAGAACCAAAGCTTGCATGTTATGCAGATGCGGACTGGGCTGGAGACACATCATGCAGAAAAAGTACATCTGGTTATATTTTTCTCTTAAATGACTGTCCAGTTTACTGGTATACTGGTAAACAAGAACTAGTAGCCACTTCAACGACAGAAGCGGAATATGTTTGTTTATCCAAAGCTGCAAATAACCTTGTATGGTTTAATGATTTAATTTCAGATGTTTGGAAAAAACCTGCTTTGCCTTTTGTTATGCATGAAGACAATAAAGCAGCCATTGAAATATCTAGATCTGATGCCATTGGACAAAGGTCCAGGCATATAGATATAAAATTTAAACATGTGAGGCAATTATCTCAGGATGGATTTATTAAAGCAGTGCATTGTGATACTTCAGAACAATTAGCTGACATATTGACAAAGCCTTTACCTTCTAAGCAACACAAATATTTAACATCTAAATTGTATGTCTTGTATTGTCCTGAATCTGAATGTAATTGGTGTTGTATAACGAATCGGCATTTAGAGGGGGATTTGTCAGATGTAAATGCCTTATTCTCTAATGTGTAAATAGTATATGAATGGGGTATCAGGGGTTAACTTATTCTTCACTTCTTAATGTATTCATAATTCACCACTCCCACTTATAGCTCCACCCATTGTATATATAAGGAGCCACCTACACCCTTTTCCTTGCTTCTATCTGTGAATATTCAGTGAATATAGAATGCCTATTGTAAATAAAAGGAAGTATATTTAAACCTTTAACTCTCACTAATTTTATTGAGTCTGATCCTGAAAATATTGCAACATAAATAAATAAATAAATAAATAAATAAATAAATAAATAAATAAATAAATTTGAAAGAACTACTGATCAGATTTGACCTTTGGCTTCTAAGAGGGCACCTGATCTGAAAACCCCTTAAATGAAATATTCATCTTGATTGTTAGCTGCTTCAATTCTCTCTCTAAAAAAAGGGCTGGATCGGGCCCACGGAGGCTCCATTTTGGCCTGTAACAGGCCAGGGGAGACCTCCAGAGGCCCGAATGAGGCCTCAGAGAGCTGGATCGGGCCCACAGATGCTCCATTTCAGACTGGGGGAGGCCTCCAAAGGCCCAAACAGGACCTCAGAGGACTGGATCAGGCCCAAAGAGGCTCCATTTTGGACTGTCACAGGACAGGGGAGGCCTCCAGAGGCCAGAAAGGGGTGAGGCTTCAGCCAGTTCGGCGAACTGAGCAAACAGTTAGCAACCCATTCTAGTGCGAACCAGCTGAATCCCACCACTGGTTAGTGCTAACACATTTTCTTCAAATTTCCTTGTTTTTCTACTTAGTCTCTTCCTCAGTCCAAATGTGTGGAAAAGTGTCAACTTGGATTTGTCAAACGGGCTCGAGAAGGAGAGCCAATTTGCTGCTATGAGTGTGTTCCTTGTCCGGAGGGGACCATCTCCATTCAAGAAGGTGGGTCACACTGAAGATGAGAGAAGAGCTTGTGGATGGGGATTCAATCAGAGCATTTTGATGGAACTGCAAATTAAAAGACAGTTTGAAGCGCAACTATTTTTTGGTTTAATTTCAAACTGCACAATTTATGATTTAAAGGGGATAATATCAAAAAGACTCTGAAAGCAGAGCTGAATAGAAAGAGGAGGATGTGGCAGAGTAGTCAAGATTTAATACTGCCAGAGAAAATATCTCTTCTGCTTTTTTAGTTTGAATGTGATCTTCCATTTTTATTTCTAGGAACTTCTGAGTGTTTTTTTTTTTTTTTTGAAACTCGGTGAATTGTTTTAGATCCATCTTCTGGAAGGTTCATTGCAATTCATTCTACATGGGCCTTCCCTAAGGATCACTGGTCCACCATGAGATTATGTGAGCAGTTGTGGGTTTAACTCATTACACAAAATTTACCACTGCTGCCAATAGCCATTCCAAATTATCTGCCAGACTAGCTTTCTCTGCCAGCCAACTAGATTTTACAAGAGAAACATCCTCCGAACCATTGTATGAATAAGTGCCCTCTGATATGATGCAGAATGTTTGCCTAGAAAGGTTAACTGACTCACTGTTTAACCTCTAATACTGTAGGTTTACTATGAAGGTTCTGCATATTAGTTGTCTAAAGAAAATATTTCTTGAAATGTAAAGGAAAGAATATTAAAGAAGTGATGTCTTTTGCTTTTCTTAGCTACAGAAAAATGCACCAAGTGTTTGGATGATAAATATGCAAATGAGGACAGAATCCAGTGTATCCCTAAAGTTATATCCTTCCTGTCTTATAAAGAACATCTGGGCATCATCCTGGTCTCTTTTTCCCTACTCTTGTTCCTAACTACAGGCCTTGTTTTAATTCTATTCATTAAATACCTAGAAACTCCCATTGTCAAAGCCAACAACCGGGACCTCTCTTACAACCTCCTGGTCTCCCTTCTGCTTTGCTTCTTGTCTCCTTTTCTCTTCATTGGTCAACCAAGGAAAGCCACCTGCCTTCTCCGACAAACACTATTCAGCATCATCTTCTCAGTTGCCATTTCTTCTCTCTTGGCTAAAACGATCATGGTGGTACTGGCTTTCTTGGCCACAAAACCAGGAAATAAAGTGAAGAGATGGTTGGGGAAGAGCTTGGCCAACTCCATCATCCTTTCTTCTTCTGCTGTCCAAATTATCATCTGCTCCATCTGGCTGGGAGTATCTCCCCCTTTCCCTGACTCTGACCTCCACTCTCAGCATGGAGTGATCATCCTGCAATGCAATGAAGGGGCTGTTGTCATGTGCTACATCACCCTCAGTTACCTGGGCTTCCTGGCTGCCTTTTGCTTCACGGTAGCTTTCCTGGCCAGGAATCTTCCTGGGGCCTTCAATGAAGCCAAGCTGATCACCTTCAGCATGCTGGTCTTCTGCAGTGTCTGGGTGACTTTTGTGCCCACCTATCTGAGCACCAAAGGGAAATATATGGTGGCTGTTCAGGTCTTCTCAATCTTGTCCTCCAGTGCTGGTCTGTTGGGCTGCATCTTCATCCCTAAGTGCTACATTATTATTCTGAGGTCAGATCTGAATACAAAGGAGTACCTTATGACCAGAAGAAATGTAGCAATGTGAGACAATGTCATTTCCAACAGGCCAATCCTAGAAAACGATCCAAGCTCTTCTCCATACATGTGCTGGTCAATGATTTTGCTTGAAATAAATTAAGGGTTAGTTGTACAATAGTCCTCCTTCCTTGTACTCTAGAATTGCAAGATGGTCACTGAACTCTTTTTTTTTATTATTTATTTATATGCCGCCCTTCTCCGGAGACTCAGGGTGGCTTACAATGCGTTAAGCAATAGCCTTCATACTTTTGTATATTTTATACAAAGTCAGCTTATTGCCCCCACAATCTGGGTCCTCATTTTACCTACCTTAGAAAGGATGGAAGGCTGAGTCAACCTTGAGCCTGGTGAGATTTGAACCTGCAGTAATTGCAGGCAGCTGATGTTAATAACAGTGCTTTAGTTTGCTGCGCTACCGGGGGTCTTGCAGTTGTTTTAAGCTCTTTTAAGCAGTTGATGTATCAGATCTGTCCTGTGCCCTTAGCTGATCCCTGAAATGCCCCACCAAGTTATTTTAAACATGACACTTGTGCAATCAAGATCTTGTTGATATGTCAGAACTAACTGTATAATTTCAAGGGGGCTGTGAAAATGAGATCATTTTAGTTGTACGATAGTGAATCTGCAGTTGTGGTTCTTTGCAATATTGGACTCAATATGTCAGCATCATCAGCATAAAGAGAGGAGAGGAACACCTCCAGAATAATTAGGATGAGGATAATCTGGATCATTCAACTAGTTAATTAAGTTATTATGCAGAAATTCAACAAGAGAAGGACTAAAGTACAACTTCCTAAGATTACCAGAAAAGAATTCCTACAGAATGGGATGATGGACTATCCCATGGATTTGATGTAAGGTGAGATTGGGCATGAACACCCAGTCAGAAGTTAGGATCATTCATACATCTGATATGTGAATAGTCGTTTTGACATGAAAATGGGCCCTGGCCTGATCAAGAAGACTTTTTCCTATATTCTTAAAATGGAACTTTGCAAGGAGATCCTGTTCCTAAAAGGAAGTCATCCTGAAATAATAATATTTATTCTCAAATATAGCAGAAATATAGCATGTGGTTGTCTGTATCTTCCTTATTGGCTGTATCATGGCTATACCTTCCTAACACTGAATAAATTCTCAGCCTTTCTCACCCTCTTCTTGGATTTAAATTAATATGTGGCATTTAAAACCTGTGCCACAATCCATACAGTGGACGTATACAGGTTTATGAGATAGTTTTGGGGACAACACCTTTTCAGTCTCCTCCTCCTTCTCCTCCTCCTCCTCCTCCTCCTCCTCCTCCTCCTCCTCCTCCTCCTCCACAGCCTTCTTGTCCAGAGTACCATTGAGAACTCGTGTTTCAAATAAGAAAATGGAAATATTTCATATGCAAATTGTAGAATAGAAAAAGGTCTGAATGACACCGGATTTCGTCCTTTCAAAGCAAAGCTGACCCAAAAAGGAATGAAAAGATGATATTAATAGTGTGCAATAGTATACAATCAGCTTTGTTTCAGAGCAAAGAAAAGTAAAATTATTATAAAGACGATGGTAGTTATAAAGAAGCAAGTGAATTCTCTTCTTGCAGATAGAAATGTGGGCACTGGGAGTGCTTATCTGCTCATTCTGTTCCATCATTGCATCTCTTCCTATTGATCCCTACAGTGTTTGAAATAGGCTACAGAATATCATGGACACGTCTGTGGGATTTTGTAGGTGGAGAACATGGTGGCCATCTCAGAGAAGATTTAACGGATTTAACAAGAGTTGGAAAGGACCTTTGCAGTCCCTTCAAGGACAATGA